>NC_066623.1:37554922-39954922 GCF_025201925.1 Gopherus flavomarginatus
TAAATGTTATAGGGTCCTGGAAGGGGAAAGGCCAATCCGACGCCTACCGCAAGCGCCTGGCTGAATTGCATCCACTACTCCCCTGCCAGGACCGACCCATGCCAAGATGGCGGCGCCCAGAGAGGTGAGCACGAGCCGGTCACTCCGTCCCCTCCTGTCGCGACCTGAGGCTGCAGCGTTGGGGGAGGAAATGCGCCCTGCCCCATCCCCCTTGCCTGGCGGACCCTGTTCTCCCCTCGCTGTCCCCGGCCGGCCAGCCAGCGGCCCTCGTGTCCCAGTCCGGCCGCGGGCTTTCTTGGGCTGCTCCCGCGTGTGCGGAGCTGCAGATCGACCCCTCGGTGCTGCAGCCGCATCAGAGAGCGAAGCTGCTGGTGGGGGATGGGGGACAGGAGGCTGCTTGAGGCTTTTGGCGCACGGTAGCGGGAGGAAACTTTTCTTTCCCTTCCCTCTCTTTGGAGTAAGGAAGGGAGGTTTGTATTCCTCATTTCCCGAGTCAGCAAACCTCGACATCGACTCCCTGGCTCCCGGCACGAGGATAGGCTTGTTACTGCACCCTGCACTCAAGGGCAAGCTGATTAACTGATGTTCTTGCCAAAGGGCTCAGGAGAGGAGTTAAAATGATTAGGGGGATGAACAGCTTCTATCCGAGGAGAGATTAAAAAACTGGGATTTGTCAGTCTGGAAAAGAGGTGACTAAGGGGGTATATGACAGAGGTCTATAAAATCACGAGTGGTGTGGAGAAAGCAAATGAGGAAGTGTTATTTACTCCTCATAACACAATAACTAGGGTCACTAGACGAAATTAATAGGCAGCTGGTTTAAAACAAACAAAAGGAAGTATTTTTTCACACAATGCACATTCAACCTGTGGAACTCCTTGCCAGACGATGTTGTGAAGACCAAGATTATAACTGGGTTCCAAAAGGAATTAGATAAGTTCATGGAGGATAGGTCCATCAATGGCTTTGCCAGAAGCTGTCGATGGAATGGATCACTTGATGATTACCTGTTCGGTTCATTCCCTCTGAAGCACCTGGCATTGCCCACTGTGGGAAGACAGGATACTGAGCTAGATGGACCCTTTGCTCAAACCCAGTGTGGTCATTCTTCTGTAGTAGCTACTAGAGTTGGTATTTTAAATATCATTAGTCTCCAGCGTTAATGTCTCATTGAGATGAATGGGCTAGTTCATCCCTGAGAACTCTTGTTACAGGCTGCCTGTAGGCCTGGGTGGACCTGCCTATGTGTTAATGTTTGGGTTGCACTTGAAAGGTGTTTTTTTCACAGGCATCAGTGCTACTGACTTGCTGGCTTGTTTGTGTTGTTTCTAAAAGGAATGCTGAGATTCCTGAGCATGATTCTACAGCAATTAGTTTGTCCCCCTTATACCTGGGGCCTTGACCTGCTTGCATCATATCTGGCTTTTGCTGGCGTTGTCTGTCTGCACTTTTGATTCAGTACATTCACCTCTTCAACTGTGTCTACACATGAACTCACACTGGCCTAACCAAAGGTGTGTTTTTAAACTGATTCAGTTACACCACAGCAAACCCCTTTATGGACACACTTGTATTGATTTACACTCATTTAACTAAACTGGTATTTACACAGATTTAGTTAAACTAGTCCAATTCCTGTGTGTAGACCAGGCCCAAGACTCTGTCCACACTGCAGGAGAAGGGCTGTGTTAACAGATTCCATTTTTATAAACAGTAGGTGTTCCTTTTCCATCCCCTGTGGGTCCTTAGCAGCAACTCTTCTTCCTCAATGGAGCCCAGTAGCCCTGCCCTTCTCTTTGTTCCCCATAGAGGACTCAGGGACATTTTGTCTTCCCTTTAACCTGCTGTGAGGGGAGCAGCTGTCATAGTTCAGGACAACTGCACCTGTACTCCCCTCAGCTGGTGGAGGCACATGCTTCCCTCCTGACTGGGGTTTTTCTTGGCTGCACAGTTCCCTGCCTACAATGTGTTATTCCAAGCAAGCCAGGCAGCCTAGACAGGCCAGTGGCTGTACTTTGCTCTTCCTTTTCAGAGGCTTTAAGCAGTGTATTTGTGCACAGTTACAAGTTACCCCACAACACTTTTCTAAGCAAACACATTTATTCTGAAGGTGAAAGCATTATAGAGAAAACACATTAAAACAAAGAATGCTAATAAGCTTTCCAGAGATCACCCCCTCACTCACAAGGGCTCTGGTGAAGTCAGTCCTTCAAAGCCCACAAAGGGATTTTTCAGTGGCTGCAAATTCATAACTAGGGCCCTACCAAATTAACAGTCCATTTTGGTCAATTTCACAGTCAACGGATTTTTAAAATAGTAAATTTCATTATTTCAGCTATTTAAATCTGAAATTTCACGGTGTTGTAATTGTAGGGGTCCCGACCCAAAAAGGAGTTGTGGGGAGTTGCAAGGTTGTTGTAGGGGCGGTTGCAGTACTGCTACCTTTACTTCTACGCTGCTACTGGTGGCGGTGCTGCCTTCAGAGCTGGGCAGCTGGAGAGCGGCAGCTGTTGGCATGGTATGATATTGCCACCCTTACTTCTGTGCTGCTCTCTGCAAAGCTGGGCCCTCAGTCAGCAGCCGCCACTTTTCAGCTGCCCAGCTCTGCAGGCAGCTGTGCAGAAGTAAGGGTGGCATGGTCTGGCATTGCCACCCGTAGTTCTGTGCTGCTGCTGGCAGGGTGCTGCCTTCAGAGCTGGGTGCCTAACTAACAGTTGCTAGCCTCTGGCTGCCCAGTTCTGAAGGCACCATGGAAGTAAGGGCGGCAATACCACAATTGCCCGCCCCACCCCCAATAACCTTACAATCCCCCCCCTGCAACTCCCTTTTGGGTCAGGACCCCCAATTTGATAAACGCTGGTCTCCTCCATGAAATAAGTATAGTATAAGGTAAAAGCACACAAAAGACCAGATTTCTGGTCTGTGATGTGTTTTTTCATGGCTATGAATTTGGTAGGGCCTTATTCATAACAGCTTCAGCCCAGAACAAGTACATCCATGAATAGGTTAGTCTGTCCTTTTACAGCCTGGGCCTTTGAACTTCAGATTCTGGAAACAGATAAGCAATAGACAATCATCCTCTCCTCAGGATATAGCTCTACAGGGCTTTTGCATAACTAGAGTTGAGAATTTGCATTTTCCTCCCCTAGAGATTCCCCCACTTGACACTGTCTGTCCAAAAGCTCATTCTGGGCTCATTATTCAATATAGTCCTTGGAAGTTCCAACTCATATCCCATCTCCCCTCTAGCAAGGTCACACACACTCCTCAATAACACGTAACCTTTATGTTTGATACAGTGGACTCGAAAGATACTTAGTTCAATGGGATTTTTCCAGGCTATAGCAGGAAATAGTCATATCTGTCATAGTAGTGTCTCCTGGGTCCTTGCCCCAGGGGACATTTCTTGCTGGGGCTGGAGTGGGCCCATTTGTCTTGATTGTGTTCCCTTGGTTGTATTTGATTGGAGGCATCGCTGACGACCTGCTCCCCAGGATGCACCTTCCCTCACTTAAATCTGATGATCTCTTTCTCCTTCCACCTAGGGAATGTCTCAGGAGCTGGAGGCAGCCGTGGAGGAGGAGGAAGATGCAGGACACATGCAGGTCGGCTCCCCCCTTTGGATGCATGTCAGACGGGCAGTGGGGGCTCTGCTGGTGTCCCCATATATTTGGCGAGGGTTCAGTAGTGGGGAATCATAAGCCCTGCTAGCAGCCGCTGTGTGCGCAAGGGGGAGAGTGGAATTGAGCATCCCGGTAGTGTCTTGGCTGACCATCTAGCTCATGTCTCTCTACCCCACAAAGGCAGATCTGGAGCAGGAGGAGCCGGAGCCCAGGCTCCGAGACACCCCAGAGGACATCTCCTTTGAAGCTGCTGCCAACACCATTGCTTTCCACCCCAGCCAGGACATCCTTGCAGCCGGCGATGTGGATGGCGATGTCTATGTGTGAGTTGGATCTATCTGAGAGAAGAGCACCGTGTAGATAATCAGCAACAGGCTCTAGCAACAGGCAGTGCAACCAGGAAGCTGCAAGGAAACCCCCGGGGTCAGCACTGCCCAGGAGGCAGAGAGAGAGGGGCCCCCATGGGGTGTATACTATGGGTAGGAGTCCGTGACCTCATGGCCCATCCAGCCCCACCCCACCACTGTCCATAGGAGGCAGGCTCAGCTGCTGGAGGTGACGGAGCCGGGAGAAGCCTGGGGTTTGGGAAGAGGCTTCTTCTGGAGAGTGATGTGTGTTTAGAGGTGGTTTTTTCCATGCTCCAAGGCTAGGTTGGCCTGAAGAAACCACTTATCTCTGCAGAGGAAGATTGGGGCTGGGCAAAGCTACTTCCAGTATCAGAGCATTGGCATTTGCAATGCTGTAGCTGGGGACACATCATCCTTTCTCCACCAACAGCTTAGACTGGGAACAGGTTCTTGGCTGGCACGGCTCCATTTCAACACTTGACGGTGCCACAAATCTGTCTTGCACTCACACAGGTGTAGTGCAAAGTCTCTGCCTCTCGCTGCACCTGCCATCTCTCCCAGCTGCAATGGTGCCTCTCTAGTGACCTGCCTTGGACCTGCCCAGCATTCATGGTCCCTCAGAATCCCATTGGTTTGGAGATTGGCCTCCTACTAGCCCTGGGGAGTTTCCAGTTCCTGATAGTGAGCACTAGGAAACAGGGGTCTCTTTGTGGGAGCTGACCCTCAATGCTAAGGTACCACCTGTTCCTTTCCCATCACACAGCTGGGGCTCCTGCTCCACCGGGATCTTTTTTCTCCCATGTGAATCCAGCTCCTCAAACCTCTGACTTCTGTTTCCCTTCCACCTCTGGGGGCTGGTGATGCTCCAGCAATCTGGACATGGCATATCCCCCCCCCCTCCAGTCCTGTACCATGAAACCCCCCTCTGGACACAGACCTCCCCATTCAAGGCACCAGGAGTCCCTAATCTTGGATCTGAATGCTCCTTCCACGCCCAAAAGCTGTATGCCTCAGCTGGAAGGACAAGACAGGGAGCAGCTCCCCACTGGTGTTGCCTTAACACACATGCTTTTGTTTCAGATATTCATACTCTTGCCTGGAGGGTGGGAACCGGGAGCTCTGGTCCTCGGGACATCACCTGAAATCCTGCAGGGAAGTGTCCTTTTCCCACGACGGACACAGTGAGCGCACCTCCTTTCGACTTTCTAACACCATTGTAGCGACCTGTGCAGACACGCTGGGTGGAAGTCAAGCTAGCAAGGAGAATGCCTTTCTCTGTCTTCTGGGGAGAAGCCCCTCTCCTTGCATCCTGGAAGGGGGGCTGCTGAGCCTGTCTGGGTCTCAGCCATGCAGCAGTGTGAGGAGTTTGCTGGAGTTTGCTTAGAAGTCTCTCAGCCAATTGCTGAGCAGGCCTAGCTGTGCTTGACTCAGGAAATGTGCTGAGCTCCCAGCCTGTGGATGAGATCAGCTGTGCCTGGGAGTGAGGGGTCCAGAGAGACTGGAATGTATGGGGGAGTGTGGAGAGGCGGGGCTGGGGCTGCTTGACTGTTGCACAGTGACTGCTCAGAGCCATGCAGTCAGTCCGTACTGTGGAGACTAGAGATCCGAGAGGTGTGGCGGGGGCAGGGCTCCCAGCTGCCCTTTTTCCTCCCTCACCAGACTGCCAAGGGTTTCCTCCCTGTAGCTCAGAAGTCCCATTCTGCCACGATATTTCTGCGCCCTAGCACACTGTGTTACGCTGCTCCAGGGCAGGGCTAGGATCCTGGCCAGCTTCATGGCCACAGAGCCCAGGAGTAACAGTGATCCTGGGGGAATCCTGCTAGTGAGGGATAAGCACAGGACATGGGCACTGGAGTTGGGTAACTCGGGGTCACTCCTGCTGCTCTGGTTGCTGGATGGGCTGGGGGTGCTGAATGTATACTGTGTGTCTTGTCCTCAGAGCTCTTCACTGTGTCTAAGGATAAATCCATCCACATCCTGAATGTGGAGGAGGGCCGGCTGGTGACACGCTTCTCCAGGGCTCACAGGTATGTGTCTATAGGGGATTCCCGGCCCCACGCAGCCCTGCCCTGCCCAGCGAGGGCCTCCTGGGAACTGGCTGCCTAAGCTCCCTAGAGTGGGAAAGTGGTTCCTCCCTGAGTATCCATTGGTTCAGCATTTCCACTAGAGCTGGCTGCCCCTTTTGGCAGGGAGCTGGTCTCCCATGCACTCTCTCTTGCCCATCATGTCCATCCCTGATGCTGTGTGCTGCTCGGTGCTGGCTGGGCCATGTGTGGGATGGGGAGCAGGGAAATCTGCCCTAAGGCAGCCATGCCTGGTGGGGCTGTCAAAGACTCAGATGGGATGCTGGGGCAAAGAGCAGGCCAAATGACCAAAACCCTGGAGCCAGCCATGGGGCCAGGACTGTAGTGACAGCCCGCTGCGTCTGGGTGGTCACCGGTCACCCTCTACCGACCTCTCTGGCCAAGTCGGGCTGCAGGAACTAGCTCTGGAGCAGTGGTTCTCAAACTTTTTTACTGGCGACCGCTTTCACATAGCAAGGCTCTGAGTGCGACCCCCCCCCTTATACATTAAAAACACTTTTTTATATATTTAACACCATTATAAATGCTGGATGCAAAGGAGGGTTTGGAATGGACAGCTTGCAACCCCCCATATAATAACCTTGTGACCCCCTGAGGGGTCCCAACCCCCAGTTTGAGAACCCCTGCTCTGGAGGGAACTGGTTTCCTCCTCCCCCACACACGCTGATAGGAGGTGCTGCCTTCTCCAGATGGTCCCCTTGAGAGGTTCGAGAGCTCCTGGGGAGCTCTCTGCTGCCTGAAAATGGGCTCCTTCCATGTTCCCTCACCCTAGGAACACCAAGCATGCTGGGGGTGCCAAACTCCTCCCTCCCCCAGATTGCACCTGTGCTCAGTACCATGGCTAGAGCTGCCATGTAGGCAGACCTCCATGGCAAGGCCTTTGAATGGCAGATGGCTCTCTGAGGTGCCTCTGGTCCCTGCCACAGCGTGGAGCATCTCACAGGGCTGCCTCAGGTAGAAAAGTTTTCTCAGTCCCCGACATTCGTGGTGACTGGGGCAGGGGTCTTCACAGCTCAGCCCTGAACAGCCTGCTGGTGATAGACGAGCACCTCTTTGCCACGGGGGACGATGGCGGGATGCTGAAGGTGTGGGACCTCCGCAAAGGCACATCCATCATGGAGATGCGGCAGCACGAGGAGTACATCAGCAGCATGGCCATAGATGAGAACAAGAAGCTCCTGCTCACCACCAGGTGATGTTGGGGTCCTCAGCAACATGTACTGGGGGTGCCTGTGGGCACATAAGGCAGCAAAGCCTGCTCCAGGGGGCCTGAGAGCAGCTCCCCTAGGGGGAGAGCAGGTTTGTTCGCACCTTGTTGGTTCTGCTTATCTAATTCAGATGGCACAGTTGTCTTCGCCCTTGAAGGAGCGGGTAAGTGCTATTATCACCATGGCCCCAGACCTTTTGTAATCACTGGAGTTTGTTGTGCTTCTCATCCTGGACAATCCCAAAGGGGGGGATCACTTATATCCTCTCTCTGAAGTGTGCAGCCACCTCTGGTGGGTATAAAGGTAACACTTGCCAGTTTAGGACAGGAAGTGAGGAATCCCGTGTCTAAGTGAGTGCAATGTACCACTTTGATTCCCACAGTGGCGATAGAACTATGGGTGTCTTCAACATCAAGAGACGGCGCTTTGAGCTGCTTTCAGAGCCTCAGAGTGGAGACCTGACATCCATCGCGCTGATGAAGGTAGGCACTCACGGGCCACCTTTGTGACTGTCCTTCATGTGGGGGTAGCAATACAGAACCAGGCTTCCTTGCCTCAGCACTGAGCTGTCCCAGACGTGGGCAGTGGTGAGTGCTCCAGTGCCCTTTAATATTCAGTCATGAGCTCGAAGGACCCTGCTGAGTTAAACATGTGGACTCCCTTGACTAAGAGGAAAGGAGCCCATTCTATCACACTCCCTGTGCTATCGGCCCCTGAAGTTAGCACTCCCTGCTAGAGAGCCCATGTGGGGAGGGGAGGGGAGGGTCCTGTCCTGAGCTTCTGCTTTTTCAGTTCTGCCTCATTCACTTCTTGTCCAGAGAGGGAAGAAAGTGGCGTGCGGCTCTGGCGAGGGAACCATTTATCTCTTCAACTGGGACGGTTTTGGTGCCACTAGTGACCGCTTTGCAGTGAAGGCTGAGTCCATCGACTGCATGGTCCCAGTCACGGAGAATGTCCTGTGCACAGGTTCCATCGATGGAGTCATCAGGTTAGAGAGCCCAGTACCGGCTCCCAGCAGGGAGACTGGGAAAAGTGGGCTGCCTGCCTTGCTTCTGCTAGCAGGGCTGAGAGGACGTGATGGACTTCTGCTCGGAGGCTCTACAGGGTGTGAATAGCAGGGGGGGGGGGAGAAGGGCCAAGGGGTTAGGAGGATTGGGGTGGAATTGAGCAAAGGGAAAATACACCTCTACCCCAGTATAATGCTGTCCTCAGGAGCCAAAAAATCTTACCGTGTTATAGGTGAAACCACTTTATATCGAACTTGCTTTGATCCGCCAGAGTGCGCGGCCCCGCCCTCCAGAGCACTGCTTTACCGCATTGTATTTGAATTCGTGTTGTATTGAGTTGCGTTATATTGGGGTAGAGGTGTATTTGTCAAAGGCAAATGCAGTCGTGGAATAATATACCAAGGGAAGAGGCACATTACAAGCAGACAGGGCAAAGCCCTGGCAGAAGTACTGCAAGGGAATCCCCTGCCCTGATGCTGGGGGATGGACTTCAGACAGTCTACTGGGTTGGATCCCTCTGGGTGCCTCCATGAAAGGGCTGTTGGTGGGAAATCTTGGGAGCTGTGCTTCTAACACCATGAAGGCAGTTAAACTGGAAGGAATCAAAACCCCAGATTGGCCTTGCTGTGCATTCAGGGCTGTTCCTACTGTGCATTTCATTCCGGGTGCTTTTGTTCCCAGTGCATTTCCCTTCCTGGGTTCTGGCGTTCAGCACTGTGCGGCTGTTGCTGCTGGATTTGGATTCCCAGGGGATGTTTACATTAATTCCTGACAGCAAAGTGAGAATTTATCTCCTTGGAGCTGGATCTGCTGAGCTTTTTTACTAAGCCCTGAATTTGGGGCTTAAACCACTTGGCACTTTCCCGCTTCTAAGCTCTCAGCATCCCAGAGGACGCCCGTCTGGTAGGTGGGTAGTGATGGGGTAGCATGCAAGGTTACTGGACAGTTGGCTCTGTATTATAGTCTTCTAATCTCTGAGTGCCCCAGAACACCTCCTCTTGGTGGGTGGGTTGGCTGGAGTACCATGCATAGTTACTGCGGACCTGGCCCTCCTTTAATCAATCTTCTGTTCTTGTCTCAGGGCAGTGAATATCTTACCTAATCGGGTGATAGGCAGCGTTGGACAGCACCTGGGGGAGCCCATTGAACAGCTGGCCAAGTCCCACACTGGTCAGCTGCTGGCCAGCTGTGGCCACGACCTGAAGGTGAAGTTCTGGGACATCTCATCACTCTGCTCTGTGGTGGTGGATGATTACCGGAAGAGGAAGAAGAGTGGGCAGCTCAAGGCCCTGAGCAGCAAAGCCTTGGGCGGCAGAGAGGACTTCTTTGCCGACCTGAGAGAAGAGGCAGAGGCACCGAAGGAGGAGCAGGAGGAGGAGAGCAACAGCGATGACAGTGACTGATGGAAGCCCAGTGGCCTCTGGGAGATTCCATGGTCAGAAAGCTCTGTGGGGACATGGACTATGAAGCCAGCAGATTCTGCAGCCATGGGAAGGATGCGTCCTCGCTGTGTTGTGGAAGCAGCTGGAGGCCAAGCTCATTTTCCCATAGAGGACTGGCTCATCTGGGTGTGTTCCTGCAGGCCAGAGTGCTAACAGGGCCCTTGGTGCAGCTGAGCTGACGAGACGCAACATCCCTCTCTCTGTCCTCATTAAAGGCCGATGCAGGTCTTATGGGGAGAGGGGCTGGAACCTCCTGCCAGCTGGGATGACCAGGCTTTGTTTGGAAAGAAGCAACGCTCCTGATGGGAAAGGAGTTTCTCCAGTTTTCTCTCTCCAGGAGGAAACAACATACCTCATCCCCCTCTCCACCCTCTGCCCCAGCCCCTCCCTTGTGAGCTCTCACAAGCACCAGGTGCCTTATGGGACATGGGCTAAGCCCTGAATTCCTTCCTCACCCCTGCTGGTTGGCAGGAGCCTGGAGGTGAATGTGGTGATCTGTGGTCCAGGAGCTCTCTCCAAATTCCTTTGTGCACCAAAGAATCCTTGCAGCAAACAGTGTGAATTCCAGTCCCCTCTGCATGGACCACTAGGCCAGGGCCCTAGAGCATCTGGCCGTGCTGGTCTAAAGCAGGTGCCTGAGCTCTGGGTGCTGCCTGTGGGATGACACAGCAGAGGGTTCCCCGTTGCTCCTGTGTCACCAGAGATGCCGAAAGCCACTTTCTCAGAATTGCTGCTTAGGCACCTGTAGTAATGAGATGTGGGACTGGGAGGGGAGTGGAAAGAAGAATCCCCCCAGCTGCCAGCCGTGTTTCACACCGACCCCCTCCCTGGCCTCTTGAAGTTTGCTACAAACTACTAAGCTCAGAGCCCCTTTGCTGGTCCAGGTGATATGGGCACTGCTGCCAGCTGTATTTCTGTCAGGCCTGGCCTTCCCCTGCCACCCTCACAACTTCTCCCTTTAAAAGTGTCTTCAAGAAAAAAACTAGCCAGTTGCACCAACTTCTCTCCAAGCTGAGAAGAATCATGTAGACAAGAAACTTGGACAAGACACAGTGCAGGGCCCAGGTGTTGCCTGTATGAGGAGAGTGACTGATTCCCATTGTGAATTTGTATGTGAATAAACCATCAGGAAGCCTGTGTCCCGAGCTGGTCGGGGTGTAAGTGATAATCCAGCAGAGTTTGCTGTTAGAACATACTGGCAGTACTAGTCTAACAGTGAGAGTGTGTGTGACTGACAATCACACTGCTGCTGCTATGGCATCTGCTGACCAGGAGAGTGCGTGCTGTTTTCAGCATGTGTCTCCTTAGCGGATCTCCTGGGAAACGGGAGCAGATATGCAGAGATTGGGGGCAGGAGTTTTGTTGTGCAATTGGAAGGTGTGGGGACAGGGATGTGGCCCAGTAAGTTACCACAAGGCCTTTCACCTCTGGCCTCTTAAGATTCAGATTTAACTGACAGGCTGGGGGAACGCCCAAAAGAAACAACAGAAATGATCTTGGCTCTCCTGAGGGGGCTGGCCTGACATTCCTTACTCAGGTTGACAGCCTGTGGGGCTGGTTGTCACGGGAAGGCAGAGGGAGCTAGCCTGGGGGGGAGGGGAGGGAGAAGCTGCATGGGAGGGAGACTGCAGTGGGCCCAGGTGTCTGGCTGTTGCATCCCCCCCAGTGTCAGCTTCCATTCCTGCATGCAGAGCCACTGCAGGTCTCCATTCAGGATACTGGTTTTCCCAGCACTCTTTTGGCTAGTGCCAGGGTGTTCGCGTTACGAAAGAGCAGCTGGGCGGGGGGTCACCCTAGAGCCCAGACCAGGGACCTAGTGTGGCCCTGGAGAGAGGAGCTGAGATTTTCCACACGTGCATCTGACCTGTGTGAGCGGGTCAGGTTGCCTATGCCCCTGTGTGCATCTGGAAACCCAAGACGTGGGGCCTCATGCTCTGGGGCTGCCCCATCTGTACAAAAGACAAGGGCAACTGTGGGGCCCATTTAGCCCTAAGAAGAGTGATTTCTTCCCTTGGCTGGGGAGGTGTGAAGGGGAGAGCTGGAAGCCTGTAGGTTAGGTTTCTTGCCCTAAGAATAGAGCAGCTGCAGGTGAGCTAGTGCTGTTGCTGTGGGGAAGGCAGCTCTCTGCTGGTCTTGAGATGTCCGAGGCAGCCTTGTGACATCAGGTTCCCTCTCGAGACAGGAAATGCAGCCTCCTGGCTTCTCACCACCAGGAATAATGAGAACCTCTTGTGGAGGGGCTAGGATTGGCTGGCCTGTGCCCCTCTGGGGATAGCCCTGCCCTTCTAAGCGGCCTGGAAGGGAACAGTTCAGGCAGCAGTGAGCCAGACCCTGAGTTCAGGGAGTTTCTTTTTACCTGTGTCACTTTTTAAATGGGCAGACAGCGGCACAGGGACTGATTTGGGCTGGCAGTGGAGTAGATCCCTTTGCATGGCATTTGTGCTGCAGGAGCTGGGAGCTGAGCACCGGGGATTCGGGGAACAGACGGATACTTGCCAAGCTCTTCGCTATGTGTAGTTGCTGGGGAGGCGAGGAAGAGAAGGTGCCATTGTCTAGGACAGTGGTTCTCAAACTTTTGTCCTGGTGATCCCTTTCAAAGAGCAAGCCTCTGAGTGCGACCCCCCTTATAAATTAAAAACACTTCTTATATATTTAACACCGTTATAAATGCTGGATGCAAAGCTGGGTTTGTGGTGGAGGCTGACAGCTCGTGACCCCTCAATGTAATAACCTCACAACCCCGAGGGATCCCAACCCCCAGTTTGAGAACCCTTGGACTAGGATACAAGAGGGAGTTCATGCAGTTGAGGTTATAGGAAGGATGTACTGGCTGTGAAGACAGACCTTCGGAGCTGGGCATGCTGCGGTGCTCACAGACCTTCATCCAATCCTGGTTAGGAGGAGCCCCGTGCCTTCCTGCCTTCCCTCTTCTGCTTCCTCTTCCCCCTCCCCCTCTGACACTAAGTTGCCATTAGACCTCCAGCTTCCCAGCCTGCCTGCCCTCACCAGCCCCAGCAGAATTGTTGGTAATTTGAAAAAGTCTGGTTCAGGGTGAACAAAATGGTTTTTTTGTTTGGTTGGTTTTTGAGTATTTGTAAATGCCTAGAGTCACAAAATGGCCAGTGGAGGAGGCACTGCTGTCCCTGCAACCCTTAAACATATTAGCCCAGTGGATAGACACTCAGCTGGGATGTGGGGATGAGCCTACGAGGCAGGATGGCTGTCTTCTTTCTAGGTGGCCTCCTCTTTCTAGGTGGAGACAATCGGGAAGATCAGCCAGAGAATCCTATTCATGGCAAATGACACCAAGCTGGACCAGCTGGCTCCCCCCTAAAGAAAATTCACTGCTTGGGATCACATCGTGTGACCAACCCTGGGGCTGAGATTGTATCTGCACACAGGGACCCACCTGACCGCTGTGCCATCCTGTAGCTCCAGGGCTGACCCTGCTGGCAGGTCCTCCCACTGCAATCGGCTCAGCCCAGCCAAAGTCCTGGTGGGCCTGTCCTACCGAACATCCTTGGTGGATGGCAAAACTGGTTCTAGGGCAGCTTTTTAACTGGCATTCACATAATGTGTGAACCTCAAAGTCCTTCACTTAACTTTTAAACTCTTGCCTTCCATGTGCTTATCTCTCTGCAGTGAGTACATGGCACCATCCCCCACCCTCTCTGCTAGGCAGGGGTGGGGATGGAGCTTGTGGGCAGTCTGGTCCCCCATATTTGTTCCTGCTCGGAACATTAATACAGTGTTTCATTCCAGACTTTCATAATAAAACATATTTGGCTGCCTTTAGGGCACTGTGGGGGTTGTGTGCTGTGAACTCCTGCCTCTGCTCTGTTCTAGATGGAAGGGACAGGTGGGCTCTAGAGCCTCTATGGGTTCGTCTCTCATGCTGCCATTTCCAAACTGCTCTGCAAGGGCCTGGTCCTTCAGCCTGGTGTAGGTGCTGTTTGGGAGCCCCTGCTTCAGCAGGGTTAGTGCTGGTGCAGCATGCTGGCTTGGCAGCTGTGCAAACTGAAGGCCAGTGGTCCTCATGTGGACAGCACCAGGCAGAAAGTGGCATGGTCTACAATGTCCTATGGCAGGAGTGGGCAAACTACGGCTCACGGGCCGGATCTGGCCTGCGGGATTGCCACACACATGGCGCTGCAGGCCCCGCGCTGCTCCTGGAAGCGGCTGGCATCGTGTTCCTTAGGCCCCTAGGGGAGGGGGAGCAAAGGGTTCCGCATGCTGCCCTTGCCTGTGGGTTCCTCCCCCCACAGCTCCGGCCAGTGGGAGCTGCGTGGGGGAGGTACTCATGGGCGAGGGCAGCATGCAGAGCCTTCTGCCACCCCCTTCCCCGGGGGCCGCAGGGATGTGGTGCCGGCTGCTTCTGGGAGTGGTGTGGGGCCAGGGCAGGCAGGGAGTCTACCTTGGCCCCAGTGCCTGCTGCTGCCACCCCGGAGCCAATCCAGGTAAGCGGCACCAGGCTGGAGCCCGCACCCTGAACCCCTCCTTCACCTTGCACCCCAACCCTCTGCCCTGAGCCCCCTCCTGCACCCCAACCTCCTTCCCTAAGCCCTCCATACACCCTGCATCCTTTCTCTGCCCCAACCCTCTGCCCTGAGCCCCCTGCTGCACTCCACACACACCCTGCTCCAACCCCTTGCCCTGAGCCCCTTCCTGCACACTGCACCCCCTCCCACACCCCACACTTCCTCCTGCACCCCAACCCCCTGCCCCAGCCTTACATTCATGGCCATACATGCAATTTCCCCACCTAGATGTCGCCTAAGGGCCAAAAAGTTTGTCCACTTGTCCTATGGCCTCCCATGATTGGAAAACACTCACAGGAACCAGGGACAGGGCCATCTCCGGTTGCAACATTTTTTAAAAGGTGTTACCATTTTTGGGAGGTCAACCCAGGCTTTCTATTGGGCAGCCTCAATAACTAGCCTGACCCAGCAGCCAAGGCACGCTTCCACATAACTGCTGGAGAACTGGCTCCACTCTGCCAGATACCTGTTGGTCCCTCTACCTGGCTTTGATTTCTCCTCTCACAAATTAGGGTGTGACAGCAGCACCTTCATGGCATCTCTCAAAGCACTGCTGGAAGGCAAAGTGTGAGCCTTAGGCTGTAGTGAGGGAAACTGAGGCAGAGCTTAAGACCAATGCTTTCAAATGGCAGCGTACAAATCATGTCCCTCCAGCCATACAGTTTTACAAGGGCTAATGCCCCCCTCTCCCCATTCAGCTCCCTAGAACCTCAGCCCTGCTGCCTACAACACTTTGCTAGGGAATGAGGGGTGGGTTCCCAGCCATGGCCAGGAGCTGGAGGAGCACAAGGTGCCACAGTAGAAGCCATTGCACCTGAGCTGAAGCTCCCATTTCTGAGCACTAGGCCCTTGCCCATCATCGTGCCTGAGATATATACCCCCCATGTAATTCCTTTGGCTTACCCCCACCCTGTCAGCCTGGTGAGCATCACTGCCCCTGTTCCAGTCATCTGCACTGCATGAGAGGGGAGGCCTGCTGGGGCAGAGAGCCATCTGAATGAAGAATGCCCCCCAGTGACCCAGAATGGTGTCAGCTCCAGCTTCCTGCTGCCTGGAGCTTCTGATGGTACTAACGGGGGGTGGGTGAGGGGAGTTGTTGCTCCTCTTTTTCTGCTTAGCCCCTCCCTGTCACCACCCTTGAACAAGGGCAGGGCTGCGGAATACTCCACTCCCCGCGTCCCATAGATGGAGGGGTGTGTCCAGCCCACTGGTGTCTTAACACTTGCTTTGGGTTTAAGCTGCTGTCAAGCAGCGGTCCCGCATCCCCATCTCTCGCTCTCAACCTGGCACCAGTAGGGATGTTTGCCCTTAAGGTTCTAAGGAACAGAAAAAACAGAAATCCGTTTTTGCCTTTTCTCCCTGCCTCCCCTCATGTACACTGAACAGGATACCCTCCCCCCAGCCCATGCCCCATAGGGCCCCCAACTCCCCACCTGCCATAGCTTCCTATAGCCAGCCTCATTAGTGCAGAATTGCTTTTTGGTTCTGTGCATGGAAGTGCTTTGCTTGGTGCCAAGTACCCTGTGCCCCTTTCCTGTTGCTGCTTCTGGGAGGCAGAGGCAGCAGAGCAAGGTTAGGGCAGACCATGAAGCTCAGAGTTGGGGGCAGGATCCCAGTAGATGGAGGTACAGCTCGCTGGTTAGAATGGCCTTCACTCAGGAGGTTAGAATCATACCCACCCTCTCTCCGCAGCCTAGTGCCTCCTAGTGGCCACACACAGCAGAATAGCTCAGCATGGTGATGGTCACACAGCTTCAGGCCTCAGCATCTGCCTTTCCTGAGGCGGCTTGGGGAACGTGAATTGCTATTTAACATCACTGACTGATGTAGGCCAGTGGTCCCCAACCCCTTTTCATCTGGCAGGCGCCAGATGACGAGCCACAGAGGACCGTTACGGCAGATGAGCATCCACCAAAATTCCGCTGACAAGCGGCAATATCAATAGGCGGCGCCGGTGAAATGCCGCCACCAAGTAGCGTCCTCCAGAGGCATCACTGCCGAAATACTGCCAAAATTGGCAGCATTTTGGCGGTGACGCCTCTGGATGATGCAGCATGTCGGTGGCATTTTGCCAGCTGCTCGTCCTCCAGCCAGTATGCAGGCATACTTAAGATGCCATGGCGCCTGCAGGCACCGCATTGGGGACCCTGCTGTAGGCACTGTGAACAGTGGCTGTGGGGGGAGGGGCTGTCATCCTCATTCTTTGTGCAGTCGAGCTTGCCTAGCCTGCCATTAGACAAGGGATGCTGCCTGTCTCTGGAATACCTGACTGTAGGATACAGAAAAAGGCTGCACCCTATATAATAGCACAGGCATAACAACTTATGTAAGACCTTTACCACTTTCTAGGCTGCTTTCAGGAGTGGATTTAATAAAAATCACATTTGTCAGAAGTGGGATTCGAACCCACACCTCCAGGGGAGACTGCGACCTGAACGCAGCGCCTTAGACCGCTCGGCCATCCTGACAGCTGTGTTGAAAAAAACCCTCCTGAAGGGTTGCTGTGCTTACTTGCCAGGCCTACTCCTTCCAGGAACTTGTACTGCTTTGCTTTTACCCAGCTGCACTCCCTGCTATTTCCTCTCCTTCCTTCTGCTGCATGCAATGGGTCCGTGGTTTGTGGTAAGCTGCCACCATGTGGCTATTTTGAGCCATCGCAGTTAAACTGACTGCCATCTCCCCGCAGCTTACAGTATCCTTGCAGCCCTGTGACTCCAGGCAAAGCCGTACCAGTCTGTTTAACCTACTGCCGGTGCACTCACTTGTAGCACAAAAGACAGCCAGGCCTCACCCCAACACCTCGCAGGAGACAGGCACACTGGCATTTGGGAAGAGCCCCCTGGCTGGCTAATCAGACCAAGAGTTTGAAACCACAAGACTAGATTTTGGGTCAGGCTATCAAAGGTATTTAGGCAGCACAGCAGCTTAGGCACTTTTAAAAAATCCCATGAGGCACCTAAATACCTTTAAAGATCCAGCTTTCAGCACCTTGCTACTTCAGACTCAACCACAGTGGCCTTGCTTCACTGACTGATCTTCTGTTTGCTAGTCCTTTAGCATTCATTGCAACAAGACACTGATGATTACCTGGTCTGTTCATTCCCTCTGGAGCACCTGGTACTGACCACTATTGGAAGATAGGCCACTGGGCCAGATCGACCTTTGTCTGACCCAGTATGGCCATTTTACCCATTGTGCAGCACCTGGTATTACTCTGGCATGTTTTTATTACATTAAAAGTCAGAGCCCCCTGTCATGGCTCCATGGGCCATGTTCTTTCAGAGAGCCCATTCAGTATGGCAGCCCCCTCGCGGTCATACTAGGGGAGGCCTCTTGGCTTCTCTGTCTCCTAAGATCAAACCTCAGAGCTTTCAACTCCCCTGCTTCATGCTGTGAGCTCCCTGCAGTGAGGCCCCCTGGACTGAGCCCCCACAAAGGGAGCAATGCACCCCCTCCCTGCTGCAGGAGTGACTCTTAGCCAGAAGGGTTTATTAGATGGCTGGAACACAGCATAGTTACCAGCGAACAGAAAGTTACAGAATAGGCCATGTGGGTTAGTGTTGAGCCCTTCTTTAGGCCCAGTCCAGAAGCTTCTCTCCTGCCTCCAGCAGCCCAACCTTAATAAGCACACCTGGCCCTCCTCAGTCCTTTGTCTGTTAGTCACACCACACAGACTTCTTGTAGAGGGTGGGCCATCCCCAGCCCTTTGTTGCTAAGTACAAAGTGCATGGACAACTGGAATGGCCATTGTCTTCGGGGCCTCAACCTGGGAGTAGGTCCCCAGGCAGCTCAGTATTGATCATGGTTGTACCACTGAAGCTACAAACCCACTACAGTTTATGTCAGTGTAAGTTATGTCACTTAGGGGTGTGTGAGTAAGCAGCCCCGAGAGGGATGTCAGTTACACTAACCTAAGCACTAGTATGGACATTGCTATGGCAGGGGGAGTGTGTCTCCTGCCAACATAATTACTCTTACCCACCCAAGCAGGGGTGGCTAGGAGTAATTAAGTTGATGGGAGAGTTCTCTCCTGGCAGCACAGAGTGGTTGGGCTAGCAGCACTGCATAGGTACAGCTACACCATTGGCTACACTACAGAGCTTACATATCCTCTCTGCAAAGAGTAAACCTACCTTTCGCCTCCCCACCCCCACCTAAATATGTACTGCACAGGAGAAAGATGCACACACAATAGTCACACAAAATATGAAAAAGCTCCCACTGCATCACAGCCCCAAGCAAGAACAGGTGCTAGGTACTGTACCCAACATATACAAAAAGGACAGTCCCTCTGCCCAAGCGACAGTCTAACTCAGACATGGCCAAAACTACAGCCCACGGGACCATCCTGCCCAGCCCTTGAGCTGCCAGTCAGGGAGCCTAGTGCCTGGCCCCTCACCCCCTGCCACAGAGCTGCACTCTGGCCCCCTACTCCTGGGAGTGCAGCTGGTTCTGGCCTGGTGGCACAGCTGTGAACTCCTGCAGCTGGTAAGGGGGTGGGGGGGAGGGGTCAGGTAAGGGAGAGGGGGTAATGGGGGGCAGTCAGGGAGGAGGAGGCAGAGGTTTGGGGGATAGCAGCAATGTCAGGAGGTAGGGATGTGGACAGGGGTCAGGATGTCAGTCAGCAGACTGGGGGGTGGGATCCCAGGGGGCAGTTAGGGGCAGGGGGTGGTCAGAGGACAAGGAGCAGAAGGTGGTTAGATAGGGGTGGGAGTCCTGGGGGGGAGGGATAGAGGTCAGAGCAGTCAGGGGACTGGGGTTTTGGATAGGGGCAGGGGTCCTGGGAGGGGGTAGTCAGGGGACAATAAGCAGGGGGACTGGATGGGTCAAGGGTTCTGATAGGCACAGTCAGGGGGTGGGAAGGGGAAGGGGCAGGGGCCGGGGCCAGGCTGTTTGGGGAGGGACAGCCTTCCCCAGCCAGCCCTCTATACAGTTGTGCAACCCCAATGTAGCCCTCAGGCCAAAAAGTTTGCCCACCCTCCTCTAACTGGACAAAGGGTGGGAGGAGAAACAGATTAAGTAATGCACATACATAGCAAGTCAGTAGATGGAAGACTTGAATGCCATTCCCAAATCCCAGTTCCATGCCCCAGGAGCTATACCACACTGCCTTCCGGTAGCACTTATTTAAACTAAACAGCCATCCCTTGACCTTCATTAAAACATACCTAGCCCTTCACATAAGGGATTAAAAAAGCCCAACCTTCCACTATATAGCTGACCACTCCTGCATTAGCTGTAGCTTTCCTGATTGGGGGAAGAGCGAGAAGGGGGATGGGAGATGTTTTGGTGGCTTTTCCATGATGTACAAAGCCTGTGTGTCCTCTGCGGCAGCTCATCTTTTAACACCCGGCCTTATGCACTTTCCCAAGCTGCTTCTGGCCTGGACACAGCCTTTTCTCTCCTCTCCTGCCCTAGGCCTAGGTATAGGATGGGTTTCTGTTCCTCCATTTCCAGAAAGAAGTGAGTAGACAGGTGGGCGGCAGTACAAGGGCTCAGTGTGGTTACCTGGTATCAGCCTGTCCAAAGTCAGGCCTCATTTAAAAAAGGTGTCAAGTTAGGCCTGGAATTCCAGAAGTGACCAGTGATTTTGGGTGCCAACACATTGAATATTAAGCACATGGTGGGGTGGAAAACAAAGCCAGAGCAGGTTCACCCAAGCCAGCGGTTCCCATCATCTCACGCCCTAACAGCACTTAGACATGGAGACATACTGAAGAGTTGCTCTGACAGAACTAGTCCAAGGCACCACACAGTTACCTGCACCAGTTCATGCAGAGGACAGCCATGATCACCCTGACAGGTTGAGACAGAGACAAGCAACACCACCCATGCAGGAGTGAGTCATACAAAAAACAGCACAGTCCCTTTCCATGTGAATGGGTCTTGCAGTTGAGTTTACAAGCCATTCCAGAAAGCACTCAGCTAGGAAGGACAGGGGAAAGGCCACCTCATGGGAAGGCACTAAGGAGCTGGGGCAGAGATGAGGGGAGGGAGTCCAGAGAGGTGAGTACACTGCTCTGGCTCTCCTACACCAAGCCCTCCAACAGGGCTTTCCACACCATAGACAGCACATTCAGCAGTATGGAGTAGCCAGACTGTGTCCCAGCTGGGATTTTTTTAATCACCAAAGGGTGCCAATGTACATCCCTTGCCCACGCCCCCCTACCACAAAGAGATGGGGAATGCCCCTAGCCTCGTAACAGCAGAAGAGCTTGACAAGAGAGGGGAAATGTGACAGGGCAAATCGCCAGCAGATCCTTGGGAAACCTTATGAATTAAGGGAGTTTCTGTACTATGGGGCTAGGGTGTACTCTCTAGGGGAACATGTGACATGAGACTAGGGGATTCAAGGACTATATTGAACAAGGTGGCAGATGAGAATGAACAGGTTGGAACCGTAAATGTGAAGTGGGTTTCCTGGGAAATACTTTGGAGGAGTTAATGCAAATTCCTTGACACAAAACCAAGCCTGCCAAACAGGTCCAGAGGCTGCTGCTGCTTACCTGTAGCAGAGGTTGGAGATCAAGGGCCTGAGCTGCATCAATAAAAAGGCCAGTCAGCCCAGTCTAGGCTCTAGTTCTGAATCAAACAGCTATGAACTAGTACCAGGGGGAAAGGGGTATCTGTGAATGCTGAATTTGTACAGCTAGCAGGGGCCTAGGGTGGAGTGGGTGTGAGCTCCAGGAAGCACTGTACCTTGCATGGATGGAGGATGGGTTTTTTATTTTTTTTTTAAATAAAGTGTTTTCAAGAAGTTTTCACATTAAGAATAAGTGTACTTGCTTAAAAACAGCTTGGTGTAACTGCAGGCAGTTACTCTAGGCATAGGCAGTGGAGAGGAAGCAAAGCACAGACAATGGCCAGTTAATGCAGTCTGGCTTGCTGGTAATATTGCAGTATGGGCAGTGAACTGCAGCATGGACCGCTACCCCCCCCCCGCCCCCCACTCCCAGCAGGGAGAGAACAAACTGGTCTCCATCACCACAAGGTGACAGCAGGAAGCCAGAGAAATTAAGTAGGTGCCCACAGTGGAGGAAGATGGGTGCAGCTGTCCTGAGCTGACTGAACTCCCAAGGAAGGGGCAGTTGGTTTTTCCAAGAGGATGTGATCAGCCACCAAGAGGCAAGTGCTTCACTCCTAGCTGAGCCTTTGCTGTCACCTGCAAAACCCTCTCAAAAATCCTGCAAGCTCCAGCTCAGGAGCAGAGCTTCTGCCACCCCTTCAAGTTCTTTAAGGCCAGGGCAGCTCACCAGCAGACAGACCCTGAAGACACTCAGTACCGGGAGTGAGGCCGAGCACCTGCCACTGCTCTCTGAAGCATTTACGCTTCCACTTTACCTTCAGCAGTGGCTGGCCTTGAACAGAGCAGCCCCCTGCCAGCAACTTTCCCTACACCCCAGTATCTCCTCCCTAACCCTGCCTGCCCCAGGCATCAGCTAATGGAGAGATGAGGTTGAGCTTTTCAAGGCCCAAATGCCATGTGAGTGGACAGGCCAATGCTGGAGATAAAGCAGTGGGAAGAGCAGAGCTCACGCTGCTGCGGGCAGGCACTAGGCAGCCAGAGGATACTCTAGAACAGCACCTCACTGGCCTGGCTTTGGGGAAGGAAGAGAGTAGCTGCTGACAAGGAAGCCCACCAGCCCTAGCAGGATGGCGACTCAGCATTCCAGCAGTGGAGGAGGACCCACTCCCTGAGCCCAAGCCAACACTGGTGACAGAGGCAGGATCCATTCCACATATGGGGGGCCCCAAAAGGCTGTTGGCACCATACCCCAGAGAAGACAGGACACAGCAGTTGCCTTTCAGGCTACTTTAATAGAACCTTCCAACCCTTCAGTCAGAGTCTGAATGACCATTCATACACAGCGGCACGGACTATCAATACCACTGGGGACCAGAGGACCCAAATGCCACTTCTTTACAGTCCCTTGCTCATAAATACCATGGTGCCTCAGAGGTGGTCACCATTTCCTCATTAAAAACAGCTCCCATCAGCATGCCGGCTGTAACCCTCTCCTACTTAGGCACTAGCAGGATTCACGAAAGGCCTTTGCTCACAACTCAGCCCAGGAGGAATGCTTCCAACGGAGAACATTGGATTCTTCCAAACAGCACCTAGGCCAGTGGAACAGGCAGCACTGCAGGCGGTATTTCCCACCCAGCACTTGTCCCATGCTCTTCCTTGCTTCACAGGACAGTTGTCTGACCTCACTGGCCAAGGCCACAATAAGAAACTCAACCAAGCTTCTAAAACAAAGTAAACAACCTTTAACAGAATGAGTCAAACAAAAAGCCAAGAGAAAAAGATTTAGGCACAGGAACTTAAAGCAGCCCTTCCCCCAGATGGGGGTAGGGGAAGCAGAGGTTTGCTCAGTGCACCTGCAGGGCTTGCTACCAATTAGCTCTGTGCTGTACATGCCAGGGACAGTCATTAATTGCCCAGTCTAATAGCAGGGATTTCCCCAGGCCCTCTCCAAAGAGCACTGAACATCTCCCTCTCTACCATGCTGGCAGGTGTATTTCAATACAAATAAAACCCAAACAGAACAAAAGAAAAATCTTCGAGCCAGGTCAGATTCACCCAGCTGCCCAGCATGCATCCTCTATGACCTATGCAGATGGGGTCCTTCATTGCCTGGCCAGTTTAGCCTGTCCTTCTATGATGTTAAGTGGGAGTCCCCATGACACCTGCCTCCTCCCATCTCACTGGGTTAGCCCACCTGGGCACAGTCAGAGCAGAGAACAAAAACACTTAAAAAACCTAACACAAATCTGTGTCAAACTAACGTCTGAGAGAAAACACAAAAACAGACAGGGACCAGAAGCAGCCTCTGCTCAGTATCCACGTCCTGTAAAACCAGCTTACAAAACGTCAGCACATCAGCCCTACCCCTCCTCCCTGCAAGGGGCCCGCAACAGGAATGCAAGGGGGCAGCGCATGGCTCTGTGGAAACATCCAGCCTACACCACCGGGCACCCTGTTGGGGAAGGAAAAGAGAATTAGAGCCATATGCAATACAGAGCTAAGCAGTCAGAGAGAAAGCCCACCCCTCCCATTTCCCCATGCATGAACACTCCTCCCCTTCCCAAACAGACCATTTACCCAGCCTTTCCTGCAGTTCACAACTCCTCCTCCAACTTCAGCCCACATCAATACACTCCAGCCACTGGAGTGCTAGCACAGGAAGCGCATAACCCAGACAGTCACTCCACTGGGTAGCATTTCACCTACCCTCCAGCAGGAGGTGTTTCACATTCCTTCGATTCCTGCTCCCTTTCTCACCCTTGCAATCCCAAAGGCAACAGGAGATACTAGCATCCCCTAACCTGGAGGGTAGGAAATGCCTCACGCAAGGAGAGGTTTCCAAGATGAAAATTATTTCAAGGTTTAATTTAATCTTCCTCCTCACTTGCTTATTTCACTTTCATTCAGAATTTCCCCCTCAGCCAGACTCTGGGCCGTTCATGCCTGGTCTCTAACTCTACCGGAAGTGTCTCACACATAAGGACAAAGCTGCAATGGCAGGGTTGGGCATGCAGAAGAGGACCATCTATCAACCCCTGGGGTTCCACTGGAAAGAATGTGGAAAATGTTTCTATGGTTCTTTCCGAGCCCTACATAAAAGGGTCAAGACCAGGCTGAATTTGGTCCAACAGCATCCCCATAACTGAGACACTGGGTTTTTAATGCCCTAGCTGTTGAGGCTGAGGGGAACAGATCCCAAGACCACTGCACAGCCATGCAAGGACTCACCCAAAGTTTTGAGCAGCTGCAGTGCTATGGCATTCTTGGCCTTGTCATGTCCACTCAAGCCAGACTTATCAGGTTTGATCCACATAAACCCACTGAAGGGGGATGGATAACCTGGAATCACCACCTGATACCAGAACCGCAGCCAGCCATCAGGGTTCGCTTGGACACATTTAGTCAGAAACACAGGGATTCCCAGCTGCTGCTTCTTGCACAGTGCGTTCAGGTAGTCTAACACGCAGAAAGCCTGCGGCAAAGGGCACGTAATAGCACCACAAGGCATCTGGCTCGGACTGCCACTCTTGCAGCCAGCAGGCTGCAAGCTTTCTGGGAAGGTTCTCTCTGAGCTGGCACGGAGTTTTTGCTTCATGTCTACTTTCAGCCAATCCACTTCAATTTCCTCTCCATACGAGCCCAAGTTACCTATGCACAAGAGGAAGCAGGTATCAGTTTCAGAGCATTGGTGCGCCTGGTGCTGAGAATGGGGACGGCAAATGCAAGATACAGGCAAGAAAGCAAGAGGGAGTAAGAATGCACAAAGATTCCTCCACACACAAAGGTACTGGACATAAGACAGTGAGATACTAGTGATAGTTCTCTGCAGTTCTGGGTTAGGTTTACACTGACAATGGCTATGTGTTACCAGATATAGGCCTAAACTAGAGAAAACCCCACTCCCAAACCCATCTATCCTGAGGGACGAGCCACAGCTCTGCTGTCATTTTCAAGCTCTCCTTTCTGCCCTGGTGATTTATACCCCAGGATAGCTGGGGCAGTCACAGACAAAAGTAACATCCAAATGGATATGGAAGGGGACAAGATGGCAACCAGTGTTGCCATTTTGAGGCAATACCAGCCTGTCAGGACAAGAGAGATTTCAGTAGACCAAAAGATTCATGGACCCACTACTCCCAGACTAGTGCTCAGAGAGCCACTGCCATTTGTGGGATCTGCAACGCCCCTTCCATTCTGACTCTTCTTGCCCTGGCCTGCTCCTCCCCACAGAGGTAGATTACCTTCCACTAGAGTTTTCTTGGCCATGGCTGCGGCTCGGTGGGAGTTGTATTTCAGAACTGCAAGCTGTCCCCCCTTCCGGGAGGGGCTGGGATACAGGGAAATGTTCAGGACCCCCATGGTCAGCTCCTGCAACAGTGTCCATAGCTGGCCCTGCTCCACTGAGGATGACAGGCCATTCACACACAGCTCACACTTCTCAGTGCTCCTGCAAACCATGATGGGGCAGCCCTTCTGCACCTCAAAGTTGTTCAGAGCAGCAATAGCGATTTGCACACTGCGCCGATTGCTGTACTTGGCATAGGCAAAGCCACGGTTGAGACCGCTGAAGGTCATCATGAGGCGGAACTCATACAGCATGCCCACGCTTTGGAAGAGAGGAATTAGTTTGTTTTCATAGATGTCCTGAGGGAGTTTTCCAATGAATACCTCTGAGCCGGATGGAGGGGGCTCCCCGATCCAGCCTGCAGATACACAACAAAAGCGAAGCAGTAAGATTGTGAGAGACACCCAGTCTGCAACAACTGCGCTTCCCTGAAACTCTGTGCGACAAGAGGCTGTGCCACAGTGGGGCAAAGTGAACCAGGCCTTAACTTACCCCTTATCTGCAGAAGGATCCTGGGTAGGCAATGAGCCTTTGACACCAGCTCTGCACACTGGATGGGCTGGAGCAGATCCAAAAGAGTAAAAAGCAAGGCCGTCCTGCTCAGTGGAAGAGGACAGGGGAACCCTCTCACGGGCAATAAAAACGTAAAAGTTTTTTTTATTTTGTTTTTTAATTATAAAAGTTTTACTTTTATAAGTAAAGCTGTTTAAAATGAAATCTGATTAAATAATTGCTTAAAATATTTAAATAAAAAAGTTAAATCCAGGAGCTATCATCAAAAACCTGGCATTAAAGGCTGCTTTTCTGTAGGAAGAGGTCTTCCCTCGAATCTAATTTTGCTTTACAAATATGGCAAAATAGGTCATGTACTGTATTAAATGTTTTATTTAAAAAATATGCCATTGTGTTTAATTAAGTTCCAGTTACCATCCTAATGGAGCCTGACAAATCATGTATCAGTCACCATTTTCTAACATACTAAAAAAACCATACAATTAAGACTCTGAAAATAAAGCTCTAAAGTTGCTTAAATACATGTAGCAAAAAGATGCACCAAATCTAGTGTCAAGACTCTACTTAGTCGTAAAGCAACACGTTTTAATGGGTGCACTAACCAATAAGACAGCACCTTTCTTTAGAAAAGAACTGAAGCACAAATGGAAAAGTTAATTAAAAATCAGTATTTAACAGAGGCTTTTGCTTGGTGATTTGAAGATCAGTGATCTTCAAAGGCCTCGATTTAAAGCAATCCACCCTGTTCCCTTCACAGCACATCCTCCCTCTCCGCCACCCACCAAGCCGCTACGAGGGAACCCAGCTGCTGGGTTGGGTGCCCAGGTGTTTTAGTCTCTGGAGCCTGAACAGGACCCCCCTGCCTTCCGACTGTTCCAGTCTTGGGGGATCCCATGGTATGTTCTCAAAGCACAGACCCTGTGTCTAGAACCCCTCCCGCCCCGAGAACCTTGGGCTCAGTGCTGACCCTTCAGAGCCACTCCTCCCCCACTCCATCTTAAAAATATACCCTCCTCCAGAAGGCCACTCGAATTTCACAGGGCCCTACTCATGCTTTCATGGTCCATTTTGGTAAATTTCATGGTCATGGGATTTAAAAAAAACCAACTTAAATTGCATGGGTTCAGATATTTAAATCTGAAACATCATGGTGTCGTAAGCATGGGAGTTCTGACCCAAAACAGGATCATGGGGGGATCACAAGGCAATTGTAGGGGGTTGCAGTATTGCCACTCTTACTTCTGTGCTGCTGCTGGAGAGCAACAGCTGCTGGCTGGGAGCTCAGCTCTGAAGTCAGTGCCAGTGCCAGCAGCATAGAAGAGCTGGGTTCCTAGCTGGCTGCTGCTGAGCTTCCTGCAGCTGGGAGAGGGTCCCAGAGGTTGGTCTCTCCCAGCCCCAAGGGTGGCCCATGCAGGGGACAAAGAAGTCCCATCTGTCCCTCCCCAGACCAGCGTGGACTAGCAGCTGGAGTCTGGTGCATGGCAGAAGCCCCAGCCGAGGCCCCCCAGCCCTCCCTTTCCCCAGCTCTGGGCCAGGGTTCAGAGGTTAAAGGGCATTGGGTTGGCTATGTGTGGGGGGCAGGGTGACGACAATGCCCTCTCAACCACAGCACCCTGGGTGGTTGCCCATATAACCCACCTGTAAGGCCAGCCCTGCCCCCACAAAAAGTGGCAACCCCCTCATACCATGGCAACCTCACTTCTGCGCTGTTGCTGGCTGTGTCACTTCCTTCCACGCTGGGTACCCACTGCTCTGACTGCCCAGCTCTGAAGGCAGCACAGAAGTAAGGGTGGCAATACCATGACCCCTCCCATCCCCACAATGGACAGATTTCACAGGGGAGACCAGATTTCATGGTCTGTGATGTATATTTCATGCTTGTGAATTTGGTAGGGCCCCAAGCATGAACCTTTTCAGTACCCCTGAGGGATCAAGTGGTAGCTGTGAATGCCTAACAATACAGACTTTGCACAGAAATCGAACACATCCTTGATCTTTAATAGAGAAAATTATTCAAGTGTATAGTGTAGACATACTCAAAGACCTAAATCAACCTCTACTAGGTCAACTTACAACCACTATAGTAATTAGTGTGGTGGTGCATGTCTACACTACTCTCCTTGGATTGGTGGTGCACATCCTCACCAGAAGCTCTTCCACTGACCTAAAAGGGACAGTGTGAGCAGCTGAGACCCTAGCCTCAATTTTGCTGACAGCTCCCTGAAGGAGCCTGAGGGCCCCCCCCAACTGCCTCCCCCATCGGTGGGACAAGGCTGCAGTGTAGACCCTGACACAATTAGGTCGATGTAAGCTGCCCAACGTCGACCTAACTGTAGAGTATACCATGCCTCAGATTACAGATCATTTAGAAAACCTCTTAGCTGCAACACCCCTCACTAGCTCACCCTGCTCTTGGCAGACCAGCTCTGTTCAGGGAGCTAAGTAGGGTCCCTGGCCTCATCAGACTTCTACACACTGAACTGCTTCTCCTGCATGGAGACTTCCAGCCCAGCTTACCTTCTCTGTCCTTGGCTGATACATTTGTGCTCTTTTCCTAGTTTATACATCCCACCAACACTTCTTCTTTGTTCTGTGTTTGACAACTTACAACTCCTGCCATTCCCCTATCCCTTCAGAGAGAGAGGTGGAGCACACCCAGGCCTTGTCTACATTACAGAGTTCAGTCAACATAAGCTGCCTTGCATCAACCTAGTTGTGCATGTCTATGTGTAAACTCACCTCCCACCAATGCAAGGTCTCCATTACACCAACACAGTAATATCAGCTTCCCGAGCAGCACTGAGCCATGGTTGACATACAGAGGTTGACAGTGCGAGCGTAGACCCTGCATTACCTATGTAGACCCTAACAGTCCTCCAGCAGGTGTCCCACAATGCCTGACACATTCAACTGTCAACTCCACTGCCCAGGACTCAGAGACTAGAAGCCACTCCCACCTTTGAAGTCCCACAAATTTTTGAAGTGCCTTTTCCTGACTGTCCAGATTGGCAAGCACACCCAGAAGATCTCCATTGCTGTTTGCAGCTGACCGGCTGATCATACACTCCAGCCACGCTCCAGCCTGGAGTGGACAGGAGATATCGGAACTCCTGTGCCTGTGGGGAGAAACAGCTGTGCAGGCATAGCTTCAATCCAGCTGTAGAAACACGGACACCTATGAGTAGGTAGCACAGGACAAGGAGAATGACAGGGATCAGCAGCAGTGCCACAAGAAAGTGAAGGAACTGAGTCAGGCATGTCAGAAGCCAGGGAGGCCAATGGTCAGTCTGGTTTTATCTGTAGCCAGACATGACTTGTACCTGCTGATATTAGGGGAGGGAGGGGGTGGGTTGGGGGTTGACATAAGCAACCCATGTGTCACCTCTGGGAGGAACCTTGCAGCCCCATGTCCCTGGGCCAGAGCAGCCAATCCCATAGCTCCTGGAGGGCTGGAGCCACAGGTATGGCGAGCATGTGCCTCTGAGCTGGGCCCATCGCCTTTGGAAACTCACAGCACCACGGTGTCTTCCAAGAGCTCCAGTACCCTTATGGAAACTTCAGCAGGGGGAGGGGGTCGGCAATGCCCCAAACTCAGGGTGAGCAGAGGAAGCACCCAATATCTTCCCCAGCACCCACCCATCCCCATCCAGGGTCACCACACTCCCTTCATGAGAGTTACCTGCGGTTGGGAGACACTGTCCTTCTCCCACTGCACCTCTCTCCACCCCCCATCCCCACTTTCATGCTCACTCAGCCTCTGTCCCCAGCAGCTGGACTCAACCTGGGAACAGAGAGGCTGAGATGGAGCTGCTTCTCCCACTGGCTGAGGGTGGCCGCTCAAGGTAGCTGGGGAAGCGGCAGCAGCCCAGCTCCTCCACTCCCACCCTGGCCCAGCTGCTAGGGACAAAGGCCAATCTGGAAATATGCTGGGGGGTGGAGGGGAAGGGGCAGTACACCTCTTACTTGCCCCCGGTCCCCAGCATCCAGGTCTGGGCCACTGCTGCCTCCACAGCTGGGCTTTCCAAGGCAGCAGCTATGCCTCAGAGTGGCCACCTTCACCTGGTGTGCAAAGTGGCTCCATCCTGCCCCCTCTGCTCCCTGCCTGGGCCCAGCTGCCAGTGAGAGGGGCTGAGTGAGCCAGAAACATGCCAAGGAGAGGCACAGTGGCAGGACAAGCAGAGCAAAAGCAGCTCGGCGCCAGGGCCATCCTTACACAAACTACATAGCTGCGTAGGGCACCAGGAAATTTGGTGCCCCAAATTTCCTGGTGCCCTACACAGTCGTGTGCTGCTCCAGCAGCCAGCCTGATCCCCTGGCCAGGAAAGCTGCCCCCACTCCCACTCCACCTCTTCCCCATATCCCTGTCCCCACCACTTCCCACCTTGCTCCGCCCTAGTCCTGCCCCCACTCCACCCCTTCCCCAAATCCCACACCCAACTCCACCCCTTCCCCTGAGCTACATGCCAGGGGCCTGCAGCAGAGGTCAGGCATGTCCTGCACTCACTGGGCAGCAGGAAGTGGAGCAAACCAGCCCCAGCCTGCTCCCAGCCATGCCACCGGTGAGTGCTGGGGGGTAGTTCCTCCCTGCCCCCTAAGTCTGGGAACCCAGGGAGCTGAGCGGAGCAGGCTGAGACCAGGTCACTCCACTTCCCGCCACTCTGAGTGCGGGGTCAGGCCCATCCTGCAATCACCAGGTGACAGGAAGCGGAATGATCTAGCCCCAACCCGCTCTGCCAGTTCGTGATGGGGGGTGGTTTCCCCCCGTCCCCAAAGACCTTGGGCACAGGCCCCACACAGAGGCCTGTGGATAAATGTAAAGTAACACACATTAGGAAAAAATAACCCCAACTATACATACAATATGAAGGGGGCTAATTTAGCTACAACTAATCTGAAAAAAGATCGTGGATAGTTCTCTGAAGATGTCCATGCAGTGTGCAGCGGCAGTCAAAAAAGCAAACAGGAGGTTAGGAATCGTTAAAAAAGGGATAGAGAATAAGACTGAGAATATCTTATTGCCCTTATATAAATCAATGGTACACCCACATCTTGAATACCGCGTACAGATGTGGTCTCCTCACTTCAAAACAAGATATACTGACACTAGAAAAGGTTCACTAAGGGGGGATATGATAGAGGTATATAAAACGATGAGTGGTGTGGAGAAAGTGAATAAGGAAAAGTTATTTCCTTGTTCCCATAATATAAGAACTAGAGGCCACCAAATGAAATTAATGGGCAGCAGATTTAAAATAAATAAAAGGAAGTTCTTCTTCACACAGTGCACAGTCAACTTGTGGAACTCCTTACCTGAGGAGGTTGTGAAGGCTAGGACTATAACAGCGTTTAAAAGAGAACTGGATAAATTAATGGAGGTTAAGTCCATTAATGGCTATCAGCCAGGATGGGTAAGGAATGGTGTCCCTAGCCTCTGTTTGTCAGAGGGTGGAGACAGATGGCAGGAGAGAGATCACCTGATTACCTGTTAGGTTCACTTCCTCTGGGGCACCTGGCATTGGTCACTGTCAGTAGACAGGATACTGGGCTAGACAGACCTTTGGTCTGACCCAGTACAGCCATTCTTATGTAAATCACACAGTTCCTCAACAGGAAACGTATCTAGGTTTTCCATTCATTGCTACCCACTACAGAGCTGCGAACAGATTCAGCAGTTTGGAACCAGTAGAGTGACTGTATTTCTATGCCTAAAGCAACTGAAAAAGCTGTCTACATACCTGGGGGAGGGCCTCCATACTTCCTCTGACCATTGACCTGCACCAGTTGGATGCCAGTCTCCTTCACCCAGGCCAACAGGGCTGTTTTATTGTTCTGATTGATGGCATCACTCCACATCTGTCAAGGAACCACACAGACACTTTATCCAAATTCCCAGTGGTTATTTCTGACTTCACAGATGAGGCCTTCAAAGGAAGCACATTAGCAGTGACCCATCCCACCAGTAGACAGACACCCATTTACAACTCTTCTCCAAAAAACCACCACCAACTGGTATGCAAAACTTCATAGACTGCACTCTTATTCTCCAGGGTGAGAGAACATGTGACAAGACTCCTTACATCACAGAGACCTTCAGTGGCTCTGCTCAGTCAAGGTTCACCTACTTGGTCTGGTTAAATAGAGCCATGGTAGATCCTGTGTTGCAGGGAGCCTATCAACTCACGCCCACCCAGCCCATGGTGATGAGGACCTATGAAGCTCCCAGGTTGCAGAAGGTTTTCAAGACAAAAACCTCAGTATTAGAGAAAAATTAAAGAGTAATACATAAAAAGGTGCAGCAAGCAGTCAGACTGCCACCAACTCAGACTGATGCTAAGACAGGACATACATCTGGAACAGGATGCCAGAGAGAATACCATACTGCTGTGAGACTCACTCACGCCAATTAGAAGCTGCATTTTATAAGACCTAGTTGCAACTCAGCTATAGTGAAAAGACTGGAGAAGTATTGGTAAAGTGGCAGCTCCCATACCCTACCCAAAAGAGATATCAGCATCTTTCCTGGGTACGGAGATACCATAAAACAAGGAGTTCTTAAAACTTTTCCTACATGCGACCATTGCATCAGTTTCACTCAAGTTTTTTTTTTTAAACCACTTTAATTAAACTGGTGCAAACCTCTGTGTAGAGGCTCTTATTCTGGTTTCAAAACAAGCATGTTTTGATTTAGCTTAAGGTGATCAGAAGTCAGTTTAACTTGCATTGAAATAAGTGCATCTACACAAGGGTCTGCACTAGTTTAACTAGACTGGGTTAGCAGTCACCCTTTACATTAACAGTGCAGCTTTCCAATGTAGGCAAGCATTTTAGAGACTACCCTCAAACCTCAACATTAGTTTCTACAGCTAGTACATATTTAGTTGTACTGTTTTTCTAAAGCAGGAAAAAAAATCCTTCCAGAAGGTAGAGATTAGAAAGCAAGAAAGTGATTGGCCCTGAACTCCCTAGTTCTCTAAACTAGCAACAATGCTCCCTGCACACAGAATCCAACATGCCAGTGCACTCACAGGGGCTCAACACAACATGAAAAGGCAGAGATGGCCACAATGCATGTTAAGATTTTAAGTCACCCTCACCCTCCCCATTTAAAGATAAACTGGGGAGGAAGCCTGAGTTGTCATTATTGGGCTCTAAAATTGTTTTATGAAGATAGTTTTTCGCCATTAATCTGGGAATGCAGCACCCTGCCACTAAAGCTAAGCCACTTGCATCTCTTGAGGAAAAACACGGTCTGGCTGCAACAGCCAGCTGAAGTGAGTGGTAGCTGAGCAGTTCCGGAAATGAGTGTCAGCCAGAACAGGCAGTAAGTGTGCCAGAACTATTAACATACGATAGTGCCAGGGCAGCCTAAACAGACTGACATTTACAAATAATGAAAACCAAAATTTGTAGCTAAATCCTGGGAAGAGTTATATTAATTTATCTCTGATTGTTTGCAGGGCCAGTGCAAGGATATTTTGCGCACTAGGCAAAACTTCCACCTTGCGCCTCTCTGCCCCCCATAACATTGGCTCATTGAGGGGCAAAACCCAACGAGCCTTTATAGATGCCAGGGGCCAGCTGTGGCCAAGGGCTACTCCCCAGACCAGGTTCCCCCCCCCCTTCCCTGCCCCCTGAACTCCCCTGGAGAGTGCACAGCCCCCTGTGAGCCCTTCCCACCCCACCAGCCCCCACCCCAAGTCCACTCAGTGGCTTTGCCGGACTTCAGGCTCCTGCAGCACATGCATGCGGGGAAGAAACCCCCCATGCTCCCCCCTTGCCACACTCGGGCTCTGCAGCTCCTGGGAGTGAGAGCCACTGCTGCCCCTCCTGGAGCTGGCTCAGGGCCCTGCGCCCGGCAGCATCTGCTGCAGCCTGCAGGAGTCTCCCAGGGAGGCGCCAGGCTGCAGCCTGGGCAGGAGGCGCAGCTGCTCCCCGCTAGCAATGCCACCGCCTTTGCAGGGCTCCTGCCCCCCTGCACCGGCTCCTCCATGGCTGGGGCTTGCTGCTGCTGCAAGCAGGACACTCTGGCTCTCCGGTGCCTCCCCGGAAGGCAGCTTCTCCCTGCCCAGCTAGGGCACCACTTTTTGGTGCCCCCAGGGCTGTCCTTAGGATTTATGGGGCCCTAAACAGTATTATTAAACTGGTGCCCATATGCCTGACAGCAGTCTGAGCTTGCAGGCTGGCGGGGGCAGAGGGACAAGGCAGAAACAACAAGACAACCAGCCCCCCCGGTGGCAGAGAGTCATAGTTCCCCACAGAAACCCCTGTATCCTCTCCCTCACACAGAAGGTACCTAATTAAAAGCACTAAATTTGGGAATAAAAAATGTCAATCACAGGTTTTTTGATATGCCCTGAAGTTTGTCAGACATTTATTTGCAAAAACTTTGTAGTAAGGGTTAGTCGGCTGTCTTGCTAAATACAACATTAAATATTATGGAATGCCTGATGCAGCTCTTCTTTGTTTTACATTTTCTTAAATCAGTATCTAAACTGACTTTATATTTTAAGTGTACTCTTAAATGTACTCATTCCAGATTACTGCATATTTAACTCACTGAAACAGACATTTTAAATTGATCAGTCACAGAGGTTTTAGTGTGTTCATAACTATGTTCATTGCTTTTAGAAAAAGGGAACACTAATTTACTGTGTGATCTCCATAACAATACACGTTTATGACATTTCACCAACTTTAAAAAAATATATGTTTCCAAAGAGGTAGGCATAGTAAGATATGAAATCCTTTGTTAAGGTACTGATTTTGCTTAAAACATCCAATAGTCAGAAGTAAAGAAAGGGAAACACTTTGCCCAGTTATCTAGAAGCAAAGGGCTGTTGCTTCCTTCATTGGGGTGGGGTGGGGGCGAAAGGGAGAAATGAATAGACAGGACAGGAAGACTTTGGAAGTAAGTTTTAAAATACAGTAATTAAAATGTGTATTTTAGATAAGGGAGGTCTTTTGAAGAATTTATTTAAAAAACCATATGTCTGAAGATCCCAGCACTTAAGGCTAAAGATGCTTGCGTATCTAAAACTCTATGCAAGGATATTTTTAGAGATGTGATTTTATAATCTACACCAACTCACTAATTTACTAAGGTCCTGTAGACTGATGTGTTCTAAGTAACTATTACAGTTATGCACAACTGTTTGTCAGTACTTTTAGAAACGGACAGTAGATACCTGGGGGTTGGCAAATACCTGCTAAATGTCTTCATTACCCCTTGAATGGCTCTAACAGTTTGAGTGTCGTGCTAATAGCTCTGGCAGGCTGGAGACTTTTTCCTCTTTTAACTACTAGATCCCCTTCCCAGGGAGCCTCAGAGCCTGCAGGAAGGCTCAGAACAGGGACAGGAACACCGGTAGGGTGGCCACTAAGACCCAGTAATGCCCCAAGTTTTCAGGTGCCCTACCCAGCTGCCTATGCCTAAGGACAGCCCTGGGCGCCCCTAACCACTTGCTGCCCTAGGCCACTACCTAGTTCACTAGTGGTTGCACCGGCCCTGACTGTTTGGAGGCTCCAAGCCTTTGAGGGATCAGTACCACAGACACCGACTTCCAGACCCCACCCCACCTCTTCCCTGCCGTTCCACCCACGTCCCTGCTCCGCCTCAGGGGACGGGCATGGTCTGACACCTCCTGTCGGGGCTCACACAACCTCCGGGCTCCTCCATGCTGACAAGGGCGCCTCCCCAGCCTCTTAGGACCCACGGGCACGGTGGGAAGAAGAGGTCGCAGAGGGGATCCAAGTTCATTAACGCTCCTGGACCCTGGGGCAGTCTCCTCTCCGCAAAGCGCCTGTTTAGGGGAGTCTCCAGGGCGGGAGTTCAGCCCCTTGGCAAGACCCGCAGCAAAACGGGCCGGAACCGGCAGCCAGGCTCCGCCGGGCGCCTGAACCTGGTACTCGCCATCCAGGGCCAGTTTGCAGAGCCGATGCCGGTTCTGCCCCTTCCAAGCAGGGCAGCACCAGGGAGCACTCGAGCGACCACCCCAAAGGCAGGGATGACAACAACCCCGCACAGGCCTCCTAGCCGGCGCCCCCCGCGCCAGGCAGCCCCGCCCTGCCCCCTGCCGGAGGAGCCGCTCACAGCGGGCAGACGGGACGGGACGGACCCGACCCCTGGGCCAAGGAAGTACTGAGCCCCGCTCCAGGAGCCCTGTGCCGGCAGAAGGCGCCGCAACAGCCAAAGCGGCTGCGCTGCCCGAGGCTGCTGCAGGTTCCTCGTGCCCTCAGGTGGGAAGTAAGAGGCGGCCGGAGCTACCCAGGGCTCCCAGGACCACGTGTTCAGTACCAGAGCCCAGGTCCCCTCGCTCGCGCCGCCATGCACCCAGGCGGGCTCCTGCAGGGGAAGGCTGGGGCAAAGCCCGGGGGTACTCACCTGCTCCTCCAGCGCGCCCTCCATGCTTCGCCAGCCAAACCCTTCCCCGGAGCGGCTGCGCCCGCCGCCTCTTTATACCCGCCCCAGGCCTGGAAGCTTCCAGGGCCCCGCTCGGGGCTCGCTCATTGGGCGCTGGTTGGGCGCACCCCGCCCTCTGGCTGCAGGGTGGGGCTGGCCTCCCTCCGGCACCCAGGGCGAAGCGGCTGAGTCGAAGTTGCTGCTCGGGGCCTCGCTACAAAGTTACAGCCCAAGGGGGCCTGCGGAGGGGGGCGCTGCTCCCAGCAGCTCCCGCGCCAGGTCTGCCGGCAGGGGCCACGCGGGCAATCTCCCCATGGAAGGGGTGGGAGCCCCAGCTGATCCCCCCACGTGCAGCAGCTAGGCGGATAGTACCTGCCTCTTCTTTCTGTTCCAGAGCGCTGAAGGAGGGTTATGCAGATAAACCCCCTCCCCTTCCCCATTAGCTCCCTTATTAGTGTGCCGACACTCACACTAATGAGAGAGACCACGAGAAGTAATAGCTGCAGAAACCCCCAACTACTAGCCCAGTGCCCTGGCAGCCACAGGCCCAGCTACTGCCAAACCTTGAGGGCTTGATGCTGGCAAAATGCAGAACAAAATAAGGGAACAGAAGAGGAGTGGAGACTGCTCAAGAGCCAGCGCTGTCTTAGCGGCAATGAAATGTCTCTGCATTTGCTAGCAGGGTCAGAGAAAGACAAGATGTTCTGGTGCGCTTTGTGTGCTGCCCTACCTGAACACGGCTAGTAAAGAGTTATTTGCAGACACTCACAGCTAGGTATTCACAACTAGCTTCTCCAGAAAAGAAAGCAGGCACCAGAGCCAGTCAAACCCACCCAGTTCTGATTTGTCAGGGAAAGTGACTCATGGAGAAGACACAGTTCTTCATTACTTTTCTCCCAGAATTAATATACCCTCTTCCAGCCCTATCCAACACAACACAACCCAGCACAGCTCTGGTTTGTTCAGAAGAAGCTTTAAAGGAAAACTGCAGTGATCACTTGTAGCACCTTGAAATTAAGTATTATTAAATCAGAGGTGCCCTTTGAAGTCAGTGGAAGTTTTGTGACAAAGAAAAGTGTTAGGGTTGGATCCTGTTCTATTTGTTTAGGAACCTTAGTCCATTCTCTCTGTAACACCACTAGTTATCTCAGTGAAAACTCCCATATACTGATACTCTAATAAAGAATGAAGGTGTTCCTGACAGTATGACTTTAATAATTCACCACCCATTTAAATGCCTGAGAAAGTAGCAACTGCAATTTTCTTTCTTGGTCATTGGAAAGCAGTTGCCAGTTCCTACATTTAAAAAAATTTGCTAAGTGTAACCCCTCTTACCTTTAAAGAAAAATAGGAGCTGCTTTCTCATTAATTTAAGCAATATCTGGCTTTTGAGTTTTACTTTTAAGTATAGAATCATGACAGTCTGCTGAAAATTCACCTTTTGTTTTAAAGTGATTTAGGTTACATTTCAATGCATGCAACTTTCTAATATTTCCAAAAATATTTCTAATAATATTAGATATTAGATACTATTCCAAAAATATATTTAATATTTCCAAAAAGCCCAGATCATTAGGTATATCCAACTTCCATTACATTTTGACAGGATTTGGACAAATTTGAAAATTCCAGCCTTGGACAAAAACGTGTAATTAGCATTAGGGTTTGAAACAGAAGAAGGGCAGTTGTTAAGACTTAATATTGTAGCTGTTTTATAGAATAATCTTGAGTGAGAATATTTGGGACAAAGGTTAGGTGAATGGTCTCAGAAGCAAATCATTTCACATTCTACAAGCCTGAAGGGGTGCACAGGGGGTAGAAATGTCTAACATTTGGACAGGCTATAGCAGGGGTGGACTTAACTTTTTGGCCTGAGGGCCACATCTAGACATAGCAGCAAAGAGTCCTGTGGCACCTTACAGACTAACAGACGTTTTGGAGCATGAGCTTTCGTGGGTAAATACCCACTTTGTCGGATGCAACATAGAAATTGTATGGCAGACTGTGATGCTCACAAAATTGGGGTTGGAGTGCAGGACGGGGTGAGGGCTCTGGTTGGGGGTGTGGGCTCCAGGGTGGGGCCAGAAATTAGTTCAGGGTGTGGCGGGGGGTTCTGGGCTGAGGGAGAGGGGTGCAGGGAGGAGGGTGCAGACTCTGGCTGGGGGTGCAGGCTTGGGTGAGGCTGGGGATGAGAGGTTTGGGGTGCAGGAGGATGCTCCGGGCTGGGATTGAGGAGTTTGGAGGGCAGGGAGGGTCGGAGCATGGGGAGAAGCTCAGGGGTGCAGGCTCCAAGTGGCACTTACTTCAAGCGGATCCCAGAAGCAGCGGCATGTCCCTCCTCCGTCTCCTACATGGAGGTGCAGCCAGGCAGCTCTGCACACTGCCCCATCCGCAGGCATCCCCTGCAGCTCCAATTGGAGCAAAGGAGGGGGCCATTGGAGAGTGTATGAGCTGGAGCGGGGCCATGCTGTGGCTTCCAGGAGCCGCATGGTGTGACCCCTGACCCTGCGTCCCAGCTGGAGCGCCAGAGAGGGGTAAGCCCTAGACCCCGCTCCCCAGCGGGACCTTGCAGGCCAGCTTAAAATGGTTCATGGGCTGTAGTTGCCCACCTCTGGGCTATAGTATAGTTCTTATGGCACCAAAATAGTAGAGGAAGAAGAGCTAATAAACCCTACTTACTATTAAACTTAGCCCAATAGGCAGCAGCCGAAGCAAAAAAGTGTCTAAAAAGATATTGAGGTTTATGCAGGGGAGTGCATTGTGAGAGCTCAAGGGATTATCAAGTGATACAAAGCACTGAATAAAGAGTTTTTGGAGTAATTTGGGCAGCATAGAGCATCTAAAACAGGGGTAGGCAACCTATGGCACGCATGCCGAAGGCTGCACGCAAGCTGATTTTCAGTGGCACTCACGCTGCCCAGGTCCTGGCCACCAGTCCGGGGGGCTCTGCATTTTAATTTAAATTTTAAATGAAGCTTCTTAAACATTTAAACAACCTTATTTACAACAATAATTTAGTTATATATTATAGACTTATAGAAAGAGACCTTCTAAAAGCGTTAAAATGTATTACTGGCATGTGAAACCTTAAATTAGAGTGAATAAATGAAGACTCGGCACAGCACTACTGAAAGGTTGCTGACCCCTGATCTAAAATAATGAGACAGATAAAACTGGGATTATTTAGTTCTGAGAAAAGGCAATTGAGAGGGAGCTGACTGTAATACATCAGCTAGCTAAGGGTTATCCTCCAATTAAACTGAATGTGTCTGAGGTCACTGGGTAAACCAGAACTAGGGTGCACAAATTTAAAGGGTCCCATGTAAACCAAATTTAAGTAGGGATTATTTTACAGATGGGGGAAGAGAAAACAGTGGAGGTGATGTATCAAGCCTAATGCATTTAAACCACAATGGGAGGAGTCTATGGAATGTTATACATTAAAGGGGGGATTAGGAGCAGCCTGCTGCCCTTCACAGGGAATTTAGTTGATTATGATGGCTAGTTTTACATGGGATTAGGAGTGACTGGCACAAAGTTAAATTACTTGTACAATACTTAAGATGCTTCTGCACACCACCAAACTCAGGTCTTCACTGTTCTTTTTCTTTAATGTTTCCAATGGGAGTTTCTGGATAAGGCTTTTCACTGCACACTGCAAAATACCATCCCAGTGCGCTTTTTAAAAGGTCCCTGGAACTCAAGGAACAGAACAGCAGCAGCAGTGACATTTAACACCCGGCCCTTGTCCTGGGGGAGTGTGGGGGAAGAATAACAGAGGCCCTGACATCCTGGCAATCCCAGAAGACAGTCACACAAGAGGCAGGTGTGGGACTGTCAGAAGGTTTATTAAGCTTGCTTTGAATGTTTTACACTTTGAGACGAGGTCATTTCCCTCCAGGCAGAGAAGTGACACTGTGCAGAACGTTTATTCAAACAGAAAGGAACATGAAGCTGTGACCAAGAGCCTCAGTGTCTGCTAATGGCCCAGGGCACCACAGCTCTGCCCAGTAACAGTAATGATTACAGACACACAGCTGGCATTCTCGAGTGTCTTGGGAAACATCCTCTCCAGCTCTCTCACTGGCTACGCCCAGGAGCACAGTGTTCTTTAAAAGGCAAAGCAGCATCTCTGATCCCTCTGGGAAAAATAAATTCATGATAAAATAATAAATACGGCTTCAAAGACCCCTGTGCCCCCACTGACATGTCATGAGCAAGAACTCTGGCATTTAGAAAGGAAATCTTTACATGTCTTCCCCTTCCCCCGTATCAGTTGAAATCCAGTAAACTAGCAGGTGTTGCTGGCTGGATGGCTAGGGATGGCACGTTCGCCTCTTGATTTCCTCAATCAGGTTTTCCCTGCGAACATCAACCTGAAAAATAAACAAAAAATGAATTCATAGAGCCACTCCTCTCCTATAATCCAGCCTCCTCCTGGAACCATTCTTCTCCAGTCCATCCAAGAATACCCCAAATTGCACGCACTGCCCTGTCTGACAAAAGAGCACCTAGTTGTCCTCCCACAGATCAAGCCAAAGTAATGTTTCTAATACACACACACACACACACACTTTTCTGCAAAACAACTCCTAGGTAAGTGGCTCTCCAGCTTGATTCGTCTCTAGCACAGGGTCCAATCTAAACAGTTTTTAATAACTCCTTTCTCTATGGCATCCTTAGGAACCGGTTGCCCAGCACACAGAGAATGCTGCTATCCACCTTCTCATGCAAAGAAGAACAACCATGTCCAACACCTTCACAGGCTCTCCATGCCTGTAGGAGTCAGTTCAAAATTGCCCTTGTTTCTGAACCATCCCTCTGTAGACTTGCTCCAGCCTATATGTGCTAAGTATTGTCACCAATTCACAGACCTTATCTCCACTCCCCTCCCTGTCCTCATCTAGCATCTGTCTCTCCTCTGTCCCCCCACTCAGTTCAGCCATTGTCGGTGGGTGAGGCTTCTCCTCTGCAGTACCTGCCACATCAAACAGCCTTCCTGTATCTCACTGACTCTTCAAGTCAGATGAACGTGACTAGCTCCTTTGATATCTTCTGCTGCTATTAACTCTAAGGCCTCCTGAGATGCAGTATATGGGAAGGTCCCCATACTAATACAGCTGCATTATATCCACAATTGGGGTATAAAGGAGAAATTCAGCAATGGTACCCAACAATCATTCATGTGGCTGAGAAATTACTGACACCTCAATCTCTCTTCCTACATCCATTCCCACATACTGGGGCGGCTTTGGTCCATTTAATCTTTGGCAAGACAAAGCCTGTTAATGTCTATCTTCAGCCCATCCCTTATATGCAAAGGCATCCTCACCTCTTCCCTGGTAGCTACGACTCGCAACTTGACAACTCCATTCTTCAGCTCCTGCTCTCCTACGATGGCAACAAGAGGGATTCCGTTGTCTTCACAATACTGCAGCTGGTTCAGCAGCTTGGGGTTCTTCTTATACAGCATCTCTGCCTAGAGGGGATCCACAGTACAGCAATACATTTGATACCTGCTGATTTCTCCAGGCACCCATTTGCCATTCCTGTTCTTGGATTTCCCCATCTAGTTTGCATTTGAGGCAGCAGAACCAGATCTCTCAATCACCAGGCAGGGGGCAGGGCTCCCCCTTCTGAACAGCAACCTAATCAGAATGCTTCCAAAACTGAAACAGCTTACCCAGCATTAGCAAAGTGTGTCATGGGCACAGGTGGAGCTCTTTTCCTCTGCACTGCTTTGCTGAAGCATAGGGAGCCTCTCCTACCAGTTCCAATGGTGGGTCTAGCAGCTGAGGCTAGAGAGCAAAAAATGCAATATTCCCCAGCTAGGCAAGGCATCAGGGGCGTGGCATGAGGCACAGAGCTCTTTTTCTTAGCTCTGCTGGCATCAGAAGGGCAACCGATGCATGCCATGCTAGAGTGCCCTTTGCCCTGTGGAAGAGGTTGCCAATATTCCCAACTTGGAAACCAAGCTGGAGCCAAGTGAGAGCTTGTGTAAAGGATTTCTAGTGCTGGACAACCCAGGGAAAGCAGGAAGTCTGGAAACCATGTGCTGCTGCTGTCAGGATGTAGCATGTACAGCTTTCCTTAAAGGGGTGCCAACCCCCCTTCCCAGCGACTGGCAGCTCTAGCTCTGCCTCATGTACGGCAGAGTGTCTAATTATAGGAATGGTGAGGTTGGATAGAAGAGAATAGGCAGCAAGGTTACATTCAAATAGGCAGGGCTTTCTGCTCACGTGGCATGTCTCCCCAGAGTGTCTCCCTCCTCCCCACTTATGGAGTTAGGGTAACAAGAACAGGAGGATGGCTCTAGTCCAGAGGTAGGCAACCTATGGCACTCGTGCCAAAGGCGGCATGTGAGCTGATTTTCAGTGGCACTCACACTGTCCAGGTCCTGGCCACTGGTCCGGGGGGCTCTGCATTTTAATTTAATTTTAAATGAAGCTTCTTAAACATTTTAAAAACCTTATTTACTTTACATACAACAATAGTTTAGTTATATATTATAGACTTATAGAATGAGACCTTCTAAAAATGTTAAAATGTATTACTGGCACGCGAAACCTTAAATCAGAGAGTGAATAAATGAAGACTCGGCACTTCTGAAAGGTTACTGACCCCTGCTCTAGTTCATGCCCAGCATCGGGAATGGAAGGGCTGGAGCCAACCAGTTTCTTTCCTCTCCCTCATTCAGACTCTGCCCAGCCATACCTTGATCCCAGAATCCCACAGCTCAGAGATGAGCTTCAGTCTCTCTTCAAGGAGTTTCTTTTGTGCAGCCGCTACAAGAACCTGTGTCTCTGTAGTCCGGATCTTTTCTTCTGAAGCCTGGATGTAAGGACAGAGTGTTGTGAGAGTTGTTGATGACGTACAGAAACACCCTGCTGCTCATGAGCTGAGACACTCCTCACCCACCCAGACCCTTTCTATCAGGAACCACCACCACTTCACACAGAGCACTTTGTACGCATGGATTCAATGGGGACTGGGAAGCCAGTAGCTTAGACAATGGAAGGACAAGCCAGCAGCAGCAACGCAGTGGAAGAGCCCCGGGAACCCCAACAAACCAAATCCCCACAGTTTTACATTCTACATCCTTGGGGATCCAATTTGGTTTAAAATGCAGATTCTAGCTTTCCCCACTCCAGTGCCATGGGGTTGCAGTTTCCGCTGGAGATGAGCAATTAAATGGAAGCTTCCCTCCAGAGGCCTTCCCAGTTCCCAGTGTAACAGATGTACTCTCACTGACCTAGCCTTACAAAAAAACATCACCAGCTCCATAGCAGCAGCAGGAAAGGTGGGACCGAGACTGAGCCAGGTACTACTAAGTGAGCAATGCCAAGCTCGAACGAATACACTTTCTTCCCCCTTCTGCCCCACTGGAGGCCAGGAGCTTCACCATCTTTATGCTCTTCCTCCCCTTCTGCCAGTTACTCAAAGTGGCATTTTCCTGGCTCTACTTTGCCTGAGAGCCCCCCTGTAAAGCTCACCTGTTAAGGAGAAGCATTGGGCTTGTCCCTCAAGCTGGAGAGGAGGTGGTGGCCTAAATAGATTTGTTTTCTTAATATGAGAAAATCAGATCTTGTCTGGTCTGTATTTGCAGGGGGACTCTATGGCTGACGAGATTGCAAGGGTCATGAAATCACAAGAAACTGAAACATGAGCAATTGAGCAGGGAAGGGATTTGCAGTCAGGTTGCTTTAGACTGGGTGGTCTGCCCCTTTATGGGCCAGGCAGCCCTGTTATGAGGCAGAGCCCCTTTAAGAACAGGTATTTGGACTTGGGAAAGGGAATGATCAGCTCCAGCTGGGAAGGGTCAGGTGCTTCCCATACAGACTGAAAGTGCTCAGAGGAAGAGGGAAGCTACAAGAAGCAGGTTGGCTATTGTGGCAAGGGACCTCTCCCAGGGCAATGGTCCTTAGGACGAAGAGCCTTGATTTGTGTTAGTTTGTAAGTAGTGTGTTTGAACAATAAATGAAGCCCTGAGGAAAAAGGTCCAATCCAGACTCTGGGATGGTGCCAGTCCTGCCACGGCTGAGATAAGTTAAAATAGCTAGTAGGCTACTGGCTTGGCTCCTGACAAAAGACTTGGCAGAAAAGTTCCCAGGAGAAGACGCCCCTCCAGCCCAGCAGGAAGGGGCTGGGGAGCAGAGGAAGGAACAAGAGCAGAGGTCAGAGGTAGAGCTACAGTGATGGGGTGAGGCACCTTCATAATTCTGCAATGACAGACACAGCTTTCCCCAGGTAGAACGTGAGCTCCTGCCTCCCTGCTCAGTGTATTAAAACCCATGAACACTCCATGTGGTAGCTGTCACTCTGACAACTCGATGCTGTACCACTTTATCTTTTGGTCAGTAAGCTCTTTGGGGCAGGGGACTGTGTTTTCCATCTTCCTAGGTGTTAAAGCAGCATCTGAACCCAGGTCTTTTGTTGCCAGATGGAGCTTCAGAGACTGCCGAGTCACTAATGTGCTGATCTAATATTTACCTGCCTAAAACAGGTCAATCATGTAAAGCGACAGCAATCTGACTTAGGCAACTAAGTGGCTGACCAACACAGGTTGTGAGCCTGCATGCTCCCCTGCCCTGCAGCTTTTGATCAGCCTTATGTCAGCAGGGAGGAAGGGCAGGTGCCAGTCTGTCCTCCCCAGGATCAAAGGAGTAGCTGCCGCCAGGTGGCACTCACCTCCACTTTCTGCTCCATAATAGAGAAGATCCGCTCGATTCCGATGCTGACTCCCACACAGGGCACCTTCCGCCCCTTGGGGTCGAACATCCCCACCAGCCCGTCATAGCGGCCGCCTCCAGCCACGCTGCCCACACTGACCGGCTCCTCCTTGTGGGCGTTCTGAGGCTGAAGCAGGATGGCCTCGTAGATCACCCCAGTGTAATAATCCAGACCCCGCGCCAGGCTCAGGTCAAAGGAGATCTGTAGGACAGCAAGGGAATCCCATTACCAGGCACAACAAATGTCCCAGTCAGGCCTGGTCAGTGTCCCTCCACCACTCACCTTATCTGCGATGCCAAACAGGGTCAGGTACTCAAACAGCAGCTTCATGTCTCCCAGCCCCTCTCGGGCCAGCTTGTTCTGAGACAACTTAGGGTCCTGGAGCAGCTGCTCAATCAGACCCAGCCCACCTGCAGAAATGACACACAACTAAAATATAAAAGGCAGGGAGGGCCTAGCTCCCATGGACTCACTCCACTCAGCCTGGCTCACAGCCACCTGCTCACTTCTCTAGCTTCATGCATCTCTACCTCCCTCCGAGGGGATACCGACCAAGCATCCTACCTGGGACCCCCTGGCTGCAAGTCAGCTAAACATATGGGGAACCCTGACACGCGCGCACACACACACACACACACACATCCCTCCCCTGCAGAGACCAAGGAAGGTGGAATAGCTGCTGGGAAGGTGAAGCGACCCACATGGACTCTCATCTGACCTGGGTGAGGCTGGACAGGGAACCAAGTCTCACAGCTCCATAGAACTCACCATGCAGTTGAACGTATTCCCCGATGCGATCCGCAGCCTCTGGTGAGAGCCCCTTCTCTCCAACCATCTCGCTCTTCACATCCTCCCATGTTGCCTGGGGAGGGGGAGATGAGAATGTTAATCACAGCTCCCCAGGTTGAACCCACTGCTCCTGGAAGTTGTTCTCAGTGGAGTGGTCATCATAATCTCTCCCTGTCTGCCACTGTTCTGCTTCATATAAATAGAGCAGCAAAGAAGAATTAGGAAATCAGAGTCTAAAGCAGCTTGATGCCTCAGAATTCCAGGATCTAGACAATTTCTCTCAGGTAAAACAGAACAATGTGGGGCAAGGTATAAAAGAAGATACAATAAAACTGGTTATAAGAAGAGAAAGTAAGAACACAGCTAGAAAAGGCTAAGAGAAAATAAGAGGGGGAAAAGGTACTGCAGAGGAGACAACAGGGAACACTTTTAACAGAGGGGAAATCGAGGCATATAGTGGTTAAGTGGCTTTTCCAAAGTCACAGCTAGAGTCAGCTTCAGAGCTGTGATTAGCCAGGGTACCTGGGCTCCTGGTCCTGGGATCCCACCACTTCAAATAAAGAGGCAGCGATGAAGACTGACAGATTGACTACTTTTGTTAGTGACTCAATTGTCTGTGGAATAACTAATTACGTATTTTAGTAGCTCACTAGACCAGACCATTCACTCCCCTCCTAACTACTATATTTCTTGGGAGTGTTACACTACACAGCATATCCAATGAGCATACCCAACACACACTACCCACTTACCTATGCATCTCCTTAGGGCATTGTTACTCTGATAACATTACCCCTTAGGACTTGGCTACACTAGAAACTCCAAAGTGCTGCCGTGGGAGCGCTCCCGCGGCAGCGCTTTGAAGTACGAGCGTGGTCACGGCGCTAGCGCTGGGAGAGAGCTCTCCCAGCACTGCAGGTACTCCACCTCCCCGAGGGGATTAGCTTACAGCGCTGGGCACTGTTTACAATGGCGCTTTACAGGGCTGTAACTTGCTGCGTTCAGGGGGGTGTTTTTTCACACCCCTGAGCAAGAAAGTTGCAGCGCTGTAAAGTGCCAGTGTAGCCAAGGCCTTACTCTGCCTTAAAATCATCTTGTAAATCCACCCCTGGGACAGCAGCTCTAATGGAATTCATCAAGCAAGAACATGGAGCAAAGCCATCACAGAACTCAAGGGTGACAGAGCAAACAAAGCTTTTGTTTTGCTCTAAGGCCTGGGTCACAGCAGTAAAAACATCTGAGCCCACCCAGGACCTGTCTGCTCTACAGCTTCTGCCGCTGCACTGGTTACAAATTGCAGGTCTTATGTTTGCCAGTGCAGATACAGGCTTCCAGGTCACATCTACACTAAAGAAAAAGGTGTCATTTTTACAAGGAGACCACTAACACACTGTAAAAACCCCCGTGTAGACAGGCAAAATGACCAGCTATACCAAGGTAGAACTACACCTTGCCCTTTCTACACTAGTGTTTACAGTGTTATGATCTCATTGTAGAAGCCACACCTTTTCCCCCTAGAGTAGACAAGGCCTGAGTATGCAGCCAGCAGCCTGAAATAGCTCAGGCCTTGTTTCCACTTAAATATGAGATTGTCCTGCTCAAGGCTGCGAAAAATTATGTGACTTCAGCAATATAGTTAGGTTGACCTAAACCCTGGTGTAGATGTAACTAAGTTGATGGAAGAATTTTTCTGACAACCTAGCTACCACCTCTGAGAGAGAGATTAACTACAGCCATGGAAAAATCCCTTCCATCGAAGTAGGAAGCATCTACACTACAGCAGCACAGGTGCAGCACCACACACTCAGAGACAGACAAACTACATCTGGCATTTTGCAGTTAATGATGAACCATAACATGCCAGCATTAATTCTTTCAATGCTGAGCATTCAAACCTAAGCATCCAGCTAGTAGCCTTTATTGAACGTTGTTTGAATCATTAAAAGAGGCCTCCACAGGAAGAAGAATGCAAGTGTTAGAAGTACATTCTAGAGCAGTGGTTTTCAAACTGGGGTACGTGCACCCCTAGGGGTACAGAAGCTCTCATCATGGGATATGTGAGAAAAGTCCTGTAATGGCAGACAATGCATTTTATTAGGAAGACTCGGCAATCTAGTCATAGATATATTATAATCCTCAGATGGGGATACATGGTAGGCTACATTATTTGGAAAGGGGTACGCAGCCTAAAATGTTTGAAAACCACTGGTCTAGAGCAATGGGGGAAGGAGGGTTGCAGCTGCAGGCTTTGTTTTATTTACAAGTACTCGATATAGTTAGTTTACTAACCACTCTGCCTTTTCCTGTGTGTCCCAAGAGATTTCACTAAAGCGGCTGTGTAAATTTTTCTCCCCCAAATTCCTCTGAATTAGTAAACGTTCCAGAAAGTTTCTAAGTGTCCTATTGACACCCTTTGCTAACCTACATAGGGATGCGCAACTCCCAGTGACGCCAAGGGTAGTGCTTGCTGTGCGCTTGCAGGGGTGGGCCCCGTGCATAAGTCTCTCACTGTTAATACTTTCAAACAAAGGAAGATAATTGAAGGACAGCAGACATCTCAGCTCCAAGGATGGCTCTTAGTGCTGTAAGTAGAGGCAGAGCCAGATTAAGGCACAGACGCTATAGGCCCCGGCACAAGGGTTCTCCGCTCCTGCAGTCGGGTGAGCACATCAGAATCTCAGCTTTCGTAAAAAAGTTCCTAGCCCTCACACAGTAGGACCTCAGAGTTATGAACTGACTATTCAACCACACACTTCATTTGGAACCAGACGTACACAATCAGGAAGCAGCAGAGACACCCCCTCTCCCAAAAAGAAGCAAAGACAGTACAGTGCTGTGTTAAACATAAACTACTCAAAACAATAAAGGGGAAGCAGCATTTTTCTTCTTCATAGTAAAGTTTCAACCCTGTATTAAGTCAATGCTCAGCTGTGAACTTTGAAAGAACAACCATAATGTTCTGTTCAGAGTTAGAAACAGTTGAGGGTTACAAACAACCTCCATCCCAAGGTGTTCATAACTCTGAGGTTCTACTGTATTTGCAAAGGAAAGCTCAAAGTGTAACTGGTGTAGCTATATCTGCCTGAGTCTGCAGAGAGTCTGAAACAGTAGCTCTTAAAAGGGGGAACTGTCCTATGCATCTCAACTGAGTATTAACGTCAAGACCCAATGCATGGCATAAGGGGTGGTCAATGCCATCCCAGCACAGGACTGTGTGCATGGCAGGAGGAGATTACAGTGGGCGCAATCCACCCTCCCAAGCAACTACATGTCAGCTACCAGGTTAAGTACTGTGCAAGCTCCCTGCTGTCATTGCTGCCCCTCTTGGAGAGAGCTGGGCCCCTCTTGCTGCTCCATGGGAGGAGAGGGAAGAAGAGGACCCTATGCTAATGTCTGTGCCTCTCTGGGAGGGGAGAGGGCTCCCCACCACCAGGGCTCCACGTGTGTGTGGAATCACGGCACAAGGAGGTCACAGGGCCCCTCCTCTGTCATGGTGTCCCTAGGGCCCTAGGTTGCCTTACCCTGGCTCTATACCTGGGCTTTAACTCTGTTTACAGATTTTCCAGTGGTCTAGTTTCTGGCTCCAACTCTTTATAACGTTCTTTTAAGATTTCCCCCTTCAGTTAGCACAGAGAAGCAAAATCATTTACAGTCTTAACTCCAGCTTTGTAACGTCTGCCTGGGAATTACAGTCAAGACTCAGCGGCAAAGAAAACTGTCTAGAGAGGGCAGCTGAAGGCCAACCCACCTTTTGACCTCATTCATCTTCTTGAACCAAAGTGGAGGTGAGAATTGCTGCTATTGTTCCTCCTGGAATCAAAGCTATTGACCAGTGCAGTGTGCTAGTCTGTTATCTTTAACTTCGGCTACAATAAAGAATTGCACCATTACAGCTCATCCACACTAGCCAGCCTGGTTGGCATAAGTCTGTCCACCACAAGAAAGGTGCAGATCTCACACACTGTGGGTACCAATCCCAGCACTCCCAGCTTCTTCAGACTGGTCTCTTGAGATGGTTTCACCACTACCCCACCTCCCTAAGCACCCACAGTGCAGCTCCTTCCTTCTTCACAGGACATACGTTGCTAGGGCCAGGGATGCTTTGAAGTGACAAGTCTGCATATGACCCCAGCCTCCCACAGACACTACAGCCAGCAATGCCCAGCCTCCACAGACGGTGTGTCTCCTGCTTTGATGCTAGCTGGAGCATTGTTGAGCAGTAGAGCACTTGCTCACAGGGTGATATTTACAGAGCCATTGACAGGACAATGCCTCTACATCCTAGTCATTTGCAAATTCACCTGACAGAACTCAGTCCTCAGTCACCTGAACTATGGCTGGCTTGCAGGATCCTGGCTTCTATGCTCCTCCTGCAGCAGTCTGCCACTATAGACTCATAGACTCTAGGACTGGAAGGGAGCTCGAGAGGTCATCGAGTCCAGTCCCCTGCCCTCATGGCAGGACCAAATACTGTCTAGACCATCCCTAATAGACATTTATCTAACCTACTCTTAAATATCTCCAGAGATGGAGATTCCACAACTTCCCTAGGCAATCTATTCCAGTGTTTAACTACCCTGACAGTTAGGAACTTTTTCCTAATGTCCAACCTAAATCTCCCTTGCTGCAGTTTAAGCCCATTGCTTCTTGTTCTATCATTGGAGGCTAAGGTGAATAAGTTTTCTCCCTCCTCCTGATGACACCCTTTTAGATACCTGAAAACTGCTATCATGTCCCCTCTCAGTCTTCTCTTTTCCAAACTAAACAAACCCAATTCCTTCAGCCTTCCTTCATAGGTCATATACCAAGGCTTTAGCAAGGTTCCATCTAGACTATACTACAGATCTGGAGAACAGCTGGGCTGTAACGAGGTCCCCAGCACAACAATGGATGTTGATGGCCCCAAAAACACTGAATTAGAAAAAAGCTTTTGAACGTTCTGATGCAGCATGGATTCCAGATGGCAACCAGGAGTGGGGTGGTGGGATCCCTGCTCCAGGCACATAGGTTAATAACCAGCAGCTCATCTTTTAAGTCTTGTGATGGTGAATTAAGAGACTTGCAGAATCCCATGGATTTAGGGTGACTTGCACTGTAAATCTGTTTGCTCAGGACCCATTGGGGATGTTAAAGGAAATAGAGTAACTAGGTCTGCACGAAACACCCTATGTAGGTGTTTAACCCCTAATGTCCAACACATGGAGGAAGAAAAGAAATAATGCAACATTTACTAGCACTCTCTAACCAGCTTCCACTGCCCTTAGTCTGTCTGAGCAGTCTGTGTTGACTGGGAGGGCTGTGAAACCCACAAAGCAGCAGTAACAGGAAACGTCAGCCCTTACCTTGTCTAGTTTGTCCACAGTGGAGCAAATCGTTCGGAACTTGCTGTCTGGTACCCCACAAACTGCAAACATCCCATCAAGGATACGCCGGTCGTTGACCTGGAAAGAAGCAGAGTCACTCAATAGGAACCCAATGGACATATCCCAATTACAACAGAATCTTCAGCTTTACTTCTCTGAGACTTTGGGGGTAGAGAAGAGGGTTTGGCTACCATCCTGACCCCACCTAGCCAGCTACCCCTACCACCATCAGCTCCCAGAAGTCCCAGGGGCTTAGCTGCTCCTGCTATGAAACGGTGGACAAGTGAAAACTGGATGACAATTTAACTGGACTTTCAAAAGCCTCTGACAAAGGGCCTCACAGGAGACCATTCAGGAAGGAGAGGCACGAATGAGAATTAAAGTCCCATCATGGAACAGAGGAGGAGGAAATGTTCAGTTTTCAGCATGGCAAAGATTAACAGCAGGTGTCCCAAGTTTCTGTATGAGGACCAGTGTCTTTTGAACACATCAAGCAGCAGCAAGGTGGCAAAGTGACAATTATTACAGTTAGCCCAGTCTGAGGAGTCAAGATAGGTGCATGGGGAGCACAACGGCAGACAAAGCTCAAAGAATTCCAGTGCAAGGTAATGCACAGCAGAGAAAATCATCTGAATTACTCAGACACTGCTGGGTTTCAAACTAACTACCACCACTCACGGGGAAAAAAAACTGAGCACTAATGAAAACTGAGCAGCAATGGCCAATAATGAAAACAGATGCAAAAGGAACGGGACAGGAAATACTGGAAATATTCAATCCATTAAATGCCCCAATGGCATGCCTTCACCTGGAATACTAATGACAGTTCTGGTCACCTTCTCTCAATGGAGAAAAAGCACAAAGAGTGTGGGTGCAGAAAGAAGGGAAAGCAGAGATTCAAAGCCAGGAAAGTCTTCCAGATGGAAAGAGACTCAAACAATTGAAATGAGTCTACAACAGAGATTAATTCACTGACAAAAAGTTTCATTAACACAGAGTTAAGATTAAGATTGTGGCCTTGCAAAATGCTGACTCCAGCAAAATTTAGACTTTTCAAAAGAATCAGGAAATACAGAGATAAGGTAAATACCCAGACCTCCTTCATTCTGCCCCCCTGCAGCTGGTAACAGCCCCTTGGAATTAGCTGCATGCACTCCAGCTGCTTTCACTGCCTTAGATTTCACTGCATTGAATGGTGGAGGGATTAGCTGAAGCAGATTGGAAGAGCCATGACTGAGATATGAAGCTATTGGGGGCTGAGGGGTGCCCCTCTAAGGGTATGTGAGAGCCCCTCTCCCTGACCTGCGCATGTGATCAAAGGAAAGAGGTGCATGTCTATCTTGGGAGATACTCATGCAATGTGACACTGAAATGAGGTGGAGCAGGGTGCAGGAGTCTTCTTGCCCCTGGGATTGTCAGTCTAGCAGTTAGGCCGAAGTAAGATGAACCTTGTCTGTGGGTTTAATAAAGGGTAAGGGAAAGTACAGTAGAAAGTGGTAGTATTAGATGGCATTGTGTGCCTAAAAATGAAGGCAGGTGTAAAATTTAGCAGCTGTAGTGTTTTTTCTGTGGAGCTATGTGGGGCAAACGTAGGCAGTTCCTTTTCAGTACAATGCAAAGGCAGAGGGCAAGTATGTGTTATGGCACATGGGCACTCTGCTCCAAGAAGGCAGAGATATGGTTGTGTGGGCGTGTACCATAACACTCTATTTCATGGTTTTCACAAGTTTGAATTTTGCTAAGCACGAGCTGTCACTCAGCAACCTTAACTCTGCTTTAACCAAATTTCTTGTCAGTGAATTTCCTGTTGCTTTTTTTTTTTTTCTTTTAAACAGAAAAATGTTGTTGGTAGGAGTTAGTGTTCATTATGGAGCAGCTGTAATTATCATATAGATTTGCAGTTGAGATGCTCTCCATCAGATCTCAAAGCACTTTACCAAGAAAGGAAACAGCATTATCCCTATGGGGACACTGAGGAACAGAGCAATGCTGGGACTTGGGCAACGTCACTGAGCAGCCTGTTGCAGCACCAAAAATAGAACCCTGGTTTATTGAGTCCAAGTCCATTATTCTAACCACTAAACCACGTGGTGGCTGTCATTCCTGTGTGCCCCTGCCATATACTTTGTGAGGCTTAGGAATAGTTAGGCATATGTCTAACTTAAAAGCTAAGCTCTCTCACAAATGTTGTTCTCAATTTCACTCCCCCAAAGGGACAGTGGGTTCCATGCTGGGTCAGATGTCCAGCATTAGGGACCTCTGTGACAGGATCAGAGCCCAGGTTTGAGCCACAGATCTGTGCACAAAAAATGCTGTTAAAAATCTCTCAATTATGAGAAAAGCTGTTTTTTTGTTTTTTTGGGGAGGGGGGGGAAGAGGCTGGCCAGGAGGGGCTGTATCTTCAGAACCCCTTGTTCAAATGACCCCAAATTTGGACCAATAACTCTACCCCATGAAGCACATCAAAACTCAAGGTATATCTAAGTAACTTTAGAGCACACAGAGGAGGGGTGGCCAAACTTTTTGGCCCAAGGGCCACATCAGGGTTCTGAAACTGTATGGAGGGCCGGGTAGAGAAGGCTGTGCCTCCCCAAACAGCTTGGCCCCTACCCACCTCCTCACACTTCCCACCCCTTGACTGCCAGAACTCTCGACCCATCCAACCCCTCCTGCTCCCTGTCCCCCATCCACATCCTTGCCCCCTGACAGGCCCCCAGGACTCCCACGCCTATCCAACCCTCCCTGTTCCTCATCCCGATTGCCCCCCCGACCTCCGCCCCATCCATCTGCCCCCTTCTCCCTGTCCCCTGACTGCCTCCCGGAACTCCCTACCCCTTATCCAACCCCCTCGCTCCATGCCCCCTTACCATGCCACTCAGAGCACCAAGACTGGCAGCCATGCAGCCTGGCCGGAACCAGCCACACCGCAACACAGTCTAGAGCACTGGGGCAGGCCAGCGGCTCTCACAGCCATGCTGCCCAGAGTGCTGGCAGCACCGCGAGCTGAGGCTGCAGGGGAGAGGGGACAGCAGGGGAGGGGCTGGGGACTAGCCTCCCTGGCCGGGAGCTTAAAGGCCGAGCAGGAGGGTCCCGCGGGGCGGATGTGGCCTGTGGGCCACAGTTTGCTCACCTCTGACAGAATCATCATTTAAACAGAAAGCTGTTCTTAACTTTAACTAACAAGGCACCAGCTTTGTATATAAGAGTACATGACAGAGAACTAATCTTTAATGAAGTATAGAGTGGAGGCAAATTGGGCACTTCTAGTCACTTTCTCTCAGAATACGCAATAGCGGGACATCCACTTACACCAAGAACTCAAGGGATTTTTAAATTGCACAATGCATAATTAAGCTGTGGAACTCACCGCTACAAGATGTAAATAGGCCAACCATTTAGCAGGATTAAAAAAGCAATCAGATGTTTATACGGAAAATAGGCACACCCTGCAGTTACACAAGGGAGGGAACAAATTTTTGGAGCATTCTAAATCCTCCTATGTCAGGGCATAAACCAATCACTGGCTGATGAAGGTCAGGGCAAGCAGCTTTCCCTGTGGGTAGGTTATTCCGTAATTGTCCATCAAGGGGATTCTTGCCCCTTCCTCAGAAGCACCAGCTGCTGCCACTGTCAGAGAAGATACTGGATTAGATGGACTTTGGGTCAGATCCAGTCTGGCAGTCCCTGGCAGCTCCCCCTGGGGTGGTCCAACAACACAGATAGCCCCCATCATAACCAGATAGGGATACCCCAGCAACAAGTCTGCAGCCGGGGCTGGCTTCCACCCCTCCAACTGATCCACAGAGCCCAGCAGTGTCTTGCCAGGTCTACGAACTCACAGGGGGCCTTAGTTGCCTCCAAGGTTCTCCCAACAACACTACTCCCATTGCTGTCTCGGGGCACCTGGTCCCTTTTTAACACCCTAGCTACCTCTAATTTCCTCAGGTCCCATTGCCCCCATTTGTTCAAGGTAGACTATAAGAGAGGCTGCGTCTGCACAGCAGTATGTGCTGTGTACTACAACACATGGGCCGGGGGTTGGTCTCTTGTTGCGCAGCAGGGGCTCTGCCCAGGGACAGATTCCCTGGAGGAGGTGATGGAGTCTCAAAAGGGAGCAGGGATGAAGGTCATCAGTACGAGGGTGAAGGTGTGGAGCTTGCAGACTCAAGATGCAACACGCAGGACCTCACCATGAGAATGAGAAGCCCTGGGGAAGGAGACGAATACTACCGGACCCCTTTTTTTTAGCACTGGGTGCCCAACATAGCAGTCGCCCTGTTGCCTGAGCCGGATTTGAGAGCTGCTGTCTCACTCCACCCACCAAAACATGACAAGTTCTACACCTCCTGGAGCAAAGCACATTAGACATGTAACAGAAATGAGGCATAACGTCCTTTACTACAACAGGCAGAGAAGTTGGGTGACCCTGTCCGCCCCAGAACTCCCTTCTGAAGAGCAGCTTGAGATGGTGGTTGCCGGGTGACAGCCAGTGTCAACCTGGTAGTTTTTCTAGCATAAACAGTGCTGTCAAGGTTCCTTCCCCACTCTGAAAAGACGGTTACTCACCTTTGTAACTGTTGTTCTTCGAGATGTGTTGCTCACATCCATTCCAGTTAGGTGTGCGCACCGCGCGTGCACGTTCGTCGGAAACTTTTTACCCTAGCAACTCCAGTGGGCCGGCAGGTCGCCCCCTGGAGTGGCGCCGCCATGGCGCCCAATATATATCCCTGCCGGCCCACCCGCTCCTCGGTTCCTTCTTGCCGGCGACTCCGACAGTGGGGAAGGAGGGCGGGTGTGGAATGGATGTGAGCAACACATCTCGAAGAACAACAGTTACAAAGGTGAGTAACCGTCTTTTCTTCTTCGAGTGATTGCTCACATCCATTCCAGTTAGGTGAATCCCAAGCCATACCTAGGCGGTGGGGTCGGAGTGAGAAGTCGCGGCATGGAGCACTGCAGATCCGAAGGCTGCGTCGTCTCTTGACTGCTGGACCAGGGCGTAGTGGGAAGCAAAGGTGTGGACCGATGACCAGGTCGCTGCCCGACAGATTTCCTGGATGGGCACACGGGCGAGGAAAGCCAGCGACGACGCCTGCGCCCTGGTAGAATGCGCAGTCACCCGGCCCGTAGGGACATGGGCCAAGTCATAGCAGGTCCTGATGCAGGACGTTACCCAAGAGGATAACCTCTGGGAGGAGATAGGAAGCCCTTTCATGCGGTCCGCTAGTGCCACGAAAAGCTGGGGGGATTTGCGGAAGGGCTTGGTCCTCTCCACGTAGAACGCGAGAGCCCTATGGACATCAAGCGAGTGGAGCTGCTGCTGCTCCCTGCCTGAGGAGTGAGGTTTCGGGAAAAAAACCGGGAGGAATATCTCTTGGTTGACGTGGAAGGCTGAGACCACCTTGGGGAGAAAAGCAGGGTGTGGTCTCAGCTGCACCTTGTCTTTGTGGAAGACCGTATATGGGGGGTCTACCACAAGAGCCCGGAGTTCCGACACCCTTCTAGCTGAGGTGATAGCTACTAGAAAGGCCGTCTTCCAAGAGAGGTAAAGCAGGGAGCAAGTAGCTAACGGCTCAAAGGGGGGCCCCATGAGCCGGGACAACACCAGGTTAAGATCCCAGGTTGGAGCAGGGGGACGGACGTTAGGGTATAAACGTTCCAGCCCCTTAAGGAATCTAGACACCGTCGGGTGAGAAAAAACAGAGCGACCATCCGCACCCGGGTGAAAGGTGGAGATAGCTGCTAGGTGGACTCGCAACGACGATATGGCCAGACCTTGCCCTTTGAGGGACCAAATGTAGTCTAAGATGTCGGCTACCGAAACTTCCAAAGGGCGGAGATTTCTCTCCACGCACCAACAGGAGAAGCGTTTCCATTTGGCCAAATATGTCGCTCTTGTGGACGGCTTCCTGCTGCCCAAGAGCACCTCCCTCACCGGCGTGGAGCAGCGCAGCTCAGAGCCAGTCAGCCACGCAGGAGCCACGCCGCTAGGTGCAGCGACTGCAGGTCCGGGTGACAGAGGGTCCCGTGCTCCTGGGTAATCAGGTCCGGATGAAGGGGCAGGGGAACTGGGTCGGCTATGGTCAGGTCCAGCAGCATGGGGTACCAGTGCTGTCTGGGCCATGCCGGGGCTACCATGATCACGTGAGCCCTGTCCCTGCGCACCTTCAGAAGGACCCTGTGGACCAGAGGGAATGGGGGAAACGCATAGTACAGGTGGGTCGACCACTGGATGAGGAAGGCATCCGCTATCGACCCGGGCTCCCTGCCCTGAAAGGAGCAGAACGCTTGGCACTTCCTGTTCCCCTTGGACGCGAAGAGGTCCACCCGGGGATAACCCCACCTCCGGAAGATGGAGAGGGCGACGTCTGGGCGAAGGGACCACTCGTGTGACAGGAAGGATCTGCTCAATCGATCCGCCAGCGTGTTCCGTACTCCGGGGAGGAAGGAAGCCATGAGGTGAATGGAGTGGGCTACACAAAAGTCCCAGAGTCGTATCGCCTCGTGGCACAGGGAGGAAGATCTGGTGCCGCCTTGCTTGTTGATATAATACATGGTCGTCGTGTGGTCGGTGAACACCGCGACACAGCGACCCTGAAGCTGATGACAGAACGTTTGACAAGCAAGACGGACCGCTCTCAACTCCCGCATGTTGATGTGTAGCCCCACCTCCTCCTGGGACCACAGGCCCTGCGTCCTCAGGGTCCCTAGGTGGGCCCCCCAGCCGAGATCCGAGGCATCCGTTGTTAGGGACACCGAGGGCTGAGGTGGGTGGAAGGGGAGACCCGCACATAACACTGACTGGTCTAGCCACCAGCCGAGGGAATCTAATACCCTCTGGGGGATTGTGATTAACATATCTATCGGCTGTCTTGTCGGTCTGTAATGACTGATGAGCCACAACTGGAGGGGCCTCATGCGGAGCCGAGCGTAATCGGTCACAAAGGTACAAGCCGCCATGTGGCCTAACAGGGTTAGACATGTCCGCACTGACGTTAAGGGGGCTGTCCGCAGCCGTTGCACGATCGCCGACAAGGCCTGGAACCGCTGCAATGGCAGCAAGGCCCTGCCCACAGTGGCGTCCAGGACGGCCCCGATGAATTCCACCCTTTGTGTGGGAACCAGGGTGGACTTGTCCGTGTTTACCAAGAGGCCCAGAGTGGCGAACATGTCGGTGATCACGCGGACATGGCTGCAGACTTGTTGTTCCGACGTGCCCCGAATCAACCAATCGTCCAGATACGGAAACACGTGGATACGACTGCGCCGAAGCTGCGCCACAACAACTGCCATGCATTTCGTAAACACCCTCGGGGCCGTGGACAGGCCAAATGGGAGGACTGCAAATTGATAATGAAGAGGCCCCACAACGAAGCGAAGGAAACGTCTGTGACGTGGCCAGATGGCAATGTGAAAATACGCGTCCTGCATGTCGAGGGCGGCGTACCAGTCTCCCGGATCCAGGGATGGGATAATGGTCCCCAGGGATACCATGCGGAACTTCAACTTCACCAGGTACTTGTTGAGCTCTCGCAGGTCGAGGATAGGCCTGAGGCCCCCCTTGGCCTTGGGGATCAGAAAGTAGCGGGAATAAAACCCCTTGCCCTTCTCGTTCTCCGGCACCGCCTCTATAGCTCCTTTGCCGAGGAGCGTCTGCACCTCCTGTCGAAGGAATTGCTCGTGAGAGGGGTCCCTGAAGAGGGACGAGGAAGGGGGGCGGGAAGGAGGAAATGAAACAAACTGCAGGCGGTATCCCGACTGCACCGTGCTTAAGACCCAGCGGTCTGATGTTATTAGGGACCACGCTGGGAGGAAAAACGAAAGGCGGTTGGAAAACGGGGGGGAAGGATCCATTGGGGAAACTGTTACTGCGCCCTCGGGCGCACCTTCAAAATGAAGGCTTAGGTCCAGGCGGGGGCTTAGAGGAGCCTTGGTTCTGCCCCCCTTGGTTCCCCGAGTGCCTGCGCCTTCCGTTCCTGCCGCGGCGCCTGTTAAGGTCCTGCCGCTGGCGGAACTGGGGATACGGCCTGCGCTGTTGTTGTTGCTGCGGCCGGAAGGGTCTGCGTTGCGTCACGGGTGTGTGCATCCCGAGTGACCGCATGATGACTCGGTTGTCTTTCAGACTCTTGAGTCTGGGGTCTGTCTTTTCCGAGAACAAGCCCTGGCCTTCGAAAGGAAAGTCCTGTATAGTGTGCTGGAGCTCCGGCGGAAGGCCAGAAACCTGCAGCCAGGAGATGCGACGCATTGTTACACCCGACGCGAGGGTACGGGCAGCCGAGTCTGCAGCGTCCAAAGAGGCTTGCAAGGACGTGCGTGCGACCTTCTTGCCTTCCTCCAAGATGGCCGTAAACTCTTGGCGAGCATCTTGTGGCAGCAGCTCCTTGAATTTGTCTGCTGCCACCCAGGAGTTGAAGGCGTATCTGCTCAGCAGGGCTTGCTGGTTGGAGATCCTGAGCTGCAGCGCCCCAGCCGAGTACACCTTACGGCCGAGGAGGTCCATCCGCCTGGCCTCCCTGGATTTGGGGGCTGGAGCCTCCTGGCCGTGACGCTCCTTATCGTTCACTGATTGAACCACCAGGGAACACGGAGTCGGGTGCACATGGAGGTACTCGTAGCCCTTAGAAGGAGCCATGTACTTCCTCTCAACGCCCTTCGCAGTAGGAGGAATGGAGGCCGGAGACTGCCAGATGGTGTTGGCGTTGGCCTGGATGGTTCGTATGAATGGTAGGGCGACTCTGGTGGGAGCGTCTGCCGAGAGGATGGTAACGATTGGATCCTCTATCTCCGAGACCTCCTCGGCTTGCAGACTCAGATTTTGAGCTACTTGCCTGAGGAGGTCTTGGTGCGCCCTGAGGTCCAGCGGGGGGGGGGGGGGCTGTTGGAGGAGGTACCAGCCACCGCTTCATCCGGGGAGGAGGATGAGGAGACCCCCGGCAAGAGAGTGTCTAACGGCGGGTCTCCTTCGGCCCTCGCCTCTGCCTCAGGAGCCAACGCGGAGTCTTGATGCTTGGACCCTTCCTCCCCATCCGGGGAGGGAGGGGGGCGAGACAACGAGGCTTCAGGTGCCCTGCGCTCCGCAGTCGCCGGCCTAGCAGGGAGCTGTTGGGGGCCCTGGGCCTGATGGTATGCCCAGGGTGTCCAGAATCCCCATTGTTGCGGGCCTTGGTCCTGCTGTGGCGGATCGCTGAACAGCGCCGCCTGCCGGTCGGTGCCCAGCGCATACCCGCTGTCCGTTTGCGAAGATACGGACGGCTGTCTAGAGGGCCATGGCGGGGCGGACCCTGGATGGTAAGGGTCTGCGCGGGCCGGCATGGACGATCTTCTCGGTGCCGGAGACCGGTGCCGGGAGTCATATCGGTGCCGGGACCGGGACCGGGTTCTGTCACGGTGCCGGGATCTGGACCGGTACCGGGCGCTGCTTCGGTGCCGGGATCGGGACCTGCCACCAGCTCGGTGCCGGGAGGTCGACCGGGACTGGGACCTGCCACCAGCTCGGTGCCGGGAGGTCGACCGGTGCGGCGAGTAATGTCTGGATCGGCTCCTGGAATCGCGGTGCCGGTATCGGCGGCTGGAGTCCGACCGCGATCGTCTTGATGTCGACCGGCGCCGCGAGTGCGACCGGTACCGCTGAGGGGAGCGGTGCCGGGACTGCGAGCGGTGGCGGGATCTGGAGCGACCGTGACGTCGGGACCTGGATCGAGAACGTGAGTCCCAAGACGGTGCCGACATCATAGGCTTGCCTCTGGACACGACCCGCACCGGAGGTACCGGGGGTGGCAGCTGAGTGGGCTCAGTCATGGCTATGAGGTCCCGTGCCGAGGCGAAGGTCTCCGGTGTGGATGGCACCACTATCTCAACCCCAGATGTCATGGGGGAGCTTGGCGGCACCGGACTCGACGGACCCGCCGGGCCCGGAGTCGACGGTGCCGGCGGCGCCGCGGCCGATGTTAAGGCCGGGCGCTCCAGTCGGGTCTGCCTGGCCGGAGTAATAGACTTCGACGGCCTAGGCTCTGTCCCCGGTGCCGGAGAAGGTCGGTGCCGGGGAGTCTTCTCGGTGCCGGTGCAATCCGGTGCCGGTGCCGAGATCACGGCCTGCGAAGCCGCCGGGTCAAGTGCCGCCTCCATAAGGAGAGTCCGGAGCCTTTGATCCCTCTCCTTCTTTGTCCTTGGCTTAAAAGCCTTGCAGATGCGGCACTTGTCGGATCTGTGCGATTCCCCCAGGCACTTCAGGCACGCGTCGTGGGGATCGCTGGTAGGCATGGGCTTCTTGCAGGCCGCACACTGCTTGAAGCCCGGCGAACCAGGCATGAGCCTGGTGCCGGGTGCCGGGAAGGGCTAAGCCCCCAGCGAAGAACTATTTACAAACTACTTAACTTAACTACTACTATCTACACTTAACAATCTAATTAACAACTACAATAGTGCTAGAGATAAACGATAGATAACAAGGAGAGCTAGGGACGTGGAGGACAGCTATGCCGCGCTCCACAGTTCCAACGACCGACACGGCGGTAAGAAGGAACTGAGGAGCGGGTGGGCCGGCAGGGATATATATTGGGCGCCATGGCGGCGCCACTCCAGGGGGCGACCTGCCGGCCCACTGGAGTTGCTAGGGTAAAAAGTTTCCGACGAACGTGCACGCGCGGCGCGCACACCTAACTGGAATGGATGTGAGCAATCACTCGAAGAAGAACTTTAGGGTACAGATGTGGGGACCTGCATGGACACTTCTAAGCTTAGTTACTGGCTTAGATCTGGTATCGCTGCCACCATCCAGAATTTTCAGTGTCTGGATCGCTCCCTTTCCCCCCAAAACCTTTCCCTCTCTGGGCAGCCTTGAGAGACTCCATCACCAATTCCCTGGTGAAGACAGATCCAAACCCCTTGGATCTTAAAACAAGGAGAAATTAACCATCCCCCCTCCTTTCTCCCCCCAACTCCTGGTGGATCCAGATCCAACCCCCTTGGATCTAAAAACAAGGAAAAAAAATCAGGTATTAAGAAAAGGCTTTTAATTAAAGAAAAGAAAGGTAAAAGAAAACCCTCCGGGAGAGATTAGCATACCAGCTACTCTCACAGACAGCAGATTCCAAACACAGAGGATGTTCCCCGGGCACAAATTTAGTTACACAGAAAAATACTCAAATACCCAATTTTGATAATTCCCTAATGGTACCAAGACAAGTTACAAAGAAAATAAACATAAACCTCTTTATCCCTTTCTAAGACTTACTACTCTGATAAGAGGCTGGTTCCTTGATCTTTTTCACTCCGGCTGAAACTGAAACTCTGAACAAAGGAAAAACTTCCCTCCTTTGGTTTGAAACATCTTGTTCCCCCATTGGTTTCTCTGGTCAGGTGTTAGCTAGGCTAGGTGAACTTTTTAACCCTTTACAGGTAAAAGAGGCATTAACCCTTAACCATCTGCTTATGACAAGTGCATAGAAAAGAGATGCCACGGACACTAGGGGTTCTGGATCAATCTCCACTGTGCATTACAGAGAGTGAAGGTGCTGTCGGGCTGAGACCAGGAAGAAGCAGAAAGCAAGGAGAATGTTCTTCACTTCACATCATCGTGTAGAGAAACCAGCACTGGCACCTGGCTCTGGTTTTACCTTAATCAGGAAGTCTCCAATCTGCAGCCCGCTCAGGATCTCATGTACAATCTTCAGACACTCAGCATCAGGAATCATGGGGTCAAACTGTCCGGCAATGTCAAAATCCTGGGGCACAAGCACAAGCAGTGAAAATCTGGGCAGTGTAACAACTGGGGGAGCCCAGTAGCAACCAGGGTCCCCAGATATCCAGCTTCCCATGTGGCACCCAGACCCTAGACACAAATGGGGGTTCTCTTCCTCCCTGTCCACTTCCTTGTGCTTTGAGCCAGCACTGTAGTCACACATATAGGTCCACCTTGACTGAGTTCCTGGGGAACCCTGGGCCCAGACACACAGCTCCCCATGGCATGGAGAGCACTCAGGCTGCCGGTACTCACACACTGGTAGAACTCCCTGTACCGGCCCCTCGTCATGGCTGGATTATCCCGTCTGTAAACTTTGGCAATGTGGTAGCGCTTAATGTTGGTGATTTTGTTCATTGCCAAATAACGAGCAAAGGGCACCTGAGCACAAAGGGTTAAGGGTAGAACGTAAGAAGACTCTCCTATGGCTCGGAAGGTCCAGGACAAGAGCCACCCAGCCCTTCCGAGGGGGGTTTGGTATGGACAGGATCACCCAACTTCTCTGCATACAGTAGCAAAGGGTGTTATGCCTCATTTCTATTGTGTGTCTAACCAGCCCAGTTATCACTGTGCAGGTAAAAGTCTGGTTAACCCCTCCCCTGTTATCCAGGCTCAGTAGGGTACACACCCTTCTCCAGGAGAAACAGCTAAGAGGCACTCATGATCACCGCCTCAATCACTGAAGCCAAAGGGAAGAAAAGGAGACAGCCCTGCAGCAATTACTACTATCAGACATTCTGCTTCATGAAGGCATCACAGCTTCATTAACCCCCATAAGAATGGCCATACTGGGTCAGACCAATGGTTCCATCTAACCTAGCCTCCTGTCTTCTGACAATGGCCAGCAGCAGATGTGTCAGAGGGAATAAACAGAACAGGGCAATTTATCAAGTGATCCATTCTCCCATCATCCAGTCCCAGTTTCTGGTAGTCAGAGGATTAAGGACACTCAGAGCATGGGATTGTGTCCCTGACCATCTTGGCTAACAGGCACCGATGGACCTGTCCTTCATGAACTTACCTAGTTCCTTTTTGAACCCAAGCATAGTTTTGGCCTTAATAACATCCCATGGGAATGAGTTCCACAGACTGACTGAGCGTTGTGTAAAGACGTACTGCCTTATGTTTGTTTTAAACCTGCTGCCTAATAATTTCATTGGGTGATCCCTGGTTCTTGTGTTACATGAAGGGGAGAATGACAGTTAAAACAGCTGAGTACAGTGAGTCACAGAGTCTGGCATAGCTGGGAACAGAACCCAGGTCTCTATTCCCAGACCTGTGCTCTTCCCATTGGGCCCTGTTGCATGACTGCCCCCATCACTGAGGGTCTCCCCATCTCCCTCGAGGCCTCCACATGATACTGCCCATCAGTGAATGTACTGTGTAGGATGAAATCGGAATGCCAGGAGCAGGAACTGTGGCAGGATACAGTCAGGTCATAGCGAAGAGACAACAGCTCTCCCCCCTGGTCTTTCAGGTCATAGATGAGCTTCGAGTCCTCCCCATACTTTCCCGTCAGAGTTTCCTAGATGAAACAGAGAGATGACATCTCAGGTGAGAAGAGACAAAGCCTAGGAGCACAAAGCTGCAACAAGAGGGTCAGTGAGGAAGCAAGGAGATGCCCCATATCCACGTGATAAGCCAAGGGTGCAACCTTTAAACCACAGCTTTACTACAGAAGGCTCTCACTTTTAATGGGCGCTGCTCACACTGAGGCTTTAGTCTGGGCAGCTGCCCTTCAAGCTATGACTAACGCAGCTACCATACTTTAAAATGCACCCAAAGATTTCAAGAGGCAAACAGCTACAGGCCTGGGGATCATGTCCAATTCACGGGTCAGTGCCTTAACCAGCACAGCCACCCCCTCCCAGATGTTACCTCACAGCTCCTGCACTCACCTTCAGCTCAAACACAGGGGTGTCGATGACCTCAGCTCCATGGCGCTTGAAGGTGCCGATAATGATGTCGAAGACTTTCTCCCGGATGGCCATCTGCTTGGGGCTGTAGTCCCGGGTGCCCTGAGTCCCCAAATGAAAGGGAAGTGGGTGAGAAGAAGAGCAGAGAACCATAGCCTGAGCTAGTGGAATGATTCTGCCCAGATGAACATTAACATGGATGGGTACATTTTGCTTCTTCCATGCACAAAGGAAGAAGTGGTGGACTAGGTGTGTCGTGTCTAAAATACTTACGAAGCCAGAAATACAGGGATACACAACAGGGAACAGCATCAATATACCTAGTGAAAGGGAATTAACCCAAAGCAAAAGCTCCAGCCCAGAGAAGAAAGAGATGGTCCAAGGATCTCTCAAAATGCAGATGAAAGCCATGTAAGATGCTGCCCAGAAGGGACCTGGCTACTTATACAGCTGCTGGGTAGCACACAGCTAATGGGAGCCAGATGGTGGAGAATCCAGTTTGGATTCAATTACTTCTACAGAACCAATAGCATGCTTGTCCCTTTATAGACACGTATAAAGGCAAGGTCCCTGCCTTGAAGAGCTCACAGTTTAGAGAGGCACCAAAGAAAGGAAGATTCTTCTGAGTCAGTGTCTGGTAAAATAACCCAACTAGAGGATAAGGCTGAGACGACAGAGGAGCTTTCGAAATGTAGGAGTAAAGCATCAAGCTTATAGGTGTTTTAATCTAAGAATTCCTTTGGACACAGAAATTGGACATTTCAGCAAGACCAGAGGGCCTGATACTTGTCTCCTGAGTGCACCTTTGCTATGTGAAGGGGATGAGATTTCTCATTCCATTTCTTCTTTGTTAGAATCACTGAATCATTCCCTCCAGACAGCCAAAAGCCGCTATGGCTGAGTATTAATAAATTCAGACCTTATTCTCACATGGCAGTTACTGGCTTTGCCACTTCTACTGATAGTCATATGTGGTGTCAGGGAGAGAACGGGGGGCACACAATATTAAATGATGTATGATTCTGTGGGCCAGAAAAGGAAGACCGACTTTTAATGTTATGTTTACTGCACTGAGACGTCATTCAGGCAGAGAAACTGGGAGGCAGCAGCTAACATTTTTTCAGATCTTGAGAAGCTGAGAATTGTCTCAAATTTTAAATAACTAGAGACTTTCTTCCACTTTTGCGGTCTTACTAGTTACTTTTTTTTATTTTAGCTAAAATTTGGAGCACAGGAGCAAGATGGATCAAGGGATCAGGTTATCCAGCCTTTCACCTACTAGTCATGGATTCAAATGCAGCCCACATTCATTACCATCCATAGGTTGCTTAGTGGTCTTTGTGGAATGAGTTGAGGAGTCTCTGTCTAGTGCCTAGTGGACAGATGTCCACATCACACACACTACTATCACAAATGGCATTAATTACGCCCTTGCTGCTATTCTCAGCAGAGGCCAAAAAATGACAAGGCCCAAGATTGAACTCCCATGGCCATAAGGATGGGTCCTTCTAGAAGAAGGCAGACACATATGCAGGTGGCATGCCCTGCTGCTAGCCATCCCAGATATTGCATCTCACCTGACACCAAAAATCTCTAGAAACAGACATTTCCATTTTTTTAAATTAAAAGTTTCTAGTGACCGCTTGTGATGTCTCTAGCCCTAGCCACACCAGCAATTTTTTTGCAATTATCCTGTCACTGGTCTAGCACCAGCGTGGCACCCCTGAGGCTAGGACGCGCAGTAGAGCTAGTGTAGGCTAGCTGCCAGCTTTTACAGTGATAAAGACACTGCACTAGTGCTCCAGCTGCTGCCAAGGCCACTGTAACAGCAGGAGACTGCCTGAAGATTGTGCCATGTGTACAGTGGCACAGCCTTTGAGCCTACAGATCTATTCAGCCATTTACACCACATTTATCACTGCTATTTGAGCAAACTATAGCTCTAAGCCAGCAGTTCTCAAACTGTGGGTCGGGACCCCAAAGTGGGTTGCAACCCCATTTTAATGGGGTCGCCAGGGCTGGCTCAGACTTGTTGGGGCCTGGGGCTGAAGCCCAAGCCCGACTGCCTGGGACTGAAGCCAAAGCCCAAGGACTTCAGGCCTGGGTGGCAGGGTTCAGGTTACAGGCTCCCTGCCTGGGCTAGAGCTCTTGGGCTTTGAGTTTGGCTCCCCAGCCCAGGACGGTAGGGCTCAGGCTTTGGCCTGGCCACCTGGGGCAGCTGGCCTCAGGATTTGGTCCCCGCTCCTGGGGTCGTGTAATAATTTTTGTTGTCAGAAGGGGGTCGCGGTGCAATGAACCCCTGCCCTAAGCAATGCTAACTTCCCTCATTTACTTGAATTGAGTGCTAATGGAAGCTACCTTATTACCATTGAAATTGGGGACATATTTAAAGGAACCTGAAACAGACAAAATTCCTGAGTTTCTGTAAAATTCTACAGAGAAAAACATCTACAGCAGATTAAAACTGACTGACCTATGTCCTATTTGGCCAGTCTCAGCATGCTCAGGGCCCCACAGGACAAAGAAAATGACAGTCCCTATTCCAGGGACTGTACTTTAAGAACTGTTGGTTACTGCCCCAGCAGCAAGATCCATCATCAAGCAGATATCTAACATCAGCTACAAGGCTGGGAAACCAGAGCTGTTAGCTTCCTGGTTCCTTCACCAGATGTGGCAACCACTGTAAATGGTCTGGCTGCTCCAGGGAAAATGCCACATAACATCCTTGCCTGTACTCATTACTTGAGGGAGGAGCTGGCTTTTGCAGGGGGCATGAGGTTTGAGGCTCACAGCTGTGATTGCCCTGGAAGAGCAATATTTTAAAGAAAAGTTTTCTAGCTCTTCCCCTGGTGAATAGCCTTAAAGACGTAACTGATGCAAACTGGTCACCAGGGTTACTTATTACCACTATGCCCCAAAGATCACAGGTTAGTCACAGTCCTCTCACAGCCACTCTGGGCTGGCCTTTGGGTTCCCTTCATTTTTCTGAAGACCCCAGATCAGTTCACAGCTAGATAGGCACCGTTGCCCAGGCAACCGCTGATTGAGCTTGGATGGCCACAAGTGCCCTTTGAGACAGATGCCTTCAGTTATCAGCTCCTCTGCTGAGCAGCCAGCATGATCTCTGGTCAAAAAGGAGCAAGTCAATGAAGACAGGCAGCATGGTCTACGGTTTTTCAATCCGTGGGTCGAGACACAAAACTGGGTTGCCAGAGTGTTTCAAAGGGTCACGTGGCAGTTCCTGTGGCTCCGTCCCACGGGGCCGGCTGGGTTTGATTCCCTGCCCCAGGCAATGCAGTCTCTTGGGTCGCAGCGCCACTCAGGTTTGGCCCAGCTGTCATAATAACTGGAGTCCGAGTAGGCCATATTTGACTGAGTGACACAGCAATCCCGTGAACTAGGTCGCAACTCCACTCACCCAAATTTGGTACAATCAGGGAGCAGGGCCAAACCTGAACCGTGCTGCAACCCTGCAGTTTGCAACACCCAGAGCAAAGAGCCACACCCAGCTAGACCCACAGCACAGGAGCTGCAGGAACTATTACTGTGGGGAGAGTGCCGGGCAGGACCCAACCCTCCTGGGATCCAACCAAAATCACCCCAGGGCCTGCATCCCCAGACTATTTACTGCGTTTTGACAGGCCATAAACATTTACAAATGGGTTCTGAGCCTAAAAAGACTGAGAACCACTGACTTAGGGAAACTATACAGGCTCCATGCAGGGCAAGGTGGCAGCATTACCTGCCATATGGGGTGTCCCTTGCAGTGCATGTGTGCTCACTCAGTCTGCTGTTAGTTACACCTGCTCTTCTGGGATTTATGAAAACCAGGATAAAACCCTGCACTTTGTTAACTATCAGGAGGAAGCCCTGAAGTCTAAGAAATTCATCTATCTCGAAGGCACAGGGTTAAATTATTTATTTATCAGCAGTGGAGATAGTTTCTCTTTAATGCATAGTAAAGTGTGGTCATAGTAGGCAAGACAGTGAGGGATTTCTGGAAAGGTAGGGCTGGGATACACACAAAAGCTGCACTGTTTAAACCAATTATGGGTTTCTAAACTAATGCAAGTTCTGTGTGCAGACAAGCTTTTAGTTTTGTGTTCTGTTTGCAGATGGGAGTTGCTGGTGGCCGGGTGTTTCACAGACTTGGCTGAGAACACTAAGGGCATCTTTGAAATTGCCCCTCCCAGCGCAGTTCCCAGCCTGTTCAGTGAAGTCTAGCTGCTTTGACTTGGAACAGCCCATGAGAACATGCCATCATACAATCTAGATCAATAGAGAAACTGTCCCCTGCAGATCATCTGCCTGGGAGAACAATTATTTGGATTGTGCCAGTGTATTTGGCACTACATAAACAAAAGAGCAGGACTTTGCCCCAAACAGCTCACAAAGGATTACAGGAAGTACTCTCCCAGATCAGTTCAGTAATGGGTGCTTTAAAAGGTGCAAGAAACCCCAAAATGGACAACTATGGTATGGAATAACTTGTCCACAGAGGACATTCTTCCTAATTCTAGTCAGTTTGTGGTTGGCTTATGTCCCAAAGCTTGAGGATTTAAATCTATGTTATTTTGGGGGTATTTTTGTTGTTGTTTTTGGATGCAACATGTGGATATTCTCATTACCCATGAGAATGGCCACACTTTTTTTGAATCCTACTAGAGAAAAAGAGAATGGGAGACAAAAACAGAGCAGGGTGCTGGAATAAGGAAGATAAGCTTGTGGTTGATAGTAAAACAATTGTTTTTCAATGCACTGAGTCTATGATCTTTTGGCCCTTCATTCATTTTGAAGGCCAAGACTATAACAGGGTTCAAAAAAGAGCTAGGTAAATTAATGGAGGATTTGTCCATCAATGGCTATTAGCCAGGATGGGCAGGGATGGTGTCCCTAGCCTCTGTTTTGCCAGAAGCTGGGAATGTGCGACAGTGAATGGATCACTTGATGATTTACCTGTTCTGTTCATTCCCTCTGGGGCACTTGGCATTGGCCACTGTTGGAAGACAGGATACTGGGCTAGATTGACCTTTGGTCTGACCCAGTATAGCCATTCTCATGTTCTTATATGTTATTAATCTATCTACATAATACTGTTTAGGTGTATAGTCCTTTTAAAAGACATATATTCTAAAGAGAAGCATGTGAAGGCCTGGGGGCCACAAAGATCATGCACACAAAGCTCTTATGGAAGATGACCTGCAGATAAGGTAAAAGGAAGGAAGATACCTTGTCTACACTGAAATTTCTCCTAAAGTTCCAGTGCCATCATCCTCAGCACAGTTCCACCAGAAATTGTAAGTGATTTTACCACTGTGTCATATTCACAAAATGGTCAAACAACATGGTTCTTACACTGCTAGCAGTGAGCCAGAGCCCTGTCTACACTAACACTCCCAGTGATGCCACCACTTGTCGAACCTTTTAAGAACTTGCAAAGCTAACTTCTTCCTCTAGCTGTGTTTATGTGCATCTTCAGTGGAGTGAGGAGGGTATAAATAGGTGGGGGTTGGGTAGGGGGTTCAAGATGAATTTATTTAACTGTAGGTTTCTCAGATGGACAGGGACTCCATTGGTAGAGCTTGCAGTGGCTATAGAAAGTGGAATGAAAGCATGCTTTCCTGGGCCTCCCGTTCTCACTGCTCCAGGCCTGGCTGTTTATACGCCTGAGTCTCAGGTTTCCATGCCACTTGGTACCTTTGTAAGCGCACACGGAGCCTTTGTCAGACAACTGTGGCTGGAGCCTTTGAGGTTCAGATGCCCCTACCTTCAAGCCCTGCACCCTGGTAACATACTGGCCCTGGGCCAGGCTAGGCTGCAGCTCATTCCTCCAGGCAGGTGCATCTGAGCTATGCACTGTGGGGACCAAAGCAGGCTGTCCACCACCAGAGGGAGAGGAGAAGTGAAGAGGGGCTGCCTGTCACAGTCTCAGGATCTGTGGCAGGGGAACTTACCTTTGGGGTCTTAAGGACAAACTTGTGTTTCCCCTCATCTGTGCCCAGCTGCGCCTTCAGCTCCAGCAGCTTCGCCACCTGCTCAGCCACCTGGGTACAGACAGGGTGGCAGATGAACAGCACAACCCAGGGGAGGCAGCTGGGCTTCCCCGCCCCGGACACCCCGCTTCCACGCCCCCCTCCCCGGCCCTTTCCCCTTCCCCGCGCACGCTCCGGGCATTCACCCCGGCCCAGCTCGGACATCCTGCTTCCCGGCCCCGCTCCGGGCATCCTGCTTCCCCGGTCCCGGCAGGCCCGAGCCCCAAGCCACCCCCCCCGGAGAGGCGCGTAGGGGCGGGAGGGGGCGCTACAGCCCGGCCAGGGAGCCGCGGGGCCGGGCCGGGCTCACCTCTTCCGGACTGGCCTTCTCCTGCTTCAGCCGCCGCACCGTGTCCGCCTGGCGCCGCAGCGCCTCGTCCAGCTCCGCGATGTCATCAGCCATGGTCACCGCAGCGCCCGGCCGCCGTACTCCCGTCTCCCACCCACCCCGGAAATTCCCTGCACTGAGCATGCGCGGAAGAGACGGGCATGCGTAGTAACCGCGTCCGAGGCCGCTGCCCACACTTTGCCCTTCCCTGCCCTCAGAGCCTGCTGCCTGGTCAGCGTGACAGAACTGGGGAGCCAGTGAGCGGGCTATGGGCACAGCAGCGAGACCGTCAGCAGTTAAAGTTACACATGTCTTAAGTGCCTTATAAGAACATAAGAACGGCCATACCGGGTCAGACCAAAGGTCCATCTAGCCCAGTGTCTGTCTACCAACAGTGGCCAATGCCAGGTGCCCCAGAGGGAATGGACCTAACAGGCAATGATCAAGTGATCTCTCTCCTGCCATCCATCTCCATCCTCTGACGAACAGAGGCTAGGGACACTATTCCTTACCCATCCTGGCTAATAGCCATTTATGGACTTAGCCACCGTGAATTTATCCAGTTCTCTTTTAAACATTGTTATAGTCCCAGCCTTCACAACCTCCTCAAGTAAGGAGTTCCACAAGTTGACTGTGCACTGTGTGAAAAAGAACTTCCTTTTATTTGTTTAAACCTGCTACCTATTAATTTCATTTGGTGACCCCCTAGTTCTTATATTTATGGGAATAAGTAAATAAATAACTTTTCCTTATCCACTGTCTCAACATCACTCATGATTTTATATACCTCTATCATATCCCCCCTTAGTCTCCTCTCTTCCAAGCTGAAGAGGCCTAGCCTTTTTAATCTTTCTTCGTATGGGACCCTCTGCAAACCCCTAATCATTTTAGTTGCCCTTTTCTGAACCTTTTCTAGTGCTAGAATATCTTTTTTGAGGTGAGGAGACCACATCTGTACACAGTATTCGAGATGTGGGTGTACCATGGATTTATATAAGGGCAATAATATATTCTCAGTCTTATTCTCTATCCCCTTTTTAATGATTCCTAACATCTTGTTTGCTTTTTTGACCGCCTCTGCACACTGCGTGGACATCTTCAGAGAACTATCCACGATGACGCCAAGATCTTTTTCCTGACTCGTTGTAGCTAAATTAGCCTCCATCATATTGTATGTATAGTTGGGGTTATTTTTTCCAATGTGGATTACTTAACATTTATCCACATTAAATTTCATTTGCCATTTTGTTGCCCAATCACTTAGTTTTGTGAGATCTTTTTGAAGTTCTTCACAATCTGCTTTGGTCTTAACTATCTTGAGTAGTTTAGTATCATCTGCAAACTTTGCCACCTCACTGTTTACCCCTTTCTCCAGATCATTTATTAATAAATTGAATAGGATTGACCCTTGGGGAACACCACTAGTTACCCCTCTCCATTCTGAGAATTTACCATTAATTCCTACCCTTTGTTCCCTGTCTTTTAGCCATTCTCAGTCCATGAAAGGACTTTCCCTTTTATCCCTTGCTGCATCAAGGCCTCAATTAAAAGCTTGATTGACATCCCTGACTCCTCACCCAGATTGCTGATCTAGACTCCAGGATGATCTGCCTGATGCTACACAGAGATGGGTCCAGGAGGTCTGAAAAATACTGTTTGCACCTCTAAGTCAGTGGCTCTCAACCTTTCCAGACTATTGTACCCCTTTCAGGAATCTGATTGTCTTGCCTACCCGCAAGTTTCACCACACTGAAAAAACTACTTGCTTACAAAATCAGACACAAAAATAAAAAGTGCCACAGCTCATTCTTACTGACAAATTGCTTCCTTTCTCATTTTTACCATATAATTTTAAAATAAATTAATTGGAATATAAATATTGTGCTTACATTTCAGTGTATAGTATATAGAGCAGTATAAACAAGTAATTGTTTGTATGAAATTTTAGTTTGTACTGACTTCACTAGTGCTTTTTATGTAGCCTGTTGCAAAACTAGGCAAATATCTAGATTAATTGATGTAACTGGAAGACCCCCTGGTTGAGAACCACCGCTCTAAGTGACTCTTTCTCATCCATCCTTTTTTTTTCTCTCTTGTGGGAGAGGAAATGGTGTAGTTTGTTTGTACTACATCTTCTTTCCTTGGTTTGTCTAGTTGTGCAGATGATTTTGTCAGTTAATAATTGTTACCATTTCTTTATTGTTGTTATTAAAATTATAACATATTAAGGGAACCACTGAACACTAAAGTTGAGTTCAGTATAGATTCAGACTTTCATATTAACAAGTTGGTATTTTCATTAGCTACATGTTAGTTACTTGGCTTGATTTTTATAATTGTTATTATATTAGCTGCTGTTGTTCCTAACAAAATCATCATGTACATATTTCAATACAGTAACTCCTCACATAACGTCTTCCTGCTTAACGTTGTTTCGAAGTTACGTCGCTGCTCCATTAGGGAACATACTCGTTTTAAGTTGTGCAGTGCTCCCTTATAACATCATTTGGCTGATTTTACAAGGGAGCATGGCCGGAAAGAAGCAGCACTTTCGCCTTCAAAGCCTGCTGGAGAGAAGTGGCGCTTTGAAAAGTTCTGCTTCTCTCCGGCCCCTGGCTGCACAGCTGCCCCTGCTCCTCCTGAGTCCTCCAGCCCATGCTCGCAGGGCTGCATTCCAAAAGGGGCTTTAGGGCTGCAGGCCAGGGCCATGGTGCCTGTCATGGTATAATTCCCCACTCTGAACCTTAGTGTCCAAAAGATGGGGTACCAGCATGAATTCCTCTAAGCTCAATTACCAGCTTAGTACTTGTAGCGCTGCCACCAACCAGGAATTCCAGTGCCTGGTACACTCTGGTCCCCCCAAAACCTTGCCCGGGGACCCCCAAGACCCAGACCCTCTGGATCTTAACACAAGGAAAGTAAACCCTTTCCCTGACCGTTGCCTCTCTCAGACTTCCCCTCCCTGGGTTACCCTAGAAGATCACTGTTATTCAAACTCCTTGAATCTTAAAACAGAGAGGAAAATTCACCTTCCCCCCTCCTTCTCTCTCCCCCTCCCAGACTCTCCCTGAGAGAGAAAGTAATCCTAACACAGAGAGAAAATTAACCTCTCTCTCCTCCTTCCCTCCTTTCTCCCCACCAATTCCCTGGTGGATCCAGACCCAGTCCCCTGGGGTCTCACCGGAATAAAAAAAAAAAACCAATCAGGTTCTTAAACAAGAAAAGCTTTTAATTAAAGACAGAAAAAACAGTAAAAATTATCTTTGTAAATTTAAGATGGAATATGTTACAGGGTCTTTCAGCTATAGACACTGGGAATACCCTCCCAGCCTAAGTATACAAGTACAAATTAAAATCCTTTCAGCAAAATACAAATTTGAACTCCTTCCAGCCAAATACACATTTGCAAATAAAGAAAACAAACATAAGCCTAACTCGCTTTATCTATCTAGTACTTACTATTCTGGACATAGAAGAGACGGTGTCAGAGAGATTGGAGAGAAACCTGGTTGCACGTCTGGTCACTCTCAGAACCCAGAGAGAACAACAACCAAAACCTAACAGCACACACACAAACTTCCCTCCTTCAAGATTTGAAAGTATCCTGTCCCCTGATTGGTCCTCTGGTCAGGTGACAGCCAGGCTCATTGATCTTGTTAACCCTTTCCAGGCAAAAGAGATATGAAGTACTTCTGTTCTATTAACTCTTACTATCTGCTCATGACACGCCCCCCAAATCGCTGACAGTGTGGAACCACACTAGCAGTGATTTCTCCCTAGAACTTTAGAATAAACAGATTAATAAACACATGCACCCTTACATATGCTACTAATTATGTAAAACTACAAGATTCTTCACATTGTAAGAACAATTTTTAACCAGTTGATTTTGGGAAACTTTCACGGGAGAGTGCATCAACTCCTTGATTTGTTGCCGCTGCAGACGTTCCAGGGTTGTGGAGAGGTTCACCTCTTCAACGCCACCATCACTTTTCCATTCATATTAGACACCGTCAGGCAACTCAGCGTCATCTCCTCCCTGGGCTGTAAACTGACAAACCTGTAAGTCTCTGGAATAAAAGGGCTTGAGGGAATTAACGTGGTACACTCTGGGCTTTAGGGAGGAATTGGGAAATGCTATGAGGTAGTTAACAGCTCCCAGGCGCTCTTGGACCGTGAATGGCCCTTCCCATGATGCTTCCATCTTATGGGCCTGTTGTGCCTTCCAGACCATAACCTGGTCTCCTACCTTGAAGGAATGCTCTCTGGTATGTCTATCATACCAGGCCTTTTGCTCTTTTTGAGCATCCTTTAGGTTTTGTTTAGCGAGGGCTAAAGAGTGTCGGAGGGTGTTTTGTAGGTTGCTTACAAAGTCCAGAATGTTAGTTCCTGGAGAGGGTGTAAACCCCTCCCATTGCTGCTTCACCAACTGTAATGGCCCTTTAACCTCATGGCCATACACAAGCTCAAACAGTGAAAACCCGAAACTGGGATGTGGTACAGCCCTGTAGGCAAAGAGCAACTGCTGCAACACTAGGTCCCGGTCATTGGAGTGTTAATTCACGAATTTACATATAATGGCCCCCAAAGTACCATTAAACCTTTCCACCAGGCCATTGGTTTGATGGTGGTACGGGTTGGCAACTAAGTGATTCACCCCATGAGTCTCCCACAGTTCTTTCATGGTCCCGGCCAGGAAATTAGTCCCTGAATCCGTAAGGATGTCGGAGGGCCAACCTACCCTGGCAAAAATGTCTGTTAGGGCCTGGCACACAGTTTTAGCCCTGGCGTTGCCTAGAGCTACTGCTTCCGGCCATCGGGTAGCAAAGTCCACGAAAGTCAGTATGTACTGCTTTCCTCTGGGTGTCTTTTTTGGGAAAGAACCCAGAATATCCACAGCTACTCGCTGAAATGGGACCTCAATTATGGGGAGTGGCTGGAGAGGGGCCTTGACCTGGTCTTGGGGTTTTCCCACTTTTTGGCACACCTCACAAGACCGGACATACTTGGCAAGATCCTTGCCCATCCCCTCCCAGTGGAAGGACTTCCCCAACCTGTCTTTGGTTCTGTTCACCCCAGCATGGCCACTGGGATGATCATGGGCTAAACTTAAGAGCTTCCCCTGGTTCTGAGTTGGAACCACCAACTGTTTTTGTGGATGCCAGTCTTCCCGGTGTCCACCAGAAAGAGTCTCCTTATATAAAAGCCCTTGTTCTATAACAAACTGGGATCGGTTAGAATAGCTGAGAGGAGGTGGGGTGCTCCGTGCCGCCGCCCAAGCTTTCTGAAGGCTGTCATCTGCTTCCTGCTCAGTCTGGAACTGTTTCCTAGAGGCTGTAGACACCAGTTCTTCCTTAGACTGTGGACTTGGGCTTGGTCCTTCGGGAAGCGATGTAGGTGATGGGGTTGTTTTCGTGGCTGGTGAACCACTCTTCACTGGTGCACCAGGTGGTATTTCAGGCTCTGGCTGAGCCTCTTGGGTGTGGTTGTCTGCTGCTTCTGCCATTTCAGGCTCGCTGGCGCCCTCTGGGGTTGGGGTTGAAGATGCGTTTGCAAGCGCTGGCATCAGTGCTGGCAATAGTTCTGGTGCTGGTTGCGTTTCCAGGTCCGGGTCTGGGACTGGAGGTACTGTGGCTGTTGCAGTCGTAGGCAGGGGATCCGGGTCCACCACCTCTGTCTGGGTCTCTGCTAACACAGACGGGGCCTCTGTGGACGGTTCAGGAATAGGGATGGGTCTGGAGGCTTGCCTGGCTTGGCTGCATGTAACCATTCCCACCCTCTTAGCCCACTTTACCTGGTTGGCCAAGTCTTCCCCCAGTAGCATGGGGATGTGAGAATTGTCGTAGACTGCAAATGTCCACATTCCTGACCAGCCTTTGTACTGGACAGGCAGTTTAGCTGTAGGCAGTCTACAGCTTGTGACATGAAGGGGTAAATTGTCACTTGGGCCTTTGGGTTGATGAATTTGGGATCCACTAAGGACTGGTGGATAGCTGACACTTGTGCCCCCGTGTGTCTCCACGCGATAACCTTCTTTCCGCCCACTCTCAAAATTTCCCTTCGCTCCGAGGGTATTTGAGAGGCATCTGAGCCTGGGGATCTTTGGAGTGATGGAGATATAATGAACTCCACTCGGTTGGGGTTCTTGGGGCAGTTGACCTTTATATGTCCCAGTTTATTACACTTGAAGCATCGCCCAGCTGACTGGTCACTGGGCCGAGGTGGGTTACTGGAGATTGGTGAGGTGAGAGAATAGGGCGTCGGCGCTTTCCTTGGGTTGTAGGTGGAGTCTTGGGTTGCCCTCGGGTATAGGGTTTATTGTCGGTGTGACCCCGGTTATATTCGCTCCCCGTGATAGTAGCTTTTTTCTTTTCTGCCACTTCCACCCATCTGGCTCTAATCTCCCCCGCCTCAGTTACAGTTTTGGGCTTCCCATCTAGGATGTACCTTTCTATTTCTTCAGGAACACCCTCTAAGAACTGCTCCAATTGTATTAGGAGGTGCATGTCATCCAGAGTTTTAACATTGGCTCCTGATATCCAGGCATTATAATTCTTTCCAATGTGGTAGGTGTGTCGGGTGAATGACACATCTGGTTTCCACCTTAGGGCTCTGAACCTCCGACGGGCATGCTCAGGTGTTAGCCCCATTCTGATTCTGGCCTTGATTTGAAAAAGTTTATAATCGTTCATGTTCTCCTTAGGCATTTCAGCTGCCACCTCTGCTAAGGGTCCACTGAGCAGTGGCCTCAGCTCTATCATGTACTGGTCTTCAGAGATGCTGTACCCATGGCAGGTCCTTTCAAAATTTTCTAGGAAGGCCTCAGTGTCATCACTTGCCTTGCTGGTGGGAAATTTCTTGGGATGTGGAACAATAACTGGAGAAGGGTTGTTAGGGTTGGCTGTGTTATTCTGCTTAGCCTGCGCTAATTCCAGTTCATGCTTTCTCTCTTTTTCCCTCTCTTCCCCTCTCTTTTTCTTCTATCTCCAGCTCTCTCTTGTGGGCAGCCTCTCTTTCTCTTTCTCTCAGCTCCATCTCTTTTTGTTTTATTTCTAGTTCTTGTAGTTTCTTTTCCATGTCTCGCTTGTGGTCTGCGTCTTTGATTTGTTCCTCTGCCCCCAGTTTTGCCCGTTCCTGTTTCAGGGTGTCCTTGGTAGTCATGGTTTCTGCTTTCTCGTGTTGGGGCGCCCTCTGGTGTTTACTGCCTGAAATGCTGCTTTTCTGTTGCCTTCTTCGGGTTGCTCAGCAACAGAGTCTTTCTTTTAACTTCTTCTACCTAGCTATTCTCGACAGAGTTAGAAAGAAAAAAAACCATTCATTTGCAAATGTGTTTTGCTGGTGTATGGTGACTCACAACTGGAGTTCCTTTGTTTAACAAAGATCCTTGTTAAACCGTAATGCCTTTGCCTTCAGAGTACTCAGAAGGGAGAGATCAAAAAACCTGCAGACCTTTGCTTTTAAAAACAATCTCCTCTAGCCTGCTTTACACACAGCTAGCAGCAAAAGAGAAAGAAAAAATCCTACTGGCTTTTGCTTCTAAACCCAAACCTCTCAATCTGCCTGCAGATAGCTAGCAGGGAGAGAAATAAAAATCTCACTGGCTTTTGGATTCTATCTATCTATCTATCCCACACACTGCACACCATGTCATGGTATAATTCCCCACTCTGAACCTTAGCGTCCAAAAGATGGGGTACCAGCATGAATTCCTCTAAGCTCAATTACCAGCTTAGTACTTGTAGCGCTGCCACCAACCAGGAATTCCAGTGCCTGGTACACTTTGGTCCTCCCAAAACCTTGCCCGGGGACCCCCAAGACCCAGACCCTCTGGATCTTAAGACAAGGAAAGTAAACTCTTTCGTTGACCATTGCCTCTCCCAGACTTCCCCGCCCTGGGTTACCCTAGAAGATCACTGTTATTCAAACTCCTTGAATCTTAAAACAGAGAGGAAAATTCACCTTCCCCCCTCCTTCTCTCTCCCCCTCCCAGACTCTCCCCTGAGAGAGAAAGTAATCCTAACACAGAGGGAAAATTAACCTCTCTCTCCTCCTTCCCTCCTTTCTCCCCACCAATTCCCTGGTGGATCCAGACCCAGTCCCCTGGGGTCTCACCGGAATAAAATAAAAAACAATCAGGTTCTTAAATAAGAAAAAGCTTTTAATTAAAGAAAGAAAAAACAGTAAAAATTATCTTTGTAAATTTAAAATGGAATATATTACAGGGTCTTTCAGCTATAGACACTGGGAATACCCTCCCAGCCTAAGTATACAAGTACAAATTAAAATCCTTTCAGCAAAATACAAATTTGAACTCCTTCCAGCCAAATACACATTTGCAAATAAAGAAAACAAACATAAGCCTAACTCGCTTTATCTACCTAGTACTTACTATTCTGGACATAGAAGAGACGGTGTCAGAGAGATTGGAGAGAAACCTGGTTGCACGTCTGGTCACTCTCAGAACCCAGAGAGAACAACAACCAAAACCTAACAGCACACACACAAACTTCCCTCCTTCAAGATTTGAAAGTATCCTGTCCCCTGATTGGTCCTCTGGTCAGGTGACAGCCAGGCTCACTGATCTTGTTAACCCTTTCCAGGCAAAAGAGATATGAAGTACTTCTGTTCTATTAATTCTTACTTTCTGTTCATGACAGTGCCCCCTTAGCCCAGGGCCCTGCAGTCCCTAAAGCCCTTGTTCCAAGTGGCCCTGCCTTCTGGGCAGGGCGGGGGGGGGGCAGCTCCCAAAATTGCAGCTCCCAGAATCGCGGCCATGGGGGTGGTACTGTGCTGCGGAGAGCCACCTGCCCACCCTGTGCACCAAACAGGAACTGCCACAGCTAAGTGCTCTGCAATTCCTGCCTGCCCCAGCCCTGAGCCTCCTTCCGCACCCCCACCCTGAGTGCCTTCCTGCATCCTAACTCCCTCCCAGACCCCACACCCCACCCTGAGCGCCCTCCCACACCCTGCCTCCCAGACCCTGCACCCCCACCCTGAGCGACCTCCCACACATTAACTCCCTCCCAGACCCTGCACCCCCAGCCCTGAGCCCCAGGGGTAAACCAGGGGCATCTCCTCACCACAGTACAGTACAGTACTGTACAGTATATAATACCTTTTGTCTGCCCCCCAGAAATTTCCTTGGAACCTAAACCCCCACATTTATATTAAATCTTATGGGAAAATTGGATTCATTTAATATTTCTTCACTTAAAGTTGCATTTTTCAGGAACATAACTATAATGTTAAATGAGGAGTTACTGTATCATACAGTTGGCTGGCACGGTGTTTCTAAATATTAATTACAGAAATTCAAAATTGAAGATCCTAGCTAGGTTAAAACCTCTTAGACTGACTGCTGTTATAATACTTCTGTTATTATTGTGAAAGTGTAATTCTCCATACTAATTTTCCTTATTTGTCTACCAGTTTCCTTCCTTGTACAGCACAGGTTCATTCTGTTCACATTATGACTCCCATGCTAGATGCTTTGCTGCATTGGCTTCATGTCAACGACCACTGTCTTTACTTTGCCAACAGTGAATGACCTTTGCCACCAGTTATTTCACTTCTCGCACAAACAGTTCAGTACTTTGGCACTGTGCCACATGTAACCCCATGGATGTTGAACTTACTCCCCTGAATAATCACTAAAGGCACTATTGTATCTAACTTTACACCACACGCTCAGGCCCACTTCTAACATGATGTCTATTGAACGCTGCTGCCTGGTAACAGTTAAGCGGCTGGGAACCGATATGTCTAGCAGTGATCATGACTTTCTTAGCCTCTATGCTAAAAACCTACTAACACAGCTATTTTGTGTAAATTAAAAAAAAACATTTGTACTAGTTACCATGTCATCCTTCCTTTTTTAAATCCGCCTCTCCGTTTTGTTTTGTCTTTTTACTATGACCTGGATTCTACAAAGGCTTATGCACATGCTTAATTTTAACCATGATTAGTGCCACTGAAGTTCCCACTATGAGAAAGCAATCTGAGTGTAACTGATGCTGCCTGAGTATGCAGACAGCCTGAAACTATGAATCAGAAGTACAAACTGCTCCATACTTATACTGTGTGGTTAAATCTAAAACACAAAGCTCTGTGGAGACTCCCAAGTCCCCTGACACTACCCCATCCAGGTACTATGACCCTGTTTACTCCTGCGTTTTTAGTAACTTGCACCGCTGTACACTAGGAGTTTGCACTGTTGCAGAAAAATCACTGTTGCTACAGTGGTGGCTAAAACTGTCACTGAAGAAAAGCCCTGTGTGTGTGGGTGGCCCTTTCTCTTGCCAGTCCATCCTGGCTCTTCTGAGTCCATGTCAATAGTGCACTCTACACACACTCAAAACACATCTGAAGACAGCGAGCACAGATCTGGGGAGGTCTTAGTCTCCTCAGTCTCCAATGGTGTGGCCTCCACCAGCTCAGCTGATGCGTATCGTATAGATAGCTCCTTCCATTACCACTCAAAGCAGGGGCACTGGAGTATTGCAAGCTGGGCCAGAGACACAGGGGTGTGTTTAGAGTCACACATGTTGGGATTCCCTCCATGACCTCTTTGCACTCGGCTTTCCAAGAACTGAGTTTGACTCAAGACTGTCATTCAGGTATCTTTATTTGACACAGACCAATGCTACAGTGCATTGATCAGACTCAAACACAGGAGATGGATACAGGTACATCACAGATCCAAAGTTATACAGAAACAAGTCCATCGATACCAGACAAACCAGTGTGGAACATCAGAAGACAAAGGCCTCTGCTGATTGCTCTTCTCTCACCCTTGTGAAGAGGAGACATCCAAATGAATTCCTCCCAAGAGCTGAACTTGCAACTTAAAGCAAAAGGGGGGAAGGAATAAAAGGTCCTAACAAGGAGAAACTGTATATTTTATGCTGCTTGAACTCTGAGGGGCAAAGATTACTAAGCATAAGATCCCCAGTGCTTGCCCTGGGTTAGCCCTAAAGGACACATACAGTTTGTTTATTGTGTCAACTTCTATTAATTCTTGAAACTTAAGATAGAAACTCATTTGTGTGCATATACGTTTACCTGCTTTAACCTTGTAAATAACTCACTTCCTTTTCCTAATTAATACATCTTTAGATAGTTTATTATAGGATTGGATACAAGCATTGTCTTTGGTGTGAGATCTGAGATACAACTGACCTGGAGTAAGGTGACTGGTCCTTTGGGACTGGGAGTAACCTGAATATTGCTGTGATCTTTGGTGCAAGGGCCCATCTATCACAAAGGTATGCTTTGGATGGCAAGATAGATTGGAGTATCCAAGGGGACTGTCTGTAATTCCATGGTAAGATTGTTACAGTGACCCAGAAGTTCACATTTGTTACTGGGTTAGAGAACTCTTTTATAGAACATGCCCCAAATTGGAGGGGTAGGCCCTGAGGTTAAGGAATGAGTTAAGACTGTTTTTGTGTTGTTTGCTAATCTCTGTTAAGGAAATAAACGTCTTTGAAAAAGACATGGCAGCACATGCTTTGGAGTGGGGGAGAAGCCAGCCCTGGTGACAATGACCTTTAACAAACTGGAGAATTAGTCTGAATTCAACAAGATGAAATTCAGTAAGTAATATATTTTGCACTTCTCTTTAGGAAGGACAAATTAAATGCATAATTACAACATGGGCGGGGAGGAAATGGCTAAGTGGTAATACTGCTGAAAAGGTTGTGGGGGTTATAGTGGTTCACAAATTAAATGAGAGTCACCAATGTAATAAAGCTGTGAAAAAGCCTAATATTCTGGGGGTGTATTAACAGGAGTGTCATATGTAAGACATGGGAAGTAACTGTCCTGCTCTCCTTGGCATTGGTGAGGCCTCAACTGGCGCACAGTGTCCAATTATGGGTGTCACACATTAGGATAGATTTGGATAAACTGGAGAAAGTCCAGAGGACAGCAACACAAACCATAAAATCTTTAGAAAACCTGACCTATGAAGAAAGGTTAAAAAAAACTGGGGCATGTTTAGTTTTGAGAAAAGAAGACTGAAGGGGGACTTATCAACTTTGACTATGAAGGGCTGGTATGAAGAAATCTGAATAGTTGTTCTCCATATCTATTGACAAGAAGAAAAAAAAATGAAAAACCCACACAAATTTTGAATAAAAAAGGAATGTTGCAATACAAACAGGAAGTGCTATAGCAGACAGTGAAATGTGACTGCTGAAGCTGAGCAACTATTCATATTTTAAATTGTTATTGTTATTAAAAGCATCAATTAAATAACAGTGACATCCATTTGCACAATGTTAATGAAGATAAATGAGGAAGTGCTAAGAGTAGTAACATTTTGAAAAGTATATAATTTACAGTGGATTACAAGAAAAAGCCAGTGCAGTTCAGGCTATTAGCCATTCACAAATTTGTCTTAACTCTAGTTCTAGGAGGCTATATACAGACATATAAACTAATAAGGAATTCTTCCAAACACTAACAGTTATCATATTTGGAGCGGGGGTGGTTGTATGTAAAATATTTAACGGACTTGAGTCTCCTTTATCAGCTCAGTACATTATATCGGACAGGAAAGCGCTGCCTTGTCCAGGCAGTGGGATGTATTATGCATTTAAGAGCAAAGCCCTAGGAAGCCGGGGCTAAGAACTACGTCCTGCGAGGGAGGGGAAAAAAAACCCTCCCCCCCCTTTATGTGTAGCCACTGCAGATGCCTCACCCCATCTGTGTTAACTTCGGTACCCTCTGCACAGCCCGATCCCGATGACTGGCCCCCGGCCGCTGTCTAGCAGTGCCCCAACTCCAACTCCAACCCCTCAGCCCCTTTCTCCTGCCTCCAGCTGTTTGCCTCTCCCGCGCATTCAGTTGGGTCTCTGCACGGAGTCTGTCTGTCCCCTCCCAGCAGGAACAGACTGCCACTTCGAGGCAGGGCAGAGCCATGGGCCGGGCAGCGGCTTCAGTCGCTGTTACTGAGCATGCTCAGTCCCTACAAGCCGCTCCGGACCGGCACAGCGACAAACTCTGACTGGCTCAGATTGTAACACAAAACTGTCAGTGTCACCAGAGAACCGAGAATGGGGGCGGGACTTCCGGGGGCTAGGCTCCTGAGAGGCCGGCCGCTGGGAAGCAGGGAGACTTCCGGGAAAAGGCTCCTCCTCCCGGAAACAGGAGCGAACAGGAAATGACAGGACTTCCGGCGTCCAGGCTGGAGGGGGAGCAGGAGGACTAAGAGAGCTACCGGAAGGAAGTACATCGCCTACCGAGCCAAGGGAGTCTCCTGGAGGACTTCCTGGTATGGTGTGTCACCGGAAGAGGAGACTAAGTGTCAGCGCCGGGAAGCGAGGCGTAGGTCTGCTGGAGAGCCCTGGACGGTTTGGAGTTCGGCTCCCGGATGGAACCATAGAGGTTGACGGGGCTGAGGGAGCGGCCTGACCCATAGAGATCGATTGTGCTCAGGGGGCGGGGCTGGAGGACTTCCGGGAATGGGGCTCATCCGGAACGAGGGAAAACGGGGAAGGAGAACGGTTCCGGCTGCCTCTGCGTGACGGTAACGGGGAGGGGCTCGGAGCGATTCCCGTGATGCTCCGCGTGGCGGGGATTTCAGACAGAGCGTGATCCCCACGCCCCCCAATTATCAAGGTCATTCCCTTTCCCAAGACAACCCAGCATGGATGCTTCGGTCTGGGCCAAAGAGGCAGGAGGGGATTTCGTCTCCAGCCCGTCCCCTCGACCTGTTCAGTTTGTACAGCACCTAGCACAGCTGGGTGGGACAGTAAGACAAGCAACAGTGAAAGATGTCTCTGAAGAGCAGAGTGTTTGCTGTTGAGTGTGCAAGTGAATCTGGGTGAATTGCTACCTGCCTGAAGGTAGGATCCCATCTCACCATAAGTCAAGGGAGTGAGTTTGGAATTTCCTACTAGTAAGGGGAGCCCCCACCACACAAGTAGGAAAAGGACCCTGATTGGAGTCATTGCCCTTGCCTTGTTGCCCAGAGAACACATCCCATCCATGAAACCATGTTGCTTTATTGCCTCTTGCAGTTCCCCTAGGGGCAATAGTTACCACAAACTTCACAGGACGTCTTTACAGATGGGAACGGGCCTACAGTAGAGAAACCAGGACTTAATTTGTGCCAGGTCTGAACCCCAGCACCTCTAAGTTTGGGAGTTCAGAGCCCTAGCACCTCTGGGCTTGCTGCATCAATTATGAATGTAAAACAATTGTTTGAGCCCTGGCATCTCTTTCATTACAAATTAAGCACAGAGGGAAACCATTACATTTTAGTAAATTCCTGTTTCTTTCTTGTGAGCCCTGCAGAGCCGGCTGGAGCCTCTTTAGGTTTTGTGCATTGTCAACTATACTGCTAATTAAGTTCTAGGTAAAAAAACAAACATACACCACCACATTTTGCTCATTGACATCTATACAATCCCACTGAAGACAACAAGGCTCCTGGGGTATCCAGGAAGGCAAGATTTGGCCCTGCCACCTTTTAGTTATGATGCATGGCTTCCAAAGGATACAACTGGCTTACAGAGTTATTGGTGCTGGTAGCTTATTTTTAAGGCTACGATTTAGTTGCAGAAGTCACAGAATCCGTGACTTCCAGTGACCTCTGTGACTTCAGTCTCTCGAGATCTGGAGCTGCAGGGCCCTCCTCCGCAAGCATGGGCAGGGAGCTGCAGGGTCCCACCGTTGCCTCTGGCAGACCCCGAAGCTCCAAACCGCTGCGGGGGGCAGGGTACCCTGTAGCTGCTGCAGGCAGTGGGGAACCCCTGAGCCCTGGCCACAGTGGGCATCAGGGGACCTCCAGCTGCCAGTGGTGGCGGAGGAGCCCCCGAGATTTTGGCTGCCTCGAGCAGTGGGGAGCCCTGCAGCTCCCGGCTATGGCAGGAGAAACCCACTGCTCCCAGCCACTGTGGGAGGCCAGGTCACCTCACAGCTCTTGGCCAGCAGGGGCAGTCGAAGGTGGCAAGGGTAGCCCACAGCCCCCAGCTGCTGCTGGTGGCTCCTAGTCCCTGTATGCTCCACTTCAGGCAGTGTGGGGATCTGTGGAACTGCATTTTGTCAGGTATATTTTCAGTAAAAGTCAGTGACAGGTCACTGCTTCCTGTGAATTTTTCTTTTTTGCCCGTGACCTGTCTGTGACATTTACTAAAAATATCCATGACAAAATCTTAGCCTTACTTATTTGTAAGTGGAGCAAGTTTATCTAAGTACTTATATGTGCCCTTTGCCGCTCTCTCTCCCTGTTACTGTAGTATAAGAGTCCATAGGAAACCTACTATGGTATTTTTACACTTTGCTTTCAGAGTAGAAATGTGCTTTAAACTTAGGTTTTATATAACTTTTCTACATAAAAGCTAAAAATTAACACACAACTAAGCAGCTTACGTTAGTCATGGATTAGGAAAGCCTTGTCTGTCTTTATTATTTGGTTTTCTTTACTTGATTAGAAAAGCCCATTGCCTTCTTTTTCTGATAATATTTTTGCCATTTTCTGTCGGAAAACCTCTCATTTAATGAATTTCAGTGGAGCAGAGGTATTTTCTTATTCCACCCCTCCCCTAGTTGTCTCTAGTTATGGGTTTTGGATATTGCCCCCATGACCATTTTAGACATTACATATGTAGGAGACATATTTGTGTGCATAACTTTGAAACTTTGGTGCTGAGAGCCTGGCTGCTTGGAGCTGGACTCTCACTCTGTGCAGAGCTGACAACCTCGGTTTTCAGCATTGGGTAGCCAGGCTCTCCATGCTGCCCCCTGATTTAAGGACACACACCACTAGCAGAAGGAGGGTAGTGGGGACATGAAAAACTGCAGTAATTACTGTGGTAGCTGTAAGTCGACCTAACATTGGCCAATTTAATTGTGTAGTGTAGACAGGGCCTTTATTTTGGTTGATTCCCCTCCCCACCTCCAATGGGGTTACCAGGCCTTGCTCTCACAGGTCAGAACACTGAGCAGAATGCAAGGACAGGACGACACCCCTGGAGACTGCGGTGTGTAGGGAAAACTAGACCTCTCAGGGTCCTCATCACAAAGATGGTTAGACAAAAGGTATGAAATGTGTGTGGATACTTTTGTTGCTTTAATCCTTTTCACTGAATGCTTTGTTCACACGGGTAAATAATACTTTTGGCTTTAAGAAGGCTGTTTTGGGTCACTGAATGAGCTCCTGGTTGTAAGCTCTCAGCAGGAAGAACTGCAGGTATCCAAACTCAGTTGGACATGCAGTGTAAGAACTGCTAGTGCCCCTGGCCCAGTTTGAGACTGAGAGAGTCACATGATTCCACCTTAAGAGATGCAGGCACAAACCTTGAGACTTGAGAAGGGTGTCCTCAGAGATCAGAGGCAGGACAGAGCCTCAGGGAGCCCTGAGCCATAACAGGCCTTGTCTACAGAATAACTTTTTGTTTCTATGATTTAGAGTTGTGAAATTTTACACAGTTATACCAGTATAAAACTGACCTGAGCACTTTTTTCTCAGTAGAGTGCCCTTATCTCTTAGGAAGGGTTTTAAGATAAAGTCACTCTTACAGTGGAATAATAATGTCCATAAGAGGTGGGCAAAATGGAAATAATACTTGTATAGCTGCTAAGACTTTCCTAGGTAGACAAGCTCCTCAGGGAGAAAGTGCTAAATAGTCTTTTCTCTCCTCCACAAGTGCTTGGAGACCTCTGACTGCTAGAAGATGGGACTGGATGATGGGATGGCTTACTGAAAAAAAAATTGTCCTGTTCTACTCACTCCCTCGGAAGCATCTGGCACCAGCCACTGTCACAGGATGGGACAGTGGGCTAGACAGACCACTGGTCTGACCCTGTAGGGAAATTCTTAGGTAAGGGCTGTAAAAACACCAGAACTTGGAACAGCCCATCATTCCAATGACTGCTGTGCTCTACTGCTCACTGTTTCCAGGGGTGAAAGTAACTTAAAGGACTTACTGGTACACCAGAGTCCTGAGCGGGTGCATGGCCTCAGCCGGAAGAGGCGTGGCCTTTCAAGATTGAAAGGCCCTGGGGCTCCAGCCCTTTAAATCACCCTAGAGCTACCAGCTGCAGAGGCAGCTGGGAGCCCCAGGCCCTTTAAATCACTGCGGGAGCCTGGCTGCCAGAGCTCTGGCGGCGCTTTAAAGGGCCTGTGGCTCCTCCCAGCAGCCAGAGCTCCAGGCCCTTTAAATCACTGCCATGGAAGCTGGTCCAGTCTGGCAGGCCGCACTGGCTCTTGCCGGTATGCTGTACCAGCTTACTTTCACCTCTGACTGTTTCACACATTTGAAAATAGTCTTGGCTTTCAAAAAAAGCTATTCTGCTCTAGCAAGCTGGGGAAGCTACCCTTTATAAGCAACAAAAAGAAAATCCCAGTTGGGAACTCACAAAAGTAGCTATAACTCAGGTGTAGCACATTGCTGACTTCAGCTAGACCTGTAAACAGCCATCAAAACATCCTCAGCAACCCACAGTATTTTATTTACATCACTTATCCACGTTTGCATGGAAACCAAAGTCTCGGCTCATCCACAGCCTCATTCACTTTAGACAGAACCACTGGAGAAGAGACTAGATCACTAAAATGGGGTCATTTCCTGGGAGGAGGGATGTAGCTACTGTGCAGCACTAGGCCAACAGCCCAGCCCAGACACAAAATGGGAATATCATGTCCAATCTCCCAATGACATGTAGGGATACTGCAGAGCATCCTTGAAGCATAGTTCATGTGTATCCTGGACAGTAGTGGTACTCCCATCCCGCAGAGCGAGGAAAGAGAAATTTCCTAGTTCAGCTCCATGACTGGGGGTGGAGAAAGGGAGCCCCGCAGATGGGGACTGACCTTCCAGTGATTCAGAGCTGCCTTGCACAGGTGAAGGGCAGATAAGATTCTAAGGACAAGTTTCCATGGAGGTTCTGGATATGTGAGGATGCTCACAAGGCCATCCGCAGCAAGCCTTAACCTAGCAAATTGCTGAGTCAACTTGCACAGGCATCTGGGCATTGTGCAGGACCTGGCAGGTGTGAATTCCTTCAAGATAGTAAATTAACTCTGCACTAAGGCCTAGGTCATGGCAAGGGAATCTGCCTTATTGCAAATGTAGGAGCTCTGGTTTGACCAATGAGCTTGCTACCATAATACAACACATTAAAACAGACCCACTCCTGATGCTACTTAACCTGAGAGGGCTAACCGATGGTAATTTGCCCTATGCCTTTAAAACGTGTCCGCTCCCTACACACTGAGATGTTGTACCAAGACATAAGATTGATAGGGCAAGGTTAATTTCAGTGCAGCAGGAGGTGGCCAGCCTTCAGCCCTATCAGCACTGCCCAAATCCTCATGGAATCATGGCCTGGCAGTGCCATATTACTGGCCTGGGAATGCCAGTGCACCACATGGCTAGAAACAATCAACATGGCAGGAAATAGGTCCAGTGAGTCAAGCTGTTGTCCACAGAAGGGCTCTAGGACTCCAACCTTCTTCTGATTTCCTCAGTAAGCTTCTCCCTAGGGATATCGACCTGCACAACAAACAGGAAGGAACTGGTCACAGCAATAGAACTATCTCGTGGGAAGTGCCCCGAGCACCCAATGATATCAGGATGCCCACTTACCCCTTGCAGCCACCCAGACCTGTCTTGTGCCATCCCTCAAACCCTCCTCTCCATGAACTCCCGCTGGAAGCACCACCCCATAAAAATGCATCCTCTGACCAGCAAGGAGACATTTGTGGAAGGAGTGATGATTAGGAACTTCCTGTTCCAGACCCCTGAGGGACAGGATTCGACTGCTCAGCAGAGAGCTTTAGTGATCTGTAACTCTGAGGAAGGTTCGTTGTGGACTCAGACCAGTGTGTAAAGAGGATTCAATCTGTACCAGAGCTGGGTTAACTCTAGTGATCTGCGATGCAAGCAAGAGCTCCCAAAAGGCCCTAATAGCCAGGAAGAGTGCTGTCTAGAACCTTTCATTGGGTTTTGGAGGCAGCCTTCAGACCACCTAGCCCAGGGGTCCCCAACGCGGTGCCGGGCATCTAAATGCACCCGCATCTTGGCCGGCGGTTGAGCATCTGCCGAAATGCTGAAATTTGGTGGCATTTCAGTGGCGACGCCTCTGGATGATGCTGCTTGCCACCGACAAGCAGTGTCATCAAGAGGCGTCGCCACCAAAATGCCGCCAAAATTCAGCCGCATTTCGGCAGATGCTTGACTGCTGCTATGGTCCTTCATCTGGCGCCCGCCAGACAAAAAGGTTGGGGACCACTGCCCTAGCCCACCCCCAATATCCAAGGACATCCTCACCTCTTCCCTGCTAGCTACGTCTCGTAGTTTGACGACTCCATCCTTCAGCTCCTGCTCTCCTACGATGGCTGCGAGAGGGATTCCTGTGTCTTCACAATACTGCAGCTGGTTCAGCAGCTTGGGGTTCTTCTTATACAGCATCTCTGCCTAGAAGGGGAGGCAATGTGGTTGTGTTCAAGAGCTTACACAGAATAGAAAGTGACAAACCCTACCCAGTTCAAACTCATTGCTAGGACTGGCTGGAAATTTGTTGATGGTTTTCTCGTGGAGAATACAGATTAGCTGAAATCTAAACATTTTGTGGAGATGGTTTGATTTTGACTAAGCTCCAGTGGAACCAAGGCAAGTTTTGAAACCCATCTGCTAGGCTGGTTTTCCTACCAGCTGGCCTGCCTTGTGGGCTACCAGTTCTTTTGCAGCTTACCTAGCAAGCTGACAGTTCCCCTTCAACCTGCTGGGTGGAATTTCATCTGGAAATGATCAAAATTGTGATTTTTTTTGGGTTCTGTTTTCAGAGGTTTTGAAATTTTGGGGTTTTGTTCCAAATTGGAAATTCCAAATGCCTCCATGAAAGAGAATTACCATTCTCCTCACAGCTCTAGACATTAGCACAGAGTCTCCTGGGACAGACGGTTGCAACAGGCTCAGTACCAGTACCTGCCTTTATCCGTCAGAGCCAAACAGCAAAGAGTCTGGTGAGTCTGGTCTTGCTGTCCCACTTCTCCCCGAAGACTCTCTCTCTCTCCCCCCATCCTAAAGGCTGGCTTTGAGAAGCACAACTAGGCCAGTCCAATTGCCCAGTCTTACCTTGATCCCAGAATCCCACAGCTCAGAGATGAGTTTCAGTCTCACATCAAGGAAGTTCTTCTGGGGGGTTGCCACCAGCACTTGCGTCTCAGTCGTCCGAATCTTCTCCTTAGAAGCCTGGGAGCAGGAACAGAGTTGTGAATGAAACATATGGAAACAGCCTATTGCTCGTGAAGACACATGCTCCAAGGCTCCTGACGGTTGCTCCTCACCCACCCCTTGCACATATTACTGGAGAATGCCACCATTTTCCTAACACAGGCTATACAGGGAGATTACATGAAAAACACCACAAACCCACCAAACTGTGCTCAAACAATGTAATTTTGCAAAGTCAAGTTTGTGCAACCTTAATTTATCTGCCTTGGGCACATGCATCTTGACTCTGGATTTCATTATGTACTATTTTTTCCACAGGATCCCTGCCTCATTCTGAGTATACACTAGACCTGCTCTGGGGATGAGGCAGCTGTTCAATAATTTTTTTGAGCCTCACCAGACAATGAGTTGCCTCCGTCTTATTTACCACACATCACTCCAACCCTAAACTAAATAGAGAATTACTAATTTCCTCATGGGTTTTTCCACCATCTATCATAGTAGTAGGAAGCTCACAACCATTAAGTTAATTATCTTCATAACACCCTGGGAGACAAGTATTTTACAGATGGAAAACTAAGGCACAGGGAGATTAAGGCCAAAAGGAGGATGCCGATTTACAGACAGCGAAATTGACCGAAAAAGCAGCTTGGTCCAAGCTTCAGCTAAGGAATGAGAGAGCCCAGAATAGAACTCTACCTCCTACGTCCCGGCCCTACTGTAGTGAAAATTCTAATTCAAGTGATAAGCCCAGGAAACCTGTAGCAGAGGAGTCAGATCTCCAGCATTTCATTCAGCCACAAGCCCATCCTTTCTTTTACTGCTACAGATCTTCCAATTTCTGCAACAAATGTGTCAGATATCCTACAGAAAGTGGCCACCTTACCTGCACCCCCTGGCTCTTTCCCACAGCCGTGGGCCATTCTCTGTACTTCTGAGTGGCACTCACCTCCACCTCCTGCTCCATGATGGAGAAGATCCGCTCGATTCCGATGCTGACTCCCACACAGGGCACCTTCCGCCCCTTGGGGTCAAACATCCCCACCAGCTCGTCATAGCGGCCGCCTCCAGCCACGCTGCCCATGTTGACTGGCTCCTCCCTGTGGGCGTTCTGAGGCTGCAGCAGGATGGCCTCGTAGATCACCCCAGTGTAATAATCCAGACCCCGTGCCAAGCTCAGGTTGAAGGAGATCTGCAGGACAGGAGGGGAATCCCATTACCAGGCACAACAAATGATCCAGTCAGGCCTGGGTCAGTATCCCTCCACCACTCACCTTATCTGTGATGCCAAACAGGGTCAGGTACTCAAACAGCAGCTTCATGTCTCCCAGCCCCTCCCGGGCCAGCTTGTTCTGGGACAACTTAGGGTCTTGGAGCAGCTGCTCAATCAGACCCAGCCCACCTGCTGAAATGAGACACACCTGAAATATAGCAGGGAGGGCGACATGGTGTGGCCAAGCTCCTATGGACTCACTCCCTCCAGCCTGGGTCACATGTAGCTGCTCACTCCTCAGCCTTGTGGATCTCTACTTCCTTCCCAGGGGATACTGACCATGCATCCCACCTGGGACACCCAGGCTGCAAGTCAGTTTGGCCTGGGCAAGTCAGCTAAACATCTGGGGAACCCTGACTGACTGACTGACTGACTGACACACACACACACACTCTCTTTCCTCCTCTCCCTCTCCCTCCCATGCAGAGATCAAGGAAGTTGGAATAGCTGCTGGGAAGGTGAAGGGACCCACATGGACTCTCGGCTGGCCTGGGTGAGCCTGGACAGGGAACCAAGACTCACAGCTCCACAGAACTCACCAGGCATTCGAACGTATTCCCCTATGCGATCCGCAGTCTCTGGCGAGAGACCTTTCTCTCCAACCATCTCATTCTTCACATCCTCCCATGTTGCCTGGGGTGGAGGAGATGAGAACACTAATCACAGCTTCCCTGGCTGAATCTACTGCTCCTGGGAATGCAAAAATCCCTTCCCCAGCTTCCCCCTCCACACCAGTGCTACCCCATGGGTTCAGAACACACCCTGAGGAAACTGCAGGAAAGGGGAGACCATTGCCTGGTGGCTAATCCAGTTAGAGATCTCCCATTTCTAACCTTCCCAGAAGAATTAACAATAGATTTCACTTTCATTTAGTGCCTTAATTCTAAACTCTCAAAGCTCTTTATTAATGAGTTAGGACCAGATCCTCAAAAGGTATTTGAGAGTTAGGGGGCTACTTATTTCACTGGAAGTTAGCAGACCTTTTGAGGATCTGAGCCCTAATCCCTCCAAACCCCTGGAGAGGCAGGAAGTCTTATCCCCATTTTACAGATGGGAAAGCACAGGGACAGAGAGTGGATGCAACTTGCCCAAGGACAGAATCCAAAGTTCTTGGCACTTGGGAGAGCCATGGAGAATGTCAGCTCTGAAAGTCCTGCTTCAGGTGGGTGTTTCCATCCTACGCATTTGGAGCTGGATCACAGTCCTCCCACCACAGCACACACAGCTGAGGGCTAGGGCAGTGCTAGACAGCAGTCAATGTCTGCCAGCCAAGGCTGGGAAATCTGCAGAGCAGTACCTTGTTCAGTTTGTCCACGGTAGAACAAGTGCTATGGAACAGGCTGTCTGGAATGCCACATACCGCAAACACTCCATTCAAAATGCGCCGGTCATTGACCTGGGGGTGGGAAGCAGAGTCACTCTAAATCAGATCCCAACAGAGCCTCCCAGTAAGACTGAATCACTTCCAGTTGGTTTCTATATCACTCCAGCGGTCTATGAAGCAGCTATAGTCAAAATCCCCCCATCTCTTCCTTCAGAGGCTCTCTCGTATGCAGAGCACGCTAGAGTGGAGGATGGGTGGGAGGTCAGGCACATTCTTGCCTGGGCAGACTTATAACTTTATTAAACCAATGGTCTATGGTTTTACCTTAATGAGGAAGTCTCCGAGCTGCAACATGCTCAGGATCTCATGCACAATCTTCAGACATTCAGCATCAGGAATCATAGGGTCAAAGTGGCCAGCGATGTCAAAATCCTGGGGTACAGGAAGAGGCAGTGAGAATCCAGGCAGTGTAATCCAACTGGGACACCCCAGCAGCAATCAAGGTCCCCAGACACACAGTTCCCTATGCTGCACCCCATTCCCTGTACCCCAAGGGGAGCCCAGGCCTGTTGTGCAGAGACCTGTACTCTAAGCTCTCCCAGGTAACAGAAGTCCAATTCAGCCTGTTACAGAAAGCCATTGTTTATGAAAGTTAGCAGAAGTTGGAGGCAACCAGACTAAGATAAACTGGACTGTTTTAAGTTAAACCACTGTGCTAAGGGAACTGCAAAGCTCCTGGTAAAGAGGGGGATGGGACGGGACATGTGGATTGGAAGGTGTGAGCTGCACCATCATGGTTGCCACCCCCACCATCTCCTGGGATCCACCAGGACACGACTGGGTCTTCATAAACCTGATGCTGAGACAAGGCCTGATCAGACTGGGCCAGAGAGAGGGAACTGCTGACATCGCTGTCTCCACTCGGAATGTGAGATTTGCATTCATGCTGTCACCTCCCTCATGTGTCATTTTCTTTCCTCACCTTATTTCTTCTCTCTCCTCCCCCTTTCCTTTTTCTGTCTAAAGAGTCTGACTTAGCCTCCCAAGACAACACCATCTTTTGCAACACTGCTTTGAGCCTGTGACCAGAGAAGCAAGCTAAAAGCAATGCCTTCAACAGGCCAATGCTGGTACAAGTTGGCCAGGACGCTTGAGTGTGCTGAGTCTGATTTTCACCAGCAGTGAGGTTGCAAATGAGAATCAGCACCCAGGACAGAAGAAGCATTTTCTACCTTTGCAATTCTGGGTGTTTTTCTTCTTTTCTCTTAAAGAAACAGGAGTGGACTTCAATAACCACAGTTCCAGCCCATCTTAACTAACTTTTTCTCTTTTCCCCCAAAAGGACGGTAAGTAACATATTTCATTTCTTCCGACAGACTTTTAGTTAGGAGATTCCCCTGTTCAGACTCTACAGCTAAAGGGAATAAGGGATATTGTTAAGCCTGACTTAATACTTTGCATTTCAAATGCATTAACTGTTTTTCCTTCATTTCCTGTATTTTTAATAAAAGGTTTAAAAGACTTGTAATGGTGGTTGTTACAATGGAAGTCACAAAACCTTGGACCACACTTAACTGTTTGATGTTATAACAGTAAAAAGGGTTTCACTGCATTTTATCTGTGAGGCACCCTTCTTGTCAGCACAACAGGCCCCAGACGCACATGGAGCCCTCTTCCTCCCTGTCCTGTTCCCCATGCTTTGTGGGGAGCCAGAACCCCAAAGCCCACACAGGAAACCCTTGGCCCAGACACACAGCTCCCCGCAGCATGGAGAGCACTCAGGCTGCCGGTACTCACACACTGGTAGAACTCCCTGTAGCGGCCCCTCGTCATGGCTGGATTATCACGTCTGTAAACTTTGGCAATGTGGTAGCGCTTAATGTTGGTGATTTTGTTCATTGCCAAATAACGAGCAAAGGGCACCTGAGCACAAAGGGTTAAGGATGGAACCTAGAGGGAATCTCCTGTGGCCTGGAGAGTCCAGGGCCAGTCATTCAGCCCGATTATCACTCTACAGACAGCTGCTGGGCCAGTACAACACAACCCCACAGCAAAGCCTATGCTGAAGGGCACCTGCAAACTGTGGCCACCTGTCCTAATGGACAGTAAAATCTCAGTCCCTATGAGCACATCTTCCATGTTAACAGCCAGAACAAACAGCCTCATTGGTGGGTCGTTTGAACAGATGTTGCAGTCCTTTGCTGCTATGATACAAACTGGGATTACATATATAATACAGTGACAGATTAAAAGCCAGAGGTAAGGGAGCAAAGATGTTTTCAGGTGAAATTTGGACAGAGCTGCAGTCAGTAAAGCACCAAGGTCCTGGATGGATGACCCATTTGGCAAGTAACAAAAGCAGCGGCTCTTTCACTGAGAATAGGAAGGTTGTGTGAAGAGTCAGAAAGAAGGCTAGCCCAGATGGGGAAGGAGTAGAGAGAGAGAAGGTTCAATGTCCAGGGAGTACACTGGAGCAAGCCCATGGACGGTTTCTATGTACAGACCCTGAAGTAACCCGGGAGCTAGTTTTGAGGATGAGGTGATGTAGTCACCATTCTGGGTGTCTAGTGGTGAGTAGTAATTCTCCATGTGCTGGAGTTGGAAAGGCTGGGACTTGAGCTGATCCTGGAGCTGGAGCTACAGTAGTCTAGGTGGGAGGGATGGAAGTTTGGATGCAGATGAGTCGAGACAGAGGTGTCCATAGGCAATGGCATGGAGGCAGTTACAGGTAGGCTTGAAAACACTGGGGAGGAATGGGATGGATGTATACAAAGTGGAATTAGCATGCATGTTCCTCCCCAGCTAGGAGGAGATGACAGACTCTCCAGCATGTCCTCACCTCCACCCCATGCACTCTTGCCTAAGAAACACCAGCAACCCGTGGATGAAGTGGTGCTTCCCAAGATCCGGGACTCTGGCAGGATACAGTCAGGTCGTAGCGAAGAGACAGCAGCTCTCCCCCCTGGTCTTTCAGGTCATAGATGAGCTTTGAGTCCTCCCCATACTTCCCCATCAGAGTTTCCTAAAGAAAAGCAAGACAACTGTCAGGCAAGAGAGGACAAGCTCCAGAAGCAGAAAGCAGGAGCAAGAAGCCCCTAGAAAGAAAGCAGGGAGAATCGTTGAGCCTGATTTTAGAGGTGATCAGTTGGCTCTAAACCCAGTCAGATGATCTAACCCTCTCCAGCTTTACCACAGAAGCTCACTTGCCACAGGAGCTGTTCACAGCTGAGTTCTTAGGGCATCTGCCCTTCAGATCACAATAAAAGCAGCTACTGCCACTTAAATTGCACCCAGTAATTGCAAGGGGCATAAAGCCACAAACCTATGGATCACATCTGACTCAGGGATCAGCGCCTCCAGCAGCAGAACTTCCCCTTCCCAGATGTCACGTCGCAGCCCCTACCCTCACCTTCAGCTCAAACACAGGGGTGTCAATGGCCTCAGCCCCATGGCGCTTGAAGCAGCTGATGATGGTGTTGAAGACTTTCTCCCGGATGGCTGTTTGCTTGGGGCTGTAGTCCCTGGTGCCCTGAGCCCAAACCAAAGGGAAGTGCGTGAGAAATCTTAAAAGTGAAGAATTATACCCACCACCCTGCAACAGGAAAACCAGCCAATATCTAAACTTCCCAGCTCCTGCGCTGCTCAAAGCTCTGAGCCCAAAAGTTTGGCGCTATAACAAGGGTCAGCTAGGCCTAGAATAATGGAAGTTGATGATTCATTGGACCTACTGCTGCTTGAAATACTAGGAAACTTTTAGTGCACAGGGTCCACATGAACAGTTGGCATGTGGCATGCTGGAGCACTGTAGACTTAGGCCCCCATTTGTCATGCACTAATTCCTCATTTAGATATGCCCTTAGGCATAAGAGTCAGTTGGGAAGAGGGAACAGAATGGGAAAAGGAGAAAGAGGCTTAGGCTCAAGAGCATAGGTGCCAACTTTCCTCTGTGCTGGTGAGTGCTTGTGCCCCCCCCACTCCGACTCCACCCTTTGCCCACCCCTGCCCTGCCCCCATTCCAACCCCTTCCCTGAAGTTCGTGCCCCAACTCTGTCCCCTCCCTGCCTCTATTGGACCCTTTCCACGAATACCCGCCCTGGCCCCGCCTCTTCCCTGAGTGTGCCACATTCCCCCTCCTCCCAGCGCCCGCAGCGCGAATCAGCTGTTTCGCGGCGTAAGCACTGGGGGCCATGGGGGAAAAGCTGGCAAGCAGTGCGCCCAGGTGTGGAGGTGGAGGTGAGCTGAGATGGGGGACAGGGCAGGGAGCCAATTTTTCCCCATGAAGTCAGCGCCTATGCTTGAGAGGCTGCAGCTGAGGAAAAACTGTGCACCCTACCATAAAGAGCAGGATAACAAGCAGGAAAAAGGCAGTTTGTTTCAGTGGTGAGAACACCTAAGCCATATGCCAGTGGAGATGGGGTGGGGTAACCAGGAGAGGAAGCAACCCATGAGAGACCCATGTGCCTGAAAGAGGTGGGAAGTTACCTTGGGGGTTTTCAGAATGAAGTTCTTTTTCCCCTCATCAGTTCCCAGCTGTGCCTTTGGCTGCTGGACCTTTACCACACCCTCTGCCACCTGGGGACAGAGAAAAGGCTTTGATAAATGGAGTAGGACACTGACCCCTGAGTGTCTGTCTGATGTCAATTCAACTGGTGGACCTACAAGGCCAGCAGAAGGTTTCCTTAGTTACTAAACAGCTCCACTATAAGGAGGTGGCAGTTATCTTTGGGGTTTTGAGAATGAAGCTCTTCCCCCTTATCAGTTCCCAATCTGATTTCCTTCCCCAGACCTGAAGAAAAGCTCTCTGTAACTTGAATGCTTGTACCCTCCAACAACTGAAGTTGGTCCAATAAAAGATATTATCTCACCCACCTTGTCTCTCTAATATTCTGAGACCGACACAGCTACAACAATGCAAATAACAGCTTCACTGTAATTCAAATCCTTGCTTTTCCTTGCATTTGACATTTTAAACGTTAGCAGGACAGCCAATGAATTCTTAGCAGCCTATTAGAGTGCACAGGAATCTGGGAGCCACTGACTACAGAGTAGAAAATATAGTTAGTTGTTTTGGCTTTTCAGATAAATTAGAAGGCTCCCAAATCTGAATTATCACTTTCTAGCCAGCCAGAATAATCCCTGCCAGAACTAGTGGACAATCTGCAGGGAGCCTGCAACAGGTGGACTCCAGACTTTGCCCACCAGAGGGCTGCACTGACAACTTGCCTGGGATCTGCTGCCTTTATCTAACCCAGTCCTTTAGTCGGGATCAAGATGGAGCAGGTGTAGGCAATCTGAGGCACGCGAGCTGATTTTCAGTGGTGCACACACTGCCTGGGTTCTGGCCACTGTTCTGGGAGGGGGGTTCATTTTAATTTAATTTTAGATGAAGTTTCTTAAATATTTTTTAAACCTTATTTACTTTACATACACCGCTAGTTTAGTTATATATTATAGACTTATAGAAAGAGACTTAAAAATGTTCAAATGTATTACTGGCACGTGAAACCTTAAATTAGAGTGAATAAATGAAGACTCAGCACACCACTTCTGAAAGGTTGCAAACCCCTGAAATAGAGCACACACACACACCATACTGACTGTCCATTTGTACTCAGGGCACACCCTGGTAATAACACTTAATACTCACATAACACTGAACACCTTGAAAGTCAGCGGACACATTAATTACCTCATTAACACAAACGACACCCCGGGAGATGCGTTCGCCATCAATAAAGATGGGAATAGGAGTGATACCGAGAGAGTGACTAGCTACCCAGAGCCACACAGCATCAGTATCAGAACCTGGGTTAGGATCCAAGTGCCAGCCCCATGCAGCTCACTGCTTCTCTACAGCTTCGGGGGCTCTGGCTGGCTTAGGCTCCGATTCCCTCCCGGGAATCGGAGCCCGTCTGAAAGCCAAAGCCTTGTCCGCTGGAAGCGGACGGTCCCTCGGGGCTGGAGCAGGGCCCGCCACCCGGAGCGGGCCTCACCTGGTTTTCGGGGTGGGCAGCAAAGGCTCGCAGGGGGCAGGACGGTGCCCGGTGCTGGGCCCAGAAGGGCACCCGGTAGCCCCCCGCAGCGAGGGGGCGCAGCCAGTTCATGGCTCAGGAGGTAGCCGGATCCCGCAAGCCGCTGTCCGAAGGCTCCCGGCTGGAATTCGCCTCGGCCTTGCGCTGGGTGCGGGGAGACCCGAGGCTACGCAGCCGGGAGCGGGGGCGAGACACGTGTGCGGGGCTGGGGCTGGCGTCGGCACCTCAGCACCCCGGCCCCAGCGAGCTCCGCAGGGCCACAGGCTGACTGGGAGCCCGCGGGGTAGGCAAGAGCAGCGCTGGGGCCAGGGACACTCTTCTACACTAGCACCCTGCCTGGAGGACTCAGCCTCACTGCAGCCATAGAGTAGAGGGTGGTTAAGAATAGAAAGTTCACCTTCTCTAACCATAGAGTCTCAGGACCTATAATGCGTTTCCGCAGAACTAGAGCGTCCCGGGGCCAATCGGAAAGAGCTGTTCCGGGTCACCGGGGAAGACTATCTGAAACCATGGAGTCTCAGGAGACATCCCAGAGAGGCACAAAAATAAGCTCCAAAGTTACTGATACTCAACCGCAACCCTGGCCTACACAACCCTGAACATCCGCTTCCGGCCGCCACGCTCCGTCTCATCTCAGAGAACGACGTTACGCTCTAGCTACCGCGGCCGCCGCTCTATGGTACTCGGGAGGACTGGCTTACGTTACGACTCTTGCTGCCGGAGTACGGCGCTTTCTGGTTCCTTATTCACTTCACGTTCAACATGGCGTCGGGCAGCGGGGTAGGTGTTAAGAGGGGGGCGCGAGGGGAAGCCCAGGGCTGTTTCCCCCCCTCCTCTCCCAGGCCCCCAGCCCGAGTAAAGACCCCCCCCCGCGAGCCAGAGACGCTCGGCGGGATGCTCCCGGGTCCTGGCTCGAGGACTGGCTCTTGCTCGCTCCCCTCCCCGTGGGCTCGGGGCAGTCTGGGCTCGGGGCCGGTCACTTGAGGCAGGTTCTCACCCTCCGTGCTTCGGATCGGGGCCAGGCGCTCCCTCTGGCTCAGTCTCATCGCTGGCTGGAGGGTTGTTCCCCTCTGCGGTCGCGCTGTGCGTTGTGTCTCCCAGCGTCCGCCGCTGGCTTATGGACAGGATTCGTGTGTGGTGGGAGCCGGCTTTAGCTCTTCCCATTTCGCGGCAGGGAGGTTAGTGTGGTAGTTCTGTGCAGGGAGCCGTTGCGTTATAGTGTCTGGATTTTGATATAATTTTTCTCGATACATTAATTCATTGGCTCTCAACCTTTCCAGACAACTGTACCCCTTTTAGGAGTCTGATTTAATCTTGTGTATCCCCAAGTTTCACCTCACTTAAGTTACTTGCTTATAAAATTGTACATAAAAGTACGAAAGTGTCACAGTACACTGTTACTGAAACATAGTTGACTTTCACATTTTTACCGTATAGTTATAAAATGAATCAATTGGATTATAAATTTGTACTTACAATTCAGTGTATAGTAGATAGAGCAGAATAAACAAGCCATTGTCTGTATGAAATTTTAGTTTGTACTGAATTTGCTAGTGCTTTTTATGTAGCCTGTTGTAAAACTAGGCAAATATCTCGATGAGTTGATGGTACCCCCTGGAAGATCTCTGTGTACCACCAGGGGTAAGTGTACCCTGGTTGAGAACCACTGCATTAATGAGTGTTCTGGGTTTTGATGTAGTGTCCTGATCGCTATTCATTTCATTTATTCTGGGAGAAGTTTCCTTCATTGGTTGGAGGTTAATATTGGGAGATCTGGGACTGCTGTTAATCCATTCATAAGTGCTTATTCAGATTTAGATTTTGCTCTTTCATTGCTTTGCAGTAGGATTGTTGCTGCTTTATCTGAGATGGAGCCAAAAGTGCTATCAAGGGTGGGGTTCATCTTACTTTTGTTCTGTGACTTCTATTATGCTGTACATGTAGAATTTTGTTTGCAGGACTGTAGTGGAAGGTTTCTGTGTAGGCTTTGTCAACACTACAGACTGTAGTCACTGTAAGGTCTCGCATGTAGCCGCGCTATGCCGACAGGAGACAGCGCTTCTGACCGCTTAATTAAGCCACCTCCCACAAATGGTGGGGGAGAGTGTCTCCTGCCAACATAGCTCTATCTACATTGGTGGTTTTTGTTGGTGAAACTTATGTCTGTCGGGTGTTTTTTCACACTCCTGATGGACAAAGGTTTTATCAAGTAAAATGCTAGTCTTAGACATAGCCTTAGGGCTTGTGCCATTATGTATACTTTTCTGGCAAAGATGGGGCACAGACTTGCTCCCTTAATCAGTAGTAGAATGGGAGGTGATTGTATCTATCTAGTGGTTTCTTTGTGACATAGTAGGTCCTGCAGAGGTTTTTCTAATTCTTTTATAACTAGTTTGAAATCCCCTCAACCACTTATGATCCAGCTTAAGTATATTTAATTTAAGATGTCTTAAATTGCTGTTTTGTTATAAAAACTTCTTTTGCATTTTGTGACTTTTTTCCTGGAAGATCAGCAAAGAGTCCTGTGGCACCTTATAGACTAACATATGTATTGGAGCATGAGCTTTCGTGGGTGAATACCCACATCTAATGGGAATTTCCAGAGGCAGGTATAAATATGCAGGCCAGAATCAGTCTGGAGATAACGAGATTAGCTGAATCAGGAAGAATGAGGCCCTGAAAGATCATAACTCTTATTTTATCGATTTGACCTTTTATGTTAATATGTTGAGATCATAGAAGATTAAGGTTGGAAGAGACCTCAGGAGGTCATCTAGTCCAACCCCTTGCTTAAAGCAGGACTAACAACAAGTTTCTCTCTCTGACCATGGCTGTGAGTGTGCCAAATCCTAACCACTAGACTACCAGATATGTTTCTAGTAGGTGTAAATGCTTCGGCAGATGTATGTGGATGACGGCATGCTTAGATCATTCATGTGCACGAGTGTAGTTTTTATCAGTTGTTTAGTGGGAGTCTGGGTATTGAGAATTGCTGTAACAGGCACATGACAGGTTATTGTCTATGTAGAAAGTGGTAGTGCTGAGGGGGAGAGAGACAGATTTGGGGTAACTTCTTCCTGCTTGAACCTACAAAAAGATTCCTAGGAAGAATTCACCACTCTTCCCCCTCCTCTCAAAAACAAAATGAAACAAAAACCTGACCCGAGGAGAGAGAGTGTTCTCTTATCCACTCAAAACCCTGCTCTTCTGTGCCACAAGTAGAAGGAGGTGGAGTTCCCCCACAAAAATGCACTTGGGCAAATATCTTTATTTTCCCCTGTAGAAGAGGTTTTATTTTCGCTAAACGTCAAGCAAAGATGCTTGGAGATTTGACTATCTTATCCCTAAGCCCAGAGATAGAGATGCATGCCCTCCTAAAACCCCTCAGTGCTGGAGAACGTTTCCCTGCAAATTCAGGGAGATCTCTTAGATTCTGAGCTACTTGAGGGGCTTTTGGGGAACATGAGTCTCTCTATCTCAGCATTTGGGGATAGGATTTCCAACTCTCACGCATTGCTGCTGTCTTCCCTTGTTCTAGCACTGTCTTTCTGTGGCCTCTTTTTTTTCCTTTTAGCCCCTCTGTCCTCTGATCTGTGAAAAAAGTGACAGCTTCCAGATTGGCTTTTGTGTTACCGTGTATACAGTAAAGATCTTTGCTGTTCATTACCCATCTGCTAAGTGGAGAAGCCTCATTCCCCTAAACCATATTCTTCCTGGTGCCTCAAACTGCTGCCAGTTCACTTATCCCAACACTCAGTTTAAGGGCCTGTCTATACTGGCAATTTACAGTGCTGCAACTTTCTCACTCGGGTGGGTGAAAAAACACTCCCTGAGTGCCGCAAGTTTCAGTACTGTAAAGTGCCACTATAGACAGTGCACCATCCCTGGGAGCTACGCCCCTCGTGAAGGTAGGTTGTTTTTTTTTGGTGTTCTTTTGTTTTTTTTCTTAGCTCTGCCGTGACCACGTGAACCACATTAAAACACTGCTGTGGCAGCGCTTTAGTATTGCCAGTGTAGACTAGGCCTAAGTTGCTGAATCCATGCTATGTGGTTGTGAGGAGGCCATTCTGACTGCATAAAAACCCATCAGGGCTTCATGTTGAAACTGAATGAAAGGAGCATTGTGGTCACATGGATAAGGTTGATGGCATTCGTTAAAACCACTTGTTAACTGGAGAGCAAGACTGTTGTTTTAACAAGCAGGGGTAATGCCAAAGAGTCAGCTATTAGCACCACCGGGACTTATATATATATTTTTTTCCTGCTTCCTTGGCAAAGCTTTCTACTGCTTTGAGTCACATAGTGAAAAATGAGCAAGGCAGATGGAATATTCAAGCGGCAGAATGGTCTAATAGTTAGCGCAGGAGACAGTCAGGCCCTGAATTCTATTGCCCCTAGTTGTAGGCGGATGTGGTGTTCATTCGTTAGAGCAGGACTAGAATCAAGACTCTTCGGTTTTGTTTTCAGCTTTGTCTCTGTCTTGCTATGCCACATTCACAGCCATTCAACTTCTCTATGCACTACAATTAACATGGGGCCTCGGGTACTTTGCAGTCCTTAGCAGATGTCATCTACAGGGGAAATATCATCTGTAACTTATAAGCAGTTGTTAATATAAAGATTTAGAGGCTTGCGGCAACCTCCATCCCCTGTTTGATCAATCTGAAAAAGTTCCTTTAGAATCACTAGTTAAGCCCTTATTACAGATAGATCAGAAGTTGAATCTAATTCATTTCACTGTGTCTGGCCTGAGGACACTGGTAAAGTATCTTCAAAAGACTACATCCCTTTTATTATAAAAAGAGAGTGAAGCAGCGATGAAATTGCCTTCTCTTCAGGCTTCAACCAACTTTGATTCGTGATAATACTGCTTTTATGTGGGAGAATCTAGAGTCTGGAAAATACCCCAAAACATATTCTTTTGCATTTTGTGAATTTCCCTTTTTTCTTACCTGTGGAGGTTAATAATAATCTTAGGTGTGACATGTTTAAAATGCTTAAGAAGCTCTGGAAATAAATGAGAAAAGTTTTCTACCTATTTCCAAGACATTTTTATTCCTATCACTGGTGGTTCATTCCATTTTAAGGATTGCCAGGAGGGGGCAATTTTGAGTTGCTATAGTTTCAGATGTTTGTTTTTATTTTTTTATTATTCATGATTAGAGTCTTCATTTGGCTAAGTAAGGGAAAAGTGTCATGTATTGAGGGTATATAGTGTTTTTTTTAATTTCCCAGTTGCGAGCAGAGAAACCACTATTTACAGATTTTTTCTTTTTATCGATGTGAAATTAAAAGCATGCATGCAAAATAAAATTAGAGAACAATATATATTTGATCCTAATCATCTGTTGAAGTTGTGGGGTTATGTTTTTCTACAAAATGAAGTGTCTAAGTGTTTACTAACCTCTTTCTTAGTCAGTTTTCCTAACTTATAGCCATCTGGGTGTTGGGTCTGGTAAAGAAACTCATCTTTTGGAGAAAATGGAATATATAACTGCGCACACAGAGAGTAGATACATGAAATGGAATACTTACGGATTAGAATATCCTATGTTGGCAAATATAATAGCCCATTAATTTTAATATGCTACTTAAAATGAAATTGTCTCACTCTTGACTATAATTCTGCTTGTGTTTCCCACCAAAAATACAGTGAACTGTGAGTTAAGATTGCATCGCCTACCAATAAAAATTGTAAAAAAACAAGAAAATAAGCAGTAGAATGATTTTAAAACCCCATGTACACTCTGCTCATCTGTTCACCATCTCAACTTCAACTGTCTCCACTCTTACCCTGATTTGCAACTCTTTCTCTTTTCCACTTTAGGCCCAACCTTATATCAATAATAGGCTGGGCCATAGTGAAAGTGAGCAGAAGGGAAGACAGCAGAATAAAGATTATAAGAACAGCCGTACGGGGTCAGACCAAAGGTCCATCAAGCCCAGTATCCTGTCCTCTGACAGTGGCCAATGGCAGATGCCCCAAAGGGAATGAACAGACAGGTTATCATCAAGTGATCTATCTCCTGTCACCCAGTCCCAGCTTCTGGCAAAGAGAGACTAGGGACACCATTCCTGCCCATCCTGGCTAATAGCCATTGATGGACCTATCTTCCATGACTCTATTTAGCTCCCTTTTGAACCCTCTTATAGTAGTGGCAGGTTGATAGTGCGTTGTGTGAAAAAATACTTTCTTGTGTTTGTTTTAAACCTGCTACCTATTAATTTCATTTAGTGATCCCCTATTCTTGTATTATGAGAAGGAGGAAATAACACTTCCTTATTTACTTTCTCTATACCACTCAGGGTTTTATAGATCTCTATCATATCCCCATCTTAGTCGTCTCTTTTCCAAGCTGAAAAGTCCCAGTCTTGTTAATCTCTCCTCATACGGAAGTCATTCTGTACCCCTAATCATTTTTGTTGCCCTTTTCTGAATCTTTTCCAGTTCCAATATATATTTTTTTAAGATGAGGCAGCCACATCTCCACGCAGTATTCAAGGTGTGGGCGTACCATGGATTTATATAGAGGCAATATGATATTTTCTGTCTTCTTATCTTCCCCTCTCTTGATGATTCCCAACGTTCAGTTCGCTTTTTTTGATTGCTTCTGCACTTTGAGTGGATCATTTCAGAGAACTATCCACAATGACTGCAAGATCTTTCTTGAGTGGTAACAGATAATTTAGATCTCATCATTGTGTGTATATATAGTTAGGATTATGTTTTCCAGTGTGCATTACTTTGCATTTATCAACTTTAAATTTCATCTGCCATTTTGTTGCCCACTCACCCAGTTTTGTGAGATTCTTTTGTAGCTCTTCGCAGTCTGCCTTGGACTTAACTAGCTTGACTGGTTTTGTATCATCTGCACATTTTGCCACCTCACTGTTTACCCCTTTTTACAGATCATTTATGAATATGTTGAATAGGACTGGGCCCAGTACAGATCCCTGGGGGTCACCACTATTTACCTTTTTCCATTCTGAAAACTGACCATTTATTCCTACTCTTTGTTTCCTATCTTTTAACCAGTTACTGATCCATGAGAGAACCTTCCCTCTTATCCCATGACAGCTTATTTTGCTTAAGAGACTTTGGTGAGGGACCTTGTCAGAGGCTTCTTGAAAATCTAAATACAGTATATCCACTGAATCTCCTTTGTCTGCATTCTTGTTGACCCCCTCAAAGAATTCTAGTAGATTGGTTTTCCCTTTACAAAAACCATGTTGACTATTTCCCAACAAATAATATTTATCTATGTGTCTGAGAATCTTGTTCTTTACGATAGTTTCAGCCAATTTGCCCAGCACTGAAGTGAGGCTTACTGGCCTGTAGTTGCCAGGGTCACCTCTGGAGCCCTTTTTAAAAATTGGTGTCACATTAATTATCCTCCAGTCATTTGGTACAGAAGCTGATTTAAATGATAGATTACAGATGACGTTAGTAGTCCTGCAATTTCACATTTGAGTTCCTTCAGAACTCTTTGGGTGAATACCATCAGGTCCTGGAGATTTATTACTGTTTAATTTATCAGTTTGTTCCAAAACCTCCTCTAATGACACCTCAATTTGGGACAGTTCTGCAGATCTGTCACCCAAAAAGAATGGCTCAGGTTTGGGAATCTCCCTCACATCCTCAACAGTGAAGACTGATGCAAAGAATTAATTTAGTTTCTCCGCAATGGCCTTATCTTCTTTGAGTGCTCCTTTAGCATCTTGATCATCCAGTGGATTCACTGGTTATTTAGTAGGCTTTCTGCTTCTGATGTATTTAAAAAAAATGTTGCTATTATTTTTGCAGTCTTTGGCTATCTGTTCTTTTTTGGTCTTTCTAATTATATTTTTACACTTCATTTGCCAGAGTTTATGCACTTTTCTATTTTCCTCATTAGGCTTTATCTTCCATTTTTTAAAGCAGGGGTGGGCAAACCTTTTGGCCTGAGGGCCACATCAGGGTTGCACAACTGTATGGAGGGACGGATAGGGAAGGCGGTGCCTCCCCAAACAGCCTGGCCTCCACCCCCTCCCACTTCCTGCTCCCTGACTGCCCCCCTCAGAATTCCCAACCCATCCAACCCCCCTGCTCCTTGTCCCCTGACCGCCCCCTATCCAACCTCCCGTCCCCTGACTGCCCCGACCCCTATCCACACCCCCGACCCCATACAGCCCACCAGGGACTCGCACCCCCTATCCAACCGCCATCCGCTCCTCGTCCCCTGACCCCTATCCACATCCCTGCCCCCTGACAGGCCCCCGCGAGACTCCCACTTCCAACCCTCCCTGTTCCCCATCCCCTGACCACTCCCCCAGAACCTCTGCCCCATCCAACTGCCCCCTCCTCCCTGACTGCCTCTCAGGACCCCCCATCCCCTTACCAGCAGCAGGAGCTTGCAGCCACGACACCCGGCCAGAGCCAGCTGCGCTCCCCATGCTGCCCAGCGGGAGTGGCGGGCCAAAGTGCGGCCTGCGTGGCAGCGGTGGGGAGGAGGGGACAGCGGGGGAGGGGCTGGGGACTAGCTTCCCCGGCCAGGAGCTCAGGGGCCAGCCAGGATGGTCCCGCAGGCCGTAGTTTCCCCACGTCTGTTTTAAAGGATGCCTTTTTGCCTCTCACTGCTTCTTTTACTTTGTTGTTTAACCGTGGTGACTCTTTTTTGGTTCTCTTACTATGTGTTTAAAATTGGGGTATACATTTAAGTTGAGCCTCTATTATGGTGTGCTTAAAAAGTTTCCATGGATTTCAAGAAGGCAGATTTTAGCAAACTCAGGAAACTGGTAGGTAAGATTCCATGGGAAGCAAGTCCAAGGGGAAAAACAGTTTGAGAGAGTTGGTAGTTTTTCAGAGACAACATTAAGGGCACAAGAGCAAACTATCCCACTGCGCAGGAAAGATAGGAAGTATGGCAAGAGAGCATGCTTTCTTGACCAGGAAATCTTCAATGATCTGAAACTCAAAAAAGAGTCCTACCAAAAAAAGGTCAAATTGCAAAGAATGAATCTAAACAAACTACACAAACATGTGCTGTGTTCCCTGTAAGCTGTGCGGTTGGGCGGCTGCCTGAGAGAGATTCAAGTGCCATGCAGTTGATTAGCAGAGCTGTGCACATCTAGCCAGCAGTGTGTGTTTAGGTGCCCCTCCTCCCTGTGGCTTTGCAGCCACATTGCTCCTGCTGCTGCTCCCAGGACCCTTCTGCTGGCTGTGCAGAGTGGGGAAAGGAGGGTTTCTCTCAGAAACTTCCCCAGCAGCTCTCTCTCAATCTGTCTCACACATCTCCCAACTCTGTTGTTGTTGTTACTTCTTGGTACTTCCTGCAATGCACATATATTCTCTGTAATTTTATTCTTTCAAAATGTGTTATTTAGTTTTTTGACTGGTCTATGCATTTCATAATTTCTATTTCTCTCTTAAATTTAATTCTTTTGAGTAGTCCTGCTGGAGTGATTATCTCTATTTGTAACTTTTAAAAAATATGTTATATCTAGGTTTTTTGTTTCTACTGGTAACGCACATCCACACATTACCTTGGTGTACATAACAAAATTTATTCCACACGTGGAAAAAATTAGAGGGAACATTGATGTAGGGACAAAATTAGAAAGGCCAAGGCACAAAATGAGATTAAACTATCTAAAGACATAAAGAGTAACAAGAAAACAGTCTGAAAATACATTAGAAGCAAGAGGAAGATCAAGGACAGGTTAGGCCTGTTACTCAGTGGGGGGTGGGGGGGAAGACAATAACAGAAAATGTGGAAATAGCAGAAGTGCTAAATTTTTTTTTTTTTTCTTTTTCACCAAAAAGGTTAGTCATGATTGGATGTCTAACACAGTGAATGCCAGTGAAAATGAGGTAGGATCTGAGGCCAAAATAGGGAAAGAACACGTTAAAAATTACTTAGGTAAGTTAGATGTCTTCAGGTGGCAGGGCCTGATGAACTACATCCTAGAACAGCATTTCTCAGATGCGGCCACCAAGGGCTGTGATGGGTGGGTGGGGGGCTCCCCCTCCCTGTTGCTCCTGGATGCACTGCCTTGATGTTGGTTGCTGGGGTTACCAGCAGGGATTGGGTCCTGCCCCCTCTGGAGTCACCTGGGGCACAATGCTGGAGGACCAGGCAGCCAATGAGTTTCCCGCATTCCCAGGGGTGGTGGGGCTCAGACTTTGGGCTTCAGCCCTGGAGTGGCCCTGGCTGTGCAATGCCGGGCTGCCCCAGGCTGTGACCACACGAGTTCGAGCTCCATCCCTGGGCCTCATCCTCCAGCCACGAGGCTTCAGGCTGTTGCAGCAGGGTTTCAAGTTCCAGCTCCCCATTACCTTTCCCAACCCCCATCTCTCCTGGCCCCCACTGCCTCCCCAGGGCTTCATTTGTCCCCAAGCTTGCCAGGACTGAGTAAAACTGCTGTGAAAAGTGGTACTTGTATGTTTGTTAATATCACTTTTCACAACAGACTTACTAGCTAGCAATAAATATATACACATCCAAATTATTGTAATTTGTGCATATTTATTTGGTTTTCCTAAAGCTAATTAAGTATTTTATGGAAAAAGTGTGAGTGCGGCCACCAGCAAGAGTTGGTGGCCATATTCTGAGGCCACCAAAAAATTTGTCCTGAGAACTCCTGTTAGAATACTCAAGGAGCTAACTGATGAGATGTCTGAACCATTAACAGTTATCTTAAAAAAACTCATGAAAGATGGGAAAGATTCCAGAGGACTGGAAGAGGGCAAATCTTAAAAAAACGGGGAATAAAGACGACCCAGAGAATTACAGACTAGTCAGCTGAACTTTAGTACCCAGAAAGATAATGGAGCAATAATCAAACAATCCATTTGAAAACTCCTAGAATATAAGGTGATAAGTAACAATCTCAACATGGATTTGTTGAGAACAAATTGTGTCAAACCCACCTAATAGTTTTCTTTGACAGAGTAACAAGCCTTGTGGATAGGAAGAAGTGGTAGATGTGGTATATCTTGACTTCAGTAAGGCTTTTGATACTGTCTCACATGACCTCATAAACAAACTAGGGATATACAGCCTATGGAGCTATTCTAAGGTGAGTGCATAACTGGTTGGAAAACCATTCCCAGAGACTAGTTGTCAGTGGTTCGCAGTCAAGCTGGAAGGACATAGCGAGTGGGGTCCCACAGGGATCAGTTCTGGGTCCAGTTCTGTTCAGTATCTTCATCAGTGATTTAGATAATGGCGTAGAGAGTACACTTATAACATTTGCGAACAATATCAAGCTGGGAGGGGTTGCAAGTGCTTTGGAAGGTAAGATTAAAATTCAAAATGATCTGGACAAACTGGAGAAATGGTTTGAAGTAAATAAGCAGCCTTGCATGGATACAAATTTATATCTGTGGAACTACAGTGCTCTCCCAGATACCACAGCAGTGAAAGGAGTAAAGCATGGGGCCGCTGCTCCTAGGAGCCAGCACCCGGTGTGGCAGCTCCTCCTGCGTGGCTGTACTGTCCCCCGCCCCCATCCCTGCCCCATCCCTTCCACACAGCTGTCTGCATCTCCTGTCTGGGAGCGTGCGTGCTGCTAGAACACAGGGAAGTGCGACCAGGGACAGCTGCTGATGAGCCTGGTTCCCACCCCAGTGGGTAGGGTTGGGGTCAGTACAGCTATGCTGGAGTAGCTGCCGGTGTGGGGCGCTGGCTCTTGAGAATGTTTGCCCTGTGTTCTGCTCCTTTCACCGCCATGTTTCCTGGGATAGCTCTACAGATACTGATTTATATCTGCAGGTATAAATTTGTATCCACTCAAGGCTCTATAAATAGGATGAATTTCAATAAGGACAGATGCAGAATACTTCACTTAGGAAGGAACAATCATTTGCACATGTACAGAATGAGAAATGACTCCCTAGGAAAAGGTACTGTGGAAAGGGATCTGGGGGTTATAGTGAATCATAAGCTAAATATGAGTCAACAGTGTAACACTGTTGCAAAAAAGGCAAACATTCTGGATGTATTAGTAGGAGTGTTGTAAGCAAGACATGAGAGTAATTCTTCCACTCTACTCCCTGCAGATAAGGCCTCAGCTGGTGTATTGTGTCCAATTCTGGGTGCCACATTTCAGGAAAGATGTGGACAAACTGGAGGAAGTTCAGAGGAGAACAACAAAAATTATTAAAGATCTATAAAACATGACCTATGAGGGAAGATTGAAAAAATTGGGTTTGTTTAGTGTGAAGAAGAGAAGACCTAGGGGGGAGAGGGGAACATGATGACAGTTTTCAGGTACATAAAAGGTTTTTACAAGTAAGAGGGAGAAAAATTGTTCTCTTTAACCTCTGAGGATAGGGCAAGAAGCAATTGGCTTACATTGCAGCAAGGGAGCTTTATGTTGGACATTAAGAAAAATCTTGCTAGCTGTCAGAGTGGTTAAGCACAGAAATAAATTACCTAAGGAGGTTGTAGTATCTTGGAGGTTTTTAAGAGCAGATTAGACTTAACTGTCAGGAATGGCTTAGTTATTACATAGTTCTGCCTTGAGGGCAGGGGACTGGACTGGATGACCTCAAGGTCCCTTCCAATCCTACACTTCTATGATTTTATGGTAGGAGAGGGAGAATAGCTACTTGAGATGCCTTGAATGTGGGGAAGGCACCACTCCAGTTGGCTGCTGCCTTTAGTGAACCTTCTGTGGTTTGCTAGAGGGACATACCTGATCATATCAGTCTGAATGGGGCTCTTCTTTGTGTTTTAACAATTGTGGACAGGGAATAGGTGGGGGAGAGGCTCAGAGACTGGCAGAAAGGCTGAGCAGAACTGTTATCTGAAAAATGATTGTGCCAATGTGGAAACTGAATTGAATCACAAGTGCGTATCTTGTCACAACCTTAATTTTAACATCACCACAGGGGCCTAGATAAAATTTGCACTTCATGTATGTAGAGGTCATATCCATGTGATGGATTATTTTCCATAATAAATCTTGTATCCTTGAACATTTGACAGTGTCACTGCCCATCTCCCCTGGAACTCACTTGAGCATTCTTAGTTTTTGAGCAAAAGACATTTAAAAAAAAAAAATCTGTTCCAGAAATGTTTTCTCTCTTCCTGTTCCCCTCCTCTCCCCTATTTGTCAGAGACGCAGGAATAGGAGAGTTGGACCTGAGACAGCTTTTCTGCAAATAAAAAAAGTAATGATTTTAAAGTCTGATATGTAACTAGGGCCCTACCAAATTCATGGTCCATTTTGGTCGATTGCATGGTCATAGGATTTTAAAAAATAGTAAATTTCATGATTTCAGCTATTTAAATCTGAAATTTCATGGTGTTGTAATTGTAGGGGTCCTGACCCAAAAAGGAGTGGTGTGTGGGCAGGGCCGGTGCAACGATATTTTGTGCCCTAGGCGAAACTTCCACCTTGTGCGCCCCCCCCCCACCCCCCCGGAGCATCGCTTATTATAAATTTTCAAAAACGAATACTGTATAATATGGCATTGTTCATTAGAATTAATACACATTGAGCTTGAAAATTTATTAAATTTCATTATTTAGTCTACATATTTAATGAAAATAAATGAATAACCTGACAGGGCGTGGGGCTGGCTGGCTTTGGGCATGGGGGTGCGGCAGGGGTTGGATGGAGACGGGGTGTGGGGCTAGCTGGCTTCAGGCAGGGGGGGTGCGGCAGGGGCTGGCTGGAGAAAGGGGAGTGCGGGGCTGGCTGGCTTCGGGCAGAGGGATGCAGCAGGGGTTGGATGGAGATGGGGGGTGTGTGGGGCTAGCTAGCTTCAGGCAGGGGCTGGCTGGAGACAGGGGAGTGCAGGGCTGGCTGGCTTCGGGCAGGGGGGTGCGGCAGGGGTTGGCTGGAGACAGTGTGTGGGGCTGGCTGGCTTCGGGCACGGCAGGGGATGCGGAGCTGGTTGACGACGGGGAGTGGGGTTGGCTGGAGATGGGGTGTGGGGCTGACTTCAGGCAGGGCAGGGGGTACAGCAAGGGCTGGCTGCGGGCAGGGTGGCGGGTACCAGAGCCGTCCCTAGATATTCTGGGGCCCTACGCAGCCCCAGGGGTAGGTGTGTGGTGCCCCAGGCTTCTAGGAGGAGGAGTGGGGGGCCCCAGGGTTCTGTGGAGGAGGCAGGTCTCTGGAGGGGCGGGACTGGCTTGGAGGCCAGGGGGGAATCACTCCCCGGCGGCGCGGCTGGGGCCGGGTCTCTGCATTTCCCGCTGGTGAGTGCAGGCCCAGCCCTGGTGCAGAGCTCAGGGGAGGGCGGGGCTGAGCAGGGGCAGGGGCCATGAGGAAGAGCCAGAGCAGCAGGGAGCAGCACGGCGCCCCTGGCAGCTGGAGGAGGAATGACATCACTCCCGGCTTGCTGGCCAGAGCTGATCAAAGCCGCAGCGCCCCCTTGCACGGCAGCGGGAAGAGTGTTACACATTTAGCCAGTGCCAGGTGAGCATCCCAGACATTTTGGGCACCATTTTTTGGCACCCTCAAATCTTGGCGCTCTAGGCGGCCGCCTAGTTTGCCTAGTGGTTGCACCGGCCCTGTGTGTGTGTGTGTGTGTGGGGTGTCATAGGTTATTGTAGTGGGGGTTGCAGTATTGCTACCCTTACTTCTGCACTGCTGCTGGGGGTGGTACTGTCTTCAGAGCTGGAGAATGGGGGCTGCTGGCTGGGAGGCCATCTCTGAAGGCAGAGCTGCTGCCAGCAGCACAGAAATAAAGATGGCAAGTTATGGTATTGCCACCTTTACTTCTACACTGCAGCCTGCAGAGCTGGGTCCTCAGTCAGCAGCTGCCTCTCTCTGGCCACCTAGCTCTGAAGGCAGCAGCACAGAAGTAAAGGTGGCATGGTATGGTATTATCACTCTTACTTCTGTGCTGCTGCAGGTGGGGCGCTGCCTTCAGAGCTAGGCACCTGGCCAACAGCCACTGCTCTCTGGTTGCCCAGCTCTGAAGGCAGAACAGAAGTAAGTGTGGCAATACTATGACCCCTCTAAAATAACCTTGCGACCCATCTGCAGCTCGCTTTTGGGTCAGGACCCCCCAGTTTGAGAAACACTGGTCCATGATCTGTTTTTCATGGCCACGTGTTTGGTAGTGCCATAGTGATGACTTTGCAAGGCTGGAGTCAAGAGCCTTATCCCACTGGACAGGGGAGGTCCCTATTTTCCCATTGAAACCCAACAGTAACTTCTAGTCATGGAAGGACCAGGGATACAACTGTAAATGTGAAATGTTTATGCATAGAAGATCTATTCTAGGTTATTCCTAAGAGGCCATAACTCACTAGAAATACATGCAGTTGGTCTCCTGGTATTTCTGGTATCTGGCCTTTGCAATTGAAGGAATACAAAAATTTCAGTGCCTGATATATAATTTTTTGTTAAAGTGCTTAGTTTTTCTACAACTTGTATTCGGTGTATGCCATACTTAGTTGGAATATTCTGTATAAGTCAATTTGGCTTTATTTCTTGTGAATAGGGCATCCATCTTATAATCGTGTTGATTAAACCTCTGTATCACACCATCATGTACTCTGTGTGCACAGGTATAGACGTATGTGCACACACATCTTTGTATGTATTTGTCAAGAGTATCTCAGTCTTAGGTTTGTCAGCATGATCTTTTGTGGATTCAGATTATTGACTTTGGTGAGAGAAATGTCACATTTTCTGTAGTATTGGGCTTTGTCACTTAGTGTTTATAAATACTTGTTTCCATAATTTTTAACACTCCCCGCCCACTTCTCTCATAAATGGAAAATGGGGATTATTATCTCAAGAGCTCACTAAGCTTTCGTTTGTGCAGAGCCATGAAATCCTCTGCTAAAAGGTGCTGTACAACTGCAAAGCGTTATCTTCCTACATCAGCCCTCCTGCTCCTGGCTGTGTGTACAGAGGAGGTCATTGGAGTGCACTTTTAGTGCGCTCGCTTGTCACCATGGCCCAACAAGCCACATAATTTCAGCTTTGTCCAGGGTCAGTCTTTTCTTGCTGCTAGTGGAGTTGTATAGTGAAGCCTCACGTTTTGTTTCCCTTGCAGACTAAAAACCTGGACTTCCGTCGGAAGTGGGATAAAGATGAATATGAGAAACTTGCAGAGAAACGGCTCACGGAAGAGAGAGAGAAGAAAGATGGTGAGTAGTGCGCTGACTCCAGGTAGACTGTCTTACAGTGATTCACCCAGCCCCTTTGAATGTGAGAGGGAAAGCAGGTGGAAGCAAATAACAAGAATTCAGGGCCAGTTTGTCTTTTGTTCCTTTTCCTTTGCTTGCCATAGACTATAATCCAGTGGGTTTTTTTTTTTTTGTTGTTTTAATAAAAAAGAGGCCAGGAACCTTATTCCTTCCCTGTTCTGTTCCATATAGAAGTGGAGGAATGATCAGCCTCTGGAAATGGGAAGAGCTCAAAGTGTGGCCCAATTGGATGACTGAGGATTCTTTAGCAATCTTATTAATTACAAACTATCACTTACTCTACTGTTCCCTACAATGCAGGGAAGAATTACTCTTTAAAAAATGTAAGAGCAGCAAAGAGTCCTGTGGCACCTTATAGAGTAACAGACGTTTTGGAGCATGAGCTTTCGTGGGTGAATACCCACTTCGTCAGATGCATCTGACGAAGTGGGTATTCACCCACGAAAGCTCATGCTCCAAAACGTCTGTTAGTCTATAAGGTGCCACAGGACTCTTTGCTGCTCTTACAGATACAGACTAACACGGCTACCCCTCTGATCTTTAAAAAATGGAATCCCAGCGTGAACCGGATGGCCCAGTGGTTCTCAATGGCCTTCTCCACTGTGGGCAACTTGTGATCCATTGTTTTAGGTTCCCAAACCTTTCTGAAGATGCTATGTTGTGTGTTTGTTTTTGGTTCTGTTTTTAGGCAAACCGGTTCAGCCTGTCAAGAGGGAACTTTTGCGGCACCGAGACTATAAAGTGGATCTGGAATCCAAGCTGGGGAAAACCATTGTCATCACCAAAACTACCCCTCAGTCAGAGATGGGAGGGTAAATCATCTTTATTTTTTTCCAGGCTATCGTGCGTTCAGATATTAACAAAGAAAGAGTCTTGGGATAGTGTTATGTGCAACTAGGGTCATGGCAAAGCAAGGAAGCCTTATAGAGTGCCAGTTTTTGTACCTCCTCAGCAGCACAGGAGGAATACTTTTTGGTTACAGCAATTTCTGCCAGCTTCTATATCATGTTAGATCTGGAAATTAACTTTCTGGAATTATGGCCAGAAGTGCAGCAGGGCAAACTTCTTCCCTTACCACCCCACATCAATGTTTCTCAGCCATGCTCTGGAAACTTCCTCCAGGCAATCTCTATAGCCTGGTCAGTCCTGGGCTTCTTGGCTAAGACCGGCAATAAGAAGCCAGTTACATATCAAGATGCTTTTGTGATCTAGAAATGGGGCTGAGGCCGGTTTGCGCACAGAAATCCCCAAAGGCCTCTGCTGTAGTAATGACTCTTGGTTACTATTGACAGGTGTTACATTTGAGCTAGTGAAAGGCTCCTTAACCCATCCTTGGTATTCTGAGCCATCGAGTCTCTGGAACAAGGAGCTTTAAAGATGGCCCAGAATAATAATAAGCATTTCAATGGCCTGTTGTCAGAGGAAGGTAGCAAAAGGTACCAAGAGATATGGATGGATGGGAGAGAAGGGGTTTCCACTTAGAAAGGGGCTAACTGAAAGCAAAAATAAGCCATCGTAGAACTGCAAAGATGGGCCAGTTTCTCTTCCAGCTCGTCTCTAACCCCACCTCACCAAAACGTGGGGAGTAGGACCTGGGAAAAGTCACTTGAGACTTTATAGGAAGTGGGTGGTGATTCTACTAGCGCACATTGTTTCTTTGACTCTCTGTGTTGTAGATAACTTCCCTTTCGCCCTGGGGGAGGAGGTACTATCCCAGAATCAGGCTTATCAGAGTCCGGACAATATAGTTCAATGCTCCTGTTTAATGCTGGACTCATACTTACCATATTTCTGAATGCTCAGCATACTGTTTAGCATTCTAGCTTTCTTTCGGTGCAGTATTTTTGAGTCTGGGGCTGCTGTCTGGAATTGAACCAGGCCCAGGTGAATTTCTCTCTAATTGGCGTGAAAGGAAAATTCTTGCAGGATGAATTTTGTCTTGTGCTTTGGAGCTGATCCCTTCTCTCTTTCTTCCCAGATATTACTGTAATGTATGTGACTGTGTGGTGAAAGACTCCATCAACTTCTTGGATCACATCAATGGCAAAAAGCGTAAGGATAAAATATTTTCTCTGTGCCATGTTGCGTGATCACTAAAATACTGTTACAAGCCTTTCCCCTACCAAATTTACTTCCTTCTGTGTGGCCAGGTCCTACCGTGTCAAGTGTTGGCACATATGGAAATAAATGCTTTTGATATTAGGATTTACTCAGCATTTGCTGGTGAGGGCAATGGAAATGCTGACTTATCTCCTGACAACTTTTCCATGGTGCTGGAGGTCACTGGTGTGAAATGAGCTCAGGAGAAATTGCAACAGTTAAGCCCTTCATTGGACTGGGAGTGAGAAAATGCTTCAGAATTTCTGTTGTCAGAGAACCCTATTGTCAGCAAGCTATGCAGTACATCAGGGAACTTTAAAAGTGGATGATAAATATCATTGGCATGTCAATGTTAGAAGGAAATTTCTAAGGAAGGAATAGGGGATAGGTCCCCTCATATCTAGATCCCTTTCTTAGAGGGAAGTGGAGCATAATAAATTCCTAAGCTCTGATACCAACTATAACCCGGTCTCCCTCTGTGGCTCTGAGCAAGGTACTCAACCTCCGAGTCTGTTTCCTCATCTCTAAAACATGGCTGAAATGCACAGGGGTGTTGTGGGGATTAACTACTTTGTTTAAACAGAATTATTGATTTGCCTTGTAGATCCATACTGTGCAAGCTATGTGCTGGGCTCCTGTTGATAACAACACAACCATTCAGGAGGTGCTTGTGCCTAGGTGGGATCAAAAGGTTCCATGGCATGAAGTATAAAAAGCTATCCCTCATCCTCTGGGCCAACTGTAATTTCCTTTTTCTATTTGTGTGATCATTCCTGGAAGTAAGAACTCCTATTCTCTCAACTTTATCTTCTGGTTAGTTTAAATTTAACATTGGCTTAGCTTTCCTATTTTATAATTAGGTAGAGCTGTAGTATTGAATTTTTAAAATAAATTTGTAGTGACTGAGCAATTCTGTTTGTCTTGACTCCATTGGAATTGCAGCTGACCCAGAATGAGAGGCTGGATTCACAAAAGTATGCTGCTTGCTGAGCAAAATATCTACTGTAGATCAGCCTGTTAGTGAGTAGAGCACTTAGGAGAGAAATAGTGTCCCAGCAGGTGTTCATCTTGTGAGGCTTTGTCCCCCATAAAGCATGATGGGAGTGGAGAAGGAGGTCTTCCTGGTGGAGGAGGATTTGACTTCATGCCCTTGTTCTTCAAAACTGATTAATTCATCAGTGTCTAAGTCCTCAGGTGGGAGCCTGTGTTCTCTGCCTTTGAGGTCAGCATTGTCCAGACATTAATCAGAGGCCATCATCATCAAGGCAGGCACAGATATCGTTTTATCCAAGGAAGCAGGGAACAGAGTTGGGATCCATCACTTCAGGTCGGACGTGAAGAAGGAGGGCAAGACAATACCAACAAGCTTTGATTTCTCCAGTTGTTGATATGGAAAACAAGTGGTGCAAAAGAAGAGCTCAACATCCTTGTCCAAAGTGATCAGTCAAAGAGTTGTCAATTTTAATCCTCAGTCCTGAGTGTAGTAGGAAGAGAACCTGAGATATAAACCCTTGTATTAGAGGCTGGGTATGAGACCTGAGCTAAAGTAGTGGGTAACCTTTGCTAATATAAAGCAAAGTTAGCAAAAGTCAGGCTGTGAGCAAACATCAGGCTCTGCCTGCTCGCAAGTTCACAGAATGTGGCAAGAACAGAGCTGATATTGCAGAAACACATTCCTAAGAAGTGCTAGGCACAGAGTACTCACGCAAACACATTCCAGAACAATGGTACCAGTATATCCCGATATTCAGGATGGTACAAAAACATTCCTCACGGATAACAGGAACACACTAACCCCTCCTGAAAGATAAGGTCAGGATGACAGTGTGATGAATAGAGATGTTTTGATCGAACCAACATGTACAAGGAGATGGGTGATAACTAGCATGACAGGGGCAATAACTAACTATGTCAGAGGGGCAGTATGGAACTTGTTTGTATCAAGGTATAAAGAGGTATCTCTGAGAGAGTGTCTTGGTCCAGCCGAGGGGGAAATGGAAAGTCCCTCCATTCGCTGAGCTGCATCCATTGTCACGGGCATATGTGTCTTAGTATCGTCGTAGAGCCTGCCAGGTGTTATTACCATGTTTTATTGAAAATAAACCTGGCCTGATGCTTTTGTACCTTAATGGATCTCGTGGACATTGGGCGGTTCGCTTGAGGTCTGCCGTGCCAGCTGTCTGCACAGAGCTGGGGCAGCACACAGGGAGAACACACACATGCAGCCGAACATCTAACAACATTGAGAACCCATCTGTTCTGAGGAAGTTACCAGTGGTGGTTTCATCAGTTCTTAAAGCTTTTGACAACTCATCCTTCTGTAGGGGGTGACCACTTGGATCTAGTTTTGCAGTCTACACTAGTTAAGCCTTTACACCATCTAAAGGCAGAAATTTTAGAGGACATGGGTGAGAACCCTTACTGTTCTCTCAGTGGAGGATCTGTTGTTCTGACTTTGCAGCTGGAATGTGGATCTGTAGCTCTTAAAGGATTAGTATAATTTGACTCTGCTGTGGAGCATAGTCACACAGAAAGATCTGATCAGTCCAAGTTAACATAAACGTACTTTGGCATTGTTTCAGGAACTGACTGTAAAAAGTGCCACTTTCACTAGTAGGTCCTTTCCCCATGTGCTGATTTTATGTCTGGTGCAGTGTCGTACAAGAGTAACAAACATTGCCATTTTAGGATTCTGTGGCAGTTGGAGGCAGCCACTGTTGCATTCATCATAAATATGGTCTGTGCTGTAACTGGCTTCAACATCTGAATATTCAAGGGAGAAGTGAGTTTCTGTTTCTAATTCTTGTATTTTTTTCATATCCCCGTCTCCTAGAAAGAAGGAATTGGTTGAAAACTAGAGAAGTAGAAATAAGAGGAGGAAACAGTGTAGAAAGCAATCTTCCATCTGTGGAGTCTATGGTCCTTTCTTCTGTGTCACCACCAGAAGATTCCAAGGCCTTTCTAGAGATCATAATCTAGATGCCCAAGGCTCTGGACCTTCCCCTCTCTGTAGCCCAAAATGAAAAGTCTCAGAATTTTTTATATGTACTTGGTTGTGCAGAGAGCAAAAAGGTTGCTGACCCAATACTAAGGGTCTTTTGGATATAGCTAGAAAGTTGTGGGCTCATCTGGCCACAGTACTACCAATAAAGGAAATGAATTGGTCAAATTCAATCATATTTGTGGAGTACTTAGATGATACAGTGGTGGGGGCCATATGAGAATGTAGATAGATCTTCAGTCTTCCCTGTTCTAAAGACCCAAATATCAATTATCTTTTTTTTTTCCCTTGTGAATTTCTCATACATTTGAAAAAGAAGATAGTGGCAGTATAAGTCCCTTACGTCCCACTTTCATAGAGACCACTTTCTACCTCAGAGCTATTGTTCCTCTGTCAAGGAGCAGGTTTCATGGAATCTATAAAAGCCCCAGTAGTTTATTTCCTCATCTGTTCCCCATATAATACTTTTTGGGGATAGACCACTTCATGTTTCCTTTTCCATTTCAGTCAGATGAATGGGTGCTAGAAATGATGGGAAATGGCAGTTGTTTTGTATTTTCGATCTCTTTTTAGGGGGTCTTTCTCACAAGAAGGTGTGGTGGGGAAAAAATTACTTCCTTTTAAAGATTAGTACTATGGAAACTGTCTGAGTTCAAAGGCAAAGGCTTCTATTCCCCGTATTACTACTTTTCTTAAGTCCTTAAAAGAAAGTGAGGGCCTTTGTCTTATCTCTGTTATAAAAAGCTAAACAAATTCATTAAGAATTAAGTCTTACATAGTTTCTCTGTCAAATATGCCTTCCATTATTTCACAGCACAGGTTTAATGTGCTCTATCTCAGATGTTTATTTTCATATTTCTATAAGAAAGACCCAGGAAACTTCCAAAGTTCCAGTTCAGCAGCAAGCATTTCCAATACAAGGTATTGACATTTTGCATTTTCCAAAGCCACAGGGTATTTATCTGTGGTGGCTCCTCACTTAAGAAGACAATGTTTTCAAGCCTATCTGCACTTTGCCAATTGTCTGGCTAAGCCAAAATTACCCTAAATGGCTCAAGATCTCTTGCAATCTGCCTGTTTCAGAGGCTGATCAAACACAGAGAAAGTGCTGTTGGAGTCTAGTCAAAGTCTGACTTTCACAAAGCAACTCTGAATTTCTCAAAGGGACTGGCATTGCTGCTGCTTGACACATTTGAAGAGTCAGAAACAGTGCAGCTAGTCACGGAGCAACTAGTGCACCGGCCAGATTTTACCTCATGGTGCTGAGTGTCATGGTGCCATGAATACTCTTAACTCCCCGAGCAAGATTATAAATGACAACTCTCCAGAAGGGGTTACATTCTGGACACAGTCCAAACTTACACAGGTGAATGGGATTCTCTGTTTAATTAGAGGCTTGTTCAACACCCCTCTTTGACTCTGATTCTACTTTCTAGGCTTCTGCAATGTGTGGTTTCAAAGACAGTCTTTGAAGGAAAAATTGACATTATTCACCCACTAACTTACATTCATAGAATGTGTTACCTCAGCAGATCCTCACTAACCTTGCCTCCTTCTCTCTTCCTCAGAGAGATTCCTTTTTAGATGTTCTAAGTCAGAGGAGCAGAGTGCAAATTCTGGGTGCGATCCTTGTGTACACTTGGGTTCTGAAACCTTTTTGTTATAAATAGGCACAGGCATCCTGGATGAGTCACAGTTTGAGAACCTCTGAGTTTATGAACTACTGTGGGGTCATCATACTATTTGAGTTGTCTATGGATCTGCTTCCTTTGAAAGGAGGCAATCCCACTGTCCTAGAAAGTTTCAATTGTGCATGCATCAGCCATGAACATTTTCACCCCATCAGTTTACGACAGCAATTATATATAGTTAAAACTCTTCATTGTGTTGCATAATAACAAATCTGAGTTTTGTGATTCTTTTTCTATTGTACACAAAAGGTAAACTAATGGAATGGGATTGTAGTCTGGGATAATATTTGGACCAGTTGCCCAATTCTGGGGAGTTGAAGGGGCATGGGAGAAAATCATAGGGGACTACTGGGGGAAGAGTGAACATAGGAAATCAGAGGGAAGAGAGAAGGTTGGAAGTTTGAGTATGAAAAAATGAAGAGAATGCAAAAAATTTTTCAAAATAAACCTATTGAGGTGAGAAACAAGAAAAATCAAAGAAAAATGGGATTTTTAAAGGAGTGTTGAGAGTAAACCACTGTAGTTTGCTGAAATGTGTTTAAAAGTGGCTCTGTTAGGAGGACAGGCCTATATGTGACACACATTGGGGGTCAGCTGGTGAGAGATGGATTTATATTTCAGTAGAATTTGGAAGTATAAATCCTGGAACACATTTATTTCCTCACTGCATGATCCTCACATATTATTAACCTCTATCCTTTTTTCAGGGCTGGTGCAAGGATGTTTCGTGCCCTAGGCAAAACTTCCACCCTGCGCCCTCCCCCGAGCCCTGACCCTGAGGCCCCCCCTCCCCCCCGCAGCAGCTCCTCCCTGAGGCACCCCTCCTGCGGCAGCTCCCCGCCCTGAGGCACCCCCCTCCCAGCCCCAGCTCACCCCTGCTCCGCCTCCACCCCAAGCACACCATCGCTGATTCACTTCTCCTGCCTCCCAGGCTTGCGGCACCAATCAGCTTAGGCGCCGCAAGCCTGGGAGGCGGGATAAGTGAAGCAGCCACAGCATGCTCGGGGAGGAGGTGGGGCATGGGTGAGCTGGGGCTGGGAGATCCCCTGCATGCCGTCCTCCCCGCCCCCCACTTGCTGCAGGCAGCCCTCACTGCTCTCTCCTGCCCCAGCTCCCTCCGCCTAAATGCCGTCGGCAACCGGGGCAGCCGAAGATCCGGTCGCTGCCGAAGAAAATGCCACCCCCCCAAATCCTAGCGCCCTAGGCGACCACCTAGGTCACCTAAATGGTTGCACCAGCCGTGTCCTTTTTGTAAGATCCTGGGAGAGTTGCTGGTTGGGAAGAGAGGTTGTGCACAAGGGGATCTCTCTTATATAAACTCATTCACAGAATGAAGTTTGATCTAGGCCGTAAAGCTGGATGCAAAGTGAAACTGCCTGGTATGTCTGGACCACTCTGAAGCTGTTTTCAGACTCTTGTACCTGAGCTTTGTACTGCTTCTTAACTGCTGCTGGCATTGGTGGTTCCAAAGCAATCTGCTGCCCCAAGGCATGTCCCAGACAGGTGGCACACTATCTGGCAGTGTGGTGTCAGGAAGCCAAGAATGCGTGGTGAATTGGCCAGGCAAAAGTGCTTTGGAAACACTGCCATGTGGAAACTTGTTCATAATCAACTGCACTTGTTATAGAGAGCTTTGAATCTTCCCTCTTCACTCTCTATGAATTAGTTATTTGTAATTATTTGTCTTGGTGTTTCATTGGAGGATGGGCAGCGCTATAATCTTGCTGCCTGCATTTTACCAATGACTAGAAATTCCCTGCTTAACACTGAGCTTCTACAAAATGACACTGATTTATTTTATTTTTATTTTTTTTTTTTTTTTTGTCCTGAAGAGGTCTGCTGCCTGGCAGAACTTACTTCTGATAAGTAGTATCTCCCACATCAGTACTCTGTATCTTCTCCAGTCACTTACACCTTCCGTGGACAGGACAGAGTTGGATTTCCATTCAGAACTCCTGACACTTCAAAATATTTGGGATGGGGTAGGGGCTACCATCGTGGCACCTTTAAAGGAACAAGTCAACTTGTCAGACTTGTGTGTAAATATTTTGTTTACTATTATTATGAGCAGGGCCAGCTCTAGCCATTTCGCTGCCCCAAGCATGGCGGCACGCTGCGGGGGGCGCTCTACCGCTCGCCGGTCCCGCGGCTCTGGTGGACCTCCTGCAGGTGTCCCTCCGGAGGGTCCACCGGTCCTGCGACTCCGGTGGACCTCCCGCAGGTGTCCCGCGGCTCCGGCGGAGCATCCACAGGCACGCCTGCGGGAGGTCCACCGGAGCTTCCTGCCGCCCTCCCGGCAACCGGCAAAGCGCCCCCCGCGGCATGCCGCCCCAAGCATGTGCTTGGCGCGCTGGGGCCTGGAGCCAGCCCTGATTTATGAGTACTGCCTAAGATTATTTTAACTGAAAAATGAGATGTGCCTTTCTCTCCCAACTCCCCTTTTTTGTTTACATGTGAAACTGCTTCTTTACCAAGTGCTGTCAAGAGCACAGTTTCCCTTGTTTAGTCATGTGGTTTCCCATTTCATTCATAGATTCCAAGGCTGGAAGGGACCATTGTGATCATCATGTCTGACCACTTGTATAACACAGGCCAGAGAACTTCCCCAAAATAATTTCTAGAGCAGAGTTACATGTAGCTGTATTAAAATGCATATTATTTGCTTGTGCCCAGTTTACCAAGCAATCCCGATTGCTCTGAGTCAGTGACTTGTCCTTTTTATTTATTTACTACTCCCCCCGTTAAATAGTTTAGCTTTTCTCCTCATAGACTTATAGACTTTAAGATCAGAAGGGACCATTATGATCATCTAGTCTGACCTCCTGAACAATGCAGGCCACAGAATCTCACCCATCCAGTTTTTGTGTCAACTGCAAATTTTATCAATTATGGTGTTGTTTTCTTCCTGTTTGTGTGGGTCTTTCACACAGACATGGAAGAGAGAAACAATAAAGAATAGATGCAGGTGATTATAAATCCACACACATTGGTTTGGGGGCTCAGGAGCAGGTGTGGATCTTAAATCTACATTTTAATTTTGACTAGGTTTTAGATCAGTGGTCCCCAAACTGTTGAGTGTGCCCATTGTAGAGGGATGTGGAGAAACGTTAGCGGTGTGTGGCGGAACCTGGGTCAGCCCTCCTGGGTTCAGGGAGGAAGTGCCACAAAGCCCCACTCCCAGCTGAGGTCCAGGTGCAGCACCAGCCCTGTTCCTGACTGCAGCCCCTGGGCCTGGCTCCCGAATGTGGCTCCAGGTAGGGAGGGGGCAGGACTTGGACCAAAAAAATGTGGGAAACCACTGTTTGTGGAAATATCCCTTTAAAACCCATCACCTGTCAGACACTGCAAACTGCACAGAATATGGAAACAAGGGACTAAGATGGAGACCGGAGCTCTAATTTGCTGTCTGGTAGCACAGAGTTCTATCAGCAAATCACTGGTGGGGCATTTTTCCCTAATTGATTTTTCAGAGGTTGCACTTGTGAAGCATTGGCAGTGAACGCATTGTGAGCTGGATTTACTGTTGCCCTGTTAGTGCGAAGTGGGTATAAAGTGCCATTAATCAGAATGGCAGCATTTTACATCCGCTTTATACTTGAGTAAATGACTATACAAAGTACAGGGCAACACTGAATTGGGCTCTATGGTGGCACTGGAAGTGGGTTGGGGAACATTGGTGCAAGGGGATGTATAGGGGTGGAATAGGAATTGGAGGAGGTTACAGTGACACTGAGTGTTGAGACTTCTAATTTTGGGTCCTGGAATAGGCTGTCTGCAGATATTTAATGAGCACTGAAGTAGAAGTAACATGGCTGCTCTCTAATAGCCCTGTCCATTCCTGTCCCCTCCAGATCAGAGGAATCTGGGCATGTCCATGAGGGTGGAGCGCTCCACACTAGATCAAGTGAAGAAACGCTTTGAAGTGAACAAGAAGAAAATGGAGGAGAAACAGAAGGATTATGACTTTGAGGAGAGGATGAAGGAGCTCAGAGAGGAGGTGAGGCAATGGCAGTATTGCAACAATTCATTCATTGAAGGAAGCCACCATGTGTCTAACTATCAAACAAAAATGTGCAAAGAATGTTTGCAGCAAGTGCTCTCAGTACACGAGGATCTCTGCTGGGTTAAAAGAAGGTATTTTCTGTTCCCCTCCCCCCCCCCCCCCCCCCCCCCCCCCCCCCGCCTCAGTCCTTTCTCTGAATTGTCAGAGCAGTTGTTTTCAGACAAAACTCTAATCTTCATGTTCTCAGGAATAGTGACACTGATCAGAATATGTAACATTCAGTGTATCAACTCCCATGACCTGAATGTGATCTCAGGGCTCAGAAAGTGGTAATTAAAGCTGACTTTTCATATATTTCCTTGTAGTGCTGCCATGGTTTCTGGTGCTGAGGTAGAAGAGGAACTTCTCCTATGTTGTTTACTGCATCTGTGCCACTCCCATGGATGCCAGAACTTTAGGAAGCTTGATATGTGCACACAGGAACTCTGTTAAAATCAAATGCCCCATGTCACTTCCCTCCCTCTTGAACATGTTTTTTAAAAGGCAAAAGCAAAGCCCTGTAATGAAGATTTGTCTCCAATTTCATTTCAGAATAACCAGGAAAACTCTTCTGGGCGTTGAAAAGCATCTTGTACATGCCTGAGCAATCTTAATAATTTTATTTCCTGTGAATGGTCATTACAGAATAAATGCTCCTGGTACATAAGGCTCCCCTGCCACCTTGGTTTCCAGATTCTCTGAGCTTTATTCTACAGCATGGGTTATCCACAGGGCCACCAATGCAATCCTAAAACACGTCCTCCAACTTGGTTGGGACAAAGCTGGTCAACTGCAGGATTTGTTGCTGATGAACCCAAGGAATTTTTATTAATCTATTTAGGGAAATACAAATGCAGAGACATATTAGGGGTGCAGGAAACTCCTTGGGATGAAAGACTGATGGAAATCTACATGCTCTAAAAAAATAAACGGTAGTATGTGACACCAATAAGCTGCTAATTGTGGCTGTCAGACTAAATCCCCTGCGTTGGAGTTACAAAGTGATAGATGTTCAGGTGGTGATGGAAACACTGAAAGACCTTGAGCTCCAGCACCAACAGGAACTGCTGCTGAGTTCAGAGCTGAAGTCACACTTCTGTATACCCCCAGCAGAATTCTGGCGCAGTTCCAGGGCCTGTGATTTTCATAGAATGAAACATTCTGATTAGAGCAATGAAAACTCTTTGAAGCCAACCTCTCCCCTCCCCCCCCAGGCCACTTAGTACTCAGCTTATGTTCCACTGAGCAGCTGTCACTCTGCTGCACCAAAAGCCATCAGACAGTGACATTGTCCGTAGCTGTCATTCGGCACCACAGTTGTTGGAACAGGGCATCAGTACAACATAAATGTCTCCTGTTTTAAAAACCACTCGCCTTTTGCCTTGTTGAGTTTCTGATTAAGTCTTTGGCATTTGTTTAACAGGGGAAGCTGAGAATCACACAACACTATTGCAGTATAATCCTCTTAGGTGCAATTTACTTGTTAGGGTCACTGGACCATGGCCTTTCCCTGTGGGAAGCCACTCTGCTCCAAGTCCGCCATTTTCCTTCCATCCATTGTCTGTTCTTCAGACAGAAAAGAATTCTGTCTCCCTACACTGGTGATAGAAATTAGGCTAACTGATAAGTGTCCAGACCTTCTATCTTAAAGGGTTTGCAGTATAAGAAAGCTAGACTCACACTGCATTTCTTTCCTTGTACTGCAGGAGGAAAAGGCCAAAGCCTATAAGAAGGAAAAACAGAGAGAGAAGAAGAGGAGGGCAGAGGAAGACTTGACATTTGAAGAGGATGATGAAATGGCAGCCGTGATGGGTTTCTCTGGCTTTGGCTCTACCAAGAAGACTCACTGATCAGCTCTGGACTTTTCCCTTTCTTGATAAAGATTGTTTATACCCCCAGGACTCTAGAAAACTCTTTAAAGACTTGACAGAGAATTTGTATGTAATTCTCCCACTAGAGATTGGCTAGAGGTGTTGGGAAGCAATTCCACACTCAACCTGTGCTGCAGAACAAGCTTTGTCCCCAGTCATTAGTGCCCTACTGCCTGCAGAGATACCATAACCTTAGCCTTGTTGGCAAACCTCCAAATTCCAAATAAAGAGACCTTTCAATTAGCCTCTTCTCCACAAACTCCCCCTGTCCCATCCTGCAGTAAATTCTGTGGAGTTCTCATGGTTTCTGTCTTTGATTCTCTTCATCTTTTGTGAGGAGTCTGCAAGCTGAATGTTTCTTCTGGAAACCCCATTGGCCTTTAGCCACCTCATCCTTTGTACTAGTCCTGGCTGCTTGTCACTCTGTGTTCTGTGGCCTTGTGTGTGTGCAGGGAAACATTTCTGTTGGGTACCTTTTAGTGTTAAACTAATAACATTCTGTACAGATGGTATGGTTCAGGAATTGCTTGTCCAGCTGAGAAATGGGTATACTTTTTGTTTGCTTAAAATACAGAGAATTCTTTACATTTTTTTAGATGTGTAACTAAAGGAATTACACTGTAATGAGTGTTAAATATGGATGGTATAGGTTGAATTTTTATTTCTTTTGCTGAGAAGAGCTTGATGCTTTTTGGACACTGCGTTTGCTGAAACTTCTTTTTGTATTTTATCTGCAATGGACTCTATTTTATTTTCACTGTTTTTCCTTGTGTTCAGTGGTGTAATCACAATTTCTTTAGCGTAGGTAAGAAATACCTTTCTGGGATTTACCTAGGATGGAGCTAAAGGGAAAACAGCAGAGAAATATGTGGAATTTGCCTAAAATAAATAAATTTTTTTGTTGGAAACTATTAGATTGTTTTGTAGGGAATCTTGTTTTGTTTTTTTAAGTGAGGACCTGAGAACAGAACAGGTAATGGCTTTTGAAGTGTGTGTTTGGTGTGTGGGTTTTCTCTTGTGTGTGTGTGTGTGGGGGGGGAACAGATTGTTGTGTAGGAAATCACAGACAGGAGTTTCTTGCCTCAGCTATAATAAATGGACTCTAGTATGTAATGGCCATTGTAGTATGTCCCTAAATATTTCTTATCTTATTTGGGGCTTTTTATTTCTCATCTTGCATCTGGTTGGGGACCTGCTTTCTGAGCCACTTCAGATCTCCTATTTCCCAAAGCCTTTTCATTGCTCCTTTTATTTACTTCAGCCCAACCCTCTGTGACTCATCTGCTTTTTCCAGTTAGGAGGATTTACATCTCATGTCGCTGATTTTCATAGTGCCATCCTTTTTATATTGATGGGATCATTGTTCTTGCTGCTCTCTGTACCTTTGTGAAATCTCAGACTCAAAGAAGGGCTGCAGTGTATTTAGCCTTCTCTTTCTAATACACACAGAATAAATCCTGTAATGCTTTTCTGCTGTTTTTAATTCCTTAATTTTAGACTGCTGACAGCTTCATTGCCTCGGATATTTCCACTTCAATTCAGATTATAATCCCCATTGAAGATGCTATTGAAATGATATACAGCCAGTAGCATTGCCAGCTGAGATACAACTGTCCTTGGTGATTTGACCCTTGAAACTCAAAAATCCTTTTACTGTGGCTCAGGAATGTCCTCAGTGCACAGAGTGGAAAAATGAATTTCATTCCAGCCACGTACCTGTCCCTGTTCAAACCAAAGCACAAAACTACATTTAAATGACTGGGAGAAAGGAAGCTTGTGATTGTACCCTCAGTGCCTGTTGGGTGGGAGAGAAGGGATTATGCGGCCATGTAGCTGTTTCATGCACATTAAAAGTTTAGGATGTTTTAGATGAGATTTTTACACCAGATATTTTACCCTGGGTAATGGCTTTCCAGCCAGCTACAGCCCTTCAATCTTTTGCTCAGACACATTTGCAAACTGCTCATGACTGCAGACTGAACTAATTAAGTTTGGTTTGTGCTGATGAAAAGCAGCATGGTCCAGTGGACCATGGATAGAAGTTGGCACCAGGGCAGATCTCCTGTGTCCCTAGTACTGGCTCTGTTCTTGATTTGCTGCATAACCTTGAGAAAAGTAACTTCACAGGTAGGCGCCTCCATTTCCCTTTATGTAAAATGAGCACATGCTGCTATGGCGATTGACTAATTAATGTCTGCATAGTGATTATGTTGTAGATTCCCTGCCCCCAAGACACACAGCCCTCGCTCATTGGAGCAGGCAAAGAGGGTGGCATAATCTCTGAAGGAATAGTTGGCAGTGCAATGGGCCAGGGTTGTGGCCATGCTCCGGTTAGTCCAATTAAAGACATTACATCACCCAGCTTGTGTCTCAGGTTAGCACAAGACAACTGAAGTCTAGGTGAGTTCTTGACTCAGCTTGGTAGCACTTGCAGATGTGCCCTGTAAAGGGTTATCAGACTAGGGATGTTACTTTAGTAGACAGTGGGAGAGCTGACCCCCAGTGTCACCGTACCTGGATATCTTTGGGTGTGTGCATCCTACTTCAGTAGCAGGGATGGATACAGCTGTCTCCCAGCTGCCCTGGAGAAGGGGGAAATCCCTTGGCAGAACAGTTTGGGGAGGGATGGAGCTGTTTTTCATTTGCATGATTTCTTCCCCCTTCTGCATTAAAAGCCTTTTACCTAAACCTAAGCCTGAGGCTATCTCCCTCTGCTGGGCCTAAGCTTCCGCCTACACATGCCAGTATCTCTGCCTGCTTCCTCAGTCCCAGCGCTGGGGCTATGCTGAGGGGGAGGGCTCTTTGTCTTGGTTACTTGCTAGGAGCAGTGGAGTGTGCAGTGGCAGAGATACAGGCTCGTGCTGGATTCCCAGCAGCAGGAGCTGCCTCCAGCCAAGGATGAAAAGCCAGTTTCATGGGAGGAAATAATATTTAGCAAAAAAAAGGGATGATAATCCCCTGCACTGAGGATTAACCCTCTGCTTTCCTGTGTGCCTGGCACTGAGCATTAACCCTTCATTTCCCTCCCTCCAATCCCCCTGCACTGAGCATTAACCCTCTGCTCCTCTCTCCACCCCCACTCTGAGGAGTATTAAACCCTGCCCCTGTTGGGGTGATACTCCCATGAGGGTGTGGGGGGGAGTATGACATGGCCTTCCTAGGAGGTAGGAAATACAGTCTCCAGGGTTTAGATCTAGCACAGGACTGAACATGCTCCCTCCCGACATAGCCATGCACAATGCCTGCTCGCCTCTTGCAATGCTGGGGGTGATGGCTGCTCCTCACTCTTCCCCAAGCCTTTATGCCACATTAACTACCCCCCAAGGAAGCTGGGAAAGTATGGAGCTGGAAGTGGGGAGGCCCCCTGCCATCACTGGCCACCCTACTCCCAGGGCTTAGTGTGCCTTTCAATGGAACTCTCACCAGCTTAGACTTGGACATGGGGGTGGGGGCAAGGTTCACAGCCCCATCTCCTGCCCTCTCCGCTGCACCCCACCCCACCCCATATTTGCATGCATTTTTCCTTGGTGCTTCTCTTCACCAGCTCCTATAGCTTCCCCAGGCACCTCTTGCTTCCTGGCTGACTCTAACCAGCCATTACTTCATAAATGCTCTGGCTGAGCAAACTCTGCTGGGATTTCAAGTCCTGTGGGCGCTGCCCTGACTTTCACCTCCCAGGAGACCATTGGGAGCCCTGAGTCAGAGTAGCCGCCTCAGAGGAGCCAGTCAGGGCCGGGGATTGACCCTGGGAGCATGAGGAAGGGTGGAATTTGCACCTGTAAAGTAACATTGTAGCTGGGTTGGTCCCAAGATATTAGAGAGACAAGAGGGGTGGGTGAGCCAGACCTGAAGAGCTCTGCGTAAGCTTGAAAGCTTGTCTCACCAACAGAAGTTGGGCCAGTAAAGGATATTCCCTCACACAGCTTGTCTCAGCTCTATAGTAAAATACACAATAGGTACAGCTGCAGCCCTGGCTAAAACAGAACTGCACTGAAGGGAGGGGTACTGTGTTAGGCAGGGGCAATGACCAATTACCCCCTTTTCAAATACCCCCTCAATCTATTGTGATTTGTGCCATCCCCAGTCCTGTAGCCCTTGCTCAGGCAGAGCTACCACTAACTTTGCCGGAGAAAGAACTCAGGGCTTCAGAATGTGGCTAGCTGTGGGGGATTCTCTTACTGTTTAATGCAATGAAATATTTATTAATATTGGAAGAGCGCATAGGCTTTTATGCCAGCCTATGAAAAAACTCAGCTTTCACTCTCTCTCTAGTTCATCTAAGCCATCTATCCCAGCACTTATTCTGGCCTCATAACCATGATAGCTGAGTGCCTTACAGAATTACATAGATCTGCCCTGTGGTCTTATCACTGCTGATGCTCTCCACACAGTTCTCCCCACGGGAGGGCAGAGTGGATATCATTATTAATATTGTTACTGTGAGAAAGCTCGGGCCACGAGAAGCCCTACGAAACACTTGCCAAGAGTGAGACAGCTGCTGTGCTGCACTGGCTGCTTATGACAGTGATCAAAACAGCCCTGCTCTTACCTTGTGATTCCACATCTGTTTGTTGTAACCACCTTGTGTGTCTAATGTTCTAGGCAGATTGTTATCTCTTTGGGGCAGGGACTTTCTTTGTGTTATATGTGTGTACAGCACCTAGTGCATGTAGAGCCCTGATTAGGCCCGTGGGTGCTACTGCGATACAAATAATAACCATAATTCATGTGTTTTGCCCTGCAGGAGGTGAGAGTTGTGATCATTGTCTCTTCCTGGGCAAGGGAATTCCATAAGCTGGAACCATGGCCCAGCTTTGCAAAGGTATTTAGGTGCCACAGGTGGTGCTAGCCCATTGGGATCCTAAGCAGGAATATTATTGGTTTCCTCTACACAAACTAAAAAAGAGTATAGGGGGCCCTCTTGAGCTGCTCAGGGCCCTAAACAATTACTTAGTCTGCTTATACCTAGTGCTGGCTTGGTTAGGTGCCTAGTTCCCATGGGAGTTAGGTGCCTAAATCCCTTTGTGTATCTGGGCCTGTGTTGCTCGATGACTCCTTACCTCTCTTGCCTTTGATCAAAGTCACCAAAAACGCTTTCTTTGTGTTATATGTGTGTACAGCACCTAGTGCATATAGGGCCCTGATTAGGCCAAAACCCCACTGCCCTTGAGCCTGCAGAATACCCAGGCAAATACACCTCAAGCTTTACGTGGCAATTTTGGTATTAAAAAACAAGATTTTAGTATTTCACACCTGTTTAACACCTACTGACTCAATGTTTAACTACTTGGCACTAGCTACATTCCTTCCCATTAGAACATATGCTAATCCTGTCCCAGTTATGCAACAGCTATTCACTATCAGCTGAATCGCTTTCATGGGAGACATCCTGATAAAACAGCCATCCTGATTTACTTTGTTCCACTAATGTCACTAAGGCCTTGGCTACACTGGCGCTTTACAGCGCTGCAACTTTCTCGCTCAGCACTTTGGAGTTTTGAGTGTAGCCAAGCCCATAGAGAGTCTACCTGCCATATTAAAGCACTTTGGAAGTTATATATATTTAGCAATATGGAATTGCAGCACCATCTGGGGGTGGGGGATAGAAAGGGTAGCAGATAACTATCTGGTAAGACACTGCGCAGCAGTAGGGCAGAGGCCAATGGGTAGATTCTTATGTTTACTAAATACATAATAGACTCTTTAATGTCTACATACAGCACACAAGGGGTATGTCTCTACTCCAGGGCTCAGACTCAGGCTTGAGCCCAACTTCCCCTGTTGTCTACACACAATTCTATCTGACTCGAGTCTAGCCCCCTTGAGCCAGCAAGAATGGAGCGTTTGAGCCTAGGGCCTGCAGGGACTCAGGTCCACACACAATTGTTTTGAAGTGTGAACACAGCTTGAACCTGGGCACCCCCAGACTTGGGCTGTGAGAGTCCACTAAAGCTATACCACAATTCCATGGGACGGTGTCTTTAGTTCTTTCTAATCCAAGACTGGCCAATTGACTCTCATGAAATGGAAGCCACACCCCTGGTTCACAAAGTGCTGCTCAGTGTTTAATCCTTCCATTTTATCTGGCTGCTGAGCTGCAAGAAGAGTGAACCTTAGCTATGTCACTGACACTGAGAAGTCTTTTGCCAAGTATGCTGCTAGCTAGTCAAAGAAGCTGTGACGTTATCTGATTAAAATAGGACTATGTAGATCATTGTTGCTACCACTGTTATATAATTGCAGCAAATGTTGTCAAAGATTATCAAGTAAGATGTCTCTGGAAAGGGTATGACTTGCTGAATATGATTATGCTATTTGTATGCATGTATCATTTTTGTATTTGAAGTTATACTGTTGGCTGTATACCTAGAACATAAGAACATAGAACATAAGAACAGCCGTACCAGGTCAGACCAAAGGTCCATCTAGCCCAGTATTTGTCTACCAACAGTGGCCAATGCCAGGAGCCCCAGAGGGAGTGAACCTAACAGGCAATGATCAAGTGATCTCTCTCCTGCCATCCATCTCTATCCTCTGATGAACAGAGGCTAGGGACACCATTCTTTACCTATCCTGGCTAATAGCCATTTATGGACTTAACCACCATGAATTTATCCAGTTCTCTATTAAACACTGTTATAGTCCCAGCCTTCACAACTATCTCAGGCAAGGAGTTCCACAACTTGACTGTGCGCTGTGTGAAGAAGAACTTCCTTTTATTTGTTTTAAACCTGCTGCCTATTAATTTCATTTGGTGACCCCTAGTTCTTGTATTATGGGAATAAGCAAATAGCTTTTCCTTATCCACTTTCTCAGCATCACTCATGATTTTATATACCTCTATCATATCCCCCCTTTGTCTCCTCTTTTCCAAGCTGAAGAGTCCTAGCCTCTTTAATCTTTCCTCATATGGGACCCTCTCCAAACCCCTAATCATTTTAGTTGCCCTTTTCTGAACCTTTTCTAGTGCTAGAATATCTTTTTTGAGGTGAGGAGGTCACATCTGTACACAGTATTCAAGATGTGGGTGTACCATGGATTTGTATAAGGGCAATAATATATTCTCAGTCTTATTATCTATTCCCTTTTTAATGATTCCTAACATCCTGTTTGCTTTTTTGACCGCCTCTACACACTGCGTGGACATCTTCAGAGAACTATCCACGATGACTCCAAGATCTTTTTCCTATATTTCAAAATGTTTGCTCCTGGGTAGCACCCACAAGGTAGTTAGCCAGCAAATTTTGGAGGGACTATTCAAATTGAATGGCCCATCAAAAGGACAATTAACTCACGGTGGAAGACTCCCATCTACCCCGAATGGACTTTCTGGTGAATGTGCTTTTTGAGATATAGATGATGACTTCTACTATGACTAAGTGTAATCATGCGTGGACACGTTACTTGTCCATGTGACTCCAAACACCATCTTGTCACCTGTGATTTTCCACTAGCTGTGCTGAGGGCTTTGTTTGAAACAATGGGTTTCCCTCCACATGGCAAAAGCTATAAAACTTGGAAACCCCTAGATTTTGCCTCTTTCCTGCCCAAATCTCTTTCCAGCTCAAACCTCTGGACTATGGACTTATACTAATGGGAGCATTTCTAACCATTGGACTGAGGCCCTTCCAATGATTTGGAAGAAACCAGAGACTTGACTTAAGCCTGCAGTTTATTCTATTGCTGCTACAAACCTATGACTGTGAACTCAATCCTTGAGGGGGCTACTTAGGGAGCTGGGGCAAAAATCTGCCTAGGGGGTCCCTTCCAACCCTATGATTCTATGATCTCATGGGCGAATAACCACCAGTTTTGGGGTATATCTGCCCTATTTCTCAGCAGTTTGTCCTGAATTTGGTATTCTCAGTTGTGACCCACTGAGGCACAGTTACAGGAGCACAGACAGATTTTGGTTAATCTCCAGTGTGAGGCAAGCAAACAGTTCAATTTTAGCCTGGACAGCAGGTAATGGAGGCTGGGAGTGGCTAAGCCTCCCCAGACCTCAGCTAATACTTCCCGCAGCAGCCTGGGCTCAGGGCTCATCCCTGGATGGAGCTTGTGGCTCCTTCAAACTGCTCTGGGTGCTGGCAGGCTGGCCTGGGCTTGGGGCTGCTCTGGGCACTGGTGGGCCAGCCAGGGTTCAGGGAAGCTCCAGGTGCCAACCAGGGTTCTGGCCTGCACCAGTGGGCCAGCCAGCAAGATCAGGGAGGAGGACACTTTGAGTAGAAGAGGCAGGGCAGGGGGGCTAGCCTCCCTGAATGGGAGTGCACACACTGCCCATAAATTTTAGTGAGAGTTCCAGGAATGAAATAGCGAAGAAGCTGGCAGCATTGGGGACTCATTGGAGCAGTGACCAGTGCGGGGAGCAGTTTAAGCAGCTCAGGAATGACTACTGGAAAGCCAGGCACGAGAACCACACCTCTGGAAAGTTGACATCATCCTGCCCCCTTTATGAGGTGTTTGACCAGGCGCTGGATACTGCACTGAGCAGTGAGCCACTAGCAGTTCTCAACAGCCTGGTCAGCCAGGATGGGAACCTTCACAGCCCTGAATCCAGTATAGAAGTGGAGGGAAGTCAGCAAATGCCACATGAGGCTGCCAAAGTGATTCTTGTGCTCAAACCCATCCCCAAGGACAGAGGCACTGATTTTCCACTTTCCCCAGGGGTGCTCGACCCCTGCTGCTCCCCAGACCCTGCCCCTATTCCACCCCTTCCCCCAAGGCCCCACCCTGCCTTTTCCTGCCCTTGCTCTGCCCTGCCTTTCCCCGCTCCTCCTCCTCCAGCTAGCACACCTCACCCTCGCTCCCTCTACCCCCAGTGCCTCCTGCATGCCGCTGAATAGCTGATCATGGTGGATGGGAGGCGCTGGGAGGGAGGGGGAGGAGCTGATTGGCAGGGCCTGCCAGCAGGCAGGAAGAACTCATGGGAGAGGGAGGAGCTGATCAGTGGGGCTGACAGTGGGTGCTGAGCACCCACTATTTTTGCCTCATGGGTGCACCAGCCCCAGAGCACTCATGGAGTTGGCGCCTGTGCCCAAGGAGTCTTTGCCGCTGGAGCACATTCTGGGGCCCTACTCAGAGGAGCTTTTTGAAGCCCCCCCAGAGTAACAGCCTACCACAGAACTGGCAGCAGAAACCCAAAAGGCAGAAGTAGCCCTTCAGCCTGGTAAGTTTCTGGCTCCATGTTTGTTGTTACTGATGTAGGGATGAGAGGCTTTTCAGTTTATGACCCAATGCAAAATGTATAACAAGCTGTGGGCAGCAACATGTATCTGCTAATGGCAGATCGCACATCAGTGCTTTGGTGTCACTCCCCTACCCCTACATGAAGTGCATCTTTGAGAAGATCTGGGCCCCCCTGGAGCATGAGCTTAACAAGGAAACCCAGCAAAGTTGACTATGCCTGTAAAGGTGAATGGAATAGAAGTGCTGGGGCTTATGGACTCAGGGTATGCCCAGATCCTCGAGTGGAGCTCTGTGATTCTCAACTGGGGGCAGCATCTTTTTACAGCATGTGCATGGGGACATGAAGTTGTATCCCTGCATTTAAGTGATTTTAATAGTGGTGGAGCATACAAAACCCCTGATGGTTGGCCTAGCCACACCACTCACCTATGACATTATTATTAACCTAGACTAGAACTATTTTGGGGAGTTGTTTAACCCTCTCCAGAGATCAGGCCTTCTTGCCTCCACCCACAGGCCTGTCTGAGCCAGTGAACCTTTCAGGGTTGAGGGAGACTGCTGATCCTGGACAGCCAGCTAATTAAAGCTGACCCAGCAAGACAAGGGCCAACCCAACCTGATGGGAAGAGCACTCCCGTACTTGAGTCCGAGATTCTGACCCAGTTGTCCAACTTCATAGAAGAACAACAGGCAGACAACATGCTGAGCCAAGCATACATCCATGTGGCAATAGTAAATGGGGAAAGCGTCAAACTCCATCAAGAGGCACTGTCCCCACACTTAGAAATTCAGGATGACTGCCTATATCACATTGAGAAGGACCGGCAAACCGAAGAAGTTCGGAGTCAGATTCTGGTGCCCTGCCCTGTCAGAGGGAGGTAATGTGGCTGGCCCATGCCATACCCTTCTTGGGACACCTCAGGAGGGAGAAGATGTTAGTCCATATTCTAACTTAGTTTTTTTGGCCTGGACTTTACAAAGATGTTCCGTATTTTTGTGCCTCATACCCAGAGTGTCAGCTCACAGCCCCTCAGCCAACAGAGAAAGCTCCCTTGATTCCCCCTTCTGCGAGTAGGCACATGCTTTGAGCAGATTGGAATGGACATAGTTGGCCCACTGGAGAAAAGCACCAAAGGCTACATAGGTTCTTTTTAGTAATAGTGGAGTATAAAACCAGGTACTCTGAAGATGAACCATTACACTCTATGAACGCCAAAGCGGTTGCTGCTGAACGTAAAAAATCTTCACTGGGGTTGGGATGCTGCGGGAAATCTGAATGGATTAGGGAATAAACTTCATGTCTGAGATGATACAGCAACTGTGCTGATTGTTGAAAACCAAGGTCCTCAGAATATCTGTCCACCATCCCCAAATAGACAACCTGGTGGAATGGTTCAACAGACAAAAGGGTATTGGCAGATCCCGCTCACACCAGAATCCTAGGGAAAAAACAGCTTTTTCTACCCCCTTCAGGCTCTTCTAGTTCTGAACAATGCCCTTTAGACTATATGGGGCACCAGCCATGTTCCAACAACTAATGGACTGAGTCCTCCAACCGCATAGCCATTATGCCACCACATACCTAGATGATGTTCTAATCTATAGTTGAAACTGGCAAGACCACCTAGAACATGTCACATGTTATTACAATCCCTCAAGGAAGCCAGCCTGACAGCAAATCCTACTAAATTTCACCTCGGCAAAGATGAGACCACGTATCTCAGGTACACTTTGGGAAAAGGCACAGTGTGACCCTTGATCAATAAGGTCCAGGCCCTCCAGACATGCCCCACACCTTCCTCAAATAAACAAGTACATCATTTTTTAGGACTGGCTGGGTACTGACATCGATTTATTCTGGGGTTCTCAACCATTGCAGCCCCTCTTACCAATCTTCTAAAAAATGTACCAGAGGATCCAGTGGACCAAGGCTTGTTCCCTAGGGAGAGAACCCACTCTGTGATTGAGAGAGAGGTGTTGGCAGTGCAAGGGGCTATGGACTCACTCTGCTACTACCTTCTAGTCATAGTCCATGCACTGCCATAGGATGGCTATGTGCCATGAAGGACATTAATTCCCTCACTCCAGCCCTTCTCTTTCTGCATCCAACACCAGGCTGGAAGAGCCCACATGAACGCTGACTTCCTTTCACGAGATGGAGGAGAGCAGATGGGGGGGCAAGGGGTCAAACTCCAAATGGGGTCATAAAAGCGGGGATTTGTAATGAAGCAGAGAAACTGCCCACATGCATGGCAAGGGTAAGGAGAGCGTTTGGGCCCAGCTAGCCCCACCCTGTTATGCCTGCTTTCAATGGCAGGTCTTGAGAGGGCAGAAAAGGAGACAGTCTGGCTCAGTTCGGGACTGACTGGCAAAGAGGCAGGAGCTAGCTGCCTCCCTGCCTGAGAGGAAGGGTCACTAGCATGCCAGCTGAGGCAACCACCAGGCAGTAAGTACCATCTCCTCACCCAAGGGACACTGCTGAGGAGATCTAGAGCCTCCGGCAACTGAGGTAACTGGGTGACTGAAGCACAGAGACATTGTGGGGTTCGGCCTCACCAAACATACACCTGCTCCCACCCATAAGAGCCTGGGGCTGGGGCAGGGCGCCGCCGAAGAGCCACAAGGGGAGGCAAGCCATCCTAGCAAATTGGACTATAGGGGCTGTGCCCTGAACTGAAGGGACAGTGGTAGGAAGTAGCCTAGGCCAGTAGATTTAGACTCCTTGCTGGGAGTGCCCCCTGTTCAGTGGTTGAATCACACAGGGCCCTGGGCTGGGATCCAGTAGAGAGGGAGGGCCCAGATCACCGTACCTGATTGCCTAAAAGACTGAGGCACCTTGACCAGCAAAACACAGGGCCTGAGGTTGGGTGCTCCAACCACTAGGACGTCTGACCCTCCAAACAACTTACTATACACCTCCTGATGCAAACTAGTATTTTACAATTGTTAATGCTTCTCTCCTATCTGCTGATTTACAGTTGCAGAGAAAACACTTAAATATCACCTTGTAAGATAGGATACAGATGGTATAAGTGAGATTAATGCATGCAGCAACTCACAAGTGTTCCATAAAGTCTAAACACAGTTTTATAACTCTAATACCTGTTTTAACAATACTAACATGCAGGTGAGGCTGACTGGTTCCAGCTATGTATGTCAGTATTCAGTTAGGACCTAGGGGCCTTGGCATGAGCTGGCACCTGGTCTGCCAGCATCACAGAAGCATTGCTAAAATAATACACTGTTTGATGTCTACTTTTAGGCCCTTCAACCTCTGCTGATCCTTCCATCTCGGCAACATAAGCCCACTCCAGCAGGTCCCTGCAATGCAGAACTGTCACAGACCAGTCCAAGAGGAAGCATTTCTGTCTTGAAGTTATGGTGAACATTCTGGCAAGGGCCACTCAGCAGGTGTAGTTCCAGAGGGAGAAGGATTCACAGCTAGAGGAAAGGCACAGCCAGGCTGCAGAGTGAAAGGAGAGAATTTCAGTGTGCAAGGAGAGGTTTCCAGCTCAGTTTCTGGAGCAGGAACGTCAGCTGAGGGAGTAATATAGACCCCAGCAGAGACCTGCTTGAGAGCTGCTTATGCTTATGGTTGCCAGAGTACAGACTCCTGCTGTACCTGTGTCACATCATAGAATCATAGAATCTCAGGTTTGGAAGGGACCTCAGGAGGTCATCTAGTCCAACCCCCTGCTCAAAGCAGGACCAATCCCCAACTAGATCATCCCAGCCAGGGCTTTGTCAAGCCTGATCTTAAAAACCTCTAAGGAAGGAGATTCCACCACCTCCCTAGGTAACCCATTCCAGTGTTTCACCATCCTCCTACCTAAACCTCCCTCACTGCAACTTGAGACCATTATTCCTTGTTCTGTCATCTGCCACCACTGAGAACAGTCTAGATCCATCCTCTTTGGAACCCCCTTTCAGATAGTTGAAAGCAGCTATCAAATCCTTCCTCATTTGTCTCTTCTGCAGACTGAACAATCCCAGTTCCCTCAGCCTCTCCTCATAAGTCATGTGCTCCAGCCCCCTAATCATTTTTGTTGCCCTCCGCTGGACTCTTTCCAATTTTTCCACATCCTTCTTGTAGTGTGGGGCCTCAAACTGGATACAGTACTCCAGATGAGGCCTCACCAATGCCAAATAGAGTGGAATGATCACATCCCTTGATCTGTTGGCAATGCTCCTACTTATACAGCCCAAAATGCCGTTAGCCTTCTTGGCAACAAGGGCACACTGTCGACTCATATCCAGCTCCTCATCCACTGTAACCCCTAGGTCCTTTTCTGCAGAACTGCTGCCTAGCCACTCGATCCCTAATCTGTAGCAGTACATGGGATTTTTTCGTCCTAAGTGCAGGACTCTGCACTTGTCCTTGGTGAACCTCATCAGATTTCTTTTGGCCCAATTTTCTAATTTGTCTTGGTCCCCCTGTATCCTATCCCTACTCTCCAGCATATCTACCACTCCTCCCAGTTTAGTGTCATCTGCAAACTTGCTGAGGGTGCAATCCATGCCATCCTCCAGATCATTAATGAATATATTGAACAAAACCAGCCCCAGGACACTTGGGGCACTCTGCTTGATATCGGCTGCCAACTAGACATGGAACCATTGATCACTGCCTCTTGAGCCTGATGATCTAGCCAGCTTTCTATCCACCTTATAATCCATTCATCCAGCCCATACTTCTTTAACTTGCTGGCAAGAATACTGTGGGAGACCATACCAAAACGTTTGCTAAAGTCAAGGAATAACACGTCCACTGCTTACCCCTTATCCACAGAGGCAGTTATTTCATCATAGAAGGCAATTAGGTTAGTCAGGCATGACTTGCCCTTGGTGAATCCATGCTGACTGTTCCTGATCACTTTCCTCTCTTCTAAGTGCTTCAGAATTGATTCCTTGATGACCTGTTCCATTATTTTTCCATGGACTGAGGTGAGGCTGACTGGCCTGTAGTTCCACGGATCCTCCTCCTTCTTTTTAAAGATGGACGCTACATTAGCCTTTTTCCAGTCATCTGGAACCTCCTCCAATCACCATGAGTTTTCAAAAATAATGGTCAATGGCTCTGCAATCACATCCGCTAACTCCTTTAGCACCTGGCCCCATGGACTTGTGCTCATCCAGCTTTTCTAAATATTCCTGAACCACAGAGGGCTGGTTACCTCCTCCCCATATTGTGCTGCCCAGTGCAGTAGTCTGGGAGCTGATCTTGTTCATGAAGACAGAGGCAAAAAAAAGCACTGAGTACATTAGCTTTTTCCGTATCCTCTGTCACTAGGTTGCCTCCTTCATTCAGTAACAGGACCACACTTTCCTTGACCTTCTTCTTGTTGCTAACATACCTGAAGAAACCTTTCTTGTTACTCTTAACATCCCTTGCTAGCTGCAATTCCAAGTGTGATTTGGCCTCCTGATTTCACTCCTGCATGCCTGAGCAATATTTTTATACTCCTCCCTGCTAATTTGTCCAATCTTCCACTTCTTGTAAGCTTATTTTTTGGGTTTAACATCAGCAAAGATTTCATTGTTAAGCCAAGTTGGTCACCTGCCATATTTAGTATTCTTTCGACACATTGGGATGGTTTGTTCCTGCAACCTCAATAAGGATTCTTTAAAATACAGCCAGGTCTCCTGGACTCCTTTCCCCTTCATGTTATTCTCCCAGGGGATCCTGCCCTGAGGGAGTCAAAGTTTGCTTTTCTGAAGTCCAGGGTCCATATTCTGCTGCTCTTCTTTCTTCCTTGTATCAGGATTCTGAGCCCAAACATCTCATGGTCACTGCCTTCCAGGTTCCCATCCACTTTTGCTTCCCCTACTAATTTTCCCTGTTTGTGAGCAGCATGTCAAGAAGAGCTCTGCCCCTAGTTGGTTCCTCCAGTACTTACACCAGGAAATTGTCCCCTACACTTTCCAAAAACTTCCTGGATTGTCTGTGCACTGCTGTATTGCTCTCCCATCAGATATTGGAGTGATTGAAGTCCCCCATGAGAACCAGGGCCTGTGATCTAGTAACTTCTGCTAGTTGCCAGAAGAAAGCCTCGTCTGTCTCATGGTCTGGTGGTCTATAGCAGACTCCCACCACAACATCCTGAGTCCACTCCATGGTACCATGTGCTGCAGACCAGAAACACTTGGGACAATCCCATGGTTGGGTGGCCCATGCAACTGGGATTTAATAACAGCAGGAGAGGGCAAATCTACCCCACGCAGTGCTCCCCTCATGCAGGCCCCTTCCTCCTCACATTTGTCCTCCCCCATGCTGACACCCTTTCCTCTGCAGTTTTCCACTCCCATGCAAACGCTCATCTCTGTGAATGCCTCCACCCAATTGCGGAGGTGCCAAGTGAGTGCTTAACGTAGAAGGAAGGGAAAGGAGAATGGGGTGCCAGAGGACGTACAGCAGTAGGGGGTTTAGTTGTTGGCACTGGTTTCACTGTTCATTGCTTGGTTTATGCACCTGGTTTTATTCCTGGATTGCTGTTGGTTTATTACTGGTGGTTTAGTTTGCTAATGGCAGCTGGCCTGCCTGGCAATGGTTTAATTTTTTTCCTAATTCATGTTAAAAAATAAAGGTAATAAAATTTCTTAATAAAATAAAAGCCATCCATGCCTCACATCATACAATGTGTATTGCAAATAGTAAAGGTAAACATAATGGAAACCAGTAAATGGTATCCAAACTCTATTTCTCACTACATTTATCTGCATCAAGCCTTACTTTGCTGCTTTTACAGATCCAGACTAACACGGCTACCCCTCTGATACAAGCCTTACTGTAGATCCACAGTTCTTGCCACATGCCTCCTTCCCCATTGCATAAGCAGTCATATCATCCACAAGCACTATGCATGTGTGACGTTATCTGATAAAATATGATCATGTAGATCATTATTGATTCCACTGTTATATAATTGCAATAAATCTTGTATAAATTATGTCAAGTAAGGTGTCTATGGAAAGGTTACGATTTGCTGAATATGATTATGCTATTTGTATGCCTGTATCATTTTTGTATTTGAAGTTATGAGTATTGGCTCTATACCTGTATTTCAAATATATTTGCTCCTGTGGTAATGTCCATGAGGTATTTAGCCTGCACATCTTGAAAGGAATATTCAACTTGAATGGCCCATTAAAGAACACTTAACTCACAGTGGAAGCTACCAATCTACACTTAATGGACTTTCCTGCTATGACTGAGCAAAATCTTGCATGGACTTGTGCCTTGCCCCTGTGACTCCAAACACCATTTTGTTATTGTAATTTTCCAAGTGAGAACAATGGGTTTCTCTTCACTTGAGAGAAACTATGAAAGGCCCTGGAAACATCTGCATTTTGCCTCTTTCCTGCTCAAACCTCTGGACTATGAACTTATACCAGGGGTGGGCAAACTTTTTGGCCCGAGGGCCACATCTGAGAATAGAAATTGTATGGTGGGCCATGAATGCTCACAAAATTGGGATTGGAACCAAAAATAAGGTGTTCAGGGTGCAGGGGGGGCTCTGGGCTGGGCTGGGGGACTGGGGTGCGGGGAGGGGGTGCGGGCTCTGGAGTGGGGCTGGAAATGAGTGGTTTGGGGGGTAGGAGGGTGCTCTGGGCTGGGACCAAGGGGTTTGGAGGGCAGGAGTGGGATCAGGGCTGGGGCAGGAGGTTGGGGCATGGGGAGAGGCTCACGGATGCAGGCTCCGGATGGTGCTTACCTCAAGCAGCTCCCGGAAGCAGTGGCATGTCCCTCCTCTGGCTCCTACGCGGAGGCACGGCCAGGCAACTTTGTACGCTGCCCCATCCATAGGCACCACCCGTGCAGGTCCCATTGGCTGTGGTTCCCAACCAATGGGAGCTGCGGGGGTGGCACTTGGGGCAGTGGCAGCGTGCAGAACAGAGCCCCCTGGCTGCCCCTATGCATAGGAGCTGGAGCGGGGTCATGTTGCTGCTTCTGGGGTCCATGTGGACCAGCCCCTGACCCTGCTCCCCACCGGGAGCTTGAGGGTCAGATTAAAATGGTTATCAGGCTGAATCCAGCCCACGGGCTGTAGTTTGCCCACCTCTGACTTATACTAATGGGAGCATTCTAACCAAATCACTGAGGACCTTCCAATGATTCGGAAGCAACCAGAGATTTAACAGGCCAGCACTTTATTCCATCACTGCTACAAGCCTGAGCCAATAACTTTGCAATTGTTGTATGTATTTGATTCCTTTAACCAATTTTAAGTCTCGCCATTCTTTCTTTCTTTTTATAAATAATCCTTTAGATTTTAGATACTAAAGGATTGGCAACAGTGTGATCATAGGATAAGGTCTGAGTTGTATATTGACCTGGGTGTGTGGCTGGTCCTTTGGGATCAAAAGAACCTTTTATTTGATGAAATTGGTTTTAATAACCACTCATCTTTAAGTCTAGTGTCTGGGTGTTAAATCCAGGACTGGAGTACCTGAAGAAACTGCTTTTCTGACTTCTTGTTAGCCAGTGTGGTGAGACAGAAGTTTAATTTTGTTGCTGGTTTGGTATATCTTATGGAAGAATAACCATTGGTTTTGGGGTGTTTTACCTATTTCTCAGCAGTTTGTCCTGAATTTGATCTTCTCAATTGTAACCCCCCAAGGCACGGTAACAGCATGGCAATCCATTCCCCCATCCCCACAGTACTTCATTTACTGTAAACATCGTATAATCATATTGATAAATGCACTAGAATCACTTCCATTGGGCCATGCAAGCCCGTAACGTGGTGTCACAGAGTCCCCAGGCGATGCTCTGGAAATGCTCCCCACAAAGCCAGTCAGGACTTTGGGGAGCCTCCTCTCCCTTGGAGCATACTATCTTTAGGGCAGGAAGCTGACACGTAGCATTCAGCATGTGCCCCTCCATGTGCTTCCCACAGCGAGTCCACCCAGTCAGGGTCCTGGGGAAGCCAGAGGGTCCTGCACCCCCACCTTGCTGTCAGACATGACTCTCAGCCAGCCAGTAAAACAGAGGTTTATTTAGACGACAGGAACACAGTCCAAAACAGGTCTTGCCAGTACAGACAAGACCCCCCTTAGTTAGGTCCATCTGGGGCCCCAGGGAGGCCACAGCACCACTGGGAGGCCCAAGCCTCCTCGGGGCTCCCCTCCATTTCCCAACCAGCTTCCAAAAACTCCCAACCCCCCTCCAGCCACTCCTCTCTGGGCTTTGTCTCTTTCCCGGGCCAGGAGGTCGCCTGATCTCTCTGTCTCCAACACCTTTAGCATCCCCTTGCAGGGGGGAAGGGCCTGGCCATTAGTTGCTAGGCGATAGAGGGTCAGCCAGAGCTGAGGCCCCCACACAGTATTCAGAGGGAACATTAAAACCAGTCCCACTTCATCACATGTGGGAGCACAACAGGGCATCCTGGATTTGTTTTGCCTGGGCCCATCTTGCCCCAGTTGTGACAGATGCACTTTCTGGTTGCATGTACTGGTCCAGCAATCCCTTACTGTCATAGCTCCATTTAAGGGGCAGAGGGCTTACCTTTGGCTTTGCAAAGAGTCACAATAATGTGGATAGCACTGATGACACAGGAATCCATAAACATCTGTGGACCACGCCAGTGGGATTTCAATCTGTCAAATACACATTCAGCCACCATTCTGCACCTGATGAGAGTGTAATTCAACCTTCTTCCTCCAGGCCCTCTGAGATTAGGATATGGTTTCATAAGCCAAAGCAAAAGGGAGTATATGGAGTCCCTCAGGATAACACTGGAGACAGTAACTCCTTTCATTCCAATGTAATTTGTTGGAATTTATTTGCCAGTCTGTCCATAAATGCGACTTCAGATCACCAGAAAACTCTGGCATTGTGAACTTTTCCAGTGCAGCCTATGTTGGTGTCCATAAATTGGACTCTGTGGGCCACAAGAGCTTGCATAAAATGGAATAGTACCCTTTCGGTTTATGTATTCGTGTGCAGCTTAGGAAGGCAGACTATGGGCATATGAGTCCTATCAATGGCCCCATTCTCTTAAAGCCAGATATTACTTCAAGGATATTGTTTATGTCCACCACCTTTGGGTAAATCACACACCTGATTCCCTCTGAAACCTCTGTGACCACCAGGGCCGGCTCCAGGCATCAGCATTCCAAGCTGGTGCTTGGGGTGGCAATCTTCAAGGGAAGGCAGGCTCTGTTGTTTTGCCCCCAGTAGAGCGCCGAATTGCCGCCATGGAGAGCGAGGGTAATCCGTGTGCCCTTACGGCGGCACGTGCGTTTCTGCAGTGGCGGCAATTCAGCAGCAGCTTCTATATTTAGATGTCCACTAAATATAGGGTGAACAGTTAAGTTTTTCCACACTACACCATGAACCAGGGTCTAGAGTGGCCACAGCCAAAGAGTGGGGGTGCATGCTAGGAAGCCTGGGATATCGTGATTTCACTCTGATCTGCATGCTCTGGGTGTAGATGCTGGACCCCTGGATTTGGTGTCCAGGTCCAGAAATTGGTCACCAATGTGTATGGATGCTCTAGCACTGGGCTTGCAAACCCAGGATCCATGGACCCTCCAACCCTGGCCTTCCATTGCAGTGTAGACATAACCAGAGTTTCAACCTGTAAAGTCTTGTCTGAAAAATCCACCCACCACAATGTTCAGTACTCAGTACTCAGTGGATCTGCCTTGAGGATGAAGATGTGAGCGAATCCTGCCTAGATTTGAACGTGTGGCTTCATAGAAATGGGGTAATTATTAACATCAAAATTGAACTATGTGTTTGTTATTTGCATTACCAGAGCACCTAGGAGCCCTTACTGGTGCTGCTCTCTCTACCTTCTTTTCTTTTTTCAAAATTAGCTTTTCCCTTTGCAGAAAATGATTCAAGCATTTCTCTCCCCTCAGCCACTGCTATTTACATACAATACTTGCATACCGTGAGACCTTAGCTGCAGAGAAATGAAGGGATTTTGTTCTCCTCATGTGGTGCTGCTCTCTGCTGTTCCCAGCTGCAGGGTGGCTCTAATCACCATAGTTATACAATGCTCTGTGCTAGAGTGCTGTACAAATATTAACTAATTAATCCTCACAGTCTCCCTGTGTGGTTGGTAAATCAGCTTTGCAGACATTGTAATTGCTGCCTACTCCTCTAGGCTAGGTAGCCTCCTGGGCTGAGTACTTCAGCTCTGTAAGCCTGATTCACCAGTGTACCACTAGCTTAACATCAGTTATTCCATTGATTTCAGTGCAGCTATGCCAGTGTACAGTTGGAGTAACACCCTGGTGAATTAGACCCTGACTCCATAAAGGCTGACTATAGTGGGAGACGCTGGTTGCCCTTATGTAGTGTGTTGTCACCTCGCACTGTCCAAGTACTTTATAAAGCTGGGTAAGCATTAGTCCAATTTTACAGCTAGGGAAATGAAGGCTCATTGATTTAACAATGTATTTGGAGCTTATCACAAGCAGCTAAGATGTGTGTCTAGCTGAAAGGAGACCTGGATTCTAAGACCAGCCCTGCTTCTCTCTGTGTTACCTTGATCTTTATAACTCCATAACCCCAGCCCAGTTCTGCAAAGACACTTAGGTGTTGCAATGCCTAACTTCTAGGTGCCTAGTCACCAAGTAGAAGTACATCAGGCGAAGAGCTGCCTAAACTAGCCAATAGCAGATGCTGATGAGAGGAGTGTCCCCTAAATCTCATTCCTCTCAGGGAGTTAGGCGCCTAAGGGAGGTATTTATATCTGCTTGGTATTGACAGCCAGGAGGAACCCTCTCTGGGAGTCAAGTGCTGAAGTTTTTTGATAAGAATAGCAGTGGTACATGCCCAGCTCCTTACAAAATGACATGGGGGGAAGAGTTCTAATTTCCTTATGGTTATGGAACTTATCCAGGATGTGGGAGACACCAGCTCAATTCCCCGCCTTGTCTGATGAGAAGAAGGGAGTTGGACATGAGTATCCCCATTCTCAAGTGAGGGCCCTAACCTCTGGGCCATGGAGTCACTCTCAACTCTTTCTGGCCCGGTGCATATTTAATTATTTATACAAAGTGGAATGGCTTCAAGAGGAGAGATTGAGAGAGCCCCATGTCAGAATATTCCATAGTCCTGTGGTTAGAGCACTTCACTGAGAGGTGGGAAACTCTTGTCCTCATCAGAAAGAGGAGGAAAATTGAACCAGGGCCTGCCACATCCTGCATGAGTTCCTTAAGCACTCAGCTAAATGGAGGGTCTCCTTTGCTTGCCCTCCCTGGCCAGTTGATGTGGAGTTAGGCATTCTCTGATCAGGCACCTGAGGGCAGATAGGCAGGGCAATGCTTCCCTTCACCTGGCTTAAAGACCTCACTGGGGCTTAGGTGCGAGGTAGGAATCCAGGCACCTATCTGAGGCAGCAGTTTGCATTCCCAGAGGCAGAAATTTAGATCTGGTCTACTTTACATGGTTAGGTCAAATTTAGCCACATTAGGTCAATTTTATAAGCAATGCAGTTACACAACTAACCCTGTTCCACCGACCTAAAGGGCTCTTAAAATTGACTGCTGTACTCCTCCCTGATGAGGTGAGTAGCGCTAAAATCGACCTTTCTGGGTGGAAATTGGGGTAGTGGAGACGCAGCCCTGTGCAATTTGATGGTATTGGCCTCCAGGAGCTATCCCAGAGTGCTGCAATGTGACCGCTCTGGACAGCACTTTCAACTCCGATGCACTAGCCATGTACACAGGAAAAGCTCCGGGAACTTTTGAATTTCATTTCCTGTTTGCTCAGCATGGCAAGCTCAGCAGGACAGGTGACCGTGCAGTCCCAGAATTACAAACGAGCTCCAGCATGGAGTGAACAGGAAACACTGGATCCGATTGCTGTATGAGGAGAAGAATCTGTGTAGGCAGAACTCTGATTAAAAAGAAGAAATGCTGATATATATGCCAAAATCGCACAGGGCATGGTGGACAGAGGCTACAACAGGGACACACAGCAGTGCTGCGTGAAAATTAGGGAGCTCAGACAAGCCTACAAAAAGACAGAGTAGGCAAATAGTCACTCCGGGTCAGAGCCCCATACATGCCACTTCTATGATCAGCTGCATGCCATTCTGGGGGGGACCCTACCACTACCCCACCACTGTCCGTGGACACCTGCAAGGAGGAAGCCTCATGCAATATGGGTCAGGATTTTGTGGATAAGGAAGATGATAATGAGGAGAATGCGCAGCAGGCAAGCGGAGAATCTGTTCTCCCCGGCAGCCAGGACCTTTTTATCACTCTGGAGCCAGTACCCTCCCAGGGCAAATGCTTCCTGGACCCTGAAGGTGGAGAAGGCACCTCTGGTGAGTTCAAATTTGCAACTACAGTACAGGGGTTAAAAGCAATTGTGTTTAATGTTTGTGTAAGCAGAGTCAGGCTGAACTCTACACTGACATCTGGTGGTGAATTGTGGCAAGTTGTGGAAAAGAACTTCAGGGGCTGTGTGCTGGCACACCTACCTCACCTAGCATGAGCCCACAGCTGCCCAAATGGTCACTTTGGCTGCTGTGGGATCCCCAGTTTCTCTGTTATTGGGCAGGAAGAATAAAGTGTTGTTACTCTGATTATGTGAATCAAGGCCAGTGGAACTGTTTTGTGACAGAGGGACTCGCCATCAACTAAGTAGCGCTCACTAGACAAGGGACATGGGTTCCAAAACCCAGTGAATTGAGAGAGAGGGGCTGCGGACAGGTATTTGTATCTGATGCTATGCCCTGCCCGCCTCCCCCCTCTCCCCCCGAGGGCCTGAAATGCTAGTTGCACCTCCTTCTAGCAGAGCTATTTTTTATTCTATTAAGAGTCTAGTTATAGGTTACTGTGCTGAATTCACTTTGGGCCAATGGTGTGCCAGCACTGGGGCTCCCCTACTACAAGCTGAAATTATTGAGTGCTCTGTTAAGCGTGGAGCCTGAAGATATATTGCTAAGTGGCTGGCAGAGCGGAGTAGTTCATGGGATGGCTGGAGCGGCTCACGGGACAGCTGGTGGAGTGGAGTGGCTCATGGTGCAGGTTGCAACAGAACCCCATGTAGAGGTGGGGCAGTTGGCCTTGGACCACGTCAGGTGCCCCTTAACACTACCGCATCCCCCTCCCCCAGGCTGGGAGGTAAAACTCTGCAGATAAACTTTTGAACTCTGGGGCTGCACTGACCAGGGACAGAGACTTTTGGGTTGTTGGACTTTTGGGTGATTTTTGGGTTGCTGGACTCAAGAGACTTTTGGGACTTTGGGGCAATCTTTTGGGTGGTTGGACTTAAGACCCTGAGGGGAAAAGGATACTGCCAAACTTACTTGAGGGTGGGTCTTTTGCTTATAGTTTGTGTTATGAATCCTGTTTATGGTGTTCCCCAACATAATGCTGCATTGTTTTCCTCCTTCATTAAAAGGATTTTGCTACACTCAGACTCTGTGCTTGCGAGAGGGGAAGTATTGCCTCCTAGAGGCACCCGGGGGGTGGTATGTTATTGTCCCAGGTCACTGGGTGGGGGCTTGAGCTGGTTTGCATTGGGTTATTGAAACGGAACTCCTAGATATTGAACCCAGCCCTTGTTGCCAACTCAGAGAGGCAGAAGGATTACCTTTTTTAGGGCTTGTCCGGGATCCCTGGGTCAGTACCCCACGCAATCACCTGTTGAGTGTTCCACTGCATTGGGAAACAGTTGTGTTTATATTTTGAAGAAATTACTGTTTGTATAATGGCTAACATGTCAGGTTTGTTGGGCCCCGGCCCTGCAGCCTCTAGCTCAAGAGCCACAGCTTCAGCCAATGATTGGGCAAAAGCACTGGGGCAAATATTGGAAAAGGTTGTGCTGTCCCATGCTAAGTCAAACGCTTGTCATAAATTAAGGTTATTTGCTGAGGAAGAGGAGTTCGAACCCTGGTTGGATCATACCACTGAAATGCTGCAGGAGTGGGCCGTACCTGATGCAGAAAAGCGAAGATGTCTAACAGAGAGCTTTAGTGGCCCAGCATTAGATGTGATTCACACCCTGAAGCTCATTGACCCTGGGGTAAGTGTGAAGGACTGCCTAGAGACCCTTGATCATATCTTTGGGAGCGTAGAGGGCCCTGAAGACAGTTAATGTAAGTTCCTTAATTCCCAACAGCAAAGGGGCGAGAAGATTTCAGCCTATATACAGAGGCTGGAGAGACTACTTCAGAGAGCTGTCATGAGGGCAGCAGTGACTGCTGAGCTGATGGATAATTCATGGTCACCTGGTTGAAATAGGGGAAGTTTTGTAAGGGAACAGTAATCCCCTCTGTTTGGTGATCCCTGGCACATTAGACCCAAGTCATGCTGGGTCATTTGCGCTTGGCTAAAAGGGATCATCCCAGAGAATAGCTACGTGCGGGGGAGGGAGCGAGGGGTGTGCTGCACATCCACCTGGAAACCTGCAGCCTCTCCTTTTAAACGGCAACCACAGGCCCTCCTTTTAAACCACAAAACCAACTGGCATTGATTGCTATGGGAAAGGAAGGTGCTTCAGTTTGAAACCATTCCCATATGTTATGAACGTGGAAGAAGCCAACCTCCTATCCCTTTGGCTTACCATGGCTGCCTGGAAACCAAATTCTGTTACCCAGCCATGTGTGATGTGTCACCATATCAGCAGGTGCTCAATATAAAAGACAAAATGCAACCTTGTACCTAAAACACATGTGCTGTGCTGATGTGAATTGCTTGATTCACTGTGAAAGAATCTCCCTTTTGTTCTCAGAAATGTATCTTCTTAAAAGTCTACTCTCCCTTCCTCCCCCCTCCCCCCAGCAGCTGCAAATGTTTCTATAATCCCCATATCAACTCTGTCCCTGAGGTTATCGCAGATTAGAAGGCGGAAAAAATGCACTCACGAGGACAAGTTTTCAGAGCTCATGAAGTCCTCCCGCACTGATATGACACAGCTGAATGCATGGAGGCATTTGGTGGCAGAGGCCAGGAAAGCATACAGTGAGCGTGAGCAGAACACGCAGGAGGAGATGCTGAGGCTAATGGGGGAGCAAACGGACACAGTTAGAAAACCCCATTGCAGCAAAGCCATCCACTATGACCTGCACATTTCCCAGAGTCACTACTCTTGTTAGCAAAATGTTATTGATTGCTTTGGCTACTTGGATCACAGCAGCCTCCTCGGTAGATTTGCCCACTCCAAATTGATTCCCAACTGACCGGTAGCAGTCAGGTGTTGCAAGCTTCCATAGGCTATCACCACTCGCTTCTCAACTGTCAGGGCAGCTCTCATCTTATGATATTTCTGTGCTTCAGGGCAGGGGAAAGCTACTCACAAAATTCCATGAAAGTGGCCTTACGCATAAGAAAGTTTTGCAGCCACTGTGAATCATCTCATACCTGCAACACTATGCAGTCCCACCAGTCTTTGCTTGTTTGCTTGGCCCAGAATTGGCGTTCCACTGTATCTCATGCCCCAATACCACCATGATATCCCAATTGCCGTATCCTGTGCTTTCAGGAACATCTGTGTTCATGTCCTCCTCATAATCGTCCTTGTGCTGGTGGCTCCTAGCTAGGCTCTGCGCATACTGCAGGATAATGAGCAAGGTGTTTACAATGCTCACAAAAGCAGTGCGCAGCTGAGCAGGCTTCATGCTTACCATGCTATGGCATCTGCACAGGTAACCCAGGAAAAAAGGCATGAAACGATTGTTTGCCATTACTTTCAGGGAGGGAGAAAGGGAGGGAGAGAGGAGAGACTAATGACATGTACCCCAAACCACCTGCGACAATGTTTTTGCCCCATCAGGCATTGGGAACTTAACCCAGAATTCCAATGGACAGCAGGGACTGTGGGATAGCTACCCACAGTGCACCACTCCGTGAGTCGATGCCAGCCATGGTATTGAGGACGCACTCCACTGACCTAATGCGCTTAGTGGGGACATGCATGATTGACTGAACAAAATTGGTTACTAAAGACCGACTTCTATAAAATCGACCTAATTTTGTAGTGTATACATGCCCTTACTCTCACAGGGGACTTTCTGCTGCAAAAACGTAGGTGCCTATAGGGTTAGGTGGCAGCTGAGCCAGGGCTTTGTGGATCACAATACTGTCTAAATCTGGGCTTTGGGCTCCTAAGTCCTTTTGTGGATCTGGGCCCCCATCTTTAAAGAGGGGATAATGATATTTTCCTACCTCATAGAGATGGTGTGAGGCCTGTGAATATTACAAATGTGTTTGTAAAGTGGGAAATATTATAATGTCAGTCACTGGAAGAAGTGGGAAAAAATATCAATGAGTCAACAGTGTGCCCTTGTTGCCAAGAAGGCTAACAACAATTTGGGCTGTATAAGTAGGGGCATTGCCAGCAGATCAAGGGATCTGATCATACCCCTCTATTCGACATTGGTGAGGCCTCATCAGGAGTACTGTGTCCAGTTTTGGGTCCCACACTACAAGAAGGATGTGGAAAAATTGGAAAGAGTCCAGCGGATGGCAACAAAATGATTAGGGGGCTGGAGCACATGACTTATGAGGAAAGGCTGAGGGAATTGGGATTGTTTAGTCTGCAGAAGAGAAGAATGAGAGAGGATTTGATAGCTGCTTTCAACTACCTGAAAGGGGGTTCCAAAGAGGATGGATCTAGACTTCTCAGTGGTGGCAGATGACAGAACAAGGAGTAATGGTCTCAAATTGCAGCTGGGGAGGTTTAGGTTGGATATTAGAAAAAACTTTTTCACTAGGAGGGTGGTGAAACACTGGAATGGATTACCTAGGGAGGTGGTGGAATCTCCTTCCTTAGAGGTTTTTAAGGTCAGGTTTGACAAAGCCCTGGCTGGGATGATTTAGTTGGGGATTGGTCCTGCTTTGAGCAAGGGGTTGGACTAGATGATCCCCTGAGTAGGGACCGGGTGACCAGAGCACCACACTAAAATATTGCGACAGATTGGGGTGTCATCAGTCTTGCCCAGAGTCCCCTCCTGCTCCTCTCAAGCTCCACCCCCAATCTGCCTCAGGTCCCACCCCATCCCCACTCACAACTCCCACCATACCTTTCCTCATTCCCTAGCCTGCCACTGGCTTGCTGCATCCCTCCTCAGTCCCCCATCCACCAGTCACCTCCCCGCCCACCCGCCACTCACTCCTGTGGCGTAGACTTCCCCTCTGCTGGGTGAGTGCTCACCCAACACCCACCTCTTCCCGCCCTCACCCCACCCACCCTCATTCCACCCCCTTCCCCCAAGTCCCTGTCCCTGACCTGCCTCTTCCCCTGAGCGTGCCACATCCCCACTCCTCCCCTCTCCCTCCTGGAAAGCACTAAGTCAGGGGTTAGCAATCTTTCAGAAGTGGTGTGCCGAGTCTTCATTTATTCACTCTAATTTAAGGTTTCGCATGTCAGTAATACATTTTAATGTTTTTAGAAGGTCTCTTTCTATAAGTCTATAATATATAACTAAACTGTTGTTTTATGTAAAGTAAATAAGGTCTTTAAAATGTTTAAGAACCTTCATTTAAAATTAAATTAAAATGCAGAGCTCCCCCGGACCAGTGGCCAGGACCCAGGCAGTGTGAGTGCCACTGAAAATCGGCTTGTGTGCCGCCTTTGGCACATGTGCCATAGGTTGCCTACCTTGCACTAAGTGCTGCCAAACAACTGTTAGGTGGCAGGAAGTGCTGGATGGGGGACGAGCATGGACGTGGTGTGCTGGGAGGATGGGGGGAGAAGGAGGCGAGGAGAGAAGAGCTTGGTCAGCACCTCCTCCCACTGACCTCCTTACTCGAATATTGGGACAAATGGCATCTGGATCGTACATTGATTAGGACATGGGACAAAGGGTTAAATATCGGGACAGTCCCGATTTTATCGGGACATCTGGTCACTCTACTCCTGATGTCCCTTCCAACCCTGATATTCTATGATTTTATGATCAGTTGCTTCTGAGTCCCAGTCTTAAACTTGCTCACCCAGGGTCAGGGACCATTTGGGAGACTGAAGGAGAAGGATATATATGCTACAGATGAGCTCCTGGTATTGGAAGTGCTGACAGGTTCAGAGCAGGCTGGTATATTAGGCCTTTTTTTACTTATATGCAGCATACCCGTGTTTAACACTGTGACTCAAAGTGGAATGGACTTTTCCACTGGGCATGTGCTGGGGCACGTGGTCAAATGGAATCAATATTCATTGCTCAAAGTAAACTAAAAATCATCTTTTTTCACACTTTTAATTCACAGGCCAAGTGTGAACATTTTCAGTCTGAAAGATGATTATTTCTAAAAGTTTTGAGCATCTGAAAACAGGGTGGGGGGGTGAAGAGAACTGATTTGTTGCTTTAACTACAGTTTTTGCTGCACTAAATTGTACACTAAAATATTTTTTTAAAAGATAGTGGGTATGTTCCCAATGTGTTTATTTATTATTAAAATTATACCTAGAGGCCTGCGTCAAGGATCTGGGTCCCATTGAGCTAGGTTCTGTACACGCATATTACAAACGTGGGCCCTACCACAAAGATCTTACAATCTAACTATAAGATAAGAGACAACATGGGGGATACAGCAAACCAGACAGGACACTGGGGTGTGGGGAGGAGCTTTGTTCTTTCTTTTTTTGTCTTCACTTCTCTCACTCTCTTTCTTTCCTGCTTTGTCCATCACTTTAATCCCTCTCTCTCTTTCTTGGTGCTCTTTGCCTCAATCTACGTGCCTAAATTGCATATCTAAAAAAATTCAGTTTCCCCTGGCCCAGCTTCATCCCTCTTCCATCCAATCTTTAAACATTGGATCCCTTCAGCTTCTTCCCTTTTCTCACTCTTTCCCCTTGTATAGTTTCTTTCTCTAACCACATTCTTTTTTCATTTTTCTATGGACTTTCCCATCACTTTCCTCCCTTCCCCCTTCACTTACACCATCCCCTCGTTTTCTCCCATTTCATTCTCTCACTTTGTCTCTCTTTCCTTCTGTGACAGTTTGGGGATCTGTCTGTGTAAACTTATGAATTCCATTTGATTTTATGAACTCTATTTATTTGCTGAGTGAAGCGAGATCTTACACTCATCTGTAATTGTCTGTAGATCAAAGAGCTGGGTGATGGCAGCCATTAACACCTTCCAGCATAACAACACCCTATTCAAGCTCTACTCATCCACCCAATGGAATTTAAAATGTTGACAGCCTGAATGATTTATGTCCCAGACAGAAAGCAGAGAAATAATAACAGTCAGGGAGAAAGCAGGAATGGGGAATGAGAGAGGGGCACACAAACCCCCTGGCATGGGGGTAGGGAGAAAGGGGGAACTTGGTATAGTGAGAGGTGCTGTCAAGCTGCTTGCAGTGACTGAAGAGCGTGAGTACCGAACTGTTGAGAACCAGGGCACAACCCCCAAATTGGTTGCGTGTTCTATACCTAGGGTATGTCTGCACTACAAAATTAGGTCGATTTTATAGAAGTTGATTTTTAGAAATCAATTTTACACAGTCAATTGCGTACATCCACACTAAGCGCATTAAGTCAGCGGAGTGCGTCCTGACTACCATGGCTAGCATCAATTTATGGAGCGGTGCACTGTGAGTAGCTATTCCACAATTTCCGCAGTTTCTGCTGCCCATTGGAATTCTGGGTTAAGCTCGCAATGCCTGATGGGGCAAAAACATTGTCATGGATGGTTTTGGGTACATGTCATCAGTTGCCCCTCCCTCCGTGAAAGCAATGGTAGACAATCGTTTCGTGCCTTTTTTCCTGGGTTACCTATGCAGACGCCATACCACGGCAAGCATGGAGCCCGCTCAGCTCACCGTCACTGCTGCTGTTTTGGGCATTGTAAACACTTCACACATTATCCTGGATTATATGCAGAACCGGGCTAAGAGATGCCAGCACAAGGAGGATATTGATGAGGACATGGACACAGATGTTCCTAAAAGCACGAGCTGTGGCAATTGGGACATCATGGTGGCACTGGGGCTGGTTGATACAGTGGAATGCCGATTCTGGGCCAGGCAAACAAGCACAGACTGGTGGGATGGCATAGTGTTGTAGGTATGGGATGATTCCCAGTGGCTGCAAAATTTTTGCATGTGTAAGTCCACGTTCCTGGAACTCTGTGAGTTGCTTTACCCCACCCTGAACCACAGGAATACCAAGATAAGAGCTGCCCTGATAGTTGAGAAGCGAGTGGTGATAGCCCTGTGGAAGCTTGCAGCATCTGACTGCTACCAGTCAGCTGGGAATCAATTTGGAGTGGGCAAGTCTACTGTGGGGGCTGCTGTGATCCAAGTAGTCGAGGCAATCATTGACGTTCTATTATCAAGGGTAGTGACTCTGGGAAATGTGCAGGTCATAGTGGATGGCTCTGCTGCTATGGGGTTCCCTAACTGTGGTGGGGCAACAGACGGAATGCATATTCCAACCTTGCCAACCAGTACATAAACCGCAAAGAATACTTCTCAATGGTGCTGCAAGCACTGGTGGATCACAAGTGACATTTCACCAACATCAATGTGGGATGGCCAGGAAAGATGCATGATGCTCGCATCTTTAGGAACTCCGGGCTGTTCGAGCAGCTGGAAGAAGGGACTTACTTCCCAGACCAGAAAATTACCATTGGGGATGTTGAAATGCCAATAGTGATCCTTCGGGACCCAGACTACCTCTTGCTCCCATGGCCCATGAAACCTTTCATAGGCAGCCTGTACAGTAGTAAGGAGCAGTTCAGCTATAGGGTGAGCAAATGCAAAATGGTGGTAGAATGTGCCTTTGGACATTTAAAAGCTCGCTGGCACTGTTTGCTGAGTAGGTCAGACCTAAGCGCAAACAACATTCCCATTTCAGGGTAGCAGCCGTATTAGTCTGTAACCACAAAAAGAATAGGAGTACTTGTGGCACCTTGGAGACTAACAAATTGTGTGTTTCTCCTTGATGCAAACCTGCCCCCTTTGTTGATTTTATTTCCCTGTAAGCCAACCACCCTCCCCTCTTTGAAATAAAGTAACTATTGTTTTGAAACCACACATTCTTTCTTACTAATTAAGAAAAATGAGATAACGGACAAGGTAGCCTGGGAGGGGTGGGGGAGGAGGGAAGGACAAGGCCACATTGTTTATTGTAGACACACTAAAAATCAGACTGTTTGAATGACAGTCTTCTGTGGCTTGGGCCATCCTCTGGAGTGGAGTAGATGGGTGCCCAGAGCCTCCTGCCCCACCCCCCCACATTCTTGGGCATCTGAGTGAGGTGGATATAGAACTTGGGGAGGAGGGCATGCAGTTATACAGTGGATGTGGTGGGGGTCTGTGCTCTTGTTGGCTTTCCTGCAGCTCTAACAGATGCTTCATCATGTCTGTTTGCTCCTCCAACAGATGCTTTATCATGTCCATTAGCTCCCCCATTAACCTCAGCATCACATCCTGCCTCCTCTCTTCGCGCTCACTTAATTCTTTTCTGGCATCTGCCACTGAATGCCTACATGCATTAAGCTGTGCCCTATCAGTGTGGGAGGACTGCATGAGCTCAGAAAACATGTCATTGCGAGTGCGTTTTTTTTTTCGCCTTCTAATCTGCGATAACCTCAGGGATGGAGATGATGGGGGAGCATAGAAACATTTGTACCTGGGGGGAGATAAAAAGGGAGAGTAAAATTTAAGATGATACATTTCTGAGAACAAAAAGGAGAATTTTTCACAGTGAATCAAGCAATTCACAGCAGACAGCACATGTGCTTTAGGTACAAGGTCGCATTCTGGCTTTTATATTGAGTGCCTGCTGGTATGGTGACATATCACACACGGCTGGGCAACAGAATTCGATTTCCAGGCAGCCATGGAAAACCAAAGGGTACGCAGGTTTGGCTTCTAACGCCTTCATAACGTGGGAACGTTTTCAAACTGCAGTGCCCTCCTTTCCCAAAGCAAACAATTGGTTGGATTTCACATTTAAAAGGATGGGCTGCGATTTTCAGGCAGATGTGCAGCACACACCTACCCCTGCCCCTCCACATGGCCATTCTCTGGGATGATCCCTTCTCCTCTCCCCCCACTGCATGGCTATTCTCTGGGATGATCCCTTTTAGCCAAGCGCAAACAGCCCAGCATGAATGGGGTCCTTTTACTGTTCCCTTACAAAAATTCCCCTATTTCAACCAGGTGACCATGAACAATATCACTCTACTGAGGCTAACACAGAAAGATATAGACTGAATGTTGCTTGAATGTGACTAAAAGCCAGGACCATTCACTGCCATGCTTTGCGCTGCAGTGATTCCAGAATACTTGCTACTGACTTGGCGTGGTAAAGTGTCCTAATGTGGAGGATGAAATAGGGCAGCCCTCCCCAGAAACCTTCTGCAAAGACTTTCAGAGTACCTCCAGGATAGCTTCATGGAGATGTCCCTGGAGGATTCCCGCTCCATCCCCAGACATGTGAACAGACCTTTCCAGTAGCTGTACTGGTGAACTGGCCACAAATGCATCCCAGTTTTTCAGGGAAAATCAAACATTAAACACAATTGCTTTTAAACCCTGTACTGTAGTTACAAATGTGCACTCACCAGAGGTGCCTTCTCCACCTTCAGGGTTGGGGATCCCGCCTTGGGAGGGTATTAGCTCCAGGGTGAAGAAAAGTTCTTGGCTGGCAGGGAGAATGGATTCACAGCTTGCCTGCTGCCCATTCTCCTCCTCTTCCTCTTTCTCATCCACAAAATCCTCCTCCCTTTTTGCGTGAGACTCTCTCCTTGAAGGTGTCCACAGACAGTGGTGGGATAGTGGTAGGGTCCCCACCTAGAATGCCATGCAGCTGGTCATAGAAGCAGCATGTATGGGGCTCTGACCCGGAGTGACAGTTTGCCTCCTTTGTCTTTTGGTAGGCTTGCATGAGCTCCTTAGCTTTCACACAGCTCTGCTGCGTGTCCCTATTGTAGCCTCTGTCCAACATGCTCTGTGAAATTTTGGCAAATATATTTGCATTTCTTCTTTCTGATTGAAGTTTGGCTTGCACAGATGCTTCTCCCCATACAGCAATCAGATCCATTGTCTCCCTTTCAGTCCATGCTGGAGCTCGTTTGCAATTCTAGGGGGACTGCACGGTCACCAGTGCTGCTGAGTTTGCCAAGCTGACCAAACAGGAAATGAAATTCAAAAGTTCACGGGGCTTTTCTTGCGTACCAGGCTAGTGAATCTGAGTTCAAAGTGCTGTCCAGAGCAGTCACAATGGAGCACTCTGGGATAGCTCCCGGAGGCCAATACCATCGATTTGCATCTGCACTATCCCAAATTCAACCCAGCAAGGTTGATTTTAGCGCTACTCCCCTTGCTTGGGTGGAGTATAGAAGTCAATTTTAAGAGCCATTTAGGTCAACGGAACGGGGTTCATTGTGTGGACACATTCATTTTTAAATTGACCTAACATGGCTAAATTCAACCTAACCTCGTAGTGTAGACCAGGCCCTAGATTTCACCAACCAATTATCAAGTGGAAACTCCTCAGGCACTATAAGAGCCTTACCATGAAGTCACAGACAGGCTCCTTGGGTACTCTAATCTAGTTAGCAAACCCAGATGAGCATACCTTTGTGAAAGATGGTCTCTTACACGTAGCATCCCAGCAATATGCAGGTTACACAAAGGACCATGCACTTACCCCAGGTCAATTGCTCCTAAGATCTCACACCAAAGACAATGCTTTGTAGCTAATTCTATAATAAAACTATATACAAATGTATTAATTAGTAAAAAGAAACAAGAGAGTTTTTACAAGGTTAAAGCGGGTAAACATCTACACACAAGTGAGTTATAATCTTAAATATCAAAAGGCAATAGAAGCTTCTATAATAAGCAAGCTCTGTAGGTCCTTTAGGGCTAATCCAAGATCAGCAATGGAAATCTCTTGCTTATTCGTGGTAAACCTGGCATTCCAAAGTACAAGCAGCATAGAGATACAGTTCCTTCTTGTTAGAGGTTTTCATCCCTCTCCTCCCATGTGATCTGAGCTGCAAACTCAGCAGATGGGAGGAATCCACTTGCTTGACTCATCTCTATGAGGTGAGGGAAGTTGGCAAAATAACAAATGTCTTTTGTTCTCCTTACCGTCTCACAATAGTTCATCTGGTGTCAATGGACCTTTCCTGTTGGGCAAGACATATCACCTTTCATTGGAGATCAGCACTTCACACTAGTTAATGTGCCTCTCCTGTCTGGTGATTTACACAGTCACAGAGGCGTACAACTGCTCAAATATTACTTTGCAGTATGGGATACAGATCTTATAAATGAGATTAATACATGCAGCAACTCAGATGCATTCAATAAAGTCTAAATAATAAATACTTTCTTATAATTCTAACACCCAGGTGAGCCAGATGTATTCCAGCCTTGTATTTGAGGCATGGAGATCTTGGCATGAGCTGGCACCTGTTCTGCCACATCATAGGGTGTAGGGGAGCAGAGAGCCCCTTGAATGAGGGGGAGAATGGGGGGCCTTGGTATGAAGAGAGGGGGGAATGGGGGCACACAGAGTCACTGTGTGGAGGGAGAATGGAAGACCCTTTTATTGGGTTAAGGGAAAATGGTGGGACACAAGAGCCACTGGCATGTGGCAGAGGAGGGAATGGGATGGCACACAGGGCTGCTGACATGGGGGGAGAATGGGAAACTCTGGAGGTGTGGGAGCAGGAATGGGGGACACACAGAGCCTCTGACATGAGGGAGGGCTTGGAGGATAGTACACAGGGTGCTTGTAGGCCAGATGAATTGTATGCAATGAACTTGGCCTAGAGAAACAAAAGAGTTTGCAGCCGTCTAGTGAGTATAATCTTTAGTGTGGATTAAAACTTCCATTTTATGGCAGACCATATCAGTGAATCAGAAACAGGGCCAGCAAGCACCACCAGCAACTGTACAACTCTACCCTGGTGATACAATGGGGATTACTAAAACCCTTTGCCAGCACTCCTACTCATGGGTTGGAGCATGGAAAATCCTCTCTAGAAGAAAGGAGAAAAAGGTGTCAGAAACCCGTTGGAAGGGTGTGTGTGCGTGCATGTGTGGTAATCCCCTCACCTCATTCCTCCCACCCCAGCCTGAGCATGTGATTGGAAGACCTGCAATTTTTCTCCTGCTGATCACGTGACAAGGTGTTGCAGACTGTTTTGTACTTAAAAAACATGACCTCTGATTGATAAGGCCATTCCACCACCAGCAGCAAAAGCTAAAGCAGCAGACATGGGGTAAGGAGGGACCTGCCCCTCCCAATGGACACTGACCAAAATCCAAAAGACTCTCAAGACTAGTGAAGCAAGGAGGGGTTTGGATTCAAGTGTTTGTTGTGTTTCCATAATCTGTAGCTCTCCTATGCCTTCTAAGAGTGAAGTGTGTGTGTGTGTTTAAGAAGTTCCTTTGAAAAGTTTGTGCGTTACTTTCTTTAACTGTCACATGGTGCCCAAAGAGTTAAGGTATACACCAGCAAGCCCACAAGGGAAGAGATCTGGGGAGAGTGTGCATAAGCTACTGTGAGTCTCAGGGGGGCTGAAGCACTGATTCCAGAGTTGAGACAGCTGGAGTGCGGGGTCCCATTGCCAAGACAGATGTCAGATCTAGTATCTGCACCTGAGGAGCACACCTGAGTGATCCAGAGCTAGGAGCAGTGATCAGTCACTCACCAGGCCAGGGAGCTTGAAAGCATGTGGGTCTAAAGGCTGGGTCTGGTTATAACAGTCTGGCAACTAACTGCCCACAAGGGGGCAGGCAGGGCTGTAACACTTTCCCATTTCCATCTCTTTATCCCTTGACGTCTTGGCTCATTCTCTCTCTCCTCTTCCCCCTCTTTCCCTCCTTATTTTCATCCTCTGTTTATCTCCTTTCTCCCCTTCTCCTCTTTTCCCAGTTCCTCTCCTGAACTCACTTTCTTTGCAGTCCATTCTTCTGCCCTTGGAAGGTGACAAGGGGCTTTCTTCCGCTCCCAGCCTTCCATACACAGAAGGGAGCTGGCTGGGTTTCCAGGGGGAAGTTCAGTTATGAAGAACTGCTGAGATCATCTCTCCCAGAGTAAAAATGGGGAAACTTCATAGATTCATAAAGTTTAAGGCCAGAAGGGACCTTTAGATCATATCGTCTGACCTCCTGTATTATTGAATTACTCTGTTATCCCTATATTGAGACAAATAACTTATGTTTGGCTAAAGAATCTTCCAGAAAGGCAGCCAGCTGGATTTGAAGACATTAAGAGATGGAGAATACATTACTTCTCTTGGTTATTTGTTCCAATGGCTAGTCACCCTCACTGTTAAAAAATCGTGACTCCTTTCTAATTTGAATTTGTCTGGCTTCAGCTTTCAGCCATTGGTTCTTGTTCTGCCTTTCTCCTCTAAATTAAAGACCCGTTTAGTACCCAGAATTTTCTCCTTGTGAAGAAAATCACACACTATCATCAAATCATCTCTCAATCTTCTTTTTGATAAACTAAACTGTCTCTCATTGGACTTGTCTACACTTGAAATGCTCCCATGGCACAGCTGTGCTGCTGTAGTGTTTCAGCATAGACACTGCCTATGCTGATGGAAGGAGTCTCCCATTGGTGCTGAGGCAGATTATGGTTTTGTCAGGCCCTTAAGCCACAGCAAGTGGGGCTCCCTACCGCTTTCTACCTGCAGTTCCTCAACCCCATTTCCCCAGCAGGAGTGCCGGGGAAATGAGGTTGGGGCACCGGGGTGTGCCCTGCTCCGCTTGCTCACCTGGCAGTCCTGCCAGGAAGCGGTTGGGTTGAAGGGGCATCCATGTTTCCCAATTCCCAATTCTGCCACTGCATTGGTGTAGGTAATCTCCTCCTTGACAGGTGGTAGCGAGGTTAATGGAAGACTTCTTCCATCATCCCACCGCTATCTACCGGGTTAGGTTGCTCAGGGCACACCCCTGAGCCATGTAGCTTGGTCAGCTTAGCTCTTCAGTGTAGCTCAGGCCACTGTAAGGCATTTTCTCCAGTCCTACAATCATTTTTGTGGCTCTTCTCTGCACCCTCTCAAATTTGTCAACAACCCTTTAAAAATGTGGACATCATAACTGGATTCAGTATTCCAGTATCTGTCTTACCAATGCCATATGCAGAGGTAAAACCACCTCCCCTACTCACTAGTCCCCTGTTTATACATCCATAGATCACATTAGTCCTTTTTGCCACAGCATCACGCCGAAAGCTCCTGTTGAGCTGCTTGTCTGTTATGATCCCTAAATCCTTTTCATAGTCACTGCCTTCTGCCTGGGGATGTACAATACTCACCCCATCCCCACCCCTGCAGGCAGGAAGCTGCTGTGTGGGCACACTGAAGAGGGGAAACAAGACAGCAGCAGCAGGATAAGGGAGAACAGGGAGCTGTCTCTCTCTGCTTTTAGCAGAAGAGGTTTATGCTCCTTCAACAGGCAACAGCAATGGAACCTGCTCTTCTCTGGATCCCTGGACTAAGAATCAAATCCAGCCCCCAACCCCGCCAAACTGCTGCTTCTGGTTCAGGTGGAATCAGAGGAAGAATTGGTCTCATGGAACCTGGAGGGAGTGGATGGCTGAAGGGGCAGAAGACTACTGAAGATTTGCCCCATGTGTTGCTGAGAGAGGTCAGTGCCTCAGAGACCTGTAGGATCCACCGCTGCTCCTGAATTCCAAGACAGTGGGACTCTTGTAATGCCACTTCCCACCTATGGCTGGCCAAGAGGATGCAACTTGTCCTCTCTAACGTGGACCTTGTAGCAGTCATCCACCTCTCTGGCCCTGCAGTCTGAACTATTGCGTTTTGCTTCTCTCGAAGACCGCCTGGAAGCTTCAGAGAGGAAGCAGACAATTATGGACATATGGGGCTCAATCCTGCAAGGTACTGAGCAACTCCTGCTGGTTCTGAGTGCATAGTAATGGGAGTTAAGGATGCTGATCCCCTCCCACAGTTGTTCAGCCCCTTGCAGAATCAAGTCTGTGGGGACAGGTTTTCTAGGGCTCAGCACCCTGCAGCTCCCCCAGTGACAGTAATGGCCAGGCTTTCAAAAGAACTCACCTGAAAACCCAGTCACTTACACTGGTTCAGGAGCTGAGCTCTTTTGGAAATGGGGCACTTAATGCCATTGCTCAGGCCCTTATATCTCTTCCCTGTTTGCTTCTGAGAGCAATTCAGGGTGTTAATAACAACCATCAGGGCTCTGATGTGTCTAGGACTCAGCTCCCTGAGAGCGGCCTCACAGATTCCGCCCCATTGCGGCAGTTGAGATCAGCTGATCCTTTTTGCTGTAGGTAACTGGAAATGAACTCTCCAGGAGGGCACCATCCTGCCTTTCAAACACGTTCCCCTTGGCAGGTCTGCCAGAGCCTGTGCTTGGGACCCTTCAGGGCACAATAGAAAGAATATTTATTTGCTTTTTCACTTGATTGCATTTCATTTCTGCCTTTCATCCCTGACTAGCATGAGTTATTAGAGACTGTGGCTCTGAGCACTTGTGCTGCTAGCATTATCTGATGTGTGTGCCTTTCAGATTTTGCATCCCAGCACATGGAGGCAAGCAATTTGCCCTATAAGAGTTAATAAATACAAATTCCTCATTGACACAGTCACCTTACTCCCCTAAAGGCGCTGCTGTTTATTTTACCAATTTAATCCAGGGAGTCAAAGCTCCTGGAGGGAAGGATGGATGATTAACTCACAGAGGCACTTACTTCACATAACATATCCACTTAGCAAACCCAGCCCTCACTAAAGGGAAAATGGCCTGCTTGTCATTTGGCTACACAAATGCAACCTGCAAATGAGTCACCAAATTAATAGCAATATTGTGGGTCTCACAAACAGGCAGTGCCCTTTCTAATCTCCATATATGTGCGCCCTGTGGCAGCATCTGCCCTTCAGGCAAGTCTCAAGCTTTACACTGCTGACATTTCGATGGGAAAATAGACTAACACACACACGTTTGTGTGGATGGTGGATTTTATACCCCTGTTAGAGTGTTCAATACAGGCATAAACAGTCAGCTTTTGTTTAAATTCCTCTGCGATTCTTCTAGTGTTTTGTTGAAACAAATAATTTTATAACTGTGGTGTGCATGGAAGTGGAATAACAACACAGGCCAGGCAAGGCTGAGTGCCAGCAGGCAACTGGAGAAGCATCCCCCATACAGCTTTGCCAAGGCAGCTCAATCCTAACCTGCAGCACCCCTGCTATTTCCAGCCTGGTCCCTCGCACAACTCTGCCAATGCACATCAATGCTGACCTGGAGTACCCCTGCTCTTCCAGCCAGGGCCACTCACACGATCTGCCTGGGCACATCAATTCTGACCTGTAATAACTGCTGTTTCAGTCCTGGGACCACCACACAGGTCTTCAGTCCCGCTCTGCAGCCCTCCTGCTATTCTACTCCTGGGCCTCTTTCAGAAATAGGCTTTCAATGGTGCAGTGGTTCTGTGGCACAGACAAACCAACCATGGAACAGGATGAAGCCAGATCTATTTCCATGTGTGACTTAGTCAAAATTGGAAATTTAACTTTACATGTGACATACAAGTGCATTGAGCTAGCATATGGTCCAACTCCAGGACCTAACCACAACTGGGCCACACTTCTTCTCCCCACCTCTGCGATGGACTCCCCCAATACACAGCAGAGAAATTCACTCTACATGTCAATCTGCCAACAATCCTCTTCAGTCATTACCATGGAGCCTCCCACGATACACAGCAGTTCCAGAGCCCCTGCCCCATTGTGCTAGGGAGCCCCATGTCCCCTTTCAGCTGTGCCAATACCCTTACCTCCCCCACTGTGCCCCTTCTGCTGAATCAGGACCCTTATGTTCCACACTATGGAGATCTCCGCTTCTACACTTCCTTCACTGCGCTGTGCAGCTCCTATCCCAGCCTTCACTCAGCCAGCATCCCCACTTTCCCTGCCTCTAGTGAGCCCTCTACTATTCCCTTGCCCTTGGTTTCTTCATTGCACTAATTCCCTTAGATCCCAGATACACAGGGAAAATAGAGATGGGGTGACAGCAGGAAACAGGTAGCAGCATACCTTGATGAGAGAGGGATAACTCAGTGATTTTTGAGTATTGGCCTGCTAAATCCAGAGTTTTTAGTTCAATCCTCTAAGGGGCCACTTAGGGATCTGAGGCAAAATCAGTACAATCCTAATGAAGGCTGGAGTGGACTTAATGACCTTTCAGTGTCCCTTCCAGTTCTATGAGATAGGTATACCTCCATATATTTTTTGTTGAGGCCTCATCTGGAGTACTGTGTCCAGTTTTGGGCCCCACACTACAAGAAGGATGTGGAAAAATTGGAAAGAGTCCAGCGGAGGGCAACAAAAATGATTAGGGAGCTGGAGCACATGACTTACGAGGAAAGGGTGAGGGAACTGGGATTGTTTAGAGAAGAATAAGGGGGGATTTGGTAGCTGCTTTCAATTATCTGAAAGGGGGTTCCAAAGAGGATGGATCTAGACTGTTCTCAGTGGTGGCAGATGACAGAACAAGGAGTTATGGTCTCAAGTTGCAGTGGGGAAGGTTCAGGTTGGATATTAGAAAAAAACTTTTTCACTAGGAGGGTGGTGAAGCACTGGAATGGGTTACCTAGGGAGGTGGTGGAATCTCCTTCCTTAGAGGTTTTTAAGGTCAAGCTTGACAGAGCCTGGCTGGGATACTTTAGTTGGGGATTGGTCCTGCTTTGAGCAGGAGGTTGGACTAGATGACCTCCTGAGGTCCCTTCCAACCCTGATATTCTATGATTCTAAGCAGGGAGCAGCAGAGAGCCATCAACAATGGGAAGGATGGAGAGGTGAGACACCAGGCAAAGGAGAGAAAGGGGGAAGCCACTGGTGGAGGGAGGGAAACCCCCAAGGAATAGGGTAGATGAACCATCCATGAGCAGGTGAAGGCCCCGTAGAATGAGCAGGGGAAGCTTACTGGGAAACAAGGATGCAGAAGCACCAGGGGGCAGGAGGGGAAGTAACTGGCCCCCCCACAAAAAAACAGAGAGTTGGCAACCCCAGGAAATGCCAGGAGAAGGAGAGCAAGGAACGTGGAAGGAGAATCAGCAGGGAGGCCACAAAGGGATGCCATATATTGCAGGGAAGGAAGGTCCCAGGGGAGATTGAGAGCTCCCTTGGAGGGTGCTACCAGCCAAGGGAAGAGAAGCCTAAAGGAATAGAAATAGTGCAAAAATTAAGTGAAGAGAGAAAAGCAGGAAAGGAGGAGGAAGAGAGAGAACAAAGGGAAGCCGGGCGAGAGAAGGAGACAGTGAAGGAAAATGCCTGCGAAAGCAGAGACTGCAACTCTCTGGAGTATGGAGACAGCGAAGACACTGGGAAGGGGAGCGTGTACACAGGCATTGAGGATGAAGTGGGGAAGCAGACTGAAGGGGTCAGGAGGCATGGAGTGGGAAGGGAGGCCCAGACAGAAGAACACATTTTTTTATATGAACATGACAAAAGGAAGATATTTCTGAAGGGTTTTGTGTTGATTTTGTTTTTTGACCATTTACAAAGAGTCTGGTGTTGGGGAAACCAAACCCATCTGTGCTCCGTGCCAATAACCCCAAAGAACAAGCAGTAACAGAGACTCGAGAGGGAGGGTGCAGGGTGGAGACGTGTGTAGGCGTGACCATTCCTGGGGCAGTGTTTGTAGGGTAGAAGTCAACAGCCCCAATAGCATTGCCGGCCCAAGCATGAAATACTTGCGTAAGGACCCAATTCTCCCATGGTTCTCCCATTGCTTCCAGAAGTGTGGTCCTCAGGGGGGTGGCAGCTCCAGGATCTCGATGGGGCTATGGAAAGGCTGGGATAGTGGCAGAAGAAGGTCGGAGTTGTGGTCCTGGTGAGCTGGAGTTAGCGATGCACTAAGTGGGAAATAGTGAGTCTTGCCGATTAAACGCTAAAAGGATTTGTTGGCTTGACCTAGTTGGGATTGTAAAGGATGCTTGACTGGTATGCAGGGAGGTCCTGGGACTGGGGCTTTGTTTACCTGGCAAACTAGGGACAGGTGCTGGGCATGTTGGGTCCTTTTCTGGGACCAGAGGAGCAGGAGAGCAGCCCAGCGTGAGCTGGGAGCACTGCTGAGTGCTTTCCAGCTCCTCTAGGGAAGGTGCTATGGCAGGTGATTCCTTTTAACTCTAATTAGGTGTGAGGGCTGGAGAGTTGCCTTACTCTGCTCTACATAAGAGGGAAGCTACAACGGCCTATTTTAGGGACATCCTGAGACAGTGGGGAGAGAAGTCTGGAAACCCTGAGTCCAGGGAGGCTTTGCTCACTAACTGGCTGGGGGGAGGCATAGTGATGATGCAAGTGAGATTGGGGACCCCCTCTGGAGCCTGTATTCCGGCCTCGTGCTGAGCAGCGCCCTGACAGCCGTTATCGGAGATGCTGGTGCCAAGGGAAACCTCTTTGTGTTCGGCATCTTCTGAATGTTCCTTCACATTGAGCAGCACCCTGGCACAAAGTGTAGGGAAGCTTTTGGTTTGAAGCTGGTTTGTGGGGCTCCCTGCATCATATAGCTCCAAGGGGATTATAGGGAGAGGGGCTTGAGAGTCAGTATCTCCCTGCCCCACCTGCTCGCGAAGAACCCTTCTTCCTGGCTCCCCTGGTGAGTTCACCCAGAGCTCCATAGCTGTGAGTCACACAACCAGCCTCGCTAGGACAGTAACTGCCCCGCGCTGTATGGGTCCCAACTCCCATCAGCCCCCTCGCGCCTTTGCTGCACCATTACACCCAGGGCGGGGGGGCTGAGCTGCGCCTCTACGAAGCCCCCCAGCGCCCCACCGGGACTGTCTCCAGAGCTGTGAAACTTCTCGTCCGGATAGCTGCCCCGGCACCTCCCCTCCAGCCACTCCTCGCCCTGCCACCGGTCCCAGCACACCTCCTGCAGCGCCCCCGGCACCCAGAGCGTACCCCCGTGCCACAAGGGACTGTCACTGTCCTTCCCCTTCCTGTGCCCGCACAGGCACCAGGAGATACTGACTGTCTATTCCCCCTTCCTTGTCAGTGCTCCACCAGGACTTCCCGGGCCTCCCACTGGACCACCACTGAGCTTCCAACTCTGTCCCCACTGACCCTTCCAGCCGCCACCGCTAGCCTCCCAGCCCTCCCCACTGCTCTGTGCCTCATTACTTCATCCCCTGCCCCGTCACCGACCCCCCTCCGGTCCCGCCCCACCTTTGGTATCCCACATACCCCCTCTCCTCCTGCCCGGGACCCCGAGCACCACCAGGCCCCTGAGTCCCCTTACCGATCCCGCCCAGCTCCTTCACCCAGGGGCGGCCTGGTTTGTACTTGGATTGCCCGGCGGGAGGGGAGCAGCGAGGGTGGGGGCTAGGGATCTGGTAATTTCATAGTGACAGCAGACATCTCCCGTCCCGATTATTCAGCGCAAAACCTGAGCAACAGACAAAGTGAGGAAGCGCTCGCACCGAGCTGCGTTTTGTAAAACATCACTGCAGAAATAAATCTCCTCTGAGATCTGCGCCTCTCCCAATCCCTTAAATCGATTAACAGATTATCCCCTTTAATCAAGTCATCGGGAAGGATCTGCCACTAGGGGCTTCTCGCGACTACACAATATCCCCTAATTAACGCCTAGAGAAATCGCTGGCAGTTTCCATCCTTCTCAACTAGGAAGATAAGCGAATAGTTTCCTGGCCAATAAAAGCCAGAATCATATATGGAGGTTTCTGAAGAAAATGTTTAAGGGAGAGCCGGATAATCCAATGGAGAAATCTTAATTGGGTGCCTCAGGGAGAAAAACAGGACGCGTTTCAAATAAAATGAGTTCTACTGGGAATCGCCATCACAGCTGGGTTTGCTGCTCACATTTAAGGGGATCAGAAATGTGGCGCTGGGGTGAGAAGCCCTCCCGTTACGCGGACCCTTGCCCCAGCCATCCCCAACCCGGCTGCCCTGCCTTCGCGAAGGGCGGCTGAGAAACCTCAGCAAAAAAAGCAACTGTGGAGGTTTAAGGGAAAAATTAACAAGCAGAAAGTTGGTCTCAGCCGCCCACTGGCAGGCGCTGGCTGGAGCCTCAGCCTGCACTGCAGGTGTGTGCGCTGCTGAAGAAAGGTTAATGTAAAATCTGTTGAACAGCCAGCCACACGGAGCCCCCTTCGGCCGCTTTCCGCCATCTCTGCTCTCACAGCAGGGGACTCTGCTGGATTAGAGACACTTTGGAAATCCTGTAGGCTCGAAGAGGGCAGGGTGTTAGGGAAGCAGGAGGGGGGCCTTTCTCCATGTCTCTGTGCTGATGGAATCAGCCTTGAGCCGGCTGTCTGGGATGTAATCCCCTTCTCTGGTAATTAAAAAAGTCAGCATTACAAGGAAAACGGTGTGCAGTAAAATGTAATCAATTCTGTGGGAGCTTAACCATCTGTTAAAGGTTAAATCCATACATGGAGGCTGATGTCAGGATATTCATACGGAGGATTTGGCTTTCGGTGTGTTTCGGGGTCTTTAATCTACCGCATGGCTGAAGCAAACATCTGTGGGAAAATATTACTGGCCCCATATTCATCTGCTCGGGGCTAGAGATGCAGTCGCCCAGTAACCAGTAACATAAACTTCCTCTCTCCGGGCGGAGAGGCGAAGGCCAGTCAATGGGTCCCCGCGGGGGTGGGTCCTAGCGGGCAGTGTGATCAGATTTAATGGGAGTTGTGTTCTTTCCGTTCAAACAGGTTTTCTTCTTTGCAATAAAGTCACTGGGGCGGAATCCGTCTCCGTCAGGCAGTTCCGTGCCACGCTGGGAAGATACCTGACCTTTTCCTCTATGGAAATTATTGCAATCTCCCGGGCATTAGAATTAACACATCGCGCTCTCTCCCGCCCCTCGCCCTAGTCAGCAAAGGGTTAACCATTCCGGCAGTAATTACAGCTCCAGCTTTCGACTCCTCTGTCCACCAATGCGGTGCTGAAATGCGAGGCGGGTCCTCCCTCCGCTGCTCTGTCTGTGAGCCCGAAAGTAGTTGGAAGTCCAAGTGTTGGACAAACACAAGTGGGCGAGCGGCACAGCAGCAGCGGCGGCGCTTTCAGGCCCGGGCTAACCACCGCACCCTTCGCCTCAGATGCCTTGTGCCCGGGGAGACAGCGCAAGCTCCTGCTGGGTGGCACGGGTGGTCTCGGGTAAGCCTTATCCCTGGAGGCGCTGCCGGAGCAGGGGCCCCTGCGCCATGGGGACTGGAGTCTGGGGCAGCGGCTGGACTTGGAGCTGGCAGATGCTGCTGCTCCTAGTGACTTCTTGCCTGGAGCCGGCAGCCGGCCAGCTGCGCTACTCTATCCCCGAGGAGCTGGAGCACGGCGCCTTCGTGGCTAACATCGCCGAGGACCTCGGTCTGGAAGTGTCCAAGCTGTCGACGCGGCGGTTCCGCATAGTGTCCGGGGCCGGCACCAAACAGCACCTGGAGGTGAACTTGGAGAACGGGATCCTCTTCGTCAACGAGAAGATCGATCGCGAGGAGGTGTGCGAGGCCGGCGGGGCCTGCCTGCTGCACCTGCAGCTGGTGATCGAGAGCCCACTGGCGCTGTACCGCGTGGAGGTGGAGGTGCTGGACATCAACGACAACGCGCCCAGCTTCCCCTGGCCGGAGTACGTGCTGGAGGTGACCGAGTCGGCGCTGCCGGGAGCCCGCTTCCCGCTGGAGAGCGCGCAAGACCCAGACGTGGGCACCAACTCCCTGCGCACCTACCAGCTCAGCCCCAACAGCTTCTTCTCCCTCGAGGTGCAGACCCGCAGCGACGGCAGCAAGTTCGCAGAGCTGGTGCTGGAGCGAGCCCTGGACCGCGAGCAGCAGCGCAGCCACCGTATGCTGCTCACTGCCCTGGACGGCGGCCTCCCGGAGCGCTCGGGCACGGCCGGAATCCTAGTCACCGTGCTGGACGCCAACGACAACGTGCCGGCCTTCGACCAGCCCTCGTACGGGGTGAGCCTGCCCGAGGACGCGCCCCCAGGCACGCTGGTCATCAAGCTCAACGCCACGGACCTGGACGAGGGCACAAACGGCGAGATCGAGTTCTCCTTCAGCGGCCACGCGCCGCCCGGGGTGCGCCAGCTCTTCAGCGTGGAGCCGCGCAGCGGGCAGGTGCGCCTGGCAGGCCCGCTGGACTATGAGCGCGCGCGCCTGCACGAGCTCTACGTGCAGGCCAAGGACCGCGGCCCCTCGGCGGTGGCCGTGCACTGCCGGGTGCTGGTGCACTTGCTCGACGTCAACGACAACGCGCCGGAGGTGAGCCTCACCTCGGTCTCCACGCCCGTGCTGGAGGATGCGCCGCCGGGCACCGTGATCGCCGTGATCAGCGTGCTGGACCGGGACTCCGGAGACAACGGGCAGGTAAGCTGCGAGATCCCCCACAACGTGCCCTTCCAGCTCCAGGCCGCCTTCCACAACTACTACACACTGGTCACCACCGCGGGGCTGGACCGCGAGGCCGTGCCCGAGTACAATGTCAGCATCACGGCGCGGGACATGGGCTCGCCCGCGCTGCTCACCAGGAAGACCCTGACCGTCCAGGTGTCGGACATCAACGACAACGCGCCCCGCTTCCTGCAGCCCTCCTACAGCGTCTATGTGCTGGAGAACAACGCCCCGGGCGCCTCCATCTGCTCCGTCAGCGCCCTGGACCCCGACTGCCGGCAGAACGCCTACCTGTCCTACTCTATTGCCGAGGGGCACATCCAGGGCATGCCCGTGGCCACCTACGTCTCCATCAACTCGGACAGCGGGCACATGTATGCGCTGCGCTCGCTGGACTACGAGCAGATCCGCAACTTCCAGGTGCAGGTGCAGGCCCAGGACGCGGGCTTCCCCCCGCTCAGCAGCAATGTCACCGTCAACGTCTTCGTCCTGGACCAGAATGACAACGCGCCGGTCATCGTCTCGCCCGTGCCCCGCAATGGCTCGCTTGCCACAGATGTGGTGCCCCGCTCGGCCGACCCCGGCTACCTGGTGGGGAAGGTGTCTGCCCTAGACGCGGACTCCGGGCAGAATTCCCGGCTCTCCTACCAGATCCTGCAGGCTACTGACCCCAGCCTCTTCAGCGTGGCCCTGTACACTGGCGAGCTCCGCACCATCCGAGCCTTCCTGGACAAAGATGCCACCAGGCAGCGCTTGGTCATCCAGGTGCGGGACAACGGGCAGCCGCCGCTCTCCGCCTCGGTGTCCCTACTGCTGTCCGTAGTGGAGAGCGTGCCCGAGACGCTGTCCGATTTCAACGAGCTTTCCCTGAACCCCGAGCTCTCCTCCTCCACGCTCACCCTCTACCTCATCGTCTCCCTGGGGTCCGTGTCTTTCACCTTTCTGGTGGCCATCATCATCCTCATGGCCATCAAGTGTCACAAGGACCGGCACTCCCTGCATGGCTACGGCTGCTCCCTCCCCGCCTGCTGCTGCGTGAAGGCCAGGGCCTCAGCCGACGTCTTCAAAAATTCCAACATCAAGCCCCAGCTTTCCTCGGGCAACAAAGTGCCCACCAACTGCCTGGACGGGGCGGGCAGCGGCCCTCCGGGCTACTGCTACAAAGTCTGCCTGACCCCGGAGTCCTCCAAGAGCGACTTCATGTTCCTAAAGCCCTGCAGCCCGAGTCCCCCGAGGAACAACGAGAAAGCCGCCGAGAACTTACCAGGGCCGGGAAGGAAGCCCCGAGCGGCCAATAACACCGTCAGTGCCGCCAGCCAGGTAACCCTGCGCTGCAGTACAGCCGGTGGGGCTCAGGGAGACGCACCGGGAGAGAGTGCCATGAAATACCCCTTCAAGGGTTAGCCCAGCTTTCCCCTCTTCTTCTCTCCAGCCCCCGCCCCCTTGGAAAAGAATCTGAGCTGGGAGAAATCCTTTCATTCAGGCACATCTTTTTAAAGATAATTACCCGACCCTTTGATCAAGTGGCTGTGTCGGAATTAGTACCCGTCAGACAGCAGGGAATTCTCCAGCACGCTCCTTACCCTTTTCGGTTAATGATTTGGGGAAGTCAGGCTCATTTTAAATTAACGAAAGTAGCAGAAAGCGCTCAGAAGCGGAGCCCAGCTCCCATTAAGACTGAAATACGGAACGTGCCCAGGAAAGCCAAGGGCTGTCTCAGGAGATGACTGTCCCCCTTTGAGGGCTCTTGCTTAGCCTCCGATCGAGGCTGCACAACCCCGTAGCCTTCCTTCAAGAGAGCCAGACGTGACAGCCGGGCTGCAAAGCAAGCGGTAGTTTAAGCCTCTTGAAATTTCACTCTCTGTTCTGCATTTCCCCATAGCACATATTACAGGCGGCAGGAATTACTCAGGCGCTCTAGTGGCCCATGGGGATTTTCAGCTCCTTTGTCTCAATAAGAAATTCAGGCAGATACACCCGGCTTAAGCAGATTCAGATGGAGCCGTTGCCCAATGCTGCATCAGTATCGCACCCAGTGCCTTCCTACTAGTGACGATCCTTTTCGGGTTTTTATTATTTATTTATTTATTTATTTATAAATTGCCCTAAGTGGCTTTGTTGGAGGGCGGGGGAGGTTTCATGCGGTGATTAAAATCCTTCTCAAACTAAGGAGGGGAGCGAAGGGGGTCATGCTGCAGTATTGCCTCTTCAGTCCTCACAGTTGAGACCTGGTGTCTTGTTTGGTTCTTTCAGAGGCATCTCCTTGCCTTTTTAACTGAGATACTTCGCCATTTCCCCATTTCCTAAGGACACCACTTTTCTCCTGGCATCTATTAAAATTAATGCTGAAATATTGTCATTGAAGGGGAAGAGCACTTTGCAGAAGACAAATGCCTGACATTTTGGTGAACTGATCACTAGATGGTGCAAACGCCTAGACTCTGTGCTCGGAGAGAAAAAAAGATTTAAAGAGATTTTTATGTCAACATTTGTTAGGTATTTAAATGAATAACGTCTAATTTTTTAGATGAAATACTCTTTCAATAACGCGATTACTGGGGATGGATGGGGATGAGAAGCCTAATCCACTTACAAACATTTTACTTTTAACAAAATATCCTTTTTTAAAATAAGCACAAGACTTTCTGTAGACAGGTTTTCTTTTTACATTTTCCCTTGGATCATTGGACACAGTTGTCTAATATGTTAACACGATTTTCCTCCAGTCAGTTACAAACTCCCTCTAGTGACATTCCGCACACAGCTGATTTCCACACCTCTCAGCCTCAGGATGGTGTAGGGAGATACCAGACTAAGCCACCTCAATCGAAACTAAATAATAACAAAAAAGGTTTACAAATATTAAGAGAAAAAAATCTGTAATGAAAGAATGGATCCAGATTTACAAACAGGGGTTGGGAATTAAGATATGAAAACTGAGGCAGCAGGGAAGAGGGAGAAGAAAGGAGGTGTGATCTAGGGTGTGGGAGGAGACAAGTCTGGAAGACTTCGCTTTTGGCTCAGTCAGAGATTTCCTGTGTCTCTGTGCCTCAGTTTCCCCTCTGTAAAATGGAGATAGTATTACCTCACAGAGGTGCAGTGAGGCTTAATTCTTGGATGTCTGAGGGGCACTTTGAGAGCTGGTGGATGGCTCTCTAAAGGGGCAAAGCAAGTTCCTATCAAACCTGTGTTACCAAATGCCAGAAGAACACTAGAGGGCTCAGTTATGTCCAAACAGTTACTTTGGTTACTGCCACGGGCTAGTTGGCTTCAGAGGCACATTGCTTTCAGAATACAGTCATTGGCCTGATTCCTATCTCACTCCCGCCACTGTAACTCCACTGGCTTCTTTCCCTTGGCTGTTTTCTGGAACGAGGGCGGAAGTGGGAGGGAGATATGTCCTGAGCTCACCGGATCTCATCCCTAATACATTTCCCACCCCTCATGCTGCCTCCCAAGGAAGGGAAGCCTGGAATTTGAATGCTCACTAATCTGTCTTTTCAGTTACAGCCACCTCTAAGACATTTAAGTTTTTACCCCTAAATCTTCAGAAATGGCTTCCCTGATTCGGACTCGCTTTTGAGCTTGCACTTGGCCAATGACCAGGATCAACTGCACCCAGTTTGCGCTGACCCTGGCCTGAGAAATCATTGACAAGGCAGGAACTGGAGCCTTCCAGCGTCTGACCTAAATGACAACGAGGCAGGCATATTAAATAAAACTGTGCAACAATAGTGAAATAATTGGGGATTTTTAATGCAAGCCAAATCGAATACAGCTCCCATTTCACAATCCAGCGAGTCTGACACTGAGATTAAGAAATCACTCTGGCTAAACCCAAGTTGGAGTCTGACCGAGAAAACAGAATACAAATGAGCCCCTTTGAAAGCCCTGTTTGCTTCTCCGTTCATGTTTCTATCTGATGTTCCATCACCTCCTATTCTTTGAAGGAGATGGATTAGAAGAACAGGGAGATTATTTAGACCGGCAACATATTTACAGAGAGCAACTGAAGTGAGTTAGAGTGCGGGCCAGAGAGGGTTTTCAATGGATTTCTGGAAGCAGACGGCTTGTTGCTTCACTGGTGAAACATAAAAGATAAGACAGCTCTCTTTGTTAGTTGTTCTAAACGCAGAAATCCTACAAGCAAGCAGCAGCTTTGTTCCTGCGCTTTGGCAGGGACAGTAATTAAATACTGTAATCTGAATGAGATCCGAAAGCAGGCCAATAACTGCATGCAGAGTGACAGCTTTAGCTTTCAGTGGGAAAGGTAAATATATCTCCCCCAGACCAAGGAGAATACTGCAGCATTGTCCTGCCATTTGCCCTCTGTCTCTGTCTTGCACTTTTCACTCCTCGGGTAGCGTCAGGTGTATGGGTTCTTGGGGGTGACTTTTTTTAATCAGAGCTGGAGATTCTGTCAAGTGATCAGTTTCACATAACCCTAGGAGATATATCTAGAAGGCATCTCACTTCTCTTGCTCTAGCGATCATTTCCCACCTATTTCGCAGTGTAGCTAATTCACCCCCTAACCACATGGAACCTGGGCCTTCAGTGATTTCTCAATTTACCTGGGAAGCAGGCAGAGTTCATCTAGCGCAGACCAACCCAACCTAGCCACATAGCCAAAAGGATCTAACCGAATTCATTCAATTCCCTTTGCTGTGACCATTAAGTGCTCAACGCTTTTTTGGGAGGAGGTGATGGGTATGGCAAACCCATGCGCCAGAAAGATGGAAATTCCATGTGTCTAATGTAGTATATTTCCTGTGTTTTACAGATCAAACAGCCCAATACGGACTGGCTGCCTACAAAAACCCAGCTATCAGCCCTGAAAAGGTACCAGAACCGAATACTTAGAGGGCATGGGGTAAAGGGGGAGGGATGGTTATTGCTGACCCGAATATGAGTGGAGTCTACATGGCGTCTTTGTTGTCTTGATGGTTCTCTTTAGTTCACAGAGTCTGGAGGACGTAGGGGGAGTCTGCAGAGGAGTCCAGAAAGAGCACGACAGGCTTCGTACCCTGGTCACTCCAGTCTCTGGTTAGTGTTGGGTAGTGCAGAACATCACACTCCTAAAGTCTAACCGGGCAGCGCCCAAACTGGCTGGGGAAACCGAACCAGCCTGCCAGTCTAAGGCCCTATCTGAGCCTTTCATTCCCCACCAGCGCTGTATGTGCTTTATCCCGCATCGGAGCCCGGGCTGCTCCAAACCCTAGCCTCACCCGAGGTCAGTGCATCGCCAGGAATGGGCGGGGGCAGCGAAGGGAGCACTGGGATGTTGGAAATGTATCTTGGTAGTGAGAGGAATCTTCCTATGTACCAGTCACAACAGCTATAGGCACCAGAGCTAGTAATGTAGAGCGGTAGTCCAGCGCCACCGGCCTGCAGCCCAGCCCCTTGAACGGATTCATTTCTTCCTACCTCGGGCACGTTAAAGGCAGATTAAGGCATGGCTGGATTGGGGGAGGGTGTATCTGGCTGTCTGATCCTCTCTGGTCGCCAGCAGCTTTTCCCGGCTCTAGCTAACATTTGCTTTCTCCAGAATTCCAGAAAGCATCCGGAGCCTCCAACAGCATTTGGACCCCCAGATATGGCCCCCTGTACCCTCCGCACATTCTGCCTCTGGATTACCAGCACAACGTTTATATACCAGGGACCCCAACCATGGTGGCAAACAAGGAGGGGCCCCGCTGCCTGGATCCGGAGGACAGGAACAGCTTCTCCACTTTTGGAAAGAGGGAGAAAATGGCCACCTATTGCGACATAGGCGACAGTATGATTATCAACAATGACCTAAAATAATGGCTGCCAGACTAGAGCGCCGGGCCGAGGCAGCTCTGTTCATGTTCCTGGAGAAGCTGAGATGGGATCAGTTGTCCTTTCCAGCCTGCAGTTTTCATACAGTGCAAGAAGCAGTGGAGTCCACAAAGTGCCCTCCTTGCTAATCTGCTGAACAGTGTGATGCGAAGACATTGCCTGCAGCCCAGGTACCCATTATTATAATTAACCAAGTCCAGTCTCCGGTCTGCAGCTGGACAGAAGAGGAGATGGATTTGTAGTACTTGAACTGAGAGAAGGAATGAAATAGGAAACTGACGAATGACATTAAGATTCTTCTCATGTCATTCTGCAGGGGCGGTAGCTGGTCTGTGTATTGATGGGGACATGACCCTTTAGTAGTGGATGTGAGGATTACACGAAGAATTTGCCTTGTGTTAAACACATCCCCATGCAGACTTATTCTGGGGGCCGAAAATCCAAGCAGCCCTCGGCCTTCATTTCAAGAAGCCTTTAGCAAGCTCCATTTTGTAACTATTGTAACTTCTTTCCTTGTGAGGCTATGTGAATGCATCAAGTACACGTGTTTGTTTCTGACCGTTGAACGCACTGGAATGGCTGCAAAATGCCATGTTAAAATCAAGAGGGCTGAGAGAGCTACTCGGTTTAAAGCAAACATAGACAGTACCTGGGCAGGGAGAACTCTCCATAAATTAAGGAGTTATGGAATACTGTAATAATTTCTTAGACCTGGAGCACAGATCAGTTACAGGGGAGACATGGAGGCAGCGCACATCATGCTAAAACCAGCCCATTGTTTCTGGCCTCACTGATAGTTAAAAAACATAACAAACAACTGCCGGGTGTTGTAATTTTTGATCCTCTCATCTGAACGCAGATCTCATCTAGGAAGACAGTTTTTTATTATTAATATTATAACTAAAAGTTTCCAGGATCTAAGAGTTCTTAAAGAGAGAGTTTATGGGCAAGTCTCGCGTTCCCAGGCAAGGGACCCACACCTCCTCCTCTTTGTGGTCTGTGATATGGAAGGGGGATGGGATGGAGACTGGGCAGCCAGGGGATACACAGAGTGGGGTTATATCATCTTTTCTACTTAGCCTTCCTCAGGAATCTCAGGAGCACTGAAGGCAGAGACCCTGGTTATGGTACCAGAGTCTTAATGAAGCCAAGTTACCATTTAGCCTGGGACTCCGCATAGGGGTCAGATATGGTACAGGGGTTCAGTCTTCTACCTGAATGGCGTTGGCCTCCTGCAAGCCCCTGGAATCCTCTACATTTAGGGGAAGGTTCTGCTATCTTATTCACCAATAACAGCCCCTTTGGTGATGACTGTGGGGTGGATCTCAGCGAGATTTCCTTCCCTAGAGCCCACTTTTGTTTTTTCCCCTATGAGACGTGTAAAAAATAAACTCCCCTTTTTGACTGGTGAGCAGTAGGGTGGGACCCATCTTTAGATGGGGAGATGACCTCTTGCACACAAGCACATCACTGCTCTAGCTGCCCTGGCAGATCAAAGAGAAGTTTTCACTCCACCCCACGTTGCTTTTTAAGGCATTAAACACACAATCAGGCAGAATCCCAAATCAAAAACAACTCTGCCCACCTCCTACAAACTCCTCTGTTAGTTATACTCAGCCTAGAGTCCGAAGAGTGTATTTCCTTTGAGAAACTCAACCGAAGATAATTGTCCACCACCATCGAGAAAGTCCAAGCTCGTTCAAATTTGCCATGCAGGTGGGAGTGAGGACACAGCTCAGATCAGGCGATTCTACTTTTATCTTGCTTGGGACTAGCCCCCGAGATCCCAAAGGTCTCTGAATCTGAATCTCCTCTTTGTTGACAGATTTGAACTGACAAACCTATTTAAAATAACACAGAGGAACAATTTTCCTGGAGAGCTATGTTGGTCTGTGGGCATGGAAACCATGTGGAGAAGTGTGCCAGAGTCACAGAAGGAAGATTGCTAGGCTTTTGAATTACAGCTCATTTCGAACCATACAAGCAGTGCATGAGAAATTCCCTTTCAGCAAGTAGCCTTTGTTTCACAGTGTTTGCTTTATACTAATAACTTATTTTAATAGCTCAGACAGCTCTATGGCTTTTCTGATGGGCAACAAACAGCAGCCACGCTGGCAGCAGTTTCTCCGATGGTTTTGTTTTTCACCTTTCATTGAGCAGAATATTATTGTCGTCTCCGAGCAGGGACTTGGCCAAAGCTTGCTGGAGATCTTTTAAAGCTCTGTAATTTGCTGCATTTACTATATTGGATGCTAGCAATATTAAAATACTTCATCTTGTCGTTTCCACAGAAGAGCCCTTGCTTTCCTTTTAAAATCTCTGCTCTGTGCACTATTGCATTCCTCACCTGCACGGCTTCCGTTCAGGGATGGCTGCAGTATCCCTGTACATACTTCGCTGAACTCTTGGCCCCTTCAATCACTTCGGTGGTAACAGGGGCAGCTCTATGTATTTTGCAGCCCCAAGCAAGGCAGTCAGGCTGCTTTGGGAGGCGCGCCTGAGGGAGGTCCGCCGGTCCTGCTCCTTCTCCTACCAGCCGCCGAATTAGCGTGGGACCCTCGGACCTCCCGCAGAAACGCTGCCAAAGGCAGCCTGACTGCCACCTCACGGGGATCGTCAGGCCGGCCCCCCGCGGCTTGCTGCCCCAGGCACCCGCTTGGGGGCCGTCAAACTTATTTCACCAGCTCCCTGAGGATTCCCTCAGCGTTGGGGGAACAAGTAGGTGGACTAGCCATTCTCCCTGACCCCTCTTCTGGCCCTGGGGAGAAAGGAGGTGTGGCTGGAGCAGCTGCAGATCTTGGAGATCCCGAGCTGGCAGAACAACCCCATGGGGCTGTTTTAAGTGGCACAGGGGATCAAGGTGTCCCCCTGCTCTTCTCAGGGTTAGGACCCCCAGAGGTTGCAGAAAGTCCCAGTTGCTCACCTGCCTGGGCGCCGATCCTACAATAACGGGTCTAGCCCGTTCAGCTGTGCTAGACACAGGGTTGCTAACCTCTCTCCGAAGAAAGCACTTCAGTATCCTTCTGCATGAAAGCTGCAAGCTAAATACAATGACCTATTGGTGTCCTTTGCATTGTTTCTACTATTCAGTTAAGCTTTTCCTGGGAGACACGGCACCCACACCTGGCATCTCGATTAGCAGGAAGACAGGCACCTATCCCTGGATATGTGCCAAAAGCAAGGACGTAGGTGTCTGGAAGCAGATGTGTCAGATTTGCCATGGAAAAATCCTCCCCTCTCCAACCGCTTTCTTTCGTTCTTTCTAGTGGAGTTCCCTGGTTAGCTGCAGAGCTTGGTCAGCGTCAGTGCAACTTTCCCAAATACAGAAGTAAGACTGAGGGGGGAGGGAAGGGGAGCCAGGGTCATCAGTACCCTCCTCCCAAGCTCCAAATACAACCTACGCTCCACCTGCTTGTGATCCCCAAATGAGAGGATGCCCACAGTTAAACGGGGCAGATTTTCATCACCTGATCTTCCCGCTTTCTCCCATGATTGATCAGCAATGACTTTTTAACAACGTTGACGTTAAATTGTCATAATTAGGCTTTAGAGCTAACCCCTAGTGGAAATGAATTGGGTCAGTCATTGTTTTCTCTGCCGAGTCTGCCAGCTGTGGGCTAACCAGTGCCGATTCTACAGCTGGTTTTGGGGATGTAGATGTTATTTATCTGTTCGGAAATGGACAGAGCTCACCAAGTCACTTCATAGGGGCCACTAAACAGTGGCCAGGAGGTAATCTTCGGTGAAGCATGATCTTGCAGTTAAGGAAAGCAGGCGTCGAATTCGGGAGACCTGACTTCTATCCACATTCCTGCCACATGATCTTAGGTAAAATAAAAACAATCACTCTGTTCTTTATTGTAAAACGAGGCTAATGATATTGCCTTATTTCATAAGTGAGCTGTGAGGTTTCTTTCAAGTCATATTTATAAAGGGCTTTGAGATCTTCAGAGAGAGTGTTTTAAATGTTTTATTATTAATGATTAGTTTTTGCCAGATTCAGAGCAGGTTCTAGATATGAAATCTTCATATTCCAATTTTACAATTTGGCATATAATTTTGTGGTCATAAAGGGGTGGTTTCCTGGCCTGTGAAGAATGTTAAGGAAAAACAAAGAAACTTCAGGAAGCTAAAGTCTTATATCCTCATATGAAATTAGATGGTTTAGAGAAACCCGATTGCTGCGGAAAGTAATACAATCAAAAAGCCATAACTCCATTACATTGACTTAATTCCCTCTAACACTTAGCGGGCATGTGCCAAATTCCGGGGTGCAATCCAAACCAGTGAGGAGTTTTGTCACTGCCTGCCTTGTAATCCCGAGTGCTTCAAAATGCTCTGCTGCTGTAGTGCTCTTGAGCGAATGTTTCTAGCCAGCATAAAAACATGCACTGAGTGTCTGTGTGTTAAGCCCTGGTTCAGTTTTCTGTTCCTTACAGCCTACCTACAACACAGAAGCCCCAATGAGGTTACACCTGGCAAGATGACCCCAATGCGTCAGAGTCCTGAATTTTCCCAAAACTATGGGCTCTGCAAAGTGGAGCCCTCTCCTGGATCATCAGAGAGGTATTAAGGTTCTTTTGTTCCTTTCGAAGATACAATACCCAGCATTACCACATTAACTGAAGTTAACGTTCACCTTAAATCAAACACAGTCCTGGCTTGGTTTGATTAAAAGTAAATCAAGTTTGTTAACAAAAAGAAGATAGGATTTTAAGCGAGTTCAAGTAGAAAGAGTAGAGTTGGAACTGGTTACCAGCAAATAAAAGTGAAAAGCCCTTTCTAGGAGTCTAAACTTAACAAAACATGCTACAACCTTTGTTCAAGGTAGTTTCTTTACCAATCTACCTCCCAGCAAGATGGCTGACCAAGCCTTAGGTTAAGCTTCCCCACAAAGTCCAGAGTACTTGGTTCAATTGTCTTCTTAGGTGAAAGATCACTTGTGGTTTTCTGTCCCCCCGTTTTTTTAGTCCTGTGAGTCTTTAAAATGGATTCTTCTGGAGGTTATCCCCTAAAGTAAAGTTCATTCAAGCCAGGAGGAAGGTGACAGAAGTTTCATGATGGTTTCTTCCCCTGCTTGTTGGTTAAAATGCAAATCAACCTGTTCCCTGCAATCTCCTTCCCCTCTTGATGGTCCTATGTAATTTACATTCCCCAACCCCTTGTCTCTTAATGTACCTTGGAAATACCTTCCAGGTGTCAGAGCCACTCCTTTGTCCAGGGTGGAGTTACTTTAGCCAAAGGCAATTGATTTTGAATTGTCCCAGTGCTAGGAGTTCTGCACTCTCTCCAGGGAGCAGGTCTGCCTGTTAACCCATACTTTTCCAGACTAGAGAAATTTAAGTCCCAGTATCTCTCTTCCCCATGCATTCTTTCCCATTCACTCTGGCAGCTTTAATAAATCCCATGTCCATCTCCAACAGAACAGAGCTCATAACATTAATCAGAGGACCTGCAGGTACCTCTTAGGATCCTGTGTTAAATACAGTTGCATTAACTGTTCATACATTTTGGGGGTATGATGTTATCTGATTAAAATATGACCATACAGATCATAGTTGCAACCACTATTATATATTTGCAACAAATCTTGTACAAAATGTGGCATGTAAGACGTCTATTAAAAGGTTATTATTTTCTGGTTATGATTATGCTATATGTATGTATGTATCATTTTTGTATTTGACGTTATGAGTATTGGCTCTATACCTGGATTTCAAATGTTTTCTCCTGGGGTAACTAACAAGGTAGTTAGCCAGCACATCTTGGAGGGACTATTCAAATTGAGTGGCCCATCAAAAGGACACTTAACTCACAATGAACATGTGACTTGCTGATGTGACTCCAAACACTATCTGGTCACCTGTGATTTTCCACTAGGCATGCTGAGATTTTTGTTTGAAACATTGAGTTTCCCTCCACATGGCAAACAATATAAAAGGACCTGGAAACCCCACAATTTTGCCTCTTTCCTGTCCTTTGGGATCAGAAGAACCTATTATCTGATGAGACTGGTTGTAAAGAACCACTTCTCTCTGAATCCAGTGTTTTTGGTGGTGATGTAAGAATTGGAATGCCTGAGGAAACTGCCTTTATGTTTTCTTGTTAGCCAGTGTGGTGAAACAGGAGTTAATTTTGTGGCTGGTTTGGTATATCTTATAAAAGAATAACCACCAGTTTGATGGGAGGTTCTTTTTCCTATTTAATAAATCCTTATATAGTTTGTTATAGGACTGGCTACAAGAATTCTCTTTGTTGTAAGATCTAAGGTGCAATTGACCTGGGATAAGTGAATGGTCCTTTGGGACTGGAAGTAACCTGAATATTGCTGTGATTCTTGGCGGAAGAGACCACCTATCACAAAAGTATGCTCACATGGATGGTGAGCTAGATCTGAGTACCCAAGGAGACTGTCTGTGACTCCATATTAAGGCTGTTATAGTGCCTGAGGAGTTTCCACTTGATAATTGATTGGTGAAATCTAAATATAGAATTCACAACCAATTTGGGGTTTGTGGCCTGGTTCTTAAGAGTCTGCCCTGAGGTTGGTACATATGCTCTTGAGTCACTGCAGATCAGCATTACAGGGACCATTGCAGAATTCATGTTAAATTCCCTTCCCCCATGCCACCATCTAAGAAAAAGGAAATTTAATCTCACTAAGAGTTCAACAGAGACAAATCATTATCTTTACCTTGACTCCTATTACCTTTGAAATTAATAGTGTACACTATGTATTTTGTTGTTACCAAAGCAAAAGACAGCAATATTCACAGACTATAATTGCTGTGTATCAATTTGGATAGGTCAAAAAGGTGTTGCTTTCAGAAGGGCATAGTATAAAGAACTCAGAATTCTGGCCCTGAATCACAAAAGTTAGAGGTGGAAAAGATATTGATCAGCCAATCCAACTCCTTGTAAATAAAGGAATATAGAAAGTTTCTTATCCTGGGACACCATTTAATTGTCTAATATATTTCACTTTCAGGATTTTTCTCATATTATTACCTTAATTTAAATTTGACCTATTATACCTTTGTGTATCATGCTAATTTCTGTCTATCCTTAAGGTGGGAAGCAAATCCCTTAATTAAGCATATTTCAGTATATATGGTACAGACTTCTTTTTGCGTGCCTTAATCCCATGGCCATCCCATGCTCACCCTAATGACACAGCCAGAAGCCTTTAGTAGATTGCCAAGGTTACAACACAATGCTGGAAACTCCTATCTTGCCATATACTGAATATAAGAAAAAATCAGGGCTGTGGTTCAAACACTGTTCTGACTATTCTAACTAACGTGGAACCAAAAGAGCCATCCATAATGGAAGTGCTTTGGGAATGAAGTGAATAACTGGATGAAAAGTCTTTTCATTATTGTTGAAAGTTAAGTGGCTCCTTTATGGAAGGCAAAGAGGATGTCTCTAACCAGGAACTAATGAAAGTTACTCCTCTTCTCACCCCTTGAATTCAAGTGTTTTTCATGGAAGGTGCTAAGTCAATATAGGTTGGGCAGTTAAAGCTTAACATTTTCCTTACAGCTTCAACTGCAGAGTTCCAGCCCCAGAGGAAGCAACGATTAAATATATATATTTAACTAACTGTGTACCTAACTAATATGACCTGCAACATTTTGCTGCCTTTTGCCGTATTTGGCATGCTTCTCACTGAAGTGACTTAAATAAACTTAACTTTATTTAATTATATATATATATTATATATATATAATTAAAGAAAGGGGACATATTAGTTTATCTCCTGAAATTAATTGTGCTTTTGCATAGTGTTTTTACTCTCAGTATTTACATCACTTTAAAAATATTGTTTCTCTGAGCCTGGTATACAACTTCCTGAAGGTCAGGCAGCATAAATGGTGAACACTTCAGTATCATAGAACCTCAATTTCACAGTTTCCAATTTCTGTGACCTACTTTTGTCTTGTTGGTGGAAATCAAACTACAATGATGAAGGCTCAGTTCTGATCTAATTTCCTCATTGGCATATCACAAAAGGAATAGCATTTCCTTTTGAGGGGCGGAAGAAATCTCTGCTTAAAACTATAGACACACCAGGATATTACAATCTTTGTAGAGAACACGCCTGGTCAGACTCGTATGTCCAATATGTCTCTCTTCTTTGAAGATCTCCCACATGGGTTGCATATGATTGCAAATGGAAGATCTTAGAACTACAACCTTGTTATTTTTGTGTTCCTTCTTGAACTAGTGCTAGGGCATGTCTCATGAGCATTGACTACTTTAAGTATTATTGAAACATACACTGCACATGAGCATCCTCAGAAATACAGTCAACAGAGTGCTGTCTTTTTACACATGTTTTTGCACATTTTGAAGATAACTCAGAGATCAAAAGGCAAAACTCAGCATTCAGGGACCCGAAAGACAGATTGTGATAAAAATGAATGTGTGAAGGGTGTGCGTGTCTTGCGGCTCTCAAACTTCTGAAGATTAGCTTATGCTGCTCAGAGGGTCAGTAAGTTTGGCCAACCCTCTGTAATATGCTTTCACTTCAGTGAGAAGCATGCCAAATAAGGCAAAAGGCAGCAAAATGTTGCAGGTCATATTAGTTAGGTACACAGTGCTTCTGGGCTCAAAACACAATAGGATTAATTTTCATGCTTATGCTTAGTTGAATAGGCTCTTTGGACTTGAACATTATTTATTTCTTCTTAATAACTTGAAATCCTTCTGGACTGGATAGCCAACATGAAGTCGAGAGCTAGATACACAATTGAAATGTGAGATAGATGGCTCTGATCCTGCAAACACTTAAGCAGGTGCTTAACTTTAGTCATGAGTAATGTAAAGATATTACAGGATTGTTTCAATCAGGCCCACAGATTACCTCATGGACCCAAGAAAAGCAGACACACCCACTGCTTAGGCAGATAAACCACTAAGTTCTTAGAGCCAAGGACAAGGATTCATTTGCATAGGTACAGAGTGTTACACCCAGTGATCAAGTGGGATGTTGCAGGCCAGTGAACTGGTTATAATCACAAGGAGAGAGGCAGAGACTTTTATACACAATATTACACATCCTCTTTTATCAACACCCTTTTTCTCATTTGCTCCCCCAAAATTTTCCTTCCCTATTGGGTAATATTTATTGTCAAACATGATCCAAATTACACAATTTAGCAATAACAAAACTATCAACCCTATTATATAAAAGAGATTTTGTTTTCCCTAGATAGCCCAAAACCTCAATATTGGATGGCCAGATGTTAATATTCTTTGCCAGGAACCTTTGTTCACACTTTTCTATCTCTAAAAGGTTATACAGAGGTTGTAACAACCACTTGAATACATAGGTCTGCACATTTGAATACATAAGGCACACATTCAGCTTAATTGTGTTGCCCTCTTTTTGTGATTACAGCCCTGAAAATATCAATGTGAGATCAGAGGTTGTGGCCATAGACCTAATCTAAAACCCACTGAGGTCAATGGGAGTCTTTCCATTCACTTTAATGGTCTTTAGATCAAGCCCACAGACTGATGGTTTGGATCAAACCCATTCAGAGGTGGTTTTAGTTTCTTCAGTGACTCCAGTTTTTTCACAAAGATTAAAATCAGATTAGTATTCCCATATTTAGCAGTGACTGGGCCCAGTTATACATTGATTTCCCTTGAAAGTGCACCAGTGGCTCAGCATGTCTCTTAGCCCATTCACTAGGACAATTCAGCATTTTGAGTTAACAGTTACCCCTCTATTTCCTTCATATTATTCTATCACTAGTAGTTTTGTGTTAATAAATGTATTTATATACATCTTTCTGATATTTAACCTTTGCCTCAGATTTAATGGCTTGAAAATTGCAAGGTAGGATTGTCATGTACTGCTTTCTCTGCTCCTTTTATTTTCTCTTTTACTCACCTGAAAACATCTTATGCTACCTTCCCCATAGAGATAAAATGTAGAAACAGGCCCGAGCTGAGTGAACTGCATAACTCCCAGTTTGCCTATAATGCATTTTCAGTCTAAGTGGTGGAAATGTCACAGATTCTGTTTGCAATGTTCATTCTAGTGGAATGAATCTTTCTTGTTAGTGATAATAGGAATTAATCATCTTAATTATTGTGAGAGTAAGTAGACACCTTTGTGTATTGAATAACTTATGACATTTTTGTTCAAAGAGCTCAAATCAAGCCTTAGAAAATAAATTAAATATGACCCTAGAGCAGCCTGCACTTTGCCTAATGACTTGTCTACCATGAAATTCAATGATGTACAAATCTTACAGTTAAATAAATGATGTATTTTTTGCATGTTTTAAACAATAGGAGCAATTTTATTACAGAATTCTGAATTCAAAGTATTTCTCCAACGCCAAGAAATAGGGCAAACAAGTTCATGCTAAACTGATTGAAAAATAAAGTATTTGTGCAGTTGACCATCAGAAATGCATTCAACAGATCTGGAGGCATGTGTGATGAGTTCTTTTTACTTCATTGCTAGGGATATCTACAATAATAGGTGAAAAAAATTACAAGAAATAAGGAGAGAGTGAAGACTCCTGGAAGGGTCAGTGAGATCTCCATATCAAATCTGCTTATTTTAATAATGTTTACAATAGGGAATATCATTAAACAGCTACAAAAATGTCTTATCATACATTTTACCTGTGCAGAAAATAAATCATGTTGATACAAAGAAAAGATAAAGGTAGAAAAGCGGGAGAAGCTTTATGAGTATTAGCAGGATTTCAGATAGGCTGGGATGTAGAGTACGTATGAAAAGGTAGCTGCGTCTGAAATACAAGAATTGGGGTTAAATTGCTATATGAACCTGGAGGAAATAATGAGCTGTCTGAATTTACTCTGTTCTCTTACAATGAGTCACCACATTTCTGTATCCAAGTCTTCATCTAAATAACACTGGTGTTCAACATTCCATAGTGATAAAAACATAAAGGAAGATATTTATAGAAGGATTTAACTCAGTTGTTTTTTTAATCTATCTGAAATCCAGGTGTTTTATGAGCACCAGGAAATACAGCTGCACTAGTTTAGTTCCTGCTGTGACCTGACAGGTTGCTAAACATCCCATGGTGACAGATAGTGATCTAGAAATAAAGAGTTAAAAGGCTGACAGCTTTGATTTGCTCATGGTATTAATGCGTTACCCATCAAAAATAAAGTGGTTTTGATTCTGCTGGTTTTGGTCTAAAGTTTTATCAAACTTTTATCAGAGGTCTAATCCTGACCCTGCTGAAATCAATGGGAAGTTTGCTATTTGATTCAGGGGGAGCTGTTTTGTGGTGCTATGAGCTTGACACTGGACATCATCAATGATGTTCTAGTCCCAATCCAGCAAAGCACATAAACACCTGCTTAATTTTAAGCAGGTGAATAGACCCATTGAAGTCAAACACATGTTGGAGTGCTTTGCTGGCTTGGGGTCAGAACACTCTGCACCTTGCAGAATGGAGTTGGTAAGTTACAAGAAAGCATTGCAGTTGTGCTGCTAGGTTGCAAAGATGCCCCCTTAATGCAGCCTTCCCATCCAAGTCTCACACAGCCTCTGTCATAGTTTTAATTATTGTTCACTCTTTCTGATATACCCTCCTTTCCCTTCTATACAACTATTGTTGTTTGGAAACAAATTAGTTTACTTACCTATGAACACTTTTACCTGTTCTCTCTCTTCCAAGAGACAGAGCGAAAGAGAAAACTTGCACACACAAACAGGTCCACAATTGCCCTGGTTGGCTGCCACCTAACCCTGTAGGTGCCTAAACTCAGTTGGTGCCTAAATATTTGCTGTAAAAGTCCCTTAGACACCTAAGTTTCTGTCTCTGGACATGTGCACAACAGTTCACTCTAGGCATTCAGATGTCCAAGACCCAGTGGGAGCCTCAAACTAGGTGTAGACGGGCATTCCCTACCTATCTCACCTGTGGGGTCCAATCTGGTAGGCCTCCTTTGAGCACACCTACCTGATAGGGGCCCATTCAAAAGCTGGTTGCAGGAACAGGTGCTGGAACCTCCCTTATAAGTTTTAGACCAGTATTCAGAGCACTCACCAGGGGTGTGAGAGAACCATGCTCAATCCCTCCTCTGCTTGAAGGGCAATAAGGGGTTGAACAGGGGTCTCTCACCTCTCAGGAGAGAGCCCTAACCACTAGGTTAGGGGATATTATGAAGTGGAGCTCCCTCAATCTCTCCTGTTGGAGTGGTTCCACTTTGGATAAATACTTAAATAGTCATTGGGCCAGAGAGCATGAGAATGACTCTATAGCAGGGGTCAGCAACCTTTCAGAAGTGGTGTGCTGAGTCTTCATTAATTCACTCTAATTTAAGGTTTCACGTGCCAGTAATACATCTTAATGCTTTTAGAAGATCTCTTTCTATAAGTCTATAATATATAACCAAACCATTGTTGTATGTAAAGTAAATAAGGTTTTTAAAATGTTTTAGAAGCTTCATTTAAAATTAAATTAAAATGAAGAGCCCCCCAGACTGGCGGCCAGGACCTGGGCAGTGTAAGTGCCACTGGAAATCAGCTTTCAGGCCACCTTTGGCACGCATGTCATAGGTTGCCTACCTTGCTATATAGACTGGTGGTCAAGGCACTCATCTAGGCAGAGGGAGACCAAAGGCCCTGTCCCCTTATTATTGGATTATTTATCCAAAGTGAAACATCAAGTTTGTGTGGCATTAGGTAAAAGAAACAGCTTAGACACCTGATTCCAGGAGATGGTTCCTGGTTGTGGATCACAAGCAAAGAGAGGCACCTCTCTGTAGCCTGGACTTAGGTTATGTCTACACTGCAATTAGACACCTGCGGCTCACTCAGGTTTGCAGGGATTGGGCTGCAGGGGCTGTTTAATTGCAATGTAGATGTTTGGGCTTGGGCTGCGGCCTGAGCTCTGGGACCCTCCCACCTCACAGGGTTGTAGAGCCCAGGCTCCATCCAGAGCCCAGATATCTACACTGCAATTAAACAGCCCCACAGGGAGCCCAAGTCAGCTAGCAGAGGCCAGCAGTGGGTGTTTAATTGCAGTGTAGACATACCCTCAGAGATCTAACTCCGCGCAATGGGCAGGGCTTATGAGTCAGGAAAACCTCCTTTCCTTGGCATCTCCCAAGGGCTAGATAAGGCCTAGAATGCTGGCTTCTGTGGGTCTCATTCTTAAGCACCCGTCTCTCCCCATGCAGTGTGCTTAGGTGCCTAACTGAGGCTTTGTGGATTTTCAAGATGCCTAAAAGCTTTCTTGATTCACTGAATCAAAGGCCTGACAGAAGTCTATAAAAAGTATTGCTCATGCCTTATTAAATTCAGCTATCTTCTCCAAAAGCTGTCTCAAGGTAAAGATCTGGTTTATAATTGAATGGCCATATCTAAAGCCTCACTGAATAGTCCAGCCTTTTCCATGAAGTGCATTGCTGATTACCCTGGGAACTATGAAATTCTACAAATGTGTAATCTTGAACCTTTCAGTGTCTGGAGTGTTGTGTGTATTAACTGAAGGTAAGGAACCTTTCTGTCTAGCTACTCAAATTGTGCCCATGTTGTTTGCCTCCGTGGATGTCTAGTTTGGCCCCTCAGAGCCTTGTCCAAAACTGCCTCTGATTGTTTTTCTACTCTTGTTTCTACTCATCCTGTATTTCACCTACATCCTCTCCTCTCCACCCTCATGTCACCATTCTTTTTCTTCTCCCACTTTCTTTCATGGCCCCCTTATGCCTGGAATTACTTCCCCATCCCAATGACCTTCCTATCCCTACCCCATTGCATCAGGTTCCCATTCTGTATTCTGTCAAATCCCAACTAAAAATTTACCTCTTCCATGCAGCCTACAAATGCTAACTGCCCGGTCTCAATAAAACCACACTGGCTCCCCCATCTGTACCACAAACAAACACAAATATTCAGGAATTATCACCATTCTGTGGCCTAGACACTATAGGAATGGATGCTTTATAAATACCATGGCTACTAGTTAGCGAGACAGATAGACAGAGCTAGATTGTTTGGGTCATGCTTTTCTTGTCTTAGACTGAAAGCATCTATCTAGCTATCTTGCACTCACACCATGGTATACAAGCGCCTCCTAGGGGCAAGGAACTTGTAATCACTTAACTAATACAATTATTAATCATAATGAACCAATGACCACCAAAAACCTGTTGCTGCGACTCTTAACGCTACTGATCTGTGTCACAAAGGACGATAACAGGAACAGAACATGTGCCCATTATTAGCCACGAGGACTTTTGTCTGGTTCCACTGGGCAGTGGAAGTTCTCCTCGGCAGTGTGGAGACTCTTTGAAGACCCATCCAACTGGTCTTGGGGCCTAACGTTTGTTTGACAGATTCAGAGTCACTGATAAGAAGCTCAAGTTACTGACACATGTAACCAGATATGGGCAGCCTCAGAACACCGGAACTGAGGTGATCTGAGGCTCTGGGCAGTTCAGGCTGACCCCAGTTTGCGCAACAAAATATGGTTAAGGATTTGATATTGGCGTAATATGGAGAGCTGAGGGTTCAAGTAGATTTGAATGCCAGGGGCAGTCTTGCCCTCACTTCACTGGGGTTCCCGGGAGTTTAGTGCATGCGGAATGTGGTCCCCAAGTCTTTGCAGATGATCTTTCTTCTCCGTTATGTGTATTTGTTTATTTTACTTTATATTCCTGAAGCATTTGTGGAACAAAGCGCTAGCTGACGATTCCAAATGAAGCCTGTTGCTGTTATTCTGCCTGTTTGTTATGAGCAGGGTATTTTCTCCTTGTGTCTCTCAAGAAGAGTTCAGACCAGATCGTGTGAACAGAACGATCCCAGCCAAAGCTTCTCAGGACACACAAGATTCTCACACAGTTTAATCAGTTTCTGATGATTGGATTTTTATTTGCTCCTTTCCCCTTGTTGACCCTTTCATCTGGAGAATGAAATGGTTTAAGGGATTATTTAAGAAGAATTTCCCAGGGTCAGATTTATTCTGGTCTGTAGCTATTTGCGATCACTGTGAATGGACACACTCATTTGTAAAGATCTGCTGAAGTTCCAAAACACGCGTTACAATTCTAATAAAAAATAAGCGAGTGCCATAATGTATGGCAACTTTAGGTATTGCGGTTGACCAACAAGAAACTGAAATCTGTATGTCTGTCTGCCTTGCTAATTCAGAGACAAATTTAGAAATTTACTGGTGCTCTACTAGTGTTAGTATCTCAAGATACGAGAAAAAGCAACGTGAAGACTTTATTCTTAAATGATTGCTTCTACACAAGAATTTGGGTCTGAATTATAGAGAACAATCCTCAGCGCAAAACAGGTGAATTAAGTTAAGAGAAGGACAAAGAGGCTATTCTTGTATTTTCTCCTCATGAGTTGTTTCCTAATAAATGCACAGTTCAACAGCCAAAGAATTGAACACAGAATACAAGTGAAGACTATCCTAAAAAAACATATTATGCTAAAGACCTGCTTTGCTCGGTGCTTAGGTGCCTTGAAAAAGTTTCCCCACAATGCTTTCAAAGGGAGGTAGTAAAAGTAACTAGAGCGAGAAATGAGACTGAGAAGAAGACGCTATCATGACACTTTGTGCTACCTGAAGCTGGAGTTTAAAAACTCAGTTCACTTATATTGCCTTACTGAAGGGACTCTGACAGTTGCAGGGTTCTAAACAAGAGCAGGGCCAGTGCAACCATTTAGGCGGACTAGGCGGTTGCCTAGGGCGCTGAGATTTAAGGGCTCCAAAAAGCACCCCCAATTTTTTTTTAAATGGTTGAACAGCCACTGCTGCTGGGACAGAGAGGTAGTCTGAGCTGCCAGCGGCAGCCGGCAGCCCAGGTGTACCCTGGGTCAGCGTGCCACCGCGGCAGCCGGAAGCCCAGGGGCGGGGGTCCCCTGGCCCAGGGAAACCCCGGGCTGCCGGCTGCTGTGGAGGCGCACTGACCCTGGGTCAGGGCGCCGCTGCGACAGCCGGCAGTCCAGGGTATCTGGAGGGGGCGGCAGGCAGCTCCCGTGGAGTCGTGCCTGCGGACGGTCTGCTGCTCGCGCGGCTCCAGTTGACCTCCCCCAGATACCACTGCGGCAGCTCCACCGGAGCCGCGGAGCACTGGACCGCCCACAGGCACCACTGCGGCAGCTCCACTGGAGCCGCGGGACCAGCGTGCCAGGCAGCGAAATTGCCGTCAGCCTAGGGTGCTCAAAACCCTAGCGCCGATCCTGAACACGAGGCTTCTTCTTAAGGGAATTCGCATTGGGTTCCTCTATCAGTTTATCCTTGAATCTCAGCATCGATGCCTGCTCACACAGAGAGTTATTAGTTTAATTTTGTTTTGAATTACAACAGGAAGCAGAGAGAATTGGAAAAGAAAACACGTTTTTCCAGTCGAGAGGCTGGAAATGAGGCCATTTATCCTGGGAAACGTCAATGGGGAACAGATTCCCAGCATTTCTGGGGGTAATTGTTAGCCGACGAGCAGCAATTTGTAAAGGCAGTAACAAGGGGTGGAAAGAAAATATAAATTATTGGCGTATAGGCTGATCTGTTAAGTAGGTTTGTGTGTCTGATTTCATCCTGGTTCATTTGACAAGACCTCGTGAACAAAGCATTAGGTTGAGAATGATGGGGATTGTTTAGTATCAGAGGGTAGCCGTGTTAGTCTGGATCTGTAAAAGCAGCAAAGAATCCTGTGGCACCTTATAGACTAACAGACGTTTTGGATTGTTTAGTGGACTGTCGGTCTGTAGGTTGTGTAGATCTGAGAACAAGTTAAAAAATGTATATTCATTCATACTACAAAACCCGTGAAAAGTTCTCCCTACAAAAATGTATTGTCTTGAGAACTTCCTGAGGGAGGGAGAAATAAGGAAATGGAAAAAAAGAGTTAATAAAATAAAGGATACAGAGGCAGTGAGATTTCCTGGATATCCTCTCCTGGTGGTGGAGTTATTGGAGACAGTATCATTTTTCCTGGCTTGACTCTCAGGAGCTCCAGGAATAGTCCCACTAACCTAGGAATGTTGCTACTCTACAGATAGTATTGGTAATGACACGTCCTGTGCTGGGATATGAAATGCCTACAGTCACCTATTAATTGCCGGTGATTACAAAATCATTGCATTTGTGCTTTGTAATTTACAGCCTTATCACATTCACCAGCGAGGATTTCATGACCCTTTCCTGTGTGTGATACAAATTCCACAAAAAGAGTAGATTAGATGTAGACAGCATAATGCTTAGTGACAGGCCCTCTCAGAGGTTCAGAGAGGCCCAGGCCACATCCAGCTTTTGAGGCCCCTAGCCAGAATAAAAATAAAATATGATGACACATGAAAACAAAATAAGGCACCAAAAAAGAGTGAGAGACATAATTTGATTTTTTTTATTTAACAAATGCTTTTCTAGCCTTGTTTCTGTGCAAATGCTCTAATTATTGAGGAAAAATCTAGCTTTTATGCATACTCACAGCTGATATTAAGCATGGCAAACCTATTCAAATGCTCTTGTCCCATAGCTGAACGGTGATAGTTCTTTACCAGCTTCAATATGTTGAAGGTGCATTCACCTGAAGCCACTGATGCAGGCAAACTGACAAAAATATGCAATGCAATTGTGATATTAGGAAACACCCCGGAGAGTCCAAGTTCGAGTATTTCTTGAAGCAATCCCTCCACACTGAGATCTTTTAAGATTTCTTTGTTGTACTGTTGCTGAAATTGTTCAGCTGCAGAAAGTAGATCGTTATTACTCAGTCTGTTGAACTGCCAAAGAAACCCAAGAAGGGTACAAATTAGTCGCAGTGACTCAGCTCCATGTGTAAGACCAGATTGAATAGAGTCAATGATGACAAGGAAGGTATTGACCCTAGAATGCTTCTCAGCATCGGATTCAGTAGGTAAGTTGATGGTATTTGGTCTTTCAACTTCCTCCAACCTCTGTTGATGCTCCATCCTGATTGATCAGAGAGAACTGATGCATTTGCAGCACTTTTGTTCAAAATCAAGCAGGGTGCAGAGTAGAGAGATTGTTTTTCTGTACGCAAGCATAACCAGACTCTTGTGCAGGTCTCACCATCTGGAAGAGTTTTTGTCAGCAGATGAATAGGGAAAGCATGATTATCAGCATCTCATGGAATGTTACTTGGCATTTCAAAACAACAAATTTGAAGATATAATTCCAATGTCAGTCACTGTCAAACCTGTAGTACTCATGAATTGCTCTTGCTGCGTAAGATCTACATCTTCCTGTTGCTGTTGAGTTTCTTGATTGTACACTGGATCTTCTGCTGCATCTGTTACTATTGGCATATCTCCTTCTTGACTACTGTCCTCATGTTCAGCTATTGGCATTGAAATATCACCTGTTGCAGTTGCAGAGTTTTCATTAGCTGTAGCATTGTTTGTTGGGTAAGGTGTATTTTCCAGTGGTTTGAGAAACCAAGTAATCAGCTTTGAGCTCTTAGCTGCTGCTTCACTCTGTTGTTTTCACTCTCTCTTGCTTGCACGACTTTCAAATCTCCTCTTCATAGTGATCTATCTGGTCAATATATAGCCTAGCCCCACCTGAAATATTCTGCTGCAAATAAGTAGCTTATCTGCACTTGAAATATTCTACTGTAAACATGTACACAAATGCTGAATGATACACAAATGCTGAAAAGACTTAAAATGAAGGAATACTAACTAAGAACACAAAATGAAACAGTCAGACAGGTTATTATCCTTATCACTGAATCAATACTCAAGCACTCAAGGTATAATATAACAGGCTGAACTGAAGTCATAGGGATGACATATGTATAGTAAACACAGACACGGATACAGACAGAGGGATAATGTCCAAAAATTTCAAACATGTCCTCACAAAACTCATTGTATGAGATTGTTCTCACAAAATTTCACCTTGAATCTGGACCTATAGACTACAAAAGCTTATGATGATGGCCAAGCTTCCAAGCTAGGACTCAATCAACCAACCAGTCACCTCTTTTAGCTACCCTATGAAGATAATGAGGAATTCTCCCACATAAATAATTCCTTAGTCAACTAGACATAAAACTATAAAGAAGCTAAAATGTAACAATTCTCTACCTTTCAACAGGATCTTGATCCAGCACCAACCACTAGTAATGGTTTGTTTATATAATCAGCTGATCTGAGAGGACAAGTTCATCATGGTCTAATATTGTGTCATCAGAACTGATATATTTTATGAACATTTTAAACTCTGTAATATGACAAAATCTATATCAGTTAACAAAAAATTATGTCTTTTACCAAATCACATCTCTTATATACTTAAATTTGCAGCTCTAAGCTGAGAGAGTGCGTCACATTTTGGTCAGATTGAGATGCACATAAAAACAAGTTGCAAAAATTATCAAATGCCAAGAAAGTAACAAGTGTTTAAATCTGAGGCCCCCTTTAAGCTTGAGGCCCAGGCCAAATGGGCCTCCTGTCCACCCCTCTGATTGGCCCTGCTTAGTGATGCACCAGGCCGCCAGCTTCAGTGCTACTTCACAGACTAAGGGTTTCTAGGCTAATTTAATTCTATCTTGGTATTTACAGTCTCTGAAATAAAGAAAAAAACTGTATCTGGTGAGTATGTAGAAGATGGAAAATACTTGGAAGGCAGGGATGTGGAAGAACACTCTACATGTCAGGATCTATGAAAAATGTAATAGAATTTCACTTTCTTCAGCAGGGATCTCTCCAAGCGTCTCTCACTTGCATTCACACTAAAGTGAGAGGGTTTTCTTCTGGGTCAAACCATTCCACTAAATGAGTGAGCTGCAGGTTTCCATGGCTTCTTTCATGTCTTTCTTGTCTTCACCAAAAACAAAGTATGTTTTGGTTCTAACACTCTTTTATCCTCAAATCCTCCCTTTTACTTTGACCCCTCTCGCTAAAAGTTAACACTTGATTTAAACCCTCACCCTTTCCCCTAGAACTAAACCGCAACCCAAACTGTAACCCTAACATTTATTCTGGACCTTTATTCCCAATCTCATTTTACAGCTAGCCCCAAATCCGATACCATAACCCTAATCTCTATTTTAAAGAAGACCACCAGTGACACGGATTGTGAAGCAGCTCTTTGAAAAGTGCTTTGAAGATGTAAAACTCTCAATAGATGCTGAACCTTTCCTGGCCTGAAGCTAACCCTCACATGGGCTTATTTTTCAAGATAAGGTGATTTAAGTAGCATTCTTCAGAAGGATGCTTTTGGTTTATTTAATAGTATAAACAAAGGGGCTCGTGTTCTCTTCTCCCTGCTGTAGCTGAAAAAACCCATCTTAACACATTCAAGTTTAATACAGGGCTGCTGAAAGTGCCCAGACCGGTTGCCCTGGGTTGTGACTGAAGTCACTTTGTCCAGCCCCAGTATTGTCCCGGCGGCAGGAGGACGAGCTGTACCCCACCAGCTTCCCTTCAGCTTTCTTTGCTAAGAGCCTTTCTGCCAGCAGAGGGGGAGAAGGGGGGCTTGGTCTCCGAGCTCGTTCACCCCTCTACATCGCCCTTCCCAAGGGCCGGCGGGTGGCCAATTAGTGCCCAGGGCGATGCTGAGTCTCGTGATGGACTGTTTTAATTTTCCTTTTGTGCCGCAGGTGACCCGATTTGTAAAACAGTTACGAGAAACGCGACTGTCACTCTGCAACCCAATTAGGCCACCCCCTGGGAAATAACAGCCAATGGACAGATAAATCCTGAGCCTTGTAATTTTAATACAAGTCACAGCTTGTCGCCCTCTCTGCTAGACAGTGACGACAGATTTCGCTAATGTGCAGCCTGGTCTCTAGCACACTTAGCAATATGAGGTGACAAAGCACCTGAGGGAGGGACAGAAAACTGCACCAGGAGCCTGCCCTGGTTGGAAGGGGAAAGCACCTTCCCGGCCCGTGGCTGGGTTGCTGGGCTGGATCGCTGCACATCCGGACACAGTAGAGTTGGCTTATCTGCAGGCGCTGGGCGGCTTTTAGGAAGGGCTGGGACCCAAGGGCACTGGTGGAAATAAGGAACAGGAATGGGGATTGACTTTAGAACAGCTTAGCTCTGATCGGAACAATAACACCTGGGATAAATACACACTGGGGCTGATTCTGCTTATTCACCAAGTCTGGATAGAGAAAGTAGCTGAGTGCTCCAGATCAGGAGGCTTATCTGGCACTTTGCACAGTCCAGAACCATTGGTTTTGGACCTTAGGCATAGAAATCTCCTTCTTGGGGTTCGCTTTCCACCAGAAAGTCCACAAGGCCCACAGAATAAAACTGAATCATGTTTCAGACGCTGATGATTCAAATAGCAGAGTATTCCATCCCTCGCTTGAGGCCTGGCACTGTTATCCCAGCTTAAATTGGGCATAGGAAAAAAAGAAAAGGAAAAGGCTTCCTCTCCCCTTTCCTCCCACCTAACTTCCAGGATTGCTGATGTTCATGTAAAGGTACCAGGACAGAAAGGTAAATTAACAACTCATCCTGGCCCCAGGTCTGAACAATCAGGGAATATAATATGTGTGCTGGAAAGTGCCCCAGCAGCTGGTAGGTTATTAATAAATTGTGTGCAATCTGTCCAGGATGAACCTTGGAATGGGAGTATCAACCATCTGCTGCAGGGTAGTAATCCTAATGGGCCTGGGATCTTTTGGAAATGGACATAGAAAATGAGGGGGGATTAATGCCTAGGGTGAGCTGAATTACCAGCCAGCACAGGTGCGCAATCCATGGTTAGGCCAAGAGAACAATGGCTTGAAGTGGCTCATCTAGGGTAGAGTCTGTGATTGTTACCATTAACAGCCTCCCTGAGTGTTGCAATAACCATGGGAAATGTCCACTCCTGAGGTGAAGCATTGACCACTGTTATTGCCTGTAAACCTGACTTAGTGGGTCACAACTGAGGATGCCAAATTCAGGATGAACTGCTGAGAAATAGGGCAAACACAACCCAAAACTGGTGGTTATTCTTTTATAAGATATACCAGACCAATCACAAAGGTAAACTTCTGTTTTACCACACTGGCTAACAAGAAAATACAAATGCAGTTTCCTCAGGCATTTCGGTATCACCACCAAAAATACTGGATTCAGAGATGAGTGGTTCTTTACAACCAGACTCATCAAATAAAAGGTTCTTCTGATCCCAAAGGACCAGCCACACACAGAGGACAATATATAACTCAGATCTTTCCCAAAAATCACGCTAGTGCCAATCCTTTAGTATCTAAAAATCTAAAGGTTTATTCATAAAAAGAAAGGAAGAAAGGTGAGGGTTAAAAGAATCAATTACATACAAAAATGGCAAAGTTCTTGGTTTAGGCTTGTAGCAGTGATAGAATAAACTGCTGGCCTAAATCAAGTCTCTGGAGTACATCCACAGCTAGGATGGGTCATTCAGTTCTTTGTTCAGAGCTTCAGTTTGTAGCAAAATTCCTCCAGAGGTAAGAAGCAGGATTGAAGACCAAATGGAGGTGTTTCCAAGGCCTTTTGTAACTTTTGCCATGTGGAGGGCACCCCATTGTTCTTACTGTGGAAAATTACAGCAACAAGATGGAGTTTAGAGTCACATGTGCAAGTCACATGTTCATGCCCAATTTCCCTCAGTTATTGCAGGAAGCCATTACCTACACTGCAGACAGCACATTTACATGACGGTCCACTCAGTGTAGATAGGCATCGAGCAAGGTCCATTGCCAGCCAAGTGTTCCTTGATGAACCACTAAATTTGAACAGTCCCTCCAAGATGTGCTGGCTAGCTACATTGTGGGCATTCCCCAGGAGCAAACATTTTGAAATTCAAGTATAGAGCCAATACTTATAACTTCACATACAAAAATCATGCATGCATACAGATAGCATAATCATAATCAGCAAATCATAATCTTTTCATAGACATCTCACTCAACAACTTTTGTACTATATTTGCTGCAAATATATAACAGTGGTTGCAACAATGATCTGTACGGTCATATTTTACTCAGATAACATCACATTGCCAGAACAGGCTGCCCTGTTGCAGCTGATCTGGCAGATCTCCTTGCCCTTTTCCTGGAAAGGGTTTAAGGCAGCGTCTGATGGGAAAAGCTTGATAAATGCAAAGTAATGCACATTGGAAAACATAATCCCAACTATACATATAAAATGGTGGGGTCTAAATTAGCTGTTGCCACTCAAGAACAAGATCTTGGAGTCATTGTGGATAGATGTCTGAAAACATCCACTCAATGTGCAGTGGTCGTCAAAAAAGTGAACAGAATGTTGGGAATCATTAGGAAAGGGATAGATAATATGGCAGAAAATATCATATTGCCTGTATATAATTTCATGGTATGTCCAGACCTTGAATACTGCATGCAGCTGTGGTCGCCCCGTCTCAGAAAAGATATATTGGAATTGGAAAAGGTTCAGAAAAGGGTGAGATAATGATTAGGGGTATGGAACAGCTTCTGTATAAGGAGAGATTAATAAGCCTGGGACTATTCAGCTTGGAAAAGAGATGACTAAGGGGCAATATGATTGAGCTCTATAAAATCATAACTGATGTGGAGAAAGTAAAATAAAAATGTGTTATTTACTCCTCATAATACAAGAACTAGGGGCACCAAATGAAATTAATAGGGAGCAGGTTTAAAACAAACACAAGGAAGTATTTCTTTACACAATGCACAGTCAACCTTTGGAACTCTTTGCCAGAGGATGTTGTGAAGGCCAAGACTATAAAAGGGTTCAAAAATAACTTTATACATTCATGCAGGATAGGTTCATTAATGGCTATTATCCAGGATGAGCCGGGATGGTGTCCCTATCCTCTCTTTGCCAGAATCTGGGAACGGGTGATAGTGAATGGATCACTTGATGATTACCTGTACTGTTCATTTCCTCTGGCATTGGCTGCTGTCGGTAGACAGGATATTGGGTTAGATCTGGACCTTTGATCTGACCCAGTATGGACATTCTTTTGTTCTTATGTTCTTCCTGTTCAATGAATATATCACCCTGGCAATGAAAAGTGGCCACTCGTGTAATTACACAAGCAGTAACTGCTGAGAAGGATGATGATGCTTCCTAGAAACAAAGCTCTTTCTGTATTATCCTTTGGCCTGATTAAAATTCAGGGTGGGTCAATTTAAGTTATTGACATATTTTTCAGGGTCTAAGAGACAGAGAGACACGGCTGGCTCTAGGCACCAGTGAAGGAAGCAGGTGCCTGGGGTGGCCAATAGAAAGGGGCATCAGTCTGTCCGTTGTTGGGGCGGTACGTCCAGGTCTTTGGTGGCAATTTGGCAGCAGGTCCTTCCCTCCCTCTCTTCCACTTCGGCAGCACTTCGGTGGCAGCTCAATCAGAGTTTTTTTTTTCCTTCTCCACTTGGGGATGCAAAAAAGCTGGAAGCGGCCCTGGAGAGAGGATTAGTTGAGTGAAGACAGGCCAGAAGTTAAAACGCTCCCAGCTGAAGGTTTGGCAATTTATTCTTTCAAGGAAGTCACTTATAATTTCTGTGACTCAGTTTCCCCACCTGTAAAATTAAGGTAATACTCTTTGAGATTGCTGTGAAGGTTAATTAGTGTCTGTAAAGCACAATATAAGGGCTAAGTAGTTATCTTATTATTTTCCACTGGAAAAAAATCCATCTTTTAGGCCACTGGTCTTGATTAAAGGTTAGATTTATTGAGAGGATCTTCATTTATAGCTAACTCACTAACTCTAACTTGCTTAACTCACAAGTGTCATATTTCCATGAAGCTGTAATTGGTGACTTTGACTGGATAGGAAACAAATCAAGAAACATTTTAAAGGGGCTTTGTCTCTTCAAAAAAAAATGGGAGTTGATCTCTTTTAAAAAGTGGCAATTGTACAAATTGTCTTTCAGAAAAGAGTCTTTCATCTCACTAAATAATATCCTGGAACCTTTTGAAATCAGATTGGAGGTACTGGTAAAAAAGAAGAAGAAGAAGCCACAGCAGCATCAAAGCCACAAACAGGAAGGAAGGAAATATATGCACGTTCCCTTCTCTTTAATACTTTTACAGGTATCTTCTGCGTCATTTGGAACTCTCTGATTTCCAGTCAGAATTACCCTAACTCCCTTACCCTTTCCTCATTAATTACATTCCTCAGATATTATAATATAATTGTTTATATGGGCTGCACAAAATAATGCTAGACTTTAATTTAATACAGTGACCAATACTGAAGCACTCCAGATGGAGTTTAACAACTGCCACATAGATGTAATCGTTTTATTTTCTGCCTCTAATTAATATGTTCTTTGCCTTTTACTGCAGCTGTGCACTGGCCAGTGATTTGTCTGCAATGATGCTTTTGTTGGTTACTTAGATCAGTGTGATGCTGTGTGATTGTTCTATTTAGTATAAAATCATTTGACTGATTCTTTGCTCATAGAGGGCCAGATTGCAGATCACTTACTTATCCAGGTGAGCAGTTACCTACACCACCAGTCTCATTGAGGCCTGTGAATCATCAAGGAAGTTTGTGAGTCTGACAAACTAATTATCAAGGAGTTCACAATCTGGGAGCATATAGCTTACATTTTTTCAACACGGTTTTATTTGCCTTCTGTTGCCAAATCCTTTGAACAGAAACATCCTTTGTGATCATATCACAGCACTTTAAAATGTGATGCTGGCTGAATTGAGGGGTTGTGCTCCTATAATCTCTGAACATAGCCAAAATACAACATATGTTTGTTTACATAAACATGATAAGAAGAAAAGAAAACAAAACAAAACATATCAAATACAAATTCAAAAGAAAAAAATACATTTAATGGGGTGTGTGATATCTCTATATGGCGTTATTTCTGATAATGACCACTTCATGACATCTGTGAATGTTCTAAAACCATTATCAGATATTGGATATTGATATTGTCTGTCTTTGGTCTGCAAGTATGCCGTCACTGATTGTTTCTAAATGGATTGAAATAGCCTACACATTACATATCAGCATGGAATTATTGTTACATGTTTGGCTTAAATGCATAGTCATAAAGAAATCTGCATGGAATTTCATCTGGCTATAGATACAGATTTATTTGATGAGAATTTAGCATTTTCTTGAGAGCGTGACATTCAATATTTTTTTTTCAGAACATAACCCTTATGACAATTGGGAAAATTAGAGAGATAATAATATCTTTGAAAATGTTCTCTAAAAACATCTGCTCAATGTGCAGTGACATTTTAAAAAAGCTAACAGAATGTTAGGAATGATTAGGCATGAGATAGATAATAAGACACAAAATACCTTAATGTCACTATATAAATCCATGATATGCCCACCCCATGAATACTGCATGATGTTCTGGTTGCCCCGTTTCAAAAAAGCTATATTAGAATTGGAAAAGGTATAGAAAATGATTAGGCATATGGAGCAGCTTCTGTATGAGGAGAGAGTAAAAAGACTGTGACTGTTCATCTTAGAAAAGAGACTACTAAGTGGGAATATGATGGAGTACTATAAAATCATGAATGGTGTGGAGAAAGTGAATAAGGAAGTGTTATTTACCCCTTCACATAACACAAATGTGACACTGGCAGACCAGGTGTCAGCTCATGGCGAGATGCCTCAACTGAATACTGACAAATGCATAGCTGGATTCAGTTTGGCTCACTGTGTGTTATAGTGTGAAAACAGGTATTAGAATTATAATAATGTGTTTAGTGTTTAGACTTTATTGAATGCTTGTAATTTGCTGCATGCATTAATCTCACTTATAATATCTGTATCCCATATTATAAGACAGTATTTGAGTGTTTGCATTGTAAGCCTCCGTGTAAATTACCAGTCAGGAGAGAGACATTAACAAGTGTAAAGTGCTGACCTCCAACAGAAGGTGTTATGTCCTGACCCTCAAGGAAGGCCCAGTAACACCAGGTGGATTAGAAGGAACCTTAAAGAAGACAAAAGACTTCCTTGTTTACTTTTCCCCTCCTCCTCCGAACCCCCATGAAGATGAGTATTGCAAATGAATTCCCCCATCAGCTGAGTTTGCATCTTAAAGAGGTGGTGTAGGAGGGTGTGGGTAAGGGAATAAAAAGCCCTTGTAAATAACTCTAATTTCTGTTTCCAATATAATAATTCTTTAGATGGTTTATTAGAGGATTGGCTACATGTGTTGTCTTTGGTGTGAGATCTAAAGTGCAGTTGACTTGGTGTAAGTGACTGGTCCTTTGGGACCAGGAATAACTTGAATATTGCTGGTTTCAGAGTAACAGCCGTGTTAGTCTGTATCTGCAAAAAGAACAGGAGTACTTGTGACACCTTAGAGACTAACAAATTTATCTGAGCATAAGCATTCATGGGCTACAGCCCGCTTCATCAGATGCATAGAATAGAACATATAGTAAGACATATATATACATACAGAGAACATGAAAAGGTGGAAGTAGCCATACCAACTGTAAGAGACTAATTAATTAAAATGAGATATTATCAGCAGGAGAAAAAAAGTTTGTAGTGAAAATCAAGACGGCCCATTTTAGATAGTTGACAAGAAGGTGTGAGGATACTTAACATGGGGAAATAGATTGAATATGTGTAATGACCCAGTCACTCTCAGTCTCTATTCAAACCCAAGTTAATGGTATATAGTTGCTGTGATCTTTGGTGTAAGGGACCATCTATCACAAAGATAAGCGTACCTAGTTGGCAAGACAAATCCTAGCATACCTGGGTGGCGAGACGGATGGGGACTGTCTGTGACTCCATGTTAAGGCTGTTATAGTGCCTGAACATAAGAAAATCTTCACACAATTCTCAGTCAACATGTGGAAAACATTTCCAGGCGATGTTGTGAAGGCCAAAAGTATAACTGGTTTCAAAAAAGAATTAGATAAGTTCACGGAGAATAGATCTGTCAATGGCTATGAGCCAAGATAGCCAGCAACACCACCCCATGCTCCAGGTGTCCCTAAACATCTGACTGCCAGAAGCTGGAACTGGATGACAGGGGATGGCTCACTTGATAATTGCCCTGTTCTTTTCATTCCCTCTGAAGCGTCTGGCCCTGACCACCGTCAGAAGACAGGATACTGGATGAAGTGGACCATAAATGTGACACAGCATGGCCATTCTTATGTTCTTGTCCTAAAGGAACATGTATTTTGCAGAAAAAGCCTTTAAAGTAGATTGCAAATTCTTAATTCTTTATTTTCTTTATTAACAAAGGTCTAAAGAACATGCACTTACAGCAACATCGCTTCTGAAATATTTACAGGGGCTAAAACTCAGGACCAAATTGCACATTGCTGCGAGGAGCTCCCAATATGATTCACCAATAAACAATGCCGATCAAATAACTTTGAAATCCAATTTTTTTCAACAAAGGAGGGACAAATTAAAAACTTTGTCTCTCTTTTTGACCAGATGCAAATGCAGGTGAGCTCCAGCGAGATTTCTCATTTGAAGGCAGGAAGAAATAAATGCAGCTTCTTCTTTAACTGTTACTCCCAGTGTCCCAACCAGTGAATCTAAATACACAGAAAAGAATCTGCTCAACCAACTGCTAACTAGGTCCAAGCCAGTGGTGAACGCTAGGGCGCTCTGTTGACATGGATTATTTTTAATTCATCACTAAAGGAGAGTCAACCAGCATCAATCCTCAAACATGTGGTGATCCCTCCAGCTCTTGCTCAAGAAACCATCTCTTAACATTCATGCTCTTGACAACTATTGCCATAACATTCTTTTCTGGGACTTACTATTGAGAAGGAGATGATGGGCCATGTCCAGTACCATAGAGCATCCTCTAAATCTTTGGACACCAGAAAGTCAGATTTCAATCCTAAATGTGTGTGGAAATGTAATTATTTTCAGGTGTTCTTCTAACACTGATAGGCCCTTACACTGCTTTTTGTACTCTAGGGCATGAGGTACTCTTGACTGTGGAAACTGGCAGGGATGGAAGTAATCATTTTAAATTGGTTTCACATATTCCTTATGGAGAGAGACTGGAGGCTGATGGTGGGTGATTGCTCCTTAAATTCCAATAGAACCAAAGAAATAACACTTAGTGAAATAGAAGAGTCCAAGAGAGATCTAAGGAATAAATGACTGTGACATTCTGTATCTTCAGGGAACACCCAGCAACCCAATGTCTATCTTTATAATATGATTCTGCGGTATCTAATGCAAAGTCTGTCATGTCAGGTGTCTTCAGAAGGCTCATGATGTACTGAGCATTGTTGTTATGGTAATGTTATAGTAATCATTGTTATAGTAATGTATAGTAATGTTATAGGTTGTAATATCATGTATATAGTTATGAGGCTGAACCCTAACCCTAACCCTAACCCCTCCAACGCATCATCAGGGATCTACAACCCATCCTGGACAATGATCCCTCACTTTCACAGACCTTAGATGGCAGGCCAGTCGTTGCCCACAGACAATCCGCCAACCTGAAACATATTCTCACCAGTAACTACACACCGCGCCATATTAACTCTAACTCAGGAACCAATCCATGCAACAAACCTCGATGCCAACTCTTCCCACATATCTACACCAGTGACACCATCACAGGACCTAACCAGATCAGCCACACCATCACAGGTTCATTCACCTGAACATCCACCAATGTAATATATGCCATCATATGCCAGCAATGCCTCTCTGCTATGTACATCAGCCAAACTGGACAGTCCCTATGTAAAAGGATAAATGGACACAAATCAGATATTAGGAATGGTAATATACAAAAACCTGTAGGAGAACACTTCAATCTCCCAGGACACACAATAGCAGATTTAAAGGTAGCCATCCTGCAGCAAAAAAATTTCAGGACCAGACTTCAAAGAGAAATGGCTGAGCTTCAGTTCATCTGCAAATTTGACACCATCAGCTCAGGATTAAACAAAGACTGTGAATGGCTAGCCAACTACAAAAGCAGTTTCTCCTCCCTTGGTGTTCACACCTCAACTGCTAGAAGAGGGTCTCATCCTCCCTAATTGAACTAACCTCGTTATCTCCAGCCTGATTCTTGCTTGCATATATATACCTGCCTCTGGAAATTTCCACTACATGCATCCAATGAAGTGGGTATTCACCCACGAAAACTCATGCTCCAATACATCTGTTAGTCTATAAGGTGACACAGGACTCTTTGCTGCTTTTACAGATCCAGACTAACATGGCTACCCCTCTGATATCTGAACAGAGGGAGTGGTATCATAAAGATACTTGTAAACACCCATCTGTGATAAAATTTTTTGGTATTAATGTTAAGTTTGGGGGATAAGATTTTTGACACGGATGTTAAACCTTACGATAATGCTACTTTTCAATTAATATCCATAAACAGGTTTAAAGCTTATCACAACCCAGAAGCCATAAAAAATTGGTTTGCTGTGTGTGAATGGGCAAACTGAGGTACCCCACCTCATGGCCTTAATGGCTGGATGCCAAAAGAACTATAACACAAACTGCCTTTGTGATAGTCAGTGACTAACCCTCCTGCAGTAAACTAAGGGGGGAGGTATAACGTGCTCTCGGGGGAACATCCAGCACCCCCATGTTCATCCTTATAATATGATTGTGTTGCAGGGGGCAACAGTTGGGGTTCGTTTGCCCGATGTGCATATCCCCAATGACCACACCAGAGTGGAGAAGCAAGTCTCTTTTATTTGAATTCAAATGAGGCACAGGGAGATATTAATCTCAAATCCTGCACACCCCGTTATCTTTTGCCATGTCTTATATACCCTACTTGTTTACACAGACGTTCACAGGTGCTACAATCGATCATTTACAATTTATTTACTACCGGATCCTTTAATTACCTACATCCTCTTCCCACAATACAGACCCCTTTAATTAATTACATCTTATACCATAAACAAAAGAACAAAAGAAAATGATAAATGATTACATGTACTCATGCTAGCTTCAAAGGAACATATTGATTAATCTAAGGGGCAATTCAAAGGTGATAGCAGGCCTGAGAATGTAAACTTTTAACCCCATACCATATTGCCAGTTACTTTGGGGCCTGCCCCCCCCCCCAACAATCCCCCCTTTGAGAATACTCAAAGGCCTTCCGTTGAGTTTTCTCATATTCATTACTTACAACAAGGTTGAAAGGTAGGCCACCCCATGTTGGCAGTGAGACTGCCCTAAGGGGGTACATTTCTGTTGGCTGACGGAGGGCAGAAAGACAACTTTTACAGCAAGGCAATCCTATCTGAAGACCACAGCAAAAGAGCAAACCAATTGCTACCACCACTAGCAGGGAGGTAAAAATGCTTTTAAGCCACCCAAACCAATTAGCAAAACCCCAAGAACCCCACCAATCATTGTCACTATTTTGCGTTATGTGAGTGACAATGTCACGCAACTTAACCAGTCTATTTTCAATACTTTGGCTGTGATCAGAAAGGTTAAAGCTACAGAGACCCTGAAATTCCTCACAGCCATGATTATGTCTTAAGAGGAGGTAGTCTATTGCAGCGTGATTTTGGAGCATCCCTTCTAGGACCCCTGTGAGTTCCGAGGCCAAGTCAGAGATTAAAATGGAAGTTAGGTTAATGGACTTGGCGAGGGCACAGGCTACTTTAGCAAGCTGGAGCTCTGCATCTAAGGCCAGGCCTGGGACTCCGACCAATGAAGTAGCAAGGGCTATGGCCTGAGATTTAGACAACAGAGTTACCTTAGAATCACATGTTTCGTCCAGAGGCAGGCCACGCCGAGCACTCTGGGCTCGGGTAGGTCCAGGTGTTTCTAAAACTAGAGCATCATAGCCACCCCCACAAAACAAGTAGTAAATACAGACCCTAAAGTGTAACCACTCCCTATACAAAAGTGGGAAGAATTAGAGGCTGTGACAGCTAAAAGGGCCCACCAGTTATTTTCCAGGAAGTGGAAGGATAAAGAAGCCAGCTGTCCAGAAACAGTAAACACCCATACAAGTATTAAAAACATGGCCAAATTAGAGTTATTTGCATTTAAACGATAACTTGAATCCCAAATCTTCCGATGCTCTGGTTCCGGTAGGCTGAACCATCCACTGCTCGGGGTCTGGATTCTGCGGTGGAGGTACAGCTTTTAGTCGGGAGTAGTGAATCCAGCTTTTGTGTCCCTCTATTTTAGGTGCCGTGTGGGACACCAGTAAGACGAGATAGGGTCCTTTCCACTTTTCCTGGAGGGGTTCGTCCTTCCAGGTACGGAAGAGGATGAAGTCACCAGGCTGTAGGGAATGGACGGGTGCATCCAAAGGGAGTGGCTGAGAGTCCCTCACGTACCTGTGAAGGGAACATAAAACAGCAGACAGAGAACACATATACTGAGACAAATATCCACACCCAACCTCCCATTCCCCTAGCAGGATCGGGGTACCATTCATAGGCCATGCCCTTCCAAACATAATCTTGAAGGGGCTCAGACCAGTTCTACCCTTAGGAAGAGCCCGAATGCAGAGTAAAACCAAAGGTAGGGCATCAGGCCACTTTAAAGACGCTTCCTGACATATTTTGGCTAGGTGCCTTTTGAGTGTCTGATTAGTGCGTTCTACCACTCCACTGGCCTGTGGCCTCCAAGGAGTGTGAAGTTGCCAGTTGAGCTGGAGGATATTCGAGACATTCTGGACAATTTTTGAGGTGAAGTGTATTCCCTGGTCAGATTCCATCCATTGAGGCAGGCCAAATCTAGGAAAAATTTCTTTAACAAGTTTACTGTGATCCTCCTTTTGATGAGCCTTGCAGTGCATTACTGCTACCTCTAAGGGGAGTTGTACGGCTTCCAAAAGCCGAAGAATCTGTAACCCGTGCTTGACCGGAAAGCCCTGAGCCGTCAGTAATCCCCTTTGTTTCCACAGACCTGCGTGGGCATGCAGCACACCAAAAGCATATTTAGAGTCTGTGAAGATATTAACTCTTTTTCCTTTTGACAATTCAAGTGCACGAGTTAAAGCCACTATTTCAGCTAGCTGGGCTGAGGTCCCGAGGGGCAGGCTTTTTGCCTCCACAGTTTCATGGAGAGACACAACAGCATAGCCCGCCCTTCTAAGTCCATTTACAACAGTGCTACTGCCATCCGTGTACCACTCATAGTCTGCGTTAGGGAGAGGTTGATTTTTAAATCCTGACGGCTGGAATACTGGGCATCTATAACTTCCAAGCAGTCATGTTCTTGGCCCTCTGTTTCTGGCAGCAGGGTGGCCGGGTTAAGGGAGGGGCAAGCCTGCAGGGTAACTTCGGGATTCTCTAAGAGCTTAACCTGATACCGGGCTACCCGAGCTTGGGTGAGCCAGAGACCCCCCTTTGTGTCCAGTAAGGTTTGAATCATATGAGGAGTATAGACTTGCACAGCTCCCCCCAAAGTCAGTTTTTCTGCTTCCTCTAACACCAGAGCTGTAGCTGCAACTGCCCGTAAGCATGCCGGCCACCCCTTAGCAACCTGATCCAATTGTTCGGAGAAATAAGCCACTGGACGTTTCCAAGAGCCCAATAACTGTGTAAGGAGTCCCAGGGCCACCCCTTTTCTTTCATGTACATATAATTGAAAGGGCTTAGAAAGATCGGGCAGACCCAGGGCTGGGGCTTCCATCAATTTTCTTTTTATTAAGGTAAAGGCATTATTTGCCTCTGTTGTCCAGTAAAATAGTTCCTGATCGGTCCCTTTTACACATTCATACAGTGGCTTAGCTAGTAGTCCAAAATCTGGAATCCATATGTGGCAAAATCCTGCCATTCCCAGGAATGCTCTAAGCTGCTTGCAATTCCGGGGAGTAGAGACTTGACAGATAGCCTCAAGCCTTTCCCTTGAGAGCTGGCGTTCCCCTTGTCTGATCTGGAAGCCTAAGTAATGTACTTCAGGGAAGGCAATTTGGGCTTTATTTCTTGACACGCAATACCCCTGCAGCCCGAGAAAGTTTAAAAGACTTACGGTTGCCTGGAGACATACTTCTAGTCCCACTGCTGCTATTAATAAATCATCAACGTACTGCAGGAGAAGGACTTTGTTCTCATTTTCCCATTCTTCCAAGTCCCGAGATAAAGCTTGGCCGAAGAGAGTGGGGGAGTTCTTAAATCCTTGTGCCAGCACCGTCCAACACAGTTGCCTTTTATTCCTGTTTGTGTCTTCCCATTTGAAGAAGAAAATTTCCTGGGACTGGGGGTCCACCGGAATCGTGAAGAAAGCATCCTTTAAATCAAGAACTGAGAAACATGAATACTGTCCCCCCACAGAGGCTAGCAGCAGGTGGGGAATGGACAGAGAAAAGCGATTGCAGCAGTAGTGAGGTCTCAGCCTATACTTTAGCTAAAACCTAGTCTTGCTCCACCTCAAAGAGGAGAGTTCATAAAAGTACCTGGCAGTCATCCCAGTCAGGTTTATGACTAACCAGACAGCCTTCAAATACTGAGATAAATCGGGAGGGGTTGGTTGAGAATTTCCCTGCCTGCGCTTTAAAAGCCGCTAGATCCACAGGATTAAAAGGAACATGGGAATACACCTGCATAGTGGTTGCCTCCTGAGTACCCGCAGCATTGCGAGTAATTCGGGTTTAAGTAATCAAAGGGTACAAACCTGTGGAGGGCTCAATTGGCAGGGCTGAGGGGACTTTGTCACCATACGGTGGGGGTGCTGTGGCCGAATGTGACCCCGCTCCTGCTATTACAGTGGATAATGAGTTTGGAACATTTTTACAACTCTTTCCTAAGCCTGCAGGAACCAAATTACACTGTTTCAAGATATCTGTTCTGTTCCATAATGACATAAATATCTGACCATACATATGCTCATTCCATTTACCAGTTCGCTGACAAAATAAAAGAAGTTGGAGGATCGTATTATAATTAATCAAACCCTCCGGTGGCCACCGTTCCTGGTCCTCCAGCTGGTACTGAGGCCAGTCTATAGTACAATATCTTTTTAGTTTACCTTTAGTTAGTGGATCCATTCCAAAGATTTTCCAGTTACCCAGAATGAAATCAGAATGCATTCTAAAGGCGTGCACGCTACCTTATCCTTTGACTGTCCCTGTCCCATTGCTTACGGGGAGATCCTGGGCGTCCCCAGGTCCTAACAGGTGACAGATTAAACCCTTTAACTTATATCCTACCTTATCCCCGAGACCGGTTCCTCACCGTCGCTCGGGACCAAAGCTTCTCCACCTTTTGGGGCGTTGCACCGTTGTGCCTCCCGGGGTCAACCGTACCAGACTTCGCCGAGGCCCCCGGTAAAAGCACCGGTCGCGCTGGGCATCAGCAACCGTCTCAATCTGTCGGCCACTGGAGAGGATCCGGGCAAGGCTAATTTTCAGCCTCGGACCTCCTGGCTGGCTCGCCAAAGCTGTTGCAGGGGGCAACAGTTGGGGTTTGTTTGCCCGGTGTGCGTATCCCCAATGACCACACCAGAGTGGAGAAGCAAGTCTGTTTTATTTGAATTCAAATAAGGCACAGGGAGATATTAATCTCAAATCCTGCACACCCCGTTATCTTTTGCCATGTCTTATATACCCTACTTGTTTACAAAGATGTTCACAGGTGCTACAATCGATCATTTACAATTCATTTACTACCGGATCCTTTAATTACCTACATCCTCTTCCCACAATACAGATCCCTTTAATTAATTACATCTTATACCATAAACAAAAGAACAAAAGAAAATGATAAATGATTACATGTACTCATGCTAGCTTCAAAGGAACATATTGATTAATCTAAGGGGCAATTCAAAGGTGATAGCAGGTCTGAGAATGTAAACTTTTAACCCCACTCCATATTGCCAGTTACTTGGGGCCTGGCCCCCCCCAACAATTGTGTGGTATCTAATACAAAGTTTGTCATGTCGGGTGTCTTCGGAAGGCTCATGATGTACTGAGCATTGTTGTTATAGTAATGTTATAGTAATCATTGTTATAGTAATGTTATAGGTTGTAATTTCATGTATAAGTTATGAGGCTGAAAATGTGTCCCCATGGCTTAAAGCAGGCCTGCACAACATGCAGCCTGGGGGCTGCACCTGGCCTGCGTGGGCTCACTGTGCGGCCCGTGGGGGGTGAGTAGGCAAGCAGTGGGTGAGGGATGGGGGGCTGAGGAGGTGAGCAGATGGACAGTGTCAGAGGATGAATAGGTGGGGAGGGGGCTGAGGAGGCAAGCAGGCGGGCAGTGGTGGGGGGTGAGTAAGCTAGCTGGGGGACTGAGAAGGTGAACAGGTGGGCAGTGGGGGGGGTGATCCGGTTGCAGGGGAGGAGGCGGCTGAGGAGGCGAGCAGTGGCTGGGGGTGAGTAGGCGAGCGGGGGAAGGCGGGCTGAGGAGGCGAGCAGGTGGGCAGTGGTGGAGGGCAGGTGAGCCGGCTGCTGAGGAGGCAGATGAGGAGGCGAGCAGGTGGGCAGTGGCTGAGGATGAGTAGGTGAGCGGGGAGCAGGCTGAGGAGGTGAGCGGACAGGCAGTGGCAGGGTGCAGGTGAGCAGGCAGGCAGTGGCGGGGGGGCAGGTGAGCCAGCGGCGGGGAGGGGAGCTGAGGAGGCAAGTGGTGAGTCGGTGGCTGACCTGTTCTACTGATCTGGTCTGGCTCCCATCCCCTCTCCAAGGGTTGCAGCTGTCTGGAGGTGCTGCCTTCCATGTCTTCCTCATTCACACCTCATTCATTCAACAGGGCAATTGATTACAAAGTGGGGGGAAGATCTTATTCTACTTCTAGCAAAAAGATAGTTTGCTTTTACCTTAATTATACTACCTTAGGGTCCCGCTATAACATATTACCAAGGTTCAATACCGCTGTTTCAGTGGGGCGGCGCTAGAGAAGGCGCTGGAGGGGTGTTTCGGCAGCGCTGGGGGTGTTGTTTCCTCAGGCTGGGTGGCGCTGGGGGGAGGTTGTGTTTCAGGGGGGCTGGGTGGCGCTGGGGGGCAGAGTTTGGCGGCACTGGGAGGGTGGTTCAGCAGGGCTGAGAGGGTTTTGGCCCTTGGCTGTTTTCTTTGAAGTAATATGGCCCTTGCTGCTTCATGAGTTGTGCAGGCCTTTCTTAAAGCAAGCCCAGGCAAAAACTCTCCAGAAGCAGAAGGTCAGTTCACACCCCATCAGGGCATGTATGGAACAAAATCAGCCCAGCCTCACAGGAACAAAGGGCTCTGGCCTAAGCAACAACAAAGGATCTGTTGGACTCTTGAGTGAGTCACACCCCTTCCTTTGATCAGTTTGGAACTGCGATGAGGTAATGCTCACCTGACTCTGAAGGGGGAGGGGCCAAAGCCAAGAATGAAGAAAGGACATGATAAAAGGGAGAGATATTTGCCATGCTCTTCTGCTCTCTTCCGCCTCCATCTAGAGACATCACCACCAAGCAACTAAAGCGCTGATCAAAGAGGAGAGCCTGGCTGAAGGGCAACCAGCCAGCCTGTGGTAAAAAGCATTTATGTTTGTAAGGGCATTGAAAGTGTTAAGATCAGCTTAGAATGAGTTTTGCTTTTATTTCATTTGACCAGATCTGACTTTGTTATACTTTGACTTATAATCATTTAAAATCTTTTTTTGTAGCTAATAAATTTGTTTGTTTATTCTATCTGAAGCAGTGCATTTGGTTTGAAGCATATCAGAGATTCCCCTGGGGATAACAAGCCTGATGCATATCAATATCTTTGTTAAATTGATGAACTCATTTAAGCTTGCAGTGTTGAGCGGGCATAATTGGACACTGCAAGGCGGAGGTTGTCTCTGGGACCGGAGATATTGGCTAGTATCATTCGGTTACACAAGCCAAGAAGCAGCTTACATGCCAGAGGCTGTGCGTGAACAGCCCAGAAGCGGGAGTTCACAGCAGAGAAGGGTAAGGCTGGCTCCCAGAGTCAAGGATTGGAGTGACCTAGCAGATCACACCAGGGGAACATCACAGTGGTGTAGCGAGCAGGATGTATGTGCAGCTTGTTACTCCAAGTGAAGTTCACACTGTAAGCACTGATTTTTGTGATTTTAAGTGAGTCTTACATGCAGTGGCTAAGCACCATCAGGAGGCGGTCACAGTTTTGTTATTTCCTGTTTGTTTATTTTAGATGAGGGAAATAAATACAGGAAAATGGCTAGTGTCATTTGGTTGCACAATCCAAGGAGCAGCTTACATACTAGAGACTGTGTGTGAATAGCCCAGGACTAGGGGTAAGGCTGGCTCCCACAGTCAAGGATTGGAGTGACCTAGCAGATCACTGGTCCAGATAATACCAAGGGAACCTCACAATGATACAAACTAAAGGGTCCTAAATTCAGGACAAATTATTGTAATAGAAATTGACAGAGAAAAATAGGGATCTACAAGGCGTAGTAACCCAGTGGATAATCCACAGCAAGAAATATATACCCAGGGATTGCCACACCCTTGAGAGTGCATCATGAATTTACATTTAATACACAGGGAGGTGTTCCTGAGGAAATTTCACATACAAAAACCTGGCTTGTTGCAATCAGTCAGAATCAGTGAATGAGAGGCTATTCATTGTGGCAACTGGACAGTATAGTTATTTTTTTTGGTGTGTGCGATGCCTGGCACAATGGAGTCCTGTTCTCAGATGGCTTACGTGTAAATAAATGAATAAATACTGATGATAGGGTTAAGATATGGCACATGATATGGTTACTAAATCTGGACTCACAAAACCATTTTGATATGGGGAGAGATTTGCATTAAAACCCTTTTATTGTCCTTTTTATTATGCAAAAATACAATAACACAATATGATGTGTGTGATGGGGTGGACTGGGCCCAGAGGCCCTCTGTTGGAAGTTTCCAGGTCCTGCCATGCTCTGTCCCAGAAAGGAGCAGAAGAGAAGTCCTCCAAGTAGCCTAGAGTGGTTGCAGGGAAGCAGTCAATGAGGGTGGCCATACGGAGTAGCCAATCAGGGCCCAGCAAACTCACATAAAAGCACCTTCAGGGCTAGAGTCAGTCAGTTGCTGCCTAGAGCTGGAGGAGTGAGAGCTGTGTTCCTGGCTGGTTGAAGGAGCAGCAAGACTAGAGCAGTAGGACTATGGACAGAGCAGTTGCTGGTAGGGACTGGGGGAGCAAGGAAGGTGCTCCTGACTGGCTGCTGGGACTGAGTAAGGACTGAGCCCAGGGAAGGCTGCAGAACACAGTGTCTCCAAGGAGTAAACCATTGAGGTATGGCCCCATACCAGGGCTAGGCCTAGTTAAAGGCTGAGCCCAGGGAGGGCTACAGAGATACCAACAGAAGGGTAGTGGGATAGGCACCTAGTGGACTGTATACCCTGGAAGGGGTCTGTTCTGTTTCAAATACAGATGGCGTGTGTGACTTGGCTGGAAGGCTGAGTTACTGAAAACCCACCCGAGAAACCACCAACAGGGGTCATCACAAATTGAGAGAATTTAGGCACATGCATTTCATCAGGGGGCACTCACAAGAGGTTCCACCTCATTAATTTAATGTCACCCAATTTAATTGTGGCCAATTATATAAGCATTTTTATAGTCAAATTTAATGTTTCTGCCCTTAGTTAGGTGAGGATAAAACCATTGGCCTAAAAGAAAGCTGTGTACATGCATCTGAGTGCAGTATTTGGTCCACACAGTACGAATGTTTGTTACAATGTCCATTTCAAGTTATACTCATAAAATAGATAGAAGGAAAGACAATAGAATGGTTCACAGCACATCTGCCATTCTGGGGAGGAAGACTGACATGGTGAGATCAAATAAACATTATTTATAACAGATTCATAGAGTCTAAGGCAAGAAGGGGCCACAGTGATAATCTAGTCTGACCTCCTATGTAACACAGGCCAGAGAACTTCCCCAGATTATTTCTTAGAATAGATCTTTTAGAAAACATCTGATCTTGATTTAAAAAAGGTCAGTGATGGAGAATTCACCACAACCATTGGTAAATTATTCCAGTGAACAATTACTCCCACCATTAAAAAATTATTCCATGTTTAGTCTGAATTTGACTAGCTTAAACTTCAAGCCATTGGATCATGTTATACCTTTCTCTGCTATATTGAAGAGCCCATTATTAAATATTTCTTTTCCATGTAGGTGCTTACAGATTCAATCAATTCATCCCTTAACCTTCTCATTATTAAGCTAAATAGATTGAGGTCTTTGAGTCTATCATGATGAGGCATGTTTTCAAATTCTTTAATCATTCGTCTGGCACTTCTCTGAACCCTCTCCAATTTGTCAACATCCTTCTTGAGTTGCAGGCACCAGAACCAGACATGGTATTTCAGGAGCAGTCACACCGGTGCAAAATGCAAAAGTAAAATAACCACTCTATTCCTACTTGAAATTCTCGTGTTTATGCACCCAAAATCACATTAGCTTTATTGGCCACAATGTCACACTAAGAGATCATGTTTAGCTGATTATTCAGCACAACTCCTAAATCTTTTTGAGAGTCACTGAGTCCCATTATAGAGTCACTCATCCTGTAAAGTACATTCTTTGTTTCCAGGTCAGGTGCATATGTAAAGCTGCTAGTAGTGACTCAAGAGTGAGAATACTCATAGACTCATAGACTCATAGGTCAGAAGGGACCAATCTGATCATCTAGTCTGACCTCCTGCACAAGGCAGGCCACAGAACCCCACCCATCCAATTTTATAACAACCCCTATCCCAGGACCTAGTTATTGAAATCCTCAAAAATGGTTTGAAGACCTCAAGCTGCAGAGAAACCACCAGCAAGCGACCCGTGCCTCACACTGCAGGGGAAGGCGAAAAACTTCCAGGGCACCTGCCAATCCGCCCTGGAGGAAAATTCCTTCCCGACCCCAAGTATGGCGATCAGCTAAACCCTGAGCATGCGGGCAAGAGTCACCAGCTAGCACCCAAGAAGGAATTCTCAGCAGTAACTCAGTACCCATTGCATCCAACATCTCCCCGCAGACCATTGAGCAGACCTGTCTGGTGGTAATTCAAGATCAATTGCCCAAATTAACGATCCTATCATAACATCCCCTCCATATACTTATCAAGCTTTGTCTTAAAGCCAGGAAAGTCTTTTGCCCCTACTACTTCCCTCAGAAGGCTATTCCAGAACTTCACTCCCCTAATGGTCAGAAACCTTCGTCTAATTTCAAGTCTAAACTTCCTAATATCCAGTTTATACCCATTCGTCCTCGTGTCTACATTAGCACTAAACTTAAATAATTCCTCTCCCTCCCTAACGTTAACCCCTTTGATATATTTATATAGAGCGAGCATATCCCCCCTCAGCCTTCTTTTGGCCAGGCTAAACAAGCCAAGCTCTTTGAGTCTCCTTTCATAAGGCGGTTTTTCCATTCCTCGGATCATCCTTGTAGTCCGTCTCTGAACCTGTTCCAGTTTGAATTCATCCTTCTTGAACATGGGACACCAGAACTGCACACAGTATTCCAGATGGGGTCTCACCAATGCCTTATATAACGGTACTAACACATCCTTATCCTTGCAGGAAATACCCCGCCTGATGCATCCCAAAATCGCATTTGCTTTTTTAACAGCCGTATCACATTGGCAACTCATAGTCATCCTGCTATCAACCAGTACCCCAAGGTCCTTCTCCTCCTCCGTCGCTTCCAACTGATGCGCCCCCAACGTATATCCAAAATTCTTATTATTAATTCCTAAATGCATGACCTTGCACTTTTCACTATTGTATTTCATCCTATTTCTATTACTCCAGTTTACAAGGTGGTTCAGATCTTCCTGAATAGTATCCCTGTCCTTCTCCGTGTTAGCAATACCCCCCAGCTTCGTGTCATCCGCAAACTTTATTAGCACATTCCCGCTCTTTGTGCCAAGGTCAGTAATAAAAAGGTTAAATAAGATCGGTCCCAAAACCGATCCTTGAGGGACTCCACTGGTGACCTCCTTCCAGCCCGACAGTTCACCTTTCAATACGACCCTCTGGAGTCTCCCCTTTAACCAGTTCCTTATCCACCTTACAACTTTCATATTCACTCCCATCTTTTCCAATTTAACTAACAGCTCCCTGTGCGGAACCGTGTCGAATGCCTTACTGAAATCTAGGTAAATTATATCTACCGCATTTCCTTTATCTAAGTAATCCGTCACCTTCTCAAAGAAGGAGATCAGATTGGTTTGGCACGATCTACCTTTAGTAAATCCGTGTTGCAATTCGTCACAATTACCATTGACCTCTATGTCCTTAACTACTTTCTCCCTTAAAATTTTTTCCAAGACCTTACATACTACAGACGTCAAGCTAACAGGCCTATAATTACCCGGATCACTCTTATTCCCTTTCTTAAAAATAGGAACTACATTAGCAATCCTCCAGTCATACGGCACAACCCCCGAGTTTATCGATTGCTTAAAAATTCTCGCTAACGGGCTCGCAATTTCACGCGCCAGTTCCTTTAATATCCTCGGATGGAGATTGTCTGGGCCCTCCGACTTCGTCCCATCGAGCTGTTCAAGTACGGCCTCTACCTCAGTTGCGGTAATATCCACTTCCATATCCACATTCCCGTTTATCATCCCTCCATCATCGCAAGGTTCCTCACTAGTCTTATTAAAAACTGAGGCAAAGTACTTGTTTAGATGTTGGGCCATGCCTCGGTTATCCTTAACCTCCATTCCATCCTCAGTGTATAGCGGCCCCACTTCTTCTTTCTTTGTTTTCTTCTTATTTATGTGGCTGTAGAACCTTTTACTATTGGTTTTGATTCCCTTTGCAAGTTCCAGTTCAATGTGGCTTTTAGCCTTCCTCACTTTATCCCTACATGTTCTGACCTCAGCAAGGTAGCTTTCCTTACTGATCCTGCCTTCCTTCCACTCCCTGTAAGCTTTCTGCTTTTGTCTAATCCCCTCTCTGAGTTGCTTGCTCATCCAGTTTGGCCTACAACTCCTGCCCATGGTTTTTTTCCCCTTTCTCGGGATGCAGGCTTCCGACATTCTCCGCAGCCGTGACTTAAAGTAATTCCAGGCCTCCTCCACATTTAAATCCACTAATTCCTCCGTCCAATCCACTTCCCTAACTAATTTCCTTAACTCTTTAAAATTAGCCCTCGAGAAGTCAAAAACCCTAATCCCAGATCTACATTTGTTTATCCTTCCATCTAGTTTGAACTGAATCAGCTCATGATCACTCGAACCAAGGTTGTCCCCTACCACCATTTCTTCTATGAGGTCCTCACTGCTCACCAACACCAAATCTAAAATGGCATCCCCTCTCGTAGGTGCTTCAACTACTTGATGAAGAAATCCATCCGCTATCACATCCAGAAAAATCTGACCCCTATTATTCTTGCAAGTACTCGTCCTCCAGTCTATATCCGGGAAGTTGAAGTCCCCCATAATCACACATTTCCCCTTTGTGTTTACTTCATTAAAGACATTAAAGAGGTCTCTATCCATATCCCAATCCGATCCCGGCGGTCTGTAGCACACCCCAAGCACTATCTCAGGGGAAGCTCTGGTTGCTTTTTTACCCAGTGTGATTTTTGCCCAGACAGACTCTGTCTTATCCATTCCATCGCTTCTTATTTCGCTACATTTAATTTCATCATTGATGTACAAGGCTACTCCACCACCTTTGCCTTTCTTCCTGTCTTTTCTAAACAGCACATAGCCTTCAATACCCATGCTCCAGTCATGAGTACTATTCCACCAGGTTTCGGTAATCCCTATAATATCCGGCTTCACTTCCTGCACTAGTAACTCCAGTTCCTCCATCTTGTTGCCTAGGCTCCTCGCATTAGTGTACAGACCTTTTAATTTTCGGCGTTTGGTGTCAGTGACATTCTTTCCCCCGTTGTGCACAAACTTTCTACCACCAGCATCACCTGTTACTCTGGTTTCTACTCCACTATTCCTCCTTGGATCAAATCTTGGGGCCGCAAGGGTATCCCCGCTCACTTTGTTTACTTCCCTCTCCAGGTTATATTCTGGCGTGGAGATCTCCCGAACATCTCCCAACCATCTCCCCCAACTTCCTAGTTTAAAGCCCTCTTGATGAGGTCGGCGAGCCTCCATCCTAGAATTCTATTTCCCTCCTTGCTGAGATGAAGTCCATCCTGAGCGAACAGTCGTCTATCCGTAAGTGCTTCCCAGTGACCGTACATCCCAAAGCCCTCCTTATAACACCACTCCCTGAGCCATCTGTTGATCGCCATCATCTTGTCACTCCTTCGTCGCCCCGCTCTAGGAACCGGCAGAATCCCACTGAAGATCACCTGAGCCTCGATGTCTTTAAGCCTCTTCCCCAGTCTGGCATAGTCCTCCTTGATACAGTCCGGCGAGTAACTAGCCGTGTCATTCGTTCCCACATGAAGGATAATCAACGGATTCTTTCCCGCTCCCGCTAAGATCGTATTCAGCCTCAAGTCCACATCCTGTATCTTAGCCCCTGGCAGACAGCACACTCTTCTGTTCTCCCGATCAGGTCTAGTTACAGGCCTGTCTACTCTTCTCAGTAAGGAGTCTCCAATCACGTAGACTTGCCTTTTCCTGGCGACAGTGCGATTCTCCGGTCTATCCCCCACAGCAGCTGGCTGTGATTCCTCTTGATTTGTATTCGCCCTTACAATCCTCCTAGGGCTCGTACTTGATGTCGCCTCCACTGACTGCTCCCCTCCTTCTGCAGGACTAGCTGCTTGCCTCTTCTTCCTCGCCCTTTCTCCTTCAGCAGCCTGCTGTGTTCCATCTTCATTTCCCAACTCAGCAAACCTGTTCCTGAGTTCTATTTGTCCATCGCTGGCCCGTCTTTTCCTCTGCCTGGTTCTCCTAGTGACATGCTTCCACCGTCCACTTTCCTCACCCAGCAGTCCCTCCACAGAGTCCTTAGGTCCTGGTTTTATCCGCTCGTCTGAGCTTGTCCCCTGTGCCTCATCATGTCTGTGTTCCATCATCTGCTCAAATCCCCTTCTAAACTCAGCCAGAGTTTCCACTTGCATCTCCAGTCCCCTTACCTTTTCCTCCAGCAGCTCTATCAGGCGGCACTTCATGCAGATGAAACTCCTTTCAGGTGCTCCCTCTAGGACCATGTACATGCCGCAGCTACTGCATCCAGTCATCCTCAGTGTGTCTGCACCTGCTGCCTCCGCCTCCATCGTAGCGCTGCAACTCTGTGCCTGGGACAGACTGTTAGGAGCAGGGGCATAAATGCCAAACTGGTTGTGAGTTCTAGACTTAGATTTCACCACCCGATTATCAAGTGTGAACTCCTCTGGCACTATGATACAGAGGATTTTCCAGCTGCTCTCTGTGCTGAAAACACTGTTCAGCACTAGGCGCTGTCCAGCATCAATATTGCTGATCTGTCACCACTACCAGAAGTAGGGAGAGAGGAGATTTGGGTTTATGTAAATTAAAGGAATTGGAGTGGTGACAGTGAAACATAATGTTAAGGTGCATAGAAGTATGTAATTTTTTGGTAATTATAAGGATTTTAATAGTTAATAAAGACAGTTTTAACTGGTCACGGCTAGGGAAAACAAAATGATGGTCACAGGAAGCCAAAGCTGTGAAAAACAAAATGGCAATTTAGCCAATCTCAAGCAGGTGGACTGGGGTGAAATAAAGATCATTCCAATATCTGAAGGGAGGGATCAGTTAGGTAGAGCATAGGTCTTCAAATAGGTCATCTCTAAAGGTGCAGGTTTTCAATTAGGTCCACATTCCAAAGAGCTTGAAGCAGATTAGTGGGTTAGAATCATATGTGAAAGAACCAATTAGAATAGATCAAAATCAGTACATAAGGCAGAGCCCTGACAGGCTTTAGTCAGTGTGAGTGGAAGGTACAGTGTGGATAAGCGGCCAAGGACTCATCAGGAGAAGATCAGAATAAGAAGAAAGGCAGAAGCACAAGCAAAAGTCCAGGAGGTGAATGGAGTCTCAGAAGGCAGAAGCAAAAAGGCAAAGCAGTGGAGCATCAATTGACAAATAGGAGGACCAAATGAGAAGGGACAGAAAGAAGACAGCGGAGAAAGTAAGCATGATGATTTTAGTGGAAGAATCCAGTTGAAGCGTGTATGTGTATGCCTGAGTTAATAAAGCTGGATATCTGTGTGTGTATGTGTGTTCATTGTTTTCAATGCCTTGCTGTCAGCATTCTGCACGTGACTGGCCATTGAATGAAGAATATAACCACTTAAACTGTTTAATTGTATAATATCATAGTACTGGATACTCGAATATGCATATGTGTTACTAGAATTTATTTGTATTCTAATATATGCCTGGTATGCTAAAGAGTTTTACCGTTTATTTTTTTGGTACATGCATTAGACTTATTGTATTAGGGAACATTATGTGTTAAATAAAGGTTAAACGAGAATTAGTTACATGATTAAAGCTGGTAAACAAATACACAAATGAGTTACAATCTTAAGTTTCAAAAAGCAATAGAAGCTTCTATAATCAGCAAGCTCTCTATGTCCTTTAGGGCTATCGCAGGCTAAGCAGGTGCAGATTTCTTGCTTATGCCTAGATTCATAGATTCATAGACTCTAGGACTGGGAGGGACCTCTAGAGGTCATCAAGTCCAGTCCTCTGCCCTCATGGCAGGACCAAATACTGTCTAGACCTCCCTGATAGACATTTATCTAAGACATTTACCTAAAAACACTGCTGTCAGATCACTAAAAAGGTACAAGTACAATGCATTAAGAATGGCCTTTTTAAAACACAGGGTTTAAAATATTCACATACAACATATATTTGGTGGTGGTGTTACAGCCATGGGATAAATTGCAAAGCCACATGGTAAACAGCACAAGTGTAGTTCTGTGATTTATCATTTATCTTTGACTGCCTCACTTCACCTTGCCTAGTAATCCATCTTTCCCACAGGACCACTTCTAATATTCCAAATGTCTGAGCAGCTCTAAACAGATGCTTGAAAAAAAAATCCAACTTCCATATAAATATATCCTTCTTTCCTCCCCAAACATAGAGCTTTTCATCCAAGCTCGCACTGAAGAAGACCAAGAGGGGCAATATTCAGTCAGTGACCAGTGGCAGGTTTAAATGTTCCTATTTCCTGGCCCTGCAGGGATAGAAATCAGAGCTTTATAACAGTGAAAGGGGTGACTCCCAGCTTTTGGTGAGACCCAACCCATTCTGATACTCCATTCACCTCTTGGACTTAGCCACAGAAGTTACTAACTTAGCTTTGCAGTCTGTGAGATTTAAAAAGAAAAGTCACCATATATTTAAAAAAAACCTCAAAAACATTTCTAAAGTAGATTTTCTTTAAGTACATGTGGCATATACAGCATACATGATGGTGCAGTGTGGAATCAAGGAATTATGGCTCTTGCTTGGGATGACCTATATAATTGATTGGTGACTTTTCTCTCTTGGATATTTTGGCCAATTAAAATTCATGAGATAAATCTTTTACACCACACCACACAATATGTTGTAACAGTGCCTCAGGGGGTCACAACTGAAAATGCCAAACTCAGGACAAACTGCTGAGAAACAGGGCAAACACAACCCAAAACTGGTGATTAATCCCCCATAGGATATACCAAACCAGTAACAAAAGTAAACTTCTGTTTCACCACACTGGGTAACAAGAAGTCATAAAAGCAGTTTCCTTGGGCATCCCTTGTATTACGACCAAAACACTGGATTTAAAGGTGAGTGGTTCTTTACAATAAGCAGTCTTATCAAATAAAAGATTCTTCTGATCCCAAAGGACCAGCCACACACTCGGTCAATATATAACCTAGATCTTACCCAAAACTCACGCTGATACCAATCCTTTAGTTTCTAAAATCTAAAGGTTTATTCATAAAAAGAAAGAAAGGTGAGAATTAAAATTGGTTAAAAGAATCAAATACTGTAGTGAGGTGGGGTGGCCTTCCAAGGACCCGGAGTGGGAGGGCTGCACTGAGCCCTGGTGGGTGGAACCAGGGGCTAATTGCCCCTCCCCCAGGAAGTGGGAGGGAGGGGCAGGAAGAATAAAAGGCAGCCCAGGAAGCTCAGGAGGGAGGCAACCACTGGAGAGACTCGACGCCTCCTGTGGCCTCCCAATCTGGGAAGCAGTGGAGAGTGCTGAGGGAGCAGAGGACTGGCCTGGGCCACCAGGGTCACTAGCTGATTCAGACCTGGAAGAAGCACACAACTGGCCCAGACTGCCCAGTCCGTTGTTGGACCTGACCCCAGAGGGAGAAGATAACTGTCCTGGACCATCGACAGACCAGACCCCCAAAGACTTATTCGTGGTCCCAGAAGCTGCCGTCAACCTCAACCCCTCCTAATGGCAACAGGTACACAAAGGAGGGGAGTGTGGAAGTGGCCCAGGGGTAGCAGACCCCTGTCTGGCCATAACGCTGACAGAGGGTGAGTCAGTGTGTTGCGGCGTGGATCCCCGCTGACCCAGTGACAAAGCACTTTGTCCCTGCTAGGGCCCTGGGCCAGGATGGAGTGGAGTGGGTGGGCCTGCATCCCCCCTGCCATCCCAACATGGGTGTGGCAGTCTCCCCTTCCCCAGGCCAGACTCTTTGCTGCCCTGCCTTGATCCAGGGCCTGGGCTAATTGACTGTTCATTTGCTGCTCAGCCTGCACACAGGCCTGAGCCTCAGACTCTTTGCTACACCGCCTTGATCCAAGGCCTGGGCTAATTGACTGTTTCCCGCCCAGCCTGAGCACAGGCCTGGGCCCCAGCTGCCAGCAGAGACTGCTTCGTTCCCCACGGCAACTGACACATCCGACGAAGTGGGTATTCACCCATGAAAGCTCATGCTCCAATATGTCTGTTAGTCTAGAAGGTTCCACAGGACTTTTTGCTGCTTTTACAGATCCAGACTAACACGGCTACCCCCCTGATATTTGACGTATCAGTGACATAGTGAGACGGGGTGGCCTACTGAGGACCTGGAGTGGGAGGGACCCTGCACTTTAGCCACTACAATACATATAGTAATTGTAAAGTTCTTGGTTCAGACTTGTAGCAGTGATAGAATAAACTGCTGGCTTAAGTCAAGTCTCTGGCTGCTTCCAAATCATTGGAAGGTCCTCAGTCCATTGATTAGAATGCTCCTATTAATATAGTCCAGAGGCTTGGGCAGGAAAGAGGCTGGAGCAGGATAGAGGCACAATGGAGGGGTTTCCAGGGACATTTATATCCTCTCTGCCCTGTGGAGGGAAACCCATTGTTTCAAACAAAAACCTCAGCCCAGCTAGTAGAGAATCACAGGTGACCAGATAGTGTTTGGAGTCACATGGGCAAGTCACACGTTCATGCCCAGTTTCGCTCAGTCACTTCAGGAAGCCATTACCTATATTCGAGATAGCACATTTGCGGGAAAGCCCACTCAATGTAGATGGGTGTATCCCATGGTCCATTGTGAGTTAAGTGTCCTTTTGATGGGCCACCCAATTTGAATAGTCTGTCCAAGATGTGCTGGCTAACTACTTCATGAGTGTTACTGCAGGAGCAAGCATTTGAAATCTAGGTATAGGCCCAATGTTCATAACTTCAAATACAAAAGTGATACATGCCTACAGATAGCATAATCACAATCAGCGAATCATAACTTTTTCATAGACATCTTACATGCCACATTTTATACAAGATTTGTTGCAAATATATAACAGTGGTTGCAACAATGATCTACATGGTCATATTTTAATCAGACAATGCCACACGTGTTCTATATATACATCTACAGTATTTGCAGCTATATAATATCTCTCCATGTATCTCAGAGCTACCACTTTAGGTATCTATCATTGCAGTGTAGCCTTGAGCATCAGTGCCCCTCAGTCCCTCCTAGTCTCTTCCTGCAACAAATAATTGTTTAGTTTTCAGTGGGCTGAAATACTTTGGTTTAATTCTGGTGGTTGTGTTTAATGTGCGGGCGCTGGGTAGTGCTGGTGGCCTGTGATACACAGGGCCACCCAGAAGATTCAGGGGGCCTGGGGCAAAGAGGGGGAGCTGCGGCGTTTGTACTCACTCAGTGGTGGTCTGGATCTTTGGCGGTATTTCGGCGGTGGGGGGCCATTCAGTCATTCCACATCTTCAGCAGCAGTGAAGGTCCCCCCATCGCTGAAATGCCGCCGAAGACTCGGAGCTACTGAAGGGCCCCCCACCACCGAAATGCCGCTGAAGACCCAGACTGCCGCTGGGTGAGGGCTTGCAGGGCATTTTGGCAGTGGGGGGCCCTTCAGTTGCTCTGCATCTTCAGCAGCACTGAAGGGCCCCCCACCACCGAAGACCTGGGCTGCCGCCGGGCCAGGGCTTGCAGGGCCCCTGCAGGGCCCCAGGGCAAATTGCCCCACTTGCCCCCACCCCAGGGAGCCCTAGTGATACACAGGAGGTCACACTAGAAGATCTGGTTGCCCCTTCTGGCTTTTGACTCTCTGATTCTTTGCTTTTGTAATATTGCTAGTAGATGGATGAAATTAAAACCAAATGCTAACATTGTTAATTTAACAAAAGTATTGCCTTTTTTTAAATAGAAACAACATATTCGCTGTAGTAATCCATTTAAACTCAAGATGTCGCTGCTGTCCATCACTACCATATTAGCTTTTTCTACCACAGCATACTCTTCTAGTAAAGGCAAACATTGAAGGGATTTTTCCTATCCTATGGGAACAGATCACAAAGGGAAAAACAAGGAAAAGACTCGATTTTAGCTCTTCAGAATTGATTTATATAAAAACCATTCAACTGAAATCTGAAATATTCTTGTTCTTCGGCAGAATATATTGAACAAGACTTTATTTGTGGAGAGGCTGACACTATGAAAGGGATAAACGAAAGAAGATGTCGGGTTCGGAAATAGCCCTTCTTTATACCCTATTCTGCTTTTGTTCTCCAATCTCTGGATGGGATGCTATTCGGTACTGTAGATGCTATTCGGTTCCCAAAGAATCAGAACCTGGTACCTTTATAGGGAATATTGCCGATGATCTGGAGCTGCGTATCAAATATGCCCCCTCGCCGATGTGGATTGTGCGGGGAACCGAACGAAAACTTGTAGAGGTGAATTTGCAGAATGGGGCCCTAATTGTCAATGAGACGATGGACAGCGGAGACCTGTGTGGGAGAACAGGAAGCTGTCAGATGAAATTTGAGTTTGTCATTGAAAATCCTCTCTCCTACACTATTTTCGGCTGGAATTCCTGGTTACAAATGACAGCTCACGCAGATTTCCCCAGAGTGAGGTATCGCTCCTAGTAGCTGAGTCAGCAATGGCTGGCACTGTGTTCCCACCAGTCGGCTCTCGAGATCCGGATGTTGGAAATAATTCTTTGGCCTCTTACAAACTTACTAGAAGTGAGCATTTGCTTTAGAAGTATATACACGTCGTGAGTGGAATAAAATGCGAATGTTAGTGTTACAGAAGTCATTGCAGGGAGATCAAGAGCCGATTCAAAATGTTATTGTAAAAGCTAAAGACAAGGGGTTTTCCCCAAAGCTATGTCTGCATCGGTGTGCTGGATTCGAACGGTAACGGTCCAGTGCTGGTTAAAACAGCTTCACTGGCAGACTAGCGGAGGATGTGGTCAAAGATGTATTTGAATGGAAGAAAAGAGCATGCTTTGGGCACTAACACTGCATCTGAAGTGCAGAGAATATTTTCTATTGGTCGTGATACCGGGCAGATACGGGGGTAAGGTGGATTTTGAGACAAGGTGCAGAGGATGATGTGGAAGTGCAGGCGCGGGAGGGAAGTTAGTTACCATTGGCATCCCATTGCAGTTCGTGTAAAGGTTGTGAATGGCGATGACGATGTCCCAGCAGTGACGGTAAATTCCCTTTCTAACCCTATCGGGAAGACACTGCAGCTGGGAGGATGGTCTGTCTGCTCAGTGTCCTAGACCAGCACTCTGGAGACAACGGGAAGATCAGCTGCCACATTCCTCAGTCAGAACGTGCCGTTTCAGCTGACAGCCCTGCTGAAAAAACCATCCTTCTCCTTGGTGACCAGCGGAGCTTTGCACAGAGACGTGGCCGCCGCCTACAAAGTCATTATAGTCGCCCAGGATTGCGGCTCCCCTCCTCTGTCTAGCAGGGAAACCCTCTGAGTGGGAATTTCGATGTAAATGACAACGCCCCGTGCTTCGAATCGGCCTCTTATACTGTCTGTGTGCCGGAGAATAACTCTCAGTCCGGGGCCTTCCATTTTCTCGGTGGCCGGAGTGGACCCTGACGGCTGAAAATGGCTGATTGTCCTACGGCGAGGCGCAGGGGGATCCTCTGTGGGCGCTGTTTCCATCATATCCGGGAGCGGGGATATTTATGCTCTGGGCACCTTGGACTTGGGGGGGAAGAAAGAACTTCAGTGTCCATATCCAGGCGCAGGAGGCCGAGGTCCCCTCCCTGAGGAGCACCGACTCTGCGCACAATTTCATTCTCGACCAGAATAATAATGCTCCTCGCTTGTTGCCCGCGGGAGCCACGGGTATTGCGGGAAAGTGCCCAGCGCTGCGAGCTCCCCTGGCAGTTGGCTCACAGCCCAGATCGCCGTCAGAAACCCTCAGCCTATCACAGGTAGCTCCTTCCAGCTGCTGCAGGCCACTGACCGCAGCCTGTTCCGGGTGAGGCTGCACGGTGGCACACACAAGCCTGAAGCGAAACTGATGGAGCAGCTTCCCAAGGCCTTCTCCTACATGACCATATGTCCGATATCCACCCTGGGATGCATTTCCTTTATTTTCTTCTTCAGATGGATAGTCTCGATTTCTAGCCACTGCCAGAGTGCAGGGGACTTGCCCAAGATTCCTTTTCTCTTGCGAGGGCTCCGGGAAAAGGGATGAGAATAGCTCCTTCTGTGGCATTTCTAAGGGCGTGGCTACACTTGTGAGTTACAGTGCATTAAAGAAGCCCCAGTGCACTAGCTCAGTACCTGTCCACACTGGCAAGGCATGTAGAGCACTCTGACTCCACGGCTAGAGGGCTCCTGGTACTCCACCTCACAAGCAGAATAACTTTTGATGGGCCCCTGCTGGAGAGCCCCAGCATCAGTGTGTATGAGGTGCTGCATTACTGTGCTCTGATCAGCCTCGGGAAATGTCCCATAATCCCATAAGTCAAGTGGTCGCTCTTGTCATTTTTTTGGATATGCCCTTTGAAAGCTCCGTTCAACAACCAGCATACTTATCTGCTCCCAGACAAAGCAAGCATTACTGTGGAATGCTATGTGTGTGTGAGAGAGAGGCAGGGGGAGGGGGAGGTCTGCTGCTGTCTGAACTTACAAGACAGCATGCTGACATGCTCTCAGCCCCCCAAAAACCCACTCTCTCTCCCCCCACATACACACAACTCACTCCCTGACACATTCCACCCCGCCCCATCCCATTTGAAAATCACATTGCAGCCACTTGCATGCTGGGATAGCTACCACAATGCACTGCTCTTTGTGGCCATTGCAAGAGCTGCTAATCTGGCCACGCCAGTGCATTGTCAGCCGTCAGTGTGGACAGACTGCAGCCCTTTCCCTACTGCACTCTACAAAGGCTGGTTTAACTCAAAAGTGCTCTGCAGGCATGGCTACGCTTGCGGATATAGAGTGCTGTGAGTTCAACCTGCCTTCAGAAAGCCACATTTGCATTATCCCACAGAGCACCTCTTCCCATTCTGGTGCTGTGGCTTGTGGGAAGGGACGGGGCATGTGGGGCATTCTGGGTACTGTCCCAACTCCGTGTGATGCTTCGGTTCGCATCCCAGCATTCCCTGTGCTTCTATCCACATTTGGCGCCATCTTTCAACGTTTTTTGTACTGGATGCTCTCTGTCTTCCCTTTCGGCCTCTGGGAATGGAACCCAAACTGCTGAGGAGCATGCTGACGAGTCTTGCCATCACATCACCTGTGGCAGTAGAGTTATTCCTTAGGATCCAAAGTAACAGTGAGGGCTCCGACGATGATATCAACTCGTAACTCATATGACGTGAGTTTGCTTATGGCATTCAAGGACATGCTCACTACCATGGAATGCCGCTTTTGGGTTCTGGAAACAAGCACTGAGTAGTTGAATCACACCATCATGCAAGTCTGGGAGGACGAGCAGTGGCTGCAGAACTTTCGGATGAGAAAAGCCACTTTCATGGGATTCTGTGAGGAGCTTGCCCCAACCCTGCGGCCCAAGGACAAGAGATTGAGTGGTGCCCTGATGGTGGAGAAGCAGGTGGCTATTGCAATTTGGAAGCTGTCAACTCCAGACAACTACCAATCGGTTGCTAACCAGTTTGGAGTGGAAAAGTCCACTACTGGAATTGTGTTGATGCAAGTTTGCAGGGCCATCAATTGCTTCCTGCTCAGAAGAACCATGACTCTGGGTAACATGCAGGACATTGTGGATGTCTTTGCACAAATGGGTTTCTCTAACTGCAGAGGGGCGATAGATGTCACACATATTCCAATTCTGGCACCAGCCCACTTAGCCTCCGAGTACGTTAATCAGAAGGGGTATTTCTCTATGGTTCTCCCAACACTTGTGGATCACCGTGGGTGTTTCATTGACATTAACACAGGCTGGCCCAAAAAGGTGCATGACGCACACATCTTTCAGAACACTGACCTATTCAGGAAGCTGCAAGCTGAGACTTTTTTCCCAGACCAGAAGATTGGCATAGGGGAAGTCGAAATGCACATTGTGATCCTTGGAGACCCCGCTTACCCTTTAATGCCATGGCTCATGAAACCCTATACAGGGAGCCTTGATAGCAGCAAGGAATGGTTCAACAACAAGCTGAGCCCATGCAGAATGACTGTGGGGTGTGTTTTTGGCCTTTTAAAGGGCTGCTGGTACTCTCCTTATAGGAAGCTGGACCTGACTGATAACAGCATCCCTGCAATTATATCCATGTGCTGTACCCTCCATAACATTTGTGAAGGGAAGGGTGAACAATTCACTCAGGCATGGAACTCGGAGGTTCAACACCTGGAGGCCGAATTTGAACAGCCAGAGAACAGGGCTATTAGAGGGGCCCAGCACAGGGATGCAAGGATTAAGAATGCCTTGAGGGAGCAATTTTAGACTGAAAGCCACTAGCAGTGTCTAGTGCCCTGCACGAGAGTGAAGTGAAGTGATTCCAATGTTAGTAGGAATCTGTGTTTGCTACATTGACTTGCAGTGCCTGTTTCTTTCCTGGGCTAAGGTATCTTTTACTTTATGCAATAATAAAGAATGTTTTCAAAGCAAAAAATCCATGTATTGAAAATAAAATTCATTTATTGAAAAGAAACACAACTGCTTGGGAAACAGAAAGGGCAAGGGGGTGGGGTGGGGAATGGTACAATCACAGCTTTGCATATGTCCTGTCTGGAGTGCTGTGCAATGAGTGCTGCACTTCAGGATGGCTATACTGCAAGGTGATGCAGGTTGAGTGCAGTGGGTAAGGGTCATATTTTTCAAGGTTGGGTGGTGAAGCTACAGGTGTTGGAGGCAGCTGGTGACGGTAAGAACCCGGATGTTGGGGAAAGTGGGTTGGAGATGAAATGGGGGCACAAGGGAAAGAGTTTTGGGACAAGGGCTGCAGGGGGTGGGGTGGGTGTGGTAGTGCTCCGCCTGCATGGCTTCGAGCCCCTGGATAGAGTCTGCTTTGCGCTCCATTATGCTTATCAGCCGACCCGTGCTTTGCTGCTGGAGCACCACATGTTTGTGCCGGTGCTCCTCGTTCTGCTGGCAGATCTTCCTTTCTCTCTCCCTCCACTCCTGCACTTTTTGATTTTCATTACTTGAATGCTGCATTATTTCATGCAATGTCTTCCTTTCTTCTACATGGCCTCTTTCTGATTCTTTGGAGTCTTTCAGCTGGTGATAACATGGACAGCTGAGATCTCAAGGTGGCATCTGTAAAGGCAAAATGCAACACTTAACAGAGGCAGCATTGTTCACACCAGACAGAGCAATGATTTCCCCCATACTTAAGGGCAAGCACAGTCTACACAATAGCATAATTTGTCCATCCCAAAGTGAGTGCACTTAACCCACAGGAGCCCCAAAATGGTGAGTAAGCAGAGGGTCAAGCATGACTGACTGTTTCACAGCTGTACTGTCCTCTGGGTTTCTGTGCTATGGGGAGAGCAAACAGCAGCAGGAGGGCCTTATACTGAACACCGTCCCCACATTTTCCACAGGAGTTCATCCTGGAAGATATCTCACTGTTAAGGGTGACCTGGAAAGCAAGGGAGGGTCTTCTACTGCAATCTGGCTTCCACCCTGACCCATATGCAGCTTTCCTGTGTGCAGCAATGGTCCCCCTGCCCCTCACGGCACAGTGGCACAGACAAGTTAATCTTCCTGGGACAAGGACTACAGTGGCTCTCCTGAGAAACCTGTGCAAGTGCATTGCCCAGTTTCTGGATGAGACTTTTGAAGAGATCACTGAGGCCAATTACTGCGATGTGAGAGAGCACGTCAATGCCTTATTCCGCATTTAAGGATGCATTCAGCCCTAATCCTCCTCTCCCCAAGATTCTGCTCTGAATAACTTCCTTCCCAAAATAAAAACCACTTACTGGGAATCTCCTCTAGTGTTTGTCCTTCCCCAAGCACTGGCTGCCATGACTGGTTACCTTCCTCCTGGCTTGAGAACAGCTCCTGGCTGCATGCATCTAGGGATTCTGGGGTGCCTTTGTCCGACTCAGCACACTCGCTCCAGCTTTGCTCCTCCTTCTGCCTTGTTGAACTGGGCTCTGAAGTGTCCATGGTGGTACTTGGAATGGAGGTGGGGTTGCCCCCCAGTGTTGCATCCAACTCTTTGTAGAAACAGCAGGTCATGGGGGCAGCATCAGAGCAGTTGTTTGCCTCGTGGGCTTTGTGGTAGGTGTTCCACAGCTCCTTCACTTTAACTCTGCACTGCAGTGTGTCCTGGTCATGACCTCTTTCCATCATGTCCCTTGATATCTGCCTGAAGGTATCATAATTCCTATGGCTGGAGTGCAGCTGGGTCTGGACAGCTTCGTCCCACCAAATACTGATGAGGTCCAGCACCTCGCCATTGCTCCATACTGGGGACTGCCTGGCACATGGAGGCATGGTCACCTGGAAAGATTCGCTGAGAGCACTCTACGCCTGGCTGAGCAAACAGGAAGGGGATTTTCAAAATTCCCAGAGAATTTAAAGGGAGGGTCTGACAGTTGGTCACCTGAGGGCAGGGCAGTAGAGTTCAAAGTGATGACCAGAGTGGCTAGAAAAGGCATTGTGGGACACATCTGGAGGCCAACCAGAGCGCATTAACAGGACAAGTCATCCAAACTGGCGTGGTAGCGCTCCAGCAGGGGGTGCAGCAAACATTATTCCACTCGCCAATGTGGAATACCAGCAGTGCTGACTGGTGCTTTTGTTGGTGCTACGCGGTATCTTTTCCTTCCCATTGACTTTCAGTTGTGGCGAGCAGCATAGTTCCATGTTGGCACTCAGTGTTCACTAGGAATGTAAGGACACTGGGGGAAACTGTGACAAATCATTCGGTGCATAGCCATCAGCTATGGCTCTGCCTCATCTGCTTTACCCTATCTTCTCATTGAAGCAGGATAATGCTGTTTCCGTGTTGTGTTAACAAAGGCTTGAACCTGCATGAGAGTGAAGAATTGACATTTCCAAGATGAAAATGATAGTGGTGGGTTGATGGAATCATGTAAGGAAACTGAAGGGATTTTGCATGCATCCGCAATCGAAGGCAGCAGTGCCTCCCTTCTCTCATACAGTTCCAGGTATGACAAAACCTGAGGAGTCTGGTGGACCGCAGCGCTTTTCTCTCATGTCCGGTTGACCAAAAGATGGTGATTTTTCTCTCTCAGATATGAACCTCACCCCATTTACCCATGGGTTTATTATCGGGATTATGAGGTTCTGGATTTTTTTTCTGTAGAGTTGAACTGCTCATCTTCTGAGCGAGATGGGATGGTATTTGCACATGAACTCCATTCTTTCCACTGGTGACCACTTCTGGGTTCAATTCAAAATACATTTTAATGCCAGCCATAACCTGGAAGGAAACCCAGTTATTTAAGAGCGGCGCCTTTCTTCAGCTCTGTAAGGGCAGCTGAGATGTGCTGTGGCTTCCACTGTCAGAGGCTGGAACTCTGCTTCCCAAAGACAGCAAGGTTATCCATGTCTCAGGTTTTTTAACTTTCTCTCCTTGACTGTGTTCTGTGCATGACAGCCCGAATTCAGGAAGCTTCCAATTATGAATGAGACGTTTTGTTCAGTCAGGTGTTTTGAGTAAAAAACTTTGCTTTCTCCTTTTGGTTTGTAGTTTCTTAACAAAGATGGAATGAAGTTTAACATTTTGTAGATAACTAGGTACTTTCAGTGTAGGCAAACATTTAATAAACATATAATAATGGTTTTATGCCATTTTTCTAATTTCTTTGTATACGATGACTAATGTGTAATGAGACAAACTCCCAAATGTCGACGACTAACAATTAAATCCTAATGATTGATATCTAACTTTAAATATTTTATTTATCAGCCTATTTGCCAAAGTATATGAGATGTGTCATTAGCAATAGATTTGGAGCCTAAGGTATTTACTAAAAGAAACTGGACTCTGTCGTAAGAGGACATATTATAACTGTGTCAAGAGCTAAATTTTTCCTTGCTTTTTATTACAGAACCTGATCCTATAACCACATCCTACGAGTGCAAAAGAATCTGTAGAAAATATGGGTTTGTGGCTTTTATGACATTCCCACATTTATCTCTCCACTTCAAATTTTGGAGCGTTTCCTATGGAAGGGATGTTTGATTTGATCTACACTTTCAATGCTTCTGTTCTGATAATTTGCATTTCTCTAATTACTAAAATTGTAATATCCAGTTTGTATCCAAATAATAATCAGAACAAGACTCTAATAAATCAGGTGTTTTCCAAATCAACTGTAAATGCACACAGGTTTCAGTGAAATTAATGCTAACCATTATTTTTATTCATGTTTTCCCCTTATCAGGTAGATCATATTTCTAGTTAAAGAGGATAACATTATACTAAGTGGGTTAGTTTAATTGTCTTTATATCCATGTATCAGAATGAATAAATAGCAACATACACGGATCATATACAATGTAAAATAACTTTCTAAGATGGGACTGGATGAACATATTTATGGATGTCTACCCAACTTCAGAACTGTGGATCTCCTTTCGAATCCCCCTTCTGCAGATGCTATCAGATGGTGCCTTTCATAAATAGTCAAAAGGAATTCATGAGATGTAGGGGCTTATCCCCAGGGAGGGTTCACTTGAGTGTAGGGTTGCTTGGTCCATTTTAACAGGAAACAAGATTGTGAGCACAGTTTCTTAAGCACAGTGGCTGCTATAAAATTCAGTTATCTGTTTTTGGGGTAAAGATGCAGCTCCCAAGACAGGAGCAAACATTCTGCTCAATGAAACCACAGGCCGGACTTTATTCTGGGCGTAATTACGTTTTCCATATTTACATATTACATAAAATTATATATTTTAGGATTTTATACAAACCTTCCGTATTATAGGAGTACATAAAAACAGAAGTATTAAAGCTGTTGCACGTTTTATGAAGCATTTTCTTAATAGAGGGTTTGATGTTGCGATTCATTTAGAGCAATTTTTGGTTTAGTCTCAAGATGTCGCTGTTGTCTACAGTTACGGACAAGGATAGCTGATGATTTTTCCCTTTCATAATGCAGTCAGCAAGGCAAATCACTAAAGACATCGCTCACCACACGAGTAAACAGACAAAGGTAAAACAAAGGTATTTTCAAAGGAATGTATTTATATATTTTAATTATTTCTTTATCTTATTGAACAACATAGTGAATCATGGAGAGGCAGGCAGAGACGAGAAATGATCTTACTGTCAAGCCTTTATGAAGCGGTTACTATGAAGAACAGACGCACACTAAGATGTCGGACTCAAGGCTGGTATTTCAGAGCCCTATTTACTTCATTTTGGTTCTGTGTGTCTGTCGCTGGAGAGGGTCATTACTCAGGTTCTGAAGCTCTAGCCTGATGCCTTTTATAGAGAATATGGCAGAGGATCTGGAACTGGTGATCAGAAACCCGCCAGCTCTCAGGCTGCGGATTGCGTCAGGAAAAGAGAACATTTGTGGAGATGAAAATGCAGAATGGCGCCCTGACCGTCACTGTGAAAATGGACAGAGCAGAGCTGCGTGGGCAGACAGTGAGTTGTGTGCTGAAATTTGAGATTATGGTTGAAAATCTTGCAGTGTAGTATGTGGAACTAGAAATCCTGGATGATTTCTCCACGTGGCTGAATCTGTTTTAGTGGGCAGTGTATTTCCTATAGTAGGACTCAAGATCCTGATATCGGTACTGATTCTTTGGCCACATATGAGGTTAGAGCAAGTTCACACTTTGCTTTGAAAGTAGAGAATCGTGGAGAACGTAAAAAAGTGCCAATTTTAATAATGGAAGAGCCATTGGACAGAGAAAAAGGATCGACTCAGAATCTGACAACAGCAGCTAAATACAACGGGGCTCCCCAGAGATCTGGCACCATCCATCGAATATCATTGTGCGGGATTCTAACAATAACGCCCCTGCATTTGATGAAATTATCTACACTGTCTGCCTAATGGAGAATGTGGACAAAGGCATCCTGGTTATGGACTGAATGTCACCGATTTAGAAGGAAATGGAAAGTTAGAGGACATTTTTGGCAGCAACACTCCAATCAACCTTCAGAAAATGTTTTCTGTCGATCCTGATAACGGGGAGTTAGGGGTGCAAGGTGAAGTGAATTGTGAACAATATAATGTGGGAGTGCAGGCGCGGGAGGGAAGTCAGTTAGCTTTGCACAGTTCTTGTAAAGGTTGTGAATGGCAATGACAATGTCCCAGCAGGGACGGTAAACTCCCTTTCTAATTCTATCGGGAAAGGCACTCCAGCTGGGATGGTCGCTCTGCTCAGTGTCATGGGCCAGGACTCCGGGGGCAATGGGAAGATCAGCTGCCACGTTCTTCAGAAAGTACCGTTTCATCTGATGCTCCTGCTGATAAAACATCCTTCTCCTTGTTGACAATGCGCTTTGGACAGAGAGGCAGCCGCCTACAACATCACTATAGTCACCTGTGATTGCGGCTCCCCTTCCCTATCTAGCAGAGGAACCCTTCGAGTGATAATTTCCTATGTAAATTACAATGCCACCTGCTTCGAAGTAGCCTCTTACACCACTGGTTCTCAGCCTGGGGTACCTGTGCCTATGGGGATACACAGAGATCTTCTAGGGGGCACATCAACTCATCTAGATATTTGCCTAGTTTTACAACGTTACATAAAAAGCACTAGCAAAATCAGTACAAAATAAAATTTCATACAGACAAAATGAGGAAGTAAAGACTTTTTCAGTAAGAGTGTGCTGTGACCCTTTTGTATTTTTATATCTGCTTTCCTAAGCAAGTAATTTTAAGTGAGATTAAACTTGGGGGTACACAAGACAAATCAGACTTCTAAAAGGGGTACAGTAGTCTGGAAAGGTTGAGAACCACTCTCTTACACTGTCTGTGTGTCGGAGAATAACTCTCTGGGCTTCTGGATTTTCTGGGTGGCCATTGTGGACCCTGAGATAAAGACCCCAGCGAAAGTTGCTTTGTACTATCAATGACTTTTTCTTGGAGCAGCTAATCCTGGAACCCACAAGAGGAGAGGTAGTTCTTGTTTAGTCCTAAATGGAGCTCTCTAAGACTTGAATATAGCTGAACTGCACGGTAACAGCGACCATAATATAATTAAATTTAACATCTTTGTGTGTGTGCTGGAAGGGGGAAGGCAGCAAAGATGCCCACCACAGAAGCTCATCACAGTAGCATTTAACTTCAGAAAGGGGAACTACACAAAAATGGGGAAGCTAGCTAAATGGAAATGAAAAGGAACAGTCATAAAAGTGAAATGCCTGCAAGCTGCATGGGAACTTATTAAATAAACCATAATATAGGATCATTAAATATAGACCCCAAATAAAAACCGTAGTAAGAGGACCAAAAAAGCAGGGCCAATCAGAGGTGGGCCAGGCGGGCTATTTTTCCTGGTCCTCAAGCTCAAAGGGGGCCTCAAATTTAGACACTTGTTAATTTTTTTGGCATTTGATAAATTTTGCAACTTGGTTTTATGTGCCTCCCTATCGGATCAAAATGTGACACACTCTCTCAGCTTGGAGCTGCAAATTTAAGCATATAAGAGATGTGATTTGGTAAAAGACTTTTTTTTGTTAACTGATATAGATTTTGTCATATTAAAGAGTTTAAAATGTTCATAAATATTAATTAAAATATATCGGTTCTGATGGCACAAGATTAGACCATGATGAATGTGTCCTCTCAGATCAGCTGATTATATAAACCAACCGCTACATTGGATCAAGTGCATGTTGAAAGGTAAAGAATTGTTACATTTTAGTGTCTTTATAGTTTTACATCTAGTTGACTAAGGAATTATTTATGTGTGAGATTTCCTCATTATTATCTTCATAGGGTAGCTAAAAGAGGTGACTGGCTGGTTGGATGATCCATAGCTTGGTAGCTTGGCCATCATCATAGGCTTTTGTAGTCTATAGGCCCAGATTCAAGATGAAAATTTGTGAGGACAATCTTGTACAGAGAGTTTCATGAGAATACATGTTTGAAATTTTTGGACATTATCCTGCTGTCTGTATCCGTGTCTCTGTTTACTATATATATGTCATCTCTTTGTCTTCAGTTCAGCCTATTATAATATATCTTACATGCTTGAGTTTTGATTCACGTAAGGATGTCTGACTATTTCATTTTGTGTTCTTAATTAGTATTTCTTCATTTAAAGTCTTTTCAGCATCTGTGTACCATTCAGCATTTGTGTACATATCTACAGCAGAATATTTCAAGTGTGTATAGGCTACATATTTACTTTGGAACATTTCAGGTGTAAATGAATTGAAGAAAGGTATATTTTGTTTGATAATTTCATGAGAAAAACAGGAAAAGAAATTGCTGATTGAGATACTAGCAATTCTAGGAGGTTTTACATTAGATTTTCAAGTCTGCATTGATCAAGCCTACGGCAATGGATCTAATATGGCTGGGAAGTACAAAGGTGTACAAGTAGTTCTGCTTGAGCATAATTCAGACTGTATTTTCTCCAGCTGTGGAAACCACACACTATACCTTGTAAGTGTTGACTGTGCTGAATCATGCAAGGAGGCAATTACTTACTTTGGAACTGTTCAGCAAATATACAAACTCTTCAGTAGCAGTCCTCAAATGTGAGAAATTCTGAAGAAATATCTTCTTGTTTCACTGCATGGGGTGTCCAAAACTAGATGGTCTGCATAGATTGATGGTGTTCAACCAATTGCACAGCATTTGAATTCAGTGAGAAAGGCTTTAAATGAGCTTGAATCTCTCAGTCTAACTGCACAGGCTCATATGGAACTTCAGTCTATTCAGAAGCACATATCCACATTTGAATGCATTCTGGTGTTATCTTTGTGGATGAAGCTACTTACAGTGACCCACCAAACTAATCTGGTAATTGAAGCATGCAGTGCTACTCTTGGTGTTGAGAGGTATAACACTGAAAGTCTTATCAATCACATTCAACAGATTTGTGAACAAAGGGATGCGATCCTGACTGAGTCCAAATTAGTAGCACAGAATATTGGCATTTCCAATCTCCACCAATCGCACTTACCTACTGAATCTGATGCAGAGCAGCATTCTAGGGCCAATGTGTTCCTTGTCATCATTGACTCTATTCAATCAGGTCTTATACATTGATTTGAGTCACTACGACTAATTTGTATCCTTTTGGGGTTTCTTTGGCAGTTCAACAGACTGAGTAATGAAGATCTACTTTCTGCAGCTGAACAATTTCAGCAACAGTACAACAAAGAAATCTTAAAAGATATCAATCTCAAAAGATATCAGTGACAAGATCTTCTTCCTCAAATGAATATATTCCATGAACTTTAAATTGGATTGCAAGCCAAAGGAATTGCTTCAAGAAATACTCAAACTTGGACTCTCTGGGGTGTTTCCTAATATCGCAATTGCATTGTGTATTTTTGTCAATTTGCCTGCATTAGTGGCTTAAGGTGAATGCACCTTCAATGTGTTGAAGCAGGTAAAGAACTATCTCTGTTGAACTATGGAACAAGAGCATTTGCATGGGCTTAATATCAACTGTGACATTGCACAAAAGCTAGATTTTTCCTCAATAAGTAATGCATTTGCACAGAAGAAGGCTAGAAAAAATTTGTTAAATAAAAAAATTCAAATTATGTCTCACTCTTTTTTTTGGTGCCTTATTTTGTTTTCATGTGTCGTCATTTTTTATTTTTATTCTGGCTATGGGCCTCAAAAGCTGGAAGTGGCCCCGGGCCTCTCTGGACCTCTGAGAGGGCCTACAAAAAAGTGCCCCCATGGATAAACACCAAAGTAAAAACTGATTAGAGGCAAAAGACATCCTGCAAAATTGGAAGTTAAATCCTGCCAAGGAAATACAAAGGAGCAAAAACTCTGACAAGTGAAGTGTAAAAGTATAATTAGGCAGGCCAAAAAAGAATTTGAAGAGTATTGAGCAAAACTAACATAAAACTTAAAAAAAAGTAAACTAGAAGCAGGAAGTACATCAGTGGGGCCATTAGGCAATGGGGTGCTAAAGGAGCACTCAAGGAAGACAAGGCAATTGTGGAGAAGCTAAATTAATTCCTTGACTCAGTCTTCACTGCAGCAGATGTGAGGGACATTCGCACACCAGAACCATTATTTTTACATGACAATCTGAGGAATGGTCCCAGACTGAGATGTCAGTAGAGGAGTTTTTGAAACAAATTGATAAATTAAACAATAATAAGTTACCAGAACCAGATGGTATTCACCCAAGAGTTCCGAGGGAACTCAGATATGAAATTGCATAACTATTAATTGTGGTATGTAACCTATCACTTAAATCAACATCTGTTCCAGATGACTGGAGGACACAAATTGTTAAAAAGGCTTCAGAGTTAATCCTGGCAATTATAGACTAACTTTAGTACCAGGAAAATTGATTGAAACTATAGTAAAGAACAGAATTATCAGGCACGTAGATGAACCTGGAGACTCTCATTAATAACCAAACTTCCATACAAATGGACTTCACTAAAATAAGACAGGAGATCTACATTACTCACTTCACCTCTCTACAAAGGAAAAAGGACTGTAAGCTGTCTAAACTCCTACCTGCCTCATGGGGCCACAACCGTGGTACCCCCAACCCACCCAGCAATATCGTCAATCTATCCAACTACACACTCAGTCCAGAAGAAAAGTCTGTCCAATCTCGGGGACTCTCTTTCTGCCCTGCCACCCCCACCAACATGATATAGTTCTGCGGCGAACTGGAAGCCTACTTTCGCCATCTCCGACTCAAAGAATACTTTCAGGACAACACTGAACAGCGTACTGATACACAGGTACCCTCCCACCAACAGCACAAGAAGAAGAACTCCACATGGACTCCTCCTGAGGGTTGAAATGACAGTCTGGACCTCTACATTGAATGCTTCTGCCGACGTGCACAGGCAGAAATTGTGGAAAAACAACATCGCTTGCCTCATAACCTAAGTCGTGCAGAACGCAATGCCATCCACAGCCTCAGAAACCACCCAGGCATTATCATCAAAGAGGCTGATAAAGGAGGTGCTGTTGTCATCATGAACAGATCTGACTACCAAAAGGAGGCCGCCAGACAACTCTCCAACACCAAATTCTACAGGCCACTTCCCTCAGATCCCACTGAGGAATACACTAAGAAACTGCAACATCTACTCAGGACACTCCCTACACTAACACCGGAACAAATCAACAAACCCTTAGAGCCCCATCCAGGGTTATTCTATCTACTACCCAAGATCCACAAACCTGGAAATCCTGGACGCCCCATCATCTCGGGCATTGGCACTCTCACTGAAGGACTGTCTGGATATGTGGACTCCCTACTCAGACCCTATGCCACCAGCACTCCCAGCTATCTCTGTGACACTACTGATTTCCTGTGGAAACTACAATGCATTGGTGACCTTCCAGAAAACACCATCCTAGCCACCATGGATGTAGAGGCTCTCTACACGAACATCCCACACACAGATGGAATACAAGCTGTCAGGAACACTATCCCTGATGATTCCACAGCACAACTGGCTGCTGAGCTCTGTGCCCTTTATCTTCGCACACAACTATTTCAAATTTGATGACAATATATATCTCCAGATCAGTGGCACCGCTATGGGCACCCGCATGGCCCCACAATATGCCAATATTTTTATGGCCGACCTGGAAGAACACTTCCTCAGCTCTCGTCCACTCACGCCCCTTCTCTACATACGCTACATTGATGACATCTTCATCATCTGGACCCATGGGAAGGAGATTCTGGAAAAATTCCACCACGATTTCAACAGCTTCCACCCCACCATCAACTTCAGCCTGGACCAATCTACACGGGAGGTCCACTTCCACACCATGGTGCAAATAAGTGATGGTCACATTAACACCACCCTATACCGAAAACCTACTGACCGCTATGCCTACCTTCATGCCTCCAGCTTCCATCCTGAGCACATCACATGATCCATTGTCTACAGCCAGGCACTGAGGTATAACCGCATCTACTCTAACCCCTCAGACAGAGACCAACACCTACAAAATCTCCACCAAGCATTCTCAAAACTACAATACCCTCACGAGGAAATAAGGAAACAGATCAACAGAGCCAGATGTGTACCCAGAAGCCTCCTACTGCAAGACAAACCCAAGAAAAAAACCAACAGGACTTCACTGGCCATCACATACAGTCCCCAGCTAAAACCTCTCCAACACATCATCAGGGATCTACAACCCATCCTGGACAATGATCCCACACTTTCATAGGCCTTGGGTGGCAGGCCAGTCCTCGCCCACAGGCAACCTGTCTACCTGAAACATATTCTTACCAGTAACTGCACACTGCACCATAGTAACTCTAGCTCAGGAACCAATCCATGCAACAAACCTCGATGCCAACTCTGCCCACATATCTACACCAGTGACACCATCACAGGACCTAACCAGATCAGCCACACCATCACTGGTTCATTCACCTGCATGTCCACCAATGTAATATATGCCATCATATGCCAGCAATGCCCCTCTGCTATGTACATCGGCCAAACTGGACAGTCGCTACGGAAAAGGATAAACGGTCACAAATCAGATATTAGGAATGGCAAGATACAAAAAGCTGTAGGAGAACACTTCAACCTCCCTGGCCACACTAAAGCAGACCTTAAGGTGGCCATCCTGCAGCAAAAAAACTTCAGGACCAGACTTCAAAGAGAAACTGCTGAGCTTCAGTTCATCTGCAAATTTGACGCCATCAGCTCAGGATTAAACAAAGACTGTGAATGGCTTGCCAATTTCAAAACCAGGTTCTCCTCCCTTGGTTTTCACACCTCAACTGCTAGAACAGGGCCTCATCCTCCCTGATTGAACTACCTCATTATCTCTAGCTTGCCTGCATATATATACCTACCCCTGGAAATTTCCTCTACATGCATCTGAAGAAGTGGGTATTCATCCACGAAAGCTCATGCTCCAAAACATCTGTTAGTCTATAAGGTGCCACAGGATTCTTTGCTGCTTTTACAGATCCAGACTAACACGGCTACCCCTCTGATAGATGAACCCGCTTTGTTGGGGGAAGAATCAACATGGCTCTAGTAAAAAGAAAATCATACCTCATCAATCTATTAGAATGCTTCTTTTGGTAGGGGCAGAAGTCAACAACCACGTGGGCAAGAGTGATCCAGTGGAAATAGTGTACTTGAACTGTCAGAAATCCTTTGACAAGATCCTTCCCCAAAGGTTCTTGAGCAAAGTAAGCAGTCTGTGGAATAAGAAGGAAGGATCTCTCGTGGATCAATAACAGGTTAAAAGACAAGGAACAAGGGGTAGGAATAAATGGTCAGTTTTCAGAATGGAGAGAGGTAAATAGCGGTATCCCCCAGGGGTCTGCACTGGAATCTGGTGTTCAACTATTCATAAATGATCTGGAAAAGGAAGTGAGGTGGCAAAATTTGCAGATGATACACAATTACTCAAGATAGTTAAGTGCAAAGTAAAATGCAAATAATTAGAAAGGGATCTCAGGAAATTGGATGACCAGGCAATAAAATGGTAGATGAAATTCAGTGTTGATAAGTGCAAGTAATGCATATTGGAAAACATAATTCCAACTATACATACAAAACAATGGGATCTAAAGTAGCTGTTACAACTCAAGAAAGAGATCTTGGAGTCATTGTGGCTAGTTCTCTGAAAACCTCCACTCAATGTGCAGTGGCAGTCTAAAAAGCTAACAGAATGCTAGGAACCATTAGGGAAAGGATAGATAATAACACAGAAAATATCACAGTGGCACTATATACATCTATGGTACACCCAAACCTTGAATATTGCATGCAATTCTGGTTACCCCATCTCAAGAAAGATCTAGTTGAATTGGGGAAGATACAGCAAAGGGCAACAAAAATGATTAATGGTATGGAACATCTTCCATATGAGGAAAGATTAAAAAGACTGTGACTGGTCACCTTGGAAAAGAGAAGACTGAAGGGGAATATGATAGAGGTCTATAAAATTGAGGATGGCATGGAGAAAGTGAAAAAGGAAGTGTTATTTACTCCTTCACAACACACACAAAAAAAACCAGGAGTCACCTAATGAAATTAGTCTGCAACAGATTTAAAACAAACAAAAGGAAGTCCTTCTAAATGCAAGGCACAGTGAACCTGTGGAATTCGTTTCCAGCGGATGTTGTGAAGGCCAAAATTATAACAAGGTTCCTAAAAGAATTAGATAAGTTTATGGAGGATAAATCCACCAGTGACTATTAGCCAAGATGTTGTAAGGATGTAACCCCATGCTCTGAGTGTCCCAAGCTTCTGATTGCCAGAAGCTGGAAGTAGGTGGGTAAATAATACATCTTAAGTTTATTATTTATGTTACCATAGCTTAATTTGCATGATATGTCAGTGTGTGGAACGATGTGTGTGTATGTGTGTAATTTTTTATGAATGTAGTATTACATGAATTTTACAGTAACTGGTTTTTATTGTATGTATACTATTACTTATAAGAAAATGAGGCTTGCTGCAGTCAAGTGCTATGTACTGAATAGGCAGGACAACTTTCAGCGTTAGATACGTACTTGAATTAGTTACACTTCTCAGCTATCTCGTTCCGTGTGGGAACAGGAACAAGTCTGATATAATATATACAGTGAAACAGCCAAGATATTCTATCACAGATTGGACTCAGAGTCTAGGTATATGCAGTTGTTATAATTACGAGATGTTGGCAATAGAGTGGAAATGAAAGTATAAGTGAGCCTCAGACGCATGGCCTGATTGAAAGCAGCCAAAGGTGAACTTTAAATTAAAGAGTAAAATTTAGGTTAGGATTTTCATATGAGCGTTAGCTCCCTAAATCCCATTGCAAGACAATGAAAGTTAGGCACCAAACTCTCACCAAAATTCCAGCTTCCATCTTCAAAAGGCTCGTTTGTCACATCAGCTCTTGCTCTCCTTGCCCAGTGAAGTGGCAGGTGTTTTGGTTACAAACAACAGTTTAACAGTTTGATTAATGTTCAAAGGCTTACATTGATATTGTGTCAGGTCACTTCTACAACTAAATATAACCTGCCTTCCCCGTAGAACTTTTGTTGTCGTTAGTGATGAAGAAAATGCATTTCGCTTTAATTCTCAGAGCCCATGATGTACCTGTCAAGTTTTCACCTTTTAATTCCAACTCCCCCCCCCCACAAAAGGCATAAAAAGAAATAAATGGAAGAACACAATTGTGAAGCAGAGAAGCTGTTGTTTGTATGAGGAAAAAATGTAATGCACACGATCAGCCACATTATGTCGCTGTCCACCTAAAAAGAAATTGTAAGGCAAAAAATCAAAACCACTCCTCTTTTTACTGAATACGCAGTCAATCGGGGGTTCAAGAGGACCGCAAACATCGTGGCATTGGAATTAAAATACCAATTTCCAGAGGCTTTCACATTTTTGTATGAATTGGCTGTATATTCGAAGAAATCGGCGTCCGCGATGGCTGTTTTCCGGCGAGACTCCCTGGCAACCAGGCAGCTGCTGCGGCTGGTTCTGTTGCACACGGCCTGGGAGGTGGGCAGCGGCCAGGTCCGTTATTCCGTGCCGGAGGAATCCAAACACGGCACCTTTGTGGGCCGCCTGGCCCAGGACCTGGGGCTGGAGGTGGCGGAGCTGGTGTCTCGGATGTTCCGGATGGTCTCCAGCGGCAGGAGAGACTATTTTGAGGTAAATTTGCAGAGCGGCGTTTTGTTTGTGAATTCGCGACTAGACAGGGAAGAGCTGTGCGGGCGGAGCCCCCTGTGCGCCATTGACCTGGAGGTGATAGTGGACAAACCCCTGAGGATATTTCACGTGGAAGTGGAGATACAGGATATAAATGACAATGCTCCTGTGTTCCCCGTAAATGAATTAAACTTGTTTATATCAGAATCAAGACTGCCGGGTTCGCGTTTCCCACTAGAAGGCGCTTCAGACGCAGATATTGGTACAAACTCTCTGCTAACCTATAAACTCAGCTCTAATGAATATTTTACTTTAGATGTACAAGTGAGAAATGACCATAATAAATTAGCAGAGCTTGGGTTAAAGAAATCTCTGGATAGAGAGGAAACCCCTGAGCATATTTTATTACTCACGGCCACTGATGGGGGCAAACCGGGACTGACGAGCACGGTTCAGCTGGTGGTCACGGTGCTGGATGCCAATGATAACGCGCCTGTATTTAATCAGTCAGTTTATGAGGTAACTGTGTTAGAAAATACAGCTAAGGGGACATTAGTCATCAAATTTAACGCCACAGATTTGGATGAAGGGACTAACAAGAACATTTCATATTCGTTTGGTAATTTTGTGCCTCCCATTGTAAGAGCGGCGTTTAACCTAAATTCACATACCGGTGAAATCAGGGTGAAAGGAGACCTGGATTACGAGCACGTTGAGTTATATGAAATTCGAATTGAAGCTCAAGATAAAGGTCACCAGCCAATGACGGGACAGTGCAGTGTTTTACTACATGTTTTAGACGTGAACGATAACGCCCCGGAGCTGGCCGTGACTTCCCTTTCCCTGCCGGTACCAGAGGACGCTCCCCCAGGGACAGTGGTGGCGCTTATTAGCGTCTCTGACCGGGACTCGGGAGACAACGGCAAAATCACCTGCTCCATCCCCCCGGACCTGCCCTTTCGGCTCGTCTCCACCTTTAAGAATTATCACTCGCTGGTGCTGGCGGAGGCCGTGGATCGGGAGCGAGTGTCTGAATATAAGATCGTGGTGACAGCCAGAGACGAAGGGGCCCCGTCTCTCTCGGCCAGCAGCAGCATTTTGGTGCCGATCTCGGATGTGAACGATAACGCCCCCGCTTTTCCTCAGCCCGTTTACACGGTGTTTGTGAGGGAAAACAACCCGCCCGGGGCCCATCTCCTGACCGTGTCGGCCTCGGACCCGGACCTGCGGGAAAACGCCTTTGTGAGCTACTCGGTGGTGGAGCGAAGTGTGGGAGAGCAGCCGCTGTCCAGCTACATCTCGGTGCACTCGGAGAGCGGGCACATCTATGCCCTGCAGCCCTTGGACTACGAGGAGCTGCAAGTGCTGCAGTTCCAGGTGAGCGCGAGGGACGCCGGGTTGCCGTCGCTGTGCGGGAACGTGACTGTGCAGCTCTTTGTCCTGGATGCAAATGACAACGCGCCCGCAGTGTCCCCGGCTGGCTCGGTCCGCGGCTCGCCAGGGCCCGAGCTGGTTCCGCTGTCGGCCGGCGCAGGGCACGTGGTGGGCAAGATCCGAGCGGTGGATGCGGATTCCGGCTACAACGCGTGGCTTCGCTACGAAGTGCAGGAGCCCGGGGCTGCGGGGCCTTTCCGGGTGGGTATGTACAGCGGGGAGATCAGCACGACGCGGGCCTTGGAGGAGGCGGACGGCCCCAGCCAGAGACTCGTGATCCTGGTGAAGGACCATGGGGAGCCGGCGCTGTCCGCGACAGCCACTGTCAGCCTGTCCCTGGTGGAGAGTCCCCAGGCTGTGAAATGGGACTCGAGGCCAAGGGGCGGGAGCGAAGGGCCCTTGGTTGACATGAACGTGTCTTTAATGATCGCCATTTGCTCGGTGTCCGGGCTGTTTGTGCTGGTGATTGTCGTGTACGTTGGCCTGAGATGTCACCAGGGTCCGGCAGTGATGTGCGGGCCTGGGAAAGCCACCGTGGTGTGCGCGAGCGAAGTGGGGAGTTGGGCCTATTCCCAGCGCCAGAGCCGGAACTTGTGTGTAGGGGAAGGCATCGCCAAGAATGACCTCATGGTTTTCAGTCCCAACTTTCCGCACTCCTGGGAAAATGGAGAGGCAGGGAAGGGGCAGATTCTCACACCAAATGAGTCTGGTCAGGTGAGTTTCACGAATTTGTTCTATATTTTTCTGTGAATTAAAAAAAAGGTAATACCTTAATGTATTTGAAGAAATTAAACTAAGCTGTATTGCTTTATAAGCCATTTTTTCGCTCCACTAGATTTAGAAGGACAGTTTCAACATTATTGATGAGAATGATAATTTTTTCTGAGTATGAAATAATAGTAATAATATATATAGTGGATTAGAGTAGTTCTTCTCTCTTCCGAAGGTGACCAGTTAGAAATACTTCTGAGGAAGGTTCAGGGATCTCCATAATGGGCAATTATGGGGAAACCTGGCCTATAAGTGAAGCTGGGCACATAGATGTTGGTTTATGTTATGAAACATTAGGTTTTTATAACGTTTAGTGGTATTTTATTCTTTCTAAACTAATTGGAATTTTAAATTATATAGAGATACCTTTCATCTTTGATTGTTTCTCAAGAAACTGTTGGTTTCTTCAGTGTCCAGAGGCAGTGAGTTCCACAAGTCGATAATGTATGGCATAAAATGTGCTTTATTTTATCAATTTTAAACTGGTTCCTCCTCAGTTTCATTGAATGTTCTCTTGTTTTTGTTTATGATGTGATAAACCAGAATTTTTCACTGATATTTGTTTGCATAATTCATTATATTGTATGGTTCTTTAATGTCCCCTGTCACTCATCTCCTCTCTCAACAGTCCTAAATGTTTCAATATCACCTATTTTTGATTCCACTTCGCTCGATTAATTTATTTAATTGAATTGATTCAGTGAAAATTTGAATGGGAGAAAGGTAAATAGCTGAAATATTTTTGGTGAGAACAATGCCCTAAGTTGTTTTTCTGATGAATTATTATGTATATTTTAACTTTAAACGTGAGTAGATGTTGTATCAGTTACTGCTAGTCACAATTGATAGGAAATGTAGATGATGACACAGTTACTGAAAAATCATATCGAGCTGTAGAGATTCGTGGTTGCCAATTACATGTTCAAAGAAGCAGTAGTAATGATAAGATTATTGATCTGAAGTTATCTTCCATTGCATAATATAAGTAGCTCAATAATTTTCTACTTCTACATAAACTTCAAACTGTGCAAGATGTTTAGAGTGCTGAACAATTTCAGCACACAAACGCCAAGGGAAGAAACAGCTTTAAATTACAGTTTCTTTTCTTGTTTAGAGCTGGTAATAGGAGATGCAAACAAAGCAAATGTGAGCCAAGCATTGGCTGACTTTCAAACAAATATTGACTTTTAAAATATGTTGCTATAAAAATAAGTAATTATTTCTTGTGGTGTAATTTATTTCAGAAAGAAGATTAAATATTGTGACATTATATTTGAAGGAATTCAAATGATTTCAGAAATTAGGATTATGCTCCCAAAATTTCCACTTGTTTCCATTGGTAATCGGTATATACTGTCATAATAATACTCCTGATCTTATTCTTATTTATTCCTGAGATCAATGGAGTTATGAAGTGAAAAAAACATGGAATGCGAGAGAAAAAATTGTCTGAATATTAATTTGCTGGAGAGGTTGCAAGTGGCTGTAATATGAAGATCTGAAAATGTAATTATATTTATAAGTATAGAAAGTCATTTAAAAACTTTACGGGATTTTGGTGCTGAAAAGAGACAATGGAAAGTTTTAGGAAAGAAAACTGTGATTTTATAAATTAAAGAAAAATTGTACTCTTATTCCTTCCATTCACGGTAGGTACTAAAAACTGACCCTAGATGAGAGAACATTCATATTTAAGTTTATATAGATTGTGTCGAAGAATGTATTTATATTAAAAGTACAAACTGAGGCATTCAGGCCATGAGGCAACAGTACTAGATTTGGGTCAGGCATGCTTTTAAAAAAATGTTCCTAAATGAAAAGGGATTTTTTCTTTTAAATCAATAGAAAACAAACACTTTTGGAAGGGCTTTTCTACAGTCACTGACTATAACTCTGGTTTGAAGAATCTGCTAAATTAAAAAGTATCCCAAATCCTTCTTTTTTACTTCCAGACTGTGTCTGAATTGCTGAACTGATATACTTTTGTTAAGAAAACTCCTGTTTGTGAATAATTTCTGAAAATTATGTCGTGACAAATGGCATTTTCTGTAATATTTTAATGTGTTTCAGTTTCCTTCTGTAGTTAGCATTGTTACCCAGTGGATACAAAAGGAACTTGGAACAGAGTAGGAGACATGAGATGTGTGTCTCCTAGCTGTATGTGGTGGAATGAATGGGTCATGAAAGAACTGGTTGAAACTGACCAAGATAAACAGAGGTTCCAGAAAGACCATGAGACCTCTTTCCTCACCCCCTGCGCAAGAACAGGAAAATTGACATCTAACAGCAGGAAACCTTGTTAGACAGAACATGTGAACTCAGCTGGAGAAGAAAGAAGAAAGGTATCAAGTGACTGGAATAAGGGCTGCCCTTTGGAGGGACACACAGCTCTTATTTGAGACTGAAGATCAGGGAGAGAGTCAGAGCCAGCTTGCACTGGCTGGGCCAGGATTGACTATGTCTTAATCTTTGCCGCTCTTTGCAACTCAAGGACTTCAATACGCTGTGTGCCAAGTGACTAATACATTATTACCTTGTTTTGAAATGTCTGCCTGCTGTTGCTGAAAATAGTCACTGAAAGCCTTTTGCCCTGAAGATGGACAGTGCAAGCCTTCCATCAGAGTCTGTCTTGCCTGCAGAGAGGCACAGTGATCACTGGTGCCTGAAGGCTCAGTCTTGGAGTTTTGGAGGCCATGGGCCTGCTCCTGAGGAACTGTGTGAACCCTTGGGGTTTGGCACATTAAAAGAGTCACTGTTGAGGGACTGGTTATTGCTGGGGCATAAACCAGACCCTGTGGATCCATGACAGATGTCACTGTCCTTTTAGGTGTCAATCTTCTCTTCAGCCTCCGGAATGACATTGCATCCATTATTTAAAATGGCTATCTAACAATATCTTTTCAGATTGGATAATCTTGTTAACATTCTTCAGAAATAAATTGAAATAGTTTAATAATTTAGCTGGAGGTATTTAAAGGTTCATAAAAATAATAACTCTGATCAAAATTCAGAAAGAAAGTATTAGAGATTTTTACAGACAATAAGTATAATTTAAAAAATTGTTGGATAAATGATTCATATGAACAGCAGTTCTCTACCCTAATCAACTGATATATAATTTATTCTAGATTATTGCTTCACTATGGAGGAGTTTAGTAATAGTTTTAAAATTAGTTTTACATAATGCTTCAATATTATCTGTAACTGGTGTTCCTGGGTATTTAATTTCCTCCCAAAGACCCAAAGATTGTAAATGCAGTATCCTATTTTGGGAGAGTCCAATCAGCAGTATTTCTGTTTTGTGTAGTTAATTTTGTTTCCTATAACATAGAAAATTAATCTAGAATGCAGAGATCCTCAATGATAGATTATAGGGGCTGGAGTGTGAGTGTTCATGTCTAATGGTTAGAGTCAGGCACATGGAACCAGAACTGGGGTCAGAGTCAGATGCCAAGCCAAAGGGCAGAGCTGGAGTCATGTGTAGAGCAGAGAAGCAGGGACCTGGAATGAGTCAGGAAAGGAGGAACAGAAAGGGGTCTTGGATAAAGATGACAGGAATCAGGAGCAGGCAGAAAGGCAGGGCTCAGGCAAGTAGGTAGGGTCCACAGTAGCAGCCTGCTAGGAATTAATCTAGTTCCTCAGACAACATCTTTGCCTCTTTCTGGTTTAGTAGAGCATCCTAGACAATTGGTCAGCTGGATATCTCCCCCAGTAAGGAGTTTTGTGGATGGGGCCTTTGCAAGATAGAGCTTCACTGGCTCCCTTCTCTACTGGGTCAGGTAAACTGCTGGGTGGTGGCCTTGGTGTGAGGACTGTGTAGGGACACCAGGGCCCAAGGACTGTGATGATCACATAGATTTACAAGACTGTGTTAAATAAAGCATAATGGCATCAGCTTAGAACAACAGTTTCTGATGCATCCTGTTATAAAAGCAAATAATAGAGGAAACATTGGGTATGCCTGGTACATTCTTCTTTCCAACTTTATAACATCAGTCACATAGATCAGAAATATACCACTGAAAATTAAGGCTGGATATAAATATTGTTATACATTGAACTAAGAAAAGCCACACAACCTGGTCAAAAGCCTTCTGAGCATTGCTTGACATTTTAAGGTCCAATGGTGATTAGAAAAGCTGCTTCCAGTTACATGTACAGATTTATATGGATGTACTTATTTTCCTTATTACCTTTTCAATTCTAATAGCATATGTCAAACTGTCCTACTATGGCTCAAGAGAGTGGCTACTAACCTCAGTGCAGTGTTAGAAAATAGGCCACAAACCCCAGACTGGCTGTGAGTTCTATGCTCAGATTTAACCAACCAATTATCCAGTGTAAACTCCTCAGGCACTATAACAGCCTTAACATGGAGTCACAAACAGTCTGATCTGTTTTTCCACCCAGGGAAACATACCTATGGGATAGATGATTCTCAGGTTACTCCCAGTCCCAAAGGACCAGTCACTTACCTCAGGTCAATTGCACCTTAGATCTCAAACCAAAGACAACACTTGTAGCCAATCATATAATAAATTATCGAAAGATTTATTATGTAGGAAAAGGAAACAAGAGAGTTGTTTACAAGGTTAAAGCAGGTAAGTATATATACACACAAATGAGTTCCAATCTTAAATTTCAAAAAAATAATAGAAGCTTTTATAATAAGCAAGCTCTGTATGTCCTGTAGGGCTAACCAGGCTAAGCACTGGAGATCTTTTGCTCATCCTTTTCACCTCAGAGTACAAGCAGCATAAAGATACAGTTCCTTCTTGTGAGGGTTTTTTATCCCTTCCCTCCTTCTGCTTCAAGTGCAAACTTGGCTGATTGGAAGAATTCACTTGAACCTTTCCTCTTCATTGACAGGGAGGAGTAGGGAAAGAGAAGGGGGCATGGAAAGGCAGGATAGAGCAGAACAATCAAGAAAATGTTTTATTCTCTGATGTTCCATAATAGTTCATCTGGTGTCAATGGGCCTTTTTGTCAGGTGGGACATAACGCCTTCTATTGGAGACTAGTACTTCATACTTCTCTCCCGTCTCCTGACATATACAGTTATGGAGGCTCACAGTATTAATGCTCAAATATTACCTTACAACATGGGATATGGATGTTTTAAGTGAGATTAATCCCTGCAACAATTTACAAGCAGTCAATAAAGTCTAAACACTAAGCACATTATTATAATTATAATACCTATTTTAACAATACTAACACAAAGATGAACCAGACTGATTTCAGCTATGTTTTTGTCAGTATTCAAGTGAGGCATGCGGACCTTGGCATAAGCTGGCACCTCCTTTGCCAGCATCATTGCATAGACAGAGCCATAATGTTAGTGACAATATTCATCAAGGAAGTTTGGAGATATGATTATTAGATACAGATTTCCCTTTTGCAGGCAGCAAGACCACTGTAGCATTTATTAGTCTCTTTTTATTTTTGCAATTTTCAGTGGTAGGCATGGACCCAGTTAGCAGAATTGGGGCTTCTGTTATCACCTGCAACTTATTTTAATTTACATTTATATAGACATTTTAAATCCCAGTTGTTCCCTCTTGGCTTATTTCTTTCTTGTCTTTCCTTTGAACATACTTGTGTGTTAAGTTTAACCAATGCTAATTCATTATATTGTTTATTTTTATTCTATTTAAACTCACTATTTTAGGATAATGATTTTGTTAAAGGATAAACTGGCTTATTTCCAAAGATTTTAATCATTCTTCTATATCTGACCTGCTGACTTCTTGAGATCCTGGAGATTTTCTTCTGGTTGTGTCAGTAATTCCAGGGAAGGTGTGGCATCTTCTGATTTTTGAAATAAGGAAACATTGAAAAGTATCCAAAGCATTTCAGAGTATAAGAAAGCTTGTGTGTGATTATCATAACCTTAGTCCCAGATTTGGACCTTAGCGTCCAAAATATGGGGGTTAGCATGAAAACCTCCAAGCTTAGTTACCAGCTTGGACCTGGTACTTGCTGCCACCACCCAAAAAATTAGAGTGTTTTGGGGCACTCTGGTCCCCCTGAAAAACCTTCCCTGGGGATCCCAAGACCCAAATCCCTTGAGTCTCACAACAAAGGGAAATAATCCTTTTTCCCTTCCCCCCTCCAGGTGCTCCTGGAGAGATACACAGACACAAGCTCTGTGAATCCAAACAGAGTGACTCCCCCTCTCCGTTCCCAGTCCTGGAACAAAAAGCACTTTCCTCTTCACCCAGAGGGAATGCAAAATCAGGCTAACAAATCCAACACACACAGATCTCCCCCCTGATTTCTTCCTCCCACCAATTCCCTGGTGAGTACAGACTCAATTTCCCTGAAGTAAAGAAAAACTCCAACAGGTCTTAAAAGAAAGCTTTATATAAAAAAAAGAAAGAAAAATACATACAAATGGTCTCTCTGTATTAAGGTGATGAAATACAGGGTCAATTGCTTAAAAGAATATTGAATAAACAGCCTTATTCAAAAAGAATACAAATCAAAGCACTCCAGCACTTATATTCATGCAAATACCAAAGAAAAGAAACCATATAACTTACTATTTGATCTCTTTGTCCTTACACTTAGAAACAGAAGATTAGAAAACAGAACTACTTCTCTAAAGCTCAGAGAAAGCAGGCAGACAGAAAACAAAGACTTAGACACAAACTTCCCTCCACCCAGAGTTGAAAAAATCCGGTTTCCTGATTGGTCCTCTGGTCAGGTGCTTCAGGTGAAAGAGACATTAACCCTTAGCTATCTGTTTATGACAGTGATGCACTGTGCAAACAGTTCATTAATGATAGTTCTTGGCTCAGACAGCTTACTCCATCTGAAAGACTTAGGCATCTAAGAGCTAGAAATAATAATGTTTTTCCCTTTGTGATTTTAAAAACAAGATCAAATGCTGTACTTTTACATTTGATGTGTGCACTGGTTTAGCGTGTATTTGGTAGACTGGCAAGATGAAGTACTATCCTATCCTGAAAATGTGAACAAGTTTCCTGTAATAGTTTTGGGCTGGTTGATTCTCTGGATCCTTTTAGATGAATGGCAGCTGAGGAGGTGACCTTAATAAAGATTTCATTAAAAAGGGGAGCCCATAAACTGGAGCTTGTTATTGGCTCCTTCCATTTCTGGTAAATTAATTAAATGCCAAGTAGAGTTTCTGGCTCTGTTTTCTCTGAATCTTACTTGCTGATCTTTATTTTCACTCTGTGGCTTTGCTGTATTCAAGTTTTCCACCTCTTAATATGAAGTGAGCTCCCTCTTGCCTTTCCTGAGAGGCCTCTCTGCCGTTTCATGTATTTCAGAATAGCTAGAAGTGCATCAACCTGTTCTGAAAGTTTCATGCGTCCATTGTGCAATGCATTAAGAATTACCATTACTTTCATTAAACTAATTCAGTGGCTGCTTGAGCTGTTCGACTGCAATGTGTCTGTGTCGTGGAGAGCTCAGGTAGGGAGTTGTGAGAGGACGCCCGCCATCAGGTGGATTCTGACTGGAGAAGATCAAAATTTCCAGGCCACTATGCTTTTGTTGGCTGGTTTTAAGTTCGGCCATCTTCTAATCTAGAGGGAAAGTTCTGGAGGGCTTTTGAGTTACTTTCTGGAGGCGTGGCATTGCTGGGGGAGCAGAGCTCTGGCTGTAGCGATCTGTCACACTATAGAGTCACTTGATTTCTACCCAACAATTTATATTTAGAAACATAGCTAGAGATTTTGCAAAATGTATATTATTCTTAAATCTGCAATAAGAACAGCGGGCATGAAGTAACGGTATTGGGATTCAGAAATATATCGTCTTACAAAATAAAACGAGCACCCAGCTGGGCAAAAGGGAAAATTTCCCTTGTGTTTTCACATTCACTTCACTAACAATTACTGTCACAACACCTAACTTACATGTAGTTGTAGTTAGCAGGCCTATTATAGTTCATTGTGACTTGTTAGTTCCATTCTGTGGTCCAGTCATTGCCTGTAAAAGGGACTCACCAATGCATTTCGTAAAATAAGGTGGAAAGATTTCAAATGAAAGTATACTTTTTAAAAACCCGAACAAGAATGATGAATTACTTTTCCTTGTATTGAACACCTTAAAGGCTTTCCATCTTTCATTTTCTGCATTCAGATAGAGTATTAAAACCATATTATATATTAACAGCTGATACGGTGATTTCCTCTTTGCTAAAGAGAAAACAAGTATTAGCGATCATTAATTTAATTACTAACTTGGCTAACACTAATATTGGGGGCGGATACCAGACTACAAGAATTTCAACTCTGGGATGGCAAAAAAGTTAGACGTCATGTACTACAGCCCGCAGTATCAGCATTGCTCCAGACTTTTAACGATTATTCCGTCGGAAATTAAAAATAGACTAGAGCCAATAATGAAGTACAGTTGACCAAGAGTCCTTATACCATAATGAGGGGGCAGCGGAGGGAGGAACGATGATTAAATATAACGAAAAGAAATAGCTAGCAGCGGACTTCATATTTACATCACAAGATGTCGCTGTTGACTGAAAATACGTTTTCATAGACAGGGGAAAATACAGCTCCTCCCACCGTACTCATAATAACATCCGCAGCAAGTCAGAGATTGGCCATCATTGCCTGCTACGGCTCGAATTAAACCTTTGCAAAGACGTGGCAGGATATAGTAAAATATTAATTTTCTGGCAAAAACTGGGATTTTATTTGTTAGCCTGCACTCTCCGCATTCGCAATGGCTCTTCTCCGGCGAGACTCCTTGGTAACCAGGCAGCTGCTGCGGCTGGTTCTGTTGCACACGGCCTGGGAGGTGGGCAGCGGCCAGGTCCGTTATTCCGTGCCGGAGGAATCCAAACACGGCACCTTTGTGGGCCGCCTGGCCCAGGACCTGGGGCTGGAGGTGGCGGAGCTGGTGTCTCGGATGTTCCGGATGGTCTCCAGCGGCAGGAGAGACTATTTTGAGGTAAATTTGCAGAGCGGCGTTTTGTTTGTGAATTCGCGACTAGACAGGGAAGAGCTGTGCGGGAGGAGCCCCCTGTGCGCCATTGACCTGGAGGTGATAGTGGACAAACCCCTGAGGATATTTCACGTGGAAGTGGAGATACAGGATATAAATGACAATGCTCCTGTGTTCCCCGTAAATGAGCAAAACCTGAGTATAGCAGAATCACTCACGCTTCCAGGTTCGCGTTTCCCGCTAGAGGGCGCGTCTGACGCAGATATTGGTACAAACTCGCGGCTAACCTATAAACTCAGCCCAAGTGAACATTTCACTATAAATGTGCAAACTAATGAAGAGCAAAGTAAATCTTTAGTCCTTGTTTTAAAGCAATCACTGGACAGAGAGGAAACCCCTGCGCATCATTTATTACTCACAGCCACTGACGGTGGCAAACCGGAGCTCACTGGCACAGTTCAGCTGCTGATCACGGTGCTGGATGTGAATGATAACGCGCCTTCTTTTAACCAGTCTAGTTATAAGGTTCGATTGTTAGAAAATGCAGCTAATGGAACAATGGTAATGAAAGTGAACGCAACCGACTTAGATGAGGGAATTAATAAGGATATTTTATATACACTTCGCGGTGTTACTCAACCCAATGTAAGTGCCACCTTTAGAATAGATTCAAATACTGGAGAGATCAGTGTAAATGGAGAACTGGATTTCGAAAACACTAAATTACACGAAGTTCGAGTAGAGGCCACTGACAAAGGTAATTTCCCATTATCCGGGCACTGCAATGTTTTCGTAGAAGTTTTAGACGTTAACGATAATGCCCCCGAGTTAATAATAACGTCTCACTCTCTACCGGTGCCGGAGGACGCTCCCCCGGGGACAGTGGTGGCTCTTATTAGCGTCTCTGACCGAGACTCGGGAGACAACGGCAAAGTCACCTGCTCCACCCCCCCGGACCTGCCCTTTCGGCTCGTCTCCACCTTTAAGAATTATCACTCGCTGGTGCTGGCGGAGGCCGTGGATCGGGAGCGAGTGTCTGAATATAAGATCGTGGTGACAGCCAGAGACGAAGGGGCCCCGTCTCTCTCGGCCAGCAGCAGCATTTTGGTGCCGATCTCGGATGTGAACGATAACGCCCCCGCTTTCCCTCAGCCCGTTTACACGGTGTTTGTGAAGGAAAACAACCCGCCCGGGGCCCATCTCTTGACCGTGTCGGCCTGGGACCCGGACCTGCGGGAAAACGCCTTTGTGAGCTACTCGGTGGTGGAGCGAAGTGTGGGAGAGCAGCCCCTGTCCAGCTACATCTCGGTGCACTCGGAGAGCGGGCACATCTATGCCCTGCAGCCCTTGGACTACGAGGAGCTGCAAGTGCTGCAGTTCCAGGTGAGCGCGAGGGACGCCGGGTTGCCGTCGCTGTGCGGGAACGTGACTGTGCAGCTCTTTGTCCTGGATGCAAATGACAACGCGCCCGCAGTGTCCCCGGCTGGCTCGGTCCGCGGCTCGCCAGGGCCCGAGCTGGTTCCGCTGTCGGCCGGCGCAGGGCACGTGGTGGGCAAGATCCGAGCGGTGGATGCGGATTCCGGCTACAACGCGTGGCTTCGCTACGAAGTGCAGGAGCCCGGGGCTGCGGGGCCTTTCCGCGTGGGTGTGTACAGCGGGGAGATCAGCACAACGCGGGCCTTGGAGGAGGCGGACGGCCCCAGCCAGAGACTCGTGATCCTGGTGAAGGACCATGGGGAGCCGGCGCTGTCCGCGACAGCCACTGTCAGCCTGTCCCTGGTGGAGAGTCCCCAGGCTGTGAAATGGGACTCGAGGCCAAGGGGCGGGAGCGAAGGGCCCTTGGTTGACATGAACGTGTCTTTAATGATCGCCATTTGCTCGGTGTCCGGGCTGTTTGTGCTGGTGATTGTCGTGTACATTGGCCTGAGATGCCACCCGAGTCCGGAAGTGATGTGCGGGCCTGGGAAAGGCACTGTGGTGTGCGCGAGCGAGGTGGGGAGTTGGTCCTATTCCCAGCGCCAGAGCCGGAACTTGTGTGTAGGGGAAGGCACCGCCAAGAATGATCTCATGGTTTTCAGTCCCAACTTCCCTAACTGTGCAGAGAAAAGTGGGACCGTGAAGGAACAGGAGCTAGCACCAAATTCATCTGGCCAGGTGAGTTTCATGAATCTGTTCTATTCTTATTACGTATTCAAATATTTTGAGATGTTAATGTGGGTTGACATGATTGTTTTCCATGAAAATATAATAGAAATTAATTAAACCTGATTGTATTGCTTTAGAAGAGATGTTTATGATGTTTATGAGGACAGTTTCTATATTTTAATTGCAGTGGTAGTTTATTTTTGGGAATGAAATGGTAGTGATATTTATGCTGTATCAGAACAATTGCCTTCTGTTTGGTATCTTGTGTCTGACGGTTACCAGTTAGGGATGCTTCTAAGGAAGGTTCAGGGATGTCCAAAATGGAGAATTATGGGATAACCTGACTATACTTGAAACTCAGTGTAACTCCTGGCATTTAGCTGTTGGCTTATGTCCAGAAACATTAGGTTTGATGTCCCTTTTGTTGAATTTTATTATATCTAAAGTAACTGGCTTTAAATTATCTAGATGACATCTAATCCTTTTCTGTGTCCCAGTAAACTCCAGCTCTTGTAATGTGTCCTGGTAGAGAGTTTCATAGGTGGATAGATCATGGTGCAAAAATATGCTTCTTTTTTAGTTTACAATTAGTTCCTCCTCAGCTTTGTTGAATGCCCCCCTAATTCTTATATGAGAAGAAGTGGGAAATGAGAGTATTTCACTGACCTTCCTCTGTATCATTCATTATGTTATATGCTTTTATCATGTCCTCTCTCACTCATCTCCTCTCTAAACAGCTCGATCATATAAAACTGAATTGCCTGAGGCTTAAAGTAACACCATGATCTACTCCCCCACATGCTCCAGTGAGTGCCACTACCATTGCTCCAGGGGCAGGACTGGAGCAGGAGGAAATCCTAGCAAACTATATTAGGATTAACAACGAGGAGACCTTGTGGCACCTCAGAGACTAACAAATGTATTTGGACATAAGCTTTTGTGGGCCATAACCCACTTCATCAGATGCATGGAGTGAAAAATACAGTAGGCAGCTATAAGTATACAGCACAAAAAGATGGGAGTTGCCTTACCAAGTGGGGGGTCAGTGCTAACGAGGCCAATTCAATCAGGGTGGATGTGGACCATTTCCAATAGTTGACCAGAAGGTGTGAGTATCAACAGAGGGAAAATTACCATCCCAGCCACTATGGATGGAGAACAGACGTGGGCAAACTATGGCCCACGGGCCACACCCAGCCCACGGGACCATCCTTCCTGGCCACATAGCTCTCGGCTGGGGATCCTATCCCCCAGCCCCTCCCGCACTGTCCCCCCCTCTCCCACAGCCACATCGCCATGCAGGCTGCGCTCTGGCCTGCCTCTCCCACTGGGCACTGTTGTGAGCGCAGCTGGCTCTGGCTGGGTGTCGTGGCTGAGAGCTCCTGCTGCTAGTAAGGGGGCGTGGATTGGGAGGGTTGGTTAAGGGAGTGGGAGGTCCGGGGGGGAAGTCAGGGAGGAGGGGGTGGTTGGATGGGACAGAGGTTTGGGGGGGTCAGTCAGGGGATGGGGAACAGGGAGAGTTGGGAGTCCCGGGGGGCCTGTCTGAGAGTGGGGATTTGGATAGGGGTTGGGAGGGCAGTCAGGGGACAGAGAACAGGGGGGTTGGATAGGGGCAGGGGTCCCAGGAGGGGGTGGTCAGGGGACAAGGAGCAGGGGGGGGGTTGAATGGATTGGAGGGTTCTGAGGGGGGCAGTCAGGAGGCGGGAAGTGGGAGGGGGTGGATAGTGGGCAGTCTTCCCTACCCCTTCATAGAGTTGTGCAACCCCGATGTGGCCCTCGGGCCAAAAATTTGTCCACCCTGATGTAGAATCTCTCTACACCAACATTCCACACAAAAATGGACTACAAGCCATGAGGAACAGTATCCCTGATAATGTCATGGCAGACCTGGTGGCTGAGCTTTGTGACTTTGTCCTCACGCACAACTATTTCAGATTTGGGGACGATTTATACCTTCAAGTCAGTGGCGCTGCTATGGGTACCCACATGGCTCCACAGCATGCCAACATTTTTATGGCTGACTTAGAACAACGCTTCCTCAGCTCTCATCCCCTAGTGCCCCTACTCTACTTGTGCTACACTGATGACATCTTCATCATCTGGACCCATGGGAAAGAGGCCCTTGAGGAATTCCACCAGGATTTCAACAATTTTTACCCCACCATCAACCTGAGCCTGGACCAGTCCACACCAGAGATCCACTTCCTAGACACTACAGTGCAAATAAGCAATGGTCACATAAACACCACGCTATATCAGAAACCTAATGACTGCTATACTTACTACATGCCTCCAGCTTTCATCCAGATTACATCACACAATCCATTGTTTACAGCCGGGCCCTAAGATACAACCACATTTGCTCCAATCCCTCAGACAGAGACAAACACCTACAGGATCTTCATCAAGCATTCTTAAAACTACAATACCCACCTGGGGAAGTGAAGAAACAGATTGACAGAGCCAGAATCGTATCCAGAAGTCACCTACTACTGGACAGGCCTAACAAAGAAGGTAAGAGAATGCCACTAGCCATGACCTACAGCCCCCAACTAAAACATCTCCAGCGCATCATCAAGGATCTACAACCTGTCCTGAAGGATGATCCCTCACTCTCACAGACCTTGGGATACAGGCCAGTCCTCACTTACAGATGACCCCACAACCTGAAACAAATACTCACCCAGCAACTACACACCACAGAACAGAAGCATTAACTCAGGAACCAATTCCTGCAACAAACCCCGTTGCCAACTCTGTTCACCTATCTATTCAAGGGACACTGTCATAGGAACTAACCACATCAGCCACACCATCAAGGGCTCATTCACCTGCACATCTACCAATGTGATATATGCCTTCATGTGCCAGCAATGTCCCTCTGCCATGTACATTGGCCAAACTGGACAGTCTCTACGCAAAAGAATAAATGGACACAAATCAGATATCAAGAACTGTAACATTCAAAAACCAGTAGGAGAGCACTTCAATCTCCTTGGACACTCAATAACAGACTTAAAAGTGGACATTCTTCAACAACAAACTTCAAAAACAGACTTAAACGAGAAACTGCAGAGCTGGAATTAATTTGAAAACTTGACACCATCAAATTAGGCCTGAATAAAGACTGGGAGCGGCTGGGTCACTACAAAAAGTAATTTTTCTTCTGTTGATCCTCACACCTTCTTGTCAACTGTTGGAAATGGGCCACATGCACCCTGATTGAATTGGCCTCTTTAGCACTACAAAAATTAATTTTTCCCTCTGTTGATATTCACCCCTTTTTGTCAACTGCTTGGAATGGGCTATATCCACCGGGATTGAATGGACCTCATTAGCACTGATACCCCCACTTTGTAAGGCAACTCCCATCTTTTCATGTGCTCTAGATTTATATCTGCCTACTGCATTTTTCATTCCATGCATCTGATGAAGTGGGTTATAGCCCACACAGGCTTATGCCCAAATGAATTTGTTAGTCTCTAAGGTGCCATAAGAACCCCTCATTATTTTTGCTGATAGAGACTAACATGGCTACCCCTCTGAAACCTATATTAGGATTGAGTCTTGAGAGGTAGTGACACATTTATCAAAAACACTTAGGTAAATGGCATAGATTGTAAGGGCTGGACTCTGGAGGGACCTAGCATCCCAATTCATTTTGGTCAAGGAAAGTTTGATAAGGGAGGATGACAGACTTCTGGTAAAAGTTTAATTGGCTTTGGCTGAATTCCCTATAACTGTACCATTGGCCAAGGTCTACCTTGAGTGCAAGAATTTTAAAGGAGATGTTGTTAATTTTGGAGATCTACTTCCCACTGGCATTTTAATTCGTAATGATATTTTAGTCATGTCTGAGCAGGTTAATATCATAATTGCAGTCAGAAGGAGTATGGCTTTGCCTTGCCTGGCTTGTCTTGGACAACAGGGAGGGCTTTGAGGGGCATGAAAATGCACTTTGTCAGCTCAAAGTAACAGATTGTCCCTGGAGGAGGGGTTTGGAGTCCCATTGTTTTGCCAGAGTCTGCTCTTAACATAAATGAGACTCACAAGGAATTTTTTGTGATCCTTCCCTGGACAAGGAGAGAGATAAGGCTCAGAATAATACCCCATCTCTGGAAGAAAAGGGCAGATATTAACATAGTTGGTTTTCTCAGAAAAAAATTGTCAGGAAAAGGTCCAAATGTCATGTCTGTAGTTTTCAAACAGCTATGGGAGTTGTGTGGAGTGAGCCTTATAGAAGCCTTCCCATGTTATCTAGAAACCCATGGTCTGGTAGAAAGATTCAATGGAAAATTCAAATCTATCCTGATTAATGCCATTATCTAACTTGATCCATACTCCACAGCCCAGATAGAGAACCTACTTGATCTGTTGTCTGGGGGAGGATGCAAAGTTAATAAATACTTTGGATTTGACTCGAGGGCATAGGCAAATTCTCTTAGATGCTGGTGTTCCAGAAAAGTCAGCTTTCATAGTGGAATCTGGCCTGTGTGAGTTTAAAGTTATGGCTCTTTCATATTTGGATTGTTAAGGAGAGGGCTGAGAAGTATGAAATATACATTTCTGGGGGAAAGCCCAGGACCTGAAGTGTATTGGGATAACCCTGCTGTATAACCAAGACTGGTGAGAGCAAGGGTGTGACTGGCAGGCTGCAATTACACAAACACATCTAAGAGTGATCTGAATGCTGGTGGCTGGTTGTGAGGTGTCCAGGTGAAGGCTACAACAGCAAGACATCGCAAAGCAGCCCAGGTTACAGGGCAGGGGTGACACAGCCCTGTAACTGGTCTGGATTGTATTGCAATATGACACACTTACTACTTCATTGTTAAACTCTGATTTAAGATTCTTTTTTTAAAAGAAAAATGCTGTGTCTATGACATGCTGGCTTCTTGGGTTCCTGGACACTTTACCTCTAGTTGCAACAATTATGTGGGGAAATATGTGGCATCTTCTTGTGTTTAAAAGGAAAGAAATATTATCACTGTAAAGTACCCACAGCAATTCAGGTTAGTAGAAAGCAAATCCATGCTGTGCACCGTGTAAGCATTTAATCAGTGATAGTCCCTGTGCCGAAGAGCATACTATCTGCAATACAGCATAGAGCGCAAAAGGCTTAAAGCCTCTAAAAGCTCAGAATCTGAAAGCTCTTTCTATTCATATTTTTGAAACAGAAATACATAACATTCTTTTAGATAGGGTTTCTGCACTGACATGCGAAATACCCGAGTTACTTACAGAGTGTGATAGACAACATTCCTTTCTTCAGATGAAGAATCTTTTCCCGATCCTGGAATTTTAAACATTTCATGATCACCGTCTTAGGCCTTTTTCCTGGAGTCATTTTAGTTTCCTGGCCTTTGGAGGGCCTTTCAGATCAATAACAGGTGGGAAGCCCTTAATAGAAAATAAATCATAAACAGGGGAGCCCATAAGCTGCAGAGCATGTTACTGCTTCCCTTTTCTTCAGATAAACCTGTTAAATGCAGATTTGAAGTCCAGACTCTGTCTTCCACTCCACATCATCCACTTTGGTAAATACTTTTAATTAGTCATTCTGAATCTTGCCGATCTTTATGCCTCCTGCCAGTTTTCTATCCTCAAGTTCCTCTCCCCTTTAATTGAGCTTCAGCTTCCACCAGCCTTTCCTGTAAGACCTTGATATCGTTTAATGTCTTTAAGGGAAGCTGAAACAGCACCAACCTATTTTGAATGATTCAGGTGTTCCATTCGAATTACATTTTGGGTATTCTTTCATTCAGTTAATACGCCAGCCTGGATATTTCCTCCACGGAGCTCTGTGGGTGTGGCTATGGGAAGCCCACAATGAAATAGATTCTGATTAGGAGCGAATAGCGATTGGAATCGATTCCATGGTTTCGTCGCCTGTGTTGACGAGACTGTGCTCTGGAGGGATGTGAGGGCATTTAGGTTTCTTTCTGGGAGGACGACGGGTGCTCAGGAGCAGAATTGTGGCTATATAGAACTGTCAGAACCTGGGGTCACGTGACCGCCACTTGGTTATTTGCATAGAAAAATAGAGAATTTATAAAATGTCGTATTGTATCAAGAAGCCTGTAAAAAGAACGCAGCGAATGAACTGACGCCAAGGGGAAATTTTATTCTGAAATATATCATCTTGCAAAATAAAATGAGCCCCAGAGATGCAAAGGGGAACTATTTCAATGTGTTTTCACATTCACTTCACTCACAACAACTAACTTATATGTACTGAAATATAATGAGACAAGACTGGAATTAGCTCGTCTATGGCCAGTGTAAAAGAAGCAGTGAGAGATAAAAGGCATCTTTTAAAATGTGGAAGTCAAATCCTAGTGAGGTAAATAGAAAGGAGTGTAAACACTGCCAAATTAAGTGTAAAAATGTAATAAATAATAAATAGGAGTTTGAAGAACAGCTAGCCAAAAACTTAAAAGGTAATAACAAAATGTTTTTAAGTGCAACAGAAGCAGAAAACCTGCTAAACAACCAGTGGGGTCCCTGGACGATCCAGATACAAAAGGAGCACTTAAATATGATAAAGTCATTGCGGAGAAACTAAATGAATTCTTTGCTTCAGTCTTCACCACTGAGGAGGTTAGGTAGATTCCCAAACCTGAGCTGTCCTTTGTAGGTGACAAATCTGAGGAATTGTCACAGATTGAAATGTCATTAGAGGAGGTTTTGGAATTAATTGATAAACTTAACACAACAGTAACAAGTCACCTGGACCAGATGGCATTCACCCAAGAGTTCTGAAAAAACTCAGATGTGAAATTGCAGAACTATTAACTAGGGTTTGTAACCTGTCCTTTAAATCAGCTTCTGTAACCAATGACTGGAAGATAGCTAATGTAATGCCAATATTTAAAAAGGGCTCTTGAGGTGATCCCGTCAATTACAGACCAGTAAGTCTAATGTCTGTACTGGGCAAATTAGTTGAAACAATAGTAAAGAACAAAATTGTCAGACACATAGAAGAACATAACTTGTTGGGCAAAAGTCAATATGGTTTATGTAAAGGGAAATCATGTCTTACTAATCTATTAGAGTTCTCTGAAGGGGTCAACAAACATATGGACAAGGGGGATTCAGTGGATATAGTGTACTTAGATTTCCAGACAGCTTTTGACAATGTCCCTCATCAAAGGCTCTTACACAAATTAAGTTGTCATAGAATAAGAAGGAAGATCCTTTCAGTGAATGAGAACTGGTTAAAAGACAGGGAACAAAGAGTAGGAATAAATGGTAAATTTTCAAAATGGAGAGGGGTAACCAGTGGTGTTCCCCAAGGGTCAGTCCTAGGACCAATCCAAGTCAACTCATTCATAAATGATCTTGAGAAAGGGGTAAACAAAGTTTGCAGATGATACTAAAATGCTCAAGATAGTTAAGACCAAAGCAGACTGTGAAGAACTTCAAAAAGATCTCACAAAACTAAGTGATTGGGCAACAAAATTACAAATGAAATTTAATGTGGCTAAATGTAAAATAATGCACACTGGAAAAAATAACCCCAATTATACATATAATATGATGGGGGCTAATTTAGCTACAACTAATCAGGAAAGAGATCTTGGAGTCATCATCGATAGTTCTCTGAAGACAGTCCATGCAGTGTGCAATGTCAGTCAAAAAAGCAAACAGGATGATAGGAATAATTAAAAAAGGGATAGAGAATAAGATGGAGAATATCTTATTGCACTTACATAAATCCATGATATGTCCACATCTTGAATACTGCATACAGATGTGGTCTCCTCATCTCAAAAAAGATATACAGGCATTAGAAAAGGTTCAGAGAAGGGCAACTAAAATGATTAAGGGGTTGGAGAGGGTCCCATATAAGGAGAGTTTAAAGAGGGTAGGATTTTTCAACTTGGAAGAGAGGAGACTAAGGGAGGATATGATAGAGGTATATAAAATCATGAGTGGTGTGGAGAAAGTGAAAAAGGAAAAGTTATTTACTTGTTCCCATAATATAAGAACTAGGGGCCACCAAATGAACTTAATGGGCAGCAGCATATACATTCATGTAACCCTTCTGCCCCTCTGAGTTGACAGCAACAAGGGCCGGGTTCAGTATCCAGGGGTTCCATTTCAATAACCCAATGCCAAACCAGCTCGAGCCCCCACCCAGTGACCTGGGAAAATCTTACACACACCCCTAGGCGCCTCAAAGAGGCAATGCTTCCCCTTTCACAAGCACAGAGTCTCGGTGTAGCAGAAAAGGTTTAATTACATGAGATAAACAACAAACACTAAATTGGGAAAACACCTCAACTAGAGTTCATAGACCAACTGTGAGCAAAGACCCACTCCAGGAAATTGGGCTGTGTCCTCTTTCCTGGGCTCTTGAGTCCAGCAACCCCCAAATCACCCACAGTCCCAAAAGTCCCACGATCCAAAAGTCTCTGTCCTGGGTCAGTGCAGCCCCAAAGTTCGAGAGTCTATCTGCAGAGGTCCCTCCCCCCAACCTGGGTAGAAAGGGGCACCTTATGTGGTCCGGGGCCAACTGCCCTGCCTCTCCGTGGGTTCTGCTCCCGCCTTCTCCACAAACTGCTCCACTTTACCAGCCGCTCCACTCTGCTCCTCCAGCCGTCCTCACAAACTGCTCCGCTCCACCAGCTGTTCTGCTCCACTAGCTGTCCCGTGAGCTGCTCCAGTTGTCCCTGCAAACTGCTCAGCTCTGCTTGCTCTGTGGGCCGCTCCACCCGTCCCACAGCTACTCCGCTCTGCCAGCCGCTCTGCTCCACCAGCTGTCCCATGATCCGCTCCAGCCATCCCCACAAACTGCTCCACTCCGCCAGCTGCTCTGTTCCACAGTATAGCGTCAGGCTCCCCCACTAGTTAGCACAGTACTCAATGCTCTCAGCTCAGTAATTTCAGCTCTTTAGTGATTTCAGCTCATAGTAGGGGAGCCCCAGTGCTAGTGCACCATTAGCCCAAAGTGAGTTCCACTCAGTAACCTGTATCTAGATTCTTATGGGAATAAAAAATAAACTCTGACATTCCACAGTGGAGAGAGGAAGGGGTAGAACTGGTGCTTCTGGCTCCACAAGGAGACTGCACCACCAGGCACAAATACCTGTCCCCAGCCTCTCTCAATTCACTGGGTTTTGGAACCCATGTCCCTTGTCTAGCAAGTACCACCCAACTGAGGTTGAGTCATTTGTCACAAAGCAGTCCCACAGCTCGGCAGCCTGGGACGGGGTAGGTGTGCCTATGCAAATACACTTTCTGAAATTCTTTCCACCAGATGTCAGGGTAGAGCTTATCCTGACTCTGCTTACATCCATAATTGTTTGCATTATTACTGGAGCCGAGTTTGTCCTAGGATATGATAGAGAAAAGGTAGATGAGGTAATTAAATGTATTTTATTGGACCAACTTATGTTGGTGGAAAGGACACACTTTTAAGTTTCACAGAGCTCTTCTTTCTCCTGAAACCTGTGTGAACCCCTTATGCATAAGGATCAGTTCCACCGGGTATTTAGCTTGGGCAATCTGCTTATCTTCTCCAGATCTTAGGAAAAGCTCTGTGAATCTCGAAATCTTGACCTTTCCACCAACATAAGTTGATCCAATAAAAGATACTACCTCACCTATCTTGTCTCTGTTATATATTCATCACTACTTTATTCCAGTCTGCATTCAGATATATGTAAGATCCATATGCACCTGTTATAGAGACTCTCTGTTTGCCAAAGTGAAAACAAGTATGATATACAATTAAGTTAGACATTAAACTAAATATCACGAATATAATATTGTTTGCAGCGATCTTAACCACAGCAGTTTCAACAGCCACGCCTCAACAAAACAGAATTTATGAAAGAAACTTCCGAGTATTAGACTTGTTCCAGATCTTTGACGATTGTCTGCTCTGAAGTTAAGGTCATATGTCAAGAAAATCTTCAAAAACTTGTTCAAAATAGTTGATATTTACCAATAAAATCATAAACATAATTTAAGCGATTTCTTTCCTTCAGAAAAGAAAAGGGGGAACTATTTGGAAGATCAGTATATTAGGCCTCGGACTAATGATTAAACAGTGCCCATGACAAGAGGAAAGTTGTTAAGAGTCATTAAATATAAGGAAAAAGAATAGCTAGTACCGGACTTTATATATTTATGTCACAAGGTGCCGCTGTTGACTAAAAATACGTTTTCATAGAAAGGGAAAAATACAGCTCCTCCCCCCGTCCCCATACTAAAATCTGCAGCAAATCAGATATTCACCAGGATTGCCTGACATTGTACTTGAATTAAACCTCTACATAGACGTGGCCGGATATATTAAAGCATACTTATTATCTGGCATAACCTGGGATTTAATTGGATAAGCGACACCGCCCTGTGTCCGCGATGGCTTTTCTCCGGCGAGACTCCCTGGTAACCAGGCAGCTGCTGCGGCTGGTTCTGTTGCACACGGCCTGGGAGGTGGGCAGCGGCCAGGTCCGTTATTCCGTGCCGGAGGAATCCAAACACGGCACCTTTGTGGGCCGCCTGGCCCAGGACCTGGGGCTGGAGGTGGCGGAGCTGGTGTCTCGGATGTTCCGGATGGTCTCCAGCGGCAGGAGAGACTATTTTGAGGTAAATTTGCAGAACGGCGTTTTGTTTGTGAATTCGCGACTAGACAGGGAAGAGCTGTGCGGGCGGAGCCCCCTGTGCGCCATTGACCTGGAGGTGATAGTGGACAAACCCCTGAGGATATTTCACGTGGAAGTGGAGATACAGGATATAAATGACAACGCTCCTGTGTTCCCTGAAAATAAAGAAAATCTGTTTATTTTAGAATCGAGATTACCCGACTCACGTTTCCCACTAGAGGGCGCTTCAGACGCAGATATTGGTACAAACTCTGTGCTAATTTATAAACTCAGCCCAAGTGAACATTTTACTGTAGATATGCGAACGAATGATGAAAAAAGTAAATCGTTAGTCCTTGTATTAAGGAAACCACTGGACAGAGAGGAAACCCCTGAGCACAGTTTATTACTCACTGCCACAGACGGGGGCAAACCAGAACTCACTGGCACAGTTCAGCTGGTGGTCACGGTGCTAGATGTGAATGATAACGCGCCTGTATTTAATCAGTCACTTTATAAAGTCCAGTTACTAGAAAATGCTCCAAACGGATCACTAGTAATTAAACTCAACGCTACAGATTCGGATGAGGGAATAAATAATGATATTATATATTCAGTTCGCAGTGTCACTCCGCTCACTGAAAGCTCCATGTTTAGCATAGATTCAAAGAGTGGTGAACTGAGAGTGAATGGAAAACTGGACTTCGAAGACGCTAGTTTACACGAGATTCAAATCGAGGCTACAGATAAAAATCCACATCCCTTGGCTGGGCACTGCAATGTTTTGGTGGAAGTGTTAGACGTGAACGATAACGCCCCTGAGCTGGCCGTGACTTCCCTTTCCCTGCCGGTGCCGGAGGACGCTCCCCCGGGGACAGTGGTGGCTCTTATTAGCGTCTCTGACCGGGACTCGGGAAACAACGGCAAAGTCACCTGCTCCATCCCCCCGAACCTGCCCTTTCGGCTCGTCTCCACCTTTAAGAATTATCACTCGCTGGTGCTGGCGGAAGCCGTGGATCGGGAGCGAGTGTCTGAATATAAGATCATGGTGACAGCCAGAGACGAGGGGGCCCCGTCTCTCTCGGCCAGCAGCAGCATTTTGGTGCCAATCTCGGATGTGAACGATAACGCCCCCGCTTTCCCTCAGCCCGTTCACACGGTGTTTGTGAGGGAAAACAAACCGCCCGGGGCCCATCTCTTGACCGTGTCGGCCTCGGACCCGGACCTGCGGGAAAACGCCTTTGTGAGCTACTCAGTGGTGGAGCGAAGTGTGGGAGAGCAGCCCCTGTCCAGCTACATCTCGGTGCACTCGGAGAGCGGGCACATCTATGCCCTGCAGCCCTTGGACTACGAGGAGCTGCAAGTGCTGCAGTTCCAGGTGAGCGCGAGGGACGCCGGGTTGCCGTCGCTGTGCGGGAACGTGACTGTGCAGCTCTTTGTCCTGGATGCAAATGACAACGCGCCCGCAGTGTCCCCGGCTGGCTCGGTCCGCGGCTCGTCAGGGCCCGAGCTGGTTCCGCTGTCGGCCGGCGCAGGGCACGTGGTGGGCAAGATCCGAGCGGTGGATGCGGATTCCGGCTACAACGCGTGGCTTCGCTACGAAGTGCAGGAGCCCGGGGCTGCGGGGCCTTTCCGCGTGGGTGTGTACAGCGGGGAGATCAGCACAACGCGGGCCTTCGAGGAGGCGGACGGCCCCAGCCAGAGACTCGTGATCCTGGTGAAGGACCATGGGGAGCCGGCGCTGTCCGTGACAACCACTGTCAGCCTGTCCCTGGTGGAGAGTCCCCAGGCTGTGAAATGGGACTCGAGGCCAAGGGGCGGGAGCGAAGGGCCCTTGGTTGACATGAACGTGTCTTTAATAAGCGCCATTTGCTCGGTGTCCGGGCTGTTTGTGCTGGTAATTGTCGTGTACGTTGGCCTGAGATGCCACCCGAGTCCGGAAGTGATGTGCGGGCCTGGGAAAGGCACTGTGGTGTGCGCGAGCGAGGTGGGGAGTTGGTCCTATTCCCAGCGCCAGAGCCGGAACTTGTGTGTAGGGGAAGGCACCGCCAAGAATGATCTCATGGTTTTCAGCCCCAACTTCCCTTCCTCTTCGAAGATTGAGGGGAACTGGACACGGGAGCAGTTAATCTGTGATGGACAGGTTAGTCTTGTAGTTCATTCACAAAAATATGTGAGATATAAACGTTTTTACAGGATTTTTATATTAGCTACAGTATTAGGATTTCATAATGTGGTCTAAGTGAAAACCATGATTTACGTAGAAATCGCGTTTAGAAAAATTTCCCAGACGGGCTATTGGAAAGCAGATGAGCGGTAATTTGTTATGGGAACAGCTTTTTTATTAATAGTATGAGTCGACGTAAACTCCTTAGCGGTTGCAAATTTAAGGAAAAAGTTGTTCATTTAAAAAAAACCATACTAGTATTTTAAAATAAATGGTGAACATCTTTTCCATTGGTGGAAATAGATATGATCATACTAGCACATGTTAGGCGACACGTATTTACGTTAGGGTCCCATTCCCTTTCACTAATTTCTATTTCTTCAGACCTATATATTTTAAAGAAATCTACCCTAGATTTTCTCTATGAATACTATGACTTTCAGCATTTGTGTGGTTGATAAGAAAGTCTGGTTGTTCCAGTGTGTTTCTTTTCTCAGTGATCCTATACTTCGCAGTAACCTATTTTGCAAATTTAGGTTTGTATGGTGTTCGTGAAAACATCCTCATAGGTACTGTCCTTCGTGTGAATTTGTTTTTTTCTTAAAAAACTCTAAAAAATATTTGCATTTGAGCAAAATCTCACCCAGAAATGTTTTCATTGTTGATAATCCCAATGTCCCTCAGGCCACAGAAAAGAAGCATTAGTTTACACAAAATTCCATTGGAAAGGTGAGTCCTTACTTGCAGGGCCGGCTTTAGCAGGTGCAGGGCCCGATTCCGGGGGGTGGGGGGCGAGGCTTGTGCTCACCGGGCAGCGCTCCCAGTCTTCGCCAGCACTTCAGATTACCCGCCGGGAGAGGTGGGCAGCTGAGCTTGCTGCGTTCTGACCTGAGCTCCGGCCGGGGTTGCGGGGCCGCTGGGCTTGCTGCGCTCCGGCTGGGAGAGCGGGGCCGCGAGGCTTGCGGCGCTCCTGTCAGCGCTCTGGCCAGGGGCGCGGGAGTGAATTAAAAAAATTCAAAAGGGCCTAAGGCAGAGCCCCGATTCTAGGGAATCGGTCGAATGGGCCTAAAGCGGGCCCTGCTTACTTGGTATTTTTTAAAATCTGAATTTGAGACATTGTCTGTAACATATCCTCATCTGTTGGGCATTTTAAGTGTCGCTATTTCAGTAAGAAAAAATTAAGATGAGATTTTTAAAGTTTTTGTTTATTTCATGTAGTACTGATAGAAAGTGAAGAGACACAGTCAAATGAAAAAAAGTCCCATTCAGTTACATCACATGAAGGCAGATAACTAAAAAGTGACAAATTTTATAGGTGCTCATATGAAAATGCTAAAAGTCTAAATACTAATGTCAAAAACAGATAGTTAAGGGTTAATGCCTCTTTTACCTGTAAAAGATTAAGAAGTTGCCTAGCCTAGCTGACACCTGACCAGAGGAACCAATGGGGGAACAAGATGTTTCAAAAGGAAGGAGGGAAGTTTTTCTTTAGAGTTTCAGTTTCAGCCCCAGTGAAAAAGATCAAGGAACCAGCCTCTTATCAGAGTAGTAAGTTTTAGAAAGGGATAAATAGGTTTATGTTTATTTTCTTTGTAACTTGTCTTGGTACCATTAGGGAATTATCAAAATTGGGTATTTGGGTAATTTTTTTGTGTAACTAAGTTTTGCCCAGAGGAACATCCTCTGTGTTTGGAATCTGTTGTCTGTGAGGGCTCGTCCAGACTAGGGGGGGAAAATCGATCTTAGATACGCAACTTCAGCTACGTGAATGACGTAGCTGAAGTCGAATATCTAAGATCGAATTACTCACCTGTCCAGACGGCGCGGGATCGATGTCCGCGGCTCTCCGTGTCGATTCCGGAACTCCGTTGGGGTTGATGGAGTTCCGGAATTGATATAAGCGTGCTCGGGGATCGATATATCGCGCCTAGATTAGACACGATATATCGATCCCCGAGCAATCGATTTTAACCCGCCGATACGGGTTTTCTTTTACCTTTCTTTTCTTTAATTAAAAGCCTTTTTCTTAATACCTGATTGATTTTTCCTTGTTTTTTAGATCCAAGGGAGTTGGATCTGGATTCACCAGGAGTTGGTGGGAGAAAGGGAGGGGGATGGTTAATTTATCCTTGTTTTAAGATCCAAGGGGTTTGGATCTGTGTTCACCAGGAAATTGGTGAAGTCCCTCAAGACTATCCAGGGAAAAAGGTAGTACTTGGGGCGGGGGGTGGCAGCGATACCAGATCTAAGCTAGTAATTAAGCTTAGAAGTGTCCATGCAGGTCCCCACATCTGTACCCTAAAGTTCAGAGTGGGGAAGGAACCTTGACAACTAATATGGGTGAATTTGATATCTTGAATTTGGTATTAAATGAGGATACTTGGTGGAATGATGACAATCTCTGGAAACAGTGGTACTTGGATACAAAATATATAGTAATGACAGAGCAGGTTGTGCTCCTGTGGGAGTGGCACTGTATGTGAGAAAAGCACAGAGTCAAATAGAGTAAATATCTTAAACAAATTCAACTGTGCAATAGAATCTCTATGGTTAGAAATCCCATGCTTAAATAAGAATAATATAGTAGTAGGAATATACTACCAACCACTTGACAAGGATGGTGACAATGATTGTGAAATGCTTAAGGAGATTAGAGAGGCTATAAAAATAGAAAACTCAATAATAAGGGGGGATTTCAACTATCCTCATGTTGACTGGATATATATCACCTCAAGCCAGGCTGCAGAGATTAAGTTTCTAGATACCATTAATAAGTGCTTCTTTAAGATGCTAGTCCTGGAACCCACAAGAGGAGAAAGAATTCTTGACAGTTCTAAGTGAAGCACAGGAGATGGTCCCACAGGTCATGTAGCTGAACCACTGGGTAATAGCTATCATAATAAAATTAAATTTAACATCCTTGTGTAAGGGGGAAAATACCAAAGAAACCCACCACATTAGTGTTTAACTTCCAAAACGGGAACTAAACAAAAATAAGGAAGCCAGTTAAACAGAAATTAAAAGGAACAGCCAAAAGAGTGAAATGCCTGCAAACTGCATGAAAACATTGAAAAAATACTATAGTAGATGCTCAGACTAAATGAATACCCAAATTAAAAAACAAAGCAGGAGGAGCAAAAAATGCCACTATGACTAAACAACAGAGTAAAAAAGTCCATTTAGAGGCAAAAAGCTATCCTGTAAAAATTGGAAGTTAAATCCTACTACAGAAAATGGAAAAGAGCATACATTCTGCAAGTCAAGTGTTAAAGTATAATCAGGCAGGCCAAAAAAAGAATTTGAAAAGCAACTAGGAAAAGACATAAAAACAAAAAGCCAAAATTATTTTAAAATACACCAGAAGCAGGAAGCTGCCAAACAACCAGTGTGGCCACTGGGCAATTGAGGTGCTAAAGGAGCACTCAACTAAGAGGAGGCCCTTTCAGAGAAGCTAAATGAATTCTTTGCATTGGTCTTCACTGCAGAGACTGTGAGGGAGATTTTCACACTGAGCCACTCTCTTTATGTGACAAACCTGAGGAACTGTCCCAGATTGAGGTGTCTATAGAGGAGGTTTTGGAACAAATTGATACTTTAAACAGTAATAAGTCACCAGGGCTAGAGGATAGACTATTCACCCAAGAGGCCTGAAGAAACTCAGATATGAAATTGCAGAACTCCTAAATATGGTATGGTATCACGGAAATGAGCTTCTGTGCTAGATGATCGGAGGATAGCTAAGGTGACACCAATTATTTAGAAAGATTGCAGAGGTGACCATGGAAATTACAGGCTGGCAAGCCTGGCTTCTGTACCAGGAAAATTGGTTGAAACTGTAATAAAGATCAATATTATCAGGTAGATTAACATTATATTTTGGGGAAGAGTCAATATGGCATTTGTAAAGGGAAATCATGCCTCACCAATCTACTAAAATTCTTTTAGATGATCAGTAGATAACAGTGTACTTGGACTTTCAGAAAGCCTTTGACAAGGTCCCTCACCAAAGGCTCTTAAGCAAAGTAAACTGTCATGGAATAAGAGGGAAGGTCCTCTCATGGTTCAGTTGCTGGTTAAAAGACAGGAAACAAGAGGCAGGAATAAATGGTCAGTTTCCAGAATGGAGAGAGGTAAATAGTGTTTTCCAGGGATCTGTACTGGGACCAGTTATTTTCAACATATTCATAAATGATCTGGAAAAAGGGGTAAACAGTGAGGTGGCAAAGTTTGCAGATAATACAAAATTACTCAAGATTGTGAAGTCAGAGCAGATTGTGAAGAGTTAAAAGGGATCTCCTAAAACTGGGTGACTGGGCAAAAAAACAGCAGATGAAATTAAATGCTGATAAATGCAAAGTAAATGATCATAAATTGTTTTATAGGGATTAGGCATTAAACAATCTCATACTTTCTAAATAATCCTATATTCTTCCCTTTTACTGACTGATTTCACATTTTGCTTAACGATTCCAAATTATTAATCTTTCAAAAATATTTTGAGAGGTAATAACCTTATGAGGGGAGCAGAGCTCATACAAGCACCACTAATCTTCATTTTCTGTATTTGATTTTGGTTTTGAGCATTTCTTTTGTCCTTCTCTTCTGGAATTGCTTCGCACGTGTCTGAGATGTGTCTTGCCTAGAAAAACAAGAACCCCTGTCTAGGCAGAAGTTTTTTTTCTGTCGTAGAACATAGACAGGGAAGATGATGGCCTCTCTCCCTCCATGTGCGTGTGAGCAGCCCAGCAATAGAGTATGGGCTTTGGATGAAGAGCTCTGCTCTGCTTCTAAATTTGTCTGTCATAGCTAATTTGCAGACCTTTAGTTAAATAAAGGGCAAAGTCGAATCTACAGATGAGAGATTTGTGGAGTGATTTCGAAGCACTGAGAAGAAGAAAGCTACTCTTCCAGAATCTACAGCCTCATTCCGTGCTTATACTGTTTTCGGCCTGGCAAGGGACAATATGTCGCTTTCCAAAATGAATGACATGAAGAAGACCCCTTGGAGACACCTGAGACTTACTGGTGTTCTTGGTGGGTTAGAGTCTACTAATCTTTGTTCACTTTTTAGAAAATTAAACTGGATGATTACAGTTGTCTGATACTAGAGACTCCCATCCAGTGCTCGTGACTAAAAGACTTTCTAAAGGTGGAGAAGAGACCCTCATCTAAATCTGTGCATGTGCCATACTAATAACTTGAATCTTGGTGTCATTTCATATCGTAATTATTGCAGACGCTAGCGCACCTGTTGCTTTTCAAGATAACTAAAGTAGCTGTTTACCTTCTTTACATGACAATTTTAGGTAAAATATGCAAAGACATTATTTAATCGAATGATTTGGGGAAAGCAGACAGAAAGGTGTTGTTTATTCCCCGATCAGCGCTGAAGTTGAAGACAATTTCTAAACGTTCAAGTCTGTGGAAGAGACAGAAGATATTACCGCAGCTGAAGAGGTGGAGAAGGGCCTCGACACCGATTACTTTGCCCCTGCAGAGTCAGATATGAAATCAGAGTCTATGCAAATTAATATTTTAAATACAATATGTGAAAAGAATTGATTGTAGAGGAGAACCTATAATGTGTTTTGCATTGTTGTGCTTTGTTTATATGAATGCATCTACACCGAATGTCCTCAGAGGGGAGATCGTTATCTGCCACGGATTTCTCCACAGCATTTATAATTAGATATAGTGCTGTGCACTTGCTCTTCTAAAAGCGGTTGTATATATTGATAATACAAACTGGCTAACGTGATTAATTTACATATTGCTACATCCCAGCCCAGCAGGTGAGTGATCCTTATGTAGAATCTGAAAGACAGTTTGGATCCCAGAGAATGAGTGTTGTTAAAAGAATGTAAATTCTTCTTCTTCTTCTTCGCAGTAGCAGCAGCAAGAACAACAACAATAATAAATAGACTATTTAGATGGGGGAAATATTTTTAAAATATCAAGCATGTATGGGAAAAACCCAATAAGTTCTGAAAAATGAATTTCCTCACAGCGGGTATTGATGCCAGTCAGAAATAAGAATTGTCATGATTCCCCCATGTATTTAAATAATAAAAATACAGGATAAATGGTGACTACTGAAGGAGAATTAAGAGATACTAATTCAATTACAACCCATTATTTTTTGCCTCTTCTGCTTACTCTCAAACGCTGCACTTCGAATTATTATTCTTTATGGATGAGAAATTAGGGGGGAATTTTCCTGTGTGGAGACAAGCGGCAAGAAAATAGATTTCAGCTGTGTGTGATCATAGAGATCGATGGATACTAAGAAATTGTACAGCGTCCAATAATTAAATAGCTAAGTGCACTTCATCATATCAGCTTCTAAACTCGTGCCAGCAATCTCTTACTCACGTTACTTACTGATCCCAGTAACGCCACTGAGGCTTAGTAGGTACGAATCAGCTCCTAAGAAGAGTCTAGGCAGGGAATCGATGTTCGGTATCTGTATAGTAGAATGTAAATGTGCCGCGTACATACATGATAACGAAGATAAAATAATAGAAAAAACAGGCAGGTTATAAGATGATAAACCAAATTATGTATTTCATAAACCCTCCAGTTGTTTTGAAGATCGCAGTTTTTTAAGGGACTCATATTCTGAAGTCATCACAACAGAAAATAAACACTGAACACGATAAAGTCTCATACAATGAAAAGAAGCGTTATCGGCACACAGGGGCTACTAATGTTACCACTGAATATATAATAAAAACAATGTATTTCAATATACCCTAAGTTATCACAAATTAAAATACGCGTATTTCTATACAATTTAAAAACGTATTGTAAACATATTCTGGAAAAGGGACAAGAATAAGAACAATAAGAAAAAAAATACAAGCATATGAAATAAAAATAATCATAACAATTATGTTGCATTTCTACATTTAATCACATGGTGTCGCTATAGACCAAAAAAGGCCTTCGGTGAGAAAGTAAATAGAAAGCCCCTCAGTGGTTTGTACTGCGAACCACAGCAATATCAAAGGGCGGATCAAACCGGAAGCAGAGGGATCAGACGGAGCAGTTTGCAAAAACAAGGCTTAAAATATATTTTAAAATTATTTGCATTCGCCACGTCTTAGCCAGAGAATTTTGAAAGGAGTGTTTCTGCGATGGCTGTTTTCCGGCGAGACTCCCTGGTAACCAGGCAGCTGCTGCGGCTGGTTCTGTTGCACACGGCCTGGGAGGTGGGCAGCGGCCAGGTCCGTTATTCCGTGCCGGAGGAATCCAAACACGGCACCTTTGTGGGCCGCCTGGCCCAGGACCTGGGGCTGGAGGTGGCGGAGCTGGTGTCTCGGATGTTCCGGATGGTCTCCAGCGGCAGGAGAGACTATTTTGAGGTAAATTTGCGGAGCGGCGTTTTGTTTGTGAATTCGCAACTAGACAGGGAAGAGCTGTGCGGGCGGAGCCCCCTGTGCGCCATTGACCTGGAGGTGATAGTGGACAAACCCCTGAGGATATTTCACGTGGATGTGGAGATACAGGATATAAATGACAATGCTCCTGTGTTCCCCGTAAATGAATTAAATCTGTTTATATCAGAATCAAGACTGCCGGGTTCGCGTTTCCCACTAGAGGGCGCTTCAGACGCAGATATTGGTACAAACTCGCAGCTAACCTATAAACTGAGCTCTAACGAATTTTTCACTCTAGATGTACAAAAGAAAAACGACAAAAGCAAATCTCCTGAGCTAGTGTTAAGGAAGTCACTTGACAGAGAGGAAATCCCTCTTCATAATTTATTACTCACGGCCACAGATGGGGGCAAACCGGAGCTCACCGGCACAGTTCAGCTGATGATCACGGTGCTGGATGTGAATGATAACGTGCCTGTCTTTAGTCAATCCGTGTATGAGGTCAGTTTAACGGAAAACACAACGGTTGGGGAGTTAGTCATCAAACTCAATGCCACCGATTTGGATGAGGGGATTAATAAGGATATTGCATATTCCTTTAATACTCTTATTGTTCCCGAAGTAAAAGACACGTTCAGAATAGATTCTCATACTGGACAAATTAGAATCAAAGGAGAATTGGATTTTGAAGGTACTAAATTGTATGAAATTCAAGTCCGAGCTACAGATGAAGGTCACGCTCCAATGGTCGGACATTGCAAAATTTTGATAGAAGTTTTAGACGTGAACGATAACGCCCCTGAGCTGGCCGTGACTTCCCTTTCCCTGCCGGTGCCGGAGGATGCTCCCCCGGGGACAGTGGTGGCTCTTATTAGCGTCTCTGACCGGGACTCGGGAGACAACGGCAAAGTCACCTGCTCCATCCCCCCGAACCTGCCCTTTCGGCTCATCTCCACCTTTAAGAATTATCACTCGCTGGTGCTAGCGGAGGCCGTGGATCGGGAGCGAGTGTCTGAATATAAGATCGTGGTGACAGCCAGAGACGAAGGGGCCCCGTCTCTCTCGGCCAGCAGCAGCATTTTGGTGGCGATCTCGGATGTGAACGATAACGCCCCCGCTTTCCCTCAGCCCGTTTACACGGTGTTTGTGAAGGAAAACAACCCGCCCGGGGCCCATCTCTTGACCGTGTCTGCCTCGGACCCGGACCTGCGGGAAAACGCCTTTGTGAGCTACTCGGTGGTGGAGCGAAGTGTGGGAGAGCAGCCCCTGTCCAGCTACATCTCGGTGCACTCGGAGAGCGGGCACATCTATGCCCTGCAGCCCTTGGACTACGAGGAGCTGCAAGTGCTGCAGTTCCAGGTGAGCGCGAGGGACGCCGGGTTGCCGTCGCTGTGCGGGAACGTGACTGTGCAGCTCTTTGTCCTGGATGCAAATGACAACGCGCCCGCAGTGTCCCCGGCTGGCTCGGTCCGCGGCTCGCCAGGGCCCGAGCTGGTTCCGCTGTCGGCCGGCGCAGGGCACGTGGTGGGCAAGATCCGAGCGGTGGATGCGGATTCCGGCTACAACGCGTGGCTTCGCTACGAAGTGCAGGAGCCCGGGGCTGCGGGGCCTTTCCGCGTGGGTGTGTACAGCGGGGAGATCAGCACGACGCGGGCCTTGGAGGAGGCGGACGGCCCCAGCCAGAGACTCGTGATCCTGGTGAAGGACCATGGGGAGCCGGCGCTGTCCGCGACAGCCACTGTCAGCCTGTCCCTGGTGGAGAGTCCCCAGGCTGTGAAATGGGACTCGAGGCCAAGGGGCGGGAGCGAAGGGCCCTTGGTTGACATGAACGTGTCTTTAATGATCGCCATTTGCTCGGTGTCCGGGCTGTTTGTGCTGGTGATTGTCGTGTACGTTGGCCTGAGATGCCACCCGGGTCCGGAAGTGATGTGCGGGCCTGGGAAAGCCACCGTGGTGTGCGCGAGCGAGGTGGGGAGTTGGTCCTATTCCCAGCGCCAGAGCCGGAACTTGTGTGTAGGGGAAGGCACCGCCAAGAATGATCTCATGGTTTTCAGCCCCAACTTCCCTAACTCTACGGCGAACGGGAAGAAAGAGATACAGCAGACACTTACACCGAATTCAAGTGGACAGGTGAGTTCCCTTAGGGGTTTATAGGGCTCTTAGTGTTATTTCTGGTATTTAAGAAATGCTAAAATAATGTATAATTGTTGACAAGAACAAATGATATTCTTGATTCATATATGGTTAATGGGTATATTTTACTGATGCCTAATCTAAAACTATATTCATCTTTTGGTAGAAGTTGTTGAGCTATTAGTAGTGGAGAGGTTTTTAATCATTATGAAAGTGACCTTTCTTTCTTTCTTTCTTTCTTTCTTTCTTTCTTTCTTTCTTTCTTTCTTTCTTTCTTTCTTTCTTTCTTTCTTTCTTTCTTTCTTTCTTTCTTTCTTTCTTTCTTCATCAGTTCAGACCAGTAAGGTTGTGAGTTTCACCAGAGTGCAAGCTGAACTGCTGTGTCCCCTTAGCTCTCCAGCTTGGGATGCCTTTTACACTACTTTATTGACAGAACAGCAACCCCTCTAGACCAGGGGTCCGCAACCTTTTGGAAGTGGTGTGTCGAATCGTCGTTTATTCACTCTAATTTAAGGTTTTGCGTGCCAGTAATACATTTTAACATTTTTGAAGATCTCTTTCTATAAGTATACAATATATAACTAAACTACTGTTGTAGGTAAAGTAAATAAAGTTTTTAAAATGTTTAAGAAGCTTCATTTAAAATTAATTTAAAATGCAGAGCCCTCCGGACTGGTGGCCAGGACCTGGGCAGTGTGAGTGCCATTGAAAATCAGCTCGTGTGCCGCCTTTGGCACGCATGCCATAGGTTGCCTACCCCTGCTCTAGACTGTGCTCTCTCACAGCCACTAGCATGTAAAGTCACTGAGAGCTGAATACATGAATGCTCTCCCAACCATCTATGAGTCTATACAGGGTGACACCCGCAGATCCCTCAGTCCCAGCCTTATCCCTCAGAAATGTGTGTCTTGTACTGTTAAGTAGCCCACTGGACCATACCAGCTCATAATTAGTCCGTCATTGTGACAATGGGTTACGAATATGCACCAATCCTGTTGACCCTTGTAAAAATTCCTCCAACAGTGGTTTAGATAAATCAGTAAAACAAGTTTATTAACTAGAGAAATATAGATTTTAAGTGATTTACAAGTGAAAGGCATAAAAGTCAGAGTTGGTTACAAAAGAAATAAAAAAAGAAACATGGAAGCTAATTCCTAAACTTTACGAAACCCAATACGTTTAAAAACAAACAGGTTTCTCTCATCTCAGCTTTCAGCCGTCTATACTGGCTGGAAAACCTCCAGGTCAGGACCACTCCCCCCAGTTCAATGATACACCATTGTCTTTCAAGCTATTTTTCTGCTCTGAATAGTGATGGGGGAGGAGAAGAGATGAGGAAGTCACTGTCTCTTATTTTGTACCACCCTCCTCTCTTTGAGGACTACCCCTTGCTGGGATGTAGACAAAACAGTCCCCTGTGTACCTGAAATTCGAAAAGTCTTTCAAATGAATTGTAAACTTCTTTGTTTAGGGTCTCCCCTGCTGGTGAATGGTTGCTTCAGCAGTTAATAGTTTTCTGTCACTTGTGATCAGAACTTTGTTGTCTCTGAGGAGCTAGTCTGTGGGTGTTCCCCAGAATTAAAACATGTTTCAGTAACAAACATATGGCAAAATCTCCTAGCTCCATATACTGTGTTGATAGACACATTTTAATATGACAATGATGTTCAGTAGATTATGAGTTTTCAAATGATACCTCACAAGACATATTTTATACAGAATATATCACAAACATATAAAATTGTGAATATGTGTTACAGCATATCACATGGGGTACAAGATGTCACACAGATATTGTCAGCTTTTAAAACACTTATTGTGATTTTCAGTATATATAATTTGAATTAAAAGTTACAGATTTGTTGTGGTGCATTTTGTTTCCTAAATAAATCCATTAAATAAATAAATCCCTGAGATGTATTTAAAATATATGTATGTATATTTGTTCTATTGCAATTGCAAAAGTGTATTAGCTAAGTGGTTGTTTTCTGTAAGTAATCTTATCACTCTGGAACATGTAGGTTTTGATTTATATAGCATGTAGTGTAAGTTTTCTGCTCTGAAAGTCAATTTGTGTTGTTACTCAAGTCATTTATTACTGCTTCCTAATTTTCATAAAGCAAATTAAACTTGAAATCAAGAAACCACATTTTAAGCATTTTCTCTATAGATATTGTATTACATTGTATTTCATTGCTAATTTGTCAAGTCTAAAGTATTACAGCAAATTTTGTGAAATGAAAGAGTAATTTGTTTACTTCACTGAAAATGTGTGCAATATGTTTTTAGTAAGGTTTAAATTGGCAGAAGTCCTGGTGGCACTCTTTTAAGCTCCGCCCACAAAATGTGCTCCACCCATGTGGGTCACCTGAATGAGATATTGCTCACAGCAGATCTTGAAGAAAGTTTTAAAAAGTTCTAGCCCTCCCATTGGCTCTTTTGGTCAGGTGCCCACTCCCTTCCCTTTACCTATGGGCTTTTTAACCCTTTACAGATAAAGCAAGTAGAGAACAGCTACTAACAGGGATTTCATAGCTAACTGGCTGGCTGGGTGTCCATAATGTGGAGTAATTCCCCCCTCTTTAAGGAAAAAGCACTGTATTTCAGTATTCTATAGTCAGTCATGTGGAAAATAATATATTCTTATATCCTATCTTGACATCTGTAGAGCTAAATTCTGAGGGTTACTAAACTGTCAATGTCAAAAATTGCAATCAGTTTGGAGGGTGTTTTCTGGTTTCCATTGAGGTACTGGTGACATGTTCATACTTACAATATGTCACTGTGAAAGATCAAGTGCCAGATTGTAACACTGACTTTTCGCTAGATAAGGAAAAGATGCATGTTTGTTGCTGATGGGAGAACATGATGCACATACATTACATTTTTTTGTAATTCAATGTAATTTAGCTTCCAAAGTTTTGTACTAATATTTCAGTTATTGGGGCAACATGGGAGTTTGGCAGAGAGAGAGATTTTTGAAGCACATTTTTAATGTCATAAAAATTTCACAGAATATTTACAATTGTTAAAGTTTGGAGTTTTGAGAAACTCTAATTGTCACTATGTTCTTTATCACCAGTTTTTCTCCATAAAGGTCACGTTCTCATGAGGTTTTACTCTATTACTGTAGTGTCCTGGAGACAGTGCATACAGCATCGGCATAAAGAGCAGTAATTGATAATTTTAGCACAAGATATTCTTGACTAAAACTCTTCACTCTCTGGACTTTATGCATGAGAAAGTGGCTACGACCTTACAATTAGAGAAATGAAAAGAAAGAGAACATTGAGGTGATGATCATGGAGAGTTTAGTTACTTTGTCCATTATCTTTTAGAAAGGTAAACAAAAGGTAAAATTGAATGACAGGCTAAACTGAGGATGGCTTTACTAAGTAGAGTATTTTAAATTAAATTAAATTGATTCAGAATATTTAATTTTGTTTATTTTCACTATAGTATTTAGGAAAGCTAGGAGATAAACAAGCTCTTGCTGCAAAAGAAATAAATGTTACACTATATGAAGAAGGCTGTCATACAGAAAGAAGTGAAAAAAACCCTTCACTACAGATTCTTAAATTAAAATTCCACTATTTTCCCCTCAAAAACCTTGGACTAATAATGAAACCACCAACAACAATGCTCAATGGTTTGGGGAAGTTTATTTAACACATTCTGTAGTGCAGGAAATAACATGAAGGCTGGTAGAAATAAACTCTGCTTTACACAATTTGTGTATATATTAATTGAACTGTAATAATTCCAGTTTCTAAACTTATGGCAAGGACAATGGGCATGGTTCTGCACAAAGCCGGTGAATGGATGGCTCTATCTTCACTGCACTCGGTTTCTGGGGCTATCACACACTGTGAGAGCAAATAGTAGCTACGCCTAAAAATTGTTAGGGGAGAGAAATGTACAAAGCCGAAGCAGAGAGAGAATCAAGGCCTTTTGCACATGGGAATTCCATCCAAATCCATCTTCAAATTCTTCACCTTCACTTACATCTGACATACATGAGGATATATCAGTCAAAGAAGAGTCATTGGGAGAACCTCAGTTCATTGGTTAGAATGCTCACATAAGTATAGTCCATAGTCCAGAGGTTTGGGCAGGAAAGAGGAAAAATGGAGTAGTTTCCAGGGCCTTTTATAGCTTCTGCCATGTGGGGGGAATCCCGTTGTTCTCACTATGGGAAAGTACAGTAACAAGATGGTGGTTGGAGTCACATGGACAAGTCACATGTTCATGCATTTTGCCTAATCATTGCAGGAAGCCATTACCTATATTTCAGACAGCACTGTTTGCAGGACAGTCCATTCAGTGTAGATAAGCATCTTCCATGGTCCATTGTCAGTTAAGTGTTTCTTGATGAGCCATTTAATTTGAATAGTCTCTCCAAGATGTGCAGGCTAACCACTTTGTGAGCATTACCAAGGAGCAAACATTTTGAAATCCAATCCAGAGCCAATATTCATAACTTCAAATACAAAAATGATACATGGATACAGATAGCATAATCATAACCAGCAAATCATAACATTTTCATAGACATCTTACATGCCACATTTTGTACAGGATATGTTGCAAATATATATCAGTGTTTGCAACAATTATATAGTCATATTTTAATCAGATAACATCACAATTATATTCTGAAAGTTTCAGTGATACTTTAACTAGGAGCTGGAAGGCAAGGATGATGAGAACAGATAATTTGAATGGAAGAGGAGAGGAGATTGAATATCTGGTGAATCTCAGTGACGAAAACTACAAGATTTCTCACTTACTTCCTTAGATGCTATCTCCAGTATCAGGACTCGGAGAAAGAATATTTTATTAAAGCTAATGTTAAAAAAATTATATAATATATAGGTTGGGAAAAGAGTGTCGTACATCTGGGTATAGTGTTTACATTATCTACAAATGCAAAGTTTTTTTAAAAAGTCATATGATACATCGAGTACATAATCAGCAATAACCCAAATTTAGGTGAATAGATTTAACAATACAGCTTAGATATTAGAATCCGAATATTTGGGTACATCACTTATGAAAAACTGTACAGAGATTTGGTTGTGGAAAGCAAAATATATCAATAAATGGAGACTGTCCCTCAGTAATTGAGAATTAGGATAGGTTGTCCATTTAGAGAAGAAAAAAAAACAAAAAACAGTCCATCAGGAAAGTATTTGAGTTACTTTCAGGAATGCACTTCTCATCGGCACTCCAGCTCATCCCTCCTGGTTTTAGGGTGACCAGATGAGAATTCCAAAATATCGGGACCCCGGAAAGGGAGCGACTTTTCAATTGTTACATTCACCCATCCGAGTCTTCAGCTGCACTTTGGCAGAGGATCCTTCAGTCCTGGATGGTCTTAGATGGCATTTCAGCAGAGGGTAATAAACCTTGCCACCAAAGAAGGAAGTTCCTACCGCCGAAATGCCACCGAAGACCATCAGTGACTGAAGGACCCTCCACCGAAGTGCCATCGAAGACTCAGATGGGTAAGTTTAACAATTGAAAAGGCGCTTCCCCTGTGGTGGTCCTTATATTTTGAAATATCACACAGACACATACAAATGAGAAAGACACAGGGTAAGTGTAACAATTGAAAAGGCACTCCCCCTGCCAGTCACTGCTGCCTAAGCAATAAAAGAAAAAAATGCCTGAAACAAAATATTGGGACAAATGGCATCCCAGCCGTACTTCGGCTGGGACGTGAAACAAATGGCTCGATATTGGGACAGTCCTGATTTTATCGGGACATCTGGTCACCCTACTTGGTTTTGCTGATGTCCACTGATATGTTCTATGTAGATGTCTCTTGATCACCTGGTGGTGTCTGACACCATGAGTTGCCACATCAGCTGAGCGTAGCATTAATCGACACTACATTCTTTCAGCACTCGCTCATTACCAGGGTCCCATGCACCCAGGACTCCAATGATCAATATGTGAGTTTGGACCTCATAGCCCCTAGCTCTCAGGGTGTTGACCAGAGAGGTATATTTCTCCAGCTTTTGAGCTTGGGCGTCATGGAAAGCTGGGGTTCTGTCTTCAAAGGGCACTGTGATGTCCACCATGATGATCTTCTGCTGGTCTTCACTGGTGATGATGATGTCTGGTCACAGTTGGCTGTCAGTTCTGGGGATGCCGGAGGTTACGGCAACCTTCCCCACAGGTGGCAGGATGGCTCTGGCCAGGTGATCTTGGATGGCATTGTGTTGCAGCTGCCAAGCTCTCGAATGGGGCTTGCAGTTACACAGGATGTGGGATAGCATCTGGTTGGCATAGCCACACTTCTTGCATCGCTTGTCCCAATTCCCATGGCGGACAGCTCCATTCAATGGGATGCAGTTGAGTCGAGCCTGGTAGATGAATCTCCAGTTGGCAAATTAGGTGAAGCTTCCTCCAGGGAGGAAGTGGTTGCTGGCTTGCCACTTGCATTTCACTTCAAAGGCCTTGCTTCCATTTCAGGTTTTCCACATATTGGCAGCGAATGGCATCCTTCAGGGTCCTCTTCAGCATGGCCCTTGGAGTGATGATGTGCACTCCATATTCTTCACCCGTGGCACCAGGACTCCCAGCTTCTAGCGTTCTTCACAACATATCCAGTGGCAGCCAATACGCTTCTCCAGTTATTGCATAGCATTGCAGGCATGAGTCCAGAGCAAAGCAAAGTCCTCCAAATCTGCCTTCCAGTGAGTTGCTTAGGTAAGTGGCTACATCTTGGTTGGAGGGGGTCCAGGCAATTTGCTTCTTGATGGCATCCTGCTGAGCATTCTCCACGATGTTCCTCACCATGCCCTCTGGGCATGTCAGAAGGTGGAAGGTATTATCTTGGCAAGAAGGTACCAAGCAACTTGAAAAATGAATAAGACCACAAATCTCAGAAGAATCAGGATTCAGAGAGATAGGAAATCCCAGAGCCACCAATAATTAATGTAAGAATCCTTATGGGAGAATAAATATTAAAGGGATACTTGCTTGGCGATTCTGTGCTGGAAAGAACTATCTATCTCATATACCTAGAAATGTAAGCCCTTCTGAGAAACACTTGCGATTGTCAATGGTTCCAAAAATTGCAAAGAGCCATTGCAGGCCATAGCCAGGAGGAGTACAAGTCACTCGAAGTATGATGTGAAAGGATGACTTTAATCTTCCCAGGACCTAGGTCTGCAGCACAAACAGAATGAGACTTGTTGGGAAGCGTCTTGGAAAAGGAGAAAAAGCAGCTACTGTTTTCAGGAAACCAGAGTCGTGCAGGGAGAAGAAAAACACTGTATGGGATTAAATGTTGGTAACAGTCACTAGGAGGAGGTGGGAGGATTTGGCGACACTGGAACTGTATATATTGAATCTATATATTGTATCAGGCTGGTAAACTATTCCTGGCTGATTCAGACTATGCTGCCAAACTCGCAATTAGGGACAGGATGACATTCAACAGCGATGTATATTGCCCATGCTACCTGGGCTGGAGCTTGACTGGAGGGGTGCACTCTGTTCACACTCTCCAAACAGTCCCAGAGTAGTTGGGCGTTTTGGTAACCAAATAAACAGTGAAACAGTTAACAAGGTTTACATTTGAATCAGCATAATCTGACATCTATCTGTGCATTTACTCGGCTCTACGCATCTGAATTAACATTACATTGAGACGAATGAGGGTAGTTCGTACATATCTTAAGATCAAGTGCTGAACACTATGCACAAACCCCAAGTAATAAGTTGACTTTATGCAAAAGATTTAATATTGTTTTTTTTGGAGGGAATTATAATAGTCCCCCAACCCAGTAGCTTTGTAGGAGTGTCTGTATAGCTACTCCACTGCCATGGCTACAGCCCGTGGACTTTGTTAGCTAGTGGAACCCCTGTGTGCCTCCGGCATGTGGGTTTAGATGTGTGATTCTAAGCAGATGCTCTGGTCACAATAATAATAGTAATAGTAATAATAATAGAAAGAAGAAGGAAAGGTGGAGCCTAGGAGTTCCAAATAAGTTGGGGCTCCATTGAGCTGGCCCATTGTGCAAACACATAAAAGACAATTCCAGCTTCCAAGAGTTTATAATTCAAATAGACAAGACAGTCAATGCGTGGGAAGGGAAACTGGTACGGAAAGGCGAACGGATTTGCTCAAAATCACATAGCAAGTCAAAGATAGATCCATGAATATAATCCAGGTCCCCTAACTCCAAATCCAGTGCTCTGTCCATTTGATTCCTCTACAGGACCCAGTATGACACCAAATTTATTTCTTTGGAATCCAACTGTGTGGCTTGCTTCACACCCCTATGTAAGGGAACTAGTAGAGGACAATTATTCTCCCATTTCTATGGATTGTGGATTGAAATTATGAGCTGCTTTTTTGTAGATTTCTATACATTTAAATTAGCCTTTGTAATTTTGCACTCTTAGTATGGCCATAAGGTGAACACTGCAGTCCCATTCCTCTGTGTTACAAAAGACAATACATTGAGGAAGACAGGAAAATGTGATCATAAACACTCTGCACTACGTAATAAATTACAACGTTGTAATTAACCTAAAGTAAATAAAAGTCGTATCCTACTTCCTTAAATTTAAATCGAAAAGAAAAACATAAACCCATTAGTATCTAAAATTGAAAAAAGGAAGGAAGGAAGGAAATTTAATGAATGTTCAGATGTCGCTCATTTAACTGTGGATATTTTAAAATTTTTGCCATCTTCAAAGAAAATACTTTTTTGGAAGAAATTTGATGAAGGTCTCCGCAGGAGTACTACAGTAGGACAATATTTCTCTCCCTCTGTCCCTCTCTCACATCTATTTAGTATTTACATGTTTTAGTCACAGGATGTCGCTGTTGACTTCATAAAAAAAAAGGAAAAACAAAGCTCCACCTTGCTTTGTATCCAGTCTCTCACAGCCTGAGATCTGGTGAATGATGCCGGAATCAAATGGAAGAACATACGTGTGAGAGTTTTCAAGAGATTTTCTTAATTTATGAACAACAGAAGGAAGATATATTAAAAAAAAACGGAAAATTTCCGTATGCCTCTTCAGACTGTGCTGTATTTTGCAGCAAACAACAGATTCAGCAGGCTTGCTTGACACCAGATTAAATCTGCACAAAGACGCTACAGGATATTTAAGAATATTTATTTTCTGTTAAAGACGTAGGAATTTTATCTTTCAAACCGTCACCTACACCGCCGCGCGTCCGCGATGGCCCTTCTCCGGAGAGACTCCCTGGTAACCAGGCAGCTGCTGCGGCTGGTTCTGTTGCACACGGCCTGGGAGGTGGGCAGCGGCCAGGTCCGTTATTCCGTGCCGGAGGAATCCAAACACGGCACCTTTGTGGGCCGCCTGGCCCAGGACCTGGGGCTGGAGGTGGCGGAGCTGGTGTCTCGGATGTTCCGGATGGTCTCTAGCGGCAGGAGAGACTATTTTGAGGTAAATTTGCAGAGCGGCGTTTTGTTTGTGAATTCGCGACTAGACAGGGAAGAACTGTGCGGCCAGAGCCCCCTGTGCGCCATTGACCTGGAGGTGATAGTGGACAAACCCCTGAGGATATTTCACGTGGAAGTGGAGATACAGGATATAAATGACAATGCTCCTGTGTTCCCTGAAAATAAAGAAAATCTGTTTATTTTAGAATCGAGATTACCCGACTCACGTTTCCCACTAGAGGGCGCTTCAGACGCAGATATTGGTACAAACTCTGTGCTAATTTATAAACTCAGCCCAAGTAAACATTTTACTGTAGATATGCGAACGAATGATGAAAAAAGTAAATCGTTAGTCCTTGTATTAAGGAAACCACTGGACAGAGAGGAAACCCCTGAGCACAGTTTATACTCACTGCCACAGACGGGGGCAAACCAGAACTCACTGGCACAGTTCAGCTGGTGGTCACGGTGCTAGATGTGAATGATAACGCGCCTGTATTTAATCAGTCACTTTATAAAGTCCAGTTACTAGAAAATGCTCCAAACGGATCACTAGTAATTAAACTCAACGCTACAGATTCGGATGAGGGAATAAATAATGATATTATATATTCAGTTCGCAGTGTCACTCCGCTCACTGAAACCTCCATGTTTAGCATAGATTCAAAGAGTGGTGAACTGAGAGTGAATGGAAAACTGGACTTCGAAGACGCTAGTTTACACGAGATTCAAATCGAGGCTACAGATAAAAATCCACATCCCTTGGCTGGGCACTGCAATGTTTTGGTGGAAGTGTTAGATGTGAACGATAACACCTCGGAGCTGGCCGTGACTTCCCTTTCCCTGCCGGTGCCGGAGGACGCTCCCCCGGGGACAGTGGTGGCTCTTATTAGCGTCTCTGACCGGGACTCGGGAGACAACGGCAAAGTCACCTGCTCCATCCCCCCGGACCTGCCCTTTCGGCTCGTCTCCACCTTTAAGAATTATCACTCGCTGGTGCTGGCGGAGGCCGTGGATCGGGAACGAGTGTCTGAATATAAGGTCGTGGTGACAGCCAGAGACGAAGGGGCCCCGTCTCTCTCGGCCAGCAGCAGCATTTTGGTGGCGATCTCGGATGTGAACGATAACGCTCCCGCTTTCCCTCAGCCCGTTTACACGGTGTTTGTGAAGGAAAACAACCCGCCCGGTGCCCATCTCTTGACCGTGTCTGCCTCGGACCCGGACCTGCGGGAAAACGCCTTTGTGAGCTACTCGGTGGTGGAGCGAAGTGTGGGAGAGCAGCCCCTGTCCAGCTACATCTTGGTGCACTCGGAGAGCGGGCACATCTATGCCCTGCAGCCCTTGGACTACGAGGAGCTGCAAGTGCTGCAGTTCCAGGCGAGCGCGAGGGACGCCGGGTTGCCGTCGCTGTGCGGGAACGTGACTGTGCAGCTCTTTGTCCTGGATGCAAATGACAACGCGCCCGCAGTGTCCCCGGCTGGCTCCATCCGCAGTGTCCCCGGCTGGCTCCATCCGCAGCTCGCCAGGGTCCTTGCTGGTTCCGCTGTCGGCCGGCGCAGGGCATGTGGTGGGCAAGATCCGAGCGGTGGATGTGGATTCCGGCTAGAACGCGTGGCTTCGCTACGAAGTGCAGGAGCCCGGGGCTGCGGGGCCTTTCCAGGTGGGTGTGTACAGCGGGGAGATCAGCACGACAAGGGCCTTGGAGGAGGCGGACGGCCCCAGTCAGAGACTCGTGATCCTGGTGAAGGACCATGGGGAGCCGTCGCTGTCCGGGACAGCCACTGTGAGCCTGTCCCTGGTGGAGAGTCCCCAGGCTGTGAAATGGGACTCGAGGCCAAGGGGCGGGAGCGAAGGGCCCCTGGTTGACATGAACCTGTAAGGCTGCCATGAAAAAAGATGGAGAAAAGTTGTTCCCTTTTGGCACACAGGGCAAGATAAGAGGTAATATTTGAGTGGTTATATTGTGAGCTTCTGTGACTATGTAAATCACCAGACAGAAGAGAGACATTAATTGGTGTGATTTGGAACAGAAAGAGTTACTTCTTTCTCTACAAGAAAGGACCATTAACACTAGACAATCTATTGTGGGATGTTAAAGAGGACAAAAGACTTTGTTGTTCTGAGTTTCCCTCCCACCATGAAGCTGAATCATGCAAGTGGAATCCTCCCATCAGCTGAGTTTACAGCTCAGAATGCATGACAGGAGGGAGTAAAACCCGAAACAAAAGGAACTAGGTATCTCTATTCTGCTTGGACTCTGGGAAGCAAGTTTTCTAGGTATAAGCAATAGATCTCCAGCTGCTTAGCCTGGGTTAGCCCTGAAGGACATAAAGAACTTGCTTATTGTAGACACTTCTATTAGCTTTTGAAATTTAAGATTGTAACCCATTTGTGTAATTATGTTTTCCTGCTTTAATCTGGTAAGTAACTCTCTAGTTTCCCTTTCCTATTTAATAAAACTTTATATAGTTTATTATAGGATTGGCTACAAGTGTTGTCTTTAGTGTGAGATCTGAGGTGCAATTGACTTGGTGTTTGATTGGTCCTTTAGGACTGGGAGTAACTTGAATATTTTTGTGATTGTTGGTGTAAGGGACTGTCTATTAAAAATGTGTGCCCACCATGGTGGTGAAATAGAGTGGAGTACCCAAAGGACTATCTGTGATTCCATGTTAAGACTGTTGTGGTGCCTGAGAAGTTCATATTGAATAATTGGTTGGTGAAATCGAAATATAGAATTCACAACCAATTTGGGGTTTGCACCCTGCTTCCTAACAGTCCACCCAGAGGTTGGTACTCACACTCCTGAGTCAGTGCAGAAAGCATTATAATAACATCCTATGGAAATGAGTTCCACAGATTTATTATGCATTGTGCGAAGTATTTCCTTTTGTTTGTTTCAAATTCGCTGCCTATTAATTTCATTGGGTGAACCCTACTTCTTGTTTTATGTGAACAGGTAAGTAACACTTCCCTATTTACTTTTTCCACACCATTCATGATGTTATAAACCTCTGTCATATCCCCCCTTAGTTATCTCTTTTCCAAACTGAACAGTCCCAGTCTTAATCTCTCCACCTATGGAAACTGTTTTATACCCCTTATCCTTTTTATTGCCCTTCTCTGCAACTTTTCCAAATATAATATATCTTTTTTTGAGATGTGGTGACCAGAACTTCACACAGTATTCAAACAGTGGGCATACCATGGATTTATAAAGTGGCATTATGCTATTTACTGTCTTATTATCTATCCCTTTCCTATTCGTTCCTAACATTCTGTTAGATTTTTTTGACTGCTGCTGCATGTTAAGTGGATGTTTTCAGAGAGCTATCCTCAATAACTGCAAGATCTCTTTCTTGAGTGGTAACAGCTAATTTAATGTATTTATAGTTGGGACTATTCTTCCCAATGTGCATTACTTCGCATTTATCAACACTGAATTTCATCTACCATTTTGTTACCCAGTCACCCAGTTTAATGAGAACCCTTTCTAACTCTTCGCAGTCAACTTTGGGCTTACCTATCTTGAGTAATTTTAAATCATGCCAATTTTGCCCTCTCAGTGTTCACCTCCTTTTAAAAACCATTTATGAATATATTGAACATCAGAAGTCCCGGTAAAGATCGTCTCCCTGCCCCCACTATTTATTTGTGAAAACTGACCATTTATTCCTATCCTTTGTTTCCTATCTTTTAACCAGCTACTGATCCATGAGAGTGCCTTCCCTCTTATCCGATGTCTGCTTAGTTTGCTTAAGAGCCTTTGGTGAGGCACCTTGTCAAAGACTTTCTGAAAATCCAAGTACACGATATCTACTGGGTCACTCTTGTCCTCTTGCTTCTTGACACCATCAGATAATTCTAATAGCTTGGTGAACCATGGTTTCCCTTTACAAAAGCCATATTGACTCTTCCTCAACGTATCATGTCTACAGTGCTTAAGAAATAATGGGCTCAAGCAATTAGGTGCTGCTGGGGCTCAAGCAATTTTTTTACTTTCATAACAGATAAGGCAAGCCCAGAAGTGACTGGGCTATGAACTGCCAAGCTTAGCGGTGCTGGGGCTCAGCCCTGGCAAACCCTAGCACAAATCAAGCACTGCATGTTCTGCTACGTGCATGATAACTTCGTTTTTTACTATACTTTCAGCCAATTTGCCTGGTAAAGATGGTATTTCAGCAGAACTATACAAAGTACTATAGAGGTGTTTCACAACATCTTGAGCAGCATTTGGAAAGAAGACATACCACAAGACTTCAAAGATGCTATTATCATAGGCACTGACTCGGTGAGTGCTCCGAGCCTGGAGCACTCATGGAAAAAAATTGTAGGTGCTCATCACCCATTGGCAGCCCCACAGATCAGCATCCCCTCTTCCCCCGAGTGCCTCCCACCCGCTGGCGGCCCTGCCTATCAGCTCCTCCCGCTCCTTCCCAGCACCTCCCACCTGCCAGCGATCAGCTGCTCAGTGGAAGTTCAGGAGGCCTGGGAGCAGGGTGGGGACAGAAAGAGGTGGGGCAGGGGTCGATCCTGGGGGGCAGAGGTGGAGTGGGGGAGGGAAGAGGTGGGGCGGAGGTTTGGGGGGAAGGGGTGGAGTGGGGGCAGGGTCTGTGGCAGAGTGGAGGTTGAGCATCCCCCCCCGAACTGAGGAAGTCAGAGCGTATGGCTATTATTATATCACAGTTTAAAAACAAAGGCACCAAAGCTGACTGCAGAAAATACAGAGGCATTTCTCTCCTCTGTACAGCAGGGAAAATACTAGCTTGTATTCTACTGCACAGACCCATTGCTAGTATATCTGAGAAGAATTTTCCAGAAGTGCAGTGTGGTTTCAGACCAAGTCCTAGTACCACAGACATAATTTTTGTCATAAGGCAGATCTAGGAAAAATTTTTAGAGCAGAACATGGACCTGTATGCAGTTTTCATCAACTTGACCAAAGCTTTTGATATGGTTGTCATAAACAGATAGCTAAGGGTTAATGTCTCTTTCACCTGAAGCACCTGACCAGAGGACCAATCAGGAAACCGGATTTTTTCAACTTTGGGTGGAGGGAATTGAGTGTCTGAGTCTTTTGTCTTTGTTTTCCGTCTGCCTGCTTTCTCTGAGCTTTGGAGAAGTAGTTCTACTTTCTAGTCTTCTGTTTCTAAGTGTAAGGACAAAGAGATCAAATAGTAAGTTATATGGTTTCTTTTCTTTGGTATTTGCATGAATATAAGTGCTGGAGTGCTTTGATTTGTATTCTTTTTGAATAAGGCTGTTTATTCAATATTCTTTTAAGCAATTGACCCTGTGTTGTATCATCTTAATACAGAGAGACCATTTGTATTTTTCTTTCTTTTTATATAAAGCTTTCTTTTAAGACCTGTTGGAGTTTTTCTTTACTTCAGGGAAATTGAGTCTGTACTCACCAGGGAATTGGTGGGAGGAAGAAATCAAGGGGAGATTTGTGTGTTGGATCGCTAGCCTGATTTTGCATTCCCTCTGGGGAAATAGGAAAGTACTTTTGTTTCCAGGATTGGGAACGGAGAGGGGGAGTCCCTCTGTGTAGTTTCACAGAGCTTGTGTCTGTGTATCTCTCCAGGAGCACCTGGAGGGGGGAAGGGAAAAAGGATTATTTCCCTTGGTTGTGAGACTCAAGGGATTTGGGTCTTGGGGTCCCCAGGGAAGGTTTTTCAGAGGGACCAGAGTGCCCCAAAACACTCTAATTTTTTGGGTGGTGGCAGCAGGTACCAGGTCCAAGCTGGTAGCTAAGCTTGGAGGTTTTCATGCTAAGCCCCATATTTTGGACGCTAAGGTCCAAATCTGGGACTAAGGTTATGACAATGGTAAACAGAGATGGTCTATGAGTTATTCTACCTGAACTGGACTGCCCAAGAAGGTTCGTACAGATCATCCAACTATTCCATGACCACACCACAGTGCAAGTGCCCTCCATTTGTGATTCTTCTGATGCATTTGAAATCTTGAATGGAGTGAAGCAAGGCTGTGTACTTGCTCCAGTGCTGTTCTATTTGTTCTTTGCCTGTCTCCTCAGCCATGCCACAAGGAACTTGGATCAGGGAATATACATCCACCACAGACTCAGTGGCTCCCTCTTTTATCTTCGAAGACTCAGTACCAAGATCAAGATGCTGGAGAGACTTCTTGTTGAGGCACATTTTGCAGATAACTGTGCCTTGATGGCTCATAGACACAATGACCTTCATGTCATCAATAGGTTTTCTGAAGCATCCCAGCTATTTGGCCTCACCATCAGTCTCAGTAAGACAGAGGTCTTGTTCCAATCAGAACCTCATTCCAGTGCCTCAGTGCCAGCCATCTTCATCCAAGGCATGCAGTTGAAAAATGAGGATCAGTAAAAGTATTTAGGCAACATTATCTCAAGTGATAGTTCCCTTGATAAAGAAATTGCTTCCAGCATCAGTAAAACCAGCCAGGCCCTTTGCCAACTCCAAACAAAAGTCCTTCACCAACACAACATTCCTCTCTCCACCAAATTGAAAATCTACAGTGCAGTGGTTCTAAAGTATCTCCTGTATGGATCTGAGACATGTACTCTTTATAGATGGCACAGTAAACAGCTTGAGCAATTTCACATGAGCTCCCTCCACTCAAAAATGAGCATTCACTGGCAGGACAGAGTGATCAATATTAAGGTTCTTGAGAGAGCAAACACAACCAACATTCAGGAAATATTCAGAGCAGAACTTAGATGGACTGGAAATGTCATCAGAATGGAAGACCACTGTCTCTGAAACAGATCTTGTATGGGGAGCTGAGTCAGGGCAAAAGAAAGAAGGTTTTCCATATAAGTGCTTCAAAGATAACCTGAGGAGGAATCTCCAGTGGGCTGGCATCAGTTTCAAAGAACTCAAGCAAATGGCTCAGAACAGGACTCGCTGGCAATCTCTGACAAAATCAGCATGTAACAGGTTCAAGTGGGATTGACAAAATCATCTCCAAGCTGCACATGAAAAGTGCCACAAAACTGCATCATCAAACCTCAGAGATTTGACTTCCCATGCCCTCAGTGTGGCTGACTCTGTGCATCAGGGTAGGACTTCAGAGAAAATTGTGACAATATCATCATATTATTGTCAGTGATGGACTACCAACAATTTCGTTGAGCATTTCACAGTCACTGTCACCATTTTGATCACGTAGTTAGCAGTGTAGTCCTCCTTATATTCTTATTGTTCAAGTATGGAATTTCTATCAATAGAGATTCTATGGTATAGTTTGATTCATTTAAGATTTTTATTTTATTTGACTATGCTTTTTTCACATATAGTGCCACTCCCCGAAGCGTGTAACCTACTCTGCAATTCCTATGTATTTGGCATCTGGTGTTACCATGTCCCATTGATTATCCTCAGTCCACCAAGTTTCCCCAATGCCTATTATATCAATATCCTCATTTAATGTCAGGCACTCTAGTTCACCCATCTTAGTATTTATACTTCGGTCATTTGTATATAAAGTACTTGCACATTTTGTCAATATTCAGTTGCTTGCCTTCATGTGTTATATTTAAATAAGGGGGTCTTACATTTAACTGTTCCTCACTAACTCCTACCTTCCCTTTACCAACTTCTTTCCTATCCTCTTTGCTAGGATGTAGAGTTCCCTCTTTAATAAATTTATCCCCAAAAGATATTGCCTCATGTGGTCCTCTGCACCTGTTGTTTCCCCCCCCCCCCAGGCCTTAGGTTTAAAAAATCCTCTGCAACTTTTTTTTTTATACGCTAGCAATCTTGTTCCATTTTGGTTTAGGTGGGGCCTATCCTTCGTGTACAGGCTCCTCTGTTCCCAAATGCTTTCTCGGTTCCTAATAAACCTAAAACACTCCTCCATACACCATCCTCTCATCCAGGCATCGAGACTCTCATCCAGAAATTCTGCCTAATTCACCCTGCAAATGCTACATGAATTCCTACTTGAATTCTTTCAGTTGATAAAACCTCCCATTATTCATCTCCACCATGATATTGTACCCGCTAAAACTGATGTTATAACTATTTCCTGTGTTTCATATTTACTTTCTGAAATAGACTGTAAACTCTTTGGCACATCGCCAGTGCATTGAAATTGCCTGCAAGGCGCTATGCGCATGTATTGCACTCCACCACTACCACCAGTGCCATCCTCTTTCTAATCATTGCTACTAGTGCAACTGCTACTCCTCATTTTGATTATGAGGCAAAATATATCAGCCTGACTGATGACAAACAACTGCCAGTTGGATCGTAGCTCTGCATTGGCAGAGCACTGGACATTATTAGATCAAGTTTTAAGCCCCTTCACTGCACTTCCATAGGCGATACGTTTGGGCAACTGACAGAATAACTAGGCCCCTGATTTTGTTCTTCAAAGCTCTCAGTGAGCTGGAATCGGAAAGGCCACTTCTCCCTCTGTGACCATAACCTCCCGAGATGGCTGAGATCCTCTAGGACGATGAAATGCCTGATGTAAAGAGTAAGAATAGTGACAATGGGAAACAGAACCTTTGCTGGTTCATGAGCAGGGAACTCCCTTCCTGAAGAGCTGAGGATTGCAAGGGTCCTGGTCATATTCAGGACAAAATACAAGACCCAACTCTTTGACATAACCTTCCCATAACATACTCGCTGGCTCATACCAACGCACACGCTTCCACTTGCAAGTGCTTACACAAACACAAAAGCGAAGCAATTCAAAGCTACTATTCTGCTTTCTCGTAGAAAGAGGAATAGAAATACAAGGAACGACAAGAATACAAAGAAAAGAGAAAAGTGAATTTGATCCTAGATATCCCTGGACAAGGAAGAGAAACAAAATATGAGCGCTGCCTGGGCTGTAATCCAGTCACACATATCAGTTTTGTAAGGTGCTTAGATACCATGGCGTTGGGCGTAGTATAAAATATAGATAAATATATTTCATCTACTTTTATTAAAATGATCTGTAGTTGGTAGCAGCTGAACTTCTATTTAAAAGTGACTTCTTATTAGTAGGAAATACAAATTGATCTTTTCAAAAGGGAAATCTTAGTTGTTTCACAGTTCAGCTGTTCGTAACAAATTTTATTCTCCATTATAATTCTTGTTCCTTCTACTAAATGAGCAATGCTGGACACTTGCTCAATAAATGATAAACAGTAACCCAGGAAACAATCGAAGAACATTTTATTTTCCACTGCCTTTATCTTCGTGTGCCCCAAAGCATTTTACAGGGTTACCGTAAATTATACAACTACGGAGTTAAATAATAAATAATAGAAAAAAGAAAGACAAATTAAAAAGTAAAGCGAAAAATGTCATAGAGGAGATTTTAGAGCTGGAGAGTCATTGGGCAGACATCTATAAAAGACTTCCAAAACGATAGAGCTGGGGAGGTAAGACTGTGGACGGAATGCGAGGAAATAGAGCCTGAACCAAACCTCATTAAAATTAGTGAAAGATGACCATTCATGTCAATGGTGTGTCACTGAGGTTTGAATCAGGCCCTAAAGGAGCAGGAGTGGGGAGGAGAGAAGGCGAGAGTTTCAGAGGACCCATGAGGTAGGATAGAGCAAGTCAGGGAGGGTTTCAAAAACGAAACAAAGTGTAGGGAACTCCTGTTTTCAAACGTCAGAACTCAAATCTCTTTGTGAAAAAAAGGCCAGAATCATTAGCAAAGTAATTTTTTCAAATGTTAACTGAGATGCTTGTGGCATTTTCCGTTTCTATCAATAAAAAGTGGACACTCTGAGTATTAGAGACGGAGGAAAAATATAAAATAGATATTATCATTTTACATTTATATCTGCTTTACAGATAAATATTTCGATATTTGTTTTATTTGGGGAAAGAAATTTCCTTCAGTCTATTACTGGTTATTACAGCATCATTCACTCAGATTTTCCTATGCACAGATGTAATAGGAGAATGATCAGAAATCAGATTATGTTAGATATAAGTAACATGAAAATATTTATTCTCGATGGATTAAATATAAATACGAAAAAATAATTTGGTGCTGTGACTCACGTGTACCACACTGTGGCGCTGTCTACTAAAAAACGCGTTATCCCAGAAAATGAAAACAGCTCCGCCCTGGGAGGAAGAAAACGCTGGCTGCCCCAGCCTCAGAATAACAAGATCACACCGGATGCGACAAGAGCGCATGGAATTCATAGTGACAGTACTGCAGGGCAGCTCAAAATACTATATAGAACGGCTGGTAATTAGTTAATCAGATTTGAATCTAAAACATTCCGCTTCCGCGATGGCTCTTCTCCGGCGAGACTCCCTGGTAATCAGACAGCTGCTGCGGCTGGTTCTGTTGCACACGGCCTGGGAGGTGGGCAGCGGCCAGGTCCGTTATTCCGTGCCGGAGGAATCCAAACACGGCACCTTTGTGGGCCGCCTGGCCCAGGACCTGGGGCTGGAGGTGGCGGAGCTGGTGTCTCGGATGTTCCGGATGGTCTCCAGCGGCAGGAGAGACTATTTTGAGGTAAATTTGCAGAACGGCGTTTTGTTTGTGAATTCGCGACTAGACAGGGAAGAGCTGTGCGGCCAGAGCCCCCTGTGCGCCATTGACCTGGAGGTGATAGTGGACAAACCCCTGAGGATATTTCACGTGGAAGTGGAGATACGGGATGTAAACGACAATGCTCCTGTTTTTTCGGTAAATGACTTAAATATATTTATTGCAGAATCTAGATTACCGGGCTCTCGATTCCCGCTAGAGGGCGCATTTGACGCAGATATTGGTACAAACTCTCTGCTAACCTATAAACTCAGCCCAAATGAACATTACACTCTAGACTTGCAAATGAAAAATAATCAAATCACATCTGCCGATATAGTTTTAAAGAAAGCACTGGATAGAGAAGAAGCCTCGGTGCATCATATATTACTCACTGCCACTGATGGGGGTAAACCGGAGCTCACCGGCACAGTTCAGCTGGTGATCACTGTCCTGGATGCCAATGATAATGAGCCTGTATTTAATAAGTCAGTCTACGAAATAAAATTATTGGAAAATACAGCTAATGGTGTATTGGTAATGACTCTCAACGCCACAGATTTGGATGAGGGAACTAATAAGGATATTTCCTATTCTTTCATTAGTCATCTTCCCCCTAATGGAAGAGACTTGTTCAGTATAAATTCAGATACTGGTGAGATCAGAGTTAAAGGAAAAATTGATTTTGAAGCACACAATATATATGAAATTCGAGTTGAGGCGAAGGATAAGGGGAATCCCCCACTGGCTGGACACTGCAAAATTGTGGTGGAAGTTTTAGACATGAACGACAACGCTCCAGAAATAACAGTCTCTTCTCAATCTCTGCCGGTTCCGGAGGACGCTCCCCCGGGGACAGTGGTGGCTCTTATTAGCGTCTCTGACCGGGACTCGGGAGACAACGGCAAAGTCACCTGCTCCATCCCCCCGAACCTGCCCTTTCGGCTCGTCTCCACCTTTAAGAATTATCACTCGCTGGTGCTAGCGGAGGCGGTGGATCGGGAGCGAGTGTCTGAATATAAGATCGTGGTGACAGCCAGAGACGAAGGGGCCCCGTCTCTCTCGGCCAGCAGCAGCATTTTGGTGGCGATCTCGGATGTGAACGATAACGCCCCCGCTTTCCCTCAGCCCGTTTACACGGTGTTTGTGAAGGAAAACAACCCGCCCGGGGCCCATCTCTTGACCGTGTCTGCCTCGGACCCGGACCTGCGGGAAAACGCCTTTGTGAGCTACTCGGTGGTGGAGCGAAGTGTGGGAGAGCAGCCCCTGTCCAGCTACATCTCGGTGCACTCGGAGAGCGGGCACATCTATGCCCTGCAGCCCTTGGACTACGAGGAGCTGCAAGTGCTGCAGTTCCAGGTGAGCGCGAGGGACGCCGGGTTGCCGTCGCTGTGCGGGAACGTGACTGTGCAGCTCTTTGTCCTGGATGCAAATGACAACGCTCCCGCAGTGTCCCCGGCTGGCTCGGTCCGCGGCTCGCCAGGGCCCGAGCTGGTTCCGCTGTCGGCCGGCGCAGGGCACGTGGTGGGCAAGATCCGAGCGGTGGATGCGGATTCCGGCTACAACGCGTGGCTTCGCTACGAAGTGCAGGAGCCCGGGGCTGCGGGGCCTTTCCGGGTGGGTATGTACAGCGGGGAGATCAGCACGACACGGGCCTTGGAGGAGGCGGACGGCCCCAGCCAGAGACTCGTGATCCTGGTGAAGGACCATGGGGAGCCGGCGTTGTCCGCGACAGCCACTGTCAGCCTGTCCCTGGTGGAGAGTCCCCAGGCTGTGAAATGGGACTCGAGGCCAAGGGGCGGGAGCGAAGGGCCCTTGGTTGACATGAACGTGTCTTTAATGATCGCCATTTGCTCGGTGTCCGGGCTGTTTGTGCTGGTGATTTTCCTGTACGTTGGCCTGAGATGCCACCCTCGTCCGGAAGTGATGTGCGGGCCTGGGAAAGCCACCGTGGTGTGCGCGAGCGAAGTGGGGAGTTGGTCCTATTCCCAGCGCCAGAACCGGAACTTGTATATAGGGGAAGACACCGCCAAGAATGATCTCATGGTTTTCAGCCCCAACTTCCCTCACTCTTTGGAAAATGGGGAGGAGAAACGGCAGGAGGTCAACCCAAATGATGCAGGACAGGTAAGTCTCTGGATGGAATTTTATGAGTAGTCTCAGAGAGGACTGTGATAGTATCTCTTCTGCTTTTTGTATAAATGATTATTTGAGATGGCTTTTAAAATAAAGATATTTGAAAGTAATCACTGATTTTTTTAAGGACACATCTAACGGTTTCACAAGGAATGAATGATGCTCAGTAGTGATTTCTGTATTTTTGATGAGTGATTTGAAGCTTTGGTGAAATTTAAGGAGAGGGTTCAGTCCTGGATAGATTGTTTTTCATAATGAAATTTAATAGTTTAAAGATATTTTCTTTTTTTAATGATACCCTTTAATTTTAATCAGTAAGTAACCCGGAGGTGGTTTTAGTTAAAGTCTGCAGAAAAATCACACTTTTTATTTCGCACTGATTTCGAGCTGACATAGATTTCAGCCTCTGTGTGGTTTGATTTTTAGGAACTGAAACCGTGCAACAGCAGCATATATTTAAATTTCTGAAAAATTAGCTCTGATTGTGAGTTGTTAGATCTGCTAGATTTTATTTATTTATTGTTTTGAGCAGACTGTCACTTTCAAGGAGTGTTCCAGTTCGATTTTATTAATCTGAAAATAGACGCTTGATTTCCTTCTCCATCCCTTAATGAAAACATTGTTGTTTTTACTGCAGTCCCTGACTTAATTTTAGTCTTAGTTAAAACGAAGAAATGGAGACACTGTAGCTCAGAAGTAAGATGAAAGCTCCTGTTAGGAATACAAACATTCACATTTTTTCTGTGTCCTACAGACAATTGGAGGAAAACTAACATGTTGCCATCTTTTATTTTCCCAATTTTGTAGCAAAATTCTCACAACGGGACAAGTATTCCTGTCAGTAATGAGAGTTTGGAATCAATGGTGGACGGTGTTTCTTTTTCTCAACACTGAGGCACTAGTGGTAAATGCAATCGTATAATATTGTATGGTGAAAAGTAGTTATAAGAGTTAGGCCAAAGCATTGAATTTCAGCTGTCCTCCTGAATACAATTGCTAAATATATATTCAGTGGAGTCTGGAGATGGTAGGATCTGACAAATGGACATTAGAACTTCTAAAGGTTTATGGGTTTAGATTTCAGAAATTTCAGCTACTGATGTAGTGGGAAGAAGTAGCTGTGAAGAGAAAGAGAGGACCTTATCTTGATTACACTAGTATAAATCCAATGTAATTAGGCATTCCAATGGCCCCATCCTTTACCTATAAGAAACAACGAGTTCCTATTGGCTTTATAAGGAATAACTCATATCCTGGGAAGCACAGTTGTATGAATCTAAGTATTGATTCATAAATATAATATTATGATGATTTTTCACCTTATTCTTTTGAAGCATAGGAACTGCCTTACTGGATCACACCAATGACTGTTACTGTAGCATGCTAGTAGATGTCTTGAAGAAGATGTAAAATTCCAGTGACAAACACTAGCATGCCTGCTGGAAGTTTCTTCTTAATCCAAGACAGTTGTTGGTTGTTTAGGTCTTGAAGGAGGAGGGTTATATACTTAATGCCTTTTTGTTATGTATAGTGCAAGAGAAGATATTTCAAAAATACCGAGTCCTGGTGATGAAGATAACAATAATGGTTATTTGTAGCATAATCATATAAATGTAGGGCTGGAACTGGAAGCACCTCCAGAAGTCATCAAGTTCAGCCCCCTTTGCTGTGGTGAGCCAAGTGAACACATCCCTAACAGTTGTTTGTCCAACTTGTTTTTTAAAACTTCCAATTATGGGGATTTCACAACCTCCCTTTGAAGCCTGTTCCAGAGCTTAACTATTCTTATAGTTAGAAAGTTTTTCCTAATATGTAACCTGCTTCTTCCTCCCTTTGCATTAGGCCAGTAAACCCTCAAAGAAGGCAATTAGATTGGTTTGGCATGATTTGTTCTTTAAAAATCCATGCAGGCCATTCCTTATAACCCTATTATCCTCTAGGTGCTTACAAATTCATTGTTTAATAATTTGCTCCAGTATCTTTCCAGGTATTGAAGTTAGGCTGACTCTTCTAAAATTTGCTCCTCTTCTTTGTTCCCCCTTTTAAAGATAGGTACTATGTTTGCCCTCCTTCAATCTTCTGGGAACTCACCAGTCCTCTACTTCTCAAAGATAATTGCTAATGGTTCCAAGACTGATTCAGCTAGTTCCTTAAGTACCCTAAGATGAATTTTATCAGGCCCTGCCCACTTGAATTATCTAAGGTATCTAAATATTCTTTAACCTGTTCTTTCCCCTACTTTGGCTTTCATTTCTCAAATTATTTTTTTGCCGGTCAGTCTAATTTTAAACACTGACTTTTAGGGATTGATCTTTGAACTTGAGTCACTGATATCATGCTTGCCACCCAAGAAGGAGATTGCAAGTAAGCGGAGGTTTCATTTTAACTATAGAGTCCATGTATTACAGGAATGATCACCTTTTTTGATAGTAAACAAGAAGTAAAATCGGATTATAGGAATGGATAGATATTAATCTGAATGTTCTCTTTCCCTTTTATTTTATCTGAGGTTATTCAACCGGTTTTCCCGTCACTATAACATTTAGGTTATTTACAAAATACACAGTAATTACTGAAAACCAGAATAATGTTTCAGTGTAAGCAGAACAATCTAATATCGAAGGAAACAAAATAAATGTCGTCAGTGCAGATGCATCTACCAGAGAATCTATGTCATCTAAATTGCATTGTTTATTTCGCTGCAATGGTCTAGGAAAGCTCCATATAGAAAATTCTGTTTTACAGAAATAAATAAAGGCTAATAGAAGTTAGCTCTAAATTAAATGATGGGGTTGTAAATGCATTGCAACAGAGCAGGCGCAACTTCAAAGAGGAATTTGACTGAGAGCACCCAAGTTACTAGTGGAAGGAACACGCTTAGTTCTAGACTAATGCTCGTTTCTGGGTTTTTTCCACAACAGAAAATAGTAGCTGGGTTAAGCAGTGATTTACTTTTACAATATGTACTAACTCAAAGCTAAACCAGAGAATAATGACTTTCTACCCCTGCCCCTCAGAATGGAGTCTTCTATACATGACAGCTTCGACATCGTAGAATTCCTTGCATACTATGGAAGATAATTTCCCTCTCATCTTGACACTCACAATCAGCTGTCAGTTAAACAACAGTTTGTGCAAACCCTTACCAAAGCCTAACGTATTCATGATATCCCCACACCAGCAATATTTGAGAGAAAATATCATTTTTAATGGTCGTGGGAATAGAAAAATAACCAAAACATGAGACTGAATGAGGATTTTCTCAACGGTACCTCCTCAGAAGCTGTGTGCTGCACAGGGGCCGCTGATACAGAAGTAGTACTGAGGAAGTGGAAATCAGATCAGATCTCCAGCTGTTAGAGAAACTGGGATTCCCACAGCTAAGGACCCCTCTGGTCCTCTGAACGGAGGGGGCAATTCCCAAAGAAGAAAAGAGATGAGGGAAAGCGGTTCTTGTGAAGAAAAAAGTTGTGTGTGTGTCAGAAAATGGCCAGAGGGACTTGGAAGGGATTCTCATTGGAGCCTCTACTGCTTTTAAGAACCACAAAGAAGCATTGCAGGAAGTAGTTAACTGTAAAAGTAACCACTGGTACTTTCTGATTTGGGGACGTGGGCAGAAGGAGATTCCAATCTTTCCAGACTCTAGGACTAGGACACAAACAGGAAGGAATTAAGACATATTTAAAAAACAAACAAACAAACAAAAAACCGGTTTCCACTACAAGTCATTCAGAGAGAGAGAAAAAAACAAATTAAACTATTTTTAGACATCATTCTATTAACATATGTTTGGAAATGGTAAAAAAAAAGTTAACTAAGTTAATGGCCGCAGAACTTTGGAGGCTGAATTCAGGTAATATATTTATATAGGAACACACAAGCCACGGATATTATGGTGATATATATGCGATAAAATGCAGAACTATGTGATAAATAAATTTCTCTGTGACCACTTCAAATGTTTTCTGCGGACTCAGTTACGGCTGATGAAATTATTTTGTAACTGGGCTGTCATGAGACCATCTCAAATTGTTGATGATAAAAATCCCTATACTACATCACACCATCACATACACATATGTCATTTGTTGAGAGAGATGACTGACTCAATAGAGATTCAGAATCTGGGTATCCGAATGTGAAAATAACCTTCTTTAATTGCACTATGTGTGGGATGAATGTGTATATTTTTTCTGTATAACTAATTTCCAGTTTGCATGCACTTCAGTATCTCTTGACGCGATCACTAACAGAAAGTTAGAAATGGGAACGTTGCCTAAACATTTTGCAGAGCAACTTTTAAAAGCACAGAGTAAGAGAAAACAGATAAACCATCCAGAGGAGAAAACAGAAGAAAAGCAATATATGAGATATTAAAGCAGCTGACTACAGTTCAAACTACTTCTCCCTCCTCTCCTAGGGCCTCCTGCTGTTCATCTCACATGATTTATGTTGTGACTTTTGTTCTTTGCACAACAAAACTAGTAAGAACAAACCACAATGGCATAGTTAAAGCCCAAATAAAAGTGTGTACTAAATACATAAACATGCAACTCCTAACTACATACCATGTCTGATTGGTTTTTAGCAGTTTCTCAAAATATAGAACAAAATAAGCACCCCTACAGGGATCACAAACTATTTAAAGGGATAGTACCCTATTCATATAGATAATGACTTGTAACTAAAGAGATATTATATCATTCAGAGCCACAGTGAAACACTTGACCTGCCTACGGAGCTCCATAGTATTGACTTCCTTAGAGAAACTCTGAGGCCATTTTTCCTGTCCCTTTCGTTGACCTCATTACTAAAGAAACCCTCTGTTCTACCTTTACATAAGTTGGATGATTACACAAAGTTATGTATTATCTTTACATATATCTAGTGAGCTCACTGCAACTTGATAACGACAAGATTGTATTTTCTATGTTTTCTGAAAGTTAGTTTTATAAGATAGAAAACATATTCCAATGAAAATTGATCCCTTTCCTAGATGCATTTATTAAGAAATGGAAACTTCTTCATGGCATGTCACGTCCTCACATTATCACCAAAAATATCAAGTCAGTCAAGCAATCAATCACTCAACAAATCCCAGCTGTTTCTAGACACCCTTATTTTAAATAGCTATTTAAGAGGTCTTCAGATATAAATATTTTACTTGAATATAATTTTCCATAATATCAGAAAAGATCAGCTTATGCAAGAACAGCATTTGAAGTAACCAGTGCCCATGGACAGAAAATAGAAATATTAACGAACGATGAAAATAGTATGATATTGCATGTATTACTTCAGTCACAAGGTGTCGCCGTCTACTTAAAAAGGTATTTCCTTAAACAGGGAAAAACACAGCGCCAGCCTGATTTAGAGCAGTCTGAATAAAGCTCAAGAAGATGGCGGAATAATGCTGGAGGAAAACCGACTGGATTTAAAGCATTAAACGATAATATTTTGGCACACATTTAAAATATTTTTCTACGTTTGCGAGATATAAAGCAGTAACATTTTACAAAGAAGAAGCATCCTACGTCCGCGATGGCTGTTTTCCGGCGAGACTCCCTGGTAACCAAGCAGCTGCTGCGCCTTGTTCTGTTGCACACGGCCTGGGAGGTGGGCAGCGGCCAGGTCCGTTATTCCGTGCCGGAGGAATCCAAACACGGCACCTTTGTGGGCCGCCTGGCCCAGGACCTGGGGCTGGAGGTGGCGGAGCTGGTGTCTCGGATGTTCCGGATGGTCTCCAGCGGCAGGAGAGACTATTTTGAGGTAAATTTGCAGAGCGGCGTTTTGTTTGTGAATTCGCGACTAGACAGGGAAGAGCTGTGCGGCCAGAGCCCCCTGTGCGCCATTGACCTGGAGGTGATAGTGGACAAACCCCTGAGGATATTTCACGTAGAAGTGGAGATACAGGATATAAATGACAATGCTCCTGCTTTTTCCGTAAATGAAGATAGTTTCATTATTGCAGAATCGAGACCGCCGGACTCACGTTTCCCACTAGAGGGCGCGTCTGACGCAGATATTGGTACAAACTCTCTGCTAACCTATAAACTCAGCCCAAGTGAACATTTCACTCTAGATGTGCAAAGAAAAAATGATCAAAGTAAATCTTTAGTGCTTGTTTTAAAGAAAGCTCTGGATAGAGAGGAAACCCCTGAGCATCGTTTATTACTCACCGCCAGCGATGGGGGCAAACCGGAGCTGACGGGTTCAGTTCAGCTGGTGATCACCGTCCTGGATGCCAATGATAACGCCCCTGTATTTGATAAGTCAGTTTATGAGGTGAGTTTATATGAAAATGCTCCGAATAGTACATTAGTTATGAAACTCAACGCCACAGATTTAGATGAGGGAATCAATAAAGACGTTTTTTATTCATTTAATAACCGGATGTCTACCAAAATAAAAGACATTTTTAGCCTAGATATTAACACTGGCGAAATAAGAGTGAAAGGAAATATGGATTTTGAATCTCAGAACACATATGAAATTCAAGTAGAAGCTGTTGATAAAGGACACTCACCGTTGGTGGGGCACAGCAAAGTTTTAGTGGAAGTGTTAGACGTGAACGATAACATTCCTCAGCTGGCCGTGACTCCCCTTTCCCTGCAGGTGCCGGAGGATGCTCCCCCGGGGACAGTGGTGGCTCTTATTAGCGTCTCTGACCGGGACTCGGGAGACAACGGCAAAGTCACCTGCTCCATCGCCCCGGACCAGCCCTTTCGGCTGGTCTCCACCTTTAAGAATTATCACTCGCTGGTGCTGGCGGAGGCGGTGGATCGGGAGCGAGTGTCTGAATATAAGATCGTGGTGACAGCCAGAGACGAAGGGGCCCCGTCTCTCTCGGCCAGCAGCAGCATTTTGGTGCCGATCGCTGATGTGAACGATAACGCCCCCGCTTTCCCTCAGCCCGTTTACACGGTGTTTGTGAAGGAAAACAACCCGCCCGGGGCCCATCTCTTGACCGTGTCTGCCTCGGACCCGGACCTGCGGGAAAACGCCTTTGTGAGCTATTCGGTGGTGGAGCGAAGTGTGGGAGAGCAGCCCCTGTCCAGCTACATCTCGGTGCACTCGGAAAGCGGGCACATCTATGCCCTGCAGCCCTTGGACTACGAGGAGCTGCAAGTGCTGCAGTTCCAGGTGAGCGCGAGGGACGCCGGGTTGCCGTCGCTGTGCGGGAACGTGACTGTGCAGCTCTTTGTCCTGGATGCAAATGACAACGCGCCCGCAGTGTCCCCGGCTGGCTCGGTCCGCGGCTCGCCAGGGCCCGAGCTGGTTCCGCTGTCGGCCGGCGCAGGGCACGTGGTGGGCAAGATCCGAGCGGTGGATGCGGATTCCGGCTACAACGCGTGGCTTCGCTACGAAGTGCAGGAGCCCGGGGCTGCGGGGCCTTTCCGCGTGGGTGTGTACAGCGGGGAGATCAGCACGACGCGGGCCTTGGAGGAGGCGGACGGCCCCAGCCAGAGACTCGTGATCCTGGTGAAGGACCATGGGGAGCCGGCGCTGTCCGCGACAGCCACTGTCAGCCTGTCCCTGGTGGAGAGTCCCCAGGCTGTGAAATGGGACTCGAGGCCAAGGGGCGGGAGCGAAGGGCCCTTGATTGACATGAACGTGTCTTTAATGATCGCCATTTGCTCGGTGTCCGGGCTGTTTGTGCTGGTGATTGTCGTGTACGTTGGCCTGAGATGCCACCCGGGTCCGGAAGTGATGTGCGGGCCTGGGAAAGCCACCGTGGTGTGCGCGAGCGAGGTGGGGAGTTGGTCCTATTCCCAGCGCCAGAGCCGGAGCTTGTGTGCAGGGGAAGGCACAGCCAAGAATGATCTCATGGTTTTCAGCCCCAACTTCCCTCACTCTGCAGAGAACGGGAAGAGGAAGATGGAATCCGATTTCACACCAAATGAGAAAGGAATGGTGAGTTTCTATTGTGCGATATGTATGCCTTGTTTATATTTTTCTATAATTATGTCTTATTATTTGGTGACATTTTCCCTTGGTATAGTTCTCTGAAGAGTGGATAGTTCTCTGAAGATGTCCACGCAGTGTGCAACGGCAGTCAAAAAAGCAAACAGGATGTTAGGAATCATTAAAAAAGGGATAGAGAATAAGACGGAGAGTATCATATTGCCGGTATATAAATCCATGGTACACCCACATCTTGAATACTGCTTACAGATGTGGTTCCTCATCTCTAAAAAGATACACTGACATTAGAAAAGGTTCAGAGAAGGGCAACTAAAATGATTAGGGGTTTCCAACGGGTCCCATATGAGGAGAGATTAAAGAGGATAGGACTTCTCAACTTGGAAAAGAAGAGACTAAGGGAGGATATGATAGAGCTATATAAAATCATGAGTGGTGTGGAGAAAGTGAGTAAGGAAAAGTTATTTACTTTTTCCCATAATATGAGAACTAGGGGCCACCAAATGAATGTAATGGGCAGCAGGTTTAAAACAAATAAAAGGAAGTTCTTCACACAGCGCACAGTCAACCTGTGGAACTCCTTGCCTGAGGAGGTTGTGAAGGCTAAGACTATAACAGGGTTTAAAAGAGAACTAGATAAATTCATGGTGGTTAAGCCCATTAATGGCTATTAGCCAAGATGGGTAAGGAATGATATCCCTAGCCTCTGTCAGAGGGTGGAGATGTTGGCAGGAGAGAGATCACTTGATCATTACCTGTTAGGTCCACTACCTCTGGAACACCTGGCATTGGCCACTGTCAGCAGACAGGATACTGTGCTGGATGGACCTTTGGCCTGACCCACTTTGGCCATTCTTATGTTCTTATGTAAAAAAGAACTAGATAAGTTCATGGAGCGTAGGTCCTTCAATGGCCATTAACCAGGGTTAGTGGGCAGGGATGCAAAAACATGCTCTGAAGTGTCCCTAGCCTCTGGTGCCAGAATCTGGGAATGGGTGACAGGATGGATCACTTGATGATACCTGTTCTGTTCATTCCCTTTGAAGCACCTGGCATTGGTCACTGTCGGAAGACAGGCTACTGGGCTGGATAGACCATTGGTCTGATCCATTATGTCATTCTTATACTCTTATGATATATGCTTGCATCTTTTTTGTTGAAATGAAAGGATGTCAAGTACTATTGAAATAGTAAATCTTAAAATGACTTTCTTTTACTGTTGTATACATGAAGGAGGAAATTGACTTGTGAAAATAATGGACGAAAGCACCAGGAGGAATTCTTTATCTAAGCCTTTTTCTGTAAATCCATACATTTATATTTGTTTTCTTCATCAAGTTCAAGAAGTTCATTATATAATTTTGAAATTGCATAATTGAAGACTAATGATCACTATCAACTTTTCAGTCTGTGGATGTCCTCTGTTTCCTGGAGTTTGAGATACAATAATTTAAGTATGCTCTGGTACCTCTTCCATACAGATAGTAATATGTCCAGGTCATATTTTTTCCTTTTAAGTGTCTCCCCTACTCATTGCAGGCTCACGACTGTATTGCCCTAAAAGGAGAAGTTTAGGATTGGCTCTCACTCTTGCTTTATTCCAGTTTTTGGACATAAGGGAAGTTGCTGAATAGGAACTTATTTGAATATGTATTATCTGGTTTGGTAAGAAGAATATATTGTTCCATAGAGGTTAGTGAAAGTTTCCTGCAGGCAATCGTTATCCACTAGCTATTACTATCCCAATTGTTCTATGCTACAAGCTCTGTAGTTGTGCTCCTCAGTTCCACAAGGTAAGGGGCTGCTACCATCTTTCTTGCATAATAATTTATATGATGGACCACTGCCCAAATAAAATGCAACATGGAGGACTGTGATTCTTCTAATACCTCGATAGGGATTTTTGTTGACAATTTTACCATCATGGCTCTACTAAACCACATTATTGTGAGCTTATTTTATTTGATTAATTTTTTCAACAGAAATATAATGTACGTTGGATAATGTTCCCAAATGGGGGATAGTAAGTATCCTAAATAAGATACTTTATCAAGATTTTTTCACAGTGGAAGCTGATTTTTTCTTATATTTTTTATATAATTGATTCTAAAACCCAACGCTTCTCTGAATTGGATGATTTTGTTCATAACATGAAGCAATAGGGTAAGGAGATCTAAAATCCTCATTAAAACGTCATCAGTCTGTAGTACAACTTTATTATTTAGGCCTCCTGTATTTATTCCAGCATTACAGTACATTTTACTACTTTGTTTTTGTTTGGAAACGGTTTCAAGGCAGTTAAAAATAAGAGTGGTGGTAGGGACAGCCCTTTCTGGGTGAATCTCTGAAGGCCAATAAGTTCAGAGCAGCTATGACTAATTTGGAATCTGACGATTAGAGTTTTATAAAGGGATTCCGTCTACCTCATAAGTTTTTCTCACATCAACCAGTATTCTTCTGAAGTAAATTCCATTCTACCTGATCAAAGGCTTCTCTGGATCAAAAGACAGCCATATGCCAAGTGTACTATTTGACTGACCCAAATGGATTACACCTGGAACTCTCCATAGGTTACCCACTACTTGGAAACATCTAATAAATGGTCTCTGGTTTCTATTAATTACTTATGCCACCAGAAGGTCTACTCTAGTGGCAAACACCTTGCCAAATTCCTTCATATCAGTATTTAGTAGGGAAATATGTCTATATGAGGCACAATCAATTTCATCTTTATCAGACTTCACAATCAATGAAGTATGGGCTTCTAACATACATTTTGGAATTTGCAAAGATTTGAAGAGTCTATTAAATAAAATGCTAAATCTGCTGCTGAATCTTTATGATATTGACTAGAGACCCCAGCAGGGCTTGGTTACATTATAAATGTCTTCTGCACTGACAGGTCTAGTTTAGCTTCTCAGTTGGTTCTTAGTCAAAGAAAGTAAATTAATAGTTGCAATATATTTTTAGCGGATTTTTATTTATCTAGATTTCACTTGTATAGAATAAGTGTGAAAATGCTCAAACATTTGGTATATTTCATTGTTTTATTATTCAGACTTTACCACCTTCTATTTCAATAAAGTTTATCTTTCCTCTCACTTGCCTCAGTCTATAAGCTATAAGCTCACAGATGACTCTTTCCATTTAATACGTAAGAAAAGCTTTAAGTTGCCCTGTCTGTGTTGTCAAGGTTTTAGAAAACGTTTTGCCTCTGTTTATTTATGTAATATATATATTACAATATTTTAATTCCTGGTAATAAGCAGTTTCTTTTAGGTTCCCCTTCTCTCGCTATTACAGTCAGTGTACCGCAACATACCGTTTTATATGTTTCTCATATGGTATTAAGACTTTCCTTTGTTCAATGGTACTGAGTCCCTCTGAAGGGAGATATGCATGCCTTGATATAGCAAAACATGTCAGCTCTTGTTTAACTTTAGACATAATATTTGTCTCATTGACTTCAATGAAACTACTCGGGTTTAAAGTTAAACAGGTGTTTAAGTGCATTGTTGGATGGGACTCAGTGTCCATGCTTTTGGCCTTCATTGCTATTGTGCTCAAGGAAGATGCCATCACTGGAGGTTGGCCTTGCCCTATAGTGGCCTAATTGAAAAAGGGACATAAAGAAGACCTGATCAGTATGTGGCTAATACTGGTATGTGCGTTAGGGGGATAGAAAACAGGGAGTAATTTCTTACATATGGATTAATTTCTCTTCCTGAATCAATAATTCACATTTCCAAAGGTACTTTGCATATTTGTAGGCCAGTCAAACTCATCTTCCCTTTAAATTATCTGATCTATTTATTTGTGGGTTAAATGTTAAATTCAGGTATCTAATATTTACCTTTTTAAAAACAAAGCTAAGCAGAGTGGGGAAGAACTTGTCAAAGAAAGATTTTTATCTTCTTCTGCTAGAATATACATTGAGCATATGATAATCTCTTTGCCCACAAGGTCATACCTTATTGTTATGAATTGACAAAATTTGTCTTTTTTGACATATTTGGCCTCCAAGTGTAATGGTTTAGAAATCAGTCTAGCCACTCCCTCCATCCCTTTTGACAATACTGTAGACACACAATTCCTGCCTGAACCAAGAATAGTCTATTTCTTCTTTCACATTTCTAATGAGGTTATTGTAAAGACTCGTGAATACATAAGTAGTCTTTATTTTTTGTAAGTATTCAAACCACTAAAATTTTAATTAAGGTGCTAAGATATTGGGAATCCTGTTAATATAAATCATGCTTTTTTCATATAACATTACCGCTTCTTGTCAAATGTAATATTATTGTCACTGCTACATTTTCGCTTTTCCTGCTAAATCACTTGTAAATTTCCCATATTTATACCAAACACGTTTTAGTATTTTTTGACTTCTTGATCTGTGAAGGCTGAAACACTTTTTCTCTCTCCCTTTCCCCTCTTTGTTTCCTTCTTAGAGGATACATCTTTATGGTGGGAAGCGTCCTACTCATCCACATCAGCCACAGTCTATCAGTATCTTAGGGAAGATAGGTAGTGTCTTCTCTTTATGGCTTATCCTCCTGTATCATCTACATTCTCTTCATCACAGGATGTTCTCTTTGGAAATTACCTGTTCTGGTTACAGGTCTCTGGGGTTTAACGAGATGCCACATTGATTTGGTTTCTTTTCTCTGTTTTTAAGTCTGATCCCAACATTATTAGCAGGTTTTAACTGAGTCTCAGTTATGATAATATAACCTGAATTTTAAGGGGAAATCAAAGTTTAAGAAGGAGGGACCAGCAGTTTCTTAAATTGGCACAATGCAGAGATCTGGTGTTTCTTCTGAGTGCCTTTCTCATTCTTAATGGGAGCAAGGACAGGGTTTGAAAAATAGAAATGCTTTTTCTCTGCACTTCCAATGGGGCACGACATTCTCTAATAATTCTCATTAAGTGATCCTTGTTCTCGTAGTAGTGCAGCCAATTATACAATTGGGTGAGTCTGTGAATCTACGTGTGGAAACACTGCATGACATGTTCTGTTTTGGTACATAGGAGCTTCTTTCTCCTTCCCAAAGAATTATCGTAGGTCAGGGCTGGCTCCAGGCACCAGCCCAGCAAGCAGGTGCTTGGGGCGGCCAACACAGAGGGGCGGCACCTCCGGCCCTTCGTCGGAGGATCCCTCACTCCTTCTGGGAGTGAAGGACCAGCTGCCTAATTGCCGAAGACTGAACCGGTGGCGGAAGTGCCGCAGATCGCGATCCTGGCTTTTTTTTCTTTTTTCTTTTTCTTCTTTTTTTGCTGCTTGGGGCGGCAAAAATCCTGGAGCCGGCCCTGATAGTAGTAGTGTTTTCATAGATTTCTCCCCATTTTCTATCCCTTCTGGTGAGTTATTTCAGTTTTACCTTATTTTTTCTCTTGGGGTTCTTTAAATCATTTTAAGGTCCAGATCAAACTTCTTGATTTTAGCCAACTGAATTCCTTTATCTACATCAGTTAGTATATCTGAATGTTGCATTTAAGTCCTTTATCAGTAAATTCCTCTACATATTTATTACTTCCTAAAGGTGGTTTGCATCTCCGTTTATATTCATTATTATTTCAGATATTTTTCTGGTGTCTGCTTTTGTAGCAGGCACTCTCTTATCCTTGTCCATTGCACGTTGTTTGCCCACAGGTAGCTCTGCAGTGGGTCTTGCTGCTTCTATCTGGTGGCGTGCACAGAAGCTCTTAATATCATAAGCAGCTTTATGTACAAGCATCCTGGATTTGGGACTATCCAGGCACCTGTCATATGATTTTTCAGGGATTCATATTTATCTAAGTAATCTCAAGTGGCAAATGTAAAGACTATTGCTTTGGTGCGCTAAACAGGAGCAATCGCTTGACTGGCAAGATGTCATGGTGGATATTATATAATGCATAAAATACAAGGGGGAATGGGGAGGTAGAAAGAGAGAGCAACACACACAGACACAGAGAGAGAGAGAGAGATGGGAAAAACTTGGCCACTGTTCCTGCCTCTTCTGGGCTCTTTGCGGATACTTATGGAATATTCCTGGTTAAGCATCTCTAAGGTGTTCACTATTATCTGTTTTGATAAACGCACACATGATGACCAACTGATGACAAAATACGAAAAGCACAGAATGAAGGTACAATAAGTTATTACAATTGAACAGTTTTGTAGTTCAATAATTTCTCATAGGTTCAAGTCTATTAATATAATTTGTATAAAATATTTTCCCACACTCTTAGGTTAACTCTGATTCATTCACCATAGAAGAGTCATAGAGATGTGACCACTCAACATTTCACACATTTTAAAGACGTGGGAAATTTTTGTCTGATTTATTTACTGAGAGAAGATCAGTACACTTCAACGTTTGCGAATGAATTTTTCCTGCTATTCGTAACAGAACACATATATCATAATAGAGTATCTTTTGCGGCAAATCATTTTGTAAAATAACAGTACATAAAATACAAAAATATTTTTCACACACTTGTCTTGCTAATAAATAACTGAATTTTAAAGAAAAAGACACAGACATTGAGGAAAATTATCAGAAATGAAAAATAATACATCGTAAGGGCCAGTAACTAGCAAAACTCCCACTGCTATCTAAGGGCGTAGATTCATACCATCAAATTACAGATCTATAATTTCCGGTAATAATATAAGCTGTTTTAAATTTTAAATTAAAAAACCACAATACTAAAAACCAATGGCGTCATCAGAATATTAAACCACCACGAAAAAAGTATATACATTACAAGGAAAATAGTGTTACAGCTATTTTAAAATAAACCTGTCATTGTTTACTTACACATTCACAGACACATGGTGTCGCTGTCCCCTAAAAATCCGTTTCAATAAGAAAAGAAACACATAGCTCCACCTTCAAGAAACGTCAGGAGGGCTCCCGGATGCGAGAGAACTGGATTAAATTAAACTGCTTTCAGAGGTACCGCATCCCCCTCGTTCACTAGACTCTGCTGTTCGCTCAGTTAAAAACTGATTTATAAATCCGCACCCCGTGTCCGCGATGGCTGTTTTCCGGCGAGACTCCCTGGTAACCAGGCAGCTGCTGCGGCTGGTTCTGTTGCACACGGCCTGGGAGGTGGGCAGCGGCCAGGTCCGTTATTCCGTGCCGGAGGAATCCAAACACGGCACCGTTGTGGGCCGCCTGGCCCAGGACCTGCGGCTGGAGGTGGCGGAGCTGGTATCTCGGATGTTCCGGATGGTCTCCAGCGGCAGGAGAGACTATTTTGAGGTAAATTTGCAGAACGGCGTTTTGTTTGTGAATTCGCGACTAGACAGGGAAGAGCTGTGCGGCCAGAGCCCCCTGTGCGCCATTGACCTGGAGGTGATAGTGGACAAACCCCTGAGGATATTTCACGTGGAGGTGGAGATACAGGATATAAATGACAATGCTCCTGTTTTTTCGGTAAATGACTTTAATATATTTATTGCAGAATCTAGATTACCGGGCTCTCGATTCCCGCTAGAGGGCGCATTTGACGCAGATATTGGTACAAACTCTCTGCTAACCTATAAACTCAGCGCAAGCGAACATTTCACTCTAGATATCACAACTAACGACGACCAAATTAAATCTGCAGAACTTGAGTTAAAGAAATCTCTGGACAGAGAGGAAACCCCTATATATCGTGTATTACTCACCGCCACTGATGGGGGCAAACCGGAGCTCAGCGGCACAGTTCAGCTGGTGATCACGGTGCTGGATGTGAATGATAACGCGCCTGTATTTAATCAGTCCGTTTATAAGGTCCAAATGCTAGAAGGTTCAGCTAATGGGACATTAGTCATCAAAGTTAACGCCAGAGACTTGGATGAAGGTATTTATAAGGATATAACATATTCCTTTAGCAGTCTTGTTCCTCCCTATGTTAAGGACATGTTTAAAATACATGGAAATTCTGGTGAAATCAGGGTTAAAGGGAAAATGGATTTCGAATACATTAACTTGTACGAAATTCAAGTTTCGGCCAAGGATAAAGGGAATCCCCCACTGGCTGGACACTGCAAAGTCGTGGTGGAAGTTTTAGACATGAACGACAACGCTCCAGAAATAACAGTCTCTTCACAATCTCTGCCGGTTCCGGAGGACGCTCCCCCAGGGACAGTGGTGGCGCTTATTAGCGTCTCTGACCGGGACTCGGGAGACAACGGCAAAGTCACCTGCTCCATCCCCCCGAACCTGCCCTTTCGGCTCGTCTCCACCTTTAAGAATTATCACTCGCTGGTGCTAGCGGAGGCCGTGGATCGGGAGCGAGTGTCTGAATATAAGATCGTGGTGACAGCCAGAGACGAGGGGGCCCCGTCTCTCTCGGCCAGCAGCAGCATTTTGGTGGCGATCTCGGATGTGAACGATAACGCCCCCGCTTTCCCTCAGCCCGTTTACACGGTGTTTGTGAGGGAAAACAACCCGCCCGGGGCCCATCTCCTGACGGTGTCTGCCTGGGACCCGGACCTGCGGGAAAACGCCTTTGTGAGCTACTCGGTGGTGGAGCGAAGTGTGGGAGAGCAGCCCCTGTCCAGCTACATCTCGGTGCACTCGGAGAGCGGGCACATCTATGCCCTGCAGCCCTTGGACTACGAGGAGCTGCAAGTGCTGCAGTTCCAGGTGAGCGCGAGGGACGCCGGGTTGCCGTCGCTGTGCGGGAACGTGACTGTGCAGCTCTTTGTCCTGGATGCAAATGACAACGCGCCCGCAGTGTCCCCGGCTGGCTCGGTCCGCGGCTCGCCAGGGCCCGAGCTGGTTCCGCTGTCGGCCGGCGCAGGGCACGTGGTGGGCAAGATCCGAGCGGTGGATGCGGATTCCGGCTACAACGCGTGGCTTCGCTACGAAGTGCAGGAGCCCGGGGCTGCGGGGCCTTTCCGCGTGGGTGTGTACAGCGGGGAGATCAGCACGACGCGGGCCTTGGAGGAGGCGGACGGCCCCAGCCAGAGACTCGTGATCCTGGTGAAGGACCATGGGGAGCCGGCGCTTTCCGCGACAGCCACTGTCAGCCTGTCCCTGGTGGAGAGTCCCCAGGCTGTGAAATGGGACTCGAGGCCAAGGGGAGGGAGCGAAGGGCCCTTGGTTGACATGAACGTGTCTTTAATGATCGCCATTTGCTCGGTGTCCGGGCTGTTTGTGCTGGTGATTGTCGTGTACGTTGGCCTGAGATGCCACCCGGGTCCGGAAGTGATGTGCGGGCCTGGGAAAGCCACCGTGGTGTGCGCGAGCGAAGTGGGGAGTTGGTCCTATTCCCAGCGCCAGAGCCGGAACTTGTGTGTAGGGGAAGGCACCGCCAAGAATGACCTTATGGTTTTCAGCCCCAACTTTCCTAACTCTGCAGAGAATGGTGAGCACGAGAAACTACAGGGAGCACAGGTGAGTCTGATGTAACTGTATGTGGAATGTTTCTTACGATATGTCTAAAGAATTGTGGCTAGATTTCCATATGAAATTTGTTTGGTCTGTAGAATAACATGTCATTTACCATCTAATGAACAATTTCTTCATATAGTAGTTCTTCCTTTAGGGTATACTCTGGACAGCTGTATGCGTGAAAAACGCCTGCGACTGTTTTTCTTCGATATAGTCTGGCATTCATTTGCTGTGTTTCCGATTATTTGGTTACCAAGTGTAAAGGGCCTGTAATTTTCGAGATACTGTTTGAATGCACATAGTCTACGTGTTTGTAAAATTCAAATCATGAGGCTTTAAATATTAGTTGAAAGAAATACTAAGCATGGAGGTCATTTCTCTGCATACGTTTTTTAAGAGAATGATATCCACTTTTTCTCCTTGTACTCCAGTCTTCAAGAACATGCAGGCCCCCTAATATTTCCTGTGCTATGAAATAACGGGAGTAAATAAATGCTTTGTTTCTGTCAAGCTGTGTCTGCTTGGAAAGGTGTAATTTAGTGCGGCAGGGTTAGCATCAAGGCATGAAGTTCCCTACCATGGAACCAGTTCAACATTGAAAAAATGGATACAAAGGGAGATACATTTAGTGTTGAAGTGTGCGGCAGACATTACTACAGGGTTATTGTAATGTGGAGTTATTTATGTGTATACTTTCAAGACTGTAGACAACATTTTATAACTAAACAATATTTTGTAATCAGAAGGATAAATCACATGCAGTATTTGGTCAAGTTTGATGCCCATCTGTTCCTTGGCCAATTAATATTTTAATAATTATTTGGTGGACCCCTCTTCTCTTAATAAAATGTTCCATCAAGATCAATATAGTCTCAGAGTATCCATTAGCAGAAATACGATGTCACTCTTTATCTGTGTCTTTAGCTAAAGGTCTATCTCAGCCTTGAAAAAGCATTCCTTTTTCTTCTCACTGAGTCACTCACTGGTGGCCCTTGCTACACCTGTTATTCACTGTTTCCCATTCTATCAGTCTTCGCTTTTATGTTTTCAGTAGGTGCATTTTTACATTTCCATATTACAATTCTACCACATTATCTGCATGTATTTATCAGCATTATCAGCATCTTTTTTTTTAGGGCTAGATTGTGACACTTTGAGACCTATCTTTCTCCGCAAGTAGTTCCATTTAGTTTAATGAGACTTGGCACCAAGGGCTAGTCAAAGTTTGTAAAGTTACCACAATCTGGCCCATGTCAATGTAGCTGATATTGGCAATATAAATAACTGTTGTGAACGAAGAGCAACTGAAAACATTTTAATGGAAAATGTTATGGTGCTAATAAACTATCTGGGAGTTGGAAGCCAGTTTTAAATCTCTGGTTTTGCCATCAGGAATTTAGAACTTGCCCATGATATCTCCAAATGTGGAGTGGAGCCCGCTTGCTTTACTCCGGCTAGCATTTTCTTTGACTTCACTGAAAATAGGAATCGCTGCTAGACAAAAATGCCTGGAATTCTTGGAAAAGGGTCATTACAAGTAATATGACCCAGCAATTCAGATGAAAGTGCAAATGGAGACGTGTATTACTAATCATGTTCCATTTTATCCGAACCGGCTTTTACTTTCTAACCCCAAACAATTAGAATTTCTTGTTCCAGGTTTTCTCTGTCCATGTCTTACAGACCGGCAGTGTGAAAAGAAAAACCTTTCACCATAGCCAATAAAGGAAAGATTTTACTAGGATCTAGTAGTACTGTCTTTTCCTCCAAAGTCGGAAAAATACTGATCGATTTAGTGCAATGTTTTAAAGATGTGGAGGGGAATGTAAATGTAATAAAATGCTGGGCTTCTCAGCTGTAGGGACATGCAAGGGAAAACACACCGTAGTATGTGTGTCCAGTGGTGTGGAAAATGGAAACACTGAAATGGAAGAGGGTTTCTGACTGAGTTTGTTTCCCTAGAGAATAGATTGTGGGGAGAAGTGTAAGGGGTGCTGGTAGTACTGTTTCAAGCTCCTTCCAGAAAATAAACTCTGTCCTTGTGAGTAGCCAGAATGAGGCGCCTCATAGGATATTTGTGGTCCTTGGTGATCCTTTGAGGTTGAGGATGATCTTTTTCACAGGCTTTATTCATTATGGGTCCTTTGCTGACTGAGGAGTCTGATCCTTGAGCCGCATGTTCCTTGGCAGATGTTGAAGATGGTGTTGGAAGTCAAAGTTGGGACACAATTGCTGCATGACAGTTGTCTTTCCTTTCTTCTCTGGCATTTTTCTGTGATCAGGGCAAGGTGATTTTCCTCAAAAGTGGACATTCCTTCTCTGACAAGTCTTTGCCAGTTATTCTTATTCTGGGCTACTGTCTCCTAGTGTGTGGTGGCAATGCCACATCTCTCGATGTTTATCCTGAGAGTGTCTTTAAAGCATTTCTTTTGACCTCCTCATTTCCTTTCTTCTTTGGTGAGTTAGGTGTACCACAACTGATTTGGTAAGCGTACATCAGGCATGCACACACAGTGCCCGCTCCACCTCAGCTGGTGCTGGATGATCAGGGCCTCAACACTGAAGATGTTGTCCTCTGTGAGGATACTGACATTAGTGCAGCGATCCTCCCACTTTATGTTGAGGATCTTCCAAAGAAAGTGCTGGTACTGGTGTTCCAGGTTTTTCAGGTGTTTTCGGAAGGTGACCCAAGTCTTACAGCCACAGAGAGAGTTGGGATTACCACTGCTCCATAAAATAAAAGTCAAGTACCTGTTCTGATGTCATGATTGTTGAACACCCAGCGAGACAGTCTGCCAAAGGCAAGGCTGGCACAGTGGATTCTGTGCTGAATATCAATGTCCATGTCTTCCATCTGTGAGAGATGGCTGCAAAGATAGGCAAAGTATTCTACATTTTCCAGTTCTTCTCTGTCAGTGTAAATCTTCCTTGCTGGGTCTTATGATTCAGTGGGAGCTGGCTGGTGGAGAACTTTTGTTTTGCCAATGTTGACAGTTAGCCCTAGGCTTTTGTAAGCTTTAGAGAAGCAATTAAGGGATGTTTTTAGATCCTCTTTTGGGTGTGCAACTACAGCACAATCACCTGTGTACTGGAGTTCAGTTATTGTTGCCGATATTACTTTAGTTCTGGTACAGAGACGAGAAAGGTTGAAGAGGTTGCTGTCAGTCTGATATTGGATGCCAATGCCCTGAGGTAGGCGGTCTTGGGTTAACATCTCTATAGAGGCTAAGAAAATAGAGAAAAGGATGGGTGTTTTATGCCAATTCAGATGACAAAGGGCTTAGAGGTAGAGCCACTGCACAGGATGGAGGCAGTTGTGGAGGAGTCTTACAATGATGATAAATTTGCTTGGGCAGACAAATGTTGACATGATTTTCCACAGAGCCTCATGGTTGACAGAGTCAAAGGCTTTGGTCAGATTGATAAAGGCCATGTACAGCTCCCAATGTTGTTCTTGACATTTTTCCTGGATCTGCCTGGCTGTGAAAATCATTTCACTGATGCTTTGTGATGGTTTTAAGCCACACTGGGACTCTGGAAGTACTTCCTCTGCAAGAGGGAGCAAGATAGATCAGACAATTCAATAAAAGTCTAGCAAGAACCTTCCCAGCAGTGGAGAGGAGAGCAATGCCTTGATAGTTGCCACAGTTAGTTCTGTCTCTCTTTTTGAAAATGGTAATGATGTTAGCATTACATAAGTCATCAGGGATTTCTTCTGCGTGCTATATTTTGAGGAGCAGCAAATGAAGTTCGTTAGTCAGTGTTTTTCCTACCACTTTCCGTACTTCAACTGGTATGCCGTCAGGACCTGGTGCTTTATTGTTCTTTATTTGCTTAATTGCTTTGCTGACCTCTTTAGGTGTTGGTGGGTTGTCATGAGTTTCCCAGATTGGGTGCTGAGGGATGGAGTCGATGGTGTCACCAGTCACACTTGATTTTAGATTTAGAATCTTTTGGTATTGTTTCTTCCAGCGCTCTTTGATGGATTCATTATCTTTAAGAAAGATACTACCATCTCTGGATCTCAGTGGTGTGAGGCCACATGAGCTTGGTCTGTACAGAGGCTTTGTCTCACAGAAAAACGTCTGCGTATCATGTATGTCAATGAATGCTTGGATTTCTTTTGCTTTGTCCTTCCACCATTTGTATTTGGTTTCTCAGATCCTTCTTTGAACTTCAGCTTTGAGCTGATGGAGAGAGCTACGATTCTGGATTTTCTCTTCTGGTCCAAAAGGGCAGTGATCTCAATATTGTTGTTGTCAAACCAGTTCTGATGGCAGCAGGTAGCAAGGCCAATGGATTCCTCGCAAACCTCATGGATGGTCTGTTTTATGGCTTCCCAGGCTTCTGTGACATGTGTGTTGTCATTTCCAGGTGTGTATATGGTCAGTTTTTCACTGAGGAGTGCTTGGTGCACTGAGGATTGAAGTCTTTGGATGTTATATTGCCCTCTGTGTGATTTGTATTGCTTTCTATGTTTTGGTGCAATCCTGATGGACACAACTGACTTCACCAGGTGGTGGTCAGTTCAGCAATCATTGGGTCCTCCCCTGACATGGGTGATTTGAACAAATTATGCAGGTATTCAAAATAGGGATGTAAATATCATGTAAAAATTAACCATTTAAATTGTTAAAATCATATCATTTAAATGGTTAACTGATGTTGCTCCTACCAGCATGACACAGCCAGGATTGGGGCTTAGGTCAGCCAGCCAGCTGGTGCAGGACTGCTAGGGCTGGGGTTGGCTGGCCGGCTGGCACAGGGCAGCCAGGGCTGGGGTCACGCCAATGGGCTGGCATGGCCCAAGCTGGGGTCTCTCCAGCCAGGGCCAACTCCAGGCACCAGTGCAGGAAATGCTGGCTGGCCAATGGAAAGGGACAGCATGTCCGGGTGGCAGGTCCCTCAGTCCCTCTTGTAGGAAAGGACCGGCCACTGAATTGCTGCCGAAGAATCAAGTGGTGTGGTAAAGCAGCTACTGAAGTGCTTCCGATTGTGGCTTTTTTTTTCTCTTTGCTGCTTGGGGTGGAAAAAAAGCTGGAGCCAGCCTTGCTTCCAGCTGAGGCTGAGGTCACTCTGGCTGGCATGGGGTGGCCAGGGTTGGGGCTTCTCTGGGCAGCACAGGGCTGGGGCTGCTCCAGGCGGTATGCAGGGGGTTAACGGTTAAGGTCAGTTAATGATAAGACTAACACTTACCGGTTAATCAGTTAACCATTTAACATTTTACATCTCTAATTCAAAACATGATTTCTGTGTTGCTTGGCTGCTTGTTCAACTTTCCTGAGTGGAGAAAAATAAATGATGGCATCTTCGAAAGGACAGCTACTTTGACATCAGAATGTAGGGTCTCACAGTGAATTGTGTAGATCTGTGATCCTCCTTCTCCTTTGTTTATGAAGAAGGAAACAATTATCAGTGTTGACATTTAAAGTATCACCCCTGGCCATCTGAGTTAACTCCCTCTGAGATTCCAGAGGCAGGTCACATCTCTTAGAGCTTTTTTTCCAAGTTCTTTGCAGACTCACCTCTGCATGAGTTACATTTGGTTCACATTTGTTCATGGTTGAGATTTGCTCCTCAGCCATAACAGTGGGTTTTTTATGATGATGGTCAAATAAGAAAAAGATAGTAGACTGATATGGTACATGGGATAATACCGGTGTTAGTCCTAGTTTGACAGTTTTCTGTTACTCTCTGTGAGGCCTTGTCTACACTGGTGGTGGGGGGGATCGATCTAAGATACGCCACTTCAGCTACGAGAATAGCGTAGTTGAAGTCGACGTATCTTAGATCGACTTAGAATCACTTACTTCATGTCCTTACAGCACGGGATTGATGGCTGCTGCTCCCCCGTTGACTTTGTTTCTGCATCCCACTGAGCTGGAGTTCAGCAGTTGATGGGAGAATGATCGGGGATTGATTTATCACGTCTACACTACATGTGATAAATCGATCCCGGATTGCTTGATCGCTACCCACCGATCCAGCTGGTAGTGTAGATGTGCCCTTAGAGGAGACTGATGACAAAAGCTGCTGCACTAATGTGGGATTGGAATAATGAAAACATGAATGAGGAACTTTCCCAAAAGCATTTCTTTTCCCTAATGTTTAAGAAACTTGAATTTATACAATTACAGACATTCAGGATATACAAATTCTCACTAATATTAAATAAAGAGAATATCTGTGTTTATAAAAATTGAGAATACTTTGATTATTACATTTAAATTTTAAATGATAAAGACAATGAGAGAGAAAATAAATTTATTGCAGCCATTTGGTAAAGACCAACGATGCCTATGATGGGAGAAAAAATAACAGTGGAAGCTCCTTTTGCAAAATAACCAAGAGATGAAAATAGACTCTAAGCAGGATAGAATTTATTTTTTCCCCAAATTTTCTGAATGATCAAGGTGTATTAGACAACTAAAATGATAACTAGCTTGCTTTGACAGGTGTTTACAGGTTGTATTTTGGCTTATTTTTCTCACTTATGTAAAAATGTAACTACTAGTTCCAAAAAGGAGAATTATAATTAAGTTCCACTATAAAACCCCAGCCATATCAACTGATCATTGACGTAAAAGTAAATTGGTGATATTGTTCCATTGAATTAATATAATTTATATTAACTTTTAACATCCTAGTTTAGTGTAACTGATTTGTTTTCTGTGACTGATTTGTGATCTCATTGTAGCATATAATACAGGGTATGTAGTGCACACTGTAATGTACTTTGTACATATATAACATCAGACATGAAGATTATGTCCTCATATAGTTTTTCCTCCAGTAATTTGCTCTTCTACCTCCCTTTAGTACTAAACCTCATGGTCCTGGCATAGGATGTGATATTTAACAGACTGGAGCTGGTGACAGTGTTATCAGCAAAAGTTACCTCAAATTAGAGTACAATAAAGCAAGCCTCTTGTTCTGTTTTTAAATTTTGATCTGTGATCATATGAATTTAAGAGTCTCTTTCATGCAACCATTTGAATAATTTTATAATGAATCATAGACTATCAGGATTGGAAGGGACCTCAGGAGGTCATCTAGTCCAACTACTTGATCAAACCAGGGCTAATCCCCAGACAGATTTTTGCTCCAGCTCCCTAAGTGGTCCCCTTAAGGATTGAACTCATAACCCTTGGTATAGTAGACTAATGCTCAAACCATCACCCCTGTTGAGATTTCAGCCAGCAGTCTTATAAATGTTACTTTAGAGTGGAAGGAATCCAAGATTACTATTGACTGTTATAAACTAGGGCTGTCGATTCATCGCAGTTAACTCACATGATAAACTCAGAAAAATTAATCGTGATTTAAAAATCACAATTAACTGCACTGTTAAACAATATAATATCAATTGAAATTTATTACATATTTTGGATGTTTTTCTACATTTTCAAATATATTGATTTAAATTACAACACAGAATACAAAGTAGAATGTGCTCACTTTGTATTATTATTTTTATTACAAATATTTGCACTGTAAAATGATAAACAAAAGAAAGAATATTTTTCAGTTCACCTCATACAAGTACTGTAGAGCAATCTCTTTATTGTGAAAAATGTAACTTACAAATGTAGATTTTTTTGTTACATAACTGCACTCAAAACAAAACAATGTAAAGCTTTACAGCCTATAAGTCCACTCAGTCCTACTTCATGTTCAGCCAATCGCTAAGACAAACAAGTTTGTTTACGGGAGATACTGCTGCCTGCTTCTTATTTACAATGTCACCTGAAAGTGAGAACAGGTGTTTGCATGGCACTTTTGTAGCCAGCATTGCAAGGTATTTATGTGCCAGATATGCTAAACATTTGTATGACCCTTCATGCTTTGGCCACCATTCCAGAGGACATGCTTCCATGCTGATGATGCTCATTTAAAAAATAGTGCATTAATTAAATTTGTGACTGAACTCCTTGGAGGAAAATTGTATGTCTGCTATTCTGTTTTACCCGCATTCTGCCATATAGTTCATGTTATAGCAGTCTTGGATGATGACTCATCAGGTTTGTTTTAAGAACATTTTAACAGCAGATTTAACAAAATACAAAGAAGGTACCAATGTGAAATTTCTAAAAATAGCTACAGCACTCAACCTAAACTTTCAGAATATGAAATGCCTTCCAAAATCTGAGAGGGACAAGGTGTGGAGCATGATTTCAGAAGTCTTAAAAGAGCAACACTTAGATGCAGAAACTACAGAACCAGAGCCAGCCGTGCAGATGTTAATTTTACTCACACAGTGCAGAGCTAACTTCTATAGCATAACCTCCATTCAGCAAGGTACTTAAGCACATGCATAATTTTACACAAATGAATACATTCATTAAGGTCAACATCAACTGGACATCTCACTTGGTGCACACGTGCCTTGCTGAGCATAAGATAAACCCTGCTGTTCACCCGTCTTCCTAACAGAGGCAAACACTCTAATTTATTTCATCGTGGGCAAAACCAAAAACCAACGAACAAATCAGCCCCAAAAGAGAACGACAGAGAGAAGACAAATACATGCAAATATCTACAATTGTGCAGTTTGCACTCCACACAAATTCAAATAATTAAAAAAATCTTATTGGTAACAGGAAAATTTCTCAGGCGTGAAAAATGGTAAGTAAAACAGAAAAGTTCTGGGAGCGCAGTGAAAGTTTTGCACATATCGAATGACATACCACAAAAATATATCAACAACATATATCCACGCTGTAGGATAGTATATTTAATTTTACACTAAGATTTCTAACGTTAATTAAAAAGATGGAGGCTAGTATACCTGGGCCAGAAACGTACCTTAGTTAATCATGAAGATAACTATTCCCACACAATAAAACAATCCCCATTTTCACGAGGGAGTTGTTCAATTTTTAAATGAGAACAGCAGCATTTGGAAATACTAGACATTTCAGATTAATTTTGAAATAAATAAAAAAAATTCCTGACTGTTAGAAAGGTACAACCACATTCAGACACATGGTGTCGCTGTGCACTAAAGAAACGATGTAACAGTAATTAAAATTGAACTCCTCCCTCCAGCGACGGAAAATTACGGTCATTCAGAGCCTGGAGTCTGGATTGAAACCTGTACGCGGATATTACAGCTTTTTCCCCTCATCTACTTTAATATCTACGAAAGAAGAGAACTTAAAAGAAGGCAAACCGCGTCAGCTATGGCTGTTTTCCGGCGAGACTCCCTGGTAACCAGGCAGCTGCTGCGGCTGGTTCTGTTGCACACGGCCTGGGAGATGGGCAGCGGCCAGGTCCGTTATTCCGTGCCGGAGGAATCCAAACACGGCACCTTTGTGGGCCGCCTGGCCCAGGACCTTGGGCTGGAGGTGGCGGAGCTGATGTCTCGGATGTTCCGGATGGTCTCCAGCGGCAGGAGAGAGTATTTTGAGGTAAATTTGCAGAGCGGCGTTTTGTTTGTGAATTCGCGACTAGACAGGGAAGAGCTGTGCGGCCAGAGCCCCTTGTGCGCCATTGACCTGGAGGTGATAGTGGACAAACCCCTGAGGATATTTCACGTGGAAGTGGAGATACGGGATATAAATGACAATGCTCCTGTGTTCCCCGTAAATGAAAAAAATCTCTTTATTTTAGAATCCAGACGCCCAGGCTCGCGATTTCCACTAGAGGGCGCGTCTGACGCAGATATTGGTACAAACTCTCTGCTAACCTATAAACTCAGCCTAAATGACTATTTTGGTGTAGATTTCCAGAAAAATAACGAGCAAAGAAAATCGTTAGTCCTTCTGTTAAAGGAACCTCTGGATAGAGAGGAAACCTCTGAGCACAGTTTATTACTCACTGCTACTGATGGGGGCAAACCGGAGCTCACCGGCACAGTTCAGCTGGTGATCACGGTGCTGGATGCGAATGATAACGCGCCTGTATTTAATCAATCCGTCTATGAAGTGCGTTTGTTAGAAAATGCAGCTAATGGGACATTAATCATTAAACTCAGTGCAACCGATTTAGATGAGGCAATTAATAAAGACATTTCATATTCATTTAGCAATTCTGTTAATCCTAATTTAAGAAACATGTTTAGTCTAGATCCAAACACTGGTGAAGTAAGATTTAAAGGAGAATTAGACTTCGAAAATATCAGTTTATATGAACTACAAATCGAAGCAACTGATAAAAGTGCTTTCCCCTTGACTGGACATTGCACGCTGGTGGTGGAAGTTTTAGACGTGAATGATAACGCCCCTGAGCTGGCCGTGACTTCCCTTTCCCTGCCGGTGCCGGAGGACGCTCCCCCGGGGACAGTGGTGGCTCTTATTAGCGTCTCTGACCGAGACTCGGGAGACAACGGCAAAGTCACCTGCTCCATCCCCCCGAACCTGCCCTTTCGGCTCGTCTCCACCTTTAAGAATTATCACTCGCTGGTGCTGGCAGAGGCAGTGGATCGGGAGCGAGTGTCTGAATATAAGATCGTGGTGACAGCCAGAGACGAAGGGGCCCCGTCTCTCTCGGCCAGCAGCAGCATTTTGGTGCCGATCTCGGATGTGAACGATAACGCCCCCGCTTTCCCTCAGCCCGTTTACACGGTGTTTGTGAAGGAAAACAACCCGCCCGGGGCCCATCTCTTGACCGTGTCTGCCTGGGACCCGGACCTGCGGGAAAACGCCTTTGTGAGCTACTCGGTGGTGGAGCGAAGTGTGGGAGAGCAGCCCCTGTCCAGCTACATCTCGGTGCACTCGGAGAGCGGGCACATCTATGCCCTGCAGCCCTTGGACTACGAGGAGCTGCAAGTGCTGCAGTTCCAGGTGAGCGCGAGGGACGCCGGGTTGCCGTCGCTGTGCGGGAACGTGACTGTGCAGCTCTTTGTCCTGGATGCAAATGACAACGCGCCCGCAGTGTCCCCGGCTGGCTCGGTCCGCGGCTCGCCAGGGCCCGAGCTGGTTCCGCTGTCGGCCGGCGCAGGGCACGTGGTGGGCAAGATCCGAGCGGTGGATGCGGATTCCGGCTACAACGCGTGGCTTCGCTACGAAGTGCAGGAGCCCGGGGCTGCGGGGCCTTTCCGGGTGGGTGTGTACAGCGGGGAGATCAGCACAACGCGGGCTTTGGAGGAGGCGGACGGCCCCAGCCAGAGACTCGTGATCCTGGTGAAGGACCATGGGGAGCCGGCGCTTTCCGCGACAGCCACTGTCAGCCTGTCCCTGGTGGAGAGTCCCCAGGCTGTGAAATGGGACTCGAGACCAAGGGGCGGGAGCGAAGGGCCCTTGGTTGACATGAACGTGTCTTTAATGATCGCCATTTGCTCGGTGTCCGGGGTGTTTGTGCTGGTGATTGTCGTGTACGTTGGGCTGAGATGCCACCTGGGTCCGGAAGTGAAGTGCGGGCCTGGGAAAGCCACCGTGGTGTGCTCGAGCGAAGTGGAGAGTTGGCCGTATTCCCAGCGCCAGAGCCGGGACTTGTGTGTAGGAGAAGGCTCCGCCAAGAATGATCTCATGGTTTTCAACCCCAATTTCCCTCACTCTGCAGAGAACAAGGACAAAGAGAAACATCAGGCGATGAAGCCGAATCTCTGTGGAACGGTTAGTGAGGATATTCTGTTTTTTATGTCTGAAATTATCTAATCGTTTTCTAATTTAGGAGAGAATTTAAGGCTGTTTGAAAGTTTCTAAATATTTTACAAAAGGTCTATTAAAATTAAGACGTATTCGTGTCAAAATATTCCAAACGTTGCTGACCCCGGCAGGAGCAATGGCTCAGGGGAGTGTTATTCTGTGTGAATAGTGACTCTCTCCCCCTCACCCTCCATTTAATTTGAATTAATGTAAGAACCTGGAATGGCGATGAAAATGGTCCTGTTTATATTTTATATGGAGACCCCAGACGCATCCTGGACTCGGCGCTCCGCTCTTTCAAATGGAATTTCCAAACTGCAAGGCAGAAAATACTACATCACGACTGTTCATCTTCTGTAAACTCCCATTGATTTATATGGAACCAATTTCCCACAATTTTCACCAGCTTCACTCTCCTCTTATTTTGACCTTCTCAGTGATCAAACATTGAGTCGGTGTCAGCAATTTTCAGTGCCTAGTCAATACATTCTGTACAGCAATGATGACTATTTTGTAACGTATTCTTTTTCAGTGGTGACACAGAAAGAAAAATCAGATTTCTTAGCATGTGTCTTTAACCTCAAGGGCACCTTTCTTCTCTTTGATTCCCTTATGGTAGCTACGCTGTCCTACTCGAGTTTTATCACTTTTCTCTTTTACCTATTGGATAGTATATTTTCCTTACAATGAAGTACAGGAATACCATCCGGGAAACGTTTTTTTAAATTATATTTGTTTCTTAATTATAGTTCCAGAGTCCTTTATTACACTAAATCACTTGAGGTTTCAGTGGAGCATGGTGAACAAAATCATTGAGTAATATTACCCTATATTCGAGGTGAAATAACTCGTCTTGTTCACAGGAAAAAAAGTACTATAATAGATTAGTATTATCTGTTGGCACTACAAGGGTCACTAGAATCATAGGGCCTCTACTTATAGGTCCTAGATGTTTGATTAATAACAGCTAATGCCCCTCCTCCAGTTATCTCCCAACGGTATTGTTCTATCAAGTGTGATATAGATTATCATTCCCTATAATATTCAGCTATTATCCCATGGTAATGAACACTAACTAATCTTATGAAGAGAAGCATGTACTTTTTGAAGAAAGGTATCACCATTATTTACTTCAATGGAATGCTTTTTTGACATTTATTTCAGAGTGATTGAAGAGAGCCGATTGTTTTTATTACCTATTTCCCGCTTATTGTACATCCATATACCTGAGTCATTTCAGTTGTTGTTTTCCAGATTTTACTTCTTGTCTGATATTGGGTCAGGGAAAATTATCTGTCTTTGGTCATATCATTGGTCATAGTTCTTTATAAATTTTATGGGTATATGCTGGTAAGAATAATGGTTGGCTTAACCCCCGTCCCCAGCAAAATATGGGACCATTTTTCTTACAAATTTTACAGAATTGAAAGTTGGATAAAATATAAATTAAAGTAATATAGAGTAAGATCACAGGAACATTGGGATTGCCAGACTGGATCAGACCAAAGGGATATTTAGTCCAGTATCCTGTCTCTGACAGTAGCGAGTAGTAGATGCTTCAGAGGAAGGTATGAGAACCCCACAAGAGGCATATGTGGGATATTCTACCCCACTTTTAGGTATCATTATGATCTCTAATAATTAGAGATTGTCTTAAACCCTGAAGCAAATGGTTTAATAGCTCTCCCAGAAATGTTGTGGCATTATGATAATTGGCCATTCTTGATATCCATATAAATATTCAACCTCTTTATGAATCTTGTTAAATTATTGTCTCAAGGACTCTCTGTGGCGACAGGTTCCCCAGTCTAATTACATTTTGTGTGAAAAGGTATTTCCTTGTATTAGTTTTGAATGTCCTACCTCTTAATTTAATTTAATATCCCCTTTTTCTTGTGTTATGAGACAGGGAGAACAGAGGTTCCTTTTCTAGACTATTTCTTATTTTATATCATCTCCTTTATAAGGTAAACAATCCCAATCTTTTCAATCTCTTTTAACATAAGACCTTGTCCAGGCCTTAACCATTCTCTTCACCCTTCTCTGAACGTCTTTCAGTTGTGCAATATATTTTTTTGAGATTAGGTGGCTAGTGCTACACACAGTATCCAAATGAGGCCAGGCTGTTGATTTATGTAAGGGTTTATAATATTTTCCATATTATTCTCTCTCCCATTCTTGGTGCATCCTAACATCTTGTTGACTTTTTGACGGCAGCTGAATATTGAGCACAGGTTTTTATTAAGCTGTCTACAGTACCGCCCAAGTCCCTGTCTTGGGTTGATACAGTTCATTTAGAACTTTATAAGGTGTAGATGTAGTTTATTTCCCCCCTCCAATATGTTTTCCTTTGCATTTGTTGACATTACATTTCATTTGCTATCTTGTTGTCTATTCATCTAGCTTGTTGGGGTCTCTCTGAAGTTCCCGACCGTCTGCTTTGCTTCCGAATAACCTAAATAAGTTTGTGTCATCTGCAGATTTTGATACCTGAATTTATTTCATTTCCTTCCAGGTAATTAAATATTAAACAACACAAAACCTAGTTCAAAACCTTAGGAACCCCTGTTAACTTTTGCCATGATGCAACTTGACCACCAACCTTTGGTTTCTGTCTCGTTGACAGTTTTTGAGCCAAGACAATACTTTGCCTGTCACCTCAACACTACTTAGCTTCCTTAGTTGCCTGCTTTGTCAAATGTCTTTTGTAAGTCTAAATAAATTGTGTCAGCTGGTTATTATTTATCAACTATTTTACTGACATATTCAAAGAATTCTAAAAGATTAGCCCGATTCGATATTCCACTGCAGACTCCATGCTGTTTAGACCCTGACATGATTATATCTGTGTTGTTGCCTGCCCTTTCAGCCAAGCAGATATGGGAAGCCAATAGCTTGCACGTGACACCATCAAGATGATGAAATATGCATATATAAAATAGTCTTCAAATGCGGGTTTCGTCACATAAGAGGAAACATATGGCTTTCCGGTCTTTTTCCACAGTGGAGAGAAATTATCAGGGGCCAGCAGCCCAAACTTAATTGCCTACAAGAGATGGCAGATGACTCAAGCTTTTTCCAGTTGTGGAAAACCGTGTTGTTGTTCTTTAGTGTTTATGTAGGTAGTGGACATGTTCCTGCCTTCTGGCTATGGCATGGTGGAGCCTTCTTTTTTTTTCTGTTGGTCAATGATCTCCCTCTGGCAATGGATGAAGAGCGCGCGTCCATATGGATTATTTTAGCTGAGTATATCAACTGCCTTTGATATCGTTGAGAGTGAGGTTTTGTGGACCCTGGCAGGGTTGGATGGATTTGCTCTTGATTATTTACCTTTCTCTGTGAGATGGGCCAGAAGGTATATATTTTCTCATTTCTCATCTGACTAAGGGGTAGCTCATGTGGGTTATAGCAGCGTTCTAATCTTTCCTCCCAGCTGTTTAACTTTTAGGTGAAGGCGTTACAGGAAATAACGGAACATCTTGAGCTTTGATTACTTGGGAAAATCAGGAAACTTCAACTAATGCAAAATATGTTTCACCCAATTGTTAAGAGACGGTCCTGGCAGAGAGCCTACTACACTCCCTGCACCGTTGATTGTAGTAGTGTTCAGCTCCTGAATACAATTGAAGATATTGGTTCTAACCTTCAAATGCCAAATGGCCCGTGATTACCTCAGATATTGTCTGTCCCCTTGTCCTGATATGATGCCACATCAATTGAGATCAGCCTAGGCTCTTGAACCAACAATATCCTGGTTTCAGTAGGAGACCTAGCAGGTTATTAATATATACATTTCACATATTAAGACATGTGGTCATAGCTGAGATATCTCAGAATTATTTTCCACTTCCAGCGAAGTTTATTATATCTTATGTTTCAAGCTACTAACATTTTGCCGTTATAAAAAAAAGGGGACATGGTTGTTAATAGCAAGCGTTATCGGGTAATTATGAGTATGTGTCTTTGCGAATATGCGCGGGGTAAGCGTCATATATTTATGGTGCAATGGTTATTTAAAAAGCAATTAATCCGTTTCAGATTTGAATATAGAGACAATATATACCAAATTTACAAAATATGCGATGTATATAAAAATAGGACAAAATAGAAAGCGTTTATTTCAATAGCAGGCTAATGATAAAAGGAACTAATGGAAAATAGCCAGCGGTATAGTTAATGGGTTAGTAAAATCTAAGAAACATTTCTGAATCAAGAAAAATAGTTACTGAGATTTAGAAAAATTGAAAGGCATGATTTGCAATTGTACTTACACATTTAGTCACAAGGTGTCGCTGTCGCCTAAAGAGACATTCCAGAAAGAAAGAAAGACACAGCTCCTCCCCCAGAAGCCCTGAAAATCCTCCCTCTCAGCGCGTCAGGCGGGCTCCCGGACGTGTCAGGCTTGGATTAAATTAAACTGCTTTCAAAGCGCATCTTCCCCATTCACTGGAGTCTGCTGGTCCTTCGGTTAAATCGCTGATTCATAAACCGGCACCGCCCAGTGTCCGCGATGGCCCTTCTCCGGCGAGACTCCCTGGTAACCAGGCAGCTGCTGCGGCTGGTTCTGTTGCACACGGCCTGGGAGGTGGGCAGCGGCCAGGTCCGTTATTCCGTGCCGGAGGAATCCAAACACGGCACCTTTGTGGGCCGCCTGGCCCAGGACCTGGGGCTGGAGGTGGCGGAGCTGGTGTCTCGGATGTTCCGGATGGTCTCCAGCGGCAGGAGAGACTATTTTGAGGTAAATTTGCAGAGCGGCGTTTTGTTTGTGAATTCGCGACTAGACAGGGAAGAGCTGTGCGGGCGGAGCCCCCTGTGCGCCATTGACCTGGAGGTGATAGTGGACAAACCCCTGAGGATATTTCACGTGGAAGTGGAGATACAGGATATAAATGACAATGCTCCTGTGTTCCCCGTAACTGAAAAATATCTCAGTATTGCCGAATCGAGACTGCCCGACTCGCGCTTACCACTAGAGGGCGCGTCAGACGCAGATATTGACACAAACTCTCTGTTAACCTATAAACTCAGCCCAAGTGAACATTTCATACTCAATGTTAAATCAAATGATGCCAACAAGAAATCCTTATTGCTGGTGCTAAAGAAACCTCTGGATAGAGAGGAAACCCCTGTATATCGTTTATTACTCACGGCCACTGATGGGGGCAAACCGGAGCTCACCGGCACAGTTCAGCTGGTGATCACGGTGCTGGATGTGAATGATAACGCGCCTGTATTTAATCAGTCCGTTTACAAGATTCGATTGTTCGAAAACGCAGCTAACGGGACATTAGTCATTAAACTCAACGCCACAGATTTGGATGAAGGAAGTAATAAGGATGTTTCATATATTTGTAGCAGTTTCGTTCCTCCCACTGGAGGAGATATGTTTAGTGCAGATCCAAAAACAGGAGAGGTCAGAGTCAAAAACCGTTTGGATTTCGAAGAAATTAATGTATATGACATTCAAGTTGAGGCAAAAGATAAAGGTAATCCTCCTTTGTCAGGACACTGCAACATTGAGTTAGAGGTTTTAGACGTGAACGATAACGCCCCGGAGCTGGCCGTGACTTCCCTTTCCCTGCCGGTGCCGGAGGACGCTCCCCCGGGGACAGTGGTGGCTCTTATTAGCGTCTCTGACCGGGACTCGGGAGACAACGGCAAAGTCACCTGCTCCATCCCCCCGAACCTGCCCTTTCGGCTCCTCTCCACCTTTAAGAATTATCACTCGCTGGTGCTGGCGGAGGCCGTGGATCGGGAGCGAGTGTCTGAATATAAGATCGTGGTGACAGCCAGAGACGAAGGGGCCCCGTCTCTCTCGGCCAGCAGCAGCATTTTGGTGGCGATCTCGGATGTGAACGATAACGCCCCCGCTTTCCCTCAGCCCGTTTACACGGTGTTTGTGAAGGAAAACAACCCGCCCGGGGCCCATCTCTTGACCGTGTCGGCCTCGGACCCGGACCTGCGGGAAAACGCCTTTGTGAGCTACTCGGTGGTGGAGCGAAGTGTGGGAGAGCAGCCCCTGTCCAGCTACATCTCGGTGCACTCGGAGAGCGGGCACATCTATGCCCTGCAGCCCTTGGACTACGAGGAGCTGCAAGTGCTGCAGTTCCAGGTGAGCGCGAGGGACGCCGGGTTGCCGTCGCTGTGCGGGAACGTGACTGTGCAGCTCTTTGTCCTGGATGCAAATGACAACGCGCCCGCAGTGTCCCCGGCTGGCTCGGTCCGCGGCTCGCCAGGGCCCGAGCTGGTTCCGCTGTCGGCCGGCGCAGGGCACGTGGTGGGCAAGATCCGAGCGGTGGATGCGGATTCCGGCTACAACGCGTGGCTTCGCTACGAAGTGCAGGAGCCCGGGGCTGCGGGGCCTTTCCGGGTGGGTGTGTACAGCGGGGAGATCAGCACGACGCGGGCCTTGGAGGAGGCGGACGGCCCCAGCCAGAGACTCGTGATCCTGGTGAAGGACCATGGGGAGCCGGCGCTGTCCGCGACAGCCACTGTCAGCCTGTCCCTGGTGGAGAGTCCCCAGGCTGTGAAATGGGACTCGAGGCCAAGGGGCGGGAGCGAAGGGCCCTTGGTTGACATGAACGTGTCTTTAATGATCGCCATTTGCTCGGTGTCCGGGCTGTTTGTGCTGGTAATTGTCGTGTACGTTGGCCTGAGATGCCACCCGCGTCCGGAAGTGGTGTGCGGGCCTGGGAAAGCCACCCTGGTGTGTGCGAGCGAAGTGGAGAGTTGGTCCTATTCCCAGCGCCAGAGCCGGAACTTGTGTATAGGGGAAGGCACCGCCAAGAATGATCTCATGGTTTTCAGCCCCAACTTTCCTAACTCTACAGAGAATGGGGACAAAGAGAAACATCAGGAGATGACGCCGAATCTCCGTGGAACGGTTAGTGATGTCCTATTTTTAGATCGATTACAACATCCTTTTATTATAGCAGATATTTAAAGGCATTTTATTGATCAATCATCTCATTTTCATTTTGTGAAATAGTAACAATAGTAATAATTTGATACGAATAATCTTTTTTATCGGTTTCTTCACATACTTTTAAATGGTTTTGTGTGTGTAATCCTTCTGCGAGGTGGAGCCAGCAGCAAGGAGGGCTGGGTTTAGTGTCTAGGGGTTCCTTTTCAACAATACAACACAGAACCAGCTGGAGCCCCTACCCAGTGACCTGGAACAATTCACACCACCCTCTGGCAGCCTGTAAGAGCCAATAGCTCCCTTCTCACAAGCACAGATTCTGAGTTTAGCAAAAACTTTTAATGATAGGAAGGAATTAACTCAGCATTAATTTGGGAAAACACCACAACTATTGTTCATAAACACAAACCATGAGGAAAAGACTCACCCCCAAGTAAGTTGGGCAGTGTCCTTTTCCCCTCAGGTTCTTAAGTCCAGAAGCCAAAAAGTCCCTCTAACATGCCTGTCCCTTCTCTGTACGCCACTCATAGTTGCTGTCCTGGGCCACTGCAGCCCTAGAGTTCAGAGGTTCATCCACAGAGTTCACCTCCCACACTGTGTGGAAGTCAGGGCAGGGTAAGGAGGCACCCTACATGCTGAACTGCTCAGGCTCTTGCTCATCACCCCAATGGCTGATTGCCATGCCTTTGCAGGGCTCTGCCCTGGCCCTCTCCAGCAGCTTCTTTGCTGGCCGCTTGCCACACCTCTCTACCAGCCTCCCTGCTGGCTGCTTGCCACACCTCTCCACCAGCCACCCTGCTTGTCATGCCTCTCTGAGCCAGTTGCCCACTCATCAAGATGTTTTCAGGGCTGTCCCCCACTTAACACAGCTCTCTGTGATTGCAGCTTTTAGTGGGAGAGCCTCACTCCTTGTGCATACTGGGCAGTCCTTTGCAATAGAGACACTGTCCCAAAGTAGGTCTAATACTTAGACCTAGGTAGCAGTGATTTCAGCTCTGTAGCCTGTAAGAAGAGTCCCAGTTGAGTCTAAAGTAGCTCTTTTGTTATATTATGGAGAAAGAAAGGATGAAATGGTATATAGGACCCTGAAACAGGGTTCGCACCACCAACCATAAGTACTTGTTCTCTCCTCACCCTTCCTCCCACTGGGCTTTAGAACCCATGTCCCCTGCCTTGCGAGTGCTGTCCAGTTGAGGGTGAGTCCCTCCATTGGGGTATGCCAGGTTCAGTTCTGCTGCCCTTGGTTCACACAACAAGGATAACAACCCTTTATTACTCCTGCCCTAATAACAAGGAGACTGGGGATCCAGCACCAGCCACAAGTGATCATTTGGGCAAACAGTCTCATCATGCTGAGCACCTAGGCAGGGTGGGTGTGTCCATGCAAATGAGATCCGCTTCTGAAGTCTTTTTCCGCAGCTCCCTACTAGATGTCAGGGGGGAGCTCATCCAGACTCTGCTTACAGTTGCATACCCAGAAGGAAAATAATTGGGATAGAATTATTTTCTATGCATTAAAATCTTATGTTAAATAATATTGTTCTTGATGTACTTTGAGTTATGCAGTTTTAGGGTTGTCCAAAAGAATTTTATCTAGAGATTTGCTTCTAATTGGTCCTTATCCTTATCGTTTATATTTCCTAATGGAAGGCTCGATTTCTACATATGAATTTTTATACTTCTTTGTTTGTAGAATGAAAACTGCAGAATTTATGTCCCCATTTGCACTCTGCATTATTATAAAACCTTCTCCTGGAGTAAAACACTTTTATTTGCTTGGGGAATTATAATAACAATTGCTAGTTTATCTTTTGATTCTCATTAGTTATGACCATCGATAGCCCTACGCTTTACTTAAATAAATAACATTTTTCACTTAGACAGCAAAATCTATCTGAAGATGCTGAACTACTTTAGAAAAATGTTAATTAAGATTCTGATTCCACTCCCGGAAATCAAGGGCTAACCTCTCATTGACTTCAGTGATGAAGCCTACCAAAAGCCCTGTGGGTTAGATAGGACTGCCCCCATTTGTAGGTGAGATATTCATATAGGGAAGTGAAATAAATTGCCCATAGTCATACCAGAAGTGTGTGACTAAGGAGGGGATAAAAACCTGACCTCCTGCCTCCCACCCTTCCTCCTTAATCACAAAGGTGCCTATCCTACTCCCTTTAAAATCAGAGAAAAAACTTAACTTGTCTCCCCTGTGAACAGAATGGGCAAAAGACCATTGTGTCTTTGGGTCTCTTCTTGAAACTGGATTATTTTATTGGTCCATTAATTTAATCTTTATATGGGCATATAATACATTTTTTTCTCAAAATGCAGCATGGAAATGGGTTTACAAGATGCGGAAATAATAATTATGTTCTTTTCTGAGCCCTAAAGTGTTCTGTTATATATTGTAACTAAAATAGTAGTTCACTGAAGCTCTGCCAGCCACAGAAATATCTAACTAAACACTCCTTTTAAAACTTAATTTAAAAATTACTAGTCTTTGCTGAGAAAAAATATCAATAGCATTTTTGTATTAAGAATGAAGTGTTATTCATACTAAATACTGGTTTGTAATAACTACTCTTCACTCAAGAAAGACTCAAGAACTGTTGTTTGCTCAAGGCACTCTCCTTCGATGGATGCTTTTATCTTATTTTAAATATAACGTGCTATAAATAGTTGTAAAACAGACTGCCATCCCCTTGGAAGCAAAAATGTTAATCTACCACCTCCTAGTAACAGAAACTAGTTAACTTAATGGAGAGGAGGAAGCATCTTGTCAAAAGTAGGTGTAAACATTGTGTACTGCCATGGAATTTTTTTCTTGGATTTTGTTTCACTCTTGAACATCGATTTGTATGAGAATTGTTATTTATCATAACTTTATGTAGGAAAGTATATTGTTACTTTCACCTTATTTTCTCTGATACTGCAAAAGTTGCTTGCAGATTCTAGTTTCCAAGTTTTAACTTTGTTTTCCAATATTGGATTGTAGAATATAAAATAATTTAAAACTGTATTATTTCTCAGAAAATTACCTTACATTATAATTTTCCCGGTTCCCTTTTCTAACAAAAGACTGTGGACAATAAAAAATTGATTTAAAACAGTTGCAAAATTTAATAATTTTTATATTCAAGTTTACAGAATTGCAAATTGGAAAAGAAAGAAAATAAATATTAAATAATAAGGAAGATTAAAGAAAATGTGTTTAGTCATTGGTCACTTGATAAAATAGGCTCCATTCCCCCCTTAAACAGTAAGGATGCCGGACAGGATGAGACTTGTCTCCATCTGAGAACAACATGAACATGGAATGTGGGCATGCTGAAGAGGACACAGATAGCACTTTCCACTTTCCACACTAAAGAGGGGAGTTATTAGTCTCTCTAGGTGTTTCCTGCTTGAGATAGGAACTGTCAGCTGTGCATACTTTCCTCTCAATAGGAGGAGATAGGAGTTGGCCCTGGCATTTTCCGCTTTATGGAGCCATTTTGTTGTGATGTAGTCCTTAGGCATACAGAGGACATATCCCTGTATTTCTTGTGTGTCCAAAACTTCCAATGATTTTAGCTGAGAGAGACAAGGGTGTGAGGTAGTATCTTCTATTGGACCAACTTCTGTTGGTGAAAGGGTAAGCTCTTGAGCTTCACAGAGCTCTTGTTCAGGTCTATGGAGCTCAGTCCAACACAAGATTACCTCACCTACCTTGTCTTCTTCATATCCTGGGACCAGCACCACTACAACAACACTGCAGACAATGATTTCAATGGGAGTTGTAGGCATACCAGGACTGAAGTTCAGTGCACTAAAATTTCACAACATAACCCTCTGCCCCACATCAGCATGATAATAAAAGAGTTCTCTAGTGACATCATCAGTGAAAACATTGCCCTCAGGTGAAAATAGTTTCTTCAGTTGTGCAGCATGTGCCAGTGGTCTACTAGGTGATCTAATAACTTGTCTGGGGCTATGGTTAATTGCTCTCATATCACTTGATTCCTCTCTTATCTTGATTCTTCAGCACAGGTCACCTTGGTATGACTTGTGGCACTTAGATACCATGATGATAGCTCTTTTAGAAACAGTACTATAGACAGATAGACAAAGAGATAGATTAAGAAAGTAAATGGCTAGAGTGAAGGCAGCAGAAATGGCAATCTCAGGTGGACAAACTATGATAAACAGTTTACATTTTATTCAGTGGCTGTTTCTGAAATAAGACAAGGCTTCTTCACTTGTATCAGAGCATCCTCAGTGTTCTGATCAGTGGAAGTGCTCTGGGAGGAGAACAGCCTGGTAAGTTCAGGCTAGCTTCATAGATATTATCAAGTGCTTTCAGACTAAGCTTGGCTTTTTAAGAGCAGAACCATTGCTGTAGACAAGGTTGAGGGTGCAGCAATGGGTGGTTTCTTTCTTTCTTTCTTTCTTTCTTTCTTTCTTTCTTTCTTTCTTTCTTTCTTTCTTTCTTTCTTTCTTTCTTTCTTTCTTTCTTTCTTTCTTTCTTTCTTTCTTTATTTCTCATTCAGAGTCACTTATTCAGGTTCTAGATATGCTCAGGGAGCATTGGGTTACTCCTCTGTGAACAGGGTCCTTGTTACTCTTAGTTGTTGGGGGATGAGTTCCATTATTGGTGGGTATTAAAATGTCTCCCTTAGGTAAGGTAGGATGCTAGCACCTTCTAGAAAGCAGTTGTTAGGCTTCTGGTCAGGATGCCATTGCTTGATGATGATAATCACATTTATTATTTGCATCTGCTAATTGCCCTTTTACTAATACATGGTATCATGACCATGGAGTGGTTCATGATCATAAATGCCAACCTCAGGGGAGACTTTAAAAAACAGGGCAGACACCCCAAACTGGTTGTGTGTTCTATCACTATATTTCAGCAGTCCAGTAACATTCATTTTCACTTGAGGTGCATTATTAATATTTTATACTAAATGTAATGCTTAACTGCTAAAATAGATGCTTACAATTTTTTTATGAGAGGGTGTATCACCTCATGACATGGCTAGATATTTCCCATCACCTTGTACATGTTGGTTTAATTAAAACATCTTTATTACATATTGTCATTCTGACCTTATCTTTTAGAAGGATGTAACCGTGTCTTAGTGGGTCACAACTGAGAATGCCACATTCAGGACTATCAAGACTAATTCCCCACTCTGGCACTTTGAGTGCAGAAGGCCTGCAAGGACTCTAAAAATTAATACTGGCCACTCCAGGCTTGTATTAAACTCCCAAGGTTACAGCTTTTCTCTGATCTTGGATGGGTAGATGCTGCCACCACCCAAGTGCAAAACCCCTTTGATCACCCAGGAAGGCGCACTTGGGAATTCCTTCCCATGGGGTACCCTCAAGCCCTTTCACCCCCGCCCCCGGGGGAAGAGACGAGAAAGAAAAAAAATCAGCTGTTGCCACCATCTAATTAAACAACATGTGCACCAACCTCTTAAGACAAAAAATCCGATTCTGTTCTCAAAAGGTAAATTATATTAATTAAAAAAAAGAAGAAAATACATCTGGGAACTTATGCTTTTTCAAGATGAAAAAAAAACCAACTGCAAGGATTAAGTATCAAAGATAGCTTTCCTGAGTTCCAGTTTAAAGGTTACAAGCAAAACAAAAGCACCTGGGGTTAGCACAGAGAAGTCCACAAGCCATAAAGAAATAAAACTAAATAAACCTAATTGCATCTTCCTAGACATTTCCAGACCTACTTACATACCTGGGGTTTCAAATGAGTAGTTTCTAGGTATGATACTGAGGATTTTTCATACCTGGCCCCAAGCTTCTTACAGCTTAACTGCTGTCCTGTCTGCCTCTCCCCGAGAGAATAATAACAGACAGACAAAAGGGAGTCTTTGTTCAAATTTTAAAAAGTTCTAGCCTTCCCATTGGCTCTTTCGGCCAGGGGCCCACTCACTTCCTTTTACCAATGCATAGCAGAGAGACTTTTTAAGCCTTTACAGGTAGAGCAATTAGAGAACAGCTACTAAGAGGGATTTCATAACTACTGACTTTCTGGGTTTCCATAAAAGGGAGCTACCCCCCTCCCTTAATTTATCACAAGGACAAACTGCTGAAAAATAGGGCAGATATACCCCAAGACTGATGGCTAATCTCCCATAGGATATATCAAACCAGCAACAAAAGTAAACTTCTGTTTCACCACACTGGCTAACAAGAAGTCAGAAAAGCAGTTTCCTTAAGCATTCCGGTCCTTGTATTACCACTGAAAACACTAAACTTATAGAGATGAGAGGCTCTTTAAAACCAATCTCTTCAAATAGAAAGTTCTTCTGATCCCAAAGGACCAGCCACATACCGAGGTCAATATATAACTTACATCTTACCCAAAAATCATGCTGATACCAATCCTTTAGTATCTAAAAGCTAAAGATTTATTCAAAAGAAAGAAAGAAAGAAAGAAAGGTGAGAGTTAAAAGTGGGTAAAGGAATCAAATACATACAGTAATTGCAAAGTCCAGGCTTGTAGCAGTTGAATAAACTGCTGGATTAATTCAAGTCTCTGGTTGCTTCCAAATCATTGGAAGGTGCTCAGTCCATTGGTTAGAATGCTCTCATTAGTGTAGTCCAGAGGCTGAAGGAGGATAGAGGCTGGAGCAGGATAGAGGCAAAATGGAGGGGTTTCCAGAGCCATTTATATCCTCTACCATGTGGCGGGAACCCTGTTGATTTAAACAAAAACCTCAGCACAGGTAGTGGAGAATCACGAGTGACCAGAGAATTTTTGGAGTCACATGGGCAAGTCACATGTTCATGCCCAATTTTGCTCAGTCATTGCAGGAAGCCATTATCTATATTCTAGACAGCACGTTTACAGGACAGTCCACTCAGTATAGATGGGCATCTCCCATGGTCCATTGTGAATTTAGTGTCCTTTTGATGGGCCGCTCATTTTGAATAGCCCCTCCAAGATGTGCTGGCTAGCTACTTCATGGATGTTACCCAGGAGCAAACATTTGAAATCCAGGTATACAGCCAATATTTATAACTTCAAATACAAAAATGACACATGCCTACAAATAGCATAATCAGAACCAGAAAATCATAACCTTTTAATAGACACCTCACTTGACAACCTTTGTACAAGATTTGTTGCAAATATATAACAGTGGTTGTAACAATGATCTATATGGTCCTATTTTAACCAGAGATTGTCACAAGGAGTCAGTGTGTTCCTGTTACTCATAGGGAATGTTTTTGTACCATTATTGATATCAGGATGTTCTGGTACCACTTGATATGGGGATGTGTTTGCGTGAGTACTCTGTACCTAGCACTTCTTAGGAATGTATATTTCTGCAATATAAGCCATTTTCTTTCCTGACTCTGTGAGCAGGTCCTGCCTCTTGCTCACAGCTTGTCTTTGCTTTATATCAGTAAAGCTTCGACTACTATTTTAGCCTAGGGCTCAGGAGTCATACCAATCCTTTGATACAAGATCTTATGTCTCAGGCTGTCTTTCTACTACATAGTCTAAACACTAACACATCCTTACAAGTCTAACATCTATCCTGAACAGTACTCACGTACAGGAGAACTGGTCTGGTTTCCAGCCATGAATTTGTCAGTGCTCAGTTGATGCCTACAGCCTTAGCAAGAGACAGCACCTGGTCTATCATTGTCAAACATGGAATACTCCTGGGGGAATTTTGTGCCACTGTGAATGTGCAGAATTCATATGTCCTGCAGAATTTTTTTCTCTGCAGAAAATTCTCTTCTGCCCAAGAAGTGCTGCCATTCCACCTTTTACCCATCAGAGGCGGCTGTGGTGCAAAAACAGCATGAATGGTACCACAATGGCCTCTGGTGGACAAAAGCAGAACTGCAGTTCTTCTGGGGCAGAATGTATTTTCTGTGGGGAAAAAAAATTCTGTCCCTGCGTAGTGGCACAGAATTTCGCCAGGAGTAGAAGTTCATCACAGCACCCTGCCCGTGGAGCCAGGTTAGGACAGATAGAGTGGGGCACATGGGTTGCTGGGGTGTGAATGTCACACACTAGGATTCAGAATAGCTAGTGAGGGGACAGAGTGGGGTGCAGACTCAGGAGCTAGTGGTGTGGCAGCATTGATCCAGCAGTTGAATAGGAGTGGGGGTGCAAGGCTACATGGGAACAGGGATGGGGAGCTTCAGGGACACATGGGGATGGGGGAGGAGGCTGCAGATATCCATGGGAGTGTGGGGACAGGGACAAATGTGCCTGACTGTATGGGAGAGGCTTAGTGTCAGCCAGCATCTTCATGGAGGAGGCTCCCAAACTCCCTAAAAATCCTGCCTCTCCCCCCCAAAAAATATTCCATATTTCTCCCAGCTGCACACAACAACCCTCCAGGTTCACTCCAGGCTCCTTTCCTTTCCCTCAGCTTCTCTGTTATCTCTGACTCCCCTAAGCCTTTGCACTGCTTCTGACAGGTCCAGGAGATACAGTTCTATATTGTAATTTAAATGGAATATGCATAGTAAGGAATCTATTTGTAAAAAAGAAATTATTAGAATCTTTTTTGTCTTTATTGTTACAGATATACTTGCTGACAGACATTTTGAAATAAATTACCAAAATAGTTGAAATTGGCATGATTATATTTTGTTATTTTGATAAATAAAATATGCAGAATTTTAAAGTATTGTGCACAGAATTTTTAATGTTTTGGCACAGAATGTTTAATTTTTTGGCACAGAAATCCCCCAGGAGTAATGGAACTAGTTTTTCACTCAGAGTGTTATTAGACTGTGGAACTTGTTGCTACGGGATGTTGTTGAGGCCAAGAATTTAGCAAGACACAAAGACGGATTGGACTTCTAGTCAGCTAACAAAAATAATCAGAATAATAATAGTTAATGTTAAAAAGTTTTTGAAGGCATATAAAACCTCCAGCTTCAGGGTTTAAGACAATTTCTAAGGTTAGGGATTAAGATGAGAAATTTATGGAGGACAAAGCAACAAAGAGTCCTGGGGCACCTTATAGACTAACAGATGTATTGGAGCATAAGCTTTCGTGGGTGAATATCCACTTTGTCAGACGCAGTCACCCATGAAAGCTTATGCTCCAATACATCTGTTAGTCTATAAGGTGCCACAGGACTCTTTGTTGCTTTTTACAGATCCAGACTACCCCTCTGATACATGGAGGACAAATTATCCCATCTTTTCCTATTGTCTGGTTTCTTTCACTTTTCTCTGAAGCATTTGTTATTGGCCCTGTTGGAGACAGGATACTAGACAAGTCTGATCCAGAATTACATTTTTTGTGTTCCTGTGATCCAGCTCTTCTTGACCCCAATCAATATAGCTTTAGACTTGGATATGGTGAGGATACTGTACTTACCTTGTATATCAGTCCTCTCCTGCAATGGATGAAGATCAAGTGTCCATATTGATTATTTTTAGACAATTCTATCAGCTGCCTTTGAAAGTCTTGACAATAAGATTATTGACATGGCTGTTAACACTGGCCAGGTTGGAGAGAGAGTTGGATTTGATTGACTTAATTCCTTTTTCTGTGAAAGGATTTAGCGTTGGATGGTTTCTTATCAGCCCAAGGGGACTCGTGGATTACTATTCTTATCCCTCCTTTTCAATGTGCACATGAAGCTATTAGGGAACATAGTGAGGCAGTTTCACCTGTGAAGGTCTTCAGATGGTTCAGTTGCTAGGAGTTATGATGCTTGGGTAACATACAGATTATTCTGGTTGGATTGGCAAAAATAATGGGAAGAAATGGCAGAAGTAGTGTCCTTTTTCTAAGACTAGAGTGTTGGATCATTTTTTGTTTCTGTGATTCATAGATCATAGTTTCTATAGAATAGTTTAGTCCACAGTTTCTGTGGAATCTTCAGGTGCTCCTAGAAATCTAGTTAGCAATGACTCAGAGTGGCTTTTGCCATTTATCCTTGGCCAGGAATTTGCATCCTTTTATTTTGGATGTGGTCTGTACCACAGTAATCCATGCTTTTATCATTTCCATATTGGATTCCTGCAATTCTTTCTACATTGGGTAACCTGCAAGACACCCAGAAACATCAGCTATTGCAGAACATAGTTGCCTGCTTGATGGTGCTTCTCACAGTGTGTATTATCCTCGTTCTGCATTAATTGTATTAGTTTGCACTTGCAGCTTAATTCTATGTGCAATTTAGGTTGTTGAATTTAGCCTAATAAGGTCTAAATATTTTATTTCTTAGGTATCTCAGGGACTGCCTCTTTCCTCATACAATCAGAAGTGAAATCAGATTGCCTGTCTGCTCCACTGAGATCAGCTGAGGCACCTGAACCCATAGGATCCTATTTAAAATTGGGAGGGGACTGGAAGCCAGATATTTTTCACTGTGGGGCCCCTGAATCAGGTTGTTGTTGGCATTCATGGAGCAGCTGCAGATGGAATGCCACTTTTGGGCCCAAGAAACAAGCACTGACCGGTGGGATTGCATCATAATGCAAATTTGGGACATTGAGCAGTGGCAGAACTTTTAGATGCACAAGGCCACATTCCTGGATCTGTGCACTGAGCTCACCCCAGCCCTCCAGCACATACACACCAAAGATGCCAGTGTCCGTATGCTGCTAGTCTGTGTACTGCAAAGGTGCCTGCTGAAGTTCTCACTGAGTGGCATGGGAAAGTGTCCTACCACAGAAGAAATAAGGCAGCCCTCCCTAGAAACTTTGGGCAGAGGATTGCAGAGCACCTCCATGAAAATTTCATCAAGTTCTCTCAGGAGAGACAGAGGGACATACCTCTGAGCATAAACTAACTGCTCGATAGGTCCCCCCCAGTCCTGCCTAACTTTGGATGGGAAAGAAAAGCAGATAGCAGCCTTACTTCTCTTGGTTGTACCACTACCCCTTCTAGCAGAAGTATATGAATGAAAAGCCAAATGTTGTGTCCTGCTTCTTTGGGGGCGCCATCCATGTAATTGAAAATTCATCTACATACTTACCCAAGTTTCCTTCTCCTGCATCAAGTTCATCTGTGCTCAAATGGCTGAAATGGCTGTACTATGGTAGTGTCAAAAACAGGTCCTGGCATGCTGTGTAGCTGGATCCCCCTGTTGCCTGTCCCTCATGCCCCTCCTCCTTTTACTTTTCCACCACCTTTTTCTCCTCACTGTACATGACAGGCCTGTGACTCAGGCTTCTTGGAGGTATCCACGGTGCTGTGGTGTTGTCTCTGCTGAGTCTGGCATGCAGCTCTTTGTAAAAACAGCAGGTCTGCAACTTGTCATGAGATCAATTGTTGGCCTCCCCAACCTTCTGGTATGCCTGCCACAGCTCCTTGGCTTTCATGTGGCACCTCTGCTGAGCCCTGTCATAGACTTTTTCCTGCATCCCCTGATCAAGCTGCTCATAGATGTTAATGTTTCTATGGCTGGTTCAGAGCTGTGACTGCACAGCCTTTTCTCCCCATTTTCCAGGTGATCCAATATCTCCTGTCTACTACAGGCAGGAGTGCGTCTGGTGCATGTTGCCGGTATGGTCAGCTGGGCAGTTGCACTCAACAGTAGAGAGCTTGTAGGTGTGCTCACCAAGCTGGACAGTCACGAAACAGGACTTCAAAAAATTTTCAGGGCTTTAAAGGGCAGGGGAGAGATTTCGGTCTCCATGACAACAGGCAGTGACGTTCACAATGGTGATCAAAGCATTCAGTGTCTGGAATTGTGGGACAGCTGCTGGAGGACTGTTAGGATCAACATAAGTAACATAGTGTCTACACATGCACTGCATTGACTTAAGTACATCATTCATGGCTCTGTGCTACAAGGGAGGTGGTGTTACTATGTCAGTGTAACAAGGTGTTTACAGTAGTGGGAGACCAACTTATGTGTAGTTGCATGCACAAATAGATAGATGTAAGCTGCCTTGCATTGACCTAACTTTGTAGTGCGGACCATGTCTTAGAGTGGAGTAGTGAATTTTGATTTGGACATTAGTTTCAGTTTGTGCAGAGTTTATTCATTAATTTTGTTGAAATTAGAAAGCAAGCAAGCAAGTCCAAAACACACATATAAACTCTCACAGGTTTCACAAAACTATTGAAAAAGGTGGGAAAACTTACCCTTTTTATAGTTTTAATCAGTGAGGAATGGACAGTGTTGTCCTGGTATCTATCTTGTAAATATTAAGTCAAATTTCATAGTTAATATCTCACAGAACTATGATGCTGGTTAAAGATGGAGTGAATTTCTGACATCACCATTTACTAATAAATATTTTCCCCATGATAACTATGTGAGATTATGGAACTAGTAGAGGAGCTGTTGGAGTGAAATTGGGAGAAAAAATATTTATTTTAAATTGTGGCTTCAAAATTAAGTTTAATAGTTGATTTACTTATATGTCTGACTGGGAGGTAAGAAAATGTAAATATGATTATATGAATATTATAAAAAATTACACATTATACAATCAGTTGTCAGTCGTTCCCAAAACGATGAAAATATATTTTACTGCCTAATGCACTGATGTAAAATAAGTAAAAATTCCGTAAAGAAATTTTGTTAGCAGAGTAGTGAAAGATGAAAGACCTGATTAAGTAGAAAAGACAATATATGGGGAAAAATCTTCGCTGTTGTATTTACACATTCTGTCACAAGGTGTCGCTGATGTCTAAAGAGACTTTTCAACAGGAAAGAAATATACAGCTCCTCCCTCAGAAGACTTGAAAACCCTGCCTGTCAACGTGTCAGGAGGGCTCTCCCGGATGTGAGAGGGTTGGATTAAATAAACTGTTTTCAAAGGTACCTCATCCTCCTCATTAACTGGACTCTGCGGTTCGCTCAGTTAAACAACTGGCTTATAAACCCGCACCCCGTGTCCGCGATGGCTGTTTTCCGGCGAGACTCCCTGGTAACCAGGCAGCTGCTGCGGCTGGTTCTGTTGCACTCGGCCTGGGAGGTGGGCAGCGGCCAGGTCCGTTATTCCGTGCCGGAGGAATCCAAACACGGCACCTTTGTGGGCCGCCTGGCCCAGGACCTGGGGCTGGAGGTGGCGGAGCTGGTGTCTCGGATGTTCCGGATGGTCTCCAGCGGCAGGAGAGACTATTTTGAGGTAAATTTGCAGAGCGGCGTTTTGTTTGTGAATTCACGACTAGACAGGGAAGAGCTGTGCGGCCAGAGCCCCCTGTGCGCCATTGACCTGGAGGTGATAGTGGACAAACCCCTGAGGATATTTCACGTGGAAGTGGAGATACAGGATATAAACGACAATGCTCCTGTTTTTTCGGTAAACGAACAAAACCTGAGTATAGCAGAATCACTAACGCTTCCAGGTTCGCATTTCCCGCTAGAGGGCGCGTCTGACGCAGATATTGGTACAAACTCGAGGCTGACCTACAAGATCAGCTCAAGCGAACATTTCATTGTAGAAGAGAAAACGAAGGAGAAAAGCAAATCTTTAATGCTTGTGTTAAAGAAACCTCTTGATAGGGAGAAAATCCCTGCGCATCATTTATTACTCACCGCTATTGATGGGGGCAAACCGGAGCTCACCGGCACAGTTCAGCTGGTGATCACTGTGCTGGATGCCAATGACAATGCCCCTGTATTTAATCAATCTGTTTATCAAATCAGATTATTGGAAAATGCAGCTAACGGGACTTTAGTCATAAAACTCAACGCCACTGACATGGATGAAGGCATTAATAAGAATATTTCCTATTCGTTTACCAACCATGTTCCTCCAAAAATAAGAAAAGTTTTCCGCATAGAACAAAATAGTGGAGAAATCAGCGTTAAAGGAAATATAGATTTTGAAGATATTAATCGGTTTGAAATTCAAGTTGAGGCAAAGGATAAGGGGAATCCACCGTTAGTGGGACACTGCAAAGTTTTGATAGACGTTTTGGACGTGAATGATAACGCCCCGGAGCTGGCTGTGACTTCCCTTTCCCTGCCGGTACCGGAGGATGCTCCCCCGGGGACAGTGGTGGCTCTTATTAGCGTCTCTGATCGGGACTCGGGAGACAACGGCAAAGTCACCTGCTCCATCCCCCCGAACCTGCCCTTTCGGCTCGTCTCCACCTTTAAGAATTATCACTCGCTGGTGCTGGCGGAGGCGGTGGATCGGGAGCGAGTGTCTGAATATAAGATCGTGGTGACAGCCAGAGACGAAGGGGCCCCGTCTCTCTCGGCCAGCAGCAGCATTTTGGTGGCGATCTCGGATGTGAACGATAACGCCCCCGCTTTCCCTCAGCCCGTTCACACGGTGTTTGTGAAGGAAAACAACCCGCCCGGGGCCCATCTCTTGACCGTATCGGCCTCGGACCCGGACCTGCGGGAAAACGCCTTTGTGAGCTACTCGGTGGTGGAGCGAAGTGTGGGAGAGCAGCCCCTGTCCAGCTACATCTCGGTGCACTCGGAGAGCGGGCACATCTATGCCCTGCAGCCCTTGGACTACGAGGAGCTGCAAGTGCTGCAGTTCCAGGTGAGCGCGAGGGACGCCGGGTTGCCGTCGCTGTGCGGGAACGTGACTGTGCAGCTCTTTGTCCTGGATGCAAATGACAACGCGCCCGCAGTGTCCCCGGCTGGCTCGGTCCGCGGCTCGCCAGGGCCCGAGCTGGTTCCGCTGTCGGCCGGCGCAGGGCACGTGGTGGGCAAGATCCGAGCGGTGGATGCGGATTCGGGCTACAACGCGTGGCTTCGCTACGAAGTGCAGGAGCCCGGGGCTGCGGGGCCTTTCCGCGTGGGTGTGTACAGCGGGGAGATCAGCACGACACGGGCCTTGGAGGAGGCGGACGGCCCCAGCCAGAGACTCGTGATCCTGGTGAAGGACCATGGGGAGCCGGCGCTGTCCGCAACAGCCACTGTCAGCCTGTCCCTGGTGGAGAGTCCCCAGGCTGTGAAATGGGACTCGAGGCCAAGGGGCGGGAGCGAAGGGCCCTTGGTTGACATGAACGTGTCTTTAATGATCGCCATTTGCTCGGTGTCCGGGCTGTTTGTGCTGGTGATTGTCGTGTACGTTGGCCTGAGATGCCACCCGGCTCCGGAAGGGAGCTGCGAGCCTGGGAAAGCCACGGTGGTGTCCTCGAGCGAGTTGGGGAGTTGGTCCTATTCCCAGCGCCAGAACCGGAACTTGTGTGTAGGGGAAGGCACCGCCAAGAATGATCTCATGGTTTTCAGCCCCAACTTCCGTCACTGTGCAGAGAACGGGGCAAAGGAGACGCCCAATCTGTGCGGCACGGTTGGTTAAATAATATTTCTCGCCACAATACTTTGTTTCCAGTGTCTCACTGTGGATTATTTTAAAGTAGTTAGTAGTGATTCTCCAATGAATTTATATTTTTGTAAAATGCGTGTTTGAATGACGAATTATGAATCTTTTTAGCGATCCAACTTTCCGTGTGTTGCTTTTGGGTGTGTACTTCGGATACTGTTTTTTAAACATAAGTGTTTTTTTAGTAGCATTCGAATGAATTTCGAAACATGTCAGTTAGAATGGATTAAAGCCAAAGGATATAATATTATGCATGTAAATTTGCAATTGTGTTGGCTATCGTTTGCCCTTTTTTTAGTAGCACCATCTGCGCTGTTAATTCCATGAGAAACACTATATTTTTTTATGAAGAAGAAATAAATAGCCATGATCTGGTGGTAGCATCCGTGTTCTTTGCCTGGGGAGTATTCCTCCAAGAATTACTTCCTTATAATTTTTGTTATTAGACATGGCTCTTTATATACTTCTTGACTGATAGTTTCCATTGATGACGACGACACCGTGAAGAACAATACTTTGGAATGGTTTAATACGTTCCATCTGAAGAAGCCAAAACATCTTAAAGCATTAGGATGAGCTAAAATGTAACGCTTTATTCCGACTTTATTCCCGCTTTATTCCCACTGAAAACCTATTATAATTGAATCTTAAAGCTTCAAAATTGGGTTGAAGTGGGACATGACTGGTGAACAGTCTGGGTGCTGGCTCTGAATTACTCCTAACCGTGCCACCACAACTTATATGCAATTATCCCCTTACTTCTGTGGGAAAACTGAGACCCAGAGCAGTGAAGTGAGGTGTCCAAGGTTACAGAAGGTTTGCAACGGATACAGAAACATAGTGTAGAATTCATGGCTGCCAGTCTTGCTTCTTGCCTAGAAAATCATTTTTCCTTTCTTTGGATCTCCTCTGAAATTTGGTGATTCCAATTTTCCTTTATCATTTTCTCTCCTGCTTATTACATGTTATTTGTTCTCTTTTAAATGCAGTTCAGAAGTGTTTACCAATTTTTGTTTGAGTTTTTATGCTGGTCTTTTTTAGACCATCAACCTAAAGCACTTTAGTATGAAATCTCTTTCAAGATTCCAGAGAATCTAGGGAAGCATCCAAATGAATGTAATGATATACCCATATTTTAAAATTTTCTGTTTCTAAAGTATTCTTTATGGCTTTCAGGATAAACCAGTAGATACATCCTAGTGAGAAATACCTGGGTGTACCTCTTATCAAAAAAGTATAGGATTTTATTTTAGGGCTATTGATTAATTGCAGTTAACTCATGCGATTAACTCAAAAAATTAATCACACTGTTAAACAACAGAATACCAATTGAAATTTATTAAATATTTTGGATGTTTTTCTACATTTTCATATATATTATATTCTGTGTTGTAATTTAAATCAAAGTGTATATCATTTTTATTACAAATGTTTGCGCTATAAAAATGATAACCAAAACAAATAGTATTTTTCAATTCACCTCATACAAGTACTGAAGTGCAATCTTTGTTGTGAAAGTGCAACTTACAAATGTAGATTTTTTTGTTACATAACTGCACTGAAAAACAAAACAATGTAAAACTTCAGAGCCTACAAGTCCACTCAGTCCTACTTCAGTCAATTGTTAAGACACAAAAAGGGTTGTTTACATTTACAAGAAACAATGCTTCCCTCTTCTTATTTATAATGTCACCCAAAAGTGAGAACAGGCATTTGCATGGCAGGTTTGTAACTGGCATTGCAAGATATTTACATGCCAGATGTGCTAAACATTTGTATGCCCCTTTATGCTTCAGCCACCATTCCAGAGGACATGCTTTCATGCTGATGACGCCCATTAAAAATAATGCATTAATTAAATTTGTGACTGAACTCCTTGGGAGAGAATTGTATGTCCCCTGTTCTGTTTTGCCTGCATTCTGCCATATATTTAATGGTATAGCAATCTTGGATGATGACCCAGCACATGTAGTTCATTTTAAGAACACTTTCACTGCAGATTTGACAAAACTCAAAAAATGTACCAGTGTGAGATTTCTCAAGATAGCCACAGCACTCGACCCAAGGTTTAAGAATCTGAAGTGCCTTCCAAAATCTGAGAGGGATGAGGTGTGGATCATGCTTTCAAAAGTCTTAAAAAAGCAACACTCTGATGCGGAAACTACAGAGCCTGCACCACCATAAAAGAAAATCTGCCTTCTGCTTTTGGCATGTGACTCAGCCCTCGTCCAGACTAACCCGCGGCATCGGCGGGTTAAAATCGATTGCTCGGGGATCGATATATCGCGTCTAGTCTGGACGCGGTGTATCGATCCCCGAGCGCGCTTACATCGATTCCGGAACTCCATCAATCCGAACGGAGTTCCGGAATCGACACGGAGAGCCGCGGACATCGATGCAGCGCCGTCCAGACTGGTGAGTACCTCGATTTTAGAAATTCGACTTCAGCTACGTTATTCACGTAGCTGAAGTTGCGTATCTAAAATCGATTTTAATTTCTAGTCTGGACGTGGCCTCAGATGATGAAAATTAACATGCGTTGGTCTGCACTGCTTTGGGTTGTTATCAAGCAGAACCCATTATCAGCATGGACACATGTCTTCTGAAATGGTAGTTGAAGGTTGAGACATATGAATCTTTAGTGCATCTGGTACGTAAATATCTTGCGATTCCGGCTATAACAGTGCCATGTGAATGACTGTTCTCACTTTCAGGTGACATTGTAAAAAAGAAGAGGGTAGCATTATTTCCTGAAAATGTAAACAAACCTCTTTGTCTGAGTGACTGGCTGAACAAGAAGTAGGACTGAGTGAACTTGCAGGCTCTAAAATTTTACATTGTTTTATTTTTGAATGCAGTTTTTTTGTACATAATTCTAAATCTGTAAGTTTAACTTTCACCATAAAGAGATTACACTACAGTACTTGTATTAGATGAATTGAAAAATACTATTTAAAATATTTCTTTTGGTTTTTTTTTACAGTGCAAGTACTTGTAATAAAAAAAAATAAAGTGAGCCCTGTACACTTTGTAATCTGTGTTTTAATTGAAATCAATATATTTGAAAATGTAGAAAATACTCAAAAATATTTAAATAAATGGTATTCTAGTATTGTTTAACAGTGCAATTAATCGCAATTAATTTTTAAAATCTCTTGACAGCCCTATTTTATGTTATTTATTGCAGATTTTATAATAGAACAATTTTTGTTTACCAGTGTGTTTTTAGCTTTTACATTGATTTTATTACTTGGAAGTTCTCCATTTCCTAATAATACACAAGTAAATAACTGAATGAGTGTGTGTCTTCGAGAATCTTACAAAATACCATTCATTATGATGAACTGCTTCTTTTGGATTTTATTTAAAAATGAACAATGGTTATTTAACTTCCTTTCTATGAGTCATTTCCAGCTTTTGGTTTTCAGATTCCATTTCGGTTTCTTTTTCAATAGTAATGGATTCTGGAACATGGAAAATAATGCAGTTTTACAACCTTTAAAAAAGAATTACAGTAACTTATTTTTATACCTTCATTTCTACAGAAAGTCAACAAGTAACTACTAAGAGTGAGAGATCCTGTGCTTAGAGAACTAAGAGTTGTTTTAGGAGGAAATAGTTACAGAATGCATCTCGTTTTGCCTAGTAAATTTAACAGAATTACAAAGTGGAAAAGATACTACATTAGAAAATAAATAAAAATAGTGAAGAGAACATCTTAATATATTTATCCTGTTATTTTTTCCCTTTGTATGCAGGGAACATTTTTTGGGTGGTGTGTAGCTAGCTAGCTGTGACTTCGAACAGTTTTTCGATACACAATATGACTGATTTAATTTGTGCCGTTAGTAAGCATGGTATACATTGGAAGATAATCCTTTATTTCTGATAACTTTATTGGCATGTGACTGAAATAACCAAAAAAAATGTACTGACATAGTGACTATATATACCCTAACTATCCGCCAGGAGGAGACAGACAGCTGTACAAACGTCTTCCATTTTCAAATATATTGATTTCAATTAAAACACAGAATACAAAGTGTACAGGGATCACTTTATTTTTTTTTTATTACAAGTACTTGCACTGTAAAAAAAACCCCAAAGAAATATTTTAAATAGTATTTTTCAATTCATCTAATACAAGTACTGTAGTGTAATCTCTTTATCGTGGAAGTTAAATTTACAGATTTAGAATTATGTACAAAAAAACTGCATTCAAAAATAAAACAGTGTAAAAGGAGGAGTTATCAATCTCCTCGGGTGTCTCCTGCTAGGAAGAGGAGTTGACCAGCTGACCTGTCTTTCCTGTCACCAAGAGTGGATGAAAGTTCGTGCCAATACCTTCAACATGGGAGAAGCCGTTCTAATGTGCTGACTTATTTGAGCATTAAATAGGTCTGTTCCCGCTTTCTTTGTACATCCCAAGCTTCTAATAGACAAATGTAAAGCAAAACAAATCGCACATGGGTGCAGTAGATTATAGTGCACACAAAAATGCAAAAGGGAAAGAAATAGTCACTGTCTCAAATAATATCAATTTTTAAAAATGGTGTCATATAAAATAAGTTTATAGTATCGCCTTAGCCTTTGGTTCTAGTAACATAGCCCAAGACCAAAACTAGTCTTCTACTATTTTACTGATATTGCCTATAATTATTATTATATATATACAGCAAAGTATTTACAAACACCTGTAGTTAAGTTGCCTAAACATTTGCGTTCTCAATGGCCTTTTCCAGTTGCTTATAACCTGCTCTAACTTTTACCTTTTTAGTTTAAATTGCAGGTTTAGTCAAAGTAGAGAGCAAAAGATAGTTACAACGGATTGTTTTTACATAAAAACAGAGTAAAATCTATTATTTTCCTTAAATATGTAACATTTCTGAAAACAGCTCTAGTGCCTAAATAAGTGGTTTGTAAAAACTTTAAAGTAGGGGGGCATATGTGGTTTTCAGTGATCTGTTGAAGTGGTTTTGAGATTTGCTGACTTTAAAAAGGATTGGGAAACATACTTTGAACATATGCACTGGTTGCTGTTTTCTTTCTAATGATATCCTGATGTTCCGTTCGCATTGTGTAAATGTGTGCATGTAACTGATACTTTTTGTTTTAGTATCCGGTATCACTTATGTTCTACTGGCTCCCGACGTGCATGTGTAAGAAAGTTAAGAAGAATTTAACATTTAATATTAAGTGTCTATGTAATGTGGTCTGCGAAAGTGTGTGCCGATAAAGATAGGGCTGTAAAGGAGCCCTGCATAGTCCCACGTGAAATCTGAAGCTATGTAGTAATGAGGGTATAGCCATACCTCATTATGTACGTTCTAATCTATGTATTGTGTGATGCAGGACTCCAGATAAGCCCTAGTTTTAGAGAGTGCACATATTGTACAGGCCAAGGCCTTTCATTTCTGCCTAAAAACAGAATGGAAGTTATTTGTTTTTGTCAATTTTATTTTTGAAAAACGTAGGAAATTCCATTAACACAATGTTGAAGAACACTAAGATTGCACAAGAAAGCCCTCAGAGATCGGGAAATGCCAGCATTCAGGTTTCTAACACATCGATAACTGTGCTCATCTATGCATATGCATTAAAATGCGGTCTTTAATTAAATACTTCGAGTGGTTTCTTCTGCAGTTTAAAAAGGTTGTAAAGTGAATGAGGAAGACGTCCAGAAAATAATCGCCTTCACTTTGCGTAGAATAATAATCTGCAGGTAAGGCAGAGAGTAACTGGCAAAACAATAAGAGTAAAAATAAATATTAAACAGCTCCCATATTTACTGAGTGCCACGTTTCCTCTGCACTGATGTAAATAAACATTTAGGAACTTGTGGAAAACCAGCTCAAGGGCAATGCACAATTTCAGTAATTTAAGCCTTCAAAATAAAACTATGCTTCTATACACAGAATTTCACCTTGAATGACGTAGTTAAAGAAGCCAGCCCAACCAACCAACCAATCAACTAACGATGTAATAAAATAATAATAGCAGAATCTACGTGAATATTCACAAGGGAGAAGAATTTGGTGTTTCCTGAGATTTGAACGCTTTCCTTTCAAACCTCCATGTTCTTTCAGTATTTTGTGGTCTGTCCGAGTCGGAGATAACGGTAGCTACGTATCTCTATAAGATAAACATAAGATATAGAGATATGAAGATGTAGATGCGTGTGTTAGTGGAAGTGCATTAGAAGGTAGTGCAAGATCAAGTGATGAAATCTTTAAAGATCTGAAAGGGAAACGATTAAAACACCTTTCTAAATGTAAGGAACCCCAGACTTCTTTTGGTAGTTCAGCTATATTTCTGTCTGTTGCCAAATATTATCTCCTATCATGAGCACGGAACGAAATAAAGTTCGAAGGGATCTCTTCCGTGATAACTTGGCGGGCGGAGGGAAAGGAGGAGGAAGAGAAGATGACAAAACCGTATGCTTGAACTCTCTGGATTAAAGAAGACATAGTTTGGAAGTTATAAACTACGGAAAGGTCTGAAACACAAGGTGTCGCTGTCGCCTAAAACGACACTTAAACAGGAGAAAACACACAGCTCCTCCTTCAGAAGCTCTGAAAATCCAGCCTTTCAGCGCATCAGGCAGACTCCCGGATGTAACAACTGAATTTAATTAAACTGTTTTCAAACCTGCAACGCATCCTCCTCATTGCCAGGATTCTGCGCGTTCGCTCAGTGAAAACACTGATTTCTAAGTAGTCCGCGATGGCCCTTCTCCGGCGAGACTCCCTGGTGATCAGACAGCTGCTGCGGCTGGTTCTGTTGCACACGGCCTGGGAGGTGGGCAGCGGCCAGGTCCGTTATTCCGTGCCAGAGGAATCCAAACACGGCACCTTTGTGGGCCGCCTGGCCCAGGACCTGGGGCTGGAGGTGGCGGAGCTGGTGTCTCGGATGTTCCGGATGGTCTCCAGCGGCAGGAGAGACTATTTTGAGGTAAATTTGCAGAGCGGCGTTTTGTTTGTGAATTCGCGACTAGACAGGGAAGAGCTGTGCGGGCGGAGCCCCCTGTGCGCCATTGACCTGGAGGTGATAGTGGACAAACCCCTGAGGATATTTCACGTGGAAGTGGAGATACAGGATATAAATGACAATGCTCCTGTGTTCCCCGTAACTGAAAAATATCTCAGTATTGCCGAATCGAGACTGCCCGACTCGCGCTTCCCACTAGAGGGCGCGTCAGACGCAGATATTGGCACAAACTCTCTGTTAACCTATAGACTGAGTCTAAATGAATATTTCACTTTAGATTTGCAAAAGAACGACGAACACAGTGATGGTTTAGTCCTTGTATTAAAGAAATCTCTGGACAGAGAGGAAACCCCTGTGTATCGTTTATTACTCACGGCCACTGATGGGAGCAAACCGGAGCTCACCGGCACAGTTCAGCTGGTGATCACGGTGCTGGATGTGAATGATAACGCGCCTGTATTTAATCAGTCCGTTTATAAGATCCGATTGTTCGAAAATGCAGCTAATGGGACATTAGTCATTAAACTCAACGCCACAGATCTGGATGAAGGAATTAATAAGGATATTTCATACTCCTTCAGTAGTTTTATTCCTCTAAGTGGAAGAGATGTCTTCACAATAGAACCGAATACCGGTGAGATCCGAATTAAAGGGCACTTAGATTTCGAAAAAAATAAAGTATATGATTTCCAAATTCAGGCTGACGATAAAGGTAATCTTCCTTTGTCAGGACACTGCAAAGTTTTGATAGACGTTTTGGACGTGAATGATAACGCCCCTGAGCTGGCCGTGACTTCCCTTTCCCTGCCGGTACCGGAGGACGCACCCCTGGGGACAGTGGTGGCTCTTATTAGCGTCTCTGACCGGGACTCGGGAGACAACGGCAAAGTCACCTGCTCCATCCCCCCGAACCTGCCCTTTCGGCTCGTCTCCACCTTTAAGAATTATCACTCGCTGGTGCTGGCGGAGGCCGTGGATCGGGAACGAGTGTCTGAATATAAGATCATGGTGACAGCCAGAGACGAAGGGGCCCCGTCTCTCTCGGCCAGCAGCAGCATTTTGGTGCCGATCTCGGATGTGAACGATAACGCCCCCGCTTTCCCTCAGCCCGTTTACAGGGTGTTTGTGAAGGAAAACAACCCGCCCGGGGCCCATCTCTTGACCGTGTCGGCCTCGGACCCGGACCTGCGGGAAAACGCCTTTGTGAGCTACTCGGTGGTGGAGCGAAGTGTGGGAGAGCAGCCCCTGTCCAGCTACATCTCGGTGCACTCGGAGAGCGGGCACATCTATGCCCTGCAACCCTTGGACTACGAGGAGCTGCAAGTGCTGCAGTTCCAGGTGAGCGCGAGGGACGCCGGGTTGCCGTCGCTGTGCGGGAACGTGACTGTGCAGCTCTTTGTCCTGGATGCAAATGACAACGCGCCCGCAGTGTCCCCGGCTGGCTCGGTCCGCGGCTCGCCAGGGCCCGAGCTGGTTCCGCTGTCGGCCGGCGCAGGGCACGTGGTGGGCAAGATCCGAGCGGTGGATGCGGATTCCGGCTACAACGCGTGGCTTCGCTACGAAGTGCAGGAGCCCGGGGCTGCGGGGCCTTTCCGCGTGGGTGTGTACAGCGGGGAGATCAGCACGACGCGGGCCTTGGAGGAGGCGGACGGCCCCAGCCAGAGACTCGTGATCCTGGTGAAGGACCATGGGGAGCCGGCGCTGTCCGCGACAGCCACTGTCAGCCTGTCCCTGGTGGAGAGTCCCCAGGCTGTGAAATGGGACTCGAGGCCAAGGGGCGGGAGCGAAGGGCCCTTGGTTGACATGAACGTGTCTTTAATGATCGCCATTTGCTCGGTGTCCGGGCTGTTTGTGCTAGTGATTGTCGTGTACGTTGGGCTGAGATGCCACCCGGGTCCGGAAGTGATGTGCGGGCCTGGGAAAGCCGCCGTGGTGTGCGCGAGCGAGGTGGGGAGTTGGTCCTGTTCCCAGCGCCAGAGCCGGAACTTGTGTGTAGGAGAAGGCACCGCCAAGAATGACCTTATGGTTTTCAGCCCCAACTTCCCTCACTCTGCAGAGAACTGGGAGAAGGAGAAACAGCAAGTGATGGCGTCCAGTTTCTATGGAACGGTTAGTGAAATATTGTTGCACCTCCAGAACACTTGTAACTTCTGTGAAACTGAACACAATTTTTCTAAATATGCTAATAGTGTCTGAATGTGGATTGTGAAGTTCTATGTGGTATTTTTAATATTAAACGACTTGTATTTTCCCCATAAATATGGTGTGTATGTAGCGAAAGTCCTGGATATGGAATTAGTCCTTCTTGCTGAGTGACTTTGAATAGGTAATCTTTGTAGTGATTTCAGTTTGTATTAACAAAGAATATAGCAATGCATTTTTAAACTTTATTTTATTTGGGAATTCTCTTTATATTTTTCAACCCCTTAACACTGTTCAACTAGCTTATACATGTTTCCCAGTAGTATTTTAAGGGCACTTAGAACATGTGCCTTTGAAATAACAATATTCAGACTTCATCCACAGGTGTTAATAATGTTCACATTTCTGGAAACCCATGTTCGTGTTGGATATTTAATATGAATGTTTTGACCTTTCAATACAATATAAAAAGTTGCTTTTCTCATAAGATTCACAGTTGAGATAATGAAAAATATTGGTAGTGCGGCGGCTGTGATTTAGAATAATCTTTTCATATTTTTTGTTGGCGGGTGATATCAGTGCTTTAAACTTTGCCAGAAGCTGGGAATGGACAACAGGGATCACTTGTTGATTCCCTGTTCTATTCATTTCCTCTGAAGCACCTGGCATTGGCCACTGTCGGAAGACAGGATACTGGGCTACATGGAACTTTCGTCTTACTGAATATGTCCGTTCTTATGTTCTTATTGTGGTATGATTAAATTCCTCTTTATGAAATATACAAATGTACAAGGGGTACAAAGAGAAGACTAGAATAGTATAGCTATTTTTATATAGTGTTATAAGCAATTTATATTTAAAATGTAGAATGAGCTCCACAGTTTACCCTGCTTTCAGCAACGTCTCATTTTAATATTCGGGTCAAAATATCCTTAGAATGGGGTCATACATTTTCTTTGCGTGGGAATAAATTCCTTCAAAAATTTATCAGGGAACGTCCGTCACTGATTGCTCTTGATATATCGATTGTGAGGCACTCTCAATTCCATCCCTCATAACACTGATTGCTGATTATAATGATTGCAGTTATTATAGCAATTTCTATAATAATACAACTATTAACTTCCCTAGTACCTTCCATCAAAGGATGTCAATGCATTTTAGAGAATTAGGGTGAATTTCATTCCAGTGCAAAGAGCCTTGACACTTAAATCCTGCTTTAAAGGTGAAACTCACGTCATGTGCAGAGGGCAAGCACAAAACCGATGTACCCTTAATTCCACTTAAGCCACACAATATGTTTAAAAGATGCATGTGACCTTGTGCTGGCCTTCTGCACTAAGATGAATTTCACTAGTTAATTAATTTAGCCTCTTAATACTCCTGTGAAGTATATGTAACTAATCCCGTTTATTGATGTGGCAAACGGGAACTCGAGCAGTGAAGTGACTTGTCCAAGACTGTGGAAAATCTGTGGTAGATCTAGGAAATATGAGTGCACACATGTCTGGATATCCAGTCTTGCTTTATCCATAAATTCATCCTTCATCTCCTTGGATTTCCTCCCAAACATGGGTGGTGTCAGTGGCCCTTTCTCATTTTCTCTCTCTCATTACATGGTATATGTTTCTTCGTTTTATAGTGCAGCACAGAAGTATTTTAAAGATAATGAGAATTTCTAATGTTTTTCTTTTTGAGCTACCATTTTATTATAGGGTAGTTCACACAAGGTTCCAGTGAATTAATATAAGTATCAGAATCCTGTAATTATAGTATTATATTCATCAACATTTTATTCCTAAAGTCATAATCCTTGGTGACAGGATACACTAACAGAAACATACTGGTTGTGCCAGTTACCTATATATTAGACATGTATAGGCCTTGCTTTTACTTCTTATGGATGATCTTAAACTGGATATATTTTTTCTTTTACTTTTGTATTATTACAATTGTAATTAATACAGCTGTAAAATTATTATAACTGTATTATTACAGCTGTAAAACAGGTTTCCATCACCTGGAAGGTCTTTCCTTCCTGATAAGGGATAGCTAAGTGAACAAATATATGTGTCATTTGTCAAGAATAAGACTAAACACCATGGATGAAATCCTAGCTCCATTGAAGTCAGTTGCTTTGACTTAAATGGAGCTGGGATTTCACACCATATATTATAAATTATTTCCTTTCTCCCACTTTGAACTGATGTGTTTAAGAACTGGAATTAATGTGATTAACACCATGGCTGGATTCTACTGCCTTTAATTTCTTTTCCTTTCCTTGAGTCACTTTCAGTTGTTTCTAGATTTCACGTCTGCTTTCTTTTCCATAGAAATGGATGCTGGAATACTGAAAATAACCCAACTTTAAAAGAAAATTGCCTTACCTTATTTGTTTCCAGCCCCATTTCTGTGCAAATCAGCAAATAACCTCTAAGAGTGAGGTATCTTCTGCTTAAAACAATGAAAATTGTGGTTTAAAAATAACACAACAGAGTACTTTATCCTAGAATATTTAAAAGAATTGCAATGTGGATTTAAAAATAAAAATAAAAATAATTAAGTAAACATAGTAAAGAGAACATTTTGGCATGTTTGTTTGTTTGTTTGTTTATTTATTTGTTGTTGGATGGAGGCAATAACTTTTTGATGGTTAAGAATGTGTGATTTCCGCTGTTCCATAGATGTTTTTGATTGGTGGTGTTCTACATTGGAGGGTTATAATCACAAGTGACAATGTTATTGATATGCAGTATGGAAATGCAGAGAAATTGCCTCAAGTGGTGGCTAGATACCATCATTATCCCACTAGAAGAGGCAGACAGTTATCCATATTTCTTGAGAGAACTTATTAAGCTACACAGATACCTCCTTTTGGACCTGACCAGATGTACATGTGCTTTTCTGGCACCAAAAAGGGATAGAAATTGGCTCAAATACCTTTTGTTTGGAGAGTCATTTTAATGTGCTGAATTCCTTATGCACATAGGCCCCAACCAGCAAAACACTGAACTCTTGAGTAGATTCACTGACATGCATAAAGCTAACTGGGTTTTTAAGTGATTTGCTGGAGCAAAGCCTTAATGGGGTCTGCTCTTGCAGTCCTTCCATAACCCAAAAGTCTAATGATTTCATTTTTAGCAAAAGAGGACAAAGGAACCTAATACTTTTAGAATTAAGTGCAAACATTTCAATGCATTTTTAAAAAGAATAGTGGTGCTTTTTTAAAAAAAACAACCTATCAGTTAAAATGCCCTCAGAATGCCTTCACCATACACCTTCTTCACCTGTTTTATACATATATCAATTATGGAGCTATGTTTACGTATAATAGATGGAATATGTAGCAATACCTATATATAAATTAACCTAAAATATTTGTTTCCATTCTCGAATGCCTTTTCTGACTGCTTAGGTTTTCCCCAAACTTTCCTTCAGGGACCGAAATTCTGTAAGTTTGGTTTCAGCACATTTTCTTTTTTGAAAGATCAAAAATGGTTTAGCTATTTTCAAATGAAAAGAGAATGGAAAATATATTTTTCCATAATTCAGAAAACTTGTGACATTTTTTGAACAGCTGTAGTGTCTAAGCAGGAGGTGGTAGAAACTTAAATCTGACTAAGAGGTAAGCTTTAAGTATCAAGTATGTCTTTCAGTGGTCTGGCAAAAGTCTTCTTAGCTTTGATCAGTTAAAATCAGTTTAAAGTACACTGTGCACATGTGCAGTGTTTTAATGTGTTTTGTTTTGTTTTGTTATATATAATTCTTTTAATGGTCTGTATTGGCACTCTGTATGTGGTCATGTATAGCTGAGTGGAAGTTCACTTTAATATAAAGATTCATTATGTTCCACTCGCTCTATGCATGCATATGTAAGAAAGTAGAGAGGAATTTCACGTTTTACCTGTGGATGGTATGTGGAGTATGATCTGTGAAGTTGAACACTGAAGGAAACAAAGCTCTAAAGGAGCCTGTCTCATTCCATATGTCGTCTGAAAGGTTTCAGCCATGTTTTATTATATCTGTCTATTAATAGGATCTATTGATCTACATCGAATGAGCCAGGGTTCCTTAGGCAACTTTGCTATCATGGAGGCTGGGTTTCAGAGGAGCCCTTCCCTTATTGAGCTCAGGTATTTTGAAAGACACACCATTCTACTCCTGTCCAACAAATAGTTCCATATGATTGCATTTCTTTACTATATTATTTGTCTTTTAGAAACCTAAGGAATTCCACAGGAATTATAAGGTTGCCAAAGAATCCCTGAAAAGTCAGGAAATGTGGAAGTTAAGGGGTCCCACACATCTTTAGCTCTGAGCCATGTATGTAACCATTATAATGTAAATTCTAGTTACATTATAACATAAAGTTTTTCTTCAGGCCATTGTCTCCTTCTTTGTGCAAGTTGGATGGAGAAAGAGGTAGGGTTGTGAAATGTATGAGGCAGAGGTTCAAAAAGTATCTGTCTTCCTCCTTGCACAGGATAGTCAATGAACTCTGAGGATACAAATAAATATTGAACAATTTGCTTCATTCACAACACATCAAATAACCAAAAACCAAATCCAGGTTGCTTGCATTATGAATGTTTCACTACCCTTAAACGTTTTCCCTCATGTTTTTATTGATTGATAGATTGTGTGTGTGTGTGTGTGTGTGTGTGTGTGTATGTATATATATGGTTCTAGCCCATGGAAGCTTATGCCCAAATAAACGTGTTAGTCTCTCAAAGATGCCACAAGGACTTCACATTGTTTCATATAGGTACACAGTGTCTCTGTAGACATGTAGAGATATAAAGTATATGAGCTTATTAAGTCACTAGAAAGAAATTTTATGACAGCATTTTAAAAGTAAAGAGTCAGGTTCTGAAATGCTATTCAAAGATTTAAAGGCAACAGTAGCTTACCACAGATACCTATTTTGGCCTAAAACCTTTACTGTGTTTCATAATATTATTTGGCTATAGGAACATATTATTATATGCTAACCAGTCAATGCTTGACTCTCCCCTATAGCACGCTAATAAAAACGTGCAATGTTAGACCACAGGTCTGTGTTTTAAACATCACGACTATTTCCCAAGGTTACGGTATCCCATATTTATTTTGCTCCTTCGGTTATATAGAGAAGATCAGGATATCTCCATATTCTACCAATTATTTCCAAACAAAGTACGTTAAGACTAGGGCTAATAGTATCTTTCAGATAGGTTGTAAAGAAAAAGAACTTCAGAAAACTGTAATGTTCTGTATATTTAAAGCTGGAAAGGTCTTAGACACAAGGTGCCGCTGTCGCCTAAAAAGGCTTTTTAACAGGAAAGAAACACACAGCTCCTCCCTCAGAAGTACTGAAAATCCCGCCTGTTAGCGCGTCAGGCGGGCTCCCAGAAGTGACAGGACTGGATTTAAGAGAAATTCCTTTGAGATCCCTCAGCAGGATATTTATACGGAATTAGGCGTTTCAAGTCACTGATTTATAAACTAGAACCGCCCCGCGATGGCCCTTCTCCGGCGAGACTCCCTGGTAACCAGGCAGCTGCTGCGGCTGGTTCTGTTGCACACGGCCTGGGAGGTGAGCAGCGCCCAGGTCCGTTATTCCGTGCCGGAGGAATCCAAACACGGCACCTTTGTGGGCCGCCTGGCCCAGGACCTGGGGCTGGAGGTGGCAGAGCTGGTGTCTCGGATGTTCCGGATGGTCTCCAGCGGCAGGAGAGACTATTTTGAGGTAAATTTGCGGAGCGGCGTTTTGTTTGTGAATTCGCGACTAGACAGGGAAGAGCTGTGCGGGAGGAGCCCCCTGTGCGCCATTGACCTGGAGGTGATAGTGGACAAACCCCTGAGGATATTTCACGTGGAAGTGGAGATACAGGATATAAATGACAATGCTCCTGTGTTCCCCGTAAATGAAGAACTGCGCATCTCAGAATCGAGACCGCCGGACTCACGTTTCCCGCTAGAGGGCGCTTCTGACGCAGATATTGGTACAAACTCTCTGCTAACCTATAAACTCAGCCCAAGTGAACATTTCACTCTAGATGTACAAAAGAACGACGAAGACACTGAGTTTTTAGTCCTTGTATTAAAAAAAACACTGGATAGAGAGGAAACCCCTGAGCATCGTTTATTACTCACTGCTACCGATGGGGGCAAACCGGAGCTCACCGGCACAGTTCAGCTGGTGATCACGGTGCTGGATGTGAATGATAACGCGCCTGTATTTAATCAGTCCGTTTATAAGATCCGATTGTTCGAAAATGCCGCTAATGGGTCGTTAGTCATCAAACTCAACGCCACAGATTCGGATGATGGAATTAATAGAGATATTATATATTCGCTACGCGGCAGTGCGGCACACAGCGCACGTGTGGTGTTTAGCCTACTTCCAGACACAGGAGAGATCAGAGTCAACGGAGAATTGGACTTCGAAGACACTAATTTATATGAAGTTCGAGTTCAGGCTTCGGATAGAGGTAATCCTCCAATGGTCGGACAATGCACTATTTTGGTGGAAATTTTAGACGTGAACGATAACGCCCCGGAGCTGGCCGTGACTTCCCTGTCCCTGCCGGTGCCGGAGGACGCTCCCTCGGGGACAGTGGTGGCTCTTATTAGCGTCTCTGACCGGGACTCGGGAGACAATGGCAAAGTCACCTGCTCCATCCCCCCGAACCTGCCCTTTCGGCTCGTCTCCACCTTTAAGAATTATCACTCGCTGGTGCTAGCGGAGGCCGTGGATCGGGAGCGAGTGTCTGAATATAAGATCGTGGTGACAGCCAGAGACGAAGGGGCCCCGTCTCTCTCGGCCAGCAGCAGCATTTTGGTGCCGATCTCGGATGTGAACGATAACGCCCCCGCTTTCCCTCAGCCCGTTCACACGGTGTTTGTGAGGGAAAACAACCCGCCCGGGGCCCATCTCTTGACCGTGTCGGCCTCGGACCCGGACCTGCGGGAAAACGCCTTTGTGAGCTACTCGGTGGTGGAGCGAAGTGTGGGAGAGCAGCCGCTGTCCAGCTACATCTCGGTGCACTCGGAGAGCGGGCACATCTATGCCCTGCAGCCCTTGGACTACGAGGAGCTGCAAGTGCTGCAGTTCCAGGTGAGCGCGAGGGACGCCGGGTTGCCGTCGCTGTGCGGGAACGTGACTGTGCAGCTCTTTGTCCTGGATGCAAATGACAACGCGCCCGCAGTGTCCCCGGCTGGCTCGGTCCGCGGCTCGTCAGGGCCCGAGCTGGTTCCGCTGTCGGCCGGCGCAGGGCACGTGGTGGGCAAGATCCGAGCGGTGGATGCGGATTCCGGCTACAACGCGTGGCTTCGCTACGAAGTGCAGGAGCCCGGGGCTGCGGGGCCTTTCCGGGTGGGTGTGTACAGCGGGGAGATCAGCACGACGCGGGCCTTGGAGGAGGCGGACGGCCGCAGCCAGAGACTCGTGATCCTGGTGAAGGACCATGGGGAGCCGGCGCTGTCCGCGACAGCCACTGTCAGCCTGTCCCTGGTGGAGAGTCCCCAGGCTGTGAAATGGGACTCGAGGCCAAGGGGCGGGAGCGAAGGGCCCTTGGTTGACATGAACGTGTCTTTAATGATCGCCATTTGCTCTGTGTCCGGACTGTTTGTGCTGGTGATTGTCGTGTACGTTGGGCTGAGATGCCACCCGGGTCCGGAAGTGATGTGCGGGCCTGGGAAAGCCACCGTGGTGTGCGCAAGCGAAGTGGGGAGTTGGTCCTATTCCCAGCGCCAGAGCCGGAACTTGTGTGTAGGGAAAGGCACCGCCAAGGATGATCTCATGGTTTTCAGTCCCAACTTTCCTAAATCCTGGGAGAATGGAGAGGCAGGGAAGGGGCAAGTGCTTACACCAAATCCATCAGTAATGGTGAGTCATTGAAGTCAGTCCTGACCTATAAGGAAGGCTAATAAATTTATTTCCCAGTTGAATATGTTCTTATGCATTTCTTTAATTCCTTATACTAGGGAAAATACTAGAAAGTCAATGGCTACATTTATTCCTGGTATAAGATAAAGGGAATTACACCAAGCATGACTCACCCAATGAATTTTGCTACAGTCGGATATTATCCTTAATTTCAGCTGTTTATTATGTAATAGTCAAATCCATTATTTTTTTCTTTGTCAGGAGTTGGATACATATTTTGTGATGAAAAATGAAGATACCTATATGCTATTTGTGATTCCATGATTTAACAAATGTGACTAACTCAAGCTCTGCATGTTTCATTGGTAGAATGTAAATGCTCTTTTGGGGGTGGTTAAAATGCTGAAATTTGTGAATACAGTTGGAAGTATCAATACTTGACCAATGGGTTTTCATTTGAACTGAGAGTAGTTTAAGCTCAGTGTCAAGGCTGATTCCCCACTCTGGCACTTTGAGTGCAGAAGGTGGGGACCCGCAAGGATTCTAAAAATTAATACTGGCCATTCCAGGTTAGTATTAAACTCTAAGGTTACAGCTTTTCTCTGACTGTGGAAGGGTAGCTGCTGCCACCACCCAAGTGCAAAAACCCTGTTGAGAACCCAGGAAAGAGCACTTGGGAATTTCTTCCTGTGGGGTACCTTCAAGCCCTTTCACTCCCCCCCCCCACTCCAGGGAAGAGCTGGGAGGGAAAACAAAGGAAATCAGCTGTTGCCACCATCTAATTAAACAACATGTGCACAAACTCTTAGGACACAAAATCCAATCCTGGTCTTACAAAAGGTAAATTTGATTAAAAACAGAAAGAAAGAGAAATATTTTTGAAACTCAGGCTATTGCTAGATTAAAAAAAACACTTACAATAATTAAGCATCAAGAATAACCTTCCTGAGGTTCAATTTAAAGGTTACAAGCAAAACAAAAGCATTTGGGGTTAGCACAGAGGAGTCCACAAGCCTTAAAGAAATAAAAGGGATAAACCTAACTGCATCTTGCTAGACATTTCCTGATCTACTTACATATATGGGGTTGTAAACAAGTAGTTTCTAGGTATAATTCTGATGATTTTCTCATACCCATCCCCAAGCTTTTTACAGCATAGTCTGTGTCCCTTCCAGGGGCAACTGTAGGTATTTTGTGGCCCCAAGCACGGTAGGCAGGCTGCCTTCGGCGACTTGCCTGCGGGAGGTCCCTGGTCCCACGGATTCAGCGGCACACCTGCGGGAGGTCCGCCGAAGCCGCAGGACCAGTGGACCCTCCGCAAACATGCTGCTGAAGGCAACCTGCCTGCCACCTTTGCAGCAACTGTCAGAGCACCCCCCATGGCTTGCTGCCCCAGGCATGCGCTTGGCGTGCTGGTGCCTGGAGCCGCCCCTGGTCCCTTCTCTCTGGGAGAACAACATAGACAGACAAAAGGGGAGTCTTGTTTCAATTTTAAAAAGTTCTAGCCTTCCCATTGGTTCGTTTCACCAGATGTCCAGTCATTTCCTTTTACCTATGCAAGCAGTGACTTTTAACCCTTTACAAGTAAAGCAAGTAGAGCACAGCTACTAAGAAGGATTTTATCGCTGGCTGGGTTCATAAAAGGGAGGTATCCCCTCCCCTTCATTTATCACACCCAGACTTAACTGTTGTCCTTCACAAAATGACTATGTTGACTTAAGGTTATTCAAGTATAGTTGCTATCAAACCATTAACTGCAAAAAATCAGGGGAATCACCAGTTTAGACTATGGATACATCCACAGCAACAGCACAGTCACAAGTGTCTTCATTCCCAAACATAGTCATAACCCCGCAGCTCTACTACAAACTCACTTTCAGTTGTAGCATAGAACCAGTCATAACACACACATCCGATTTCTCAGTCAGACGTACACACAAAACCTTAGCTCTGATCTCAGGAAAATTAAAATCTCTTACTAATGGGAATTCCTGTAATGTGAACGTTTGTAATGTGTTATTTGTATATGAGATCAGCTCTAAATCAATGAGAGATTTTGGATGAAGATTCTTTTATTATGTTTTAAATATTAAACATGTGTTGGCCAGGAGATGTCAGAGACTATGCAGAGTTTGCGGAGGGAGACTTGGAATAGGGGAGGAATACAGCAGGGATTGGTTAGTGGGGAAGGAGTTGTTGGTCAGGGGAATATGGAGATACAGAACAGTGAGTTGCCAGTAGGGGAGGACAGTGAGTTGGTAGAAGGCATGGGGAGAACATGCCTTTTTGTGACATGGTGGGCAGAGGGCTTGGTTGTAGGGATCCTCTGAGCATTCCTCCCCATGTCACTAGCCCAGTTGGCTACCCCCATACCCCACTCAATCTCTCCGAGTTCCCTGTCCCATTCTACAATTCAATATTTTTGTTATTTGTTTTTTAATGTTAAAAAACTAAATGAACAAAATATTACAATTCAGAATGGGTAAGACTGGAGAAATGGAGCAGAGGGCTTAGAACTGGGGTCTGTGCTCGGCACTGAAATTAGGGAATTGGGCGAGGAACCTGTGGAGTGCCAGAGAGAGCCTTCTCTGGAGAATCACAGGTGGTTTGTCAGCATCAGCACCTGCCTCTAGGCCAGGAGTTCTCAGATATCATTGCATCAACCCTCTCTGACAATAAAAATGACTACATGACCCAGGAGGGGGGACCGAAGCCTGAGCCCAACTGAGCCCCTCTGCCCCAGGTGGGGAAATGAAGGGGAGGGAGGGGAAGGCACTGATCCACAGGGCCTGCTGGCAGGAGGAGGGCGCTGTGGGAGGGGGAAGCTGATAGGGGGGCTGCCAGTTTGCACCCACTATTTTTTTCCCATGGGTGCTCCAGCCCCAGAGCACCCATGGAGTCAGAGCCTATGACTCCAGGTCAATTGCACTTTAGGTCTCATACCAAAGACTACATTTGTAGCCAATCTTATAATACATCATCTAAACATTTATTATACAGGACAAGGACACGAGAGTTATTTAAAAGGTTACAGCAGGTAAACATACATACACACAGATGAGTTTTAAGCATAAGTTTTGAAAAGTAGTGGAAGCTTCTAGAATAAGCAAGCTGTATACATTAGAATCTCTGTTATGAACACCTCGGGAATGGAGGTTGTCCATAACTCTGAAATGTTCATAACTCTGAACAAACCACTGTTCAGGCTCCAGATCTAGCAGCTGACACTCCAGGCCAGACTTCAACAGCAGCTGAGCTACTTACTCAGCACTGGCATGAGTTTGCAAGCTTGGCCCAGTCATACAATAGGGGATACAGATATTACAAGCGAGATTAATGCATGCAGCAATGTGTAAGCATTCAATAAAGTCTAAACACTAAGCACATTTTTATAATTTTAATACTTTTTTTGATAATACTAACAAATGGGTGGGCCAGACTGGTTCCAGCTCGGTAATTACCAGTGTTCCACTGAGGCCTGGGTCCTTGGCATGAGTTGACACCTGATCTGCCAGCATCACAGGGGCCATGGAGGACAGAGGGGCCAAAAAGTTGGAGATAGTTGCAACCAAATTGTCAGAGAAGGGGAGCTTGCAGTTCTGCTCCAAAGACAGCTGCTGCCTCTAACCTGTGGTTGGTCAATGGGGGGCCCTGGTCTCAAAGCTGTGGGGAAGTCAGCCAGACTGGGACTCAGCTATTGAAGGTCAACAAGTGGCCTAGAGGCTGCATGATTGATGGGGAAGGGGAGGCAGGAATATAATGGCAGATAGGGTGAGTTGTTAGTAAGGGCTGTGATTCAGGGTTTAAGACAATCTCTAACTATTGGAGACCAAGAGAAGAGCTATCTCACATCTGCCTATTCTTGAGTTTTTACACCTTATTTGAAAACATCTGGTACTCACCATTGTCAGAGAGAGGATACTGGTCTAGATGGACTTTGGATCTAATGAAATGTGGCAACACGTATGTTCTGAAATGTGTTCTAGTTGTGAAATACTTTTGAGTAATGTTTGGTGTGTATGAAGGGCGCTGTAATTGTTTAGCTAGAGAGAGACAAAAAGATGAGGTGATTTTAATGTTTCCATAGAAGAAACACTAAGTATCTGTAGCAAAAATATAATAGAAACTTCTGTTGTCCTCTGAGATTTAGTGGATTCAATTTGTATACTAAATTAAATTCTTAAAGTGAAAAACTGAGGAATTTAATTCTTGTCTTAACTGAAAATTTCAATACAACTAGAAATATGAGATCACAGTGAAGGTGGAGCATGTAATTCAGAACATGAATGATTGGTCCAAAATGTGAAGTATTAACACAGGAGGGAAATGAGAAAGTGTCCCAGAGAGGAATCATTGAAAAATACTGAAGTGGAGTAATAAGTATCCATGCCCAAGAGATAAATTTTATAGAAGAAGGAGGAATGAGATCAAAACAAAAGAAAAAGCAATTAAATCAGAGTTAATGATAAGGGACAGGATAATAGACAGAAACCAAGACTAGCTGTCCAACCATGCCAGTCAAAGACGCTATTAACAAAGATATCACCAGTTTTTTAATCACAGTTTTGAAAGAAACCGTGAAGTAAAGCAACTCAGGGTATTTAACAGCAGAAACCAGAGTGTACCTAGAAATGGTAATTTAACAGAAGCATCCAGAATACCGACCACCCAGAAACATAATTATCAAGGAAGAACTGTTTCCTTGCACTTAACTTGCACTGTCTAGTATAAGGTGACCAGATAGCAAGGGTGAAAAGTCAGGACAGGGAGTGGGGGGTAATAGGCACCTATATAAGAAAAAGCCCCCAATATCGGGACTGTCCCTATAAAATCGTGACATCTGGTCACCCTAGTCTAGTATCTGGCTGGCTGGCTGATTCATTGCTGTCATTCTTGATGTCTGAGGGCCTGATCCAAAGTCCTTTGAAATAAGTGGAAAGGTTAGACTATGGGCATGTCTACACTATGAAATTAGGTCAATTTTATAGTTGATCTTTAGTAAATGATTTTATACAGTCAATCGTGCATGTCCCCACTAAGCGCATTAGGTAGGTGGAGTGCATCAATATTGTGACTAGCATCGACTCACAGAGTGGTGCACTGTGGGTAGCTGTCCCACAGTCCCCACTGCCCATTGGAATTCTGGATTAAGCCCCCAATGCCTGATGGGGCAAAAACATTGTTGCAAGTGATTTTGGGTACATGTCATCAGTCTCCCTTTCCTCCCTCCCTCCCTCTTAAAAGCAATGGCAAACAATCATTTCATGCCTTTTTTCCTGGGTTATCCATGCAGATGCCATAGCAAGGGAAGCCTGGAGCCTGCTCAGCTGCACACTGCTTTTGTGAGTGTTGCAAACACCTCGTGCATTATCCTGCAGTATGTGCAGAGCCTAGCTAGGAACCGACAGCATGAGGAAGATTGTGAGGAGGACATGGACACAGATGTTTCTGAAAGCATGGGATGTGGCAATTGGGATATCATGGCGGCACTGGAGCATGTTGATACAGTGGAACACCGATTCTGGGCCTGGCAAATAAGCACAGGCTGGTGGGACCGCATAGTGCTGCAGGTATGGGATGATTCCCAGTGGCTGTGAAACTTTTGCATGCGTAAGGCCACTTTCATGGAACTTTGTGAGTTGCTTTCCCCAACCCTGAAGTTCAGGAATACCAAGATAAGATCTGCCCTGACAATTGAGAAGTGAGTGGTGATAGCCATGTGGAAGCTTGCAACGCCTGACTGCTACTGGTCAGTCGGGAATCAATTCGGAGTGGCCAGATCTACCGTGGGGGCTGCTGTGATCCAAGTAGCCAAGGCAATCAATAACATTTTGCTAATAACGGTAATGGGGGACGGATAGCTCGGTGGTTTGAGCAGTGGCCTGCTAAACCCAGGATTGTGAGTTCAATCCATGAAGGGGCCATTTAGGGAACTGGGGTAAAAATCTGTCTGGGGGTTGGCCCTGCTTTGAGCAGGGGGTTGGACTAGATGACCTCCTGAGGTCCCTTCCAACCCTAATATTCTATGACTCTGGGAAATGTGCAGGTCATAGTAGATGGCTTTGCTGCAGTGAGGTTCCCTAACTGTGATGGGGCGATAGATGGAACAGATATCCCTATCTTGGCACTGGACCACCTTGCCAAAGAGTACATAAGCCACAAAGAGTACTTCTCAATGGTATTGCAAGCACTGGAGGATCATAAGGGCTGTTTCACCAACATCAACGTGGGATGGTTGGGAAAGGTGCATGGTGCTCCTATCTTTCAGAATTCTGGGCTGTTCGGAAAGCTAGAAGAAGCAACTTTCTTCCCAGATCAGAAAATTACCCTTGGGGATGCTGAAATGCCAATAGTTATCCTTGGGGACCCAGCCTACCCCTTGCTTCTATGGCTCATGAAGCCGTACACAGGCATCCTGGACAGCAATAAGGAGCAGTTCAACTATAGGCTGAGCAAATGCAGAGTGGTGGTAGAATGTGCCTTTGGACGTTTAAAAGGGCGCTGGTGCTGTTTGCTGAGTAGGTTAAACTGCAACGAAAGCAATATTCCCATTGTTATTGCTGCTTGCTGTGCATTCCATAATATCTGTTAGAGTAAGAGGGAGACATTTATGCCAGGGTGGGAGGTTGAGGCAGATCTCCTGGTGGCCAATTTTGAACAGCCAGACACCAGGGCAATTAGAAGAGCACACCGAGGCATGCTGCGCGTCAGAGAGGCTTTGAAAAACAGTTTCATGACTGACCAGGCTACGGTATGACAGTTGTGTGTGTTGTCCTTGATGGAAAGCCGCCCCCTTTGGTGAATGTATTTCCCTGTAAGCCAGTCCCGCTTCCCCATTTGACCACAGCTGGCACAGGAAATAAAGTCCCAATTGTTCTGAATCCATTCATTCTTTATTTAAAAAAAACCTTGAGATCACTAACAACGCTTACTAGTAAAAGGAAGTGCTGGTTTACAAAGGGTTTGATAGTGGGGTGGGGTGGGGGAGGAGAGAAGGACAAGGCCACATTGCTTATTGTAGCCACACTACAAGTCAAAGCTGTTTGAGTAACAGCCTTCTGTTGCTTGGGCAATCCCCTGGAATTGAGTGGCAGGGTGCACTGTATGCTTTCCTGGCCTCCGCCACCAAATGCCTCCATGCATTCAGCTGTGCCCTATCAGTGTGGAAGGATGCATGAGTTCTGAAAACATGTCATTGGAAGTGCATTTTTTTGCCTTCTAATCTGTGATAACCTCAGGGATGGAGTTGATGTGGAGCGCATAGAAGCATTTGCAACTGCAGTGGGGGAAAAGAGAGAGTAGACTTTTAAGAAAATACATTTTTGAGAACAAAAGGGAGATTCTTTGACAGTGAATCAAGCAATTCACAGCAGGCAGCACATGTGTTTTAGGTATAAGGTTGCATTTTACCTTTTATATTGAGCACTTGCCGGTATGGTGACACATCACACATGGTTGGGCAACAGAATTTGGTTTACAGGCATCCATGGTAAGTCAAAGGGTATGCGGGATTGTCGTCTTTCACATTCATACCATGTGGGAATGGTTTCAAACTGAAGCACCCTCCTTTCCCATAGCAACCAATGCTGGTTGTGTTTGCCATTTAAAAGGAGGGGCTGCAGTTTTGGAGTGGATGTGCAAGATACCCCACTCCCCATGTGGCTATTCTCCAGGATGATCCTGTTTAGCCAAGGTCAAACAGCCCAGCATGCCCAGGGTCTAATGTGTCAGAGATCACCACACAGAGAGGTTTAATATTTCCTTACAAAACTTCCCCTGTTTCAACCAGGTGACCAAAATGCCACTGAAAGAAGGAGTGGCACATGTGCAAGGCCACTGAAAGATGGAGTGGCGCACCGCCGAAATCACAGACGAGTGGAAAAGGTGCCACTTGGGGAATTCTGGGCTCAGGGGAGCAAGCGCTCCGCCTGCTCCTCCCCCAGCTACGCTACTGATGGTCATCTGTTCTGTTGAGCTTGCCACGCTGACCAAACAGGAAATGAAATTCAAAAGTTCCTAGTGCTTTTCCTGTGTACCTGGCTAGTGCATCGGAGTTGAAAATGCTGTCCAGAATGGTCATGTTGGAGCACTCTGGGATAGCTCCCGGAGGCCAATACCATCGAATTGCGTCTACACTACCTGAAATTTGACCCAGGAAGGTTGATTTTAGCACTGTTCCTCCTTGTCAGGGAGGAGTACAGCAGTCGATTTTAAGAGCCCTTTAGGTTGGCGGAACAGGGTTGGTTGTTAGGGGTCAGAATAGAGGGAGGAGAGACTTATGGAACTATGCAAACTCCTCCCCAAATCCAGACCCAAATTATTGCCCCACTCTGAGATATTCTAAGTCACATGTTTGATCTATTTAAATTTGTAATAATGTGAGGTATATAGTACACATTTTGAATAGGTTTTGCATTCATTTTTCTGACAACAAGCAACATCATCTGCTTTTTAAAAAGTAATAGTGTTGTAAAAGTTTTTAAAATTGTGAGTCACATTAATGTATTCATCATAAGAAATTAAATAAGACAGCAGGTCTTATATGGTGATGCCAATACACAGGAAGGCAATGAACAAAGGGGGGCCATATTTAGTTCCATTTCATTAGAAACATAGGAGAAAAAGCTTTTTCCTAATAGTGACTGCCATGTTTTGTAGGAAAAGAAAGTATATTTTAAAGCTTCTAAGAGGGAGTTACAAACTCTATAGAACTTCTTAAAGCAAGACAGTAGTCAACAATGAGTATCTAACTGGCACTGAAAGGCAGAGGAGTCAGATTCAGATGGTGTTTAGTGACACGCTCTACCAGCGTTTCTCTGGGGACTCAGGTTGTGCAGAATTTAAGGTTTTGTTTTTAAAAAATGCTCTTGTCCTTAAGAATGTGAAGCACACCTTCCCAGTGTGAACCAGTGCAATTACTACATTTGTACAAGCACACAGAAACAATGCGAGTAAATTTATTACTAGTTTCATTCCTCCGATGTCAAGCTGTATCATGGTTGAATAAAGTCAGTGGAGTTATTACATTGATGAATTTGGGCCAATATTAAAAAGATGGCATATTCGTCATTCATTTAAAGGGGTTGTTGAGTCTGAATCCTTGTTGATGACAATGAAAATGTGAACATAGATTACTACGTTGCTGGCAATAATTTGTCGGGATTTGGGGAGGAGTTTGCATAGTTCCATAAGTTTCTCCTCCCTCTACTCTGACCCCTAAAATGAACTGAGCAATGTAGAGAATATTTATTTCAGATATACAGTTTTAGAAAATATTTGTATGTATCTTTAAGAATTGACTAGCCTGTTTTCTGTTCTGAATTAACTGAGATTTTTATTATTGACCTACTTTAATAGAATATGTTGAAAATACCCATACCTGTTTACTTAAAATGCTAATGTAACCTCCTTTGATAATGGAAAGAATTTTGTATACATCCATCCAAAGAAACAGTGATTAGATCATCAATCTGTTACCACCTCCAGTTATTCTTTGTCCTTTGAGTGTTTAATTGTGCCAGTTGTTTTGTTAGGAAGGAATGACCCAAAGCTTGCTACTCAGAAATTAACATGTTATACACAGAATGCTGTACTTCCGGTTTTGGCAGGCAGGTACATATTTAATATAAAAGGCAATAGTGATGTTTAAATTTACTTCATGTGTTAGCATTTCTCTACAGGGCCGCCCAGAGGAGGAGGGGGGCAAGTGGGGCAATTTGTCCTAGCCCCGGGCCCTGCAGGGGCCCAGCAAGCCCTGGCCTGGCGGCGGTCCAGGTCTTTGGCAGTATTTTGGAGGCAGGGCCCTTCAGTGCTGCTGAAGATGTGGAGTGACTGAAGGGCCCTCCACTGCCAAAATGCAGCCGAAGACCCGGACCGCCACCAAGTGAGTACAAGCACTGCAGCTCCCCCGCTTTGCCCCGGGTCCGGGCGGCTCTGTTTCTCTAGCTATTGTGTTTGAAAAATAGCACAAGATGAATAATCATTGTAGTTCAGGACCCAGAAACTGTAGTCACTGTATGACCAAAAATCAAACATTTTTGCAGCTGTAGTTGTATGTTGACTGAAAACAGTTGGTGCAGTCTTTCATCTGTGCAGTTATGGCTTTAGACAGTAGGTGGCGCTGTTAAGCGGAAGATATAAACAGGGAGGAAGACTATAATTTTTGAAGGTAGAACGGTGTTCAGAGCTTACTGCAGCACTCTGTTGCAGTGACTCTGGCTCGGAGGGTATTTCCCAACCTCTGTACTGAAGTTGAGTGCTTCAGACACTAGGGATCGTGGAGCTGTCTGTTAGACTTGTGTTATGAAACTACAAAGAAGATGGGGCTTTGGCATTAAGTTCAGAAGAGACTTAGCTCCAAAGGGGAAATACACAGCTCCAGTAGGAAACCATTGAGTCTATTAATTATTTCACTTCTTAGCTGCCTCAGTCTGGGAGATGCTTGCATATAGGTTGCATACGGTGTGCCAGAAGACTCAGAAGCTGGATTCAATATAGTAGGCATCGCCAGAGATCTGGAACTGAATATTCCGCAAGTGGTATCCCACAGAGCACGGCTGGTGTCTGACTCACATAAGCATTTTTGTTCTGAATGTAAGCAATGGGCGTTTGCTGGTGAGTGATCGCTGGGATCGAGAGCAACTCTGTGAGTTGGAGAGCAGAGGTTATATTAACCTAAAGCTGGTGATAGAGACTCCCTTGGAACTGTATGGGGTAGACATAGAAATACTGGATAGAAATGTTCCTCTTAAATAATTAGTTTACACACCTTGAAGTTAGTGGCTGCGAGCTCTCTCACTTCTTGCTAGGCAGGAGCCCTCGATCCTGACGTTGGTACCAATTCTATCAGCAGTTACAAGTTCAGCCTCAAAAGCATTTTGGGGTAGACATGCAGAGCTCCAGCCAGGGCCGGCTCCAGGCACCAGCTTAGCAAGCAGGTGCTTGGGGCGGCCACTCCGGAGTGGGGCGGCAGCATGGCCGATGCAACCATTTAGGCAAACTAGGCGGCCGCCTAGGGTGCCTAGTGGTTGGGGGGCGCCTAAAAGTCCCCTCAGGCGAGGAGGTGGAGTGGAGGTGAGCTGGGTGGCGGTGTGTGCGGGGGGGGGGGCGCCTGGGGAGGGCTGCCCGCAGTAATGGGGGGTTGCACAGGGGAACAGCTCCCCTCCCCAGCTTACCTCCACTCTGCCTCCTCCGCTGAGCACACAGCCCAGCTCTAAGTCTCCTCCAATCAGGGCCACAAGCCTGGGTGAGGAGGAGAATTAGAGCAGCGCTGATGTGCTCAGTGGAGGAGGTGGAGCCGAGGTGAGCTGGGGTGGGCTACCCAGGTAGGGTTAGCTTCCACGGGGGGAGGTCTCCCCAGGCAGGGTTAGCTGCTGTGGCGGGAGGGGAGAGAGGGGGAAGTCTCCCCAGGCAGGGTTAGCTGCCATGGTGGGAGGCGGGGAAGTCTCCCCAGGCGGGATTAGCTGCTGTGGAGGGACAGGGGGAGTCTCCCTGGGCTGTGTTAGTTGCCGTGGGGAGATGAGGGGGTTAGCTGCTGCGGAGGGGCTCCCCGGGTGGGGGGCTGAGTTAGCTGCCATGGAGGGGTTAGCTGGGTGGGGGGGTGCAAGGTGGAAGTTTCGCCTAGGGCGCAAAACTTCCTTGCACCGGCCCTGGGCGGCAGGTTCAGGTATTCGGCAGCAATTTGGCAAAGGGTCCCTCACTCCCAGTCAGAGCAAAGGACCTCCCACTGAATTGCTGCAGATCGCATTTGCGATCACGGCTTTTGTATTTTTGGCTGCTTGGGGCAGCAAAACCCCTGGAACCGATCCTGGCTGGGGCTAGAGCAGCCCCTTGATCGCGAGCAGCAGCCAGTGCACACACTGGTTCTGACAGCTCTGGATGGTGGGAATCCCCCTCGTTCCGGGGACACCCACATCCAAGTTCATGTGATAGAGGCAATGATAAGGCACCTCAGTTTGAAGAGTCAGTGTACATGGAGCCCCAGGAGTCACAGGTGCTGCAATGTCACGACACTGATTTAGACAAAGGCACAAACAGGGACATGACCTATTCCTCCTCCAGCAAAAGCTCCAGCAAAGCCAAATGGGTCTTCTCCTTGGATGCTCAGAGTGGCGAGATCACACTGAAGGCAGCAGCACATGAACTGTTTATGAACTGTACCAACAGGCCACAGGCAGCGGAACCTATGCGCTTTCCCATCCCGGACAAAGTCTGGAGGAGATCATTGTTGTCAGTAATAACGCGCGACAAGTGAAGGTGGTCACTATCACCGTCCTAGTCAGGTGGTCGGAAGTATATCCATACTGCTATATTCTTATTATTCAAGCATGGAATTACTATCCATAGAGATTCTATGGTATGGTTTGGTTAATTTAAGATTTTTATTTCATTTGACTTTATGCTTTCTTTCACATATAGTGCCACTCTCCCACCAGCATGATCTATTCTGTTCTTCTGATATATTTTGTACCCTGGTATTACTATGTCCTATTGATTATCATCATTTACTTCTGAGGACATTCTGCACCAAAAAATTAAAAATTATGCATACAGTATTTTAAAATTCTGCAAAATTCTGCAAGTTTTATTTGTCAGTAAATAAATGTAGAGGCTCCAGCATGGCAGTGGGGAGCACAGGCTACTGGCGGCATGAGGGTGGATGATCACCCTGCAGCCCCCCCACCCTCCACCCTGGAGACATGGACTTGGTGATGAGGCTGCACCTGACCCTGACACAGCACAAGGCCTAGGCCTGCCCCAGAAACACCCTCAGGCTCTGCCTCTCTGCACCAAGCACACCAGGTATGGGGCATGATGCTTAACCAGGCAGGATCCAAGTGTGTGTGTGTTGGGGGGAGGGTTCAATGTGGGGGGATCCAGGTGCGGTATGAGAGAATTCTGTGTGGGACAATCTGGTTGCAGGCAGCTCAGTGTGGGGTCTAAGTGTGGGCAGATCTGTATGCACAGAGGCTTGTTGGATGGGTTCCAGGTGCAGGGGCAATGGGACACTGCAGGGGCTTCCAGATGAAAGTGGTTGGGGCACAGCAGAGGGGTTTGGGTGTGGACATCTTAGTAGCAGGGGGATCTGGGTACTGTGGGAGTGGGGCTTGGTGGGGTGGGGGTCTGGGTGCAGCTAATTGGGAGTCAGTAGTGTGGGGGTCTGGATGTGGGGGCTCAGGATGGTGCAGGGGTGGGGCTTGTCAGGATGGGAGTTTGAGTGCAAGGAGATCAATGGGGGTTCTGGGTGTACAGGATGAGACTTGGTGGGGGTGTCTGGGCATGGGAGGTCCAGATGCACAGGAGTTGGGTAGATGAGGGAGCAGCTTCCTGTACAGTGACTCCTCCCCCAGCAGCTGAGGAGCGATGCGGGCAGGAAGCAGGGGAGGATTCTGAGCTTCCTGAAGCTGGGGGCAGTTTCTGGGGGTGGGACTGACATAGCCCCAGCCACTCCTTTCAGGAAGTCCCATCCTTTCCTGTCTCCAGGACTAGCAGCTGATCCCAAATCAGGGTAAGAGCCACTGGCTGGGGTGCCTGAAACAATGTACCTGCACAGCTAGGGAGTGGTACATGACTGCTCTTGAAGTTTCCCTTTGTTTCGTTGTCAAAAAGTAATTTTTCTGTGGGGAAGCAAAGAAATCTGAGGAGGACATTAATTCTGCGCATGCACAGTGATGCAGAATTCCCCCAGCAGTAATCATTCCACCAGGTTTCTGTGATGCCTATTATATCAATTCCTCATTTAATACGAGGAACTCAAATTCACCCATCTTATTATTCAGAGAATGAGTTGTTTGTTTTCCGGTTGGACTGCTGGTGCTAGCAGCCCTGGAAGTGCCCAAGGTATTGGTCTTTCAAATGGTGACATGTTGTTATATCTAGAAAAATCTATTTTAAGTGTTTTTAGATATATTTTAAATTTATCACTTGTATTTTTCCTTTCACACTGAGCCCCATAAAGTTGAAATCCTGGTACTAGGCCACATCATATATATGAAACTTGTATATAACTTTTTACATCTCAGCCTGAAGATATGTCTTTTTTAGGGCAAATGAGTTTAATGTTGGAGTGAGCCTGCCCTTGTCTAAACATAGAGTTAGATATGTTTCTTGTCTTAGAGTATGTCTACACTACGGGATTATTCCGATTTTACATAAACCGGTTTTGTAAAACAGATTGTATAAAGTCGAGTGCACGCGGCCACACTAAGCACATTAATTCGGCGGTGTGCGTCCATGTACCGAGGCTAGCGTCGATTTCCGGAGCATTGCACTGTGGGTAGCTATCCCATAGTTCCCGCAGTCTCCCCCCCATTGGAATTCTGGGTTGAGATCCCAATGCATGATGGTGCAAAAACAGTGTCGCGGGTGATTCTGGGTAAATGTCATCACTCATTCCTTCCTCCGTGAAAGTAATGGCAGACAATCATTTCGCGCCCTTTTTCCCTGGATTGCCCTGGCAGACGCCATAGCATGGCAACCATGGAGCCCGTTTTGCCTTTTGTCACTGTCACCATATGTGTACTGGATGATGCTGACATAGGCAGTACTGCAGTGCTACTCAGCAGCATTCATTTGCCATTGCAAAGTAGCAGAGATGGTTACCAGTTGTTCTGTACCGTCTGCTGTCCCATTGTAAATTGGCGATGAGATGACGGTTATCAGTCATTCTGTACCATCTGCTGCTGTCATGGGTGCTCCTGGCTGGCCTTAGCTGAGGTCGGCCTGGGGCGCAAAGACAAAAATGGGAATGACTCCCCAAGTCAATCCCTCCTTTATGGTTTATCTAAAAATAGAGTCAGTCCTGCCTAGAATATGAGGCAAGTGTACTAGAGAACCAGTGTATCAGAGAACCAGAGAGCACAGCCGCTTCGTGTCAGATCCCGCAGAAATGATGAGCTGCATGTCATTCACCGGGGGTGCCCCTGCAGCAACCCCACCTGTTGATTCCCTTCTCCCCCAACCTTTCTGGGCTACCGTGGCAGTGTCCCCCATTTGTGTGATGAACTAATAAAGAATGCAGGAATAAGAAACACTGACTTTTTAGTGAGATAAAATGAGGGTGAGGCAGCCTCCAGCTCCTATGATAGTCCACGCAGGACATTAAACGGTTGGGGGGAGAGGAGCCCAGCATCCCGCTGCTATGATAGTCCAGGCAGTACAGAATCTTTTCTTTAGACATGAAAGGGGCGGGGGGGCTGATGGAACTCAGCCCCCAGTTGCTATGATGAGGACGGTTACCAGCCGTTCTGTACCATCTACCGGGAATGACCGGGAGTCATTCCTATTTTTACCCAGGCGCCCCCAGCCGACCTCACCTGAGGCCAGCCAGGAGCACTCACGGGCTGATGATGACGATGGTTAGCAGTCATATTGTACCATCTACCACCAGAGAGGGGAGCGGAGAGGGTGCTGCTATTCATTGCCGCAGCATCGCGTCTACCAGCAGCATGCGGTAGACAGGGTGACATATACAAAAGTCAAGAAACAATTTTTTTCCCATTTCTTTCATGGGGGGAGGGGGGTAAATTGACGACATATACCCTGAAACACCCCAGACAATGTGTTTGACCTATAGGCATTGGGAGCTCAGCCAAGAATGCAAATGCTTTTCGGAGACTGCGGGGACTGTGGGATAGCTGGAGTCCTCAGTACCCCCTTCCTCCCTCCATGAGCATCCATTTGATTCTTTGGCTTTCCATTACGCTTGTCACACAGCACTGTGCTGTGGCCTCTGTCTATCATAGCCTAGAGATTTTTTCAAATGTTTTCTCATTTCGTGTTCTGTAACGGAGCTGTGATAGAACAGATTTGTCTCCCCATACAGCGATCAGATCCAGTATCTCCCATACAGCCCATGCTGGAGCTCTTTTTGGATTTGGGACTTCATCGCCACCCATGCTGATCAGAGCTCCACGCTGGGCAAACAGGAAATGAAATTCAAACGTTCGCGGGGCTTTTCCTGTTTACCTGGCCAGTGCATCTGAGTTCAGATTGCTGTCCAGAGCAGTCACAATGGTGCACTGTGGGATACCATCCGGAGGCCAATACCATCGATTTGCGGCCACACTAACCCTAATCCGATATGGTAATACTGATTTCAGCGCTACTGCTCTCATCAGGGAGGAGTACAGAAACCGGTTTAAAGAGCCCTTTATATCGATATAAAGGGCCTCGTTGTTTGGACGGGTGCAGCGTTAAATCGGTTTAACGCTGCTAAAATCAGTTTAAACGCGTAGTGTAGACCAGGCCTTAGATAGCTATAGGCTGTCCATCTGTCTGACTGGCTATGCATTTTAGTGAACTGCTTCAAAATAGTATGTAGATGTTACAAACCCAGATTAAGAATAGCATAGAAAAGACAAATGCGGTCAAGACAAAACACAGCACAACAACTAGAGAGATGGAGGATTGTGGAGTTTTGTTAACTAAACGATGAAAGTAGGAAGGATTTATTGAAGAAATGGAGAGGAAGAGAGGGAAAAGAAGGTCTTTGGCGCACAAGTAATGGGAGACTGTTCAAAGCCTAATGGCAGCATGAATAGTGGTGCAAAGAGTGTGAGAGAGATCAGTAGGAAAGGCAATTTGTGAACTGTGCAGTGGAAAAGTTGGGGATAAGGAAACAACATGGGGGAGATTATGTAGGGCTGGAAATAGGGATGAGGATCTTGAATTTTATTTACTATGAGGTAGGAAGATAATGAAGAGATGCAAGGACTGACATAGATGGAGAGCAGAAGATAATATAAGCAGTAGCATTTTGAAGCAGAAATGCAAAGTCAGAGGTCAGGATGTTGAAGAGGAAAATGTTACATAAATCAAGGTGAAAAAATGCTAAGGCCTGAACAAGTGCTTTGCAAGTGGGAATAGTGAGGGAAGGGAAGATATTGATGATATTAAATGGAAAGAAATTACAAGAATTAGCGAGGGGCTGGAAAGGGGAGGAGAAGAGGCGGAGACTAAAAAATTGCCTTGAAGTTCTGAGTCTGAACTGGTGGTTATTCTTTTATAAGATAAACCAAACCAGCCACAAAAGGAAACTCCTGTTTCACCACACTAGCTAACAAGAAAACATAAAGGCAGTTTCCTCAGGCATTCCAGTTCTTATATGACCACCAAAAACACTGGACTCAGAGATGGGTGGTTCTTTACAATCAGTCTCATCAAATAATAAGTTCTTCGAATCCCAAAGGACCAGCTACACACCCAGGTCAATATACAACTTAGATCTTACCCAAAGATCATGCTGATGCCAATCTCTTAGTATCTAAAATCTAAAGGTTTGTTTATAAGAAAGAAAGAAAGAAAGGCAAGAGTTAAAATTAGTTAAAGGAATCAATTTCATACAGCAATGGAAAACTTCTTGGTTCAGGCTTGTAGCAGTGACAGAATAAACTGCCAACTTAAGTCAAGTTTATGGAGTACATCCACAGCTCGGATGGATCATTCAGTCCATTGTTCAGAGCTTCAGTTTAGAGCAAGGTTCCTCCAGAGGTAAGAAGCAGGATTAAATACAAAATGAAGGTGTTTCCAGCAGGGCCGCCCAGAGGGGGGAGGGCAAGTGGGGCAATTTGCCCCAGGACCTGGGCCCCGCAGAGGCCCCCACGAGAGTTTTTCAGGGCACTGGAGCAGGGTCCTTCACTCACTCTGGGGACCCCAGAAAACCGTCACGGGGCCCAGGTCCCCGGAGCTTCTTCCGCTCCGGGTCTTTGGCGGTAATTCGGCAGTGGGGGGGGGGGTCCTTCTGCACTGGGACCCAGGACCAGTGCAACCATTTAGGCAACCTAGGTGGTCATCTAGGGTGCTAGGATTTGGGGGGCAGCATTTTCTTTGGCAGCGACTGCAGCGGCCGGATCTTCGGCTGCCCCGGTTGCTGCCAGCACTTAGGCGGAGGGAGATGGGGCAGGGGAGCGCAGGGAGGGCCGCCTGCAGCAAGTAAGGGGGGAGGAGGATGGCATGCAGGGGAACTCCCCGCCCCAGCTCACCCATGCCCCGCCTCCTCCCAGAGCACGCTGTGGCTGCTTCACTTCTTCCGCCTCCCAGGCTTGCGGCGCCTAAGCTGATTGGCACCGCAAGCCTGAGAGGCGGGAGAAGTGAAGCAGCGATGGCGTGCTTGGGGTGGAGACAGAGCAAGGGTGAGCTGGGGCGGGAGGGGTGCCTCAGGGCAGAGGGTGGGGGTGCGGAGCTGCCATGGGGGGGGCCCTCAGGGTGGAGGGGGGGAAATTGCTGGGGGGGGCCTCAGGGCAGGGGCTCAGTGACAGGGGAGGGCGCAAGGTGGAAGTTTCACCTAGGACGCGAAACATCCTTGCACCAGCCCTGCCGGGACCTGCTGCCAAAGTGCCCCGAAGATCCATGGCGGGGGGTCCTTCCATCCCAGGACCCGCCGCCAAAGTGCCAGGTCTTCGGTGGTAATTCGGCAGCAGGGACCCCTGCCACAGGTCTTTGGGGCACTTTGGCGGCGGGTCCCAGAGTGGAAGGACCCTCCCACTGCCGAATTACCGCCGAAGCGGGGGCCCCTCACCGCCAAGGACCCCAGGCCCCCTGAATCCTCTGGGCGGCCCTGGTTTCCAGGGCCTTTTATATCCTCTGCCATGCGGAGGGAAACCCATTGTTCTTACTATGGAAAATTACAGCAACAAGAAGAACTTTGGAGTCACATGGTCAAGTCACATGTCCATTCATTTCGCTTAGTCACATCAGGAAATTTCATTAAGTGTAGATAGGCATGTCCCATGGTCCATTGTCAGTTAAATGTTCTTTTGATGGGATACTCAATTTGAATAGTCCCTCCATGATGTGCTGGCTAATTTGAATTTCAGGTATAGAGCCAATATTTATAACTTCAAATACAAAAATGATACATGGTTACAGAAAGCATAATCATAACCAGAAAACCATAACCTTTCCATACACATCTTACTCAACAAACTTTGTATAATATTTGCTGCAAATATGTAATGGTGGTTGCAACAATGATCTATATAGTCATATTTCGTTTAGATAACATCAGAGAAGGATAATGGGTTTGTCAGTTTTGTAGTTTGAGACAGTGACATGAAATCCAAGAAAATATATTTGACTGACTGCTGGATATGGAAAACTGAATATGGAGAAGAGTTTGGTGTTAGAGGAGTAGATCTCTGAATCATCCAGGGAATGCAATCACTTCATAGGGAACATTTAGGGAATGATTCACCATTATTTTACTTCTATTTCATACTAAAGTAATTAATTTACTTCAGTGTTGGAGTAACACAGCCCTTAATATTTTAAAAGTTGTTAAACACTTACAGTACTTCTGATTGTAATTTGAGGAAGATAAAGGAGAACAGGCACTCCTCCCTAAAGTTGCCACCTTCTTGCCTCTTAAAAATAAAGAACCAGTTTGTTTTGAAGCATGAAAAGTTTTAGAATGAATTGCTCTTCTTCCAGAAATATTTTAATTCACTTACTTCCTCATAGCTATAAATAAAGTATTTGTGAAGACACTCTGCATGTCTCTCTACAATATTAGAGAGACAAGGTGGGTGAGGTAATATCTTTTATTGGACCAACTTCTGTTGGTGAAAGAGACAAGCTTTCTGTCTTACACAGAGCTCTTCTTCAGGTCCTGAAAGCTGGAAAGCTTATCTCTCTCTCCGAAGTTGGTCCTTGTCTCTCTAGTATCCTGGGACCAAGGTGGCTACAACAACATCTGTAGAATATAGTAATTAGATGACTCCATTCTTGTTGGAGTCAGTGTTCAACTTCATGATTAGCAGTGCAGCCTGGAATATACACATTCATGCATAACTCCATAAGATATTTTTATTTTCCTGAGGTACATTCTCTTTCAGAAAGTTACTAGCAATTTTTATTTATATTAGTAAATTCAAAATAGCTAAAAGGGCAACAGAAACCAAAGTGATAAAATAGGGTGGCAGGGAGGTGTGCAAATGAAGACATTTAAAAATATAAAGAGAATGGGATGGAGGATTATCAGTAGAGTTAGACAGAGAAATAATAAAAATGAGGAACAAAACTTACTAATAAGTGGCAATATACAGAAACCACCTAAAGTAATATCAGGGGATTTTTCAAGCACAGTAAATGCAAGTAGAAGAATGATTTCAAATCAATTTTGGCCACTTTAAATTGGAAACAGAGAACTTAGGGAAGTGGTGCCTGAACTGTGGGGTGCACCCCCCAGGGTAGTGTGGAAGAACATTGAGTGGAGGGTGGGCAGGGCCTGAGGCAGCCCCAACAGGAGGTGGGGAGGGAGCACTATCCAGCCCCACTTTGCCCTCTGTTCTGCTCTGGCCCCACCCACTTCTGTGGCCTGGCCTCAGCCCTGGGCTCCTGGCCAAGCAGCAGCTCCAATCCTCTCCTGGCCCCGGCTGCGGCTGAAGCCCAGCCTTGGCCCATGGCCCCAACCATGGTTCCACCTCCAGCCCTGGTTCTGGCCCCAGATCTGCCCCTAGCCATGGCCCTGGCCTCAGCCCCTGGCTCCCAACCTGGCTGTGGCTCCAGTCTGAGCTCGATCCCTGGGCCCTACCATGGCCACACTCTCAGCTGCAGTGGCCCCAGCCCTGACCATGGCCCTGTTCCCATCCCAGCTCCCGACCACAGCTGAGGGTTGGGAGTCTGGACGGGCAAGTGGGGGCATGCTGTCAAAAGTTTGGGGACCACTGACTTTGAGAAAGGAAAAAAGAAACAGAAGGGTTGTTAAACATTGCCATATGTAGGGCTGGAAGGAATTTGCCCCCAAATCTCATTGGCAGTGCCCTTGATTTTTTTTCATTTTGCTCTACAGTGTGTGGTTGTGGGTCACTTGCCAGGATTATCTGGGTATATCTCATTTAATTATTTCCCTACTGTTGTAGGAGCCTTCAGCACTGGTGCACCTTGGTCCATTCTGTGCTTTGCCTGTTGCTCATAGTAGTCTAGTCTCCTGTGGGTCTCATTTACTTTGGTCTTATTTCCTTTGTTGGGTTTAGTGCGTCAGAAGTGATGGTGGCCTGTGACATACAGGAGGTCAGACTAGATGAACTTCTAGTGGTATTCTATATCTCTAAGTAAGCATTTCATGTCCATCTTTAGATCAGTGAGAAAGCAGGGATAATTTTTTGAAAAGGGAGGTAGCACATCTGATATAAACAGCTATTAAAAGGTTGCTAAACTAAGGGCAGGGCTACACTACAGAATTACTGTTGCATAACTGCATGGGCTCAGAGGTGTGAAAAATCCACGCCCCTGTGCCTCCTAGTTATACCAACATAAGCGCAACTGTAAACAGTGCTATGTGGGCAGAGAGCTTCTCCCATCCACATAGCTACTGCCTCTGATGGAGGTGGATTAACCCTCTGGTGGAGAGCTCTCTCCCCTCTCCTAGACTAGAGCATCTTAATTAAAACAGTACAGCACTGCAGCTACAGCAGCGTAGCTACATTGGTGCAGCTGTACTGGATGCAGAATTTTAAGTGTAGACCTGTTTTGGGTCAAAGTTGCACATATCCCATAATGTTGAGGAGAGCCAGCAAGTAAATTAGTGATTTTTTTCAAAATCTAATGTACTTTCAATAATGTATTTAAGATAAGCAACCATAGCTCTTTATAGTATTTTATTAAATGCTTAGGACATTTGGTCAGGGCTGGGGACCCAAAACTCCTAGGTTCCCTTTTGATTCATTACAAGTGATTACCACCCTCTCCATCTCAGCTATAGGTATGTTTAGGTTACTAATACGCATCTTCACAAGGATCTTCTGAGGATTAATTATTTTATCTTTGCACATCATTTTGGGCTTATTGTAAGCCAAGTGAAATCAGTGGGAGTCTTTCCATTTACTTCAATGGGCTTTGAGTCAGGCCTTTTGAAATTATTGGGTGAAAGATCTTATAAGAAGTGCAAAGTATTAGTAAGAGGAAAGACAAACCAGGAACTCATTGAACAGTATTTTTTTTTTTCAGACATTGTCGGGAAATTCTTCAACACTTGGAAGTAGGCAAGTTTGGATACTGACTCAGGGTCGTGTGTTCTGGTGAGGATTAGATAGGAAAACATCCCATTTACAGGAAACAAGCAATCAAGTTAAGTAGTGTGATCTGAATAAGTAAGTAATATATAAATTAAATTAAATAAAAAAATACAGCATACTGATCAGGAAACTGATTTGTGGATTATTCTGGAAAAAGGTAAAAAATAAAATCTCTTATTCCCAGGTACAGAGGCATTGAAAAGGCTAACTATATATATATATATATATATATATATATAGTAATATCAGTGCAACATATTGAAGAAAATATACAAGATATACAGTTTCACACCCAAACTCACTTAGTGTTTGTGTGTGAAATTAAGGTATTTGTTACAGTTATTTTGTATGAAACATTTGTGATACATTGGTCATTATTGGATAAAAAAGAATATCATTGCCCTGGAGATGGTGTGGAAGAGAGTGAGGAAGCTGATATCAAATCTGAGATTGTTTATAACTTATAAGGCTGTATTAAGGATATATTCTAATTACAAAAGTACAGATATTAACATTGCAAATCAGATTTTCAAATGTATTAAAGGGATGGATAAAATCAAGAAAAGGTATTATTTTACACAGGTGACAGCAAGAGACAGATATATTTATTTTTTATATTTTACATAGGGAATTTTAGTGTAAATTAAGTGTCATATTGACAGCTCAGAGGACTTAAGTCTTCTTACCACAGATCAAGTAGACTATGGGAGCAATACATTAAGCCTCTGCACACTATCCAGCTGTGTTCTTTAACTGTAAAAGTGGAGAAAATTACACTTGAAGAGGGGAGATCGGTCCCTCTCCTTTCAGACCTTGGCTTTTCTGCTGATACTGACAAATCGTGCTAGTGATGGGGAATTTATTTGTTTGTTTGAACACCTGTCAACTGCGAACTGGACTGGGAAGAGGAATGATTTCACACAAGCCTCTGAATAATCATCAGATGATACCAACTTTTTTTTTTTGGTTAGGTAATGAAAGGCGCATCGTCTTCAGAAACGTAGGGGAAGGAAATCAGAAAGTGGAGGAGGATTAAAATACAGTTTCAACCGGAAGGTATTTTAGGTTAGGCAAACTTTACTAGTTGCCAGAGATTTTTTTACTTTCTTCTTTGTTGACAGCGCTTCATTGCATTCCAGTAAATGTAGATTCATTGCGACACGTGGGCTCACGTTGAAAACCGTCTCTGACTGTGGCACCGTTTATTTAATTTTTGTAAAGGCTGCTCTGTTTGGTTGGAATATTTTTTCTACTGTGCTGTGGAATTAGCTGCTATGTGTCTCGAAAGGGCATAGGTAAGAGTGCATCGAAAGAGTTAAAATTTGACTTTACAGCATATTTATCAACTCTTGCTTTTGATTGATTATTGTAATTAAAATCCTTGTGTGAAGGCAGCTAGAAATGCAAGAGAGAGTTAAATTGCCAGCCACTAAAGTTAGACGGTATAAATAGCTGTGAAAAGTGGATGTCCTTTGTACTGTTTAATAAATATCACTGGATGAAGGTCTTCTGAAATGAATATGCTATAAATTATGTTCCACCATCTTGCAAAGTAACACGAATAACGTAATATTCATTGTTTATTACAAGACAAATATTTAAAATGAAAATTGAACCTTGATTATATTTTTCCATTTGACAGTTCTGCATAACTATCTCATTATGTCTTATTCTAATCATATTCCTTTTATCTGATCAAGCAAAAAGGGTGTTAAAAGCTAATCGTATTGCTGCAGTTTCCTTCATTTAGCTTTTATTCAGGAAATCTCAGGCCCACGTCTTTTTCTTTTAATGTGATTTTAGCCTGACTGGGTACCTGAGAAAGTGCCGCTACTAAATTATAGGATGCATTTCCCTCTTTAGAAGAAACATCAAAGAATGTAAGTTGTCTTTTGCATTTTTATAAGGCTGTGAGGTTTCACGGATGCAAACGGCTGAATCGATCGCTTCGATTAAATAAATGCTACACCAATATGATCCAATAGGAGGCGCCTCTTCGACCCCTCTGTATCCGAGGGGAAGTTTCTCCATCTACTGGCAGAGTTTGTGTGTGTCGCTGTCCGCTAATATGATGCAATAGTTCTCAGGGATCTGGCAGGCTGCTCTGCAGCTGCAACGCTCAGGGACATTCACACAAGAGTGTTGTCTCTGAGTCCTGGGCTATCTTTCACACTATAACCTATCTTTAATTTAATGGCCTTTTCAACGAGCCATTTACCCACCCAAGTGCGGCAGTTCTGCCTGATTTCCCCTTGTTGCAGGTTTGCTGAGATATTGAGGGGCTGGCTTTCATGTGTTCCTGAAGCATTCGAGCTGCGATCCTTTTCGGGCAACTTTTCTAAGGATTTAGGGATTGCAGATTCTGGGACCCCCACGTCTCCAGCATGAGCCGGAGCTGCTCACATCTGATTTCAGACACGGGGCATTATTTGTACCATAGACCAAGAAGCCGCGTGTGGCTCCAAACTAATCTGCTTTTTGCACCCGAAAGCGGTGATGGAAAATTCCCTAAAAGTTGTGTCCATTCAAATCGAAGTGACCCAGATAAACAAGTCCCGATTTCCCACGCAGACAATTCAAGTCTATTACCGAGGTTGGTTGTGATTCCAGAGCTGCTGTCCCTCTAGAGAGAACAGAGGACCCAACTGTTGGCAGCAATTCTCTGACAATCTAACGGACGTCCCCATTAAAACGAGTTCTGAATCTGAAGCCCCGAAGCGATGTCAAGTGCTTTCTCGTTTTAGGATTGGTAAAGCCTCGTAAAAGCAGCTAATATACCAGCTAAGCACCTTTGCAAAAGACAGAGGCTCTCTGATAACCTGGACTGTTACTGTCCTGGGTGCTGGTGACAACGCCTCGGTGTTCAGCTAGTGTGTGGATCGGGTTACTGTCGGGGCAGCGTTCCTGAAGGCATTTCACTTCGGCCACAGCAGTTGCCTTATGCCGGATCCCTTGGGGGAATGGAGTATTGCCGTTGCAGGAGCACGGGATTCAGCCACCCAGGTCTGAATCCGGCCAGTGCGCAGGTTAGACTGAAATGCGCAAAAGTTTCTGACCGCCTGCATCTTTATACAGTTTTCACATCCACTCTAACGGGACGGATGTCAGCGAGGTCCGGGCATTGCAGTGTCCGTAAAGATAACTGAGGGGAAATGACTCTCCCCAAATTGTCCTCGCCTATGTTTTCAGCCCAATGCCTACAAAGGAGCGCTCGGGAGAAGGGTGTCTTTAATTGCTGTGTTGGACAAAGATTCAGGAATCAAGGAGAGAGTTTGCTGGCGGATTCCAGATGTCTTTGGGAGCAGAAAGGTCGGCGAAGAACTGTCACTCTGTAGGTACAGATCTAGTTCTGGACCGTGAGACAATGTCCGAGTATTAGCATCACTGTTCAGGGACTGGCTGGGCGGGACCGCCAGTGCTAACAAAATCCTCCTTGGGAGTCTCTGTCTCTCTTGGACAATAGAGACTCGGCTCTTTGCCTCGTCTGAAGTGTCCATTCGCTCCCAGAGTCGCCATTCTATGCTGAGCATCTTCAGGTTTCCCAAGTCCAAGTTAAAGCCCACAGCCACGGCCTGACCCTGCTCCGAAGCTCCATAAATTTGGTCATTATTTGGTAGATCCGAATTACAACGCAGCAGTGATACTCCCTTCCTGGGAACGGGACACCTGGTAGCTCTGGACATGATGCTCACAGGAAGGTTACCGGCTGATTCGAACTGTGGCACTGAATGGACACTCAGCCATGTTTGAGACAGTTGTGATTTGTTACAGTCAACGGAGCCCAGTTCTGCGGCTCTTTCCTCTGACTCCAGAGCACCCAGGACGGCCAATGGCAATGGAGAACCAGCTCTCTCAGTCACGGTCACTATTGGCTTGTTCTTCCCTGACTCACGCCCTTCTGGATTTTAGTGAGGTGGCAAAAATTTAAGTAGGTGCCGCAGTCAGTCTCAGCTTCTGTTTATTCAGCAACATGGTTTCCATTCCCGAACTGGCTTTGTGTTTTTCAGTCCTACCTGCACCAAAGCGCCGCTCCCAGAAGAAAAGTCTTGTACAGAAGAAGTGTCTTACCTAGGACTCCGGTGTCTGTAAAGACTTCGTTGGTTACCTTTCAACATATTATTTACCACCCGAATTCACGGTGGGAAGAAGAAGTGAAGTTTTCTTGGATGTCGGTGCCTTTATGACCTGTTTGGAATCCATTCTCCATAAATTGTATTTCTAACCTGGCAGAACTTTAATGCAACGTGAACAGTAAATAGCACTTTCAATCCATTTTATGTTCCGGTTTATATCTAGAAAGGAAAAGAACTCAGTGAATGAAACTGAGGCAAGAGACTACATTAAGTAGAGAACATCAGAGTTACACTTAGGCTGAAATATTATTTTATCGTTAGCTTTTCTGTTGTGAAGACAGTTTAACTCTTAAGGAAGAGAAATATTTTTGCTGAGGATCAGTTGAACATTTAATAGTGCTCTTTATTTGGACCAGTTCGATTACATTGCTGCTGTTTTCAATTAAAAGAGAGGATTGGTTTTAGGTTTCCAGCTTTAAGCAGCAGATTGTGACACCGTTCGTTACTCATGCTGGTGAGGCGTTACTCACTCGAGTAGTCCCATTAACTTTAGCAGAGCTACTAATATGAGGAAGAGTTCACCAATGTGAGCAAGGAGTTCATAAGCTGAGTCCAATGGACTGATGTCAAAGTAGTCATAACCATGGGAGCTCTTCAAATCGTCCCTGCTAAACACCTGAAGACCGAGTCATTGGATCCAAAAGCCGCAGGTTTTCCATAACGTCAACTCTCAAAACAAAAACAAAATGTAAAAATATCACTGATGACATCATTAATGTCAGAAGTCCTGAGGAGCGAGGGTTTTTCTTTTAGCCTGGTGAGTTAAACTCACCAGCCCAATCGCATAAAGTATCGCAGAATTTCAGCTGTCCCCTTGCAGGAAAATAGTCTGCGAAAGCGATCCTAGTCTTGCTAAGGGTGATCTCCCTCATGCCCCACCTTGTATCCAGACCCTACTCTGTGTTCTTGCAACCCGATGTCTTTCTGGCTTTCCCACTGGACCAACAGACCAAGGAAAGCACGTGGGTGGTTAACTTCTTTATATGCTTTCCGAGTAATAAATAGTTTTTGTGCCACCTGCGAATCGGTTTTAATCACTCTCTCCATTTATTTACAGAGTAAAATGCAAGGTCACTGAAATCTATAACACTTTTAATAAACATGCAAGTAACTATGGGGGATGGGATAGCTCGGTGGCCTGTTAAACCCAGGGTTGTGAGGTCAATCCTTGAGGGGAGCCATTTAAGGATCTGGAGCAAAAATCTGTCAGGGATGGCGCTTGGTTCTGATGCAAGGGCAGGGGAATTCTTAATTTAATTTGGGGGAGAGGATAGTTCAGTGGTTTGAGCATTAGCCTGCTAAACCCAGAGTTGTGAATTCAATCCTTGAGGGGGGCCATTTAGGGATCTGCGGCAAAAATCTGTCTAGGGATTGGTCCTGCTTGAGCAGGGGGTGGACTAGATGACTTCTTAAAGTCCCTTCCAACCCTGATATTCTGATTCCATGGGGGCACCTACTCTCCTGCACACAACTCAGTTAAGTGAAGCAGATCTCAGTGAAAACAGCAGGAGTTGTGCAGCTAGAAATTCAGGGCCTGATCCTGCATCTGTTGAAGTCAATAGGAGCTTTGCCATTGATTTAAGTGGTCATAGGATCAGAATCTTAGTGCCATGATCATTCTCCTTTCTCCCGAATAATCCAAGCTGATTTCCATTAGTAAGTGAGCTCAGAAGCAAGCAAAAAGAGGGTGGGAAGGGATCATAATAAAACACTCCACTGAACTTAGTTGGCGACAAATATGACTTTTAAGTTTTTCAAATGGCATTTTAAGAAGCGGAAGAATTTTGTGCTAAGCCAGGAGCTTGCTAGGGCAGTGATGAGCTCTGTTAAATGAGAGCTCTTACTTCCCTTTCACACGTCACTTCTACGCCCAGATGTACTAATAGCATGGCTTGGGCGTTTTCTCTTGCTAATGCTGGCTGTTATGTTGCAGATGTGTACGGAATCGGCAGGATCTCCGGCAGGGAGAATTTTCCGCGTCTTTTCTAAGTTTGTCATTCAAATATATCCCGCTTTCAAAAATAGTTTTAAAATGTTCTCTGAGGGCATTTAGAAGGATGCGATCTATTTATTCTGTAACATTTTAACACTTTTTCTTTAATCCAGTGCTGTGGCGGAGACTGTTCTTTTACTAGCTGTTATGATAGCTGTTAGACCTCTAGGTGGCGCTGTCCACCAGTAAGGTACCCAAGTGTAATAGAAGATCTTTTCCATCCACAAAACCTGCTGCAATATAAAAGAGCTGGCAGTGGCTGGCTCAGCAGCAGATAACATGGTGATGATTTCAGGGAGCATAAGGAAGAGCATATGTTCTTTTCCTACATTTTAGAAAACTGTTTTGTGGGGTGGATTTATTTGTTTGTTTTTTGGGTTTTTATTTTATTTTATTTTTTGCTATTTTACCACTTTGCTTTGGCGTGGTAACTTGAGCTCTTTGCTGAGATATTGGATTATGTTACTGTTGAAACGGTCTGCAGGGAGCTGAGCCAGGGAAAGAAGAATGCGGGTCCATTTAATGGTGTTCTGCCTTATTTCCTACACCGTGAATGGGCAAATAGAGTATTCCATCTCCGAAGAAACTGAACGTGGTGTGTTTGTTGGGAATATAGCAAAGGATTTAGGAATAGATGCAACTACACTTTCACTCCGGAAATTTCGCATGATCACCAGTTCAAGTAAGCAATATTTTAATTTGGATGTAAGCACGGGGACTTTGTCAGTTAATGAACCCATAGACAGAGAGCAGGTTTGTGAATTAAAAACTACCTGTTTTCTGAATTACGAACTTGTGTTAGAAAACCCTCTAGAGCTTTATAAAATGGAATTTAAAATACAGGACATAAATGACAACTCCCCCAGGTTCCCTTTGAATGAATATCACTTAAATGTAGCCGAGTTTTTATCTCCTGGGGCTCGGTTTACACTCCCCAATGCCCAAGACTTTGATGAAGGCGCCAACAGTGTCCAGACCTATTCTCTGAGCCCTAACGAACATTTCCGACTGGAAATGCAAACACGCGGGGATGGGAGTAAGTACCCCGAACTGGTGCTGGAGAAGCCCTTAGACAGGGAGCAGCAATCCACCCACAGACTTGTAATTACAGCCAAAGATGGTGGGAATCCCGAGAGGTCCGGTGACGCCCAAGTCATTGTGACTGTTCTTGATACCAATGATAACGCTCCAGCGTTTGAACATTCGCTCTACAGGGCAAGTATCTTGGAAAACTCCCCCAACGGCACGTTGGTAACCAAAGTACATGCCACTGACTTAGACGAAGGTCAAAATGGAGAGATCAGATACTCCTTTAGCAATAGCACTTCTGCTGATGTACAGAGACTATTCCTAATCCACCCCCAGACCGGGGAGGTAAAAGTGAATGGCATTCTAGATGGCCAGAGACCTGTTCTAGAGATGTTCATTGAGGCAAGGGATAAAGGTGCGTTTGGAATGTCCAGTACAGCTAAATTGCTGGTGGAGGTCACTGATGTAAATAATAATGCCCCAGAGGTTACAATCATGTCTCTTTCCAGTCCCATCCCCGAAGACGCTGTGCCCGGCACCGTGATAGCTCTTTTGAGTGTTCTGGATAAAGACCCTGGAGAGAACGGGCAGGTGACTTGCCAGATCTCCGCTGACATTCCCTTCCAACTAAAACCCTCTTTCGACAGTTACTATAGTTTGGTCACTGACGGACTTCTGGACCGAGAATTGGTCAGTGAATATAACATCACCATCACCGCCAGAGACCTTGGTTCCCCGCCAATCGTTACCCAAACGACAGTATTGGTGCAAATCTCCGACGTGAACGATAACCCTCCCAACTTCGCCAGACAATCCTGTGACATCTCTGTAGCGGAGAACAATCTTCCTGGAGCATCTTTGTTCCAGGTGTCAGCATCTGACCCCGACATTAGCGGGAATGGCCAGGTCTCTTATGCGCTCAGGGACATTGACATTGCAGATAGCTCCTTGTCCAGTTTTTTATCCGTTAACTCAGAGAATGGAAACATCTATGCAAAAAGCACTTTTGACTATGAACAACTCAGGAGTTTTCATTTTCAAGTGATAGCCAAGGACAACGGATCCCCGGCCCTGAGTGCGACCTTAAATGTGAATATGTTCATCACGGATCAGAACGACAACGCCCCGGTCATCCTATACCCTGGGGCCAGGAACGGCTCGGTCGCGGTGGAAATAGTCCCTAGGTTAGCCGATGCCGGTTACCTCGTGACTAAAGTGGTGGCGGATGATGCGGACAGCGGGCAGAACGCGTGGCTTTCCTACCGTCTGCAGCAGTCTTCCGACTCCAGCCTATTCAAGGTTTTGCCCAATACAGGAGAACTCAGGACTACTCGCTCCATGAGGTCCACGGATTCCATCAAACACAAAGTGGTCATTCTAGTGAAGGACAATGGGGAGCCGTCCCTCTCCTCCACGGTAGCCTTGGGCATCCTGCTGGCTGACTCCCTTCCCCAGGCCCTCCCGGACTTCGGTGACGGGATGGAGGGACAAGAGCAGCTCACTAGCCGGAACCTTTACTTGATCATCTCGCTCGCTTCCATTTCCTTTGTGTTCCTTGGCTTTCTACTCTTTCTTCTTCTCACAAGGTTTTTCCATTTCAGAACGAACTCCTCCCGCAGCGGCTGCTGTTCAGGGTGCTGCTCAGTGGATGGGCATGATAAGTATCGCTTCAACGTGCGCATGCTCCCAAGATCTCATTTAACACCTGACATGGTGGAAGTCTCAGGAGTGGGCAAACTGACCCAGACCTATTTGTACAGAGCTTCTTTGGGTGTTGGTCCTAGCAATAACAATTTACTGCTGAACGGAGACGCGGGAAATCTTTTCAATGGCGCAGGATTACAAGGGCCCACGGCATGTGTTCAAGTCCGGAAGGTGAAGAGCGATCACTTTAATGCTATTCTAGTGGTAAGTTGTTTTTGTTTAAATTATCCCCATTTAACCTAAAGGTACGTGGACTGTTTGGTTTTAAATTTACTTACCCAGCGGCTCCAGCGCTAATCTTGTACAAAAGCGAAATGGTTTAATCACAGGATAGCGGATGCCATTATGTTAACACAAGCAAAATGAAATCTCTTAATATAATTCTATTCAGGATCTCCTAATTCTGTTTTAAAGCAAAGAACTATGCGAGAAAAAAACAATACCTTCGATTGTAGCATGGACACAGTATGCCATATAAAGTCAGATGGTGCCCAGGCTGAGGGAACTATATACTCTTATGTACTAGTTCACCAAACAACAATTAGAGGGAAAGAGGTTGTGAAATAAGTGAAAACTAAATTGATTTATGAGTTCAACTAGAGCATGAGAAGAAAAAAATCCAAAAAAGAGAGATGCCACCTGAATTTTCGAGATTCTGAAATTTTCCACTTATTGAGATTTCCCTTTAGGGAGGGAAATGGTGAGAGAGAAAATAATGTCATATGAAAAGGTGATATTTTAAAGTACTAATATGTCTTTTCCAAGGTACCTAAAGGAATTAGTTGCCCAGCTTCTTCAGGGGCCTTTGAAAATCCCACCCTCAAAGCTTTAGATTTGCAATTCATTTATATCTTCTAAAAATAATATGAGGATTTTGTGAGACTCAAAATAATTTCTGGTCCTCTCACAATATAAATGATCTCCTTCTGAGGAGGAATCATTTTGTTAGATTGCAGCACAGGACTGTGAGTCAAGAAAGCTGAATGGTGTCACTAGGATGGCACTGACTTGCTCAGTGACCTTTGGCCAGTTTCTTCAGTTTCCCAATCAGCAAAATAATGATGATACCTTTTTACGAGATGTCTTATGAGTTTTAATTAATGCTCCTGCATAACTTTGAAAGGCCAAGCAGTCTGTAGTCTGGAGCCCTGGTCCCGGACAGAGCAAGACTCAAACAGTTTAGCACTCAGGCCCCTAGATAGGCTGGAGCACCAAATGGTCTATGGGTTCATGCTCTTGGGCAGGGTGAAGCACCAACTCAGTCTAGGGGCTCGGGTCCTCGGGCAAGGTGGCACGCCAACACAGTCTAGGGGCCTCTGACCCTCAGTCAGGGCAGAGCAACAAAGCAGTCTAGGAGCCTGTCATCCTCCAGCAGGGTACAGCACCTAAACAGGCTATTGCCTGATGTCATAACTCAAGCAGACAGCAGACACAGGCTTTTTGGCCTAATGTTAGGAGGCTGCCACCTCATGGGTGGGGTTGGCAACATAGGGTAGGGAGAGCTGGGCCCACCCTCCTCCACCAGGTTCCAGCCCAGCACCCTAGCAGTGGCAGAGGGTTCTCCCACTGGGTCAGCGGTGATCTGGCTGAAACATGCTGATCTGAATTCTCGTAACATCACAACCAGACTAAAGTCTGGTGTCCCTAGGCTACGTCCTATGACCCTGTTGCGGTGTACCTCTAGTCTGTGGGCATCTGCTGTCTCCTTGGCATATACACAGGTGGCAGTCCCAGCAGCAATTTAGTGTTCTGGTCAGCTGGCAGCTCCAGTGAGTCCTTAGCATGGCAGATGTTCTCTTCAGGTTCCCACTGTGGCAGTAAGTGGGAGGCATCTGTCTCGTTTGCTGGCTCCAGCCCAACTGAGCTGCAGGGCTTGCCTTTAATACTTCCTGTTCCCCCCTCTGCTTCTGCATGGTGCGTGTGGCTGTCATGGCTCTGCCCACCAGGTGGATCCCTTCCCTCAGTCTCAGAAGGAAGCAACGCCCCTTCACTACATAAAGATGTTACAAATGCTGTGCCAGGACTTCTTCCCAGTTTATATGGTAAGTTCCACAGACTCCTTTAAAAATGTAGACTGGGGTTTTCAGATGAGCCTATGGGATTTAGGATCCCATATCCCGGATGGAAAATGAGCAAATTCATAGCTAAGGTTCTGAAAACAGTCTTCATTCTGCCCCATATGCCTGCATATTTTTCACTTAATGAGAGTATGCTTATATCATACGGTAACTATTACAATGTTAGAAATCATTAGCTATAAATTAAAATATAATGCTTTATGCAGACCTGCTGATTGCCTTTTGTTGACTATTTATTCTTCTTTATTGTAAATAAGTAATATTCTAGCCTCATGTGGTGTATGTTGTGCTTTGAGGTCTGTGGTCTATATGTGGATGAAGAGATAATTTAATTTGTAGAGGGCTCCTGTATGTATTAATGATGATCAAACTCCTAAGGTCTTTAAGGTCTCTAAGGGAAGGATGATGGGAAGGAAGTTGATTATAAAAAGTATAGTGGTTTCTTTCCTAAAGTCAGTCAGAAAGTTGTCTGAGAACATATAACTAGAACTGAGCTAATAAATGATTGTTCAGTTTGGTGGCCAGATGAAAAAATCTGGAAAAAAAATGGTTCTTTCTGAACTGTAACTGAATATTTTTTGTTTTGCAACTGCAATAAAACAAGGCAAGAATAATATTATTGTTTGGTCAATTCAGACACTTTGAAATGAAATATTTAAAAAATGTCAAAATGAAATATTTTGATGTTTCTGAATTTTTATCAAAGTTTCTTTTTTGGCCAAAACTATTTGCTGAATTTGATCCAAATTCACGAATAGCTTTGGTGCCCTAATCAATGCATTTTCAGTGAATTTACAATTTGTTGAAAAAAAAATTGCCCAGCTCTACATATCTCTTAATTTCTGTCTCACATTCTTGGGCTACCTAGATCTAAGGACTCCTCAGTGTAGAAACTGTCTAATCTGAGTGGAACTCCTACAAAAAAATCTAGATTATTGGTTTGAACCTATTTACTCTTTTGTATATTTGTTTTTAATTTTATTTATATTTTTGCCTACAGACTAGAATTAGTGAATTCTTGCTTTGTTAACAACTTCGCATATCTCTATAGGGCATGTGGTCTGTATAATGTATCTCACCTTATCTGAAAAACTAGAAGACTAATTCACTTAAGGTAATGCAAATATGGGAGATCTTCTCTACTAAGGGAACAATACAAACAAATTCAATTCTTTTTCTCACTTGAGCTGTTCATAAAGAAAGCAGACTGTTTTGGGTAATACCTCTTTAACAGGAGAAGTATGGAACATTGAACTAGAAGGTTCCATTGCACAAAAGTATGATTCACCATGATATTGTTTCTGTTCTGTTCATTGCATATAAATATATAGCAGATGAGGCCATCAGTTTTTCTCTTGCTATTCTAAAACCTCAGAGAATGCATTTAATAATGGAGTTAAGCTTAATAACTTGAAACAGAAAATGTAAAGTGCAACCAAGTATTAATTTATAATGTTGCTCAAGTTGTATTGAAAGAGGTGATTTGTTCTGTTCTTCAAAATTCTATTGAAATTTTTGTAACAAGAATATATAATTCAACCTCTAAAATTCCCTAGTTTTATATGAAAAGTTAACTTCTTGGTATCTGAGGTGAGTCTATACTATTTGTTTGTACACTTCAATTTAGATATTTTCAAAAGTAATAGTCAAATAATAGAACATATAAACCTCCTCTTTAAAGGTTTCCTCCCAATTCTAGTTTTCTGACCCCTAATATTTTTCCTTTGTCTTCAATCAGTGTATAACTAGATATATAGACAAAATTTGAAATTCCCTTCATCCCTTCTAGTAGGGTGGAGTGATCCTTAGATCATCCACATATAGTCTTTGACATTGATCATAGTTATTTTCATTCAAGTTGGAGCTGTCCCTCTCTGATTGTTTTCATTATGGGTTCCAGAACTTTTTGAAATGTGAAAAGGGAGCAGGGGACCAGGGTCTAGTTTCTCTGCTCAATGGGAACTTGTAGGGAGTAGTATTATTCATATGCATTCTAGCTACTGGTTTATGATGCATCATGTATGCCTGTTTAAGAAACTGTTGTATTTCCACACTTTTAAGAATAGGATGTCAGCAAGCCCTACTCCACCCTTTCAAGTGCTTTCTCTGCGTCTATACTCACAGGGCCTGATTCTTTATTGTCCTGCACCAGTTGTAGTCATTTACACCTGTGAAAAGTGAATGTACTGTGGGAGTAAAACATAACTATTCTGATTTTACAACATCCTACACTCACTAATCTGGCCAAAAAATATGTCATTGATTAAAATAAATTAGTAAATGGATTATTCAGTGTACATTATTTGTCCTCTTATGAATCTAGCCTGATTTGCATGCCTACATTTGTTAATACGTTTTCTCTTCTACTGGGTAATTAAAAAAAATGTTATAGGCATTACCAAGAGGAAGATTGGTTGTTGTGATATTAGATTCTTCCCTGATTAGAAGTACTGAGAGTCTAGGTAGATTGAAGGACTCAGAGGAGCATTTTTTTTAGATTAAAAATTAATTTCAATTTAATATAAAGGACCACAGTTGTTTGTAAAGCACTGATAACATTCCAGAGTCAACCCCTCTGTTCCAGTGTATGACAGATATGGCAATTTCCTACAATATAATTGAAAAACCTTGTTGAATTAAGTTTAAGTATCTTGGAACATCATTGTAATGTTTGTATATTTTTATGTGATAGTATGTAATTTCTCCAAGGGCGAAATATGGCTAACATGAACCTAGGGAAGTGTTATGAATGTCAAAGGACTGAACTTTTGGGACAAACAGAGTTAAGTGGGAATCTCTAGGGGAAGATGAAAGCAAATTTACCCTTCTTTAATTATGCAAAAACTGAGTTGTTTGAAGCTGTGCCCTGAGGAGGGGAACTTTATCAGTTATCACCTGTTAATGAGGACAAGAGCAAAAACCCAAGCTGTATATAGGAAATAATGAACTATTCATGGTTATTTTTGTTCTGAATCAAAGCAGTTATGAACTTGTAACCACAGAAATACCCCTATGTTGGGTGTGAAGGACTGATCACCTACCAGTTGGAGTTGGTAGGTTGGTAGGTTGGTAGGCCATAGTTGGAGAGTGGGTTGATCTCTGGTAAGCTTATTAGCATGTACACTGGTTCTTTTATTGTTTTAAATATGATTTCTCTGTAATACTTAAGAATAAATGTGATTGCTTAAAAAGGGCTATGTGGTAACTTATAATTGTGGGCAATTACACTGTTTATATCTCTGGCCTGTTTAAGTAGCCTGGCTTGTTGGGGAACTCACAGTGTAGGCAGGTGTCAAAGTTCCTTCCCCACTCTGAACTTTAGGGTACAGATGTGGTGACCTGCGTGGACACTTCTAAGTTTAATTACTAGCTTAGATCTGGTATCGCCACCACCATCCAGAATTTCAGTGTCTGGATCACTCCCTGTCCCCCCAAAACTTTCCCCTCCCTGGGTAGCCTTGAGGGACTTCACCAATTCCCTGGTGAACACAGATCCAAACCCCTTGGATCTTAAAACAAGGAGAAATTAACCATCCCCTCTCCTTTCCCCCCACCAATCCCTGGTGAGTCCAGATCCAATCCCCTTGGATCTAAAACTAAGGAAAAATCAATCAGGTAATAAGAAAAAAAAGGCTTTTAATTAAAGAAAGAAAGGTAAAAATCATCTCTGTAAAATCAGGATGAAAAATACTTTACAGGGTAATCAGATTCATATAGCCCAGAGGAACCCCCTCTAGCCTTAGGTTCAAAGTTACAGCAAACAGAGGTAAAATCCTCTGAGCAAAAAGGAACATTTACAAGTTGAGAAAAAAAAATAAGACTAATACGCCTTGCCTGGCTGTTACTTACAAGTTTGAAACATGAGAGACTGGTTCAGAAAGATTTGGAGAGCCTGGATTGATGTCTGGTCCCTCTTAGTCCCAAGAGCGAACAACCCCCAAAACAAAGAGCACAAACAAAAGACTTTCCCCCACCAAGATTTGAAAGTGTCTTGTCCCCTTATTGGTCCTCTGGTCAGATGTCAGCCAGGTTTACTGAGCTTCTTAACCCTTTACAGGCAAAAGAGGCATTAATCCTTAACTATCTGTTTATGACAGCAGGGAACAATGGAGCCTGGAAAAACACTGATCAGGAGGGAGAAAGGCATGGATCTCCACCCAAGAGAGGTGATGGCTAAGGAACCAGGAGCCTAGAGTGGGTACCCTTGCTGAACTGCTGAGGGAAAATACAGGTGCAGTTGCCCTGAGCTGTGACACAGGGTCACACCTACATTTAAGTGTGTTACTGACATGAGAGAACTTTATCTGATTGTGTCATTTTGGGTAATGCTTAAAAGTTTTTAAAATATATTAGTTATAATGTTCCTGTCCCAACGTAGCTGATCCCATAGTATTAAAGTGAGACATAATCCGCAGAAGAATATGAACAATATCATCTATGCATTTGTGAGCAACTCTAAAATGGTATTTATTATTATTATTATTTTATTATTATTATTATTATTTATTTTATTATTAAAAGACATAGGATATTATATATGATGGTTTAATATGAAGGTATTTTTGGCACATTTTGGAAGACCTCAGTAACTCACCTTGAGTAAGATGGCCATCCTAAATATATGTCCAAAATTTTATATCACACCACACCACACCATTCATTATCTATCTATCTATCTATCTATCTATCTATCTATCTATCTATCTATCTATCTACTCTCACAGAACTGTCTGAACTATCCTTTTAATCAGCTGTGGTGCTTTACCAGTAGACCCTTCCAGGTAGACATTTGGCTGCTACTAAATCATGCAGTTTGGCTTGCTTCCCATATAGCTGGGAGAATTTCATACATTAATAAAACATCCTCCCCAAAGGCCTGCTACTTATAAACTTGCATAAATATTGACCAATCACTTCGTAGAGCACAATATTTGATATATTTTAAGATTCTTTAGGAGGGATCATCTTTCAAAACTCTTTCACGCAGAGAAGCTGGACAGTAGTCATCATTGTGGATGATAGTATCTTGTTTTCCCCATGAGTTTGCTACCAGTAGTATACCAATCTTGTGTATGTGGTGGACACTTTTCTTGGAGCAGAGGGTAGAGTTCTCCTGGGACACCACTTAAATCTAGAAAGATTCTCTGGTAGAAGTCTTGCAGTAACAGATGGGAGGAAGTGCAGAAATGTGAACAGCTTTCCAATTGCTGTTGTTGTTAAAATAAAATAATTATGCGTGGTTAACTGAAATACATGAACCTTTTTTAAGTTGCCAGCTTCATCTGTTATTGTTTTAGTCTGCAACATATATGTGCTTTGCATCTGTGTTTCTCCTACCCTTAACTGAAAGATGGTGATGTGGTTATAGTACAGTACTGGGAATCAAGAAATCTGAATTCTATTACTAGTTATAATGCAGAATTTCTTTATGACTTCAGGTGATTCACATAACTGTGTCTCTGTTTCCCTATATATAAGTGTTATTACATTTAAATAACTAGCATTCTAGAAATTCTTTTTCTTCTTACTGAATGGGAACTTCCATTTTCTTCTCAGAGATGTTGGTGAAAATGTACTTTTTTTCTTTCTGTTCATGTATTTAACTGACAATCTTGCTCTCCTTAGGCCTCCATAACTTTTTTTCCCCACCCATTCATTTGGAGTATAGGCTTTTTCTATCTCAGTACTTACATGGCTCCACTTACCATTTCTTCTATAATATAGAACTAATTTGTTATCACCAAGTTTTGAATTTTCACCCTGCAATGCTCAGTTTCTCATCTCCTGAATTTTATAGCCACAAAGACACAGGAATGGCCCTGTCTATTTATATTTTGGTTGATCTCTCCTAGATCTTGTAAAATTTTATCTCACACTGAACATGATTCATCTGAATACATTATGTAAATTTTATTTTCTTAACAGGAGTATTGATTTGTGGAAACTGTATTTGTTAAGTTTGATAGAATAGATAAGAAGAGTATAAGGGAAGGAAAAGGTTAAAACTTCAACATGAACAGTTTCCTCCACTGTGTCTTTGTGGCTGTAAAATTCAGGAGATGAGAAACTGAGCATTGAAGGGTGAAAATTCAAAACTTGGTGATAACAAAGTAGTTTGCTCCATAGGAATGAATGAGGTGGTTATAAGAATGCTTAGTACTAAAATGAAAGATTCATAAGGGACATTCCAACAAGAGTCCTAGAAAAAAGAAAATTTCCTCCTGTATTGTACCTCCACCAAGGTGTGCCCAATAGAAGCCAGACATAGCTGTGAATTTGTGGTAAGAAGTTTAGCAAAGAAATGAAAGCTTGTATAGACAAAGTATCATAGTATAGATGGAATGGAAGCCTGGATGGAAGATGATACTGAGGTTATTGAGAAGGAGTGGTGGACACAGGCGCTGACTTTTTTTTCCAGGTTGGTGCTGCACCCTTGCTCTGTCCTGAGGCCCTGCCCCCACCTAGCCTCTTCTCGCCCCTCCTGTCCCCTGAGAACCCTCCTCCACACCTGCCACTCACTCCTCTCTGCCTCCCCTGAGTGCCTCCCTCCAGCTGCTGGCTGCTCTGCTGGCTGCCCTGGGGCCCGCTGAACAGCTGATCAGCAGCGAGCCTGAGGGCCCCAGAACCACTGTGGCTGGTGGGTGCTGAGCAACCCCTATTATTTTCCATGGGTGCTAGAGCCCTGGAGCATCCAGGGAGTTGGCACCTATGGTGGTGGAGTTCTCAGCTTTTCTGGACCCCCTCAGTCAATTTTCATCCTGGGTATGGCAAGGATGCTGCTCTGCTTCTGCTGAGGGGATGAAGGCAGGCTGTTTTCATTTATAGCTGAGCTGAGCTTCTAGATTTTAGTTGATACATGTCAACTGGACCTAGTATTTTGAAAATAAATGTACAGTACATGTAATTATTTTTATTAGCTTACTGCAAAGGAGAACGGTAATAATCAATGACATTTTTAAAACTAAAACTAAATAAAATAAAAATATGGTGTGAAGATGGAAAGATGTAGAACAAAGTCAGGCTGTTTGGAGAGATCCAAGCTGTTATTGCCTAGATCAGGTAGTAAACTCAGTGGAACACTGGTGTTACATATCCCAGGTTTGATTCTCAGTTAGTGTAAATCAGTGTTGTTCCAATGAAGTCAACAGAGCTATGTTGATTGAAACCTACTAGGATCTCGCCCCTCATGTGGGATGCCAACGTTTTCAGAGCTGATTTCTGCATTAAGAGATCTGGCTGTAAAAGATGTTGAACAGCTTAACAGAATTTGCACTGTCTCTACCTATTATAGTCAGAAGCATGTAGACATGAAGTAAGGATGTATTTGTATTTATAGGGTTTTTAAATGTTTCCTGTTTAGGGTTACTGCAATTTTAGATTGTTAATTTGGTAGGTTTAATATCTAGAAATTAGAAAAGGATTTTTCATCACCATTTCCCTTTACCCCCATACATATGCCCCCTTCTGGTGTGCTCAGGATACTAACATAGTCTGGGGGGAGGGATAGCTCAGTGGTTTGAGTATTAGCCTGCTAAATCCAGGGTTGTGAGCTCCATCCTTGAGGGGGACACTTAGGGATTTGGGGCAAAATCAGTACTTGGTCCTGCTAGTGGAGGCAGGGGGATGGATTCAATGACCTTTCAGAGTCTCTTCCAGCCCTGTGAGATAGGGGTGTGTGTACGTGTGTGTGTGTGTATATATATATATATATATATAGTTGGGCTATAGGACAGGGGAAAAAATACTAATTTCTGAAGAGTAGAATGTGACTGAACCATAAAGGTGGGGAATTTAGGGAATGTTCTCCTTTTTCTGGAACACTTTGCTGGGATCATCTGTTAGAATTAGGTAGGTGAGTGGAGATTGCTGGAACTCATTACTTTCAATCTTTTATGTTGCTGGTTAAAAGATCTGTGTTCTTACATAAAATAATAATAATATTTTTTAATAATTCTAATGAAATGAATGAGAAGGTTGTCAGTGTCACAGCTGGGGCTCGTAACACAACCTACTATTAAGGTTGCCCAATATGTCCCATTATAAGGCCCTGTTTTTAGTTACTTTTGACTTTACTGAACTTCAATCATTTGGGATGAAATTTTCCATGCTGGATGTCTGTTTCAGGCTCAAAGCTTTTTAAAATTTCAGCCATATATATAATTATATGAGAGTGGTAAATATGGGGGTGCCAGGGTGTTGCTTTGAGGGTACAGAGTGTTATACCATGCTACAGCCAAGGGCTGAACAGGACTTTCCCTGCAATTGCAGCTCTGGGCTGTAGTGGGCCAGGCCATAGCTGGGATCTGGAATGGGCACCAAAACTGAGAGCAGGGAAACCGTTTCTTCTGTGCTCTGAGTGTCCCTTCCCACTGTGAACAGCATGGAGGACATATATCCCTGATACTAATGCAGAAGGGACAAACAATGGACCTGGGGGATGAGCAAAGTAGGTGGAGAGTATGTCATATTAGATAGGGAACTGGACTAGGACTAAGGAAACTTGGGTTTTTTTCTCTGCTGTCACTGGTCTGCAGGGTGACCATGGGCAAGTCACTCTCTGTGCCTCAATTTTCCTATCTGTTAAATGGCAACAATGATATTGACCTTCTTTTTAAAGCACTTTGGAATCTACTATGTAAGACCTAGGTATTATTATAGATTGGGAAAAGGAGCCTGTGGGGGGGAGAGAAATTGGGAGTAGAGGTTGAAGTTGTGGTGGGAGGAGAGGGAAACTGGAACTGTGTGGAGACTGGAACTGGCTGAGCAAGAAGACAAAGACTGGGACTGGAAACTAATAGGGTGGAGGACGTTACCTGTGCATATATTTTTATATAAAATTAGGTTTCCATTGTGCATATATATTATGATACAATCTTTGATTATATGATCATATACTATTTTTTTCACAGGACTGCTCTGAATGTGTCAGGATTGTTTGGTAAGGAGACTGTTGCTGTAGGATTCTTTCATTTGTTGCAGAAGTTGGAAGGTGTGTAGTGAGTAAGGCCAGGCATTGCAGAAAGAGAAAAGATGGTCTTGTGATTAAGGTAGTTGAATGAAGCTCTGGATTCTATCCATACTTATCTGCTAGAAAGCGTCTGTGTGGTGGCAGGCAAGTCACTTTTGGCCATGTCTACATTACACAATTAATTTGACCAAATTTACATTGGCATACAGTTGCTTCAGTAATTATTTCTCTTGTGTATGTCTACACTTTGCTCCTTGTGTTGGTGGTGTACATCCTCATCAGGAGTGCTTGTATCAATTGTACTGTCAGTCTTGGGCATTGTGGGAAGGCTTCTGAAAGCCAGTAACAGTTGACTCAAGCAATGCAATATCTACACTGACAATGTGTCAACCAAACTACATCGATCTTGGGTGTATAACACTCATGAAGTGGAGTTATTAAGATGGTGGAGCAGGGCAGGTATGTTACCTGGGTTCTTTCAAAAGCTCTTGGTAACTTTTACTCTGTGCAAGGTGATGTCAGGAAATAAATCGGGGAGACACGGCTGTCCAACTGATAGATGGCTGGCACAAACAGGACAACACAAGAGTGCTTTCACTTAAAGCTAAACTTAGTCTCAAGCATTTACACACGTCCGCAACAGGTTAGTAAAACACCCCCAACCCTTGATAATTACCGAATCTGAGTGTGGCTCTCAAGTGGCACAGCGGCAGCCCGTCTGCCAGTGGGGAACACAAGATGCATCTGGAGGGAGAATCCCTGAAAAGCCCCTTTTGAGAAATCCCGCTACCTCAAACTTTACCCCCTTTTTTATACATTAGTAATACAATGACATATACCTTAAAGAAAACTTGCTAAGCAGGCAGTTTTTAAAGGTCAAGCAGGAGGTTTCCTTATGATTGTCAATTAACTGGATATGATTTTTTTTCAGTGTCCATGCCTTGGGACCCTGACAGACACATTCCTCGGGGTACATTATAGACAAGCTTCCTGTTTTTCTAAAATACATATATCAGCAATTTTAACATTCTTAGTAGGAAGCTGTCCTGTCTGTGGCACCCAAAACCCCCTCCCTCCTGCCTCAGTTAAGCTAAGGCCACTGCATGACCAATTTATAGCCTGCTGACTTGGCTTCTTTTAGCAACAAGCAATAGTGGTTCAGTACGGCCTGCTAACTTGACTACTGTTAGCAATAAACAATAGTGATTTCAGGCACTTTACTTGTTTGCCAAAATCTCCCCGCACAGGTACATCTGTGAAATTTAAGTGTAGACACTTCCATAGTTAGGTTGATGTAAGTGCCTTGCATCAACCTAACTCTGTAGTGTAGACCAGGCCTTACACCAAATTTTCGACAGGTGGTCAATCATTGTGTGTTCCTCATTTCATGGTGCCTGGTTTGTGACTCTGGTTCTGATTTCCAGAAGTGCTCAACATTCTCAGCTGCAGCTGAAGTCAATGGGAACTGTGCTTTGAACATAAAAATTGCTATGTAATGTTATGTACTTTGAAAAATTAGGCCATAAGTAGTCTCAGGTTGGGGGCAGAGATAGCTCAAGCATTGGTCTGCTAAACCCAGGGTTGTGAGTTCAATCCTTGAGGGGGCCATTTAGGGAGCTGGGGCAAAAATCTGTCCAGGGATTGGTCCCCCTTTGAGCAAGGGGTTGGACTAGGTTACCTCCTGAGGTCCCTTCCAACTCTGATATTCTGTGACCCAAAATTGGTGGATACTTTTTATTCTAATCTGTGTGCATCATCTTCCCATCTGTAAAATGGGGATAAAAATGTCTCCTCATTTCAAACAGGTATAATAAAAATATATAAATTAATGTTTGTGAAGCACTCAGCTTCTATAGTGATGAGCACCATAGAAAAGCCAATGAGGAAATTAATCATTCTTTCTTCAGGTTTAAACAGGGTGCAGTAAATTAACCATGGACCATGAGGAGAAAAAAAAATATTGAATAGTTGTTCATTCAGTGACCACTGTCCATCCTGTGCACTGTATGAGGCAGGGGTCCCACGGAAAACATTGTATGCCATCATATAGTTAAGACTGTATCATATGCCAGAGGGAGTCTCTGATGGGGTGTATCAGGCCCTTTGAGACCCCTTCCTGGAGGCCTTGTGGTCCTATTACTCCCCACTTCAGAGAGGAGCAGTGGAAGTAGGTCCTCCAGGCCTGTCTAGAGAGGCCTTGTGGAAGCAGCCAATCAGAGCCCAGGAGGCTCATATAAAAGGAGCTGCAGGCCCTCCTAAGTCCATCAGTTCCTGGATGAGGCTAGAGGGATAAGGAAGGTTGGTCTGATCTGGCCAAATGAGCTTAATGGGTTGCATTTTTAAAACCTTGAGGCCAGAGGACCCAAGAGCTATAGCTTTAAAGTAATGGACAGAGGTGAAGAGACCAGGTGAGAAGAGGCCCAGAGAATGTAGCAGCAACCAATGAAAGGAAGCAGTATGTGGCTGCTGCTTATAAGGTCCCTGGGTTGGGACCTGGAGTAATGGGTGGGCCTGGGTTCCCCACTGGCTAAGTGGCCTAAGTCCTGTGGAGGGGACAAAGTTCCTTTAGAAGCCTGAGCAAAGGGCTGGATTTAAAGGGCCCAGAGATGGGTCTGAAGACCCTGGTGAGGGTGAGCAATTGGTGAACTCTTTGCTACCCTGGAAGGTGGGGGTTCACTTGTGATTGTGTGACTTGGTTGGAGGGCTGAGCCAGTGAAGACCCATCAGGTGAGGAGGGCAACCTGCAGTGGGTGCCAGGAGCAGGAAAAGGCCTGCATTACCACACGCAGCAGCAGGAGGTACTCAAGAGGTGAGTGTTGGCTGTCACAGAGGCAAATTAAGGTTGCATAGGCAGCCTTAATTCTGGCATTTCCTAACTTTTGAGTGCCTGACTTTTTTTGCAACCTTAATGATCTTTCAATGCATGTTTTTGTTTATAGAAGATACACAAGTATATTAAGTATACATGGTCAGGTCAACACTTCAGATAGTCTCAACTCAGATTTTCGTCTCAATTTTATGCAGGCAGTTAAATATGTGATTGACCCTCTCCATTTGTGTGCATCCACAAACTAAATATGTTGTATTTGGTTGCACAAATACAGAGTTTTTACCAGCAGTTTATTGCATGAGTAAAATTTCAGTCACAATTCTAGAGGCCCATAAATATTTTGGGCTAACTACAAGTCAGTGGAGTTTGGCCAAGTTCTCTATTGGCATTGTTTTTGAAAACTGGGCCTAGAAAACTTCAAGAAGGAAGATGATGCAAAAATGTCACTAATGATATGTTAAAGGAATATAACAAATTAGGAAAAAAGATAAAGTAAGGAAACGACATATATCAAAGGCAGAAGGATAAATGATACGCATAGTTTCTTAGCAACAGGATGGCTCAGTTAGGGTGCAGAAAACAGAAGGCAGGGTGGAAACGTACAGACAAAAGCTTTGATAGTTCTAAAACCCAATAATTTATTTCCTTCTATATTTATGCAGAAGTAGAGAATAACTTCTGAAAGTCTGAGACATTTTGTTTGGGAGTGATCAGGGAAAGGTAGAAATGCTTAAAAGCTTTAACTTTTCACCAGTGCTAGGGGATGGGGGAAATCAGAAGTATGTCACTTGGTGGAGAACCAAACACAGATGGCTTACATGCCAAAACTCTTGAATGGAGCACTAAAATGAACTAAAAACCCTTTGTCATGTATTGTGACCAATGTGTAAATGGTGTTTACAAAAATGTTAGACTGTTAAGGTTGGAAAATCAAGAACTGAAAAGTTAGGGAATGCCAGAATTAGGGTTGCCTGCCTGTGCTCTTCTGCCTCTATCCTCACCACCAGCTGTCTCTGTCCCCTTCTACTGCTGTCTACCTCACCCAACTCCTGCTATTGTCCTCCTAGCTCCCTGACTCCTGCCCCGTCTCTCTTTGTGTCCCCTGCTCCTGCTTATTCCCCCACCCCCCCAGGACCTATCCTTTCCCCTTCATGGCTACTGCCCTTTTCCCCCATTCCTATCCTCCCCCATCCATGGCTCTTTCTCATTCCCCTTCCCCTCTACTCCTTTTTATTACTGTCATCCTCTATTCCCATCATCTTCCCCTCTCTGTTCCATTCCCTCCTGCTGGCTTCTGCTCCCAGCCATGCTCCAAGGCTCCTATTATTCCTTGTGCATCCCGCCCTTCCCCCTCCCCGGCATTCAAATCAGGGTGCTTCTACTTCCTCCACACTTTGACCATCAGCAAGAGGAAGCACAGGAGGCAGTCTCTCTCCGCTCTCAGTTCTAGTACCACAGTGGCCCCCAACTGTTAGGAGAATTGCAGGGAAAGTCCTGTGATGGAGCTTACACAACTGCTCTGTGGGGAAGGTGCATGTGGTCTGCCAGGCATGTAGGAGCTGTGAAGTGATGCAGAATGCTCAATGCAGACAGACTCTTCAGAGTATTTAGCTGCAAAATTCTTACCAAGATTCTACTGAAGATGTATGAACTGGGATTTTTTTAGAGGCTTATAAATTGGCCAGATTTGAACATATTTTCATAGACAGCAAAAGGCACATCCCTGAAATCAGGATGGCTCCCCTGCCAAATTTGAAGTACCTGTTCCAGAGCATGGATTGGCAGCTTCTTGATAAAAAAAATTATACAAGTGTTTTTTTAACATGAGCAAAACAACATATCTTTCCTAACATCGTTCTCAGAAATGGCTGTGCCATTTTAGCTGAAAGTTTAAAAAAATTGAGTCTGAGTCAGACATCTGGCATGGAAATAGCCAAACAACTGTTCTTTCAGACAAAGTTATGACAATTGAAACAGTGTCTTGTCCTAGAAATCATTGGGCAACCTTAACTATAAGCATTACTACTGCTCTGTCTAGAATAAACACTCCACAGCCCAAAGAATATAGAAAACTATATATGATTCTCTCCTTAAGTATATATATGAATTTCCACAGTACTCTCCAAAATTATCCCCAAGATATTACAGACTTGATCACAAATATTAGCAAATACAAAGCCTTCTCCCAAGTATACACAAAACAACCAAAATTCCCCAAGTCTCTGGGCCAGATTCTAAAAGTGTCCTCATTTCATCTAAAGGCAACTTTGCTGGTGCAAACACCAACACCTGTGATTGATTCTGTCACCTGCATGTCCAGATGTTAAACTTATATCAACTCCATGCAGGGGTATTGCATCTTAAAAAGTGCATGCACAAGTATTTGTGTCTATATAAAAAGAAGTCAGATTGAAATCTCTTTGAAAATCACACCTTATGTGTTCCAGTTAAGAAGCTATATTTTTTTAATCACTGATACAGATTGCTTCATGAGTTAATGTAAATTTACATACTCTATGGAGGTTGTAAAATACCACTTATTCTTAAAACGTTTATGAAATGTAGTTCCTTCTAGAAAGCATATCTGCCTTATAGAAGTCTGTGGACAGGTCAAGCATGACTAGGCTTTCTGTAATTCCAAGCAGGAGTTTATAGATTTCTCATGAAAAAGGTACTAACGCTGAGGGCTCTCTATCTAAGGTATTTATATAATGCCAGTTACTATCGAATATAAGCAGTACAGCAGAACCGAATACTATGACTCCTCTTACTTCTCTCCATACCCTGAAATTTCTGCCTTTCACCACCCTTCTATGGATTATGAGGGCCCAGGCAGAGAGCTGCTGATCCTAAGGGTCCTCTTGAACTGCATCTTCCCAGGCATTTCAGGCTTTGGTGGTTAGCATGGGGAGAGGCTGAATCTACAGTTTGTAAACAGGTTTTTGTAACTAATGGACCACTCAGCCAACTTTTACTCTATTCCCTTCACTCACCCCTAAATTTTTTGCTAATCAGTAAAGCACAGTAAAAAATCAAATTAAAAAAGGAAAATATAATCATGGAGCCACTGATAAAATCACTGACGCACTGCAAGTCTGTAGGAATGATGAGGACAAAATTGTAATGAAATACAAGTTTTCTGGTTTCATCAAGTGAAGGGGTTATCAATATCTCTGTGGAGCTCTCTGAAGCTAGCATGCCCTGCTCTGGTATGTCTGTTTATTGATGGAAGAAAAATCCTATGTAATTGCAAAATCTTTGTTTGTGGTTATAATCAATGTGTGTCGTATGGAGTTTGCCTGGGTACTAAAAAATTTGGTTCATCACATACCCAATCAATATGGATTCATAGTATAGCTGGCAAATGTGCCTGAATTCTTTGACCACGTTACTGTTAGGTAAAATACTGGAATAGTCTAGGTTAATGGAATGTTTTATTATGATGTCAATTACTTTGACTTATGAAATCAGAAGACACAGGCTAGGGAAAGAAATACTGACTATTCTGTTCGAGTCTGATTTGTATACAAATCCAACACTTAAGCGATTCACGTGAATAGAAGCTAGTAAAATATCACATTCAATATTGACAATATTTCTTGGGTTCAAATACCAAAGAGATTAAGAACATTCAGAAGTATTTTAATAGATTGTGTATTAATTTGCCAATGAAATTCGTTGTATAGAAGTTAGGCTAATGTATAGAATTAAAAATAAGTGGTAATAGTGGCCAAAGCCTACTAGTAAACAACAAACTGTTAAATGCATACAGATAAAATGACAAACTGTAGATAGAAAAGACTTGAGGTGGTTAAGGACAATGCACTTAAACCGCTTGTACAACATTTGTAAGTAATGAGAGAGCACAACTGCTCATGGGGTTAAGTAGATAAAGTAAGAAGTACAAACTGACAGAAGTTTCTTTGGCATCAGGTATTACTTCAAAGTGCATACTGTGTTTAGAATACAATTATTTGCAGTTCTGTTAACCTTATTTGAGGAAAAGCATTGCTGAGATTGTAAAGATGTAGTGAAAGGTACAAAATGGTTTAGGAACATAAATTATGAAGGAGGGATAAACAACAAATGAACAAGACCTGGCATGTGTATTTTAAAAAAGGAAACTAGGGATGTCATAAAGGTACAGGACCCTTAGAATAAATGTTAATGTACAACAGACTAATTGAAAGTGTCTGTTAGATTCTGCTACCTTTCTTCCTGAGTAATGAAATCAACAGGACTACTCACGAAGTAAGATACTCCTTAACAGGAGCAGATTTTGGCCCACACTGTTTAATGTGCTTAAAATATCAGTTCCTGACAGAACATATTCAGTTTTAGCAAATGGATTTTGTTGTTAGGATTTTAAGTGGAATCTTCTAAGCTCAGAAATGCCTGCTGAGAATTAGCAAACAAAATATTTTCTGCCCTAGTTTCTCTGCTCAGCCTTTCCTATACAACCACATGACCTAAAGAAAGCTGTGAAGCAGCAACCATTACATTGTGGTCACATAAAAATTCTCTCAGGATTTGTGTTTTATGGTGCCTGCACTTTCATCTAGATCAGCCTGTTTTATTACCTTGAAGTATTTGATAGCTTTCTTCAGTTACTGTTCATTTTCTACCCAAGTATTTGAGTCTGTGGTATGTGTTAGAATTGTACACAAAGATATAAATTTCTGAATGGGCAATCAGAGGGGTTACAAGAAACTGAAAGCTTATTAATTATTTTGGAGTATTGAGGGCCAAATCCACCCTTCCATGTTAAAAACTGTAATAGTTCCCTTGTGGAGATTTCTCCAGATCGTTTGTTTGTGGGGTTAGGTTACTCTCACTCCATTCATGAAAGGAGCTATAAGGGCTGACTCTTGAACCTGGGGGCTCTGCAGGAGACCAGAGCCATGTGTGGCGATTCCCTGTGGCTCTACATGAACTCCTGTCCCTGGGGTCCCCCTGGCTGCACAGGTATGCTGGAGGGACTCTTCTTCCTCCCAGCTGCAGTGGGGCCAGGCACTCCAGTTTGGCTACATAGCCTGTATGACTGTTTCCATGTCCTAGGTAAATTTTGAAGATGCAGAGAGGAGACAGTTTTTTAATTCTCTTGGCCCACCCAATCTCTGATCCCTCCCCCAGTGAAAAACCTGCATCCTGTGGTGAGAGTTCTACCAGGTTGGGAGTGGGGGCACAGAAGGAAACTGTTACAGGGGTGGCTGAGCCGCCTTTCCACAAGGGAGTGTGAGATTCCCAGGCATGAAGGCATCCTACACTTCTAGAGGAGATGATGTAGCTCATATTTATTATACCTTTGATCTTAACAAACATGGGATTGAATTTCCCCCACACCAAGTAAACAACAATAAAATAATCAATCATAAAATGCCATCCTGAAAAGGAAAATTATTACTCTAGTCCTAAACTCTGCCCCACTCATAATCTTTTAAAACAGTTTGGGAGATTGCTGGGGGGGACTCTTTGTAAAACGTGGCACCAGAGCCTTTGGGGCCGGATCCTGGCCAACATTAAATCTGCTTTTCACCACTCCAGTCAGAGCCATCCCTTGGGTAGGGCGAATCGGGGTGACAGCTCTGAGCCCTATGCCTTGGGGGGGCCCCGCACTTCTATAAAATTGGGACTGTCCTGATATTAGCCCTTTGTCCCACATCTCAATCGATGTGTGATCAGGATGCCATTTGTCCTGATATTCAGGTGAGGAGGAGGGCAGTGATGTGAGGCAGAACGCGGATGGGCGAGCAGGGTGAGGAGGTGAGCGGCAGGCAGGCAGGTGGCAGACAGTGAGGAGGAGAGCAGCAGTTAGGCTGATGGGGGCGATGATGGGGGCGGTGGTGCACCAGACAGACAGTGAAGAGGCTAGTGGGGAGGAGGGCAGGCGGGTGAGGAGGCAAGCGACAAGTGGGCAGAAGGGGGTGAGGAGGTGAGCACTGGGTGGGTGCACCGGGCGGACAGAGAGGAGACTAGCTGATTTGTCCCAGGCTCCGCATCCCCCTAGGGATGGCCCCGACTCCAGCACAGCTTAGCATGCTTAACCTGTCCTAAGGGGCCAGCTGAAAGTTCCCTATGAATAAGAGAATCTTCTGGTGGTGCCAAGCTGGAACAGCCAGCCCTGTTACCCTCCGTTATAACTTCTGTTGCAGGAGACTTGCCTGAGAGGAAGAGGGGGCATAGCTGGAATGCTGCTGGGCTCTAGTGATCCTTGCTAGTGATTTAGAGCTCCCCTAAGTCTGCCTTGAGTTACAGCATGGGTTGACTTGGCCGTGTGTGTGAGAGAGAGAGTAAAAGTGGTGTACAGCTCCTTTGCCCTTCCCTTAGGTTGTGCACTTGGGACTCTATTTTTTATCCTAAGATGATCTTTTGATGGCTGTGGGACGTATGCTGTGGTAGGTGAAATTCACTCTTGCACAGGGGGCCAACACAAGACTTGTGCTTCTCTTAAATCCCATTTAAACCATAAAAATGGGATTGAAGTTACATGTAGGCTTTGTGCTGGTCTTCTATGGGGTGGGAGTGGAGAAATAGACTGGATGTTACTAACGTGGTTGAATGGTTTAATGTGGTGCCATAGATGCACTTGAAATAAGTTTTAAAAAAATCAGTCATGAAATGGACTGACAGCCAAAGTGAGAAATCTGAGATGACTATGCTCATTTTTTTGGGTTTAGTCAGCAGAGAGACTGCTGCATTTTGGGTAGAGTGAAGATGCATTAAATGTTTAGGCAGCCCAATGAACAATTCTCAAGTAATAAAAGCATGAATTAAACATTCTGTGTAAATTGCATTGTTCAAAAACTTAGCCTGGCTGTGTAGATGAAGAAAAGGGATCTTTCTAACATACTTTTATGCAGTTTCATGGGCAGCTCTGAATCAAATATGATTGCCTAGATATGGGGCTTACTAAATTAAGTGCTGTGACTATGGCCTGGTATGTGATCATTTGCTAATTCAGTATAACTATCACTAATAAAGATGAACCATTGAGCTGGTATTGGGGAAATACAGAGAGCCTGGGAAAGTTGTAGGATCTGCAATAGATTGAAGACGAAAAATACAAAAGATGAAGGAGAAAGTACTGAAATTCTAGAAAGCAATATTGATCAAATACAGGACATCCTGTACACTCAGATGAGTTAACTAGTTAGTGTTACAGTGGAGAATGGGGCATGGGCAGTGAGGAGGCTGTTAAATAACTCCATAGGTTTAAGAATACCATGATATGAATATACACAGACATTAGGAAGGATGGGGAGCCTTACAGTGCAACTTTAAGCCCTTTGGTTGATTGATGAGAGGTTCTCACGGGTTTGAAGAAAATCCCATCTAGTTCTCTGCTGGAAGGAATATGACTTCTCCTGATATCACTACTGGCCTGTATTTTTGATGGAGTGATGTATTTTTATACTCTGGTTTCCAGGATGTGTCTGTTTTTTGTGGGAGTGGAATGTTGGGTATGCACCCACGGTGGGGAAGCACTGTTCATAGTACTCCCAAAACACAGTTTCAGTTGGTTCAGTGCCTGTGCTTAGTGCTCAGCTTCCTACTTTGCCTGAGATACCTGGATCAAATGAAGAGCAAAGCACAGATCAGATGCACTTAACCCCAGCATCTCCCTGGGACAGAATAAACATCGCTTTCATACGGGGAATACTGGTAGAAATCCTAAGATTATAAGAAGACATATGATGAGAAGAAAGAGAAATACAGGAAACAAAGAGAAGAAAGAAGTCACCTGGGATTAATCAAAGAGGAAGAAATCTTCTTTGAGGACCAAGGGAAGAAGAAAGGCAGTAGAAGGATAGCTGGATGGATTAGAGCTAGTAGATGGAAGGATAAAGATGGGAGAATGGTGGAGGGGAAGGAAGGGTGGAGAAAGTTAAGCAAGGAAAAAGGGGCAGAGAAACACAGTGATAAAAGGGGAGAAGAGAAGGAGGAAGTCAGAGCAAAGGGAAAAAGAATAGGCAATGGGAGGAAACTTGATGGAGAAAGGGAGAGAGACCAGATTAAAATGAAAGGGACAAATCAAGTAAAATACGGAAAGCAGGGGTGGAGCTGTGAGTACTGATGGAGGGAAGAGATATGGGGCATGAGAAAACAGACAGATATGCAGAGGGAGAGGAAAGGGGGGGAAGATAGACAGAAGAAGTGCATCTAGGAGTGATGCTCAGTGAGCAGGCTCACAAGGAGATACTATTAAGTATTTGAGAAGCCAGCTGTCGAGAAGCCATCCAATCAGAAAATCCAATAGTCATCAATAAAGGCCCACTGTCTCATAGGACAGGCCAGTGACCACTCAAGGCCAGCAGAAGAACCGGGTTAATTGGCTAAATAAAACAAACCTGGACTCTACCTGATGTCAAAATGTGTTTTATCTTCAGGAATAGGGTTAGGTCAGGGAGACAAGGGTGCGGTTTGAGCCAGATCTTGACCACTGATAGGGTAGTAAACTTACAGTAAAACTGGACTTTAAAGGAAATAAATGGAAAATGGAGAAACTCAGGAGCCCTCAGATTCTAAGAGTCCTCCCAACAAAGATAGAAATACAGACAATGTAAAGTATCAGATGGGTAGCCATGTTAGTCTGGATCTTTAAAAAGCAACAAAGAGTCCTGAGACACGTTATAGACTAACAGACACATTGGAGCATGAGCTTTCATGGGTGAATACTCACTTCATCAGATGCATGTAGTGGAAATTTCCAGGGGCAGGTGTGTATATATATGCAAGCAAGCTAGAGATAATGAGGTTAGCTCAATCAGGGAGGATGAGGCCCTGTTCGAGCAGTGAGGTGTGAAAACCAAGAGAGGAGAAACTGGTTTTGTAGTTGGCAAGCCATTCACAGTCTGTTTAATCCTGAGCTGATGGTGTCAAATTTGCAGATGAACTGAAACTCAGCAGTTTCTCTTTGAAGTCTGGTCCTGAAGTTTTTTTGCTGCAGGATGGCCACCTTAAGGTCTGCTATAGCGTGGCCAGGGAGGTTGAAGTGTTCTCCTACAGGTTTTTGTATATTGCCGTTCCTAATATCTGATTTGTGTCCATTTATCCTTTTCCATAGAGACTGTCCAGTTTGGCCGATGTAGATAGCAGAGGGGCATTGCTGGCATATGATGGCGTATATTACATTGGTGGACGTGCAGGTGAATGAACCTGTGATGGTGTGGCTGATCGGGTTAGGTCCTGTGATTGGTGTCGCTGGTGTAGATGTGGGCAGAGTTGGCATCGAGGTTTGTTGCATGGATTGGTTCTTGAGCTAGAGTTACTATGGTGTGATGTGCAGTTACTGGTGAGAATATGTTTCAGGTTGGCAGGTTGTTTGTGGGCGAGGACTGGCCTGCCACCCAAGGCCTGTGAAAGTGTGGGATCATTGTCCAGGATGGGTTGTAGATCCCTGATGATGCGTAGCAGGGGTTTTAGCTGGGGACTGTACGTGATGGCCAGTGGAGTCCTGTTGCTTTCTTTCTTGGGTTTGTCTTGCAGTAGGAGGTTTCTGGGTACACGTCTGGCTCTGTTGATCGGTTTCCTTATTTCCTCGTGTGGGTACTGTAGTTTTGAGAATGCTTGGTGGAGATTTTGTAGGTGTTGGTCTCTAACCCCTCAGACAGAGACCTCTAAAGTTTCTACAAAATCTCCACCAAGCATTCTCAAAACTACAGTACCCGCACGAGGAAATAAGGAAACCGATCAACAGAGCCAGACGTGTACCCAGAAACCTCCTACTGCAAGACAAACCCAAGAAAGAAAGCAACAGGACTCCACTGGCCATCACGTACAGTCCCCAGCTAAAACCCCGCTACGCATCATCAGGGATCTACAACCCATCCTGGACAATGATCCCACACTTTCACAGGCCTTGGGTGGCAGGCCAGTCCTCGCCCACAAACAACCTGCCAACCTGAAACATATTCTCACCAGTAACTGCACATCACACCATAGTAACTCTAGCTCAAGAACCAATCCATGCAACAAACCTCGATGCCAACTCTGCCCACATCTACACCAGCGACACCAATCACAGGACCTAACCCGATCAGCCACACCATCACAGGTTCATTCACCTGCACGTCCACCAATGTAATATACGCCATCATATGCCAGCAATGCCCCTCTGCTATCTACATCGGCCAAACTGGACAGTCTCTATGGAAAAGGATAAATGGACACAAATCAGATATTAGGAACGGCAATATACAAAAACCTGTAGGAGAACACTTCAACCTCCCTGGCCACGCTATAGCAGACCTTAAGGTGGCCATCCTGCAGCAAAAAAACTTCAGGACCAGACTTCAAAGAGAAACTGCTGAGTTTCAGTTCATCTGCAAATTTGACACCATCAGCTCAGGATTAAACAGACTGTGAATGGCTTGCCAACTACAAAACCAGTTTCTCCTCTCTTGGTTTTCACACCTCACTGCTCGAACAGGGCCTCATCCTCCCTGATTGAGCTAACCTCATTATCTCTAGCTTGCTTGCATATATATACACACCTGCCCCTGGAAATTTCCACTACATGCATCTGATGAAGTGAGTATTCACCCATGAAAGCTCATGCTCCAATGTGTCTGTTAGTCTATAACGTGTCTCAGGACTCTTTGTTGCTTTAGACAATATAAAGTTTGTGTATAAAATACCTCATTTATATAAATGAATGAGATCCTGGAAGGGTATGGGGGGGGGGAAAAGCAGCTGATTATAATTACAGAATTTTAAAGAAGAAAAGTCAAATAATAAATTAAAAACAATAAAACATAAATATTTAATTCTGTTTACATATATGAAAAATTAACAACCTGGCTAAGAATAAAAGGCATTAATAAAAGGGTAGGGAAACTAGCTAGGTATTTTCTGTGACATGGGGTCATCAGGATCACAGTGCTCTGAGCATGAAATGTCTGGCATCACTCTGGAAATAAACAATCCCAGTTATTAATGCTAACAAACAAATACTTCAGACAGACAAAGAAAAAAACATGCACAAAGCATATATCCTCAGAGATTGGTTCCCCTAACTAAAGATTAGGACACTTCATTTACAGATCTCATCAGTATCTTTATTGGAGTAGGTGCCTTCTGGTAACCCTCTGTTTTATACCCTGGAGAGTGTTGTCATCATGCTCTGCTCTTACAGAGGTATTCTTTCCCATGAAGAATACATTCAGTTTTTCTCTCTGCCATATCACTTATAAAAGGAGGAAGCTAGAAGAGAGCTCTGTGGTCCTGAGGGTGGTATAAGAACCTTAACAGAACAGAATAGTAGACTAAATTAAAAATACACTGGCCAATTCTCTGATAAAGGGGTGGGGGGAGGAAAGAAATAGAGGTTTCTGCAACCTGGTCACAAAAATACCTTAAAGGAGGATAGCCTGTCACATAGTTTAGCTTCTGAATTTATTCTTTTTCTCAATATTCATCTAAGAAGTTGAAGATCACATCCCAAAGAGTAGCATAACTGCAGGAGTGATGAACATTGGGGTGGGGAAATATTAAATTATCTGAAATGAATCTGTTTATGAACCAGTATGTCTCACATTCAGTTCACTGCATTGAAATTCACTGATGATAGTTTGGAATAAGGAATTACAGTCCGCATAAGAGCATGACAAAGATCAGAGCCCCATAGAGAGACATAATGGTGGCTAGGGAGAATACACTAGCTAAATCCATCAGCAAAACATTTGGCAGTAACATAGGCACTGAAAGGCTTTGTAGTGAATTTACAAAGGTGAAAGTTATTTTGGCAATCTACGGCTTTAATGTCCTCTCATTTACAATGTTGCAGCATGTGAAATTACAGTCACAAAATTTATGATGACTGCAAAGTCTTTCCAGTAAAGTAAAACAGAACACAACCTGTCTACACTTACCAGAGGATCGAGGCTGCAGCAATTGATGCATTGGTGGTCGACTTAGGGGGTCTAGTAAAGACCTGCTAAATTGACTGCCGATTGCTTTCCCATCTACTCCTAGTCGCCACCTGATTGAGAAGAGTAAGGAGAGTCACTGGGAGAGCATCTCCCATTGAAGTCGCGTAGTGTGACCCTGTTGTAAGTAGATCTAAGCTACGTCGATTTGAGTTATGCTATTCACATAACTCAAATTGCATAGCTTAGATCTACTTTTCCTTTTGTGTAAACGAGATTTCTATAGTCAGAGATTTTTAGTGCTAAATTGGTCTAGATATTACTTGGTTCTGCCATAAGTGCAGGGGACTGAACTATATATGACCTCTCGAGGTCCCTTCCAGTCCTATGACTTTGATTCTAAATATTGAGGAAAAAGTGAGAAATATTTGAGTGTGCCCCAGAGACAGAGAAGGACAAAGAAATATTTTTCCTATGTACCTGTATTATACATATTATGTCTGTCTGAATCCACCTTTACAATACATCTCTCTCTCTCTTGCTGTCTCTCTTTGCATACCATTTTCTAAAACAACAGCAAATGCACTACTGGGCAAAAAGAAATAGTTTGCGACCTAAATACAGGCAATATTTAGGCTACATTTTGTCTGATTGGCTAAAAGCCCCACATCCAGTAACATCAGTGTTTAAAATAGTCTGGTTTGAGCTGTCTCAGAGATACAAAAGGAAATTCTGAACCATTTAGATTCAGACCAAAGAGAAGAGCAGATACACTGATATATATGAAAGAACAGATTCATACCAATGCGCAATTTGGCACAATATTTCAAAGAAAGAAGAGATGAGTTACAGATGAGAAGACTTGTCCACAAGCAAGTCAGGCACAAAAGATGATTGAAACATGGAAATAAATGTCTAAGGCAGAACCAGAAACAAGAAATTCACACCAGCTCAGGAGGGATCTAAGAATATATTTAGGGAAAGGGAACATCACAGCTGCAAGAGCAGATCATGCTCTCAGGAAAATCCCATGGAGTGTGAGGAAAATGCAGAATATGCACTGGAAAAATACGAGTTCTTTTATTTTCAGAACCACTCTGTCCTCATTCTGACTCCAGTAAATATTTTGGGCTCAGCAGAGGGGATCGTGAGTGGGCAGAGAGGATGGAGGCTTATCAGCAAGAGGGTCACAATCTGTGATGTTATTATTCCCCTTCAAATGTTCCCCCTTAAATAGCCATACAATCCACAAGAGATATTTCCCTCTGTAAGAACATACTGATTTCTGAGAGTTTCTTCTCTACACTATAACACCACTCCCCTTCACAAACATATTCCCTAAGGGAGAGAGGGAAGTGGGCAGGCAGGAAACCAGTGGATACAGGGATCCTTAGGGAGCCTGCTGCACATAAGAAGGGGATTAGGGAAGTAGTGTGGGCCTCTGTCCTAAAGCATTGACCCTCTGGTGGTTTTCTCATGGATCTCAGAACATCTGTGGGGTTAGAGGATCGTGGTCCAGCCCACTTTACAGTAGGACAAACTATCTGTAGGCAACTCTGCAGGTTCAAACTCAGGAAGTTTCTTAGCCCCTATAAAGGTTTTTCCTGCATAAGGCATAATTTTGCCCGTGGTTGATGGCTACCCTTTTCATGTTCTAATCCAGTGTGTGGATTGACTTGATTTAATTCTGAATAAGGCAAATCAAGTTGTAGACAACAAAATACAAGATATAGAGTAGCACCCACCAGCAGCCAGCACCTCCCCTTCCCTCTCAGCACCTCCTGCCCACTGGTGGCCCTGCTGGTCAACTCTTCTCCCTCCCTCCCAGCACCTCCTGCCCGCCATGGATCAGCTGTTCTGCGGCATGCAGGAGATGCTGGGGGGGTGGGGGAGGAGCAGGAATGGGGAATGCTTGGGGGAAGGGATGGAACATAGCAGGAAGAGGCAGGGTGGGAATAGGAAGGGCAAGGGTGGGGGTTTGGGGGAAGGGGTAGAGTGGAGGTGGGGCCTGGTGCGGAGCAAGGGCAAGAAGAGGCAGGGCAGGGATGGGGTCTTGGGGGAAGAGATTGGATGGGGATGGGGCCTGAAATGGAGCCAGGGTTGAGCACTCCCTTGGCAAGGAGGAAGCCAGCACTTGTTCCTCAGATCACTGGCTCAACCCTTCCAATATCCCATCTCTAGCCATGGATATCTCTGATGCTTCAGAGGAAGGGGAGATCAAAACTACAGCCCAACATTCATTAAGAGGTCTTACCAGTGCCTTGTACAATGGCATTAATACTTCTCTATCTCTACTGGAAATGCCTCACTTAAAATATCCTAGGATTGCATTGGCCTTTTTTGCAGCCACATGACATTGGTGGCTCATAGATAAAACTAAGATTTTGTCACAGGTATTTTTAATAAAAGTCACAGACAGGATGTGGGCAATAACAATAAATCTGGGAAGCCCAAGCCCCAGAGTGTGGGGCTGACAGCATGAGCCCCACCATCCGGGGCTGACAGCCAAAGACCAGCACCTGGGGCTGACAGCCAGAGCCCCGACACCCAGGGCTGAAGTCATGGAGGTCATGTAAAATCACAGGATCCTTGATGTTCATGACCGACCCATAGCCTTACTCATAGTCATCCTGTGGTCAACCAACACGTCCACGTCTCTCTTCTACTCTATTGTTTTGAGCTGATAAGCCCCCAGCTTGTATCAGAAATTATTTTTATTAGACCCTAAGTGCATATCCTTACATTTTGCACTATTGAATTTCATCCCTTTTCTGTTATTCCACTTTTCAAGGTCATCCAGATATTTCTTTACAACATTCCAATCCTCCTCTGTGTTAGCAATGCCTCCCAACTTTGTATCCTTAGCACATTTCATTAAGATCAGGAGTTGGAAGCCTACCAGCCTGCCGCACTCTGGGGTTCCTGCTCTGGCCCCTTGCCAGCCGGGGCCCCCCCTGCCGCAGCCGCACTCACCTTGCTTCCAGTTGGAGTTCCAGTGCAGGTCCCCTGCCAGACAGGGTCCAGGCTTCGGGCCCTGCTCAGCCCTACCAGCCGCCATCTCCACTCACCTCAGCTCCCGATCTGGGGTTCTGGCCGCTGACCTCCTGCCAGCCAGTTATCAACTCATAACTCAGAAGCCTTTGTGCAGCTTAACGTATCTAAATAGGTGCCACCAGACATTGTAAAACTCAGGAAGGAAAAGCAAGGGCAAGGATCACACTAAACTAATAAGATCTGCATTTTAATTTAATTTTAAATAAAGTTTCTGAAACATTTTGAAAACCTTGTTTACTTTACATATAACAGTAGTTTGGTTATATATTGTAGACTTATAGAGAGACCTTCTAAAAAATGTTCAAATGTATTACCGGCACGCGAAGCCTTAAATTAGAGTGTATACATGAAGACTCGGCACACCACTGCTGAAAGGTTGCTGACCCCTGATTAAGACACTCCTTCTTTTTGTGCCAAAGTCATTAATAAAAATATTGTATAAGATTGAGTCAGATATATAAAGTTATATCCCTCTCTTGGGTAAAAAATTACAGAGGAATATTATTTAGGCTCATGACATAGTCTTCTGACATCAAGGCCTGGTCTATACACAGATTTTTTAGTGGTATAATTATTTCAGTTAGGAATGTTTTTTTTTTTTTTTTTTTTTTTTTTTTTTTTTTTTTTTTTACCAAAATTGTTTCACCAGTGAATCTCCTAGTGTGGGTGCCATTATATCCATATACTGGTCTCTTACTGGTTTAGCTTCTTCCCTTCCTGTACAGGAATATGCTATACCTATATAAGCACTTTTATACTGGTATAATTATATCCATTTTAGAGAAGTTGCACTGTTTTAACAATGCCTGTATCATTTAAAGGAATACTACATACTGTGTGTGTAGACAAGGCCTAAATGGGCCTGTGTCTGTAGGTGGTGCAAGCATGTAATATCCATTAACTTCAATGAGAGTTGGGCATATACAGCAGCTGAAGATTTGGGACCAATATGTTATCATTGGATGGTTTTACCTTAGGGTCAGATTCTGATATTCTGCTCATGTTGAATAATACATTGAGTTGAAGTCAGTGGAACCTCTGATAGTATAAGATGATGTTCATTGTCAGTAAGGGTATTAGAATCTGGTTCTTAATGGGGTCTACTTTTAAAAATTGCAAAATGTTAACCAATTGATGCTGAAGTGCTGCTTCTCAACCTCTGCCTTTTACTGGAAAAATCAATGTTACTAGAGATCCAGTCCTGAAGTCCTTCCTCAGTGGGAGTTTCTCCTGAATATGGACTGCAGGCCTGGCTCTGCATTACTAAGTAGATCATTTCAAAGAGATAACTAAAGTTATCATGACCGTCACAAAATTTTATTTTGATTTAAATCTACCCAGGAGACATTTAATCAGAACATACTCAGTTTCACTATCTCAGTTAAAAGCAGAAGTGTAGTCAGTACACAATTGTGTAAATCTAATATTTTAAGAAAGGATGCTATATTTATGTACACATTACTGTAGACGATGCTGCAGTGTGGGATTATGGGAATAACAATATTTATGTGTATTGTGAGTCTTAAATCTAATGGTCAGAATTTGGGTGTCATTGGGAATTAAGGGTAATCAGAATTTTTGAAAATTAGGGGACAGATTTTCAGACAAGCTTAGCACCCAAACTTGCATTGATCAATAGGAAGGGGAAATTATTAAATGCATGCAAAAATGGCACATAGTATTTTATGTATCTGTCACTCATAGACTCACATTTTATTTCAAAATCTGTCATATCCTGCCAAACTTTTGGTATCTTTGGTCCTAAATCCATTGAATAACATCATGATCATAGTAACTCATCTAGTAATGTTCTATATGTGATCTTGTTAATGCCTCATAAGTTATTGACAAAATAACTTCAAATTTCAAAAATTAAAAATGGTTAATATTAATTTTCACTTCTAACATGCCTTTTATTGGAGGAGCTCAAAATACTGTTGTCAAGGTTTTTTTCCCCACTTTGAGCTTTAGTGTCCAAAAAGTGGAGACCTGCATGATCACTTTTAAGCTTAATTACCAGCTTAAATTTGGTACACTGTCACCAGCCAGAAGTCTGTGTCTGGCACACTTCTCTTCCCCCAAAACCTTCCTTGGGGAACCCAAGACCCAAACCCCTTGGGTCTTAAAACAAGGAGAAATAAACCATCCCCCCCCTCCTTTCCCCCCCTGGCTTTCCCTTCCCTGGGTTGCCTTGGGAAGCTTCACACCGATCCAAACTCCTTGGATCTTAAAACAAAGAGGAATTAAATATCCCCTCTCCTTTCCGCCCCCCCCAGTCCCTGGTGAGTTTAGACTCAATCCCTTGGATTCTAAAACAAGGAAAAATTGATCAGGTTCTTAAAAAGAAAGCTTTTAATTAAAGAAAGAAAAGGTAAAATTTCTCTCTGTAAAATCAGGATGGAAAATGCTTTACAGGGTACTCAGATTCATATAGACTAGAGGGACTCCCCACCCCCTAGCCTGAGATTCAAAGTTACAGCAAACAGGTAAAAATCCTTCCAGCAAAAAGACACATTTACAAGTTAAGAAAACAAACATAAGACTAATCTGCCTTCCTGGCTATTACATACTATTTTGAAACATGAGAGACTGATTCAGAAAGATTGGAGAAAACCTGGGTGTACGTCTGGTCCCTCTTAGCCCCAAAAGTGAACAACGAACCAAACAAAAAGGCACAAACAAAGACTTCTCTCCACCAAGATTTGAAAGTATCTTGTCCCCCTATTGGTCCTCTGGTCAGGTGTCAGCCAGGTTCACTGAGCTTCTTAACCCTTTACAGGTAAAAGAGACATTAACCCTTAACCATCTGTTTATGACAACTGTGATAAATTTTTTCAAATGGAATCATAGAAATGTAGGACTGGAAGATACCTTGTTAAGTCATTTTGTCAAGTTGCCTGCACAGAGTCAAGATTAAGTATTATCTAGACCATCCCTAACAGGTGTTTTTCTAACCTGTTCTTAAAAACCTCCAGTGACAGAGATTCCACAACCCACCTAGTTAATTTGTTCTAGTACTTAACTATCCTTACAGTTAGTAAGTTTTTTCTAATATCCGACCTAAATCTCCCTGACAGCAAGGATGCTGGAACAATTTGTATAGTGGAGGTGCTGAGAGCTGTTGAGCTAAATTGTAACCCCTATATATGATGGAAACTGCCTCAAGCTAGCACCCCTAGTTCCAGCACCTATGCCTGACAGTAATTTAAGCCCATTACTTCTTGTCCTGTCCTCAGTGGCTAAAGAGAACAATTTGTCATCCTTCTCTTTATAACAACTTTTTCTGCTTGAAAACTGTTATCGTGTCCCCCCTCAGTCTTTTCTTCTCCAGTTTTTTCCATCTTTTCTTGTAGGTCATGTTTTCTAGATCTTTTGTCATTTTTGTTGCTCTCCTCTGGACTGACTTTAATTTGTCCACATCTTTCCTGAAGTGTGCTGCTCAAAACTGGACACAATACTCCAGAATACTCCTTATCAGTGCTGAGTAAAATGGAATAATTTGGAATAATTACTTCTTGTGTCCTGCTTACAACATGTCTGCTCATACATCCTACAGTGATGTTCACTTTTTTTTTACAACAGGATTACATTGTTGACCCATATTTAGTTTGTGATCTACTATAGCCCCCTCTTTTTCTGCAGTACTGCTTCCAAGGCAGTCATTTCCCATTTTGCATATGTGCAGTTGATTTTTCCTTTTTAAGTGCAGTACACTGCATTTTTCCGTATTGAATTTACTCTTGTTTAATTCAGACCATTTCTCCAGTTTGTCAAAATAATTTTGAATTCTAATCCTGTCCTCCAAAGCACTTGCAACCCCTCCTAGCTTGGTATCATCTGAAAACTTTATAAGTGTACTGTCTATGCCATTATCCAAATCATTTTTGAAGATATTCAGTAGAACCAAGGCCCAGGACAGATCCCTGCAGGACCCCACTCAATATGCCCGTCCAGCTCGATTGTGAACCATTGATAACTACTTTCTGAGAATGGTTTTCCAGACAGTTGTGCATCCACTTTCTAGTAAATTCATAGGCTTTATTTCTCTGGTTTGTTTATGAGATCATTTTAGACTATCAAAAGCCTTAATAAAGTTGAGATATATGACACCTTCTGCTTCTTCCCATCCAGAAGGCTTGTTACTCTGTCAAAGAAGCATATTAGCTTGGTTTGACTTGACTTGTTCTTGACAAATCCACATTGACTGTTGTTTATTACCTTATTATCTTCTAGCTGGTTACAAATTGATCATTTGATTATTTGCTCCATTATCTTTCCAGGTACCAAAGTTAAGATGACTGGTCTATAATTCCCTGGCTTGTCCCTATTCTCCTTTTTAAAGATAGGTACTATATTTGCCCTTTTCTAGTCCTCAGGTATCTCTCCAGTCCTCTAATGAGTTCTCAAAGATAATTGCTAATGACTCAGAGATCTCTTCAGTCGGTTCCTTAAGCATTCTTGGATGTGTTTCATCAGGCTCTGCCAATCTGAAGACATGTAACTTGTCTAGGTAATTCTTAACTTGTTCTTTTTCTATTTTACCCTCAGATCCTGCCCCATTTATACTTTTGTTCTCTATGTTAGTTGTCTGATCCTTGCTAACTTTTGTGATGAAAACTGAAACAGAAAAGAAAAGAACATAAGAATGGCCAGAGTTGGTCAGACTAACGATCCATTTAGCTCAGTATCCTGTCTTCTGACAGTGGCCAATCCCAAGTGCTTCAAAGGGAATGATTAGAACAGGTATCAACAAATGATCCATCCCCTGTCACCCATTCCCAGCTTCTGGCATACAGAGGCTAGGGATGTTTAACTTCAGCTTTGCTCCATTTTCTGTTATTGTCTTTCCCTGCTCATTTAGTAATGGGCCTATCTTGTCCCTGGTCTTCCTCTAGCTTCCCACATATTTGTAAAATGCTTTCTTGTTACCATTTATATTCCTAGATGATTTAATCTTGCTTTGTGCCTTGGCCTTTCTAATTTTGTCCCCACATGCTTGTGTTTTTTATACATATATTCATCCTTTGTAATTTGACCTACTTTCCACTTCTTGTATGACTCTTTTTGAGTTTCAGGTCACTGAAGATCTGGTTAAGCCTCTTACCATACCTTCTATCTTTCCAATGCATTGGTTTAGTTTGCTCTTGTACCCTTAATAATATCTCATTAAAAAATGCCAACTCTTTGGAACTCGTTTTTCCCTTAGACTTGCGTCCCATGGGATCTTACCTACCAATTCTCTGAGTTTGCTAAAGTCTGCCTTCTTGAAATCCATTGTCTTTGTTCTGTTGTTTTCCCTCTTACTATTCCTTAGAATCATGAACTCTGTCATTTCATGGTCACTTTCACCCAAGCTGTCTTCCACCTTCAAATTCTCAACTAGTTCCTCCCTGTTTGTCAGAATCAAATCCAGAATAGCCTCTCCCCTAGTTACTTTCTCCACCTTCTGTCTCCAATGCATTTCAATAACTTGTTGGATAATCTGTATCCTGCTGAATTATTTTCCCAACAAATATCTGGGTATTTAAAGTCCCCCATCACCATCAAGTCCTGTATTTTCGTTTATTTTGTTAGTTGTTTAAAAAAGTCTTATCCACCTCTTCTTCCTGTTTAGGTGGTCTTTAGTAGACTCTGCCAGGACAAGACCCTTGTATTTTACTTTTATCTTTACCCAGAGACTTTCAATAGGTCTGCTTCCCACTAGTCTCAAACTCAGTGCAAGTATATACATCTTTGATATATAAGGCAACAACTCCTCCCTTTCCCCCCTGCCTGTACTTCCTGAACAAGCTGTACCCTTCTATATCAATGTTCCAGTCATATGAATTATTTCAACAAGTTCCTGGAATGCCAGTTATGTAATATTTGTGATTATTCACTTGTATTTCTAATTCTTCCTGTTTATTCCACATACTTCTTGCATTAATATACAGACATCTAAGATGTTTATTAGATTCCCTCTAATATATTCCCTCTTGTCTCTCTTTTGTCCATCCTGCAATTTCCCATGTTCCCCCCAGATTCTGACCCTTTGCCCAGGTATCCATTTTTTGGACTTACCTGTGGGTTTTTTCTCCTGCCCCCATCAAATCTAGTTTAAAGCCTGCCTCACTAGGTTAGCCAGTCTGTATCCAAAGATATTCTTCCCCTTACTTGACAGGTGGACCCCATCTTTTCTCAACAGTCCTTCTTAGAACAAGATTTGATAGTCAAGGAAACTGAAGCCCTCCTGGTGACACTATCCATGCAGTCATGTATTTACTTTCAGGATGTGTTTGTCTCTACCTGGATCCCTACCCTCGACCAGAAGGATCCTTCACCTTCACCCCCAGAGTCCTGTAGTCACTTCTGATATGCTCAGGTCATACCTCACAGTATCATTAGTGCCCACCTAGATGAGCAGCATGGTGTAGCAGTCAGAGGGCTGGATGATCCTCGGCAATGTTTCTGTAGTGTCTTGGCTATGGGCCCCTGACAGGCAGCACACCCACCCCAGGATGCAAGGTCAGGCCTGCAGATGGATGCCTCTGTCCTCCTTGGAAGGGAATCACCGACCACCACCTCCCTTCATTTCCTCTTGGCCACAATTCTCCCAACCTTGGCTATGGCTTCTTCTCCTCCACCCTTGTAGGAGATTCCTCGTCCCTTTTTTCCAGAGTAGCATGTTGTCTTTTTTTAATCTCTGTGGATAGGTAGGTTGCAAAATCCATACTTAGGTAACCCCACACACACCAAAAAAATAAAAAAAAATCTGGAGCCAGATTTTCAAAGGAGCTTTTCTCCCATTTGGGCACATATCTCAAGGGGACAGATTTTCAAACATGCTGACCACACAGAAGCGCCCACTGACCTTCCTGGTGTGAATAGGCCTACATTTGTTTAATTTTCAAAAATAAGCATGTTTGGGTGCCTCCCAGCAGTAACTACTGAAGTCAATGGAATCTGTTGGTTGCTCATCATGTTTGAAAATTAGGCCACTTTTTTAAGTCCCTATATTTGGATGTAGGAACCTAACTTAGATGCCCATTTTAAAAAAAAAAACCTCTTGACCTTAATAATCCCGACGAAATGGGTATTCACCCAAGAAAGCTCATGCTCCAATACGTCTGTTAGTCCATAAGGTGCCACAGGACTCTTTGCTCCTTTGTGTGTCCTGTACACATTGACCAAAATATTACCATTGCACCATCGGCTGTGATTTTGTCAGTTCTGATAAACTATGTGAACTTGGGTCTTGCTGGTACTTGAATATGAGTCTAAAAGGAGTAGTGGAAAACAAATGCAACTTTTTTCTTCTCCTGAACCACTCCTTACAGTTCTAGTTTCACTCACCTCACTGTTTTCCTGTATAGTATTATGTAAAATAAACTGAAGCCCATGTTAAATAATCTCATAATTCATGGGTGTAATTTGCAAAATTCAACCAGTGGAGCTAGTGGCAGGGTAGGGTTGTTATAGCGGTGGTTGAGGGGATCAAGGAAGGAGAGACATCAGTGAGAGGAAATAATCCCTAGAAGAGTGGGGAGGGTAATGCAGCAAGAATGAATTAAAGTGGGGCAGAGAAGATGGTCTTCAAGAAGGAAGGCAATGTAACTGTAGAAGTACACTGATAGAACCAGCTGTAAGCAAAAAAAACACTGGGGGGAGGGAAGCGCCTGCTTTTCAGTGTGTGCTGATTTAACACTCATGAGCTGATGCATTCTAGTGCTGCAGCAGCGGCAGTAGGACTAGAAGTCTAGGCAACTCAGCAGTGAGACTGGCTAGGAAGGCAGTTCATTCTCTGTTTTCCCCTCTCGCACCTAGAACGAGGAGAGGGAAAGAGCCCAACGAACCATTCTGTATCCCTTTCCTATGACAAGCTGCTGCCTTGCTTTTGTTTGGGGCCTCACAGCTTGCCCTGATGGTGGCCTTGTGGGTAGAAAGACAGGCAGGAATTCATGTTGGTAAATATGGGAAGGCTTCTTCCCCATCCCCTATATCCAGGGCCAATCAGGGAGGGGGCAGGAGGGACATTTCGCCTGGGTCTCAAGCTCAAAGGGGGCCTCAGATTTAGACATTTGTTAATTTTGTGGCATTTGAGAAGTTTTGCAAGTTGTTTTTATGCGTATCCCTATAGAATCAAAATGTGACACTCTCTCTCAGCTTAGAGTTGCAAATTGAAGCAAACAGGAGATGTGATTTGGTAAAAGACTTATTTTTTTGTTAACGATTATCAATTTTGTCAAATTAAAGAGTTTAAAATGTTCATAAATATTAATAAAAATATATCAGTTCTGATGGCACAAGATTAGACCATAATGGATGTGTCCCTCAGATCAGCTGATTATATAAACAAACCACCACTAGTGGCTGGTGGTGGAGCAAGGCCCCCCAAACTGGAATTGGACCTCTGAGAGGGCCTACCTATATCATAGGGAAGAGGCGTCAGAGATTAGACCAAAGAGCCTCTGCAGTGGCAGGAGACAAATACAGGTAGAAGAGCTATCTTTCCCTTTGTCTTGACATAAAACATATGTAAACACACACACAGACTTCACACTCACTCTTTCTCCTAATTTGAGTGTGGGCGGAAAGGCAGGGCTGCTAGGAAGTGAAGGGGTCCCTAACTGTCTCCCTGGAGGGGCGGGGCGGGGACGTATCTCTGTGCAGGGGGGTGGCTATGGAGGTAGTTGGCTCTGAACTCCCAGGGGCTGAGGAATGGCTGGGGCGGTCCCAGCGTGTGTTGGGGGATTGGCGGTGCGGTTGGCTCCAGTGAAGAGGTCCCTGGGGACGGGGCTCTCCCCCGTGTGGGATATGCGCTGTGGCTGGCGGGGCGCTCTTGCCCTCCACGGGGTGGCCGGCCGGCCGCGCAGCCCCCTCCCGCGCCGTCTGGCCGCCGCTCTTGGCTGCCTGCCTCGGTGTCGCTGTTCCCTGCCCAAGTGCTGAATTGGAGCCAGCCGGAGCTCAGCGCCCCTCCCCCGCACACTCCCCGCAGCAGCCAGAGAAGGAGGAAGTGGAGCTGCGAGTCCCCCGAGCTGCTGGAGGAGGAGAGGCCGGATCCGCTGCCGCAGGGCCGGGTAGCAGCAGAGCCGGGAGCATGGCTTTTCTGTGGAAGCGGCTGGCTCCGGAGTCTGCAGCGGTGGCGGCTGCAGGGGCGGCGGCAGCGCTGGGCGCAGCTGGCGGCGCCTGCTAGCCGGGTGCATGAACCCGCTGCTGGGTGTGGGAGGCGGCGGCGGCGGCGGCTGAGGGATGTGAGGCCCGGCAGGGCTGCGAGCGCGTCGGGTGAAAGCTGCGCTCGGCTCCCCCACTCCTCCCTCCGCCCTCGGCCATGGCGCCGTCTTCTCCCCGCAGCTGCTGCGGGGCGGCGGCGCTCCGGATCCCGGCTCTCCTGCTCCTGCTGTGCCTGGGCCCGGCGGGCGGGCAGCTCCGCTACTCGGTGCAAGAGGAGCTGGAGCGCGGCGCCTTCGTGGGGAACGTGGCGAGCGACCTGGGCGTGGATCCGCAGCGGCTGTCGGCCCGGGGCGCACGGCTGACCTCGGGCAGCGGGCGGCAGTACCTGGAGCTGGACCTGGGCCGCGGGGCGCTGCTGGTGAAGGAGCGCATGGACCGGGAGGCGCTGTGCGAGCTTAGCCCCTCCTGCTTCCTCAGCCTGGAGCTGGTGATCGAGCAGCCCATCGAGGTGCACAACGTGGAGGTGGAGGTGCTGGACATTAACGACAACGCCCCCCGCTTCCCGCGGCAGGACTACCGGCTGGAGGTCAGTGAGTCCGCTGTGCCCGGTGCCCGCTTCCACATCGAGAGCGCGCAGGACCCCGACGTGGGCACCAACTCAGTGCAAAGCTACCGGCTCAGCCCCAACCAGCACTTTGCCCTGGACCTCAAAGGCTTCCAGCGCGGCAGCAAACTCCTGGAGCTGGTGCTGCAGCAGCCCCTGGACCGGGAGCAAAGCGCCCTGCAGCAGCTGGTGCTCACCGCTGTGGATGGGGGCAGCCCGGCCAGGTCTGGCACGGCGCAGATCTCCATACGGGTCATGGACACAAACGACAACTCGCCAGTCTTCGACCGATCCACCTACACTGTGAACCTGCTGGAGAACGCTGCCCCAGGCACGCTGGTGGTGAAGCTGAACGCCTCGGACCCAGACGAGGGCTCCAACGGGGAGGTGCTGTACGCCTTCAGCGGCTACACCCCCCAGAAGGTGCGGCAGCTTTTCAGCATCGACCCCGTCTCTGGTGAAGTGAGGGTCAATGGCACGCTGGACTACGAGGAGGCCTCCTCCTATGAGATTTATGTGCAGGCCACCGACCGGGGTCCTGTGTCCATGGCCGGGCACTGCAAAGTGCTGGTCAACATCGTGGACGCCAACGATAATGCTCCTGAAGTGGTGCTGACCTCCCTGTACAGCCCAGTGCCTGAGAATGCCCGGCCCGAGACCGTGGTGGCATTAATGAGTGTAACTGACCAGGATTCTGGGCTGAACAAGCAGGTCAGTCTGAGCATCCCTCCCAACATTCCCTTCAAACTCAACTCCTTCAAAAACTCCTACACGCTGGTCACACAGGGCAACCTGGACCGCGAAAGGGCTTCCTCCTATAACATCACAGTCACGGCTATGGACGCCGGGACCCCTCCCCTCTCTTCCCACAAAGTGATACAAGTGGACATCTCCGATGTCAATGACAACCCTCCGCGGTTCGAAGAGCCCATGTATTCCGTTTACATTCCCGAGAACAATGCGCTCGGGGTTTTGCTGTGCACTGTCAAAGCCATCGATCCTGATGACAACGAAAATGCCTATGTGTCCTATTCTCTCCTGAAAGGGGAAATTCAAGGGCTACCTGTCACATCCTATGTCTCTATTAAATCCGACAATGGTAACATATATGCAGTCAGCTCTTTTGACTACGAGAAGTTAAGGGAGTTTCAGGTTGTTGTTCAGGCCCAGGATGCTGGGACTCCAGCACTTAGCAGCACTGTCACTGTCCATGTGTATGTGGTGGATCAGAATGACCATGCCCCTCAGATTCTATACCCTACCTCAACCAACGCCTCGGCAGCCTTGGAGATGATCCCTCGCTCAGCACGCGCAGGTTATTTGGTTACCAAAGTAATAGCCATTGATGCAGACTCTGGACAAAACGCATGGTTGTTCTACCATCTGGCTCAAGCCTCAGACCCAGATCTCTTCAGAGTGGAGCTACACAGCGGGGAGATTCGGACTACCCGCAAACTGGGGGATGACAGTGTTACTACTTTCAACCTGTCAGTTGTGGTGAGAGACAATGGAGAGCCATCTCTGTCCTCAGCAGTAGCCATAACGATCGCTGTTGTGGATAGAGTTTCCAAAATCATCCCTGACACAAGGAGGCATATCAAAAGTACTAGAAACTACTCAGAGATAACACTGTATCTCATTATTGCACTGAGCTCAGTTTCATTCATATTTCTTTTGACAATCGTTGTCCTAACGGTTATCAAGTGCTACAGATACAGTGTGTATGGTGACTCCTGTTGTGGAGGTTTTTGTGGGGTCAGAGAACGGTATCCTGCTGAAATGTACAAGCAGGCTAACAACAACATTGACGCTAGGATACCACATGGTTTAAAAGTACAGCCACATTTTATTGAAGTGCGGGGGAATGGGTCTCTCACTAAGACCTACTGCTATAAGGCATGTCTGACTGCAGGCTCAGGAAGTGACACTTTCATGTTTTACAATACTGGTGGCCCAACAGGAACTGGTCCTCATGCAGTGATGGCTGAGAGACATCTGACAGGGCAGAGTGGGCAGAGTGCACAAAACCTGATCATACTTAAAAATGACTCCATTACGCCTAATGAGGTGAGAATGAATAGATACATGACCAGAACCATGTTGTGAACCTCACAATGTGTCCTTATCTGAAGGTTAAAAGTGAAATGTCTAGATTCAGTTTATTCCCTATTGTGGTTGCTGAATTCTAATCTGTGAAACACATTTGGTTTCTAGTTCAATACGGGGGCTTTCCGGGTTCATTTGGTAAGTTAGTGGCTCAGTGTGTGAGCACGTTGTTTGAGACTCACTTCATTTCTGTTGTAGATGGTATAGAAAAGGTTTCCTCCTCCCCTTTTCTTTACAGATATACCCACTCCAACAAACTACTGAGGAATGACACGTGTAATTTTAAAATGTTAATGTTAGAATGCTGCAGAAGAAAGGAGATGATACTGAGAATCAATATGACACTTTACAGTGATTAAAATATTTGACAATTTATTGCTTCTGTGCCCAGACAAAATTACCATGGCCAGGTCACTAATAAGATAGATTTTGCTTAGTATTTGTGCTTTAGTTGTCATGTTATCTGTACTTTGATGTTTGCACTGCATGAGCTGCCTTTTCTCTTCTCCTGTCTAGCAATACAGTGACACATTTCTAGGCTGTTGACCCAGTTTACCAGTGGTGATGTTGCAGTGCAACAACCTGTAACCTGCTGGTTTGCTATTGAAAACTGTTTAATACCTATGGTTTGACCAGCAGTATATTAACCTCTGCAATATTTTCCCACAGTGATGAATTAGTGACTGCTTTCTATTAGCACATAGCCAGCACGGACCTAGTGTACGGTTTGTAGTGTGCTATACCATTCCCATGTTATGGATTATGAAAATGAACAGAGCAACACTCTACTATGAGTGAAAAGATAGTGATTTCACTGCTGGACAGATTGTGTTTTAATTCTGATGTATAAGGAAAATATTGCATTTACTGTATATTACTTGTGCAGTGTTAATATGGCAGGCACGTGTCTTGTACATTAATGTGAAGAATGTATGCAAGCATAGGGAAAGATTGTATCCTTGTGCTTGAATGGAATGTTGCTTTGCTTTTCTGTATCTACACAGAAAGATTAATCAAATCTTTACGCTTATTTGCCCCTCTCAAATCAGCCAGAATGTTTTTCTTTTGAAAACAAGAACATGTCTTATCAAAACATGTTTTCTTGTTCTTCTTATTAAGAAATGAGCATCTTGTCTCTCTGATTTTAAAAGATATAAAGTGCAGGATTTAATAACAAGTTTTCTCTTAAAATAATGCTGATACCAAGTAATGTTCCTCCATTTACAATTGGTGTAGCTATTTTACTCTTTCCCAGTCATTCAATAGTATGATTTTGATGACTATGTGATTTTCACAATCTAAGGTCATAATAGCTGTCAAATATATAGTGTAGTGGGACAAATGAACCATTAGTTATCTGATTTTTAATATGTATTATAAATATTTTTATTAGAAATATCTAGAATCTGTTGATCATAAGGTGACATGCTAGACACGGTGCAGAAAAGGGAAGAATCAAAGGATTCCAAATATTCCTTAGATCAGAGCTTCTGTGCAAACAGATGGATGATAATTGAAAATGACTTCAGTTTAGATGTAGAAAGAGCGGAAATTTGTTTAATAGATTCCCATCATGTCTTTAGGGGATGCGTCCTATTGCATGTAGTGAATTAGCAATTTCTGAGGAACTGTGCAGGTCAAGCAAAGACATCTTACTAATTCCAGTGTTGGTGTACAATAGCAGAGAGACACAATACAAATTTATTAACTCTTGTTTTTAATGTTGGAATGAAACAATATCTACCACATATTTTCAGTTGTGTGAAGAACCAGAATCCAGATATGCAAGCAATTACTTACTAGTTTTGCAAGACTTAAATAGAGAAGAAATTCTGTTAGATACTATTTGCCACAAGTTAAGTGAAACTTCCTAAGGCCTTGCATTACAAAAATTGCCTATAGTGCTATAATGCAGTGAACCTGTGTCATTGTCACGTGCACATGAGACAATGGTGCCATATAACTGAATTCAAAGGGTAATAATTCTTAGCAGATTATCTCTTTCAAATTCATATATTTTGCCCCATTACTCAGTCTCCATATACACATGTTAAAAGCAATCCACTGATTAACAGTTTCAAAGTATGCTGGTTTTAATGGACATTGTTAGTCTTATTAGACCTGCCAGATACCATATTTTGCTTCTTTTTATAGCATTAGTGAATTTGTATAATTCTTGAAAGGCCCATCCCATCATCTGTAAAGCGTACTAGCAGGGATCACTGCATCTTGTAACATCTTACAATGCTGATATATAAGTAACTGTTACCACTGGACAATCTATAAAGAAATATTTTTTTCTAATAAGACTTGGGGACAGATGTTACCATCAATTAACTATAATATGATAAGAAGCTGCACCAGTTACTCAGGCTTTCTGTGGAATTTACCACAAGTGACAATATTTCTTGGGTTTCACATGTATTAAAATGTTGTATACATTAATTCTGCAGTAGGATAAAAAAATTCTGTCCCCAGGATATATGCGTGTGGGGGTGTCACAGGTTCTTTTTATATTTAGCATTAGAGACAGATTCTTCTTTCACTTACTCTGAGGCAAATCAGGAGTAACTTCATTGCCATCAGTGGACTTACATTGATGTAACTGGCCTATTAAGTTTAGAGATTTCTTTGCATCAGCTGAAACTCTGTGGCTTTCTACATGTTTTTTCTGTATTGTTCTACTAATGTGTTAGTTGTGGTTTGGTAAATGATAATGTCTCTCTTCTTCAAGACAGCTCATGCTTCTGCTAATGTTCAGCTCACTGTCTCCTAGGCCCTTTTGCAGGCCTATATGACTATCTCAAATGGAATCTCAATCTCAGTCAATTTTGTTTTGTAAAAATCAAACATATTAGCACTTGCATGAGTAGTCTTTAAACTGGCAGGCAGTGGAGTGATTGATGGCAGCACTGGAGACAAGGACCAAGATGCTTGGTTGAATGAATGTATGGTGCTATATCATCACTACTGGATAACCAGGATAATTACATATGGACAAAATTAGTTTGTGCAAAATATTTTAGTTTCATTGTTGGAACTCTGTGAAGTTACAGCCAGCATGTATGGCTGTCTACCAGGGTGGACTGTGAGTGTGTGGAGGGAAGTGATCCTATTCTACCATTGAGCCCCTAGTATTGCTGCCTGTCTGTCATTTTCAGAAGTGACTTATCCTCACCATTCTGAAACTTTAATAATGTATGCTAGTGTCCATTTCTCTCACACATCCATTGAATTGCTGAGTGACACTTGGTAATATCTGTTCCCTGCTCTCTTTTTCTCTTTGCCATCTTGTTCATGCCCTCTGTGTAGCTAAACCTGTTTGTTATATCTTGGATACCATGGCAGCCTTTTCACTTCAATGCAGGGATGAACAATCAGACTGGCATCTGGTCTAACTCAATATTCTTAGCAAAAATGCACTGTGGCACATTATTAATTATCAGCTGGCATACTGAATCCTTGATATAAAAATATACGCTCAGTTCTGGGCACTGGCCTCCCTCTGATGCCATTTTGTGCACTCATAGGATGATCAATAAATTGTAAGATCCTTTGATGTTAATAAATAAAGAATTGTGTACCTTTTGAAGGAAAAATTGAAGCTGCACATTAGTAATGATAAACCTTAGTGGTTCATTCATTTTGTGGTTGTTTGTACACACTGAAGTACTACTCCTCGTCCCCCACCACCCCAGTTGGCTGCTTCAAAGACAGAGTGCTATTCATTTGAAGTAAATTAAACAAAAATGTGCTGCACACATCTTGGTATTTCTTTAGATTCAAGTGTGCTTTGAAGTGTCTACGTCTAGCAAACACACACCATTGTCCAAAGCAATCTTCCCAAGAGATTTCTCACAAGGGCTTTAAAGGTATTAATGTTGGAATATCTTACAATCTCAGTTCAAGGACTTAAGCCTTTAAGAAATTCTCTGGGCTCACTGACATTGGAAAGGTTAAATAGAAATGTTTGTTCTTTTGGTTAGAAGCAGCATGAGTTCCTTTTCTGCTATATAGGGTCAGTGCTCTGTGCTCCAGGGAAGTCAAACTGTTAGGCTGAGGGTAACTGCTGTGCTGGCAGAAACTTGCATCTAGCATTAAGCAGACAAAGCAGTTTTTCACTGTACTAGAACTCATTAAATATATTTTAAAGAAGCATTGACCTGTTAATTTAATTTTCATTTCCTTAGGGTTAGGAATGTAAATGCTCATTGTTAGGGTGAAATTTTCTATACTAAATTTTGTTTTGTTAGCTTTTCATTATAGTTTCCTGAATGATAAACAAATGCTAGACTATAAATAGTTTATTCTCTATGTTGAATTTAGTGTGAGCATTTTTATATAATCAATCTCAGATTTTACAGTAGGAAATCTGAAATAGCGCCATGAATCCCACAACTGTCAACATATTCTCAGTAGAGAGGAAACTGAGCTGTAAGTGGTCTAGGATTTTAAAAGTCCTTTTATTTATTGCTTCAAAGTGGATATATTTGATAAGACGGTGGTATGTTATTCTACTGAGTATTTGTGTGGATATAGGAGTAAAGTGGGATGTGTTTAGCACTCATGATTTCCTAACTGTTTAATAACTGTTTGTAAATGTTTGAGCCACACAAAGAGGGCTTGAGCCAACACTCATTGTAGTTAATGGAGGGGGGCTTTTATTGATTTCAGTGAACACTGAATCAGGCCCAGATACATATGTATCTGATAATTCAAGCAACAGATACTTGAGATGACAACATATCAGAACTAAGCAAAATGAATTTTCATTAAAATTTGTTTGTAATTCAGCTAAAATGTTTGTGAAATTGGATCCACATTATGCTATTTGAAAACATTGTCGTGAAATTTTGCATAAACATGTTTTGTTTTTAGGCTGACTGCAAACATTTGGTAGCATGTATTCACATTCATTATCTGAATTTCAACTTGGGTTGGTTAGTTATACCTGGACACATTATTCCCTTTGTATAGCTTCTGGTTCCCTGAATGGCTGGACATACCGCATGTGCTCAGTAGGGTTAGGAGTCATACGATACTATGGTGAGACACTCAGATACTGTGGTGACGTCCACCATTAAAAACACCTGGATAGATTTTGTTTCAGTTTTTCAGAAGGAGTCATTGCATTTTATCTGCTTTCTCTGAGCCAGACAGGAAAAGTTGATGATGGCAGAAACAGGGAGTGGCCTTGGGCTGCTTCCTACTACTGCATGTTTGATGAAAGCTTCCCATCACACCCTTCATTTTGAAGACCACTGAGCAGTAGAAAGGATTGTTGCCAGTGGCACTGCCTTGTGGCCTCACAAAGACACTGGATAGGAGTGCAGTCTAAGCTCATATCTAAGATGGCAGAATGAGGTCATGGGCCACAAATCATTCCTTGTAATGAGACAATATCAAGTAGGGTGACTGTCACCACATAGTCTCCCTCCACTCAACAGGGCCTGTGACAAGCCCTGCAAAAGATACCAGTTGTCAATTGCCAATAATTTTTTGTGAATCGTCCACTGGGGAATGCACTAAGACCACCAAACTAATTTCACGTTGGCCACGAAGCAACACTGAGATGTCCACAACTGTCACTATCTATACACCAGGGGCAGATTTGAATTTGTGATCTATAAATGAAAAGATCCATATCACATTACCAAACTCTGATCCATTTGACCTTGCTAGGGCTTGAAAGTGGTACTAGTCTCTCAAAGGGCCTGTTTGGTGGAGGGGGATTGTGTTTGGGACAGTCCAAACATCCAAACTTTGAAGCATGTGATTTTACCCATCACTATATTTATATTTAGCTTTGTTACCATGATGCTGGTTTTCCGTCTGTTTGTACATATAGTTTGGCTGTGTTAATGCTGGATTTGATTTGTTTTTAACATTCAATTCCTCTTGTAGTGATATACAGAACATAAGAATTCATAAAGCTGTGGGTTCATTGTGGAATGCAGATAGGAAATAGGCTGGCTTATGTGTTTCCACACTTGAACAACTAACATTAATCGTTATGACATATGCCTCAAACTCACTTCCCATGCCCTTGCTGCCCAGAATTCTGCTTTGAAGTCATATGCCTCCTCAAGTGGCTTCTCTGTTGGGACCAAAGACAAAGAGTACTTATGGAGGCAGGACCGATAGTAGGACCAGAGGAGAAGCCTATTACTACTAATGCCGCAAAGAAGGTGTTGACATTGATTTCTTTTGCTCCCACTAGCATTGCCAGTTACAGGATATTGGCTTATGATGGTATAAAAGCAGGATGAACCTATGTGTCCTGCAGATCCCTGACAGCTCCAAGTCATCCAGTGTTCAAACCTAGTCCTTCAGGGTCCAGAAAATCAAGCGAGAGCAGCCCCAAAGAAATAGAAGACTGTTCGTTCTCATATGAGTCACTGCTTGCTCCCATGCGGTAGCAAAAAGGTTATAAAAACTAAGGGCTAGATTCTGCCAGCCATACCCACGCTGAGTCAGACCTGTGAAGGTTCTTAAAAAAGTAAGGAAATTCCCAGACAAATAAATGACTAGTTAAAAAACAAATTTATAGTTAAACAAAAAACTCAACAACTCATATATATTTGACAGTCAGAACATTTGCATTTAAGGTTCCAGTACCAGCTTAACATATGCCCCCATATCCATCCCCACTCCCCAAGGTAGGCCAAAGACAATTCCTCCTTCTGCCTTTTAAATACAGGGGTAGAGCCCTACTTTTCCCTATGCTGATATGTTACCGAACCCTGTTAAATGCCAAACTACCACATCTGACCTGGCCCTTCACCATTACTTCTCACTAAAGACAGAGATTATATTTTGCATTTTAATATCCATACAAGGGCTAAATACAACATCTTCTTCATTCCACTGTAGGTTGGAGACCTTATGATACATACCAGATTATCTATGTGGATGTGTATACTATATATATCTACAGTGTCCCAGTACACTCTGGCAGTTTGGGTCATTTACCATGCACCCCAAATATATGGCAGATCAACCTTTAGTCTGTTCAACCTACACAGTGAAAAAATAGAGATTTTATGGCAGTTGCAAACTCTTCCAGCAAGAATATCTGGTGGAACAAGAACCCTTTTGAATGCCTGACCTCATGGTTGTAATTATAAATCAAAGGTGTCAAACACTTGGCTTGTGGCTCAGATGCAGCCTACTTGATGAATTTATCCTGCCTCCATGACATTCATAATCTGCAGAATGAAAGCTTTAATGTAAATAAAGTACGTTTCTAGCCCTTATTGTTGAGAAGGAAACCATCCAAGTGTTGTTAACCAATGTAGCAGGATGATAGACAGTCCCTCCTTCTTTGCCTTTATTTTCTTCTCTGCTTCTTTGAGAATTCCCCAGTTTTCAGCCATGGCTATAACTTAATATGTTTTTTTGGCCAGGACTGTAGGAGGAATTCTATTCCTCGTGCTGCTTCTCTCTCTTTTTGATCAGAGACTCCAAGGACCAAAGATTCTGGGGGCAAAAGACATCTGGCTTCAAGACTAAGCTTGATAAGTTTATGGAGGGGATAGTATGATGGGATAGCCTAATTTTGGCAATTAATTGGTCTTTTATATTAGCGGTAAATATGCTCAGTGGCTTGCAATGGGGTGGGATCTGAGTTACTACAGAGAATTCTTTTTTGGGTGTCTTGCTGGTGAGTCTTGCCCACATGCTCAGGGTTTAGCTGATCACCATATTTGGGGTCGGGAAGGCATTTTTCTCCAGGGCAGATTGGCAGAGGCCCTGGAGGTTTTTCACCTTCCTCTGCAGCGTAGGGCACGGGTCACTTGCTGGAGGATTCTCTTCACCTTGAAGTCTTTAAACCATGATTTGAGGACTTCAATGGCTAAGACATAGGTCTGATACAGGAGTGGGTGGGTGAGATTCTGTGGCCTGCATTGTGCAGGAGGTCAGACTAGATAATCATAATGGTCCCTTCTGACCTTAAAGTCTATGATTCTTTAACTCACTCCATTCCTGGTGCAGAAAGAGTAGAAATTGACTCTGTCTTCTGAGCTGAGAATTTCCTTGGTGTATGGAAGTCCACAACAGAAGAAAAGTCAGGATAGCCAGCTCCTGTATCTGCCCACCTACCGTCTTGGTGTAGGCGGCATGTCAGGATGGGGGGAAAAGTGTGATAAGAGTGTGTTGTTTTCTGATAGTCCTTAGTAGTTGGACGGTTCCTTGAGGACCACTACCAGCTGGCCAAGTTTAGAACAGTCTTAATTTTTTTTTCTTTAAAGTCAGTGGGGCTAGGGTCAGGGCCAGATCAGAAACAGTCAGAGAATCTTGGAGCCATAATTGTCTTTTTCACAACTAAGCCCAGCAGAAACTGGGAACAGAGAATCTGGGTTTAAATGTGAAGGTAGTTGCTAGCAAAGCTGTTTAATATTTTGTTGCAATGGGTGGAATTTCTCTTTTGTGTATATCAGGATGTGAAGAATGCTACAATGCACAGTACCAATTAGGTCCTCAAACTCTGATAGTGATGGGGGCCTTATAAATATTGAGATAGCCAGATAGAAAGATGGCGCATATCGTTATTGCTATATCTTTATTTGTATAAAACTTATTGATCTAGAGAAGAGCATACTGTGAATCCCAAGGGCAAAGACAAAGCTGGCTTTAAATAATTTAGGGTATTCAACACATTTTTAAAAGTAATGGGGCCAAATTCACTTCTGGTCTACCACCAATGACTTCAGTAGACTTATATCATTACTATCATATATTATTTGTGTATTTGCCAATGTACAAGCAGAGCCGGTTTCAGGCACCAGCGGAGAAAGCACATACCTGGGGCAGCACCTGCTTAAGGGGCGGCATTCTGTCCATTCTTGGGGCGCCTTTTTTTTTTTGCTTTGGAAGTCCCAGCTTTTTTTTTTTTTTTTTTTTTTTTTGCTTCGTCAGTTCGGGTGGCTCTTTTTTTGCTTGGGGCGGCCCTGTGTACAAGACGTATCGAGTGTGCATGTAATCCATTATGTCTATAACATTTTCAGACTTGGATGCCTAAAATTAGACACCTACATGCACAATTAGCCACCTAAAAAGTGTCACAATATTTAGATGTGCGAAGCACCTACAGCTACAATTGAAATCAATGCTCAGCATCTCTGAAAATTAAGTCGCTTAGCTGCTTAAATATTTAGGTGCCTAATTTAGGCACCCTCATTTGAAAATGTTGCCTATAATTTTAAATTATTATGAATGTTGCTATTGTATGCAGTGCACAGCAAGAAAAACAGTGTTAACATTTTCTGGAGCAACCTGTAATCAATCAGGAATTTCTCAGGAAACCCTTACGTAGCAAGTCATGCTGTAGCAGGTCAGCATGTGCTGAGATGTATTGGTTGAAGGATATGGCTCTCCTTCCTGTTTTTATGCCTTTTTATCAACGTGGAAAATGTAGCAGCTCTTGGTCTTGTGAAAGAACATGTCTGCCTTCAGTAAAAACGTGCTGCAGTCTGCGAGTCTGATACAGTCTAGTGCAGTCCTCTGCAGTCCACTATCCTCAGCAGAAAACTCACAGCAAGCAAACTGGTCCCAATGTATTCTTTACAGTGTGCTGCATTTTGTATGTGTACAGGTGGAAGAGCATAAGTGGCCTAGTTTTATCAGGAAAACCAGCAAAGTATTTCTTTTCTTTTCCAGCAATAATCATCTTCTCCTATGGCCAGGATATTTCTGAACACTGGCAAAATAGCAGCCCCTCAATTTACAAAAATAACCTCCTTTTCCCACTTTAACCTTCACAATCCAAAGTCTTGGTTTATAAACATTTAACTCCATATATTCAGTAACCTAAGTGCACTCATACAAAAGTGTCTTTGATTTCCTGGGAGATTTGGCAGCTCTGAATGCATAAAAAATGTAAATAGCTCTATGGAGGCATTTGACAATAGATGTAAAAATGTGTAGAAACTCTGGAGAAGAGCCTGTACTCAGCTGCATAGATTTTTAAATGTTTTAATACAAATTAATACAGATTTTGTTCTCTTTTGTTTCTGCAGCCAAAACAACCCAATCCTGATTGGCGTTATTCTGCTTCCCTAAGAGCAGGAATACAAAGGTATGTACTGTACTTCCCCTTCTTAAGGGTTTATATCTTTCTCCCTTTGTGGCAGAGACTGTCTTTCAATCTTGTATAGCTGCTGACATACACTGGTGAGATCTGCATGCTGTGACGGAAGCACCCAAGTTTTGCTTCTGAGGCATTATATCTACCAGTCCTACCGATTCACTGTAATTGTTGCCTTTTATGCTGGTCATTACTATATTAGTGTTTGGTCTGTGCATACATGTTGTTTACCTTATGCTTCTTTATACATTTACTATCAGTGCCTGATTGCTACAATTACTGAATTATTTAATTGATTATACACTCTTCATTCACATTAAAACTTCCTGTTATCATCCACTCTGGTGAATTTCAATAGATTGTATGCAACATCAATAGTTTTCCATCCCACTACCTCTCATTACCATAAAAGTGTACCACTGCTGTAGGCAGTTTATTAACCACATGGTACATTCAAGGTATTTAAAAAAGTTAAAAGAGCATTGACAAGCATATCAGGCCGAGATTTCCAAGGAAACCTTCATGAGTTGGGGCCCATCTTAGAGTCCTTTAGAAATCTCAGCCTTAGATCCCAAATTTGCCGTACTTTAATTTGCTCCTCAATAAATTTAATAGGAGTAAAATAATGCTGTTTGTGTAGGACCTAGATAAAATAATATCTTTGCTCTCTGTGCTTTAGCAAATTAACTAACCAGTCTTATTCTCAGATCTATTCTGACCTTATCAGTAAGACTGGATAACAAATTTAGAAAGAAGTAAAAAGGTCATGGTAATTTCAAGTGGCATTACAAACTCAAGAGGGAAAAATCATTTGCTGAATACAAAAAGACATAGATTTGAGTGAATTAAAATGTACTTTCATGTTTCTCTGGTGACTATTACAGCAAATACAAAGTAAAATAACTGTACATACAATATTTGAAATGCCCTTTTAACTAAAAAAATACCTTTTTTAATCAATATCAATGTTGATTTTCCTTAGTTAAATCAAGTTTAAATAGCACACAGATCAAAATCATTTAGAAAGTAACAAGACGAATTACAATCTTGCAGTATTGAGCTCCCAGTTTTTAAAATCTTGCCCATTAACCTGAGAAATGAATTGGCCACGTTTTAGAAACTTCTCTCGGTCCAAACTGAAATAGAACACCGCTTGAAATCAGTGGGAGCCTTGCCTGTATATAGGTGGAACAGGAGATACTTCAGGATTTTGCATGAAGTAACTTGCATGATAAGTGAAGAGGGTGGGCTCATTTTAAAAATTACTGTCTACTTTTTTGCATTTTAAGATATCAGGCATCTATTTTCTCTCTTCCCCTCCCCCCATCATCTCCTTATGAGTTCAGGGCTAGACAATGTGCAACAATTAAACGTGCTGGTCTCATGGCAGACTGCTCATCATTTGACCCTGTATAAAACTTGATATTACATGGTTACTGTAGTTTGTGAATTTCTCCCTTCAAAAGTGTTTGCCAAAAGCATAAGCTAATCAGCATTGGGTACTATAAATTGCGTTGGGATATTTGCTGTAGAAGAGTGGCTGATAATAGCATGCTGAAAGAAGCCCAGAACTGACTTTCATTATTTACTTCACTGCTAAGACATCACAAACATGATATGGATTAGGGCTCAGGTCCTCAGAGGTATTTAGGCACCTAATTTCTATTTCAGTGGAAGTTAGGCACCGATATACCTTTGAGAATCTGGGGCTAGGTGACTTCCCTGCAGTGTTAGTGATTTCACATCCTCTAGAGATAATATCTGTGTCTGATATGAACTGCATGGAATTATGTTGCAGCATTCAAATAATAACCAAAGACAATTTTTGCAGTTCTTGCAGGATTGACATGATAGATGCTTTAATAATGCATTAGCAGAATCTGCTAGCATGATGCAATGTTGCATTAACCCTGGTGCAACAAAGAACAACTGTGACTTTGGAGAAATAGCCAGAAAATGGAATGTTGAACAAAAACAGGTCAGATAGGAACTATGTAATTTAATCAGTATGCTTGTTTATTCAGTGCTGTGCACATGGAGGATGCAGGAGTCTTACGAGGAGGGCCGGGAGGACCTGAACAGCTGTGGCCAACAGTATCCAGTGCAACACCAGGTTAGGATCAGAGTACTGACATCTATTAATGGGATATTGGGAGATGTGATGGCTCTATTCCCTTAAAGAAAGGAATGATTGTTATTTGAAACACACTTCCCGTTGGATCATTCTTCACTTTCTTTCTACTTTGTGTCTCTGAATTAAGTCCCTATGAAACACTCTCTTGAATATAAATGAGATAGACAGTAATAAATAAAGCAAAGAAACCTTTTTCCTTTATTCCATAGCAGGTGCATACTAGAGATGGAATCAAGCCTCAAAATTTGGATCCACACCTGAACTTATCCAGTATTTTGGGGAGGTCAGACCCAGGAATTTGATATGGTTCACTAGAGAAGAAGGCCCAGTTGTGAGGTGTGGATCCAGATCCACATTTCCCCAAAGTTTGGGAGTATTTGGGTTTAGGGTTTTAATTTATCCTCCTTTTCTCATGGTCATCAAAACTACCAACTTTGCAAAAATTGCTGCTCAATTGGGGATGGAATAATTAATACAGAACCTCACCAATTCTGTATTGCAAAATAGTGAAACATTATTTTGCAAACTCAGTAATTGTTTTTAAATACCGACAGGTCTCATCCTGCTATCAGGTAGTCAGGTTTCTTATTACTAAGTGTTCATTCCTTTAATAAATTAAACTGCAGTACATTTACTAGTATGCTATGGAGGGTTATCATAAAACATTTAACTAAACTGCTATTCACTTGTGAAAATAAATTACCAAAATACCTTCTATGATGACGTATTCTTGATTTTTTTCATTATTTACTTGCTGACTCACTAAATCAAAATTCAGTAAGAATCAGCAAAGGGTCTCGTTGATTACTGGAGATAAGCAAATTCACTCAGTTCTTTTGCAGTGAAAGCAATAGATGTATTCTCACATTGCATTTTGGGATATAAAGAATTTCATCATTTAAAATGCCTACAAAGTATTAGGAAATGGTATTTGGTGCTGCTCAGAAGTTCAGACACCAAACACTGTGTTAAGGAAAAATGTGATAACATGTGGTGTGGAAGCTAAAGCTCTTTAAAAAATAATTGGATAGCTTTCATATTTCTTTGTGGATAGAGAAGCAGAGAGAGAGAGAAATAGAAATGTTATGTGTACATTGTTATAATTTCTTTTTATGGGTCAGCTGATTAAATTTGCACAAGATTGCATTGCTATGTTACAAATATGTTACTGAATAGTTAAGCTAAAAGTTGTATTTGAGAATAAAAATACACATGGTTCATCCAGATGGCAAACAATGAACTGGAAATAATTCGCAGAACAACCTTTTAACCTGCTGACTGATTAAATATGAGAGGATCCTTAAGACTCCAGCAGGGGCAGGAGGAACTTTCAGGGAAAAAAATTAATTAATTCCTATGGACTAGATTATCATTTTATGATCTGCTCTGGATAAGGGGCATACCATAGCTGCGCCCCCCAGGAGTAGACCATGAGATGAATTGTCTCAGAGTCCAAATGCATTCCCAGCTTCAAAGATGGAGTAAGTAACTTCACTCCATTTTGTGAGGAAATACCCTGTGTGCCTGGGTAGCTACTTGGATTTAGGAATAAGCTGGGGAGAGGAGGTAAAACCAGGACACTTATTACTCCCCATTCCCTCTCTCTGCTCCCTCCCTGCCCATCTATATGTAATGGGGCATATTGAGCAAGTAGCCCCTGCTCTTCCTACCACAGCCAGAGTCACAGTTTGGGAAGGATCAGGCAAATGAGTAAAGAGGTAGTAAGAACTTGTATCTCTGGCCCCAGGAAGTCTTTCTGCTCTTTGAGAAAACCAGCCTCTTTAAAAGTCCAGGGTAGTTCAAACTGTTTTGAAATCCAGTTTTTGTGGATCAAGTTTCTTGATCCTTCCAAATGACTATTCTTCCTGTGCAAGAAAGGATCTTTTGTTTCCTTTCTCTCTGGCCTTAAGAGTTTAATGACTGCTAAAATAACATAAATGAGACCTGCCTGCTATTTGTAAACAGAAGATGTGGATTTCATTAGCCTTCAGTAACAAATAGTTTATGCATATAGAAGTGTCATTTAGCAGAAAAGGTAAAATTAACACATAACTTTAATACATTACACTTTCAAATATACAGTAGTTGTTTATCACAATGGTTTATAATTACAGCTTTGGGTTCCCACACACATTTCCTCTTTCAGTTGTTCTACCTCCTTTCCACTGCTCATGTTCATGACTTGTGCCATTTTTCATCAGGTTAAGACACAAAATTATGCTTTTCATTAGACATTTGACCCATTTCAGCCAATTACACAGGATAGAGATAACATATTCAGCTGCTCTTGACATGCTATTTACATCTGAACAGTGCTACACCTATGTCCAGATAAACTCACAAATTAGCTGCTCATTATCTCTATTTCCATCAACATATGCAGCAGCTGCAGCTCTCCACTTCTAATTAGTATAAAACTGCCTGAAATCCTGCCTCATATACACATGCTTAATGCAGTTGTTTTACTCAATTGATTAATTCCAATTGGTTTGTCACTAAACCATTCATTTAATTTAGCAGTCCACAAAAGCCTTGGATAAAATGCTTCAGACTGAAAGAATCAGAAAGTTAAGCAATGAGAGCATCAAAAGATGATGTCATAGGAATGTTCTAAGAAGGATGAACAAGTCAAGTGTTAAATCAGTAAATCCTTAATTTCTAGTGCCTAGCTATACTCAGACACTACATGGTATATCACCAGTTCTATACCTTTCAGGGTAAATCCTGCTGTCACTTACATGGCTAAAGCTTCCACTGACTTCAGTAGGAGTTTCACCTATGCAGCTGAGAGCAAAATTTGGCCCACTGTATTTTGTTCCTTTCACAGGTTCTTACGCGAAAAAGTGATGAAATCCAGATATAAGGCTTATGCTCTGTCTCAAACTCACTCTGAGGTGAACAAAAGGCCCACTGGTCTAAGTTAAGGGTACACAATCAGATTCACTTTGGAATTCCTGCCACCTGTGTCATAATTTAATGCCATTTAAAGAGAGGTTGTTTTAAAAATTGGTTTCCTTGTTTGAAAAATAAGTTCTGAAACATATTATATTCCTGACAAAGAGCTCTTCCAGCCTCTCAGGTAAGGAACTACGCTGTGTATTTGGTAAATATTTTATCTCAGTGGTTTTTCTATGTATTATGACTGAGATTTTCAGAGAAGACATCCAACTCCCATTTCATTAGGCATCCAACTCCCATTTCAATAAGTCTACATTTAGACTTATAATTATTAGACAGTCTGTAGGTAGACTTGTTATTTCCATGAATGTTGCAGATCACTTGCTTTAATCATTGCTTCTGGATATTTGAAATTGCATAATGGAGATCCATTTACATCCCAAAATTTGTTACTTAAAAGAAAGTTAAGGTTGCCAAGTCAAGCACTCAAGCTAGGAAATGCCAGAATTAAATTTGCATGGGCAACCTTAGTTCAGCCTCTTTGTGCATATGCACTATGATACAGAGTGAAATCCTGGCTCCACTGAAGTCAATGGGGCTAGTATTTTCACCTACCATCGTAGCACTATTTCTCCAAAGGAATTCCAACTCATTCACAGCACAGGATGGACCTTGCTCAGGGAATGAATCAGAGCCATGTAGTCAATGAGGCTGTTGTCTGTAGGATGGTTGCTTCATTTGCTATAGATGTTGGAAGATGTTTAGTGCATGAGGCGGGAAAGGATGGTTATGTGATTAAAGCATTCTATCTCTGCCGCTGCCACCGTGTTCCTATGTGCTGCTGGGCAAGTGGCTTAAACCAGAATTTTCAGAGGTGGCTACTAATGGTGTACTGTTCATTTCCGAGTGCCCAGTTTAAAACACCTGGGGGCTGATTTGCAGGAGTGCTGAATGCTCACAGCTGGAACTGAAGTTGACTGGAGTTCTGTTTTGAACATATATAGTGATATAAAAATGCTAGGAACTTTGAAAAATTAGGCCTTAGGGGCTAAATTCACCAAAGGACTTATGTGTCTAAATCCCAGAATCTCACCCCTCCAGGATTCACAAATCCCCGATTCAGCTGCCCCTGAGCGCTGTCGATGCCTAAACTCACTTGATGCCTATATTTTTGCAGTGAAAGTTCCTAAATGCCTATATTTTGGCCTCTAAGCATGCACACTGCAGACCCATACCAGGCATATGGATGCTTAAACCCTAGAACGAGTCATGAACTGGGGAAAGATAGGCATTTCTCTGCCTTAGTCACCTGTGGGGCTCAATGAGGTAGGTGAATTTTGAGCTCGCCTGCTGGATCTGATCCCTATAGATGAACTTACACAAAATGGCCAGTAGGAGGAGGACCTCCCTCATAACTTTTATCCTATTGTTTAGAATACTCACCTGGGATGTGGGAGACGCTTGGTTCAAGTCCCCACCTAAGGGGGAAGAAATTTGAATAGGGATTTGCCACATCTCTGGTGAATGCTCCAGCTACCAGGGTTAGAGTCATTCTCATGCTCATTTTCTCTCTGTGGTCTAAGGATTTTTTCCTTATTTATCCAGTGGAACAGCTTCAATAAGATGAGTGAGGGAGCTATGCATCACAATATCCTAGAGCTCCATGGTTAGGGCACTCACCTGGGAGGTAGCAGAGTCTTGTTCAGCTCCCTTCTCACCTCAGCTACAGGTGAGGACTTGAACCAGTGGTCTTCAACATCCCAAGTGAGTACTCTAACCACTGGGCTGAGAGTTATGAGAGAGTGCTGTGTGCAGCCACTTCTTGCTAACATGGAGTATCGCCTAATGCTAAGAGAGGCTTTTGTAGTTGAAAATCCAAAGCAGGGGAAGATGCCTCCCTGCAGCCTGGATGTAGGTGCCTATCTCCAAGACGGGCTTGCCACACACTTTTCATCTTGGCATCTCCCATTGGCTGTCTTAAGTGAGGAGCCAGTTAGCATGCTGACTTTTGTGAATCCTATTCTAAGGCCCTTGTGCCTAGGCACCAAACCGAGGCTTTATGAATACCAGCGTTTTTTTAGGAGCCTAAAATTTAGGGGTGACTACACTCAGTTTCTTTGTTAATCTGGCCATGGCTGTCTTAAATTGGATGCCCAAAATTGGTGGATATTATACAAATATGTCCTTAATTGCTCCTTGCCTCAGTTTCCCTCTGTAAAATGTGGGATGATAATACCAATGTATCTCATAGGGGTGCTATAAAGATAAATTCGTCAGTGTTTGTAAAGCACTCAGATGCTATACTGAAGAATGTCCATGATGAGAAAACCTATGTGGATGTTAATTCTGTATTCAATGTAGGATTTAAATGGAGTAGAATAAATAAAGCCTGGGTCCATATACTGAATGATAACTGTGAACAGAAATATTGAATGGCTTCTCATTTAGTGAGCACTACTCATTCTGTGCCCTGAATGAGGCAAAGAACCTATGGAAAAAATAGCATATGATCATGTAATTAAGAACTGTGGGTGAAATACTGGCCCCATTGAAGTCAATTGCAAAGCTCCCATTGACTTCAGTGAAGCCAGGATTTCACTCTGTACCATAGTGGATATGCACAGAATGGCTGAATTAAGGTGGCATGTGAGATGAATCCTGAGATTTCCTAACTTTTGAGTGTTTGACTTTGCAACTATTCTTTTAACATTGGTTTCTTGATGTAATTTCTCACATTTTTTAAAGAAAGCAAATTGAAAAAAAAATAGAAATTCTGTAGTGTGGAACCATATTGACCCCAACATGAGTAATCAGCAGGACTGGGACCTTTAGATCCACAGCACAGACCCTGGCTACCATTTGAGCTAGCTGAGTAACTAGTAGCAGTAATACATTGTTATCCCCTAAGTGGATTAGCCAGTAGAGGGGGAAGAGAGAGACAATTTACCAGTGAGTTTAAGAGCTATTTATTGACAGCAGATGAATGTTGAGACTTGAGAATCTGGGTTCAGTGCTAGATTCTGGAGGGGAGTGTAACCTAGTGATTATAAACCCTTCTGCTTCTGTCCCTGCAATCCTGACCCCTTCTACTCTTGTTCTCTCCAGTCTGTCCCTGTTTCAGTCTTCTCCAATTTAGGTCCTGTCCCAGTCTCCCTTACTCTCACTGGCTTCTGTCTCAGTCTCTTTCCCTCTGTTTTTCTGTTCTTCCCACTGGTTCCTGTTTTAGTCCTCTCCCTCCTCCCTGCATTTCTGGCAGGCAACTTCCTTCTCCGCGTTGTCTGGGCACCAGCAGGAGGAATTTGGGAGCATAGGAGAGACAGTCTCCTTATTCTTAGTTCCGGTGCATGGTTTCACAGCAGCTCCCATTTGCAACAAGGATCAATTGCAGGGAACGTTCTGCTCAGCCCCAGCAGCAGTGGGATGGAATTTATTCCATCACCCTGTGGGGATGATGCATGCACAGTCCAGCTGGAACACAAGCGTTATGAGGGGCTAGAACATGCTCAATGCAGATACAATCCTCAGAGAATTTAGCTGCCAGCCGCTAACAACCCTCCATACTGAGCATGTGCAAACTGCAATTTTCAGAGGCTCATAGCTCAGCCAAATTTGGGTAGATCTTCACAAGGATAGCAAAGGACACATCCCTGAAACCCGCGCGGTTCTCCTGCCAAATTTCAAATCCCTGCTCAAAGCAGGGAGACACTGGAGCTTCATAATGGAACAATGTAAAAAAAAATAATATGGGCAAAAATATATTTTTAACAAATTTTATTCTCAGAAATGTCTGGACCAGTTTTGCTGAAACGTCCCAAAACATGTGTCCAGCATGGGAAATTTCAGCCAAAATAGTAAAAGTTTGGCAGAGTTATAACCAACTGAAAATAGGATCTTATGGTGGAAAATATTGTGCACCTTAAATATTAATGTCAATACCAGCTGTGCTTGTAATAGACCATGCTGGTTTTGAAGAATTAAGTCCAATACAGTATATTATGCACATACACAGTAATGCTGTTCTATGACTAAAGAGAAAAGAAGTTCTAAGACACTATGAAATATATAAACAGCAGCTGGAACAGAGAAGGAGAGCTCTGAAAATGGTAATCAGAAAACCTAGGAGAGGATATATACTCTATTAATCTATTTCTGCATAAAATCTTTATGCTGAGTAGATCAGTTTAGGTGATGTTGACTAGTTTATGAGAAAGTCTTGCATGCTAAATACAGCTGATAGAGATCTTAATCCTACTGATAAAAGTTGCAGAAATAGAATGAGTTATAAATATTGGAACAAAAATAAACAATTAAAAACATCTGCAGACATGACAAATAAGCATTAAAATGGTCTAATCTGAAAAGCAATGGAAGCCTTTATATCATATTTGTAATGGTGGTACTGGATGGGAGACAGAGTGCTGAGAATGAGATGATTGCCCGGGAAATTGTGAAAAGAGAAATGAAGACGGGATGATGATAAGGGGTCTGGGAAAGGTGACAGAGAGCAGGGAGGTAGCACTGAGCACTTAATAGATTTTAAGGCCAGAAGGAACCATTACGAGGCCATGAGATTTCACCCAGTGGTTCTTACATCCAGCTCATAATTTCTGGTTGAACAAGAGCAATCTTTCAGAAAAACATCCAGTCTTGATTTAAAGACTTCAAGTGATGGAATGAGATCAAAGGGGCCAAGTCAAAGGGGCATGGGGTAATGAGGCAGGGTTGGTAGAAGATGTAAAAAGGGTTGAGAGCCCTGAGAATGGGATTATAGAAACTCTGGGAAAAGAGAACAGAAACCACTGAGAATGGGATGAGTGAATGTCTTAAAAATGGGGCATTGAGCACCCAGAATGGGATCAGGAGGGCCCTCTATTGGAGTGGGATATTAGAAGCCTTAGGATAGGGGACAGAGAACACTGAAAATGGGATTATAGAGACTCTGGAGAGAGCATGGAGAATAAGTTATTAGAGATCCTGGGAAAGGGAGGCTGAACACCCTGGTAATAGTTAATGGGCTTCTGGAAGAGGACACAGAGCCCTGCTGTGTCTGTCTCCAGGTAATATAATTTCCATTTGAAAAATATGTTTTGATCTGTCCAAATGTTTGAATCCATTTAATATCTCTAGAGAAGGGAATGAATGATTTTTTCCAGTTTGACCCTTGTACTCTTACATCAGACACAGCCCTTGAAATTCATACGCCATAATGCTCCAATAGCTGCTCACTGGGATGCCGTGATATTGTCATGGGGATCTTAGTTCATGAGATTTTTTTTTAATTTAATTTTAAAGAGCAAGAGTCAAAGCAGATTGTTTGTATGACTGGGAGAGGCCCTTGCCTTTCACATACGTTGTTCCCATGGATATGTATGGTGATCCTAAATGGGGGATGTTTTCTTCCCAGTTGCAGTAGTTGGCTTTCCCTCTCCTCCCTCAAGTGATCTTCCTTAGCTAAGGAAGGAAGGCTGGATACTACTCTCTTTGGACTCCATTGGTGTCATGTCTAGGTCAGCCACAGATGTCACTGTAGCTGTGCCCCCCATGGGTCACAACTGAGAATACCAAATTCAGGACAAACTGCTGAGCAATAGAGCAGATACATCCCAAAACTGGACGTTATTCTCCCATGAGATATACCAAATCAGCAACAAAAGTAAACTTCTGTTTCACCACACTGGCCAACAAGAAGTCATGAAAGCAGTTTCCTTAGGCATTCCAGTCCTTGTATAACCTCCAGAAACATTAGACTTTGAGGTGAGTGGTTCTTTAAACCCAGTTTAATCAAATGAAATGTTCTTCTGATCCCAAAGGACCAGCCACACACCCAGGTCAATATACAACTCAGATCTTACCCAAAAATCACGCTGTTGCCAATCCTTTAGTATCTAAAATCTAAAGGTTTATTTATAAAATAAAGACAGGTGAGAGTTAAAATTGGTTAAAGGAATCAAATACATACAGTCATTGCAAAGTTCTTGGTTCAGACTTGTAGCAGTGATGGAATAAACTGCTGGCTTAAGTCAAGTCTCTGCTTGCTTCCAAATCATTGGAAGGACCTCAGTTCCTTGGTTATAATGCCCCCATTAGTATAAGTTCATAGTCCAGAGGTTTGAGGAGGAAAGAGGAAAAAAGGAGATATTTCCAGGGCCTTTTATAGCTTCTGCCATGTGGAGGGAAACCCATTGTTCTCACTATGGAAAATTGCAATAGCAAGATAATTTGAAGTCACATCGGCAAGTCACATGTCCATGCATGATTTTGCCTAGTCATAGTAGAAGTCATTACTTATACCTCAGAAAGCATGTTCACAGGAAAGTCCATTCAGGGTAGGTGGGCATCTTCCATTGTGAATTAAATGTTCTTTTGATGGGGCACTCAGTTTGAATAGTCCCTCCAAGATGTGCTGGCTAACTACCTTGTGGGCACTACCCAGGAGCAAACATTTTGAAATCCAGGTATAAAGCCAACAGTCATAACTTCAAATACAAAAATGATACATGCATACAAATAGCATAATCATATTCAGCAAATCATAATCTTTCCATAGACACCTTACTTGACAACCTTTTTACAATTGTCACAAATATATAACAGTGGTTTCAACAATGATCTATATGGTCATATTTTAATCAGATAACATCACAGTCACTTAAGAGAGAGACAGGAGCTGAGAATGCTGCCTCTGCAATGCTCCTGCTGACCCACAAAAGACTAGAGATGGAAATCAAATAGAGGTCTCATGTGGTGGTGCAGTGCATTACATCTCTATTTTAATATAAATAAACTACTGTGACCATCTCACCTGTGAATCCTGTCCTCAGATCCCATTTCTGAGTCTCATCACTGGCTCCTTGAATTAAATTCAAGTTTGTTGCTCTCACCTTCAAAAGATCATGTGGTCTTATCTATGCCTTCATGTCTGCCCTCATTACTGTGTACACTTCCTCACTCCTGGTGCATCTCCCAGTTTTCTCTGCATACTTCTTCCTTTGTTTGCATTTTTTGCCTTCTTTCATGCTACCCCATACATTTTGAACAGCCTCCTGCCTCTGTGTTTATCTTTCTTCTCTTTCTGTTCGTCCTTAAAACCCATTTCTCTCATGAACCCTCCCTACTCTGATCTCCTCTCTGTAGGACTCTCCATTATCTCCTCTGTCTGAATTGTTGTCCCAGAAGTGTTGGAAATGAGGTCACCAGCATGGCCACACATGAGCTTTGCAATATTTCACATTGAGCTAAGAGTCTGCTGTGAAAAGTGCTTCCCATTTCTAACAGCCATATGGAAGGTGGAGAAGACTAAGAATTTCAGGGGCAACACGACAGCTCAGCTATTATTTTTAAAAAAATGTCAGTGATCTTTCTGACTGGAAGCACATATCTAGTTTACAAGATGCAAATTGCTGCTGAACCTTTTGGTGCAGCTCTCAGTATTTGCAAACTATTAGACTCAATAATTGATTGCAATAATTTATGCTTTCTTCAGCAGAATGGTGATCCTGTGCTTCCATCACATTCAGTGAAGTGGGGAAAAATACACTATATTATGCAGAGATTGTAGTCACCACATATTTAATACTGAAGGCTAGTATACATTTGATTTTGGATCCACCCTCAACTTCAGCAAAACTAACCAATCTACCCAAAATTACGTGTGATTTTAGGGTTTTTTTTTCTTCTGAAAAGTACAAGATAAATCAGACAATATATTTGGGAGTTATTGTGGTTCAGAAATGAGATGGTCATACTTCTTGAACATTTATAAGGATCCTGGGACGGGGGATAGGAGGGGTTGGGTCTCATGACTCAGATTTGTTTTAATCTGTCTGGCTGAGGGCTGGTGGGATTGAGTAGGTTTTTTATTTTGTTTTTGAGGGGGGAGGATGTTCTTAGAAAAGTTATGCTGTTATTCATAGCAATGTTTTGCATACCTAGTCTATAGGAAATTTTTAATTCCATCTGCTAGAAGTCCTGGCATCCATTTGTGAGCTTCCCGAAGTGTGCAAAAGGCTCATGTGCACTTCATGACCTCCACATAAGGCATCTCTTCGGATGCAAGCGTCCCTAAGGCCCACATCCGAGCAATTGCTCTATGCTGAGATGCTAAATGCACATAACGCTGGAGGCATGTAAACTTAAATCCCATGAAAGCCTAGAGGAGGAGGAGATGGTGGCTTTCTTGAGGCTATTGAAGAACAAGCAAAGGCTCTGAGCTTATCTCGTTCTAGACCCATCTTTGCTACTGAATGGACAGAACAGTATATGGCATTTTACAACCATTAGTGAGATCTCACTGCATCTCTGTCAGTCAGGCAGACATAGTCTGTTTCTGAGAGAGAAACAGTCTCAGGAAAGTTTAAGTGACTTGCTCATGGTCATATGAAATTAGAGCTCAGATCTCCTTATTACCAGTCCTGTGCTTAATTCACTAGACCATAGAACGTGACCTCTCTCCCTATCAAGTCCTTCCGATCTATTTAACCTCTCTATCATTATTATTTAATGTATGGGGAGCACTGTGGTGATAACACTTACTTACCTATCTCACAGGGATACCTACATTATGACCCTCTTGGTTAAGGCACAGCCAACACTCTTCACAGATACTTACTGTCTCAAGGAAGTGGAGGGGAATGATTGACTTCATACAGACATGTGGATCACCTGTCAGACAACTGCCACAATTTGTGACAGTAAATCCACTTGGTCACTTTTAGGGGAGGAAAGTTGGTCAGGGGCAGAGGGTTGGTAGTGCAGCAAGTTCCAGCCAGATGTCACACTGGGCCTGTATAGTTTCCAGAAATTACATGCTGTGTTTATGTGACCCTGCTTTGAAAAGGGAGTAGATCAAAGCACACTAAGAAACTGTTAGTGTGAAGCAGCAGGTTCCACAGAGACACTGTGCGGCAGGCTAGCACGGGATAGTATTGCACCCCAGCTTCCCATGAACTAATGGTTCATCTCAACAAGCCCTAAGTGTGCCACAAATGGAGGCAGATAATAAAGGAGTGGCTGAAAATATGTCCCTGGAGCTCATGGCCTCAGAAAATGAGCCCAGTGAGGTGTGTGCAGTCCAGGGTTGCCTTGCAAAAATTGAGAGTGTATATACACTGTAATCATGAGTGTGATTGCAATTGGTGTAGACATACCTGAGCAAGTAGCTCAGGTAGCAGAGCAATGAATCTCTGTCAGTGCACGTTTCAGCATGGCCTAACCATGCATGGAATTACCCAGTGTTCCTTACTCAGTGCCCAAGATCACTAGATTGAAGCTTCATGATTGCGGTGTAGACATACCGTAAAATCCAAAAGGCCAAATTCAGAATGGAGACTAAGTGAGACTAGGAAAGATTAAGGAAGTTTAGAGTGTGTCCAAATCAGTGTAACCTACACTTTCTTCCGGCCCCTCAGCATGTATGTTTCACCAGCTTATCCTTCTCCTAGACTTACTGAGCCTCCCTTGGATCTAATTACTTATTCAGAACCCCTTACATTCAAAGAACCAATTTCAGAGGTGATGTGCAATTCAGATCCCTTACATTAAACACCCATCATGTCAATGTCTAAGGGAGCCTAATTTACACACTAAGGGGCTAGGAGAAGGTATAAGCTAATGTAACTCCCCACCCTCCTTTAACTTACACTTTCTTATATCTTCTCCTGGCATTGCCAGCTCTATTATTCGTTGTATGTATAAGGAGTCTCTCTCAAACTGGTGGAATAACAGCCTTATTTATCTGAAAGTGCTTGACTTTAATATTTGTTATTATTATTATTTATTATTAATTTATTATATACATTACACCAAACATTTGCAAGGCATCTCAAAAAGCAAATAGTCAAGCAAGGTCCTCATGCTGAGGAACTTGAAATCAGGATTTTAGATCTGACACAAGTGAGGAAGAGAACAAACAGGAAGAGGGCAGAGTAGGGGAGGACAGTTCTTACAAAAAGATCACCCAATGACTCAGTTGTTTCACTTACATTTCTCAGTGGGTAGTTTCATTACAAATCTGTTCTAATTTTCAAAGTTAAGCAGGTTTGTACTTGGCTGGGAGACCTCTGCCTAGTACAGGGGTGGGCAAACTTTTGAGCACGAGGGCCACATCGGGGTTGTGCAACTGTATGAAGGGCTGGGTAGGGAAGGCTGTGCCTCCCCAAACAGCCTGGCTCCTGCCCCCTATCCACCCCTTCCACTTCCTGCCCCCTGACTGCCCCCCTCAGAATCCCCAACCCATCCAACCCCCCCCACTCCTTGTCCCCTGAAGCCCCCTCCTGGGACCCCCACTCCCTATCCAAACTCCCTGCTCCCTGTCCCCTGACTGTCCTGACCCCTATCCTCACCCCTGCCCCCTGACAGCCCCCCTCGCCAGACTCCCACTCCCTATCCAACTGCCCTGTGCTCCTTGTCCCCTGACCACCCCCTCCCAGGACCCCCCGCTCCTAACTGTCCCCCGGGATCCCACCCCCTTATCCAACCCCCATGCTCCCTGTCCCCTGACTGCCCTCCCAACCCCTATCCACATCCCTGCCCCCTGAGAGGCCCCCTGGAACTCCCACTCCCGACCCTCCCTGTTCCCCATCCCTTGACCGCCCCCCCAGAACCTCCACCCCATCCAACTGCCCCCTCCTCCCTGACTGCCCCCCAGGATGCCCCACTCCCTTACCCAACCCCCCCGCCCCCTTACCAGCAGCAGGAGCTTGCAGCCGCAACACCCAGTCAGAGCCAGCTGCGCTCCCCATGCTGCCCAGCAGGAGCGGTGTGCTAGAGTGCAGCCCGCGCAGCTGCGTGGCTGTGGGGGAGGGGCCAGGGACTAGGCTTCCCGGCCGGGAGCTCAGAGGCTGGGCAGGATGTCTGCCCACGTTTGCCCATGTCTGGCTTAGTATCTAGGTTTGCTGCTTTTCTGTGATAATAATGGCAGCACCTAATGATTTATGTATTTAATGCATGTCTAATGCATGCCATGCAGAAGACAAGAATTTGATTCCCCCGCCTATTATTTCCCTAAGACTTCAGTAAGTAAAAGAAACAATCCCTATCCTGCAACTTTACTCCCTTGGATTGTGATCATGTCAGATTTTATAAACTAAGCAAGGATTTACCTGGCCAGTACTTGGATGGAGTGTGTGGAATTTACATCTTTTTTGCATGAGACTGCAGCTGCTATTTTGTCTCTGACTGTGCTCCTTCTTTCTTCCTAGTTGTTTCTGCTTTCACCGACTTACATATTTACGCCTTAATAGTCTTCAGAAATTGTTTTTTGAAAAGGAAATTATATTAAAATATATGTTAATTCAACATTTTGGTGTTCAGAGTCCCAGAGGAATCTCAACTCTGTATGTACATACATGTGATTCATTACCAGTGTGACATGTCTTTCAGCAAATCAAACACTATAATGAAAAAGTATTGTGACATTTTCAATAACTGTATATGTATGTACATATGTAGCCTTATGCATTACTGCATATACATGTGTGATCAGTCATGAAAAACTGTGCAGTAATAGACTCATGTGAGGGGACAGAACTAAGGTATTATTTTGGTGGTGGTGGTTATTATTGTAGTATAGTAGTGCCTAGCAGCTCTGACTAAAAGGTTGGGGATTCATTGTACACGGCAGTACAAGTAGATTCTTTGGTGGAGCTGGGAATTGAATCCAGCTCAGTGCTTTTAAACACTAGACCAAACTTCCTTTGGTATCTTCTAAGAGATACCAAGTACCCCTTGGATGGTACTGAAGCCCTAACTCTCGTTGAATTGCATGAGAGATACAAAGGGTGCTCAGCACCTCCCAGGATTGAGCATTAAATTTATTCTGGGAACTTTGTGGCAGATCGTCTGCCCTGTTCCACCCCTTCTGTTCCCAGTGTGGCCCCATCACTTTGCTAAGGAGTAACCTAGCAGGATTAGATCCAATGTAGATGGCTCCTATGTCACTTATCCCAGAGACCCTAGAGCCAAGACATGTGACAAGCAGCAAGGAGACATGGCTGGAGCCACAGGCAAATGGCCGTTTGGGGATTGTTTCCAGATAGCACATGTTAAACAGCTATGAGGATGCTCTAGCTTGCACCAGGGTCAGGGATGGACAGAGAATCAGAGATCTGAAACCATCTCCTTGATGTCCTCCCTTCCCATCATCCCACTGTGGCCAACAGAAACTTGGTGCAGTAGAGAACCTGGCCCTTTAACTCAAAATTTCCTGAGCATTGTGTGATTAAAATCTCAGCATCTATGTTTCACTGTGCTGCTTTGCAGACACTACATAAACATTGTCAGGCCTTCAGCAGTACAGAAGCTCTTGTTTAAAGAGAAGGGCAAAGGCTCCTTCACACTCCTGTTGTCCTTTATGTTTCCCTGTTTAACAAGCTTGCTAAGCTTCTTAATATCCTTCCATTCAAGCAGGATAGGGCAGGGTAGAGCAGAACAAGGAGTGCTGCTGCAGTGCTCTTTCTGTTTATCTAGCACGTAACCTGATTATTTACATAACACTGACCTAGCAATGCTGCATTGACTGTGAGGTCTTTAAACTCCCAGCCATTCAGTCATTACTTGTGTGCACTCAGAGGGTGGAGTGAGGGATGTAGAACAGTAATAATAGCACTCGAAGGCATAGCCTTCGTTATGGGGATTCAGTTCTCAGAAAATCGAGGGTCTGGCTGTGGAGGGAATAAGAGTATGAGTGCAGCTTCTATGTTGTTGTCTTATATAATTATATTCACCCATCCCTAAAAGCCTTCCCTTATAGTACACACACACAGCCAAGAAGGGAAATGGGTTGAGTAGGGGGGAAAAGACCTCATGGCTGTTGTAGAGATTGTCTCTCTATGTTTATATTGAAAAAAATTGTGAGCTATTTCTACAAGTGCAGGTAAGTTAGAATAATCCTTAAAGAGGCAGGGGAGAGTCGGAATGACCTCTGGTAGTTATTGCTCAGCCTCTTTTCCCCATCTCAGTGTGCAAAGCTTACCAGATTGAGAACCTGATAACAGACTCAAAACAAAACTGTGAACAACTTCTTCTTATCCCACACCTGACACTGCCAGGGAGGCTGCAGCTAAAGTGAATTCATTGGCTAAGCTTTGAACAATATAAAATTTCATAGCTTGTATTTTGATCCAGTTTGTTGCTAAGGAAAGATGAAGCATTTCATTAATTATCACTGGCAGCCTAGTTCTGTCTTGTGACTGCTTTGCATGGTTTGTTTTTCATATCTGAGAAAGGAGCAGGTTTGATTTTCACAAGGAAAACCCAAACTATATTCCCTAAGGGGAAAACCCTGCATCTCTGACTGCACAGGCTTCCCTGGCAGCAGAAACAATTGCTATTCTGTTGCAAAAAAAGAGGCAGGATCTGAGGAGGCTGTGAAGGGGTTCAAATCCCATGTCCTTAGCACCATGGGGGAGCCCTATGCTAGAGCATAAAGAGCTTGGTTTCATGAAAGTCTGGGAGTGGGGATAGATGATTCATTGCTTTGTGGATGTTCCATCCTCCTCCCATGGGAGCAGTGTTTTTCCCTCTGTGCATCTCCCCAGTTCAGCCACTAGAGCTGGATGCTGGGCCAGCGCTTTGTTCATTAGTTACACCTCCTTGGCCCATAATTGCACCCTGAGTGCACAGATCAGATATATAAAAACTAGCTTGCTTTTAAGCTTTGAAAAAGAAATACTCAATTAGTTCCTTATATTTTATTCACAAGTGGTGGACTAGGGTCTCTAAACAAGCTCAGCAAATTTCTGAGCTCCAGACTTTCACACATGATAATCTACTGAAGCTGTCTCCCATTCTCCCATTCAGGAAGGCACCCTGCCTGCCCAGCTATCAATGTTTTATTTAAAACTTGGTTCCTTTTTAAGTATCCCAAAATTAACCAGTTCTTTTTTTCAAAGATGAAAAAGAAACCAACTGCTGCCACATCATTCAATAATCTTCAAGTGATGAAGAGCAAAACATTTCAACTTGTCTTATGACAGTAGTGCCAACACCAAACATTCAGAAACCATGTCAGGCCCCCAAAGTCATGAGATTGGCTTAAAAATCAAGAGATTTTTTAAAAAATGATAATTTCTTGATTCTTTTAGTTTATCTTCTGGTATGGTGGTCTTTGAGTTCATGTTTTCAAGATTTTCTCTGCAACCACGAGGGTTAGAAATGTACTTTTTAAAAAAATGAAAGCTGAGATTCTCACATACCATATATACTCAATCATAATCTGGTTCATTTATAAGCCAACCCCCGCAAGATGGATACTTAAAAATGGAAATTATTTATGACTCATTCATAAACCAACCCTATAATTCAGGGATCGGCAAACTTTGGCTCCTGGGCCATCAGGATAAGCTGCTGGTGGACTGAGATGGTTTGTTTACTTCAAGGTCTGCAGGCACGGAGTAAGTAAACAAAGTGTCCTGGCCTGCCAGAGGCTTACCCTGATGGGCCGGGACAGCAAGTGGTGGGGAAATTTTTTTGGGGGAGAAGCTGGGGGTCAGGGGAGTAACCCCTGTGACAACCCCTCAGATGACCCCATCCCTAGCCTGGGGCCCCCACACTCTCCACATCCCATCCCTTCCCACCTTAGCTGGGGCGGGCCAGGGGAGGATGTCTCTGGCCTGGCCAGAGCTGCTCCAGCAGGCTGGGCAGTGCGGCCGCAGCCTGCTCCGGTGGGCCAGACCAGGCGGCATAGCCACAGCCTGCCAGCCCCGGAGCTGCAGCTGCTTTGGAGGCTGGGGGGAGAGCAGTGTGGCCAGAAGTGAAGAGATTCTGGCCCTGCCTCTTCCCTTGTGGCTCTGCAGGCTGTGCTGCCTCTCCTTGCCCCCACTCTTTGGGGGGAGGGGCTGTGTCCCACCTCTCCCTCTCTCTATATCTATTCATAAGCCGACCCCCCTTCTCTGATGCTTCCCTTTTTTACTAAAAAAATTCGGCTTATGAACGAGTATATATGGTAATCAGTTGAAACTAGGATCTGGGCTTTAAGGTAAGCACCAAATATCACAAGATTCTCAGTAAAATCACAAAAGTTAGTAACAGTGTTATTGAGTAAAAAATAACAGATGATACACTTTAAAAATTCACATTATATTATTTGAAAAATGAGTAATGAAGTGACCCATCTGAAGCCTTTATTTGAGACACTGCCTGCAAACTCTAATATAATAAATTTATTTACAAAATATCCAAACTGGAACTAACAAGAAATATGCATTATAAGGACAGATCATGATTTTTCATTGTAACTCATCTTCCTTTGTCTCCTGCCCCCTTTGTTTGTAAGTATCTCTTTCTGTATTACTTTTAACTTATACTGTAAGCTCCTTGGGGCTTGGACCTGTCGGTTTATTTGTAAATCAATATGCACACCTATGGTTCTATATGAATATTAGCAATTAATAAAATAGTAATGTAATAACTTCTATCTTCAGCCTCCCACAGTACCGATCCTAAACACCGTGTCCATAGACTTTAAGGCCAAAAGGGATCATCATGATCATTTAGTCTGACCTCCTGCACATTGCAGGCTACAGAACCTCATCTATGCCCTCTTGTAATAAACCCCTAACCTCTGGATGAGTTACTGAAGCCCTCAGTTCATGATTTGAAGACTGCACGAAACTGAGAATCCACCATTTACACTAGTTTAAAGCTGCAGTGACCTGTGCCCCCATGCTGCTGAGGAAGGTGGAAAAATCCCAGGCTGTCTACCAATATGACCTGGGGAAGATTCCTTCTGGATCCCAAATATGTCAGTCAGTTAGACTTTAAACATGTGGGCAAGACCCGCCAGCCAGACACCCAGGAAAGAATTCTCCATAGTAACTTACAGCCTTCCCCATCTAGTGTCCCATCACTGGCTGTTGGAGATATTTGCTGCTAGCGCTTGCAGATTGGGCGTGCTGTTGTAGGTAGTCTCATCATACCTTCCCCTCCATACATTTATTAAGCTCAATCTTGAAGTCAGTTAAGTTTTTTTTGCCCTCGACTGCCCCCCTTGGAAAGCTGTTCTAGAACTTTACTTCTCTGATGGTTAGCAACCTTCATCTAATTTCAAGTCTAAACATGTTGATATCCACTTTGTATCCATTTCAGATAAAGTGAGCAGAGAGATTCACTACCAGAGCCTATCTTCCAGTCACATTACATGAGTAACAGAGACATGAATGACAGAAACCAGAAATGTATTTTAAATATGGTGTTTTTATATCCCAAGCTCCAGATGCACAGTCTAAGTTCTGTGTCTTTACCTGTTTGAAGGATAAAAGTTAGCAGCACTGTGACTGTTTAGTAAAAGTGGCAGCAATTATGTTCCGAAACAGAACTGCACTCCTACTGTTACAATTTGTAAATCTCAACATCTTTCTTCATGCACAAACTTTCAAGTTACATCTAAACATTTCAGAGATACTGGATGCCCAAGGGGACTAGTAATGGGAAAGGGAACTTCTGGGTCTGCATACAAAATGATTTGGTGATCGCAGTTCTTTTCCCAATAGACGTGCATCACAGAAAACACCATGAAGATTGATACTAATTGGCAACCTCAGCAGGGAGGCCAATAGGTCATAGAGCTGGAATCCCCAGAGGTCAATTTCAGGTCATGTTTGTGGCATATTGGCTAGGCAGTGTAATGGGAAGACTTTCACTACCTCTGCCTGTGTTGTACATGTTATATGGGTAAATTGCACTAACTTCAATTTAATTAATTTCTGTTTATTTTTTGAAGTTTTCTTTGAGGATTTTCAAAATGTACCAGCTACAGAATTAAAATGAAGCAAATTTATGAAGGGTTACAATTAACATCAGAATTCCTGTCTGTCTTGTTTCTTCTCATGCAGTTCCAAGATGACAAGCAGTTGTAACACACATTATGGAAGCTGCATCTGGGGCCTTTGTTGATAAAGAGTGGGGTCAATCTTGACTGGAGGTCTCCTTTGATGATAACCTCAGTTTGAATCTGGGAATTCTTCTCATTCTGCCCATTTCCCCAGATTCATTTGAATTACATCTGATTCTGAGAGCTCTGCACAGATGCTTGCTTTAGGATAAAATCATCACAGACTGGGCTACAAGTGGAAGTGAGGTGTTTCTGCCCAGAGCAGTGTTTGTTTGATACATAGCCTGTAGGCAGGTTTTGAAACATCATGATATGATGGTGTGCATCCTCCTCGTGTAATAAAGAAGAGGTGAAAACAGGCAGTTAAAGATTAGATACGTCTACACAGAAGCTGGGAGGTGTGATTCCCAGCTTGGGTAGACAGATATGCCAGCTCTACTTGGGCTAGCATGCCAACAATAGCAGTGTGATTGTGGCATCCTGTGGGGTTGGGCAGCACTGCATTTGAGTGGCTAGTCTGTGCTGTCACAGCCACACTGCTATTTTTATCATGCTAGCTCAAGCACAGCTAACACGTTTATGTCTGCCCAAGTTGGGAATTTCACTTCCCAATCCTGTGTAGGTATACCTCACGTATCTCACTGAAAAGAGCTGTGATAACCCTGTGTTAGGCAATCGTTCTGAAGAAAATAGCCTCCCTGTTTGCCTGCAGAGACACTGAGTTATCAGAATCTAAATGCGTGCTTTATAATGCATGTCGGGATATCTTGAGCATCAAGGATGCTCAGAATTGCTCCTACCCATTTTTGTATTTTTGTAGCAATCTGTATGGAACTTGGACGGAGGAGCACAGGGTGCTGGAAGGAAGAATTTGGAGAGGCACCAGAAAGCCAGTCCGTGTTCACATGGCTAGAAAGTTAGCTGCACTTGTAGCATTTTTGTGCATAATAGAGCAGAGCAGGAAACAGTTTTCCTGTCCTGTGAAAACTTTTGAGATTTTTAAAATCTTTTCCATATGGAATTGGGACAAAAAGTGAAGATCTCTAAAATTTTCATGAACCAAAGATCGGGGGAGGAACACAGTTCAGGTGAATCAAAAAGTTCTATTTTAATAATTTTGAAACATTTTGGTTTTATGTAGACCATTTTTTGTTTTTACTCTAATTAGCTTAAATGTAAACATAAAAAGTTGTTTTGAAACAGAAAATCAGATTTTCTCATTTAGAAAATGTCAAAGCAGGACATCTCAACAATCAAAAAGTTTTTTTTCAAATTTGTGTTAGTTGAGAAAATTTTTGAAACTGACCCTTTCCCACAAACAAGTTTTGATTTTGACATATTAGCATTTTTCTATAAAAAAAGTTTTATCTAAAAATTCACTACCAGCTTTAGTAAATAGCTCTCTTAATAAAGACCCAGTTTAGTTTTAGAAACATGGAGTCCTCTTAAGCTATTACCTGGCACGTGGCACATGAAAAACAGCTGTCAGTCTAGTGTAGCATTTCTCAGATGTGGCAACCGTGGCCGCATGCAGCCACCAGTGGCTTTTCTTGTGGCCACAGCCCTCTGGGGCAAAGCAGTGGCCTCTCCCCCTCCCTGATGCTCCTGGATGCACCATCCTGGTGTTGTCTGCTGGGGCTGCAAGCAGGAGTTGGGCCCTGGCCACCTCTGGACACAGCTGGGGCACAACACTGGAGTAGCAGGCAGCTGGTGAGTTCCCCTCCTTCCCAGGGATGGTGGGGCTCAGACTTTGGGCTTCACCCCTGGGGTGGAGGGGCAGCAGACTCCAGCCACAGGGCTTTGGGCTCCAGCCCCCATAGGGTTGCACAAACCCAAACACCCTTGCCCTGCTCCTTCTCCAAGGCCATGCACCTGCTTGTACCCTTCTCCTAGACCCCACCCTCTCGCTCGCTCCATCGCCCCCTCCCTCCATCGCTCGAGGTCCCTCACCCTCACTCACTTTCACTGGGCCAGGGCAGGGGTTTGGGGTTCAGGAGGGGTTTGGGTGCAGGCTCTGGGAGGGAGTTTAGGTGCGGGAGGGGGCTCAGGTCTTGGGTAGAGGCATGGGGTTGGGGTGCAGGATGGGCTGCGGGCTCTGGGAGGGTGTTTCTGTGTGGGAGGGAGCTTAGGGCTAGGGCAGGGTGTTGGGGTGTAGGAGGGATTTGGGTGTGGGCTCTGAGAGGGAGTTTGGGTGCAGTAGGGGATGCAGGGTGCAGGCTCCAGCAGGACTGTGCTTACCTCAGGCGGCTCCCAGAAGCGACCAGCATGTCCCTCCAGCTCCTACGCTCAGGCACGGCCAGACAGTTCCGTGCACTTCCCCTGCCTGCAGACACTGTCGCTGCAGCTCCCATTGGCTGCAGTTCCTGGCCAGTGGGAGCTGCGGAGTCAGCATTCAGGGCAGGGGCAGCACGCAGAGACCCCCACCTCTGACTGTCCCTATGCCTAGGAGCCAGCCATGCCAGCCACTTCCAGGAGCCACATGGAGCCTGGGTAGGTAGGGAGCCTACCTTAGCCCCATTGCGCTGCTGACTGGACCTTTGGCCTATTAAAATCTCCTTGATTGCTTTCAATAGCAGCTGGGAGATTGAAGCTGATCCCAGGAGACTCCTGGCCAGCCCAGGAGGATTGGCAACCCTAAGCCTTGGGCTCCGTCCACATGGCTTTAGATTCCTTCCCCATCCCCCAGCCACAAGGCTTTGGGCTCTGGCTATGGGGATTCAGGCTCTGGTCTCCCCAGGCCCCCCAATTCCATCACCCCTGGCACCTACTGCCTACCCCAGTCCCACCTCCAGCTCTTAATTTGTCCCCAGGCTTACCAGGGCTGAGTAAGTCTTCTGTGAAAAGTGATACTTTTATCTTTATTAATATCACTTTTTACAACAGACTTACTAGCTAACAATAAATAAATTACAATGATTTGGGTGTGTATATGTGCATATTTATTTGGTTTTCCCAAAGCTAATTAAGTATTTTTGGAAAAAGTGTGAGAGTGGCCAATAGCAAGAGTTAGTGGCCGCACTCTGAGACCACCAAAAAATTTGTACTGAGAACTGCTGGTCTAGTGAGACCCACAGCATGGAAAAGAGTGATTAACAGGAAAACAAGGCAGCACCCAGAAACAGAGAAAACAGGCAGCATGGAGAGGACTCAAAATACCGAGAGTGCTAGATTTCCAGACAAAGAACTTTGCACAAGCTTGGAAGCAAGAATTGAGGCCATATACTGAGCTGACCGTGGAGGATAAAGATGAGAAAATGATGGTAAAATTTGTTATTATCTCAACGGGAAGAAAAAAAAGACAAGCAGTGAGTCAGACAGTGTTGCCAGGAATAATACCCAAAACATTGTAACAGCTGATAAAGATATTCGATGAGTACAATGACTGCAGACAGAAAGAGACTGCATAGAGTTAACTGGGTAATTTTTACCCGAAACCAAGAAGCAGAAGAGGGAATAGATAATCTCATTGCAGAGATGAGAACTCGGGAATTCATGTATAACTTCGGAGACGTCAAAAATTCTCTAATTAGAAACAGGGACAGGATTGTTTGTCGGACACATGATTCCAATTTACAGGAGAGATTGTTGAGAGAAGCAGTCTAACTTCGGGGATGACAGCATGCTGAGACAAGCTAGGGAATGTATCTACTGGCTGGACATGAATGCCCAATTGAGAATATACAAACCCTGATATTCTATGATTTTATGGTACAGTGCGAGGTCTGCAAACAGTATATTGGTCAATAATAGAAGGAGACTCTACAGCCTCATGAAATCCTAACTTGACCCTGGGAGGAGGTCAGAACAGACCCGTACACTTTCAGTGAAGGGACTACATGGTCACAGTAGGTTACTACTACAATTTCTGGAAGTTGGACTCTGGAAGTTACTCAGGCAAGAACTGTGATTAGGAAACTGAAGGTGCATTTTGCAAGGTATGGCATGCCTGACACACTGTGCACAGACAATGGGCCACAGCACAGTGCAGCAGAATTCAAATGATTCAATCGCCAGATGGGAATTTGAACAGAAGATGTCTTGCCCTGGATACCTGTAAAGCAACAGGAAGGCAGAGTCGGCAGTAAAGAGACCCAAGAGACTGATGGCAAAGGCAAAACAGGCAAGATGGGATCCCTACATACCAATGTGGTACCATCACAATACATCTTCCTATGGACTAGATAATAACCTAGCAAAGGGACTGATGAGCTAGAGAACCAAGACTCTGCTTCCAGTGAGGAGTAGCCTGCTACAGCTCAGCAGAGGAATGACAGACAGAACACAGAAGCAGTTAAGAGAACATCAAGTCAGGCAAACAGTCCTCTACAACAAAAGAGCCAAAGATCTGAGGCCACTATGCACAGGTAAGCCGGTCTGGTCTAACTGTCGAATAGCCACACAAGCAATGGCAAAAAAACAACAGTCCAACCTGTAGTGGGACACAGGTCACATGAGATAGCTGTGTACTCAGGACAGTGATGGAAAAGAAACTGAAGATAACTTCAGAGTAATGGCAGACAGACAGCATACCCAGACAGATGGGGCCAAGTCCAGGACCAGGAGGACTTAGAGCCTCAGCCATAAGCAGGCCTAATGTAGGAGTGTCAGAAGAAACAAGGTACATGAGTGACACAAAGGACCAACAGGACACCACCCAGAAGAATGAAGGCAGCAGCAGGATGGAGGCAAGTCTCTCCCACTAATAAAGTTAGCACAAACAAGGAGTGGGAGACTGGTTCAAAGACCAGCATTCTTGAAGGAAGATGAGCCCTAAAGGCCACAGTGGTCTGGTAGTAAAGGCCATGTCCATAGGATGGGATATGTACTAGTAACCTCTGGCCACGGAAAGTCAGCAAAAGACAAAATAACAATAATAAATGTTAGAAGGAAAGATGTAGTAATCTGCATGGAACTTGGAGGGAGGAGCATGGGTTGCAGGAAGGAAGAGTTTGGAGGAGTCTTCCAGGAAGCCAATCTGTGTGCTTATGGCTAGAATGCTAGCTGGAGTTACAGTGCCTCTGTAAATTGTTCTCTTAATAAACAGACAGTTTAGTTTTAGAAACATGGAGTTCTCTCATGCTATTATCCAGCATGCAGTACATGAAACAATGAGCAAGAATTGGTTGGTGTTTTGTTTTTGTTTTTTTTTTGAGGGGAGAGGTGGCACCAGTTTCCCAGAATGCCTGATTCCTGCTTCCAATCCACCTGACCCACACCATTAACCCTTGCTGGTCCAATCTTGCTCATCACTCATCCCTGCTCTCCCAGCTAGTCATTCCTGACCCCTCACATATAGATCCCTCACATCAGGTGAGCCATTCAGTATATGTCCCCCAATTTCTGCTGTCCCTTTATACACACATTTCTCCCTCCTTTTTGTTACACTCGTGTCCATATATACACTGTCCCACTCATACAGTCCTCCCATTCCAGGGCATTTACACACACACACACACACACACACACACACACACACACACACACACACACACACACACACACACACACACACACACACACACACACACACACATATTTCATTTCCAGTTGGTGAACCCTACTTTCACACACCTCTCCTGACCTGCTGTTCCTGGCTACCCTTCCCTACACTGAAGGGGGGTGGGAGTAGAGACTTAGCAGAAGGAGGTGGGGGGAAGTTAGTGCAATCTTCACTCTTCATCCTCTGAGAGGTTCAGGGAAGAGACACTTGCACAGCCTGCTGCTGACAGGACAATCTTTACGTCTTGTCCTCCTTGATACACAGGATATGGGGAGCTGCCTGGGGGATTTTCATTCCCTATCTTCTCCTAGGTCCAATGGAAGGGGGCTTGTGGGAGCTGTTGCTGGTTGACTTCATCTCTCCTCCTCCCACCCAAGGACCAAGATTTTAACTCCCTCTAGGAGAAATAAGAATATCGTAGAGGTGCAGGAGGACTGGTTAGGCCTCTGGTGTTGCAGGCACTGACAGCCTCTGTCTGGCAGTCACTCCCTCCCTTATTGCCTCCTTGAAGCACTGTGCTCATGTGACTAGTCCCATGGGCACCACATGTAACTGCATGTGTCATGCCCCAGTACCAGCCCAGCAACTCGTTGTATAAAATCACATTATTTTCTGTATCTATTGAAACACAGATTATTCAGTCATTATTGTAATAAGTTGTGGGGGTTCCTTCTTTACCGAACATTTGAGATGGATGAGGGTCTGACTATGCCTTCCTAAGGAAGGGGTAGGATGCCAGCTTCACTCAAGTGAGTGGTTGCTCTGTCCTTACTCAAGAAACCATTGGCAACTCAGGACATTGACAATCTTGCCAATCATATTCAACTTTCCTCTTTATGACAAAGTTTATTAAGAAGATTGTGATGAAGCAACTTTGGTTTCGTCGAGAGGCCCTAGATTTCCTGGATCCCTTTCAGCTGTATTTTTGATTTGGGTATGGTATGGAGACTACATTGGACTTGCTGGTTTTCTCCTTCTAATGATGGACAATGATTATGTTCAAGCTAATTCTGTTAGATCTATCAGTAGCCTATTGTCTGAGATTTTGGTAACTTGCTGGCAGCCTCTGGCTGAGGTAGATGGAATTTCATTGGAGTGGTTCTATTTTTACCTCTCTGAGGAAACCCAGAGGTTAGTTTTGGAGAAATAAAATAATAATTTGTTTGGAAATGTGGGCCTTGGAAGAGTGATCTATTCTTTGTGGCGTCCAGACTGGTTACTGCAACATACTCTGTTTGAGGCAACATACGAAGACCTCTTAAGTATCACCAATCCCAAGTGTTCCAAAATCATGAGTCAAGCCCTCAAAAATAATGAGATTTTAAAAATAATAAACATGGGTTCTTTTTATTTGCCTTCTGGTATTTGAATGGTTAAGTTCATGTTTTCAAGCTCTTCTCTGCAGCCATTAGGACTAGAAACTTACTTTTTGAAACAAAGGCTGAGATTCTCAGTTAATAACCTGATTCCACTAGCTGGGGCTCTAACAAAGCCACCAAATACCTTGAGACTCACTAAACATGCAAGACTTGACAATAGCACACTTGGAAGTCACAGGTGGTGGAGAATGGGCCTGTCTGTAAAGTGGTGTTAATCACTGGGAGCATATAAAAACTTCTTCCACAACTGTATTGGCTCTCCATTGAAATCAGAATGGAATTCAAGGTGTAAATGTTGAACTATGAAGACTAAAATGGCTTGGATCTTGGCTATCAGATGGACCACCTTCTTATGTACATGGTAGTAGTGGAGGTCAGCTCAGGTAATCAAATTAATAGTTTTTAGCTGATGATGAGGCAGTCATAATGGAGAGCCTTCAATTCTGAAATTTGCATCCTGCTCTGGTCTGACAGTGGATGAGTTTGTTGACCTGAAAGGCACAGTATAAGGCTAATCTCTTTTCATGGGGGAGTTGAGGAGGTGAGGGGGGTTGGTTTTGTTTTGTTTTAGGAAATGACCTTTGTTTGCTCTGAAGAAGAGCGAACGTGTATTTCCTTAGGTGTTGTACATGCGCCCTGAGACAAGATAATTGGGTGCGTTTTTATAAATCTAAAAATAAAATGTACATATGGTGAAATGAACATGAGGTTATAGAAATGAATGTAGTGCTAGTGAAAGGTGGCAGATTGATAAACCTGTGAATTAGGTCTCCTGTTTACCAACAGAACAGGCATAGCACAGTGTAAGTTTCTGCTTCCACCTAGTGCCATTATGCCTCATCTTTGACCTGGAGGAACCACATCTAGGGGCCAATGAGAAGACCGCTTTTCATCGGCTAGCAAGTCTTTGGTTTCTGTGCTGCGGCTGGCAATAAGGGAACAAATTGGTGTTATTTTTTATGGTGGTCTTTGTGATGTGGAGATTTGTCCCACCAGGAACTGGACAGAGAGCCATCAACTCATTTCACATAGGCCACCAAATTAGCATGAGATGGTAACATCTTTAAGCTGTGTTCAAACCAGTTATCTTGAAGTGAATGTCTCCATATCACATTAGTCATATAAGTCTTAAGAAGTATAAGATATTTGAAGTAAACCCTAGAAGAGGTTCAGTCAGTATTTCAGAATAACTGGAGTGTGCCCTCTATGCAGAGTAACAGTTTGCACTGTACAAACTGAGCTTCCAGATGAGAACGTTACTGCCTAATCGGTAGAAACATATTCAGGTCAAGTGCCAGATGCAGTTATGCTGGAGAACAGTGTAGGTCCATGCAGCCTTTAGGGAAGGGGCATAATAATGGAATACTGAACAAGAATCCAGAGACCAGTGCACAGATCTGAGGGAAACCATCGGAAGACATTTTTCTATCTTACAGACTATGATTATTGATTACTAAGTCCTGTGATTCTGAGATGCGAGCTGTTCATACACTGAGATTACATTCAGCAAGGCTTCTGCTCTACAGCAGTAGCACATGGCATGTTCTGTTTATCACAGAAGCCTGTGTAAAGAAGAGCATCCTTATTAATGCATGCTTGTGTAGGGAGGAGAGTACATAATAGTCCATGAATAGTCTCCTATTTACCTGTGCAGTATTGCCCACTGTGAGCATTCAAAAATCATAACATAGGCCCCCAAAATATTGAAACTGGCTTAAAAATCATGAGACTTGTAAAATAAATAAATGTAAACGTATTTCTATTTACTTTCTGGTGCATGAGTCTTTTGGGTCAAAATTTTAGGCTTTCCCCTGCAGCCATGAGGACTAGAAACTTTTTTTTTAAATAAGAGCCAAGAGTCTCACATCAGCACATAACTCCAGGATTTGAGTCTTTAAGACAAGCAACAAATATTGTGACAGTTGGCAATACAGCCTCTGAGTAAAAGATAGAGGATGGGTGGGCATGAGCTTCTGGTCAGAAGAAACTAGAAAGAAAGAAAGGGAGACTTACAGGTAACTCCAGCAGCAGAAAGAGCAGGCGAGAAAGATTAGGCTGAAGTTTATCTTGTGTTTAGGGCTGACAATTAATCGCAGTTATCTCACGCAATTAACTCAAAAAAGGTAATTGCTATTTAAAAAAATAATCACAATTAATCGCAGTTTTAATCACACTGTTAAACAATAGAATACCAATTGAAATTTATTAAATATTTTTGGATGTTTTTCTACTTTTCAAATATATATATTTAAATTACAGCACAGAATACAAAGTGTACTGTGATCACTTTATATACTTTTTATTACAAATATTTGCACTGTAAAAATGATAAACAAAATAAATAAGTATTTTTCAATTCACCTCATACAAGTACTATAGTGCAAGCTCTTTATTGGGAAAGTGCACCTTTAAAACGTATATTTTTTTTTGTTACGTAACTGCAGTCAAAACCAAAACAATGTAAAACTTCAGAGCCTACAAATACACTCAGTCCTACTTCTTGTTCAGCCAGTTGCTAAGACAAACAAGTTTGTTTACATTTATGGGAGATAATGCTATCGGCTTCTTATTTACAATGTCACCTGAAAGTGAGAATAGTGAGAATGGCACTTTTGTAACTGGCACTGCAAGATATTTATGTGCCAGAAATGTAAACATTCATATGCCCCTTCATGCTTTGGCCACTGTTCCAGAGGACATGCTTCCATGCCGATGACGCTTGTTAAAAAAAAATGCTTGAATTAAATTTTGACTGAACTCCTTGGGGGAGAATAGTATGTCTCCTGCTCTGTTTTACACACATTCTGCCATGTATTTCATATTATAGCAGTCTTGGATGATGACCCAGCACATGTTCATTTTAAGAACATTTTCACTGCAGATTTGACAAAACTCAAAGAAGGTACCAATGTGAGATTTCTAAAGATGGCTACAGCATTCGACCCAAGCTTTAAGAATCTGAAGTGCCTTCCAAAATCTGAGAGGGATGAGGTATGGAGCATGCTTTCAGAACTCTTAAAAGAGCAACATTCTGATGTGGAAACTACAGAACCTGAACCACCAAAAAAGAAAACCAACCTTCTGCTGATGTCATCTGACTCAGATAATTAAAATGAACATGTGTTGGTCTGCACTGCTTTGGATCGTTATGGAGCACAACCCGTCATCAGCATAGAAGCATGTCCTCTGGAATGGTGGTTGAAGGTGAAGGAACATATGAATCTTTAGTGCATTTGGCATGTAAATACCTTGTGACGCTGGCTACAACAGTGCCATGGAAACGCCTGTTCTCACTTTCAGATGACATTGTAAACAAGAAGCAGGCAGCATTATCTCCTGCAAATTGTGACCAAACTTGTTTGTCTGAGTGACTGGCTGAACAGGAAGTAGGAATAAGTGGAGTTGTAGGCTCTAAAGTTTTACATTGTTTTATTTTTTATTTTTTTGTACATAATTCTACATTTGTAAATTCAACTTTCTTGATAGATTGCATTACAGTACTTGTATTAGGTGAATTGAAAAATACTATTTTGTTTTTTACAGTACAAATATTTGTAATAAAAATAAATATAAAGAGAGCACTATACACTTTGTATTCTGTGTTTTAATTGAAATCAATATATTGGAAAATGTAGAAAACATCCAATAAAATTTAAATAAATGGTATTCTATTATTAACAGTGCGATTAATCTCAATTAATTTTTAATTGTGTTTTTAATCACAGTTAATTTTTTTAATCACTTGACAGCCCTAGTTGTGTTATTATTATTTGAATTGCCATTAAATCAAAACAGCAGGAAGGGGTAAGTCTGAGCTCATGAAGTGTGGGTAGACTTTATTGGAATGCTACCTGCTCATAGATCATCTTTATCAACACTGGGAGGAGTGGTAGATACGCTGGAGGGTAAGGATAGGATATAGAGGGACCTAGATAAATTAGAGGATTGGGTCAAAAGAAAGCTGATGAGGTTCAACAAGGACAAGTGCAGAGTCCTGCACTTAGGTTGGAAGAATCGCATTCACTCTTACAGACTAGGGACCGAATGGCTAGGAAGCAGTTCTGCAGAAAACGACCTAGGGATTACAGTGGATGAGAAGCTGGATATGAGTCAACAGTGTGCCTTTGTTGCCAAGAAGGCTAACGGCATTTTGGGTTGTATAAGTAGGAGCATTGCCAGCAGATCGAGGAACGTGATCATTCCCCTCTATTCGACATTGGTGAGTCCTCATCTGGAGTACTGTGTCCAGTTTTGGGCCCCACACTACAAGAAGGATGTGGAAAAATTGGAAAGAGTCCACCAGAGGGCAACAAAAATGATTAGGGGGCTGGAGCACATGACTTATGAGGGGAGGCTGAGGGAACTGGGATTGTTTAGTCTGCATAAGAGAAGAATAAGGAGGGATTTGATAGCTGCTTTCAACTACCTGAAAGGGGATTCCAAAGAAGATGGATCCAGACCAGAGGTAGGCAACCTATGGCACGCTTGCCAAAGGTGGCCCACGAGCTGATTTTCAGTGGCATTCACACTGCCTGGGTCCTGGCCACTGGTCCAGGGGCCTCTTCATTTTAATTTCATTTTAAATTAAGCTTTTTAAACATTTTAAAAACCTTATTTACTTTACATACAACAATAGTTTAGTTATATATTATCGACTTATAGAAAGAGACCTAAAAACGTTAAAATGTATTACTGGCACGTGGAACCTTAAATTAGAGTGAATAAATGAAGACTCGGCACACCACTTCTGAAAGGTTGCCGACCCCTGATCTAGACTGTTCTCAGCTGTACCTGATGACTCAAGTTGCAGTGCAGGAGGTTTAGGCTGGATATTAGGAAAAAAATTTTCATTGGGAGGGTGGTGAAGCACTGGAATGGGATACCTAGGGAGGTGGTGGAATGTCCTTCCTTAGAGGTTTTTAAGGTCAGGCTTGACAAAGCCCTGAATGGGATGATATAGTTGGGGATTGGTCCTGCTTTGAGCAGGGGGTTAAACTAGATGACCTCCTGAGGTCCCTTCCATCCCTGATATTCTATGATTCTATGAATTGATTTTGTACTAAGCACAGAGCAGAATTACCTGGGCAAACAGATGGAGGGTTACAGATACACTTGTTACACTCACCACTGGAGCAGGGCCGCCCGGGGGGGACAAGTGGGGCTCCCATGAGAGTTTTTCGGGGCCCCTGGAGCAGGGTCCTTCACTCGCTCCGGGGGCCCTGGAAAACTCTCGTGGGTTCTTCCGCTCCGGGTCGTCTTCAGCAATTTGACAGCGGGGGGGGGTCCTTCCGCAGAGCAGAAGGACCCCCCACCACCGAATTACCACTGAAGACCTGGCACTTTGGCAGCGGGTCCCGCTTCAGCGGTAATTCGGTGGCTGGGAGCCCCCGCTGTGGGTCTTCGGGGCACTTCGGCAGTGGGTCCCGGAGCGGAAGGACCCCCCACCGCCAAATTACCACCGAAGCGGGGGCCTCCCACCGCCAAAGACCCCAGGCCCCCTGAATCCTCTGGGCAGCCCTGAGCTGAAGAGTAGGAGAGAGAAAACTGACAGTTCAATCTGACTTCCAATGACAAGCAATAAGATGTCACAATTTTTCAGGTTAGGTATGCTGGTGAAGTTCATAAGACAGTCTCATGTTATTGACACTAGGAAAAAATAACCTTTATTTCTGAAGAAAACCAAGTGAGTTACACTTCAAGTTTAGGTATAAATCCGAGAACCAGTTGCTTCTGGTGCTTCACCGTTTCTTCTACATGAGAAGGGAGGTGAACGGCTGTTCTCTTGGTGCCTACCCCATTTTCCTGACTGAGAGGATAAAATGTTCTGTTGCACATCACTGATACTTTCAGATGAGTGAGTTGGGCTCTGGAGCAGAGGGGGGCTGTACAGTTACACAGATTCCATTTTCAGTATTCATAAACTAATTTTAGTTTTTCCTTTCCTCCTTCCTCTCTCTCGCCTTCTCTTCTCTTAATTCTGTTTGTAACCCTGAGAAATGTTGCTTCTGCCACCCTTGTTTTTGAGGCACAGTTTCTCTATACATACGGGTCTTGCATAAAACCTTGAGGACAGCCTGGTTTAAGCTCAGCCTGAGCTCCAGTGGCTAGGAGTTCTCTAGTTGAGGGTTCTCCAGCGAGAACACCCTAACTCCCAAGAGTTTGGCATTGGTCTTTGTTAGCCAAAATGTCTCAGATAATTTCTGGTGAAATGGTGGGCCTTGGCGAAAGAAGCAGTCTCTAAAAAAACCAGGCCCTGTCTAGCTTTAAGGGCCTTAAATATTAAGACCAGGATCTAAAATGAGATCCTATATTGAAGGCTGCTGCCTTTTCCACATGGCTTTCAATATCAGCTCCAGATATAGTGCTTTGCAGTAGCAAAACCTGGAGGTGACAAAAGCATAAAACACCATGGCTATCGCCTCTTCTGAGAGAAACAGATGCAATCTCCTGGCTAGCTGAAAGTGGAAGAAGAGGAATTTCTTATCACTGTTTACCTAAGAGCAGCAATGAGTCCAATTGAAACCCAAGACCTAAGACCATCATGGCTACTGGAAGGCAGATGTCCTCAACATAGGGTAAAGTCTGATTTCCACTTAGGGATATTCCTTCTTTATCAATGTTATGTCTGTCTTACATGAATGTGAGGTTGCTGCTTTATATCTGTGCATCAGAGGGGTAGCCATGTTAGTCTGGATCTGTAAAAGCAGCAAAGAGTCCTGTGGCACCTTATAGACTAACAGAAGTATTGGAGCATGAGCTTTTGTGGGTGAATACCCACTTCAACGGATGCATGACCTGAAAGCTCATGCTCCAATACTTCTGTTAGTCTATAAGGTTCCACAGGACTCTTTGCTGCTTTTATATATCTATGCAGTAATTTCTCTCAGTTATTGAGATGTCTTGTTGGCAGCACAGGCTGTGGCTTCTGAGAAAATTATGTCTAATTAAATGTGATCAGCAGAATGGTGTCAGTGGAACCAGTAATATCTTACTATATCTTCTTGGCCAAAATAGCAGAGGAGAAAGGATTGAGAATTGAGTTGCGGGTTTCAGACCCCATGAGAAAGGACTTTAGGGAAAGGGAGAATTTGCCCATCATGACTCATTAGAACCTGTTCAAAAATATTGAGTGAAGCCATCTTTAAGCTGTTCCACCTATGCAATATCTTGATCTGAAGGCTGATTGGGAGGGGTTCAATTTATGGGGAGAGTTAATATATTTGATCATATAGAAATATGATCCTCCTTGCACTGTCATTGAATTGTGTCACTGGAGGTGCAAACTGAGGAATCACGGATGCAAAAAGATACAGGGGTGCAAAGTAAACATTTGGATGCACAATTACACAGTTTGCACATGCACTGGTAGTAAATGCTAATGTAATTTTAGGTACACATGTGTACATGCATTTTTTTGCGCACACATCTTCACCTTCAAGTTTTGAGAGTATAACCCTGAATGTATATCTGCCTGACTAGTACAATGAAATAACGATACATGCAGCATACTTAAACATCCTTTAGCTGCATCTTTTCTCTGTATTAAATGTGTATTCTTTGACTGCACTTCCTAAGCCCTCGACAAAATCTCAGCTGCTGAGCAGCTGTTTATGTGCTTCACTTTGGCTGAAGTGTTCACTATTCCATGTGTCAGCAGGAAGAACTATAAATAGAGCTTTCATCCCCCTGTTGTGGTGGTGCTATGTATTATTTCTGCTGGTTACCTGAAGCTGCAGATTTACATTACTTCTTCAAGTCTGCTGTAAAGTGATCACATTTAACCCTTGCTAAGTGTCACCACTGTGAGTCAAAAGAAAAATGTGAAAAAATATATTGATTGTGGCTTCTTGCTCCGGGTGCTTATTAGGAGAAGAAGCATTACAAGATGAATGAACAGCCAGTCCTGCTGCTGTCCAAGCTGTCATTCTTGTTCTCTGGTAACTGGTCTTTTGCTGCAGAAGTCACCATGTTGAAAAATATTTTGTAAATATCTCCAAAGAGCTGTTGCAATCCCCCTTTTATTCAAGTGGGTTTACTCATGATGCTCATCAATCTAATATTCTACATGCAGAGTTCATATTTTAGTGGGCTTCCCCTCCACTGGTATCTGGGTTGCAGATGGGTATGATTTAAGAGAGGTGCTGGGAGAAGAGAATTGAAACAAGTATTCTTTTGTGGTGAGTGATGCCTCCTGTTACCAGCTCTAAGGGAGTCAGGCACTGCCATGTAAGGGCTCCGGCTGCATAAAAGTTTGTTGGATTTTTAGATGATATAGTCTCACCTCATTCCTTCTGATACTTCATGTACTGCAATATTTTTATGGCAAAACTCACTACATGGTGCTATTACTCATGGTTTTTCCGTTTTATTTTGGGTTTCTGCTTGTTTTGTTTTTTTCATGTGAGCAACATTCAGTTGTACCCGTGCCTCAGTGGACCTCAACTGAGAATGCCAAATTCAGGACAAACTGCTGAGAAATAAGGCAGATACACCTCAAGACACGTGGCTAATCCCCCATAGGATATACCAAAGCAGCAACAAAAGTAAACTTCTGCTTCACCATACTGGCTAACAAGAAGTCATAAAAGCAGTTTAATTAAGCATTCCAGTCCTTGTATTACCACCGAAAACATTAGACTTAGAGATGTGTGGTTCTTTTAAAAACATTCTCTTCAAATAAAAGGTTTTTCTGATCCCAAAGGACCAGCCACACACCCAGGTCAATATGTAACTTAGATCTTACCCCAAAACCACGCTGATGCCAATCCTTTAGTATCTAAAATCTAAAAGTTTATTTATAGAAGAAAGAAAGAAAGTTAAAATTGGTTAAAGGAATCAAATACATACAGTCATTGCAAAGTTCTTGGTTCAGACTTGTAGCAGTGATGGAATAAACTGCTGCCTTAAGTCAAGTCTCTGGCTGCTTCCAAATCATTGGAAGATCCTCAATTCCTTGGTTAGAATGCTTCCATTAATATAAGTTCATAGTCCAGAGGCTGGAGCAGAAAAGAGGCTAAATGGAGGTGTTTCCAGGGCCTTTTATAGCTTCTGCCATGTGGAGGAAAAGCCATTGTTTCAGACAAAGCTCTCAGCACAGCTCGTGGAAAATTAAGGGTGACAAGATGGAGTTTGGAATCATATGGGCAAGTCACATGTCCATGCATATTTTTTCTTAGTCACAACTGGAAAGTCTATTATCTGTAGATATGCATCTCCCATGGTTCATTGTGAGTTAAGTGTCCTTTTGATGGGCCACTCAATTTGACTAGTCCTTCCAAGATGTGCTGGCTAGCTCCATTGTGGTGTCATAGGCACCGACTTCTACAGGCGCTGGTGGGTGCTTGACCCCCCTTTGCCCTGGCCCTGCCCCAACTCCACCCCTGCCCCACCCCCTCCTGCCCCCATTCCAACCCCTTCCCAGCCACCTCCCACCCCCATTCCAACCGGGGGGGCAAGAGGGGCAATTTGCCCCAGGCCCCGGGTCCTGCAGGGGCCCCCACAAGAGTTTTTCAGGGCCCCTGGGGTGGGGTCCTTCACTCGCTCGGGGGGGGGGAACTCTTGCGAGGCCTGGGCCCCCGGAGCTTCTTCCACTCTCGGTCTTCGCTGGCGGGGAGTCCTTCCGCTCCGGGGTGGAAGCACCCCCCGCCGGCAAATTACCACCGAAGCGGGACCCGCCATCGAAGTGCAGCCAGGTCTTTGGCAGCAAATCGGCAGTGGGGGGCCCTTCCGTTCCGGGACCCACCGCCGAAGTGCCCTGAAGACCCGCAGCGGGGGCCCCCTGCCACCGAATTACCACCAAAGACCCAGCTGCACTTCGGTGGCGGGTCCCCCTTCAGCGGCAATTCGGCGGCGGGGGGTCCCCACCGCGGGTCTTCAGGGCACTTCGGTGGCGGGTCCCGGAACAGAAGGGCCCCCCGCTGCCAAATTACCGCCATAGTGGGGGCCCCCCGCCGCCGAAGACCCCAGGCCTCCGGAATCCTCTGGGCAGCCCTGATTCCAACCCCTTCCCGAAATCCCCGCCCCGGCCCTGCCTCTTCCCCACCTCCTCCTCTGAGCATGCCATGTTCCCAATCCTCCCACCTTCCTCCTAGCTACTTGGCGGTGGCAAGCGCTGGAAGGTAGGCAGAGAAGCGGGGATGCGGCATGCTCAGGAGAGGAGGCAGAAGCAGAGGAGGAGGTGAGGTGGGGTGGAGGGTGAGGGGAGCTTAGCTGCCGGTGGGTGCAGAGCACCCACTAATTTTTTCCTGTGGGTGCTTCAGCCCCAGAGCACCCACGGAGTTGGTGCCTATGGTGGGTGTTTACCCCAGGAGCAAACATTTGAAATAATAGAATCATAGAAGATTAGGGTTGGAAGAGACCTCAGGAGGTCATCTAGTCCAACCCCTGCTCAAAGCAGGACCAATCCCAACTAAATCATCCCAGCCAGGGTTTTGTCAAGCCAGGCCTTAAAAACCTCTAAGGATGGAGATACCACCACCTCCCTAGGTAACCCATTCCAGTGCTTCACCAACCTCCTAGTGAAATAGTTTTTCCTAATATCCAACCTAAGCCTCCCCCACTGCAACTTGAGACCATTACTCCTTGTTCTGTCATCTGCCACCACTGAAAACAGCTGAGCTCCATCCTCTTTAGAACCCCCCTTTAGGTAGTTGAAGGCTGCTATCAAATCCCCCCCTCACTCTTCTCTTCTCCAGACTAAACAAGTCCAGTTCCCTCAGCCTCTCCTCATAAGTCATGTGTCCCAGCCTCCTAATCATTTTCATTGCCCTCTACTAGATTCTCTCCAATTTGTCCACATCCTTTCTGTAGTAGGGAGCCCAAAACTGGACACAGCACTCCAGATGTGGCCTCACCAGTGCCGAATAGAGGGGAATAATCAATTCCCTCGATTTGCTGGCAATGCTCCTACTAATGCACCCCAATATGCCGTTAGCCTTCTTGACAACAAGGGCACACTGCTGAATCATATCCAGCTTCTCATCCACAGTAATCCCCAGGTCCTTTTCTGCAGAACTGCCACTTAGCCAGTTGGTTCCCAGCCTGTAGCTGTGCATGGGATTCTTCCATCCTAAGTGCAGGACTCTGCACTTGTCCTTGTTGAACCTTATCAGATTTATTTTGTCTAGGTCACACCTCTCCCTACACTCCAGCTTATTTACCTCGCCCTGCAGCTTAGTGTTATCCGCAAACTTGCTCAGGCTGCAATCCATCCCATCATCCAGATCATTAATGAAGATGTTGAACAAAACCGGCCCCAGGACCAACTCTGGAGCACTCCACTTGATACTGGCTGCCAACTAGACATCGAGCCGTTTATCACTATCTGTTGATCGCAACAATCTAGCCAGCTTTCTATCTATCATATAATCCATTCATCCAATCCATACTTTTTTAACTTGCTGGCAAGAATATAGTGGGAGACCATATCAAAAGCTTTGCTAAAGTCAAGATATATCATGTCCACCACTTTCCCCATATCCAAAGAGACAGTTATCTCATCATAGAAGGCAATCAGGTTGGTCAGGCATTACTTGCCCTTGGTGAATCCAAGTATAGAGCCAATATTCATAACTTCAAATACAAAAATGATACATGCCTACAGATAGCATAATCATAACCAGCAAATCATAACCTTTTCATAGACACTCACATGCCACATTTTGTACAAGATTTGTTGCAAATATGTAACAGTGGTTGCAACAATGATCTATATGGTCATATTTTAATCAGATAACATCACATCAATCTTTGAAGAAATATTGTTGTAGGTTAGTTTGGTAATACAGATCTTCTGGGGAAAGCTGTGGCCAATAGCAAGATTGTTTGCTCTCTGCCTTAATGTCTCTAACTGCAGGAAATTCTTGGGGCAATGTTGCTCCCTGAGCATATTTGGGCATTTGGGCTGAGATTCCTAAAAGAGGGGTTTGTCTGCATGCCGTTTGTATCCACCTCCATGCAAAACAATTTATTCTAAGAATATATCTAGACTCACCATCACTAATTTATTTTCCAATAGAATGCTAATATGCAAAGCTCTGACATCTGCTATCACTCAGCAGAGGAGTGAAAATAGCACAGCCTTGTATGCATCAATCTGCCAGGACATGATGGTGCCTTGCTGTTGTCAGGATCTTCACCCAATTTGTGTCTGCACTGTTCCTATAGGACTCTCTGTGGCCATACTTACATGCGGAAATTATAGTCTCTCTCTTCTGTGCAGCTATTAACTAGCTAGTCAGTTACCTGTTTAACAGTCAACCCAATTCATAGAAGATAAACGAAATATATATTTATTTTAAGACTACAGTAAGAAAACAGAAATTAAAGGGATAGTTAAAACCATAATAATTTAATATGGATTCCACATACACATCCTACCAGCTACTACAATAAACTTCAATTACATAGGAAAGAGTAGAAACAATATCACTTCCTCCCAGCCCCCATAACTGTTAAGCTCTTTGAAGCTTGACTGTTATCTATCAACCTGTCCAAGCTACCTTGGCACATGACAAATCAAGAAGACAAGTAACTGTAAAGTTCAGTTCTGATATAGTCTCCCCCAGTTCTCCCCCTGCTTTTAATGCAAAGGTTGTATGCAGTGTTCTTGTAGCTGTGTTGGTCCCAGGATATTAGAGAGACAAGGTGGGTGAGGTAATATCTTTCATTGGACCAACTTCAGCTGGTCAGAGAGACAAGCTTTCAAGCTTTGTGTAAGCTCGAAAATTTGTCTCTCTCAGCAACAGAAGTCGGTCCAATAAAAGATATTACCTTGCCCTCCTTGTCTGTATAATGCAAAGGTGTGACAATTACAAAATATGTGAATTTCTTAAAGTTGGGTCAGTATAAGATATTCATTTTGACTAAACCATCCTCCTGTTTGAAATTAGTAATATACACACAAAATATATTTTCCTTCTTCTTCTGACATCAGACATATGTTGTTGTATGATTATTATACATTCTGTTTAATAATTCACCTCCTAAGTTTGATTCCTATCCTTGTCCATTTCATATGAGTTCTTTCACTCTTGTTGTTCACTAGGGACACAATGTCATGCATATTCTTCAATTAGCTTTTTGATGTGTTGCTAAAGTGTGTTTGGGTAACACCTTTCTTGAAGCTGACTTTATTAACATGCAAATGAGCGATTCATTTGTACAATGCACAGCATAATTCTCTGTGCAAGGCAAGGCCAGGTCCATTTCTGTAATGAAGATTTTACAATTAAAATCTAAACAAAACACAAAAAAGGTTGCTTCTTAATTGTTACACATGGATTATGGGGAGATGGCTAATCAGTTGCATTATAGGTACTATTACAGGAAATTCAGTTGAATCAGTAAACAATAGGGATGGCTCTAGCAACATTTGCTGAATTTGCTAAATATTGAATAGTCTGTGTTTGGTATTTGGTAAATACTGAAATCTGAATACAAAGGGGGAAGGGTGAAGCTGTGGGTGGAGAGTTCTGGGCTGGAAGCAGGGTGGCAGAAAGGAGCTGCAGCATACTTAAAATATCTGATGCCATATGATACCAGCCATTTTAAGCATCTACTTATTGTAGATTTGGCTTCCTAAAGTAATAATACCTTGAAAAGTGTTGGATTGCTGTGTTTTTCCCCTTCAGGTGTTCTTCTTTAATTTATTTTACTTTGCTGCAGTACTGGTATTTGTATGGTCCCCACTGTGGGTAAAATTGCATAATTTATGTGTTATTAATTTTAATTTGTGTTAGAGTTTACGTGTTGTGGGAATAAGCACTTAACAAATAAATAAGTAAATGTAAACTAGCTCTCAGTAGAGGGCCAGATCCTGAGGTGGTGTAAGTCAGCATAGCTCGATTGAAGTCAATGAAGCTGTACACATTTACACAACCTGAGGATACAGCCCAGAAAAAAATATATATAGTATAGTATTATGTAGATACTATCCCATTACTCAGGGGTTGGACTCTCCAGTTCAAGGGTAGAGGGCTACATTAGTGCAGTGCTGCTCAGCCTTATTATACAGGAGGGCCGTATAAACCTAAGCACAGCCTTGTGTGGGCCAAACAGATTCTACATATTTTGATAAGATTTAAAGTCCCCTGTATTGATTTATATTTTAAGTTCAGCTTGTTTTGTATGTATTTAGAAAGGTTGTTTCTGTTTACAGCACTGTCTGTTTACACACTTGGGTAAACTAAAATGATGTAAACACGACAAAACGCTAACAAATTGGCCATTAGTATATTGTGTTGAAGCAGCTGCAGGCCTTATTGTCATGGAGTGCATTAGCTACTTTGTTAGAAGCTTTTGAAATGTGTTGAATTTTAAAATTAAAATTTTGGAGAGCTAAACTCCATCGAAGCAGTTTTTTGTTGTTTCCCTTGGCAGTATGAAGCCACTTTAGCGCAGCATGGTCAGTTTGTAGCTGGAACCGCCGTCCCCAAACGTATGGGCATAGCTTTTCCAGGGTGTACACAATGGCGTAACATTTCTTTTCACTGATGGACCAGTGGCTTTCCCTCTCAGACAGTTTCTTGCTGAGAAACATGACAGGATGGAAGTTGTGATCCGGTCCTTTCTGCATGAGAACTGCTCCTACACCACGCTCAGATGCATCTGTGGTTACTAGGAATGGCTTGTCAAAGTCCGGGGCCCTTAGCACAGGGTCAGACATGAGCGTCGCCTTAAGCTGGGTAAAGGCCTTTTGACACTCATCAGTCCACTTAACTGAATTCGGCTGGGTCTTTTTGGTCAGGTCAGTCAGTGGGGCAGTGATTTGGCTGTAGTGTGGTACAAATCGTCTGTAATACCCAGCCAAGCCTAAGAAGGATTGGACCTGTTTCTTTGACTTTGGGATCGGCCACTTTCGGATAGCATCCACCTTGGCCTGTAGGGGGTTTATGGTTCCTCGACCCACCTGGTGTCCCAGGTAAGTCACTCTATTTTGGCCTATTTGACACTTTTTGGACAGTTAGTCCTGCCTGCCTGATGCGTTTGAAGACTTTTTCCAGGTGTTCTAGGTGTTCGGGCCATGAATCTGAAAAAATGGCCACATCATCGAGGTAGGCAACTGCATATTCTCCCAATCCTGCTAGTAGACCATCTACCAGCCTTTGGAAGGTGGCAGGTGCATTTCGCAGCCCGAAAGGAAGCACATTAAATTCATACACCCCCGCATGGGTGATGAATGCTGACCTCTCTTTGGCAGGTTCACCTAGCGGTACTTGCCAGTACCCCTTGGTTAAGTCTATTGTAGAGATGAATTGGGCACGTCCCAACTTCTCCAATAGCTCATCGGTGCGTGGCATTGGATAGTTGTCTGGACGAGTTACTGCATTTAGCTTATGGTAGTCCACGCAAAAGCGTATTTCCCCATCTGGTTTGGGTACCAGAACCACTGGAGATGCCCATGCACTGGTAGATGAGCGGATTATGCCCATCTGTAGCATTTTCTGGATCTCCCATTCTATAGCAGCTTGGGCATGAGGAGACACTCGGTAGGGTGGGGTTCTAATTGGGTGAGCATTACCTGTGTCAATGGAGTGGTATGCCTGTTCAGTCCATCCTGGGGTGGGTGAGAACAGTGGGGTGAAGCTAGTGCACAGCTCCTTGATCTGTTGTCGCTGCAGACGTTCCAGGGCTGTGGACAGGTTCGCCTCTTCCACGCTCCCGTCACTTTTTCCTCGTAGTAGACACCTTCAGACCACTCTGCATCATCTCCTCCCTGGGCTGTAAACTGACAAACCTGTAAGTCTCTGGATTAAAGGGCTTGAGAGAATTAACATGGTACACTCTGGGCTTTAGGGAGGAATTGAGAAATGCTATGAGGTAGTTAACAGCTCCCAGGCGCTCCTGGACCGTGAATGGCCCTTCCCATGATGCTTCCATCTTATGGGCCTGATGCGCCTTCAAGACCATAACCTGGTCTCCTACCTTGAAGGAACGCTCCCTGGTATGTCTATCATACCAGGCCTTTTGCTCTTCCTGAGCATCCTTTAGGTTTTCTTTAGCAAGGGCTAAAGAGTGTCGGAGGATGCTTTGTAGGTTGCTTACAAAGTCTAGAATGTTAGTTCCTGGAGAAGGCGTAAACCCCTCCCATTGCTGCTTTACCAACCATAATGGCCCCTTAACCTCGTGGCCATACACAAGTTCAAACGGTGAAAACCCTAAACTGGGATGTGGTACAGCCCTGTAGGCAAAAAGCAACTGCTGCAACACTAGGTCCCAGTCACTGGAGTGTTCATTCACGAATTTATGTATCATGGCCCCCAAAGTTCCATTAAACCTCTCCACCAGGCCATTGGTTTGATGGTGGTACGGGGTGGCAACCAGGTGATTCACCCCATGAGTTTTCCACAGTTCTTTCATGGTCCCTGCCAGGAAATTAGATCCTGAATCTGTAAGGATGTCGGATGTCCAACCTACCCTGGCAAAAATGTCTGTTAGGGCCTGGCACACAGCTTTAGCCCTGGTGTTGCCTAGAGCTCCTGCTTCCGGCCATCAGGTAGCAAAGTCCACGAAAGTCAGTATGTACTGCTTTCCTCTGGGTGTCTTTTTTGGGAAAGGACCCAGAATATTCACAGCTACTCGCTGAAATGGGACCTCAATTATGGGGAGTGGCTGGAGAGGGGCCTTGACCTGGTCTTGGGGCTTTCCCACTCTTTGGAACACCTCACAAGACCGGAAATACTTGGCAACGTCCTTGCCCATCCCCTCCCAGTGGAAGGACTTCCCCAACCTGTCTTTGGTTCTGTTCACCCCAGCATGGCCATTGAGATGATCATGGGCTAAACTTAAGAGCTTCCACCGGTACTTAGTTGGAACCACCAACTGTTTTTGCGGATGCCAGTCTTCCTGGTGTCCACCAGAAAGAGTCTCCTTGTATAAAAGTCCTTGTTCTACAACAAACCGGGATTGGTTAGAAAAGCTGAGAGGCGCTGAGGTGTTCCGTGCTGCCACCCAAGCTTTCTGAAGGCTGTCATCTGCTTCCTGCTCAGTCTGGAACTGTTCCCTTGAGGCTGGAGACACCAGTTCTTCCTTAGACTGTGGACTTGGGCTTGGTCCCTCGGGAAGCGATGCAGGTGATAGGGTTGTTTTCGCTGCTGGTGAACCGCCCTCCGCTGGTGCACCAGGTGGTATTTCAGGCTCTGGCTGAGCCTCTTGGGGGTGGTTGTCTGCTGCTTCTGCCAGTTCAGGCTCACTGGCACCCTCTGGCGTTGGAGTTGAAGATGGGTTTGCAAGCGCTGGCATCATTGCTGGCCCCGGTTCTGGTGCTGGTTGCTTTTCCAGTTCCAGGTCTGGGACTTGAGGCACTGTGGCTGTTGCAGTCGTTGGCAGGGTATCCGGGTCCACTACCTCTGTCTGGGTCTCTGGTAACACAGACAGGGCCCCTGTGGACGGCTCAGGAACAGGGATGGGTCTGGAAGCTTGCCTGGTTTGGCTACATGTAACCATTCCCACCCTCTTGGCCCGCTTTATCTGGTTGGCCAAATCTTCCCCCAGTAGCATGGGGATGGAATAATTGTCATAGACTGCAAAAGTCCACATTCCTGACCAGCCTTTGTATTGGACAGGCGGTTCAGCTGTAGGCAAGTCTACAGCTTGTGACATGAAGAGGTAAATTGTCACTTGGGCCTTTGGGTTGATGAATTTGGGGTCCACCAAGGACTGGTGGACAGGTGACACTTGTGCCCCTGTGTCTCTCCACCCGATAACCTTATTTCCGCCCACTCTCAAAATTTCCCTTCGCTCCAAGGGTATTTGAGAAGCATCTGGGCCTGGGGATCTTTGGTGTGATGGTGGTGTAATGAACTGCACTCGGTTGGGGTTCTTGGGGCAGTTGGCCTTTATATGTTCTAGTTCATTACACTTAAAGCATTGCCCAGCTGACTGGTCACTGGGACGAGGTGGGTTACTGGAGACTGGTGAGGTGGGAGAATAGGGAGCCTGCGGCTTTCCTTGGGTTGTAGGTGGGGTCTTGGGTTGCCCTCGGTGATAGGGTTTATTGTCGGTGTGCCCCCTGTGGTATTCGCTCCCCTTGACAGTAGCTTTTTTCTTTTCTGTCACTTCCACCCATTTGGCTCCAATCTCCCCCACCTCGGTTACAGTTTTGGGTTTCCCATCTAGGATGTACCTTTCTATTTCCTCAGGAACACCCTCTAAGAACTGCTCCATTTGTATTAGGAGGTGTAGCTCGTCCATAGTGTTAACCTTTGTTCCTGATATCCAGGCCTCATAATTCTTTCCAATGTGGTAGGCGTGTTGGGGAAATGACACATCTGGTTTCCATCTTAGGGCTCTGGACTGCCGACGGGCATGCTCATGTGTTATCCCCATTCTGAGCCTGGTCTTGGTTTGAAAAAGTTTATAATCGTTTATATTTTCCTTAGGCATTTCAGCTGCCACCTCTGCTAAGGGTCCACTGAGCTGTGGCCTCAGTTCTATCATGTACTGGTCTTCAGAGATGCTGTACCCAAGGCAGGCCCTTTCAAAATTTTCTAAGAAGGCCTCAGTGTCATCACCTGCCTTGTAGGTGGGAAATTTCTTGGGTTGGGGAACAATAACTGGCGGAGGGTTGTTAGGATTGGCTGTGTTCTTCTGCTTAGCCTGTTCTAATTCCAGGGCCTGCTGGTGAGCCTCCCTCTGGAGTTCTATCTGTCTTCTGTGGGCTGCCTCTTTGGCTGTTTGTTCTCTTTTGTGGGCTGCCTCTTCCCTGGCTATTTCTGCATTTATTAGTTCCATCTTCCTTTTATGTTCGTTGTCTCTTTCTATGGCTTCTAGCTTTGCTTGTTCCTGCTTCAGGGTTTCTTTGGAACTTATGGTTCCTGTTTTCTTGTGCTGGTTGCCCCCTGCTGCTCAGTACCTGAAATGCTGCAGCTCAGGGTTGCTTGGCAACAGACTTTTTAACACTTCCTAACTAGTTTTGCCAGACGAGTTAGAAAAAAAAGAAAAAACACTTTCATTTGCAAATGTGTTTTGCTGGTTGTCTGCTGTTCACAGCTTAAGCCTGCTTTGTTTAACAAAAGACCCTCGTTAAACTTAATGTCTGCCTTCAGAGTACTCAGAAGGAAGAGAGAAAAAAAAAAACAAAAAATCTGCAGACTTGCTTTAAAAAAACCCCTCCTCTCTGCTTATAAGCAGCTAGCAGAGAAAAAAGAAAAATAATAATCTTACTGGCTTTTGGATTCCATCTTTCCCACACGCTGCCACCATGTCATGGTATAACCCCAACTCTGAACCTTAGCGTCCAAAAGATGGAGTACCAGCATGAATCCCCTAAGCTTAATTACCAGCTTAGATCTTGTAGTGCTGCCACTAACCAAGACTTGCAGCGCCTGGTACACCCTGGTCCCCCCAAAATCTTCCCAGAGGACCCCAAGACCCAGACCCCCTGGATCTTACACAAGGAAAGTAAACTCTTTCCCCCACTGTTGCCTCTCCCAGGCTTTCCCTCCCTGGGTTACCCTGGAAGATCACTGTGATTCAAACTCCTTGAATCTTAAAACAGAGAGGAATGCACCTTCCCCCCTCCTCTTTTCCCCTCCCCAAGAGGTAATACAGATTCAAGCTCCATGAATCTAAAACCAGAGGAATTCCACCTTCCCCCCTCCCTTCTCTCTCCCTTTCTCCCACCAATTCCCTGGTGAGTACAGACTCAATTCCCTTGAACCTCAACAAGGGGAAAAAAAATCAATCAGGTCTTAAGAAAAGCTTTTAATAAAATAAAGAAAAAAGTAAAAGTTGTCTCTGTAATTAAGATGGTAAATGTTACAGGGTCTTTCAGCATATAGACACTAGAGAGAAGCCTTTCCCCCCAGCACAAATACAAATTAAAATCCTTCCAGCAAAATACACATTTGCAAATAAAGAAAACAATCAAAAAGACTAAACCGCCTTTCTACTTGTACTTACTACTTGAACAGAAAATTAGAGAGCCTGTAGGTACATCTGGTCACTCTCAGAACCCAGAGAGAACAACAGACAAACAAACAACACAAAACAAAGACTTCCCTCCACCGAGATTTGAAAGTATTTTGTCTTCTGATTGGTCCTCTGGTCAGGTGGTCCAGGTTCACTGCTTGTAACCCTTTACAGGTAAAAGAGACATTAACCTGTAACTATCTGTTTATGACACTTATGAAATGCGCTGGTGGGCTGAGTTCGATCATAAGTTGGGCACCCTGGCATTAGTGCAGTTGGGGAAAATTTGAAGCGATGCTGCCCATGCAATATTTCTCTGTGAATTCTAGACTGCAGGCTCCAAGGCTGTCAATCTGGCTCTTCTCCTGAGAACAAAAGTCTTATTTTAAAAAAGACTGGACAACACAGTGTAGTGTAAATTAATACAATACATGCTTTTATATAATGTTACAAGACAGAGCAAGAGGAAGTGTTTATAGAGGGTGTGCCCTGAGATCATTCAGAACAGCAGAAACTTTTGGTAGTGGTAGGAGGAAGTCTAGATTTCTTTTCAAGGTCACTTTCCTTATTCTTTGAATAGGTTTAAAGGAGTCTGGAAAAATGGGGAAAACATGTAGCGTGCTTATCCAGGGGGCTTATCATGTTATATTAGCAGTTACCCATCAGAGTTAATTAAGATTCCTTTTTAGCTAATGTGAAATGTTACAATATTAGCCCCATTCATAGTGTATTAGTAAAAAGGAATAATAGTGGGAGGTGATGCTAACAGGAGATGACAGAAAGCTGTTAATGTGAGATGACTTGCATACTGTGAAGGGATAGGAATGCTTTTGCTCAGGGCCGGTGCAAGGAAGCTTCATGCCCTAGGCGAAACTTCCACCTTGCACCCCCCCCCCAGCTAACCCTCCCCCACGGCAGCTAACTCAGCCTCCCACCCAGGGAGCCCCCCCCCCCCCGCAGCAGCTACCCCCCCCCACCGCAACAGCTAACCCCTCTCCACCCCATCTCCCCATGGCAACTAACCCTGCCTGAGGAGACTTCCCCTCTTCCCCCTACCTCCCCCGGCAGCTAACCCTGCCTGGGGAGACTTCCCCTCTTCCCCCCTGCCAGCAGCTAACCCTGCCTTGGGAGACTTCCCCCTTCCCCGGCAGCTAACCCTGCCTGGGGAGACTTCCCCACCCCGGCAGCTAACCCTGCTTGGGGAGACTTCCCCGCTTCCCCGGCAGCTAACCCTGCCTGAGGAGACTTCCCCCCGCCCCCCCCGGCAGCTAACCCTGCCTGGGGAGACTTCCCCCCTTCTCCCAGCAGGTAACCCTGCCTGGGGAGACCTCCTAAGGAAACTAAGCCTGCCTGAGTAGCCCACCCCAGCTCACCTTGGCTCCACCTCCTCCACTGAGCACGTCGGCACTGCCCTAATTCTCCTCCCCGCCCAGGCTTGCGACGCTGATTGGAGGAGACTTAGAGCGGGGCTGTGTGCTCAGCGGAGGAGGCAGAGCGGAGGTGAGCTGGGGCAAGGAGCAGTTCCCCTGTGCGCCCTCCCCTCATTATTGCGGGCAACGATCTCCGCGTGCCACCCCACCCAGCTCACCTCCACCTCCTTGCCTGAGGAGGCTTTTAGGCGCCCCCAACCACTAGGCACCCTAGGCGGCCGCCTAGTTTGCCTGAATGGTTGCACTGGCCCTGCTTTTGCTGCTAGTTTGTGCTTTGTAAACACTGTCTCTGATTTCACAGGGAAGGTGCAACTTTCAGTGGTGTGAATTAAAACAGTGCACCTGTTTTAGACCAGCCCTCATGCAACAGAGGTATCTGTGAGCATCAAAATACACATTTTAGTTAATATTTAGTTAATCTGTACAGTATTGATTAATTAATTGGTTTTCAGAGGAAGATCTCATTTATGGTGATGCTGCGAGGGGGCTATCAGAATGACAGTAGGTCAAGTAACAGATTTTGCATGCCTGTGTTGAATTCAAACATCTGTATGGTGCAGTTCATTTTAAAACAGAAAAAAATACTGAAAAAAACCACACACAAAAAGCTTCCTGCCCCACTGTTCCCAAACACAAAGAGCAAAGGGTGTCTTCAGCTCTACTCCCCAAAGTGCTAGTAAAATTAAACTTTTACCTGTGCCTAGAAGCAAGCAGGTAACAAGTGCACTGCATAGAACTTTGATGTAATATTCTCTCAGCAGTTCACATCATTGCATTCTCCATTAGGTGAAACTCTGTTTACTCAAGGGTATGCAGATTTTCCTTTTTGGTCCGTCAGACTGCAGGCCTCTTTTTCTTTTGTTTACAGGCACACTCAATGTGTCCTTTTTTTGCCCCAGTGTCAACACACCAGGTCCTTACATCAGCATTCTGATGCGTGATGATCCGGCTTACCACAGTGATAACATTCCTGACTCACATTCCTGACTCCCCACAGTTCTGTGGGTAGGTTCTTGTGACACCTTATGCACCCTAGGGGATGCATCAATGTATTGCACCTCCTTTGTAGCCAGTTCCATGGAGACAGCAATATCAACGACCTACTGTAAGGTAAGCTGAGCCTCTGTCAATAGGTGCTTCCATATAGCTTCACTGTGCAAGCCACACACTAACCTGTCATATAGGGCGTCATTTAACATCTCCTGAAATTCACAGTGTTCCATAAGCTTTTTCAAAGTTGCTAAAAATTGTACAACTGTTTTGTCTTCTTTTTGGTCTCTTTTGTGGAACCTATATCTTTCATCATTTACCAGTGGTTTTGGAGAAAAATTGGACCCCAGGATTTCCACAGTGTCACTGCAGGATTTGGTCTCTGGCTTAAGAGGGTATAGTAAGCTGCGTAGAGAGAGTAGGTCTTAGCCCTTACAACACTTAAGAATATTGGCACCTTCTTTTCTTCTGTAATGTCATTTTCAATAACAAAAAGCTCAAAACACTCAGTATATACGGGTCATTGCACTATAGTTTCCTCAAAAGGTTCCAGCGGCCCCATAAATGTAGCCATGGTTTTAGTTTCAGTTTGTGCCATCAGTGCAGACAAGCCAGTTCGCACCCTCTTCCAACAGCAAAAAGTTTTATTTTATTTATTTATTTATTTTAAACCTTGACTTCTACCTTCTCCTGTTGCTGGGGCAGCACAGAGATCCCACTCTCATCGCCACGTTGTTGTATCCCTGGGGGCAGCAGTTTTAGGAAGAAATCACTTGAGATGCAGAGAGCTGTAGACCTTGAAAGGCAGCCGTTTATTGCCACACACTGAACTAACTAGCAACCAGCCAAAACTGGCTGGGCTACTCCCTAATAATCTAACTCAGTTGCCATAGCAACAACAAGATTCTATTGCTGCAACAACCAAATACACAACAGCTATCTTCTCCTTTTTAACTTTTGCTTCTTCAGGGACCTGTGTTTCTATACCCACAGCAGGGCCACTATTGTCTTCAAGCAGCTGGTGTATCTTGTTGCACAGCTAATCTTTCTTTTGAAGTAGTTTCAGTTTCTCATCCCTGCATATTTCCAGCTCTTTTTGCAAGGCAGCCACTTCTGCCTCTAGGCTCTCCAGCTTTTTATCCTTTTCCATGTTAACCTTTAATCCATGCTTGGTCTGAAGTTGGTTCTGAACTTTAGTCAGCTACTTCTGCAGCAACAAACATTGCTGTTCTCTGGTATCCTTCTGAACTCTGAGGGAGGTCAGCGCCTGCTCCTGCTTTATGGCTTTTGTTAAGACCCTTTCTTGTGAAGAGTTTATCTCTTCCAACTTCCATAGGTACTCAGCCATCTGTGTCTGTAGGATGAGGACTTCAGCCTGGTTCCTATGAGAAGTAGTAGTCTTCTTCTCCAGCTCTCTCCAGTCCATTATTGGATGGATCTATTGTAATTGTAGGGGATACTGCCATTATTGCTTCTTCTATCTTGCACACAACCCAGGGTTTGTGCCACAGGACACGAGTCCCTTGACGGGCAACCAACTGCCCTTCTCAAAAAGTCTTCTTGGAGACCCAATCTGTCAATTAACTCTGTATTGACACAAGCCTCCTGATAATTTATTTCCATGCTCACCATTTTATCACACCTCTCCACAAATGCTCCTGTGCCTGAGTCAGGAACTTCTGCTTTCGTGGATCAGCTTTCCCTGAAACCCAGCTTCTTCCCGAGGGTGTGCAGTGTTACTGCCTTGTTGGCCAGTTCTCAAAACTCATTGGCCTTAGCCTCTGGCTCCTTTTCCATCTTGGTAACCTGCTGCGCCAGGATATTGTTTACATTGTGTAGCTTGAGCTTCTGCTTCACAGCTTCCTCCATTGCTCTGTTCAAGGAGAGGATCTCTGGCTCTGGCTCCCATACATATATTTTTGTATGTTCCCACTTGTCTCTATAGTGCATGAATAGTTCTTCTCCAGAACACTGGGTCTTCTGACTCCACCCGTCTGTCTTTATCAAGGTTCCTGTTTACCTTTGTTTGTTCACACAACTGCTCTTTTAACATCATGCATTTGTTCCACCTTGGTCCTCAGACTCAGTTTCTGGTGTGTTTCTTTCTGCAGGAACTAGGGTGACCAGACAGCAAGTGTGAAAAATTGGGATGGGGGTGGGGGGTAATAGGAGCCTATATAAGAAAAAGACCCAAAAATCGGGACTGTCCCTATAAAATTCGGACATCTGGTCACCCTAGCAGGAACTCCTGCATTCTCTGCAGTCATGAACCCAGTTCTGCCAGGTTGTCCACTGACTTAGATGACTTGGTCTCAATTGGTTCACCTGCCCTGAGCTTCTATCCGAGCTGATTTCCCATTCTGTCATTTCCTTCCACTCATGCCAAGTGTTTCCTTTGCCATGCAGAAACAACTTAACCTCATTTGCCATCATAGCACATTCGCTCTTCCATGCCTGCTTTGCCATTTTGGGGTCTGCTTTTGTTCTCTTGGGGCTGAATGCACAAAAGAAATTAGGGGCCTAAGTCCCAGTTTTGGCTTTACTGCGATGCACAAAACTCCTGCCTAATCCCTGTCGGCGCCTAAATTTACTCAGCACCTATATTTTCAGGGTAAAATTCCCTACACACCTATGTTTCTGCCTCTGGGCATGGGCACTGCTGCCTCCTTGGGGCATCTGGATGCCTGTCTCCCACCTAAGCCCCAGAGTGATTCAGGGGAAGACAGGAATTCAGACACATAAGTCACATGTGGGCATGATCTGGTAGGCTTACTCAGAGACCACCTACCTGAAAGAGTGATTGGAGCAGGGAGATTGGGCCCAGGGTCTCCCACCTCCCAGGTGGGTGCCCTAACCACTGGATCTATGGCATCTCTTGTGTTCTGTGACCTAATGACTGTTAAGTATTTATCCATAGTGGAACAGTCACTGGGCCAGAGAGACAGAGCGTGAGAATGACTCTGTAGTCCAGTGGTAAAGGCACCCACTTAGGAGGTGGGAGACCCTGTGTCCAAGCCCCCTGCTCCAGTGACATTTTCATTATCCACAGTGGAATAGCTTCAACAAAAGAGACTGAGGGACTCCCACATCAGAATATCTCATAGCTCAGTGGTTAGAGGTCTGCTCCTGAGAGGTGCGGGAGACACCTTTTCAGATCCTTTCTCCCTCTCTGCGTGAGGGAGGAATTGAACCTAGGTCTCATACATCCTTGCTGAGTGCTCTAACCACAGGGCTAGAATAAGTTTGCCACCACTGTCACCACCTCCTTCTCTGGCCAGCTTCTCACAAAACAGTGTAGGCGCCTAACTGGCTGTGAATCACTAACCAAGGATAGATGCCTCCCTGCAGTCTGAACTTAAGTGCCTATCTCTGAGAGAGGGGTGGGGCTTAGCACTGCATGCTTGTTGGCATCTCCCATTGGCTAGCTTAGTTAGGGAGCCTCAAAATATTCTGGCTTTTGTGAATCACAGGCCACGTCTACACTTATATGAATCACAGGCTGCTGCGATCAATGCAGCAGGGGTCGATTTAGCAGGTCTACTTGCTAAATCAACCTCAGAGGGCTCTCTGGTCGACTCTGGTACTCCACCGGAATTAGCGGAGTAAGGTAAGTCCAGGAGAGCATATCCCGTCGACTCAGTGCGTGTAGACACTGCAGTAAGTCGACCTACACTACGTTGACTCCAGCTACATTATTCACGTAGCTGGAGTAACATAACTTAGGTCAACTGACCCCATTAGTGTAGACAAGGTGCCTATCTCTCTCCACTCATTCTATATGGAGCCTAAGTGCTTAACTTGGGTTTTTGGAATGCAATGTTATTCCTGTGATTTTCTAGGCACCTAAAAGTTAGGTACTGTTTCACAATGTGTAACTCCTTTTGTGCATTCAGCCGTTGGTTAATTTCTGCTGAGTGGTCAGCTCCTCACCCCCACCCCAGCCTGGGAATGTTCCCCCCTTGTTCCTTGGATCTGTGCCTTAAGAACCTTTGTATGGTCATCCAATTCCTGACAGAAAGTCTTAGTCTGGGCCTGCTATTTGTTGAACTGTTTGACAGCAACATCAGGGTTCTTGTTGCCATCGTATTCCTGTCCCCTCTAGAGCCTTTGAGCATCCCTAGCCCAGGAGTCCTACTGCCCTTCTGAGCAGCTGTTTGGACCCTACTTATATAGAGGTCCCTCTGGCTTCTAGGTGTGATGGGAGTTCCTGAAAAAGGTATCCAAATTCCGCTCAATTCTCTCCCTATGGGGCTGAGAATAGAGTCGGGGTATCTCCCCTAACCAATGGGAGTTTAAAACTCTTGGCCATCCTGCCACCTTTAAGCTTACATCCCGGGGTCTGTTTCCTTGACTATACTCAATTCACCTATTCCTGTAGATTCTAGCTTCCCCATATCTACAGTCCAACAACTCAAAGTCCAAATTCTTAGCAGGGCAACACCTTCTTATGTATCCCATTTTCCCACAACCAAAACAGATAGCCCTGACAGCCTCATACTACCTTGCCCCTAAATGGCTTCCCACAGGCCTTTGTTTAGATTCCACGGTAGTTTTGGCCTCCCCACCCCATGATAAAGTATCTTTAATAGCCTGGACCCTCCCGAGTTTTCTCGGTGCTTTGTGCAACCAAGCAGGCCTTACAGCCATTATTCATATAGGAGCAAACCCATCTTACATGCTTCACTTGCCTGCAGTCAGTGCACACAATTGACAGGATCCTGCACCAGGACCCTTTTTGTATCTACTGCAGCCAATCTTTCCAGTTGCTGGATCTCCTGGACATGTTGTTGCTGCTGCTGGGGCATTTCCAAAATCTGGATCTGGAACTCTAGTTGTTCCTGCCCTTCCATATGCCAGCTCGGCAGGGTGAACATCTCATGGCCAAGGGAAATGTCTGTGCCTTCCTGCCTTTCCACGAAGTGAGGGGTTCTTATGGCAGGGTCCCATTGCAGAGCACACCCCTTTATGGCATGGCTTTGCAGGCACCCTACCCTCATTTCCCTCCTAGTTTTTTCAATAATATGTTCATAGCCCCGCATACTTAAAGTAAAGTTCCCTTTCCTGGGGTTCAGTTTAGTAAGTCTTTAGGAAATAAAATCTACTTTGGTCCTTTAAGGCCCAAACCCTTCCCTCTTAGGGTTTCCAATTTCAGCCTCAATCCAGGGCTTCAGGTTCCAGTTCTTTCTCCAGTTACTGCTGAGCCAGGGAGATCTCTCAGTCCCACTGCAGCCCCTGGAGAGTCTTTTCCCCCAAGTCTCCTGCACTCCAGGTCCCTGGACTCACAACTACAGCTTCCCCTAGTTAAGGCATTCCACTTCCCTCCTTCCAGGGCTATGTTGGTTGGCAGACAGGCTCCTCTCCAAGCTGTCTGTCCTCTTTTCCCCTGGTTCGTTAACAGCTGAGATTTTTATCCTGTTCAGGAGGTAGCTCCTTTATTACCACCTGGTTCCCATTTTACGGATTGTCTGCTGCTCCCCTAAACACCTGCTCCTTAAAGGGGTGATCTTATGGAACAGGGGTGGCTGGCCCCGAGCCCCAATACTCCTTAAAGGAGCCAGACCATCCTGTTGAAGTGAGATTTTGCTCTGAAAAGCAAAAAGATGTAAATATGTCACCTGTCAGGAATGGTCTAGATAATACTTAGTCCTGCCATGAGTGCAGGGGACTGGACTAGATGACCTCTCGAGGTCTCTTCCAGTCCTATGATTCTATGATGTTGTGAAGTTCCATATCTGTTTTCTCTCTGATTCCATATCATATATGCTCTATTTGACCAAGCTGAAAAAAATTATGAGCCATATAAATTGGGAGGAAGAATTTAATCAGGAAAATGTGAATGATAATTGAGAATCATTTAAGAATACCCTACTGGATGCCCAAAAAGTCAAAATCAAGGAGCAAGGCTCTACTGGCTGAAAATATGATTGGTTTAGAGGGAAGGTGAAGGCAGGTATAGAAATGTTCTATATAACAAGTGGAAGAAAGGGAAAGTTGATAGTAATGAATGTAAACCAGAAGTTAGAAACTGTAGAAAATTGATAAAGGAAGCAAAGAGACACAAGGAGAATCTTGACAATGATACTGATCCGTTACTAGATGGAAGTGGGAAAATTATCAATAATAATACAGAACAGTGTTCAGTAAAATATTTCTGATCAGTGCTCGGGAAAAACAGATGGTATAGTCTCAATATATGGTTATGATAGCACTCTTCCCATTCCACTAGTATCTCTGAAGGATGTTAAACAGAAGCTACTGAAGTTAGGCTTTTTAAAATCAGCTGGTCCAAATAACTTGCATCCAGTTTTAAAAGAGCTGACTGAGGTGCTTGCTGGACCATTAATGTTGATTTTCAATAAGTCTTGGAGCCTGGGGATGTTCCAGAAGACTGGAAGAAAGCTAATGTGCCATTTTAAAAAAAGGATAAATGAGATGACCCTGGTAATTATAGGCCTGTCAGCCTGATAATGGAGTGGCAAGATAATGGAGTGGCTGATATGGGACTTGACTAATATAGAATTAAAGGAGGGTAGTGTAATTAATGGAAATCAGCATGGGTTTATGGAAAATAGATCCTGTCAAACTAACTTGATATCTTTTTATGATGAGATAACAAGTTTGTTTGATAAACTTATGGTGGTGTTATAATATACTTAGATTTCTGTAAGGTTTTTGACTTGGTACTGCATAATATTTTGATTAAAAAACTAGAAGCATATAAAATTAACATGGCACATATTAAATGGATTAAAAAACTGGCTAAGTGATACATCCAAAATGGGGAATCATCATTTAATGGGAGTGTTTCCAGTGATGTCCCTCAGGGATTGGTTGTTGGTCCTACAGTATTTAACATTTTTATCAGTTACCTGGAAGAAAACATAAAATCACCACTGATAAAGTTTGCAGATGACAGAAATATTAGGGGAATGGTAAATAATGAGGAGCAGGGCCGGCTCCAGGTCCTAGCACTCCAAGCGCGTGTTTGGGGTGGCATGCCACGGGGGGCGCTCTGCCGGTCGCCGGGAGGGCGGCAGGCAGCTCCGGTGGACCTCCCGCAGACGTGGTTGCGGAGGGTCCGCTGGTCCCGCGGCTCCGGTGGAGCATCCACAGGCTCGCCTGCGGGAGGTCCACCGGAGCCGCAGGACCAGCGGACCCTCCACAGCCACGTCTGCGGGAGATCCACCGGAGCCGTGGGATCGGCAAGCGGCAGAGCGCCCCCCATGGCGTGCCGCCGTGCTTGGGGCGGCGAAATGGCTAGAGCCAGCCCCGGTGAGGAGAACAGGTCACTGATTCAGAGTGATCTGGATCACTTGGTAAACTGGGTGCAAGCAAACAATATGCTTTTTGATATGCTAAATGTAAATGTATACAACTAGGAACAAAGAATGTAAGCTAATCTTACAAAATGGGGAGCTCTATCCTGGGAAGCAGTGACTTTGAAAAAAAGATTTGGGGGTCATGGTGGATAATCAGCAGAACATGAGCTCCCAGTGTGAGGCTGTGGCCAAAAGAGCTAATGTGATTCTGGGATACATTAACAGAGAAATCTTGAGTAGACATAAAGAGGTTATTTTATCCCTGTATTTGGCACTGCTACAACTGCTGCTGGAATACTGTGTCCAATTCTGGTGCCCGCAATTCAAGAAGGAAGATGATAAATTGTAGAGGGTTCAGAGGAGAGCCACAAGAATAATTAAAGGATTAGAAAACCTGTCTTATAGTGACAGACTACTTAAAAATCTAAATCTATCTTAAAAAAGAGAAGATTAAGGGATGACTTGGTTACAGTCTGCAAGTACTTACATGGGGAACAAATATTTAATAATGGCCTCTTCAATCTATCAGGGAAGGGTACACATGATCTAATAGAAGTTGCTAGATAAATTCAGACTGGAAATGAGGAGTAAATTTTTAACAGTGAAAGTAATTAGCCATTGGAACAATTTACCAAGTGTTATGGAGGATTCTTCATCACTGACAATTTTTAAATCAAGATTGGATGATTTTCTAAAAGATCTGCTCTAGGAATTATTTTGGGGAAATCTTATGGTCCATGTTGTACAGGAGGTCAGACTAGTAGATGATCACAAGGGTCCATTCTGGCCTTGGAATCTATGAATCTATTAAAAGACAAACAAATATTTTTTTTAACTGTCACCTCTACAAACTCAATGGGGACTTTGTCAGTCGAACTGGGCAGTTTTCTTCTTGTACATCATCACCAGTGATAAAGACTCTGCAAACTAAATGAGTCTTTCATTGTCTGTGGTGGGTTTGCACAGTTATAAATGGCTGGAACTTAGTAACCAATTTTGTTGATGGTGACCACGAAGGAATAAAATCCAGTTCACTCCCTTTTAACTCTGTTGGTTCTGCAGGGCTAACAGAAGTAAAAAGCAGTGAAAACTAATGCTAGTCACTAAATCAGTAGACATGATTCTGAATTGACACAAGGAGCAGGTCTGTGGAGTTAGATGGTCTTTTTACAGCTCCTAATCTTGTCTCTGCCTTCACTGCAGCACTTTTATCTCCTCCCTAAGATTCCACTAAACCTGAACCCTTCTTTCTCTTGAAGTGGAGGAGGACATAGGCTTCTGCTACTGTAGTAGGCAGCTGAGTGATTCCTGTCCCTGGTGGCTTGACTCACCTGATAAGATACACTGTTTTCTCTGGTACTACTGTGCAGTGAGTCACTCGGAGCCAGCTGTGGGGATAGGGGCCCAGGGAGGGACTGGGCTGCACTAGCTGCAGACAGGATTCTCATTTGCTGGTCCTCTGACCATACAGTAGAACAGTGGTGGGGAAAAAAGTTTGCCCATCTCTGCAGTAAAAGGACAGAGCAGCCCCCAGTGGCAGAAGGAAACTGACATTTAGAAATCTGTGTTGCTGGACTCAGCTCAACAGCTAATCAAGGGATGTGGGAAGGGAGAAGAGATCTGCACAAAGCATCAGCAGACATTGATCTCAGGTCTTCTTTGTGCTGCCTCCCCTTCTGCTCCGCCCTTCATAACAGAACTAGTGGTGTGTGAGCCTGTTGGCCCAGTGTCACTCTGGCAGAAAGGAGAGCTTGTATATTTTTATATGAAAAAATAAGAGTCCTAAAATTAGCCTACTAGAAGCAGCATTTGTAGTAGAGAGAAAGAGCCTAGGCCTGGTGCAAAACTGTGGACCAAAATCGGGCCATGCATTCAAGTAAACGTTTACAAGTTCACTGTCTAGTACATGAACTTGGCAGAGTTGTTGCTAGGTACTAGGCACTAGATATTTACGTATATATATTTTAGCTAGTCCCACAGGCGCTGACTTTTCAAACTGCTAACCCTCGCCTCTTCCTGTCCCCGCTCCACCCCCGCCCTGCCTCTTTCCATCTCTGCTGTGCCTCTTCCTGCCCACTCTTTCCCTGGAGTGTGCAGCATCCTTGCTCCTCCTCCCTCCATATCAGCTGAGGGCCACCCGGGGGGGGGGGCAAGAGGGGCAATTTGCCCCAGGCCCAGGGCTCCACAGGGGCCCCCACGAGAGTTTTTCGGGGCCCCTTGAGCGGGGTCCTTCACTCACTCAGGGGCCCAATCAGCCTCCCTGCACTCCGTGAAAGAGCTGATTATGGTGGACAAGAGGTGCAGGGAGGGAGGAGGAGGCGCTGATCCACTGAGCCCACTGGCGCCCAGAAGGCACTGGAGGAGGTTGGGGGGAGCTTATAAGGGAGCTGCCAATGGATGCTTAATACACACCATTTTTTCCCCATGGGTGCTCCAGCCCCATAGTCGTTTGTTTTAGCCTGTTAATGTTAGGGCACTTCACCTCAATTCTTTTTGTGGCCTGTGGGACAGCAGGAACTCCCAGTGCCAACTGAGCCATTCCTTACTACTAGGCACTCCTATGTTAGTGTACCTGTAACCAGGGCAAACCTGGCCACATACCTTTGTCTCTGAACCGTGCCTGTGGTCTTTCTTTATGAGTAACACTGCAATCTGTTGAATGAGCAGGCTGCCTTGTCTACTGCTAATAAAAACTGAGGACAGAAGCACCGGGCAGCCTGAAAACGGCTAAGGCAAAGACATTCCAGCCTTCACCAACTAACACCACTGGGTAGCATTATCTGCTGAACCAGCTATCTGCGCATGGCTGGACAGCACACTGAAATAACACACACTTACACACAAGCCAATTGGCAACAGCATTAAACATATCTCAGGCACTGTCACTGTTAAATTTGACCTCCCATATCTTTTGTTTATTATCAACCATTGATGTGTTGAATTTAATATAGATTGTAACCCCCTTAGAACAGAGAAAGACCTGTTATTTTGCTTTTCTTTAATGCACCATGCACATATATCACACACATGGTAATAGTAACAGACACCAAAAATAATACATAAAAAAGAGAGTAGAAAATAGGAAGTGGCAGAGATTATGATCCCAATGGGGCTGCATTAGTGCTTCTAATGATTCTTTTACTTAGTGCCTACATAAGTGTTATCCACTCTTAGGGTATTTAGTGTTTTTCTTAAAGTCCAGCTGTTGGATTAAGGTGAATATGTAAGAATCTTAGCTTTAAAAAACAAATATTTCTAGCCCCTTGTGAAGGCAGAGAAAAGTTTGAAAAAGGGATCCAAGTGCACCCTAAATGTTCAGAAGCCAGAGGTGAAAGTAAGCCGGTACGGGCAGGTACAGAAGACCGATAAGAGAAGGAGACTGTCTGAGGGAAGGAGAAGCCTGCCCTCTGCATAAGCATAGTTTAAACTCAGTTGTTCCCTGAGTGGTTCAGCCCCCGGGGGTTAGGAGTGGTTTCTGGCATCCTTGTTAATTTCACTCACAGTATCTGGGGGGAGGGTGTGTTTGACCATGGCAGGGGCAGTCCTTTTCTGCTCCCAGGATGAGGGGATCTCTCCAATACACAACAAATATAAGCATTTGGCTCCACAGCTTAAATCCAGAGCTAATAAAAGCAGGTGGAAGGGAAAAACTCACTGTCACATTGGTTTCTCATCTCCTCCCTCCCCCTCCTCCAGCCAGGCTGCAGAAAAGGCTCTGCATTCCTCCCCCCCACAAGCAGGGGTTCTCCTCTAGGCTCTAGCTTGCAGTAGGGAGACTGGCTGAAATGCTTGCTGCTGCTGCCTGCATAAGAACAGTTTAAACTCAGCTGTTCCCTGTTCAGTTCAATCCCCAGAGTTAGGAGCCATTTCTGGCATCCTTGTTAATTTCATTCCCAGTTGTTGTTGGGGGGGGGGTGACATAGCAGGGGCAGTTCTTTTCTGCCACTGGGATGAGGGGGATCGCCTATATACAAAAACACAATCAAAATCAGGAACCATTTCCAAGTTCAAATCTATCCCATTCCCTCCCCAGCAGAGGATCATGGTTGTGATGTCCAAACTGCTTGCAGATTCTCTTTGAAATGTTACTGAACCACACAGGGAACAGCTGAGTTTAAACTGTTCTTATGCAGGAGGCAGGCTTCTCCCTCCCTTAGCCAGTCTCCCTGCTGCAAGCTAGAGGGAAGCCCCTGCAGCTGCTGAGTGCCAGGGAGAAAGCACAGAGCCTAGTGTTGGCAGCCTGGCTGGAGGAGGAGGGAAGACACGGAGAAAAATGTGACAGTGAGTTTTCACTTTTTCAGGCTTATTCCAATAGTAAAGTTTTATTACAGACAGTTCTGGTAGTAGTAATAGTAGCTTTATTTTCTCTATCTATGTCATGCAATGGGAGGGATCCAAGAAGTACGTAGGAGAGGTGGGTTGCTTGCAATTGGACCATATGGATAAGAAATGTAAATTACTTTCACCCCTGCCCAAACCCCAAGGCTCCCAGCCGCCTCTGCAGCTGGTAGCTCTGGGGGTGATTTAAAGAGCCCGGCTCCTAGCTTCAGCGGAATCCCCGAGCCCTTTAAATCCTGATTTAAAAGCCCTGGGATTTAAAGGCCCCACCTCTTCTGATAGAGGCCATGCCTCTTCCAGTTGGGGCCCCTCCCCCTCCGCAGGACTCTGGAGTACCGATAAGTCCTTTAAGTTACTTTCACCTCGCAGAAGGCAAATATAAAATAACCCCAAATGAAATGTTTTTAATCCAATCTCATGATTTGGGGATGCCTAACTCATAATTTTTGGATTTATACTGATGATGTGTGCAACAGAAATGCATAGATAGATTAGGTAGAATAGGAAAAGAAGTTATTCAAAACTAGGCAGCAACTTGTACATTTAAAGATTTTGGGCTTGATTCTCCATTCTCGTGTAGTCATTTTTCACCAGTGTAAAGTGAATTTAAAACACTAACAGACAGGACCGGCGCTAGGGGTTTGAGCGCCCTAGGCGCACGGCCATTTTGCCGCCCCGTGCGCTGGTCCCCCGGCTCCACAGTCCTGCCTGCGGACGGTCGGCTGCTCCCATGGCTCCGGTGGAGCTGCCGCAGTCGTGCCTGCGGGAGGTCCACCGCAACCGCATGAGCAGCTGACCCTCCGCAGGCACCACTGCAGCAGCTCCACCGGAGCCGCCTGCCGCCCCCTCTGGCAAAATGCAGCCACCTAATAATGCTGGCGCCCTAGGCGATTGCCTAAGCCATCTAAATGCAAGCACTGGCCCTGCTAACAGATCAGGATGATAGCATTTTACACCATTTTCTACTGGTATAAATGACAACACAAGATCCAGAGAAATGGCGGACCAGGCCCTGTGTAAGCTAGTTGTACAGGTCAATTCAAGGCTGAAAAGGGATCTGAGATTGGGAAGCCATTTTGCTTCCAATTGAAAGAAAAACTGTCTGTCTCTTTAAAATGTGAAAGAGAGCACAGGAAACAGAAATAAGTTAGGTGATTGTTTTTGACACATGCAACTCAGAAAACATACATGTTTTGAAATTCATTTGTGTAATCATAGCAAGTATGCAAAATACTTGACAAAAATAATTTTGATAAAAAAGATACACTACTCTGGATTAAAACCTAGCTGCTTTTCATGTGCATTACATTTTTTTTCCTCACAAATTCTGTGAAAGCATTTTAATGTATGGCAGGGGTAGGCAACCTATAGCACGTGTGCTGAAGGTGGCACATGAGCTAATTTTCAGTGGCACTCACACTGCGCGGGTCCTGGCCACCGGTCTGGGGGCTCTGCATTTTAATTTAATTTTTAAATGAAGCTTCTTAAACATTTTAAAAACCTTATTTACTTTATATACAACAATAGTTTAGTTATATATTATAGACTTATAGAAAGAGACCTTCTAAAAATGTTTAAATGTGTTACCGGCACACAAAACCTTAAATTAGAGTGAATAAATGAAGACCCGGCACACCACTTCTGAAGGTTGCCAACCCCTGATGTATGGATTTGGTTCATATTCTTATTTAGGCACCTAAACAGAATTGCTTCATATTTGGTTCATATTTGTAAGTAATAGAATAATGCATTTGCGACAATGACTGTGAAGAAGCCATTTTGATATACAGTGCTAATAATCTGTAAACTATGAAGGATTTAAAAGGTGAATTGTAATGGCTCTGAAGAATGATTGTAATCATTTCAAAGGGCTATTGTTTTGTAACTGGTAAAGAAAATGCTGATCAAAATACACACACACACATATATAGTAGTGTGTGTGTGTGTGTATATATATATACAAAATACATTTGATTAGCCAAATATGGAAACTGAAATACATAAAATTAAGACTGGATTTTTATCATAAGGAATATCATGAAACCACTGATTAGCTTTAAAAAAATCAATCAACCTTTGACAGTTTGAAATGTTTGTATGAGTGAGCGGATGTGATGATCAGGAACAGCAGAGCAAATGTCACTGAGAGCTGCACAGTGAAACCTTGGGCTGCATGAGGGATTATTAATGCCAGCATTTTCAAACCTGGATGTTTAAAGTTAGGCACTAAATCCACATTTGGCTCCTAAACAGAACCAGCCTGATTTTCAGAGGTGCAAAGGAACGCCAACTGCCATTGAAATCAGTGAGAGTTGTGGGTATTCAGTGCCTTTAAAATCAGAACATTCTGTTTAGGTGCCTAAATAAGAATATAAGGGGGATGGGAGAAAGTTACCAGTTAGGCACCTAACTACTATTCAAAGTCAATGAGAGTTAGGTGCCTAATGCTATTTGAGCTTTTGAAAATCTCCCCCTTAGAGCCTAATTTTAGGCATCAGGTTTGAAAATGCTGGCCATTTTGTCGACATTAGATTTTTTAGCCATTTTGGACAACGGGTGTCAAATAGTCTCACACCCCCATCAGCCAGTGTTGAATTTGGTTGACCCACTGGGTTTGGACAAGGTTTGGACAGAGTTCAGTGTCCATTTTAAAGTAGCGATGGCCCTTCATTGTATTAGGGGTTGAACATGCTTTGTTCAAATAAGTGCTAAACTCAGTTGACGCTGTCCACACCCATGTGAGAGCCAAGTTCAGCACTGTTTCAGGAAGGGGCAGGAAGGACTGGGATTGACAACCATTGTCAAACTCAGCTGGAAAGCAGGACTTCAGCAACAACAATGTGGTCCCACAATGGATCAGAGCAGTGGGCTCTCAAAGAGTGCTTAATTGACCCCTTTGCAGTGCAGCTGGAAGCCATCATTTTCTTTAGCAAGCATCATTAATCAGGACAAGCTTTTCACGGCCCCGTAGAGGAGAAAACCACAAGGGCTTCAGGGAGTCTGCAGACCCGCTGGGGAAAGATCTGGATGAGCACTGGGTAATGTGAGAAGTAGTGGAAGAGAAAAGAGTAGGAAAAAGAAGAGGAAAGAGTCATGAGACAAGGAGAGGAGGAGGGAGAATTGGAAATGGGGTAAAAGAGGAAAGAAGGAGGAGGAGGTTGAGCCCAGCAGAACATGAGGAAGAGGTGAGGAAACAGAGAAAGAAGTGTTGGGAAGGAGGGTTGTTTTGGGTTTTTTTTTTTTAAGGAGAACAGTTTAACTAAGCTACATATCTACACTTGCAGATATAGAGCGCAAGTCAGAGAGGACAGTAGGGAAAGTGCTGCAGTCTGTCCACAGTCAGAGCTTCCAGCACACTGGCATGGGCACGTTTGCTGCACTGCAGCGGTATTGGGAGCGGTGCATTATGGGCAGCTATCCCAGCATGCAAGTGACTGCAACGTGCTTTTCAAATGGGGGTGAGGTGGGGTGGAGTGGAGTGTGATAGGGAGTGTGTTGTGTGTATGCGAGGCGAGAGAGAGTGGGTTTTGGGGGAGCTGAGAGCATGTCAGCATGCTGTCTTGTAAGTTCAGACAGCAGCAGACCTTCTTTGTCCCCCCTGCCTCGCTCTCTCACACACAGCATTCCACAGTAATGGTTGCTTTGTCTCAGAGCAGATAAGCATGCCGGATGTCAGAAACGGAGCTTTGAAAGGGCATATCTGCATTCCTGCAGTGATTCAAAAACAATGACAAGAGTGGCCACTTGACTTAAGGGGATTATGGAATGTTTCCAGAGGCCGGTGCAACACCTCGTTCACACTGACACCTGGGCGTTGTAGCCAAGGTGCAGCAAATGTTATTCCACTCATCGAGGTGGAGTACCCGGAGCGCTCTAGCTGAGGAGTCACAGAGCTCTACGTGCCTTGCCAGTGTGGATAGGTTGGGAATTAGGGTGCCCAGGACTGCTTTAATGTGCTCTAACTCGCAGGTGTAGCCAAACCCTAAATAAGAAAGAGAGGGAGGAATAATAGGTGAAATAAAGGGGAAAAAGCATGAATGGGAAGTAGATTTAGAGAGGAAAAAAGCTTCTCAAACAGAAAGGTGTGATGAGAAAGAGGAGTGAGATGAAAGCATAACTGTTTTAGATAAATATACTTTAATGTCAAAAGTGTTAAACACTAGTAAAGTTAGGGAAAACTGGTGCTGAATTTTCCTGAGGAAAGGATATGTCAGGGTATATGGTGTAAGGAAAGAGACAGAGTGAAGAGAGAACAAAGGAAAGGAGGAAGAAAAAAAGCAAGGAACATGGTGTAGTAATTTATTTTTAAAATTGTATATAACAGTTTGATGCTGAAATGTTGCAGTATACTAACAGAATGCACCCCACCCATCCCCCCATCCCCAGAGGAAGTATACACAATTGTATTTTATTGCAAATTTCAGTTTGTTGTCCTGACTGGACACTACATTCAGTCAGGGCCACCCAGAGGATTCAGGGAGCCTGGGGTGCTGCCGAATTGCCGCTGAAGGCCTAGGACTTCAGTGGCAGGTCCTGGGGTGGAAGGACCCCCTGCTGGGGGTCTTCGGGGCACTTCCGGGGTGAGTCCCAGAGTGGAAGAACCCCCCGCCTCCGAATTGCCGCCGAAGACCCGGAGCGGAAGAAGCTCCAGGGACCTGGGCCCTGCAAGAGTTTTGTGGGGCCCCTGGAGCGAGTGAAGGACCCTGCTCCAGGGCCCCCAAAAAGCTCTCGTGAGGGCCCCTGAGGGGCCCAGGGTCTGGGCAAATTGCCCCACTTGCCCCCCCTCTGGGCGGCCCTGCATTCAGTGATTTATTTGAGTCTTCAAAAGCTTTAGGGGGATACGCTGCTAGCTGTTCCAGTAACAGATGAGTTAACTCTCTGAGTCCTGAGGAAGAAAAGATAAGATAAGGGGTAAGAAAAAAAGATTTCTGTGTAATGCTGAGCTGGGTGGGTTCTGACATAAGTGCAACCACTGGGAGTGTGGGGAGGACATGTCATCCCTTCAAACTTCACATTCCCTGCAGAATTTCCACCCAACTTTGCTTGTGCTTTAGCTAGGGAGGAAAGAATTAAAAGGCTTCTCTTCCTCTCCCTAGACATGGCCACATCCTACTGTTAATCTCTGTTTAATGCCCCTTGGATCAAAATATTCTCTGACTACCCCGCAGTCCCCACCGCAGCTCCTGTTCGTGCTGGGTGATCCCTGGATGGCTGCATTTGAAGACCCAGCAGAGGGAGGAGGTTGATCAGAGGTTATTTCCCTCCTTCCTGCCCTGAAAGAAACAGGGTCTCCCAGTCTGGCCACTCTGGTGAAGGGGCAGCTTTTAGAGGAATGTTGTGGGGCACACTAGTTCCACAGAGCATGAGGATGTAGAGCAGCTGCATAGGGGACACACAGAAACCTGGAGAGGAAACATAGTTGGGGATGTAGCCCTATCTATAGATTGTGTATTAATTATATTGATTACTTAAGAATTCCCAGTTATCATTCTGAGGGTTGACAGGTTCTTGACCCAAGATCAGGCCCAGGATTATTAAAATTACTGTTCAGATGGTAAATCCGCTGTGCACAATTGCAACACTCACACATCAGGAACCCTTCTGTATTTATAATGGTTTATTAACTAATTAGCAAAGTCACAAACACTCTAACCCATCAAGGTGGATACAGATAATGTAGTATGTGCATCAGAACACTCATTTATTCACACCATCCCTTGCAGAACAACCTGAAATGTTAGCCATTATCTTCCTCCTCACCATCACTTTCCTCATCATCACCAGTGGCCATCATCCTGGCACCTCCCAAGGGCTATATCTCTCTTTCCTCCTGCCCACAGGCCGGGATACACCCAGGGGTGAGCTGGAGCCGGTTCGCAGGAACCAGTTGTTAAATTTAGAAGCGATTTGAACCGTTTGTTAACTGGCTTCCCTGGGAGGGAAGCTTTGATAGGCTCCCTCTGGGAAGCATGTAAGTCCTCCTCCCAGCCGCCAGGGGGCGCTGCGGGAGGCATGTGGGCTGCCTCTTGGCCCTGTTGGTGCTGCTGCTCCTTGGACCTCTGGCTCTGGGGCTCGTGCTGCTGCCTGGTGGGTCCCTGGCTGGGTACTGCTGCTCGGGCTGCTTCCAGCCACTCTGGTGCGAGTACCAGCCCCTGCCCACAGCCAGCCGCCACCCCCTGCCTGCAGCCACCCACAGCCACCCCCTGCCTGCACCTACCCCCTGCCTGCAGCCACCCACAGACACCCGCTGCCTGCACCTACCCCCTGCCTGCAGCCACCCCCTGCCACAGCCACCTGCAGCCATCCCCTACCTGCACCTCCCCCGTGCCTGCACCTCCCCCCTGCCACAGCCACCTGCAGCCACCCCCTACCTGCACCTACCCCGTGCCTGCACCTACCCCCTGCCACAGCCACTCGCAGTCACCCCCTGCCTGCACCTACCCCGTGCCTGCAGCCCCCCTCTGCCCGCAGCCCCTGCCTGCAACCACCCCCTGCCATAGTCACCCGCAGCTACCCCCTGTCTGCACTTACCTCCTGCCACAGCCACCCGCAGCCATCCCCTGCCTGCACCTACCCCCTGCCTGCACCTACCCCATGCCACAGCCACTCGCAGCCACCCCCTGCCTGCACCTACCCTGTGCCTACAGCCCCCCTCTGCGCGCAGCCCCTGCCTGCAGCCACCCCCTGCCACAGCCACCTGCAGCCATCCCCTGCCTGCACCTACCCCCTGCCTGCACCTACCCCCTGCCACAGCCACTCGCAGCCACCCCCTGCCTGCACCTACCCCGTGCCTGCAGCCACCCCGTGCCCGCAGCCCCTGTCCGCAGCCCCTGCCTGCAGCCACCCCCTGCCATAGTCACCCGCAGCTACCCCCTGTCTGCACTTACCTCCTGCCACAGCCACCCGCAGCCACCCCCTGCCTGCACCTACCCTCTGCCTGCAGCCACCCCATGCCCGCAGTCCCTGCCCGCAGCCCCTGCCTGCAGCCAGCCCCGCCATAGTCACCCGCAGCCACCCCCTGCCCGCAGCCCCTGCCTGCAGCCACTCCCTGCCCGCAGCCTCTGCCTGCAGCCACCCCCTGCCGCAGCAATCCGCAGCCGCCCTCTGCCCACAGCCACCCCCTGCTGCAGCCACCCCGCCGACAGCCCCTGCCTGCAGCCACCTGCAGCCAGCCCCTGCCTGCAGCCCTCCCTGCCTGCAGCCACCCGCAGCCAGCCCCTGCCTGCATCCCCTGCCCACAGCCACCCGCAGCCACCCCCTGCCTGCAGCCACCCCCTGCCAGCAGCCCCTGCCCACAGCCACCCCCTGCCCACAGCCCCTGCCTGCAGGCACCCCCTGCCGCAGCCACCCACAGCCAGCCCCTGCCTGCACCCCCTGCCTGCAGCCACCCGCTGCCGCAGCCACCTGCAACCAGCCCCTACCCGCACCCCCTGCCCGCAGCCACTCCCTGCCGCAGCCACCTGCGGCCAGCCCCAGCCTGCATCCCCTGCCCGCAGCCAGCCCCAGCCTGCAACCACTGCCTGCAGCCACTCGCAGCCAGCCCCTGCCCGCAGCCAGCCGCTGCCTGCAGCCAGCCCCTGCCCACAGTGCCCGCAGCCAGCCCCTGCCGCAGCCAGCCCCTGCCCGCAGCCGCCCGCAGCCAGCCCCTGTCTGCACTTCCTGCCCACAGCCAGCCGCTGTTGCAGCCAACCCATGTCACACTCCCTGCCTCCAGCTAGCCCTGCCCCACGCCCCTGTCTGCAGCCAGCCCAATGTCCACTGGTGCCCTGCAGTTCTCAGAGCAGTAACCCTGCACACCTTCAATGAGGGGGGGCAGGGAGCAGCTGGGACCCACACATGTGCACACCATAGGGTGACCAGACAGCAAGTGTGAAAAATCGGGACGGGGTGAGGGGTAATAGGAGCCTATATAAGAAAAAGACCCCAAAATTGAGACTGTCCCTATAAAATTAGGACATCTGGTCACCCTAGCACACTCCAAGGGAGTGGCAGGGACCCACACGTGAAAAGGAGCTCATTTCTAGTTCAGGCCCATCTTTTTAAAAAAGAACTTTAGATAGGGTTAACGTACATCTGTATTTTCGTGGACATGTCAGGCTTTTAGGTTCTTGAATCGTTGTCTTACCTAAAATTTAAAAATTCCTCCCGGGAAAATACAGATGTATGGTAACCCTATTGGTACAAAAAATACATACTGTGGCACATCCCTTAAATCAGAACTTTTTATAGGGAACTGGTTGTTAAGATTTTAGCAGCTCGTCACTGGATACACCTTTTATAATACGTTACACTGATGACACTATGTCTAATGCATATTCAGTAGGGGGTTCTTCCCTCTTCCTTATTTGTTTTTCATCACCCTACTAACGTTGGGGTGCCTTTCTCCTATAGGTTAGTATATAAATGATCTCAAGTTATTATCATATATGTCAATTCATTGCGATGGCACACTTGTGGCCAAACATCTGCAGATGTTTATCCTAAAATATGCAAAAGCTGATGTTCCTGTGGTTGACTGGTGTCATTATAGATAAACTTTCCCCCTTACACATTAGGGCCATTTATCTGTGCCAAAGTTAATAGGTAGAGCCTTCCCTAGGTTACAGCAAATCAGGGCAACCGTGCCGGGCCCCACGCTTTGGGTGACCCTTCAGTGGCAGGAGGCAGGCAGGCGGGTGGGGTGAGAAGGCAAACAGAGAGGCAAGTAGCAGGCCAATAGGCAGGCAGGCAGGCAGGGAGGAGGGGCCAAGGAGGAACTCCCTTACCAGAACCTCCCCCTCTCCCCAGCACCTCATGCCCCCTGGCAGGCCCCACCGATCAGCGCCTCCCCTTCCCTCTCAGCGCCTACTGCAGATCGGATGTTTCACTCCCGGCATCAGGAGGCACTGGCAGAGAGGGGAGAGAAGCGAGGGCTCAGTGCACTTGGGGGAAGGGGGCAGAACTAGGTGGGGAAGAGGTGGGGCAGGAGTGGGAAGAGACAGGGAAAAGGTTGGGCGGGGGTGGAGCAGGGGTGGAAAGAAGCAGGATGGAGTGTGGCCTTAGGGGAAGGGGTGGAGTGGGGGCAGGGGCGGGGTCCGGGCAGAGCCAGGAGGAGCACCCGCTGGCTGATTAGAAACTAGGCACCTATGTCCTGAACCCTGGGGTTGGCCCTGTTCATAGGCCTCAAGCCTTATGTTAACTGCTGAAGCCAATATCTTACAGGAGACAAGCCTGTGAGTTCCTTGCATTATTGCTAAATAAAATAAATGCTAAAGATAGTTCTATGGGCTTAAGGGGACATGAAGTGAGGGGCCACTAAAGGGACCCAGAGCATGAGGCTGGGAACACAAGTTACAGAGCCCTGGGGTAGACACAGTGCTGGAGGCACAATACTAGTGGAGACATTTGGTGGGATGACACAAAACACATGGCGGGACTGTGGGACACAGAGCATTGGGTGGACACAGTCCACGGGGACAGAGAGCACAATGGGGGACATGGGGATGCAGAACTGGGGAGGACACAGCACTGCAGTATCACCGTATTTTATGAACTAATTGGGGACTGAGGAGTTCATAAAGTAAAAGTTCATAAAACTGGCCATCTCAAAATTATAGTAAGTGTGGTGCAGAAGTTGCAGTATGGTGCACTGCATTGCTTTCTTCTTGTCCTTCAAACCACTGGCAAGTGATTTCCAGTGCATTAAAGGCATCAGAATGTGAAGGGAGATTGACTTGTTCTTCATCGACATCATTTTTGTTATGTGATTTATTTTTCTGTTGGGAAAAAAGGTTTGTATAACTGGTTGTCTGTAAGATTGGTGTGAAAAAATCAAGGTTCTACTATATTCACAAACACACACACACAGACGCATGTGCAAACATGCATTCATGGTAGAATTGTAAGACATGATGCAGGGTAGAAAGTGTAAAAGCTTGTTTGTGGAGCTAGCTCTGTGTCCCTCACAACTTTTGGATAAAAACACCTGGGCTATGGTTTGACATCTCTGATGTTGAAAACAGCAATGCTTAGGGCATCAGGAAATGGAAGCAATGCAACCTGCACTCATTGGGGTTATGTATGTTCCAGAAACTCAGTTCACGAAAGGTTAGTTAAAATGGGTTCAGATTCTAGCTCACAAGTCTGCTGGTCTCTCCTTCCTCATGACAGCTGTTCCCTGTGTCTCAGAAGCCCAATCATCTGATTAAGAGAAAAGAAGATCCTTCTGTCCATAGAAGCCCAAAACCCAGGCAGGCAAAAGTGGGGAGAAACCCCCTCCTGGGGGCCCCCAATCCCTGAGAAGCTGGTAAAGACCTCAGATCAGAGTGAACACACCCTGTATGTGGGTAAAGAGACACACCTGAGGCCTGCGACCCCTGATCATGGGGAACAGAGGCAAGACCCCCATCCAGAGGATAAAACACTTAGGCAAGGGAAAGAGGCAGAGACTCCAGCCTGGAGCCCTGCAATTCTATGTGAGGAAAGAAGAGATTATTATCAGTGAAGCTCCAGCTCTCTCCTTTCCCCAGGTGGGAGTTGGGACCTATTTTGAGATATCTCTTCCCCCTAGTCAAGGATTGGGCTCATGGGGTCTGTCTCCTTTTTGGAGGGAGATGAGGGTGGGATGAGGAAAGGCCTGAGAGAGGGTTTAGGGAAAAAGGGAGCACCTGTAGGGAAAAGGTTTGAGGGGGGTACCTCTGAGGGTTTGGGTTTATTGAGTCTAGTGACACATAGAAACTGCCTCTGGTCGGGTGTGTAGAACTGCATTTCTCATGGCGCATTGTTTTATTGTTTGTGCAAAATTGGGCAAATTTTGTCTATTGTTTTGAATGTTTAAATCATATTTTAAATGCCTATATGATTATATTAAAATGTTATTTCCATGATTTCTTCACCTATAATCACAATCCCCTAACAATTGCCACTAACAGACTGCAGGCACAGTGCATTATTAGGATGACCATATGTCCCATTTTGGCCGGAACAGTCCCCTTTTTAAGCTCTGTCCCCAGCATCCTGATGTTTTTGGCAAAACAGGGCATTTGTCCCATTTGCTCTTGCCCTAGATGGGCATGAAGGAACATTCAGGAAAGAGCAAACAAGACAAATGCCCAGTTTTGCCAAAAAAGTCAAGAGGTCGGATCAGATGAGCGGCAACGGCAGGCGGGCTGGGCTGTCAGCCCTGCTGTGAGCCCCATGTGGTGGGACTCAGGCTGACAGCCCTGTACCCCACCATGGAGCTTGGGTGAGCAGTGACACCAGGTGGCTCAGGCAAGCGGTGATGCCAGGTGGTTTGGGCTGCCGGCCCTCTGTGGTGGGCCTCGGGTGAGTGGCAACACCAGGCAGCTTACATGGTGTCCTGTTTTCAGTTTAGGGGAATATGGTCACCCTATACATTATGCAAATAAAAAAATCCATATAACGCAAGCCCAGAGTCTGGAGCAGTCAGTAGCAAAATCTGTAGACTAAGCAAGCTAGGATATGTATTCTGCATTCATACCAAACTGCAATATATATCCACTTGTATCAAGAATATAGCGGGCAGCCACATATATGTATCTATAAGGGCTTATCCCTGTGTTCTCCTGGGCAGGCTCAAAGGACCCAAAATGTAATGCCAATGCCACTGTTCTGCTGCATAGGGGAAGGATCAGATGAGAAGAGGCCACATTGGCATTGTCTGGCACAATGTACAACTATGTTTTTGGTATTGGGTAGGATAGTGTGGACATTGCGAGTGTGTGAGAAGAAGACCCCCAAATCTGGACTGTCCCTGTGGAATCGGGACACCTGGTCACCCTAGAGACACTAGAAGATTTGGGACCCCACAGCCTGTCTTTGGAACCTGTGTCCTACCTGGCTGGGAAGGCTAAGAGAGAAAACTAGATTCATTGCTGGTGGATATTGTCAAATGAGAGAGTGTAGAATGCCAGCGTCTCTTAAGAAAGCTGTTGCTTGGCTTTTTCTCAAGAAATCAGCATTTGATGCAACAATCTGGCTCCTGTTTAGTATCTAATCTTCTGTCTTTGGTTAAAATTAGATAAGGGGTTTGTTATTGAAGTGAATGGGTGAGATTATGTGGCCTGCATTGTGCAGGAGGTCAGACTAGATGATCATAATGGTCCCTTCTGACCTTAAAGTCTATGACTCTATGAGTCTATATGCATTATAACTAAGGCATGTCATATATAGTCCCTGATCTAAATTGGGTGAAGAAAGGGTTAAAACTGTGTTGCTGAGTAAGGGGAGTGACAGGTATCTTCCTGCATTGCAGGATCCAAGAGACATTCAGCCATGGGGGAATGAAGCTGGGCTAGGGTGTCCAGATGTCCCAGTATTTTGGGGGCTGTTTCGATATATGGGGCTTTGTCTTACATATGCAACTGTACCCCCTTCTCCCTCCAAAAGAGGAGCGTCCTGATTTTTCACACTTGCGATTTGGTCATCCTAAACTGGGCATAGGTAGTACTGAGTCTCCAAATCAAAAAGGAGGGAGCTGTATAAGAAGCTGAACTGAACTGAAGAGCAGGCTCTTCCTCTAATAAGGGAGCAATGGGGTTGTAGACGACTTATTCTGTTTGCTTGTTTGATCAGTGTCTGTGAGAAGCCATTTATCCAGTGTTACGCTTTGGCTACAGAGGCCTGATTTTTAGCCTATGGTAGCTGGCAAATCAGTTCCTGCTGTAATAACAGCCCAGAACACAGTGTCAGAGCTACTCCAGTACCTGAGATAAATATTTTTTTAAACTTTTTCCCTGTAAGAATTTTGCTTTAAATAAAATTGTTGTATCTAATTTAAAATCCAGTTGTGCCACAACACTAATAACCACCACAAATCAAACTGGAAAATACAGCAAGTGCTTGTTGCTTATCTCCTGTATTGTGCCTGGGTGTTAGAGCAGTTGGGGGTTGAGGATCTCACACACCATATGTGCTATAATTACCTAGTTTAATGTTACTGTATTTAACCACAGGCAGGGATTAAGGCAGCAGACTCCCTGGTGGGGAAGAGCTTTTATTTTGCCCATTCCACTTTTAAATCAGTAGGGCAGGACAGGTCAAACAGATGGAAGTGCAAAGAGCGAGAGTTATTTATTTGCTTGCTTTTTTAAAATTCCAAATTGATGTCATCCTTTGAAAAGACTATGATCATTTGCAGACACTGGGGTTAGGCTATTTGAGGTTTAACTTTTTTTCTGTCTGCATCACTTCCCTATCTTGAAATTCAATATCTACCACTTTTCGTGATTAAAAAAAAAAGATTAAATGGGCATTTTAATCCAGAAAAGGCTTAGGGAAGATCAGTGCAGCTAGAATGTCTGCAGAGATCCCCCGAATGACACAGAGAGGTCTTTTTTTCCAGTGCACATAATGCTTGCACTTGGCATGCTGTTTCAGAATAAGTGTACAGAATGTCAGACTCTTTATAGCAGTGAATATTCATCATGCCAGCCAGAGGCCGAAACTGCAGTCAGTGCAGCATCAGCAAAGGAGGCAGGGAGGAAAAAATCAGGTTAATGACTGGCTTTCCCTGCAATTTACTTCCTGCTTGTTGCCTGATCTCCATTTTAAATAAATGCATTTAATTGATAACAATATGGTTGCACTGACATGAAGGTGGAGGGGTCTGTCAGTAAGGACTGGGTTAGTCCTTGAGTCACAATGTCTACAGCGTGTGTGTTCTGTTGGCTAGAAAAATCAGACAATTCAAAAAGATTTCCTTTGAAACTACTAAGAATAGATGGTTTGGGTGAAAGCTTTTATCTGAATGACCTCTTGGATCCACGAGACACTGAAATCCTTCCAGACAGGGACAAAATGATGAATGGGAAGGGGAGGGACAGAATGGAAGCAAGCTACTGTCTCAGCTGAGCATGTCACATTGTCACAAATGTCTCTGCATGGAAATAGAACTGCACAGAAATGCTTCTGCCTCCCTTTAGCAGGGGCACATCTGCTTTCACACTAAACTCAGCCTTCTTCTGACAAACGTTCTTTAAGAAAGCTTTAGAGACATGGGAGGCAAAGACAAAGCACTACACTCATAATATATGGACAGTTCTCATTATGTAAAGTGAGCACCACCTGTTCCTGGCAAATACCAGATTTTAGCTTTGGGGTTATGCAGAGACTGCAAGTATGCACAGTCCTTAAAAAAGAGAAAATAAAATGTCATTGAGAAAAAAACCTGCATCCCTGGCCCAGTGTTGATGGGAGTATTGATTTACCGACTGAGTGACATGATGTTTTGTGCTCTGTGAAGCAGGCATCATGCTCTGCACTTAGAAGCTATCTCAATTCCAGACTATTTTAACCCGTTATTCTGTGTATCAGCTCTGTTCTGCTTACACATCATTTGGAATAGGGTACAAGCCAGTAAAAACCAACTCTCAATTGAGTGAATGCACAAATCTAGTCTTCTAAAAGATAGCTATGTAAAATCTGGGTGACAGACATTTATTTTAGAGTCTTTCATCAAAAAATTACCAAATCCACAAACTACACAGGGGTCACTTCGCTCATATTTGAAAGGCAGCCTCTCTCGGGTGGAATGAAACTGCTTTCTAAACAATACAACCCTGACCACAGTCTTATTGAATTGAAACTAAAGGAGTAATCTAGAGCTGCAGAAAATTATCCATGCTGTAATTTCGAACACACACTTCTTGCAAATAGTAGCCTAGGATTTTTCATGACTACTGCTGTTCCTGATTTTAGTTTTATATTTCATCTTTTTAAAAAATCTGGCATATTCAGTTGTGCAGTGTCTCTGAAAGCCATGGTGGGGTGTGGTTCAGCACTATGTCAGAGGTCTGCTGAGATGCTTGCATTTGTCTTTGAGCCTGTGGGTGGTGGCTGATGAGGTCAAAAGGCATCTTCCATTTTAGAGCTCAGACATGCACACATCTGTAGTGTCAGGGAGCTGCAGCTGCAGCCTGGGTTTAGTTTCTGTTGTGTGCCTGTGTTTTAGAAATAAATCATTTGGTCATTGAACATAAGGACTCCTGAATTCATTGAGAACAAGACAAAGGAGAGAGCGCTACCTACCTAGTCAGCTCCAGTTCAGGGAATGCCTGGGTACTGGCAAGAAGGGGCCAGTCCTGTTTTTCTTTGTGATGACCTCTGACAAGGTCATATATAGCTGTAGGGTGCAGAGAAAAGGAGTGTAACACTTTAAATGAAGTGTGATAAATATAGTTGGGGAGGGTAGCTTTATTTAGACGGTTTTTATAAATTCAATAAACATCTTAAAAGCATTTATTAATCTCCAGAAAATATGCAAGAGAAGCACAACTAATCCTGTTAAGTGTAAAGTTACATCTAAATTGGGAGTTTTTGTGTGTTAAATGCTTGTTGATCAGACAATAAATAGCTCATTATAGAGGCTTTAGAAACTGAGGGGTAGGTGACATTTATCCCTGATCTGAAATGCTAAACATGTAGGGATAGTACAACTGAACTGTGACCTTCCTGCCTGACACTCCAGATATAAACACTGTTGTCAGGTAAATCAAGCAGAAGTGAAATTTCTTGAAAAGGCCGCTGAAGCCCTGCTACTAGGAAATGATGGTCATTAACCTATTACATTCTGGCTGTAGCCGTCTCCCTGCTTTTGAGTTCCTCAGCCCACTGTAAGGATAATTAGTTTCCTTTGGCTTAGTGAGTATTAAGGAGTATTAATATGCTTAATTTATAAGGGCAACAAATGTATTCAAGGGCTGCGATAAAGATAGACAAGCGGAGGCAAACCCCTTAGTCTTGGTGCTCACAGAATCCTGATTCCAGGGTTGATATTATGGGTTTGCTAAGTTTGGTTCCACTATAGCAGAACAATTTGTGATGTATATTGCTCACTTAATCTGATGAGTAAATTTGTGTAAACAGAACCAGATTAAAGAGACAGTATCCTGTTTTGCATTAGATTTCAGTGGTACAGACAGACACGTGCACTTTGTAGTGTCGTTTAACATTTTCAGGCAATCCAGGATCCCTCACATTGTGCCATAGGATATACCCCTTTACACTGCAAAAAGGGATCTTAAATAACCCTTGCAGGATACCCTAATCATAAGATCAACATAAAGCCTCTCTCCCTGGTATAAGGGACATGTTGAGGACAGGAGGAGCATGGCCAGAGTACACTGCGCTCCAGTTGTTTTGCTGATATAGTGGTCTATAGAGAGGCATAATAAGTCAACACACTATAAAGAAACTTTGGGGCTATACCTTATTGCACTGTGCAGGCCTTTGACACAGTCCAGAATTAGGGAGGTCCAAAAATGGCTTAAGGTCACTTCTGTCTCTCCCGTTCATGTGCCCAACGCAGGAATAGAAGAAAAGAGAATCTGTGCCAGGGTTATTTGGAAGGAGTGGTGGATGAGGGTTGTTGGGAAGGAGAAAATATTTATTTGTCAAGTGAAGCTTGATTCAAAGTGTGGAATATGAGAGGTCACATTTTATGTGTAAAAGAAGAGAGAGGATCAATTCCTAATTTGGAACTAGGCCAAGACACACACTGTTCAGTTCCGTAAATAATTATTTCAAGGAAATGAGGGGGATACCAAATGTACACACATCCCCAGGCAAACAATTTAATTAAGCTGGAGTGAAGGCTGAAAGTACATATTAGTGTCTTGGGTGTTAAGCGACTTGCCAAAACACTGGTATTATCAAAAACAAACATGAAAAAAGTCAGCTGTTCAAAATTAATGTTACAAGAAACTTACAGGAATGTTGTAATTTTGTAAAAAGAAAGGACACAAAGTTCTGTTAACATTCTAAAAAAGTGAAGATATTTGAAAACAGGGAAATTCAGTTAGGCTCACCAAAACAACCGTCCCAAAACAAGCAAAAAAGCTGAGCCAGTTTTATCTAGTCATATTAATAAATGTATGTATTCATTGTAAGTTAAGTCCCCATACATAACACAGGTTTATCTAATAATTGACCACAGAGCTAATGTCTCTTAATCATGTAGGAGACAACAACCTTTCTTTATGATCACACCATTCCCAGGAGAAGACATGCTTTACTATTTCCTGTTTATATGTCCCATACTGAAAACAATCATCTTACCTTATTCACAAAGATTCCAGTGGGCCACGTGTTACACAAATGTCCTCAAATACATGCTAATATAGCATGTTAACTGCCCTGGTAGGGCCTAGAATGTGGAAGTACAACTAGGGTTGTCAACTTTCTAATTGCACAAAACCGAACACCATAGCCCCATGCCTTCCCTGAGGCCCCGCCCCATCTCGCCCCTTCCCCGAGGCCCCACTCCCACTTACTACATTCCCCCTCCCTCAGTGGCTCACTCTCTCCCACCCTCACTCACTTTCATTGGGCTGGGGCAGAGGGTTGGGGTGCGGGAGGGGATGAGGACTCTAACTGGGGGTGCAGGCTCTGGGGTGGGGCCAGAAATGAGGGGTTCAGGGTGCGGGAGGGGACTCCAGGCTGGGGAAGGGAATTGGGGTGCGGGAGGGGGTGAGGGCTCCGACTGGGGGCGCAGGCTCTGGGGTGAGTCTGGAGATGAGGGATTTGGGGTATAGGAAGGGGCTGCTGGCTGCTTCTGGGGTGCAGCATGGTGCCAGAACAAGTAGGTACTAGCCTGCCTTAGCCCTACAGCACCACCGATGGGATTTTTAACGGCCTGATCAGCAGTGCTGACCAGAGCTGCTGGGGTCCCTTTTCAACCGGATGTTCTGGTTGAAAACCGGACACCTGGTCACCCTAAGTACAACCTCTGCATGAAAAGCAAAGATCAAGAAGCATCACGCATATCTGAAATGTGTATGTATGCAACCAGTTTTAAGGAGAGACTGTAAACTTAATGTTTTTTATTTCTGAGACAAGAAAACCCTTTGGTTTGCATACATAATACCTTTTAAAACTTAAAACGTCTATGCCTAAAATTGCAAAAGTTGCAGAACCACATAGTGAGATTCAGAAGTACAAGAGACATTACATGTTTCACACAGATCACAGAAGAGAATGTAAAAGCATTGTGGGACTGCTGAGAGGGCCAATTGCAATGGTACAGCCGAAATGCTGGTGCTTTTGGTCTATTCTACCACTGCAACAGTGCATGCAGAGTGGCTCAGTGCAGAATATGATGGTGAGATTTGTTCAGAGCAAATGTAATTACAATGGTGCTGACAGTGTTTATGCACTATTGCACCCACGTGTGTGTGGACAGGAGGTGTGTTATAACCATGACAAGTGCTTGCAATTGTATTTGCAACACTACATTTCTCTAGGGTACACAAGAATAAGATTTTGATCAGACTTCAAAGGTTTAAGAGGTCATAACAATTAATTCCAAACATAGGCATCAAATCTTCCCCAAAATACTCAGTCTCCAGCAAATACTCAGGACAGATAAATTAAAATCAATTTGAAGTTTCTGTCCAAAATTGGGAATTTGTAAAAGTACATAAGAACGGCCATAGTGGGTCAGATCAAAGATCCATCTAGCCCAGTATCCTGTCTTCCCACAGTGGCCAATGTCAGGTGACCCAGAGGGAGTGAACAAAACAGGTAATGATCAAGTGATCCATCCCGTCACCCATTCCCAGCTTCTGGCAAATAGAGGCTAGGGACACCATCTCTGCCCATCCTGGCTAATAGCCACTGAAAGTGTTGAAGACTCTTCAGATAGTAAAAGAACAAAACAAACAAAAAATAGCTTATTTTTCAAGCTCCCTACAAATGTGTTCCACATCACATTTGGTCAGCATATTGTTAGTGGCAGAAGACCACACATGAGAAATTTCAAGTAAGCTGGTTAGTTTTGGCAAAGTTGTGGCAGTGGGATTCAAAATTGGGTTTATACTGGAAAGGCTGCCTAGCTTAAAGCATTCCTGCTTTGCTTGGTATGTTAGAAACCATGGCAGAGTTCTAAAACCAAGCAGGGGCTGTATAGACCTGTGAGTCTAGCACACCAATGAATAACTTCTCTAGTTATGTCCAAAGTACTAGAAGGCCTGAAATGTCTACAAAATGCTGATGACAAAGCTTTCTTATATTTTTATTTGACAATGAGTAGCTTCCAAAATAAAATAATCTACCATATCTCATCAGAATGCCAAGTGTGGAGGTCACCAAAATCTAAAGTTTTAGGCCTTGCTGTTATGGAGTTACAACATGACAAGAAAATTCACAAAGAATTTTCCAATCTAGGAAATCATTGAAATATTTACTCTCCTCTCCAAACATCTTTGCCAATTCACTCCCAATTTGACACCCATCATCTCTCTAATTTCTGACTTTGCATTCCAGTTCATAGTCTGTCAATACTTTCACTTTTCCTGAGCATTTTAGAGGAGTAGCCATAGTTGCCTTTAAAAGAGGGAAAGGCTATGGAGAAGACCGTCCACATTTATGAGGCCTGATTCGGGACCTTGTTTGAAAGAGTCCCTCAGGTGTGACAGTTTGCCCTGTGTATGCTATATTAGCTGATTAATTGTATTTGATGCTGCTGTAAGATTTTAATGTCGTTTTGACTTTTTCAGAACCTGAGGCGGGAGAGGTGTCCCCCCCAGTGGGAGCTGGTGTGAACAGCAACAGCTGGACCTTTAAATATGGACCTGGCAATCCCAAACAAGCTGGTCCCGGTGAGTTGCCAGACAAATTCATTATCCCGGGATCTCCTGCAATCATCTCCATCCGGCAGGAACCACCAAACAGCCAAACTGACAAAAGTGACTTCATAACCTTTGGCAAGAAGGAGGAGACCAAGAAAAAGAAGAAAAAGAAGAAGGGAAACAAGACTCAGGAGAAAAAAGAAAAGGGGAACAGCACCACTGACAACAGTGACCAGTGAGGGGTTTATACTGTCAGAACCCACTTAGCCATTTTTTTTAATATTGGCAGATCTCTCCTATGTAGCAACTCCCAACTTCTTCCTACTGTTAACAAATTTCCTGTATATATAGACTTCAGAAATCAGCAGGAAGTTCACAGTGTCTATCTAGATTGCTTAACAGGTTTTGTCTTGAAAGCTTTATTAAGTCTGGTGTTAACTTTTTTTCTCCACTCTGGCTTGTTTTCAGACTCTAAAAAGCAGACACAAGTTTCCTTTCTCCTACGCCGAAAAGGAGAATCTTCACAGTACAGCCAGTGAGAGGTTGGACTCTCTGCATTGTGATTCCTGTGATCCTGTCTTGATGACACTTACAGGACAAGTTTAAAAGTTTTAATATTGTGCACCCTGTGTCTGATTGGAAACATTTGTGTGCAGATGTGAGCTAGGTGATACAAGATCAGATTATAATTGCAAGAAGAGCTGGTAAAATATGAACAACAAAGGAAACACCTAATGAATGTAGTGGTCAGAGATGTTCAGGCTGGGGAGAAAATGTCTCAAAGGAGATGACCAGATTTTTTGAATATAGATACTAGGTGTGTGGAATACTGAGGCTTTTGCATGACGTATTGTACACACTCCAGCAAAGAAAAGCTCACATTTACAGCTCTTTAAGATACCATAAAGTATAACTCTCACCAAACCATTGGCTATATTGTCATTATAAGTCCTGAGTATCCTAGCAAGGATGTCCCTCAAAGTGGGACAACAAGGGATGGGCTGACATCTAGGGAACGTAACTGACTGTGATGTTTCCTGTGCATCCCTGTTTCCAGTCTATTTAACATTCTTTTGCACTTAATGTCTCTGAAAAGGTCAGAGTATTTTCCACAACAGATATGCAAAAGTGAGAAAAAAGAAACACATTATCTATGCTTTTTGTTATTTGATATATTTATTTATAAAGAAAATATAGCTGTAAATGTTAAAGAAATATGATGCCCTTTAACCCAAACATAAGTCGATCTACAGCTACTAGAAATTATAATTGCTGCTATAAAAGTGCTTTAGAGAAAATGCCTGAAACACCTGTATTATATCGGCCACTTGCCAATCACAGCTTTATTCTGTTGGGTCACTCGGGCGCTGCCTCTTGCATGTATTAATAAATACAAGAATATAATTTTTTTGCATTAATCTGCACTTTGAATACACATTTGCAAACAAACTGTCCTAATATAAAGAAGCAGAAGCAAACTATTTCTCACACAAGATCTATTAACCTGCTAGCTCTGTGCAGTGTCTTGGTGTTATCTCCCACACAACCTTTTTTGGTTTTAGTTTTACTTTTCAATGAGGTTATGAATTGCTGACCCTATTAACACTCATTATGTAAAATTGAAGTACTGTATGTAAGCTGTATGCTCTTATAAGAATCCTAAAATATTTATTCTGTGCTTGTGTATGTGAATGTCAATGGAACTATTATCTAGAGTGGACTTTAAGCTTTATTGTTGAATGTAAATCCATTCTTTCTTTTTTGTACACTTGTGGAAAAGTGGAGTAGTGTTAATTTTTTAAGCTACTGTTGGTTATCGGTTTTTGTGTATGAAACACAAGTAAAATATCTTTCTTAAATCAAGCAATCAGTGACTCAAGGGCTTTTATTTGTGGATGATTATAAAGCAACAGCTCTGGTAACTGCGAAAAGCTAAGACTACAACTGGTGTATTGATTGTATCATTTGGTATCAGTGTTTGGGCATAGACCAATATATGTATTTTTAAACAGAATGTAACGCTACAAGGAATTCTAAAGAGATGCTTAGAGTATTTTACATTCACAAAGTAAAGCTCAAGGTGTCCTATGAACCTGAGCTCTATGAGATACCACACTGTTCTTAAAATTTCTAATGCTCACTGTAATCTAGGATCAAAGAGAACATCTTTGTTCCTTGTGACATGTCTGATAAGCTTTAAATTTCCAAACTGCAGAGAGTTCAGAGCTGGTCAGTTACTACTGAGTTAAAAAACCTGCCAGTCTTTGAAAACCACAGAAGGTAAAAAATCTGATTCAAAGGATTTCATAGCTCAAAGAATGAATTTTATGAAGCACCAGAGGTACCCTGTAGTCCAAGAAATAGGGGTCTGTTTAGATTCGTTTTTATTTGTGGCTATCAGTCTTGTGCCATTGGCAAAGAAGAAATACTACTCATGAAAGAAACTCATCCTTGACTCCAAGCTGCATACACAGAGGCGGCTCTAGGGATTTTGCCACCCCAAGCACACCAGGCAGGCTGCCTCCGGCGGTTTGCCTGCGGAGGGTCCACCGAAGTCACGGGACCAGCGGACCCTCTGCAGGCAAACCGCTGGAGACAGCCTGCCTGCCACCCTTGCAGCGCCAGCAGAGTGCCCCCCACGGCTTGCCGCCCCAAGCATGCGCTTGGCGTGCTGGGGCCTGGAACCACCCCTGTGCATACAACAATCTTCAGAAGTTCAAGAGCCAAGGTGCATGTGCCAAGGCTTGGGGCTTCAGCACTCAGGGAAGGGAGATCTTGGGGCTTCAGCCCTGGGGGAAGGCGCCTGCCAGGGCTTGGGGTTTCAGCCCTGTGTGTGTGTATTGGGGGGGGGGTCTCAGGACTTCTGCCCCACATGAGGCACCTGCTGGTGCCCAGCGCTTCAGCCGTGCTGTGTGGGGGGGTGTCTCAGGGTTTTTGCCCCACAGGAGGTGCCTGTCTGGGCTCAGGGCTTCAGTCCCGCTCCTGCAGAAGCCCTGAGCCCTGATAGGCATGGCCTCTGGGGTTGAAGCCCCTCCCCTCCCTCTGCTGGGCAGAAGCCAGAAGTGAGGTGTGGGGTGGGGCACATGGGATCACATGCCCCTCCCCAGATTTTTGCGAGAATTTGCTGGCCCTGCTTAGTGACATGGTGCTCCTGGGTTCCCTCTATGCATGGCAGCTGCTGGAGCTGACAAGCTGGGAGCTGCAGCCATGGGGAGAGGCAAACAGCTGGGAGCTGCAGGGAGAGAGAGAGAGAGAGAGAGAGAGAGAGAGAGAGAGTGTGTGTGAAGCTGTTGGGGGGGGCATGAGACTTTAAATTGTGCCCCTCCACTTTCAGCAGACACCAGTCATCTCTGGCAGAATCCCCAGCCCCACCACAGTGCAGAAGCCCCAAGCTCCTCCCCCCACAGTCTTGTCGGTGGAGAATTGGGGTGGTGGTGGGGCTCCATAAGCTACATTTTAACTGTAAAATAGCTGCATACAGCTCAGGGGCCACGGTTTGACCACCCATGATGTAGAATACTCTCTCGGGGAAGACATAGAGGGCCTGAAAAAAAGCCCAGGAGAGTATACTTTATTAATTTTGCATTAGCAGAAGAATGAATAAAATATTCTTCCAGATAATTGCTTGAACATTTGACAATACACTTAATTTTTCAACTCTGAACTCTTAGTTTCAGTTTATAATACTGACATATCAAAAGTGAAATGTGGTAATTTGGCACAACTGGCATTCTTGGTCCAAGTAAATGTCCAGGACTGCAGTAGCAGTGGGATTCTACAGCACAGAACTGGGATGATTTTGCAGAGCTGTGGGTTTGAGTCTAGTACTTGGATAACACACAGATTATGCAGAGCAGGGTTGAGGACTTTTATTTAAACACTATATAACCACTATTTAAACACTATAGAACAAACAAACCAATGGATAAGACAAGAATAAGACCCATAGCAATCAAAGAACAAGCAAATGTCTTTCTTTTCCCTCCCATTAACATATTAACAATTTCTCAAACAAAACACAGCTGAACTTTCTGAGTCCATGTTACAATGCCATATTTTTTAAGACAAGTAGGCTTGAAGAAAATCTCACAACTGAAGTAGTTCATTGTTCTCTGCCCCACTGCTCTAAACAGCAACCATTGTCTCTGTGGACGTTGCTTTTCATGCTGCCTGTAGGGTTTTATGGGACCAGTGATCGAAGGTGAAACATGTCTTCATTAAGCTGTTTTATATTTACATCACAACTTTATAAAAAGCTATCTCTAGTACAGCATTTTAGATTAGACTTCTAAAACAGCCTGTTGTAATTTCTTCCTGATTTGCATTTGGTCCATGTCAAATAAGAGTGGACAATTTCAAAGAATTCTATGCATCACGTGCAAGAGGAAGACCTGAAACTCAGTTTCCCAAATCTATGTGACACTCCATTACTGAATTAATTGTAGTTAGATTTGACACATTGGTATCTCTCTAAAGCTTCTTCTCCCCCCACCCCCTGCCCTCGGTGTATCTGAAAAAATATCTCCATTTTTGAACATTTAAAGAATGCTAATAGACTCCTTCCCCCTGAAGATAAAGTACCTTCTTAGAACAATGCCTAATAGTGCATGACAAACTGAGTACAATTCATGTAGGATATCTGCATTTCCTCCCACCTCCCAAAATCCAACTACCATCTTTCCCTTACATAAGTAGAACTTCCCATCATCAACTTGGGTCATGGCCATCACAGTGTTGCCATCTGTGTAGGTCAAGACCTTGGGGATAGTGATTTCTGCCCTCTCATGTCTGAGATAAGATCTGAACAACATTTCTTCCTTCATCCCATTCCCTCCTACCAACAGTTTTCTGAGTGTACTGCAGACATATAGGAGAGGCTTCAATGGCCTGATCCCTAATAAGTTAATAGATTTCTTGTTTCTGCTGCCATTCACGCATTAAAGAAATAGTGGCTACTCCTAGACTCATAACCCTTAACCATTTTAAGAAAGTTACAAGAATCCCATATTTCTGTAAACCTCCCATAAATAATGTGCAGTTTGGTCAGAAGTATTACATTGATCGAATGCTTTGCTTTGACCAAGAAGACTATTTGAACATTCCCTTAGTCTCCTTCATAAATTCTCTGAATAAAAAACTAAAAAAGAATAAACAGACGATTGATTGGTATTGTGGTTTCATCAGCTGGAATGCAATCACCTACAGAAGCATAGTTATCAACACTATTGGGCACAGTATGCTTCAGCAGCCACAGTATGAGGGACCATAAATATGGAGCCATTGATGCTATCAGCCATGCAGTAAATACATCATGTCTATGGCATAGCTATAAAATGCCTGGTAATGGTGGCTGGTAAACATAAGACACAAAAATATGAGGCAAGACAGCGTCCATCTTTCTCTGCAGGGAAAAGTGCACAGCTATTACAATGGACTACCGCTGCCCCTTCACATTCCTTGGCTATGCCTGTATAGTCGCTCTCATGTACATCACTATGGTACTGTGATGTTGCACTCCATATGTTCTATGGAAATATGCTTATGAGTGTGAATATGATGTAACTGGAATATGCTTTATGCAAAAGGTCTCGTAATGTATCATTATAAAGGTTATACTCTACTGAATATATTCCTTCTATTTGTATGCATGTATCATTCTTGTATATGAAGCTAGAAATATGAAGTATAACTCTGAGGTCCTATAGTAATTATGCAAAGTGTGGGCCATTAATGATGGTTTAGAATCTTGATGGTTCCCATTGACTAGGACAATTGGTTGTAGATGGTTTATTTACCTGCAAGCCTTCCTGTGTATGTGTGGGCCAGCCCCTGAGTAATGAAGAATGAGGTCTCACAGGACATGTCACATGATACTGGACTCCATATTAAATCTGGTACTTTTCCATTTGGAAGGAGGAGTGGGGACCCAGAGACACAAAAGATTCCCACTTTGTGCCAAAACTATAAAAGGGGGTGGAACAGAACAAAGGGGGCAGTCAAGAACAGGGGCGGCTCCAGGCATCAGCATGCCAAGCACGTACCTGGGGGGCAAGCCACTCGGGGGCACTCTGCCGGTCCCCGGGAGGGCAGGGACCTCCCACAGGCGTGAGGCCAAATCCGCAGGATGGGGGACTCCCGCAGGCAAGCGGCAGAAGGCAGCCTGACTGACGTGCTTGGGGCGGCAAAATACCTAGAGCCGCCCCTACTGCCTATGCTATCTACTCACTGGGAGTTTTGTGATTGACTTCAGAGGAAGCAGAGATGCAACATCACTGAGTCCAAGAATTCTGGACAGGGAGGTGAAGGGCCAAACTGAGATGCCTAAACTTAGGTGCCTAAATCCATATGTGGCAGTAAGACAGGATAGATAGAGAAGGTGTCTACTGGCATGGACAACGTAAGGTTTAATAAAAAGATTTGCTCAAGACACTATTTCCAGACTCAGTAAATGAAGGCTGCAAGTCCCGCGGCCCCGCTACCCCATCCGGGGTGCGGCAAGTCCGTGGCTCCGCTCCTTCGGCCGGAGCGCTGCAAAACCCGCAGCCCCGCTCCCCCGGCCGGAGCCCCGCGCAACCCCGCTCCCCCGGCCGGAGCGCGGCAAGTCCCTTGGCCCCACTCTACCGTCTGGAGCCCCGCAACCCCGCGGCCCCAATCCCCCGGCCCAAGCTTCGCAAGTTCCGCAGCCCCCCCCCTCCCAGCCGGAGCTCCGCGGCCCTGCTCCTCCAGCCAGAGCGCGGCAAATCCCGTGGCCCAGTTCTCCCAGCTGGAGCACGGCAAGTCCCATGGCCTCGCTACCCTGGCCGGAGCGCGGCAATTCGAAGTGCCGGCGAAGACTTGGAGCGCCACCCATCAAATGTCTCCCACTGCACTTGGCACTCGGTTCATTGTGATGTGGGGATCAGTAGAATCAGAACATTCAAACCTCGTTACCACCTGGGAATACTAGTTCTTTGCTACGTTCAACCTCCTCTGTCTGCTGCTTGTAGGCACACCACAGTGCCCCATCCCAAGAGCCAAGGTACCTCTCCAGAGACACCCCAAATCCCCCCAGTTAGCTAGGCGGGGTCTCCGCGAGGATACACTCATACTCCCATTCGAACAGACTGGATTAGGTGTGTCTGAACCAGTGTAAATAAAATAAGACCCAAGCACACCACTATGCATCCCAGTTTGGGATAGGGAATTGTTTGATGTCTTGAAAGTTTGTGCAAAATGGGACAACTGGTCCCCATGCGGCTGAATGCTGGTGGTAATTCTGGAGCAGGTGTATAGCAGTTAGGGAGTGTATTGGGAATCAGAGCAGAGTCTCATGGGGTTGCTGCAGGGTGGCTGGCAAGATGAAGCAGAGGCTTAGGCTGTGTTTTGGCAGATGCTGGAGATCAGGAAGGGACCGATGTGAGGGGCAAATTGCCCGACCTACACCAGCTGCAGCTACCCCTGCCTCTGAAACAACTGGTGCTGGCCACTGATGGACCTTGATCCAGGCCTGGCAATGCCTATGTTTCCTCGCCTGCTCTGGACACTTATATAGAGCCACCCCGGTCAACAACACCCCTGCTTTTCACCTAAGATGTCTGCTGGAACCAGGGCCGGCTCCAGGCCCCAGCGCGCCAAGCGCGTGCTTGGGGCTGCATGCCGTGGGGGATGCTCTGCCAGTTGCCAGGAGGGCGGCAGGCTGCTCCAGTGGACCTCCCGCAGAAGTCCCTGCGGAGGGTCCGCTGGTCCCGCGGCTCTGGTGGAGCATCCACAGGCATGCCTGCGGGAGGTCCACTGGAGCCGGGGGACCAGCGGACCCTCTGCAGGGACACCTGCGGGAGGTCCATTGGAGCTGCGGGACCGACGAGCGGCAGAGTACCCCCCGCGGCATGCCGCCGTGCTTGGGGCAGTGAAATGGCTAGAGCTGGCCATGGCTGGAACTAACAAGGACTGTACCAGGGGAAAGGATTGAGTTCAGACTAGGAAGGAGTCTAGTCTGTGAAAGAAACTTATTGGAACATCTCTGATAGGCGTCGCCGCCAAAATGCTGCCGACAAGCATCATCATCCAGAGGCATTTTGGCAGTGACACCTCTGGATGATGATGCTTGTCAGCGGCATTTGGCAAATGCTCGTCCGCTGGCCTGTATGCGGGCACACACAGAGGCGCCGGTGGGCATCATGGCACCCGTGGGCACCGCGTTGGGGACTACTGATATAGATCATTGTTGCAACCAGTGTTACATATTTGCAGCAAATATTGTACAAAGATTGTCAAGTGAGATGTCTATGAAAAGGCCATGATTTGCTGGTTATAATTATACTATCTGTATGCATGTATCATTTTTGTATTTGAAGTTATAAGTATTGGCTCTATACCTGGATTTCAAATGTGTGCTCCTGGGATAATGCCCACAAGGTAATTAGCCAGCACATCTTGAAGGGATTGCTCAAATTGAGTAGCCCATCAAATGAATATTTAACTGACAATGGACCATGGGAGACGCCCATCTACACTTGATGGAATTTCCTGCTGTGACTAGGTGAAATGCATGGACATGGGACTTACTCATGTGACTCCAAACTCCATCCTGTTGCTGTAATTTTCCACAGTAAGAACAATGGGATGCCCTCCACATGGCAAAAGCTATAAAAGGCCCTGGAAACACCTCCATTTTGGTCTTCAATCCTGCTTCTTACCTTCAGTTTGCTAGAAACTGAAGCTCTGAACAAAGGACTGACCCATCCAAGCTGTGGATGTATTCCAGAGACTTGACTTAAGCCAGCAGTTTATTCTATCACTGCTACAAACCTGAACCAAGAACTTTGCAATTACTGTATGTATTTGATTCCTTTAACCAATTTTACCTCTCACCTTTCTTTCTTCCTTTTTATGAATAAACCTTTAGATTTTAGATACTAAAGGATTGGCACTTGCATGATTTTTGGGTAAGATTTGTTATATATTGACCTGAGTGTGTGGCTGGTACTTTGGGATCAGAAGAACCTATTATTTGATGAGACTGTTTGTAAAGAACCACTCATCTCTGAATCCATTGTTTTTGGTGGTGATATAAGAACTGGAATGCCTGAGGAAATTCCCTTATGTCTTGTTAGCCAGTGTGGTAAAACAGAAGTTTATTTTTGTTGCTGGTTTGGTATATCCTCTGGGATATTAGCCACCGGTCTTGGGGTGTATCTGCCCTATTTCTCAGCAAGTTGTCCTGAATTTGGCATCCTCAGTTGTGACCCACTAAGATACGGTTACAGCTGCACTGGAAGAGGGGGTGAAGGGTAGAAACATCAGGTGGCTTAATGCCACTTCCCCCACACACACACTCCGGCACCCTCCCCGCACCCAATGCTGGGGTTTGCTAGAAGCTGAACTGGCATAAGTTAGAGCAGCCTAAAGGAAACTTGAAAAAGTTGCTCCACGGGCTAGAATCACAAATGTGCATCATGTTCAATTACCGCCCTGATATGATGCCACTACTCATCTTGGAATGTTCCCTAAACTGAGGGTCGCGGGGAGCAGGAGGGACTGGTTTATAGGTGGATATGGCAGCCCCAATCCTGTTGAGGAGTTCCCTTTGCTAAAAGAATCCTTAGCCAATATCTTAAGGTAGCTTCAGGTTCCCTTTGCACTGCTGAAGTGACAGAAAGAATTAACAGCTATTAGAATCTGCCTCATTAATTATGCATGTTGTGCCACCCAATGGAAACTGGACAAGCTATTACAGTTATTACAGTACATTAACCACAAACACCCTGCATTTTAATATTGTAGTAGGTCTTCCTATAATGATACAAATTCACCTAATTTTTTTGGGACTCTGACTTCCAAAAGTGGTTAGTCTATGGTCCCACTGTCGGAGAAACCAATTACATTAAAAAAAACAAATCAAAACAAACTAACAAAAAAACCCACCAACAACACTTTCAAACACCTGCTGCCTGTGAAGGTCTGTATCAGAAAATGGAATGTAGCCATCCATATGTGTGATGAGAGCAGCTGTGAATTGGATAAAACTCCTAGACTGAGAACAGTCACAGACATTACCTGCCACTCTTTGAAACTGGCAGGGCACAGCAGAGCCCTGAAATGCTCCCATGCCAGGATTGGGGGGGCAGTTGGCATAGGAGCTGGCTACTCCAAATGTATGTCATCTGAGAGTTCCCACACACTAGGGGAATCCTCAGCTGGCCAATTAGGACCACATTCTGGCCACTTGTGCCATCTGAATAGTGGGAAGGGCAGGGGACGGGGGAACAGAGGGATCAAAGCTGGTCTTATGATCTTTTATTAGCAAGGAGGAGCATGCAGGTGTTGTGTGGACAGGTCCAGCTGTAGTGTTAGAAAATCATATAGTTTTAAAAAGTTTTCACAGATCAATCTGAAAGCACAGAATGCACTCATTTCTCAGAGGGCTGAACTGCTCTGCCTATAGATCCTCTGCCTATGGACCCTGGGTTGGACAAGCTCTAATAAATAGACAGCCTGTATTTTCTGCGAACTTGTCAGCTATATTGTTACCCAGAGCTGAGGAAGACCTCTGCCTAAGTTCGAAACCTTGCCACTTTCATCAACAGAAGTTGATGCAATAAAAGAGATTTCCTCACCCACCTTGTCTCTCAGACAGGTCCGGCTCTAGGCACCAGCTTAGCAAGCAGGTGCTTGGGGCGGCCACTCTGGAGAGGGGTGGCACGTTCAGGTATTCCGCGGCAATTCGGTGGAGGGTCCCTCACTCCCGCTTGGAGCGAAGGACCTCCGGCTGAATTGCTGGCGGTCGTGATCGCATCTTTTTTTTTTTTGGCTGCTTGGGGCGGCAAAACCCCTGAAGCCGGCCCTTCTCTCAGATACACAGTTAGGCTGATTGTAGCTGTCGCTGACCTTTGAATTATATTGCTCCCACTGTTTATACCCAAACAAAGCTACAGCATGATCAGGTGTCTCTACTTAATCCCATATTGTGAACTGTGCAGGACTCCCACAGTGAACATGCCACACAAAATTACATAGACCACTGTGTTCATTAGTGTTTTACTGCACATAGGCTGACATAAATCGTATTCTGAATAAATCAACATATAAGTAACTGAACACTGCAATTATCAATTCATCAGCTCATTCTACTAAAGCATGTGGCTTTACAATCTGAGCAGGGTTGATGCTGCAGTTAGCGATGCTCTGGATGCTTTGCAAAGTAAAAGCCCTATAGCAAGCAAGTTCACTTTAAAGCGCTTGGTGCCACAAGGTCTACGTGAACCACAGTTTGTATAAAATAATAAAGAGCACACAAGGTCAAAGTAACTACCTGAAGCCTATGAACTATACTCTAATACAGCCACCCTATCCAAGCCATGTAGAAACAATTCTGATCTCAGTGCTGTATTTAAAGCTTTATTGACACTAAACTCTAGAGATTAGACCTGGAGGAATCACAGTAAAATCACTAAAACCCAACCACTCTTAAGTCTATACGGGAATGAGCAGTGGGTACAGAAGGAGAAACTCTGTTCGCTTTTCTTCTTGCCCTGCCCTGAAGTATCTGACTCCTCTCCTTCCTCACTCCCCACCCACCCATCCCCTCATTGCAGATTCTGTTTCAGGGATGCATCATTTAAAGTGGTGAATGAACAGCCAGTTGTTTTAATCCCATGGCCTGTGTTTCCAATTCAGATATTTGGGGGCAGCGGGGGTGGGGGGTGTCATAAACAGATAGTTAAGGGTTAATGTCTCTTTTACCTGTAAAGGGTTAACAAGCTCAGTGAACCTGGCTGACACCTGACCAGAGGACCAATTGGGGGACAAAATACTTTCAAATCTTGGTGGAGGGAAGTCTTTTTTGGGCTTTTTGGGTTGTTCTTTGTTCTCTCTTGGGATTAAGAGGAACCAGACATGCAACCAGGTTTCTCCAACCTTTCTGAAACAGTCTCTCATGTTCTAACTAGTAAGTACTAGATAGAAGGCGAATTAGTCTTTATAGTTGTTTTCTTGATTTGCAAATGTGTATTTTGCTGGAAGGATAATTTACCTCTGTTTGCTGTAACTTATACTTAGGCTAGGGGGAGGGAGTCTCTCTGGGCTATGTAAAGCTGATACCCTTTAAACATTTCCCATCTTGATTTTACAGAGATAATTTTTACTTTTTCTTTCTTTAATTAAAGCTTTTCTTTTTAAGAACCTGATTGATTTTTTTATTCTTATGTCAGACCCAAGGGGAGTGGGTCTGAACTCACCAGGGAGTGGTGGGGGGAGAAAAGGGGGAGGAAGAGGTTAATTCCTCTCTGTTTTAGGATCCAAGGAGTTTGGATCAGTGTACCTCTCAGGGAAAGTCTGGGAGGGGGAAGGCAGAGGGAAAGGTTAATTCCTCCCTGTTTTAGGATCCACGGAGTCTGGATCAGTGTCTCTCTCAGGGAGAGTCTGGGATGGGGAGAGAAGAGGGGGAAAGGTTAGTTCCTGTCTGTTTTAGGAGCCAAGGAGTTTGGATCAGTGTATACCTCAGGGTTCCCCAGGGAAGGTTTCTGGGGGACAGAAAGTGTACCAAACACCATATTTTGGTTGGTGGCAGCGTTATCAGATCTAAGCTAGGAATTAAGTTTAGAGGGATACATGCAGGTCCCCACTTTCTGGATGCTAAAGTTAAAAGTGGGAATCAGACCTTGACGGGGGAATTCCAGTGTTCTCTCCTATGGGCACCCTGTTCTGAGCCCCACTCATCCTCCTGCAGGGACCCCATGTATGCCTCAGCTAGGATGTCTCCCCGCTCTCTTACCCACAGAGTGTATGGGCAGTGCCACCAGAAGGGGAGTTCTTGACAGAATTCCCTGCACTTTTCTGTACAGGAACAGACTCCCCATGTGCCTAGTTGTAACACCATTTATGGAGGCATGGCTGCACCAAATTTCAGTGGTGTTGCAACTTTGTGTGCCTGATCATAATGCCATGAATTAAGATTTGACCCAGCTGCTCCTCTGTTTGTATGGAGGTGTGACCAGGTCGAATTTAAGTGGCACCATGACCACGCAGCTGGAACAATTCTCTGGACTGATTTGGCAGTAGCTGTGCTTATTAAATACGGGATCACTGCTTCTAAATGTCCAGGCGATAACTACCCAGGCTCCGTGATCTATGCAAATGTAAGGAAGTACAGAAACATTGGGGAGGGATGTTCACCCCTTGCCAGACTCTCATTATTAGCACCTATCATGGTTCTCACCATTTTAAAAAGTAGAATGCATAAGGGCATGGTGTGGGCAGAGGAAGGGGAAGAAGAGCCCCATAACTTCCCTCCAGCAGTATCCTCAACTCCCTTCCACACCCATTCCCAACAGGGGTTCATAAACTTTAAGGCCAGAATGGACTTTTGTGATCATCTAGTCTGACCTCTTATATAACACAGGCCAGAGACCCTCACCCAGTAATAGCTGCATCAAACCTATAACCTCTGATTGACTGAAAGGTCTAGCAGGCCAGCTCTTAAGAAAGCAGCAGCTCACTGGTAGCTCAGTGCTCATGCCACCATTGTGACTGCCCCTGTGTTACCTTGTTCTTGCAGCTTCTGCTTTGTACCCAGCCTTGCATCAGTCCTGCCTCTGCCTTGAACCCTTGCTTACCTGTTACCCCTGCTTGCTTCAGTTCCTGATCTCCAGCTTGGCCTATGGCTCTGACTTCTGACTACAGACTCTGGTATCCAGTTCCTGCCTTCCAGTTTGACCCTGGGCACCTTCAACTCTGCTCACCTCAGAGTCGAAGATTCAGCTGTCTGACAAATTTGATGGACATTAAGACAAATTTCAGAGATTCCAGAAGCAATGTCAGCTTCTGTTCTTACTAGGCCCTCCATTATTCCCCATGAGCCAGGCCTGTGTGGGGCTCATCTGGAGAGTCCTTGGCCTGGGCTTCTCCTCTCCTGGAACAGTCCAGTGCCCTCTTGCGACACTTAGAATAATTGATTCAAGCCATGTCAATTATCTTTGACAACCTCAACTGCACACAGACTACTGAGACAACTCTTCAGGCCTTATGGCTGGGATCCTGGCACATTGCCAAGTATGTCACCAAATTTTACTGTTTGGCTTCTGATGCCAGATGGAATGAGTGGCACAGTATCACCATTTCTGCCTGGGGTTAAAGGAGAATGTGACACTGGCAGGCCAGATGCCAGCTCTTGCCCCGGCTGCAGGCTTTAGCTAAGAACTGAGAACCTCGTAGATGGAGACCAGAGAGGGTCTTCTGTATGTTAGTTTTACTCAAAATAGGTATTAGGGTTATAAGAATGTATTTAGTGTTTAGACGCTATGAAATGCTTGTATGTTGCTGCATGCATTAATAGTAGCTATATCTCATGTTATAAGGTAATATTTAAGTGTTTGCTATGTAACTGTAAAAGTGTGTTGCTCTGAAACTGTAAACCCCCACAGTCAGGAAAGAAATGTTACCAACTGTGAAATACTAGTTTGCCACAAGTGGTGTCATCTCCTGCCCAACAAAAGAATAATAGACACCAGACAAACCATTCTGGAACATCAGAGGACAAAAGACTTTCTTGATTACTCCCCTCCATACCCATGAAGAGGAGACATACACGTGAACTTGTCCCATCAGTCTGGAACTCTGGAGGAAGGGAATAAAAATCCCAGACAAGAGGAAACTACATATTTTGGGCTATTTGAATTCTGAAAGGCCAAAGACTCTAAACAGAAGCCAGAGATCCCCAGGGGCTACCTCCTAGGTCTGCTCTGAAAGACATTTTGAATTGACAGATCACTGCAACTTTGTCACTCTTAGCTTTAGATGGTAACTCATTGGTGTGTCTGTGTTTGCTTGCTTTGACCTGTAAATAACTCTTATTCCTTTTTCCTACTTAATAACCATTTAGATAGTTTCAAGTATCAGGGGACAGCCATGTTAGCCTGTATTCACAAAAACAACAAGGAGTCCGGTGGCATCTTAACGACTAACAGGTTTATTTGGGCATAAGCTTTTGTGGGTAAAAAAATCTATGCCTTCTTCAGATGCATGGGTTTTTTACCCATGAAAGCTTATGCCCAAATAAATCTGTTAGTCTTTAAGGTGCCACAGGACTCCTTGTTGTTTTTATTTAGATAGTTTGTTACAGGATTGGCTACAGGTGTTGTCTTTGGTGTAAGATCTACAGTACCGGTTGATCTGGAGGTAAGTGATGGTCTGTTGGGACTGGAAGCAACCTGAATGTGATGGATTTTTGGTGTACGTGACCAGTTATCCATAAATCCAGTTTGTCTGGGTGACAAGATAGACTGGAGAGCCTAAAGGGACTGTCTATGACTCCATGTGAGAATGTTATAGTGATCCATGACTTCACATTTTTTACTGACTTGGTAAAATCTAATTATAGAACACACCACCACTTTGGGTTGTCTGTTTTTGACAGTCTGCCCTGAGGTAGGCACTCAGGTTATGATCCACTCTAAATAGTGTGACAGAGGATATAAAAGATGCCTGTGCGCTAGTGGAGCCTCTGTCCAGTTTGAACGATCTGATTGACTTGTGCATCCAAATTGATGATGGCCTCACAGATTGGCCCTGACAAGTCTCCAGAGGTCATCAGTCACCCTGCCCACAACACCCCAATTCTGTGGGTGTTGGTTGGCTCAGAGTCCTTGCAAAGCAGCCAGGTATGCCTGAATCTCTCCACTTTTCGCCATGGGCCTGGTACCCTGCTACTCCTCTTCTCCCCGAGGCCCCTCCCCACAGCCAGAAGTTGGAGCCCGGCCCAGGTAAGAGTGGCCTGGAGAGACCAGTCAGCTATGGGGAGCCGCAGGCCCTTCACCTGCCCAGGGGAGCCGATGGCAGCCCTCAGCCCGTGTCCCTGCCCTCTGTGCCCTCTACCCAGGGCAGAAGGTGGGGCTGTGATTCCCCACAGCTGCCCAGCTGCGACTCTTCGGCCCCTGAGGTCCCATCCCCAGGCCAGGCTGGAAGCCAGAGACGGATCAGGGTAAGCTCTGAGCAGACAGCTGTGTGGAGCTATGGACCATCCACCTGCCCTGGGTAAGGGACCCAGGGAGCAGGGACATAGGCCAGGGACTGCTTTTGGCCCACCCTCCCCCACCAGGCAGGTTGAGGGGCCTAGATTCCCCAGCCCAGCTCTGGCTTCCAGCTTGGCTGGGGAGCAGGACCTCAAGGGGAGACAAGGTGCAGGGGCACGGCCACGGAGGGGATGGGGCCTCATGGCTGCCCCACTTTTAGGAAGAGTTGATTGTCCCTGCCTCTCTCAGCTCTGTTGTGGAATAGAGTTCAGTTTATATGGTCCCCAGAATTTGAAACAGAGATTTCCCACAGCACCCATCTTGACCCACCCAGACCCTGCTAAACCATTTATGATGGAGGCAATCATGTTAATCTATGTGTCTGAGAATTCTTCAGCACTTCGATCATCAAGTTGCACCACTGATTGTTTGAAAGACTTCCTGTTTCGGATGTACTTAAAAAGGTTTATGCTGTTAGTTTTTGAGTCTTTGGCTAGTTGCTCTTCAAATTCTTTTTTGACCTGCCTAATTATACTTTTATATTTGAGTTGCCAGATTTTATGTGCCTTTTTATTTTCCTCAGTAGGATTTAACTTCCAATTTTTAAAGGATGCCTTTTTGCCTCTAACTACTTCTTTTACTTTGTGTTTTAGCCAAGGTAGTACTATTTTGGTCCTCTTACGATGTTTTTTAATTTGGGGGGTATATATTTAATTTGAGCAGCTATTAAGGTGTTTTTAAAAAGTTTCCATGCAACTCGCAGGGATTTTATGTTTGGGACTGTACCTTTTAATTTCTGTTTAATTAACTTCCTCATTTTTGTGTAGTTTTCCTTTCTGAAGTTAAGTGCTATGGAAGTAGACTTCTTTGGTGTTTTCCCTCCCACAAGGATGTTAAATTTAATTATAATAAGGTAGCTATTACCAAGCAGTTCAGCTATATTAATCTCTTAGTCCAGAACCTGTGCTCCACTTAAGACTCTCCTCTTGTGGCTTCCAGGACTTGCTGCTCCAAGAAGCAGTCATTTAAGATGTCAAGAAACTTTATTGCTGCATCTTGTTCTGAGGTGACATGCATCCACTCAATATCGGGATAGTTAAAATTCCCTTTAATACTGTGTTTTCTATTTTTGTAGCCTCTCTAATCTCCCTGAGCATTTCACATTCACCATCACCATGCTGGGCACGCGGTCAGTAGTATATCCCTACTGCTATAGCCTTATTATTCAAGCACTGAATTTCCATCCATCGAGATTCTATGATATGATTTGATTCATTTAAGATTTTTACTGTATTTGACGCTTTGCTTTCTTTCACATATAGTGCCACTCCCCCACCAGCATGAACTACTCTGTCATTTCTACATATTTTGTACTCTGGTATTACTGTGTGATTATCATTGTTTCACCAAGTTTCTTTGGTGCCTTTTATATCAATTTGCTCACTTAATATCAGGCACTCTAGTTCACTCATCTTAGTATTTAGACTTCTGGCATTTGTATACAAGCACTTATGAAATTTGTCACTTGTGTATGTGATGTAATGTCTGACCCCAAGTCAAGCCAGGACCCAGGTTTGAAACCCTATTGCTTTGCAATGTAGATGTAGCCCTGCCTGAGTCAGGCCCTGGCAGATCACCAAAAGTATCCCACAAGCCCATGGTCCTATTTCCTTTGTCCTCTCTATCCCAAGAATGTTCAATCAATGCCAGTGAAAGGAAGCAACCCCCATTGGTGCACTGCAGCAGCTCAGTGAGTCAGCATTAACCCTTCCATTCTCTTTTAACCATCAAGGTAAACACATCATCAGGGAGCCTTCTGTGTTTGCAGTGGAGACTGAATAGAAGAAGCCTTTTGCAAAGCATGCTGATTCATGGTCATGGGAGCACAACCAGATTTTGGTAAATCGCTGCTGTGAGGCCAGCAACACAGTATACTTCAGTGAGAGTAGGAGGATTGGCATGCATATCAGCAAATAGTGCAGAAGCTTGCAGAATTCCAAATTTACCAGACCAGTGACCAGTGCAGAGAGCAGATTAAGTAGCTCAAGACTGAGTACAGCAAAACCAGGGATCAGAACCATACCCCAGGCAACTTGTCAACATCATGCCAATTTTATGAGGAATTTGACCAGGTACTAGGCATTGCACTGAGCAGGGGCAGCTCCAGGACCCAGCATGCCAAGCATGTGCTTTGGGCGGCAAGCCGCGTGGGGGCGCTCTGCTGGTCACCACGAGGGCGGCAGGCAGGCTGCCTTCGGCAGCTTGCTTGCTGGAGGTCCCCATCCCGCGGATTCAGAGGCATATCTGCGGGAGGTCTGCCAAAGCTGCAGGACAAGCGTACCCTCCGCAGGCAAGCCACCAAAGGCAGCCTGCCTGCCGTGCTTGGGGCAGCAAAATGCCTAGAGCCACCCCTGGCTCTGAGCATGGTGCAACAGCCAACAGTGGTGCATGATGACCTTGTCTGCCCAGACGGCACCCTCCTGGACCCAGAATATAGCATGGGTACTTATGGTAGCCAGCAGCAGGTGTCAAGTGAGGGCAATGAAGTCACTGTTGCTGGAACTGGTCCCAGAGAAGGCTTTGGAGCAGGAGCGGCACATCCTGGAGCCATTCTTGGAAGAGCCATTTGATGACCCTCTGACTAGTAGCCCACTGAAAAGCTTGTAGCAAATATAGAAGGGACAAAAGCTGCCCCTGAGCCCAGACAGTTTCTGACTCCATTTCAATATTTACTAATACAGAAATGGGAGAGAGTTCTGCTCCATGAACAAATGCAAAAGTTATTAGAAGATGCAGGTAGAAGCATGTATCCACTAATGGCTGGTTGTATGCCTGTGCCTTGGTGTTCCCCCTGCCCCTCCCCCACAACATGTGGCATTCAGAATGATGAGTGGGAATTGCAAACTCTAAAAAATGGCTTGAAAGTGACTGTTTACTGGAAAGGCACAAATTTTTGCTAGGGCCATTCCTGTTTCTTAAAAATAACCACCGTACACTGCCAGGCCTGTAAGTATGCCACACTGTAACCACTCACCAATCTGTTGAGCCACCTGGAAACAGGAATTGGAGGTGGGGGGAGGTGGAAATGTGTTTCATTTACAAATCTAGTCCATTTCAGTGAAAGGTAGTCCATGCAGTCCATAGGTACAAAATCATTTGTCCCAAATACAACTGGGGTTTGAAATGTCCCAGAATGTGCTGGGAAGTGGGGATAAGGATGATGGCTGTGGAGTTGTGTGTGTTTGCAAGCAGCTAAACAGGCTAAGCCTTGTGGAAGCTAACACAGCATCCTGCTGATTCCCACGTGAGTTCTGATCTAATCCCAGGTGCTGGTAGCTGCAGACTTTATCTGAAGCAGGAACTCCAGATAGGTAGCCATATTTCAGGGACGGGCATATTTTCCAGGGCCACTTCAGTAGCTGACCAGCCCCCTCCACTCATAGATATGCTGTTCAGTCACTATGCATTTGAATACTTTGGCTGCATACACTGCAGGTGTAACCCTTCTACCAGGTTTAGCTGGCAGCAACAACGGCTGGGTTCAATATCTAACGAGTCCTCCTAATAATACAAAACAGAACCATCTCAAGCCTCCACCCAGGAATCTGGGAAAATTTAACGCCACTTCTGGGCACCTCTACGTCCCCTCTCACAAGCACTGAGTTTCTGTCTAACAAAGACCTTTCAATAAAGGGGAAAGGGAACCAAGCATTAGGTTGGGAAAACATCACAACCACATGCAAAAGGATGCAACTGTAAGCAAAACCAGTGCATTGGGCAGTGTCCTTTGCCTCAGTTTCCTACTTTGTGGTGGGAAAGGCCGACGAACAAATGCCCCTTTAATACATCACTGCCCTCTCCCTCAGCTGCATCCCACTTGCAGTTGGCTGTCCATGGTCAGCAAAGACCCAGAGTTCAGAGGTGTGTCTACAGAGGTTCACCTCTCACCCCAGAAAGAGGGAGGGAGAATGTCAAGCAATGTATCTGTGGTCACTGTGCACCTCTGCAACTGTCTGTTTGCCAGGGCTGCCCAGAGGATTCAGGGGGCCTGGGGTCTTTGGCGGCGGGGGGACCCCACTGCCAAATTGCCGTCAAAGACCTGGCACTTTGGCAGTGGGTCCTGGGGCGGAAGGATCCCCCGCCGTGGGTCTTCAGGGCACTTCGGTGGCAGGTCCCAGAGCGGAAGGATCCCCCACCGCTGAATTGCCACCAAAGACCTGGAGCGGAAGAAGGCCCCCGCGAGAGTTTTCCGGGGTCCTGGAATGAGTGAAGGACCCCATTCCAGGGGCCCCAAAAAACTCTCATGGAGGCCTGGGACAAATTGCCCCACTTGCCCCCCGCTGGTGGCTCTGCTGTTTGCTACTGCTGCTTTTCTCTGCTGCCACTGGTCGCTTGCTGACGCTGCATTTCTTCATCACATGCTTCCATTTGCTGCCACTGCTTGTCTCTGCTGCTGTTGAACACTCACTGCTGCTTCTGCAATGCTGTGTTCTGAGGTTCCACTGCTTAACCAAGGTCTTTAGTGATTGCAGACCATAGTGATTTTACTAGATAGCAGGGAACCTCATGGCTAGTACAGCCTCTACAGTGCCTTTTCTTTTACCAGTGTTTCAGCACCAGGTCTAAAACCTACCCTTATCAGTAATTCAATAACCACTGAAAAGAAACAGTGATTTTCAATTGAGTCTAATTAGCTGTCTTTAAATATTGAAGAGGAAGATGTCAAATGGTGTCTAGGACTTACTAAGTAGAGTCCCCACCCCCCTCTTCTGTCCATTGGGATTTGGCATCCCTACTCCCTGCTCAGTGAATAAAGTTCAGTTTAGGGTGACCCCTCAAACAGGGCAGGCTACATACAGTTCTTCTGCCCTTTGATCATTAAATAAGGATGGAAACATTTCATTACCCCTGCACTCAATACTAGAGTGATTTGTAACCTAACACCAGTCACAAGTGATCATTTTGGCCAAGTAGCTCCATCATGCTGCAGGCATGTCTATGTAAACACGGTCTGTTCCTAAAGTCTTCCCTAGATGTCAGTGGAGAGCTCATTCAGATCTTGCTTACACAGGTTGCCCACCAGCAGTTTTGGAATAACATCTCCCTTTGCCAATTGGGCACCACAAGAACCATTATGTCCTCCAAAACGTGGAAGGCCTGAAATGATAGAAAAAGCCTTTGTATCATCCCCCCACAACCCAAGTAATTCTGCAATTTTTAGAAATAAAAAAACAGCTTTGAATGTTTATCTTACCATTGGCTCTGCACTTCTTTTGCTGCAATTAACCTAGCTGTGTCCAGGGAGCTTCTGTGGTCTGAAGCATCCCTCCCTGAATATATGGAAGTTCAGTCTGGAAAAGTATCATTTTATGTCCTTGAAATGCCACAAGGATTTTTTTCTGTGCTTTTGCACTCATAGACACTGACTTCTACTCATGCCAGTGAGTGCTTGACCCCGCTCTGCCCTGGCCCCAGCCCCATTCCAACTCCTTCCCCAACTCCCCGCCCCGGCCCCAGCTTTTCCCAGCCTCCTCCCCTGAGTGTGCCACATTCCCACTCCTCCCACCTCCCTCCTAGCGCTTGCTATGCTGCCAAACAGCTGTTTGGTGGCAGCAAGCACTGGGAACTAGGCAGAGGATTGGGGATGCGGCGTGCTCAGGGGAGGAGGCAGAGGAGGAGGTGAGGTGGGGTGGGGAGGGGAGTTTGGCTGCCAGTGTGTGCAGAGCACCCACTAATTTTTCACCAAGGAACAGGATGACCCATCCCAATGGCAGGGCCTAAAGGGTAATATGATGGATAGAGTTGTTTTGTATGAACCAATATGTACAAGGTGAGGGGCAGCACCTTACTACGTAGTGGGGTTGTACCTTGCTACGCAGAGGGGTTGCACCTCAATACGTCAGGAGGGATGCGTAACTTGTTTGTACCTGCATCCCTGGGGCAGTGTCCTTGTCTGGCCTAGGGGTCATGGAAAGTCCCTCCACTGACTGAGCTGGTCCATTGTCAGGGAGCACATAAGTACTAGCTAGCAGCACCTTAGCAGCGCCTTGGATCTCTGATTCAGGGAGCTGGAGACTGTGTTTCTCTTTGACAATAAACCTGGCCCAGGTGCCTTCATACTTTACTAGAGCCTGTGATCATTGAGGAAAGGAAATGCGGTAGATATAATTTACCTAGATTTCAGTAAGGCGTTTGACACGGTTCCGCACGGGGAACTGTTAGTTAAATTGGAAAAGATGGGAATGAATATGAAAGTTGTAAGGTGGATAAGGAACTGGTTAAAGGGGAGACTCCAGAGGGTCGTATTGAAAGGTGAACTGTCAGGCTGGAAGGAGGTCACTAGTGGAGTCCCTCAAGGATCGGTTTTGGGACCGATCTTATTTAACCTTTTTATTACTGACCTTGGCACAAAGAGCGGGAATGTGCTAATAAAGTTTGCGGATGACACGAAGCTGGGGGTATTGCTAACACGGAGAAGGACAGGGATACTATTCAGGAAGATCTGAACCACCTTGTAAACTGGAGTAATAGAAATAGGATGAAATACAATAGTGAAAAGTGCAAGGTCATGCATTTAGGAATTAATAATAAGAATTTTGGATATACGTTGGGGGCGCATCAGTTGGAAGCGACGGAGGAGGAGAAGGACCTTGGGGTACTGGTTGATAGCAGGATGACTATTAGTCGCCAATGTGATACGGCTGTTAAAAAAGCAAATGCGATTTTGGGATGCATCAGGCAGGGTATTTCCTGCAAGGATAAGGAGGTGTTAGTACCGTTATATAAGGCGTTGGTGAGACCCCATCTGGAATACTGTGTGCAGTTCTGGTGTCCCATGTTCAAGAAGGATGAATTCAAACTGGAACAGGTTCAGAGACGGGCTACAAGGATGATCCGAGGAATGGAAAAACTGCCTTATGAAAGGAGACTCAAAGAGCTTGGCTTGTTTAGCCTGGCCAAAAGAAGGCTGCGGGGGGATATGCTTGCTCTATATAAATATATCAGGGGGGTTAACGTTAGGGAGGGAGAGGAATTATTTAAGTTTAGTACTAATGTAGGCACGAGGACAAATGGGTATAAAGTGGATATTAGGAAGTTTAGACTTGAAATTAGACGAAAGTTTCTAACCATTAGGGGAGTGAAGTTCTGGAACAGCCTTCCGAGGGAAGTAGTAGGGGCAAAAGACTTTCCTGGCTTTAAGACAAAGCTTGATAAGTATATGGAGGGGATGTTATGATAGGATCGTTAATTTGGGCAATTGATCTTGGATTACCACCAGATAGGTCTGCTCAATGGTCTGCGGGGAGATGTTGGATGGGATGGGAACTGAGTTACTGCAGAGAATTCCTTCTTGGGTGCTGGCTGGTGAGTCTTGCCCACATGCTCAGGGTTTAGCTGATCGCCATATTTGGGGTTGGGAAGGAATTTTCCTCCAGGGCGGATTGGCAGGGGCCCTGGAGGTTTTTCGCCTTCCCCTGCAGCGTGGGGCACGGGTCGCTTGCTGGTGGTTTCTCTGCAGCTTGAGGTCTTCAAACCAATTTTGAGGATTTCAATAACTCGGTCCTGGGATAGGGGTTGTTATAAAATTGGATGGGTAGGGTTCTGTGGCCTGCCTTGTGCAGGAGGTCAGACTAGATGATCATATTGGTCCCTTCTGACCTATGAGTCTATGAGTCTATGAGGGTTTTCTCGGGGTCTGCTGTCTCAGCTATCTGCGCAGAGCTGGGGCAGCACACAGGGGGAACACATGCAGGCAGCCGATTGATATCAACATTGACTAGAACAGAGCACCACACCGGGAGCATCTGACAACATTTGGGACCCCCTTTCAGGTAGCTGAAAGTAGCTATCAAATCCCCTCTCATTCTTCTCTTCTGCAGACGAAACAATCCCAGTTCCCTCAGCCTCTCCTCATAAGTCATGCACCAGACCCCTAATCATTTTTGTTGCCCTCCACTGGACTCTTTCCAATTTTTCCACATCCTCCTTGTAGTGTGGGGCCCAACACTGGACGCAGTACTCCAGATGAGGCCTCACCAATGCCAAATAGAGGGGAATGATCACATCCCTCAATCTGCTGGCAATGCCCCTACTTATACAGCCCAAAATGCTGTTAGCCTTCCTGGTAACAAGGGCACACTGATGACTCATATCCAGCTTCTCATCCACTGTAACCCCTAGGTCCTTTTCTGCAGAACTTCTGCCTACCCATTTGGTCCCTAGTCTGTAGCAGTGCATGGGATTCTTCTGTCCTAAGTGCAGGACTCTGCACTTGTCCTTGGTGAACCTCATCAGATTTCTTTTGGCGCAATCCTCTAATTTGTCTAGGTCCCTCTGTATCCTATCCCTACCCTCCAGCGTATCTACCATTCCTCCCAGTTTAGTGTAATCTGCAAACTTACTGAGGGTGCAATTCATGCCATCCTCCATATTATTAATGAAGATATTGAACAAAATGGGCCCCAGGACCGACCCTTGGAGCACTCCACTTGATCCTGGCTGCCAACTAGACATGGAGCCATTGATCACTACCCATTGAGCCCGACGATCTAGCCAGCTTTCTATCCACCTTATAGTCCATTCATTCACCCCATACTTCTTTAACTTGAGGGAAACAATACTGTTGGAGACAGTATCAAAAGCTTTGCTAAAGTCAAGGAATAACATATCCACTGCTTTCCCCTCATCCACAGAGCCAGTTATCTCATCATAAAAGGCAATTAGGTTAGTCAGGCATGACTTACCCTTGGTGAATTCATGCTGACTGTTTCTGATCACTTTCCTCTCCTCTAAGTGCTTCAGAATTGATTCCTTGAGGACCTGCTCCATGATTTTTCCAGGGAATGAGGTGAGGCTAACTGGCCTGTAGTTCCCCAGATCCTCCTTCTTCCCTTTTTTAAAAGCTGGGAACTACATTATAGATATATTCTAAGTCTATCCACTTCCCCTTTTAATTCTAAAAGAAAGCCCACTTGTTTTTATTTATAAAGTATTTTTAACTTAGTCCCTGATGCCACAAAGTGTTATACATGGAGTAACTTTATCAACATGAGCTGTTCCATTGAAATGTACAGCACTACTCACATACATAAAGTTACTCACAGTCATATATGTAGATCAGCACCTTGTCCCTCAACCTGAAATTAACATAGCACATAAGGGAAAGAAAATTAGTTTGCCACTGGTTTCCTGCCTGTTTAAAGAAGGCAATAAAAAATGGGTAAATTTGTACTTGCCACAAACTCTTGCAAAAGAACTGCATGTCTTTGTCTTGCTTCGAGCATATACACTTGGATTTGCAATAAAATAGCTGCCAGACAAGGGGAGAAACAAATTTAACTTAAAGTGACAGGTATCAGGATACAAAGGCCAGGAAGGGCTCTGGGGATCTACTCTTCTAGAGAGCACACACAGGTTAAAAACATCCTCGTAACAAAAAGTAGTTTACACTGACTGCATATTGCAGTCACTGTGCCCCCAATCTCAATTACATCCACCTTCACACAGCATCTGGAGTTAATAATTCAGAGGAAAGGTAGAAGCATCTCAGGAAGAGCAGTGGGACTGACCTGGTCTCTTATCTCAACAGGCAACTCCTTGTTGTTGCCAGCCCATGCTGGTTTCCACTGTGAACAGAGTGAGAGGAACAGAGAAGTCCTGCTTTTCTGCTGAGGAACCTAAGGAAGAAAACATCCTCTTCCCTCTCAAGATGACTTCAACAAGGGTACTGAGCTGACTATGGGCATGTCACCTACATTGCAAAAATACCCCCATGGCAGCAAGTCTCAGAGCGAGGGTCAACTGACTGGTGCTTGCAGGGCTTGTGCTATGAAAACACAAGTGACGCAAGCAGTACATTGATAGAATCACAGACACCCTGCCTGCCCAGAAGAGTAACCCTAATAAATGAGTGTACCCCAAAGTAATGGGCAAAACTGGTAACAGTTCCGCTGTGAGATAAAAAAGTATTATCCCAATAGATGGAAAACTGAATCACATAGAAATAAATAAAGCAAGGCTGTTATATGCCTCTCTGCTTGAATTAAAAATGATTACTTACCTATACAGTGTCAGCTCTTTGTTCTTGGGGAACCAGGGTGCAGTATCCAGCTTGTCTGACTCAGAAAGGATACCCCCCGCCCCAGCCTCTGCTTGAACCAAAGCCAATCAGAAGAAAGACTTACAAAAAGCAATGAAAAGGCAGTGGGATGCACACCTACACCCTTCTGGACAAGGGTCACAGGATTAAGGAAACTTCCTTAGCCCCATTTACATCGAAGATGGGACAGGGAGGCATCTCCATTAGCATACAGAATGGAGAACCGCACGGAACTCTGGGACCAGAAAAGCAGGGAAGCACTGCATCATGGGGGTTCTCTGCTCCAGAGGTTAATGAACCCATGAATGCACACACCCAGCTCAGTAGTTATCAGACCAATTCTAGTAATAAATCCTTTATTGGTATCCAAAATACTGAAGCTGCCTAATTGCATTGTGAGCTCCCTCAAAGGAACACCACTCACAGCCAGGAATGATCAGCTTCCATTATCTAGCCTGAACGAATCAACTTTGGTATTCTCCCTTGAGCCATCAGTTTACCTATAAACAAATCTAGTGTTCTCCATTGAACCATTGTTCTTTCTCTACAAACCCCCCTACCCATGCTTAAGTAAGTGTTCTGATGCCTTGAGCCAAAATCTGCATCAGTTCCATTGGACCTTCGTCTTCTCTTGACTGATTGTGCTGGGGGCTCTGCCTGTCTCCAGCACTCTGGACCCTTAGCTACCACCACCACCTGGGACCCCTGATCAATTCAAACTTCACAGAGTGGTGAGAAACCAGCTCTCTCTCTCTCTGTACAGCCTTCTGACCCTGACTTGTGTGACCAGTTATAGTTTTCTAAAGCTGATTTTTATAATCAAGTTTAAGTTAGATTTAATATTATAACTGTTTTGTTTGATTGGCTCCCCTATGGTTATTACCCGGCAATAAATAACTGTCATGGTTAAGCTGGTTGCTTCTCTCTCTCCGCCTCCCCCCTCCCGTGGGTGTATTTTGGCTTCCTCATTTGCTCTGCAGTATCACTCCTTGTACCTAAGCTAAAGATCCCTGCAGTGCCCAAAAATCCTGTGGGGTGGTTACTACCAGAACAATTGTAACATGAAAGTGGGGACAGAGACGTGCTGAACCTGGGGCATATGAGGATGGCAGCTTGGAAGTGCTGCTAGACCCAGCTTGCTGAGTCCAGGGGCATATAAGGGTGGCAGATTAAAAGTGCTGCTCGACCCAGCCTGCTCAGGCGTACTCTATTCTGGTGTGGTGCCCATGGAATATGAGGGTGTCACAGACTCGCCGGTTGTGCCTACTCTTTGTCCCGTGAGGTCCCTTGGGGGAACCCCCTTCAGTGTGACAGCCCTTCTCAGAGGTCCACTCTCTTTCTCAGGGTTAAGTCCCTCCACCTCCTGGAACAGCACCTCTCTGAGCCTTAGCACACCTGTCTTTTGCTGTGGGCCTCCTCAGGGAGTCCACTCGCTCTGGACCCCTGGGGCCTCCACTCCCAGAGGGAATGATGCAACCCTGTTCTCTAGACTGGAGTGACTCTCAGCCAGGAGAGTTTATTGAGCATCTGAACACAGCATAGGAAACTCTCAGGGCCCTCAGGCCTGGCCTCCCTCAGCACAGCACAGCCAAGTCTCCCCTGCATGCAGGTGGGCTCTACCTGCTCTTTCTCTCCAGTCCTGAGCCCCCGTGCTTTCCAGTTGAGTATCTGATATTACCTCCCCCAAGTCCCGCCTCTGTCCATTGTCTTCTATCCAGGTAAACAGGGTTGCCTGGGCCTCCTCTCCTCTCTTCTGTCCTCTGTCCCCTTCTGGCTGGAACCAGCTAATCAGGTCACCGGGGTCCTCTCTTCACAGACCATTGTCCTCCCATTGGCCAAAACTGGCTGTGACACCTGAGTTTGGCCTCCCAATTACCAGGTCACCAGTAGCTGGGGTATCCATTCTCCAGGCCTTAGGCTGGGGTCCCAAGTTCCATCACCAGTCCTCTGTAACAATATACTCCCTCTCCCATCACCTTGTTAAACCAGTAACACCCAGGGAAACTGAGTCTCGCCTCCTCTGCATACAAACCATTGAAAAAAACAAAGAAAAAACCAAGAAAACTCCCCACTTCGTCACAGAGGGTGACAGTTTGGAAGTGCTGCTTGACCCAGCCTACTGAGTCCAGGGACATATAAGGGGTGAGCTTGGGAGTTCTAATTAACCCGGTCCTCTCAGATGTGCTCTGTTAATGTGTGTTTGTCTGATTCTGGGGCTGGAAGAACCCAGCCCTGTGGAACCTAGGTCCTGCAGGATAACTCCATTGGGAGGGAGCTTGCAGAAATAGAGCTCCATATGAGAACACAAGTAACACAAGCAATACATTGATAGAATCACAGAAACACCTCTCCCCCTAGAAGAGTAACCCTAATAAATGACCATACCCCAAAGTAACGGGCAAATCTGGTAACAGTTTAAAAAACTGATAACAGATAACAGATAAAAAAGTATTATCCTCATAGATGGAAAATAGAGTCACACAGAAGTAAATGAAGCAAGGCTGTCATATGCCTCTTTGTATGAATTAAAAATGGTTACTTACCTATACAGTAACTGTTATTCTTCAAGATGTGTTATGCACATATACATTCCACTGTATGTGTATTTGTGCCCAATGCCCTCAAGTTGGTAGACTCAAGTGCACTGGGCACATGTACACCTGCAGTAGAATGTACATGTGCACAATGACTTTAAGGAGAATAATAATGTCAGCTCTTTTTACAATGTTCTCCTACACAGAGGTTTGGCATCTTGCCACTCAAGTATGATCTATTATTGCATTTTGACCAGAGCATGTCCTGTTGGTAATACTTGCCTCTACTCACACACATATGAACAACCTGGGGTTTGAGAGTGGCACAAAGGTGGGTTTCAGTGTGTTTTTTGTGAAAACACATCTGCTCAGATGAAATGCTCCATATATATCACACAGCAGACAGTTGGGAATGTGCCTGGTAGGAGAAAAGGGCTAGGGGTTGAGAGTGCATGGCCTTGGAAACCATAAATGGGAGGAATTATATTTTCAGTTTCTTCAGACATGGTGTTCGTGGGACTTGTGATTTTTAGACAATATCCTCTCTAGAAATACTCCCTGATGAGGTTGGGAGAGAGAATAATTTGCCTGAAGGAAGGATTTCTGATAAGTGGGCAGCTGACATATAACTTGGGAGATTGAAAGGACTTGTCCCCTTGTAGAGATATAACTTATTCCAAATGTGAGGGACTTGTTTGATTAGTGATAGGAGGGTTTTGACCATGTGGTTTCCACGAACAGTTCCTGGAACTCTTCAGAAGTATCTTCAGATACATCCTCAAAACATATTTTTTGTGAAGCTCACCAACTCTAACCCAGATCAGTAAAAAGGCTATCATTCATCCATTACATTAAAATAAAATACTATAAATCTATTGGATCACTCAATGCATTTTTATATGCTCTGTTTCATTTCTCTATTTTGGGTTGTAAGCCCTGTGGGGCAAGGACCATCTATTTGTGTTCAGCAGGAGCCTGAGTACAATATTGTTACTTAACAAGAAATAAATAATATTTAGCCCTATTTTCCTGTCCATCTCCTGCCTCTAGATCATTGATATTCATAGCTCACTTTATGTCTTACTTTACCAGTCTCCCATATTTGTGTATCATTTTCAGACACAGGGCCAGTGCTTCCATTAGGCGACCCTAGGCGGTCGCCTAGGGCACCAGGATTCGTGGGGTGGCATTTTGTGCACTCCCCAGGGGGCGCACGGGAGCTTCCAGTTCCGCTCCCGTCGCTCCGCCGAAGAAGGACCTTCTGCCGACGTGCTCAATGACTGCCACTGTCGCCTGCAGCATTTCGGCAGAGGGTCCTTCTTCGGCAGTGCGATGGGAGTGGAACCGGAAGCTCCTGCGCGCTCCGTGGGGAGCACACAAAATGCCGCCCCGCAAATTCTGCCTAGGGCGCCAGAAACCCTGGTGCCGCTCCTGTTCAGACACTTCCTTTTTTCACTGTGTGGCTAGTATCCATGATTGCCTTTGGTTGTCCAAGAATTGTGAGTACTAAAAGGATTCCATGGATTTGTGACTTACTCCCTTTCACGATCACCCAACTGCATCCATAATAATGACATGCATCCGATGAAGTGGGTATTCACCCATGAAAGCTCATGCTCCAATACATCTGTTAGTCTATAAGGTGCCAAAGGACTCTGTGCTGCGTTTACAGATCCAGACTAACACGGCTACCCCTCTGATACATAATAATGGTGTGATGTGACCAGAGCTTTCTATGGCTCAAGCAGAAGGTCATGAGGAATCTGGAATAGCAGTGTAGGGGTGGGGGGATAAGGTAATAAACTGATGGGGACAGGATTACTCAGAAGGTCTAGTGACAATGTAGTAGTGGGCAAACCAGGAAGCACAACTGCGTGGAGTGGGGCAGACCAGTCTCTGGTTCTGTGGTGATGAAAGTACAATCATGTTTTATATTGCAGTGGTGGGAGATCAGCACTTCACTGCTTATCTTGCTCCATCCAGGTATTTGTGAGCACCCTACTGGGATGGTTTGTTTTCTTCGTAGTTTGTGAGCTCACTGAGCTTATGAATAAATAAAGTCCTTAGTCCTGAATTCCTGAATCCATAGAACTGGTATGTGTTTGAACCTGCTTCTCTTTCTTCAGATGCATTACTGCACAACACCATTCTGACTTGCTTAGAGGACAGGATGGCTGTTTCTCTTGTAATTTCTATATATTATTTTTCATGCCCCCCCTTTTTCGTCTGGGAGAAGCTGCGTGGCTTAAACAATCAGGTTTTGTTGCAGGTATGCATATGGTGGTAATGTCTGAGGTGCATGATATCATGCTTACTATTATTTACCCTTCATGTTTTTGTGGGTGCATGTAGGCCTGGCACTCTCCTCTTCCTGGGTGCTCATCCTGCTGCCAGTTTGGCTGATGCTCCTCTGATATAAAAAGAATGAGAGAGTATCTGGTGTTTTTTTAAATAAAATGGTCAAAACCATTATAAATCCCAGAACAAACATGCATGCATAGATTTTAAAACCCCACTCTTATGCTGATTGATATAATAAAAGTTCTCTACATGGTTAAGTTAAAAGAGATCGTGAATATTAAAAAACCTGTAGACATAATTATCACAATTGAATATAAGCAGATTATTTATCAGTCCATTTTAATTTAATTTATCAAAAGTATTTGTCTGGAACTTAAGGTGCATTTATGATCTCTGTAAAACACAAACATTCAACTGGATCAGTATAAAAAAAAATCAGAATTCCTCATTCCACTGCAAAATAAAATACTCTATGCTCTCAGCCTAAGGAAAAAACAGGCTGTGTTATGTGCTTTGAAGAACAAATCTGCTCTCTGTCAGACCAAGAGAAGAAGTGAGTTAAAGTCAGGGCCATTCACTGAAAATGTCCTGCCTCCTTCCCATATGAATCAGATGTTATGCACCTAAGCAAGCAGCTCATTAGATCAGAACTGCCATGGTATCACATGGGAAGATCGACACAAGTATTATATGCTCACTGTGAGAAGTATTGCTTAACATATAACATGCATGTACCTTCTGACATTTTTAAATGGCCTTCACTTACAGCCCCATGACAAAAAGACTGTAGTAATCTAATGACAAAGGCATAGGTTGTTACAGCAAGATCTGCATCAGAAAGAATAAGTCTCGGTTTTCTTTCCCAGTGCAAATTACAAAAAGAAAGAAAAAACTCCATGGTCAATCATTGCTATTACCTGGCCTGCTATAGTCTGCATATGTGTTAGGATGCTATGGTAAGTTGTATCAAAGGTGACTGATAGATCAGCAGAATGAGATAATTTGCCAATACAACCATTATACGTTAACATTACTGTGACGCTGCACTCTATATGATTTTATGAAAGTATGCTGATGAGTGAATATAATGTAACTAAAATATGCTTCATGCAAAAGGTCTCTTGTAAGGTATCATTACAAATCTACTGAGTGTGGTCATCCTATTTGTATAAATGTATCACTCTTTTATCTGACACTAGAAATATGAAATATAACTCTGAGAACCTATTGTAATTATGCAAAGTGTGGGCCATTAATGATGGTTTGGAATCTTGATGGCTCCCATTAACCAGGACAATTAACTGTAGATGGCTCTGTTTTACTTGTAAGTCTTCCTGTATACATGTGTGTTGGCAAGTGGGTAATGAAGTCTTACAGTGACATGTGATCATGTCAGCTGAACTGGAATCCATCTTTAACCTGGTACTTTTCCATTGAGAAGTCGGGGTGGGAACCCAGAGGGGGAAAAAGGACTCCTGCCTTATGCAAAAGATATATAAGTGGGTGGAACAGAACAAAGGGGGTGGCCATCATTAGAAATCCCCTAGCTACCACCTGAGCTGGAACAAGGGCTGTACCGGGGAAAGAATTGTGCCCAGACAAGGCAGGCATCCAGTCTGTTAAAGAAACTTGTTGAAACATCTCTGAGGGTGAGATTTTATCTGTACTCAGTTTTATTACTGTACTAGGCTTAGACTTGTGTGTTTTGCTTGGTAATTCACTTTGTTCTGTCTGTCACTACCTGGAACCATTTAAATCCTACTTTCTGTATTTAATAAAATCTTTATTTAATTATTAATTAACCCAGAGTATGTATTAATACCTGGGGTGGCAAATAGCTGTACATATCTCTCAATCAGTGTTATAGAGGGCGAATACTTTAGCATTTTAACCTTTATAAGCTTTATACAGGGTAAAATGGATTTATTTGGGGTTTGGGCCCCACTGGGAGTCGAGCATCTGAGTGTTAAAGACAGGAACACTTCTTAAGTTGCTTTCAGTTAAGTCTGCAGCTTTGGGGCACGTGGTTCAGACCTGGGTCTGGGTTTGCAGCAGGCTAGCGGGTCTGGCTCAAACCAGGAAGGGCACTGAAATCCCAAGCTGGGAGGGCAGGGAAAGTAGAGGCAGATGTAGTCTTGGCACATCAGCTGGCAGCCCCAAGGGGGTTTCTGTGATCCAACCCATCACAGTACTCACACAAGTAGTTCCATTGACTTCTGTGGGACAATTCATGATTAAGAGCTCATCATTGTGAGGCAGGAATGCACAGACTAGACTAATATAATGTTACTTTTATGTATATTTAAATATTATAATACTAAAAACTACAGTAAAAAAGTTATGTTATTTTGGGGCAAAGTCAAGCACTGGAAAGTTATGAAAAGCCAGATTGAAGGTTGACCCTCTATGGGAAACAAGGTGGGAGTGGAAAGGTAGATTTAACATTAAGGTGATTGTTGAAGTCATGTAAACCAATAAAGGAAAATGTGTAGATTCATAAATTCCAAGTCCAAAAGGGACCATTCTGATCATCTAGTCCAGGGGTTCCCAAACTTGCTTCATGGCTTGTTCAAAGTAAGCTCCTGGTGGGCTGCGAGATGCTTTATTTACCTGACTGTCCACAGGTATGGCCGCTTGCAGCTCTCAGTGGCTGTGGTTTGCTGTTCACAGCCAATGGGAGCTGTGGGAAGCGGTGCGGGCCAGGACACCAATTCCTGGTGGCCAACGGGAACTGCAAGTGGCTGCACCTGTGGACGCTCAGGTAAATAAAGCATCTCACGGCCAACCAGGGGCTTACCCTGAAGAAGCCACTAAACCAAGTTTGGGAACCCCTGATCTAGTCTGACCTCTTGTATAACAGAGGTCATATAAATTCCCCCAAATAATTCCTAGAGCCGATCTTTTAGAAAAGCATCCAATCTTTTTTAAAAATTGTCAGTGATGGAGAATCCACCCCACCCCCTTGGGAAATTGCTGCAATGGTTAATTACTCTCACTGTTAAAAATGTACACCTTGTTTCCAGTCTGAATTTGTCTAGCTTCAACTTACAGCCATTGGATTGTGTTATAACTTTCACTGCTATATTGAAGAGTCCATTATTAAACAGGTGTTCCCTAGGTAGGTATTTATAGACTGTAATCAAGTCACCCTTTAACCTCTTTGTTAAGATAAATATATTGAGCTACTTGAGTCTATCACTATCAGACATGTTTTCTAATTATTTGATCATTCTTCTAGTTCTTCTCTGAACCCTTTCAAATTTATCAACATCCTTCCTGAATTGTGGACAGCAGAGCTGGACACAGTATCCCAGCAGTAGTTGCACCAGTGCCAAATACAGATATAAAATAACCTCTCAATGCCAACTCAAGATTCCCCTGTTTCTGCACCCAAAAACTGCATTAGCCCTTTTGGACATAGTTTCACTCTGGGAGCTAATGTTCATCTGATTATTCATCATAGTCCTCCAAATCCTTTTCAGAGTAACTGCTTCCCAGGATAGAGCCCTCCATTGTGTAAGTATGGTCTACATTCTTTGTTCCTAGATGTATACATTTACATTTAGCTGTCTTAAAACATGTATTTGCTTGTGAAAGAATCCAGATCTCTCTGTATCAGTGACCTGGCCTCATCCTTATTTACCACTACCCTGATTTTTGTGTCAGCTGCAAATTTTATCAGTTATGATTTAATGTTTTCTTCCAGGTCTTTAATACAAACTTTAAATAGTGCAGGGCCAAGAACTGAACTTTGAAGGACCCTATAGAAACACACCTATTCAATTATGATTCCGTATTTACAATTTTATATTGAGACCTCCTGAGATACTAGTGGAATGGAAATAGTAGTCATATCATATGATAACGTCATCTGAGGGTTTTTCCCAAATATAGAACAAATATTTATTGAACACTTCTGCCTTTTCTGCATTATTATTGATAATTCTACTATTTCCATCTAGTAATGGACCAATACCATTGTCAGGATTCTTTTTGTTCCTAATATATTTTTAAAACTCCTTATTGTCCTTAACTGTGCAGTTCATAGATTTCTCCTTGTGTTCCTTTGCTTCCCTTATCAATTTTCTACAATTCCTAGCTTCTGATTTATATTCATTAGTATGAATTTCTCCTTTCTTTCCTTTGTTATATAATATTTTTATAAACTGCCCTCTCTTCACCTCTAAACCACCATGATTTTTAAAGCAATACTGTGGGATTATGGCTAGTAAAGTGTTCTTAAATTATTCCCAATTATTCACATTTTTCTGATTAAATTCTGTCTCTCAGCTGATTTGGATCAATTGTTTTTGGCTTTGTGAAATTCGCCCTTTTAAACCACCAAGTATGTATATCATTTATCTGGACTTTATTCTGTTTACACATGATAAATGTGATCTAGTCATGATCACTTGTACTTAAGTTACCATTAAGTTTTAGTTCTTTAACCAGTTCCTCTTTATCTTGTCAAGACGAGGTCTAATATAGAATTCCCCCATGTTGGATGCAACACTTTTTTAGTTAGGAAATGTTATCTATAATATTTTAAAATTCCAAGGATGTTTTAGTATTGGCAGCACCTCCAGCACATGTCACAGATTGGAGTCTCCCACAAGGACTCAGCTTTTATTCCCTACACATTTATACACTGGTGCATAATGAACCAGTTTTCCTGTTCCTTAATGTGATTTGGTGGTTTGTAGCAGGCACCAATTAATACCTCATCTTGTGCTTTATCTGTTAGGATATTCATCCATAAGCATTCATGGTCATTTTCTTCTGAGTTATCAGTGCCTCAGAAACAGGTAACGCCATTTTTACACTCCCGCTCCCCTTTTCCCATTCACTCCTTCCTAAATAGGTAATAACTATTAATTTTAGCATTCCAGTCATGGGAATCATCCCATAAGGTTTCAGTAATACCAACTTGATCATATTTATGCTAATAAATGAGCAATTCCAAATCCTCTTGTTTGTTACCCAGGCTCCTAGCACTGGTGCATAGGCACTTAAAGAATTTCTTCTCTTCATGGCCTTTCATTCCTTGATTAAATTTGTTCTCAACGTCCCAACTTTATAGAGAGTGAAGACAAAGAGGCAAATAACATAACCCTGTAGGACCCTTCTGGAGATCTGAAGAGAGGAGATGAGAAAAATAGATAGTTTTAGGTGAGAGTCTGGTGTCATATAATGGGCTTGGACTGGATCATGGGAGAGGGGTCAATAAAAGAAAGGAAAAGTGGTGCTGTTTGGTGAGGAATGGAGGAGAACTGAAGGGAAAATGAACTTGTTGTGGAAAAAGTCTGTAGGGCACGGAACTTTCTCCAGAGATGCTCACCAGTACAGAAACAGGAGCAAAAGAAGTGGGTCTTGAGGCAAAGCCAGAGTTAGAAGTTGAAGCCATGGATTTTGTCAAGGGTGGCAGAGAAAATGGAGTGCAAGATTCAACACCAGAATCAGTGGAAGAGGGAGCAGGGAAGAGGAGGCTGAGAATATGGATGGCTTGAAGGTGTCAGAGATAGGATGCCTGGTGGCAACTGCCCTGATCTAGGTGAAGTGAGAGGGAATTGTAAGAGCTAATGAAGACCTCCTCCCTGTTCCACTCCAAGAGCCTGGGCATTTTAGTAACCATCTGGGAGTTGTGACGGACCAGCCACCATGCAAGTTTAAAACCACATGGCCATTTCCAAACTTGGTTCACAATCAAAGGGGATTTCAAGAGGTTTAACCCACCTGCCAAGAAACTGCATCAGACTTTCCCTTTTCCTCTGGCTCATGGGCAGTTGAGTCTCTTGAGATTTAATTCCGGGTCTCTACCAACATCTGATGGCCCTCAGTGATACATAGTCTCCTCTTCACTTTTGCTGAGTAATAACCACACTCCTACATACACAATAAAGTCAGAATATGTTTTATCCATGGGTTCTATGTGGCAGGATGTATTTGTGCATCTTAACATACAAAACACTCCAGTTTGGATAAGCTGTACTTCTTTTCTGTGGTCATCCCTTTATTCACACTAGGCCAGAATACTGATACAATGATTGTGTGATGTAAAGCAATGTATTAAGATCTTACATATATAATATATCATTTGATGCATAAATCTTTGTGCACCCCATGCCAGAATTTAACACTTGAAATTTGTAATGATACATGAGACAGAAGAGATCAGACTTTTTAAGGCATTCTTCAAAATAATACGTAAATTGATTATTACATTTTCTTTGTATTTCACATATTATCTGCTTCTCTGTCAACATGAAATGACCACAATATCAGCATGACAGAGATGAATGCGCTGATGTCTTGTTGCCAAATTGAAAGCCCAGAGATTCTGTGAGCTAAAGAGAGAGTTTTATTACAGTGAATCAATGTGAGTCCCTAAGTGTGATCTTTAGCACTGATAACTGTCAAAGCTTACTTTTAATTTCCTTCAAAATATTAGGCTGTTTTAAAGTGACCATTGTAACTGATTATATTGTTGTGAACATGTTTTTTGGTAAAATAAAATGACTAACTTTTTGACTTTATTCTCCTTCATTTATTTGCTTGGTGTTTTCTGGAGTCACTCCTTCATAATATTTCAACCTTAGCTGTTCTTTAACAAAGTTTTTGTTTGGAAATGCATTTTGGAACTATACAAGTCCAACTATAAAGTGTTGATTACTGTATACATTCGAGGTGAGAATTCCATGGGAAGAAGTAATTAAAGGAAAAATTGTTGGTTCCCAGAAGCAGGGAGATGGTTCGAAGCACGGGAAGAGGCTGAAAGAAGATGCAAAGATTAAAATGGGAGGATACAAAAGAGGCTGTGAGAAAGAGGTTCCTTACAATGGTGCTACTGAATGTGCAGACCCCATTGGCCTGGAGCGGAGAACCATGCCTAGTCGGAGCCGCGATCGGCTGAATCTGTGGATGCGGCCGTTAAACAAACGGTCCCGGCCTGCCAGGGGGCTTAACCTGGCTGGCTATATGCCAAAGGTTGTCGATCCCTGGTCTATTCTATGTGCTGTCTGTTGGTGAAACTAAAACTTGGTATAAGTGGTTGCACTAAATTCAGTGGAGTTGAACCCAACCTTTGGTCTGAACTTGGTCTTCTGATTCTACGTATTTCATTTTGAAGCTAGATCTTTCCTTTTGCAAGTATTTTGCACTGTACACCATAATTATTAACTTTCAAAATAAACAATATGTTGTACTGTGTCAAATCAGTCTGAAATTCTGGGTAATTATATCCACAATTTCCCCCTCAAATATTTATTACTTTTAAATGTGCTGGCAGATTTGTTAAGAATAATCTTGCATCTGTGCATCCTGCTTAGCCTAACTATTCTTAATTAAATCAGAACACTCCAGCTGGTCCTTTTTCCATTTCTGTTTAACATTTTTAGTCCATTTCTCAGGGCTAGCTTCAGACTTCAGACTTTCGATTTCCTATATTTTCCTTAATATAAAATATAGGTGCTACACTCAGCTCTCTTTAAGTATTTCTCCTGTTTCCAAAGACGTTTTGAATACCTGTGCTAATATTACCCCATTTCTCCTGGCATTTGCTTCAGAATTCTGGGTTGGATGCTTTCTAATTTTGTACAGTTGCTTAATCTTCAACTGCTCTAATTTTTTAAGTACCTATTCTGGCAAGATTCAGGTCTCCTTCAGCAGATTTTCCTTCTCCAACATATTCATGTCTGTTTCTGGAGTAAGTGACTCATTTTTACTGATTATACTTTTATAGGTACTTTCCCCTTGCCCTCTCTTGTTCCCCTCTCTTGTTCCTTATGTAATTAAATGAAAGGTTATCCTTCTTTTTTGAATGCTAACCCTGCTGTTCAGCTGTTAGACATAGACCCTAGCCAGAAGAGCATGCTGTGTAGTTCAGGCACAAACAAGTTAGTTTGGAAATGTAATATATCTGTTGACACTGGTGGTCCAGTCCAGAAAGGCTTCATGGAGGAAATGTGTTTGAAGGAGAGGTTATTTGATTCACAGGAGGAGGGAAGTGATTTCAACCATAAATACTTGAAAGAAGATACAAAAGTTAAAGTGGGAGGATAATACAAAGGAGGCAGTTCCCTTCACTCTTCTGCCTGCTCTGTCAAGATTTTTCACGCAGTTGCCTCATTCATTTTATGGGATTTTCCAGTTTTCCAGGCAGGGATAGATGGGGCATGCTTCAATGGTTTTGCACTTTCCTTTCTTGAGAAAATGCAGAGGGCAGTATTGGACCAAGGACTCTCCCATGTTGGGCACATGAGGTTTCCAGTCTGTCACAGTTTGATCATTGGGCACATTAGGCTGTTTCAGAGGCAGAGTGCCATTGTGACCTGCGGGACAGTCAGCATGTAGATGGCACCCAGCCCTGCATCTCCTTTTCATCGGGTCTAAAAGGTCCAGTTGATCAACTACTATTGTCTCCAAAAAACAGGTGGTTAGATGAGAGCCATTTGCCTTTGATGCAATTGAGACAGAACTGATATAATGTTGGTAGCACAGCATAGGAGAATTGACCAGAGGAAATGGCAGAAATTATGAGTTTCCTTGACTGAAGAGGCTTGCTTACATTTAATTACTCAGGTTTGAAGTCAATGGGACTACTCACATGATTAAAGTTAAGCACATGCTTAAATGCTTTGTTGGATCAAAGCCAAGTGCTCAGCATCTTCTGTAACCGACCCCATAGTCTGCACTGATTTACAGTTCATTTTTGGGTGCAATTTCTTTAATTCATAGATAGTGTTACATTTAAGATATTCATATTATTATGATCATGTTCCCCTGAGTGTTCACTGACAGAGACAAAACATGCTGTATACATTTTTTATAATTTTAGCTCCCTCCATTCTTCTTATCTTGCAAGCCTTACATGTTTTTCTGTTGTACTATAGTGCATTAAAATGATCAAGTTTACAACATATCATCAAGAGCCAAATTCCATGATGTCACAAGGGGAAATATGAAAAAAAGTGTCTTTAAAAATCAGCTTAATTGGGAACCACAAACACTAAAATTCATTAATAATAGTTGTATGTTTTTGCATGGTGTTTGCCTGGTGACTTGCACAGAACCTGAAAGAAGGAGGATGGGTTGCAGAAAGGAAGTTTTTGGAGAAGGCATGAAGAAGGCAGGCTGTAAGCAGATCGCCAGGAATATTAAGGTGCAGTTAGAGCTGCTGCTTAAATGAAAAATAATGTTTAGTTTACCAAAAATGAAGTCATCTCACATTGTTATTAACCAGCACATGGTACATAAGAGACATAGTGTCACTTCAGGGCAGAGTTAAGGCTGTTTGGATGTTCTAACTATGCCTTTCCAGTCTCAACCAGTTGATTTCTCTTTATTTAAGTTCAGCTCTGAATTTCCTGGGTTTATAATTCTTGTTCTTAGAATAATGCCTGTAATCTATTTACCCTTAAGTTATGGATATGTACTCTTAATCTTTAAGCTTTCTTACTGTAAAATTCTACTTATTAATAGATATAACAGGTCAAAATAGCAAGTTAGTTGTCTACTATAGTCTACTTCTTCACAATACAAACTGAATTCTCCTACTAAACATTTGCAAGCATCTATTATAGCCAACTTCAGAATATTTCCCTACACAGGGATTTTACAACTCGACTTGCAAAAATCCAGATGTAAACAAACCACAACCTTATCCTGGTGTAGAGTTTGCGTTTTCCCCAAGCCATTTTGGGTAGTAGATGCTCCTAGTTCCTCATCCCTGAACCTCTTTTGAGAGTTCTTTCTCACTTCACTATTGACGAACTTTGCATATTTGTAGTCTCCTATCTCATCTCTTCATCTCCTTTCCCCCAAGCCATACATATTTAACTCTCTTCCCTCACATTTCATTTCCTTCAAGCCTTTATCTCCTGGTAATATTTCTCAGTTTATCAATATGCTGCATTTGAGCACTGTGGCCATCTTATTATAAAACGGATATTATAGAAATGGAGAAAATATAAGTCAGACAGAATTATACATGGATCTAGGAACTGTAGTTAATTAAAAATATCACAGACGATACATCTCAGCAGTTTAGAAAATAGGAATCTTATTGATGGCTCATTGTACAATACACAATACAGACAGATGCTACAGGTGTAACTGAATTGGTGCCTAGTGAAAATTATAGGGGAAATATATAAAGAAATATATAAACAAAGTGCCCTGATGTAGACTGGGAAATTGGGGGATTGAAAAGGTGATTTGTATCCTTTACTGTCCCTCAATTTATGTCCTGCTCCAAGTTCAGCTCAGCTAAACTAGAGGTAAGGAGCCAGAGCATCTGGTATTATTTAGTGTTTCAGTGGCTTCTAGTCAAATAGTTTCTGAAGATAAAAATGTATCCAGTTACAAGGATAAATATGAATGTTATTTAAATCGGAATAACACTCGTGGATTTTAAATTGCAGGATGAGAAAAAAATTCTGTGAATGTGAAATATTTTTAGGATCCTGCAAACTGCACTGTTGTTATTATTATTATGGTAATAGTAGCAGTAGTGTTTGTATTATGATAGTGCCTACAAGCCCCAGACAGGAACCCAGATCCCACTGTGAACAGCACTCAGCAAACAAAACAAAAAAAATGGTCCCTGGCCAAAAAGTTTCTAATCTAGATTCTAAATAATAATTAATTAGATCCGGAAACCCTGGGACTTCCTGAGGATCATCTTCCCTGTGATCACAAGCCTCTTTCTGGTCTCTTCCTGTCAGATCTCACTGCAGATTTTAATATCACTGTGACCTTAAAAAGTTTTGGGGAGAATCCCCTGCAGTAGTCTCCTCTTTCCATTCAAATCTTACCTGTGGGCCCTGCTTTGCATATCTGGAAAAGAGTTTCCATCCTTGACTCATTCCTTTGTGGTCTGGGAGTACCCAAGAATCTGCTGCCTTTATCCTTTTCTCCTATGTCTGCTCTGCCAGGGCCTCTCTGCCTTTAGAACACAAAGATCCATTTTTTCAGGTTAATTGGGTTGGGAAGCCATACTGGAATAAAGCAGGGCCACCAGGCCCCACAGGGGCCCCCATGAGAATATAGTATTCTATAGTATTGCAACTTTTTTTAATGGAAGAGGCCTCTGAAATTACTTTGCCCCGGGCCCTCTGAATCCTCTGAGTGGCCCTGGAATAAAGCCTTGCCACTGTTCCAGAAAAAGCCAAATGTTTGACACAGCAGCCATAAAACTGTACAGGCTGGGGCTTGCATGAAGACAGAGGCATGATATTGTGGGACTTTTGTTACATGTTCAGTGGGCAGGTAGGTGAATATGAGGAAGCCAGCGGGTGGCAGGTGCAGTGTGATGTATATTAAAATACCTACCCAATATTAAATTATATTTTGCTGCCTACAAAGTCTGTCTGGCCCTTTCCATCAATATTCTGTGATTTCCAAGACCTGGCCAACAAGCTCTCATTGTTGACCAGCTTTCTGCTCCGTATATCATTGCTGGCACAATAGTGAATCTAAACAGTTCTTTCCTTTTCTTCATGGGCAGTTCATCATCTGTTAGAGATGTCTTTATTTTACTGAAACTTGCCTACCCCAGCTTTCTCCTACTGCATTCCCCTTCGAATGAGTTGTCTTTGTTAAGCTGCTGGCCCAGGTAAATATATTTGTCGACTTCCTAGATTGCTTTCTCGTTTGCAGTGATTCCTGCTACACAATGATCATTCCCCTTCATCCACTTCATCTTCGGCATGTTCACTTCCAACCCAATATTATGAGAAAGTGTTCGCAGTTGCTGTAACTTGTTCTCCAGTTCTGCTGTGTCTTTCGCCCATATTTCACAGTCATCAGCAAAGAGAAGATGTGTTAACTATTCTGTCAATTCTGATTCCTTCTTCCCAGTTCTATTTCTTGAACAGCGACTCCAGTACTGCTGCAAACAGCTTCAGTGAGATTGTGTTGCTTTTTTTGACTTCTCTGCGTATAATAATAATGCACAGCACATTGAATAATGTTATCTCTGTCAAACAATTGCAGTTGATTTCTTCCAGCAGGTCAATGTACCGCAAGTCAATTTTGATTTCATTGAGCGCAGCTTTAATCAATCATCCTAACTGTCCTCCAGCAACAATTAGACAATGCCTCACACTGACCACTTTGGTCACTATTGTGAACTTCACAATCCAGGGGTCATGGAGACCAGAAGCCCCCACTTTCCTTTAAAGGCCTGAGACTTTTTAAAATTCCTTTTCCTGACTGCCCGGCTTGGGGAGCACACCTAGCAGCTCTCCACCTGTTGTATGCAACTGCACACCTGACCATGCTAGCTACAAGCTCCAGATGTGCAGCTGCCTGGAGTAGACAAGAGATATAAGTTCTCCTGGGCTTGTGAGGAGAAGAGGCTGTGCAGACATGTCACCAAAGCAGCCATAGAAATGTTGGCATTACAACCAGATTGCTCAGGGGATACAGGAGAAGGGCTATGACAGGGACCAGCAGCAATGCCATGTGAAAGGCAAGGGGCTCCAACAGGCATACCAGAAGGCCAGGAAAGCCAACAATTGATCCAGAGCTGAGCCACAGACCAACTGCTTTTACAAAGAGCCGCATGCTTTACTTAATGGAGACCCCCACTCCCCCGCAAATACTGTGGCTACCTCTTAGGAATCCAAGTCAAAGGCTCCTGCCATGAACAACAAGGAATATGAGGAGGAGGTGGTATATGGGGGACAGGTAACAGGGGGATCCAGCTGCGCAGCAAGCCAGGACCTGTTTTTGACTCCACCACAGTCCAAGTAGCCCCACCAGTTGAGCATGGGCAAGTCCAAGGCAGACGAAGGAACCTTGGGTAAGCGTGTAGATCAATTTTCACTTATAGGCAGCGCCGGGTCCAGGCACCAGGGCTCCAAGTGCGTGCCTGTGGCGGCAAGCTGCGGGGGGGGCGCCCTGCCGGTCCCTGCAAGGGCAGCAGTCAGGCAGCCTTTGGCAGCTTGCCTGCGGGCGATCTGCCGGTCCTGCGGATTCAGTGGCAATTCAGCGATGGGTACGCCAAAGCCGCAGGACCGGCAGACCTCCTGCAGGCAAGCTGCCGAAGGCAGCCTGCCTGCCGTGCTTGGGGTGGCAAAAAAGCTAGATCTGCCCCTGCTTATAGGGATGGCAATGCAAAATAGAAGGACAGATCTTTTGACTTTTCATTAATTTACTCATGATAGAAGTACAAAAAAAGAGGTAGAGTTGCTATCTGTTCATGGGGGAGGGTTAGTGAGAATGTCACCAATCTCTCACCTGGTATTGCTATTGAGAAGATAGGTGATTTAATTGGTCCAAAGTGCCTTGATTGTCTGTGCTTACTGTGAAGGCAGGTGCCATTTCTTTCCCATAGGCAACCTCACTACACTATAGGTTCTCATTTCCAGGCTTTTGTCACCTCCAGACTGGATCCTGCTGTGAGAAACCCATAGGTCAATAGCAAGCTGTAGCGAGGAGAGCACTCGCTCCAGCCCTGAAGGGGTTGGAAAAGCTCTGCAGAGGGCCGGAGAAGGGATCAAAAGCCCGGCTGACTGGGGGAAGTGGCTGCAGCTTGGAGCCATGCCCCAACCAGACCGCTGAGACTTATAAGAAGGCCAGGGTAACCAAAAGCTTAGGAGTCTCTCTCTGCTTATAGAGAAAGAAGGGCCTGGCTGCTAGGGAGCTGAGCGGGGCACTGGGAGTGGAGCAGGGCTGGGGGAAGGCTAGAGGAGCTCAGGAGCTCCAACCTGGAAAGCCCCCAGGCTGTGGGCCTAAGACCAGTACCGGGGCTGCAGAGGGGAAGCCCAGCTGTAGAGAGAGGCAGCAGGTCCAACTCAACCTTGCCTGTGATGAGTGGCATATACTGCAGTCTGCCCCAGGGATTGGGGCTAGATGGTGACTGGCAGTAGCCTTATACTGAGGTGAAGTGGGGATAGTGGGTGGGGGTTCCCCTGGGAGGGAGAGACCCAGAACTGTGGGGGTACTGCCAGGGGGCAGCACCCCATACAACAGGGCACTGGGTCTGGGAGAGACATGGGAGGCCAAGCGGTAGTGGGACACTGGCCTGCAAAGAATGTGCTGCTGTCTGGAGAGCTAATTCCTGGAGATGACCTGCAGGAGCTGCCGCAGGGCTGAGTCCTGTACCTTTACACAAGCATACACCCCAGAGCTGCAGCACCAAGAACAGAAGCTACTACCTCTTGAGCTAAAAAAGGAATGTGCTTAATGATAAGGAACTTATTTAGAGCAGGTCACCGTAGTGAATATCAGACACAGGGTCTGATTTTTCAGAGATGCTGAACACCTGCAGCTCCCATTAACTTCAACTGAACTTTTGGGTCCTCATCACTTCTGCAAATTACCTAGTGAGTTAACCTGCCATTTGCGCTATAAAAACTGCCTTTAAAGATTATTCTGAGGCTTCAGCCAGTCTAGATACAGTGATTGTTTGCTCAGCAGACTAGTTCCACAGACAGCCCATTTTCCACAGACTGCACTGGCTTTGGGTGCAATTCAAGGTTAACACTGATCTTTAAATCCCTGTGTGGTCAGGATCCGAGCCACCTGAGAAATCACCTCTGTCTTCATGTACCACTATTGCAGCTGATATCTATTGAGGGGCCTTTGCTAACCCTCTGTGGATTCCAGAGCATGATCCCTCAGCTCTGGAACATGCCTCCACCTCTTAATCGAAAAAACTATGTCTATTGAAGTTCAGGGCTCATTGCAACCCCACTTTGGTTACACTGCAATTTGACGCATGCAAACACATTTCTGTCCACAGCTGAGGGTGGCATTGAGGAGAAAAGCTTTACTTAACAATGCTCAGCTGGTTGTGTTTAATATTAATTAATAGTTATATACCTGCCTCTCAATGCTCCTGCTGCTGAATTCAGTGGCACTTCAACTATCATTGAAGTATTTGCTCTGTGTCTGTGGCAGCCCATACAATGAAATCTGCTTATCTAACTCCTGACAGTTGTGGCTCACAATCTTATATTGTTGCTTCAAACCCCTTTCTACAGATTAACTCTCCATTCTAATTTTCTCAATATATTTACTCCCTTTCTTCATAATAGCTCTTTGAAGCCTCTGCCAGTTGATTTGTTTCTAAGAAGGAAAATAAACACTATATACAAATCACGGTGAGAGATTCTGAAGGGGAAAGCAAGTATTCAGGGATACGCTTCCCAAGAGCCTGCTGCAAAATCCTTCTCTCCGCCCCCTCCATCTATTTTGTGCACAGTGATAGCATTTCCTTCATGCCAAACAGCAAATTGGGCTGGAAATTCAGGCCTTGAGAGCCAAATATTTCCTGAAATCCCCAGGGATTTACCTTCATCTGATCCAGTGCTACCTGAAGCATAGATCCTTAGGAGCTGGCAGATACCAGGTTAGGTCAGGCAGCCATCCTCAATAAAGCAGCTCTCAGGGCTCCTAGTATTCCGCGTCTTATGAGATCCAAATTCAGTGGTGAGATCTGCAACCAGTCTACCCGAAAGTTGGAAATCACAATGCAGTGTGTGACACTGGGGGAAACCTTCCCATGTAGAGAATCTGATTGAATTGAGCTAAATGGACTCTCTCACTGTCAGTATTGAACTTAGCACAAGGACGAGAGAACAAACATGTGACTGATGTTAGTCACATTGCTTCATGCACTATTGGAAGGCACTTGGATATCCTGGTGAAAAGTGCAACCTAAGAATCTATAAAGAACAGAATAATTGAACTCTGGACTCCACTACCAGAACACCTTGGTTCCCTGTTCTGTGTGGTACAGGGGCTCCCAGGCTCAGTGAAAGTATTTCCTGCAGCCTCCTCTGTTACCATTGTGGGAGTCACATTCTACAGCTGAGATCCAGTTCTGCCACTGTCCCTACGCTGCAGAAGGGGAGAGAGGGCTGGGAAACATAGGGCACATTGAAAACAAGTTACTGTCCCTGCCAACTCCACTTCCTTTGCCAGTGGGAACAGGAACAGCAGCTACAGCTGAGGGGCTCCAGTACTGGTTCATTTCAGCTGAAGATGTATTTTCCTCTCTGGTCTCCTTCACTTTCTATCTAGTACACTAAGGAGGTTAGTGCATGGCTACTTTGAGCTTTGCGTCTCATTCTTCTGCTCACCCTGGCAATAAATTTCCTTCCTAGCCCACAAGCCAAAAATTGAGAGATCAGAATTTAAATGCTCCCGAGGAGAAACAAAACTGTACCTGAAGCTTCACCTTTGTCTCCTTCTTCCTCCTCCTGCAAAACAGGTCCCTTGCCAGCAACACCTTCTCTCTTGTAAGGGTTGTGTGCCTCCCTCTTTCCCTGGCTTAAGAGAAAAATCAAGGGAGACATTGGGCTTGATCCTGTCTCCAGTGAACAATTCATGGGGAGCTTTGTCATTGACTACAATGAGATGTGGATTAGGCTGATCATACAGAACAATTTATAATTGTAAAGGGCTCTATTAACATTTACTAATGAATCCTTATGACTCCCTTGTGGCTGCAGATCAGAAGACCAGAGATATTAGAAATGGGAGGGAAAATATTCCAACCTGGTCCATCGTCACCTGGACAGCTCCCTGTGGTGTGTTTTCTAATGCATTGTCCAAATCTACTTTGTAGTGTTCCACTCCTGTCCTTGGGTGATGGTTCCACAGCCTTGTAGATCTCACTGATATCACTGCTCTACAGCCAAAATGCTTCTGAAATAAATGTAGTCCAACTTTTCTAATTCTGGGTCACTGAGAACGAAAATGATGCTTAAAATTGTTGATTGGCTCTAGTTTTCAAGATATGCTATTGGGTCAGTATATACGACCCTTGACTTGGGAATGGCGGAGGATAAGTGAGTTATAAATGGAAGGGATCTCAATTTAAACCAGAAATTACTAAAATACATCTTTGACTGGTTCTATGAATAAATCTATGACTGGGTTTGGACAGTACTTGCTTTTAAGGCAAAACAATGAATGATGCAATCTGAAGCTGGTATTGCATCATACATGATATGAATTGCATCCTGTTATTCCTAGAAGCCATGGATGATGCAATCATAACAAAGCTTACATCACTCTGGTGAACAAATTGCCCTATATCAGCTCTAGAAATCATACAGTGTCGTGCTCTCTTATTTTTCAGTGTTTGATTTTGCAAAGGGACACATTTCTGTTTAGCCAAAGTGAGCAGTGATGCCTCGTACTTGTGTGAACAGTGCAGATAACTTCTGCTATGTTTGTGGTGAAGTGACTTTTGCATCACAAAAGCACAGTATAACCACTATGGTTAAGAAAGCCTATCACCTTTCTTTTGGCTGCAAAATTGGAGATCAGGACAAGAGGTGGGCCCCACACATATGCTGCAACACTTGTGCAACAAATCTTCACCAGTGGTTGAACAGGAAAAGGAAATCTATGCCTTTTGCAGTGCCAATGATTTGGAGAGAGCCAACAGATCATACCAGCAATTGTTACTTCTGCATGGTGCCTCCAGTTGGGAAAGGTGTGTCAAAGAAGAAAAAGTGGACTGTGCATTATCCAAACATTCCATCAGCTATACGCCCAGTACCCCATGGAGAAGGACTGCCGGTTCCTGATGCACCAGAATCATTCTCACTTGAGTCAGACGAGGAAGAGGAAGAGGATGAAACTTCTGGTCCTGAACCATCAATGTCACAGGACCCACATTTTCTCCCATCCTCCTCCTCTGAACCACACCTCATAACACAAGGTAAACTGAATGACCTTGTCATGGATTTGGAACTACCCAAGAGTAAGGGAGAGCTGTTGGGCTCCAGACTACAGCAGTGGAATCTCCTGGCAGGCTATGAGGGCAAATGGAGGCCATCAATGCTTGCAGACTATTGCTGGACAGTGACAAGAGATGCTCCATTTAATGAATACAAGAGACAAGCCAAGAAGCGCCAAGTAGACACTGAATAGGACTAAACTATGTACATAATAGTTTTTTGCCTTTTGTTTCATAATAAATTTTATTTATATAACCCTTTTGCTGATTTTTAATGTGTTACATAAACAGGACAGATGAAATATTATCATGTAAAGCAACCATTAACACATGAAAAGGCCTAGGTTTACAATTTATGATTAAAACTCTACTAGCTACACAATATACATAGATATAAAATGTAAAAACTTAAATATCTTAGAAACAGTAGCCAATCAGTTGTTTTAATTGTCATATCTGAATTCAGCACATCAAAATACATAATAAATATCACGTTTTATCTCTGAAGCAGACGACTTCTCAAAAATTGTAGACCAGTGTATTCAGCTTAAATATCTCCCTTCTTAGGTCCAGATTCTGCCACCCTTACTCACGTTAGGTAGTGAATTATTCCATGAGTAGCCCTGCTGAAATGAATGCAACTATTCAAGTGCTTCACTGCTTAAGCAAGGCTGTCAGAATCTGTCCCCTTAACTTGTCCCATTTCTCCAAGTTCTGTTCCTGTGTATGACATTAAATACAGAGGTTGATACTTACAACTTTCAAATCACTTTAGAGGTTCTCAGGTCCCTCTCCATTCATCGCTTAACCAGCAGATTTAGCTCTTTAAAATATGTCCCTATAACTTGATCTCTCCCTCCCCTTGATACTTTTGTTGCTCTTTCATTACTGAGTGCAGTATCCCAGGTGGAGTCTCCTGGGAACTGCTTGGAGAAAGACTATCCCCTTCTTGCGCCAGGATGTGATGCTGTCATAAACAGATAAGTAAGAGTTAATAGAACAGAAGTACTTCATATCTCTTTTGCCTGTAAAGGGTTAACAAGATCAGTGAGCCAGGCTGTCACCTGACCAGAGGACCAATCAGGGGACAGGATACTTTCAAATCTTGAGGGAGGGAAGTTTTTGTGTGTCCTGTTAGATTTTGGTTGTTGTTCACTCTGGGGGCTCAGAGGGACCGGACGTGCAACCAGGTTTCTCTCCAATCTCTCCGATACAGGCTCTTATAAGTTCAGAATAGTGAGTACTAGGTAGATAAAGCTGTCAAGTATAATTCCCAAATCTGAACCTTAGCGTCCAGGATATGGGTACTAGCATAAAGTCCTCTAAGCTTAATTACCAGCTTAGATTCTGTAGCACTGCCACCAATCAGGAATTTTTAGGGCCTGATACCCTCTGGTCCCCCCAAAACCTTCCCAGGGGACCCCAAGACCCAGATTCCTTGAGTATCACAACAAAGGGAAATAAACCATTCCCTTCTCCCTCCCTTCTTCCTCCCAGCACCTTCCCACCCTGGGAACACTAGGAGATCGCCTGATTCAACTTCTTGAATCACCACACCAAGAGGAGTGTTACCTTCCCCCTCACCAAGAGGCAATACAAGCTGTGTGAATCTAACACAAAGAGAAAATTTATCCTTCCCTTCTCCCCACCAATTCCCTTGAACCTTAACTAGGAGAAAAAAATCAAACAGGTCTTAAAAGCAAAACTTTTAATAAAAAAGAAAGAAAAAAGTAAAAGGTTTATCTCTGCACTTTAGATGGTAAACAGTTACAGGGTCTTTCAACTTATAAACAATAGAAAGAAACTTTCTCCAGCAGAAACACAATTTAAGCTACTTCCAGCAAGTACACATATGCAAATAAGAAAACAAATTAAAAGACTATAACTGCCTTTTTTCTTACTCACAATTCTGAATAGATAAGAGACTGTAGCAGGGAGATTGGCAGAAACCTGATTGCACCTCTAGTCCCGTCCAGGACCCAGAGAGAACAAAGCCAAACCCAAAACCCACAAACAAAGGCTTCCCTCCACGAGATTTGAAAGTATCTTGTCTCCTGATTGGTCCTCTGGTCAGGTGTTTGCAGGTCACAGTTTGTTAATCCTTTATAGGTGAAAGAGACATTAACCCTTAGCTATCTGTTTATGACATGAGTACTAGGTAGATAAAGAGAATTAGGCTTATGTTTGTTTTCTTTATTTGCGAATGTGTATTTGGCTGGAAGGAGTTCAAATTTATATTTTGCTGAAAGGATTTTAATTTGTACTTGTATACTTAGGCTGGGAGGGTATTCCCAGTGTCTATAGCTGAAAGACCCTGTACCTACTCCGTTTTAAATTTACAGAGATAATTTTTACTGTTTTTTCTTTCTTTAATTAAAAGCTTTTCTTGTTTAAGAACCTGATTGTTTTTTTATTCTGGTGAGACCCAGGGGACTGGGTCTGGATTCACCAGGGAATTGGTGGGGGGAAGGGAGGGAAGGGGGAGAGAAAGGTTAATTTTCTCTCTGTGTTAAGATTACTTTCTCTCTCAGGGAGAGTCTGGGAGGGGAGAGAGAAGGAGAGGGGAAGGTGGACTTTCCTCTCTGTTTTAATATTCAAGGAGTTTGAATCACAGTGATCTTCCAGGGTAACCCAGGAAGGGGGGAAGCCTGGGAGAGGCAACGGTGAGGGAAAGGGTTTACTTTCCTTGTGTTAAGATCCAGAGGGTCTGGGTCTTGGGGGTCCCCGGGCAAGGTTTTGGGGGGACCGGAGTGTACCAGGCACTGGAATTCCTGGTTGGTGGCAGCACTACAAGTACTAAGCTGGTAATTGAGCTTAGAGGAATTCATGCTGGTACCCCATCTTCTGGACGCTAAGGTTCAGAGTGGGGATTTATACCATGACAGATGTATCCTCCACAAGTGCCTGGCCATTTCCCATTGAAAATTCATGTCTAATCTACTGACCCCCTCTTGCTTTCAGTCTCTCTTGGCCATTCCTGAGCCCCCAGTTTCTCCCTCCCATTGAGTTTCTCTGTTCTGAGTTATTTGCTTGGTCTGTTAAAACAGCCTTGTAAAACTCATGAAAACGTCCTAATCCAGATCCACTTATATGCCCTTCACCCAGATAATGAGAGGGAGAAATGGATTTGATTTACTCACTCATCAGAAAATAGTGACTCAAACTGGGCAAATGGGGGAGCAAAATTGTTCCCAGCTGGGTTACATGTGAATAATGTTTATTTCCCTACCCTGGAGGTCCCTCTACTCCTTCCTCATTATCTTAAATTATCTTGATTGTTGCCTCCCAACGTACGATATATACATGGTATGAGATGGTCATGGAGTGGGCAGCCCTCCGTTTTTCATGCTCATGGCATAACAGGGCTGAATCACAGTTGATGCTGGTAGAAAAGTAACCTGCTGCTCTGAAACCCTAACCACAGAATGCAGGCCCCAGGTATGGGTCTCATTCTATATATGGAGGGTGAAGTGAGGGGACTGATCCCAACAAGCCCTCAACCACTCTCTCATATGTCTTAAATCCTTATACCACTTTCATCCTTGCCATACCCCTCTTCCTATTGACTTAAATGGGAGCAATATTGTGCCCACAGATGGCACATGGCCTAAGAAGAGGTGAGGGCAAGGGATCTGGGTCCCAGACCTGTCACTAGAGCAAGTCCATTCATTGGAGACTGCATCGTCGTCTCCTCCTCAGGTATCTTTATCTGAGGCACCCTAGGAAAGGGGGTGAAGTTTAGTCCACTGAAATTTTAGCTAAAACAATCTAAATGAGATTTAGGGAGCAAAAGGGGCTCCCAAGCTTGCTCGAACTTTAACAAGTTTAAAGTGAGGCCCTGGGTGTGAAAGGCTTGTCTCTAGCTATTGTTTGCCTGACTTCTTTTAAGGGTTAATATTGTGATGCCCACCTCTCTGCTCAAGGAAATGGGTTCAGGTTGCCCTATATGGTAGGGGAAGGTTGCCTGCGGAAGTCCCAGATATGCTGTTTCTGACATTATAGAGTCATGAGTGGAGTGATGATGGCTGATATGGTGCTGTCTATTACCCCACTCACAAAGCAGTGGGGGAGATGATGGGGTGAGTCTATGAAGGATCTTTTTGTGAATGTGTGAGAGGGCAGATGACCATGTGAGTCTAATATTCAGAGGTCTAACCCTAGGGCCTGACTTCTAGGGAGAAAGGAGCTGTGACATATAATTTGGCATCTATAAAGCCTCAATGAGAGACCCTTGTATAGAGATTAAACAGCAGCTTTCCTGCTCAGAGATACCAAGAGGAGAGGGGGATTTGATGGTAGCCTTCCTCCTCAGGCCTCTCTGGCTCAGCCACAGTAGGCAGATCGTCTTCAGGCATCAGCTCCCCCAGAGAGGTGAGTGAGCCTTCCTGGAGAAGCAGCTTCCCTGCTGTAGCAGGTGGGGCTTCTTGGGGAATCAGCTTTTCCTCTGGGGAGGCCCCTCCTCCAGCATAGTGGTTGGGGCCTTCCGGCCTGGCAGCTCCACAAGTGCAGCAAGGGAGGCCTCTGAGCATTGAAGCTCCTTGAGCATAGTGAGTGAGGCTTCCTGGAGCAGCAGGTCCCTGGCTGTGGTGGGGAAAGCCTCCTGAGTGGCAGGTCTACTAGTGTGGAGGATTTCATGCCCTCTGGACCTGATTTCTCAGCAGTCCCCTGTTCTTTTCCTTTTCAGACCTCCAAATAGCTCTGGCCTCTTTATTTTTTAACTCCTTTGGCCTGCACCTACCTTGCTCCCTCTGCCTTCTTTCTCTCCTCTTTTACCAGTTTGTCCTCTTCCCTGGGCTTCTCTCTCTTTCTGCTTTTTGCATCCCTTCTAGCTTCCTGGCTTCTTCAGCCCACTCTCCATCAGGAAACATTTCTGCTGGGGCTCATTGGCTACCTTCATCCACCCCTTAGAAGCCTGATAAGAAACAAATTCAACTGTATAGGAAAAACTGAAAAAGAGGATTAGAGACCCCTAAACCTAGCAAACCACCTAAACTGTTCAGGAAGGACAGGTATGGGATGAAAGGTGGAGGAGTTGCATTGTATGTAAGAGAGTGGTATGATTGCTCAGAGCTCCAGTTTGAAACTGGAGAAAAGCCTGTTGAGAGTCTTTGGGTTAAGTTTAGAGGCGAGACCTACAAGAGCGATGTTGTGATGGGCGTGTGCTATAGACCGCCGGATCAGAAGGATGAGGTAGACGAGGTTTTCTTCAGTCAACCAACTGAAGTTTCCAGATCACAGGCCCTAGTACTAATAGCGGACTTCAATCACCCTGACTTCTGCTGGGAAAGAAATACAGCAATGCACAGAAAATCCAGGAAGTTTTTGGAGAGTGGGGACAACTTCCTGGTACAAGTGCTGGAGGAACCAACTAGGGGGCCTGCTCTTCACCTGCTGCTTACAAACAAGGAAGAATTGGTAGGGGAAGTAGAAGTGGGTGGCAAAGTAGGCAGCAGTGACCATGAGATGGTTGAGGTCAGGATCCTCACAAAAGGAAGAAAGGAGAGTAGCAAAATATGGACCCTGGACTTCAGAAAAGCAGACTTTGACTCCCTTAGGGAATTGATGAGCAGGATCCCATGGGAAGCTAATATGAGGGGAAAAGGAGTCCAGAAGATCAGGCTGTATTTTAAAGAAGCCGTATTGTGGGCTCAGGAACAAAGCATCCTGAAGTGAAGAAAGAATAGTAAATATAGCAGGCAGTCAATGTGGCTTAACAGGGAAATCTTTGAGCTTAAACTCAAAAAGGAAGTTTTACAAGAAGTGGAAATTTGGAGAGATGACTAGAGAGGACTATAAAAATATTGTTAGAGCATGCAGGGGTGTAATCAGGAAGGCCAAGGCACAATTGGAGTTGCAACTAGCAGGGATGTGAAGGGTAACAAGAAGGGTTTCTACAGGTATGTTAGCAACAAGAAGGTAGTCAGGGAAAGTGTGAGACCCTTAATGAACGGGGGAGGCAACATAGTGACAGATGATGTGGAAAAAGCTGAAGTACTCAATGCTTTTTTTGCCTCAGTTTTCACAGACAAGGTCAGCTCCCAAATTGCTGCACTGGGCAACACAGTATGGGGAGCAGATGAGCAGCCCTCAGTGGTGAAAGAACAGGTTAAGGACTATTTAGAAAAGCTGGAAGTGCACAAGTCCATGGGTCCAGATCTAATGCATTCAAGGGTGCTGAGGGAGTTGGCTGATGTGATTGCAGAGTCATTGGCCATTACCTTTGAAAATTCGTGGTGATCAAGGGAGGTCCTGGATGATTGGAAAAAGGCAAATATAGTGCCCATATTTAAAAAAAGGGAAGAAAGAGAACCTCAGAACTACAGACTGGTCAGCCTCATTTCAGTCCCCAGCAAAATCATGGAGCAGGTCCTCAGGGAATCCATTCTGAAGCACTTGGAGAAGAGGAAGGTGATCAAGAACAGTCAACATGGATTCACCAAGTCATGTCTGACCAACCTAATGTCCTTCTATGATGAGCTAACTGGCCCTATGAATATGGGGAAAGTGGTGGATGTGATATATCTTGACTTTAGCAAAGCTTTTGATACAGTTTCCCACAATATTCTTGCCAGAAAGTTAAAAAAGTGTGGATTGGATAAATGGACTATAAGGTGAATAGAAAGCTGGCTAGATTGTCAGGCTCAATGGGTAGTGATCAATGGCACGATGTCTAGTTGGCAGCAGTATCAAGCAGGGTGCCCCAAGGGCGAGTCCTAGGGCCAGTTTTGTTCAACATCTTTATTAATGATCTGGATGATGGGATGAATTGCACCCTCAGCAAGTTCACAGATGACGCTAAGCTGGGGGAAGAGGTAGATATGCTGGAGGGTAGGGATAGGGTCCAGAGTGACCTATACAAATTGGAGGATTGGGCCAAATGAAATCTGATAAGGTTCAACAAGGACAAATGCAGAGTCCTGCACTTAGGAAGGAAGAATCCCATGCACGGCTAGTGGCTGGGGACTGACTGGCTAAGTAGCAGTTCTGCAGAAAAGGACCTGGGGATTACAGTGGATGAGAAGCTGGATATAAGTCAGCAGTGTGCCCTTGTTGCCAAGAAGGCTAATGGCATATTGGGCTGCATTAGTAGAAGCATTGCCAGCAGATTGAGGGAAGTGATTATTCCCCTCTATTAGGCACTGGTGAGGCCACATCTGCAGTATTGTCCAGTTTTGGTCCCCCCACTACAGAAGGGATGTGGACAAATTGGAGAGCGTCCAGCAGAGGGCAACAAAAATTATTAGGGGCTGGGGCACATGATTTACGAGGAGAGGCTGAGGGAACTGGGGTTATTTAGTCTAGAGAAGAGTGAGAGAGGATTTGATAGCAGCCTTCAGCTACCTGAAGGGGGGTTCCAAAGAGATGGAGCTTGGCTATTCTCAGTGGTGGCAGATGACAGACAAGGAGTAATGGTCTCAAGTTGCAGTGGGGGAGGTCTAGGTTAGATATTAGGAAACACTGTTTCAGTAGGAGGGTGGTGAAGCACTGGACTGGGTTACCTAGGGAGGTGATGTAATCTCCATCCTTAGAGATTTTTAAGGCCCATCTAGACAAAGTCTTGGATGGGATGATTTAGTTGGTGTTGGTCCTACTCTGAGCAGGGGATTGGACTAGATGGCCTCCTGAGGTCTCTTCCAACCCTAATATTCCATTATTCTAAGAGCTTGCAAGTGACATCCAATTCTCATTTATACTGTGGTAAATCTGGAGTAACTACATTGATTTCAAAACACTCTAGATTTATACTGATGTAAATGACAGTGGAAGCTGGTCCACACTTTATTCCCAATCTCTTTTCCCTAGATAATTTGGTCCTGTTGGGGCAGGGCAGGCAGCAGAGAGGGACAGCCCAATTCAAGGGTTAATCAGCACCTGCTTATTTAAAGCAGACTAAAGTTCTGTTCTGAAAAGTGAGTTTGTAAATACATTATTGTGGACTCTCATTGTCACAGCTCTGGTGCTATGGCCCCAGCTTTGGAACAGTCTCTAGGAGGAACGCCTTCAGTGTGCCAGACCTAGGTGTCTTGCTCTTCCTTCAGGGCAAGCCATACAGCTTCACCACCTCCTTAAACTAGACCTGTTGGCCTGCAGCACCCCTGCTGCACACCACAAGCTCTGTTCAGTGAGTCCAACTGAGACAGACCCCTAATGGAGACTTGTAGACTCTGCGGAGATTAATGCACCTCACCCAGCATTTGCAGTGATCCTCACACAGCATTGCCAAAACAGTAGAGTTTATATGTTAACTGGAACACAGCATAGGAAGTCCTTAGTGTAGTCTGGAGAAATGAAAGTTAAAGCATCATCCATTCTGGTTAGCCCTGAGTTCAACCAAGCTGTAGTGAGTCCCTTGGTTCAAGATGTCTATCTCCCTTTGTCTGACTTCCTTAGCCAAACTTCAGGTGAGAGAGCCTCAATTCCTTCCAGCAACCAACTTTTATCCTCCTCTTCATTCTCTCCAGACCTTTGTTCTCGAGCTGGGGGATTGTTGTTCAGCTTCCCTAAGGAAAGGCAGGGAAGGTTATTGGTTGCTAGGTGTCAATGTCCTGGCAATTCGATTTGCCACTGTCTTCTCAGATACGGCATTGACATGGGGACTAAGGCCCAGACAGCCAGGCAACACCCATATCTATGTGTCTCAGCCTGCCTAGAGAGCAAACAGTCCTTTCCTTCCCCTCACTGGGTAACAATGCAGCATGTGGGGGAAACTGAAACACAAACGGTCTTCATAAAAATATTACAAAAAATTCTCACTCCGTCACATCCAAGTCTCACATTTTAGAGTGTCTGCACTTGTATTTTCCCTTAGTGGTTTAGCAAGGGCCCCCACTCTCAGGCTTCCTTCCAGCTCCCTACCTGTTGCATTTCTTGGATGGAAACTTGCATTGTTCCCTTCCTGACCAGTTCCCTGCCTTCAGTGTGTTATTTCCAGCAAAAATCTGCCTAACCAGGCCTGCCTGCTTTCTCTTCAGATTGATAACACTGACTGCCTATCGTTAACCAACAGCACTTGCTGTACAAGCCTATTTTATTCTTAAGGTAAAAGTACTACTGGGAACATTAAAATGATATAAGAGCATACACACATGCTAATAAACTTACCATAGATCACCCAGCTTTTACATGGGCTCTAGCAGCAGCAGTCTTTCAAAACCCCACAAAGGGGTCTCTCTGGTCACAAGTTCATAGCAGCCTCAGCTCAGAATCACCACCCTCATGAAAAGTTTAGTCCATCCTTTGTACAGTTTGGGGGCCTTTGAACTGGAGTTTCAGGAGCAGGTGAGTAGTAGACGATAGGTCCCTTTCCCCAGTGCATAGCTTCAAAAGGCTGGCTTTGGAGGGGAGAACTTTTATTTCCTTCACCAAGGAAGCCCACATCACACACACTATCCCAAAAAAAGCAGTTTAAAGTTCCCAGTATTTTCCAGAGATTGCATCAGTTGGTCTCAGAGAAATAACATACACCCCAATACGTAATTGCATTTAATACTATGGACCACAAAGATATTTAACTTAATTCAATAATTAATATCTTAATTCCATAAGATTTGTCAGTCTGTCAGACCAAGTGTCACAGTTCCAGGGTTAACTGAACTTTTGCCCCCTCCTCAAGGGTGCCCCTTTACTTCTCAGGCCTCCAGCCATCACCTTTCCATAGGCAGGGATCTCTGTTCAAACCAGGGATTTTGGCTTGCAGTCCCCTGCAATTCACTGTACTTATCCCAGCAGATCTGACATTAGTCCAACACCTGCAGTTCGCCGTCTCTCAGGGACAATGACAGAGTGACCAACCAGCTTCTCCAAAGCACAATACATTTATTTTAGAACAAAAGCATTATGGAGAAAATATAGAACAATGAAAATTTACTAGCTTACAAGGTGTAAGTCATCTTCCACATGGACATCCTAGCAGGTTCTGGTCTTTCCAACTCTTTTAGCAGGATTTTGCCCTCTTACTTACAATATCATGTCAGTTTTGGGATCAAAACGAGGGTCACTCAGCAATTTTTTTGCTGACACTTTATCCCATAAGCGCTTTCTTTGGGTGACGGATGCTGTTAGCTATAAATTGAGCTCTTTGGAAGCCAGCACTCTGGTCACTTAGAACACCCAAGACACTGGGTGTAGCTAGAGTGGAAAAGACTTAGCTAGTTTGGGTTTGGAAGGATACAAGGGATCACTTTCACCTTTGGGGAACCTGATGAGCTAAGGTGGTAATTAGCTCACCAGCTGAGTAGCTGGGAGAGGAAAGCAAGCAATATAAAAGGCTGAGTCAGGGAGCAGGAAGGGGGCTTTACATAGCAACAGCTGTGATGTAGATGGCACATAAACAACAATAAAGACACTTGGTGAAGGTACTCTGGTGGACTGTGTATGCTGCTTAATTTACAAAGGAGATTACTAGCCAGAGTTTCCAGAAGCTGAAGGGGGAACCCATTCACACTTTGCCTCCTGTGCCTCTGGAAACCAATTATGCAAATTCCTCAGGGGAAGGTACTTCTCTGGAGTTGTTTACCTGTCCCAGATCTGCAGTAATTACCCCTACTATTACTAAGGTTAGTTCTTGAGGGGAAGCTCAGTAACTCTCCCCCATAGTATTAAAATACAATCCCTGGTTTACACAGATACAAAAGTTTATGACTAATCCCTGGGCTCATTGTCTGGCATATCTCAATATAATATAGTCTTCTGAAGTTCCCATGCTTCCAAGGTCCTGCATCTGTCACACCATGTTTATTATGTTTGAAAAAATCCAGACCAAATCTGTTCCTTGTACAAGCAAATAGATATATTTTCTACTGCTTCCTAGCTAACACATCCTAGTATCAGAGCCATGCTGAGTTCTTACTGGCTTGTGTGCATCTCCAGTAATAAAGATTCTGTAAATCAAATTCCTCCTTCAGTTACCCTTCTGCAACCCCATTTTCACCAGGATCTACCCTGTAGATGGCACAGTTTTGTTGCCAAGGTCAAAATCTGGCCCTGCAAATGGAATTTAGTTAGCAGTTCTGTTAAAAATGTATGAGTCATCATAGACTCCAGCTTCCTCTTCCAGAGCTATGTTGGGTTTGCATACCTCATCGGAGAATAGATAGTAAAAACAAGTGGTAGTGTTTATGGAGTCAAAAGATGACATTTTTATGTACTCATTCTTCAGAGCAGAATTACAATTAAAAGCAATTATTTTAAAATAACTAAATCAAATAAGAGGCCTACTAGCATACGTGCAAGTCCATGAGAGATAACACAGCAGCAGCTCTCATTTGGAGCAGATCTATCATTTGGAAGGAACCTGTGGGAATTAGACTTGCAGAAAGCAACATTTGATGCCCACGTATGTCTCAACCAGGGGAAAGGAATCTTGTGTTTGTTTCTAGAAAAGCCACTAAATATTAATGTTAAATCTATGCAGTCTCATTGGCTTCAGTGGAAAATCTGGTAGCTCTGTTATAGCAGGATGATCAGGTTTCTGATTGCCTTGGAATGTGGTGTGATCCATGGGGGTAGGGGGTGGGGGAGACCTCTAATGCTGCCCTACAGACACTCAAGAGCATGAGTACCAACTTCAGGGAAGACTATTAAGAATCAGGGCACAAAACTCAAATTGATTGTGAGCTCTGTACTTAGATTTCACCAAACAGTTATCAAGTGTAAACTTCTCCTGTGCTATAACAGTCTAATACAGAGTCACAGACAGTCCTCTTTGTATTCTAATCCAATGGTTTTCAAACTTTTTTTCAGTTGAAGAAAATTGTTGATGCTGACAAAACAACAAAGCTGTGGATGAGGGGTTTGCGGTGTGGGATGGGCTCAGGGCTGGGGCAGGGAATTGGGGTGCATGAGGGGGTCAGGACTCTGGGCTGGGGCTGCAGGCTCTGGGGTGAGACCTGGGATGAGGGGTTTGGGGTGCAGAAGAGGGCTCAAGTTTGAGGGGGGGCTCAGGGCTGGGGCAGGGGATTGGGGCATGGGCTTGAGAAGCGGGTTTATCTCCAGTGGCTTCCAGTCAGCGGCACTGCCGGGTGCAGAGGCAGGCTTCCTGCCTGTCCTGGGAGCGTGGACTGCACTGCACCCCAGAAGCAGCCAGCAGCAGGTCTGGCTCCTAGGCTGAGGTGAGCAAGTGGCTCTGCACGACTCTTGCCTGCAGGCTTCACTCCCTCCACCAGCTCCCATTGGCCGGGAACTGAGCCACTGTGGGCAGCAGTGGGGCCCGGAGCACCGAGACACTGGCCCAGAGCTCTCAGCCACTGCAGGCAGTGGGTGCATCAGGAGCTCAGACACCACAAGTGGTGGGAGACCCCAGAGCTCCAAGCCACTGTGGGAAGCGGGACATGGATGGAGCTCTCACCACTGCAGGCAGTGAGGGGGCCTTGGAGCTCTCAGCTGCTGGAGGTGGCAGAAGGGCATTGGAGGAGCTCTCAGCTGCCACTGGTGGCAGGGGACCCTAGAACCATCCACTGCAGCAGCAGCGGGAACCCCAGAGTTCAAAACTGCTGCTGTCAGTGAGGACCCCAGAGCTCTGAGCCACTGGGGCTGCAACGGGGGCCTGGAGCTATCTGCGACCAATAGCCATTGATGGACCCATCCTCCATGAACTTATCCAGTTCTTTTTTTAATCCTCTTGTAGTTTTAGCCTTTACAATATCCCCTGACAACAAGTTTGACAGCTTGACAGTGCATTGTGTGAAGAAGTACTTCCTTTTGTGTTGTTAAAACCTACTGCCTATTAATTTCATGGGTGATCCCTGGCTCTTGTGCTATGGAAAGGAGTAAATAACACTTCCCTATTCACTTTCTGCACACCAGTCACAATTTTATTGACCTTTGTCATATCCCCGCCTTAGACGTCTCTTTTCCAAGCTGAAGAATCCCAGTCTCTGTAATATGTCCCCTTATGGAAGCTGTTCCATACCCCTAATCATTTTTGTTGCCTTTCTTTGCATCTTTTCCAATTCCAAGATCTGATTTTTTTGAGAAGGGGCAACCACATCTGCACACAGTATTCAAGATATGGGCATACCATGGATTTATATAGAAGCATTATGATATTTTCTCCTATTACTATCCCTTCCCTAACAGTTCCTAACATTCTGTTAGCTTTTTTGACTGCTGCTGCACACTGAGTGGATTGTTTTCTGACAACTATATACAATGACTCAAAGATCTCTTTCTTGAGTAGCAACAGCTAATTTAAATCCTGTCATTGTGCATGTATAGTTGGGATTATGTTTTCCAATGTGCATTATTTTGCCTTTATCAACATTGAATTTCATCTGCCATTTCGTTGCCCAGTTACTCAGTTTTGTGAGATCCCTTTGTAACTCTTCAGTTTGCTTTGGACTTAACTATCATGTGCAATTTTTTTATTGTCTGTAAATGTTGCCACCTCACTGCTTACCCTCACTTCTTGATCATTTATGAATATGTTGAACTGCACTGGTTCCACTACAGACCCCTGAAGAACACCACTATTTACCTCTCTCCATTCTGAAAACTGACAATTTATTCCTACCTTTTGTTTTCTATCTTTTAACCAGCTACTTATCCATGACAGGACCTTCCCTCTTATCCCATTACTGCTTATTTTGCATAAGAGCCAGGGCCGGCTCCACTTTTTCACCGCCCCAAGCGGCAAAGCGGGGAAAAAAAGGATAAAGCCGCGATCGGCGGCACTTCAGTGGTAGCTCCACCGCACCGCTTCATTCTTCGGCTGCAATTCAACAGTGATTCCTTTGCTCCGAGATACGAGAGGGACTGAGGGACCCATCATCAAATTGCTGCTGAAGACCCAGATGTGCCGCCCCTTTCCATTGGCTGCCCCAAGCACCTGCTTCCTTAGCAGGTGCCTGGAGCCGGCCCTGGTAAAAGCCTTTGGTGAGGGTTCTTGTCAAAGGCTTTCTGAAAGTCCAAATACACTATATCCATTGAATCACCCTTGTTCACATGTTTATTGACCCCCACAAAGAATTCTGATAGATTGGTGAAACATGATTTCTCTTTACAAAGAGACTCTTTCCCAACAAATCATGTTCGTTTATGTGTCTGGTAATTTGTGACATTACTTGATTAAAATATTATCATGTAGATCATTGTTGCTACCCCTGTTATATAATTGCAACAAACCTTATACAAAGTGTGTCAAGTAGGGTGTCAATGAAAGAGTTATGATTTGCTGAATATGATTATGCTATTTGTATGCATGTATTAATTTTATATTTGAAGTTATGAGCATTGGCTCCATACCTGTATTTCAAATATGTTTGCTCCTGTGGTAATGCCCACAAGATATTTAGCCTGCACATCTTGAAGGGACTATTCAAGTTAAGTGGCCCATTAAAGAACATTTAACTCACAATGGAAGATGCCTATCGACACTTAATGGACTTTCCTGCTGTGACCAAGCAAAATCATGCATGGACATGTGACTCCAAACACCATCTTACTACCTGTAATTTTCCATTAGCTGTGCTTTGTTTGAAACAATGGCTTTCCCTCCACATGGCAGAAGCTATAAAAGGCCCTGGAAATATCTCCATTTTGCCTCCTTCCTGCTCAAACCTCTGGACTATGAACTTATATTAATGGGAGCATTCTAACCAAAGGACTGAGGACCATAGGCGCTGAATTTCTAATATGCAGGGGGGTGCTCCTTCCAGCTCCACCCCCACTCCACCCCTTCCCCCAAGTTCCCACCCCCACCCTGCTTCTTCCCACACCATCTCTGTCCCCTCGTTTCCTGCCTCATCCTGCCCCTACCCCACCCCTTCCCCCCCGTCCCACTCCTTCCCCCAAACACACTGTGCACTCACTTCCTCCACTCCCCCCAGCACCTCCAGATATCCGCAAAACAGCTGATCCACAGCAGGTCGTAGGTGCTGGGACGGAGGGTGGGGGCTCTGATTGGCAAGGCCTGCCAGAAGGCGGGAGTTGCTGGGGGAAGGGGGAGGTTCTTGTAGGGGGGCTGCCAGTGGGTGCTCAGCACCCACCATTTTTTCCCATGGGTGCTTCAGCCCCGGAGCATCCATGGAGTTGGTGCTTATGCTAAGGACCTTCCAATGATTTGGAAGCAACCAGAAACTTAACAAGCTAGCAGTTTATTTCATCACTGCTACAAACCTGATCCAAGAACTTTGCATTTTTGTATGTATTTGATTCCTTTAATCAATTTTAACTCTCACCTTTCTTTCTTTCTTATAAATAAACCTTTAGATTTTAGATACTAAAGGATTGGCAACAGCATGATTATTGGGTAAGATCTGAGTTGTATATTGTCCTAGGTGTGTGTCTGGTCCGTTGGGATCAGAAGAACCTTTTATTTGATGAAACTGGTTTTAAAGAACCACTCATCTCTAAGTCTAGTATTTTTGATGGTGATACAAGGACTGGAGTACCTGAGAAAACTGCTTTTCTGACTTCTAGTTAGCTAGTGTGGTGAAACAGAAGTTTACTTTTGTTTCTGGTTTGATATATCTTATGGGAGAATAACCACCAATTTTGGGGTGTATCTGTCCTATTTCTCAGAAGTTTGTCCTGAATTTTGTATTCTCAGTTGTGACCCACAAAGGCATAGTTACACCACATGTTTATTGACCCCTTCAAAGAATTCTAATAGATAGGTGAAGCATGATTTCTCTTTACAAAAGCCATACTGAGTCATTCCAAACAAATCATGTTAATCTATGTGTCTAATAGTTCTCTTCTTTACTGTAGTTTCAATCAATTTCCCTAGTAATGAAGTTAGGCTTACTGGCCTGTAATTGCCAGGATCACCTCTGCAGCCTTTCTAAAAATGTGTCAAGTATCAGAGGGGTAGCCGTGTTAGTCTGGATCTGTAAAAGCAGCAAAGAGTCCTGTGGCACCTCATAGACTAACAGACGTATTGGAGCATGAGCTTTCGTTAGTCCATGCGGTGCCACAGGATTCTTTGCTGCTTCTAAAAATGTGGTGTCACATTAGCTATCCTCTAGTCATCTGGTATAGAAGCTGATTGAAATGATAGGCTACATACCACACTTAGCAGTTCTGCAGTTTTATAACTGAGTTCCTTCAGAACTCTTGGGTGAATACCATTTGGTCCAGCTGACTTATTGCTGTTTAATTTATCAATTTGTTCCAAAACCTCCTCTACTGGCATGTCAATCCTGGACAGTTCCTCAGATTTGTCTGAATGGCTCATTTGTGGAAACCTCCCTCATATTCTCTGCAGTCTTTGGCTAGTTGTTCTTCAAATTCTTTTTTGTACAGCCTAATTATACGTTTACGCTAGACTCGCCAGTGTTATTGCTCCTTTCTGTTTTCCTTGGTAATATTTAACTTCCAATTTTTAAGTTATGCCATTTTGCCTCTAACCGCTTCTTCTACTTTGGTTTTTAGTCAGGGTGGCACTTTTTTGTCCTCTATTATGTCCACCTGTGATGGAGTGGACTGGGCCCAAAGGCCCCCTGCTGGAACCCTCAGGATTCTGCCACACCCATCCCAGGAAAGGAACAATAGAAAGGTCCTCCAAGCAAGCTAGAGTGGCTGCAGGGGAAGCAGCCAATCAGGGCCCAGGAGGGTCATATAACAGGAGCTGCAGACCAGAGCAGTAGTTAGTTGTTGCATGGACCCTGTTGCTTGGAAGAGTGGATTGCAGGCCTGGCTATGTAGCAGGACTATAGACAGCTAAGTCTGCTGGCAGGGACCCGGGAAGCGAGAGGCTTCTGGGGACTGCGTAAGGACTGAGCCTGGGGAGGAGGGGATGGGAGGAAAGCCCTGGGGATACAGCCCCATATCAGGGCTAGACTACTTAAAGTCAAAAGCCCAAGGAGGGCTAGAGAGAGACACCACCAGGGGGGTGCTGAGATAGGCCCTGGGGACTGTATACCCCAGAAGGGGTTTATGTTGGCTAATGTGCAGACAGTGTGACTTGGCTGAAGGGCTGAGTCACTGAAAAATCTGCCTGAGAACCACCGAAAGGGGTCTCCAGACCTAAAGAATGCAGACATGCCCAGTCAGAAGGGGGTACTTGTAACAGGGTTGGAACCCACCTCTTACACTGCTATTTTGAGCCTCTATTATGGTGGTTTTAAAAAGTTTCCATGCGGCTTGCAGGCATTTCACTTTTGAGACTATACCTTTTAATTTCTGTTTTATTAGCTTCCTTATTTTTGTGTGTTTCCCCTTTCTGAAGTTAAATACTACTGTGCTTGGCTTCTTTGGTTCCCTCCCACCCCCAGAGGGATGTTAAATTTAATTATAACATGATTGCTATTACTGAGTGGTTCAATTATATTCACATCTCCTAGACCAGATCCTGTGCTCCACTTAGGACTAAAGCAAAAATTGACTTTCCTCTTGTGGGTTCCAGGACAAGCTGCTTCCAAGAAGCAGTCATTTATGGTGTCAAGAAACTTTATCTCTGCATCCTGTCCTGAAATGACGTGTACCCAGTCAATATGGGGTTAGCTGACCCCCCCATTATTATTGTGTTTTCTGTTTTTACAGCCTCTCTAATCTCCCAGTGCATTTCACAGTCACCATCACCATCCCGATCAGGTGGTCGTTAGTATATCCTTACTGCTGTATTATTATTATTATTCAAGCACGGAATTTCTATCCATAGAGATTCTATAGTACAGTCTGGTTCATTTAAGACTTACTATATTTTACTCTATGCTTTCTTTCACATAGTGCCACTCTCCCACCAATATGAACTACTGCCATTTCTATATTTTGTACTCTCTGTCCCACAGATTATCATCATTCCACCAAGTTTCTGTGATGACCTCATTTTTTGCTGGTGACATTATATTGAACTGAACAGGATATTTATTCCTTTAAACAAAGACCCACCTTTTGGCAGACACAGCAAAACAAGTTAGTTTGCTTATCAACAAGGGGAAGACAAAATATATGGCTATCCATATCATTAGAGTATTTGAAGAAATCCTGGAAGAACTAAGTATTTTTATATATTTAGGGAGTGAGATGTGACATCATGCTAAATGTCAACCTATGAATATCAAAAGCAGCAAATAACTTGCATAAACTTGAAAAGATTTGGAAAGGTAGTATAACAACTGACAAAATATGAATTTTTAGCACTGGCATCATGTCTGTCCTTCTTTATGGAGGTCTACAACATAAATTGATTAGAAAATCAATTCATTCCAAAGTAAATGCCTGCAGAAGATCTTCAGCATCCATTGGAAAGAGCTTTGTGCAACAAAAGAAATTCTATGTTGAGCACACCAACCTAACTCATCAAATATTGTAAGACAACAAGTGACACATCTGTGACATGCTTTGGGTGTCACCAACATGACTTCCATGTCAAGTGATAATATGGACACCACCTGGAAAAGGAAAAAGAAGGTGACCTTAAGAATACTACACAGAACAACAGAGAAAGAAGCCAAATCCATCAACATGACACCAGGGCCGGTGCAAGGATGTTTTGCGCCCTAGGCAAAACTTCCACCTTGTGCCCCCACCGTGCCCCCGCCCTGAGACGCCTCCCCCACGGCAGCTCCCCCCCTCTGCCCTGAGGTGCCCCCCCACGGCACCTCCCCACTCCGCATCCTCCGCAATGAGGCACCCCTCTGCCCCAGCTCACCCCTGCTCCGCACACGAGCATCCTGAGCATGCCGTGGATGCTTCAGTTCTCCCACCTCCCAGGCTTGCGGCACCAATCAGCTTAGGCACCACAAGCCTGGGAGGTGGGAGAAGTGAAGCAGCCACAGCGTGCTCGGGGAGGAGGCGGGACAGGGGTGAGCTGGGGTGGGAAGTTCCCCTGCGTGCTGCCCCCCCTTACTTGCTGCAGGCGGCCCTCCCTGAGCTCCCCTGCCCCAGCTCCCTCTGCTTAAATGCCGGCAGCAACCGGGGTGGCCGAAGATCTGGCTGCCATGGTCACTGCCAAAGAATATGGCGCCCCCCAAATCCCAGCGCCCTAGGTGACCGCCTAGGTCACTTAAATAGTTGCACCGGCCCTGCATGACACTCAGAAGCCAAAACAGACCAGCAAATGACTGAAATAAATGGTGGATGCCCTAGGCACCTGAAGGTGTGGGAGGATAAATAAAGAAGAAATGCCTGTGAGGAGGACTAAATCAGTGCAGCCACAGCTTCATATACTGCAAATGCACAATGCACAGTCAACGTGTGGAACTTTTTGCAAGAGGATGTTCTGAAGGTCAAGACTATAACGGTTCAAAAAAACTAGATAAGTTCATGGATGATAGGTCCATCAATGGCTATTAGCCAAGATGGACAGGAATAGTGTCCCTAGCCTCTGTTTGCCAGAAGCTCTGTGAGGCAGATGAAATTCAATGTTCATAAATGCAGAGTAATGCAAGTGGCAAAGTAATATCTCAACTATACATACAAAATGTTGGGGTCTAAATTAGCTGTTACCTGTCAAAAAAGTGATCTTGTAGTCATTGTGGATAGTTCTCTGAAAATATCCATTCAGTATGCAGCAGCAGTCAAAAAAGTATACAGAATGTTGGGAATCATTAAGAAAGGGAAGACAGAAAATATATTATTGCCTCTATATAAATCCATGGTACTCCCACACCTGGAATACTGCATGCAGATATGGTCGCCCATCTCAAAAAAGATATATTGGAAAAGGTACAGAGAAGGACAACAAAAACAATTAGGGGTATGGAGCAGCTTCCATCTGAGGAAATATTAATAAGAATGGGCCTTTGTAGCTTGGAAAAGAGACGACTAAGGGGGATATGATTGAAGTCTATAAAATCATGACTGGTGTGGAGAAAGTAAATAAGGAAGTGTTATTTACTTCTTCTCATAACACAAGAACTAGGAGTCACCAAATGCAATTAATAGACAGCAGGTTTAAAACAAACAAAAGGAAGTCTTTATTCACACAACACACAGTCAACCTGTGGAACTCCTAGCCAGATGATGTTGTGAAGGCTAATACTATAACAGGGTTAAAAAAAAACTAGAGAAGCTCATGGAGGATAAGTCCATCAATGGTTATTACCTAGGATGGGCAGGGATGGTGTCCCTAGCCTCTGCTTGCCAGAAACTGGGAATGGGTGACAGGGGATGGATCACTTGATGATTACCTATTCTGTTCATTCTCTCTGGGGCATCTGGCATTGGCCATTCTTGGGAGTCAGGATACAGGGCTAGATAGACCTTTCGTCTGACCCAGTATGGCTGTTCTTATGTACTGGTGTATGATGGCTTCAGGGCTGAGTCCATACTTTTGTGAGGTCAGAGAATGTCCTGCAGGGCGCAAGTACACTGTTAGCAATGTAGTATCATTTTCTCTTCTAGTCTAATGCCAGCCTGGTCCTCTGCCTTGTCTACCTCACTTGTTTCAGCATATAGAGGAATCATGGCTGGAGGCAGTGCAACAGGTATCTTTTTCTTCAATCTACACTGTATGCATGTGGTGGTATCTTAATTGGTGTGTGATAAGGATGGGATCTGGGGATGTAGTTCATCTATATGAGCTACTAGGTGCATGTGTGCTATAAGTTCCTTAAATGGTGCCTGCTGAGTTAATCACAGTTCATTAACTGAAGCGTCAGCATCTGTTTGAGTGTGTGACGGGCCTCAGGGTGCTTCTGAAAATGTGAGTGAATGGCCATGATCTCAACCACACCCAGTTCTCTTCCCTTTGTTTCTGCTCCCACCTGGGCACTCAGGGCTGTTGTGGCCATCGGCCCCCTCTGCTTTTAGAAAATGCCTTAGGTGGCCTGAGGAGTGAAAATCCTTTCTAGGTGCTGCCAATTTTTCTTATCCAACCTTCTGAAAATTCTGACAAGGTGTATAATGGAGAATTGGGTATGGTTGCCCCAGGCATACATTTACTTATGATGTTCTGGTGATACTCTTCACTGGCAGAAATATTGTATATCTGCATAAGAACACAAATCCTGTTTTCTCTCCTTATAGCATGCCACAGAATGCTGCAGAATTTAGCTTTTAATACTCCTGCTTAAAAGTTGTGATAATTATTTAAATTGGAGAACTGAAATTATATATTCTTTAAAAAATTGAGAAGGCATTATTGTGCCTGCTCTTGTGTAGAAACATAATTGTACAATTTGTTGCATGTATTTTTGCACAAAATAACAGCTTAATAGAACAAGAAAAGGGAATGAATTTAAATTTTAAAAGGCCTAGGAATTAAGGTCTAAAAGCAACTAGTGATTTTGGCATGCCTCAATTTTTGACTGTCTATCTTGAGACATTGACAAGGGAAATAATTTACAAGGGTGTTAGCACTCACCTTCTGAAAATCAGCCCCCTTTAAATTGGGCACCCTAATACTGCAGCACCCAAAACCACTAGTCCTCTTCAAAATCTTGGCCTAAAATATGTTTAGGAATGTTTTCTTTGAAAAGGATATAAATAGGTAGAGAGGCAGAAGTAGGATAATCTAATATAATCAATCTTTAAATTAGGTATGGTAGGTATTTAGGAAGAGTGCATATTTCAAACTCAGAAAAGTAGCCATATCTTGAATGAATGGGTGTCTGTATCCTTAACATTTCCTACAGATCTAAAATATGTTAAAATATAAGACAAAATTATGTGCCATTGATTGTGGTGGCCAAGCCCTTGGGATCAGCATAACCTATATAAGATTAGATTAAAATATGGTATTTCCTGTGTTAGACAAACTCCTTCTTCAGGATCCCGACTCTGACTCAACTAAAGGTGATAGTCTCTCTATCACCCTCTGAGAGTCAGGGGCAGCTCCAGGCACCAGCACACCAAGCGTGTGCCTGGGGCAACAAGCCGGGGGAGGGGGCGCTCTGTCCGTCACAGCAAGGGCGGCAGGCAAGTTGCCTTCAGCGGCATGCCTGCGGAGGGTCCGCTATCCGCGCTTCGACGGACCTCCCGCAGGCGTGCCTCGGAAGGCAGCCTGCCTGCCGTGCTTGGGGCGGCAAAATACCTACAGCCGCCCCTGCTGAGAGTGAGACCTGATTCATATCTCTTCTAGTCCTAGGGTACCCTTTGATTCCCAGGTGTTAAGCTAATTGGTTGGAAACTGTCTCTTTTTGCATTGCCTTCCAAATGTAGGAGAGGGAGGGCACAAATTGCAAAACACTACTGGCTTTAAACCTGTGGGTTACGGTTTCAGTGAAAGAGACCGAAGCCAGTGCTAAACGCACTGCAGCGCTCCAATCCCCTCCCCACTGGCCTCCAGAGATATAATGATGAATATGCATGAGCCGCGTGGCCGGCTTTTCCTCCTAAATCCAGCTCTGTTTGGAGCTCTCTGCTCATATTTCGTCTCCACCCACAATCTAAGTGCCTCAGGTTGATGACGCCTTAGCCACCACTTATCCACGGTCTCCAGACTTCAAGTCCTTGCGTAAAACTCGGTCGCATGAGCATCCAGCCTGATTTAGAAACCTCAGAGATTTCGTAGTGTTGTGATTTAAGACAAAACAGTTTAGGACTGAGAGTCGGCTCCTGCTGCCGCTCAAGGCAATGGCAAAGTTGCTTTTAGTGGATGCTAGACAGAACCATCTGCCTGGGTCCAGTACAAACAGTCTTCGGTTCTGGGTATGTTCAGCACTCTGCGAGATTCTGGTCTTTTTACATGTGCAGAACTCCGGCTGAAATCACACAAGGCCGTTCGTATTTTTTAAACGGGTTTCTTGTTCTTGTTGTGTGACTTGCAGAACATAAAGTCAGATTCTGTCTTCTGACAGCGCCAGGCTTCAGATGCCCAGCTGCATCCGCCCTCTGCTGGTTCTCAGCAGGATTTGGAATATGTCCTATGCAACAACAGGAGAAAGCATTTTCCTCCGAAATAGAATAACTCTGTGAATAAATATGAAGTATAGATGCATAATGCAGCAATTTCTCATTCACCTCCCACCCCCTTTCTTCCCAGATCCAGGTAAACACGTTTTGGGCTTTGAGACTCTGCATGCGATTTACAGTATGTTTCAGTCTCTTAACCCTTTTAAATCCAAGACATCCTCCCTGGTAATTGAAAAGATTAGGAAGAGCTTCTGCCTTCTAGTTAAGCAGTAAGGCAGCTTTACGTCTCAAACCCGACCGTGAACCCTAAAACGGGTTCTTAAACTGGGTGTCGGGAGGTTATTACATGGGGGATCATGAGCTGTCAGCCTCCACCCCAAATCCCCCCTTTGCCTCTAGCATTTATAATGGCGTTAAATATGATTAGAAGTGTTTTTAATTTGGCGGGGAGTCGTACTTAGGGGCTTGCTATGTGAAAGCGGTTACCAGTACAAAAGTTTTGAGAACCACTGCCCTAAAAGGAAAATGTATTTATCTATCCTGTTACCTCATGTGTTAATTGTATAGACTTGTTTTGTTTTGTTTTGTTTTGTTTTGTTTTGTTTTGTTCTGTTCTCAGGGGGATTAAACAGGAAAAAAATGCTGTAATTTCAATGGAATGTGTTATGTCATTCATTTTAAAGCAGAATTTCCCATTCATATGGCCCAGTAGCTTTAACCTTACAAGACAGAACTTCCCAACCTGATAGTAGAGGAATTCTGAAATAAGAGGCAATCACCATCCACAGTGTGCAGACTCTTTGGGAACTGAATTCTCCTCTACAAAAGTTCAAAACTGGTTATGTTACTCCTGAGGTCACTCTGCACCAATAATAATAATAATAATAATAATAATAATAATAATTAATAAAATTCTGCAAAGAGCTGCAAATTTTATTTGTCAAATAAATGTGAAGGTTCCAGCACGGCATTGGGGAGCACAGGCCACTGGCTGCACAGAGGTGGGAGATCACGGTGCAGCTCACCACCACCACCACCTGACACAGACTGAGCGGTGAGGCTGTACCAGGGCCAATCGGAAAAAGGGGCAGGAGGGCCATTTGGCCTGGGCCTCAAGCTCAAAGGGGGGGCCTAAATTTAGACACTTGTTAATTTTTTGGCATTTGATAAGTTTCATAACTTGTTTTCATGCACATCCCTATCAGACCAAAATGTAACACACTCTCTCAGCTTAAAGCTGCAAATTTAAGCAAATAAGAGATGTGATTTGGTAAGAGACATAATGTTCTTAACTGATATAGATTTTGTCATATTAAAGAATTTAAAATGTTCATAAATATTAATAAAATATATTGGCTCTGATGGCACAAGATTAGACCATGTGTCATCATTTTTTTTATTATTATGGCTAGGGACCTCAAAAGCTGGAAGTGGTCTGGATCTCTCTGGATCTCTAAGAGGGCCTGGTTGCATCCAACTGTGACACAGCACAAGGACCCAGCCTGCCCCAGAAACACCCCAGGTCCTTGCCCCTCTGTGTGGGCAGCCAGGCCCAGCAATGCAGGATCCAAGTGTGGAGGGGCTTAATATGGGGGAGGGGGAATCTAGGTGTGGGTTGTGAGGATTATGTGTGGGGCAATCTGTGTGTGGGCAGCTCAGTGGGGGATTTGGGTGCTGGGGGGGTCTGGATGTACAGGGGATTGTTTTGGGGGGAGGGGTTCTGAGTGCAATGGTAATGGAATGCTTCGGGGGGGGGGTCCAGGTGAAGATGGTTGGGGCTCAGTTGTGGGGGTCTGAGTGTGGGGAGGATAAAGCTCAGCAGGGGTGTCTGGGGCTCTGTGGTGGGTCCAGATGCTGGGGAAGTTGGGCTCATGGGGGTGGAGATCCAGGTGCAGTTGGTTGGGGTTCAGTGGGGTGGGGAGAGTTCATTGGAGCAGTCCAGATGCAAGGGGAGTGAAGCTCATTGGGGGGTGTTGAGTACAGGGGGTGAGGCTTGGCAGGAGGGTCTGAGTATGAGGGGGTCTGGATGCACAGGGGTTGGGCAGATGGGGGAGCACTCTCTGTACAAGGATCCCTCCCCCTGCAGCTGAGGAATGATAGGTGCAAGAAGCATGTATGGGGGAGGGGGAGTTTACAGAGGTTCCTGCAGCTGGGGGAGAAATCTGGGGGTGGGTCTGACCTGGTCTCAGATACCATGCAAGGGAAGAGGAAGTCCTGTCTTCTCCAGCCCAGACAAGCCAGGCCAGGACTAGCAGCTGAGCCTGGCTCAGGGTAGAAGCCACCAGCTGGGTCTTCCCCAGTCCTGCCTCCTGCCCCACAGTGATTTACCTCTCTGATGGCTGCCCTGGGCACTCAAAACATACTGCTGGGAAGGATCACATGACCGCTCTTGTGGCTTCCCTTTGCTTCTCTGTCAGAAAGTTATTTTACTGGAGGGAAACAAAGAAATCTGCAGGGCACATAAATTCTGTGCATGCACAGTGGCACAGAATTCCCCCAGGAGTATTATGTGTAATATGCACTAATAGAAGGGCATATTCTATATGCACCTATATATGTATGTGTGTATTATGAAACACATTGGCCAAAACTTGAGGTCCTTATTCAGTTTTCACTCAGTCATTGTTTGTGTGAACTCCAATGGGAGTGAAGTTGGTGCTGAAGGCAATGAGAGTTTGCTCGGGTAAGGAATGATTAAAAGGTGAATAAATATTTGTGTTTTAGGCCCAATAGGGTTAGCTTTTACTATTGTGCTGATCCTCCAACTTTCTCAAAATGGAAATTTCCTACTTCCCCTGAGTATCTGTGTATACATTAGAGAGATCACAAATGTAGATCATTTTTTCGGAAGTTTTTTAAACAGAATTCTTAATATAACGTAGTTTTCTTGGTACGTCAGGGATACAAACAAAACAAGAAGCAACAAACCAGTGTATCTGAGAACTTGTTGCTTTGTAGTAAATATAAATGTGTTAAAGTAATACAAGAGCCCCAGATCGACGAAAACATTTAACCGCTTGGTCTTGCCTTTGCCTTGTCAGCAATAGAAGTGTGAGCTAGGAAGGATTTAACAGGGTGGGACAGTGTCTCGCTTCCTGTCCTTGGTGCTGAAGTGTAACGCGAGATTTCTCTAGTCTGCCTCGATTTGGCTCGCTGCTTGCGGCTGTGGCTGGGTTTGCGTCTTCCCTTGGAAGAGAGCGAGCATTTTCGCCAAGACGAGGGATGAAAACGAGTTCCCTTTTTAAAATAATGCACATGAAAAATAGCCTTTCAGTTCGAGGTCAGGATTCAGATTCACCAACGGCACCCCCCATCTTCCTTTTCCCGTTTGTCTCCATAATACTGTTGCTGTTGCTCTGACTGCCTTCCCTTCCTCTCCTCCTTTGGTCACAGCAGGTCTGTTCTACATCCTACCATAACAAACCTCTCCAATGGCATTACTGACCTCTATCTAGCTAAACGCAAGGTGTACTTCTCTGTCCTCATCCTTCTTGATTAGTGGTGTCAAAAACAGTAAGCAGCTCTCGCTTTCCTAATTTCTCTCTTTTTTGCTTCCCTGGTTTTATAATTTCATGGTTCTCCTCCGATGTCACTGACTGCCCCTTTGGCATCTCCTTTAATAGCTCATCTCTTATTTAGTTACACAGGTTTCTGGTCGTGATCCCCTCATATTCGCACTCTCAAATACTTTATCTCCTTTCATGTCTTCAACTCCGATTTCGAAGCCTACTTATCAACCTAGACTTCTCCCCTCCCTCCAGTCTCTCGTCTGTAACTGGCAGTCTGACATTTCAAAGTCTTTCCCAAGAGAAACATCGTATTATTCCTCCTAATTCCTTCCTTGTGTTACTTCTCCCTTAATTGAAAACTCAATTTTCCTTCCTAACTCCCCGGAATCCCACTGTAATCTCTGAGTCCTTCTGCAGTTTCTCACAAAATCCTGTTGTTGCTTTCTTTTGAATAACTCCAAACCCATCCTTTCCACCTTTATCCATCCCACTGTTGATCCTTTTGTTCCTAAGTTGGTGATCTCCTGCACTGATCACTGTAATATTCTGTGTGCTCTCACCATCTCTCAACTCTCACCACTCAAGTCTGTCAAAAATGTCTATGCTAAAATCGTAAAAGGTAATTACTGCTTTACACCGGCCATCCAGGTGACACTTATTGCACCACCAAATAAATTCTTTGAGGACAGTAATTTCTCCTGTGAATCATGTGCTATTGCTGAGCACCCATTAATAGGTGAAAAATAAGATGTCAACTAAAATAATATCAGGCTAATTAAGATACTCATGGGACTCAAGAACAAGGATACAGACCTGTATCATAAGAAAGCAGGGACAGAAAGACCTCTCTATGCATTATAGATTCTAAGACTGGAAGGGACCTCAAGAGGTCATCGAGTTCAGTCCGCCGCCCTCATGGCAGGATCAAATACTGTCTAGACCATCCCTGATAGACATTTATCTAACCTACTCTTAAATATCTCCAGAGATGGAGATTCCACAACCTCCCTAGGCAATTTATTCCAGTGTTTAACCACCCTGACAGTTAGGAACTTTTTCCTAATGTCCAAACTAAACCTCTCTTGCTTCTTGTTCTATCCTTAGAGGCTAAGGTGAACAAGTTTTCTCCCTCCTCCTGATGACACCCTTTTAGATACCTAAAAACTGCTATCATGTCCCCTCTCAGTCTTCTCTTTTCCAAACTAAATAACCCAATTCTTTCAGCCTTCTTTCATAGATCATGTTCTTAAGACCTTTAATCATTCTTGTTGTTCTTCTTTGGACCCTCTCCAATTTCTCCACATCTTTCTTGAAATGTGGTGCCCAGAACTGGGCACAATACTCCAGTTGAGGCCTAACCAGCGCAGAGTAGAGCGGAAGAATGACTTCTTGTGTCTTGCTCACAACACACCTGTTAATGTAACCCAGAATCATGTTTGCTTTTTTTGTGACAGCATCTCACTGACTCATATTAAAGGTTTGGCTACACTTAAAGCTGTACAGCACTGGGAGTTACAGCTGTCTTCATACAGCTGTGTAGGGAAAGCGCTGCAGTGTGGCCACACTGACAGCTACCAGCGCTGCAGTGTGGCCACATTTGCAGCACTTGTGACAGTGTTGGGAGTGGTGCGTTATGGGCAGCTATCCAGGGCCGGTGCAAGGATGTTTCATGCCCTAGGCAAAACTTCCACCTTGCACCCTCCCTCCCCCCTCACTTCCGCCCTGAGGCACCCCCCTGCAGCAGCTCCCCCCCTCCGCCCTGAGGTGCCCCTGCTGCGGCAGCTCCCCCCCTCGGCCCTGAGGCCCCCCCACGGCAGCTCCCTACCCCCAACCCTCTGCCCTGAGGCAATCCCCCACCCCAGCTCACCCCTGCTCTGTGCATGAGCACCCGGAGCATGCCGTGGCTGCTTCACTTCTCCCGCCTCCCAGGCTTGCGGCGCCAATCAGCTTAGGCACTGCAAGCTTGGGAGGTGGGCAAAGTGACGCAGCGACGGCGTGCTCGGAGAGGAGGCTGGGCAGGGGTGAGCTGGGGTGGGAAGCTCCCCTGCATGCCGTGCCCCCCTTGCTTGCTGCAGGCAGCCCTCCCCGCATGCCCCTGCCCCAGCTCCCTCTGCCTAAATGCCGGCGGTGACCAGGGCTGCCGAAGATCTGGCTGCCGCGATCACAGCTGAAGAAAATGGCGCCCCCTGGATGCCAGTGTCCTAGGCGACCGCCTAGGTCACCTAAATGGTTGCACCAGCCCTGCAGCTATCCCAAAGAGCACCTCTTCCCATTATGGTGCCGTGGGTTGTGGGAAGAGGGCGGAGGGTGCGGATCATTCTGGTTCCTGTCCCAACGCCCCGTGATGCATCGCTTCACATCCCAGCAATCCCTGTGTTTCAGTCCACACTTGGCGCCATCTTTGCACGGTTTCAGTGCAGCGCGATTCTGTGTTCCGTTTTGGTCTGCAAGAAATGGAGCCTGAACTGCTGAGGAGTATGCTGACGAATCTCGCCAGCATATCACGCTTGGCAGTTGAGCTATTCCTTAAGATCCAAAGTGACAGTGAGGAGTCTGACGATGATAGCAAGTCGCGTAATGCGTACGACACGAAATTGCTTGTGGCATTCACAGACATGCTCAGAACCATGGAATGCCACTTTTGGGCTAGGAAACAAGCACTGACTGGTGGGATCACATCGTCATGCAAGTCTGGGATGACGAGCAGTGGCTGCAGAACTTTTGGATGAGAAAAGCCATTTTCATGGGACTGTGTGAGGAGCTTGCCCCTACCCTGCAGCGCAAGGAGAAGAGATTGAGAGTTGCCCTGCCGGTAAAGTGGTGACTATTGCAATCTGGAAGCTGGCAATTCCAGACAGCTACCAATCGGTAGCGAACCAGTTTGGAGCGGGAAAGTTGACCGTTGGAATTGTGTTGATGCAAGTTTGCAGGGCAATTAATTGCATCCTGCTAAGAAGAACCGTGACTCTGGGGAATGTGCAGGACATTGTGGATGGCTTTGCACAAATGGGTTTACCTAACTGTGGAGGGGTGATAGATGGGACACATATTCCTATTCTGGCACCACCCCACCTAGCATCCAAGTACGTTAATCGGAAGGGGTATTTCTCTATGGTTCTCCAGGCACTTGTGGATCACAGTGGTCATTTCATTGACATTAACGCAGGCTGGCCCAGAAAGGTGCATGACGCACACATCTTTCGGAACACTGGCCTCTTCAGGAAGCTGCAGGCAGGGACTTTTTTCCCAGACCGGAAGATCACAGTAGGGGACGTCAAAATGCCCATTGTGATCCTTGGAGACCCTGCTTACCCGTTAATGCTGTGGCTCATGAAACCGTACACAGGGAGCCTTGACAGCAGGAAGGAACGGTTCAACTACAGGCTGAGCCAGTGCCGAATGACTGTGGAGTGTGCTTTTGGCCGTTTAAAGGGGCGCTGGCAATCTCTGTATGGGAAGCTGGACTTGGGGGAAAGCAGCATCCCCACAGTTATATCCACGTGCTGTACCCTCCATAATATTTGTGAAGAGAAGGGTGAAAGATTCAGTCAGGCATGGACCTCCAAAGTTCAATGCCTGGAGGCTGAATTTGCACAGTCAGAGAGCAGGGCTACTAGAGAGGCCCAGCACAGGGCTGCAAGGATTATGGATGCCTTGAGGGAGGAATTTGAGGCTGAAAACCAACAGTAATGTTTGCTGCCTTGCATGGGAGTGAAGTACAGTGGTTACAATGTTAGTAGGAATCTTTGTTTCCTAAGCTGATTTGCAGTGCCTGTATCTTTCCTGGGCTAAGGTATCTTTAACTTTCTGCTATAATAAAGACTGTTTTCAAAGCCAAAAATTCATTTATTAAAGACACACAACTTTTTTGGAATCTGAAAGGGCAAGGGGGTAAGGTGGGGAACTCTATAATCATAGGTTTGCATATGTCCTGTCTGGAGTGCTGTGCAATGACTGCTGCACTTCAGAATGGCTATACTGCATGGTGATGGGGGTTGAGTGCATAGGGTAACGGCCGTAGTTCTCAGGGCTGGTTGGTGAACGTACAGGTGTTGGAGGCAGCTGGTGGTGGTAAGAACTCGGATGCTGGGAAAGGGGGTGTGGAGCTAACATGGGGGCACATAGGAAAGAGCTTTGGGACAAGGGTGGCGGGGGGAGAGGTGGCGGTAGTGCTCCGCCTGCATGGCTATGAGTGCCTGGAAAGAGTCCGCTTGGCGCTCCAGGATGCTTATCAGCCGCTCCGCGCATTGCTTCCTTTGCGCTGCATTTTCCTTGCAGATCCTGCTTTCCCTCTCCCTCTACTCCTGCGCTTTTTGATTCTCTGTGAGAGATTGGTGCATCACTTCTTGCAGCATGTCCTCTTTGCTTTTTCACGGCCTCTTCCAGAGGTTTTGTAGTCTCTCAGCCGGTGATAACATGGACAGCCAAGATCTCAAGGTTGCATCTGTAAAGGCAAAATGCAACACTTAACAGAGGCAGCATTGTTTATACCAGTCAGAGTAATTCCCCCGCATTGAAGCAGGGCACATTAACAGTCTTCACAATAGCATAATTTTTCCATCCCAAAGAGAGCGCACATAACCCATGGGAGCCCCAAATGGTGAGTAAGGGTGACTGATTGTTTCAGGGCTGTACTGGGGCTTCTATGCATTGGGGAAAGCAAACAGCTGCAGGGGGCACCTACACTGAACACTATCCCAACAGTTTCCACAGGAGTTTATCCTGGAAGATATCTTGCTGCTGCGGGTCACCTGGGAAGCACGGGAGGGTCTTCTACTGCAATGCAGATTCTGCCCTGGCCCCTATGCAGCTTGCCTGTGTGCAGCAATGGTCCCCCTACGCCTCGCGGCACAGTGGCGCGGACACGTTAGCCTGACTGGGACAAGGACCACAGTGGCTTTCCCAATGAGCCTGCGCAAGCGCATTGCCCATGCTCTGGCTGAGACTTTTGAAGAGATTACTGAGGCCGATTACCGTGATGTGATAGACCACATCAATGCGCTATTCTGCATCTAGGCATGCATGCATGCAGCCCTAACCCTCCCTCCTCTCCCGAAAAATTTCCATCCTGAAAATAAAAGCCGCTTACCTAGAACCCGCTCCTCTGTTTGTCCTCCACCAAGTAGCGGCTGCTGTGACTGGCTACCTTCCTCCTGGCTTGAGAAGAGCTCCTGGCTGCATGCCTCCAGGGACTCCGGGATGTCTCCCTCCACCCCAGTACTCTCACTCTCGCTTTTGTCCTCCTCCTCCTCCCTCTGCTCTGAAGTGTCCATGGTGGTCCTCAGAGTGGAGGTGGGGTCACCCCCAAGTATTGTGTCCAGCTCTTTGTAGAAATAGCAGGTCGTGGGGGCAGCACCGGAGTGGTGATTTCCCTTGCGGGCTTTGCAGTCGGCACTCAGCAGCTCCTTCACTTTAACCCTGCACTGCACTGCGTCCTGGTCATGGCCCCTTTCCATCATGGCCCGTGATATCTGCCCATAGGTATCATAATTCCTACGGCTGGAGTGCAGCTGGGATTGCACAGCTTCCTCCCCTGAAACACTGATGAGGTCCAGCAACTCGCCATTGCTCCATGCTGGGGGTCATTTGCCGCGTGGAGGCATGGTCACCTGGAAAGATTCACTGATTGCACTCCACACCTGGCTGAGCAAACAGGAAGGGTATTTTTCAAATTTCCGGGGAATTTAAAGGGCGGATCTGACGGTTGGTCACTGAGGCCAGGGCAGTAGAGGTCGAAATGATGAGCAGAGTGGCTAGAACAGGCATTCTGGGATACCTCCGAATACTTCTGGAGGCCAATAACAGTGCTTTTGGTGGCCACACTGGCCGGGCAGCGCTGCATGAGCAGCACTATAGTCTTTATTCCTCTTGTCGAGGTGGAGTACAACCAGCACTGTAGCCAGGGAGATGCAGCACTGTATATGCCTTGCAAGTGTGGACGGTGATTCAGTTGCAGTGCTGTAAAACCACCACCAGCACTGCAACTCTCCAGTGTAGCCAAGCCCTAGCTTGTGGTCCACTATAAACCCTAGATCCCTTTCTGCCATACTCCTTCCTAGACAGTCTCTTCCCATTTTGCATGTGTGAAACTGATTTTTCCTTCCTAAGGAACAACAACATGAAATATCTTGACTTTTTGCGAGAACTTAAAACTTGGATAAAAGTACTAGGCCCTTGGTAACAATATTATTTGATCAATCTACTCGATATCATCCATGAAAAAACAGAGAAATTAAAAGCCAAAAAGGTGGTGATACAAAAGCAGGGTAGAATTGTTTCCCTATCCCAATTATATAACTCATGCATATTGGTTCCGAGGGTCATGCTGATGGCATTCCCATCTGTAGTTCGTGTTATGCCTTTGAGGTCAATCACAGCAACGACTTGGATTAATTGCTTGAAAAGTGCTAATAAATGTAATGAATTCAAAGAATAAAATTCGGATTCTACCTCAACATAAAATAAATATTGGCTAGATGGAGTTTTTGATGCAGATGTCGATGAATTGTTGGAAAAACAAATGTTCTTTTATAGTCTCTCTGCATTCTTTAATACCTCAGGATATTGTAGAGTTGTAGCTGTTCCAGATGCCTGTGACATGTTTGGCATGTTGATTAAACTGAAATACCTTAAAATGAATTTATGTCCAACTGAACACAAAGATTAGCAGGGTTTTGGACTAGATGACCTCCTGAGGTCCCTTCCAACCCTGATATTCTATGATTAGGAAAATCAGAACATTTATTTGGCCGATTTATATTAATGGTTTTGAAAAATAGACCCTAAAGGCTGAAACTAAGTCATGAATATTTCTCTGGAGATATGGAGCATGTCTTGGATACAAAAATGAATTAGTGTTGTTTCCTTGAAAACGTGGAGACCGGAAAGGTTAGAGATCTCACAGAAGGCCAAATCATCCAGCCATTCGCAAACTGTCAACAGAATGTCACAGACAAGGTAAAGTGGAAATGCCGTGAGTAAAAAAATAGAGGTAATAATTATCTCACTGGAGGGTAATCTTTGATATGATGTAAAGCATAGATATTTCCTTTTTTCTCCAAACACTGAGACGCTGCTTGGAGGTTTTTGGGATATGGATTGCCCATAAATTGTGTGATGGCTTTAGTAGCAACAGAAGATACCTGGTTTACATTATGAAATTGGCTCTTAGACTGGGATTATTTAAGCAAGCACAAGATATGAAATATGGTGGGAGTGCCTCCTTGGAAAAGCAACAAATAACCACGTTTTCAGCCTCCTGTGACCAACCTGTCAGCCGACACGACTGATTTCTTGACTTATGTTCTACATCGAGTGTCGTAGCCATGTCTAGTATACTTACATTTACTATATGACATTTATTAGCCATATGTGGAAAAACGTTAGTATAACATGTCTTAAGCTATAATGAAACAGCTAGATTCTTTGTGCAGTTTTAAGTGTGTTGGACATAATTGAATCTATGTATGCTTGCAAATTATTGAAAATGAGTAACGTATTCAATATCTTAATTTGAAAAGAGCCAAAGCATAGTATAGACATTTTGTCTGAGCTATTTAAACGCATATGTGCAGTTCTTGATTTGAACACTCTGTGTCGCTCTTGCTGTATTTTATTGCTGCTGAGGCTCAAGGAATTTTCAGGCAGGAAGCAGCAGGCTGAGAAGCAGCTACCCTGACGTTATCTGGCTTTTGAATTCCCGGATGCAATATTGTGTTTCTATTTGAATATTACCCTCGCTCAAAACCGTTCAAAGGGATTTAAAAGCGTCGCCGCGTCAAGAAATGAAATGAAACCCCTCTCTTCCGTGGAAAGAGATTATAAATGTGATCACAGAGAGTGGTTTTCTTTCTCTTCCTTTTTCGGTATGATGTCGCTTATTCGCTGATTCATGTAGAATGAGGGGCCGGGATTTCCGCCAAAAATCTGGAACGATTCATACACAGACGGTTGGATGGTAAGATGCGAGTTAATTCCGGGAGAAATAAACTGTTACACTTTCCCCCTTTTCACATTGGAAAATATAAGGGAAGATCGAATAGATTAAACATAGGTACTCAACACCTTTTTCGTATGTTGAGTATGGAGGCAGGAACGGAAAATCCACTCTGTGTATTTACAGTGAAGATGGAGATTCTGGAGATAAGGAACAATGATCCACATTTTCCTGACAGTCACGTAATTGCCGCTGTAGACAGGCAAGGATGAGAGCCCATTCCAGGAACTGATGATAAAAAGGAAATCAACACAATTACGCAGACTTCCTGCATTGGATGATGGAAATCCACGAAGACCTGGAGATGGCAGGCAGACAGACGTTTCTAGTTTTGCTCTATATGTAAAGGCAAAAACACGAACCACGAATCAAGCTGCCTGCAGAGTACGGCTGGAGATGAATGTATCAGAAGTGTTGTTTTCATAGTAAATACGACTGATATGAAGAAGTGAGATGGGAAAGGAATAGGTGGCGAAGGGGAGGTACAGGAAGAGAACACATGCTTTCAGCCCTAAGAGTTTACCCAAGTAAAATAAGACAAGAGACACCTACATGAAAGAAGTAGATTTTAGAAAGCTGGAAACAATTAACTACTTTTATGATGCAAAAATTATGCAGAATCATTGCATTTTACAAAGTTCTCACTGAGGTTCCGGAATTAAAGGATATGGAGTGATAAAAGAAAACTGAAGACGAGGTACGGGTGTAGGTCTTTTTAGTGTCTAAGGACTTAGATTTAGGGAAAACAGGAGTTTTTTTGTGGAATAATTGAAGACTACCACTCTGGGATAAAATTCATAACAAAATAAAAAACACCCTGATAATCGAAAAGGCCGTCGACTGTGAGAAGCTTGAGTACATCATCTACACTGAAAATATGGCGAGGCGCTCGCCCTAATTGACTTCTCTGGAAACATTAAAATAGAAAATTACCCTTTTTAATCCCAATTCTTGTATATTTTCTCAAATCTCATGCACCTTGCACTGGAAAAAACAACAACTCCAGCTGTACTGACAATGTAAATTCTACTGCTTTAGATTCGGATCAGAATGCCAATGTGAGATGTTCACTAGTAGGGTAAGTGAAACATTTTATATTTATATAAACTCTGAAAATGGTGACAACTGTGTTCTAAGAACAATGGATTATAATTATATCTATGTATATCATCCTATACCAATAAAACAGTGTTGTTCCGTTTTACATAAAATAGATATTAAATTATTGAACTAGGGCAGTTAAGATCGTTTTTTAGTTTCGTTTCCTCTCTATATTCATTTCATATTACCGTCTATTAACATATAACAAACAGCCTTCAGAGCAAATGTATGCATAGCTTATGTGTATATTTGCCCTGGGGATAACTTATGGCATTTGATCTTAACTGTACCTAGATTCTGTAATTGTCGGTTGAGCACTTGGTGGCGCTGTTGGGCAAGGTGCTGCAGCAATGGCGTCGCAAATCCTGTCCGCTCCATTGTTATAAAGGCGTCATTCTGCGAAGAGGAAAATGGATAAATGCTTGGGAAGACATTCAAGGACTAATAAGTAGCCGGGTCTCAATGCACTGGTTAAGACCGCCTCTAGCAATGGGAACCACTCCGGGTCCCTGAGATCAGCTGTGTTTTGGAATGGCTCGCAGAGAAGGGAAGCTCGGCTGGAGAAGGCAAGTCCTGTCTGTCTTTCTGCTTGTTTCTGTCTGCGGGGCGGCATCGGACACCTTGCGATACTCGATCCTAGAGGAGAGGGAAAGCGGATCTTTTGTAGGCACTAGGCAATATCGCAAAGGATCTGGGGCTGGATGTAAGAAAGCTCTCTGTTCGTAAGGCCAGGGTCGTTTCCTCTCACGGCAGCAAGAGCAGCTAACAGCTCAGTGTAAACAGCGGGGATTTATTAATAGAAGAGCAAATAGACCGAGAGTGGCTGTGCGGACCCCTCGACCCTTTCACTTTATATTTCGAATTAGTGCTGGAAGATCCATTGCAGTTATATCGGGGCGAGTTGCAGATAGAGGCTATCAATGACAATTCACCTACATTCCCCACGAAGAGCTGAACATTGAACATTAATGGAAGTGTCTCAAACCCACACTCGCTTCCTCCTGGGAAGAGCCCAAGATTCAGAAGTGGGAACAAACGGTATCCAAAGCTAACGATCCGTTCTCATGAACACTTCCGTCTGGATGTGCAAACCCACCGGAACGGCAGCTGGTGCTAGAGAAACTGCTAGATCTGAGGAGAAGACAGAATTTAATTTGATCCTCACAGCTGCCGATGGGAGCACTCCGCAGAGGACTGGCACAGCTCAGCTAGGCGTCGTTGTTCTAGGTGTAAATGACAATTCTCCTCAGTTCAGTCAGTCAGTGTACATGATGCAGTTGGTGGAAAACAGCCTTCGGGGTACTCTGGTCTCCAAGGTTGAAGCCAGTGATTTGGATCATGGTTCAAATGCAGAAATCACCTATTCATTCAAGCAGATACCTAACAAAATCCTCCGGTTATTCAAGTTAAACCAATCAACAGGCGAAATCACCATTTGGAGATTGATTGATTTTGAAGAAGCAGCGATGTAAGAACTGAACACTGAGGCCAACGATTCTGGGGGCCTCTCTGCACACTCTGAGGTCCTTGTGCAGGTTGTCGATGTAAATGACAATCCTCCAGAGGTGACAATCACCTCTGTAACCATCCCAGTGTCTGAGGACTCCCCCAACGAGACTGTGGTGGCCCTGTTCAGTGTCAGAGACCTGGACTCCGGGGACAAAGGGAAAAGAATTTGCTCCATTCAGGATAATCTTCCGTTTGTTCTAAAACCAACTTTCCAGAATTATTATGATTTAGTGACACAAAGTCCCCTGGACAGGGAGGAAGTGCCAGAATATAACATAACCACCACAGCCACAGACATAGGGCACGCCAGGCTAACAGCTGAGCAGGTCATCAGTGTGCAAATATGGGACATTAATGATAACCTGCCGGTGTTTAATCAGTCATCATACCTCATGTACCTGAAGGAAAACAACAATCCCAACCATCTGGTTGAAGCCCTGCGCACTGATGACATGGATACGGAGCAGAATGCCGGAGTGTAGTACTTGATATTGCCTGGGAAGGTCGGTGACTTCCAGTTGTCTTCTTACATCTCCACAAACTCCGTGGATGAGAACGTGTACGTTCTGCGGTCTCTGGATCATGAGCAAACGAGGGATTTCCAGGTTACAGTGAGAGCTGCAGATGGCGGGTCCCCGCCACTGAGCTCTGAAGTCATTGTCCGAGTTGTGATAATTGATGAAAATGACAATACCCTCTTCGTTTTATACCCTTTGCAGAACAGCAGCTCCCCCGCTAATGACCTGGTTCCCAGATCAGCGGAGGCGGGTTACCTGGTGACGAAGGTGGTGGCTGTGGATGCCAATGTGAAGATTCCGATCAGAATTCTTGGCTTTCCTACCAGTTGCTCAAGGCCACAGACCCAAGTCTCTTTGCTGTGGGGCTCCAAACCAGGGAAGTAAAAATCAGGAGGCCAGTGAGGGAATGAGACAACTTTGAACAAAAGCTTGTCATCCTGATTAGGGATAATGGAAAGTCACCTCGCTCCACTACAACGATGGTACATGTGCTCTTGGTAGACGGGTTCTCAGAAGCCTACATGCAGATAGAGGATACTTCAAAGGAAGCAGAAGATGGAACGTTGCTTTTGTATTTAGTAATTTCTTTGGCTTTAATTTCCTTTATTTTTCTTGTCTCTTGTGATTATAATTGTCGCCATGAGGAGAAATACAGCAGGAATGTGTAGGGAATTTTTTACAGCAATTCCAACTTTCCCAACAACTTGGTAGACATGGCACTGGGACTCTCTCTCAATCCTATCATTATGAGGTCTGTCAGACAAATGGGCCAGGCAATAGTGACTTTAAGTTCTTTCAACCGCTGGGATCATCTTTGCCTGTGGAAAATGACAACATGGAAGTGAATCCTGGGACCAGTTTGGAGACTCGGAGTAATTCCAACCTGCTGGATGGAAAGGATCCCATGAGAGCGGTGAGTGAGCCCTTCCACTTAGCGCTTGCACTGTGGAGACAGGAATATTATGTTTGGATAATTTTATTTATCTTATGCCTCTACTAAAAGTTCAGTGTTAATAATAAAGGGAGGAAACCCCTATATACATCCTTTCTCCTTCATTTTCCATAATCTATATTTATTTACCTGTGATTGAAACACATTTTGGACTATATACACATATGCTTTTGTATGAATCACTGGTGTTTCTCCCTTGAAATAATATAGGCTGCTATTTTCAAAAGATCCTAAAAGATAAAGCGCCCAGCACTGCATTGATATGGGTGCACAACTCCGGCTTTTGAAAATCCCAGCCTTGGGTTTATTCTTCTTAACAGTCACCTCCTTGATTTCCAAACTCCAAGGCTGTGATATGAGAGTACTGAATACCCTAAAGGCCATAACCAAGCAAGAAAGTTACATCCTGTTTAGGGTCTGTTAACTGTCCATCAATTATAAGATATAAGTCGCATATATCAGACAAGGGGTCACTACTTGTGTTGCTATAACTGTTAATTGTAACAAATTTGGAAATCTATAGGCTTTGTATTGCTGAGATAATGATTGCATTTTTATTTATTTGTTTGTATAGAGTGAGTTGTTTTTGTTTATTAAAGAATTTTTAACAAATTAACCTAGTAATTTAAAAAAGGATTGGAAACTAGGCAACGAAGAGGAGAAGGCTGTTGTACCAATAATCTAGAGACTCTTTGTACTGGCAGAGAAAACTAGTTCTGGAGTACCAGAAGATGAAGGAATGGGGGGAAAAGAGAATCATAGAATATTAGGGTTGGAAGAGACCTCAGGAGGCCCTGATCAAAGCGGGACCAACACCAGCTAAATCATCCCAGCCAGGGCTTTATCAAGCTGGGCCTTAAAAACTTCTAAGGATGAAGATTCCAGTACCTCCCTAGGTAACCCATTCCAGTGCTTCACCACCCTTCTAGTGAAATAGTGTTTCCTAATATCCAACCTAGACTTCCCCCACTGCAACTTGAGACCATTGCTCCTTGTTCTGTCATCTGCCACCACTGAGAACAGCCGAGCTCCATCCTCCTTGGAACCCCCCCTGAAGGTTGCTATCAAATCTCCCCTCACTCTTCTCTTCTCCAGATTAAATAACCCCAGTTCCTTCAGCTTCTCCTCATAAATTATGTGCCCCAGCCCCCTAATAATTTTTGGTGCCCTCTGCTGGACTCTCTCCAATTTGTCCACATGCTTTCTGTAGTGGGGGGATCAAAACTGGACACAATACACCAGGTGTGGCCTCACCAGTGCTGAATAGAGGGGAATAATCATTTCCTCAATCTGCTGGCAATGTTCCTACTAATACACCCAAATATGCCTTTGGCCTTCTTGGCAACAAGGGCACACTGCTGACTCATAACCATCTTCTCATCCATTGTAATCCCCAGGTCCTTTTCTGCAGAACTGCTGCTTAGCCAGTTGGTCCCCAGCCTGTAGCGGTGCATGGGATTCTTCCTTCCTAAGTGCAGGACTCTGCACTTGTCCTTGTTGAACCTCATCAGACTTCTTTTGGCCCAATCCTCCAATTTATATAGTCACTCTGGACCCTATTCCTACCCTCCAGCATATCTACCTCTATAGGCTGCGAGTTCCATACCCACGTGGTGCTTGGGCACCAGCAATATTCAGAGCCAGGGCCCAGCTCCATCAAAATTTAGGGCCAGGGCCCCCCCCAGCCCCACCTGTGTCCCCCCCCGAGTGTCCTGTGGCCCCGACTTGCTGCCCCTGCCCCCTCCTCACCTTTCCCTGGTCCCAGAGCGGAGCATCTCTTGTCTTTGTCTCCTCCATGCTGCTTCCCTTCAGCAACTGTTGCTGCAGGGTCCTAGTGCCTGCCCTTCCACTGCCAGGGCAGACTGACTCTGAGACTGCCCTTCCCCCTCAAAGCCTTCCCTTTTCCAGAAGGACCCTCCAGCAGCACAGCCCCACCCCCCACCCCTTCACCCACAGTCACTGCTCCTGCCCCATGCTGGCCAAGGAGGCAGCCCCATCCCTCACCCCCCAGTGAGGCTACAGTCAGAGACAACAGCAGGGGAGGAGGTGCACACAGCACCCCCCGGCACCCACCACAGGGGAGGCGAGGGAGATTCCTGGACCTAAGAGGGGCCCTAGGAGCACATGCAGTGACTGTGGTGCGGGTGAGTGTGCTCCTGGGGGAGGAGCAGAAAAGGAGGGCTCCTCCCCCAGAGCTTGCTGCTGCCGGCAGGGAAAGAGCTGGGGGAGTCCTCTCTATCCCCTGTCCTGGAGCAGCCTGCCTGCACCCCAGACTCATCCCCAGCCCTGCCCCACCCCATATCCCACACTCCCAGCCAGAGCTTTCACCCCCCCCACTGCACCCTCATCTCTCTACCTGGGGCCCTGAGCCCCTCCAGCACTCCAAATACCTTATTCCCAGTCCCAGCCAGAGCCCTTATCCCCCCACACCCTGACCTCTGCCCGAGCCCTGAGCCCTTCTAGCACCCCAAACACCTCATCCCCAGTCCCAGACAGAGCCCTCACCCCCCCCATACTCTTACTCTCACCCTGAGCCCCTCCCACACCCCAAACCTCCCATTCCCAGCCCCGGACAGAACCCTCACCTCTACTCTCACCCTGAGCCCTTCCCACACCCCAACCCCTGCATTGCCAGCCCCAGACATAGCCCTCACCCCTACACCCCTACTCTCCCCTGAGCCTCTCCCACACTGCAGATCCCTCCTCTTCAGTCACACCCCACTGTTGTCAGATGCTACCGGTGTGGTGCTCTGCTCTGTGCAATGTTGATATCAATCGGCTGTGTGTGTGTGTTCCCTCTGTGTGCTGCCCCAGCTCTGCACAGATAGCTGACACAGCAGACCCCGAGAGAACCCCCAATGACCACAGACTCTAGTAAGGTACGAAGGCACATCAGCCAGGTTTATTGTCAAAGAGAAACACAGTCTCCAGCTCCCTGGCAAATGAAGTCCAAGGTGCTGCTAAGGTGCGCCCTGGCAATGGACTCAGCTCAGTCAGTGGCGGGACTTTCCACTGCCCCCTAGGCTGGACAAAGACACCACCCCAGGGATGCATTCTTATACACAGGTACAAACAAGTTACACATCACTCCTGACGTATGAGGTGAAACCCCTCTACGTAGCAAGGTACAACCCCTCTACGTAGTAAGGTGCTGCCTCTCACCTTGTCCGTGCTGGTTCAAACAAAACAATTCTATCCATCATATTACCCTTTTGCCCCTGTCATTGGGATGGGTTAGCCTGTTCCTTGTTATCTGTGGAATGTTCCAGTATTAGAGTGTCCTGGTACTGTGTTTATACTTCAATACACTATATGGATATACGTTTATGCAACATCAGCCCTTTTCTTGCCAGCTTCTGTGAGCAGGGCCTGCCTCTAGCTCACAGCTTAACTTTGCTTTATGTTAGCAAAGTCTTGACCATTACTTTAGCTCAGGCTTCAGGCCTCGTACCAGGCCTTTGATACCAAGGTTTATATCTCAGGGCCTCTTCTTACTACACCCACAGCCCTCACCCCACAGACCTCAATCCTGCACCCCATCCCTCAGCACCCCTCCTATCCCCAAATTCCCTCCCAGATCCTGCACCCCAATCCCCTGCCCCAGCCTAGGGCCTGCACCCCAGACCTCCTCCCTCATCCAAACTCCCTCCCAGAGCCTTGGGCATGTGGGGGGGGGAGGTGGAGTTTGGAATTTGGGCAAGGGCAGGTTCTGGGCACCACTAAAATTTCTACAAACATGCCATACCTGTCTACCTCTCCCCCAGCTTAATGTCATCTGTGAACTTGCTGAGGGTGCAATTTATCCCATCATAGAAGATTAGGGCTGGAAGGGACCTCAGAAGGTCATCTAGTCCAACACCCTGCTTAAAGAGGGACTAATCCCCAGACAGATTTTTACTCCAGTTCTCTAAACAGAGCCCTCAAGGACTGAACGCACTTCCCTGGGTTTAGCAGGCCAATGCTCAAACCACTGAGCTATGCCTCCCCCTGTCATCCAGATCATTAATAAAGATGTAGAACAAAACCAGCCCCAGGACTTTCCCCTGGGGTACTCCGCTTGATACTGGCTGCCAGCTAGACATCGAGCCATTGATCACTATCCTTTGAGCCAGAGAATATAGCCAGCTTTCCATCCACCTTATAATCCATTCATCCAATCCATATTTCTTTAACTTACTGGCAAGAATACTGTGGGAGACTATATCAAAAACTTTGCTAAAGTCAAGACATCCACCACTTTCCCCATATCCACAGAGCCAGTTATCTCATCATAGAAGGCAATTAGGTTGGTCAGGCATGACTTGCCCTTGGTGAATCCTTGTTGACTGTTGCTGATCACCTTCCTCTCCTCCAAGTGCTTCAAAAAGGATTCCTTGAGTACCTGCTACATGATATTGTTAGGGACTTTTGAAGTGAGGCTGACAGATCTGTAGTTCCCCAGGTTCTCTTTCTTCCCTTTTTAAAATATGGGCACTATATTTGCCTCTTTCCAATCATCCAGGACCTCACCTGATCGCCACGAATTTTCAAAGATAATGGCCAATGGCTCTACAATCACATCAGCCAACTCCCTCAGCACCCTTGGATGCATTAGATCTGGACCCATGGACTTGTGCGCATCCAGCTTTTCTAAATAGTTCTTAACCTGTTCTTTCATTACTGTGGGCTGCTCACCTCCTCCCCATACTGTGTTGCCCAGTGCAGCAGTCTGGGAGTGGACCTTGTCTGTGAAGACCGAGGCAAAAAAAAGTATTGAGTACTTCAGCTTTTTCCACATCATCTGTCACTATGTTGCCTCCCCTGTTCAGTAAGGGTTCCACACTTTCCCTGACCTTCTTGTTGCTAACATACCTGTAGAAACCCTTCGTGTTATCCTTCACATCCTTTGCTAGCTACAACTCCAATCATGCCTTTGCCTTCCTGATTACACCCCTCCATGCTCTAGCAATATTTTTATATGCCTCCCTAGTCATATATGAGCTAGACAGTGTTAGCCCATAAATAGTGGGTTTGTTGTTGCTGTTATTTAAAAAAAGGGATTTTATTAAAAACTGAGTCCTGAAATGAACGTGGATCCAGTGGAGTCCTCTAAGGATTGGAATGTCATCATCATGCTTCTTTCTGTATTTCAGAAAGTGGGCATTAAAATTCTGTGCATCGCATAGTTCAGAAAGTTGAGTCTTGGTAAGGCTCTAGAGAAGAGTTGTAGTAGTCAGGGTAAGAGAGATGAAGGCATTAATAGAGATTTTTCAAGAAAATTGAATGAAGCAGCGTGATGTTTGAGGAGGATGGGTGAGGGGAGAATGATGATAGTAAGTTGCCAGTGCCCAGCTCTGAGATGAATAAGGAGAAAGAAAACTCTAAGGCTACGTCTAGACTACCTGCCGTATCGGCAGGTTAAAATCGATTGCTCGGGAATCAATATATCGCGTCTCATGTAGACATGATATATCGATCCCCGAGCGCGCTTATATCGATTCCGGAACTCCACCAACCCCAACGGAGTTGCGGAATCAACATGCGGAGCCGCGGACATCGATCCCGCGCTGTGAGGACGGGTGAGTAATCCGATCTTAGATATTTGACTTCAGCTATGTTATTCACGTAGCTGAAGTTGCATATCTAAGATCGATTTCCCCCCATAGTGTAGACCAGCCCTTAGTCATGGATGGTACCAAAATGTAGGACAGTAAAGGCAAATAATTCTCAGAAGATTGAAGCTGACTGGAGGTTGCTCCTGTGGCCCAGAAAATTGAAAGGAATCCACTCCTCTGAATTTGTATCTGTATCTATAAAGTATTTTTTTTAATATTTGTAAATTACTATAGAGATCCATTCTTACCATTAATGATTAAATAAAAGGTGAGCCATCTTTCTGCTTTAGAGTGATCTCTGCTGATCTTCTTTGTACATCCGAGATTAGTGTAAGAAATTAGGTTTATTTTGACTTCTATGAGAGAATTTTTTTTCCTGATCCTTCTGTGCTCCGAATAGAGATCTGATCTTTCTACACACCTCACCAACAATGACCTAATAGCTTTTAAAAAAGGGGAATGATCTGGCCAAAAAGGGATGCGCTTACCTCAAAAGTTCTTTAGTTGGAGCTGTTAAAATTCAAACTTGATGGCCAAAAAGGGATGCGCTTACCTCAAAAGTTCTTTAGTTGGAGCTGTTAAAATTCAAACTTGATATTAAGAGTTTTTAAAGGCTAAAGAATAGACATAGTGAGTGAAACACGATGGTCTTGTAAGAAAATAGCTTGAAAATGTGTGTATGCAGAAGAGAATATATTTTCAAAGGAAAACCCCAGCTCAGGAGCTGAGAGCTATGTTCACAAGGTTTGATCAGGTGCAAAGGGAAGAAAATGCAATGGAGTATGACAGAGAGTGAGAATCTTCCTGTCACACACTACACAGAGATGACCATGGCAGTGGAACTGGTCTGATTGCAGCCCCTGAGAGTCAAGGAAGAACATGATCACCAGAGATGGATGGCAGAATTAGGGATCAGGGAGACTCAAGGATCCCAGGATGCTGAGGAGAAAGCCCACTAGAGGCACATAGAATGAATAGCAGCAGTCAAGGCCAAAGAAGAAGCCAAGGAAAAAAAACACCAAAGATGAAAGGCCAAGAAGATGAGGAAAGGGCACACAGGAGGCTGAGGAAAGGGAACACAGGAGGCTGATGGAAGCTTAAGCAATGCAGCTCAGAATACTGAAGCAGCAAAAGGGGCTTTCCCATCCTTTGAGTATGCCCCCTTCCTCCCCATCACCCAACACAAGGGAATGGGAGAAAGTCTGCATAATTTGTAAAGAGGGTGACTCTCTTTATCAGAAAATACCTGTCTGCTTTGGAAAGACTATATGAGATGAACAGTATTTCAGAGAATAAACCAATTTCTATTATCTTAACCAGAATACCTGAGAAGGTGAGTCAAGACTTTAATGATATAGAGGAGAGTGATGCTAAGGTGTACAAGAAATTTAAGGAAAATTACCCCTGACACCTATCGATTGAAGAAACTTCAGAATGACTAAATATCTCACATGTTTTTGCAAGAACAGGGGCCGCTAACAGGAAGTTTTGAGAGGGAGTTCTCCAAGTGAAGGAGGAGCAAATATGGGACCCTTGTGGTAAGTGAGTGTCTGTAGTGTGTGTTTGGGGGTTACTTGCTGTGTACCGAGCTTGTGTTTATCTGTCTGTCTGTTCATTTGTTTTGTTTTGTTTTGTTTGAAGGACCCTGTGCTGTGGCTGGCAGTTGGAAGCTGTGAGCTTCTAAACAGGGTTTGAAATCTAGACGCCTCTGTTCATGGGCTAAGCCTTAGTCAGCGGGCGGGGCTATCAGGAAGGCCAGGGCTTTATAAAGCAGGGAGCAAGTGATCAGGGAGCTTTGCAACCAGGGGCTGCTAACAGGGAGTTTCAAGAGGGAGTTTGGAAGAGGAGTGGGAAGGGGCAAGGTACACTTGCCATTCTTAAGAACCTTTAAACTAAACTATAATCAAAACTTCTTGATTTAAACAAAAACCCTATCATTAATCTAGGTAGCTGTAGGAGAGAATGCAGGCAAAAGCCCAACAGCAGAGTGAGGGCTATCCTGTTTATTTCACTCAGTGTAGCGCGTATGCTTACCTGTCCTGTGGGAAAGTGTTGTATGTGTGCATTTGGTGCAAGGAGCTCCTGGCCCTCAGAGACCCTCAGAGACCAGGCTTTGGAGGCCAGGATGGCAGAACTGAAGGAGCTAAGGGAGGCAGAGAGGTATGTTGATGAGGCTTTCCGGGACACTCCAGATTTGTCCCACCTCCGGTCAGACAGCCCCTGTGTTGTTGAGGAGGATGAAAGGCACAGGGAACTAGAGAGGTCAATGGGAGCAGAGGGAAACCTTCCCGTAGTTGGGACCCTCCTTCCAGATGATGTTGGGGTATCCTCTCACACTGGGGGTATCCTCTCACACTGTGGTTACCTCTCCAGGGGAGAGAACTCCAGTCATTAGGAAAAGGCAGGTGTTAGTAATGGGAGATTTTGATCATTAGAAACATAGATGGCCGTGTTTGTGATGACTGGGAGAACCGTATGGTGACTTGCCTGCCTGGTGCGAAGGTTGCAGATCTCTCGAGGCATGTAGATAGACTTATGTGTAGTGCTGGGGAGGAGCCAGTGCCTGTGGTACATGTAGGTACCAATGACATAGGAAAGGGTAGGAGAGAGGTCCTGGAGGCCAAATTTAGGCTGCTAGGAAAGAGACTGAAAGCCAGGACCTCTATGGTGGCATTCTCAGAAATGCTTCCAGTTCTGCGCACAGGTCCAGGTAAGCAGGCAGAGCTTCAGAGTCTCAATGTGTGGATGAGACAATGGTGTAGAGAGGAAGGGTTTAGATTTATTAGGAACTGGGGAAACTTTTGAGATGGGGGAGCCTGTACAGGAAAGATAGGCTCCACTTAGACCAAAGTGGATCCAGACTGCTGGCACTTAACATTAAAAACATTGCAGAGCAGTTTTTAAACTAAGAGATGGAGAAAAGCCAATTACTGCAGAGGAGCACGTGGATCGGACGGAGACTTCTCTTAGAGGAGAGTCTATTGATCGAGATTCTCCAGGAGAGGGTGGAAGGAGGAGATGATGGAAGAGGATAAAGTAAGGGCCAGAGCAGATGAGAAACAGTAACATAAAAAAGAATCTGACACATCAGAAAAGGGCAGATAAATAAACAGTGACAAGTTATTAAAGTGCTTGTACACAAATGCTAGGAGTTTAAATAATAAGATGGCTGAACTAGAGTGCCTCATGTTAAAGGAGGATATTGATATAATAGGCATCACAGAAACCTGGTGGAGTGAGGACAATCAATGGGACACAATCATTCCAGGGTACAAAATATATTGGAAGGACAGAACAGGTCATGCGGGGGGGGGGGAGGAGAGTGGCACTAAATGTGAAAGAAAATGTAGAATCAAATGAAGTAAAAATCTAAAATGAATACACATGGTCCATAGAATCTCTATGGATAGTAATTCCATGCTCTTATAAGAATATAACAGTAGGGAATCTATTATCGACCACCTGACCAGGACAGGGATAGTGATGATGAAATGTTAAGGGAGATTAGAGAGGCTATCAAAATAAAGAACTCAATAATAGTGGGGGATTTCAGTTATCCCCATACTGACTGGGTACGTCACCTCAGGACAAAATGCAGAGACAAAATTTCTCGATTACTTTAAATGACTGCTTCTTGGAGCAGCTGGTACAGGAACCCACAAGGGGAGAGACAATTCCCGATTTACTCCTGAGTAGAGCGCAGGATCTGGTCCAAGAGGTAACTATAAAAGGACCTCTTGGAAATAGTGATCATAATATAACATTTAATATTCCTGTGGTGGGAAGAACACCTCAACAGCCCAACACTGTGACATTTAATTTCAGAAAGGGGAACTATGCAAAAATGAGCAGGTTAGTTAAACAGAAATTAAAAGGCACAGTGACTAGAGTGAAATCCCTGCAAGCTGCATGGATACTTTTCAAAGACACCAAATAGAGGCCCAACTTAAATGTATACCCCCAAATAAAAAAAAAAGTAAAAGAACTAAAGAAGAGCCACTGTACCTTAACAACCATGTAAAGGAGGCAGTAAGAGATAAAAAGGCATCTTTTGAAAAGTGGAAGTCAAATCCTAGTGAGGTAAATGGAAAGGAGCACAAACACTGCCAAATTAAGTGTAAAAATGTCATAAGAAAAGCCAAAAAGGAGTTTGAAGAACACCTTGCTAAAAACTCAGAAGGTAATAACAAAATGTTTTTTAAGTACATCAGAAGCAGGAAGCCTGCTAAACAAACAGTGGGGCTCCTGGACGATCGAGATACAAAAGGAGCACTTAAAGATGATAAAGTCATTACAGAGAAACTGAGGATACATCTATACTACTCGCCGGATCGGCGGGTAGTGTTCGATGTATCAGGGATCGATTTATCGCATCTCATCTGGACGTGATAAATCAATCTGCTAATCGACGCCCATACTCCACCTCAGCAGGAGGAGTAAGCGGAGTTGACAGGGGAGCCGCAACAGTTGACTCACCGCCATGAGGACGGCCAGGTAAGTCGAACTAAGATACTTGCGTATCTTAGTTCAAACCCCCCATTAGTGTAGCCCAAACCTAAATGAATTCTTTCCGTCAGTCTTCACAGCTGAGGATTTTAGTGAGATTCCCAAACCTGAACCATCCTTTGTAGGTGACAAATCTGAGGAATTGTCACAGATTGAAGTGTCACTAGAGGAGGTTCTGAAATTAATTGATAAACTTAACAGTAACAAGTCACCAGGACCAGATGGCGTTCACCCAAGAGTTCTGAAAGAACTCAAATGTGAAATTGTGGAACTATTAACTATGGTTTGTAATCTGTCCTTTAAATCAGCTTCTGTACCCAATGACTGGATTATAGCTAATGTAATGCAGTATTTAAAGAGGGCTCTAGAGGTGATCCTGGCCATTACAGACTGGTAAGTCTAACGTCCGTACCAGGCAAATTAGTTGAAACAACAGTAAAGAATAAAATTGTCAGACACATAGAAGAATATAACTTGTTGGGCAAAAGTCAACATGGTTTCTGTAAAGGAAAATCATGTCTTACTAATCTATTAGAGTTCTTTGAAGGGGTCAACAAACGTGTGTACATGGAGATTCCAGTGGACATAGCACACTTAAATTTCCAGAAAGCCTTTGACAAGGTCCCTAACCAAAGGCTCCTACGTAAACTGTCATGGATAAGAGGGAAGATCCTTTCATGGATTGAGAACTGGTTAAAAGACAGGGAACAAAGGGTAGGAATAAATGGTAAATTTTCAGAATGGAGAGGGGTAACTAGTGGTGTTCCCCAAGGGTCAGTCTTAGGACCAATCCTATTCAACTCATTCATAAATGATCTGGAGAAAGAGGAGGTAAACAGTGAGGTGGCAAAGTCTGCAGATGATACTAAACTGCTCAAGATAGTTAAGACCAAAGCAGACTGTGAAGAACTTCAAAAAGATCTCACAAATCTAAGTGATTAGGCAACAAAATGGCAAATGAAATGTAATGTGTATAAATGTAAAGTAATGCACATTGGAAAAAATAACCCCAACTATACATACAATATGATGGGGGCTTATTTAGCAGCAACGAATCAGGAAAGAGATCTTGGAGACATCATGGATAGTTCTCTGAACACATCCACGCAGTGTGCAGCGGCAGTCAAAAAAGCAAACAGGATGTTAGGAATCATTCAAAAAGGGATAGAGAATAAGATGGAGAATATCTTATTGCCTTTATATAAATCCATGGTACACTCATATCTTGAATACTGCATGCAGATATGGTCTGAAAGATATACTGGCATTAGAAGAGGTTCAGAGAAGTACAATTAAAATCATTAGGGGATGGAATGGGTCCCATATGAGGAGAGATTAAAGAGGCTAGGACTTTTCATTTTGGAAAAGAGGAGACTAAGGGGGATATGATAGAGGTATATAAAGACATGAGTGGTGTGGAGAAAGTGAATAAGGAAAAGTTATTTACTTGTTCCCATAATATAAGAACTAGGGGGCACCAAATGAAATTAATGGGAAGCAGTTTTAAAACCAATAAAAGGAAGTTCTTCTCACAGTGCACAGTCAACTTGTGGAACTCCTTGCCTGAGGAAGTTGTGAAGGCTAGGACTATAACAGGTTTTAAAAGAGAACTAGATAAATTCATGGAGGTTAAGTCCAATAATGCCTATTAGCCAGGATAGGTAAGAAATGGTGTTCCTAGCCTCTGTTTGTCAGAGGGTGGAGATGGATGGCAGGAGAGAGATCACTTGATCATTACCTGTTAGATTCACTCCCTCTGGGGCACCTGGCATTGGTCACTGTCGGTAGACAGGATTTTAGTCTGAATGGACCTTTGGTCTGATCCAGTATGGCGTTTCTTATGTTCTTATGTTGAATATGTACCTAAAAGATGTAATTTTATGAGAAAATGGAGAGTGGAAGTGCGGGCTGACAGAAAACAAAACCCTCCACCATTTTTGAGACTGCAGAAATTGCTGAAGAATATGTTGAATTGAGAGCCCATCAGAGGCACAAATCCCAGGGGAATTAAAATCCCCATGACATCCTGGTGAAGACCCCCAACTTTGATTTAAAAAAAACCTCTAGAGTCAAGGGTTTAAAATCTCCTACCAAAAGTGAAGACAAGTATTCTGTCATCACTGTGGGGCTCCAGCCAGATAAAACCAAAATGCCTGAGGCTCAAGGGGACCCCATGATCTGTGCCCAGCACCCCGGTGAATACTATCACCGTTGCTTCAGAGGGAGTTGTGGAGCTAGAGGAAATCCTAGTGAACTATATTAGGACTGGATCTTGGGAGGGTAGTGAAGAATTTATTAAAAATGCAAAGGTAAATGGCATGGATTGTTAGGGCTGGAGGGACACAGCAGCCTAAGTCACTTTGATCAGGGAAAGTTTGGTGAGGTGAGGGAGACAGAATTCCTGGTAAACACTTAAATGTATTAGCTTTGGCCAAATTCCCCTAGTTTTGCAGCACTTCGTTGATTTTAGAAGGGTAAATGCCATCACCTAACCTTGCTTCTTACCCCACACCCAGGACAGAAGACCAACTGGATCTATTGGGGAGTAAAAAGTACATCAGTAATCTGAATTTAATTTAAGGATATAGGCCAGAGGTGGGCAAACTACAGCCCAGGGGCCTCATCCAGCCCTACAGACATTTTAATGCAGTCCTTGAGGTCCCAATGGGGAGCAGGGTCCTGGGCTTGCCCCACTCTGCTCAGCTTCCAGAAGCAGCAGCATGCCCCCCTCCAGCTCCTACGCATAGGGGCAGCTAGGGGGCTCTGCACACTGCCCCTAGTGCTGCCCCCACAGCTCTCATTGGCCAGGAACGCACCCAATGGAATGGTGCCTGTAGACAGGGCAGTGCACATAGCTGCCTGGCCACATCGGAGCCGGAGGAGGGACATGCCACTGCTTCTGGGAGCTGCTTGAGGTAAGCGCCACCCAGAGCCTGCACACCCCTGACCCGGTCCTGTGCTCCAACCCCCTGCCCCAGCCCTGATCCCCCTCGCACCAGTCAAACCCCTCAGTCCTTGCCTGGAGCACCCTCCTGCACTCCCAAGCCCTCATTCCCAGCCCCACCCCCCAGCCCACACCCCCCCACTGCATCCCAACTCCCTGTCTCAGTCCAGAGCCCCCTACTGCACCCTGAACTCTTCATTTCTGGCCCCACCCCAGAGCCTGCACTCCAAGCCGCAGCCCTCACCCCATCCCGCACTTCAACCACCAATTTTGTGAGCATTCATGGCCCACCATACAATTTCCATACCCAGATATGGCCCTTGGGCCAAAAAGTTTACGCACCCCTGGTATAGGCAAATTCCCTTTTAGATGCTGATGTCCAGGAAAAGTCAGCTTTCATAGTGGAATCTGGTCTATATGGATGTGGGGGCTACCTTTCAAAGGCTAATCAAAGAATTGCTGCAAAACTAGGGGACTATTGCTCCCTCCTTTCCCCTGACACCATTCCCCCGTATTCAGTACCGAAGCTGACACTTCATGCTCATAATTGAGAAAGTTACTAGAAGCTGTATCTAAGAGTAGAATCATATTTTCAAGTATCTGTGCCACATACTCAGAAAGGAAGATATTTTCATAGCATCCCTGTGGCTCCCTCAATCATTTTATTGCAAGAAGAACTGAAATAAATGCAGATATAGTTAAGTGGAAAAATCAAAGTAATAACATTATCCAATGAAAACAATTTAATAGAATCAATTATTTTAGTGGGGAAGCTGTTGACCATAGACCAGCACATCCTTTAGCCATATGAATTAGGAAGCAATACTCCTGCTAAGCCGAAGGAAAAACCATCTTAGCTATTCTGGAGGAATAGCTGAATATGGTGTAAGGATGTTTTAAATGCATTCAGGAGAGCAATTAATAGATGAATTACTCGCAATTAAGGTACAATATTGGATGCCAAGAAAATGGCCGGAAAGCACCGTGATTGCTTTAAAAAGACTCTTGTGTTTTGTTGGAGTAAAATGGCATGTTAGGTATCAAGCGTGTTACCGAAATATCGGGTCTGCCTAGCTGAGAGCCAATAACAGCCTGACAGGGGTAAGGAAAAATGCTTTATTCTGCAGAAGAAAGGAGAGCCCTGTACTTTGGTACAAAAGACTCTGTCTTACACAAATTTCACAAACCTTTTATACACATTCAGACAAAGACCCTTGCGTGTTAACACTTGATTGGTAGTTGTCAAATCTCACACTCTGTTATCTGTTCAGTAAAAACTGATTTGAAGCAAGTTTTCTCTGCTTTGAGGCAGAAGAAAAGAGATAGTTCTAAAGTTCAGGCTACTGTGTCCGTGAGGCTTCTGCCCCCCCGCCCCCACTGGCTGGTTGTAAGCTATTAAGGGGGGCCAGCCTTAGCTTTCACAGTCCCCCCTTCGGGTCTGACAATCTGGCCCAGATTGTCAGGCCTGTTACGTAATTTACAATCAAGCTGAAGAGACAGGGACTGGGTTTTTTTACGAACAGCAGAGCCTTCGGTCACAGCATTATACACACACTTTGCACATTGCATCAGTACTCAAACAATATATAGGAAGAAAAGGAGGAAAATAATCCACTTAACAATTGTCCGGAAAAGGCCAGTAAACCATGACCCAAGGTCTGGCAGGAGGTCCTCAAAATTAAAGGTCTGATCAAGAGATACAGCATGGAAAACAACAGCAGCATTCTTAATAGCCTATAAATTCTGTTCAACTAAGCTGGAGTGATTAACATAAAAGCAACTTTTTTTCCCCATGCAAGCACAAGCCTCCCCTAATTCAGAATTCATGGCATCTAGTACACGTCTATTTTGCAAAGTCACTTCTGCTACTTCGTCAATCTCTCGTTGCAACTTTTGGAAAGCGTCTATTGATGCATTAGCTGTTTTTTCAAGCTCTGCAGAAATATTTACAACTGCTTTCTTGAGCTTAGCCACCCCCAACCCAGGAATGAGTGCATGGACAAAAGAGTGGAATCCTGTTTGTCTGACAACTAAGGGATTGGGGCACTGACTATAAATCAGTTAGGTATACCAGGTGGTCTAATTTCCCAGATGTCTCGGTGAATAATCGAGTCCCACATGCATCCTCCCCATGGACCCATCAGGATTCGGTACGTGGGAGCCCACACCCCCCTAACCGGTCCAAATGCTTGGAAGGAGCACTGTGAATGTCCACACTTCCACCCAGAAAGTGTCCAAGTATGTCTCCATGACCACAGATCAAATGATACTCCTGATGTGTCTGTAAGGGCAGTGGGCCAAGTCTGGTGCTTAAGATCACTCCGAATGGCCATCAGCTGGTCATTCAGGAAATTCTGAATTTCCAAACCTACAAGATCCCACTGCAATGCCTTCCCAGCCTCAGTGATATTCAATACCATCTTTCCTTGGTGTAGTACTATATTACATCAGTAATTTAACTGGCCTCGATATTTTCAAAAGACATTAACATTAATAACCTAGGAGGGGGTGTATTACAGGGTAATGGGGGAGATGGCAGGGGCAACAAGGTGCCTTTGGTACCTGTCATTTAAAATCCAATTAGGGAGAGCAATACATGCTGAAGGATTTATCCAGAACACAGGGCACAGCCTGTAGAACAAACCCCAAAATCCAATCAATACCACATTCCCAACCATGGGTCCCACAAATTTCTTCCTGCCAGTGTATAATTCTTTGTTTCTTCACCAGGATCAGTTCTTAATATCCTTTCTAGTCAGGAATTCCTGGACTTTGGCAATTTCAGTGGAGTGAGTATTCCTTCTTCCCCGAAACAGTCGTGGTTCAGCATCCTACAGGGGAGAGGTTACCAGCACATCACCCTGTAATGGTTTTGCTTCTTCTAGAAAAATTCAAAGGCACAGTGGGTTTGTCAGTGGACAAGGGAGAGATTACGAGCACTTCACCTTGTCCTTTTTCCTTGCTGTCCAGAAGGTACAGCGGAGCTAGAAGGAGAAATAGGCTAATCATCAGTAGGAGAATCCTCCCGAGGTGGAGGGGTCTTTTTGCAGTGAGAATAATGGGTCCAAGCAGTCCAGTCTTTGGCACTTCACAGCGGTGTTGGTAGTCAGCAGGACTTAATAAGGATCTTTCCAGCATGGAGCCAAAGCAGCCTTTCATTGGTGGACCTTTACATAGATCCAGTCTCCTGATTCCAAGGAGTGGCAGGACTGCTAGGGTCTTTGGGTAGCGCTTCTTTACCTGTGAGAATACAATATGGGGAGTGGGTTAACTTTTCATGTCCTTGCTTCCAAGGTTAACGAAGGTGGCTTTACATGCTCAGAGCTGGTGCTAAAGAAGCAGTTAGACCAGGACAAGAAGCAGGAGATTAGATTAACTGCAACCAATGGGGATTCTCCACCCAGATCTGCGGAAGGGTGGATTCTGAGAAAGCTATAAATTACCAGATGGAGCGTAGCGCCACAGGCCAGGGGGTCTGCTTGCTTACGGCAAAGTCCTCGTGGAGGTTCTGACAGGGCCCGCTCTAGCTATTTCGCTGCCCCAAGCAGGGCGGCACGCTGCGGGGGGCGCTCTGCAGCTCGCCTGTTCCGCGTCTCCGGTGGACCTCCCGCAGGCGCCTGCGGGAGGTGCACCAGAGCTGCCTGCTGCCTTCCTGGCAACCGGCAGAGCGCCCCCCGCGGCATGCCACCCCAAGCACGCGCTTGGCACGCTAGGGCCTGGAGCCGGCCTTGGGTTCTGAATGTGAATGACAACCCACCGGAGATAGCATTCACATCCTTCACCAGCCCTATCCCCGAGGAGTCCCCCCAAGCAGGGCCGGCTTTAGGCCGATTTGCCTGATTCCCCCGAATCGGGCCCTGCCCCTGAAGGGGGCCCCGCGCTGGCCGGCTGTCTCCTGGAAGCAAAGTTCTGCGTCTCCCGGAAGCAGCAGCTGTTGCTGCTAGGTAACAAGAGACGCTGGCCGGCAGAAGGCTGAGGCAGAGACAGCCACTGGGTGTTGCAGGTCAGGAGGGGGGAGGGGGGAGAAGGCACACGTGCTTGCAGCCTTCCTCCTGTCCCCTCCCGTCACCTGGAGCCTGGAGGAGATGCGGAGGGAGCTTCTGGTCCGGTGGGAGACACAGGAATCTCTGCAGTGGACCTCACTCACCTTAACAGCTGCTGGGGCTTCCAACCGTGAGTGTCTGACCCTGTCATACCCCATAGGTTTGTAATATTGGGTTGGTTTTGTGGTTTTTGGGTGTTGTTGTTTGAGGGTGTGTTTGTGCCTGCCTGTGTCTGTTTCAGAACTAAAGTTGGGATCATGTCATATAACCCAGGAAAAAAGCCCCCAGCCGGTACTTAGTGCTGTGAACTCCAGGTGAGAGAGAGAGGGAGGTTTGGAGGAGGAAATCAAATACATCAAGAGGGGAGAATGCGAAAGGTCTTCAACATGGTACGGCAGGCTGAGACTTTTATCTCCCCACCATCTCCCTGCAGAAGGGGAAACTGAGGCACAGCTTGATCTGATTCCCTTTCCAAATTATTTTGCAAAGGAAGGGGACTGGGGCTCCTATCCAAACCAGTTCCCTTCCCATCAACTCTGTTTTTCCTGCTGCAGGACCACTGTAGGGGCTGAATATTTCCATTAAACTATGGCTCCTTCATTTGCCCTGCAACAATAAAATAGACCGGCTGGGGGGGGGCGAATAGCCCCCCCAGAGCTGTGTGGATATTAAGTTTTTTTTGGAGGGGGGCATGATAATATTCTAGATCAAACAAATGCCCAGCTCAGCTTTCTAGCCATCCATCAGTTCTAAGGCAGGGAAGGAAGGTGCTCTTGGTGCAGAGTGGTCGCAAAACAGGGGTGAATTTAGCGGGGGGTTGAGGGGTCTGCTTGAAATCCCACCTGATGCAGCCACACAGAATCACTGGGAGAGGCTGGGAGAGGCCAGGAGCGGAAACAGGTGGCCTGGGGGTGGGGGGACATTGCCCTCAGTCCTGGGATCTGGGATGGACTAGGCTGGGTGGTGGGTTCAATCTAGTCTTCCAGCCTGCTGTTCTCACTGGGGTTTGTGGTTTTCATCTGGCTCCACTGAAAAAGCCCAGTAGAAAAGGGGAGTGAGAGAGGCGGGAAGGAGTTTGTAAGGGGTTTAAGTGGCCCATCAGTGACAGAGTAAAACCAGAGTTTGACTGGGTTTCCCCCCAGCCACCACTCCTGCAAACACTGGGGAAGGGGCAGCTCCATCCTCCACTGAGGCTATGGTAAGGGGCATCAGGGGAGGAAGGAAGCCACATGGCAGTTCCTTCCCCCCCAGCATCCCCCTCCAGCCCCCAAACTCTGTCCCAAAGCCTGCACGGCACCCATCCCTCCACACTCCCTCCCAGAGCCTGCACCCCTCCACCCTTCCTGCACCCCACCCCGTGCCCCAGCCCAGAGACTGCACCCAGCACCCAAACTCTGTCCCACTCAGCCCTGGCAAAGCTCCTTGGTCTGGCTCCCAGCCCCTCTCCAAGGGTTGCAGCTGTCTGGAGGTGCCTGCCTTCCACACCTTCCTCATTCACACCTCATTCATTCAATAGGGCAATTGATTACAAAGTGGAGGAAAGATCTCATTCTACTTCTAGCAAAAAGACATTTTTCTTTTACCTTAATTATACTACCTTGGGGCCCGCTATAACATATTACCAAGGTTCAATACAAAGTCATGTAAAAGTTATACAAAAATGCATAATGCAGAGATTTATCTACAACTGCATTGATTGATTGCTGTGTGCAGTAATATAGTGACCCCTGGGTCTTTGAATGAGGCTATATACTCGGGGGGGGGGTGCAGCGGCAAGTCGGGGGCGAGCGGGTGGGCAAGCGGCAGGTGGACAAAGAGGCGAGCAGTGAGCCAGCAGGGGTTCTAGGGGCAGGCATAGGGGTTTCTGGCAGGGGAGGGAGAAAGTGAAAGGAAGCGAGAGGTGGGTGGGGGACTGACTAGGAGGGACGCAGCAAGTCAGTGGGGGACTAGGGGGTGAAGAGGGTGTGATGGTGGGGCCGAGCGGGGAGGAGGTGGGTCCTATTTAACTGCTGTGATCTGGTCACCCTATTTGTGCCAGGTTTCAGAGTAGCAGCCGTGTTAGTCTGTATCTGCAAAAAGAACAGGAGTACTTGTGGCACCTTAGAGACTAACAAATTTATTTTAACATAAGCTTTCATGGGCTACAGCCCACTTCTTTGGATGCATAGAATGGAATATTTCTTTTGCCTATGTGTGCCGTTTCTCCCCCCACCCAACCTTCCTCTTTGGCCCACAGCTGGAATGCAGGAAGACCAATTAAACAATTTGGCAATCATGTCAATTGAATGCAAAGTAATGAAGAGCTTAGAGTTACAGGGCCGGTGCAACCATTTAGGTGAACTAGCCGGTTGCCTAGGGCGCCAAGATTTGAGGGCGCCAAAAAGCGGCGCCCCCAAAAATTTTTGTAAATGGTTGCAACCGCTGCTGCTGGAGAGGCAGTCTGAGCTGCCCGCGGCAGCAGCTGCCGGCAGCCCAGGGCGCCCCATGGGTCAGGGAGGCACCGTGGCAGCCCAGCGGCCCGGGGCACCCCCGGGATCAGCGCGCCGGCGCGGCAGCCCGGCAGCCCGGGGTGCCCCCCGGGTCAGCATGCAGCCGTGTCAGCCCGGGGCACCCCATGGGTCAGCGCGCCACCGCGCAACAGCCCAGCAGACCGGGGCACCCCCGGGGTCAGCGCGCAGCCACGGCAGCCCGGCAGTCCGGGGCACCCCCGGGGTCAGGGCGCAGCCGCGGCAGCCCGGGGCACCCCCTGGGTCAGTGCGCCTCCGCGCGACAGCCCAGCAGACCGGGGCACCCCCTGGTCAGCGCGCTGCTGCGGCAGCCCAGCAGCCCAGGGCGCCCCCAGGGTCAGGGTGGCAGCCCGGCAGCCCAGGCCCCCCCCCCCGGGGTCAGGGCGCTGGCCCAGCAGCCCAGGGCACCCCCGGGGTCAGGGAGCCGCTGCGGCAGCCCGGCAGCCCAGGGCGCCCCCAGGGTCAGGGCGCCAGTGCGGCAGTCAGCAGCCCAGGGCACCCCCGGGGTCAGCGTGCCACCGCGGCAGCCCAGAGGTTTGGGCTGACTGCGGCTGCGCTGACCCAGGGGAATCCCTGAGCTGCAGGCAGAGGCTCAGAATCCCTCTCCCTCCCAGAGCAGGGGCTCCAGCCTCTGCAATTTTTCTCGTTACCCGGCGGGGGCGCCGGCGGCTGGGCAGAGCTGCGCAGCTCTGCTTAGGGCACGTGGCAGGGGCCCTGCAACAGCGGCGCAACACCAGGGCTTCGCTTCTGGAGGAAAGCCGCGGCTGACCCCTGGCTCAGCCTCCACGTCAGCCCCAGCGAGGCATGGAGAAGAAAAGAGCCTCAGCAGTGGTCTGGTGGAGCGGAGGAAGAAAGAGGACCCTAGCGCTCATGCATTGGGCAAGGTAAGCAAGTGCCTCCCCACAGGTCAGCCTCAGGTGCCTGTGCTCCTGCCCCCTTGGTCCTTAGCTGGTCCCTGCTCCTGCTCCCCTTTTGCCTGGACGGCTGGAGAGAACAGCAGCCTGCAGAGCTGAGCTGCCCCAGTGCCCCCAGGCACCCCCCCGACCCCATCCCCCCCACAGCCCTGACCCCCCAGCTCCGAGCCTAGTCCTTCTGAGCTGGAAACCCCCTCGACCTCATCCCCCCACAGCCCTTACTCCTAGCTCCTAGCCCAGTCCCTCTGAGCTGGAAACCCCCTCGACCCCATCCCCCCCACAGCCCTGACCCCCAGCTCCGAGCCCAGTCCCTCTGAGCTGGAAACCCCCTCGACCCCATCCCCCCCACAGCCCTGACCCCCAGCTCCGAGCCCAGTCCCTCTGAGCTGGAAACCCCCTGACCCCATCCCCCCAACAGCCCTGACCCCCAGCTCTGAGCCCAGTCCCTCTGAGCTGGACACCCCCCTAACCCTATCTCCCCACATCCCTGAGCCCAGCCCCTGTGAGCTGGGCACCCCTGAACCCAGAGCCCAGCTCCCCACCCAGCTGTGGGCAACAACAGCACCACCCCCAGGCAACGACAGCCCGTTGGTACCAACTATCACAATCACCCAGCAACTGCCCATTATGTAATTGCAAATATATACATACCATTACAGCTTTTAATGTTTTTAAATAATGTATTTAGTTTATTTTCAAATTATTACAAATTAATTTTTGAATGTATTTCACTAGTTATTTTTTACATTTCCTAATACATGTTACTATAGTATTGCAAATGTTTTATGGAAGGGGCCCCCGATTTTGCTTTGCCCAGGGCCCCCTGAGTCTTCTGGGCAGCCCTGTCTGAGTTTTAAGCCCTGCTGCTGTGTTTTGCCTGCAACAGGCAGGCCTAAGTCTGTGAGTGACCCCCATAGCAGCTGCCTGAAGAAGTGCTTGGGGGAATCATGCAGAAGGAGCGTGATATTTGTTTGAGTTCTCTCCTCATGGAGGCTGTGCTCCACTTGGTGCAGGACAGCAGTCTCAGCAGGACTCTAGGCCCAGCACCTTGCCTCAGTTTGTAGATTTGTAGTGCACCCATCACCGGGCTCAGAGTGGCACCGCTACCCCTCACCAGTGCCCAAGAAGCAGTCAAAAAAGTTGGATGGACTGGTTAGGTTAGTTGTCATGCTGTTGCTTGGCTACTGAATGCATAGTATTCCTCTATGATATTCTGTCCTGAGCAAAATTGGCATGTTATGAGGTAGTGCCTGTGAGGGACAGGTGTCTGTTTATGTATCCAGCCATCATGTCTTAGGTCTTCTGCGGGGGGAGCTTCTCCATCCTGCTTTCATTGGTGACATCTGTGATGCTCTGGTAGACATCTATGAAGACAATACTCTGACAGGATCATCTGGCAATACATCACGAGTTGATGCAAAGGCTCTTACAAAAGCCATTTCTAGTTTCAAGTTTCTTGTTTCTCTTGTTTTGTGGTATGCCATATTGTTTGAGATCAACATAACTAGCAAACAACTTCAGGCAAAAGAATTTGATATATGTGATGCCATTAATCAACTTGGAGAAACCAAGAAGTTTCTTGTGGGCCACAGAAGTGACGCAGCCTTTGAGAAAACATTGGTAGATGCAGGTGAACTTGCGGAGGAGTTGGATGTACCGCCACTTTTTGAACCAGATCCAATCCGTATAAGAAAGAAGAGGAAGCAGTTCACATATGAAGCAGATGACAAACCTATTTATGATCCGAAAGAAAAATTCAAAGTGAACTTTTACTTTGCAGTCATTGACACAGCAATACATTTGGTTGAAGAAAGATTCACATTGATGCAGCAAATTAGTTCAGTATTTGGCTTCATATATGATGTTTACAGTTTGCAAAATAAAACACCAAAGCAAATTATGGAACATTGCTTGAATCTGGAGAAAGCTTTGCAACATGGTGAATCCAAGGATATTGATGCCTTTGACTTGTGCAGTGAATTGCAAGCTATTGCAAGACAAGTCCAAAGGAGTTCATCACTGCAAGATGTACTGAACTTCATATGGGAAAATAAGCTGACAGATAGTGTCCCTAACACAGTTATTGCTCTTCGCATCCTCTTGACTCTCCCAGTTTCTGTGGCCAGTGGTGAGCAAAGCTTCTCGAAGCTCAAGATGATAAAAACATATATGCGAACATCAATGTTGCAACAAAGACTTGTTGGGCTATCTACCTTGTCAATAGAACATGACATTGCTCACAGCATTGACTTGGAGGAACTTGTTTCTAAATTTGCAAAACTTAAAGCACAGAAACATAAATTCTAAATTATAACATGTTACTCTGTGACCGTGTATTGTGTATAATGTATGTGATGGGGGGGGGGCCGCAAGATGGAATTTTCGCCTAGGGCGCAAAATATCCTTGCACCAGCCCTGTAGAGTTAGACAATATACTGAAAGATTTTGTCAAACAAAAAGCGAGGAAGATAAAGTTTTAAAAACATATAGGTGAGGTGTACAATAAAGTTCCTCTTAATTAACTTGATATTTATAATATATGATGTAATGTATGTAATATATAATTTTGTTATGTGTATATAGTCATGGAAAGTAAATAATACATGGAAGAAATGAAAGGTGGGTTTTTTTAAGTGCTATTTTTTTTTTGGTCATCCCTGTTGGGGCCCCATTGAAACTCTTTGAATTGGGCCCCGCACTTCCTAAAGGCGGCCCTGCCCCCAAGGACAGTGGTGGCCCTGTCAGTGTCAGAGACACTGATTCCATGGACAAGGGGAATTTTGCTCTAGGTCCTGCTTTCAATAATTACGATGAGCTGCTGACCGCAACGGCTTTGGATCGGGAGAGAACATCTGACTATAAATACAACCATGTCTGTTATGGACTCAGGGACGCCCAGCCTAACCACTCACGTATCGGAGCACATTGTCTCCGCGCAGATATTGGGCATTTAATGTCAATTCTGTAGAATTTAACCACACATCCTACACTATATACTTGAAGGAAAACGTAGTCCCAGCTGTACTGATTGGCAATGTAAATGCTGTTGATTTAGATTCAAAGCGGAAGGCCAAAATGAAATATTCCTTAGTGCAGAGTCTGCCTTATATCTCCATAAATTTTGAAAACAGTAATATGTATGTTCTCAGAACCCTGGAGAAGAGGTAAAAAGGTAAGAGATTGCCAGGTTGCAGGGAGAGTGGCAGGTGACAGCTCTGAAGTCCATGAGGAGCTGGAGTCGTCATCTGAGTTGTTACAATTGATAAAAATGACAAAGCCCTGTGCATTTTATACCGTCTGCAGAACAGCACCTCCACTCTGGTTCTGAGAGCAACGGAGGCGAATTACATTGTGGCTAAGGTGGCGACATTGATTCTGGTCAGAATTTTTGGCTTTCCAGTGGCCTGATGAAGATCACAGACCCGGATCACCGTCGGAGAAGTAAAGACCGACAGACCAATTACGGACAGAGATCACGTTAAACAAAAAGTATTTGTTGTCTAAACAATGGACACCTGTCCTAATCCAGTGCTGCTACACTAAATATACTGCTAGTGGATGGGTTTTCAGATGCGCATATACATGTGTAGGTACGTAAGAGGAGCCGCTTGGCATATTAAATATAAATATATACTTAGATTGAAATTGGCTTCACCAGAACTACCTATCTGATGGTTGATCAACAGTGAGTTCAGGTTTATCAGGCCTCAGTTTCCTAGTTTTCCTGTTAAGGACCCAAATAAAGAAGGGACTTCGGTGGGTACCCAAGAAATCGCTAACTTCGCGGAAGAAACAGAAGCAACGGGACACATAAGATAATTGCATCGAGGTGTTTTATGGTATTTACCTGTGGAGAATAAACGTTCTGGGAAGTTAGAGAAGAAAGGATGTGGAAGTAACAGAATCAATTTTATTTCTCTATTAATTTATAATTCTCTCTCGTATAATGGGAAATAACCTGGGTTAAGATTTTTCTAACTGAAATATTATAATAACAAATTGTACTTAAAAGAGAAATCTCTGGCATGCAGAGAGTAACTACACGCAATAAATTTACACTGCAAAACGATGGATGTCTTATTTTAGTTGAGCCACGAAGTGGCGATATTACCAAAGACGGTGCTGAAAATGTTGCTTTTCAGATCCAGCAGCCCTCAGTGGAAGCTGCATCTGAATCCAGACAACAACGGCTCTGCACCGGGAACGAGTGACAAAGGATTACAGGGAAAGGGCGGCTGGAACAATTACAAATCTAGTCAACATTGAAGGACAAATCATTTTCTATCTAGCACAACATATGAATGGCTGCAGCAGCTTTGCAGAGAGGCCTGTGTTTCAGATCTGACCCGGGAATGGCTGGCGGAATGGAGAAACGCTCCAGGAAAAGGCAAGTTCTGTCTTTCTTTCTATGTCTGTGTGTGTCCTTGGGGGCGTGTGAGACAATACGTTATTCTGTACCCGAAGAGAAGAAAAGCGGGTCCCCAGTTGCTAATATTGCAAAGGATTTGAAACTGGATGTAGGGAAATTGTCTGGTCGCAGTGCCCGGCTGGTTTCTAAAAGCAGCAAGCAATATTGTGAGCTGAACACAAGCTCCGGGGATGTGATAATAAAGAAGAAAATAGACCGCGAGGATCTGTGCGGACAGAGAGATCCCTGTGTGCTGCAATTCGAAATTGTGTTGGAAAATCCACTGCAGCTGTACCGAATAGAGGTACAGATCGAAGATGTAAATGACAATTCCCCTAATTTCTCTAAAAATGAATTCGTTTTTAAAATACCTGAACAGATCCCCATAAACACCCGCTTCCCTTTGGAAGGAGCCCAAGATTCAGATATAGGAACAAATGGCATCCAGAGCTACGTAATAAACCCCAATGAGCATTTCCGTCTGGATGTACAAACCCTGGACACTGACGGCACTAAATACGCGGAGTTGGTGCTAGAGAAACAATTAGATCGGGAGGAGCAGGCGCAGTTGATGCTGATTCTCACAGCTGCCGATGGGGGCCTGCCACAGAGAACAGGCACAGCCCGAATACGCGTTAATGTGTTGGACAGCAACGATAACTTCCCACAGTTTAGTCAGTCGGTGTACAAGGTGCAGTTAATGGAAAATAGTCCTAAAGGTACTTTGGTCACTAAGGTTGAAGCCAGTGATTTGGATCAAGGTTCAAATGCAGAAATCACCTATTCATTCGGGCAAGTGCCTGACAAAGTGCTCAAGCTATTCAAATTAAATCAGTTATCTGGAGAAATTACTGTTTTGGGTATAATTGACTATGAAGAAAGAAGCAATTATGAGATGAACATCCAAGCCACGGATGGCGGGGGTTTATCTGCGCACTGCAAAGTCCTGATGCAAATCAAGGACATGAATGACAACGACCCAGAAGTGACGCTGACATCCCTCACCAGCACCATACCCGAGGACTCGTCCCCTGAGACAGTGGTGGCCCTGTTCAGTGTGAGCGACCGAGACTCCGGGGACAATGGCAGAACGCTCTGCTCCATTCAGGACAATGTCCCATTTGCTTTAAAATCGACTCTGAAGGATTATTACGAGCTTGTTACACAAAAGCCCCTGGACCGAGAGAAAGTGCCTGAGTATAACATAACCATCACAGCCACAGACCGGGGCACTCCGAGGCTCACCTCCGTTAGGGTCATCCGAGTTCAGCTATCGGATATTAATGACAACCCCCCTGTATTTAATGAAAGTTCATACGTCATGTACCTGAAGGAGAACAACCCCCCTGGCCTGTTGATTGGAACTGTCCGTGCTGCTGACCTAGACACAGAGCAGAATGCCAAAGTGACGTATTCGGCATTGCCTGGCAACATCAGTGACCTCCCCTTCTCCTCCTCCATCTCCATAAACTCCGAGAACGGGAACGTGTACGCGCTGCAGTCTCTGGATTATGAGCAAAGGAGGGATTTCCAGGTTACAGTGAGAGCTGCAGATGGCGGGTTCCCGCCACTGAGCTCTGAAGTCATTGTCCGAGTTGTGATAATTGACGAAAATGACAACGCCCCCTTCATTTTATACCCTCTGCAGAACAGCAGCTCCCCCGCTAATGACCTGGTTCCCAGATCGGCGGAGGCGGGTTACCTGGTGACGAAGGTGGTGGCTGTGGATGGAGATTCCGGTCAGAATTCTTGGCTTTCCTACCAGCTGCTCAAGGCCACAGACCCAAGTCTCTTCGCTGTGGGGCTCCAAACCGGGGAAGTAAAAACCAGCAGGCCTATAACGAGCCCGGACTCTGTGAAACAGAAACTTATCGTCCTGGTTAAAGACAATGGGGAGCCGGCCAGATCCACCACCTCGACGCTTAATGTGCTTCTGGTGGATGGGTTTTCAGACGCCTACATGCAGTTACTGGATGTACCACAAGAGGAGGAGCAGCAGGACACATTAACCCTGTATCTAGTCATTTCTTTATCTTTCATTTCATTCCTTTTCCTAATTTCTGTGGTAACAGTTATCGCCATCCGGCTATACAAGACAAGGCAATGCCGAGAGCAGTATGTTCCATCGTCCAGGAACTTTTATAGGGACCGCCAGTTCCCCACAAATCCTGCGGAGACGAGCGGCACTGGGACTCTGCCTCAATCTTATTGTTATGAGGTTTGCTTGACAACTGGGTCTGGTACCAGCGAATTTAAATTTCTCCGGCCGCTGGTACCATCTCTACCCGCTGACCCCAGCGTTGCAGGAGGGTCCATTTTTGACTCTCAGATTAACTCTCAGCAAAAGGAGAAAGAATGGGTGAGGGAGGTGAGTGCTTATTTCACTCCATTTGCTTCAATACCTTGCTTGAGTATATTTGTTTCTACTGCTCTGAAAATTACTTTTATTATTTCCATAAATGTCTAGAGATGTTTTTTTCTTAGGGAGCCTTTTCTGTAGTTGATTCATTTTTTTCCAATTGTATGATGTTCAGGCTAAGATATTTGTACTTAATTCCTTTTTATATGTTATATTCTTTTTGTCGCTAAAAGGCCAATCATCAAAATGTGCTATTGGTCTCTGTGCACACTCGCTGAGCTCTGCAAAGAAAGATTGAAGGTTGACAAAGGAAAATTTAAAAAGAAATTGTACATCTATTTATCAAGAACTCAATAGTAGCAGAATTATGTGACCTAGGTAGTGTGTTCTGCAGGGGGCTCTATGGAATCTGAAATTTTACAGAGAATCTGAACTTGCCCTTGCTTCTTCAGTAGTATTTTCGGAGGTAATCTATATAAGGTGCGAGTTGTAGGGTTACTGCATGAAGGTGAAATGACAGAGATTAGGGAAATTTTAAAGTTAAACAGAAGTCTCTAAGGGAGGGATTTCCCAACTCCTCCGCCGAATTTCCCCATCATCCCCCTCCGCAGTGGTCATTATTTACATGTGGTGTTGCCAATGTAGTCCTTGGCTGGAAATTTGAATAGAACCAATACACACTTTAAAAGCAGATAACGCAGATGCTAAAATACTTGTACATGAAAAAGCATAAAAGGTTTGAAAAGTATGAAGAAAGACCAACTTCCTCACACACCTATTGTTTTTTATGACAGATTTTGTACCTTTGTTTCAGTGATGTTGACAAACCTAATAATTTGAAGTTATAATTTGTAAGTAAGGTCTGAATGAGTTCTCTGACAGCTAGTGATGAGCCAGGCTGTGGAGAGGGGAAAACATCAGGGCCATACTGTATTTATATGAACACACCTCTTCTGTCTCGGTATCCTGCAGACAGGCTGTGTTGCCAAAGTGAACAGATTTGACTGGTGTTGGGTTAGAAATCACTTTTAATGAATGTGGGGCTAATGAAATGTTATCTTTATTGTATGAGTAATGGACAGCACAAGTGTATTTAACCTGTCCTGAGGAGGGTGACCTGAGTGCTTAATTTGTGCCAGGGCTGAGCCCCAGCACATGTAGTCTTGGCAGTTCATAATTCTGGGACCTATGGATTTGCCACATCAGTTATGCAACTAAAAAACTTGCTTGAGCCCTGATGCATCTTTCATTACAAATTAAGCACTGGTCACACCCTCAACTGAACTGCATTCGCTAAGCAGAGAGTGTGGATGCCAGATCTCAGTGGAGAGAGAAAGGGAGGGGACAGGGGTTTTGTTTGATGGTGTGGGCTGTGCCTAAGAGTCACGGCATTATTTGACCTGCCCCTTCCCCTGTTTAAAGATAGAGGTTTTTAGGCTACATGGAGAGTCGTGTGTGTGTGTGTGTGTGTGTGTGTGTTTTTAAGTGACCACTAGAGCTGAAATCACTGATAATCAGGTCTAAGTGCTCAAACCTGCTGTGGGAGAGTGTTTCCCTGGAACAGACATCTCAGCCTGTACTAGCAGTGAGGTTCCCTTACTGAGAGATGAAATCACTGAGAGCTGAGTGGAATCTCAGGAGACCGATTTGCAGAGGTCACAGTGCAAGGTGGCAGTAGAAGGTAACAGCGCAGGGCCATCAGCAACAGATCAGTGAACTGAATGGTGGCACAATGCACAACAGTTACCATAGTGAGTGACCTGAATGAGTGGTGAGTGGCTGAAGGAATGAGTAGAGTGACCAGATGTCCCGATTTTATAGGGTCAGTCCTGATATTTGGGGCTTTGTCTTATATAGGCGCCTATTACTCCCCACCCCCTGTCCCAGTTTTTCACACTTACTATCTGGCAACCCTAGGAATGAGCAAGGTGCCTTCTCTCCCATACCACCCAGAATGGGAGGTGAATTCATGCAAAAGCACCTCTGAACTCTGGGTCTCCAGTGACCAAGGACAACAACTATGAGTGGGATTCAGTGGAGGGAGAAAGGAGATGCACCTTAAAAGAACATTTGTTTGTTTTAGTAACTTTGCTCCAGAATGCTAGGTTTCTGACTGGGAAACTTACACATTTCACCTAGGCCAAGATTTTTAAAATGTATTATTTTACAATATTGTTATCTCACATTGTTGCTATCTCGAGAGATCCTTATCTTGGGGAGTTTCTGTACTAAATATTTTTATTATTATACATTATTTTTTACATAAGAACATAAAAACAGCCATACTGTGTTGGACCAATGGTCCATCTTGCCCAGTATCCTGTCTTCCAACTGTGGTCAATGCCAGGTGCTTCAGAGCAAATGAACAGAACTGGAAATCATTGAGTGATTCATCTCCTGTCTCCCACTCCCAGCTTCTGGCAAACAGAGGGTAAGGACACGCAGAACATGGTATTGCATCCCTTCCCATCCTGGCTAACAGCTATTGGTGGACCTATCCTCCTTGAACTTATCTAGGTTTTATCTTTTGTTTTTTAACCCTGTTCTAATTTTGGCCTTCACAACATCCCCTGGCAAAAAGTTCCACAGGTTGACACTGTGTTGTGTGAAGTACTTCCTTGTGTTTTAAACCTGCTGCCTATTAATTTCATTGCATGATCCCTCGTACTTGTATTATATGAAAGACTAAATAACATTTCCTTATTCACTTTCTCCACACCAGTCATGATTTTACAGACCTCTATTATAGCCCCTCTTAGGCATCTCTTCTCTAACCTTAAAAATCCCAGTCTTTTAAATCTATCCTCATATAGAATCTGTTCCTTACCCTAGTCATTTTGGTTGCCCTTCTTTGTACCTTTTCCAATTCCAATATATCTTTTTTGAGATGGGGGCAGCCAGAGCTGCATCCAGTATTCAAGATGTGGATGTACCATGGATTTATGTAGTGAAAGTGTAGCAGCATGGTGTGTGAGACCAGTCAGCAAAGCCAATGCTCACCAAACTATGTGAAAATGCTACAAAACACCAAGCCTCTGGACTGCATGGACATGCAGAAAGTTTTATAAGCCAGTCACTGTCAAAACCAATTTTAGAAGTACTTAATGAGGCTGTTAAGTATGCTGGAGAGTACAACACAGTTTATATGAACAAACAGAGCTGTCGCATCATGCTTTCTATTTAAGCAAGAGATACCACATGCTACAAAGTGGAGGCCAATGTTAAGTGCATTGTCACTTGTTAATCCTGAAGTGGACACTGGATCCAAACAAGACCGGCAGATGCTCACTATCTTTCACAAGGAACTCAACTGACTGACTAGAAGCATGTGGTGCAGTAGTGAAAGACTCAGTCATTGAAAAAGTGAAGAACTCTCACCACATTCAAAAACAGAAAATTAACAGAGCTGTGCAAAATTACAAGAAACCAGGAAGGATGTAGATATGTAAGGCTTCACAGTAAGCTTGAGGAGCCAACTTTAATTTGTATGATTTTAAACCATGAGTAAAATCTAATAAAATGGTTGTGAAACATTTTCCAGTTTTTATTGTGAGTCTATACAGCATACATTTGCCCTCCTGGAAGGCCTTATTCCCCCTGTAAATGTGATTTCCCCCTCCTGCCCTTCAGTTCCTGGGGTAAACACTGATCTAAGGAAATTGTAAACTTCACCTTATTTGTCCGTCATGTTGTACCAATTATATTAGACTAGTAAAAACGAGCAGGATCTTATTAAAGGGGACAAGGCAAAGATGCCACATTTATTGTCAATACCATAATAAAATAAAAGATAACAGCAAACAATGTTGTTTGGCTACTTATTCCTATGATTACTTATATATATATATATACATATCCATTCACACAATCATTCATACAGGTTCTATATAGATATTATAGTTACCCGCCTAAAGTTGCTTGTGACAGAATACTGGCCAGGTACCCTGTACACAAGAGTGGAGCCGAGTCCGGGTCAGGTGCACCAGATGCTCCTGGAGGCTGGCAGCAGAACCATAGACTCAAAGTCCTCAGTCTTTAGAGTCCAGTTTTATAGGGATTTTTCCCTATGTTAGTTTATGGGAGTTGTTTCATTCTGCTGTTGCTTGATCAATCAGCAGGTGGCTGGCTCCATTCTGTTCATTCTGCTGTTGCTCGATCAATCAGCAGGTGGCTGGCTCCATTCTGTAGGTGCTTGGAGTGGATTCCAGTTCGCCCTCCGGGGGTCATCTGGTTGATTCCACTTGACACCTTCGGCCGACACTGAATTTTTCAGGCTGGTAACTCCCTAACCATTCATTCATCATTTAAACTAGGCACTCATTCACATACACTCTTTATCTTTTGGGGTGTTAAACTAGGCACTCATTCAAATACACTTTTTAGCTTTAGATAAAAATGAATTTACAGAGGTGGAGGTCTCTATTTGTAGTAATTATACAGTTTTGCCTGAGGCATAGGGTCAATTGACGGCTTGTGGGCTGAGTCAATTACCCAATCTAGCAGTTTACAGAGTCAATTGACGGCTTGCGCTCTGAGTCAATTGACCAATCTAGCAGTTTACAGAGTCAATTGACCAATTTAGCTACAAAGTTTCACTTAGGGAACAGGCACTTAGAGACTATTGACATTTAACAAGTTTTATACAAAGTATCTCTTTGGCTTCACACAGACACAGCTATTCCTAACAATAAATCATTACAAATTTACTTCTAACATAAACCTTAAGTTATAAAGTATCACTTAACAATAAATCAATAAATCATTCCAATTTTACTTCTAACATAAACCTTAAGTTCTAACGTATTAATTAACAATAAATCAATAAATCATTTCTCACATAAACCATGTTTAATATAAACCTTTAAAAATCCCTACAGTCAAACCCTTTGCAATATGAGCAGGCAGCAGTGGCCGCGGTTTTGATGAGGGGGGTACTTATAGAAGGAAGAGGCAATGTTTACTGCTATTCTAGAAAATGAACATCATTTACAGCTTCTGGAGTCTATGAATCCATAGCAGTCAATACAGAAATGAAAAAACCCTATTATATGCATACATAAGAAAGGCCATACTGCATCAGACCAAAGGTCCATCAAGCTCAGTATCCTGTCTTCCATCAGTGGGCAGTGCCGGTGCTCCAGAGGGAATGAACAGAGCAGGTAATCATTCAATGATCCGTCCCCCTCACTCATTCCCAGCTTCTGGCAAACAGAGCTTGGGGACACCATCCATGCTCATCCTAGCTAATAGCCATTGGTGGACCTGTCCTCCATGAATTTATTTAGGTTTTTTTTTTACAGTGTTCTCGTCTTGGCCTCACAACATCCTCTGGCAAAGAGTTCCACCGGTTGACTATGTGTTGTGTGAAGAATTTGAAGAAATACTTCCTTTTGCTTCTTTTAAACCTGCTGCCTATTAATTTCATTTGGTGCCTGCATTTCTTGTGGTATGAGAAGCACTAAATAACACCTCCTTATTCGGCTTCTCCACACAACTGTCATGATATTATAGACCTCAGTCATATCCCCCCCCATTAGTCTCTTTTCCAAGCTGAAAAGTCCAAGTCTTACTGTCTCCCCTCTGATCTAGTGATGTAGTGGCAGCTGATGGCATCAATAGGATTTTTACAGGCAGCAAGTAATTGTTCAAGTAATTTTATACCTTCTTCAGAACAGCACCTCCCCCATTTAATGACGTGGTTCACAGAGCGAGGAAGGTAAATTGGTGGCTCTAGATTGAGATTCTGGTCAGAATTCTTGGCTTTCCTACCAACTGCTGAAGGCCGCTGATGCAGATTTATTCACTGTCGGACTCGAAAATGCGGAAGAGAAACCACGATCCCATTTATGGAGAGTGAGTCCTTTACGCAAAACCTAAATATTATTAAAGACAATGGGCACCTCCCCAGTCCGCTACTGCAATGCTAATTATACTGCTAGTGGAGGATTGCCCATATGCAATCCAGTGACATAACTACGGAAGAGGAATGTGATGGGATATTAAATATATACGTTACTTCTCTGTGGCTTCAATTTAATTTTTCTTGTTTCTGTTATGGCTTGTATTGCCATAAAATATATAAGACACAAAAATCAGGAGAAAGATACGTTTTCTTCTCCAATTGCTAATGAAAACCCATTTTGTCGAATAATTGTGTAGCTGCCAGGAGGAGATCCTTTCTCCACAATTACCTATATGAAGCATGCTTAATCACTGGGTCAATCCTAGATTTACTCTAGGACACTGTAATAATAGATTTAGGGATTCCGAAAATATTGTACCTTTGTAGACGAAAGAGAAGCGATGGGACATGTGACAGACTTGTAGTAACTTGTTTACTTATTTAACTGTGAAGAATAAAAGTATTGGCATGTGAGAAAAGAAACTGGTGTTATAGGATCACAATTCAGTTAGCTATTATATTATATTGCAACTCTCTTTCTCCTCTAATTGGTAATAATCTGCTTTAACATTTCATAGAATCATAGAATATCAGGGTTGGAAGGGACCTCAGGAGGTCATCTAGTCCAACCCGCTGCTCAAAGCAGGACCAATTCCCAACTAAATCATCCCAGTAAGGGCTTTGTCAAGCCTGACCTTGAAAAAAAACTCTAAGGAAAAGAGGTTTTCACTGTGAAATGTTATAACTCACAATTTGTATTTAATAGAGAAAACTTTGTTGTGCTGTTAATAGCTGCACACAGTAAATTTAAAATGTAAACATAGGATGTCTTATTTAGCTGAACCACAAGGTGGCGATATTAGCAAAGACGGTGCTGAAAATGTAGCTTATTGGACTCAGTCGACACACAGTGGAAGCTGCACTCAAACATCTAAATCCAAACGGCAACGGGTCTGCGCCGGGGACGGTGACAAAGGATTACAGGGAAAGGGCGGCTGAATAATTACAAATAAAGTCAACATTGGCGGACAAATCATTTTCCCTCTAGCACAACGTATGAATGGCTGCAGCAGCTTTGCAGAGAGGCCTCTGTTTCAGATCTAACCCGGTAATGGATGGCAGAATGGAGACTCACTCAAGGAAAATGCAAGTTCTGGCTTTCTTTCTGTGTCTGTGTGTGTCCCTGGGGGCGTGTGAGACGATCCGCTATTCTGTACCCGAAGAGAAGAAAACCGGGTTCCTAGTTGCTAATATTGCAAAGGATTTGAAACTGGATGCAGGGTCGCAGTGCCCGGCTGGTTTCTAAAAGCAGCAAGCAATATTTTGAACTGAACACAAGCTCCGGGGATATGATAATAAAGGAGAAAATAGACCGCGAGGATCTGTGCGGACAGAGGGACCCGCGTTTTCTGCAATTCGAAATTGTGTTGGAAAATCCACTGCAGCTGTACAGAATGGCGGTGCAGATAGATGATATGAATGACAATTCCCCTAAATTCTCTAAAAATGATTTCCCTTTGGAGCTTCCTGAACAGCTCCCCGTAAATAGCCACTTCCCCTTGGAAAGGGCCCAAGATTCAGAGATAAGAACAAACGGTATCCAGAGTTACGCAATCAGCTCCAGTGAGCACTTCAGCCTGGATGTGCTTTCCCAGAGGGACGGCAGTAAATACGCGGAGCTGGTATTAGAGAAACAATTAGATCGGGAGGAGCAGGCGCAGTTGATGCTGATTCTCACAGCCGCCGATGGGGGCCTGCCACAGAGAACCGGCACAGCCCAAATACGCGTTAATGTGCTGGACAACAACGATAACTTCCCGCAGTTTAGTCAGTCGGTGTACAAGGTGCAGTTAATGGAAAATAGTCCGAGGGACACTTTGGTCACTAAGGTTGAAGCCAGTGATTTGGATCAAGGTTCAAATGCAGAAATCACCTATTCATTCACGTTATTTCCTCACGTTATTTCAGCTAAATCCGTTCACTGGCGAAATCACTGTTTTGGGGATAATTGGTTTTGAAGACGCAGCAATGTATGAAATAGAAATTCAGGCCACAGATGGCGGGGATTTATATGCGCACTGCAAAATCCTGGTACAGATCAAGGACATGAATGACAACACCCCGGAAGTGACGCTGACATCCCTCAGTAGCACCATACCCGAGTACTGCTCCCCTGACACAGTGGTGGCCCTGTTCAGTGTGAGCAACCGAGACTCCGGGGACAATGGCAGAACGCTCCGCTCCATTCAGGACAACGTCCCATTTGCTTTAAAATCTACTATGAAGGATTATTACGAGCTTATTGCACAAAAGCCCTTGGACCGAGAGAAAGTGCCTGAGTATAACATAACCATCACAGCCACAGACCGGGGCACTCCGAGGCTCACCTCCGTGAGGATCATCTGAGTTCAGCTATCGGATATTAATGACAACCCCCCTGTATTTAATGAAAGTTCATACGTCATGTACCTGAAGGAGAACAACCCCCCGGGCCTGTTGATTGGAACTGTCCGTGCTGCTGACCTAGACACAGAGCAGAATGCCAAAGTGACGTATTCGGCATTGCTTGGCAACATCGGTGATCTCCCCTTCTTCTCCTCCATCTCCACAAACTCCGAGAACGGGCAGGTGTACGCGCTGCAGTCTCTGGATTATGAGCAAAGGAGGGATTTCCAGGTCACAGTGAGAGCTGCAGATGGCGGGTCCCCGCCACTGAGCTCTGAAGTCATTGTCCGAGTTGTGATAATTGACGAAAACGACAACGCCCCCTTCATTTTATACCCTCTGCAGAACAGCAGCTCCCCCGCTAATGACCTGGTTCCCAGATCGGCGGAGGCGAGTTACCTGGTGACGAAGGTGGTGGCTGTGGACGGAGATTCCGGTCAGAATTCTTGGCTTTCCTACCAGCCAAGGCCACAGACCCAAGTCTCTTCGCTGTGGAGCTCCAAACCGGGGAAGTAAAAACTAGCAGGCCTATAACGAGCCTGGACTCATTGAAACAGAAACTTATCGTCCTGGTTAAAGACAACGGAGAGCCGGCGAGATCCACCACCTCGACGCTGAATGTGCTTCTGGTGGATGGGTTTTCAGACGCCTACATGCAGTTACTGGATGTACCACAAGAGGAGGAGCAGCAGGACACGTTAACCCTGTATCTAGTCATTTCTTTGTCTTTCGTTTCATTCCTTTTTCTGTTTTTTTGGTAACAATTGTCGCCATCCGGCTGTACAAGACAAGGCAGTGCCGAGATCGGTACGTTTCATCGTCCAGGAACTTTTACAGTGACCGCAACTTCCCCACAAATCCTGTGGAGACGAGCGGCACGGGGACTGTGCCTCAATCTTATTGTTATGAGGTTTGCTTGACAACTGGGTCTGATACCAGCGAATTTAAATTTCTCGGGCCTCTGGTACCATCTCTACCCGTTGACTCCATCGCTGCAGGAGGGTCCATACTTGACTCTAAGATTAACTCTCAGCTAAAAGGGGAGAGAATCAGTGAGAGAGGTGAGTGCTTATTTCACTCCATTTCCAGTGATACATTTTTTGAATATATGTGTTTCTACATCTCTGAAAATTACTTAGAAGGGAATCACAGAACCATGAATGTGGAATCCTGCTCTCTTTGGTAGAAGGAATGGAGTGGCACTCGGGAGAGAGCCGGCTGCTGCTGCGAGGGTAAGAGGGTGAGACACTGCTGTGCTGTGCAGACTGGGTGGATGATGTGGCGTTTATGAACCCATAGCAATCAACACTGATGTGGAAGACCCCTATTACATGCATACCGGTGACATAGTGGCAGCTGATGGCATGAACAGGATTTTTGCTGGCAGCAAGTCATTGTCCAGGTTGTTAGTATTTGATTAAAATGTAAACGGTCCCTTTATTTTATACTGTCTTCAGAACAGCACTTTTCCATTTAATCACCTGGTTCGCATTGCAACGAAAGCTGGCTACCTTGTCACCAAGGTGGTGACTGTAAATGAAGACTGGTCAGAATTCTTGTCTTTCCTACCAGTTGCGAAAGGCCACTGATATAGGTCTCTTCACTGTCGGATTGAAAATGGTGTAGAGAAATCACAATACCAATTATGGAGCGAGACTCATTTTAAGCAAAACCTAGATGTCATTCTAAAAGACAATAAATACTTGCCCCAATCCACTTCTGTGATGCAAAATGTACTGCTGTTGGATGGGTTTTCAGATGCATATATGCAATTTAGTGAGATAACTACGGAAGAGGAATGTGATGGGATCTTGAGTACATACACCTCTACCTCGATATAATGGAGCCAAATATCTTACTGCGTTATAGACCTGGTCTACACTACGTGTTTAAACCGATTTTAGTAGCGTTAAACTGATTTAACCTTGCAGCCATCCACACAGTGAGGCCCTTTATATTGATATAAAGGGGTCTTAAAACCGGTTTCTGTACTCCTCCCCAACGAGAGGAGTAGCGCTGAAATAGGTATTACCATATTGGATTAGGGTTAGTGTGGCCACAAATCGACAGTATTGGCCTCCGGGCGGTATACCACAGTGCACCACTGTGACCGCTCTGGAAAGCAATCTGAACTTGGATGCAGTGGCCAGGTAGACAGGAAAAGCCCCGCAAACTTTTAAATTTCATTTCCTGTTTGCCCAGTGTGGAGCTCTGATCAGCATGGGTGGTGATGCAGTCCCAAATCCAAAAAGAGCTCCAGCATGGACCTTAGGGGAGATACTGGATCTGATCGCTGTATGGGGAGACAAATCTGTTCTATCAGAGCAGCAAAGAGTCCTGTGGCACCTTTTAGACTAACAGACGTTTTGGAGCATGAGCTTTCGTGGGTGATACCCACTTCGTCAGATGCATGTAGTGGAAATTTCAACTGCTAGAACAGGGCCTCATCCTCCCTGATTGAACTACCTCATTATCTCTAGCTTGCCTGCATATATATACCTGCCCCTGGAAATTTCCACTACATGCATCTGACGAAGTGGGTATTCACCCACGAAAGCTCATGCTCCAAAACGTCTGTTAGTCTATAAGGTGCCACAGGACTCTTTGCTGCTTTTACAGATCCAGACTAACACGGCTACCCGTCTGATACTTGACACCATGCAAGGCACTGCATTTAGCCGTATGGAGTGGAAATCCATCAACCTCTTGAAGAAACTTGCACAAATACAGACAGATATCATCTTCCTTTCCAAATGCAAATGGATGGACATCATACCAAATGGACTAAAGGTAAAAAATCCACTGCTATCTACATACTACACAGACCACAGTGAGAGATTATGCCATACTCTATCAAAGAAACTGAGGAACCACCTGATCAGCATCCTATACAGCAAACAGGAAAACATCAAAAAAGAGCTCTCCAACCTGGAGACTCTCATTAATAACCAAACTTCCATACAAATGGACTTCACTAAAATAAGACAGGAGATCTACATTACTCACTTCTCCTCTCTACAAAGGAAAAAGGACTGTAAGCTGTCTAAACTCCTACCTGCCTCATGGGGCCACAACCGTGGTACCCCCAACCAACCCAGCAATATCGTCAATCTATCCAACTACACACTCAGCCCAGAAGAAAAGTCAGTCCTATCTCGGGGACTCTCTTTCTGCCCTGCCACCCCCACCAACATGATACAGTTCTGCGGCCATCTGGAAGCCTACTTCCACCGTCTCCGACTCAAAGAATACTTTCAGGACAACACTGAACAGTGCACTGATACAAAAGTACCCTCCCACCAACAGCACAAGAAGAAGAACTCCATATGGACTTCTCCTGAGGGTCAAAATGACAGTCTGGACCTCTACATTGAATGCTTCCGCCGACGTGCACAGGCAGAAGTTGTAGAAAAACAACATCGCTTGCCTCATAACCTAAATCGTGCAGAACGCAATGCCATCCACAGCCTCAGAAACCACTCAGACATTATCATCAAAGAGGCTGATAAAGGAGGTGCTGTTGTCATCATGAACAAGTCTGACTACCAAAAGGAGGCTGCCAGACAACTCTCCAACACCAAATTCTACAGGCCACTTCCCTCAGATCCCACTGAGGAATACACTAAGAAACTGCACCGTCTACTCGGGACACTCCCTACACTAACACCGGAACAAATCAACATACCCTTAGAGCCCCGACCAGGGTTATTCTATCTACTACCCAAGATCCACAAACCCAGAAATCCTGGACGCCCCATCATCTCGGGCATTGGCACTCTCACTGAAGGACTGTCTGGATATGTGGACTCCCTACTCAGACCCTATGCCACCAGCACTCCCAGCTATCTCCGTGACACAACTGATTTCCTGAGGAAACTGCAATGCATTGGTGACCTTCCAGAAAACACCATCATAGCCACCATGGATGTAGAGGCTCTCTACACGAACATCCCACACACAGATGGAATACAGGCTGTCAGGAACAGTATCCCGGATGATGCTACAGCACAACTGGCTGCTGAGCTCTGTGCCTTTATCCTCACACACAACTATTTCAAATTTAATGACAATATATATCTCCAGATCAGTGGCACAGCTATGGGCACCTGTATGGCCCCACAATATGCCAATATTTTTATGGCCGACCTGGAACAACACTTCCTCAGCTCTCATCCACTCACGCCCCTTCTCTACCTACGCTACATTGATGACATCTTCATCATCTGGACCCATGGGAAGGAGTCTCTGGAAAAATTCCACCACGATTTCAACAGCTTCCAACCCACCATCAACCTCAGCCTGGACCAATCTACACGGGAGGTCCACTTTCTAGACACCACGTCGCAAATAAGTGATGGTCACATTACCACCACCCTATACCGAAAACCTACCGACCGCTATGCCTACCTTCATGCCTCCAGCTTCCATCCTGGGCACATCACACGATCCATTGTCTACAGCCAAGCACTGAGGTACAACTGCATCTGCTCTAACCCCTCAGACAGAGACCAACACCTACAAAATCTCCACCAAGCATTCTCAAAACTACAATACCCGCATGAGGAAATAAGGAAACAGATCAACAGAGCCAGATGTGTACCCAGAAGCCTCCTACTGCAAGACAAACCCAAGAAAGAAACCAACAGGACTCCACTGGCCATCATATACAGTCGCCAGCTAAAACCTCTCCAATGCATCATCAGGGACCTACAACCCATCCTGGACAATGATCCCACACTTTCACAGGCCTTGGGTGGCAGGCCAGTCCTCGCCCACAGGCAACTTGCCAACCTGAAACATATTCTCACCAGTAACTGCACACCGCGCCATAGTAACTCTAGCTCAGGAATCAATCCATGCAACAAACCTCGATGCCAACTCTGCCCACATATCTACACCAGCGACACCATGACAGGACTTAACCAGATCAGCCACACCATCACTCGTTCATTCACCTGCACATCCACCAATGTAATATACGCCATCATTTGCCAGCAATGCCCCTCTGCTATGTACATCGGTCAAACTGGACAGTCGCTACGGAAAAGGATAAACGGACACAAATCAGATATTAGGAATGGCAATATACAAAAACCTGTAGGAGAACACTTCAACCTCCCTGGCAACAATATAGCAGACCTTAAGGTGGCCATCCTGCAGCAAAAAACTTCAGGACCAGACTTCAAAGAGAAACTGCTGAGCTTCAGTTCATCTGCAAATTTGACACCATCAGCTCAGGATTAAACAAAGACTGTGAATGGCTTGCCAATTACAGAACCAGTTTCTCCTCCCTTGGTTTTCACACCTCAACTGCTAGAACAGGGCCTCATCCTCCCTGATTGAACTACCTCACTATCTCTAGCTTGCCTGCATATATATACCTGCCCCTGGAAATTTCCACTACGTACATCTGACGAAGTGGGTATTCACCCACGAAAGCTCATGCTCCGAAACGTCTGTTAGTCTATAAGGTGCCACAGGACTCTTTGCTGCTTTTACAGATCCAGACTAACATGGCTACTCCTCTGATACTTGTTCTATCAGAGTTACAGAAGATGAAATGCCAAAGCATTTGAAAAAAATCTCCAGGCTATGATACAGAGTCCACAGCACAGTGCTGTGTGACAAGCGTAACGGAAAGCCAAAGAATCAAATGGACGCTCATGGAGAAAGGGAGGGGGGACTGAGGACTCCAGCTATCCCACAGTCCCCGCAGTCTCCGAAAAGTATTTGCTTTCTTGGCTGAGCTCCCAATGCCTGTAGGGTCAAACACGTTGTCCGGAGTGGTTCAAAGTATATCACGTCAATTCCTTCCCCCCCCCCCATGAAAGAAAAGGGGAAAAAAATCATTTCTTGACTTTTTTCAATGTCACCGTATGTCTACTGCATGCTGCTCGTAGATGTGGTGCCGCGGCACTAAACACTAGCATCCTCTTCTCTCCCTTCCCTGGTGGCAGATGGTACAGTGCAGAAGGACTGATAGCTGTCCTTGTCATCACCTTTGAGTACTCCAGGTTGGCCGGGGGTGCCTGGGTAAAAATAGGAATGACTCCTGGTTATTCCCGGCAGATGATACAGAAGGGTTGGTAACCATCCTCATCATAGCAACTGGGGGCCGAGCTCCATCATATCCCCCCCCCCTTTCATGTCTAAAGAAAAGATGCTGTACTGCCTGGACTATCATAGCAGCGGGATGCTGGGCTCCTTTCCCCCACACCGTTTAATGTCCCTCCTCGACTATCATAGCAGCTGGAGGCTGCCTCCCCCTCATTTTATCTCACCAAGAAGTCAGTGTTTCTTATTCCTGCATTTCTTATTACTTCATCACACAAATGGGTGGACCCTGCAACGGTAGCCCAGGAGGGTTGGGGGAGCAGGGAAGCAATGGGTGGGGTTGTTGCAGGGGCACCCCCGAGAATAGCATACAGCTCATCATTTCTGTGGGATCTGACATGGAGCAGCTGTGCTGTCTGGTACAGTGGTTCTTTAGTACACTTGCCCCATATTCTAGGCAGGACTGACTCTATTTTTAAATACAACATAAAGGACAAAATGACCCAGGGAGTAATTCCCATTTTTGTCAAGTATCAGAGAGATAGCCGTGTTAGTGTGGATCTGTAAAAGCAGCAAAGAATCCTGTGGCACCTTATAGACTAACAGACGTTTTGGAGCATGAGCTTTCGTGGGTGAATACATGCATCTGACAAAGTGGGTATTCACCCACAAAAGCTCATGCTCCAAAACGTCTGTTAGTCTATAAGATGCCACAGGATTCTTTGCTGCATTCCCATTTTTGTCTTTGTGCCCTCAGCTGACCTGGGGCACAGCAGCAGCAGACAATACAGAACAACTAATAACTGTCATCTCATTGCCAATTTACAATAGCACAGTAGATGGTACATAACAACTGGTAATCATCTCTGCTACCTTGCAAAGGCAAATGAATGCTGCTGTATAGCGCTGCAGTACCGCCTCTGTCAGCGGCATCCAGAACACATACAGTGACAGTGACAAAAGGCAAACTGGCCTCCATGCTTGCCATGCTATGGCGTCTGCCAGGGCAATCCAGGGAAAAAGGGAGCGAAATGATTATCTGCTGTTGCTTTCATGGAGGAAAGAATGAGTGATGACATTTACCCAGAATCACCCGCGACACTATTTTTGCACCATCATGCATTGAGATCTCAACCCAGAATTCCAATGGGCGGGGGAGACTGTGGGAACTATGGGATAGTTACGGGATATCTACCCACAGTGCAATACTCCAGAAATCGACACTAGCCTCGGTACATGGACGCACACCACCGAATTATTGTGCTTTGTGTGGCCGCGTGCACTCGACTTTATATAATCTGTTTTACAAAACCGGTTTATGTAAAATCGGAATAATCCTGTAGTGCAGACATACCCATAGGTGAAACCGCATTATATCAAACTTGCTTTGATCCACGGGAGTGCATAGCCATGCCCCCCACAGCACCGCTTTACTGCATTATATACGAATTTGTGTTATAGCTGGTCCCATTATATCGAGGTAGAGGTGTACTTAGTTATCTCTTTGGCTTCAATTCCATTGTTTTACTTGTTTCTGTTGTGGCCTGTACTGCCATAAAATATATGACAAGAGAATCAAAAGAAATACACTGACCTGCTTCTTCCTATTGCCACGAGAGACACATTTTCTTCGAATGATTGTTTAGAAGCCAGGACTGGATCCCTTCCTCGCACTTACCTATATGATGTTTGCTTAACAGGTAGGTCCATCACTAGCAAGGGAACCATAGGACTTAGAGATTTCCAGGATATTGCTAGTCCCGTGGACGAAGAAGATGCGATAGGACAGGGGATCGACTTGTAGTAATTTCTTTACTGAGTTAGTTGTGAACAATAAAAGTATTGGAGTGTGAGAGAAGAAACTGTGGTGAGGAAGGATCACAATTCAATTGACTATTATATAATTTTGCAACTCTCTATCTTATCCAATCGATAATAATCTACTTTAATATTCCACAGTGTTTACTATGAAATGTTATAACCACAATTTGTACTTAACAGAGAAAACTTTGTTGTGCTTTTGATAACTGCACATGGTAAATTTAAAATGTAAACACAGGATGTCTTATTTAGCTGAACCACAAGGTGGCGATATTAGCAAAGACGGTGCTGAAAATGTAGCTTATTGGACTCCATCGGCACACAGTGGAAGCTGCACTCAGACGTCGGAATCCAGACGGCAACGGGTCTGCGCCGAGAACGGGTGACAAAGGATTACAGGGAAAGGGCGGCTGCGATAATTACAAATAAAGTCAATATTGGTGGACAAATCGTTTTCCCTCTAGCACAATATATGAATGGCTGCAGCAGCTTTGTAGAGAGGCCTGTGTTTTCAGATCTGACCCGGGAATGGCTGGCGGAATGGAGAATCGCTCCAGGAAAAGGCAAGTTCTGTCTTTCTTTCTGTGTCTGTGTGTGTCCCTGGGGGCGTGTGATACGATCCGCTATTCTGTACCCGAAGAGAAGAAAAGCGGGTCCCTAGTTGCTAATATTGCAAAGGATTTGAAACTGGATGTAGGGAAATTGTCTGGTCGCAGTGCCCGGCTGATTTCTAAAAGCAACAAGCAGTATTTTGAGCTGAACACAAGCTCCGGGGATGTGATAATAAAGGAGAAAATAGACCGTGAGGATCTGTGCGGACAGAGCAACCCGTGTTTTCTGCAATTCGAAATTGTGTTGGAAAATCCACTGCAGCTGTACAGAATGGAGGTGCAGATAGATGATGTGAATGACAATTCCCCTAAATTCTTTAAAAATGAATTCGTTTTAAAAATACCTGAACAGCTCCCCGTAAATAGCCGCTTCCCCTTGGAAAGGGCCCAAGATCCAGATATAGGAACAAACGGTATCCAGAGTTACGCAATCAGCTCCAATGAGCACTTTAGCCTGGATGTGCATTCCCGGGGGAACGGCAGTAAATACGCGGAGCTGGTATTAGAGAAACAATTAGATCGGGAGGAGCACGCACAGTTGATACTGGTTCTCACAGCCGCCGATGGGGGCCTGCCACAGAGAACCGGCACAGCCCGAATACGCGTTAATGTGCTGGACAACAACGATAACTTCCCGCAGTTTAGTCAGTCGGTCTACAAGGTGCAGTTAATGGAAAATAGTCCGAGGGACACTTTGGTCACTAAGGTTGAAGCCAATGATTTGGATCAAGGTTCAAATGCAGAAATCACCTATTCATTCGGGCAGGTGCCTGACAGAGTCCTCACGTTATTTCAGCTAAATCCGTTCACTGGCGAAATCACTGTTTTGGGGATAATTGATTTTGAAGACGCAGCAATGCATGAAATAGAAATTCAGGCCACAGATGGCGGGGGTTTATATGCGCATTGCAAAGTCCTGGTGGAAATCAAGGACATGAATGACAACGTCCCGGAAGTGACGCTGACATCCCTTACTAGCACCATACCCGAGGACTCGTCCCCTGAGACAGTGGTGGCCCTGTTCAGTGTGAGCGACCGAGACTCCGGGGACAATGGCAGAACGCTCTGCTCCATTCAGGACAATGTCCCATTTGCTTTAAAATCGACTTTGAAGAATTATTACGAGCTTGTTACACAAAAGCCCCTGGACCGAGAGAAAATGCCTGAGTATAACATAACCATCACAGCCACAGACCGGGGCACTCCGAGGCTCACCTCCGTGAGTGTCATCCGAGTTCAGCTATCGGATATTAATGACAACCCCCCTGTATTTAATGAAAGTTCATACGTCATGTACCTGAAGGAGAACAACCCCCCGGGCCTGTTGATTGGAACTGTCAGTGCTGTTGACCTAGACACAGAGCAGAATGCCAAAGTGACGTATTCAGCATTGCCTGGCAACATCGGTGACCTCCTCTTCTCCTCCTCCATCTCCATAAACTCCGAGAACGGGAACGTGTACGCGCTGCAGTCTCTGGATTATGAGCAAAGGAGGGATTTCCAGGTCACAGTGAGAGCTGCAGATGGCGGGTCCCCGCCACTGAGCTCTGAAGTCATTGTCCGAGTTGTGATAATTGACGAAAATGACAACGCCCCCTTCATTTTATACCCTTTGCAGAACAGCAGCTCCCCCGCTAATGACCTGGTTCCCAGATCGGCGGAGGCGGGTTACCTGGTGACGAAGGTGGTGGCTGTGGATGGAGATTCCGGTCAGAATTCTTGGCTTTCCTACCAGCTGCTCAAGGCCACAGACCCAAGTCTCTTCGCTGTGGGGCTCCAAACCGGGGAAGTTAAAACCAGCAGGCCTGTAACGAGCCCGGACTCTGTGAAACAGAAACTTGTCGTCCTGGTTAGAGACAACGGAGAGCCGGCCAGATCCACCACCTCGACGCTGAATGTGCTTCTGGTGGATGGGTTTTCAGACGCCTACATGCAGTTACTGGATGTACCACAAGAGGAGGAGCAGCAGGACACGTTAACCCTGTATCTAGTCATTTCTTTGTCTTTCATTTCATTCCTTTTTCTGTTTTTTGTGGTAACAATTGTCGCCATCCGGCTGTGCAAGACAAGGCAGTGCCGAGATCAGTATGTTCCTTCGTCCAGGAACTTTTACAGTGACTGCAACTTCCCCACAAATCCTGCGGAGACGAGCGGCACTGGAACTCTGCCTCAGTCTTATTGTTATGAGGTTTGCTTGACAACTGGGTCTGGTACCAGCGAATTTAAATTTCTCAGGCCGCTGGTACCGTCTCTACCAGCTGACACCATCTCTGCAGGAGGGTCCATACTTGACTCTAAGATTAACTCTCAACTAAAAGGGGAGAAAGAATCGGTGGGAGAGGTGAGTGCTTATTTTACTTCATTTGCAGTGATACCTTTTTTCAATATGTGTGTTTCTACATTTCTGAAAATTTCTCTGAACGGAATCACAGAACCATGAATGTGGAATCCTGCTCTCTCTGGTGGTAGGAATAGAGCGGCACTCGGGAGAGAGCCGGCTGTTGCTGCGGGGGTAAGAGGATGAGAGACTGCTATGCTGTGCAGAGCAGGTGGATGATGTGGGTGGGGGGTTCTCGCTCTCTCCTCCTTCGTCAGGGGGTTTGCTCAGGCTGCTGCCTGAACTTAAAGAGACAGTATGCCAACATATTCGTGCCCAGCGCACACTCTTTCTCTCTCCCCACACACACTCCCTGTCACACACTCTTCTCCTGTCCCCCCCCCCCATGCACACTTCAGTTGAAAAGCAGCTGATAATCTAGTAAAGGGTACCCATGGAAGGCTGGGGTTAAAACCTGCATGCTGAAACACTGTATGTGCTCCATGGGGCAATGCAAACCCTTCCCAAAGCACCCTGAGGCCAGTTGCACAGTGGGATAGTTGCTACCCACAGTGCACTGCTCCCTGTGTCCATGCAAGAGCTGCTACTGTGGATGTGCTCTGCTGACACAAGGATCATAGTGTGGACATGCAACAACCGTTTAATTAAAGTGGCATAACTTTTTGCACAAAACTCTGTCCTGTAGACAAGGCCTAAGATTACTTTCATAAATGTCTAGTTTTGTAGGGATCTTTTTTCTGTAGTTTATTCATCTTTTCCACTTGTATGATGTTCAAGCCAATATATCTATACTTAAGTACTTTTCTTTATGTACTCCTATGCTATTTTCCTCTCTAAAATCATTTATCAAACGGTGATACTGGTCTCTGTGCAGCGTCTGTGATCTCTGCAAAGCAAGGCTGGAGCTTCTCAATAGAAATTTAAAAAGTAATTGTTTATGTATTTGTCAAGAACTCAATAGCAGCGGAACTATGTGACCTAGACAGAGCCCCCTGTAGAACACTCTGTGGAATCTGAAATGTTACAAAGAATGTGCGTGTGCCCTTGCTTCTTCAGTAGTGTTTTCAGATGGTGAATCTCTGACGTGCCAGTTGCCAGGTTCCTGCACGAATGTGAAATGACGGAGATCAGGGAAATATTAAAGTAAAATAGAACTATTTAAGGAAATGTAAACTGTGCTTTTATTTTTCCATCAAACCCTTTGCAATGAGAGTAGCCATCAGTGGCTGCAGTTTCACAGTGGGAGGTACTTGTAGAAGGAAGAAGCAATGTTTACTTAAATCCTATGAAATCACCATCATTTACAGCTTCTGGAGTTTATGAACCCATAGCAATCAACACTGATGTGAAAAACCCCTATTACATGCTGTGACACAGTAGGGAGCGGGGTGGACTGACCTGGGAATGTTCTCTAGTTTTGCTGGGACTGTCTGCGTGGAGGATGGGAGAGCAGGGGATGACTTTATTTGAGGAAGGATACCTGAGCCTGTATCCTGAGCCAGGAGGGGGGTTGGGCCAGGTGACACCTTTGCCCAGGAAACAGACAAAGGCTGGAGGAGGAGCCGGGGGGTGGGGGCTGGGTAAGACTTTCAGTTTGGAGTGGGCTGGGGGAGGGAGCCCCCAAGTTTGGAGCCCCCAGAAGGACCTGGCTGTGGGGTCCTGTTTATGCCTACAAGCTCTGGTTTGGACTGTGTTCCTGTCATCTCTAATAAACCTTCTGGGCTACTGGCTGGCTGAGAGCCCAGTGAATCACAGGAAGTTGGGGTGCAGGGCCCTGACTCCCCCGCACTCCACGACAGGTGCATACCAGTGATATAGAGGCAGCTGATGGTATCAATAGGATTTTTGCTGGCAACATTGTCCAGGTTGTTAGTATTTCATTAAAATGTCAACAGCCTCTTTATTTTACACTGTCTTCAGAACAGCACTTCTCCATTTAATCACCTGGTTTGCAGTGCAAGGAAAGCTGGTTACCTTGTGACCAAGGTGGTGACTGTAAATGGAGACTGGTCAGAATTCTTGTCTTTGCTACCAATTGCAAAAGGCCACTGATATAGGTCTCTTCACTGTCAGACTGAAAATGGTGAAGAAAAATCACAATACCAATTATGGAGCAAGACTCTTTTAAAGCAAAAACTAGATGTCATTCTTAAAGACAATGGATACTTGCCCCAATCCACTTCTGTGATGCTAAATTGACTGCTGTTGGATGAGTTTTCAGATGCGCATATGTAGTTTAGTGAGATAACTACAGAAGAGGAATGTGATGGGATATTGAGTATATACACCTCTACCTCCATATAATGCTGTCCTCAGGAGCCAAAAAATCTTACTGCATTTTAGGTGAAACACCATTATATCGAACTTGCTTTGATCCACTGGAGTGCACAGCCCCGCCACTCCCGGAGCACAGCTTTACCGCGTTATATCCGAATTCGTGTTATATCGGGTTGATTTATTTTGAGGTAGAGGTGTACTTAGTTATCTCTTTGGCTTAAATTTCGTTGTTCTACTTGTTTCTGTTGTGGCCTGTAATGCCATAAAATATGTAAGATAAGAGAATGAGGAGAAATACACTGACCTGCTTCTTCCAATTGTCACAGGAGACACATTTTTTTCGAATGATTGTGTAGAAGCCAGTACTGGATCCCTTCCCCACATATACCTATATGGGGGAGGGATAGCTCAGTGGTTTGAGCACTGGCTTGCTAAACCCAGGGTTGTGAGTTCATTCCTGAAGGGGGCCATTTAGGGATCTGTGGCAAAAATCTGCCTGGGGATTGGTCATGCTTTGAGCAGCAGGTTGAACAAGATGACCTCTTGAGGTCCCTTCCAACCCAGATATTCTATTATGTTTGTTTAACAAGTAGGTCCATCACTAGTTATTTCTAGTTTATTAGGCCACAGTTTCCTAGTTTTCCTCTTGGTCACCCTAATAAGGAAGGAAATCATAGGACTTAGAGATTTCCAGGATATCGCTAACTTCGTGGACGAAAGAGAAACGATGGGACAGGAGATTGACTTGTAGTAACTTCTTTACTTAGGCCCGGTCTACACTACGCATTTATACCGAATTTAGCAGTGTTAAACCAAATTAATCCTGCACCCGTCCACACAACGAAGCCCTTTATATCGATATAAAGGGCTCTGAATACCGGTATCTGTGACCTGGTCTACACTACGTGTTTAAACCGATTTTGGCAGCGTTAAACCAATTTAATGCTGCACCCGTCCACACAACGAGGCCCTTTATATCGATATAAAGGGCTCTTTAAACCGATTTCTGTACTCCTCCCCGACAAGAGGAGTAGTGCTGAAATCGGTATTACCATATCGGATTAGGGTTAGTGTGGCCACAAATCGATGGTATTGGCCTCCGGGCGGTATCCCACAGTGCACCATTGTGACTGCTCTGGACAGCAATCTGAACTCGGATGCAGTGGCCAGGTAGACAGGAAAAGCCCCGCGAACTTTTGAATTTCATTTCCTGTTTGCCCAGCGTGGAGCTCTGTTCAGCACAGATAGCGATGCAGTCCCAAATCCAAAAAGAGTTCCAGCATGGACCGTAGGGGAGATACTGGATCTGATCGCTGTATGGGGAGACAAATCTGTTCTATCAGAGCTCCGTTACAGAAGACAAAATGCCAAAGCATTTGAAAAAAATCTCCAGGCTATGATCCAGAGTCCACAGCACAGTGCTGTGTGACAAGCGTAACGAAAAGCCAAAGAATCAAATGGACGGCTCAAGGAGGGAGGGAGGGGGTACCGAGGACTCCAGCTATCCCACAGTCCCCGCAGTCTCTGAAAATCATTTGCATTCTTGGCTGAGCTCCCAATGCCTGTCAAACACATTGGGTAAAACACATTGTCTGGGGTGGTTCTGGGTATATCTCGTCAATTTACTCCCCTCCCCCGTGAAAGAAAAGGGGAAAAAATCGTTTCTTGACTTTTTTATATGTCACCCTATGTCTGCTGCATGCTGCTGGTAGACACGGTGCAGTGGCAGTGAACGGCAGCATCCTCTCCCCTCCCCGGTGGCAGATGGTACTGTACAAAAGGATTGATAGCCGTCCTTGTCATCATCCTATGAATGCTCCTGGCTGGCCTCAGGTGAGGTCGGCCGGGGGCACCTGGGTAAAAATAGGAATGACTCTCAGTCATTCCCGGTAGATGGTACAGAATGGCTAGTAACTGTCTTCATCATAGCAACTGGGGGCTGAGCTCCATCAGCCCCCCCCCCCCTTTTCATGTCTAAAGAAAAGATTCTGTACTGCCTGGACTATCATAGCAGCGGGATGCTGGGCTTCTCTCCCCTGCACTGTTTAATGTCCTACCTCGACTATCATAGCAGCTGGAGGCTGCCTCCCCCTCATTTTATCTCACTAAAAACTCAAGTGTTTCTTATACCTGCATTCTTTATTACTTCATCATACAAATGGGGGGAACACTGCAACGATAGCCCAGGAGGGTTGGGGGAGGAGGGAAGCAACGGGTGGGGTTGTTGCAGGGGCACCCCATAGAATGGCATGTAGCTCATCATTTCTGCAGGATCTGACACGGAACACCTGTGCTCTCTAGTACACTGCTTCTCTAGCACACTTTCCCATATTCTAGACAGGACTGACTCTATTTTTAGATAAAACATAAAGGAGGAAATGATCCCAGGGGGTCATTCCCATTCTTGTTTATGCACCCCCAGGTTACCTCAGCCAGAAGCACCCATGGCAGCAGCAGACGGTACAGAGCAACTGATAACCATCATCTCATCGGCAATTTACAATAGCACAGCAGATGGTACAGAATGACTGGTAACCATCTCTGCTATCTTGCAAAGACAAATGAATGCTCCTGTGTAGCGCTGCAGTACCGCCTCTGTCAGCGGCATCCAGTACACATACGGTGACAGTGAGAAAAGGCAAAACGGTCTCCATTGTTGCCAGGCTATGGCATCTGCCAGGGCAATCCAGGGAAAAAGGGCGCAAAATGATTGTCTGCCGTTGCTTTCACGGAGGATGGAATGAGTGATGACATTTACCCAGAATCATCCGCGACACTTTTTTTGCACCATCATGCATTGGGATCTCAACCTAGAATTCCAATGGGAGGGGGAGACTGCAGGAACTAGGGGATAGCTACAGGATAACTACCCACAGTGCAACGCTCCAGAAATCGACGCAAGCCTTGGACCATGGACACACACCACTGAATTAATGTGTTTAGTGTGGCCGCATGCACTCGACTTTATACAATCTGTTTTACAAAACTGGTTTATGTAAAATCGGAATAATCCCATAGTGTAGACATACCCTGTAATCCTTCCCGACAAGGGGAATAGCGCTGAAATCGGTATTGCCATGTCGGATTAGGGTTAGTGTGGCCGCAAATCGACAGTATTGGCCTCTGGGCGCTATCCCACAGTGCACCATTGTGACCGCTCTGGAGAACAATCTGAACTCAGATGCACTGGCCAGGGAGACAGGAAAAGCCCCACAAACTTTTGAATTTCATTTCCTCTTTGCCCAGCGTGGGGAGCTGATCAGCACAGGTGACCACACAGTGCTCATCAGCGCAGGTAAACATGCAGTCTGAGAATCAAAAAAAGAGCTCCTGCATGGACCGTACGGGAGATACTGGACCTGATCGCTATATGGGGAGATGATTGCGTGCTAACAGAACTCCGTTCCAAAAGACGAAATGAAAAAAACATTTGAAAAAATCTCCAAGGCCATGATGGAGAGAGGCCATACTAGGGACTAGGGGCGGCTCTAGGTATTTTGCCTCCCCAAGCATGCCGGGCAGGCTGCCTTCAGCAGCTTGCCTGCAGGAGGTCCCCGGTCCCACGAATTTGGCAGCTCGCGTGCGGGAGGTCCACAAAAGCCAGGGCACCTTCGGACCCTCTGCAGGCATGCCGCCGAAGGCAACCAGCCTGACGCCCTCGCGGCGACCGGCAGAGCGCCCCCCGTGGCTTTCCGCCCTAGACATGCACTTGGCATGCGGGTGCCTGGAGCCGCCCCTGCCAGGGACTTAGTACAGTGCTGTGTGAAAGTTAAGAAGCTCAGACAAGCCTACCAGAAAACCAAAGAAGCAAACGGAAGGTCCAGGGCAGGGCCGCAGATATGCTGCTTCTACGCTGAGCTGCATGCAATTCTAGAGGGGTCCGCCACCACTACCCCACCCATGACTGTGGATGCTGAGGTGGGGATAATCTTAGCCATGCCTGAGGATTCTGCGGACGGGGAAGATGAAGAGGAGGAGGAAGAGGAGGATGAGCTTGCAGAGAGCACACAGCAGTCCGTTCTCTTCAACAGCCAGGACCTTTTTCTGAGCCTAACGGAATTACCCTCCCAGCCTTCCCAAGGCAGTATCCCAGACAATGAAGCCATGGAAGGGACCTCTGGTGAGTGTACCTTTGTAAATATAAAACATGGTTTAAAAGCAAGCTTTTTTTAATGATTAATTTGCCCTGAGGACTTGGGATGCATTCGTGGCCAGTACAGCTATTGGAAAAGTTTGTTAACGTGTCTGGGGATGGAGCAGAAATCCTCCAGGGACATCTCCATGAAGCTCTCCTGGAGGTACTCCAAAAGCCTTTGCAGAAGGTTTCTGGGCAGCGCAGCCTTATTCCGTCCTCCATGGTAGGACACTTGAGCACGCTATGCATGTAGCAAGTAATCTGGTATCATTGCATGACAAAGCCTGGCAGTGTATGGTCCTGGTGTTTGCTGGCATTCAAGCAACATCTGTTCTTTATCTCGCTGTGTTATCCTCGGGAGAGTGATATCATTCATGGTAACCTGGCTGAAATACGGGAATTTAATTAAGGGGACAGAGGTGGCCATTCCTACTGGACTGTTTGTCTGTGGCTGAAAAAAGATCCTTCCCTTAGCCAAATGGTGGGAGGAGGGGTGGGCGATTGACTCTGAGCTTTTTCGCGTTTGGCTAGCAGGGATCTTCCCTGATACCAGCCACGCGGTGGGGGGAGGAGTAATGCGATCATCTTAGAGAATTGGATGGGGGGAGTGGGTTGGTTTCTGCTGCTGCACGTTAACAGGAAAGACGCAGCACTCAATGGACTGCTTGCTATTTGGGAAAGGAGGGCACTGAGTATATGAAGGCTGCAGAAGCCAAAAGACAGTGGCTTACCATGGCTGCATGCAAGCCGAATTCTGTTGCCCGGACCTGCATCTGTGATCTCTAACACCAAAGCCACAGTTACTCAATATTAAGATGCAAGATGCGACCTTGTACTGAAATCACACGTGCTATGTAAGAGGAATAGTGTTGTTCACTGTGAAAGAGTATAACCATTGTTCTGTAAAATGTATCTTTTTAAATACTTCTCTCCCTTTTTTCCCTCCCTCCCTGCAGCTGCAAATTTTTCAAGCCTCCCTCCTCCGTCTTGAAAGCTATCTCAGATAAGGCGGCGGAAAAAAAGGACACTAGACGAAATGTTCTCGGAAATCATGGAAGTGACCCGCATGAAAGAGTTCATCTGAATGAGTGGAAGAACGTAGTATCAAATTACAGGAAAGATGCCAGTGAATGTGAGGATAGGAGGGACGCTCGAGATGAGAGGTGGCGGCAGGAAGATCAGCGGTAGCGGGATGCAACACTGGGGCTGCTGCGTGATCATACTGACATGCTCCAGCGTCTGGTGGAGCTTCAAGAACAGCAGCAGGATGACAGACAGCCGCTGCAGCCCCTGTATAACCACCCTCCCCCCTCACCATGTTCCATATCCTCCTCACCCAGACGTGTAAGAACGCGTGAGGGAACGCTCCGTGCACCCGCCCACTCCACCCCAGTGGACAGCCCAACCAAAAGGCTGTCATTATTTTGAAAAAATGTTAGTGGCCTTTTCCTTCCCTCCTATCCCCCTCCCAAATCCCACCAGTGCTAACTTGTCAGTTCTCTCCCTCTTTTTATAATGAATTAATAAAGAATACATGATTTGTAAATGATAGTGACTTTATTTCCTTAAAAAGCAAGCTGTAATTGAAGGGGGAGAGTGGGTTGCTTACAGGGAACGAGTCAATCAAGGGGGAAGGTTTTCATCAAGGAGAAACAAACACAACGGTCACACCGTACCCTGGCCCACGATGAAACTGGTTTTCAAAGCGTCTCTGATACGTACCACTTCCTGGTGTGCTCTTCTAATCGTCCTGGTGTCTGGCTGTGCGTAATCAGCGGCCAGGTGATTTGCCTCAGCCTCCCACCCCACCATAAAGGTTTCCTCCTTACTCTCACAGAGACTGTGGAGCACACAGCAAGCAACAATAATAATGAGGATATTGGTTTGGCTGAGGTCTGAGCGAGTCAGTAATGTGCGCCAGCGTCCCTTTAAACATCCAAATGCACATTCTGCCACCATTCTGCACTTGCTCAGCATGTAGTTGAACAGCTCCTGACTATTGTCCAGGCTGCCTGTGTATGGCTTCATACGCCATGGCATCAAGTGGTAGGCTGGGTCACCCAGGGTAATTACAGGCATTTCAACATCCCCAACTGTTATTTTCTGGTCTGGGAAGTAATTCCCTTGCTGCAGACGTTTAAATAGAGTAGTGTTCCTGAAGATGCGAGCGTCATGAACCCTTCCCAGCCATCCCACGTTGATGGTGGTGAAATGTCCCTTGTGATCCACCAGTGCTTGCAGCACCATGGAAAAATACCCCTTGCAGTTTATGTACTGGGTGCCCTGGTGCTCCGGTGCCAAGATAGGGATATGGGTTCCATCTATTGCCCCACCACAGTTAGGGAATCCCATTGCAGGAAAGCCATCCACTATGACCTGCACATTTCCCAGAGTCACTACCTTCCGTAGCAGCAGCTTAGTGATTGCTTTGGCTACTTGCATCACAGCAGCCCCCACAGTAGATTTGCCCACTCCAAATTGATTCCTGACTGACTGGTAGCTGTCTGGCATTGCAAGCTTCCAGAGGGTTATCGCCACTCGCTTCTCAACTGTGAGGGCTGCTCTCATCTTGGTATTCTGGCGTTTCAGGGCAGGGGAAAGCAAGTCACAAAGTTCCATGAAACTGTCCCATTACCAGCATGATCTCCAAAGCACACGGGCCCGCAGTTTGAGAGAATTCTGTGTCCATGTCCTTATCACTCTCGTCACCATGCTGCCGTAGCCGCCACCTCCTCGCCTGGTTTTACAGGTCCTGGTTCAGCATAGACTGCACGAGAATGCATGAGGTGTTTACAACGTCCATGACTGCTGTCGTGAGCTAAGCAGGCTCCATGCTTGCTGTGGTATGGCATCTGCACAATTCACCCAGGAAAAAAGGTGCAAACCTGTTGTCTGCCATTGCTTTCATGGAGGGAGGAGTGAGGCTATACGCAGAACCATCCGCGACAATGTCTTTTACCCCATCATGCACTGGGATCTCAACCCAGGATTCCAATGGGCAAGATAGACTGTGGGAACTATGGAATAGCTACCCACAGTGCAATGCTCCGGAAATCGACGCTAGCCTCGGTACATGGACGCACACTGCCGAATTAATGTGCTTAGTGTGGACGCGTGCACTCGACGTTATACAATCTGTTTCCAAATACCGGTTTCTGTAAAATCAGAATAATCTTGTGGTGTAGACATACCATTTGTTAGGTGTGAAAAATGAAAGTATTGGAGTGTGAGAGAAGAAACTGTAGTGTGGAAGGATCAAAATTCAATTGACTATTATATAATTTTGCAACTCTCTATCTCCTCCAATCAGTAATAATCTACCTTAATATACCACAGTGTGAAATGTTATAACCACAATTTGTACTTAATAGAAAAAACTTTGTTGTGCTGTTAATAACTGCTCATAGTAAGTTTAAAATGTAAACATGGGATATCTTATTTTAGCTGAACCACAAGATGGCGATATTAGCAAAGAAGGTGCTGAAAATGCATCTTTTTGGACTCCGTCGGCGCTCATTGGAAACTGCACTCAGACGTTTGGATCCAGACGGCAACGGGTCTGCACCGGGAACGGGTGACAAAGGATTACAGGGAAAGGGCGGATGAATAATTACAAATAAAGTCAATATTGGCGGACAAATAGTTTTCCCTCTAGCACAACATATGAATGGCTGCAGCAGCTTTGCAGGGAGACCTGTGTTTCAGATCTGACCCAGGAATGGCCGGCAGAATAGAGAATCGCTCCAGGAAAAGGCAAGTTCTGTCTTTCTTTCTGTATCTGTGTGTGTCCCTGGGGCCGTGTGAGGCGATCCGCTATTCTGTGCCCGAAGAGAAGAAAAGCGGGTCCCTAGTTGCTAATATTGTAAAGGATTTGAAACTGGATACAGGAAAATTGTCTAGTCGCAGTGCCCGGCTGATTTCTAAAAGCAGCAAGCGATATTTTGAGCTGAACACAAGCTCCGGGGATGTGATAATAAAGGAGAAAATAGACCGTGAGGATCTGTGCGGACAGAGAGATCCGTGTTTTCTGCAATTCGAAATTGTGTTGGAAAATCCACTGCAGCTGTACAAAGCGGAGGTGCAGATAGATGATGTGAATGACAATAACCCTAAATTCTCTACAAATGAATTTCTTTTAAAAATGCCTGAACAGATCCCCATAAACACCCGCTTCCCCTTGGAAAGGGCCCAAGATTCAGACGTAGGAACAAACGGCATCCAGAGTTACGCAATCAGCTCCAATGAGCACTTCAGCCTGGATGTGCTTTCCCGGGGGGACGGCAGTAAATACGCGGAGCTGGTATTAGAGAAACAATTAGATCGGGAGGAGCAGGCGCAGTTGATGCTGATTCTCACAGCCGCCGATGGGGGCCTGCCACAGAGAACCGGCACAGCCAGAATACGCGTTAATGTGCTTGACAACAACGATAACTTCCCGCAGTTTAGTCAGTCGGTGTACAAGGTGCAGTTAATGGAAAATAGTCCGAGGGACACTTTGGTCACTAAGGTTGAAGCCAGTGATTTGGATCAAGGTTCAAATGCAGAAATCACCTATTCATTCGGGCAGGTCCCTGACAGAGTCCTCAAGTTATTTCAGCTAAATCCGTTCACTGGCGAAATCACTGTTTTGGGGATAATTGATTTTGAGGACGCAGCAATGTATGAAGTAGAAATTCAGGCCACGGATGGCGGCGGTTTATCTGCGCATTGCAAAGTCCTGGTGGAAATCGAGGATATGAATGACAACGCCCCGGAGGTGACGCTGACATCCCTCACCAGCACCATACCCGAGGACTCGTCCCCTGAGACAGTGGTGGCCCTGTTCAGTGTGAGCGACCGAGATTCCGGGGACAATGGCAGAACGCTCTGCTCCATTCAGGAAAATGTCCCATTTGCTTTAAAATCGACTCTGAAGGATTATTACGAGCTTGTTACACAAAAGCCCCTGGACCGAGAGAAAGTGCCTGAGTATAACATAACCATCACAGCCACAGACCGGGGCACTCCGAGGCTCACCTCCGTGAGGATCATCCGAGTTCAGCTATCGGATATTAATGACAACCCCCCTGTATTTAATGAAAGTTCATACGTCATGTACCTGAAGGAGAACAACCCCCCGGGCCTGTTGATTGGAACTGTCCGTGCTGCTGACCTAGACACAGAGCAGAATGCCAAAGTGACGTATTCGGCATTGCCTGGCAACATCGGTGACCTGCCCTTCTCCTCCTCCATCTCCATAAACTCCGAGAACGGGAACGTGTACGCGCTGCAGTCTCTGGATTATGAGCAAAGGAGGGATTTCCAGGTTACAGTGAGAGCTGCAGATGGCGGGTCCCCGCCACTGAGCTCTGAAGTCATTGTCCGAGTTGTGATAATTGACGAAAATGACAACGCCCCCTTCATTTTATACCCTCTGCAGAACAGCAGCTCCCCCGCTAATGACCTGGTTCCCAGATCGGCGGAGGCGGGTTACCTGGTGACGAAGGTGGTGGCTGTGGACGGAGATTCCGGTCAGAATTCTTGGCTTTCCTACCAGCTGCTCAAGGCCACAGACCCAAGTCTCTTCGCTGTGGGGCTCCAAACCGGGGAAGTTAAAACCAGCAGGCCTGTAACGAGCCCGGACTCTGTGAAACAGAAACTTGTCGTCCTGGTTAGAGACAACGGAGAGCCGGCCAGATCCACCACCTCGACGCTGAATGTGCTTCTGGTGGATGGGTTTTCAGACGCCTACATGCAGTTACTGGATGTACCACAAGAGGAGGAGCAGCAGGACACATTAACCCTGTATCTTGTCATTTCTTTGTCTTTCATTTCATTCCTTTTTCTGTTTTTTGTGGTAACAATTGTCGCCATCCGGCTGTACAAGACAAGGCAGTGCCGAGATCGGTACGTTTCATCGTCCAGGAACTTTTACAGTGACCGCAACTTCCCCACAAATCCAGCAGAGACGAGCGGCACTGGGACTCTGCCTGAATCTTATTGTTATGAGGTTTGCTTGACAACTGGGTCTGGTACCAGCGAATTTAAATTTCTCAGGCCGCTGGTACCATCTCTACCAGTTGATCCCATCGCTGCAGGAGAGTCCATACTTGACTCTCAGATTAACTCTCAACTAAAAGGAGAGAAAGGATCGGTGAGAGAGGTGAGTGCTTATTTCACTCCATTTCCAGTGATACATTTTTTGAATATATCTGTTTCTACATCTCTGAAAATTACTTAGAAGGGAATCACAGAACCATAAATGTGGAATCCTGCTCTCTCTAGTAGTAGGAAGAGAGCAGCACTCAGGGGAGAGCCGGCTCTTGCTGCAGGAGTAAGAGGGTGAGAGACTGCTATGCTGTGCAGAGCAGGTGGATGATGTGGGTGGGGGGTTCATTCTCTCTTCTCCTTCCTCAAGGGGTTTGCTCAGGCTCCTGCCTGAACTTTAAGAGACAGTATGCCAACATATTCTTTCCCAACACACACACACACTCCCTGTCACACACTTTCCTCCTGCTTCCTCCCCTCCTCCAAACTTCAGTTGAAAAGCGGTTGGTAATCTAGTAAAGGGTGCCCATGGAAGAATGAGGTTAAAACATGCATCATGTAAATTGTACGTACTCCGTGGGGCAATGCAAACCCTTCACAAAGCACCCTGACGCCAGTTGCACAGTCGGATAGTTGCTACCCACAGTGCACTGCTCCCTGTGTCCATGCAAGAGCTGCTACTGTGAATGTGCTCTGCTGACACAAGAAGCATAGTGTGGACATGCAACAACCGTTTAATTAAAGTGGCATAACTTTTTGCACAAAACTGTCCTGTAGACAAGGCCTAAGAGTTCCTTGATAAATGTCTAGTTTTGAAGGGATCTTTTTTCTGTAGTTTATTCATCTTTTCCACTTGTATGATGTTCAAACCAATATATCTATACTTAAGTACTTTTCTTTATGTACTCCTATGCTATTTTCCTCTCTAAAATCATTTATCAAACTGTGATACTGGTCTCTGTGCAGCATCTGTGATCTCTGCAAAGGAAGGCGGAAGCGTCTCAAGGGATATTTAAAAAGTAATTGTTTATGTATTTGTCAAGAACTCAATAGCAGCGGAACTATGTGACCTGGATAGAGCTGTCTGCAGAACACTCTGTGGAATCTGAAATGTTACAAGTAATGTATGTCTGCCCTTGCTTCTTCAGTTGTGTTTTCAGACGGTGAGACTCTGAGGTGCGAGTTGCCGGGCTTCTGCGCGAATGTGACATGACAGAGATCAGGGAAACGTTAAAGTAAAATAGACCTACTTAAGGAAATGTAAACTTTGCTTTATTTTCCCCTCAAACCCTTTGCAATGAGAGTAGCCAGCAGTGGCTGCGGTTTCACAGTTGGAGGTACTTGTAGAAAGAGGAAGCAATATTTACTTAAATCCTATGAAATCACCATCATTTACAGCTTCTGGAGTTTATGAACCCATAGCAATCAACACTGATGTGAAAAACCCCTATTACATGCATACCGGTGACATAGTGACAGCTGATGGCATCAACAGGATTTTTGCTGGCAGGAAATCATTGTCCAGGTTGTTAGTATTTGATTAAAATGTAAACGGCCACTTTATTTTATACCGTCTTCAGAACAGCACTTCTCCATTTAATTACCTGGTTCGCATTGCAACGAAAGCTGGCTACCTTGTGACCAAGGTGGTGACTGTAAATGAAGACTGCTCAGAATTCTTGTCTTTCCTACCTTCACTGTCGGACTGAAAATGGTGAAGAGAAATCACAATACCAGTTACGGAGCGAGACTCATTTTAAGCAAAACCTAGATGTCATTCTTAAAGAAAATAGATACTTGCCCCAATCCACTTCTGTGATGCAAAATGTACTGCTGTTGGATGGGTTTTCAGATGCACATATGCAATTTAGTGAGATAACTACGGAAGAAAAATGTGATGGGATCTAGAGTATATACACCTCTACCTCGATATAAGGGAGCCAAAAATCGTACTGCGTTATAGGTGAAACCGCATTATATCGAACTTGCTTTGATTCACGGGAGTGCACAGTCCTGCCCCCCGCCAGCACTGCTTTACTGCGTAATACACAAATTTGTGTTATACCTGGTCCCGTTATATCGAGGTACAGGTGTACTTAGTTATCTCTTTGGCTTCAATTCCGTTGTTTTACTTGTTTCTGCTGTGGCCTGTACTGCCATAAAATATGTAAGATAAGAGGATGAGGAGAAATACATTGACCTGCTTCTTCCAATTGCCACGGGAGACACATTTTTTTCGAATGATTGTTTAGAAGCCAGGACTGGATCCCTTCCCTGCGGTTACCTATATGATGTTTGCTTAACAAGTAGGTCCATCAGTAGCAAGGGAACCATAGGACCTAGAGATTTCCAGGATATCGCTAATCTCGTGGACGAAAGAGAAGCTATAGGACAGGGGATCGACTTGTAGTAACTTCTTTACTGAGTTAGCTCTGAACAATAAAAGTATTGGGGTGTGAGAGAAGAAACTGTGGTGTGGATGGATCACAATTCAATTGACTATTATATAATTTTGCATCTCTCATTCTCCTCCAATCGGTAATAATCTACCTTAATATTCCACAGTGTTTACTGTGAAATGTTATAACCACAATTTGTATTTAATAGAGAAATCTTTGCTATGCAGTTAGTAACTGCACATAGGGCAAGTTTAAAATGTAAACATGGGATGTCTTATTTTCGCTGAACCACAAGGTGGCAATATTAGCAAAGACGGTGCTGAAAATGTAGTTTATTGGACTCCATCGGCACACAGTGGAAGCTGCACTCGGACATCGGAATCCAGACGGCAACGGGTCTGCGCCGGGAACGGGTGGCAAAGGATTGCAGGGAAAGGGAGGCTGAATAATTACAAATAAAGTCAATATTTGCCGACAAATCATTTTCCCCTAGCACAACATATGAATGGCCGCAGCAGCTTTGCAGAGAGGCCTGTGTTTTCAGATCTGACCCGGGAATGGCTGGCGGAATGGAGAATCGCTCCAGGAAAAGGCAAGTTCTGTCTTTCTTTCTGTGTCTGTGTGTGGCCCTGGGCGCGTGTGAGACGATCCGCTATTCTGTGCCCGAAGAGAAGAAAAGCGGGTCCCTAGTTGCTAATATTGCAAAGGATTTGAAACTGGATGTAGGGAAATTGTCTGGTCGCAGTGCCCGGCTGATTTCTAAAAGCAGCAAGCAATATTTTGAGCTGAACACAAGCTCCGGGGATGTGATAATAAAGGAGAAAATAGATCGTGAGGATCTGTGCGGACAGAGGGACCCGTGTTTTCTGCAATTCGAAATTGTGTTGGAAAATCCATTGCAGCTGTACCGAATAGAGGTGCAGATAGATGATGTGAACGACAATTCCCCCAAATTCTCTAAAAATGAATTCGTTTTAAAAATACCTGAACCGTTCCCCGTAAATAGCCGCTTCCCCTTGGAAAGGGCCCAAGATTCAGACATAGGAACAAACGGTATCCAGAGTTACGCAATCAGCTCCAATGAGCACTTCAGCCTGGATGTGCTTTCCCGGGGGGACGGCAGTAAATTCGCGGAGCTGGTATTAGAGAAACAATTAGATCGGGAGGAGCAGGCGCAGTTGATGCTGATTCTCACAGCCGCCGATGGGGGCCTGCCACAGAGAACCGGCACAGCCCGAGTACGCGTTAATGTGTTGGACAGCAACGATAACTTCCCGCAGTTTAGTCAGTCGGTGTACAAGGTGCAGTTAATGGAAAATAGTCCTAAAGGTACTTTGGTCACTAAGGTTGAAGCCAGTGATTTGGATCAAGGTTCAAATGCAGAAATCACCTATTCATTCGGGCAGGTCCCTGACAGAGTCCTCAAGTTATTTCAGCTAAATCCGTTCACTGGCGAAATCACTGTTTTGGGGATAATTGATTTTGAGGACGCAGCATTGTATGAAATAGAAATTCAGGCCACAGATGGCGGGGGTTTATATGCGCACTGCAAAGTCGTGGTGGAAATCGAGGATATGAATGACAACGCCCCGGAGGTGACGCTGACATCCCTCACCAGCACCATACCCGAGGACTCGTCCCCTGAGACAGTGGTGGCCCTGTTCAGTGTGAGCGACCGAGATTCCGGGGACAATGGCAGAACGCTCTGCTCCATTCAGAACAATGTCCCATTTGCTTTAAAATCGACTCTGAAGAATTATTACGAGCTTGTTACACAAAAGCCCCTGGACCGAGAGAAAGTGCCTGAGTATAACATAACCATCACAGCCACAGACCGGGGCACTCCGAGGCTCACCTCCGTTAGGGTCATCCGAGTTCAGCTATCGGATATTAATGACAACCCCCCTGTATTTAATGAAAGTTCATACGTCATGTACCTGAAGGAGAACAACCCCCCGGGCCTGTTGATTGGAACTGTCCGTGCTGCTGACCTAGACACAGAGCAGAATGCCAAAGTGACGTATTCGGCATTGCCTGGCAACATCGGTGACCTACCCTTCTCCTCCTCCATCTCCATAAACTCCGAGAACGGGCAGGTGTACGCGCTGCAGTCTCTGGATTATGAGCAAAGGAGGGATTTCCAGGTTACAGTGAGAGCTGCAGATGGCGGGTCCCCGTCACTGAGCTCTGAAGTCATTGTCCGAGTTGTGATAATTGACGAAAATGACAACGCCCCCTTCATTTTATACCCTCTGCAGAACAGCAGCGCCCCAGCTAGTGACCTGGTTCCCAGATCGGCGGAGGCGGGTTACCTGGTGACGAAGGTGGTGGCTGTGGATGGAGATTCCGGTCAGAATTCTTGGCTTTCCTACCAGCTGCTCAAGGCCACAGACCCAAGTCTCTTCGCTGTGGGGCTCCAAACCGGGGAAGTAAAAACCAGCCGGCCTATAGCGAGCCCGGACTCTGTGAAACAGAAACTTGTCGTCCTGGTTAGAGATAACGGAGAGCCGGCCAGATCCACCACCTCGACGCTTAATGTTCTTCTGGTGGATGGGTTTTCAGACGCCTACATGCAGTTACTGGATGTACCACAAGAGGAGGAGCAGCAGGACACGTTAACGCTGTATCTAGTCATTTCTTTGTCTTTCATTTCATTCCTTTTTCTGGTTTCTGTGGTAACGATTATCTCGATCCGGCTGTACAAAACGAGGCAGTGCCGAGATAAATATGTTCCATCGTCTAGGAACTTTTATAGTGACCGCAACTTCCCTACAAATCCTGCGGAGACGAGCAGCACTGGGACTCTGCCTCAATCTTATTGTTATGAGGTTTACTTGACAAATGGATCAGGTACCAGCGAGTTTAAATTTCTCAGGCCTCTGGTACCTTGTCTACCCGTTGACCCCAGCGTTGCAGAAGGGTCCATTCTTGATTCTCAGATTAACTCTCAGCTAAAGGAGGAGAAAGAATCGGTGAGCGAAATGAGTGCTTATTTCATTCCATTTCCATCAATACCTTACTTGAATATTTTTGTTTCTACTGCTATGAAAATTACTTATATATTTCCAGAAATGTCTAGAGATGTTTTTCTTAGGGAGCCTTTTCTGTAGTTGATTCATTTTTTTCCACTTGTATGATGTTCAGGCTAAGATATTTATACTTAATTTCTTTTTATAGACTCATAGACTCTAGGACTGGAAGGGACCTCGAGAGTTCATCGAGTCCAGTCCCCTGCCCTCATGGCAGGACCAACTACTGTCTAGACCATCCCTAATAGATATTTATCTAACCTACTCTTAAATATCTCCAGAGATGGAGATACCACAACTTCCCTAGGCAATCTATTCCAGTGTTTAACTACCCTGACAGTTAGGAACTTTTTCCTAATGTCCAACCTAAATCTCCCTTGCTGCAGTTTAAGTCCATTGCTTCTTGTTCTATCATTGGAGGCTAAGGTGAACAAGTTTTCTCCCTCCTCCTGATGACACCCTTTTAGATACCAGTTATGTTCTTTTCCTCTCTAAAAGTCTATTCATCAGAATGTGATATTGGTCTCTGTGCAGACTCTCTGAGCTCTACAAAGAAAGATTGAAGGTTGACAAAGGAAAATTAAAAAAGTAGTTGTTTATGTATTTATCAAGAACTCAATAATAGCAGAACTATGTAACCTAGAATTATTTTCTGCATGAGGCTCTATGGAATTTGAAATTTTACAGAGAATCTGAGCTTGACCTTGCTTCTTCAGTAGTATTTTCCAAGGTAATCTATATGACGTGCGAGTTGTTAGGTTACTGCATGAAGGTGAAATGACAGAGATCAGGGAAATGTTAAAGTAAAACAGAAGTATCTAAGGGAGGAATTTCCCAACCCCTCCCCTGAATTTCCACATCATCCCCCTCCACAGTGCTCATTATTTACATGTGGTGTTGCCAATTTAGTCCTTGGTTGGAAATTTGAATTTAAACATTAATACACACTTTAAAAGTATATAAAATATATGATAAAGTACTTGTACCTGAAAAAGCATAAAAGGTTTGAAAAGTATGAAGAAGGACCAGCTTCCTCACACAGCTATTGTTTTTTTATGACAGTTTTGGTGCCTTTGTTTCAGTGATGTTGACAAACCTAATGATTTGAAATTATAATTTGTAAGTAAGGTCTGAATGAGTTCTCCTCTGACAGCTAGTGATGAGCCGGTAGGGTGACCAGGGAACCCAATAAAATCCTGGATGGTTGTCCCGCGTCCTGACTGATCTTTGGTCGGGACACAATTTGTCCCGATATTTCACTCCGCCGGCACACCGGCAGCACAGTTTTGCTCCTCCGCCAACAGCGCTTGCCTTTTTTCTCTTTTCCACCTGCGGATCCTCCCCGGCTCATCCATGTGTCCCAATATTTTCTTCATCTCATCTGCTCACCCTGTTAGCCAGGCTGTGGAGGGTGGAAGGCATCAAGGCAAGACTGTATTTATATGAACACACCTCTTCTGCTTCGGTATCCACCAGACAAGCTGTGTGCCAAAGTGATCAGATTTGGCTGGTGTTGGGTTAGCAATCACTTTTAATGAATGTGGGGCTAATGAAATGTTATCTTTATTGTATGAGTAAAGGGCAGTACAACTGTTCTTGACCTGTCCTGAGGAGTGTGACCTAAGTGCTTAATTTGTGCCAGGGCTGAGTCCCAGCACATGTAGTCTTGGCAGTTCATAGCTCTGGGACCTATGGACTTGCCACATCAGTTATGAAAGTAAAAAACTTGCTTGAACACTGATGCATCTTTCATTACAAATTAAGCACTGGTCACACCCTCAACTGAACTGCATTCACTGAGCAGAGAGTGTGGATGCCAGATGGGTACGTCTACACTACGGGATTATTCCGATTTTACATAAACCTGTTTTATAAAACAGATTGTATAAAGTCGAGTGCACGCGGCCACACTAAGCACATTAATTTGATGGTGTGCGTCCATGGTCCGAGGCTAGCGCCGATTTCTGGAGCGTTGCACTGTGGGTAGCTATCCCGTAGCTATCCCCTAGTTCCCACGGTCTCCCCCACCCCTTGGAATTCTGGGTTGAGAGCCCAGTGCCTGATGGGGCAAAAATCATTGTCGCGGGTGGTTCTGGGTACAGTCTCACCCCGCCCTTCGTGAAAGCAGCAGACAACCATTTCGCGCCTTTTTTCCTGGGTGAACTGTGCAAACGCCATAACACAGCAAGCATGGACCCTGCTCAGATCAATACTGCAATAGTGGACGTTGTAAACACCTCGTGCATTCTCGTGCAGTCTATGCTGAACCGGGACCTGCAAAGCCAGGCGAGGAGGAGGCGGTGGCTACAGCAGCGCGGCGACGAGAGTGATGAGGACATGGACACAGAATTATCTCAAACCGCGGGCCCCTGCACTTTGGAGATCCTGCTGGTAATGGGGCAGGTTCTAGCCATTGAACGCCGATTTTGGGCCCTGGAAACAAACACAGACTGGTGGGACCGCATAGTTTTGCAGGTGTGGGACGATTCCCAGTGGCTGCGAAACTTCTGCATGTGTAAGGGCACTTTCATGGAACTTTGTGACTGCTTTCACCTGCCCTGAAGTGCCATAATACCAAGATGAGAGCAGCCCTCACAGTGGAGAAGCAAGTGGCAGTAGCCCTCTGGAAGCTTGCAATGCCAGACAGCTACCGGTCAGTCGGGAATCAATTTGGAGTGGGAAAATCTACTGTGGGGGCTGCTGTGATGCAAGTAGCCAAAGCAATCATTAAGCTGCTGCTACGAAAGGTTGTGACTCTGGGAAACATGTGGGGGGGGGGGCAATAGATGGAACCCATATCCCTATCTTGGCACCGGAGCCCCAGAGCACCCACTACATAAACCACAAGGGGTACTTTTCCATGGTGCTGCAAGCACTGGTGGATCACAAGGGACGTTTCACCAACATCCACGTGGGATGGCCAGGAAGGGTTCATGACGCTCACGTCTTCAGAAGCACTGCTCTGTTTAAACTGCTGCAGCAAGGGAATTACTTCCCAGACCAGAAAATAACAGTTGGGGATGTTGAAATGCCTGTAGTTATCCTGGGGGCCCACCCTACCCCTTGATGCCATGGCTCATGAAGCCATACACAGGCAGCCTGGACAGTGGTCAGGAGCTGTTCAATTACAGGCTGAGCAAGTGCAGGATGGTGGTAGAATGTGCATTTGGCCGTTTAAAGGCGCGCTGGCGCACATTACTGACTCGCTCAGACCTCAGCCAAACCAATGTCCCCTTTGTTATTGCTGCTTGCTGTGTGCTCCACAATCTCTGTGAGAGTAAGGGGGAGACCTTCATGGCAGGGTGGGAGGCTGAGGCAAATCACCTGGCCGCTGATTACGTGCAGCCAGACACCAGGACGATTAGAAGAGCACACCAGGAAGCGGTGCGCATCAGAGAAGCTTTGAAAACGAGTTTCATCACGGGCCAGGGTACGGTGTGACTGCTGTGTTTGTTTCCCCTTCATGAACGCCCCCCCTTTATTGACTCCTTCCCTGAAAGCAACCCACCCTCTCCCTTCGATTACAGCTTGCTTAATTAAATAAAGTCACTTTTGTTTAAAAATCATGTATTCTTTATTAAAAGTCATTCCCTGTAAGCAACCCACCCTCCCCCTTCGATTACAGCTTGCTTAAGGAAATAAAGTCTCTATCATTTAAAAATCATGTATTCATTATTAAAAAGTAATTATAAAAAGAGGCAGAGAACTGACAAGGTATCCCGGGTGTGGTTTGGGAGGAGCATAGGAGAGAAGGAAAAGACCATTAAATACATTTCAGTGTAATGACAGCCTTTTGGTTGGACTGTCCACTTGGGTGGAGTGGGTGGGTGCACGAAGCCTTCCCCCACGCGTTCTTACACATCTGGGTGAGGAAGATATGGAACCTGGTGAGTGGTGAGGGTGATTACACAGGGGCTGCAGCGGCACTCTGTGACCCCGCTGCTCTTCCTGAAGATCCACCAGACGTCGGAGGATATCAGTTTGATCATGCAGCCGCTCCAGCGTTGCATCCTGCCACCGCTGGTCTTCCTGCCTACACCTCTGATCTTCCTGCTGCCACCTCTCATCTCGAGCGTCTCTCCTATCCTCACGTTCGTCCCTCCTATCCTCACGTTGGTCCCTCCTGTCCTCATGTTCACTGGCATCTTTCCTGTACTTTGCTACCACATCCTTCCAGTCATTCAGATAAGCTCTTTCATTGCGGGTTACTTCCATGATTTCCAAGAACATTTTGTCTCGCATCTTCTTTTTTCTCCGCCTTATCTGAGAGAGCCTTTGGGATGGAGTAGGGAGGCTTGGAAAATGTGCAGCTGCATGAGGGAGGGAAAAAAGGGAGAGAAGTATTTAAAAAGATACATTTTACAGAACAAGGGTTAAATTCTTTCACAGTGAACAACACTATTCACCTTACATAGCACATGTGATTTCACTACAAGGTCGCATTTTGCATCTTAATATTGAGTGCCTGCAGCTCTGGTGTTACAGATCTCACAGATGCAGGTCCGGGCATCAGAATTCAGCTTGCATGCGGCCATAGTAAGCCATTGTCTTTCGACTTCTCCAGCCTTCATATACACAGTGCCCTCTGATGCTTCTTCCTGTTAACATGCAGCAGCAGAAGCCAACCCTCCCATCCAATTCTCTAGGATGATTGCTTTACCCCTCCTCCCACCGCTTGGCTGGTATCAAGGAAGATCACTGCTAATCACCCCCCTTTCCACCTCCCACTGTGTGGCTGGTAGCTGGGACGATTCCTGGTAGCCAAACGCAAAAAAGCTTAGCGCTATCCTTCGTCCCCTCCCCCCGCTTGGCTACGTGCAAGGAAGGATTTCTTTTAAGCAACAGCCCAGTAGGAAAATGGCCATCTCTGTCCCCTTAATTAAATTCCTGAATTTCAACCAGGTTACCATGAACTATATCACTCTGCTGAGGATAACAGAGCGAGATGAAGATCAGATGTTTCTTGAATGCCAGCAATCACCGGGACCAAACACAGCTATGCTTTGTCATTCAATGATACCCGATTATTTTCTACATGCATGGCATGGTAAAGTGTCCTACCATGGTGAACGGAACAAGGCTGCCTTGCCCAGAAACCTTCTGCAAAGGCTTTTGGAGTACCTCCAGGAGCACTTCATGGAGATGTCCCTGGAGGATTTCCTCTCCATCCCCAGACATGTTAACAAACTTTTCCAGTAACTTTACTGGCCGCGAATGCATCCCAAGCCCTCATGGCAAATCAATCATTAAAAAGCGCTTGCTTTTAAACCATGTTTTATATTTACAAAGGTACACTCACCAGAGGTCGCTTCCATGGCTTCACTATCTGGGCTAGTGGCTTGGGAGGGCTGGGAGGGTAATTCTGTCTGAGTCACAAAAAGCTCCTGGCTGTTGGGGCTAACGAAGTGCTGTGTGCTCGCTGCAAGGTCGTCCTCCTCTTCCTCCACCTCCTCCTCATCTTCCCCCTCTGCAGAATCCTCAGCCATGGTTGAGATTACAACTACCACCTCAGAATCCACGGACAGGTGTGGGGTAGTGGTGGCGCAGCCCCCTAAAATTGCATGCAGCTCAGCGTAGAAGCGGCATGTTTTCGGCCCTGACCCGGACCTTCCGTTTGCTGCTTTGGTTTTCTTGTAGGCTTGTCTGAGCTCCTTAACTTTCACTCTGCACTGCACTGAGTCCCTGGTGTGGCCTTTGATAGCCTTGGAAATTTTTTCAAATATTTTTTCATTTTGTCTTTTGGAACGGAGTTCTGTTAGCACTGAATCCTCTCCCCATATAGCCATCAGATCCAGTACCTCCCGTGCGGTCCATGCTGGAGCTCTTTTTCGATTCTCAGGAGACTGCATTGCTACCTGTGCTGATGAGCTCTGCGTGGTCACCTGTGCTGATCACAGCTCCACGCTGACCAAACAGGAAATGAAATTCAAAAGTTTACGGGGCTTTTCCTGTATACCTGGCCAGTGCATCCGAGTTCAGACTGCTGTCCAGAGCGGTCACAATGGTGCACGGTGGGATACCGCCCGGAGGCCAATACCATTGATTTGCGGCCACACTAACCCTAATCCGATATGGTAATACCGATTTTAGCGCTACTCCTCTCATCGGGGAGGAGTATAGAAACCGATTTAAAGAGCCCTTTATATCGATATGAAGGGCGTCATAGTGTGGACGAGTACAGCGTTAAATCGGTTTAACGCTGCTAAAATTGGTTTAAATGCGTAGTGTAGACCAGGCCTCCGTGGAGAAAGGGAGGGGACAGGAGTTTTACTTGGTTGTGTGGGCTGTGCCTAAGAGTCACAGCATTATTTGACCTACCCCTTCCCCTGTTTAAAGATAGAGGTTTTTAGGCTACATGGAGAGTCTTTTTTGTGTGTGTGTGTGTGTGTGTTTTTAAGTGACCACTAGAGCTGAAATCACTGATAATCAGGTGCAAGTGCTCAAACCTGCTGTGGGAGAGTGTTTCCCTGGAAGAGACATCTCAGCCTGTACTAGCAGTGAGGTTCCCTTACTGAGAGATGAAATCACTGAGAGCTGAGTGGAATCTCAGGAGACCGATTTGCAGAGGTCACAGTGCCAGGTGGCAGCAGAAGGTGACAGCACAGGGCCATCAGCGACAGATCAGTGAACTGAATGGTGGCACGATGCACAACAGTTGCCATAGTGAGTGACCTGAGTGGTGAGTGGCTGAAGGAACGACTAGGGTGACCAGATGTCTTGATTTTATAGGGTCAGTCCTGATATTTGGGGCTTTGTCTTATATAGGTGCCTATTATCCCCTATCCCCATCCTAATTTTTCACACCTGCTTTCTGGTAACCTTAGGAATGAGCAAGGTGCCTTCTCTCCCCTACCACCCAGAGTGGAGGTGAACTCATGCAAAAGCACCTCTGAACTCTGGGTCTTCTATGACCAAGTACAACTATGAGTGGGGTCAATGGAGGGAGAAAGGAGGAGTACTGTTAAAAGAACATTTGTTTGTTTTAAGCAACAAAGAGTCCTGTGGCACCTTATAGACTAACAGACATATAGGAGCATAAGCTTTACTGGGTAAATACCCACTTCGGCCTTGGCTATACTGGCACTTTACAGTGCTGCAAGTTTCTCGCTCAGGGGTGTGAAAAAAACATACCCCATAACTCAGCAATTTACAGCGCTGCAAAGTGCCAGTGTAAACAGTGCCCCAGCGCTGGGAGCGCGGCTCCCAGTGCTGCAAGCTAATCCCCACGGGGAGGTAGAGTACGTGCAGAGCTGGGAGAGCTCTCTCCCAGTGCTGACGCTGCGACCACACTCGCACTTCAAAGTGCTGCCGTGGGAGCGCTCCCGTGGCAGCGCTTTGGAGTTTTGAGTGTAGCCAAGTCAGTCAGACACACGGGTATTCACTCACGGCAGCTTATCCTCCTATATGTTAGTCTATAAGGTGCCACAGGACTCTTTGTTGCTTTTTACAGATCCAGACTAACACGGTTACCCCTGTGATCCTTGTTTGTTTTAGTAACTTTGTGCCACAATGCTAGGTTTGTGACTGGGAAACTTACACATTTCATGCTAGGCCAAGGTTTTTAAAATGTATTATTTTCCAATGTTGTTATCTCACATCGTTGCTATCTCGAGAGGTCCTTATCTTAGGGAGTTTCTGTACTAAACATTTTTATTATTATACATTATTTTTTTACATAAGAACATAAAAACAGTCATACTGTGTTGGACCAATACTCCATCTAGCCCAGTATCCTGTCTTCCAACTGTGGTCAATGCCAGGTGCTTCAGAGGGAATGAACAGAACAGGAAATCATTGAGTGATTCATCTCCTGTCTCCCACTCCCAGCTTCTGGCAAACAGAGGGTAGGGACATGCACAACATAGTATTGCATCCCTTCCCATCCTGGCTAATAGCTATTGGTGGACCTATCCTCCATAAACTTATCTAGGTTTTTTTTTTCAACCCTGTTCTAATTTTGGCCTTCACAGCATCCCCTGGCAAAATGTTTTACAGGTTGACACTGCTTTGTGTGAAGTACTTCCTTGTGTTTTAAACCTGCTGCCTCTTCATTTCATTGCATGACCCCTAGTTCTTGTATTATGTGAAAGACAAAATAACATTTCCTTATTCGCTTTTTCTACACGAGTCAAGAATTTATAAACCTCTATTATACCCCTCTTAGGCATCTCTTTCCAACCTTAAAAATCCCAGTCTTTTAAATGTTTCTTCATATAGAATCTGTTCCTTACCCCTAATTATTTTTGTTGCCCTTCTCTGTACCTTTTCCCATTCCAATATATCTTTTTTGAGATGGGGGCAGTATTCAAGATGTGGATGTACCACCGATTTATGTAGTGAAAGTGTAGCAGCTTGGTTTGCGAGACCAATCAGCAAAGCCAGTGCTGACAAAACTACGTGAAAAGGATGCAAAACACCAAGCCTGTGGACTACATCAACGTGCAGAAAGTCTTATAAGCCAGTCAGCGTCAAAGCCAATTTTATGAATAGCCAGCAGTGGCTGCGGTTTTGATGAGGGGGGTACTTATAGAAGGAAGAGGCAATGTTTACTGCTATTCTATAAAATAAACATCATTTATAGCTTCTGGAGTCTATGAATCCGTAGCAATCAATACAGATATGAAAGACTCCTATTATATGCATACATAAGAGTGGCCATACTGTGTCAGACCAAAGATCCATCGAGCTTAGTATCCTGTCTTCCATCAGTGGTCAATGCCGGTGCTCCAGAGGGAATGAACAGAACAGGTAATCATCCAGTGATCCGTCCCCCTCACTCATTCACAGCTTCTGGCAAACAGAGGTTGAGGACAACATCCATGCTCATCCTAGCTAATAGCCATGAACCTATCCTCCGTGAACTTATCTAGTTCTTTTTTTTTAAGCTGTTCTGCTATTGGCCTTCGCAACATCCTCTAGCAAAGAGTTCCACAGGTTGACTGTGTGTTGTGTGAAGAATTTCAAGTAATTCTTCCTTTTGCTTGTTTTAAACCTGCTGCCTATTAATTTCATTTGGTGCCTGCATTTCTTGTGTTATGAGAAGTACTAAATAACACCTCCTTATTTGTTTTTTTCACACCATTCATGATATTATAGACCTCAGTCATATCCCCTCCCCTTTATTAGTCTTTTTCCCAAGGTGAAAAGTCCCAGTCTTGCTATCTTCCCTCTGATCTAGTGATTGGCAGCTGAGGGCATCAGTAGGATATTTACTGGGCAGCAAGTAATTGTTCAAGTAATTTGATTAAAATGACAGTGCCCCTTCATTTTGTGCCTTCTTCAGAACAGCACCTCCCCCGTTTAATGACATGGCTCGCAGAGTGAGGAAGGTAAATTAGTGGCTCTAGACTGAGATTCTGGTCAGAATTCTTGTCTTTCCGACCAACTGCTGAAGGCCGCTGATGCAGATTTATTCACTGTCGGACTCCAAAATGCGGAAGAGAAACCACGATCCCATTTACAGAGCGTGAGTCCTTTACACAAAAGCTAAATATTATTAAAGACAATGGACACCTCCCCAATCCGCTGCTGCGATGCTAATGATACTGGTAGTGGAGGATTTTGAGATGCAGATATGCAATCCAGTGACATAACTACGGAAGAGGAATGTGATGGAATATTAAATATATACGTTACTTCTCTATGACTTCAATTTAATTTTTTTCTTGTTTCTGTTATGGCCCGTATTGCCATAAAATATATATGATACAAAAATCAGGAGAAAGATACGTTTGCTTCTTCCAATTGCTATGGGAGACTCATTTTGTCGAATAATTGTGTAGCTGCAAGGAGGAGATCCCTTCCCCGCAATTACCTAGATGATGTGTGTTTAACCACTGGGTCAATCCTAGATTTACTCTAGAACGTCGAAACAGAAAAGGGAATAATAGATTTAGGGATTGCCAAATTATTGTAACTTCGTAGACGAAGGAGAAGCGATGGGACGTTTGATAGACTTGCAGTAACTTGTTTACTTAGTTAGCTGTGAAGAATAAAAGTATTGATTGGCATGTGAGAAAAGAAACGGTGGTGAGGAAGGATCACAATTCAATTTGCTATTATATTATTTTGCAATTCTCTATCTCCTCTAATCGGTAATAATCTGCCTTAATATTTCACAGTTTTCACTGTGAAATGTTATAACCACAATTTGTACTTAATAGAGAAATCTTTGCTATGCAGTTAATAACTGCACATAGGGTAAGTTTAAAATGTAAACATGGGATGTCTTATTTTAAGGGTAAGTTTAAAATGTAAACATGGGATGTCTTATTTTAGCTGAACCACAAGGTGGCGATATTAGCAAAGACGGTGCTGAAAATGTAGCTTATTGGACTCAGTCGACACACAGTGGATGCTGCAGTCAGACGTCGGAATCCAGAGAGCAACGGGTCTGCGCCGGGAACGGGTGACAAAGGATTACAGGGAAAGGGCGGCTGGAATAATTACAAATAAAGTTAACATTGGCGGACAAATCGTTTTCCCTCTAGCACAACATATGAATGGCTGCAGCAGCTTTGCAGAGAGGCCTGTGTTTCAGATCTGACCCGGGAATGGCTGGCGGAATGGAGAATCGCTCCAGGAAAAGGCAAGTTCTGTCTTTCTTTCTGTGTTTGTGTGTGTCCCTGGGCGCGTGTGAGACGATCCGCTATTCTATGCCAGAGGAGAAGAAAAGCGGGTCCCTAGTTGCTAATATTGCAAAGGATTTGAAACTGGATGTGGGGAAATTGTCTGGTCGCAGTGCCCGGCTGATTTCTAAAAGCAGCAAGCAATATTTTAAGCTGAACGCAAGCTCCGGGGATGTGATAATAAAGGAGAAAATAGACCGTGAGGATCTCTGCGGACAGAGGGACCCGTGTTTTCTGCAATTCGAAATTGTGTTGGAAAATCCACTGCAGCTGTACAGAATGGAGGTGCAGATAGATGATGTGAATGACAATAACCCTAAATTCTCTAAAAATGAATTCGTTTTTAAAATACCTGAACTGCTCCCCGTAAATAGCCGCTTCCCCTTGGAAAGGGCCCAAGATCCAGATATAGGAACAAACGGCATCCAGAGTTACGCAATCAGCTCCAATGAGCACTTCAGCCTGGACGTGCTTTCTCAGGAGGACGGCAGTAAGTACGCGGAGCTGGTATTAGAGAAACAATTAGATCGAGAGGAACAGGCGCAGTTGATGCTGATTCTCACAGCTGCCGATGGGGGCCTGCCACAGAGAACCGGCACAGCCCGAGTGCGCGTTAATGTGTTGGACAGCAACGATAACTTCCCGCAGTTTAGTCAGTCGGTGTACAAAGTGCAGTTAATGGAAAATAGTCCTAAAGGTACTTTGGTCACTAAGGTTGAAGCCAGTGATTTGGATCAAGGTTCAAATGCAGAAATCACCTATTCATTCGGGCAGGTGCCAGACAAAGTCCTCAAGTTATTTCAGCTAAATCCGTTCACTGGCGAAATCACTGTTTTGGATATAATTGATTTTGAAGACGCAGCAATGTATGAAATAGAAATTCAGGTCATGGATGGCGGGGGATTTACTTCGCACTGCAAAGTCCTGGTGGAAATCAAGGACATGAATGACAACGCTCCGGAAGTGACACTAACATCCCTCACTAGCACCATACCCGAGGACTCGTCCCCTGAGACAGTGGTGGCCCTGTTCAGTGTGAGCGACCGAGACTCCGGGGACAATGGCAGAACGCTCTGCTCCATTCAGGACAATGTCCCATTTGCTTTAAAATCGACTCTGAAGAATTATTACGAGCTTGTTACACAAAAGCCCCTGGACCGAGAGAAAGTGCCTGAGTATAACATAACCATCACAGCCACAGACCGGGGCACTCCGAGGCTCACCTCCGTGAGTGTCATCCGAGTTCAGCTATCGGATATTAATGACAACCCCCCTGTATTTAATGAAAGTTCATACGTCATGTACCTGAAGGAGAACAACCCCCCGGGCCTGTTGATTGGAACTGTCCGTGCTGCTGACCTAGACACAGAGCAGAATGCCAAAGTGACGTATTCAGCATTGCCTGGCAACATCGGTGACCTCCCCTTCTCCTCCTCCATCTCCATAAACTCCGAGAACGGGAAGGTGTACGCGCTGCAGTCTCTGGATTATGAGCAAAGGAGGGATTTCCAAGTCACAGTGAGAGCTGCAGATGGCGGGTCCCCGTCACTGAGCTCTGAAGTCATTGTCCGAGTTGTGATAATTGACGAAAATGACAACGCCCCCTTCATTTTATACCCTCTGCAGAACAGCAGCGCCCCAGCTAGTGACCTGGTTCCCAGATCGGCGGAGGCGGGTTACCTGGTGACGAAGGTGGTGGCTGTGGATGGAGATTCCGGTCAGAATTCTTGGCTTTCCTACAAGCTGCTCAAGGCCACAGACCCAAGTCTCTTCGCTGTGGGGCTCCAAACCGGGGAAGTAAAAACCAGCCGGCCTATAACGAGCCCGGACTCTGTGAAACAGAAACTTATCGTCCTGGTTAAAGACAATGGGGAGCCGGCCAGATCCACCACCTCGACGCTTAATGTGCTTCTGGTGGATGGGTTTTCAGACGCCTACATGCAGTTACTGGATGTACCACAAGAGGAGGAGCAGCAGGACACGTTAACCCTGTATCTAGTCATTTCTTTATCTTTCATTTCATTCCTTTTTCTGGTGTCTGTGGTAACAATTGTCACCATCCGGCTGTACAAGACAAGGCAGTGCCGAGATCAGTATGTTCCATCGTCCAGGAACTTTTATAGTGACCGCAATTTCCCCACAAATCCTGCGGAGACGAGCGGCACTGGGACTCTGCCTCAATCTTATTGTTATGAGGTTTGCTTGACAACTGGGTCTGGTACCAGCGAATTTAAATTTCTCCGGCCGCTGGTGCCATCTCTACGTGCTGACCCCGTCGCTGCAGGAGGGTCCATTTTTGACTCTCAGATTAACTCTCAGCTAAAGGAGGAGAAAGAATCGGTGAGAGAGGTGAGTGCTTATTTCACTCTATTTGCATCAATACCTTGCTTGAATATGTTTGTTTCTACTCCTATGAAAATTACTTATATTATTTCCATAAATGTGTAGAGATGTTTCTTCCTAGGAGCCTCTTCTGTAGTTGATTCATTTTGTACCCCTTGTATGATATTCAGGCTAAGATATTTGTTCTTAATTCCTTTTTATATGTTATGTTCTTTTCCTCTCTAAAAGTCCATTCATCAAAATGTGATATTGGTCTCTGTGCAGACTCTCTGAGCTCTACAGAAAAAAGATTGAAAGTTGTCAATTGAACATTAAAAATGTAATTGTTTATGTATTTATCAAGAACTCAAGAATAGCAGAATTATGTAACCTAGAATTATTTTCTGCGTGGGGCTCTATGGAATTTGAAATTTTACAGAGAATCTGATCTTGACCTTGCCTCTTCAGTAGTATTTTCCGAGGTAATCTATATGAGTTGCGAGTTGTAGGGTTATTACGTGAAGGTGAAATGACAGAGATTAGGGAAAAGTTAAAGCAAAATAGAAGTACCTAAGGGAGGGATTTCCCAGCTCCTCCCCTGAATTTCCCCATCATCCCCCTCCACAGTGGTCTTTATTTACATGTGGTGTTGCCAATGTAGTCCTTGGTTGGAAATTTGAATAGAACCAATACACACTTTAAAAGCAGATAAAGCAGATGCCAAAATACTTGTACATGAAAAAGCATAAAAGGTGTGAAAAGTATGGAGAAAGACCAGTTTCCTCACACAGCTGTTGTTTTTTATGACAGATTTGGTACCTTTGTTTAAGTGATGTTAGCCAACCTAATAATTTGAAATTATAATTTGTAAGTAAGGTCTGAATGAGTTCTCCTCTGACAGCTAGTGATGAGCCGGGCTGTGGAGAGGGGAAGACATCAGGGCCAGACTGTATTTATATGAACACGCCTCTTCTGCCTCGGTGTCCAGCAAACAAGCTGTGTTGCCAAAGTGGTTAGATTTGGCTGGGATTGGATTAGCAATCACTATTAATGAATGTGGGGCTAATGAAATTTTATCTTTATTGTATGAGTAATGGGCAGCACAAGTGTATTTAACCTGTCCTGAGAAGGGTGATCTAAATGTTTAATTTGTGCCAGGGCTGTGCACATGTAGTCTTGGAAGTTCACAGCTCTGGGACCTATGGACTTGCCACATCAGTTATGAAAGTAAAAAACTTACTTGAGCAAAATTAAGCACTGGTCACACCCTCAATTGAACTGCACTCCCTAAGCAGAGAGTGTGGATGCAGTGGAGAGAGAAAGAGATAGGGGCAGGCATTTTGCTTGTTGGTAGTGTGGGCTCTGCCTAAGAGTCACAGCACTATTTTACCTGCTCCTTCCCCTGTTTAGAGATAAAGCTTTTTAGGCTACATGGAGAGTCTTTTGTGTGTGTGTGTGTGTGTGTGTGTGTGTGTGTGTGTGTGTGTGTGTGTGTGTGTGTGTGTGTTTTAAGTGACCACTAGAGCTGAAATCACTGATAATCAGGTCTAAGTGCTCAAACCTGCTGTGGCAGAGTATTTCCATGGAAGAGATATCTCAGTCTGTACTAGCAGTGAGGTTCCCTTACTGAGAGATGAAATCACTGAGAGTTGGGTGGATCTCAGGAGACTGATTTGCAGAGGTCACAGTGCCAGGTGGCAGCAGAAGGTGACAGCACAGGGCTATCAGCAACAGAGCAGTGGATTGAATGGTGGCATGAAGCACAACAGTGGCCGTAGTGAGTGACCTGAATGAGTGATGGGTGGCTGAAGGAAGAATAAGCAAGGTGCCTTCTCTCCCCTACCACTCAGAGTAGGAGGTGAACTCATGCAAAAGCACCTCTGAACTCTGGGTCTCCAATGACCAAGGACAAGAACTTTGAGTGGGGTTCAATAGATGGAGAAAGGAGGGGCACGTTAAAAGAACATTTCTTTGTTTTAGTAACTTTGCTCCAGTATTCTGTCACCCACTCCCAGCTTCTGGCAAACAGAGTCTAGGAACACTAAGAACATGGTATTGCATCACTGCCCATCCTGGCTAATGGCTAAGGTGGACCTATCCTCCATGAACCTATCGAGTTTTTTTTAACCCTGTTCTAATTTTGGCCTTCACAACATCCCCTGGCAAAAAGTTCTACAGGTTGACACTGCATTGTGTGAAGTACTTTCTTTTTTTTTAAATATGCTGCCTATTAATTTCATTGCATTACTCCTAGTTCTTGTATTATGTGAAACAGTAAATAACATTTCCTTATTCACTTTCGCCACACCAGTCACGCTTTTATAGACCTCTATCATAGCCCCTCTTAGGCATCTCTTCTCCAACCTTAAAAATCCCAGTCTTTTAAATCTATCCTCATATAGAATCAGTTCCTTATCCCTAATCATTTTGGTTGCCCTTCCCTGTACCTTTTCCAATTCCAATATATCTTTTTTGAGATGGGGGCAGCCAAAACTGCATGCAGCATTCAAGATGTGGATGTACCATGGACTTATGTAATGAAAGTGTAGCAGCTTGGTTTGCAAGACCACTCAGCAAAGCCAATGCTGACAAAACTTTGTGAAAAGGCTGCAAAACACCAAGCCTCTGGACTGTATCGATGTGCAGAAAGTCTTATAAGCCAGTCACTATGAAAGCCATTTAGAAAATGAGGCTGTTAAGTATGCTGGAGACACAACACAGTTTATATGAACAAACAGAGCTGTCGCATCTTGCTTTCTATTTAAGCAAGAGATACCACATGCTATAAAGTGGAGGCCAATGTTAAGTGCATTGTCACTTGTTAATCCTGAAGTGGACACTGGATCCAAACAAAACCAGCAAATGCTCACTATCTTTCACAAGGAACTCAACTGACTAACTAGAAGCATGTGGTGTAACAATGAAAGACTCAGTCATTGAAAAAGTGAAGAACTCTCACCACATTCAAAAACAGAACATCAACAGAGCTGTGCAAAATTACGAGAAACCAGGAAGGATGTTGATATGTAAGGCTTCACAATAGGCTTGAGGAGCCAACTTTAATTTGTATGATTTTAAACCATGAGTAAAATCTAATAAAATGGTTGTGAAACATTTTTCAGTTTTTATTGTGGGTCCATGCAGCTACCTTTACCCTCCTTGTAGAACTTAACCTGTAAATTTGATTTTCTCCCTCGGACCTTTCAGTTACTGGGGAAAACACTGATCTAAGGAAAATGTAAACTTCAACTTATTTGTCCATCAAACCCTTTGCAATATGAGCAGGCAGCAGTGGCCGCGGTTTTGATGAGGGGGGTACTTATAGAAGGAAGAGGCAATGTTTACTGCTATTCTATAAAATAAACATCATTTACAGCTTCTGGAGTCTATGAATCCATAGCAATCAATACAGATATGAAAGATCCCTATTATATGCATACATAAGAATGGCCATACTGCGTCAGACCAAAGGTCCATGTAGCCCAGTGTCCTGTCTTCCGACAGTGGCCAATGCCGGTGTTCCAGAGGGAATGAACAGAATAGGTAATCATCCAGTGATCCGTCCCCCTCACTCATTCACAGCTTCTGGCAAACAGAGGTTGGGGACACCATGCATACCATTGATGGATCTATCCTCCATGAACTTATCTCGTTTTTTTTTTTTATGCTGTTCTGGTATTAACCTTCACAACATCCTATGGCAAAGAGTTGCACAGGTTGACTGTGCCTTCTGTGAAGAATTTGAAGAAATACTTCCTTTTGCTGCTTTTAAACCTGCTGCCTATTAATTTCATTTGATGCCTGCATTTCTTGTGATATGAGAAGTAGTAAATAACACCTCCTTATTTGTTTTTTTCACACCATTCATGATATTATAGACCTCAGTGATATCCGCCCCTTTATTAGTCTCTTTTCCAAGCTGAAAAGTCTCAGTCTTACTATCACTCCTCTGATCTAGTGATATAGTGGCAACTGATGGCATCAATAGGATTTTTACAGGCAGCAAGTAAATTTCCCAGTAATTTGATTAAAATGACAGTGCCCCTTTCATTTTATGCCTTCTTCAGAACAGCACCTCCAGAGCGAGGAAGGTAAATTGGTGGCTCTAGATTGAGATTCTGGTCAGAATTCTTGTCTTTCCTACCAACTGCTGAAGGCCGCTGATGCAGATTTATTCACTGTCGGACTCCAAAATGCGGAAGAGAAACCACGATCCCATTTACAGAGCGTGAGTCCTTTACGCAAAAGCTAAATATAAATAAAGACAATGAACACCTCCCCAATCCGCTGCTGCAATGCTAATTATACTGGTAGTGGAGGATTTTGAGATGCAGATATGCAATCCAGTGACATAACTACGGAAGAAGAATGTGATGGGATATTAAATATATACGTTACTTCTCTATGACTTCAATTTAATTTTTATTGTTTCTGGTATGGCCCGTATTGCCATAAAATATATATGATACAAAATCAGGAGAAAGATACGTTTGCTTCTTCCAATTGCTATGGGAGACTCATTTTGTCGAATAATTGTTTAGCTGCCAAGACGAGATCCCTTCCCCACAATTACCTAGATGACGCGAGCTTAATCACTGGGTCAATCCTAGATTTACTCAAGAACACCGAAACAGAAAAGGGAATACTAGATTTAGGGATTGCAAAAATATTGTAACTTTGTAGACGAAAGAGAAGCGATGGGACGTGTGACAGACCTGCAGTAACTTGTTTATTTAGTTAGCTGTGAAGAATAAAAGTATTGATTGGCATGTGAGAAAAGAAACGGTGGTGAGGAAGGATCACAATTCAATTGACTATTATATTATTTTGCAACTCTCTATCTCCTCTAATCAGTAATAATTTACCTTCATATTTCACAGTTTTCACTGTGAAATGTTATAAACACAATTTGTATTTAACAGAGAAATCTTTGCTATGCAGTTAATAACTGCACAGAGTAAGTTTAAAATGTAAACATGGGATGTCTTATTTTAGCTGAACCACAAGGTGGCGATATTAGCAAAGACGGTACTGAAAATGTAGCTTTTTGGACTCCGTGGACACACAGTGGAAGCTGCACTCAGACATCGGAATCCAGAGGGCAACGGGTCTGCGCCGGGAACGGGTGACAAAGGATTACAGGGAAAGGGCAGTTGAAATAATTACAAATAAAGTCAATGTTGGCGGACAAATCGTTTTCCCTCTAGCACAACATATGAATGGCTGCAGCAGCTTTGCAGAGAGGCCTGTGTTTCAGATCTGACCCAGGAATGGCTGGCGGAATGGAGAATCGCTTTAGGAAAAGGCCAGTTCTGTCTTTCTTTCTATGTTTGCGTGTGTCTCTGGAGGCGTGTGAGACGACCCGCTATTTTATGCCCGAGGAGAAGAAAAGCGGGTCCCTAGTTGCTAATATTGCAAAGGATTTGAAACTGGATGTAGGGAAATTGTCTGGTCGCAGTGCCCGGCTGATTTCTAAAAGCAGCAAGCAATATTTTGAGCTGAACACACGCTTCGGGGATGTGATAATAAAGGAGAAAATAGACCGTGAGGATCTGTGCGGACAGAGAGATCCTTGTTTTCTGCAAGTCGAAATTGTGTTGGAAAATCCACTGCAGCTGTACAGAATGGAGGTGCAGATAGATGATGTGAATGACAATAACCCTAAATTCTCTAAAAATGAATTCATTTTTAAAATACCTGAACAGATCCCCATAAACACCCGCTTCCCCCTGGAAAGGGCCCAAGATTCAGACACAAGAACAAACGGCATCCAGAGTTACGCAGTCAGTTCTAATGAGCACTGCAGTCTGGATGTGCATTCCCGGAGAGACGGCAGTAAATACGTAAAGCTGGTATTAGAGAAACAATTAGATCGGGAGGAGCAGGCGCTGACTCTCACAGCCGTCGATGGGGGCCTGCCACAGAGAACCGGCACAGCCCAAATACGCGTTAATGTGCTGGGCAACAACGATAACTTCCCGCAGTTTCGTAAGTCGGTCTACAACGTGCAGTTAATGGAAAATAGTCCTAAGGACTCTTTGGTCACTAAGGTTGAAGCCAGTGATTTGGATCAAGGTTTAAATGCAGAAATCACCTATTCATTCGGGCAGGTCCCTGACAGAGTCCTCAAGTTATTTCAGCTAAATCCGTTCACTGGCGAAATCACTGTTTTGGATATAATTGATTTTGAAGACGCAGCAATGTATGAAATAGAAATTCAGGCCATGGATGGCAGGGGACTTACTTCACACTGCAAAGTCCTAGTGGAAATCGAGGACATGAATGACAACGCCCCGGAAGTGACGCTGACATCCCTCATTAGCACCATACCCGAGGACTCGTCCCCTGAGACAGTGGTGGCCCTGTTCAGTGTGAGCGACCGAGACTCCGGGGACAATGGCAGAACGCTCTGCTCCATTCAGGACAATGTCCCATTTGCTTTAAAATTGACTCTGAAGAATTATTACGAGCTTGTTACAGAAAAGCCCCTGGACCGAGAGAAAGTGCCTGAGTATAACATAACCATCACAGCCACAGACCGGGGCACTCCGAGGCTCACCTCCGTTAGGGTCATCCGAGTTCAGCTATCAGATATTAATGACAACCCCCCTGTATTTAATGAAAGTTCATACGTCATGCACCTGAAAGAGAACAACCCTCCGGGCCTGTTGATTGGAACTGTCCGTGCTGCTGACCTAGACACAGAGCAGAATGCCAAAGTGACGTATTCGGCATTGCCTGGCAACATCGGTGACCTCCCCTTCTCCCAGAAGTGTAGCGAGTGCCCTCCGTACCCTCCAACCGGAGGGGGTCCCGCAAGGAAGGGGGCCCCTAAAAGTGGCGAAAGAAATGTAAGGTATAACTAGGTAAGTGACATTTATTGATGCTATTGCACAATCCATGTCGGTTTTACTGACAAAACCGTGAAGTCATTATGATACATCATAATGCTATTGGCTACATCAGTTGTCTATCAGTCAGTTTTGAATTTTAGTTGGACCCATTCAAAGAATGTGTATTTGCGTTTATAATGGCAGTCGGCAGATAAATCTTAATTTAGTTGTTTAGTTTTTTATCGTTTCCAACGCAGAAGCGTGCTTTGTGATGTCTAAGAGAATGTATAAGAGCGGAGCTAGTAAACAAAAGGCAGCAAAAAATGCCAAGAAGGAACTTGAGAAAATTCCAAAGTTGTCAACGTATTTTGCGCTGCAATCCAACGTACAGGTACAGGCACATGAAACGAACAGCACTAGCAACGACGAATCGTATCCAGAAGTATCCAGAAGTGCTTCAAGTGAGGTCGAAGCTGAAGCCAGTTGTTCTACCAAACAAACTGTGACAGGTATTCCAGCTGCTGCCGGGAAAGAAGTATCTGAATCTGAACCACTGACTGATGGTCCAGGAGATTGGCCATCTATAATATCGGACAGGCAAGTGTGTGACATTGTTGCTTGTGGCCCAGCACAGCAGAATGAAAGTTATGAATTTCCATTTAACGAGGAAAGACGGAGGTTCACAAGTACTCATTTCTATCGAACCATGGCAAATGGCGAGAAAATAGGACGTTCATGGTTAATGTACTCAGTTCAGAAAGATGCCATTTTTTGTTTTTGTTGTAAATTATTTGACACTGGCGACATACCGCTACGTCGTGGAACATCTGCTTGGAAAGCACTGTCAAAAAGACTTCAGCAGCATGAAACAGGCAAAGGTCATCAAGACTGTATGGTGAAATGGTTTGACCTTCGGTCAGGCATAGTAAACCGTACATCTATTGACCAACTCGAATTGCAGGCTTTTCTGAAAGAAAGAGATTTCTGGAGAAATGTTGTCAAACGCATGGTTGATGTCGTTATTTCCTTGTCCGAAAGAAACTTGGCATTTTGAGAAAGTAATGAAAAGCTCGGCGATCCTTCGAATGGCAACTTTTTGGGACTGTTTGAATTGCTTGCAAAGTATGATACTGTCCTCAGCGAACTTTTACAGAGGATTAAGAAGGCAGAGACACATGTTCAGTACCTCAGTCCACAGATCCAAAATGAGCTGATTCAACTTGTTGCCAGTAACATTCAAGAGGCCAACATAGCGCAACTTAAAAAAGCAAAATATTATTCAGTTATTTTGGACTGTGCTCCCGACGTGTCACATGAAGAACAGATGTCTGTGGTGTTATGCTTTGTTGAATGCAACAGTGAAGATGGTGTCAATATTCGTGAAGCATTTGTTGGTTTTCTTAATGTTCATGATACAACTGGCGAGGGCTTATTGGAAGCGTTTCTTGAAAAGGCAAACAATTTAGGAATAGACATTGCTGACATGAGAGGCCAAGCTTATGATAACGGCGCAAATATGAGAGGAAAGAATAAAGGAGTTCAAGCCCGCATGCTAGAAATAAATGACCGTGCCTTGTATGTACCATGTGGAGCTCACACTTGGAATCTTGTGATCTCAGACGCGGAAAAGTCATCGAAATATGCCGTTGACTTTTTCGGTCTGATTAACAGAATATACGTTATCTTTTCTTCTTCACCTTCACTTTGGGATATACTTCAAGAACATATTCCAATATCTGTTAAAGGGTTATCGGACACTCGTTGGGAGTCGAGAATTGATGCTGTGAAGCTATTGCATTATCACCTTGAAGAATTGTGCAATGCTTTGTCATCTTTGCGAGAATATGCACTCGAAAAGAAAGATGGCAATACAGCAACAGAAGCCGGTGCGCTTTTAGACCATGTTACTACATGGCCTTTTGTTCTGACTGTGTACACGTGGTACAATATGCTATTTCATGTCAATAAAACCAGCAAATTAATTCAGTCACCAGATGTGTCAATTGACGTACTGCAGGCAGAAGTTGGTGCTACAATGAAGTTTTTGGAAGACTATCAAAATACAGGATATAACTCTGTGGTCACAAATGCATGTGAAATAGCAGAACATATGGGTATTGAGCAGGTGTTTCCAGAAACCAGGGTGCAACATAAGAAGAGAATGTTTGATTACGAATGTGCTGATGATTCGAGTCGTCTTTCTGCCGAAGAAAAATTCAAATCGCAGTTCTTTCTTGTTCTCACTGATCAGGCCATATCTTCTGTTTCGTCACGATTTGACCAACTCGTGGAGTGGTATAAGATGTTTGGATTTCTGTACAACGCTAACAGCCTGAAGCAGTGTCACAGAGAAAATGAACTGGAGAATCACAACAAAAATTTTGAAAGAAAAATGGGAGACATTGATGCCAATGAACTCATAATGGAATCGTTTTATTTATGTCATCGAGAAAGAGAGAGGCCTTGTCACGGCAAACAATTTTTTAACGTACATATACAAGAACAGTCTTCAGGAGATATATCCGAATCTTTGCATTTGCATCAGAATTCTTCTGACCACACCAGTTACTGTTGCTGGTGCTGAAAGGAGCTTCAGCAGAATGTAACTGATCAAGAATATCCTGCAGTCAACCATGACAGATGACAGGTTTCTCCGCTTGCAGTTATCTCAGTCAAAAACAAGATTGCCTGATCTCTGGACTATGACGCATTGATTAACCAGTTTGCGGAGAACAAGGCTCAAAAGAAACACTTTGCGTAAATTCGGAATGCATGTACACTGTAGGCCTATGTATACATAATATGAACCCTGTATATTGTATAAAATAAATACCGCATTCCAGTTTCTGCATTGTAAGGGGCCCCGGACATATGTTCGGAGGGGGCCACATTCTTTGTTGCTACTCTCCTCCTCCATCTCCATAAACTCCGAGAACGGGAACGTGTATGCGCTGCAGTCTCTGGATTATGAGCAAAGGAGGGATTTCCAGGTCACAATGAGAGCTGCAGATGACAGGTCTCCGCCACTAAGCTCTGAAGTCATTGTCCTAGTTGTGATAATTGACGAAAATGACAACGCCCCCTTCATTTTATACCCTCTGCAGAACAGCAGCTCCCCCGCTAATGACCTGGTTCCCAGATCGGCGGAGGCAGGTTACCTGGTGACGAAGGTGGTGGCTGTGGATGGAGATTCCGGTCAGAATTCTTGGCTTTCCTACCAGCTGCTCAAGGCCACAGACCCAAGTCTCTTCACTGTGGGGCTCCAAACCAGGGAAGTAAAAACCAGCAGGCCTATAACGAGCCCGGACTCTGTTAAACAGAGACTTATCGTCCTGGTTAGAGACAACGGAGAGCCAGCCAGATCCTCCACCTCGACGCTTAATGTGCTTCTGGTGGATGGGTTTTCAGACACCTACATGCAGTTACTGGATGTACCACAAGAGGAGGAGCAGCAGGACACGTTAACCCTGTATCTAGTCATTTCTTTGTCTTTCATTTCATTCCTTTTTCTGGTTTCTGTGATAACGATTATCTCGGTCCAGCTGTACAAAACAAGGCAGTGCCGAGATCAGTATGTTTCATTGTCCAGGAATTTTATTGTGACTGCAACTTCCCCACATATCTTGCGGAGATGAGCGGCACTGGGACTCTGCCTCAATCTTATTGTTATGAGGTTTACTTGACAACTGGGTCTGATACAAGCAAATTTAAATTTCTCAGGCCGCTGGTACCATCTCTACCCGCTCACCCCATCGCTGCAGGTGGGTCCATTTTTGACTCTCAGATTAACTCTCAGCTAAAGGAGGAGAAAGAATCGGTGAGCAAAGTGAGTGCTTATTTCACTCCATTTCTATCAATACCTTTCCTGAATATGTTTGTTTCTACTGCTATGAAAATTAGTTGGATGGAACATTTAGAAATGTTGAGAAATATTTCATGGTCTAGGGAGCTTTTCTGTTTATTGTCCAACATATTGTTCAAATTTCACTATGTCCTGGCTAATGTAATTGCACAGTAATGCTCTAAAAAAGAGTTTTCCAAACTGATTCTGATCATCTTGCATTGTTTGTGTTCTCTACCAAGAAAGGTTGAAACTTGTCGGAATAAGTATCTGGATGTTATTTATCAAGGGCTTAGTAACATCAGAATTATCTGACCTTTGTACAACATTCCTAAGGAGTCTCGATGAAGTCTAAATTTTACAAGGAAATTGAGGCAGAACTTGCTTTTTCAGCAGTGTTTTTGCCGAGATGTGGATATTAGGACTAATGCGTCAATATGTAATGCCGGAGATCAGAAAAACAAAGTAAAATAGAAGTATCTAAGGAAAATGTATCTCCTCCCTATATGTAAGCTACACCTTAGTTGTCCAGCAAACCCTTTTCTATGTGAGCAGCAAGCAGTGGCAGAGTTTTCAATGAGGGGGATATTTATTGAAAGAATGGGCAATGATTGCTTAAATCCTATAAAATCACCATCAGTTCAAGCTTCATGAGCTTTTATACCCATGACAATCAATGTGGATGTTATAGGCCAGTATTATATGATCACCGCAGTGGCAGTTAGTGGTAGTAACAGGATTTTTATAGGCAGCAAGTGTGAGAAATGGGTGAAGAACGGAATAGAGTCTAGAGTCCAAGGAGAGGCAAGAATCTAGAGCAACTAAGAAAACTCACTGGGTACAAGTAATTTCCTATTGTTCTTGATATGTATGTGTAGAAATACTGGTGGCTAGTAACTTGTCCAACAATGCTGAAAATACAGGGTCAGGTCCTCAGCTGTGGAAAAACTCCGATAGGCACAACTGAGGATGGGAGGAGGTGTAATTCAATATAAAGCAGCTGGGTTTGATACCACTTAGCTCTCTGTTTTTGTGTTGAATGGATGGAAGTTTATAGCCCGTGGGAAGTAATAATTGTGTCTGTTTTGCATTAGGAAATTCAGTGTGTTTAATGATTGTAGGATAACACACAGGAGGCTGTATCCAAATGCATTCTCCTGACGTTACACTTATTCGTGGATAACATTTATGTCCTCTCTGTAGTGAACTATGACATTGACTCATATTGTACTGTCCCGGAAGCAAATCCCTCAGGAAGAGAGGGCCCAGGAGATTCCACTTCATGGAGTTTGCTACTGATCTTACCCTCAGGTGGAGGGATGTATTAAGGGAGAAGAGGAAGGTGCACAAAGAATACAAGGAGTGTGGGTCAATGGGAGAAATAAATCTGACTCCTCAGAGGGGATGTTCCCCATCTTCTTCTCTGTAGTAGCCCCCTCCTCCCCTTTCTCTGTTTTCTCCATGGACAGAGGAAATCCAGAAGCCAAATGTGATGGAATTGTCACCTCCTGCTGGTCTTGCTTGAAGTATTTCTGCTGATTTGGGAGGCGAGCAGGCATTAGAATTAACTGTAAAAATGGGGGAATGTGATGCAAAACTTAATACCCCCTATTCTATACACAGTGACCAAATTCCATCATTTTCTGCTCCCTTCCACCAGAACAAATGTGAAGGAGCATCTAGCCTTTAGAAAATACAGAGAAAGCAGCTCAAGAATAAGTGCTGCCTTAATTCAGGCTCTTCCTTTTCTAGATAATGGGTACAACTAAAATGAGGTTTTAGGGGCCCGGTGGTTGCAAAGAGTTTACAGATTCCCCTCCCTCTCCCCAAAGAGAGAGAGAGAGTTACAATAATCAAGCAGTGTTTCAGATAGAGTTTGTCATTCAAGAATAATTTTGTGACACCAGTCCTAACAAATACCTTTAATTTAGGAACTCGTGGTTGTTGTGACTATTAGTAATGGCTAATTGGTGAATTATTGTTACTATACATGAATATGTGTATAGCTTAAAAAAAACCCTATAGATTACAGAGTCTTTTTTCTCTGTAAAAATGAAATGAAGGTTTTAGGTAGCTTAATCTACTGCCAAGAATCCTGAATTAATTAAAACAGAGATCTCTATTTGTGAAAGAAATGTACTCCCAGAGACATTTTAGTAAACATGGTCATTTCTAATTATTACCTAAAAATAACCTGGAATTCAACATAATTAATGAATTCTTTGATTATAGTAATTTATTTGGGGATAACAGTCTGGATTTGGATACCTAAGATAGAATGGCAAAATGCTCCAAAAGAAAATTCGCACTTCCCCTTCAGAAGATGTAAACAGCAAATACAAAACTGATATTAAAGACATCAATATGCCAGCTGGTGTAAATTGACATAGCACTGCTGTAGTAAATGGTGACGAGGGAGAGAGCCAGTCTACAGCATAGGAACATCTGAGCATCTGGCACTTTGACAGCCTTGATCATGAAAAAAATCACAGTTTATGCTGGCACTTTATAGGGGCTATGCAGCACTCCTACAGAAAGTATTAACCAACAGTTGATTAGTTGTTATCAGAATAAGTTATTCTTAACTCTTACAAATCTATTTTAAAAAATTAAGACAGATCTAGTCGGTTATTGTTACTGCTAATGATCCTGGCCACAAATTTACCCTGATTTTTCAGAGTCATTGAGTACCCATCATTCCCATTGAGTTCTGTGAGAGTTCTGGGTACTAAACAGTTCTGAAAACTAGGCCCAAGATGTCTGGAATTGGACACACATAACCAATGACCATATTTCAACATTTTGTCTTAAACAAACAGCAAGATAATGATCTTTTTGAATCAGCCACCTAAATTACAGTAAAGCTTTTCTGGATTTGTAATTGTAAACACCTCACAGGGGATGTAAGATGTTCCAGACAGTTTTTGAAAGACAAAAATACAAATAGAAATACAACGAAGTGAATATGGCTGTATTTGGCTTATCAAATTACATTTACTTCTGAATTTTCACATTGTAAATTTTCCCTCCAAGTTATGTAGATACACAGTGCCATCTTTTACGATTTCATTAATCATGAGCATTTATATTTTATGATGTAGGTACAGGCCAGATCCTACTCCCATTGCAATCAATGACAAAACTTCTGTTGACTTCAAATAGAACGGTATCCCAGCCACAATTCTGTAAGATGAAGCGCTGATTGCATGTCCCCCAGTGCATACTAATGCCTGTGTTCTTCATAATAGCCGATAACGACACCACATCATTCTGTATTGTTTGCAGGGCAGAGTTTCTGTTTCTGAAGACTCCATACCCCGATCTTCAGGTGAAGGCTGTATTGTTAACAAGATGATAGAGATAAATGAGAACTGTGGTCAAAACGGTTGGCTTTCCTACCAATAGATGAGAACAACCAACTCTGTTCTGTTCAACTGTCAGACACCATAAAGGAGAAATGAGAATCAAGAGGCTTATCGCCCTCCAAGAAACTTTCAAGAAGGTACAGGCCTTTTCTGTAAAAGATCAAGGATATGTATTTCTACATTATATAATTCTTTATTCCTGGTTTTTCACTTAGACCTTTGTGTTTGTGATATGGCTATTGAAGAAGAGCAGGAGCTCCTATAACATGCTTTCTTTGTAGATTCTACCTACCCCTTAGTGTATTATTATTAGAGCTTAACGACTTCTATTTTATCTAGATATAAAGGAAACATAATAAGTCAAACCTAAGCTTTAACAGTAATTTATCATAAATCACCTTCCCTATGATTCTCCCTTGTGGAGATGATTATATAATAGTGTGTTGATTTTCTGAAACCTCTTTTCAATGTACAAGTTTAATGGTCAATGAAAATTAAGACTAAATTTCACTTACAAGGTAATTATGTATTAACAAATAGAAGCTGGTTAAATTAAAGCTGCTTGGCTGCAATGTACATTGCATATTTGGTCGAGAGGTTAAGCTTTGTGTATATTGTAAAATGTATTTTTTCAAAATGGTAGTCTTTTTTTCTAACCATATGAAACTGAAACTAATAGTTATAAAACATTTTGAGATCCTTGCTTAAAAGATACTGTAGAAGTGAAGAGTAATATTGCATTAGTAGTATGTTAGTAAAATAGGTTCAAAGTGATACAATAAACTTTAAACACTTTGTAGTGTGTAATGAGTTAAGATAAATCCCTTTCCTTATGTCTTCATTTAATTTCATTACCAAATATAATATTTAAGTTAAAAGGAACATGGTGTAATTTTCCACATTGTTAATGAGGTTTTAAAAATCAAGTTTCTGGTACCTATAACACTAATAAAAACAATTTTTAAAAGGGCTTTAGACTGACTTTTTTATCTGTTGATTCTGAGGATTGGTAACTGTGCTGGCAGATCAGGTTCTGTGAAGCAAAGTCATCAGGGGACATGTTCTTAAAGCACTGATTTCTAATGACCTGTTCTGGGGTCTAGTGGATGGACTGTCTCTCCAGAATGTGAGGGCTTGTGGCCCGTGTATGCAGGAAGGAAGGCTATGAAATTTAATTCCATTGCTGGCAGGTGGAGGGGAAGGGAGTGTGGGAAAGTACAGACCTGTAAACATGTCCTCTTTTACATTAATGAGTCACTCCCAGGCAGCAAAGGAAATGCAGCTCCCACTGAAGTCAGGCAAACATTGGTTCCGTCTACAAATGTTCATTAGATAGGAGAAGTCGGGGAAATTTCTTCTGACATTTAACTAAAACATAAAAGGAATGAAAAATATATCAGACAAATGAATACCTGGACCAATGTTTTTAAAAACTAGAGTTAAAAGGTGGGTTCTTAAATCCCCATACTGACACCGAAATAACGACCTAATTTTCCAAAGTGCTGAGCACCTTCCATTGAAGCCAGTGTAATTGAGCCTGTTCAAGACTTTCAAACACTAGACCAATCCTTTGTAGGTGCCTAAATATGGTTTAAAAACCTAACTTCAGGCCATCATGTCTGAAAATCTTGAACCCCTGTACAAAACTGGACTGCAGGAGTCCCTCCCCTTTTCCCTTTTTGGTTTTTGCGTCTGCACTCAATAGATCTGTCATATTTTAGGGGGAATCCAGTACCTTGCTGCCCCAAGCAGGGTGGCATGCTTGCTGGAGGTCCACCATAGCCACCTGCCGCCCTCCCAGCGACCGGCAGAGCGCACCCCGCGGCATGCCGCCCCAAGCACGCGCTTGGCATGCTGGGGTCTGCAGCCAGCCCTGATTCCCAGGGCCCAAGGACATTTAACCTATTTGGCACTATTTTTACTATTGTGGGTGGCCTCTGGCAGTGTTTTAGTGCAGAGTTCCTTTTTGGGCACATAGCAGAAGTTTGTTGTCTTAAATTTCCCAACCTTGTATCTTCGCTGAGCATAGGTTCTATCTGTTTCATTCAGGGATCTCATTTCTAGCTGACATTCTTCCATATTTTTCTGGATTCTTATTATACTTTCCTGTCCTTTATTCAGGAACGTTCAGTCTTTGGAAAATAGTCATAGCAATTTCCCCATACTTCCTGCTATGATTACAGAATTAGGGTCCGATGTTCCTCCATTGGAGTGAAAGGAATTTCTGACTTCAGTGGGAACAGGAATGTATTTACTCAGAATGCTGGAAAATGCAATCAGGTTAGGGTTTAACATGAGATACACACATGTAAGGAACCGTGTATTTTCAACATGCTATCACTGATTAAATAGAGCCTAGAAACACAGGAAATGATCCATCCGAAGATGGTGAAGTCATTGTTAGACTCTGTCATGACAGAAATATTCTGAAAAGCTGAGCAACTGCAATTGTGACTATCCCAGTATTGACTCATTCTCTGCCTGAGTTCATGGCTGCTTTTTCCCTCCATCAGACACCACATATTGGAAGATGAGAGAGAGGATTTTCTCCATTCATTAGCACTTTCCTTTTAAGACTGTTGTTAAATGATTGACAGCTGATGGAACAGAAAAAACGATCAAAATATTACGTTTCCAACATATTTCAAAATTCTGTTAATTTTCCTAATGGTAACGGAAGCTCCTTACTCAGGGGCGCCATTCAGATTTTGGGTGGGGTGAGCAGCGGACTTTAACCACGATTTTGGCAGATAGGAGCGCTGTATCTAATTCCTATATAAAAGAAAGAAAATTAAAAAAATATTAAACCCACTCAGCACTAATACTAACATGTTCTTACATCTTGTGACAAGTCACTTAAGGGACATGGTTAGGTTTAAAATGTTAATGTATATTTTTATTTTGATACTAACTTTGTGGAGAGAGAGAGAGTTCTGGTCTACATTACTGGGTTAGGTCGAATTTGGCCACGTTAGGTCAATTTGACAATAACTGCATCCACACAACCAACCCCATTCTGTCAACCTAAAGGGCTCTTAAAATCAATTTCTGTACTCCTCCCGATGAGGTGAGTAGTGCTAAAATTGACCTAGCCAGGTACGCAGGAAAAGCCCCGGGAACTTTTGAATTTCATTTCCTGTTTGGTCAGCGTGGCAAACTCAGCAGCACTCAGCAGCACAGGTGACCGTGCAGTCCCACCAGAATCGTAGAGCGTATAATGTTTCTATGCTCCCCCTATCATCTCCGTCCCTGAGGTTATCACAGATTAGAAGGCAAAAAAAACCCGCACTTGTAATGACATGTTTTCCAAGCTCATGCAGTCCTCCTGCACTGATAGGGCACAACTTAATGGTGTGGAGGCAGTCAGGGCCGGCGCTTCCATTTAGGCGACCTAGGCGGTCACCTAGGGTGCCAGGATTTGGGAGGGTGGCATTTTGCCACCCTCCGCTGCAATTCGGCGGCGGGGGGTCCTTCCGTGCTCTGGGTCGGCGGTGGCAATTTTGCGGTGGGTCCTTCACTCGCTCTGGGACCCACTGCCGAAGTGCCCCGAAGACTGGGAGCAGGGAAGGACCCTCCCGCCGCAGAATTGCCACCAACGACCGGGAGTGCGGAAGGACCCCCGCCTAGGGCGCCAAAAACCCTGGCGCCGCTCCTGGAGGCATTCAGTGGCAGAGGCCAAGAAAGAGTTAAGTGAGTGTGAAGAGCGGAGGCAGGACGCAATGCTGAGGCTAATCAGGGAGCAAATGGAGGTGATGAAGCATCTGTTGGAGCTGCAGGAAAGCCAACAAGAGCACAGACCCTCACTGCATCCACTATGTAACTGCCTACCCTCCTCCCCATGTTCCATAGCCTCCTCACCCAGATGCCCAAGAACGCAGTTGGGGAGGTTCCAGGCACCCAGCCGCTCCACTGCAGAGGATGGCCCAAGCAACAGAAGGCTGTCATTCAAACAGTTGATTTTTAGTGTGGCTACAGTAAGCAATGTGACCTTGTCGTTCCCTCCTCCTCCACCCACCTGGGCTACCTTGTCCATTATCTCATTTTTTTCATTAAAAAAGAAAGAATAATAGTTTCAAAAATAATAGTTACTTTATTTCAAAGGGGGCGGGTGGTTGGCTTACAGGGAATTAAAATCAACAAAGGGGGCAGGTTTGCATCAAGGAGAAACACACACAACTGTCGCACCGAAGCCTGGCCAGTCATGAAACTGGTTTTCAAAGCCTCTCTGAAGGGCAGCACACCTTGCTGTGCTCTTCTAATTACCCTGGTATCTGGCTGCACAAAATCAGACATCAGACAATTTGCCTCAACCTCCCACCCAGCCATAAACGTCTCCCTCTTACTCTCACAGATATTATGGAGCACACAGCAAGCAGCAGTAACAGTGGGAATGTTGGTTGTGCTGAGGTCTGACCAACAGCACCAGCGAGCTTTTAAATGTCCAAAGGCACATTCTACCACCATTCTGAACTTGTTCAGCCTAGAGTTGAACTGCTCCTTACTACTATCCAGGCTTCATGAATGGATCCCCCTAGCAGGAGAGCAGAGTTGCAGTGGAAGCAGTGGACGAGGACGGTTAGCAGTCCTACTTCACCGTCTGCTGCCAGTAGCACCCAGGAGGATCAGAGGGGGGGGGATAGTGATAAATAACAGTCAGCATGGATTTGTCAAGAACAGATCATATCAAACCAACCAATAGTTTTCTTTGATGGGATAACAAGCCTTGTAGATAGGGGCAGAACTGACTCTAGGCACCAGCAAAGCAAGCATGTCCTTGGGGCGGCACAATTCCAGGGGCAGCCATTCTTTTTTTTTTTTTGCTTGGGCAGTTGTGCTCTCGGAGCTTGGGGTGGCAAACTTTTTGCTCGAGACCGTAAAAAACTAGATCCAGCCCTGTATAGGGGGAAGCGGTAGACATGGTATATCTTGACTTTATTAAGGCTTTTGATACTGTCTTGCATGAGCTTTCCATAAATAAACTAGGGAAATACAGCCTGGATAGAACTACTATAAGGTGGGTGCATAACTGGTTGGAAAATCATTCCCAGAGAATAGTTATCAGTGGCTCACAGTCATGCTGGGAGGCATAATGAGTGGGGTCCCTCAGGGATCAGTTCTGGGTCCAGTTCTGTTCAATATCTTCATCAATTATTTAGATAATGGCATAGAGAGTACACTTATAAAGTTTGCAGATGATACCACGCTGGGAGGGGTTGCAAGTGCTTTGGAGGATAGGATTAAAATTCAAAATGATCTGGACAAACTAGAGAAATGATCTGGAGAAACCAGAGAAATGGTAAATATGATTAAATTCAATAAGGACAAATGCAAACTACTTCACTTAGGACGGAACAATCAGTTGCACACATATAATATCGGAAATGACTGCTTAGGAAGGAGTACTGCGGAAAGGGATCTGGGTGTCATAGTGGATCACAAGCTAAATATGAGTCAACAGTGTAACGCTGTTGCAAAAAAAGCAAACATCATTCTGAGATGTATTAGCAAGAGTGTTGTAAGCAAGACAGGAGAAGTAATTCTTCCACTCTGAGCTGATTAGGCCTCAACTGAAGTATTGTGTCCAGATCTGGGCACCACATTTCAGGAAAGATTTGGACAAATTGGAGAAAGTCCAGAGAAGAGCAAAAAAAAATGATTAAAGGTGTAGAAAACATGACCAGTGAGGGGAGATTGAAAAGACTGCGTTTGTTTAATCTGGAGAAGAGAAGACTGAGAGGGGACATGATAACAGTTTTCAAGTACATAAAAGGTTGTTACAAGGAGGAGGGAGAAAATTTGTTCTTTTTAACCACGAAGGATAGGACAAGAAGCAATGGGCTTAAATTGAGGCAAGGGTGGTTTAGATTGAATATTAGGAAAAACTTCCTAACTGAGCACTGGAATAAATTGCTTAGGGAGGTTGTGGAAGCTCCATCACTGAGGATTTTTAAGAGCAGGTTGGACAAACACAGGTCAGGGATGGTCTAGATAATACTTACTCCTGCTTCAAGTGCAGGGGACTGAACTAGATGACCTCTGGAGGTCCCTTCCAGTTCCTCGATTCTATGATGATAATCTTTAAAATCAGCTTGGATCTGAAAGCAAAGGTGTTGTTTGAGACGCTAGGTGGCGCTGTTACTAAAGGTGGGGCTGAAAGAAAGCTAAGGAATAATAAATAGTATCAAGGCGGTGTTAGGAAGAATCTCCTGACAGGGAGCATCCCCGAGTTAAAAGAGGAACAGTCCCTCGCTGAAGAAAAATAATTAGGCATCTATCTAAAACCGAATTGTTTTACCCCGCACACACACTGTAAATCAAACTATTGCTCCGGTACCACAGGAACTATTTTTAGGCATCAGAACTGCTGTATGGAAAGGGTTGTATTTTAGATCAGACCCGGGAATGGCTGGCAGAATGGGGAACCACATCAGAAAAAGGAATGTACTGTCTTTCTTTCTGTATCTTTGCTTGTCCGGAGCGCTGTGTGGGGTGATCTGCTATTCCGTGCCTGAAGAACAGGACATCAGGTCCGTAGCTGCCCGTAGGGAAACTGCTCGCAGGACCCGGCTGATTTCACAAAATAGCAAAAAAGTATTTTCAGCTCATCACCGGCTCAGGGGATGTGATAATAAAGGAGCAAATAGACCATGAACATCTGTGCGGACAGACTTGTCATAACCTAGTCCCAGATTTGGACCTTAGCGTCCAAAATATGGGGGTTAGCATGAAAACCTCCAAGCTTAGTTACCAGCTTGGACCTGGTAAAGCTGCCACCACCCAAAAAATTAGAGTGTTTTGGGGCACTCTGGTCCCCCCAAAAACCTTCCCTGGGGACCCCAAGACCCAAATCCCTTGAGTCTCACAACAAAGGGAAATAAACCTTTTCCCTTCCCCCCTCCAGGTGTTCCTGGAGAGATACACAGAAGCAAACTCCGTGAATCTAAACAGAGGGATTCCACCCTCTCTATTTCCAGTCCTGGAAACAGAAGTACTTCCCTCTTCACCCAGAGGGTATGCAAAGTCAGGCTAGTAACTCTAACACACACAGATTTCCCCCTGACTTCTTCCTCCCACCAATTCCCTGGTGAGCACAGACTCAATTCCCTGGAGTCCCCCACTAAAGAAAAACTCCAACAGGTCTTAAAAAGAAAGCTTTATATAAAAAGAAAGAAAAAGTACATAAAAATGGTCTCTCTGTATTAAGGTGACAAATACAGGGTCAATTGCTTAAAAGAAATATGAATAAACAGCCTTATTCAAAAAGAATACAATTCAAAGCACTCCAGCAACTACACACATGTAACAACAAAAAAAAACCAAACCTATCTTTTTGTACTTACAACTGGGAAACAGAAGATTAGAAAGCAGGAAATAGAAAAATCCTTCCCATAGCCGAGAGGGACAGATACAAGACAAAGGACTCCGACACAAACTTCCCTCCACCCAGATTTGAAAAAGTCTTGTTTCCTGATTGGTCCTCTGGTCAGGTATTTCAGGTTACTTCTTTCCAGGTGAAAGAGACATTAACCCTTAGCTATCTGTTTATGACAAGACTGACCTGTGTTTGTATAGTATTGGAAAATCCATTGCAGCTCTATCGCTTTGAGATGAAGACAGAGGATGTGAATGACAATTCCCCTAGTTTCCGAAAGAAAGAATTTATGTTCGAAATCCCAGAACTGACCCAGAAGAATACCCGCTTTCCCCTGGAAAACAAATGCCATCCAGAACTACACGATTAGCGCCAGTGAACATTTCCGGCTGTATGCGCAAGCTAGGGGAGACAGTAGTAAATACGCTGAACTGGTATTAGAAAAAAACATTAGATCGGGAGGAGCAGCCAGAATTTAATTTGATTCTCACAGCTTCTGAGGGGAGGGGGGTGGGGAAGCAGGGGCGGCTTTAGACATTTCGCCAATGCAAGCACAGCGGCATGCCGCGGGGGGAGCTCTGCCGATCGCCAGGAGGGCGGCAGGCGGCTCCGGTGGAGCTCCCACAGGCGACTGGCAAAGCGCCCCGGGCGGCATGCCGCCTCAAGCACGCGCTTGGTGTGCTGGGGCCTGGAGCCGCCCGTGCAGCAAAGGGAGCAGATGAGCAGGAAAACACGTTGACTATGCATTTAGTAATGTCATTGTCTTTAGTTTCATTTTCTTTTTCTAATTTCAGTAATCATTTTTATAATTATTAAGATATACAAGAGAAGAAACTGTAGAGACAAATATTTCTCTGCTTCTGGTCATTTTTATGGAGATGGAAATTTCCAGAATAATTTGGTAGACGTAACAGGTAACAGAACTTTGTCCCGAGGTTATGGCTATGAAGTTTGTTTAGGATCTGGATCAGGAACCAGTGATTTAAAAATCCTCAGATCCATTATCCCCACCCAGTCTTCCAGAACAACAATTTAATGGAAAAACGAATTTGGATTTTCCTATGAATTCTACCAAGAGAAAGGAAATGAAGTCATCTAGTCAGGTAAGAATATTATAATCATTTTTAAAGCAAAAATATTGATTTTTCCATCACTTACTTGCCTCTTTAATGTACAAGAATTATAAAGGAAATTTGAAAATGCTTAAACCTTTTACATAGATATTCTTAATTTTCTATAGCTATGTTATTTATTGATCATTTACAATAAAAATTTCTTCTTTTCCCTGTGTTAATTAACATAGGTGCCTATAAAGAAAATTCCTTCATGGTTTAGTTTTTGTAATTTTGAAGAATATTGGTAAATGATAATGTCTGTATGTGGTTGTCTTAGAATTTATAAACTTTTATGTTTTAATATGTTAATAGTGTTAATTATGTACTGTTTGTGTCATCAGCCAGTAAAGCACAAAGCAGGATCCCTAAAAAGGGAGAAGGGACTAGAACATATGTAATGTATGGTCAGTTTGCGAAAAATTGAAATAGTTTAATCTGTAAATATGAGTACAGCAAAATGTGTGGAGACAAATTCATTCCGACCTGATGTCCATGTAGTCACAGCAGGTATGACCTTGATATGTAAGTGATCATCCGGTTATATAATAACTGTCCAGACATTGGTACAGGTTCTATGTCTACTTTATGAATAATAGAATTGTGTTTAGAAGGAGAAAAGTTTCAGAAGCCAAGTAGATACAAATAAAAATTAAAATGCATGTTAGCACATGAAACTGCTAGTACAGGTTTGATTCATAGCCAACAGGGGTCCAGTTGGCAGAAAAGGTGATGGTATTCTTCTGAACTTCATCTCTAAAATAAACTGCAATCATTGTGGGTCACCAAAATGTGACAGGTAGATTGTGCAGTTGTTCAAAATATGGTCGTGCTGTGCGTGGCCTCTCACCTCCACTTGGCCTCTGGAATTTGGATCCTCCTCAGTGGACATCAATGTGCCCATGGACTGCCACTATGCTATGGTTCTTGCACCAAACTGAGATGCCACTCACAGTAGATTGTGTAGATCTATGATCTTCTCCTTTATTCTCCAACGAAGGAAATATTTTAAAAAGCCGACATTTGAGTTGTCATTGGGTATCTGTTCGCTAACTCTTCACTGAGATGAATGGGACAGTTCACAACGCTCTCAGATCTATTATTTCAGCTTCTCTGCAGACTCGCATAGACATCTCTGTATCGGTTACGCTGAGTTAATATATTTTTGGTTTTCTTTGAAACTGTAACTGCTGGAGATTTGCTTATTCCTAAAGGAAATCTGAGATTCTGAAGAAGATAGTAGCCTGAGAAAAATATCGCTATGCTTTGAAGCTACCTATGAGTCCCACCTCAACTTTGCAATGAATCGGGAAGTGATTATTTGTTCTAGATCCATTTTAAGGGATCTCCCTGGTGCATAGGCTGCTTGTGCCGTATCAGTCAAGGTATTACAAAGCAGACACAAATTCTAACCCCAGCAAGTGCAGAGCTATGGGCCTGGTATAAGAAGTGTATAACCATCTACCCCGAACTGAATATAGATTCCGAGAAAATATAGAAAATATTTAGATAAAGGAAGACTGTCCAGAGGATGAAGTAGTGATATCAGATAAAATCCCTAACTAATATTAGGAGTTTAGATCTAAGAATGTTTTGTTTGTTTGTTTGTTTTGAATGAGTCGTTCAAATATATTATGAAACGCATTTGGCATCGTACAGGTCAATATCTGGGAATGGATAAGGGAAGTTTCTTAGGCGTATTGGACCAAATTTATTCCGGTTGTAATCTCATTGAGGTCAGTGGAGTTACAAGGGATAAATTTATAACGAAAACAAAATGTGTATATTTTATTTCCTTCATTATCCCTCCCACTTGAAATCAGTGTGGCGGAAAAAGTACTTCAAAGAGAAACGTTAAAATTAATCGTTTTTTACAATAAATCATGCTGATATCAAGCGTCTGTTTAATCTTTTTAATATAATAAGGCTACTCGTATTTATTTGTTTCGAATTGTACATTATTCTATTTCAGATTTCATTAAATATTTTATTGCGGTTATGTTTGACGATATGAAATGTATAAACCATTTTTACATTGAAAATATCTCAGTAATTTTTAATACAGACCCTTGGTGGCGCTGCTCACCACAAAGGCGAAGAAAGAGAACTGCAGCTCCGGGTGACTCCATTAGTCAGAGACAGCGTCTCTCAGCCTGGCAGGGAAGCAGTCTATAATAAGTGCGTTGTCCAGAATGTGAACTGCACTGTTCCTGACAGAGCTTCAGATGGAGACGGCAAAGATTCTTGTCTGGAACCACGACTAAGGGACGCTGAAATATAAGTAAAGAGAGAGCGGGTCTCTGCAGAAGAAGTTCGGTTACAAGGAAACATGGGGATGAGAAATAGTGAGAAAGGCCTGACAAGGCAGGTTATGTCTCTGATCCTTTTTCTGTGTGCGCCGGAGGTGAGAACTGAAACGCTTCGGTATGCTGTGACTGAAGAAACAGGAAGGTGGTCTTTCGGACGAATATTGCAAGGGATTTGGGGCTGAAAGCCGAGAAACTTTCCGCTCGGCTCTGAAGGGGAAAAACAGTGTTTTCAGCTCGACCGCAGCACTGGAGATTTGTTTATACAAGAAAAAATAGACCGAGAGGAGCTCTGCGGGCAGATCCACCCCTGCCTGGTGCATTTTGAGATATTGCTGCGGAGTCCTCTACAGTCCTACCGAGCTGAGGTAAGCGTTTATGATATAAATGATCATTCTCCGGTGTTCTTAAATAATGAATTTATCCTAAAGATCTCGGAAAGTACTATACCTGGAAACCGGTTTTTACTGGAGAGTGCCCAGGATTTAGATGGGAGCAACAACAGTCTCCAGAATTACAGCATTAGCTCTAATGACTTTTTTCAGATTTATACTCGGGATCGCAGTGACAGTAAAAAGTACGCAGAGCTGGTGCTGGATAAACCCCTGGACCGTGAGGAGAAGCTGGAGATCAGTTTCACACTCATAGCTGTGGATGGTGGTTCCCCACTGCGGTCGGGTACAGCCAGAATTCGAGTTATGGTTCTGGATATAAAGGACAATGATCCGGTGTTTTCTCAGTTTCTTTATAAAGTCCAGATTTTGGAAAATACACTTGAAGATTATTTGCTAGCTACAGTCTCTGCTATCGATTTTGTCGAAGGAATTAATGGGGAAATATCCTATTCCATTATTCAAAATTCAGAGGAAAATCGCCAAACTTTTAAGGTAAATACCGTAACCGGGGAAATTCGACTCAGGCGGCCATTGGATTTTGAAGACAGAGAAAACTATGAGATAGACATACAGGACATGGACGGCGGGGGTCTGTCTGCAAACTGCAAAGTCCTGGTGAAGTTGCTGGATATGAATGACAATGCTTCGGAGGTGACCATAACATCCCTTACCAGCCCTATCCCCGAGAACTCCCAGCAGGGGAGAGTAATGGCCCTGTTCAGTGTCAGGGACCGGGACTCCGGGGATAATGGGAAAACGGTCTGCTCCATAGAGGACGAGCTGCCCTTTACTGTCAGAAAAATATCAAAAAAATCCTACTCTCTGGTGACTGAAGGCGCACTGGATTGTGAGAGACCATCGGAGTACAACATAACAATCACTGCTCAGGATTTGGGATCTCCCAGTCTCGCTAGTGCAGTGACAATCACCGTGAAAATATCAGATATTAATGACAATTCTCCCATGTTTAAGGAAGCGTCATACACTATTTATATAAGAGAAAACAACGGCCCAGGGATAAAGATTGGCAAAGTCAGTGCTATTGATTCGGACTTAGAGTAGAATGCCAAAGTGACATACTCTCTGTTGCCTGCTGAGGTAGGTGGCCTTCCGCTTCTCTCTTATATCTCCATAAACTCGGAAAATGGGAATGTGTACGCTCTGTGATCCATGGATTATGAACAGATAAGAGAGTTCCAAGTCACAGTGAAAGCTGCAGAATGCGGGTCCCCTCCACTAAGCTCTGAAGTCATTGTCCGGGTTGTGATAACTGATGAAAATGACAACGCCCCCTTCATTTTATACCCTCTGCAGAAGAGCAGCTCCCAAGCTAATGACCTGGTTCCCAGATTGGCGGAGGCGGGTTACCTGGTGACGAAGGTGGTGGCTGTGGATGGAGATTCCGGTCAGAATTCCTGGCTTTCCTACCAGCTGCTAAAGGCCACAGACCCAAGTCTCTTCGTTATGGGTTTCCAAAATGGTGAAATATGGACCACTAGGCCATTAAATGAATGAGACAACTTCAAGCAGAAAAGTCCCCTATCAACCACAACGACGCTAAATTTTCTTGTGGTGGATGGATTTTCAGACTCATTTTTGCAGGTTTTTGAGGTACCCAGCGAAGAAGAGAAGGATGGCACATTGACTACATATTAAGTGTTAGTGCTGGCTATGATGTCATTCATTTTTTTATTTTCGATAGTAGTATTTGTAATTATTAAGGGATGTAAAAGGCAAAATTTTAGTGAAAAATATAACTCAGTTTGTGAAATTTTTATGGCGCTAGCGACTTCCCCGGTGATTTAGTAGGTGCCAGTGGACCTGGAATCCTACCCCAGCCATGCCATTATGAAACTGTTTGACAAACGGATCGAGTAACAGTGAATTTAAATTTCTCAGACCAAAAACACTGGTCTACAATTTTTGAGAAGTCGTCTGCTTCAGAGATAAAATGTGATATTTATTATGTATTTTGATGTGCTGAATTCAAATATGACAATTAAAACAACTGATTGGCTACTGTCTCTAAGGTATTTAAGTTTTTACATTTTATGTCTATCTATCTTGTGTAGATAGTAGAGTTTTAATCATAAATTGTAAACCTAGGTCTTTTCATGAGTTTATGGTTGCTTTACATGATAATATTTCACCTGTCCTGTTTATGTAACACTTTAAAAAGCAGCAAAAGGGTTATATAAATAAAATTTATTATGAAACAAAAGGCAAAAAACTATTATGTACATAGTTATTGGCTTGTCTCTTTTATTCATTAAATGGAGCATCTCTTGTCACTGTCCAGCAATAGTTTGCAAGCATTGATGGGCTCCATTTGCCTGATATCCTGCCAGGAGATTCCACTGCTGTAGTCTGGAGCCCAACAGCTCTGCCTTACTCTTGGGTAGTTTCAAATCCCTGACAAGGTCATTCAGTTCACCTTGTGTTATGAGGTGTGGTTCAGAGGAGGAGGATGGGAGAAAATGTGGGTCCTGTGACATTGATGGTTCAGGACCAGAAGTTTCATCCTCTTCCTCTTCCTCATCTTACTCAAGTGAGAATGATCCTGGTGCATCAGGAACCGGCAGTCCTTCTCCGTGGGGGTACTGGGCGTACAGCTGATGGAATGTTTGGATAATGCACAGTCCACTTTTTCTTCTTTGACACACCTTTCCCAACTGGAGGCACCATGCAGAAGTAACAATTGCTGGTATGATCTGTTGGCTCTCTCCAACTCATTGGCACTGCAAAAGGCATAGATTTCCTTTTCCTGTTCAACCACTGGTGAAGATTTGTTGCACAAGTGTTGCAGCATATGTGTGGGGCCCACCTCTTGTCCTGATCTCCAATTTTGCAGCCAAAATAAAGGTGATAGGCTTTCTTAACCATAGTGGTTATACTGCGCTTTTGTGATGCAAAAGTCACTTCACCACAAACAGCAGAAGTTATCTGCGCTGTTCACACAAGTACGAGGCATCTCTGCTCACTTTGGCTAAACAGAAATGTGTCCCTTTGCAAAATCAAACACTGAAAAATAAGAGAGCACGACACTGTATGATTTCTAGGGCTGATATAGGGCAATTTGTTCAGCAGAGTGAGGTAAGCTTCGTTATGATTGCATCATCCATGACTTTTAGGAATAACATGATGCAATTCATATCATGTATGATGCAATACCAGCTTCAGATTGCATCATTCATTGTTTTGCCTTAAAAGCAAGTACTGTCCAAACCCAGTCATAGATTTATTCATAGATCCAGTGAAAGATGTATTTTAGTCATTTCTGGTTTAAATTGAGATCCCTTCTCTTTATAACTCACTTATCCTCCACCATTCCCAAGTCAAGGGTCATATATACTGACCCAATAGCATATCTTGAAAACTAGAGCCAATCAACAATTTTAAGCATCATTTTCGTTCTCAGTGACCCAGAATTAGTAAAGTTGGACTACATGTATTTCAGAAGCATTTTGGCTGTAGAGCAGTGTAATCCCTAGTTTTATTGCTCAGAATTCTGAAATAGACAAAGTCAGAGGCAATGATTTTCTTGATAGTTCCCTTGCAGGTAGTTAGATAGAATCAGTGAGTCAGGATAGTATATATGCTTGTGTTGATTAATATTTAATTTCCCAAATTTGCTTTGATGCTTATTAGTAAGAGTTTAACAGAATTTTAAGCAAATTGAGTGTACATAGTAATAATTTAGCCATATATATCCCTACTGGTCAATCGTCACACCCTTGCTTTGTGCTTATGAATATTCCTCTTCTCATAGAAATCCATTGATGATGATGATGATGTCCTTGTGTGTACAGATATTATTTTAGATTAGATTTTTGGTTAAATTTTCGAGAGCGACATAAATGCCTAAATCATTTTTGAAAGTGGGACTTTGTTCTAAATCACGTAGTCACTTTTGAAAATTTTAGCCTTTGTTGCAAAACTGTAGTATTGTGTGGGATGAAGAACATGGAGCTCTGTCAGCTCTACTGAAGTCTCGATAAAATTATTCCACTTTGAACTCTGCTTGATAAGGTTCATGAGGTCACTTAGTTCCATGAGTTAACATATAATGCAACATACATGTAAAATCTTACCATGTAGAAAAAGATGAGGCAAATTCCTGACTGATTTCCTTTAGGACTGGAATGTAGGGATCGCTATTAGCTGGAAAGACTGGAAGTGCCATTTCTTAGCTTATCCACCGGCATTGTGGAAGTCATGGAACAACACTGTTCCCCAGATATAGAATGTATCGTATATGTCTGGATCAAAATTTTCCAGATGGGGGCCTAAACACAGGCAAGAAAACGCATATTCAGGCACCCGAATAAAAGTAGCTTTTTTTTCTGGGCTTCCATTTTCTTCAATGGGAGTTGAAAGAACGTTGTAACTTGGAAAGTTAGACCATGCCTCTAAGGTGCCTAACTTTAAACACTGATTTTGCAGACCCTTACCCTCGCCTTTAATTTCAAATTTCTTCATATTATTTCGATTAAAAACAAATCTGACCTTTAACATATGTTCTTTGATATGGGTCATACCCCTAACATGTTTATATTCACACCAGAGGTATGACCCTTTCCAGGTTTAGTTGTGGCCCTCACAATTATTCACTTTTTAACTTGGTTCATCAAACGCTGAGGGAGACTTACCCGCCAGATATCTCTAGCTAATATCATGGTCACTGACCACTAGCACTTTTAGCACTGAAATTATGGCATATAATCCCAACAGTCATGTCTTGTGTGTGTGTTTATCTCCTGCTTAAATGTTGTAGTTGTTTACATCATTATTCACTCAAATTAAACGTTTCTGTGTTAAATTAGCACATATCAGGAGTAAGATTAAGTAATTTGAAGTGAAATAACTGGAATGTATTGTGACTGCCTGTTCTGCTCCTTAAACTCAAATAAAATCTATATTTCCCGTGCTTCAAGTTAATAATACCACTACTTCTCGCTCGCTGTTTCCTGCTTAATTATGCAGATGCTTCTATATCATATTTTTAGGGAATAATACATAGTTACCACTACTTCCCTGTCTTTTATTTTCTCTTTGATCTGGACCTCTCTTGTTGGGGCTGATTTTCCAACCTCTGTTCATTTTCTGCTCTCCCTTGAATGCTCCACCTAAACCAAAGTGGAACCAGACTGCTGGCAGGAAATATTAAAAAGGTTGTAGAGCAGTTTTTAAACTAAGAGTTGGGGGAAAGCAGACTGCTGCAGAGGAACATGTGGATCGGACAGAGACTTCTCTTAGGGGAGAGTCTAATGATAGAGAATCTCCAGGTTATAGTCAGGAGCAGAGGATAGAAGAGGATAATGTAAGGGCCAGATCAGATGATAAACATTCACATAAAAAAGATTCTGACACATCAGAAAAGGGCAGACAAATAAACAGTGACAAGCTTTTAAAGTGCTTGTACACAAATTTTAGAAGTCTAAATAATAAAATGGGTGAACTAGAGTGCCTTGTGATAAAGGAGGATATTGATATAATAGGCATCACAGAAACCTGGTGCACTGAGAGCAATCAATGGGACACAATCATTCTGGGGTACAAAATATATTGGAAGGACAGAACAGGTCATGTGAGGGGCGGGGAGTGGCATTATATGTGAAAGAAAATGTAGAATCAAATGAAGTAAAAATCTTAAATGAATCCACATGTTCCATAGAATCTCTATGTATAGAAATTTCATACTCTAATAAGAATATAACATTAGGGATTTTTATTGACCACCTGACCAGGACATGATAATGATGATGAAATGCTAAGGGAAATTAGAGAGGCTATCAAAATTAAGAACTCAATAATAATAGGGGATTTCAATTATTCCCATATTGACTGGGAACATTTCACTTCAGGAGGAAATGCAGAGATAAAAATTATTGATATTTTAAATGACTGCTTCATGGAGAAGCTGGTACAGGAATCCACAAGGGGAGAGGCAACTCTAGATTTAGGCCTGAGTGGAGCACAGGAGCTGGTCCAAGAGGTAACTATAACAGGACCGCTTGGAAATAGTGACCATAATACAATAGCATTCAACATCCCTGTGGTGGGAAGAACATCTCAACAGCCCAACACCGTGGCATTTAACTTCAAAAGGGGGAACTATGCAAAAATGAGGAGGTTAGTTAAACAGAAGTTAAAAAGTACAGTGACTAAAGTGAAATCCCTGCAAGCTGCATGGGCGCTTTTTAAAGACACCATAATAGAGGCCCAACTTCAATGTATACCCCAAATTAAGAAACACAGTAAAAGAACTAAAAAAGAGCCACCGTGGTGTAACAACTATGTAAAAGAAGCAGTGAGAGATAAAAAGACTTCCTTCTAAAAATGGAAGTCAAATCCTAGTGAGGTAAATAGAAAGGAGCATAAACTCTGCCAAATTAAGTGCAAGAAAGTAATAAGAAAAGCCAAAGAGGAGTTTGAAGAACGGCTAGCCAAAAACTCCAAAGGTAATAGCAAAATGTTTTTTAAGTACATCAGAAGCAGCAAGCCTCTTGATGATCAAGATACAAAAGGAGTGCTTAAAGATGATAAAGTCATTGCGGAGAAGCTAAATTGATTCTTTGCTTCAGTCTTCATGGCTGAGGATGTTAGGGAGATTCCCAAACCTAAGCCGGCTTTTGTAGGTGACAAATCTGAGGAACTGTCACAGATGGAAGTGTCACTAGAGGAAGTTTTGGAATTAATTGATAAACTTAACATTAACAAGTCACTGGGACCAGATGGCATTCACCCAAGAGTTCTGGAAGAACTCAAATGTGAAGTTGCAGAACTATTAACTAAGGTTTGTATCCTTTAAATTGGCTTCCCTACCCAATTACTGGAAGTTAGCTAATGTAACACCAATATTTAATAAGGGCTCTAGAGGTGATCCTGACGATTACAGACCAGTAAGTCTAACGTTGGAACCAGGCAAATTAGCTGAAACAATAATTAAGAATAAAATTGTCAGACTAGACAAACATAACTGTTGAGCAATAGTCAACATGGTTTCTGTAAAGGGAAATCATGTCTTACTAATCTATTAGAGTTCTTTGAAGGGGTCAACAAACATGTGAACAAGGGGGATCCAGTGGACATAATGTATTTAGATTTCCAGAAAGCCTTTGACAAGATCTCTCACCAAAGGCTTTTATGTAAATTAAGCTGTCATGGGATAAAAGGGAAGGTCCTTTCATGGACTGAGAACTGGATAAAAGACAGGGAACAAAGTGTAGGAATAAATGGTAAATTTTCAGAATGGAGAGGGGTAACTAGTGGGTTCCCCAAGGGTCAGTCTTCAAACCAATCCTATTCAACTTATTCATAAATGATCTGGATAAAGGGGTAAAAGTGAGGTGTCAAAGTTTGCAGATTATACTAAACTGCTCAAGATAATTAAGACCAAAGCAGATTGTGAAGAACTTCAAAAAGATCTCACAAAACTAAGTGATTGGGCAACAAAATGGCAAATGAAATTGAATGTGGATAAATGTAAAGTAATGCACATTGGAAAAAATAGCCCTAACTATACGTGCAATCTGATGGGGGCTAATTTAGCTACAACAAGTCAGGAAAAAAGATCTTGAAATTATCGTGGATAGTTCTCTGAAGATGTCTACGCAGTGTGCAGAGGTGGTGAAAAAAGCGAATAGGATGTTAGGAATACTTAAAAAGGGGATAGAGAATAAGACTGAGAATATATTATTGCCCTTATATAAATCGATGGTACGCCCATAACTTGAATACTGTGTACAGATGTGGTCTCCTCACCTCAAAAAAGATATACTGGCACTAGAAAAGGTACAGAAAAGGGCACCTAACATGATTAGGGGGTTGTAACGGGTCCCATATGAGGAGAGATTAAAGAGGCTAGGACTCTACAGCTTGGAAAAGAGGAGACTAAGGGGGGATATGATAGAGGTCTATAAAATCATGAGTGAATCAAGAACTAGGGATCACCAAATGAAATTAATAGGCAGCAGGTTTAAAACAAATACGAGGAAGTTCTTCTTCATGCAGCGCACAGTCAACTTGTGGAACTCCTTACCTGAGGAGGTTATGAAGGCTAGGACTTGAACAGCATTTAAAACAGAACTGGATAAATTCATGGTGGTTAAGTCCATTAATGGCTATTAGCCATGATGGGGAAGGAATGGTGTCCCTAGCCTCTGTAGGTCAGAGGGTGGAGATGGATGGCAGGAGATGGATCACTTGATCATTGCCTGTTAGGTCCACTCCCTCTGGGGCACCTGGCATTGGCCACTGTGGGTAGACAGGATACTGGGCTAGATGGACCTTTGATCTGACCCAGTACGGCCATTCTTATGTTATGTTCTCCAATTGATTTTTTAAAAAAAAACAAACAAACGAACAATCAAAAAACCACAGTGACCAAAAATGGATATCTGAAGTCTAAGCAGGGTTGAAAATCCTTACAGATGAAAATCCCATGAATACTAACAGTATGGCACTTGCTCTATCTGTGTTGACATTACAAAAATGTCGACTGAGACTCAAGTTAATTCCTACTCTAATCAGATAGTTTTCGCTACGATGGCTAAGCTCATCCCATTTAATACTCTAATTAGATTGTTCTTCTTACCATAACCATGTTATATTTATTTTTGCTTAATACCCAATTATTGATTATTCTCCAGGTTATGAAGTTATACTATGTACTCCAAAGTAGATAGGATTATGCTTAGTTATATATTATTCACACTTTTTTATTTTTTATTTATTCTTCACTTTTTCCTCCATCTCTTTCTTGAATATTATCTGAACCAGAATGCACTATGTGCAGCTCTCTCAAGACCTACTCCTAGCGGGATTATGAGCTATAAATAATTCTCTTGTGTATTTGATTATTTAAAGCAAGTCTGACTCCCGATGGCCCACATGCCTGTAGTTTATCTACAATAATATGGAGTGGAACTCTATTAGGCACAGATTCAATAGAATGACCATCGTGCATTGACCTGATCCTGCTACCCTGACTCCACTTCCGTGGACTTTAAAGGGCCTGGTGGAGGCTTTGTTGAGGACCCACAACACATGTGGATGTCATTGCTCAGCAGCACTGCGTCATTCACACAACAAAGTGGACAATGAGATAAATGCTTCTTCAGTGGTGACAGGGTATCACATTGTTTTCACTGAATATATTAGACGTTCTAATAATAATACTGTAAACTGATAAATGTACGAGAGGGGAAAATTTAGGCAACAAAAACAAAGGTCCTTTTAATTAAAGCATTTGTTCTGGTCTTTATAGTAGCAAATGGTGACACATTTAGGAAGTGGGGGACAATAAAATTATTACTATAACTTCAGAAACTCATTTATGAAAATCATGTCAAGTGATGCCACTCAGAAAGGTTCAAAGTGTTAATAATAATTGTGAGTCTCCCTTTGTGGAATTTCATTTGAAATCAGTTTGAATACTAGAATCATAGACATATAGGGCTAGAAGGGACCTTGAGAAATCATGAAGTCCAAACCCCTGCACTGTGGCAGGACCAAGTAAACCTAGACCTAGACCATTCCTGATGAGTGTTTGTCCAACCTGTTCTTAAAAACCTCCAGTGACAGCATTCTACAACCTCCCTTGGAAGCCTATTCGGGAGCATAACTACCCTTGTAGTTAGAAAGTTTTTCCTAATATCTAAACTTAATCTCCTTTGCTACAAATTAAGTCCATTACCTCTTGTCCTCTCTTCAGCGGCTATGGAAAACAATAAAACACAGTCCTCTTGATAAGAGCCAATAACATATTTGAAGACTTTTATTAGGTCCCACCTCAGTCTTCTTTTCTCAACATGCCCAATTTCTCTAACCTTTCCTCAGAGATCAGGTTTTCTAAACCTTTGATCATATTTGTTTCTCTCCTCTGGACTCTGTCCAACTTCTCCACATGTCTCTTAAAGGGTGAGGCCCAGAATTGGATGCAATACTCCAGCTGAGATCTCACCAGTACCAAGCAGAGCAGGACAGTTACCTCCCATGCCTTAGATACAACACTTCTGCTAATACACCCTGTAATGATATTAGTGTTTGTTTTTTTCCAGAAAGGGATCAGATTGTTGACTTGTATTCAATTTGTGATCCACAATAACCATCAAATCCTTTTCAGCAGTATTACCATCTAGCCAGTTATTGCCATTTTGCAGTTGGGCCAGGGATGGCACCCCAGTCCAGGGAAGTGAGCTGCAGCCTGATCAAGAATTGAAAAAAGCTTCAAAATACATTTTGTATAATTTGTATTGATAATATATACGGATTTAAGGATAATTTGTGATTTTATTTAAATGTAACAACTCACTCTCTCCAAAAGAAAAGTGCAGTGCCAGCAAGTTTGAATAATGTAATGCAGAATGAGGCTTTTGCTATAGCTAATAGTGCTTCAATAAGTTGCCTTGTTAACATGGTATTTTACATCCCTACTTATGTAAGGGCCTTGATGTGGTAACCACTGCTTGATGAGGCCATGGCAGGATTGTAGCAATTAAACCCAAGCTACACAGAGGTTGCAGGGAGTGGGAATGGAGCATGTAGCCTGTGCCTCTCCAGCCTTCTACCCGGTGAGGCAGGCCCCATGCTTGTGCATGAGCGGCTGCCCAGCTCCAAGCCTGCCTGATGCAAGGCTCCCAGCCCCAACCCAGATAGCAGTGACAGTGGTGGCTCCAGCTCCAGGGTCTGACTGCTGCTTCTTCTTTACTAAAAATAAGGCAAGTTTTTTAACAGCAGTTAAATAATACATTGTGCAGGAGCAGAAATAACTATTTTGTGATTTGTTCCTCACCTGTCCAAAAAGTCACCCTGAGTGGTGTATTTGATTTTTCCTTCTTAAAGGAGGTACTTTGCATTTGTCTTTATTGAATTTAATTTTGTTGATTTCAGACCAATTCTACAACTTTTCAAGGTCCTTTAGAATTCTAATCCTGTCCTTCAAAGTGCTTGCAATCCCTCCCAGCTCGGTGTCATCCATAATTTTAAGGAAGTTAAAAGTATTTTTAAGGAAGTTAAGTTTCAGCTGACATCAGAGCTCCAAAAACAGGAACACTGACAGCAGCAACAATATTCCACAGCACTAACAACACTGGGTAGGACAAATTGGCTCAGAAAGCAATTTGCCAGACTTACTATAGAGACTATTTTATTTTACTGTTTGTTTAATGCCGACAACTGTGCTATATGAAGTACAAGATAACCTCTCCCCCACAGATTTTACAGTTGAAGAAACAATGACCAGAGCTTTAGATGTTCTGGGAAGCCTCAACTCACATTAATATCGAGGTGAACTTTGGCTGCTTTGCACCTCTGAGTTTTCGGATTAGGTACTATTTGAAAAAAAATAGACTAAAATGCACATTAAATATTCACTATGTATGTTCTTGCTTTCCGTATTAGTATGTTACCTAAATAGATTTACGTTTTATAAAAAAGTTTATTAATTCAGGATATCTAAAAAGAAAGCAATATCATAGCCATTCTGTAAAGGAGATAGAACCACCCACCATAGAACAGATTTTCCAAGCGGTTTTACAAGGACGAAGACCGCGTTCAGACGCATAGTGGCGCTGTTGGCTAAGAAGGGGAAAGATTACAACCGGCGATTCTGGCGTCACAAGGCTAGAACACAACAAGACCAGAATGCAGGATCTGAGATAGAGGTGCTTTGTCTGGTGTCGCAGAGAAAAACAAAATTATAAAGGCTTTGGATTAACTGAATCCGTAGAAAGGAAATATACAGGCTAAAGTAAATCTTTTGGAAATCAGAATTCTGCAATGAATTTCCACTAGTGTCATTATTTCTCGATCGATGTCTGTGTGTTCTTTCCTATTAAGAATGGCGGATAAGAAGAGGAGAACAACAATCAAAAGGCAAGTCGCTTCTCTCGTTCTATTTCTTTGCATGTGGGCCCTCGGTTGCGAGACGGTTCACTACGCTGTGCTGGAAGAAATGGAGAGCGGGTCCTTTGTGGCTAATGTAGCAAAGGATCTAGGGCTAGACCCGAAGGGACTGTCTGCTCGCAGGGCCCGTGTGGTTTCCGAAGGCAGCCGCCAGCATTTCCAGCTAAATAGCAACACCGGGAACTTGTTTATTACAGAGAAACTGGACAGAGAGGAACTGTGTGCGCAAACTGACCCCTGCATTTTGTATTTTGAAATAATCCTGGAAAATCCCTTGCAGTCCTATCGGGCTGAGGTAAGGGTTTATGATGTAAATGATCATTCTCCGGAGTTCTCAGATAATGAGCTGCTTCTGAAGATGCCCGAAAGTACTCCGCCTGGGTCCCGATTCCCCCTGGCAAGCGCCCAGGATTTAGATGTCGGTAACAACAGCTTGCAGAGCTACGCCATCAGTTCAACAGACCATTTCCGCGTATACACTCGCCATCGCAGCGACGGCAGGAAGTACGCGGAGCTGGTGTTGGAGACACCTTTGGATCGAGAGGAGCAGGCAGAAGTTAGCTTCATGCTGACTGCGACAGACGGAGGCTCCCCAGCGCTGTCCGGTGCAGCGGAGGTACGAATAACTGTTCTGGATATCAATGATAATGTTCCCGAGTTTTCCAAAACTCTTTATAGAGCACAGGTTTTGGAAAATGCCGAACAAGATTATGTGGTTCTGACAGTTTCCGCAACTGATTTAGACGAAGGAATTAATGGCGCAATATCATATTCATTTAGCCAAAAATCCAAAAAGAATGTCAGCGCATTCAGTATAAACCCGGTAACTGGGGAGATTCGACTTTTGGGACCACTAGATTTTGAGGAAACAGAAACCTTTGAAATAGACGTTCAAGCTACAGATGGCGGGGGACTGTCAGCGCACAGCGAAGTCCTGGTGGAGGTGGTGGATGTCAATGACAATGCCCCAGAGGTGAAAGTAACCTCTCTTGTTAGTCTGATACCGGAAGATTCCGCTCCTGAGACCGTGGTGGCCCTCTTCAATGTCAGAGACCGGGATTCTGGGGACAACGGGAGAACAGTCTGTTCCATAGAAGACGATCTGCCGTTTTCTGCAAAACCAACTTCAAAAAATTCCTACTCTTTAGTGACCGAAAATGCATTTGACCGAGAAAAAGTATCGGAGTATAACATAACCATCACAGCCAGGGATTTGGGGACTCCCACTCTTTCTACCGAAGAGAGAATCATCGTGAAAATATCCGACATTAATGACAATTCTCCAGAGTTCGATCAAACATCATACACTATGTATGTCCGAGAAAATAATGGTCCGGCTGTATTGATAGGGAAAGTCAATGCTTTTGATTCAGACTCAGAGCAGAATGCCAAAGTGACATACTCTGTATGGCCCGCTGAAGTAGGCGGCCTTCCTCTGCTCTCCTATATCTCCATAAACTCGGAAAATGGGAATGTGTACGCTCTGCAATCCATGGATTATGAACAGATAAGAGAGTTCCAGGTCACAGTGAGAGCTGCAGATGGCGGGTCCCCACCACTAAGCTCTGAAGTCATTGTCCGGGTTGTGATAATTGATGAAAATGACAACGCCCCCTTCATTTTATACCCTCTGCAGAACAGCAGCGCCCCAGCTAATGACCTGGTTCCCAGATCGGCGAAGGCGGGTTACCTGGTGGCAAAGGTGGTGGCTGTGGATGGAGATTCCGGTCAGAATTCTTGGCTTTCCTATCACTTGATGAAGGCCACTGACACAGGTCTATTTACTATCGCTTCCCAAAATGGTGAAATAAGAACCACGAGGCTAATGACAGATCGAGATACGATGAAGCAGAAACTCATTGTGGTTGTTAGAGACAGCGGAGAATTGCCCCTTTCGTCATCTGCAACTTTAAACATAGCTCTAGTGGATGGGTTTTCAGACTTATACATGCGGTTTACAGATGCCGCTGTGGAAGAGGAAGAGAACGGCACATTAACGATGTACTTAATAATTTCCTTGTGCTTAGTATCATTTGTTTTTTTTATTTCAATAATAGTATTTATAACTATCAAGCTTTATAGAAGACGACATTATGGAGAAAGATTCATGTCTGCTTCTGGTAATTTTTATGGTAATAGCAACTTCCAAAATAATTTGATAGATGTAAAGGGTCACGGAACTCTGTCTCACAGTTATCGTTATGAAGTCTGTTTAACAACTGGATCAGGAAACAGCGAATTCAAATTCCTCAGACCCATTATTCCCTCTCTTCCACCTCAGCATGGCATTGCTGGAATGGACTCTGGAAAAGAACAGGATCTTCTTACTAACTTCCAGCTGAACACGGACGCAGAATCAGCGAACGAGGTTAGATTGATCTTCTATAGTATTTTTATTTCATTTTCGTTAATTATTTATTTAAAGTGTATTAATCATTAAAAGATAATTTAGAAGTTTTTATTTTCAAAATTATTCAGAGAGCTATTCCTTTCCTTCTCTAATGTACATATAAATATTGCCTTTACAATTTGAAGTTAGCATTTGTCTGTGTACATTTAATGTTTTGTAGTTTATGTATTTTGGTTCAGAAATATTTGGGTTATTAGGTATCTTCAGCAATGAACAGATGTGAAAAAAGTTGGAAAATATTAAAATACTAATGATGTATTGTGTATGCATGTTATAAGGACATTATTACTCTACCTTTTTTGGAAATACTCTTGAATGTCATAGTAGGTGTACTGATTTGCACTTTTGTTAAGGAGAGCTGGTGTTATTAAAAATCAGACTTTGCCATAAGTGTGGGTTAACGGGGAATTGGAGATGATAAATTAGTGGATTTAGCCGGTTACACACTGTTATGTTGACTCACTGTTACCCAGTTAAGTTAATTGAGGCTCTAGGTATGCTCCCTATGGGGCCTCATAATCCCACTGCGAAGTGTAGCCCCACCCACTTGTATTGGCCCTATCCCTCCTCCAGCTGGGATGAGCTCTTCTTTTAGCCTAGCTGCTCTCTCGGACATTATACTATTGTTTACGGAATTTCACTTGCCTCCATAACAGCTGGATACATTTTAAATAATGTTTTAGAATCCATACAAATGGCAACGTCCCCTTCATTTTATACCTTCTTCAAAACAGCACCTCCCTTGCTAACGAACTGGTTCACAGAACAGCAGATTCGGGTTACCTTGCGATGTTAGTAGTGGAAATTCTGGTCAGAAATCTGAGCTTTCCTGCCAAACGCTGAAGGCCACTGAACCAGGTCAATGTGGAACTCTATAATGGGTAAATAAGAACCGTTAGGTAATAACAGATCCGAACAGTATAGCGCAAAGACTGGTTATTATGGGTATGGGTGCATTATCCCCAATACATTATTCTCCGTTCCTAAATCATCATTTCAATATTGATACGCAAGTTTGGAATAACCCAGATTTTCAAAAGTTCTCTTTGCGAAATGAATTATTATCGATGTCCAGGTGAACTATTAGCTTATATAATTCTGTTTTTGCTGTTCTCGTTTTATCGAGAAAACATGTTCTTCATGATTTTCCAGTGTTTATGTTACACTTGACGTCCGTTTTATTATGTCCTGCCAATCGATTCTATTTGTGTACTTTCCCTATATGTGACTATATAATATTTAATACATTGCTTATAGAAGCGTGTGTATATGTTTAATAGATATAGGTAAGCTATTTTGATAGACTTGTTTTCAAATTTTAGATATTTGGTTTATGTAACTCTTTTTGTCATGAAATTGTAAACATTTTTACTCTATGATTAAGCTATTTTGCCATTTATTATTTTAATTTAATCCAGGAATTAATTTAATTCAGTTGTTAAAATGCCACTTTCTGGTTGTCTGGAGAGACGAAAAAGCATTGCTCAATTTTCTTATTAGATTCAGAAGGACGTGAGGAGACATAAAGCTTGGCTTTATCCATGTATTGGAAGCATTTCAGCCTATGAACTCTCTGGACCTGTTTAAAGAGATTTCATATATAGATTGAAAAGGGAAAGAGACAGACTGCTTTTTATTTATTTACTCTTGTGTTGACTATCTGTTGAGGCTTTTCAAACACTTAAAAAGACAATCCCTGTTATGAGGAACCCACAATCTAAGGGATCCCCTTGAAGTCTTGTAAGGAGACCTTTGAGGGAGGAGAAGTAGTTGCCTTTCATGGCTCTCTGGACTCTATAGAATGGGAACCGTAGAATTATAGAATATCAGGGTTGGAAGGGACCTCAGGAGGTCATCTAGTCCAATCCCTGGCTCAAAGCAGGACTGCCAGGGCTTTGTCAAGCCTGACCTTAAAAACCTCTATGGAAGATGATTCCACCACCTCCCTAGGTAACCCGTTCCAGTGCTTCTCCACCCTCTTAGTGAAAAAGTTTTTTTTTATATCCAACCTAAACCTTCCTCACTGCAACTTGAGACCATTACTCCTTGTTCTGTCATCTGCCACCACTGAGAACAGTCTAGATCCATCCTCTTTGGAACCTCCTTTCAGGTAGTTGAAAGCAGCTATCAAATCCCCCTTCATTCTTCTCTTCTGCAGACTAAACAATCCCAGTTCCCTCAGCCTCTCCTCATAAGTCATGTGCTCCAGCCCCCTAATCATTTTTGTTGCCCTCCGCTGGACTCTTTCCATTTTTTCCACATCCTTCTTGTAGTGTGGGGCCCAAAACTGGACACATTACTCCAGATGAGACCTCACCAACAGGGCCGGTTCTAGCCATTTCGCTGCCCAAGCACAATGGCATGCCACGGGGGGCACTCTGCCGCTCTCTGGTCCTGCGGCTCCTGTGGATCTCCCACAGACGTGGCTGCAGAGGGTCTGCTGGTCCCACGGCTCTTGTGGACCTCCCGCAGGTGTGCCTGCGGGTGCTCCACCGGAGCCGCGGGACCAGCGGACCCTCCGCACGGACGCCTGTGGGAGGTCCACCAGAGCCGCCTGCCACCCTCCCGGCAACCGGCAGAGCGCCCCCTGCGGCATGCCACCCCAAGCACACGCTTGGCATGCTGGGGCCTGGAGCCGGCCCTGCTCACCAATGTCGAACAGAGGGGAATGATCACAGCCCTTGATCTGCTGGCAGTGCCCCTACTTATACAGCCCAAAATGCCATTAGCCTTCTTGGCAACAAGGGCACACTGCTGACTCATATCCAGCTTCTTGTCCACTGTAACCCCTAGGTCCTTTTTTGCAGAACTGCTGCCTAGCCATTCGGTCCCTGGTCTGTAGCAGTGCATGGGATTCTTCAGTCCTTAGTGCAGGACTCTGCACTTGTCCTTGTTGAACCTCATCATATTTCTTTTGGCCCAATCCTCTAATTTGTCTAGGTCCCTCTGTATCCTATCCCTACCCTCCAGCGTATCTACCACTCCTCTCAGTTTAGTGTCATCTGCAAAATTGCTGAGGGTGTCTCTGCAAACTTGCTGAGGGTGCAGTCCATGCCATCCTCCAGATCACTAATGAAGATATTGAACATTAATCCTTGACTTTCTTCTTGTTCCCTCTCTAGTCATGCTCGGTTTTGAAGTGTGACAGCATTTTGTTTTGATCATTGATCCCCAGGGGAGCTGATAGGGCTGAAAATATAAGCCTTGAGTGTTTGTCTATTGTCATTCCTGAGGTGGTTTCCCATCATCATCAGCATTGCTGTGTGAACTGAGTTTGAACTGGGAAAAGTCCAGCAGGTCAGGTTGGTTATACCCAGTGAAGTTTGGATAAAGAAAAATGGGGAAGATTATTGACATCCCGTGATTATTTCCTGAGAGTCAAACTGATTAAGGCCCATTTCAGAGTGCTTTGGAGAGTGCCTAGATCCAGTTCGTGGCCAGCTTTGTGTGTAGTTTCAGTGACCACTTTGGAAAATTATCTTGCTTCTTTGGTGAATATAAGGGTTTGAACCAGGTTTTTTGTGCTGTTGTCTATGTGGGTATTTAAAACCACGATTAATCTATTTTGATTCATAGATGTGTGGTTTCAAATTGTTTTATTCTCTTCTACACCTGAGATTGGATTAATGCAGTGTGGCTTCGCATCCTCATTTCTTGACTCTGATTTCTGGTTGAAATGCGCATTTGGTAGGAATTAGCTGTTTCACCAAAATCCTGGCAGTGCTTTCCAGCCACTTCTCCTTGCTGCAGGAAAGTCTGGAGCCTCATATCCATTATTAGGTCATGCCTGGTGATGGCCGAAATGGGGACATAACAACAGAATGAACTAGTGCCATGTTACGTATTTGTAAAACGAGTGAGGAAAAGAGAAATTCAGCACTCTTTTTACTCCTCTTGCTAAATACAGCCAATAAATGTGATATCTCAGAGATGATGGAGGGGAAGGGCAGAATTTTCACATAACATAACATAAGAATGGCCATACTAGGTCAGACCAAAGGTCCATCCAGCCCAGTATCCTGTCTACAGACAGTGACCAACACCAGGTGTCCCAGAGGGAGTGAACCTAACAGATAATGATCAAGTGATCTCTCTCCTGCCATCCATCTCCACCCTCTGACAAACAGAGGCTAGGGACACCATTTCTTACCCATACTGGTTAATAGCCATTAATGGACTTAACCTACAGGAATTCATCTAGCTCTCTTTTAAACCCTGTTACTGCCCTAGCCTTCACAACGTCCTCAGGCAAGGAGTTCAACATACACTCATAAACAGGCTTTAATAAAACAGCACAAATACTGTTATTCGTGAAAATATACTCCTTGATTTATTCTTTCTTACTTTTAAAAGATCAGCGGTCACTAAAGTGGGCAAAGACATTTTGCAAAGTATTATTTATGTAATAACTTTTAGCTTTATTGAAAACAAATTAATATAAATCAAGAAAAAATATAAAAATGAACACTCTCCTTAAAAATAATTGCAGCTTCCAGTATTTCGCAGTTGATGCTCTGAGCGCCGCCGTTCGCGCTTTTAAGGAGACAAATGAAAATCCAGTTCAAGCAACTCTTTCGTCTTATACACACTGCAGAAGCAGAGATGGATCAACCACACATAAGTGTTTGGTTATGAAAAGGGAATATGGGGACTGTATTTTGCCTTTGAACTATTTTTACATTTTTCCAAACTTTTTGTGAGGTATGCATTAAATAATAAACATAATCTCGATTACTACAGTATTTGCCTAAACAGAAGTCAGAGGCATCTTCACTCCTATGGCAGACAAAATGTCTGGAATTGCAAAGGGCTAGTTCTGCTTTATTTTCTTATTATTACAATTCTGGAGACAGTTTCTGGGAAGATTCATTATTAGATTATTGAAAAAATTCAGAAAGACTCTTTCGTGGGAATTTAACCTCAGTTGCTTAAAATTAGATTACATGATATACAGAAATAAACTCATATGAGAGTAGAAAGAACATTGGCTAATCACAAAACATTTAAAATTACTAATGTTACAAGACGTAACTGTATGTGCATAGGTCTAAAATGTTCATTTTTAATTTAATTTAATAACAAAATACACTCTAAATCGTCATTAGTACAAAATATACACATGCGAGAGACTAATCTGATTAATTAAATGTTCTTCGTTAGATTTCTTCAAACTTTTCTCAGACTTGTTTGAATCCGTTTGATCATTTTCTTGGGGTTTTTTTAGGGAATTGTTTGAGGTACTTGCCTCGGCCAAACTAAACTGAACCATTTTAAATTAGCCAGTTACAGACTCATCAGGATCATAATTAGTGTGAAGAAAAGCTCTGACTCCCTCTATACCATTCACTGGGACATGGGAACTCCACTAAAAGTTACACTGGAGGTTAAATTAAAAAGTGTATTTATTGATTAACAAACTCTTCATTTGTCCTTTCTTTAATTTCTTGGTGACACCTCTCCCATTATCTAATTTATTCCAGTTAATTTATTAATCTGTAGGCACATTTTAAGAAGTGAAGTATTTCTACTACTTCAAAATGTTACTGTCAAACTTTGTGAAGTATGATAAATGACAGTATTTAAAGAATAATAATGCCAAATATAACACTAAAGTGCATTTGTAAGATCTATATTCAAAAGATGGTAATGGAAGTAATACTTTTACAAATGTATGTAATTATAATGAAGCAACTTTTCATTCTAAAACACAGTGGTGTTTCAACTGTATTGAAAAATCTGTATTCCCTCAGAATATGGGCTCATATGTGACATGACATTACAGAGACAAATTCATTCATCGATGCAATTTATTTTAGCTCAAGAGTTCTAGGAGATTAATTAAATTGTCATTGGTATGGCCTAGTAAATAGAACACTGAGGTTTACTCTCAGATCTGCCCTTGGCCATCTGGGTGACCTTGGGCAAATAGCTTCATCTCTGTGTGCCTCAATTTCCTCATCTGTAAAGTGGGAATAATTACACTAAACCCATCTGTAAAGTCCTTTGAAATCTACTTATTAAAAGCCCTATATAAGAGCTAGGAATTAAGACTATTTTAATATTGTGTCTGTTGTTGTTTTTTTGATGTGTAGTATCCCAACAATCTCATGCTTCAACATATGTCCATATTAGTCTATGTAATTTATGGAAGAAATCCTCATTTCTTATTTCTGGCTATTAATATATGAACTTATATAGGCATTCTATTGTTGGAAGTGTTTTTAAGACAAAATTCAAATTAAAGGATTTATACTTCACATTTTAATAGATATCATGTAGAGAGTAATTTTATTAAGAAGTGACATATATGTCAACAAAAAGCATTATGTATATCATATTTCATTACACACGTTCCCCTCTCACACTGAGATTTGTTGTCTTTCTGAAAGATATATTTTGATTCAGTCATAATCAGACTGAAGCGTGTTCCATTATATTGTAGAGAATAATATATATATGCATAGCAATTCATATAGCATAATATAACAATACGTTTAGTTACATATCTAGCGCTTTAAAATGACTGAACAATTGAAATGGCAGTATTAAAAAATAAAACAAACCGTTCACAATGGAGTATTCTGCAGTCATTGATATAGACTCTGAGTGTCGCTGTTCGCTAACTATGCACAGACAGACTAATACGAGATCGAGCAAACCCATTTAACAGCAAAGGCAGACAAGCCGCAGGATTCAAGGTCTGAATAGAAACAGAGGACCTTGCTCATTGAATCTAGACCTTACATAGGATGCCGTAATGAAGATTTAGTCCGAGACAACAACATACAAATTCCTGATTGCTAATCACTGCAGACATCGGTAAGAGAACTGGAAGGCCGCTCTTCATCCCCCTTGAAATGGCGGACACACAAAGCAGACAGGATTGCAAAAGGCGAGCCTTGTTTTGCTGTATCTTGGTCACCGTTTGGGAGAAAGTTTCGGGACAGATTCGCTATTCGATTCCTGAGGAAATGGAGATAGGATCCTTCGTAGGGAACATCGTAAAGGACCTGGGACTGGATCTAAAGGAGCTCTCAGACCGCGGAGTCAGCCTTGTTGCCAGAGGTAGGACACAATATTTTGGTTTGAATTTGAAAAACGGCCATTTATTTGTCAACGAAAGGATGGACAGAGAGCAGATCTGTGGTCATATTGCAAAATGTGTGTTAAATGTTGAGGTTCTTGCGGAAAACCCAGTGAAGCTTTACAGAGGCGAAGTGGAAATAAAGGATATAAATGATAACTCGCCCAGTTTCCCAGAAAATGAAAGCGTGTTAGAAATCAGTGAGAATACTGTAAGAGGCACACGTTTCCCATTAGAAAAAGCTCATGACCCTGATGTAGGACTAAATTCTTTACAAAATTACAAATGTAGCCAAGACAGCTATTTTATCCTGAATGTAGAAACCGGAGATGACGGTGTAAAATACCCGGAATTAATATTGGAGACATCTTTGGATCGAGAACATCAAGCAGTTCACAATTTGATCCTCACCGCCACTGACGGCGGGGATCCTGTAAAATCAGGATCATCAGTAATCCGTATTGTAGTTTTGGATGGAAATGACAATGCCCCAGAATTTACGCAATCGGTATATAAAGTGAGTGTAAGGGAAGACATTCCTGTAGGTAGTGTGGTGCTCACGGTAACAGCTTCGGACAGGGATGAAGGCATAAATGCACAGATCAAGTATTCATTTCTCAAAATCTCAGAAAGATTTGACAAAAAATTTAAATTGGATTCTGAAACTGGAGACATCCAAGTAACAGCAAAGCTTGATTTTGAAGAGCTCGCATTTTATGAACTCGACATACAAGCGAGGGACGAAGGCGGGCTATCAGCCCACAGCAAAGTTCTGATAGAGATTGCTGACGTTAATAATCATATCCCTGAGATCACTATCACATCTTCTTTCAGTCCCATTGCCGAAGATTCCCTCATAGGTGCAGTAATTGCTATTCTTAATGTGCATGATCGAGATTCTGGGGAGAATGGTGAGGTCACGTGTTCTATAATTCCAGAAAGCCTCCCATTCAAATTAGAGAGGTCATTTGATAATTTTTACACTGTGGTGACTGATAGAGCTTTGGACAGGGAGCAAGTCTCCGAATACAATATCACTGTTATAGCCACAGACCAAGGGATTCCTCCTCTTAGCTCAAACAAAACTTTCTTTGTAGAAGTTTTGGATAAAAATGACAACCGGCCTGTCTTCGATCAAAAACATTACACGGTTTATATCCCAGAAAATAGCACCCCAGGTGTTTCTGTATTTCATATGAAGGCAAATGATGTGGACTGGAAGGAGAACGCCAGAGTCACTTACTCCATTATTGAAGGAGACAGAAGCGAAGTTCCTTTGTCCTCCTACATCTCCATTAACTCCGAGACTGGGGCTCTCTACGCTCTGCGCTCCTTCGATTACGAACAGTTCCGGGAGATTCGGTTCCAAGTGCAGGCTCAGGATGGGGGTTCCCCACCTCTCAGCAGTAATGTCTCTGTCACTCTCTTTCTACTGGATCAGAATGACAACAGCCCGCACATCTTACACCCCTCCTTTCCCACCGATGGCTCCACGGGAGTGGAGTTGGCCCCTCGCTCCTCCGAGCCGGGTTACCTGGTCACTAAGGTGGTGGCGGTGGATGCAGACTCCGGGCAGAACGCCTGGCTCTCCTACCAGCTGCTGAAGGCTACAGAGCCGGGGCTCTTCTCTGTGGGACTCCACAGCGGCGAGATCAGGACGGCGCGCTACTTTCTCGACAAAGATGCGCTCAAGCAAAGTCTGGTGGTTTTAGTGAAGGACAACGGGCAGCCCCCTCTCTCTGCCACGGCCACTGTCACGGTGGTGGTGGCTGACAGCATCCCCGAAATCCTCTCCGATTTAAGCAGCCTCTCAGCTCCTGTAGACCCCCAGTCCAGCCTCACCTTGTATTTGGTGATCGCTGTGGCTTCCGTTTCCTGCTTGTTCTTTACCTTTCTCATAGTGTTAGTGGCCCTGAGGCTCCGCCGGTGGAGAAACTCGCAGCTGTTTGACTCCTCGAGTGTGACTTTCAGTGGAGTTCCCGTCTCGCAGTTTGTGGGGCTCGATGGAGTCAGAGCTTTTCTTCACACTTCTGCTCAGGAGCCTGTCCCATTTAAGAACAGTGGGTTAAAGGAATTCTGCTTTCAAGAGGGAAGTGTTTCAGACACTCTTACGGGTATTAATCCTGCCGTCAACAAGGAGATTGAACCGTTTGATGAAGAAACAAGTACCAGAAATGCTCTCGACATCTTCTTGGAGGTGAGTGTACTCGGCTGAATTAAATATTTCTTTGATATCTGAGTAAAACGCTTCAATTAATATTTTCCCATTATATATGATAGTCTTTTTATTTAATCGTATTTGTAGTGATATTTTAAAAGGAAGAAAGAGCGTTTTATTGAGTTCACATGTTAAAAATACATTTATGAAAACAAATATTTCAAATCAAATTCTGTTTACAGAAACTGTCGCTTAATATTTAAAAATGGAGGCGGGTTGGATTGATTGCCTCTCGGAGAAAAATTGATAAAACAATTAGTGGCCATTTCTTCCATGTGATATATTTTCTGTTAAAGAGTTCAGAATTTCCATTCTTAATTTCTCCACAAATACCTCACATACACATTCTTTGATTTCTATATTATTATATCCTAGCTGTGTTGTTAAACGGCCAATCACAGTAGCCTTATCACTAAATTAGTCGATATCAAAAATTCAAGAAATTGATGCCTAAAGTTGGGATTGTCTATCTGTAGGAAATGCCTAAACTCGTGCCCATTTGTTGTTTAGAATCAGGTTACTTGTGAAGATATGTAAATTTGTATATAAGAGACAAACTGTGGGCATCCATTTTAAAATCCTTGCCCACGACAATTAAACACCATCTGGGGATTTCTTTCCTCATAAGTTCTTCATCTCTAGAACTTAAACCCTAAACCTATTCCCGATAAGCAGTTTCTAATTAGAAGGAAGACCTGTGAAGAGTTTAAGGATCTCTCTAAATCTTTACTTTGATAATGAAAAATCGTCAGTGATCCCTGCAGAAGTTATCTGCTTTTCAGAAATGAAATGTACCTGAATAATTTACACGGACAGCCCTCAATAAAATGAATGGCCCTTATTACCGTTACAATCTGTAATGAAAAGGTTATTCTAGTATATTATAAATCTAATTTACATTAGCCATTGCTATAGGTTTGCAATCATAAATTCTTATTCCCCAAATAGCCTAGATATAATAGGTACCCCACAACTAATGTCACTTTAGCAAGTCACATTTTGAAAACAGACTGCCTTATAAATATGATGGCATTGTTCCCTATTTGATGTCTAGCTAGACTAGAGTAAAAATCTTTTATGAGATTACTAATTTAGTTGATAAAAGTAACTGTGTTGACCTAGTATATTTAGATTAATGTCAGGCATTTAACTTAATACCACTTGATATTCATATTGAAATCGAATACTATAAAATAAATAAGTTACATTTTAACTTGAGTATAAACTATTTCAGACATGAAAATCTATTTGCTATGTCAAGATAATCAGATGATGGTGTTCCTAATGAGACTCAGCAAAGTTGAAATCAAAGCCCAATTTTATTCAGTACTACTATCTATGATTTGGAAGAAACTACAATTATTAACATTTGCAGATGCCATAAATATCGATGGGGTAGTTAATTACAGAGGTCGAATCAACCATGCAGAGAGGTCTGTAGGCTGGGAGCAGTAAAAACATACATTTTAATATAGTCAAATACAAGGTCATGCATTTAGGAGCCATACATTCAGGATGGGAGGCTGTACCTGGGAAAGTAGTTACTCTGGAAAGGACATAGGGGCCGTAGAGTAGATAATTCACTGAATATGAACTCCCAGTGCAGTGTTATGGCTTTATTCTTTCAACCTGATTATTCGATGTATTAAAGGGCAATGTAAAGTAGAAGTAATGGAGTCACAGAGCCACCAGTTTTAGTGACAGAAGGGACCACTAGATCATCTAGTCTGATCTCCTGTATATCACAGGCCTCTAACACCCCCCAGCACCAGCACCCTAAACCCAATAAACAAAATGAAACCAAAGTATTACAGCACACAGGAAACTAGTCTATTATGTACCACAGGCAGAGAACAGGAGGGACTAAGATGCACTGTACTCAGGCTCCCTGAAATGGCAGGGAAATGATTAAGTGAGAAATACCCAGATAATCCTGGCAAGTGACCAGCACCCACACACTTGCAGAGGAAGGCAAAAAATCTCCAAGGTCATTGCCTATCTGATCTGGGGGATAATTTCTTCCTGATGCCACATATGACATCAGAGAATCATAGAATGTAGGACTGGAAGGGACCTTGAAAGGTCATCTGGTCCAGTCCCCAGCACTCATGGCAAGGTTAAGTATTATCTAAAGTATCCATGACAGGTGTTTGTCTAAGCCTACTCTTAAAAATCTCCAATGATGGAGATTCCACAACCTCCCTAGGCAATTTATTTCAGTGCTTAACCACACTGACAGTTAGGAAGTTTTTTCTAATGTCCAACCTAAACTGCCCTTGCTGCAATTTAAGCCCCTTGCTTCTTGTCCTATTCTCAGATGTTAAGAATTTTCTCCCTCCTCCTTGCAACAGCCTTTTATGTACTTGGAAACTGGTGTTATGTCCCTTCTCAGTCTTCTCTTCTCCAGACTAAACGAATCAAATTTTTTCAATCTTCCTTCATAGGTCATGTTTCCTAGACCTTTAATCATTTTTGTTGTTCTTCTCTGGGTGTTCTCCAATTTGTCCACATCTTTCCTGAAATGTGGCACCCAGAACTGGACATAATACTCCAGTTGAGGCCTAATCAGCGCAGGGTATATTGGAAGAATTACTTCTCGTGTCTTGCTTACAGCACTCTTGCTAATACTTTCCAGAATGATGTTGCTTTTTTTGCAATAGTGTTACACTGTTGACTCATATTTAGCTTCCTATCCACTATGACTCCCAGTACTCTTCTGCAGTACTCTTTCCTAGGCGCTTATTTTCCATTTTGTATGTGTGCAGTTAGACGCTGAACATATGAGCAAGAACCAGCCAGCCAAGCAGCTGAGAGAGGGAATGTTTGGTTCCAACTCAGAGTCCTGGCCCTCCCCACCCGGTGTACCATCTCCAGGCATGTCTATCCCTCCCTTCATCAAAGGAAGGACATTTTAAAAAAAAACCTCCCAGAATACCTATGTGGGGAATCTCTTTCTGACTCCCTGCTAGTGGCTGGCTGAAAGCCTGAAGCATGAGCTTCAGGAACATAAGAAATAAACTGGAATTGAGCCCCAAGACTGTTAAGCCCTGACCTCTAACTCCCTAACCTCAATCACAAGCAATCCCATCAGACAACTGCACTCATTAATTTGTCCAGCTCTGTCTCTTAAAACTAATTAAATTATTTGCCCCCAAAACTCCTATAAGGAGACTGTTCCAGAACCTCTCCCCTCTCATGGTTGGAAACCTTCTTCCAGTTTCTAGCCTGAATTTGTTCATGGCCAGTTTTTATCCATTTGTTCCTGTCCCAACATTGTGCTTTAGCTTCATAAGAACTTAAGAATATCCATACTGGGTCAGACTCAGACCAATGTTCCATCTAGCCCAGTATCCTGTCTTCCAACAGTGGCCAGTGCTGGGTGCCCTGAAGGAATGAACAGAACAGGTAATCATCAAGTGATCCATTCCCTGTCGCCCATTCTAAAGCTCTCTAACCTTTCTGTCATTTCTCCAGGCCACATGTATTTATAAAGAGAGCAATCATATCCCCTTTCAGACTTATTTTGCTAGACTAAACTAGCCAAGAGCTTCCAGACTTCTATCATAAGCCCCTCCCCCATTCCCATAAACATCCTTGTAGCTCTTCTCTACACATGTTCCAGTTTAAATTCAGCTATCTAGAACCTGGGTGACCAGAATTGTACATGGAATTTTATATGAGGTCTTTCCAGTGCCTTGTACAAAGGATAATACTTCTCTACCTATGGGATACAATGGACAAGAAGATGGATATGAATCAACAGTGTGCCCTTGTTGCCAAGAAGGCTAATGACATTTTGGGCTGTACAAGTAAGGGCATTGCCAGCAGATAGAGGGACATGATCATTCCCCTCTATTTGGCACTCGTGGGGCCTCATCTGGAGTACTGTGTCCAGTTTTGGGCTCCACACTACAAGAAGGATGTGGAAAAATTGGAAAGAGTCTGGCAGAGGGCAACAAAAATGATTAGGGGGCTGGAGCACATGACTTATGAGGAGAGGCTGAGGGAACTGGGATTGTTTAGTTTGCAGAAGAGAAGAATGAGGGGGGATTTTATAGCTGCTTTCAGCTACCTGAAAGGGAGTTCCAAAGAGGATGGATCTAGACTGTTCTCAGTGGCGGTAGATGACAGAACAAGGAGTAATGGTCTCAAGTTGCAGTGGGGGAGGTTTAGGTTGGATATTTGGAAAAACTTTTTCACTAAGAGGGTGGTGAAGCACTGGAATGGGTTACCTAGGGAGGTGGTGGAATCTCCTTCCATAGAGGTTTTTAAGATCAGGCTTGACAAAGCTGTGGCTGGGATGATTTAGCTGGGGATTGGTCCTGATTTGAGCAGGGGGTTGGATTAAATGACCTCCTGAGGTCCCTTCCAATGTTCCCTCTAATTTTTGACCGACCGTGTGTGCAAAAAAATTCTTCTGTACAAATTTTTGTATTTCTGTGCAAATTTTTGTGCACGTGGTGTTTCACCATGTGCATGATGTTTAGGATCTGTGTGCATCTGCACAGGCACACAGCATAGAGGGAACAGTACTTCCATCCCTGATATTCTATGATTCTATATTATCTCTGTATATGGCACTGGTGATATCAGTCATGGAATAGTGAGTGTAGTTTTGTGTAATCAAATTAAAATGGATGTTGAAGAGAAACTCTGGAGCACTTCAAGAAAGACCTACAAGAGTTTCCTGAAGTAGAAAACATGAGAGACTTAAGGAGATCAGTCTATTCATGTAATAGAAGAGAAGGTTAGTAAGCAACCTGGTCAAGATCTTAAAGTACCTATATAGGGAGAAGATATATAATACTAGATGGTTCTTTTAGGTAGCAGACAGAGTCTTAACAAGACCCAGTGTCTGGAAGTTGAAGTTAGACACATTCAAACTGGAAATAAGGTGCACATTTTAAATAGTGAGTGTAATTAACTATTAGAAAGTTTACCAAAGTCATAGATTATCTATCATTTGGCATCTTTAAATAGAAATGGGATATTTTTCTAAAATATTTGCTCTAGTTCAACCAGAAATTATTGGGAGTTGTTCAGGAATTAATGGTTGAAATTCTGGAGGTCAGAGTATGTGACCCTCTGATTTTATAGTCTATGAATTTATGAAAATGTCTAACTAAGGAAGAGTATGCATGGATCCTTTAGTTAGAATCTATGTTTCTTTTCTTCATGGTTGTACGTTTGTGTTTCTGTTTGCTTTGTTTTTGTTCAGATAGTGATTCCTCAGAATTTTAGAATGCCTGCTGATTTTTTAAACGACCCAAGACAATTACATATTTAAAAAGTCTTAAATAGAATAACATATGTTATTGAAATTGTTCAGCCAAAACAGTATGAGCGCTGTGAGCAAACGCTTTTCCTGCATTCCTTTGAAAAAGTACATACAGTGTTTTCCCAGATCATTTTGAGCAATTGTCTACATCTGGAGAAAAGTAAAGAAAGAAAGAAAGAAAGAAAGAAAGAAAGAAAGAAAGAAAGAAAGAAAGAAATCTGTTCCACATTTGCCCGCTCTTTGAGTGTTTTATTTATTTATGAGATAGCGTACCAAAATATGGAGAGATAAAGCTAAGGTGCTACATTGACCTTTTCTTATATTCAGAATGTTATATTCAAAACGTACATTTTTTAATACTCCAGAGTTTTCATCTTGAATTTTTTCACTTGTCTGGTGTATGCTTTGGGGATAGAGGCATCAGAAGGCTCCACATTCATTTTTCTACATTTAGTGAAACAAAAAAATGCGACATTAAAACTCTGAATGTGACAAAAGACCAGCGTGATAAATATATTTACAATCTCATAGTTAAAGTGAAATGTCACTCGCAGATTAAACCAATTTATAATTTTGTTTCAGAATGTGTTGTAGATTAATTAGAGAGGAATATGACAATGCAAAAACAATAACGTTATCTAATAACGTTCCGGGAGGAATCAACCACTTCAAGTTTATTGTTGATTTTCATTAAAATTCCCTATTTTCCCTCTCTTTTATATCTTGTAATAATCATCTCAGTTATTAAAAATACTAGGAAGCTTCTATTTTTCTCAGTGCACTGAGTGCCTCGGGTACTCCTTGGGTTTTCTTGAATTTGCTGTGATATTTTCCAATTTTTTTCAGATAACTTTTGGCCAATCTGAAAGCTTCCTCAGCTCCTTCTCTTGGAAAATATGAAAGTCTTTATCCCTTTTCCGAAGAAGTGAAGTATTTTAAGGATAAATCTAGAATTTGATATGGATTTTATATTACGAAGGCAGAACAAATTTTGTTAAAAAGTAAACGTAAGCCAGTATACTGCAGTTTATGATTGAAAATGTGAGAGTCGCTGTTTACCACTGTGGATAAGAAGTTCTGGAGCAGAATCGGCAGATTTTCTTGGCAATTTACATAGCACCAAACAATTCCTCTGAATGACTTAGGTATAAAAGAGATCTCTTGCGCTTGCAATTTATTTCCGACTCCAGGCACAGTATTTCTCAGTTTAAATAACTCTTATTCTTGCTTATGATATCACTGTGTAAGAGTCTTGAATAAGAATCGGAGATAATTCCTCAGATATATGAGCATTTAATCCCATTATGGAGGATGGGGATTTATATGCGATGAGATGCTATATAGAGAATAAATGCAAGGTAAAATATATTACTTTTTAATGTATAGATTGAGAATGGAAAGTCTGAGCTCGAGTTTTGCTTTGGTATTTTGTGTGCTCTTTTGAAAAACATTTTTTCAACCAGGAGCGGATTTAGCGATACAAGCACAAAGTTAAAATAAACTGTAAAGTGCTCCTATTAACCGGAAGATGTTAGTTAAAAGTTAGCGACGGGTTCTAACTACAGTTCTTCACCCTGGAAATATTATCTGTAGAAAAGGTTTTTTTTATAAGAAGCGTGCTGATTGCATAGTGAGAAGCTCATGCAGATGGATATAAATTAAAGGCGGTTAGTGAGATTTCTCATCTAAACGTTCATGTCCAGATGTGGAAGCTTTGTATAATTAGATATTTAGGTACTTTCAGAGATACGCGCGGAGTCATCTGGAGTGGTGGTGGCACACACGAAGGAAAATTAGTGAAAAATGAAACCAGTTTCGCTTTTCATATATTTTAAGATTCATTTGATATGACTGTTTAAAGGCTTGCTCTACAATAGGAAAATTACGTGCATAGCTATGCAGATATAATTGTAATATAGTATTATATAAGTATATATAATTTTTGATTGTTAATTATAACGTTATAATTTATAACAGCATAGCTATGACGGTAAAATCGTTTTATGGACACACTTATCCTGGAACAACAACAACAATCATAAATAATAAATACATTAATAATGAGATTGTAGCCATATAGAAAAGAGATTTAAAATTGAAAGTGACTGCAGAAGGATTGAAAATAAAATCCAGGTCTGAACTAAATATTTTGAAGAAAAACCTTAATGAATATAAGAATGGTGACAAATCACGAGTAGAAATAATTGTCCATTCTCACTGATAAGGAAGACTCTGATGTTGATTTTTAAGAACAGGAAGAAATGTGGGGGGTTATATCAACTGCCTTGACCGGAGGAGTGTTCCCGTTATATATAAGTCAAATTCACACTTGGGATCGTGTTGAGTGCTCAGTATTGCTGTACGTACAGGTATCAACAATGGACGGGTCAGGGGGAGGGATTGCTTGTTTGCATGTGGCAAGAAGTTTGAAGGGTTTTTTTTTTTTCATTTGACGATCTCACCAGAGTTAGATATACTTTTATCAGCTCCACATTTCATTATTTCAATGCACTGTGTCCATGGGACTACCTTTGAGGACCACGGGGACACTTCATTGAGTGCAAAATGCGGATATACATATATTTCCTGACACTTCTGGTAAGGAACAGATTGCAGATGTGCTCATTACTCTGCACTGGAATAGAGGTGGTTTCTAGATGAAGTTTAAAGTATTGGTTTTGGCCTATAAAAGCTATGAGTTACTTTGAGTGTGGTTATTTCCCCTGGTATGCTGCTGTGACGATTGGGATCAGTGGAGTCACTTCAGCTAAAGTTTAACAGGATAGTTTGTATAATAAATTAAAACAAGAGGGACAAATCTGAAGGCATTTTGAAGGGTTCTGTATTCTGAACCTTATTCTTCTTCTTAGTTTGACAGAGCCTGGATTTATAAGAAGTTGCATGACCTGTCTATGTTGTTAGGGTTCCCCTAGGAAGGTAGTTCGAATAGACACCTGAATGAGATGAAGGACGAGAGTGTTAGTGTGGTGAACTGGAAGGGTCTAATTTTGGTTATTGAACCACAAGAACTCTCTTGTATGAGCTTTTAAAAGATGTCTGTAAATGCCTAGAGTTTAGACAAGTTCTTTTGGATAAATATAAATAAATAAGGCCAAATCCTGAAGTCTTCACTCTAACAAAATTCCTAATGACTCCAAGTGACACTTTCCATTGGAAAAGATCTGCAAACTCAGGAATTAATTATTCGCTAGAGACTATATATTTATATGTTCGTGGTACTATACTTTAATGTCGTTTTCTCTTTTGGGCACTATACGGAGAGTTGTAAAATTAGCTTTATATTTCCCTCTGAAATATAAACAAGAAAAGTTGTTTACTTACATCTTATGAGCCACAGCCACTAAACGTCTGATGAATGTGTTAATTTTTGCTGAGACTCCAATGCAGTTTTACAGAGCGGAAGAGGAAATTCTGGATATAAATGATAATGCTCCCAGGTTCCCCAAATAAAAAAAAACTATGTTAAAAATAAGTGAGATGATAGCACCCGGAGTGCTGTTCCCGCTAGATGACGCGTAGGATCCTTATGTGGGGATTAAGCTTTCTCCAGAGCTTTGATCTCAGTGACAATAAACGCTTCATACTGGATGTGCAGACTGTCTGAGACTCGATATGCAGAACTCGTGTTGGAGAAAGCTCTGAACCAGAAGGACCAGATTGTTCATTATTTAGCCCTCACAGCCACTGACCGTGGGGATCTGGTCACAGGATTTACATAGATAAATCCATGTCAAATGACGAGAAGCCAACTTTTAGTCAACCTGAATATAAAAAGGCAGAGATGCTTAATGACTTCTTTGTTTTGGTTTTCACTAAGAAGGTTGGTGGTGATTGGATGTCTAATATAGTGAATACCAGTGAAAATGAGGTAGGATCAGAAGAGGCTAAAATAGGGAAAGAACAAGTTAAAAATTACTTGGACAAATTTGATGTCTTCAAGTTACCAGGGCTGGATGAAATACATCCTAGAATACTCAAGGAGCTGACTGAGGAGATATCTGAGCCATTAGCAATTATCTTTGAGAAGTCATGGAAGATGGGAGAGATTCCAGAAGACTGGAAAATGGCAAATATAGTGCCCATCTATAAAGAGGGAAATAAGGACAACCCAGGAAATTACAGACCAGTCAGCTTAACTTCTGTACCCAGAAAGATAATGGAGCAAATAATTAAGCAATCAATTTGCAAACATCTAGAAGATAATATGGTGATAAGTAACAATCAGCCTGGATTTGTCAAAAACAAATCATGTCAAATCAACCTGATAGCTTTCTTTGACAGAGTAACAAGCCTTGTGGATGGGGGGAAGCAGGAGACATGGTATATGTTGACTTTAGTAAAGTTTTTAATACTGTCTTGCATGACTATCTCATAAACAAACTAGGGAAATGAAACCTAGATGGAGTTACTATAAGGTGGGTGCAAAACTGGTTGGAAAACCATTCCTAGAGAGTAATTATCAGTGGTTCACAGTCATGCTGGAAGGACATAATGAGTGGGGTCCTGCAGGGATCGGTTCTGTGTCTAGCTCTGTTCAATATCTTCATCGATGATTTAGATAATGGCATAGAGAGTACATTTATAAAGTTTGCAGCCAATACCAAGTTGGGAAGAGTTGCAAGTGCTTTGAAGGATAGGATTAAAATTCAAAATGACCTGGACAAACTGGAGAAATAGTCTGAAGTATATGGGATGAAATTCAATAAGGACAAATGCAAAGTACTTCATTTAGGAAGGAACAATCAGTTGCACACATACAAAATGGGAAATGACTGCCTAGGAAGGAGTACTGCGGAAAGGGATCTGAGGGTCATAGTGGACCAGAAGCTAAATATGAGTCAACAGTGTAGTGCTGTTGCAAAAAAACCAAACATCATTTTGGGATCTATTAGCAGGAGTGCTGTAAGCAAGATATGAGAAGTAATCCTTCTGCTCTACTCTGCTCTGATTAGGCCTCAAGTGGAGTATTATGTCCAGTTCTGGGTGCCACATTTCAGGAAGGATGTGAACAAATTGGAGAGAGTCCAGAGAAGAGCGACAAAAATGATTAAAGATCTAGAAAGCATGACCTATGAGGGAAGATTGAAAAAATTGGGTTTGCTTAGTCTGGAAAAGAGAAGACTGAGAGGGTACATGATACCATTTTTCAAGTATGAATCAGAGAATCATAGAACATCAGGGTTGGAAAGGACCTCAGAAGGTCATCTAGTCCAACCCCCTGCTCAAAGCAGGACCAATCCCCAACTAAATCATCCCAGCCAGAGCTTCGTCAAGCCTGACCTTAAAAACCTGTAAGGAAGGTGTCATAAACATACAGCTAAGGGTAGCATAAAATCCCTCCTTTACCTGTAAGGGGTTAAGAAGCTCAAATAACCTGGTTGGCACCTGACCAAAAGGACCAATAAGGGAAGAAGATACTTTCAAATCTGTGGAGGGAGGTTTTGTTTGCACTCTCATTGTTGTTCTCTCCAGGACAGAGAGGGACCAGGGCAGGAAAAAAACATCTCCTAAAACCCTGCCTGAAATAAGCATCCAAGATTACAAAAATTATAAGTAATAGCAAGGAAATGCATTTGCTTATCTTTTGTTTTAGCTTGTAAATTTTCCCTATGCTAAGAGGGAGGTTTATTCCTGTTTTTTATAACTTTGAAGTTTTGCCTAAAGGGGAATCCCCTGTGTTTTAAATCTTATTACCCTGTAAAAGTACCTTCCATTCTGATTTTACAGAGGTGCTTCTTTTACCATTTTTTATAATAAAGTTCTGCTTTTAAGATCCTGATTGGTTTTTAGTGTCCTAAAAACCCAAGGGTCTCGTTTGTGCTCACCTTGTTTACCTATTTGGTTGGTATATTATTCTCAAGCCTCCCCAGGAAAGAGGGTGAAGGGAATTGGGGGGTATTTTGGGGACACAGGAACTCCAAGTGGTCCTTTTTCTGAATTTTTGTCTAATTCACTTGGTGGTGGCAGTGATACCGTCCAAGGACAAGGAAGAATTTGTGCCTTGGGGAAGTTTTTAACCTAAGCTGGTAGAAATAAGATTAGGAGGTCTTTCATGCAGGTCCCCACATCTGTACCCCAGAGTTCAGAGTGGGGAGGGAACCTTGACAGAAGGAGATTCCACCATCTCCCTAGGGAACCCCTTCCAATGCTTCACCATCCTCCTAGTGAAAAAGTTTGTCCTAATATTCAACCTAAATCTCCCCCATAAAAGAACACCCGAGCCAGGCAGGAGTCAAATCTACAATCTTCTGATTGTACAATCTTATGTAAAAGGTTGTTACAATGAGGAGGAAGAAATGTTGTTTTTCTTAATCTCTGAGGATAGAACAAGAAGCAATGGGCTTAAATTGCAGCAGGTAGGCTTAGGTTGGTGTGATTGGTCTTCTGCCTCTCACTGGTAGATAAGGGGTTAAAACCACCCTGGGGAGGCTATGAAGGAGGCAGCCAATGAGGAAAAGTCTTATAGTGCCAACCAATCAGGAGAAGTTTTATTGGAACAGCCAAACATGGGCAGGCTGACCCATATAAGAAGGGAATGCTGAGCAGAGGAGGAGACAGTCACTCCCTGAAGGGTGAGGGAGGAGGAGTGACTGCTTAGAAGGTTGGAGAACCATGGACAGAGCAGTGCTGGGCAGAGTCAACAGAGTAGGAGAAAGCTCCAGGCTGACGACTGCCAGACTGAGGCCCTCATACCAGAGCGGAGAAGGTGCTAGGGCTGTGGGCAAGCAGCCTAGAGAAGGAGATATCAGAGTTGGAGGAAGAGCAGTACATGGCTGCCAGTTATAGAGTCCCTGTGTCAGGACCCAGAGTAGCAGGCACCGAGAGTAGTGGCCAGTGAATGGACTGCAGTTTGCCACTGAGACGAGCAGCTAGAATCGGGACTGCAGTTTGCCACTGTGGCAAGTGATTGGACTAAGGATTGTTGGTCCCCCGGAAGGGGGGAAAGAACCAAGTGGAGCAGAGCCAGAGGCCTGTGTCCAGAAGAGGATGATGTAGTCCGGGGTGTGATGTGGGTCCTCAATGTGGAGACAGGAGTGATGACGGGCGAGACACCACTAAATGAGGGCGCTCTGGTGAAATGAGAGCTAATTCCCAGGACAGCCAGCAGGAGGCACTGTGGTGGTGAGTCACGCCTTTTACAGTTGGACATTAAGAAAGACTGCCTGTCAGGGTGGTGAAGCACTGGAAAAAATTGCTTAGGGAAGTTGTGGAATCTTCATCATTGGAGATTTTTCAGAGCAGGTTAGACTAACCCCTTTCAGCAATGGTCTAGATAATTAGTCCTGCCATGAGTGCAGGGGACTGGACTAGATGACCTCTTGAGGTCGCTTCCAGTTCTATGATTCTATAAAAATGAGAGTGGTGGGAAACCTGCCAGAAGGTACAGTAGTAGTTTCAGTAATGCCACAGACCCTGATGAGAATTTGCCTTCAGAGGTAATATACTCACTCATTAAAATACCTCAGAAAGCTTCCCAAATATTAATTATTAATTCTATAACATGAGAGATTAAAACTAAAGGACAATACCAAATTCTATTAAATGAAAGTCCAAGCACAAGCCAGTGGAGGCTAGTTCAGTGGGTGCAGAATTCTGTTACAAATTACTGATGTTATTAATAACACACCAGAAGTTGCAGTGAAATACCTTGTCAGCTCCATAGGGACAGTTATAGCCCCTTTTAGTGTGCATGATCATGATACTGGGCAGAATGGTCAAGTCACATGCCATCACAGAAAATATCGCATGTCACTTGAGAAGTCAGTTGACAATTATTACAGTTTAGTGAATGACAGAACATTGGACAGGGAACTGGTGTTTGAATATGATGTAACTAATTTTAGATAAAAATAATGCCAGAATTGCATTCTTAAGGAAGGTCAAATCCACAAAGGTCATATCTACACTACAAGTAATGTCAGCCTAAGTTATGTCTGCATACAGTTGCTGCAGTTATTACATGTGCAAAGTATGCTCCTTGTGTCGATGGTGCGTGTCATCACCAGGAGCACTTGTATGAATGCAAAGTCCACTGCATCCTGGGTAGCTATTCCACAGTGCAATGTGTCACCATCCAGTGCAGGGTGTTTTGGGAAATTTTTGCAATGCCTCATGGAGCTGAAACACATGGCACAGGGTAGACTGGGAGCATGGGTTCAACTTCCCATAATGCAGTGTTCTCCATCCCATAATTACATCAGCACCTCTGAAATATTTTGTGCCTCTTTTCAAAATCCTCACAAACACATGCATCCCTTCTTACTGTCCACTATCTGTGACAGAAGCATGGAGCCTGCATATCTCTGCACTATTGTCATGAGCCAGCTCTTCAGTATTTGCAGAGCTGCAAGAGGACCCACAGGAAACATGACAATTTCTTGGAGGCTAGTTTGCTGTGGAACATAGAAAGAAGCAATTAAAGGTTGTTGGTTGCATTCACAGAACAGCTGCAAATGGTGGAGCACCAGTTCTGGGCCTGAGAAACAAGTACTGACTGGTGGGATCACATTGTCATGCAGGTTTGGGATGATGAACAGTGGCTTGCAGAACTTTTGAAAGCAAAAGGTCACATTCCTGGATCTGTCCAGCCCCCTAGCACAGGGACAGCAAAATGAGAGCCATGTTGACAGTTGAGAAGCAAGTGGTGATTGCAGTGTGGAAACTTGGAACACCAGTTCGCTGCTGATCAGTCACAAATGAATTTGGAGTCAGGAAATCCATGGCAGCAGCATTTGTTATGCAGGACTGTGACTCTGAGCAATGTACAGGACATAGTAGATGGCTTTGCAGCAATGGGGTTTCCAAACTGTGGTGCAGTGATAAATGGTATGCATATTTCTATTTTAGCACCAGCTCATCTTGCCACAAAGTACATTGAGAGAAAAGGATACTTTTCTATGGTAAGACAAGCACTGGTGGATTACCCAGCATACATGATACACTGACATCAACGTGGGCTGATCAAGGAAGGTGCATGACACACATCTTCAAGTACACAGGACTTTTCAGAAAGCTGTAAGCAGGGACTTTCTTTCCTGACCACAGGACTACCATTGGGAATGTTAAAATGTCAATAATGATCCTGAGAGACCCTACCTACTCCTTGCTCCAAAGGCTCATGAAGCCATATACCAGCCCCCTTGACAGCATCAAGAAGCATTTCAACTACAGGCTTAGCGGATGCAGTATGACAGTTAAATGTGTCTATGGTAATTTGAAGGGTCGCTGGTGTTGTCTACTTATGATAGTGGACCTCACTGGAAAAAATATTCTAATGGTTATGGCTTCCTGCTGTGTCCTACCAGAATATCTGTGAAGAAAAGGAGGGAAAGTTTCCACTGCAATGGAGAGTGGAGGTGGAGCAGCTGTCTGCTGAATTTGAACAGCCAAATATAAGGGCTATAAGAGCTCAGTGCAGAGCTATGTAGCTCAGGGAGGCTTTGAAAGACCATTTAAATAGTGAGTCACAGTAGTGTGTATTGCTGTAGTGCACTCTATCCGAGCTTGCTCTTTTGCAGCCCAGTATGAATTCTGAAGTGAGTATTGTATGCATAAGAACATAACATTATCAATGAACTTATTAATATTGTCTGATAAACAGGTTATGGTTATGGACAAAATGAACTAACAGGAAATGTTGGGGTGTCAGACATGCTCATCACCAGCCTGCATATGTTGTTAACTAATTTAAGACAAATGTTGTTCCAAAAAATAGAATTTTATTCTGTGACATGAACCAGGTAAATAAAAAAAAACATTTAAAACATTATAAAACTTAATAAATTAAGGGAACTCAATTTAAAAGGGAAAAGATCAGTCATTTCCTTTTCAAGTTCACATACACCAACCATGTTTTTCACAGGTCAGTGTATTTGCAGCTGTGATTTTCTTTAATGTCTCCTGAGGAGGAGTGGTAGGGGTAGTGCAGCAGCCCCTGACGTCATGTGGAATGTTGAAGGGGGATGTAAGAAGGGCCCAACATTGAGTTGTCTATGGGCTGCAGAGGGAGGCAAGCATGGGATTCTTGAAGCTGCAGGTCTACCAGTGTCCACAGCATCTCCGTTTGCTGCCTGAGAAACCCCATTGTGTCCAGGTGCATCCCCCTCTCCTTTTCCTGTTTGGAATCCTGGGCCTTTTTCCTCTCCATTCTTTCTTTAAATAAAATAAATGGAGATATGCCTAGCTCATAGAGCTGGAAGGGACCCTGAAAGATCATTGAGTCCAGACCCTGCCTTCAGTAGCAGGACCAAGTACTGATTTTTTTCCCAGATCCCTAAGTGGCCCCCTCAAGGATTGAGCTCACAGCACTGGCTTTAGCAAGCTAATGCTCAAACCACTGAGCTATCTCTCCCCTTCCTTTCACCAAGCTGTCCACAAGGGTCAGCCTCCAGGCCCCGGTCATATTTTCTGATGCAGCACAGCCTTGGAGCATCTCCTGAAACATGTCATCCCAAGTCCTTTTCTTTCTCCTCCTTATCTGGCTCTGGCCTTCTGCTGGTGTGGAAAGGGAGACCCTCAGTGCCACAATACCAGCAGCTGCAGATACAACACACGGAGGTACCATTGTCAGGGTATTTGAGACAGAAATTGAAACTTATGATACTGAACTCACTCTCCTTGAACATCATACATTTTAAGCACTAAATTCTCACTTCTCCTTGGGATTGATACAGCATGGCACCAGTCACAGCACCATTCATGGTGAGTGTGGCACTCCAAGGGGAAGTGTTGTGGAAATGAGAGGGGGATATCTCACAGGCATGACTATATGTGTATAGGGCAATGTAACTGAATAATGGCACCATTTTCCACAGGCAGTGATCATGGGCAGCGAGTGAACCACTGGCTTGAGGAGGCTAGTGCCCCACTCCTTCTGCCCAAGACCTCCCCCTTCTGCACCCCCTTCTGGAGCCCAGAGCCCTCACACACTCCTGTGGCCACTGGCTCCTGCTCAGGTTAGCATCCAAGGCCCTGGACTGCTTGGGACAGCACTGCTCAGCCTCCCTGGACAGCACTGAAAGGCTGAGCAGCATGACCCCAGCCTTCCCAGACCCAGAGTGCCGGGAGACCCGGTCCCAGCCTCCCCAGCCCCGGAGCACTGGGTGGCCAGGCAGCATGGCCCCAGCCCCCACGGCCCTCTAGTGCCAGGAGGCCTAGCAGTGCCCTGCAGTGCCAGGAGGCTGTGAAGTGTGGCTGCAGCCCCAAAATGCTGGGAAGCCTGGCAATGTGGGCCCAGCCTCCCCAGTCCCAGACCGCCGGGAGGCCCAGCCCCAGCCTCCCCAGTACCGGAGCACTGGTTAGCCAGGCAGCATGGCCCAAGTGCCAGCCCCAGCTGGGACCATGGCACAGAAGAAGAACTGCCCACGGAGCAGGAAGTAGGAGGGGAACTGGGGCAGAGTGTGGGTGGGGTCACACCTGGCTGTTTGGGTAGGCTCAGCCTCCCCCAGCCTATGACACCAGCCGCTCATGGCAGTGGTGATTTTAGCTGATATTTCACTCCTGAAGGTAACAGAGACAGAGAGAGCACAGCAGCTGCTGGTGGCCTATTGGCATCCAGGCCTGTATACTGCTAGCCTGTGTATTGCAATTGTGCCTGCTGAAGTAATTGCTGATTGGCATGGGAAACTGTCTTACAACAGCAGAAGAAATAAGGCAGCCCTCTCTTGAAGCCTTTAGCAGAGGATTGCTGGCTACCTCCATGAAAGTTTCACGGACATCTCTATCGAGGATTCATGGGACATCCCAGTGCACATAAACAAACTGTTCCACATGGCCCCCTCTAACTCTAGAAGGGAATGAAAGGAGATAGTAACTTTACTACATCTCTTAATTGTTTCATTACCTCTTCTAGCACACGTGAAAAAGAGTAGATCAACATATGTGTCCTGCTACTTTGAGGGTTCCATTCCTATATTTTCAAAGCAAACAGCATACTTACCAAAGATTCCTTCCCCTGCACCAGGCTCACCCATGCTCAGCTGTCAAGACTGGCTGGGCTGAAGCTAAAAACATGTCCTGGCTTCCTGCATAGCTGAATATCCTGGTCACTTTTCCCCAATACTCCTCCTCTTTCTCATCCACCTTCTCCTCCTCCTCACTGTTCTTGGCAGGGGCCTGTGACTCTCCAAAGTATCTACAGGGTTCTTGGGAGGGGGGTCTCCACCGAAGATGGCATGCAGCTCTTTGTAAAAGTGGCAGGTCTGTGGCTCTACACCAGATCATTTGTTGGCCTCCCTTTCTTTGTGATATGCCTGCCGTAGCTTCTTGGCTTTAATGTGGCACTGCTGCTGGTCCCTCTTGTAATCCTTCTCCTCCATGTCCCAAGAATCTGCTCATAGATGTCAACATTTCTATGGGTGGTTTGGAGCTGTGCCTGCACAGCCTCTTCTCCCCACAAACACAGGAGAGCCAATTCCTCCTGTGTACTCCAGACAGGAGCGCATCTGCAGCATGGAGCCAACATGGTCAGATGGGCAGTTGCACACAATGGAAAGTTGCTAGGTGTGCTTGCCAAGCTGAGCATCCAGGAAAAGCAATTTCAAAAATTCACAGAGCTTTAATGGGGAGGGGAGGCGTCCTGTCCATGTGACCCCTGGGTAGTGGAGTTCACAACCATGACCAGAGCAGTTACTTTGGGGCAATGGGGGACATCTCCTGGAAGACAGTAACAGTCATTGTAATTAATACAGTGTCTATACTTGGAATCGGCAACCTTTGGCACACGGCCCACCAAGGTAAGCATCCTGGTGGGCTAGGCCGGTGTGTTTACCTGCTGCGTCTGCAGGTTCAGCCGATTGTGGCTCCCACTGGCCGCGGTTCGCTGCTCCAGGTCAATGGGGGCTGCAGGCCATGTGCCAAAGGTTGCCAGTCCCTGGTCTACACTGACACTGCATCGACCTAACTACATTGACCTTGACTATATGCTGCTTGAGTAGGTATTATTATTAAGTCAGTTTAGCTGGATAGTTAAGAGCATGGGTGGCACTGGGGGGAGGGCTTGTGGTGCTCTGCCCATGGCAAGTGAAGGGTCCTTGGCCCTCCACAGTGGCCTGGACTGATCCACTCTGGCCTGGGCTCCTGGGCCCTGCCCCTATCGTCACTGCTCCCTGAGGGCTCTGCTGGCTCAGAGCCGGGTCCCCCAAATTTTGCTAATAGTTATCATGATCTTCAAAATGGTTACTTAAAATTTTTCATGCTGAATTTATCAATCCATGATACTTTGACAAATTTATTAGGAAGAAATATTACATAGAGTAAGTAGTTGATTGGTATAATGGATAAGAACATAGAAATGGCCATACTGGATCAGACCAATGGTCCATCTAACCCAGCATCCTCTCCAGGGTCTCCAAGAGTGGGTTCAGGCCCCAGTGAAAATTTTTTTCAGGCCCCCCAGGAAGGGCAGACAGGCTAAACAGGACCGATGAAGCCAGGGAAGCTGGGCCCTGGGCCCCCTTCTGGACCATGGGTCCCCAGTAATTTGTACCGGTTTCCCCGCCTCTCGTCGACCCTGATCCTCTGACAGTGGCTAGTGCCAGATGCTTCAGAGGGAATGACCAGAATGGGGCAATCTTTGAGTGATCTGGCAGTCAGAAGTTTAGGGACACCCAGAGCATGGGATTGTATTCCTGGCCATCTTAGCTAATAGCCATTGATAGGCATAATGTGTTTTTCAGAAGAATATATGCACAGTTATGATATATACATTTAGAAGATATTTTGTTTAGCATTATTAACTGATGTTTTTAACAGAAAATTAAAAACTATATTTCACCTTTTTAAATAAATTCATCTTAGAAGTAAACTGAAAATGTGTTTTATAGATTATCTGAAAAAATGTCGAGATTTACATAGGTGTGTTCTATATATCAGTGAGAAACAATCAAATAACACCCAAAAAAACAAGAAAATACGCTCTTAGCAAGATTGTGAAAAAATCTAATCTTGAAATGTTTTGGAAGTTCTTGTACCTTTGATGATCTTTTTCATACCGATTTAAAATTCTCTACCTTGTATAGAAAGCCTCTAACTCCTAAGGGCAACACCACTTCTGGTGAAATTCCAGTGACTTTAAAGAGAGAGATTTAAATAGACTCAAAGAATAATAGAATTTGATACTACATTTTTATATTGTTAGTATTCGTTTTTAAAACATTTAATAATGAATTTCGTATAGAATTAGATTTCGATTAGAAGACATGTCTTTACATATCCATCGCTCCTACATCCACGTCATGTTTAGTCAGAGATATGATTTTAAACAGTAAATAATTATAGAATAGTGTTCAGGTTTTGGTACTGAAATGCATATTTTATTTTATTTGCTATTTTTTTAAAATAAGTGTACCCAAAAGAGAATGACTTTCAGTTTATTAATTCTGCACGCTGCAGTTACTCGGCAAAAACTCAGCGTGTCGCCGTTGGCCGACGCGAAGAGGCGGCTGCCGATCCACTGGAGCCTCCCGCAGTGCTACGAAAATAACAGAAACAGCAGCAAGACATTCTTGCCCTGTCGCTGATAAAATACGTCATTCTTCAGGATTATTGGAGACAATTGGGTGGCAACTGTGATTTCATATGTTTGTCATTTCTGCGGATTCTTTGAGCCGAACGAGAAATTAACATACCAGAACTGTCCAGAATAAAACAAACTGGACATTCGGTAAAGATGGGCGAGGAAACCAGACACAGAGAGCCGGACTGGGCAGTCAGACAGCAAGTACTGTTCTTTCCGTTCTTATTGTCTTTGTTCGGCCGGGCCGTCTCGGAGCAGATTAGTTATTCGATTCCCGAGGAAATGGCCAAAGGTTCCCTTGTGGGGAATCTCGTCAAGGATTTGGGACTGAATGTGGGACAACTGCCTCAGCGAAAGCTTAGTGTTGTCTCTGGTTTTGAAAAGCAATACTTCGCTGCTAACTCAGAAAATGGAAATCTGATTGTAAATGAAAGGATAGATCGAGAGGGAATATGCGGGGAAGCATCTCTTTGTGTCCTCAGTTTTCAGTCGGTTGTGCAAAATCCTTTTAATGTTTTTCACGTGAATGTTGAGGTCCGGGACATTAATGACAATGCACCGCGGTTCAATACTGAATATATTGATTTAGAAATTATTGAATCCACGCTGCCGGGTGCGCGATTTCCACTAGGAACGGGAAGAGATCCAGATGTAGGCATTAATTCACTACAAATTTACCAGCTCAGCCTCAATCGGTATTTTACCCTGGCGGTGAAAGAAAGCCCGGATGGCAGTAAACAGGCAGAGCTGTTACTGGAGAAACCTTTGGACCGGGAAAAGCAGAGATACCATCACTTAGTCCTGACGGCCGTGGACGGCGGAGATCCAGTCAGAACCGGTACAGCTCAGGTTAGAGTTAATGTCACTGACGCCAATGACAATCCCCCCGTGTTCACTGAAGAGATCTACAAAGTCAGCCTGAGGGAAAACCTGCCAAAGGGCTCCTTAGTGCTTCAGGTGAAAGCTGCTGATACCGACGAGGGTTTAAATGCAGAAATCATGTACTCTTTCAGCAACATCCCTGACAATGCTCGCAAATTATTCAATCTGGATCCCCGAACAGGTGAGATTACAGTGACGGGTCCTTTGGATTTCGAAGAGGTGAAATTTTATCAAGCGAACGTGGAAGCAAAGGATGGGGGAGGTCTGACAGCTCATTCTAAAGTGCAAATACAGATCCTTGACGAGAACGATAACGCCCCTGTGATTACCTTCACAATAATCTCCAATCCGGTTCCCGAAGACTCGGCCCCTGGGACTGTCCTAGCGCTCCTTAATGTCCGTGACCGAGATTCCGGAAAAAACGGAGAGGTTACCTGTGGTGTGGAAGGTAATGTACCTGTAATAATAACATTTTCTTCTAGTAATTCTTTTAAACTCGTAACCGAAAATATTCTGGACAGAGAGACAGTCTCTGATTATTCTATCACAATCACAGCCACAGACAAAGGCTCTCCCCCTCTCACTACCCAGAAAACCATCCTGTTGCAGATCTCAGATATCAATGACAACGCCCCTGTCTTTCAAAAACCTTCCTACACCGCCTGTGTGTCAGAGAACAATCCCTCGGGGGCCTCTATTTTTAGTGTAGAAGCCTCAGACCGAGATCTGGACCTGAATGCCCGAGTCACTTACTCCATCCTGAGCAGCAACCTCCGGGAGGTGCCTCTCTCCTCCTATATCTCCATTAACTCCCAGACCGGAGCTATCTATGCCCAGCGCTCCTTCGACTACGAGCAATTCCGGGAGTTTGAAGTGCAAGTACAGGCCCAAGACGGCGGGTCCCCGCCTCTCAGCAGCAATGTCACCGTCAGGGTGTTTATTCTGGATCAGAATGATAACGCCCCTCGCATCCTGTACCCTTCCCTGGGAGCCGATGGCTCCGCCTTGTTCGAGATGGTCCCTCGCTCGGCCGAGGCAGGTTATCTGGTGACGAAGGTGGTGGCGGTGGATGCTGATTCAGGACACAATGCCTGGCTCTCCTACCATCTGCTCCAGGCCACGGAACCGACGCTGTTCAGCATGGGGCTGCACACCGGGGAGATCCGGACAGCCCGCGCCTTTGCGGACAGAGATGCTGTGAAGCACAGGCTGGTCACCCTGGTGAAGGATAACGGGCAGCCGCCTCTGTCAGCCACAGTGACTCTCAACCTGCTGTTTGCCGAGAACTTCCAAGAGGCTCTTCCGGAAATGAGCGACCAATCGGGTGACTCGGTACCTCAGTCTGATTTACAGTTCTACTTGGTGCTGGCTTTAGCCTTGATCTCATTTTTGTTCCTTTTAACAATTGTAGCAGTTCTTATGATGAAATTTCGAAGATCAATGAATCCCACCGTTCTCCGGTGTTTCTCTCCTAGTTTGTACTCCAAATCCAGTGTCAGATGCCCACCAAACTATGGCGACGGGACTTTACCATATTCTTATAACCGATGTTTAGCCGTAAACTCCGGAGAAAACTATCTTAAATTTCTAAAACCAAAAGACCAAACTGTAATAGCACAGAATATCATTTCGAATGACAACTCTGGAATATTATTTTTGAGCAATGACTGCAGCGAACCCAAATCGGAGATCAGTGTTCCTGATAAGGTGAGTTTTGTGTTAGATGCCTGTTTGTTATTTGGAGTATGAAATTACTGTAAACTAAAACTAGATTTTTTTCTTTTAAAATGAACACCGTGATTAAATGGGGAATATAACAATACTCCTAGGAAAAGAACTTTTAATATATTTATTATTTCTCTTATTTGACAAGTATTAATGCAGGGAGGATTTGTGAATTACTGGTTAAATATGCAAGTTAAGATTCTTATGAAATAATGGTTATATTAAAATACCCAGAAAATAGGTTTCCGACACCCATTTTTGTCTCTACTCTGGCGCCTAACTCCAAACCGTTATCGGTGATCTCTACGGTAGTCCTTTAAACTCGTTGTTAGTGAATTAATTACTTTCAGTGTAGTTGGGAGCTTTTATCTGCATTGTTGTTTTAGGAGTTAGTCGAGTGAGGTCATTTTGACAAGAAGAGTTTTAGTTTTTCTTCGGTTTCTTAACCTCTTTCTTTCATAGTATCTGTGTAGGGTGTTATTTCACTCAAGGAAACTCTAAGTTGTTGTATAACCGGTTGCTTTTTCTTGCTGTTTTTAACGTTGCGGAGAGAGCTCTTTGGGGTAGGGATCTTCTCTATCGGTATCTTTGCATAGTGATCAGCCCCAATGGGGCCCTGACCCTGAATGAAGCCACTAAGCTGCTGCTATTACGTATATTTTGCAGTATGCATTTTGATGGAATTACGTTTTTACTTATGTTTTACTCAAGAAATAAGGTATCGTTTACAAATATTATTGAAGATTCATTTAGGATACGATGTCGCACTGATAACGTGCATATGGAGGAATTTATGTGTTTTTAGAGTGTACTTGATGTTTACTTTCAGATGTATGGAACTGAATAGAATGCTGTGACACTGGATCCCTTAAAGATTGACTGGTTGATGCATTAGGTCTTGAGTCCACTCTTCTGCCAATTTTAAATAAGGTCTTTTAGATGGTCATGTGTCCGCTATGTATATAATCCATCTCCTGTTAATTTGTTGCTTCTTTACACTATTGTTGTTAAAAGGCAAACACAGGTTCACGAACACTTTTCATAAAGCGATCACTCCAAATTTGATCTTTCAATACTTATCCTCAAAGGAAACCTGCACAACACCTCTCAGTTTCCTACTTGACTGTAACCGTACTTCCTTTCTAGCCACACCGGCTGCAATAGAAGCACCATTCCAGAGTTGTCAGGATATATAACCACTGCAGAAACAGGTTTATCTATGTAATGTTAAGAGACAGGGTGCATAATACCAGGATTTGTACATATTTACGTCCACTGTAATAACCTTTGATTTTCCTACACTTCAGAATTACCTCCCTTCTTATGTGTTGTCATCTAATTTGAGATTCTGGACTGCATCCCCATTTACTACTATCACTTTGCCTCCGAGAAGGATTTATACAAGATGCCAGCATTTAGGGAAGTGGTCAGATGATGTCATGTGTGGTACCAAAAGCTCATCCTGATACATTTTATTTGCACATGCAGGAGCCAGTCCAGTGTTTGCAGGGCGAGTACAGTTTTGGCAGGAATTCTGTGATCAGTAGATATCCTATTTCTTCCTTCAAAATTAATCATGATATTGTCTCCTGTGGTTCTTCCTAGTCATTGTGCCTCTGTGTAGCTGCTACTGATATTCCATAAACCCGTGTTTGTTCGTTTCCTTTGTTGCTCTAACTCTAGTTGCCACAGAGTTGTACATGGTAGGATTTAACTCTCTCACGTCTATTTCATTCAGAGGTAACTAGATAGAACATAGGGCGAAGGAGTATGCTTTCTGGCCACATACCCTTTCCCGGAGCCAGTCTAACTTTTGCTGTGCCATGGAGTTCAGCAGGTATGGAGCAATACTCTGTACCCACGGAATTAAGGGGAAATATTCCAAAGTGTCAGATTTTTTTTCTTTTCTTTTGTTATTTGAGAAGATTTGCCTCCGAATCAGATTTTGCACCATTTATTGTCATTCGGGCACGCTGGGGATGGAGTAATAATCTCCATTGTATACAGACTAAGCATTCTGAAGCAATTCACCAGACTTCAGAGATTTCAGAGAAAAACTTTCTTTCCATTTGTAAACTGATACGACATTAAGGCAAGTCGTTACCTCATCAAAAATTATTGTACATCAGAAGTACAGTTCCAGTTTACATCATGATGTATTATATATTATATAAATACCTTTAGCAAAATAACTATTTATCCTGTAGGAAATATTTTCCATTTCTATCTTTCCAAATGATAAAAGATATCGTTTATTCTCACATACAGATGAAAGTTAGGATTTATTAGAAAGTGGGTGGATATACATCACGCTCAAACTTGGTATTATTCAGCGTTGAAAATAACTTGTTTGTGTTTTTCTTTTCAATAAAAAGAGCTGTATCTCTCAAGGAGGAATAGAAAAAATATTTTGCGTGCTGAATTTCGAGTGAGCATTCAGAAAGATTTTCTGTTATTTTGTATTCTTTCCTAATTCTCTAAGAGGAATAATTTTGTTTCACTAAAAAATCAGAGACTCTAAACTTCATGCTGAAATCATGAAAATATTTTTCCTTCATTTATACTACGATATATTCTACATTTCAAACATAATTATTTAATCTTGATTGCAGTGCATGTGTCAGTGGGCATTTGGGTATACAACTAAGGCATACAGAGTGAGAGGAAAATTATTAGCACATGTAGAAAGCCTCAAAATCTTTCGCAATTACTCCGAGTATGTGCAGTTATTGGTTGACACTGATGCTTTATCAGAGAAAGAAAGGCAAAAAGAGATTCATCATCCTTTCCTCCGCAAGTAGGTAAATAGACATACAACTTCAATGGAAGAACTGAACCCATAATTTCTTTAAATTAAGTGTTTGTGATTTCTGAATAATTCCTATGCACAGAGCTCTATATAAAGCAAATGTAAAGAAAAATTGAGTAGGAATATCTGGGAGTTCCATGGGAGCCGGGAATGGTATTTCCACTATTCTGTTCCTGGAGAAAAAACTTTCTCTCTTTTGTAGAAAATATTGCAAAGAACCTGGCCGAGGATAAATGGGAATTATGAATCCCAGGGATCGTGTTTTCTCCAGACAGCAAAGTAGATATTTTCTTTTGGTCATATAAGTATCACAGGAGGAGTAGATCGCGAGCAGTGCTGTGGCAGAATACCGAACAGCCTGTTCAGTTGTGAAGTGCTTGTGCAGAATAAAATGAAACTTTATGCACTTGGAGTTGCTATAACATGTTAATGGCAGTTCTCCCATATACTATATAATTTGAAAATAAAAACAAAATTTCTGCCTAGGAGTACACTTTATTCTGCTGGGCTGGTAGGAGTTAACGCTCTTACCGGCTATTCCTTCAGCATTTAACGTTTCACTTCAGGTGTGAAAAACAGAGCAGATCATACAAAATATTCAGAAATGGTACTTGAATAAAGTCCGGTTAGAGGAAAAATAGCATATTCTCAAAGTATTCTTCTAGTCAGGTCTGGCTCGGCAAATATCCGCCTTACTTTGCTGGAAGCAAAGGATCCCTTTTAAAAATAAATATTTCTACAAAATTAATTCTTGTGAAAATGAGCGCAATGAGTCCCTGTTGGTCATAGCAAGCAACGCTTTTATGGATGAACATTACATAGAGATATCATATTCATACAGTAACTCACCAAGGCTTCATAAATCTTCCATATGAAAACAAGAAGGGAAGAAATATGAGATACAGGGAATCTGTATTTTTGGGAATCCAAATTACATGAAATGGAAATGCAACCCAGAGAGAATTATCTGCTCTGGGCAAGGGGGCTGAAGAACAAGATAACGATCATATCGTTAAAAGCAGCAAAGAATCCTGTGGCACCTTATAGACTAACAGACGTTTTGGAGCATGAGCTTTAGTGGGTGAATACCCACTTCGTCAGATGCAGGTAGTGGAATTTTCCAGGGGCAGGTATATATATGCAGGCAAGCTAGAGATAATGAGATAGTTCAATTAGGGAGGATGAAGCCCTGTTCTAGCAGTTGAGGTGTGAAAACCAAGGGAGGAGAAACTGGTTTTGTAATTGGCAAGCCATTCACAGTCTTTGTTTAATCCTGAGCTGATGGTGTCAAATTTGCAGATGAACTGAAGCTGAGCAGTTTCTCTTTGAAGTCTGGTCCTGAATTTTTTTTGCTGCAGGATGGCCACCTTAAGGTCTGCTATATTGTGGCCAGGGAGATTGAAGTGTTCTCCTACAGGTTTTTGTATATTGCCATTCCTAATATCTGATTTGTGTCCGTTTATCCTTTTCCATAGCAACTGTCCAGTTTGGCCAATGTAGATAGCAGAGGGGCATTGCTGGCATATGATGGCGTATATTACATTGGTGGACGTGCAGGTGAATGAACCGGTGATGGTGTGGCTGGTCTGGTTAGGTCCTGTGATGGTGTCGCTGGTGTAGATATGTGGGCACATTGTGATCACGTTTCTCTCGTTCCATCCCCGACTATTCTTCTTTGGCGACAGTAATCCCTCTGTCAGGGCCGTCCAGAGGATTCAGGGGGCCTGGGGCAAAGCCAGGGAGCTGCGGTGCTTGTACTCACCCGGCGGTCCGGGTCTTCAGCGGCGGGGGGGGCCCTTCAGTCACTCAGCGTCTTCGGCAGCACTGAAGGGCCCTTGCCGCCGAAATGCCGCCAAAGACCCGGACCCACCCCCGGGCCAGGGATCCCTGGGCCCCTGCGGGCCTGGCCTGGGGCAAATTGCTCCACTTGATCCCCGCCCCCTCTGGGGCCCTGCCCTGAACAGGGAGCAGGTCTCGGATTATAATGTAACTATCACAAACGTACACTTGAAATGAGTTGATAGCAATAAACCTGACCTGTACTAATTTTATATATGTAAAATTAATAAAAAATGATCATCTAAGCTATCAAATAATATATTTATAAAACTTAAAAAAATGTGTAAGGCAAAGGCACTTTTAAAAAAGGATAATTGGAAAAAATGATTTAACATGTATATGTCCAAAATAGCAATTCTGTAACAACCCACATAACTTTAAATTATTGTTGTCTAATATCCACTGTGTCTCCAATGCTCTGTGGAGATGAAAGCATAAGTCTACATTTGCAGACAAACATCTAAAATTTATTTAATATAACTTTATATGATTAAACTTCGAAATAATATTTTATAAACAGAATTGTATATATACTTTGCTCACAAAACAATATTCCCCTTAAGGGAAAATAAATTTTACTCCCTTTCCACAATCTCCCACGGAAATTAATTCCTCAGATTGTTGGTTGATGGATTGGTTTTCATTAGTACTGTAGAAGAAACACAATGCTGTGGTTAATAAGATATTTTGATAATTTATTGCCACGTAGAAAGGGGCAGCAGAAATTCTGAGCCTATATCTGATCTCCTTTACTACACCAGCAGTCAATGGAGTAACATGAGTATAAAGCTGCCTTAAATTAAATCAGAATGAAATCTCACTTTTCATTGACAACGATTTTTTTTATCTTCTGGACTGTTTACACAAACTACATTTAGAAAAATGGGAATATGTTTTGAAATGTTAGACATTTCTGGAGTCCGAACACACACACACACACACACACACACACACACACACACACACACGCACACACACACACACACACACACACACACTTTTTTTTTCAGATGGAGACTTTTGAGTCAATTATTGAATCGGGAAAATTAAAATATTTACCTCGGCTCAGTGTACGTTTTCCATCTTCTGCTTTCAAACAATAATCGAATCATAAAAGTGTAGGGCTGAAAGGTATCTCGCGGTGTCAGCTCAGGGGGCTAGACTAGATGACCCCGCCGCGGGGTCATCTAGTCTAGCCCCCTGAGCTGAGGGTTTTCACTTTTCGCAGTTCACTTTTCGGAACCTCTCAAGTCTGTCACTTGGAGCTCCAGAGTATGATACCTTTAAAACTGTAATGCAAATTAGGACACACAGTGAGACAAAGATTAAATTAGCACACAAATAGATATCCAGTTAATGTAGCATCTGAGTTGGTGCAATTATTGGTTGAGACTCTGAGCGCCGCTGTTAGCCCAATAAGACAGAGAACTGGAAAGAGAGATCCAGCCAGCCCAGCCCCGCTGTTACAAAGCACAGCACAGGAGATCAGATCTGCACTGATTGCGGTTGGGTGGAAAAGAGGAAGATAGGTGAGTGCTTCTAGTTCTTCGCTGATTTGGACTGATTTGAACTTTATAGTTGTAGCTTCCGAACCATCTCTATATATCTGGGGAAATATATATAATCAATAGGATCGGAAAATATCCCGGTGCTTTGGAAATGGCGGATAAAGAAAGGAGCTGGGATTGCAAACTAAGACTTCCGCTTTTCTTGATAATTGTGACAGTCTGGGGTACAATTTCTGAACAGATTCGTTATTCAATTCCTGAAGAAATGCAGAAAGGCTCTTTTGTGGGGGATACAGCAAAGGATCTGGGACTGGATATAAAGGAGCTCTCAGACCGCGGAGTCAGGATAATTTCCAGAGGTATGAAGCAATATTTTGCTCTCAGTTTGAACAGTGGACATTTATATATTAGCGAAAGAATAGACAGAGAAGAGATCTGTGGCCGGCTAGAGAATTGTTTATTAAATTTTGAGATTTTTGTTCTGGATAAAGTGAAGCTTTTTGCGGTTGAAGTCGAAATAACGGATATTAATGATAATGCGCCGAGTTTCCCAGTGGAGGAAGTGGAGTTAAAAATAACTGAAACCACGGGAAAGGGGGAGCATTTTCTTTTGCCGGAGGCTTGGGATCCAGATAAGGGACTCAATTCCCTCCAAAGCTACCAAATTAGTAAAAGTAAACACTTCTCTCTGGATGTGCAAACGGGAGTTGATGGTGGCAAGTACGCAGAGCTGGTTCTTGAAAAATTATTGGACAGGGAAGAAGAAAAAATTCACCAGTTAATCCTTACAGCTGCAGACGGCGGAGATCCAGTCAAATCTGGCACTGTGAAAATCAGAATTATTGTTATGGATGTAAATGACAATGCACCAGTTTTCAGCCAATCTGTCTATAAAGTGGATATTATGGAAAATGTCCCTGTCGGTTTCTTGGTGCTTACAGTAAACGCCACTGACCAAGATGAAGGAATTAATTCAGAGGTAACATACTCATTTAGAAAAATAGAAGACAAAGCTGCCCATATATTCCAGTTGGATTCTGGGACGGGAGACATATCAGTTGTAGGGAATCTGGACTTCGAGGACTCTGAAATACATGAAATGGAAGTACAAGCTCAGGACGGGAGTGGATTATCGTCTCGAGCCAAAATCTTGTTAAGAGTCATTGATGCAAATGATAATGCCCCACAGATTACTGTAACATCTCTTCGCAGAGGAATCATTGAAGACTCCCTTCCTGAAACTGTAATCGCTCTTATAAATGTACAAGACCGAGATTCCGGAGTCAATGGTGAGATCACGTGCACTATCCCAGATAATCTCCCATTTCGATTACAGAAGTCATTTGATAATTATTACAGTTTGGAGACTACCAGAGCCCCGGATAGGGAGCAGATCTCAGATTACAATATAACTATCACAGCCACGGATCAAGGCACTCCTCCCATCGCTACAACCACCTTCCTCCTACTGAAGATATTAGACAAAAACGACAACCCGCCCATTTTCAGCCAAACAACCTACGCCTCTTACATGCTGGAAAATAATCCAAAAGGTGCTTCCATAATCGTGGTAAAGGCAAATGACCTCGACCTGGGTGAGAACGCGAAAATCACTTACTCTGTTACTGAAGGTCAGATCCAGGAAGCTCCGCTCTCCTCGTACATCTCCATTAACTCCGAGACTGGGGCTCTCTACGCTCTGCGCTCCTTCGATTACGAACAGTTCCGGGAGATTCGATTCCAAGTGCAGGCTCAGGATGGGGGTTCCCCACCTCTCAGCAGTAATGTCTCCGTCACTCTCTTTCTACTGGATGAGAATGACAACAGCCCGCACATCTTACACCCCTCCTTTCCCACCGATGGCTCCACGGGAGTGGAGTTGGCCCCTCGCTCCTCCGAGCCGGGTTACCTGGTCACTAAGGTGGTGGCGGTGGATGCAGACTCCGGGCAGAACGCCTGGCTCTCCTACCAGCTGCTGAAAGCTACAGAGCCGGGGCTCTTCTCTGTGGGACTCCACAGCGGCGAGATCAGGACGGCGCGCTACTTTCTCGACAGAGATGCGCTCAAGCAAAGTCTGGTGGTTTTAGTGAAGGACAACGGGCAGCCCCCTCTCTCTGCCACGGCCACTGTCACGGTGGTGGTGGCTGACAGCATCCCCGAAATCCTCTCCGATTTAAGCAGCCTCTCAGCTCCTGTAGACCCCCAGTCCAGCCTCACCTTGTATTTGGTGATCGCTGTGGCTTCCGTTTCCTGCTTGTTCTTTACCTTTCTCATAGTGTTAGTGGCCCTGAGGCTCCGCCGGTGGAGAAACTCGCAGCTGTTTGACTCCTCGAGTGTGACTTTCAGTGGAGTTCCCGTCTCGCAGTTTGTGGGGCTCGATGGAGTCAGAGCTTTTCTTCACTCCTACTCACGTGAGGTTTCTCTAACCACAGACTCCAGAAAAAGTCAGTGGAAATTTCCTAGTGGAAGTTGTTCAAATACTCTGATAGATCAGCATCCTTCTGAGAAATCAGGGCCTGTTTTAATTGCAGATGATTCAAATATTAATAAAGAAGGTCAAGTCATCAGCCAGGTAGGTTTCATGGTTTTGTTTTGAATTTTGATTTCCGTTGAAATCTTAGCTTTCAATGTGCTAAAATACTAATACTAATACTACATGTTTTTGTGTGTAAATCTCAAGTGTGATTCTGTGAGTGCGCTTCCCAAAATACTGGCTGGCATTCTAGGAAGTTGTGTCAAGCATTAATTTTTAAGTTTAAAAACTGTAATCGGACATAAATCATATTTTTAACTAAACAGTCTTTCTCAATCTCTCTCTCTACTCGTTAAGAAAAATCAGTCAATCAAATAGTTGTTATTAATAATAACTAATAATAATAATAATTAATTTCCTTAGAATGAGTCTGCTCTTGACATCCTGTTGTATACATTTCCTTCCTTCCTCATCATCATTTTCCTGTTATTGTGGGCATGCATTTGCAAAAATCTTTGATTTACATCATAATCTAGGGCCCCATTTTGGGAGAGAATTTAGTGTTTAAACACATTTGTAAATCCCATCAGTATAAAATTAACAGGTGCTTTCCTGAATTCTGGAATAGAAAAGTAAAACTAAGTGTGTTTCTGATCTCTCCTTGTGGTATCTTGTATAGTAGTCTCTTACCTAGCACAGAAATTGCTTTGCCTCTAACTTCTGGAAAGTTCTCCCTAATTATCCTTTGGGTCATAGATGAAGAGATGGGCTCTGATGCAAGGCAGTGAGGTGACTCAGAAAGGTATGGAAACATATGCCTACTTTTTAGTATGTTCAGATGCTTCAAGTAGGCACCCTTAGGGATGGTGCTGAATTTGGGCCTGAGAGTATTTAGATTAGGGGCTAAATTCACAAAATGATTTAGGCACCTAACGTCCACTCTAGTTGCCTACATCCCAGAATCAGGCCACATTGGGATTCACAAAGCTCCCACTCAACTTCCTCCGAACCTTGTAGGTGCTTAAAATTGTTGAGCATCTAAATGTTTTCAGTAAAATCTCCCCAGGTGCTTCTAACTTCTAACTATGCACACTTCAGCCCCACAAGAGATGTCTGGGTGCCTAAGCCTCAGAGCACTGGGAAAAGATAGGCATTCTTCTGCTTAACTTGCCTGCAGGGTGCAATTCGGTAGGCAGGCTCCAAGAGCACGTACCAGACCAGGGTCTCATGGAAAAGTTTACACACACAGGGGGAGGACTTCTCTGAGTGCTTTAAGCCCAGTAGTTGAAGTACTCACCTAGTATAGAGGAGATTCCTGGTTCAAGTCCCCCCTCTGGCTGATAGGGAGAAAATATTTGTATATGTATGTGCTACCTCTGTGTTGAGTGCTTTAGCCACTGGGCTGTAGGCCATTCTGATTTGGGGCTCCTTCAGTCTCCCTTGTTGGATCTTTTCCACTGTGGATTAAATAATGAAAGAATTGCTGGGCTAGAGCAAGCATGCAAGTGGGGCCAAAGCCTGGTAGTTAAAGCACTCATCTGTGAAGAGGAAGACCCAGGAGCTAGTCCCCTTACTCCAATGACTTTTTAAAATTATTTACTCACAGTGACACAGCTTCACCAGGAGAAACTGAGGGAGACCCACCTCTGAATGTCCTATAGCTCAGTGGCTAGGGCACTTACCTGAAAGATAATAGATCTCAATTCAACCCCTCTGCTGGAAGGAGAACTTGACCTGGGCATCTCCAATATCCCAGCTGACTACCCTAATCACTGGGATAGAAGTTATGAGAAATGTTCAGGTTCTTCTCCTCATTTCCACTTCCTTTCCACACAGGTTCTTATTGTGGTAAAGGCCCCTAACTCCAGAGGGTTTGCAGCTAAGAATCCCAAGCAGAGGGAGGAAGCAGGGATTTAGGGCCTATCTCTAGGAGCCACCTTGCATGCTGACTTTTATGAATCCCATTCTGAGGTGCGTATCTCTCACCATTCATTGTAGAGGGAGTTAGGCATCAAACTCAGACTTCCTGAATCCCAGTGATTTTCTAGGTACCTAAAAGTTAGGTGTGCTAATGCTCAGTTATCTATGCTTAAATTGTAAGAACTCCATGGAACTGACTATCTTTTATTTGCTCTGTAAAATGCATTCCACTCTTTAGTACCACTACTATTGTTACTTCCAATACGTAGGATAATAATGATGGTGCACCTTACACTTTGCAAACACAGGCACAAGATAGAAGTAATTGAGTGTGTTGGAGAAAAACGAGTCCTCACTCTGAGTTTGAAGCAACAAGCCAGAGGCAGCTTTATTTTCGAGCAATTGCAAATGCAGGGGAGAGTACACAGGGGCGATCTCCATTAGATAAACAATTAAGCAAGCTTTTATACCTTTCCTTACCTACAATAATGAGCAACAGCTGCATTTTGTTATACATATTTCTTCCAGATATCTCTTTTCTCATTAATTTCTGCTACAGTCTACATTCCATTCTTATCTAAGACAAAGTCAAAACAGTATCTCTTACTGTCTGTTCCCATTCGCTTTCTCCCTTACCTGCCTAGGCCCTACTTTCAAGTCTCCCGTTATTAGAGTCAGTGTCAGCCAGATTTTGTTAGCTTGACTCTTGCTCTATTCCTAGAGACAAAACTAAGATCTCTATGTCCAATTCCCTTTATCTCTTTCTCCATTTCCACAAGTGGAAAGACAGAAAATTTGCAAGCAATTTTGGAAGAGTCCCAAATGGAGACAATTTTTAGCCCAGATCTGCAAGACTATTGGCAGTTTTAGGATGAATGTGATTTTCCTCCTGTTTAATCCTGAGACTTTGAAATTGTTGTGAGTTATCCCTGAATTTTAAGAAAATATTTTAAATTGTGCATAGGAACTAAAAAGGATGGGAATTGGCTTGGTGTAAATCTTCAGTCTTTACTTTTTATCAGAAATAATATCCTATTTTTATTTATACATTAAAGATTGCATTATATTTTTCTTGATTGGGTACATTTAAGATTATGCCTTTCTTTCTGTTAGAGAGACAAGGTAGGTGAAATAATATCTTTTATTAGACCACAGAAGAGCTCTGTGTAAGTTGGAATGTTTGCCTCTCTTACCAACAGAAGTTGGTTCAATAAAAGATATTACCTCACTCACCTTGTCTCGCTAATATCCTGGGACCAACAGGGCTACGACAACATTTACTTTGTGTCAGTAAATTGCAGTTGGTTTCAATCTTACTCATGGGAAAGGATGTACAAAAAAGTTGTACCATAATAGGACTAATTACACTTTCCCCGTGTGCCTCATTATACTGATATTAATAAAAGAAGCTCTATCACACCTAGGATCTGGAAGAATGGAGAATGGATGGGGCTCTGGTCTGATCTGATAAAGATGTCTCCCTCTGTCTCTCTCTTTTTCTCTCGCATTACTTTACCTAACACTTTCCCACAGAATTCTAGAATACATAAATAACTATAGGATAAGGGACACAGTAACATAGATAAACCTCAAATTAAACACGTGAAGTACAAATCTAAGCCACCTTTTTAAAACATTTATCTGGCTTCCGAGTAAGATATTATTTTACCACAGAATGGAAAGATTCATTTGACTAAAGTTTTAAAATATTTACATTTTAAATGTGCATAGAGAAAGACATTTTTCTTCTGTCCGATCTATGATATTCACGAGCTTTGTTATTAGATCAGTCTAGCTGCAATTCTAAGGCCGAGACTCAGAGTGCCGCTGTTGGCCAGTGCCATGACAGAGCTGCTGCTGAAGATCATTTGGAGCTTCCTACAGTCACACAGCGCAGATCGGAGAAGGGACACGGCCGGCAGACATTTCACACAGTGTTGCTTAACGGAGAAATCACCCCTCTGGAAATTATTATGAAAACAGAAAGATAATTTGATTTTCAGTACTCCTCATTATCGCGGAATTTTCGTTCTCACGGAAATATACAAAATACAATATTGGATTCTCTTCAGAATACATCCGATTATAAATTCAGCCGAGCTGTGGTGACCAGGATGGAATTACAGTGCAGAGAGAAGCCCTGCGGATTCAGATGGCAAGTACTGTTCCCCTTCTTATTCTTTTTGTTTTGCGGTGCGGTCTCAGAGCAGCTCAATTATTCAATTCTTGAAGAAATGGAAAAGGGGTCTCTTGTGGGGAATCTTGCTAAGGATCTGGGACTGAATATCAAAGAACTGCAACAAAGGAAACTGCGAGTTGTCTCTACGGCAAAAAAACAGTATTTTAGAGTCCGTACAGAAAATGGTAATTTATACGTAAACGACAGAATAGACAGAGAGGAAATGTGTGGGAAAAAATTGCTTTGTGTCCTAAATTTAGAAGCCTTAGTCGAAAACCCATTAAATATTTTTCATGTGAACATCGCAATCAAGGATATAAATGATAATGCACCCCGCTTCGGCAAAAATTCTGTTGATTTAGAAATAAGTGAGTCCACCTTGCCTGGAGCAACATTCCCCCTAGGAAATGCTCTGGATTCGGATGTTGGGAGTAATTCGCTACAGAATTACGAGCTCAGCTCCAACCACTATTTTATCTTGGCAGTTAAAGAGAACAAGGATGGAAATAAATACGCTGAGTTAGAGTTGGAGAAACTTTTAGATCGCGAAAAGCAAAGTTCCCACCTCTTGATCCTGACAGCTGTGGATGGGGGAGATCCAGTGAGAACTGGGACGGTTCAGATTCGGATTAATGTTACTGACGCCAATGACAATCCTCCCACATTCACTGAAAAAGTGTACAAAATCCGACTGCGGGAAAATCTACCGAAGGGCTCGTTAGTTCTTCAGGTGAAAGCTACTGATATGGATGAAGGTTTCAATGCACAAATCACATATTCTTTCAGCAATATACCAGACAGTGTTCGTCAGTTGTTCTCACTGGATCCCGGAAACGGAAGCATTACAACTACAGGTATTATTGATTATGAAGAGGCAAATAGTTATATACTTAGCGTGGAAGCCAAAGATGGAGGAGGACTGGTTGGTCATAGCAAAATTGAAGTCGATATTACAGATGAAAATGACAATTCCCCCAAGCTGACACTTACATCTGTGTCCAGTCCCATTCCCGAAGATTCTTTGCCTGGGACAGTGATAGCTCTGATGAATGCATACGATAAGGATGCTGGGGAAAATGGCAAGATCAACTGTCTCATTAAAGAGGAATCGCCTTTTAAAATAATCTCGTCTTCTAAAAATTACTACAAGATCCTCACAGACAGCACCCTGGACAGGGAAAGGACCCCGGAGTACAATATCACAATCACAGCCACAGACAAAGGCTCTCCCCCCCTCTCCACACAGAAAACCATCCTGTTACAAATCTCGGATATCAATGACAACGCCCCTGTCTTTCAAAAACCTTCCTACACCGCCTATGTGCCAGAGAACAATCCCTCGGGGGCCTCTGTTTTCAGTGTAAAAGCCTCAGACTGGGATCTGGACCGGAACGCTCGAGTCACTTACTCCATCCTGAGCAGCAACCTCCGGGAGGTGCCTCTCTCCTCCTTTATCTCCATTAACTCCCAGACCGGAGCTATCTATGCCCAGCGCTCCTTCGACTACGAGCAATTCCGCGAGTTTGAAGTGCAAGTGCAGGCCCAAGACGGCGGGTCCCCGCCTCTCAGCAGCAATGTCACCGTCAGGGTGTTTATTCTGGATCAGAATGATAACGCCCCTAGAATCCTGTACCCTTCCCTCGGAGCCGATAGCTCCGCCTTGTTCGAGATGGCCCCTCGCTCAGCCGAGTCAGGTTATCTGGTGATGAAGGTGGTGGCGGTGGATGCTGACTCAGGACACAATGCCTGGCTCTCCTACCATCTGCTCCAGGCCACGGAACCGACGCTCTTCAGCATGGGGCTGCACACCGGGGAGATCCGGACAGCCCGCGCCTTTGCGGACAGAGATGCTGTGAAGCACAGGCTGGTCACGCTGGTGAAGGACAACGGGCAGCCGCCTCTGTCAGCCACAGTGACTCTCAACCTGGTGTTTGCCGAGAACTTCCAAGAGGCCCTTCCGGAAATGAGCGACCAGTCGGGTGACTCGGCATCTCAGTCTGATTTACAGTTTTACTTGGTGCTGGCTTTAGCCTTGATCTCATTTTTATTCCTTCTGACAATTACACTGGCCATTGTGATGAAATTGCGAAGATCAAGGAATATTCCAGTTTTGCAGTGTTTCGGTTCTGATCATTATTCCAAGGCGGGTCATGGATTTCCACCAAACTACTGCGATGGGACTTTACCATATAGCTATAATCTGTGTTTAGCCGCAGATTCCGGAAGAAATTACTCTAACTTTCTAAATCCCAGTCGTCAGAATAGTGTGAGAGACACCACCCTTTCTGTTGAGAACTCTGTGATGATATTTAAGAAAAATAAGGATCCAACATCTGAGAAGGACAACACTCCTCCGGTGAGTTTGTGCACTGCGTTAAAATTTTTGCCACAGTATAATATGGTTAAATTTAAAACAAACACTTTTCTATTTATAAAAACGATTTAGGGAGGAAGTAGGGTAGTGTACGCTGCTGAAAATACTAGTTAAGACATTTTGTTTTACTTTATCAACTTTTTTCTCATCATCTTTTACATTCATCAACTCTAGAGGCCTTTATGGTACAAAGAGGCACAGAGTTATGTAAATATGGATACGAACAAATAATTCAAAGTAATGGGAAAGACGTTGTGAATTTGTTTCTCATGGGATTGTAATGTCTGTTTGTGGCTGGATATGAGTAATAGGGTTAGCAAAAAGAGCAAAGAGGTCCTCTCGAAACTTGGTGGCTGTCTTGTAGTTCGCCCTAAGGTGTACACTGCCAGTGTTACTAGCTCACGTTAAATCAGACTTTCCAAGGGACTCAAATAATGGCATATCTTTTTTCCTTAATTTTAGTAGTTTTTAGTTGGTAGATTTCCCCCCGCTCCATTTTCTGTGTTCCCAATGTATTTACCGCCTGGATAAATACTCATTAGCTGTCACCTCCATTTTATTGTTCCTAGGGTTGCAAAGGGTTTCCATGGCCATTCTGTGAGGACTCTGGCGCAGGAGTTTTCTCCTTCTCTCTGTCAGAGGACTGCTGCTTTCCCGCCATTTAAGTGGATTGATTCATTAAGCCAAAGCCATTCACATTTGCTGGAATGAATTACATCCCAGCAGGTTTATGCATACATTTGAAAGCACTTTTGATTTCACCAGTGGCATTGCCCCTTGCGAAACCCTCGGTGTGAATTGGAACCTGTGTAGAAGAGAGCAAAAATGTTGTTAGACTACAATAATCTCTAATTTCACCAACGTTGGTTCCTTTTTCCCTTTGATAGTAATTCATGAAACTGTTGGGTATGATCAGACTGAATATTGTAGGTAGAAATGTGACCTATCTGTTTCCAGATAACAAGCCTCTAAGGTACCTGTTTTATCTCAGGAAGCATTTCTGGTGGGACAAAATTTCTACTATCTGAGGGGTTTACATAGCATATTCACACAATTCTGAGCAGAGCAGAAGATCTTTCCATTATCTTCACAACGCTGACTACTTTCTCTATGAGTGATTCCAGTATGCCTCTCACCAGGATTGTCTTGGTGGAAGCCATAATTCTCCCCACACCCTTTCACCAACCTACCAGTCAGAATGAATCCTTCTTATTGTGAGGTTCAGAAATCAAAATGAGTGTCTGGTTACAGCTTCTCAGTCAGTCAACAGTAATCGGAAATACAATTAAAGAGTTGTGGAAGTGGAAGAAGCACAGGTACAGCAAAAGAAGTGTCTTCCCTTCTTTGATTTATAATGATTGCTGTTCAGAACACAGTTTCTGGGCAGATTCTCTATTCCATTCCCAAGGAAATGCAGAAATACTCTTTCTTGGGGAATATCGCAAAGGATGTGAGATTGGGTATAATGGAGCTCTGATTTTGCAAAGTCTGAATTGTTTCCTGAGGTAGGACTCAGTATGTTACCCTCAATTTTTAAAACTACCATTTATATGGGAGATTACAGAGGCTACAACAACCCCATATTGACTGGTTACAAGTCACTTCAGGAAGGGATGCAAAGATAAAATTTGTAGACAACATTAATGACTGATTCTTGGAGCAGATAGTCCTGGAACCCACAAAGGGAAAGGCAATTCTTGATTTAATCTAAGTGTAGTACAGGATCTGGTCCCAGGGGTGAATACATCTGCACTGCTTGGTAACAGAAACTATCATGTAATTATATTTAACATCCTTATAGGAGGGAAAATAACAAAGAAACGCACCACATTAGCATATAACTTCAAAAGAGGAAGCTAGTTAAACAGAAATGAAAAGGAACCACTGCAAGATTGAAATGTCTGGAAGAAGCATGGGAAATATCTATAAACACTGTAATAGAGGCTCAAACTAAACGTATATCCCTCTCCCCTCCCCCCAAAAAAACAGAGGACCAACAAAATACCACCATGGTTAAAGATCAGAGAAGAAGAGGCTGTTAGTGACAAAAAAGGCATCCTTTAAAAATAGGAAGTCTAATCCTACTGAGAAAAATAGAAAGGAGCATAAAGTCTGGCAAGTCAAATGTAAAAATATAATTAGTCAGGGCAAAAAAAAAAGTTAGAAGACCAACTAGAAAAAGACACAACTAATAGCAAAAAAAAAAAAATTAAGTCAGAAGCAGGACGTCTGCCAAACAATCAGTGTGGCCATTGGATGATCAAAGTGCTAAAAGAGCATAAGATAAGGCCACTGTGGAAAAGCTAAGTGAATTCTTTGCATTAATCTTCATTGCAGACAATGAGAAGGAGATTCCCACACCTTTCTTTTTAGGTGATGCATCTGGGGAACCATCCCAGATTGAGGTGTCAGTATATGAGGTTTGGGAACAATTTGATTAATTAAATGTTAAGAAGTCACCAAGACCAGACCATATCCACCCAAGAAGTCTGAAGGAACTCAAATATGAAATTGCAGAACTACTAATTGTGGTATGTCACTTATCCCTTAAAGTAGCCCATGTGCCGGGTTATTGGAAGGTAACTAATGTAAGAATAATTCTTAACATTTTTAAAAAGTCAGTAGAGGTGACCCCGGCAATTGCAAGCTAAGAACCAGACAAATTGGTTAATTTAAAACACTAGTAAAGAACAGAATTATCTATCACACAGATTAACATGATATGTTGGGGAAGAGTCAACATGGGTTTTGTAAAGGAAAATCATGTCTCACCAATCTATTAGAATTCTTGAGGATGTCAACAAGCGTATCGATAAGTGTGATCCAGTTGATACAGTGTACTTGGCCTTTCAGAAAGCCTTTGTCAAGGTCTCTCACCAAAGACTCTTACACAAAGTCAGCAGTCATGGGTAAGAGGGAAGGTCCTCTCCTGGATCAGTAACTGGTTAAAAGACAGGAAACAAAGGGTAGGGATAACAGATAAATTTTCACAGTAGAGATAGTTATATAGAGGGATCCCCCAAGGATATGTTCTGGGACCAGTGCTGTTCAAAATATTCATAAATGATCTGGAAAAGGGATAAACAGTAAGATGGCAAAGTTCGCAGACAATATAAAATTACTGGAGGTAGTTAAATCCAGTGCTGACTATGAAGAGTTACAAAGGGAACTCACAAGACTGGGTAACTGGGCAACAAAATGGCAGATAAACATCAATGCTAATAAATGCAAAGTAATGTACATTGAAAAACATAATCCAGATTATAAATACAAAATGATGGGGTCTAAATTAGCTCAAGGAAAAGATCTTGGAATCATGATGGATAGTTCCCTGAAAACATCTGCACAATGTGCAGCAGCAGTCAAAAAAGCTAACACAATGTTAGGAACCATTAAAAAAGGGATAGATAATAAGACAAAAAAATCATAATGTGACCATATAAATCCATAGTAAGCCCATGCCTTGAATACTGTGTGCAGTTCTGGTGACCCCATTTCAAAAAAGATATATTAGCATTGGAAAAGTACAGAAAAAGTCAATAATAATAATATGTGTGGAGAAACTGAAGAAGGATGTGTTATTTATCCCTTCTCATAACACATGAACCAGGAGTCATCCAATGAAATTAATAGACATCAGGTTTAAAACAAAGATAAAGAAGTATTTCTTCACATAATGCACAGTCAACCCATGGAAATTTATGCCAGGGGATGTGATCATAGAATCATAGAATATCAGGGTTGGAAGGGACCTCAGGAGGTCATCTAGTCCAACCCCCTGCTCAAAGCAGGACCAATCCCCAACTAAATCATCCCAGTCTACTTATACAGCCCAAAATGCCGTTAGCCTTCTTGACAACAAGGGCACACTGTTGACTCATAGCCAACTACTCATCCACTGTAACCCCTAGATCCTTTTCTGCAGAACTGCTGCTTAGTCATTCGGTGCCTAATCTGTAGCAGTGCATGGGATTCTTCTGTCCTAAGTGCAGGACTCTGCACTTGTTCTTGCTGAACCTCATCAGATTTCTTTTGGCCCAAACCTCTAATTTGTCTAGGTCCCTCTGTATCCTATCCCTACCCTCCAGCCTATCTACCACTCCTCCCAGTTTTGTGTCATCTGCAAACTTTCTGAGAGTGCAATCCATGCCATCCTCCAGATCATTAATGAAGATATTGAACAAAACTGGCCCCAGGACCGAACCTTGGGGTCCTCCTCTTGATTCCGGCTGACAGCTAGATGTGAAGCCATTGATCACTACCCATTGAGCCCAATGATCTAGCCAGATTTCTATCAACCTTATAGTCCAAAAGTGTGAAGACCAAAAGTATAATTGGGTTAAACAAAGAATTAGATAAATTCATGGAGGATATGTCCATCAGTAACTATTATCCAAGCTAGTTAGGGATGCAACTCTGTGCTCTGGGTGTCCCTAAACCTCAAATTATGAGACCCTGGTAGTACATGAGAGGGAATGGATCACCTGATAAATTGTCCTGTTCTGTTCATTCCCTCTGAAGCATTTGGCACCTGCCACTGTTTGAAGACCATTGTTGCGACCCAGTGTGGCCATTCTTATGTTTTAATGGATTTACCCCATGGGGTAAATCATATGTGATCATACCATTAAACAATGAATTGACAGATAGATAGGTAAATAGATAGATTAGACAGACAAACACAAGTGGCAAAGTTAAAGTTGAATGGACAATTTAAAAAAGTATAGATAGTTAAGTATTTTGGTTTGTAATTTTAATTACCTTTTAGCCTCATTTATTGTGGAATTTATAATTTTTTATATTTAGGAAAGAAAATTTGCTGCTGTTCAAGTTTCTTAGGTTCTTATAATTTCTGCTATACAATTTACAAGACTTTGTTTTCAGAGGCTCACAACCTTTTAAATCTTTCAAATTTTGTGCTGAAAACTGGAAGGCTTTGCTTTTAACTGAGACTAAAATCTTTCTAAAAAGTTGGGACAAAAACACTTGAGCCACTTTTGAAGGTGAGGACGGCAAAAAGCCCAAACCCTAATATTTCTATTATAAAAAATAATCTCAGTGCCCTTTCAAACATCTCTAGCACTGAATGAAAAGGTTAGAAAGCTGACCGCCTGCAGGCAGATTGTGTTTAGATAGATTAAATTATTTTATCCTTCTGATTAAAATCAGTTCCATTTGGTAAATTTATAAGGGTTTTAAAGTAATAGCTTGTTTATACACAGTACTGTTTGATTGTAAACATTAACACTTTTTAACAACTATGTTCCAATATTTAGACTACTGAAAATGTTCAAATAACATTAAGGTTAACATTAAGGTAAGCACTGAAGAGTCAATAAATGCCTAAGTAAATTAAGATTGCAGCCACAATATTTACTCTGTCTTCCTTATTTATAAGCCTAATGAACAGTTTTTATTAGTAGGATCACATACAGTGATATTTGCCAGACTTCTTCCTTTTTCAGATTGTAGGTTGGAAGATGTGCATGATGCTTGGAGTCTTCCAGGGACTTTAGTGCCAGCCTAATATTGACTGTTAGTACTTACTGTTAAGCACATTCAAAGGTACTAGCCACAAGCTTACAAATAAGTAGGTATGTTTCTAGGCCTTGATGATGCAGAACCTGAATAAGGGAGGCCACAGTAAATGAGGAATGGGCCTGAGGCAAAATACTGTTCACAAATCTGTAGTAACTCCACTGAAGTTATTGTGAATTGATGGCCTAGGTCAAAACTATCTAAAATCAATAGGGACTGAATCGGGCCCCAAATGAAGCAAAGGTCCTGTAGAAACAATAGTATGGGAAAATATAATTACAGACTGTATTGCAGTGCAGATACGTATTGTCAGGACTGAATTAGGAATGCTAACACATTTATGGTAGAATGCAAATATATTTTTCTCAAGGTTTTTGAAGGAAAGAAAAATAGAATGAAAGATGGAAATGTTTAAAGAAAAGTAGGATACTTTCAGCCACAATTTGAACTTTGGAATCAGAGGGAAAGAGAGACAAATTTTAAGATGATTTGCACAGGATTGTCGATGAATACTGAATGACTTAAAAGGTTTTATCTTGTTGGCTGGAGCATCAGAGGAAGATATAGGACATATTTATTAATAATTAATTTATTATTTATTTTATTATTATGGTGGTTATAGTGGTGAAAAAGGTGCTGAACTTCTATCAATGTTTTCCTTTATTCAAAATGTTAACTAGCCATTGCTAACAAAAAAGACAATGTTATATACAGTTTAACTGAAAAATCCTTTCCCTCCTTGATGAATCTACTTTCACTTTCTTTCCTCTCATGATGTCATTCTTTACTGTAGCTCTCCTGAGTCTTACAGTGTAAGAAAGAACTGAGTTCCTAATGTAAAACAACAAAATATTACATTTCTCTTCTTCATACAGTGCCAAGAGAAAATTGTTTTCTTTTGTAGATCACCTTCCAAGTCTCATTTGGCCAGTAGATAGTTTTGGTCACTTCAGATGAGTAAACACCTGCACTTTAGAAAATACAGCACTTTAGAAAATATTGTTCTTTGTCATTTAGGAGAGATTTTCTCTTACTCTCACATTAGTCAATAATCCCATCATTGTATACTTACATATTGATTAAAATATTCAAATTTGCTGATGGGAAAGTGGGGAAAAAAATTTCTTCCTCACAGGGCCGGCCCACAACATTTTGGCACCTGAGGCAGGGAGTTCAAATGACGCCTCCATGCCCTCTCGCTTGGGCCAAAATTTTCAAAGGTCTCAATTCTGCCTTCTTCCTGTTCTACTCCTTTCATAGTACTGCTCTGCTACCTACCCCAATAAAGGAGAACTAACAATTTAAAATGCCTTGTTCAAAAATGTTAAGTAACACTTAACTTTCAAATGCCTGAACAGCAAATGTAACTTTTCTTGTCTGAATAGTAAACACTGGCATTTTTATCTGTTTGAATAATCAAAGTGGTGCTTTCCATGTTAGAAGTATGCGCAGAGCAACAAAAGCATTTGGAAAGAGGGTGGTCATCTTATTTGTGCACATATATTCCAGAACAGCCTTTGGAGTTGATCCTGCTGAAATGTATCTTGAAAGGGCTTCCAGTTCATTGCCTAAATCACTAGCATCAATATCGCACATGTCATCATGCATCAACACTGTCTCTACTACCATGCATTGCTGGTGCAGGTCGTCTTCGGGTATAGTGACGAGTTTTGGAATATCATACAACATCCCAAATATACGGCTGTGTTCCTCAACAGTTCATCAACTGACTGTATTGCATAATATAGCACCCGGGTAAAGAATTCAACTTTGAATTGTTGTTTGGGGTCTCTTATGGGATTATCCCATGCCTCATAATCAAAATGTCTTCTTCTTTAGTGACTCTTGTATTCTTGAATGGGTGGGAAAATAGCATCAGTGTGAAGTTCCTCTGCCAACTTCTGTGCACTCTTCAGAAAGTTTTGAAATCCCTCATCTGACCGGTAGGACTGTTGGTATGACTTTGCTTTGTCCAGTTGTTCCATTGCTCCAGATATATCAAGGTCAACACCTTGGAGTCTCTTGCTTACAACATTTATTTCAAACAGTATGTCATGCCACAACACTAAGCCACAGAGAAATTTGAAGTTATGTATGTTTCTGGTGATTCCATTTCCCTCTGCCACTGTTCTCCCGTGAACAGTTCCTGTCATAGCATTATCCTCCATAATGGCAACTGTGGCATCATCTATCTTCCCAATTTGGTGTTTGATAGACTTTATCACCTCCACTTGACTTTCCCGTTGTGTAGCACTCAATGGTTTCAGTGCCAGAGAGGATGTTCCCAGATGTTGCTTCAAAATTTGCCATTGATGAGTTGATGCAGAGAAAAACACATCGATGCTTTGGATTATATTAAAAAATTCAGCAGCCTCATTAGAAGCTGATGCTGCATCATAGACCACCAAGTTCAATGAATCAGAACTGCATAGGACCGAAAAGCTTGAGAGTTTAACTCTTGGATCTGTGCCTGCACTCCTCTGTTCTTTCCTCTCATGTTGGCACCATTATTGTAGCCCTAACCTCTCATGTCAGCTATCACAATTCCTGTATCTTCCAGCTTTTTAAGAAGCATATTTGTCATACCAGCTCCTGTAGTATCATCAATGTCAATAAATTCTAGAAAATGCTCTCCAACAGTCACCACTGCAGGGACATTTTCACTAGGTTCTGTTGTTGTTACAAAATGCACCATTAAAGTCATTTGTTCCGGATGGCTGATGTCAGGTGTGCAGCCCAAAATAACAGAGTAATATCTTGCTGACTTCAGATCTGCTACAATTTTCTGTTTGACTTTTGTTGCCAATAACTGTATGATCTCATTTTGAATTGTTGTTCCAAGATAGTGGTGTGTGTACATGTCTTGATTAGTGACTCTTCTTAGATGCTCCTGGAGTACAGCATCAAACTCAGCCATCAGCTCCACAATTTGAAGGAAGTTTCCATTGTTTGGCACATACAGCTGACCTGAAGTGCCACGCAGTGCTAGGTTTTGGGTAGCAAGCATTCTCAAAATGGCAATGAGCTTTTTCAGAACATTTTGCCAGTAAAGAGACTCTGATGCAATCTTGATGCCAATCTTGACCTTTAGCCTTAGTCTCATCTCAAGCTCTTTCCACATATGGAATGCTCTCTGGTGTTTTGCTCCCTTCTCATGGCATGCCAGATTTCTAGACAGATTTTTCCAGTCCTTTGTTCCTGTAGAACCCAATGTGTCTGGAACATTAAACTGGAAGAGTTTGCAACAAAAGCAGTATGCAGCACTATGGGTTTTTGAGTACATAAGCCATGGCCTCTCCACTTTGTCACCATTGGGGATTTCACTCCAGTAATGTGTTGGATAGAAACTTCTATTTTCATTGTCTTTGTGGAACATGAAGTTTTTCACTTGCTGTGGCCCATGCAGTACAAGGAAGTTCTTCAGGTTACTGCTCAAGTGGGTCCACAGTCCTGGATCATCTAGACCAGAGATCAGCAAACTTTGGCATGCGGCCTGCCAGTGGGAGCCATGATCAGCTGAACCCATGGACGCAGCAGGTAAACAAACCATCCCAGCGTGGCCCACCAGGGTGCTTACCCTGGTGAGCCACATGCCCATGGTTGCCTATCCCTGATCTAGACTTAAGGAACTAAATTCAGCAGCAGCTGTTTCTTGCACCTCCACCACACTCTTCTCTGATCTACACTTTTCTTCAGGAATGTGCATGGTTACATCCATTTGAGATGGAGACATGGTTGCTGCAGTAGCTGCCCGATCACCTGCACTCTGACTAACTGGAAGATCAGGCATCTCCTCACCACTCACATATTCACTGGGGCTAAAAGGCTCACCGTGAACATTTGTCTCTATGTATCTCAGGAGAGCTCCTTCCTGCTTAGAAAGAAAAGCTTCCTTTGCTTTTTTCTTTTTCTGAATACTGCCCCCAGAGGGGCATTTTCTTCTTTCACTCATGAATGATGTTCTGTGCCAGCTATAGTGGCTCTCAACACTCAGTTGAAGGGGACAAATAAGCAGGCTGGTAGCAGAGCCTGAGTGAGGGAAGGTATCAGCATCTCTTAAGGGCCTAACTGGCTCCTACTACTTCAGTTGGCTGCCTGTTTCTTCAAGTGGGTTCAGAGAAGCAGTAGGAAACAGGAAGCTCCCTAAGAAGCTGGTGTTAATCAGTCCAGGCTCCTGGGGGTGCTAGAAAGGTACATAACAGCTCCTCCTCCTCTCTCTCTGTCTGCAACTCTTGCTGCTTTCTGTTATTCCCTCTCATCTTTTCTCTTGCCTGCCTGTTATGTCTCTTGTGCCCTCCTTCCTCCAGCACAGCACTCAACCATCTCTGTGGATCTAGAGCAGAGAGAATACATATGCACCAGCAGTAGACACAAATTTCTACCCTCTGCATCATAGCGGCACCTCCTCCCCTCAACAGTGTGGCACCTGAGGCGGTGGCCTCAGTTCACCTCATGGTAAAGCCAGTCCTGCTTCCACATGTAGCAATAACATTTTTATGATATAATGATTCTTTGGAAATGGAGAAGCAAAAAGCCTGCTTTAAGTATTGTGAGTGAATAATTAATGTATTTTAAGAAAAAAACGTTCCCGAATTTAATTGATTCGATGAAATGTCTAGCTCTGTTTTTGTGGAGTATTCTTTTAAAAAAATAGAGGGAGGAGCACACCTAAAAGATTAAAACAACTAGACAAAATAAACTCAGGGAAAACAAGAGGGATATTTATCTGAGCTGGTGCAGTTATTGGTTGAGGCTCCGAGCGTCGCTGTTCACCGATCAGAGAGCGAAATGCAATGCGAAACCCAGACAGCCCATAACCGCTTACACAACGCATAACAATATATAGAGATCAGATTCACGATCAGTCAGAGAGATTCTAAAGAGAATTTTGCTAGTGGAATAATCTCTGAAACAGTGTCGATGCAAACATCAGTTGCTGCGGAGACAAAGGACTCGATAGAATACCACAATAGTCACATCGGTGACGGGGAATCAGAATAATACTATTACTAGGGAAGGAAATGGCCGATAAACAAAGACTCCGGGATTGTAGAGGGTTGCTCTGCTGTTTTACGTTGATTTTCCTTTGTGAGGCAGTTGCTGGGCAGATTCACTATTCGATTCCTGAGGAAATGCAGAAAGGCTTTCTCGTGGGGAACATCGCAAAGGATCTGTGGCTCGATACAAAAAAAATCTCAGACGGTGGAGTCCGAATTATTGCAGAAGGTAGGAGGAAATATTTTGCTCTCAATTTGCAGAACGGCTATTTATATCTTAGTGAAAAAGTGGATAGAGAAGAAATATGTGGCCGGATCTCAAAATGTTTGTTACAATTGGAGATTTTTGTTCAGGAACAGGTTAAACTTTATACAGTTGAAATTGAAATCACCGACATTAATGATAACGCGCCAAGCTTCCAAGTAGAGGAATTAGAGTTAAAGATCAGTGAGGTCACAAGCACTGGGTCGCGCTTTCTTCTGCCAGACGCCCAGGACCCAGATATAGGAAGTAATTCTATTCAGAGCTTCCAATTCAGCAGCAACAGGCATTTCTCCCTGGATGTGCAAACGGGAGCTGATGGTGCAAAATACGCTGAACTGGTGCTAGAAAAAAATCTAGACAGGGAAGAACAAGCCGTTTACAATCTAGTCCTCACAGCCATTGATGGAGGAGACCCAGTCAGGTCTGGCACTGCGAGAATCCGCGTTATTGTTGAGGATGCAAATGACAATGCGCCAGTTTTCACACAATCTGTTTATAAGGTGAATGTTTTAGAAAACGTGTCTATAGGGTCCCTTTTGGTTACAGTGAACGCCACTGACCTGGATGAAGGAATGAACTCAGAGGTAACATACTCCTTCCGGAAAATATCAGAGAAAGCTTCAGACATATTCCAGCTGGATTCTAAAACCGGGAAAGTGACATTGACGGGGCACTTAGACTTCGAAGAAAGTGAATTCTATGAAATAGAGGTTGAAGCCCGCGACGGGAGAGGACTATCTGCTCGCTCAAGAATTTCGTTAGTTCTTATGGATGTAAATGATAACGCTCCGGAAATTACAATCACAACTCTCATCAGCTCGATCCCCGAAGACTCCTCGGAGGGAACTGTGATCGCCTTTTTAAAAGTACTAGATGCAGATTCAAGAGAGAATGGTGAGGTCACGTGCTCCATCCCAGTCAACCTGCCCTGTCGGTTACAGAAATTATTTGATAATTACTACAGTTTGGTGACAGACAGAGCACTGGACAGGGAACAAGTCTCGGATTACAATGTAACGATCACAGCCACAGACAGAGGGACTCCTGCTCTTTCCACAACCACGTTCTTCCTGTTGAAGGTTTTAGACAAAAACGACAATCCGCCTGTCTTCAGCCAGACACTCTACACCTCTTATATCACAGAGAATAATCCTAAAGGGGCTTCCATTTTCACATTAAAGGCAAACGATGCTGATTGGGAAGAGAACGCCAGAGTGACTTATTCTGTTACTGAAGGTCAAATTCAAGGAACTCCGTTCTCTTACTACATCTCCATTAACTCCGAGACTGGGGCTCTCTACGCTCTGCGCTCCTTCGATTACGAACAGTTCCGGGAGATTCGGTTCCAAGTGCAGGCTCAGGATGGGGGTTCCCCACCTCTCAGCAGTAATGTCTCCGTCACTCTCTTTCTACTGGATCAGAATGACAACAGCCCGCACATCTTACACCCCTCCTTTCCCACCGATGGCTCCACGGGAGTGGAGTTGGCCCCTCGCTCCTCCGAGCCGGGTTACCTGGTCACTAAGGTGGTGGCGGTGGATGCAGACTCCGGGCAGAACGCCTGGCTCTCCTACCAGCTGCTGAAGGCTACAGAGCCGGGGCTCTTCTCTGTGGGACTCCACAGCGGCGAGATCAGGACGGCGCGCTCCTTTCTCGACAGAGATGCGCTCAAGCAAAGTCTGGTGGTTTTAGTGAAGGACAACGGGCAGCCCCCTCTCTCTGCCACGGCCACTGTCACGGTGGTGGTGGCTGACAGCATCCCCGAAATCCTCTCCGATTTAAGCAGCCTCTCAGCTCCTGTAGACCCCCAGTCCAGCCTCACCTTGTATTTGGTGATCGCTGTGGCTTCCGTTTCCTGCTTGTTCTTTACCTTTCTCATAGTGTTAGTGGCCCTGAGGCTCCGCCGGTGGAGAAACTCGCAGCTGTTTGACTCCTCGAGTGTGACTTTCAGTGGAGTTCCCGTCTCGCAGTTTGTGGGGCTCGATGGAGTCAGAGCTTTTCTTCACTCCTACTCACATGAGGTTTCTCTCACCATGGACTCCAGAAAGAATCAGCTGGACTTTCCTAATGGCAGCTGTTCAAACACCCTCACAGGTCAGCAGCCTTCTGAGAAATCAGGTCTTCTTTTAGTCGAAGAAGTTTCAAATATCAATGTTGACGATCAAGTCTCCCTTCAGGTAAGTTTCTTAAACCACAACTTTCTCTTTCATGTGGAAAGGCTTATTTCTTGGTGTGTTTTATATGTAATAGTTCCTGTAGAGCAACAATTCATCATAATATCCTGTAAATGAATGAAGTTTTACTTACTACACTATGCAATTATAAATAATTTTCTGATAATTGATTTTTAATGTAAAGGCTACACCTTTAATTTTTCTGTACAGTATTACTTTTCAAAACCTCAATGAGCACTTACATGCAGTGGGTGAAAACCAATATACTATTATATCTATACTTATTTGACTTCTACTTTATAGTATTTTACTTATGGCGGTATCTGGGGTCCAACCATCAGCTTGAGAAGTATTTATTTTCATACCAATGTGAATTGTAAAAAGCTCAAGTCAAATAATATATAAAAATATTTCCCCAAACTCAGAATAATCTGAAAAAAATTAAATGTCTTCTTACAATAATATCTGGACTAAACACTGTAATCTTGCCTTTGTGGGTCACAACTGAGAATACCAAATTCAGGACAAACTGCTGAGAAATAGGGAGGACACACCCCAAACTAGTGGTTATTCTCCCATGAGATATACCAAACCAGCAACAAAAGTAAACTTCTATTTCACCACACTGACTAGCAAGAAGTCATAAAAGCAGTTCCTTTAGGCATTCCAGTCCTTGTATCACCACCAAAAACACTAGACTTAAAGATGAACGTATCAAGGGAGACTATGCCAGGCTGGGGAAAATGCTTAAGGAAATCAAGGTTCAGGTGATCTTCAGTGGGATTCTGCCTGTTCCTAGAGAAGGTCAACAAGATTATGGTGATCAACAGATGGCTCAGGCAGTGGTGCTATAAGGAGGACTTTGTGATGTATGGCCACTGGGAAGCATTCATGGACAGAGGACTGTTCTCTCGGGATGGACTTCACCTGAGTAAGGAGGGGAAGGATGGAGGCTGGCACAACTGTTTAAGAGAGCTTTAAACTAGGAATTGTGGGAAGATGGTTGGGAGATGTCCAGGTAATCTCCACACTGGAATTTAACATTGAGAGGGAAGAAAATGAAGTAAGAAAGGATACAGCCGTGGGTATGAGAATGGACATGATGAGGAAGGGTAGTGTAGATAGCAGTCTAATAGGTGATATTGGTGGTAGAATGTCTGTGCCTGATCGGGTAAAGAATGTCATTGAAGCCAAACGGCAAAAATTAAGATGTTTGTACACTAATTCGAGGAGCCTAGATAACAAAAGGGAGCAACTAGAGCTACTGGTGCAGGAAGTGAAACTGGACATTATAGGGATAACAGAAACATGGTGGAATAGTAGTCATGACTGGAGTACAGGTATTGAAGGGTATGTGCTGTTTAGGAAAGACAGAAATAAAGGCAAAGGTGGTGGAGTAGCATTGTATATCAATGATGAGGTAGACTGTAAAGAAATAAGAAGTGATAGAATGGATAAGACAGAGCGTCTGGGCAAAAATCACATTGGAAAGAAAGCTAGTAGAGCCTCCCCTGAGATAGTGCTTGGGGTGTGCTACAGACCGCCAGGATCCAATTTGGATATGGGTAGAGACCTCTTTAATGTTTTTAATGAAGTAAACACTAATGGGATTGTGTGATCATGGGAGACTTTAACTTCCCAGATATAGACTGAAGGACAAGTGCTAGTAATAATAATAGGGCTGAGATTTTCCTGGATGTGATAGCTGATTGATTTCTTCACAAAGTAGTTGAAGAACCAACAAGAGGGGAATGCCATTTTAGATTTGGTTTCGATGAGTAGTCAGGACCTCATAGAAATGGTTGTAGGGGACAACCTTGGTTCAAGTGATCATGAGTTAATTCAGTTCAAACTAGATGGAAGGATAAACAAAAATAGATCCAGGACTAGGGTTTTTTTATTTCAAAAGGGCTAACTTTAAAGAATTAAGGAAATTAGTTAGGCAGGTGGATTGGACTGAAGAATTTATGGATCTAAGGGCAGAGGAGGCCTGGAATTACTTCAAATCAAAGTTGCAGAAACTATCAGAAGCCTGCATCCCAAGAAAGGGGGAAAAATTCATAGGCAGGAGTTGTAGACCAAGCTGGATGAGCAAGCATCTCAGAGAGGTGATTAAGAAAAAGCAGAAAGCCTACAAGGAGTGGAAGATGGGAGGGATTAACAAGAAAAGCTATCTTATTGAGGTCAGATTATGTAGGGATAAAGTGAGAAAGGCCAAAAACCATGTAGAGTTGGACTTTGCAAAGGGAATTAAAACCAATAATAAAAGGTTCTATAGCCATATAAATAAGAAGAAAACAAAGAAAGAAGAAGTGAGACCACTAAACACTCAGGATGGAGTGGAGGTTAAGGATAATCTAGGCATGGCCCAATATCTAAGCAAATACTTTTCCTCAGTCTTTAATGAGGCTAATGAGGAGCTTAGGGATAATGGTAGGATGACGAATGGGAATGAGGATATGGAGGTAGATATTGCCACATCTGAGGTAGAAGCCAAACTCAAGCAGCTTAATGGGGCTAAATTGGGGGGCCCAGATAATCTTCATCCAAGAATATTAAAGGAACTGGCACATAAAATTGCAAGCCCATTAGCAAGAATTTTTAATTAATCAGTAAACTCAGAGGTTGTACTGTACAACTGGAGAATTGCTAACATAGTTCCTATTTTTAAGAAAGGAAAAAATGTGATCTGAGTAACTATAGGCCAGTTAGTTTGACATCTGTAGTATGCAAGGTCTTGGGAAAAAAATTTGAAGGAGAAAGTAGTTAAGGACATTGAGGTCAATGGTAATTGGGACAAAATACAACATGGTTTTACAAAAGGTACATCATGCCAAACCAAACTGATCTCCTTCTTTGAGAAGGTAACAGATTTTTTAGACCAAGGAAACACAGTGGATCTAATTTACCTTGATTTCAGTAAGACATTTAATATGGTTTCAGATGGGGAATTATTAGTTAAATTGGAAAAGATGGGGATCAATATGAAAACTGAAAGGTGGATAAGGAACTGGTTAAAGGGGAGACTACAATGGGTCATGCTGAAAGGTGAATTGTCAGGCTGGAAGGAGGTTACTAGTGGAGTTCCTCAGAGATTGGTTTTGGGGTCAATTTATTTAATCTTTTTATTACTGACCTTGGCACAAAAAGTGGGAATGTGCTAATAAAGTTTGCAGATGACACAAAGCTGGAAGATATTGCTAATACAGAGAAGGACAGGGATATCATACAAGAAGATCTGGATGACCTTGTAAACTGGAGTAATAGTAATAGGATGAAATTTAATAGTGAAAAGTGCAAGGTCATGCATTTAGGGATTAAACACAAGATTTTTGGTTATAAATTGGGGACACATCAGTTGGAAGTAACAGAGGAGGAGAAGGACCTCGGAGTATTGGTTGATCACAGGATGACTATGAGCCGCCAATGTGATATGGCCATTAAAAAAACTAATGCGGTCTTGGGATGCATCAGGTGAGGTATTTCCAGTAAAGATAAGTAGGTATTAGTATAGTTATACAAGGCACTGGTGAGACCTCATCTGGAATATTGTGTGCAGTTCTGGTCTCCCATGTTTAAGAAGGATGCATTCAAACTGGAACATGTACAGAGAAGGGTTACTAGGATGATCCGAGGAATGGAAAACCTGTCTTATGAAAGGAGATTCAAAGAGCTTGACTTGTTTAGCCTAACCAAAAGAAGGCTGAGGGGAGATATGATTGCTCTTTATAAATATATCAGAGGGATAAATATCAAGGAGGGAGAGGAATTATTTAAGCTTAGTACCAATGTGGACACAAGAACAAATGGATATAAACTGGACACTAGGAACTTTAGACTTGAAATTAGATGAAGGTTTTTAACCATTAGAGGAGTGAAGTTCTGGAACAGCCTTCCAAGGGGAGTAATGGGGGCACAAGACATATCTGGCTTCAAGACTAAGCTTGATAAGTTTATGGAGGGGATGGGATAGCCTCATTTTGGCAATTAAGTGATCTCTGATTATTAGCAGGTAAATATGCCCAATGATCTGTGATGGGAAGTTAGATGGGGTGGGATCTGAGTTACTACAGAGAATTCTTTCCTGGGTGCTGGCTGGTGAGTGTTGCCCACATGCTTAGGGTTTAACTGGTCACCATATTTGGGGTTGGGAAGGAATTTTCCTCCAGGGCAGATTGGCAGAGGCCCTAGAGGTTTTTCGTCTTCCTCTGCAGCATGGGGTACGGGTCACTTGCTGGAGGTTTCTCTGCATCTTGAAGTCTTTAAACCATGATTTGAAGACTTCAGTAACTCAGGCATAGGTTAGGAGTTTGTTACAGGAATGGGGGGTGAGATTCTGTGGCCTGCATTGTGCAGGAGGTCAGACTAGATGATCATAATGGTCCCTTCTGACCTTAAAGTCTATGAGTCTATGAGTGGTTCTTTAAAACCAGTTTCATCAAGCAAAGGGTTTGTCTCATCCCAAAGGACCAGCCACACACCCAGGTCAATATACATCTCAGATATTACCCAAAAATCATGCTGTTGCCAATCCTTTAGCATGTAAAATATAAAGGTTTCTTTATAAAAAGAAAGATTAGAGTTAAAGCTAAATTAACTAATTAGATAAAATTAGATAGTAGATGAAATTTACATTTGCCTTTAGGAATAACTCCATCTAGACAGCAGGCATAATCCAAGCAGAAGATGACTAAGGGATGGATAATTGTGAGGTCTGTGTCGGAAACAAACATGCCTCACTTCTTTGCCATACAGACATGGCAGGAAAGACATTTTCTTGGCCTCCTCTAATAACCTGAGTGTCTGATGATCCCTTCGAGACGATCTCCGAACTGCCAAATGTATTAACAAATCTGGGGTTAAGTATATACATGTAAAATTCTTAGTAATCGTTAGTTATCAAACCGCTTGGGTAAGAGTTTCTGCTCACTTTCTTTTCATAAGCAAATAAGAAAAAGAGGTTCCTCCCCTTGTGTTTAAATGAAGGAGTGAAGTATCTACTGATACAGTTAGGTGAATTTTCCAGTAACAGTTAATAAGTTATAACTTAACACTCCTGATCTTCGCTATATGTTCTCTTATCTCCAAGTAGTAATAAGATAGTTTTGTATTTATATCTATATCTATTGGAAAGGGGCGGGGGGAGGGGCTAAAGGTCTCCTTGTGAGAACACCATGACATGCATTCTAAGGATGCCAACTGAATTTTAAATATTTCTTTCTAAAATTAGTTTCCGGTGGATTATGCCTTAGTTTTTAATTGACTGCCTCTTCCGATGTATAATTTCATTTTAATTATTTTTAAAGTTGCTCTTTTCTCTGAGATAGACTCTGATCTGCTTGCCTTAGACAACACTTTAAGTTATTTAAAATTAATATCATAGCTCCATATTAAAGCCAGGAATTAAGTTCTGAGTAAGGGTTTGGTTACAGTAATGAAGATTATTAATGTATCTTTATTAGCTATAATGTTTGGAGTCTATTTTCTTCGATATCCAGAAACAGTTTATCTTACCTCCGAGAAAATATTTAATAGGCATATACAAGATCTCAAAGAAATATGGGTAAATGGGGTCTTATTCCCGAATGGGAACTTGTTGGAATATTCAGAAAGCGAGGGCATTTGTTTTCAGAAGCTCCGTTTTTCTACGTTGAATCAAACTGTCCAGTTGTACCCCAAATGAAAATGCGATGAGTAAATTTATCGGTATAAATTTGCTTGCATTTCGAGCACTATTGTATCGGTTGGTTTGACAAATATATTTTTTGTTTTAAGTAGTTCTTTACATTATTTTACCTTCGACATTCAAATTAATTGGGGTCAGAGTTAGTCTCTATTCAGCGCCATATAGTTGCATTATCGAGATCCGCCTAGCTGCAGATCTCCGGCTGAGACGCAGAGTGTCGCTGTTGGCCAATGAGGGAGCGGCAGCTGGGGATCCATTGCAGATTCCGGCAGTATCGCAGTCAGCCTGTGCAGAGCAGAGAGGAGACATAGCAGTGACATATCCACACAGACTCGCTGAAAACATCAGTCTCTGACAGGCGTTTCCATAAAATATTGAGAAGAGAAGCAATTTTATTTATTCAGACGTATCGCAGAAGGCTTCAATTTAGCTGGAATCTAAAACTCCCAGTCCGTTCGGAATGGACGAGAACAATGCAGCGAAATTAAGAGGGACATGGATAAAAACAAGAGAAAGAACCAGAGGTCGGAGATACGAATGGCAAGTACTGTATTTTCACTTCTTATTCTCGTTGTTCTGCCCGACGCTCTCTGAGCAGCTTCGCTATGCAATTCCTGAGGAAATGGCCAAAGGTTCCCTTGTGGGGAACCTTACCAAGGATTTGGGGATGAATGTCAGAGGACTGTCATCCCGGAGCCTCCGTATTGTCTCTAGTTCAAAAAGGCAGTATTTCGCCATTGGTGCAGAAACTGGAAATCTAAATGTAAATGACAGAATAGACCGAGAAGAAATATGTGGAAAATCTCCCCTTTGTGTTCTAAATCTCGAAACGGTAATTGAAAACCCTTTCAACGTTTTTCATGTGATTGTAGAAATCCAAGATATTAACGATAATCCGCCGTATTTCACCAGAAGCAATGTTGATTTTAAAATAAGTGAGTCCGCGCTACCCGGGGCTCGGTTTCCATTAGAAATGGCTCAAGATCCCGATGTTGGGATCAACACAGTACAGAATTACCAGCTCAGCCAGAATCAGTACTTTGTCTTGTCAGTGAAGGAGAGCACAAATGGCAATAAATACGCAGAATTAGTTCTGGGTAAGCATTTGGATCGGGAGAAGCAAACTTCCCATCACTTGATGTTTACGGCTGTGGATGGGGGGGACCCAGTCAGAACTGGGACTGTTCAGATAAGGATTAATGTCACTGACGCCAATGACAATCCTCCCGTATTTACTGAAGAGATCTACAAAGTCAGCCTGAGTGAAAATCTACCACGGGGCTTCTTAGTGCTTCAGGTGAAAGCCACTGATAAAGATGAAGGGTTACATGCAAAGATTGTCTACTCTTTTAGCAACATGCCTGACAGTATTTCCAAACTATTCAAGATGGATCCTGATAACGGAGAAGTTATAACTAAGTGGAATCTGGATTATGAAATCTCAAACAACTTCTTATTGGATGTGGAAGCGACCGACGGCGGAGGTCTGACTGCTCACTGTAAACTTCAAATAGAAATTCTTGACGAGAATGACAATGCGCCAGAGATAACGCTGACATCTGTGTCCAGTGTAGCCCCCGAAGACTCTTTGGCGGGGACACTGATAGCTTTGATCAATATAATTGATCAAGATTCTGCTGAAAACGGAAACGTAATTTGTCATTTAGAAGAAAAATTGCCTTTTAAAATAATTTCCTCTTCCAATAACTACTACAAACTCGTCACAGACAGCCCCCTGGACAGGGAAAGGACCCCGGAGTACAATATCACAATCACAGCCACAGACAAAGGCTCTCCCCCTCTCTCCACCCAGAAAACCATCCTGTTGCAGATCTCGGATATCAATGTTTTGTCATACAAAATAATATATTAAAAATAAATTAGGTTGCCAAATTACATGTTTTATAGTGTGGAAATGTCAAAGTTAAGGTTGCCAGTGCAACCCTGTTGTGAATATATAGTATGGTACAGCATTTTATTTCATGGTCATATGCTACTTTTTATTAGGAGACCATGACTCAGTCAGAACCTGTAAATTGAACAGTGAATTAGTCAGTGTTCTGCAGGGAACTAAGCAAGGACTCACTGAGTGCAGAAGTTGAACAATGTGCAATGAAGATGGCAATGATCTGGTTGTATCATGCAGGAACAGGGAGGCCTCCTGATTCATACTGAGAAAGTAGGGCAATCAGCTAGTTTTTTTAGGTGTCTGTACCCAAACTCAAGAAATCTGGTAAACAAGCAGGAAGAATTGGAAGTCCTGGCACAGTCAAGGAACTATGATGTGATTGGAATAACAGGGACTTGGTGGGCTAACTCATATAACTGGAGCACTGTCATGGATGGGTATAAACTGTTCAGAAAGGACAGGCTGGGGAGAAAAGGTGGAGGAGTTGCGTTGTGTGTAAGAGAGCAGTATGATTGCTCAGAGCTACAGTATGAAACTGGAAAAAAGCCTGTTGAGAATCTCTGGGTCAAATTTAGAGGTGAGAACAACAAGGGTGGTGTTGTGGTGGGCATCTGCAATAGATCACTAGACTAGGAGGGTGAGGTAGACGAGGCTTTTTCTGGACAACTAAGAGAATTTTCCAGATCATAGGCCCTGGTTCTCATGGGAGACTTCCATCACCCTAACATCTGCTAGGAGAGCAATATTGCAGTGCACAGACAATCCAGAAAGTTTTTAGAGAGTGTTGGGGACAACTTCCTGGTGCAAGTGCTGGAGGAGCCAACTAGGGGCCATGCTCCTCTTGATCTGCTGCTCACAAACAGGGAAGAATTGGTAGGGGAAGTAGAAGTTGGTGTCAACCTGGATAGCAGTGACCATGAGATGGTCAAGATCAGGATCATGACAAAAGGAAGAAAGGCAAGCAGCAGAATACGGACTCTGAACTTCAGAAGAGCAGACTTTGACTTCCTCAGGGAACTAATGGGCAGGATCCCTGGGAGGCTAATATGAGAGGGAAAGGAGTCCAGGAGAGCTAGCTGTATTTTAAAGAAGCCGTACTGAGGGCACAGGAACAAACCATCCCAATGTGCAGATAGAATAGTCAATATGGCAGGTGCCCAGCTTGGCTTAACCATGAAATCTCTGGTGAGCTTAAACAAAAAAAGAAAGCTTACAAGACGTGGAAACTTGGACAGATGACTAGGGAGGAGTAAAAAAATATTGCTCAAGCATGTAGGGATGTAATCAGGAAGGCAAAATTGGAGTTGCAGCTAGCAAGGGATGTGAAGGGTAACAAGAAGGGCTTCTACAGGTATGTTAGCAACACAAAGGTGATCAGGGAAAATGTGGGACCCTTACTGAATGGGGAAGACAATCTAGGGATAAATGATGTGGAAAAAGCTGAAGTACTCAATGCTTTTTTTGCCTCAGTCTTCACAGACGAGGTCAGCTCCCAGACTGCTGCACTGGGCAGCCTAATATGGGGAGGAGGTAAGCAGCCCACAGTTGTGGAAGAACAAGTTAAGGACTATTTAGAAAAACTGGACGTGCACAAGTCCATGGGGCCAGATGGAATGCATCCAAGGGTGCTGAGGGAGTTGGCTCATGTGATTGCAGAGCCATTGGCCATTATCTTTGATAAATTAAGGCTAATGGGGGAGGTCTCAGATGATTGGAAAAAGGCAAATATAGTGACCATTTTTTAAAAAGGAAAGAAGGAGAATCTGGGGAACTACAGACTGGTCAACCTCACCTCTGTCTCCAGAAAAATCATGGAGCAGATCCTCAAGGAATCCATTCTGAAGGACTTGGAGGAAAGGAAGATGATCAAGAACAGTCAACACAGATTCACCAAGGGCAAGTCATGCCTGACTCATAGACTCATAGACTCATAGGTCAGAAGGGACCAATCTGATCATCTAGTCTGACCTCCTGCACAAGGCAGGCCACAGAACCCCACCCATCCAATTTTATAACAACCCCTATCCCAGGACCGAGTTATTGAAATCCTCAAAAATGGTTTGAAGACCTCAAGCTGCAGAGACGCCACCAGCAAGCGACCCGTGCCCCACACTGCAGGGGAAGGCGAAAAACCTCCAGGGCACCTGCCAATCCGCCCTGGAGGAAAATTCCTTCCCGACCCCAAATATGGCGATCAGCTAAACCCTGAGCATGTGGGCAAGAGTCACCAGCTAGCACCCAAGAAGGAATTCTCCGCAGCAACTCAGTACCCATCGCATGCAACATCTCCCCGCAGACCATTGAGCAGACCTGTCTGGTGGTAATTCAAGATCAATTGCCCAAATTAACGATCCTATCATAACATCCCCTCCATATACTTATCAAGCTTTATCTTAAAGCCAGGAAAGTCTTTTGCCCCTACTACTTCCCTCGGAAGGCTATTCCAGAACTTCACTCCCCTAATGGTCAGAAACCTTCGTCTAATTTCAAGTCTAAACTTCCTAATATCCAGTTTATACCCATTCGTCCTCGTGTCTACATTAGTGCTAAACTTAAATAATTCCTCTCCCTCCCTAACGTTAACCCCCTTGATATATTTATATAGGGCGAGCATATCCCCCCTCAGCCTTCTCTTGGCCAGGCTAAACAAGCCAAGCTCTTTGAGTCTCCTTTCATAAGGCAGTTTTTCCATTCCTCGGATCATCCTTGTAGCCCGTCTCTGAACCTGTTCCAGTTTGAATTCATCCTTCTTGAACATGGGACACCAGAACTGCACACAGTATTCCAGATGGGGTCTCACCAACGCCGTATACAACGGTACTAACACATCCTTATCCTTGCAGGAAATACCCCAAACCTGATTAACCTTGACTAACCTGATTGCCTTCTATGATGAGATAACTGGCTCTGTGGTTATGGGGAAAGTGGTGGACGTGATATATCTAGACTTTATCAGAGTGTTTGATACAGTCTCCCAGAGTATTCTTGCCAGCAAGTTAAAGAAGTGTGGATTGGATGAATGGACTATAAAGTGGATAGAAATCTGGCTAGACATTGGTCTCAACAGGTAGTGATCAATGGCTCCGTGTCTAGCTGGTAGCCGGTATCAAGGGGAGTACCCCAGGGGTTGGTCCTGGGGCCAGTTTTGTTCAATGTCTTTATTAATGATCTGGATGATGGGATGGATTGCACCCTTAACAAGTTCACGGATGACACTGAACTGGAGGGAGAGGTAGATTTGCTGGAAGGTAGGGATAGGGTCCAGAGTGACCTATACAAATTGGAGGATTGGGCCAAAAGAAATCTGATGAGGTTCAACAAGGGCAAGTGCAAAGTCCTGCACTTAGGATGGAAGACTTCCATGCACTGCTACAGGCTGGGAACCGAATGGCTAAGCGGCAGTTCTGCAGAAAAAAAACTGGGCAGTACAGTGGATGAGAAGCTAGATATGAGCCAACAGTGTGCCCTTGTTTCCAAGAAGGCTAACAGCATACTGGGCTGCATTAGTAGGAACATTGCCAGCAGATTGAGGGAAATTATTATTCCCCTCTATTTGGCACTGGTGAGGCCACATCTGGAGTATTGTGTCCAGTTTTGCTCCCCCCACAGTACAGAAAGGATGTGGACAAATTGGAGAGAGTCTGGCAGAGGACAACAAAAATTATTAGGGGTCTGGGGCACATGCATTATGAGGAGAGCCTGAGGGAACTGGTCTTATCTAGTCTGCAGAAGAGAAGAGTGAGGGGGGATTTGATAGCAGCCTTCAACTACCTGAAGGAGGGTTCCAAAGAGGATGGAGCTAGGCTGCTCTCAGTGGTGGCAGATGACAGAACAAGGAGCAATGGTCTCAAGTTGCAGTGGGGGAGGTCTTCTGAGTGCTTGATTTCACAACTTTAATATTCCTTTAATGTAGGGTTCAGCTTTTGGTGTTTCCATTTCTCAATGTATATTCGTAGGTTTTTTACAAAAAATAATTTTGGGGAAAAATCAGAAATTCTGTTGTGTGGAACCATATTAACCTGCCACATGGATCATCAGCAAGATTGCGACCTTCAAAGCCACAATGTTATCCCCTCTGTGGACCAACCACTAAAGAGGGAAGAGACAAACATTTCCCCAGTGGATTTCACAGCTATTTGCAAGACAGCAGAGGACTGCTGAGACTCAGAAATTCTGTGTTTGGTCCCAACTTCTGAAGAAAAGTGTGCTGTAGTGATTACAGACCCTTCCTCCCTGTTCTTCCCCAAGCAGACCCTTTCTGAGCTTTTCGCCTCCAGCCTGTACTTCTCCCGGTCATCCTCAAAGCCCTGCTGTCATCTCAGTCTCCCACAATCCCTGTGTATTCAAATGAGGCTACCCCTTCTTCAGTCTGTGTTTGTGCTTGTAAGAGGGGCCATAAGATCACAACAGAGACAGTCTCCTTTCTCTCAGTTCCACTTCTGTCTCTATCTGCACAGCAGAGACCCTTGTGCTGGTCCAACACCTTATGCAGTTTATTTATATATGAGTCCCACCACCTTCACCACATACATGGCACCTTTCCAAGCATAGGGGAGAGCAATCTCTCTCTCCCTCTCACTGCCTGCTTTCCCCCTTTTCATTTCCGTCCTGTGCCTATTCGTGGGCTCTGGCTAATGGCTTTATTAGCCTTTCTGCCCTGTCCCAACCATAAATGAAGCACAGGTCTGCCTCCTCAACGCCAATCTGCTATGCCTGATTGGAGCTGCTGTGAACAGAGCGATGACACAGAGTTTCATACCTAGCACTCTATCATAGTCACGCTGTGGTGGTGGCACATGTGCAGTCCCATTGCATGTAGAATCTCTGTGGTGATAGATCGTTCTCTATTCAGACAGAATCTTTAGAGAATAGAACCACCTACTTCTAAACCTCTACTGAGAATGGGCAAACTCTGATTTTTCATAAATTTATAACTCAGCTAAATGCTTGCAAATCTTCAAAGGGACTGCAAAAGGCACAATCCTAATACTAAGGTGCCCACCCAGTAAATATTCCCTGATCAAAAGTATCGGGTCAGGAGAGCTTCTCAATTAAATGGTTCTAAGCATTTTTTCAATCTGAGAAAAACAATGTTTTCTCCTAATTCTATTCTCAGAAATGGATGAACTGTTTTAGCTGAAGGTTGAAAAACATTCAGCCTGAGGCAGCATGGCATATTTCAGTCCACAGAATAACATTTGACAAAGTTTAGCAACTGAAAAGAGAGTTTTATAATGGCAAAAGTTAAGCACTCCCAAATAGGCATTGCTGCCAGTTCTGATTTCATGGAATTAATTAAATTATTGTGTATACACAATATTTAACATTCTTTTTTGCTTAATAAGCTGTTTAAAGGTAAGTTTCATACCCTTCATATGTTCACCAAACATTAGTCAACTTATGTATGAGGTGAATGAATGAATGAATACTAGTTTGACCCATATGAATGTCTCCATTGACTAAACTGGGTGTTGAATCAGCCCCAGAATGAGACAGAATTCCCGTAGAAACAGAAGTAGCTGGACATGTTATTTACAGGGCCAGTTCTAACTTTTTTGCCGCCCAAGCAAAAAAGAAGAGTACTGCCCTGCCGTAACCCCCATCCTCCCGCGAGTGCCGCGCCACTAAAACCCCGCCCGCGAGCGCCACGCTGCCTGAAACCCCGCTCCCTCCGAGCGCCGGGCTGCCCCAAGGCCCCACGCCGTCTCCAGCGCGGCGCCAGCCCCCACCGCCCCCGAGCACCATGCTGCCCAAAACCCCGCCCCTGAGCACCACCGCCGCACGAAGCCCTGACCCCGTTAGAGCGCCGTGCCAAGGCCCCGCCCCCTCTCTGAGCATCGCGCTGCCCCAAGCCCCACCTCCCCCTGAGGGCCCAGCGCTAGACCCCGCCCTCCCAGAGCCGCATCAAGCCCCTGCCCTCCCAGCGCCGGCCGGAAACAACAACAACAACAAAAACGCTCCGGCGCTGCCTCGATGAACCAAAAACAAAAACCGAGCATCACCCTGCCCCAAGGTGCTGACCCAAGCACATGCTTGGTCGGCTGGTGCCTGAAGCCAGCCCTGTTGTGGATAGTTCTCTGAAAATATCCATTCAACCTGCAGTGGTGATCAAAAAAGCGAACAGAATTTTGGGACTCATTAAGAAAGAGCTAGATAGTAAGACAGAAAATATCATATTGCTGCTATATAAATCCATGGTACACCCATACCTTGAATATTGGGTCCAGATGTGGTCACCCTATCTTAAAAAAAGATATATTGGAATTGGAAAAGTTTCAGAAACGGGCAGCAGAAATGATTAGGGGTATGGAATGGCTTCTGTATGAGGAGAGATTAACAAGACTGGGACTTTTCAGCTTGTAAAAGAGATAATTAAGGAGGGATATGATTGAGGTCTATAAAATTATGACTGGTGTAGAGAAAGTAAATAAGGAAGTGTTATTTAATTCTTTGCATAACACAAGAACTAGAGGTAACCAAATGAAATTAATAGGCAGCAGGTTTAAAACAAACAAAATGGAGTATTTTTTCACACAATGTACAGTCAGTCTGTGGAACTCTTTGCCAGAGATTGTTGTGAAGGCCAAGACTATAACAGAGTTCAAAAAAGAACTAGATAAATTCATGGAAGATAGGTTCATCAATGGCTATTAGCCAGGATGGGCACGGATGGTGTCCCTAGCCTCTGTTTTCCAGAAGCTGGGAATGGGTGGCAGGGAATGGATCACACGATGATTACCCATTCTGTTCATTCCCTCTGGGGCACCTGGCATTGGCCACTGTTGGAAGACAGGATACTGAGCTAACTAGATGGACCTTTGGTCTGTCCCAGCATGGCCATTCTTATGTTCAGATTTCAATCACCGTGTCTATAAAGTGAGTGCTAGGAAAATGTGCCCATTGATGCTCTGCTACTTACAGCAAATGCCACTGACCTGGATGAAGGCACAAACACAGATATAACAAACTTGTTCAGAAAAATCACAGAAGAGAGTTCCAGAATGTTTCAGATGGATTACAGAATGGGCAAAATAACAGTTCATCAGAATCTAGAGTATTAAGAATCTCAGTTACATGAAATGGAGGTCCGGACTCAGGACAAGGGAGAACTATAGGCAAGGGCCAAGATAATGATAGTAGGATTGGATGTGAATGATAACACACTGGATATTACACTAATGTCTTTCATCTTGTTAGTAGCCAAAAAATCTCCCCTGGGGGACTGTGATCGCCCTTTTATATGTGCATGGGCAAGATTACAGACCGAATGGGGAGTTCTGGTGCTCCATCACAGACAGACTTCTATTTATACTAAAGAAATCATTTGACAATTACTATAGTTTGGTGACTGACAGAGCCCTGGACAGGGAGTAGGTCTTGAGTCAGATTACAATGTAAATATCACAGGCTTGGACCGAGGGACTCTACTCTGCAACCACCTTCCTCCCACTAACTATGTTGGACAAAAAATACAATCTGTGGGTCCTCAACCAATCATCCTATACTTCCTGTATCACAGAGAACAATCCCAAGGGGGCTTCCATTAACACTTTAAAAGCAAATGATCCCAACTAGGAAGAGAATGCTAAAGTCACATATTCTACTCAGAGTGCAGATCGGAGAGGAAACAGAGCAGAAGAACAAGCACACACATTCACTACAATAAATCCTCATTACAAGAGAAAATGGATCATTAAGGAGCAAATGCTTCAGTGTTTTGGCTATGATATTTCTAATCATGTGAGAGATTCAGCAGTTGAATATACCAGACATGGGCTTATCTACATTACAAAATTAAGTCGACTTTATGGAGCCTCCAAATTAATTAAATTGATTGTGGGTGGCCACACCATGCCTATTGTCTTGATGGAGTATGTCCTTACTAACAGTGCCTGCATCAATATGCATAAAGCAGTGCTTTGTGGGAAGCTATCCCAAAGTGCAACTTGCCACAGTGTGTTTTGAGATGTTTGTTCAATGTCTCATGGGATCAAAACATTGTCACAGGGGAGAATGGGGACATTGCATCAACATCCATGATGCACTGTGCTCCCTCCCTCATATCAATGGCAAAAGACCCAGTGGTTTTCACGCCTTAAAACCACCATGTGGACACCATAACCACAGAAGCATGGAGCCTGCTCAGTTGTGCACCCTTGCTGTGAGCATCTCAAACACCTCATGCCTTCTTCTGCAGTATTTCCAGAGTCGAAGTTAGGTTCGCTGTGTGGAACATAGCGATGTCCTGCAAGGAGCCCTGCTGCAAACCACTGAAAAAAAAACAATTCATAGTTGCTGCTGGCAGTCACAGAGCAGCTGCACTCTATTGAGTGCCGTTTCTGGTCCCATGACTGGTGGGACTAGGACCACATCATTTTGCAGGTATAGGATGACAAGCAGTGGCTACAGAACTTTCAGATGTGGAAAGCCACCCTCCAGGAACTTTGTGCAGAGCTTTCCCCTGCCCTGCAGTTCAGCAACACAAAAATGAGAGCTGCTCTGACAATGGAGAAGCGAGTGGCGATCCCTCTTTGGAAGCTTGCAATGCCAGTCAGTTACCAGTCATTGTGGAATCAATTTGGAGTAGGTATATCAACCGTGGAAGCTGCTGTGTCCCGAGCATACAGGGCCATTAATTAACTTCTGCTATGAAGGGTAATGAGTCTGGGAAATGTGCAGGACATAGTGAATGATTTTACCACAATGGGGTTCCATAATTGCAGTGGGGCAATAGATGGCACACATATCCCCATCTTGGCACCAGACCACCTTTCCAAAGAGTACATAAACCAAAAGGGATATTTTCAATGGTGTTGCAAGCACTGGTGAATCACAGGAGGTGTTTCACCGTCATCAGCGTAGGATGACTGGGAAAGGTTCATGACATGCACATCTTTAGGAACTTGGGTCTGTTAAAAAAGATGCAATCCAGGACTTTCTTTCCAGACCACAAAATGAACATTGATGATGTTTAGATGCCTATAGTTATCCTGGGGGATCCAGCCTACCCTTTGTTCCCAGGGCTCATGAAGCCATACACCAGCCATCTGGACAGCAGTAAGGACCCATTCAGCTGTAGGCTCAACAAGTGAAGAATGGTGGTTGAATGTGCCTTTGGTCATTTAAAAGGGCACTGGAGAAGTTTACTAACAGCGTGGGACCAGGGCTGGCTCCAGGTTTTCTGCCACTCCAAGCAGAAAAAAAAATGCAGTGGGATTGCACCGCTCCACTCTTCGGCGGCAATTCAGTGATGGATCCTTTGCTCTGAGAGGGACTGAGGAACTGTCACAGACTCACAGATTGTGCCCACTCGTGGCCCCGTGCGGTCCGTGGGGGGGGGTCCCCTTTCAGTGAGACAGCCCTTCTCGGGGGTCCACTCTCTCTTGGGGTCAGGCCCCTCCACCTCCTGGAGCTGCACCTCTCTGAGCCTTAGCACACCTGTTTCTCACTGTGGGCCCCCTCAGGGAGTCCACACGCTCTGGACCCCCCGGGCCTCCTCACCCCCGAAGGGGTTGATGCAACCCTGTTCTCTAGACCAGAGTGACTCTCAGCCAGCATAAAACAGGAGGGTTTATTGAGAGTTGAACACAGCACAGGAAACTCTCAGGGCCTCAGGCCTGGCCTCTCACAATAACAGCACATCCCAGTCTCCCTGCATCCAGGTGGGCTCTGCCTGCTTCCCCTCTCCAGCTCAGAGCCCCCCTGCTTCCCAGCTGGGCCTCCAATATCCCCAGTCCAAGCCCCACCTCTGTCCATTGTCTTCTCTCCAGGTAAACAGAGTCATAAACAGGAAGGCCTGGGTCTCCTCTTCTCTTAGCCCTCCTCTGGCTGGAACCGGCTGGTCAGGTCACCGAGGTCCTCTCTCTGCAGCCTATTGTCCTTCCACTGGCCAGAACTGGCTGTGTCTCCTGAGCTGGGTCTCTGGGTTACCAGGTCACCAGTTGCTGGGGTCTCCATCCTCCAGGCCATCAGCCGCGGTCCCAGGTCCCTCTCTGGTCCTCTGTAACAACAAACTCCCTCTCCCCTCACTTCGTTAAACCAGTAACACCCCGGGGACACTGAGTCCCACCCTCTGTGCATGCAAACCACTGGAAAACACAGAAAACCCCCCACTTCGTTACAGGGACTCGCTGCCGAATTGCCGCCAAAGACCCAGATGTGCCGCCCCAATAGCGGCTGGAGGGCCGACCCTTGGTATTGGCCACCCCAAGCGTCTGCTTCTTTAGCTGGTGCTTGGAGCCGGCCCTGGGTGGGACCTTAGTGAAGAGAACATTCCCATGGTTATAGCTGCCTGGTGTGTGCTCCATTATATCTGTGAAAAAAGAGGGGAAATATTCTGCAGGTGTAGGCAGTTGAGGCAGATCACAGGACAGTCATTTTTGAGCAGCCAGACACAAGGGCAATAAGAAGAGCACAGCAAGGGGCACTGCATATCTGCGAGGCTTTGAAAAGCCATTTCAGTAATGAATGACAGTAACGTGAGCTGCTTGTCTGCACTGTGCTTTCCCAAACCTTCATCTGGCTTGTATCACTGTCCCTGTAAAGCCAATCCCCTGCCCAAGCTCACTGCTTCTATTCAGTAAATAACATTTATTTCTCCAATCCATTTACTTTATTTAACAAACATAAATAAAGAGGGAGAACAGAAAAAAAAGATAACCTTGGGGAAAGGGGGTTGTAAAGTTAGAACGGGAGAAACATTTTTAGCTGTGTTAACATAACACCACATTCTAGACCATCAAAGGTCTGTGAATGAGAGCCTTCTGTTCCTTGTACCCTTCCTGCAAGTTAAGTGAAAGGGATAATGGACTTTTCATCCACGCCTCATGGAACTCTTGGGGGAGGGTGATTCTGCACCAGGCAATGCTGGCTGGCTGTCCACTAGGATCTTCAGAGGAACTCTACCCTCCTGCTTCTGTTCCTTCAGGTCAACCAGAACCCTCAATATGTCTGCTTGGTCCCTCATAATCTGAAGCATTGCATCCTGTGCTGCACACTCTTGGTCATGGGAGGCTTTTCTGCTATCCATGTCTAACTTCTCAGACAGTGAAATCTTCCACACTCTCAGCTCTGTGTCAGCTGTCCTGGAGGCGTTTATTATCTCAGTGAATATGTCTTCCCATGTTCTCTTTCTCCTTCTTCTAATCAGCAAAAGTCTGCTTTCAGGTGTTGATGACATGCTGAAGGACACATTTCCAGCTGTCGGTTTTGGGAAAAGTAAAGGAGCCATTGTACATGAATAAAATGTTTCCATAGCAAGGCTGTTTTTATAAAAAAAAAATATGATGATGACAACAGAATTAATTCAGGAGTTATGTGGGAAAGTGTCCTACCATGGTGAAGGAAATAAGACTGCCCTGCCCAGAAACCTTCTGCAGGATTGCAGAGTATCTCCATGAAAGTTTCCTAGAGATAGGAAAGTTTCCTAGAGATAGCCATGGAGGATTCCTGGACTATCCCAGTCCACATAAACATTCTTTTCCAGGGGCCACCATCTGCATAGGTGGAGCAACCTCTTGTAAGCAAAGAAGCATAGCACCTCGTTTTTTCTTCACAATAAACATGCAATATCACCGAATGTGTGTGCCTACTAAAGTTTAACTGAATTTTGATTGTAACTGTATACTCACCAGAGGTGCCTTCCCCAGCATCACAGTCAGCCACTATGATGTCCTGCACCCCACAGGGCTCCAGGGTTAAAAATATTTCCTGGTTCTCGGGGAGAATGGATTCACCACTCTCCTGTTTCCCATTCTCCTCCTCCTCCTCTTCCTCCTCCACCATATCATCCTCCTTGTTGTCCCTAGACTCACAAACCTGTGAGATATCCACATTGCTTGGGGGATACTGGTAGGGTCACCCCAGAGAATCGCATGCAGCTCATTGTAGAACCAGCATGTGTGGGGTTCAGCACCAGAACGACTGTTCACCTCCCTCGCCTTCGGGTACACTTGGCAATGTTTTTTAATTTTCATATGGCACTGCTGTGTGTCCCTTGTGTAGCCCTTCTCCCCCATTCCACAAGTGATCTTTGCATAGATGTCAGCATTTCTTCTGCTGGAGAGCTCTGGCTCTACCTGTACAGACTTTTCTCCCCACACAGCAATGAGATCCAGCGCATCCTGTGCAGACCAGGCTGGAGCGCATTTGGGGCATGTAGTCTCCTTGATCAGCTGTTCTCTAGCTGGCATGCTCCCAATGCTGATCAAACAGGAAATGGGAAATCAAAAATCCCCAAGACTTTAGCAGGGGAGCGCTGTTTCCTTTGTACCTGGCTACACTGCAGCAGAGTTGAGAATGATCTCCAGAGTGGTCACAGATGAGCATTGTGGGACACCACCTGGAGGCCAATTAAGTTGAATTACACAGTGCTGCATCAGCACTACCTTGCAGTCCACCCATGAAAATCAGATTAAGTGCTATGCCTCTTGCAGAGGTGGATTACAGAAATCAACATTAGAGGTGACTTAGGTCGGCGTAAAGGACCCAGTAGTGTAGACACATACAGTAACAGGTCAACTTAAGGCGGCTTCCTTCAACCCAACTCCGTAGTGTGGACCAGGTCTCAGTTAAAATGAAAGCAAAAGGGATGGGACTCAAACACGTGGGACAGGCCCAGGCTGGGGACTCAGACCGCAAGTACTGTTTTCCCAACACTTTATTCTCTTTGCCTTGCTGTGTGCTCTCTGAGCAGATTCGATCCTGAAGAACTGGCAAAAGGCTCCTTGTGGGGAATCTCGACAAGTATTTGAGATTGAATGTCAGAGAGCTGCCTCAGAGAAAGCTCTGTGTTCTTGCTATGGCTAAAAAGTAATACTTCGTTATCCATGTAGAAAAAGGAAACTTGTATGTAAATGACAAAATAGACCAGGAGGGAACATGAAGGAAATCTCCAGTCTGTCTTATAAAACTGGAAACTGTAGTTGAAAACTTTGGGGCTTGGCTGCACTTGAGAGTTACAGCGCAGGTGGTGGCTTTACAGTGCTGTAACTTACTCCCTGTCCACACTGGCAAGGCACATACAGTGCTGTATCTCCCTGGCTACAGCACTGCATGTACTCCACCTCGACAAGAGGAATAAAGAGAACAGTGCTGCTCTTGCAGCACTGGGGTGCCAGTGTAAACAGTGATTAATCTTACTATGCTGACTTCCAGAACCTTCCCATAATGCTTTTTAAGTAAAGATAACACTCTTTGTTTTGTTGTGATGCCTCTCTTTGTTTTGTTGTGAACTCGGGGCTCCCAGAGCTGCTTATCTAAAAAACAAACACAGCTACTGTTTGCAGTGAATGAGGCAGGCAGGCGGATGAATGTCCACAGCGAGTGTTTTCTTGAGGCGAGAAGCAGTCTGGAGGGTGGAAGGGAGGGTTCATTTTGGAGCAGCTGCTTATCTGGTCTGAAGGCTATTTGCATTTAGTGAATGAGAGAGGGGTGGGGGAAGGGTTGAAACTTTTAAAATGATTGAAGGTTGGTGCTGTGTATCTTCAAGTCCTTAGAACTTGCAAGACAGGGAGCTGACACAGTGTCAGCTCCAAAAATCCACTCTCTCTGTCTCCCCCATGATCCCTGTCACACTCCACCCCACCCTCCTCTTTTGAAAAACAGGTTGCAGCCACTTGAATGCTGGGAAAGCTGCCCATAATGCACCACTCCCAGCACTGCTGCAAATGCTGCAAATGTGGCCACGCTGCAGCACTTTCCCTACACAGCTATACGAAGACAGCTTTCACTCCCGGTGCTGTACAGCTGCAAGTGTAGCCAAACCCCATTGGATGGGGAATGGCAAGTAACTCATCACTTGATCCTGATGGCTGTGAAAGTGGGAGATGCAGTCAGAACCTGGACCGGTCAAATTAGGATTAATTTGACGCCAATGAGAATCCCCCTGCATTCACTGAACAGATCTACAATGTCAGCCTGAGAGAAAATCTACCAAAATAATTCTTTGTACTGCAGGTGAAAACCAGGAATAATGAGGAAGGTCTTAACGCACAATTCACATTCATACATACATTCAGCATCGTACCAGAAAATGGTCTGCAAATGTTTACTCGGGATCCCGAAAACGGTAAAATCACAACTACATGAATTTTGGACTTTGAAGAGCAGATAAATACATCTTCGAAGCGGAAGTCAAAGATGGAGGGAAATAGTTGCCTACAGCAAGGTAGAAGTGGATATTGTTGATTGGAAGGACAATGTCCCCCAGCTGATATCTGCATCAGTGTCCAGCCCAATTCTCGAAGACTGTCTCCCTTGGACAGTGATAGCTCTGATCTGTGTATCCGTCTGAGATGCAGGAGAAAATGGCAAGGTCAAATGTCATATAAAGGGTAACTCTCTGTTTCAGGTAATATCCTTTCCTAATAATTATTATGAGCTGGTCACGGAGAACGCTAAGGACAAAGAAAGGACACCGGAGTTATTACAGTTATAGCCAGAGACAAAGACACAGGGCCAGGGCTTCCATTTAGGGGACCTAGGCAATCGCCTAGGGCTCCAGGATTATTGGGGTGCGGCATTTTGCTGGGCGAGAGGGCAGCAGGCGGCTCCGGTGGACCTCCCGCAGGCACGCCTGCAGCAGCTCCACCGGAGTCGCGGGAGCAGCGCGCGGGGCGGCGAAATGGCCGTGCGCCTAGGACGCCAAAAACACTGGTGCCGGTCCTGCAAAGACATCCTGATGTCCACCCAGAAAACCATCCTGTGTTTTGCTAATTACTTCAAAAAGTGTATAGTTCTGCTTTATGTGTTTAGTTTTAAAATATACCTTAATTAGGACATCACGATTAAATACAGTGCTGAAAAAGTAAGTTGGCACACAGAAAAACAGATCTCAGCTTTATTTATCTGAGCAGTTGTAATTATTAGTTGAGACTCTGAGCGCCGCTGTTCACCACTCGGGGAGAGAGATGCAATGAGAAATGGAGCAGACGGACCAGTGTTTCACAGAACAGAACAGAGATCAAATCATCTTCAAGCGGCAGCATCGGTGAATAAATCCTCTGCACTCAGCTTGGATTATAAAGCCAATAGAAGAAAGCCTGTCTCCGAACTCTGTGTGCTGGTTCCATCTCAGATGTCTCTTTAGAGAGCTGGAAATGGCGAATACACACATGCTGTTGGGAAACAAAGGACAAGTCCTGTTCTGCCTCATATTGGTTAATGTTTGGGAGGCAATTTCTGGGCAGATTCGCTATTCGATTCCTGAGGAAATGCAGAAAGGCTCCATTGTGGGGAATATTGCAAAGGATCTGGGACTGGATATAAAGGAGCTCTCAGACCGCGGAATCCGTATTGTTGGCAGAGGTAGGACTCAGTATTTTACTTTGAATATTAAAAGCGGCTATTTATACCCTACGGAAAGAGTAGACAGAGAGCAAATCTGTGGCCAGCTAGAGACGTGTCTGTTAAATTTTGAAATTATAGTAGAGGACAAAATGAAGGTTTTCGGAGTTGAAGTTGAAATCACAGATATTAATGACAATGCGCCCCGCTTCCAGGAAGATGAATTGGAATTTAGATTCAGTGAGTTAGCCGCTGTGGGAACCCGATATTCTCTTGAGGGGGCGCAGGATCCAGATGTGGGAACCAATTCTGTGCAGGGCTATTACCTCAGCAGTAACAAACACTTCTTTCTGGATGTGCAAACGGGAGCTGACGGAGACAAACATGCCGAACTGGTGCTGGAAAAGTCTCTAGACCGGGAAGAACAAGCTGTTCACGATCTAATCCTCACAGCCACTGACGGGGGAGATCCGGTCAGGTCCGGCACTGCGCAGATCCGCGTTATTGTCCTTGACGCAAATGACAATGCACCAGTTTTCAGTCAGCCTGTCTATAAAGTGAGTGTTTTGGAAAATGTGCCCGTCGGGTCTCTGCTGCTGACAGTAAATGCCACAGATCCCGACGAAGCGATAAATTCGGAGGTTACATATTCACTCCGGAAGATGAAAGACAAAGCGTCTCAGATATTCCAAGTGGATTCTAAAACTGGAGAAATATCAACTGTTGGAAACCTGGACTATGAGGAAGCCGCATTATATGAAATGGAGGTTCAAGCAAAGGACGTTGGAGACTTCTCGGCCAGATCTAAAGTTCTGATCGCTGTTATTGATGCCAATGATAATGCTCCTGAAATTACAGTCACGTCTGCCATCAAATCGGTGAGTGAAGATAGCCCTCCAGGGACTGTGATCGCTCTAATAAATTTATACGATCGAGATTCAGGAGAGAATGGAGAGGTCACATGCTCCATCCCCAGAAACATCCCATTTTGGTTACAGAAATCATTCGATAATTATTACAGTTTGGTGACTGACAAACCCCTAGACAGGGAGCAGGTCTTGGATTACAGTGTAACTGTCACAGCCACAGACCGAGGGACCCCTCCTTTATCCTCAACAACAACAATTTTAGTACAGCTTTCAGACATAAACGACAACGCTCCTGTGTTCAAACAGACATCCTACACTTTGTACATCACAGAGAACAATCCCAGAGGAGCTTCCGTTTGTTCGCTGAAAGCGAATGATCCTGACTGGAAGGAGAATGCCCGAGTCACTTACTCCATTATTGAAGAAGACAGAAGCGAAGTCCCCTTGTCCTCCTCCATCTCCATTAACTCCGAGACTGGGGCTCTCTACGCTCTGCGCTCCTTCGATTACGAACAGTTCCGGGAGATTCGGTTCCAAGTGCAGGCTCAGGATGGGGGTTCCCCACCTCTCAGCAGTAATGTCTCCGTCACTCTCTTTCTACTGGATCAGAATGACAACAGCCCGCACATCTTACACCCCTCCTTTCCCACCGATGGCTCCACGGGAGTGGAGTTGGCCCCTCGCTCCTCCGAGCCGGGTTACCTGGTCACTAAGGTGGTGGCGGTGGATGCAGACTCCGGGCAGAACGCCTGGCTCTCCTACCAGCTGCTGAAGGCTACAGAGCCGGGGCTCTTCTCTGTGGGACTCCACAGCGGCGAGATCAGGACGGCGCGCTACTTTCTCGACAAAGATGCGCTCAAGCAAAGTCTGGTGGTTTTAGTGAAGGACAACGGGCAGCCCCCTCTCTCTGCCACGGTCACTGTCACGGTGGTGGTGGCTGACAGCATCCCCGAAATCCTCTCCGATTTAAACAGCCTCTCAGCTCCTGTAGACCCCCAGTCCAGCCTCACCTTGTATTTGGTGATCGCTGTGGCTTCCGTTTCCTGCTTGTTCTTTACCTTTCTCATAGTGTTAGTGGCCCTGAGGCTCCGCCGGTGGAGAAACTCGCAGCTGTTTGACTCCTCGAGTGTGACTTTCAGTGGAGTTCCCGTCTCGCAGTTTGTGGGGCTCGATGGAGTCAGAGCTTTTCTTCACTCCTACTCACGTGAGGTTTCTCTCACCACGGACTCCAGAAAGAGCCAGTGTATCCAGTCAGAATTAAACTATTCAAATACTCTCACTAATGGGCCGATTAATGAGAAGAAGGAAGGTCTCTTAATTGCAGAAAACTCGAAGAATAATGACGGGAATTATGCGTTTGGTCAGGTAAGTTTTCTTTAGTTCCTTTTAAAAATGTTTTGATGTATAATTATATAGTTTTATTCAGAGGCTACTGGAAGAAGCTCTTGTGCAGAGCAAACATTCGGGGAACCCCTGCTTTTCTCTCTTCCTGCGACCTTGGTTCAGAATCTGGTAAACAGTCGGGGAAGGCAGGATTAGAATCAGATCGTCTACACTCATGCATTAATAGGAAATGAAATTATTTTGTTGTTGTTATTCAAGTCTGACAAACTCTGGTTCACATTTTTAAACCGAATTTAGTAGGCCATGAGCCGAAGAAAAATAAATTATTATACCTTTCTAGAATGGGTTTTTATCAAGAATTCGCCAGAACTGCTTAGGAATCTCAATATTTCTAACACCGAATATTCTCCTTAAGAAAGGCTTCCATAGGGAACCTGTTCAGGTTTTTAAGTTTTGTATTACAGTGTTTGTGAGAATAAAATAAAATATCCTTCGATCTAGTAAAGTTTGTATATTCTGTGTAAGGTAAATTTCTCTTTTTAGTACAAAATTAGAATGGAAGAGGGAAAATATCTTTAAAGCCAACTTTGAAAAATATCTTTGAATAAGAAATTACTTAGGACAGTTAAATTTATTTAACATTATTTATTTAATTTAGTGCCCAGACGTTCAGTTTTGTTTAAAGACATAAACGATTACACTCCTTTTCTCATAATTTGGCTCATTTATGTTAAGTGACGTTACATCTGGTCAGAATGAAAATATTGGTAGTAGGGAAAGGCTTGGTTAGCATCAATGCTTCATGCCCTGCCTTACGATTGTAAAGACACTATGTAGTCTCAAGGCCCTGCAAGACTTCTCAATAAGTCTAGAAGGTTTCCAAATAGCCGTGGACGCTAAAAATACTTTCTTGCCACCTATGTCTAGCCCGACTGCAGGATCCAACAGATAGTTCCAAGACTTAGCCACAGGGATACATGCATTTGTAAGCTCCAGGGTCAACTGCTGCAATTCTCTATATTTAAGAACAATGTGCCATTTAAAAAAAGATAAGACTAGTTAACACAGATACTTTAACACGTTTAAGCAACTCAGATCAACCTGAACCCATCATCCCAATGACATACTGGATACCTATTCAATGGAAAATCAAATTCATAGTACTTGTACTCCCTTTCAAGGCTTTCTGTAGGATAAACCTAAGTTAGAGGATCCGTTTCAGTTTCACTCACTCTGGCTATGGTTATTTATAACAATAAAATTAACCAGTAATTGTGACATTATCTCCACACACAAAAAAGTCAGGCTCCAAAATTAGGGAAAGGGGCAGAGTTTTGTAACAACTGACTCACAGCTAGGGAACTCATTCTGGAGAGGTAAGGGAAAGCATTGTGACGCTGTATGGAATATGAGAGACTCTTTATTATATGTATATCAGTATTATAAAATTGCAAGGAATCTGACCAGATAGGCCATGTAAGGTGTCTGTGAAAATGTTATGATTTGCCAGGTACGATTATCTTGTTTATATGTTTGTATCACCTTTGTATTGTGAGTTATAGATATGTATGATATATCTGTATTTCAAAACTTGTGCTGTGTTTCTGGGTGACATCCCCAGATAGAATGGCATCAGCACTAAGCCTGCTTGGTAGCCCATCAAGGGACATCAGCTGTACAATGAACCCATTGAGAGAAGGTAGGGGCTACACCTTATGAGTCAGCAAGACATGTAGGGCATGCCTGTGGACAGAACTCTAGAGTTTGTCCATGCCATGTGCTGTGAAACTTGTGCTTGGGACAAAGGAAGTACTAGCCACATGGCAAAAGAATATGAAAGGCAGCTACATCTTCATTTTGTCTTCATTCCTGTTTCTTACCTCTGGAGTAACTTTTTTTACAAATAAAGCTCTGAACAAAGGACTGAATGACCATCCAAGCTGTGGATGTATTCCAGAGGGACTTTCAAGCCAGAAAACTCACCAATACTAAGAATCTGATATATGGACTTTGAAGTCTCTTTATGTATCTGGGTGCTTTATCATTTAACAACTCTCTTCTTGTTCTTTCTTTTTTCTTTATAATAAACCTTTAGTTTTAGACACTAAAAGATTGGTTGGCAGTGTGATATTTTGGGTAAGATCCAAAATAATATTGACCTGGTAAGGTTGCTGGCCCTTTGGGGTCAGAAGAACATTTTGTATAGTGTTTGTAAATAACTTCTCACTGTACTGGATCTATGTGCTGATTGGGAGCCAGGGAACTTAAATGCAATAAAGAGGGGCGTATGGTTTCTCTTTTTAGTTTCTCGATAACCAGTGTGGAGGATCAGAAACATGGTCTGTGACTTGTTGGTGAATTTAACTTCAGTGTTGCCCACCAGTTTTGAGAGTATCTGATCTCACTTTTGCAGCCTGCCCTGACCTTAGCATTTTCAGTGAGGGCTACCCCAGGCACACCAGGTCACAAGCACAACCCTATTTCTTCAAATAATAAATGCAAAACCCATCTTCTCTCTCCAGAATATACAAACTTCACAAGATGTAAGAATAAGTATTTTATTTTCAAAGCGATACCAGAATTAAAGCATAAACAGAATCCCCATGTCTTCCATCAGAGCTCTAGCTCTTAGGAGGAAAATGCAATAATAATAAAAATACCATTACACTTTATTTTGAAGCAAACAACTTTGATAAAGGATAAAGAAAGTGCAACTGTAAACTATAGAGATGTCCGTGGGTGTTTGGAGGAACCTTTTAAAATCTAATTAAGGCTAGAACAGAGTGGATCGAGAATAATTGTAAAACATTTATATTAAATGTATTAGAATACCTTCCCTCGTGTCTAGATCTCTATCGGTGATTTCATTAGCTTTGTGTGCTGCAGTTCTCCGGCTGAGCTCAGAGTGCCGCTGTTGGCCAATGCGATGCGGAGCTACAGCCTGAGATCCATTACAGCCGACTGCAGCCTGATTTCTCACACAGTGCAGATTGTAGAGAAAACAACTCGAGAAACGCGCACACAGCCTCGCTGCTCAGAGAAAGCCTCCCTCCGGACTCTGATGTTCAATTAGCCTGAGCAATTGAATTCATTTTCTCTTCATTACCTGGGATATTTACCATATAGCTGACTTATAAGCACTTTTTGTACAGAATAAAGAAGAGAGCTTTCGTGAAAATGCATGGGATGGAAACCAGGCACAGACCAAGCGGCCGGGCAGTCAGACAGCAGGTATTGTTGTTTCCCTTCTTATTGTCTTTGTTCTGCCGGGCAGTCTCGGAGCAGATTCGTTATTCGATTCCCGAGGAAATGGCCAAAAGTTCCCTTGTGGGGAAGCTCGCCAACGATTTGGGATTGAGTATCCGAGAGCTTCCGCAGCGAAAACTCCGTGTTAGTTCGGAAAAGCAATACTTCAGTGTGAATGGGGAAAATGGCAACCTGTATGTGAATGGCAGGATAGACCGGGAGGAGATATGCGGGGAAACACCCCTTTGTGTCCTGACACTCGAAACGGTGGTGGAAAATCCTTTGAATGTTTTCCATGTGAATGTAGCAATCCAGGACATTAATGATAATGCCCCGCGGTTCAAGACAAACAACATTGATTTAGCAATTATTGAATCCGCACTGCCTGGTGCGCGGTTTCCACTAGAATCTGCGCAAGATCCAGACGTTGGGGTCAATTTACTGAAGAGTTATCAACTCAGCAAGAACTCGCATTTTATCCTGTCAGTAAACGAAAGTCCAAATGAAAACAAATATGCTGAGTTAATTTTGGAAAAACCTTTGGATCGCGAAAAGCAAAACTCTCATCACTTGATCCTGACGGCCGTGGATGGGGGAGATCCAGTCAGAACTGGGACAGTTCACATTAGGATTAATGTCATTGATGCCAATGACAATCGCCCCGAATTTACTGAAGAGATCTACAAAGTAAGCCTGAGAGAAAATCTACCAAATGGTTCCTTAGTGGTTCAGGTGAAAGCCATGGATCAGGATGAAGGGTTAAATGGCCAAATAACATACATTTTTAGTAACATTAAAGAAAATGCTCATAAATTATTTCATTTAGATCCTGTGAATGGAAGAATTACAAATATAGGGATTCTGGATTTTGAGAAAACAAATACATACACAATACGTATAGAGGCCAGAGATGGCGGAGGACAATCTGCTCACTGCAAAGTTCAAACAGAAATTCTTGATGTGAACGACAATATCCCGGAAGTGACGTTCACATCTATATCCGGTCCCATTCCAGAAGACTCAGTACCCGGGACAGTGATAGCTCTGATCAAAGCCTATGACCGAGATGCCGGTGAAAATGGAGACGTCACCTGTCATCTTCAACACAACTTGCCTTTTAAAATAGTGTCGTCCTCAAATAATTATTACAAAATTCACACAGACAGCACCCTGGACAGGGAAAGGACCCCGGAGTACAATATCACAATCACCGCCACAGACAAAGGCTCTCCCCTGCTCTCTACCCAGAAAACCATCCTGTTGCAGATCTCGGATATCAATGACAACGCCCCTGTCTTTGAGAAACCTTCCTACACCGCCTATGTGCCAGAGAACAATCCCTCCGGGACCTCTGTTTTCAGCGTAGAAGCCTCAGACCGGGATCTGGACGGGAACGCTCGAGTCACTTACTCCATCCTGAGCAGCAACCTCCAGGAGGTGCCTCTCTCCTCCTACATCTCCATTAACTCCCAGACCGGAGCTATCTATGCCCAGCGCTCCTTCGACTACGAGCAGTTCCGGGAGTTTGAAATGCAAGTGCAGGCCCAAGACGGCGGGTCCCCGCCTCTCAGCAGCAATGTCACCGTCAGGGTGTTTATTCTGGATCAGAATGATAACGCCCCTCGCATCCTGTACCCTTCCCTGGGAGCCGATGGCTCTGCCTTATTCGAGATGGTCCCTCGCTCGGCCGAGGCAGGTTATCTGGTGACGAAGGTGGTGGCGGTGGATGCTGACTCAGGACACAATGCCTGGCTCTCCTACCATCTGCTCCAGGCCACGGAACCGACGCTGTTCAGCATGGGGCTGCACACCGGGGAGATCCGGACAGCCCGCGCCTTTGCGGACAGAGATGCTGTGAAGCACAGGCTGGTCACCCTGGTGAAGGATAACGGGCAGCCGCCTCTGTCAGCCACAGTGACTCTCAACCTGGTGTTTGCCGAGAACTTCCAAGAGGCTTTTCCGGAAATGAGCGACCAATCGGGTGACTCGGCCTCTCAGTCTGATTTACAGTTTTACTTGGTGTTGGCTTTAGCCTTGATCTCATTTTTGTTCCTCTTGACGGTTGCACTGGCCATTGTGATGAAACGTGGAAGGTCGATGGATCCCCCAGTTTTGCGATGTTTCAGTTCTGATTATTCCAGGTCGGGTCCCGGATTGCCCCCCAGCTACTGCGATGGGACTTTACCGTATAGCTATAATCTGTGTTTAGCCGCAGACTCTGGCAAAACGGCGTTTAGTCTCCTTAAATCAAATGATCAGAACTTCATAGAAGAGAACATTCTTTACAGGGACAACTCTGGAATGCTACCTATGAGCAGTAAATCTGCTCCTGGAGACCCGAAGTGTGAAGCCGAAGCACTTGGAGAGGTGAGTTTTTGTACAGATTCGCTCGTATATTAGGGCCTTTTAAATTCCATTTCTTTTAACTTGAAATCAGAGTTCTTAATAGTTAAAATATTGTTATTTGGATTAGTTATTTCTAGTATCATCAACTTTTATCGCTTTAGGATAGGGGATCTAATACATAGATTTTTTCTCAGTAGAATGTCTGAATTTCCTTCAGTGTGTCAAAGTAACATGAATCAGCATTTTGTTTTGTTTAATTATGAGAGACATTGTGAAACATAATGTTCTTTAGGAGTAGCTTCCTTGTAGCATTTGAAAATGAGCATATATTGTCAGTTTGTGTGTATACACATAAAATGTACATGCACACATATTATATAGGTATACTTAAATTTATAATAATCTAGGTATAAAACAAAATTATACATTTATATATATATGAAAACAGTTAAAAATGAAAACACGCTTGCATCTACAATGCATATACTGCCTTGAGAGTTTTCTCTGTTCCTAGTCTGTCCTATTCTATGTAGGTTTTTATACCTTGCTCTTCACCATAATGTCTGAGTTCCTCCCAGTAGTGCGTTAAGCAATGTGATTACACATCTGATATCTAGATTAGAGAAGCCAAGGTCAAATAAGTGTGCCTTGCATTTTGGAACAGAAAGTGGTGATGCTTGTGATGGTCCTTAGTTCCTGAGAGAGTTCATTCCCCAGTCTCTGCTCCCAGAGAGAGTTCTTTCCCCAAACAAATGGTTTTAATCTTATTGTTCAGAATTCCATTTTGCCAGAGGAGCAAAGCGGTTGACCACAGTCTTTGTCCCAAAGCATTACAGTCTTGTTGGTGTTCTGGGCCCAAGGAAGTGATCACTTGGACAATAAGGACCATCACCTTGAACAAGATTTAAAATTGTATTGGAAGCCAGTGTAGACAGTAGAGGACAGGCAACCTATGTTGTTGAGATAAGCTGCAGCATTTTGAACTAGCTGGAATTTTCAAAGTGTTGAAGGTTTCATGACAAAATATATTGCATTGCTGTAATCCAGTCAAGAGGTAATACAGGCATGAATAACTGAGGCCAGGTCTTCATTACCAGGTTGGAGGTAATAGACAGGTGGAGGTGAAATAAATCATTAATCACAGCCGTTGTTTGTAAGACCTCAGCATCAGCAAGAAATCCAATAGTGCACCTAGACTACAGATTGAATTTACCAAGTGTAGATCTGAAATTTCAGGTAAAGGAGACTTCACTGTGACTGCAAACTCCTCAAAATACTTTCCACTTCCCACCAGCATCACCTCTGTTTTGTTCAGTTCCAGCTTCAGCGAGCTATTCTTCGTCCAGGAGCCGATTTCATCTAAGCACTGCGCCATCCTGGTGGTAGTGGTGTGGTTTTATGCAGTGAAGGATAGGTGAGCCAGGGCCACCTGGGCCACCGTATAGATTTTAATAGGGCTGCATGAGTTTAAAATCATGTCAGAATTTGGCCCTTTTGTATAAGTAGACAAATTTGCATGCTTATAATTAATGTTTAACTTAACTTTTTTATATCTTATGTACTGAAGGTGATTGATGTGTCATGAGATTAAACTGGTAGTGCCTCTGTATGTGTGTGCATGCATGCATGTGCATGTGTGCACCTGTGTGTGCAGGAGGCAACGAAATTTACTTCACATTTTTTAAAAAATATAAAATAGATTGATTTGATTATGTTGGAATTTTATGTAGAAAGTATATTTTGAGGAATTTGTCCATGGTCCTATGAGATGCTTTTCATTTTCAGCACCTAATAATTGTTCAAGAGATCTTTTATCACTGATCAATAGTAAGAATCCTAGGAGGGAACCTCATGTGGTTTTTACACATTGGTTTTTCAAAATAAAAAAGGACATTTTTAATTATGTTAAGCATTTTCTATTCTCTGTAGGAAGACTTCATTTTAGAAAGAAAGAAAGAAGATTCTCATCACCCTGTGAAATCTTACTGAAAGAGACATTCTGTAATGTAAATGGGAATAACCCATGAAATTAGCCAGTTAGCCTGACATAAATCCAAGAGAAAACAGTCGTAGTACCTGATACAGGACTTTATCAATAACATTTATAGGTCCAGTTGCTAGCATCAATCAATATGTTTTCATGGAGAACAACTGTTATTAAATGGCTTTGACATCTTTTTTAAAAGATTACAAGTTTGACTCACCAATGACCGTGTGATTATTCTGGAATCTCACGGGGATCAGATCTCAGTCTGGTGCTATTCCATATTTTTGTCATTGATGTGAAAGAAAATACAAAATAGGTGCTGACAAAAATTTGCAGATGACAAGAGAGATTGATGGAAAGGTATATAATTGCAAGTGTGGGTCATTGACACTGAGTAATCTGGATCGCTGTATAACCTGAGACCAAACACCATGTGTTTTAATAAGATAAATGCAATATCATACCTTTACAGATAAACATTATCGGCCATACTTTTGTTTTGGGGGAGTATGGGACTGTAATCTCGGAAGCAGTGTATCTGACAAAATATGTAACGGTTGTTATATCATCATCAGCAGCAGCAGCAGCATCCCTTAGTATTACATCATGAGAATTAAAACAAACAAACAAAAAATAATTAGCCTTCACAACGTACAAAATCTTTAAGCATTAAAAGGGGGGAACTACTTTCTAAAATTTATCCCGTGAGTCACCAATAAATCCTGACCATGAACGGATGGCAGGGCCGGCTTTAGCAAGTGTGAGGCCCAGTTGGTGGGGCTTGTACTCACCAGGTGGAGCTCCGAGTCTTCTGCGGCACTTCGGATTGCGGCTCTCCGCCGGGACAGCGGGGCTGGGATTTGCACCGCTCGGGCTGGCACTCTGACTGGGAGCGGAGCAGCGGGACTCGCAGCAATCGGGCCGGCGCTCTGACCTGGGGAGCAGGGCCCCGGGACTTGCAGCGCTGGGGCCGGAGGAGGGGGGCCGCGGGACTTGCAGCGCTCTGGCCGGCTAAGCGGGACCGCGGGACTTGCAGCGCTCGGGCCTGCGCTCTGCCGGGGGAGCGGGGCCGCGGGACTTGCAGCGCTCGGGCCGGCGCTCTGCCAGGGAAGCGGGGCCGCGGGACTTGCAGCGCTCGGGCCGGCGGAGCAGGGCCGCGGGACTTGCAGCGCTCGGGCCTGCGCTCTGCCGGGGGAGCCGGGCCTCGGGACTTGCAGCTCTCAGGCTGGCGCTCCTGCCGGCGGAGCTGGGCCGCGGGATTTGCAGCTCTCAGTCTGGCGCTCCTGCCGGCGGAGGTGGGCCGCGGGACTTGCAGCGATCGGGCCGGCGCTCCTAACTGGCCAGGGTATGGCTACACTTGAAATTTCAAAGCGCTGCCGCGGCAGCGCGTTGAAGTGTGAGTGTGGTTGGAGCGCCAGCGCTGGGAGAGAGCTCTCCCATTGCTGCACGTAAACCACATCCCTTACGGGTGTAGCTTGCAGCGCTGGGAGCCGCGCTCCCAGCGCTGCAGCACTGATTACACTGAGGCCTTGGCTACACTCACACTTTACAGCGCTGCAACTGGGGTGTGAAAAAACACCCCCCTGGGCGCTGCAAGATACAGCGCTGTAAAGCATCAGTGTAATCAGGGCAGCAGCGCTGGGAGCGCGGCTCCCAGCGCTGCACGCTACACCCGTAAGGGATGTGGTTTACATGCAGCGCTGGGAGAGCTCTCTCCCAGCGCTGCTGCTCTGACTACACTCACACTTCAAAGCGCTCCCGCAGCGCTGCCGGGGCAGCGCTTTGAAATTCCAGATGTAGCCATACCCTTTAGGCTTTACAGCGCTGTATCTTGCAGCGCTCAGGGGGGTGTTTTTTCACACCCCTGAGCGCGAAAGTTGCAGCGCTGTAAAGGGAAGGGGAAGTGGATCACGGGGTTGCTGGGCTCCGGCTGGGGTAGCGGGGTCCGCGGGATTGCTGGGCTCCGACCGGGGGAGCGTGGCCTTGGGGATTGCCGCGCTCCGGCTGGGGGAGCGGGCTGCGGGACTTGTGGTGCTCAGGCCAGCGCTCCGGCCCGGGTAGCGGGGCCGCGGGGCTTGCAGCGCTCCCTCGGCGCTCCGGCTTGGGGAGCCAGGCAGCGGGCTTGCAGCGCTCTGGCTGGGCGCGGGGCCCTCTTAGGCGCCCTAAGGCCACCCTGGGTTTATGCAGTGTAGCCCTGTCGTAGCCATGTTAGTGCAAAGATATTAGAGGGACAACGTGGGTGAGGTAATGAGAACCAACTTCAAGAAGTTGCTCCAATAGAAGATATTACCTCACCCACCTTGTCACCATAGGTTTGATTGAAACCTCCCCAGAATTACTGCATTTAAGGTGCTCAAATGCACTTCTTCGACTTTCCTTAAAATTCTCACAGTGCCTAAGAGCGCTGTTTTCTAACGGTGACTGATTATGATGTCTTGCACGCTTTATGTGTTCTTGAATTACTCATGCATACCCTTAGGGATCTATCCAAATATCTGTGGCATTGTCTTTGTTCTAGTTTTCCATTATTATTCCACGACATGGCAGAGTTCTTCATACTTGATTATCTTCTCTTGTTTCTTTTTAATGTTTCTGTCTGCTGGTATGGCAATATCAATTAGCATTTTTACTCGTCGTTTTTTCTACAACTATGTTCAGCCTGTTTGCCTGCACCATTTGGTCTGTGATCATTGCCAGATCCCATAAAATCGTAGCCTCTTCATTCTCTGGCGTGTTTTCAATTTGGTAGTCATAACACAACATGGTTAGCTGAAATCCGTACTTAAGACAGGGGCTCCAGTTCATACACTTGGTGACCTGATTGTGTGTGTTCATATATTCTTTCCCAGCTAGGCTGCTAGAGGTGCTCAACACATGCTGCACCGCCTCTCTCTCTTTTCAGAAAACATGCTGCAGTTTGGGGAACAGTTCTGTTCGTCACTTTTGTTTCGAACATACTAAAGCCTTAAAGAATGCTCTTGCGCACTGATGAGTCTCTCTCTCTCTCTCTCTCTCTCTCTCTCTCTCTCTCTCTCTCTCTCTGTGTGTGTGTGTGTGTGTGTGTCTCGTTCACTCTCTTGAGGTAGCTTGCAAACCATAAATTTGTTAATCTTCAATCAATTGTGGGTTTTATCTCTCTCCACCACGGTCTGTGCACTGATTTCTGTGTAAATCTTCTGAATATTTCTTTGGCAATTTGTTTTCTCCTTTCATTTTTACTTTCTTGGGCTGGCATGCATACTCAGCCATCACGTGTTATAACCACCGGATGATATTTTACTCTGGCTGCCTCCTCTTATATTTTCATGTTATATTCTTCATTGTTAATTGCTTCTTCCACAGATAGCGAACCTTTTCCTCCATCACACCATCAGATGTATATCCTGTCCACATCTTGATTGATATTCATTACTCTATGCATCTCCAGAGCTTTCTAGTTTGGATGTCGATTTCTTTCTTCTCTCTTGATTCCACTTGGGCACACTGGCAGTGTACCCTACTACAGGCATTACCCACATAGTAATGGTTTGGATCAAATTATTTGAGTTTTCTCATTAGAGTAGCTCTTACTCATTTGTAATATTATTTCCGCACTCTTCATTAACTTTATTAGGTTGCAACTCAGACAGTTCTCCGATTCCAAGGTATTTGCAGGGACCATGGTGTGAGATATGTTGGATAGCATCTTTGTTAACTTGTATGCCCTCTGAGAGTACCAGTTTGCCTCTCTTTACAGAGGCCAAGCCAACCCAAAACTTTATATCTTCACCAAAATTTTCTACATGTAATCAATCTCAGTATTGCCTTTTGTGACTGTCCATATAGCTTCAGCTCATCCATGTGTAACAATGGCCAATTGGTTGCTGCTCTTATGATAACCATAGTTTATCTCACGAAGTGGACAGTGGAACCATTGCTACCATGAGCAGCATTGGTGAAAAGGAATCTGCTTGCAAGATTCCTCGTCTAATTTAGACCTCATCAGTGAGAGTCCATTCTGGGTAGAGTTGAACGTTCCAGTTAATCAGAGATTACCATACAAAGGAAATAATCTTTGGATAAACCTTGTGCATTTTCATTGTCCTAGTGGTCCATAAATGTGGGATGATGTTACATGCTTTCTGATTGTCTGTCCACACCCATCTCTCATTTTCTCTCTCTTTTTGTGTTTTGAATCTTCTTTGATCCTTTTGTTCAGCCTGAGACGGTCTTTCGTCCCTTTTCATGTTTACTGTGCAGTCTTTTTGCTCAGGAGGCAGCATTCCATTGTGAGCTAGCACTATTTGGATCTTCTTTGCCAGAATTGCCGTTAGAAGTTCCCACATAGCTGGCAAAAGTGATCAGCCATCATTCATAAGATCACTGTGTTCTTCTTTCTTTTTTTTTGCATGAGGATGGTCCTTCCTGTCACTTTCCATCTTGGACTCCCTTTCTTCAAACACGTATTTAGTTTTTCAAGTAAACAGTGGAGAGAGGTGTTTCGGTCAGAATCCACACACCTCATCTGGACCAGGGGCTTTCCTATTTTTCATTCCTGTCAGTATCTCACCTGTTTCTTTCTTTGATATTCCTGTGTATTTGTGATTTCTAAATTTTTCTCTCGCATTTTTAATCCAGTCTCTTGTTGGTTATGTTGTTTATTCTCAGACCACAATGTCTTTCCAGTAGCACTGGAACTATTCCACATTATTTATTGGCTCTATTTTTCCCCCTATTCTGCTTTACTCTCAGTCTGGTCAAATAATCTTTTAGCATCTCTCATGAAGAACCTGGTCTCTTGATACTGACAGCTTTGTACTGAACAGATTTCAAATCTATGAATTAGTGCAATCAGCTTCTGTTTACACTGCTCCTTCACAACTCACATCCAGGGCCGGCGCTTCCATTTAGGCGACCTAGGCGATCACCTATAGCGCCAGGATTTGGGGGGGTGGCATTTTGCTGCCCTCCGCAGCAATTCGGAAGCGGGGGTCCTTCCGCGCTCCAGGTCTTCGGCGGCAATTCTGCCGCGGGTCCTTCACTCCTCTGGGACCCCCCGCCGAAGTGCCCCGAAGACCAGGAGCGCGGAAGGACCCCCCCGCCGCAGAATTGCCGCCAACGACCGGGAGCACAGACGGACCCCTGCCTAGGGCGCCAAAAACCCTGGTGCTGCTCCTGCTCACATCCCTTTTATGCAGCTGTTATTTCGTCTGCAAGGCCATTCACTTCCTTTTTCTCCTCAAATGATTTTTTCTCCAGTTATCCAATGGGAAGATATTTTGGTGTAAAGTCTTAATTTTCTGGTCTAACCTTCATTTCCATAGAGGTTCATTAATATAGGGAGCTTTCTGTTGGTTCACTTCCTGAGTTGGCTTGACGTTAAACTGATGAGCTGCTACTGTTGCTGTAGCATCAATTATACCTTTAAATTGGCTAATATTTATTGTACTTAAAGCTTTCTGGAGTGCTACATTCAATACTTACATCATATCATCTAGTCTTTGCTGGTCTACAAATTTCATATATGGAAGTACTGGTCAGGGCTCTATTATTTATTTACTTGTATTACCATAGTGTCTAGGAGTCATAGCCGTGGCCCAGGCATCCATTGTGCAGAGTGATGTAAAAATACAGAAAAAAGACAGTTCCTGCCCGAAAGACAGCTAGTAATCTAACTATAAAACAGGAGACACAGATGGATATAGACAGGTAGATGGGGGAGTATTAGGAAACAATGAAACAATGTTGGTCAGCATGATAGAAAATGATTAAATCCTGCAGCATTAAAACCTGTATTATTAATTCTTTTGTAGACACCTTGGCAAAGACAGTTTAAACAGTAATTTGATGTGTACGGCAGCTCCCCCCAAGTGTGGGAGCAACATGGGAAAAAGCATATAGGTGCTTGTATGAAAATTTAAAAAGTGGGTAGAGCAGGTTGGTATCAGCTGATTGGAGGTGGTAGGTGAGATCTAAATAGTGAATGAGAGTTGATAGATAAGGGATAGGACAAGAAGGGCTTGAAATTGAAGACAAGCAGTTTATGTGTGATGTTACAGAGAAGAGGTGCTAGTGGAGGGGTGCAAAAAGAACAGTGGTGTAGCCAAAGAAATGGCCTAGAACAATTATATTTTCTGCAGAAGAAAATGAATATTAGCAGGACAAGATTGCATTTGCCAAAGCCAGAGAAAAAGATGTTACAGTACTCAACACATGAGACTATGAGAGCCTGGTGAGAGTTATACCTGTTTGGATGGTTAGCAAATACCATATGTTAGAGATATTATGCAGCAAGAATCAGAAAAATTTAGTCATAACCTGGAAGTGAGGACCTAGAGAGTGGTGTGAATTAAAGATGGCACCCAGATTATGGGTGTGACTTACAGGCAGGATGGTGATATTGTTCACAATGATAAAAAGAAGGCAGAGAGAACAGGTTGGAAGGAAGATGAAAAGCTTTGTTTTAGTCATTCTCAACTTGGGCTGATAGCTAGATATTCATGAGATGTCCAAGAGACAATCCCAGATTTTAGTTTAGACCGATGAAGACAGGTTTGGATTAGAGAGGTAAATCTGTGAGTCACCAACACAGAGATAATAGTTTAATTTTTATTTATGGGTGACATTACCCAGAGATAATCTGGGAAGGGTGAAGAGAAGAGGACAAATGACAAAATCATGTGGAATCCCAACTGAAAGATGGAAGGTGGATGAGAAGGGGTCTCTGAAGGATACTCTGAAGGAACCATTAGAGAGTTGGGAGGAAAACCATGAGAAGATAGAGTCATAGAATCCAAGGCAGGACAATACTGTAAGAAGAAGATTATGGCTGACAGTCTCAAAGGCAGTTGACAAGCTGAGGACTGAATACTGATTCTAACATTTAACTAGCAAAATTCATTAGAGGCTTTGGTGGGAATACTTTCAGTGAAGTCCACAGGATGGAACCCATATTGGAGAGGGTCTAGGGTAGAATTGGAGGAGAGAGGCTCCATACAGTGATTTTAAATGGCCCATTCAACATGCTCAGAGATGAAAGGGGGACGTGAAATGGGGTAGTGATTGGAGAGGCAAGCAGGGACAAGGGCGGAATGGTTTGTTTGTATATTTAATAGTAGATTGTAAAACATGCTTGTGTGAGGGGAAAGAGCCAGAGGAGAGGAAGGGAGAGGAGGAGTGTGGACACAAGGGCTATCAGGAGATGGGGTCACTGATATGGAGGGGTTACGGTGGAACGCTTTGCCGGAGGATTGTGTGAAGACCAAGACTATAACAGGGTTAAAAAAAGAACTAGATAAATTCATAGAGAATAGGTCCATCAACGGTTATAAGACAGGATGGTGTCCCTAGCCCGTTTACCAGAAGCTGGGAATGAACGACAGGGGATGGATCACTTGATCATACCTGTTCTGTTCATTCTCTCTGGGGCACCTGGCATTGGCCACTGTTGGAAGACCGGATACTGGGCTAGATGGACCTTTGGTCTAACCCAGTATGGCCGTTCTTATGTTCCTATGTTAGAGGAGGAGAAACGATGAGAAACTTTTATGTATTTGACAGGGGAAGAGGAAGTTGTACCGTCAGGGTGTATAAACATTTGAATGAGCTCTCTTGTGATGTTGCTGCGAAAGGGATAGCAATATCATTGGACGTATAATCTGGGGGATATGGAACAGGAGTGGGTATTGGCACTGGAACAATTTGCATAGAACCACTGAACCAAACTGTAGACACTGTCTATGATGGAAACCACTTCAAGACAGGAAGTGTAGCAGCACCCTCAGCACAGCTATTTTCAACAACTGTGGGGATATGGGATAGGAGTAGAAAGATGTCATTATCTCAACATACTGTACTGGTGCGATTGTTCCTGGAATAGTCTGTCCGTTTTTGATGTCCACACTTTGAAAGAGATGCTCAAAATGGAAGGGGTTCAGAGAAGAGATACAAAAATGATTAGAAGACTGGACAACATATCTTATAGTGAGAGACGTAGTGAGCTCAATTTATCCAGTTTATTAAACAGCAGATTCACATGCAACTTGATCATGGAATATAAGTAGCTACACTGGGAAAACATACCTGATTTAAGAGAACTTTAATATAGCAGACAGATATGACGAGGCAATAACTGGATCCAAAAGTTAGAAAAACTCAAATTGGAAATTAGGCAACTTTTTAACAGTGATAGTAATTAACTACTAGAAAAGCTTTTATAAGAGAAGTAGCTAAGTCATAGTCACTTGGAGTCTTTAAAAAACGTTTGGCTGTCTTTCTAAAAAATATGATTGAACCACCACTTGTAATGCTCTAATAATGCCACTTACACATTAGGGAAGAATAGTTTCCCCACTGCAGGCATTATTGGGTGAGATTATTTGCCCCGTGTTGTGTGGTAGGTCAGACTAGATGCTATTAGAAGTTCTTGATGGCCTTAAAAATTGTAAATCTGTGACTGATTGGTCATATACATTAACCATAACTTACAGTTGTTTATTTAATTTCAGTTTCAACACATTCAATTGTTGACATTTTGCATTTTGTACATAAAAATAATGTTCTTTGGGCCAGAATCTGCTCTTATTTATACAGATACGAATTTAGAGTAATAATACTTATAATTTAAATAGCACTTTTAATTCGGACATTTCAAATAGTTTGCAAAGGTAACGTTGCCAATATTTATCTACCACTTTCAAAAATGGAAAACTGAAACATAGAGGGCTTTAGTGACTGGACAAAGGCTGGAGCAAATCAATGGCGAGGTGGAATATAATCGCAGTTTAATGATTCTCGTTACCGTGTTTTACTGGATTAAGCTGTGTCCAGATTCGTCATTCTGCCTTTACATTGCAGTAACTGAGATCAGAATCTAGCTCCCTCTATATAGCTACTATAGGTCACAAAATATAGGAATTCAGGGAAACTTTCTTCCAGACCGACAGACTATCTAATTCTACACAATGTCATTTTAAAAAATTAATCAAACAGTTGTGGAACCTGAACATATAAAACTTCACAGAAAACAAAAGAAAGCGAAATTAAAATTAATGCCAAACAGTTTCTACTTTTTCGTATGGATTATGCAGTATATATTTGTCAAATGAGTTACGATTCTATTTTCTCTTTCACGAGATAAATTTAGTTGTAGTTCTGCGGCCGAGACTGAAAGTGGCGCTGTTGGCCAACGCGGTGCAGGAGCCGCTGCTGGAGATCCTTAGAAGCCTCCTGCAGTGCGGTTGCTCAGTAACACAGCACAGATCCGAGAGAAAACAAAGCAGGGGAAAGCTCTCACACACCTATGAGAAAAGAAATCCTCTCCTGGACGTGTGGTGTGTTACTAAGTAGAGAAGTTCATTTTGTTTACATGGAAGTGACTAGTCTGGAAAATCTTTCGGTGTAACGGGAATTTAAAACAAAGAATCTATTCAGACCAGACAGGCCAGGAGAGCGTATCGGAGAGTGACTGAAATGGAAATCAGGCACAGAGATCTGAGTCGGGCAGTCACACGGCAGGTACTGTTGTTTTCCTTTTTATTGTCTTTGTTCTGCCGGGCGGTCTCGGAGCAAATTCGTTATTCGATTCCGGAGGAAATGGCCAAAGGTTCCCTTGTGGGGAATCTCGCCAAGGATTTGGGATTAAATACCAAAGAACTGCATCAGCGGAAGCTCCGTGTCAGTTCAGAAAAGCAATACTTCAGTGTAAATGGGGAAAATGGCAACCTGTATGTGAATGGCAGGATAGACCGGGAGGAAATATGCGGGGAGACACTCCTTTGTGTCCTGACACTCGAAACGGTGGTGGAAGATCCTTTAAATATTTATCATGTGAACATCGAAATCCGGGACATTAATGATAACGCCCCGCGGTTCCAAAGAAACAGCGTTGATTTAGAAATCAGTGAATCGACACTATCAGGCGCGCGATTCCCTGTAGAATCTGCACAAGATCCAGACGTTGGGATCAACTCCCTGCAGAGATACCAGCTCAGTAAAAACCCCCATTTTATCTTATCCGTGAAGGAGACCCCAGATGGTATTAAGCATGCGGAAATAATTTTAGAAAAACCTTTAGATCGGGAGCAACAAAGTTCTCATCACTTGATTCTGACGGCTGTGGATGGGGGAGATCCATCTAGAACGGGGACAGTTACCATTAACTTTAAAATTTCTGACGCCAATGACAATCCTCCAACATTCACCGAAGAGATCTACAAAGTCAGACTGAGGGAAAATCTACCAAAAGGCTCCTTAGTGCTTCAGGTGAAAGCCATGGATAAGGATGAAGGGCTGAATGCAAAGATCACCTACACCTTCAGCGACATACAAGACACAGGGCGCCAATTATTCAGCCTAGACCCAGAGAAAGGAGACATTACAAGTACAGAGCTTCTGGATTTTGAAAAGAAAAATAAATACATGTTGGGGATAGAAGCCAGAGATGGCGGTGATCTGATAGGTCACTGCAAAGTAGAGATCGAAATTATTGACGAGAACGACAACGCCCCAGAAGTGACTCTAACATCCATGTCCAGTCCTGTCTCCGAAGACTCAGTGCCCGGGACAGTGATAGCCCTGATCAAAGTCTATGACCGAGATGCCGGTGAAAATGGAGACGTCACCTGTCATCTTCAACACAACTTGCCTTTTAAAATAGTGTCCTCCTCTAATAATTATCACAAAATTCTCACAGACAGCCCCCTGGACAGAGAAAGGACCCCGGAGTACAATATCACAATCACCGCCACAGACAAAGGCTCTCCCCCGCTCTCTACCCAGAAAACCATCCTGTTGCAGATCTCGGATATCAATGACAACGCCCCTGTCTTTGAGAAACCTTCCTACACCGCCTATGTGCCAGAGAACAATCCCTCGGGGGCCTCTATTTTCAGAATAGAAGCCTCAGACCGGGATCTGGACGGGAACGCTCGAGTCACTTACTCCATCCTGAGCAGCAACCTCCAGGAGGTGCCTCTCTCCTCCTATATCTCCATTAACTCCCAGACCGGAGCTATCTATGCCCAGCGCTCCTTCGACCACGAGCAATTCCGGGAGTTTGAAATGCAAGTGCAGGCCCAAGACGGCGGGTCCCCGCCTCTCAGCAGCAATGTCACCGTCAGGGTGTTTATTCTGGATCAGAATGATAACGCCCCTCGCATCCTGTACCCTTCCCTGGGAGCCGATGGCTCCGCCTTATTCGAGATGGTCCCTCGCTCGGCCGAGGCAGGTTATCTGGTGACGAAGGTGGTGGCGGTGGATGCTGACTCAGGACACAATGCCTGGCTCTCCTACCATCTGCTCCAGGCCACGGAACCGATGCTCTTCAGCATGGGGCTGCACACCGGGGAGATCCGGACAGCCCGCGCCTTTGCGGACAGAGATGCTGTGAAGCACAGGCTGGTCACCCTGGTGAAGGATAACGGGCAGCCGCCTCTGTCAGCCACAGTGACTCTCAACCTGGTGTTTGCCGAGAACTTCCAAGAGGCTCTTCCGGAAATGAGCGACCAATCGGGTGACTCGACACCTCAGTCTGATTTACAGTTTTACTTGGTGTTGGCTTTAGCCCTGATCTCATTTTTGTTCCTCTTGACAGTTGCACTGGCCATTGTGATGAAATGTGGAAGGTCGATGAATCCCCCAGTTTTGCGATGTTTCAGTTCTGATTATTCCAAGGAGGGTCCCGGATTGCCCCCCAGCTACTGCGATGGGACTTTACCGTATAGCTATAATCAACGTTCAGCCGCAGACTCTGGCATAATGGCGTTTAGTCTCCTAAAATCAAATGGTCAGAATTTCATAGAAGAGAATATTCTTTGCAGAGACAACTCTGGAATGCTACCTATGAGCAGTAAATCTGCGCCTGGAGACCCAAAGTCCGAGGCCGACACACTCCATGAGGTGAGATTCTGTCGTGATGCGCTAGTGTATCTGCGTTTTCAAACGGTTTAAATTCTAGTCAAAATAAGAGCTCTTGGACCTTTTTAGTAATACACTATTTTCTATAAGTGTTGCTTGACTAATTAGTTTATGAATAAATTTTTATTTTATTTTCCATAATGAAGCTTGCTTTCTGTAAATAGCCTTTTTTTCAAGTGGTTTCATGTTCTGGTGCCAAGTTTATTGATGAGACAAGTTGAAAAGCAATAGTTTTCTGATATGTGTGGAATATATCATGATGCACAAATACCAAAAGAGATAAGACTATCACTAAGTAGTTTTAATATATTATAATAATTGTCATGTTAAGACATTACTTTATTTCCACATTATTATATCTTTCTCTCCCTTTGAGTTGGAATAGGTATTAATACAAATTAAACAAAAGATATTTTTAATGTGCCTCATCCATAGCATGGGAGAATAAAGTGGCACAGAAATAAAAATATTTACATAAATAGAAAATTTCCTGATAATATGATTAAATTATTCTCTAAACATGAAAAATGATTCTAGGGTAACATTTTAATTTCTCGGCTGATACACAGTTTGCTCTCCCTCTCATTCCTGTCTTTCTTTCATCCTTCTTCCTTCTTTTCATCAGTTTCTGAGGATTGAAGCATTAATAGCATAGCTTAACACAAAGCAACAAGGGACAAACGCTTGGTCACCCCAAAGGAATAAGATACAAATGTTGTATATAGATGTAAGAGATGTAAACAGAACCTATGAGATATTATTTTATAATCCTTTAGGAGACATTTTCTATATCTCCTTTTCCATGCAATAACATGATTTCACAGGTATTTCATTTTCACAGATAATTAAAAACTATTTGGTTTATAAGTAAATGGAAATGCTAATAAGGTACTTTTGGTCTTATCTCAGGAGGGAGCACCAGTGCTCCATGATCTGCATTGGCTGTCTTTTGATTTCAAAGGGTATGTCTACACTATGGGATTATTCTGCTTTTACAGAAATCAATTTTTGGAAACAGATTGCATAAAGTCGAGTGCACGCAGCCACACTAACCACATTAATTCAGTGTGTCCATGTACTGAGGCTAGCGTCGACTTCCGGAGCATAGCTATCTCATAGTTCCTGCAGTCTCCCCCGCCCACTGGAATTCTGGGATGAGATCCCAATGCCTGATGGGGACAAAAATTTGTCACGAGTGGTTATGGGTAAATGTTGTCAGTCAATCCTCTTTCCGTGAAAGCAATGGCAGACAACCTTTTCATACCCTTTTCCCTGGATTGCCCAGGCAGACGCCATAGTATGGCAACCATGAAGACCTTCAGCTTTTTTTCACTGTCACCATATGTCTACTGGATGTTGCTAGCAGACGCAGTACTGCAGTGCTACACAGCAGCATCCCCTTGTCTTAGCAAAGACGGTTACCAACTCTACTGTACTGTCTGCTGCTTTGCAATTTGACAAAAACAGTTACTAGTTATACTGTACTATCTGCTGCTGTCATGGGTGCTCCTGGCTGGCCTTGGTGAGGTCGGTCGGGGGCGCATGGACAAAAATGAGAATGACTCTCCAGGTCATTCTCTTCTTTAAGTTTTGTCTAATGGAGAGTCAGTCCTGCCTAGAATATCAGGCAAGCCTACTAAAGAACCAGAGAGGCAAACGGCTGCTCCAGGTCAGAGCCCCAGACATCCCACAGAAATGATGAGCGGCATGCCATTCTAGGGGGTGCCCCTGCAACAAAGCCAGCTGTTGCTTCCCTCCTCTCCCACCTCTCCTGGGCTACCGTGGCAGTTATCCCCCATTTATGTGATGAAGTAATAAAGAATGCATGAATAAGAAACAACACTGACTTTATTGCCTCTGCAAGCAGAGATCAAAGGGAGGAGGGGAGGGTGATTGGCTTACAGCAAAGTACAGTGAATCACCACTCTGCACTTACTCAGCCTATTGCCGAAAATGGGAATCTGTGACAAGCGAGAGGATTGAAGCACAGGCAGGACTGAATCTCCATTTGTGTGTGGGCCTTTGGTTGACACTGGTAAAATACAAAATGTTCCAGGATATGTATGTTGGGGGACAGTTCTAAATGGCAGCTTAATTTTTTTATTTGCAGCAAAATGTAGAAGGTCTAAGTATTTGATTGTGATCCCTGGTAGCAAGGGGTAGGTGCGACCGTGCAGTGCTGCTGACTGGGGAAAGCAGCCTGAGGCAGAAGCCTCCAGCTGCTATGATATTCCAGGCAGGACTGAATCTCCATTAGACAAAACTTAAAGAAGAGAATGACCTGGAGTCATTCCCATTTTTGCCCAGGCGCCCCCGGCCGACCTCACGAGGCCAGCCAGGAGCACTCACAGGACGACAATGAAGGATACCAGTCCTACTGTACCGTCTGCCATCCGGAAGGGAAGGAGATGCTGCTGAGTAGCACTGCAGCACCACGTCTGCCAGCAGCATCCAGTAGACATAAGGTGACATTGAAAAAAGGCGAGAAAGGATTTTTTCCCCTTTGCTTTCACCGGGACGGGGGTGGGGCTGACGAAATATACCCTGGACCACCCGCAACAATGTTTTTGACCCTTCAGGCTTTGGGAGCTCAGCCAAGAATTCAAATGGTTTTCAGAGAGTGCAGGAACTGTGGGATAGCTACAGTCGTCAGTCGCGCCTTCCTCCTTCTTTGGCTTTCTGATATGCTTGTCTCAGCTCTTTAAATTTCAGGCAGCACTGTGCTGAGTCCCTGTTGTGGCCTGTGTCAATCATAGCCTTGGAGATTTTTTCAAATGTTTTGGCATTTCCTCTGTTGGAATGGAGTTCTGATAGAACAGATTCATCTGCCCGTACAGAGATCAGATTCAGTATCTCTGGTACGGCCCATACTGGAGCTCTTTTTTGATTCTGGGACTGCATGGTCACCTGTGCTGATCAACTCTCCACGCTGGGCAAACAGAAAATGAAATTCAAAAGGCTTTTCCTGTCTACCTGGCCAGTGCATCCGAGTTCAGATGGCTTTCCAAAGCAGTCACAATGGTGCACTGTGGGATTGCTCCCGGAGGCCAATATCATCAGATTGCAGCCACACTAACCTTAATTCAAAATGGCAATACCTATTTCAGTGCTACTCCCCTCGTCAGGGAGGAGTACAGATATCAATCTTAAGAGCCCTTTATATCGAAATAAAGGGCTTTGTTGTGTGGATGGGTGCAGGGTTAATTTGGTTTAACGCTGCTAAATTTGCGATAAACTAGGCCAGGCCTAAGTGAAGTTTAAGGTGCTCAAAATCAACTATAAATTCCTATATTACTTGAGACCAGTCTACATGAGAGACCCTTTCTCCCTTATGTGCGTGTGATATACTGGCCTAAATGGAATAGGTGGAAACATCAGAACTGAAGTGTAACCATGCCTCAGTGGGTCACAACTGAGGATGTCAAATTCACAATGAACTGCTGAGAAATAGGGCAAACACAACCCCAAACTGGTGGTTATTCTTTTATAAGATATACCAAACCAGTCACAAAAGTACACTCCTATTTTACCACACTGGCTAACAAGAAAACATAAAGACAGTTTCCTCCGGCATTTTAGTATTTCTATCACCACCAAAAACACTGGATTCAGAGGTGAGTGGTTCTTTACAACCAGTCTCATCAAATAATAGGTTCCTTTGATCCCAAAGGACCAGCCGCATACCCAGGTCAATATATAAATTAGATCTTACCCAAAAATCACGCTGATGTCAATCCCTTAGTAGCTAAAATCTAAAGGTTTATTTATAAAAAGAAAGAAAGAAATGTGAGAGTTAAAATTGGTTAAAGGAATCAGTTACATACAGTAATGGCTAAGTTCTTGGTTCAGGCTTGTAGCAGCTATCAAATAAACTGCTGACTTAGGTAAAGGCTCTGGAATACATCCACAGCTTGGATGGGTCATTCAATCCTTTGTTCAGAACTTCAGTTTGTAGCAAAGTTCCTGCAGAGGTAAGAAGCAGGACTGAAGACCAAATGGAGGTGTTTAGAGGGCCTTCTATAGCTTTTGCCATGTGGAGGGCATCCCGCTGTTTTTACTGTGTAAAATTACAGCAACAAGATGGAGTTTGGAGTTACATGGGCAAGTCCCATGTATATGCTCAATTTCCCTCAGTTATTGCAGGAAACCATTAACTACACTACAGACAGCACATTTTCATGATAGTCCACTCAGTTTAGATGGGCATCTCCCATGGTTCATTGTCAACCAAATGTTTCTTGATTAGTCACTTAATTTGAATAGTCCCTCCAAGATGTGCTGGGCATTACCTTGTGGGCATTACCCCAGGATCAAACATTTGAAATCTAAGTATAGAGCCAATACTTATAACTTTAAATACAAAAATGATACATGCATACAGATAGCATAATTATAACCAGTAAATCACAGCCTTTTCATAGGCACCTCACTGGACAACCTTCCTACAATATTTGCTGCAAATGTGTAACAGTGGTTGCAACGATAGTCTATATTGTTTGTCTCCTCTCAGATGGGATCACCAGTGCCCCATGATCTGCATTGGCTGTCTTTTGATTTCTAAGTGAACTTTAAGGTGCTTAAAATCAACTATAAATTCCTATATGACTTGAGACCAGTCTACCTGAGAGATCTTTTCTCCTCCTATGTGCATGGGATATACTGGCCTAACTGGAATAGGCGGAAACACCGGAACGGGAGCCACAACGGGGTAAATTGAAAAGGAGGAAAGCTGAGGGCAGGGTATTTTACTGTGTGTCCTTAACTTTGAAAACTAGTATCAATCTCCAACTCTGATTGTCTTTAGGGCATGCTGCAAAAAACATGTTTTCAGGAGCTCTTAGTAAAGAATCTCGTTGTTGTTGACGAATGTGGAGCGTTATAGATATTTTAATTTCCCGAGAGTACGAGTCTTCGTCTTGGGGATAGGAGAGAGGCTACTGGATTTGCTTTTATTTATACTGAATTTTACATGTGCAAAATTCCTTAGAGCGATGCATAGACATTTTTGTTCTCGTGAAAAAATAAAATACAAATAAGAAGTAAATAAATGCATGTTGCATTCTGAAAAGAAGGTCGGAGAAAAATAGTTATGGAAAGAGAATGAAAGAATGTACTCTACGCATTCATAGGTGCAGTAATGTCTAAGAAAACAACAAAAGTAGGAATGATTCGTCCTATTCGAGTATGATTTATATTCAAGGTCGATTTGTCCCTGAATGAAACATAGTCGTGAATTATCCCCAATTTGAAGGGGAGAGAAAGAACGGAATAGTTTTGTTCGTTTGACACATTTTTATAAAATATTGCATCACGATGAGGAGTCTAGCTAACAGTAAGGACGCCACCACAGCAATATTTGTTTGATTTGTAGATTTATTACATAGTTTTAAGACTCGATAAAGTACATGGTACCGAAAAAAACCCAAAACATTGAAAACCAATTTAAAAAGTATTTATCGGAGCTGTTGCAGTTATCGGTTGAGACTCTGGGTGCCGCTGTTCACCAGTGAGGCAGAGAAATGCAATCAGAGATTCAGGCAGCCCAGCCGTCTGTTTCACAGCACAAAACACAGAGAGCTCAGGCTGTACCTCATCCTTCATACAAACGGTTGCATGAATGACATCCGCAGTATAATTATTATATAAACTAGTATCTCAGGAAAGAAAACAAAAATTATTACACTAAACTACAGCGTCCCGAGATTAGGGTGCTGCACCTCTACTTCAGAGATCTGGAAATGGAGTATAAAGCAAGGCTGCGCGGCTGCAAAGGACTAGCCCTCTTCTGCTTTACATTGGTTACCGTTTGGGAGACAGTTTCTGGGGAAATTCGCTATTCGATTCCCGAGGAAATGCAGAAAGGCTCTTTCGTGGGGAATATCTTAAAGGATCTGGGACTGGATCTAAAAGAACTCTCAGACCGGGGAGTCCGCCTTGTTTCCACAGGTAGGAGTCAGTATTTTGCTCTGAATCTTAAGAGCGGCCATTTAATCGCCACAGAAAGAATTGACAGAGAGCAAATCTGTGGCCAGCTAGAGAAATGTCTGTTACATCTTGAGGTTCTTGTTGAGGATAAAGTGAAGCTTTTCATAGTTGATGTTGAAATCACAGATATTAATGACAATGCGCCCCGCTTCCAGGAAGATGAATTGGAATTTAGAATCAGTGAGTTCACTGCTGTGGGAACCCGATATTCTCTTGAGGGGGCGCAGGATCCAGATGTGGGAACCAATTCTGTGCAGGGCTATTACCTCAGCAGTAACAAACACTTCTCTCTGGATGTGCAGACTGGAGCTGACGGAGACAAACACGCCGAACTGGTGCTGGAAAAGTCTCTAGACCGGGAAGAACAAGCTGTGCACGATCTAATCCTCACAGCCACTGACGGGGGAGATCCGGTCAGGTCCGGCACTGCGCAAATCCGCGTTATTGTCCTTGACGCAAATGACAATGCACCAGTTTTCAGTCAGCCTGTCTATAAAGTGAGTGTTTTGGAAAATGTGCCTGTTGGGTCTCTGCTGCTGACAGTAAACGCCACAGATCCCGACGAAGCGATAAATTCGGAGGTTACATATTCACTCCGGAAGATGAAAGACAAAGCGTCTCAGATATTCCAGGTGGATTCTAAAACTGGAGAAATATCAACCGTGGGAAACCTGGACTATGAGGAAGCTGCATTATATGAAATGGAGGTTCAAGCAAAGGACCTTGGAGACCTCTCGGCCAGGTCTAAAGTCCTGGTTACTGTGGTTGATGTTAATGATAATGCTCCCAAAATAACAATCGCTTCTCTCTTCAGCTCAGTCAGCGAAGACAGCCCTCCAGAGACTCTGATTGCTCTATTAAACATCAGAGATAAAGATTCAGGAGAGAATGGAGAGGTCACGTGCTCCATACCCGGCAACCTGCCATTCCGGTTACAGAAATCATTTGACAATTATTACAGTTTGGTGACTGATACACCCGTGGACAGGGAGCGGGTCTCGGATTACAATGTGACCATCACAGCCACTGACCGAGGGACTCCAAATCTGGATTCCAAAATAACAATTTTAGTACAAATTTCAGACATAAACGACAACGCTCCTATTTTCAACCAGACATCCTACACTTTCTACATCACAGAGAACAATCCCAGAGGAGCTTCCGTTTGTTCTCTGAAAGCGAATGATCCTGACCGGGGGGAGAACGCCCAAGTCACCTACTCTGTTACTGAGGGTCAGATCCAGGAAGCTCCGCTCTCTTCCTCCATCTCCATTAACTCCGAAACTGGGGCTCTCTACGCTCTGCGCTCCTTCGATTACGAACAGTTCCGGGAGATTCGGTTCCAAGTGCAGGCTCAGGATGCGGGTTCCCCACCTCTCAGCAGTAATGTCTCCGTCACTCTCTTTCTACTGGATCAGAATGACAACAGCCCGCACATCTTACACCCCTCCTTTCCCACCGATGGCTCCACGGGAGTGGAGTTGGCCCCTCGCTCCTCCGAGCCGGGTTACCTGGTTACTAAGGTGGTGGCGGTGGATGCAGACTCCGGGCAGAACGCCTGGCTCTCCTACCAGCTGCTGAAGGCTACAGAGCCGGGGCTCTTCTCTGTGGGACTCCACAGCGGCGAGATCAGGACGGCGCGCTACTTTCTCGACAAAGATGCGCTCAAGCAAAGTCTGGTGGTTTTAGTGAAGGACAACGGGCAGCCCCCTCTCTCTGCCACGGCCACTGTCACGGTGGTGGTGGCTGACAGCATCCCCGAAATCCTCTCCGATTTAAACAGCCTCTCAGCTCCTGTAGACCCCCAGTCCAGCCTCACCTTGTATTTGGTGATCGCTGTGGCTTCCGTTTCCTGCTTGTTCTTTACCTTTCTCATAGTGTTAGTGGCCTTGAGGCTCCGCCGGTGGAGAAACTCGCAGCTGTTTGACTCCTCGAGTGTGACTTTCAGTGGAGTTCCCGTCTCGCAGTTTGTGGGGCTCGATGGAGTCAGAGCTTTTCTTCACTCCTACTCACGTGAGGTTTCTCTCACCACGGATTCCAGAAAGAGCCAATTTACCCTACCAAAATTAAACTATTCAAGTACCCTAACATGTGAATCAGTTGATAAAAAAAAGGAATCCGTCCTCATGTCGGAGGATTTGAGTTTGAGCAATGGGGATCAGCCACTTTTTCAGGTGAGTCTGGCAATTTACATAGTGTGGTTTGGACTTTGTATGCCCTGTATTCCTTTTCCATCTGAGAAATAGAGACGAAAGTGGGATTGTTTGTCCTTGGCTTATATATAAAGGTATATATTTGTACAGTTCTCTGAATCCTCCATGTGGAAATGTAATATATATCATTCACATTTTACCAATTCAAAGCATTTACTCGGTTGTAGTTTTAAAGTGGGCACTTCATTTTTGCACCGGTATGCGCCTTTATGTGACTTGGAAAGTTACAAATATATTGAAATGTGTATATTAATAAATTGGTAACATGGTGGAAGGCATTGTTTAGCTGAAAGAATACCTCTTAATTTATAATCATTGTTACTTATACTCATCATTTAATAGACGAATCTACTGAAATATGCCAAATATATAGTGGTTTATTTTGACTAGTTTTAACTATCTGAAAGATAAAATAGGTTGTAGAATGTGTCACTGAAGTGAAGAGTTATTTTTTATGGAATAATGGGAACTAATTTATATTAAAAGTTGAATATAGCTTTATTTTTACACCATGTTATTGAACCCCACTTACACGTTCCTCAAAAGAAAACCCGTTTCCCTGAAATACTATGACACATGTCACCCTATAGTAAAGCATGTCTGTGTAGTATGGCAAAAATAAGAAAATTAATTTTAATGTTATCTTATTGTTACATATTGTCACACAGAGGCCCATTGGTGGTTCACTGTTCTGTGTCAGCAACTCTGGCATACTAACTACACCTAGCACACAGTTGTCATGATATATACCCAAAAGGTGGTGTGTTATATATGATTGGAAAACTAATACCTCAGTTATCAATATTCTTGTGTGATGTATGTACAAAGAGTTATGGGTACGTGCTAGTGTTGTGTTCTTAAAATGTGGGCAATGTAGGAGGTAGTGGGACTCTCTAAACCCTCCCATCCAGGTCCCACTGTCCTTCATTTACCTTCTCTACTCCCCCAGTGGTTGCATTCAGGGGAGTTTTCTGGGGAAATTGCCTCTTGGCGGAGGCTTGGTTCTTCTTTCTCCCTGTCCCTTGTCAGAGAGGACAGTCTGGCTGGAACAGAAGTCAGCCTCTAGCCCCTGGATAGGGCTTTACAGGCTCAGTTTCTGAAAATCTATTGCCCCTTTGTGGTGTTTACCTCCTACACCTCTTCCTGGGGTGTGTTACTTGGCTGTTAGTTGAGGTGGCTCCGGAAGCAGTGTGGTCCACATGGCTTTCTTGTCCTCACCTGGACTGCTTCTGTAACTCACAGTCTCTGCGTAGAGCTGCTTTCTTCCTGGTCATCACCCCTTCCTATGGTAGACTTATCCTTATAAAGAGCCTCCTCCTCGAGGAGGAACAAGCTGTGCAGGTGTACCTTGTTAGTACAGTACAGGCCCAGAGTAGCTCCTTAGCTTCCTCCCAGCCAGTGAGAAGGCATGTCCCTTCACAGGCAAGAAATGCATAAGACCAGTAGGCCCTAGACAATGGGAGGTGTATTTGCTTGGCTGACTATCCAGGTCGTCATGCAGAAACAATAAAGGTACATTTACATAGAAGGTAAACAAAGCCATCAAGCTAATAAGGGGTGGAAGAAGAAACTCAGCTATCACCAGCCGGGGAGGAACCAGCATAGTCTTCACCAGATTGCATGGAGTCTCTTCCCAGAAGGAGAAAATGGTTTGCTGGACTATAAAGACAGGGGTCTTAACCTCAGATGACAAAAAATTGAATCATCTGATAGTACACAATATTATTGTATTATAAAAGTGTATCCAATAAGGTGTTTTATGGAAGCTAATGATACACAGGTGATTAATACCATTGTAAAATGCAGGCATTAACACTATATGAGGAATTATGAATATTCACTGATCTTATGCTTTAAATTGTGTGTCCAACAAAAGGAGAAACAGGTTTTCTCCAAGACAGGAGGGAAGGCAGCTGTCTCCCTGTCTCCAGTGAAATTAAGCAAGGTGTGACCAAAAACAACTGAATCCCTATTTACATATGAATCCTCAGTGGCACGGGAAGTCCACAGGAAGAGAAGAACAGCATGAGGTCATCCAGAGTCTGGGAACAAAACTGACAGGCACAAGGGGCCAGACCTCTTGCAAGCTGAGAACAATGGGTCCTTCATCAAGGGGGTTGAAGTCTCTGGGAACTGAATGTATGTAAAACTTGCTTAGGCAAAAACCTTTCACCTAAGAAAACAAAGAAAACCAGCACCTTGTACTTCTGTGGAAAGACCTGACTGAGCGAAAGTCAGCCATGGCTAGAAAGAAGAAAGATTGATAAGAAATCTACCTTGACCCAAGAAAGTAGCTTGTTAAGGGTCTTAGCCACTAGAAAGCATATTACTCTTATTTGAAGTGATTGTTAGCTCCAGTTAAAGTAAGAAGTTGTGCTTTTGTCTCTTTAGAGGAAGAACAACCTTATTAATTCTCTGAGTGTTCCAGGAAAGGGCTGGACACTTCTGGGCAGATGGTTTGGGGGAAATTCAGGACAGGGTGTGTGTTGGGGGTCACCCTGCAGGTATAACAAAGGCTGGTGGAGACTTCAGTAGGGATGTTGTGTTGTTAGTAGACCTCTGTGTTCAGAAGTGCTAAACCAGGGCTGCGTGGCATAGAGACACTCAGGGAACTGCATGCTCCTCTGCTGACTCTTGATGACCCAACTGTGAACCACAGTAGCAAAGCATTTAAGGCACCCAGTTATAGGGTAGGTGTTAACACAAGCTCTCACTGGTCTGGACTGCACCCAGAAACCTGACAAATATAACAGTAGTTCACTTGTGAAAATGTTTCTAACTTGTTTGAATCATAAGATCTTCAGAATGATTAGACCCCAAAACTCCTGATTTTCTTTGTTTTGTTTCCGTTGTTGAGTAGAAGTGTTTTTTGGATATTTTGAGGGACATAGTAGAAAACTTACAAAGATATAAATAAAAACGTGAAACAGCTTGTTCTATATCACACAATCTAGGAAGGAAGGAAGTTGATTGGGATTCATTAAAGCAGAGTTATAGAAAAAAGCCAAAAAACTGCTGTGGGAGGGGTTCAGATGGAAATAAAGAGGAAGTGTTTGACTAACTATGTCACTATACCAGGAAATTTAGAGAAACTTAGAACTGAAAAATTATGTCCTACTTAAAGGAGAATTTTTAAGTGAATTAATATTTATGTTTTGTATTGGCTAGAGCAAAGTTCAGCTATCTGTTGCTAGCTATGGGTGGAAGGTGGGTAGAGGGGAGGGTGGAGGAGATAGAATCAAGATAAAAAAAATTGGTCTAAAACCATGCACTTTATGCTGGGTGGACAAATGCTCTGTGCAGGGTTGTGTGGGCCTTGAAGTGGATGGATGCACAATTTTGTTTCTTTTTTCACTCTCTGTCTCCTCAGCCCCTTTGCTGTTGACTGTGGCTACATCCTGGGTCATATTCAGAACAGTATGCCCATGTATTGAGAGCAAGGTTGAAAATAATTTTAAAATGTTTTTACATATAAACTCATTACTGACTTCTGGCATGAATTGTGGAGAATAGGCAATGAGGGGAAATGTGGAAGAATAGAATGCTGGAAGAAGCTATGAGGGACAGACAATGATTGGGAGGGACTTGGACTGGGGTTAGGGGTCTGGGTAGCAAGGAGCTGTATTACTGGTCTTGGAAAGTGAAAGTCTTGGATAGGAAGAAAGAGGAGGTACATGAATGAGGCAGGATATTGAGAGAAAATGGAAGGAGAATGAAGTAATTATAAGGTGCTAGGCATAAGGAAGAGAAGAGCAGAGTATTCAGGAAGCAATGTAGGATGGGTCAGCATACTGGGATGCATAGAGAGGGACAGGGATTTACCCTTTGTTTCCTATCTTTTAACTGGAGTGCCTGGGAATGCATTCAGGATCATCTAATAACCCTTAATTTAATGACAAGCCTTTTGTTATCTTAATCACCCTGCCTCTGTTTATAAGCAATCTTCCTGCCCCAAAGGCAGAAGTTGTTAGCAGCACAGAACTCATCATATTCCACACTCAAGCTCTGGCTCCTGGGTACTGAGCAATGATTTTTTTTTCTGTGGGTGCTTGAGCCCTGGAGCACCCATGGATCGATGCCTATGCCCAGACCCGTGGTTGAGAACTACTGCCTTAAATTTCACACCAAAGACACTTGTAGCTAAGCCTATAATACATTATATAAAGATTTATTACATAGGAAAAGGAAACAAAGGAGTTATTTACAAGATTAAAGCAGATAAACAAATTAATTACAGTCCTACATTTCAAAAGTTAATAGACAACTCTATAATAATCAAATCCTATGTGTCATTTAGGGCTAACCAAGGCTAAGCACTGGGGATCTCTTGCTTATTCCTAGAAAAGCCTTGCACACCAGAGGCCAAGCAGCACAAAGATAATCATTTCCTTTTGTGGGGGGTGGGGTTTATTCCCCTCCTGGAAGGTATTCTGAGCTGCAAACTCAGTTCATTGGAGGAGTCCACTTGTATGACACATATTGACAGGAAGGAGGACAGAGCAACAAATGTTTTTTGTCCTCTTGCTAATGGTACATAATGAAATTCCAGTTGCAATGTCCACAATAGTCTGTTTGATATTGATGAACCTTTCTTTTTGAGAAGGGTTTAAGAATTTTAGTTGAAGGTCAACCCTTCACATTAAATGATCTCTCTCTCTTATCTGGTGATTTACACAGTCTCAGAGGCTCACAATACAGCTGCTCAAATATTACATTATTATAGAATCATAGAAGTATAGGACTGGAAGTAAGCTCAAGAGATCTTCTAGTCCTTGAACTCAAGGCAGGATTAAGTATTATCTAGACCATCCCTTAATGATGTTTGTCTAACCTATTCTTAAAAATTTCCAGTGACAGAGGTTTCACAACCTCCCTATGCAATTTAGTCTTGTGCTTAACTACCCTGACAGTTAGGAAGTTTTTCCTAATGAACAACCTAAATCCTAGATTTGGAAAGGTTTGGACCCAACCCAAAAGCAGGAGATATTGGTCCTCTTGAAATACCTTAGGCAGGTTTAGCATCCCAGACTATGGCACAACATTCCCTCTTGATGACATCATAGTTCTGTTACGTGTGGGTCAGTTTTTTACTTAAAAAGGCAATGGGGTCACTGTTGTCCCCAACCCAGCCTGCATTAGCAGTGCACATAACCCAATATCAAAAATATCAGTGCACAGCGCAAGGTTTGCTGAAATGAGGGATAACTTAAACTGGCAAAGCCTCTTTTATGCCCTTGAAGCTTTTCTCACAGGCCTCAGTCCATATCACCCAGTATGGTTTTCCCTTTTTTATAAGGTCTGGTTACGAGGCCACAATGTTGCTAAACCTCTTTAGAAACCTCTGATAATCACTCGCCATAACAATAAAGCTATTTCTTGGTTCATGGGCTAAGCTTGATTCTTGGACCTAATCTCTGGTTCACGGGGCAGGTCAATTCCCAATGGCTTTACTTTTAGAGGAGCAGGGTGAACAAACCCACTGCCCATCCTGTATCCTAAATTAGGTAGGTCTGCTGCCTCCATCTTACATTTGGACACCTTGACAGTGAGCTTGGCCTCTAAGCCTCTCCAATGCAATTCCCACATGGTTCAGGTAGCCTTTCTATGTGTCACTTAAAATAGCCAAGTCACCTACATAGGCCTGGGCCATGGTCTGTAAACCCTGAAGGACCTCATTGATAAGCCTCTGAAAGGAAACCCCTGAATTAATTAATCTGGAAGGTATAACCTCTTACACTGATATAGGCCAACTTCTCTATGAAAACTGACTTTTCCTGGGCATCAGAATTTAAGGGAATTTCTCAATACCCTTGAGTTAAATCCAGAGTACTCCTTCATAGATCCACTAGGTCCTCTATCTCAGGTATGGAGTAAGGATCAGGTTGGGTGATGGCATTTACCCTTCTAAAATCCACACAAACTCTCATCATTTTATTCCTCTTGGATACCATTACAATAGGAGATGCCCAGGGGATTTTTGATTTAGTATTCACTCCCATGTCTAGAATACTCTTTGCATTTCTACTTTAGCATGGTATGCTCTGAAAGGGGCATGGAGTGGCCCTGTAGTTTCTATGGAGTGCACAGTGCTGTTAGTTAAACCTGGAAGGTTTGAAAATACCTGCCTGAGGTATTTCAGGAGGACCAATATCTCCTACTTTTGGGTTGGGTCCAAACCTTTCCAAATCTGAATGCTCTCCAGAGGAGTCTGTTCCTTACTCTCCCTGACCAAATAATTTAACAGGGCAGTAAATGGTCCCTCATCATCCCAACAAATCATATTCACTGCCATCTCACTTTTGTGTTAAGTTTTCAATCTATTGACATGTACTGTTTACACAGCTTCCGTGCCTTGCAGTTTCATTGCATCATAAGTGATCTCATTCACTCTCTCTATCATATTGAAAGGTCCCTCACAACAATCCTGTATCTTTTTTTTTTCCTTACAGGAATCAACACTAACAGAAAGTCACCTATATAAAAATACTTTTCTCAAGCATGTCTGTCATACCATGCTTTCTGAGACACCTAATTCATTTCAAGGTTTTGATGCAATAAGTCCTTCACAGGCCTTAAATTCTCTTTAAAATGAGTGACATACTCTGCTATAGGTTGTCCTGACTCTTCTGTTCTACCCCCGCCCCCAGCACCTCGAATTAAATCTAAAGGTCGCCTCATCTATATTCCATAAAGGAGATCAAAGGGGGCAAACCCTGTAGACTCTTGGGGTACACACCTGTACATGAATAACAAATAAGAGAGCAACACATCCTAGTCATTCCCTCACAAGTCAGCAACATCCTCAGTGTAGACTTCAGAGTTCCATTGAATCTTTCTAGTGGACCGTTAGTTTCTGGATGATGTGGGTGGCCTTTATATGCCTCACTCCACACAACTCTCATAACTTTTTTAAAACTATAAACATGATATTTTCACCATGGTCTGATAAGATTTCCCCACTCAGTTAAAAATGGTAATTAGGGCAATAGCCATAGTTTCAGCTTCTATATATCTCCATGAATGGGTAGGAGTCCCATAATATCTACAGACATTCTGCCAAACACCTTCTTAATGATGGGCAACAGCATCCCATTAATCTCTTATGCTTTTGACATAAGACACAACCCTTACAGTAATTTTGAACTATCTCAAACATGTGAGATCAATAGAAATTCTGCTTGAGCCTCCCACTGGTTCTCTCTACTCCTAAGTGTAGTGCAAAGGGACAATAATGAGCTACCTGCAGCAGTTCTGTCCTGCACTTATCAGGAATGATCACATGCTTGTAAATATCACAAGGGCATCTCTTTTTTCCTGTAGGAACATCCCTGTACAACAAAATTCCTTCTAAGAAAAAGTTACCCTTTCCTTCTCCAGGAGGTGTATTATCCTGAGCTACATTTCTCTCCTTGTGCAGAGAAGGATCTGCCTGTTGAGCTTCAATACATTGCATTTGCATCTCACTTAAGTTAAAATGAGACTCTGGCAAAGCAATGGAATCTCCAAACCCTCCTCAGGTTACTCTGAGCCGTCTCTCTCAAATTGACAAAGGACTGAGTGCATTTCTCCCTGCCCTCACAGCCCTCCTTGCAAGCCAGGAGAGGCAGACCCATGATCTTTCTGGTTAAGAGTTATATTAACCTGCTTAGACATGAATAAAATATCATTATCTATTAAAACATCAGTGGGAAGTAGATTCCTAATGCCCACTATAATGTCTCTGTTAAAATCCTTGCACTTGAGGTAGACCTTAGCCAAAGGCAGAGTTATAGTTAATTCAGCCAAAGCTAATATATTTAAGCTTTTACCAGGAAGTCTGTCTTTCTTCCTTACCAAACTTTGCTTGACCAAAGTACTTTGGGATGCTATGTACCTCCAGTCCTTACAATCTATGCCATTTATCTTAGCATTTTTAATAAGTTCCTCACTACGCAACCAAGATTCAGTCCAAATATAGTTCATTAGGGTTTCCTCCTGCGCCACTGCTGCCTCTGGAGCAACGGTAGTGTCATTCACTATGGCAGGTGAGGGTGTGAGTTATGAGGTTACCTTAAGTTTTGGGAAATTTGGTTTCATATAGCCAGGAACCCCACAGTGATGTTAGATTACTTGCCTTCCCTCTAGGTAGGGGGATTTAAACCCTTTGCTCCCTTGGAGCTTTTTAAATAAAAATTGGGGTTAGGTTTATTTCCAGTATCATCTTCTCTCTTAACCTGGGTAACATGGGGATTTTCCCTCCCGTCAGATTTGTACCCTGCTCCTCTATGGGCCCTTGATTCAACATGTTCATCGGCAATTTCTGTAGTCTCTAAAACTGTGAATTTTTTTTTGTCACAGATGGTTTCCTTTACGTCAACCTTAGCTACTCATAACAATTGCTCCTGGACCATCAGATCAAATAGTTTTCCATCATCACCTTCAGCCCCTGCCCCCATTACCATTTTTTCATAAAATTACACATTTTATGTACACATTCAAAATGAGTGACATTGCGAAACATTCTGAGGTTTCTATATTTCAGTTGATAGGATTGAGGGTAATCTTAAATCTTTTCAATACATTTTGTTTAAATTTCTTGTACACCTCAGCATCACCTGCTCCATATCATTAAAACATATCTCACTTTCCCAGTTAATCTGGTTAAGAGGATAGGCATATGCTTGTCCTCTGAAATATTGTGCATCCTGCATAGTCTCTCGAAGGTGGATAGGAAAGTTTCTATACAGTCAGCCTTTATAAATTCGGCAAACTTTGTCCCACTCACTTGTGTTGTGGGTGGGAATACTCACTGGATGGGAAAGCCCATTTTGCTACTCCAGTATTTTGAGTAGCATTGCTTGAGTTTTTATCAGCTTCCTGTGTACCCTCTTGTCATAAACAGATAAGAAAAGTTAATAGCGCAGAAGTACTTTATATCTCTTTGACTGTAAAGGGTTAACAAGTTCAGTAAGCCTGGCTGTCACCTGACCAGAGGACCAATCAGAGGACAGGATACTTTCAAATCTTGAGGGAGAGAAGTTTTTGTGCTGTGCTGTTAGTTTTGGTTGTTGTTCACTATGGGGGCTCAGAGGGATCAGACGTGCAACCAGCTTTCTCTCCAATCTCTCCAATACAGGCTCTTATAAGTTCAGACTAGTGAGTACTATGTAGATAAAGCGAGTTAGGCTTATGGTTGTTTTCTTTATTTGCAAATGTGTATTTGGTTGGAAGAAGTTCAAATATGTATTTGGCTGAAAGGACTTCAAATTGGTATTTGGCTGAAAAGATTTTAATTTGTACTTGTATACTTAGGCTGGGAGGGTGTTCCCAGTGTCTATAGCTGAAAGACCCTGTACCTGTTCCGTCTTAAATTTACAAAGGTAATTTTTACTGTTTTTTCTTTTTTTAATTAAAAGCTTTTCTTGTTTAAGAACCGAATTGTTTTTTTATTCTGGTGAGACCCCAGGGGACTGGGTCTGGATTCACCAGGGAATTGGTGGGGAGAAAGGAGGGAAGCGGGAGAGAGAGGCTGATTTCTCTCTGTGCCAGGATTACTTTCTCTCAGGAAGAGTCTGGGAGGGGGAAAGAGAAGGAGGGAGGAAGGTGAATTGTCCTCTCTGTTTTGTGATTCAAGGAGTTTGAATCACACAGTGATCTTCCAGGGTAACCCAGGGAGGGGAAGCCTGGGAGAGGCAACGGTGAGGGAAAGGGTTTACTTTCCTTGTGTTAAGATCCAGAGGGTCTGGGTCTTGGGGGTCCCCAGGCAAGGTTTTGTGGGGACCAGAGTGTACCAAGCACTGGAATTCCTGGTTGGTGGCAGCGCTACAGGTTCTAAGCTGGTAATTGAGCTTAGAGGAATTCATGCAGGTAACCCATCTTTTGGACGCTAAGGTTCAGAGTAGGGAATTAGACCATGACATGGTGTGCAGCGTGTGGGATAGATAGATAGATAGAAGTCAAAAAGCCAGTGAGGTTTTTATTTCTCTCACTGCTAGCTATCTGCAGGCAGACCGAGAGGTTTGGGTTTAGAAGCAAAAGCCAGTAGGATTTTTTCTCTCTCTTTTCTCTCTGCTAGCTGTTTGTAAGCAGGAGAGAGGGTTTTTAAAAATAAATAAACAGCCAGAAAATTTTTTCCTTTTCTCCTTTCTGGTTGTGCAGAGAGACTGCCTGAAGGCAGAGGCATTAGAGTTTAACAAGGATCTTTGTTAAACAAAGGGACTCAAGTTGTGAGTCAGCATACACCAGCAAAACACATTTGCAAATGAAAGGTTTCCTTTTGTTCTAGTTTTATTCCGGAAAGCTTGTTAGAAGGACTCCGTTGCTTAGCAACAGAGCAGGCAGCAGAGGAACAGTAATTCAGACAGTAAACCAGCAGAGGGCACCCCAACACAAGAAAACAGGAACCATGACTTCCAAGGCAAAAAGAGAGGCAGAGGCACAAATCAAAGAAGCAGACCACAGGCGACAAATGGAAAAAAAAGAAAAAGAGGTGGAGCTGAAAGAAAGGGAAGAAAACATCAGACTGGCAGCCCATAAAAGAGAACAAGAAGCCAAAGATGCAGCCCACCAACGAGAACTGGAAAAACAACAAAAACAGAGTGAAGAGAGGGAAAAAGAGAGAAAGCATGAAATGGACTTGGCACAGGCCAGGCAGGATACTCCAGCCAATCCTAACAACCCTGCGCCAATGACTGCTCCACATCACAAGAAATTTCCCACCTACAAGGCAGGTGATGACACTGAGGCCTTCTTAGAAAATTTTGAAAGAGCTTGCCTTGGGTACAGCATCTCTGAAGACCAGTACATGATAGAGCAGAGGCCACAGCTCAGTGGACCCTTAGCAGAGGTGGCAGCTGAAATGCCTAAGGAGAAAATGAACGATTATAAACTTTTTCAAACCAAGGCCAGATACAGAATGGGGATAACACCTGAACATGCCCATCGGCGGTTCAGAGCCCTAAAATGGAAACCAGATGTGTCGTTCCCCCGACACGCCTACCACATTGTAAAGAATTATGAAGCCTGGATATCAGGAACAAAGGTTAACAATCTGGATGAGCTGTACCTCCTGATACAAATGGAGCAGTTCTTAGATGGTGTTCCTGAAGAAATAGAAAGGTACATCCTAGATGGGAAGCCCAAAACGGTAACTGAGGCGGGGGAGATTGGAGCCAAATGGATGGAAGTGGCAGAAAAGAAAAGAGCTACTGTCAAGGGGAGCGACTACCCCAGGGGGCACACCGATAATAAACCCTATCACCGAGGGCAACCCAGGACCCCACCTACAACCCAAGGAAAGCCGCCGACGCCTTATTCTCTCACCTCACCAATCGCCAATAATCCACCTCGGCCCAGTGACCAGTCAGCTGGGCGATGCTTCAAGTGTAATGAACTGGGACATATAAAGGCCAACTGCCCCAAGAACCCTAACCAAGTGCAGTTCATTGCACCACCATCACACCAAAGATCTCCAGGCCCAGATGCCTCTCAAATACCCTCGGAGCGAAGGGAAATTTTGAGAGTGGGCGGAAAGAAGGTTATCGCGTGGAGAGACATGGGGGCACAAGTGTCAGCTATCCACCAATTCTTCGTCGACCCCAAATTCATCAACCCAAAGGCTCAAGTGACAATTTTCCCCTTCATGTCCCAAGTGGTAAACTTGCCTACAGCTAAACTGCCTGTCCAGTACAAAGGCTGGTCAGGAATGTGGACATTTGCAGTCTACGACAATTATCACATCTCCATGCTACTGGGGGAAGACTTGGCCAATCAGGTAAAGTGGGCCAAGAGGGTGGGAATGGTTTCACGCAGCCAAGCCAGGCAAGCTTCCAGACCCATCCCTGTTCCTGAGCCGTCCACAGGGGCCCCGTCTGTGTTAGCAGAGATCCAGACAGAGGTAGTGGACCCGGATCCCCTGCCAACAACTGCAACAGCCACAGTACTTCCAGTCCCAGACCCGGACCTGGAAACGCAACCAGCACCAGAACCACTGCCAGCACTGATGCCAGCGCTTGCAAACACATCTTCAACCCCAACACCAGAGGGTGCCAGCGAGTCTGAACTGGCAGAAACAGCAGACAACCATACCCAAGAGGCTCAGCCAGAGCCTGAAATACCACCTGGTGCACCAGCGGAGAGCGGTTCACCAGCCACGAAAACAACCTCATCACCTACATCACTTCCAGAGGGACCAAGCCCAAGTCCACAGTCTAAGGAAGAACTGGTGTCTCCAGCCTCCAGGAAACAGTTCCAGACTGAGCAGGAAGCAGATGACAGCCTTCAGAAAGCTTGGGTGGCGGCACGGAGCACCCCACCGCCTCTCAGCTCTTCTAATCGATCCCGGTTTGTTATAGAACAAGGGCTTTTATATCAGGAGACTCTTTCTGGTGGACACCGGGAAGACTGGCATCCACAAAAACAGTTGGTGTTCCAACTAAGTACTGGGGGAAGCTTGGCCCATGATCATCCCAGTGGCCATGCTGGGGTGAACAGAACCAAAGACAGGTTGGGGAAGATCTTCCACTGGGAGGGGATGGGCAAGGATGTTGCCAAGTATGTCCGGTCTTGTGAGGTGTGTCAAAAAGTGGGAAAGCCCCAGGACCAGGCCACGGCCCCTCTCCAGCCACTCCCCATAATAGAGGTCCCATTTCAGCAAGTAGCTGTGGATATTCTGGGTCCTTTCTCAAAAAAGACACCCAGAGGAAAGCAGTACATATTGACTTTCGTAGATTTTGCTACCCGATGGCCAGAAACAGTAGCTCTAGGCAACACTAGGGCTAAAACTGTGTGCCAGGCCCTAACAGACATTTTTGCCAGGGTAGGTTGGCCCTCCGATATCCTTACGGATTGAGGAACTAATTTCCTGGCAGGGACCATGAAAGAACTGTGGGAAACTCATGGGGTGAATCACTTATTTGCCACCCCGTACCACGATCAAACCAATGGCCTGGTGGAAAGGTTTAATGGAACTTTGGGGGCCATGATATGTAAATTCGTGAATGAACACTCCAATGACTGGGACCTAGTGTTGCAGCAGTTGCTCTTTGCTTACAGGGCTGTACCACATCCCAGTTTAGGGTTCTCACCATTTGAGCTTGTGTATGGCCACGAGGTTAAGGGGCCATTGCAGTTGGTGAAGCAGCAATGGGAGGGGTTTACGCCTTCTCCAGGGACTAATATTCTGGACTTTGTAAGCAACCTACAAAGCATCCTCCAACACTCTTTAGCCCTTGCTAAAGAGAACCTAAAGGATGCTCAGGAAGAGCAAAAGGGTTGGTATGATAGACATACCAGAGAGCGTTCCCTCAAGGTAGGAGACCAGGTTATGGTCTTAAAGGCGCAACAGGCCCATAAAATGGAAGCATCATGCGAAGGGCCATACACGGTCCAAGAGCGCCTAGGAGCTGTTAACTACCTCATAGCATTTCCCAATTCCTCCCTAAAGCCCCGAGTGTACCACGTTAATTCTCTCAAGCCCTTTTATTACAGAGACTTACAGGTTTGTCAGTTCACAGCCCAGGGAGAAGAAGACGCTGAGTGACCTGACAGTGTCTACGATAAAGGGAAAAGTAACAGTGGCGTGGGAGAGGTGACCCTCTCCACAACCGGGAAAGGTCTGCAGTGGCAACAGATAAAGAAGTTGATGCACTCTTCTTTGAAAGTTCCCTAAAATCAACTGGTTAAAAATTGTCCTTACAATGTGAAAAATCTTGTAGTTTTACTTAATTAGTGGCATATGTAAGGATGCATGTGTTTATTGATCTGTTTATTTTAAAGTTCTAGGGAGAAATCACTCCAGTGTACTTCCACACTGTCAGCGATTTGGGGGGCGTGTCATAAACAGATAAGAAAAGTTAATAGCACAGAAGTACTTTATATCTCTTTGACTGTAAAGGGTTAACAAGTTCAGTAAGCCTGGCTGTCACCTGACCAGAGGACCAATCAGAGGACAGGATACTTTCAAATCTTGAGGGAGGGAAGTTTTTGTGCTGTGCTGTTAGTTTTGGTTGTTGTTCACTATGGGGGCTCAGAGGGATCAGACGTGCAACTAGGTTTCTCTCCAATCTCTCCAATCCAGGCTCTTATAAGTTCAGACTAGTGAGTACTAGGTAGATAAAGCGAGTTAGGCTTATGGTTGTTTTCTTTATTTGCAAATGTGTATTTGGTTGGAAGAAGTTCAAATGTATATTTGGCTGAAAGGAGTTCAAATTGGTATTTGGCTGAAAAGGTTTTAATTTGTACTTGTATACTTAGGCTGGGAAGGTGTTCCCAGTGTCTATAGCTGAAAGACCCTGTACCTGTTCCGTCTTAAATTTACAAAGGTAATTTTTACTGTTTTTTCTTTTTTTAATTAAAAGCTTTTCTTGTTTAAGAACCGAATTGTTTTTTTATTCTGGTGAGACCCCAGGGGACTGGGTCTGGATTCACCAGGGAATTGGTGGGGAGAAAGGAGGGAAGCGGGAGAGAGAGGCTGATTTCTCTCTGTGCCAGGATTACTTTCTCTCAGGAAGAGTCTGGGAGGGGGAAAGAGAAGGAGGGAGGAAGGTGAATTGTCCTCTCTGTTTTGTGATTCAAGGAGTTTGAATCACACAGTGATCTTCCAGGGTAACCCAGGGAGGGGAAGCCTGGGAGAGGCAACGGTGAGGGAAAGGGTTTACCTTCCTTGTGTTAAGATCCAGAGAGTCTGGGTCTTGGGGGTCCCCAGGCAAGGTTTTGTGGGGACAAGAGTGTACCAGGCACTGGAATTCCTGGTTGGTGGCAGCGCTACAGGTTCTAAGCTGGTAATTGAGCTTAGAGGAATTCATGCTGGTACCCCATCTTTTGGGCGCTGAGGTTCAGAGTGGGGAATTAGACCATGACACCTCTATTATCGTGCCTCCATGGGTCACAACTGAGAATATCAAATTCATGACTAACTGCTGAGAAAAAGGGCAGACACACCCCAAAACTGGAGGTTATTCTCCCATGAGATACACCAAACCAGCAACAAAATTAAATTTCTGTTTCACCACACTGGGTAACAAGAAGTCAGAAAAGCAGTTTCCTTAGGCATTCCAGTCCTTGTATCACCACCAAAAACACTAGACTTCAAGATTAGTGGTTCTTTAAAACTAATTTCATCAAATAAAAGATTCTTCTGATCCCAAAGGACCAGCCGTACACCTAGGTCAATATATAACTTAGATCTTAATCATGCTGTTGCCAGTCTTTTAGTATCTAAGATCTAAAGGTTAATTGATAAAAAGAAAGAAAACTGAGCATTAAAATTGGTTAAGGAATCAAATACATACAATAATTGCACAGTTCTTGGTTCAGACTTGTAGCAGTGATGGAATAAACTGCTGGCTTAAGACAAGTCTCTGGTTGCTTCCAAATAATTGGTAGGTCCTCAGTACTTTGGTTAGAATGATCCCATTAGTATAAGTTCATAGTCCAGAGGTTTGAGCAGGAAAGAGACAAAATGGAGGGCTTTCCAGGACTTTTATAGTTTCTGCCATGTGGAGGGAAATCCATTGTTCCATTGTTTCAGCACAGCTAGTAGAAAATTACAGGTAGCAAGATGATGTTTGAAGTCACATGGGCAAGTCACATGTCCATGCACGATTTTGCTTAATCATAGTAGAGGCCATTACCTATACTCTAGTTCACATTAAAGTCAAACAGGTGTGGATGGGCATCTTCCATAGTCCATTGTGAGTTAAGTGTCCCTTGATCGGCCACTTAAATTGAATAGTCCCTTCAAGATGTGCAGGATAAATATCTTGTGGGCATTAGCACAGGAGCAAACATATTTGAAAGGCAGGTTGCGACAGACCCAAACCAGTGGGGTACTGGAGTCTGGTAGAGGGCAAATATATTGGTCACTGGATGAGTAGTTTTCTGTTCTCTGAGTGACCAGAGCAGGGGCTGCACTAGAGTAATCAGGAAGTTGCTAGAACCAATTAAGGCAGATAGGCTGATTAGAACACCTGCAGCCAATCAAGGCAGGCTAATCAGGGCACCTGGGTTTAAAAAGGAGCTCACTTCAGTTTGTGGTTGGCGTGTGAGGAGCTGGGAGCAAGAGGCGCAAGGAGCTGAGAGTGAGAGGGTGTGCTGCTGGATGACTAAGGAGTACAAGCGTTATCAGAGACCAGGAGGAAGGTCCTGTGGTGAGAATAAAGAAGGTGTTTGGAGGAGGCCATGGGGAAGTAGCCCAGGGAGTTGTAGCTGTCATGCAGCTGTTACAGGAGGCACTATAGACAGCTGCAATCCACAGGGCCCTAGGCTGGAACCCGGAGTAGAGGGCGGGCCCGGGTTCCCCCCAAACCTCTCAACTCCTGATCAGACACAGGAGGAATTGACCCAGACTGTGGGTTCCACCAGAGGGGAAGATCACTAAGGTGTGCAAATCAGCCAATAAGCACAGGACCCACCAAAGTAGAGGAGGAACTTTGTCACAACTGATGTCAAGAGTGGGATTTGGTGTGCACAGCGCGGCGGAAGAAGGAGGGTGATTTGAAAAAAAAAAAGAGGGTTGTTTTTTTTTCCCACCACAATGGATGACTTAGTGCGGGCATTGATACAAGCTACAGCGGCCCAGGAGGAGGCTACCCGTGTCCAGGCAGCCGCTCAACAGGAGGCAGTGCGGCTACAGCAAGAGACTAATCACCTGCTGATGGACCAGGCTTCTCAAGACCGAGCTATGCTGTGGGGACTGGTAAACCAGGTAAAGACTCTTACAGAGCTGAACCGCAGCCATGATGGGACGCAGATCATATAGGCCAGCCATTGGCTGCAGAAAATGATGCGGGAGGATGATGTAGAGGCATACCTTCTGGCCTTTGAGAGGACAGCCCTACGGGAGGCCTGGCCTTGAGATCAGTGGTCTGGCATCCTTGCCCCATTCCTGTGTGGGTAGGCCCAGAAGGCCTACTATGATCTGCCTGAAGAGGCTGCTGCAGACTACCCCCAGCTGAAAGCAGAGATCCTGGCCAGATCTAGGGTAACAACTGCAGTGCGGGCCCAGCGGTATCACGAGTGGAGGTACCAGGAAAACAAAACCCAGCGGTCCCAATTGTATGACCTCATCAATCTTGCATGAAAGTGGTTGCAAATGGAATCCCGGAGTCCGGAAGAGATACTAGAGGTTCTGGTCATCTACTGATACACAAGGGGGCTACCGCCAAACCTTCGTGCTTAAGTAAGCCAGAATGAACCCTCCACCTATGATGGAGGTTGTTGCACTGGTAGAGAAGTGAAGGACAGCAAGGGAGCTGACCTGACCAGTTAAGGAAGAGGCAGCCCAGGTTAAACTAGCAGCAACAAGCCCTCGAGCTCGGGTGACTGGGCAACCGGGAGATCACAGGTGGAAAAAGAGAGGGGCTGAAGGCCCCCCGAAGCCCCAAAGAGTTGGAGCACTGAGGGAGAAGAGAATCGTGATGTTAGACTGCCCAAACCAAGAGATCAGGGAATGCCTAAGACCCCATACAGATGTTATGCCTGTGGGGAGTGGGGACATATAGCTGCACAGTGTCGCCGTGCTGAGGAGCCTATCCAGTGTAACCTGGGGAACTGGGCAGACCCATGCTCCCTAATCCACCTTGTGGGGGTCTCACTAACCCCACATATGTACATCAGACCAGTAAAGCTAAAGGGGTAGAGACCACAGCACTGGTTGATTCGGGGAGTGCTATCATGCTTGTCTCGGGGAAGCTCATGAAGTGTAGTCAGCTGCTGCGGGCTAAGCGTGCAGGGATAACATGAGTCCATGAGCAGTTGGTTATTACTCCACTATCCCAGTAAAAATGGAGATTCAGGGGAACACTACTGAGGTAGCAGCAGGTGTAGTCCCTAAACTCCCATACCCGGTGCTCATAGGGAGGGACTTCCCAGGGTTTGGAGACTTACTCCCAGTAGGAGGATTGGAGGAAAAGGGGAACCCTAAAGTTAGTGAGGCATCCACAGCAGACTGTCAATCCCCAGTCTTCTCTGAAATATCCCCAGATTTATTTTCCATTCCCAGACAGGATAGAAAGTCGAAAAGGGAAAGGAGGGCAGCTAAGGCCTTCGGAACCCGAATACTGACTCAAAGCCAGAGGGTTGCTCTCATAGGTAGGCAAACTCGAGCAGCTGAAAAGGAGGCCACTCAGGAGGGAGAAGCACCTGAGTCTGACCCCCACCCTAATGCTTCTGAACCAGTAGAGGCAACAGAGACTGGGCCCCTAGATCTTGGGCAGATTAGCCCCAGGAGAGGAAATTTTGGATGGGACCAGGCTGAAGACCCAAGGTAAGACAACATTAGAAAGGAAGTGACTGAAATAGATGGGGTCCCTGTGGAAGGGAAAACCCAGGGACCAGGACCCTACTTCATAATGAAGAAGAATCTCTTATACCGGGTTACACCAGTACAGGGGCAGAAGGTACAGCAGATCCTAGTACCTCAAAAACACCAGAAGGCTGTATTAAGTCTTGCTCATAGTCATCTTTTTTGGGGGCATTTGGGGGTAGAGAAGACCCTGGCATGAGTCCTACAATGGTTCTTCTGGCCTGGAGTACATGAAGAAGTGCGGAGGTACTGTGCGTCCTGCCCGGAGTGTCAGCTGCACAGTCCCCGTCCCCACCTCAGAGCACCTTTAGTACCCCTTCCCATCATAGAGGTCCCCTTTGAGCGAATAGCCATGGACCTAGTGGGACCCCTGGAGAAGACGGCTCGGGGCCACCAATATATACTTGTTTTTTTGGACTATGCTACTTGCTACCCAGAAGCCGTCCTCCTGCAGAACACAGCCTCTAAAACGATAGCCAAAGAGCTGTTGGGGATCTTTGCCCGAGTGGGGCTACCAAAGGAAATATTAACAGACCAAGGAACCTCATTTATGTCAAAGGTAATGAAGGACCTCTGTACGTTGCTCCATATACATACCCTGAGAACTTCAGTCTACTATCCGCAGACTGATGGGTTGGTAGAAAGGTTTAACTGAACCCTCAAGGCTATGATAACGAACGTGGTAAGTCAGGATGGGAAGGATTGGGACACCCTACTGTCCTACCTTATGTTTGCTATCCGAGAGGTACCTCAGGCCTCAACTGGGTTTTCCCCCTTCGAGTTATTATACGGGTGTCACCTCCATGGCATACGAGATATTGCCAAAGAGATTTGGGAAGAGGAACCCAATGAGGGGAGAAATGTAATAGAACATGTAATACAGATGCGAGACCAGATAGCCCGGGTGTCATAACCTATTCCCAGATTTGGACCTTAGCGTCCAAAATATGGGGGTTAGCATGAAAACCTCCAAGCTTAGTTACCAGCTTGGACCTGGTAAAGCTGCCACCACCCAAAAAATTAGAGTGCTTTGGGGCACTCTGGTCCCTGCAAAAACCTTCCCTGGGGACCCCAAGACCCAAATTCCTTGAGTCTCACAACAAAGGGGAATAAACCATTTCCCTTCCCTTCTCCCTTCCAGGTGTTCCCTCCCTGGGTTCCTGGAGAGATACACAGAAGCAAGCTCCGTGAATCTAAACAGAGGGATGCCACCCTCCCTGTTTCCAGTCCTGGAAACACAAGTACTTCCCTCTTCACCCAGAGGGAATGCAAAGTCAGGCTAGTAAATCTAACACACACAGATTTCCCCCTGACTTCTTCCTCCCACCAATTCCCTGGTGAGCTGCAACTCAATTCCCTGGAGTCCCCCACTAAAGAAAAACTCCAACAGGTCTTAAAAAGAAAGCTTTATATAAAAAGAAAGAAGAATACATAAAAATGGTCTCTCTGTATTAAGGTGACAAATACAGAGTCAATTGCTTAAAAGAAATATGAATAAACAGCCTTATCCACAAAGAATACAATTTAACACATTCCAGCAACTACACACATGTAAATACAAAAAAAACCAAACCTATGGTCTTCCTATCTTTGTACTTACAACTTGGAAACAGAAGTTTAGAAAGCAGGAGACAGAAATCCTCTCATAGCCGAGAGAGTACAGGCAGAAGACAAAGGACTCAGACACAAACTTCCCTCCACCCATATTTGAAAAAGTCTTGTTTCCTGATTGGTCCTCTGGTCAGGTGTTTCAGGTTACTCCTTTCCAGGTGTAAGAGACATTAACCCTTAGCTATCTGTTTATGACACACACCCCAAATTGCAGACAGTGGGGAAGCTCACTGGCGGCGATTTCCTTCTAGAACTTTAAAATAAACAGATTAATACAACACATGCACCTTTACATATACTACTAAGTATATAACTAACAGACTTTTACATTTTAAGAACACTTTTTAACTACTGGATTCTGGGAAACTCTCACGGGAGAGTGCATCAGCTACTTTGTTAGAAGCTCCTGAGAGGTGCTGAATTTCAAAATCAAAATTTTGGAGAGCTAAACTCCAACGAAGAAGTTTCTTGTTGTTCCCCTTGGCAGTATGAAGCCACTTTAGCGCAGCATGGTCAGTTTGTAGCTGGAACCGCCGTCCCCAAACGTATGGGCGTAGCTTTTCCAGGGCGTACACAATGGCATAGCATTCCTTTTCACTGACTGACCAGTGACTTTTCCTCTCAGACAGTGTCTTGCTGAGAAACATGACAGGATGGAAATTGTGATCCGTTGCTTCCTGCATGAGAACTGCTCCTATACCACGCTCAGATGCATCCGTGGTTACTAGGAATGGCTTGTCAAAGTCCGGGGCCCTGAGCACAGGGTCAGACATGAGCATTGCCTTAAGTTGGGTAAAGGCCTTTTGACACTCATCAGTCCACTTAACTGCATTTGGCTGGGTCTTTTTGGTCAGGTCGGTCAGTGGGGCAGCAATTTGCTGTAGTGTGGTACAAATCGCCTGTAGTACCCGGCCAAGCCTAAGAAGGATTGAACTTGTTTTTTTGACTTTGGGACAGGCCACTTTTGGATAGCATCCACCTTGGCCTGTAGGGGGTTTATGGTTCCTCGACCCACCTGGTGCCCCAGGTAAGTCACTCTGTTTTGGCCTATTTGACACTTTTTGGCCTTAACAGTTAGTCCGGCCTGCCTGATGCGCTCAAAGACCTTTTCCAGGTGTAGTAGGTGTTCGGGCCAGGAGTCCGAAAAAATGGCCACATTATCGAGGTAGGCAACTGCATATTCTCCCAGTCCTGCTAGTAGACCATCTACCAGCCTCTGGAAGGTGGCGGGTGCATTTCGAAGGCCGAAAGGAAGGACATTAAATTCATACACCCCCGCATGGGTGACGAATGCTGACCTTTCCTTGGCAGGTTCACCTAGCGGTACTTGCCAGTACCCCTTGGTTAAGTCTATTGTAGAGATGAACTGGGCACGTCCCAACTTTTCCAATAGCTCATCGGTGCGTGGCATTGGATAGTTGTCCGGACGAGTTACCGCATTGAGCTTACGGTAGTCCACGCAAAAGCATATTTCCCCATCTGGTTTGGCTACCAGAACCACTGGAGATGCCCATGCACTGGTAGATGAGCGGATTATACCCATCTGTAGCATGTTCTGGATCTCCCATTCTATAGCAGCTTGGGCATGAGGAGACACCCGGTAGGGTGGGGTTCTAATTGGGTGAGCATTACCTGTGTCAATGGAGTGGTATGCCCATTCAGTCCATTCTGGGGTGGCTGAGAACAATGGGGTGAAGCTAGTGCACAGCTTCTTGATTTGTTGCCGCTGCAGACGTTCCAGGGTGGTTGACAGGTTCACCTCTTCCACGCCACCGTCTTTTTTCCCGTTGTAGTAGACACCTTCAGGCCACTTATCATCATCTCCCTGGACTGTAAACTGACAAACCTGTAAGTCTCTGGAATAGAAAGGCTTGACAGAATTAACATGGTACACTCTAGGCTTTAGTGAGGAATTGGGAAATGCTATGAGGTAGTTCACAGTTCCCAGGCGCTCTTGGACCGTGAATGGCTCTTCCCATGATGCTTCCATCTTATGGGCCTGTTGCGCCTTCAAGACCATAACCTGGTCTCCTACCTTGAAGGAACGTTCTCTGGTATGTTTGTCATACCAGGCCTTTTGCTCTTCCTGAGCATCCTTTAGGTTCTCTTTAGCAAGGGCTAAAGAGTGTCGGAGGGTGTTTTGTAGGTTGCTTACAAAGTCCAGAATGTTAGTTCCTGGAGAAGGCGTAAACCCCTCCCATTGCTGCTTCACCAACTGTAATGGCCCCTTAACCTCGTGGCCATACACAACTTCAAATGGTGAAAACCCTAAACTGGGATGTGGTACAGCCCTGTAGGCAAACAGCAACTGCTGCAACACTAGGTCCCAATTATGGGAGTGTTCGTTGACCAATTTACGTATCATGGCCCCCAAAGTTCCATTAAACCTTTCCACCAGGCCATTGGTTTGATGGTGGTACGGGGTGGCAACCAAGTGGTTTACCCCATGAGTTTCCCACAGTTCTTTCATGGTCCCTACCAGGAAATTAGATCCTGAATCTGTAAGGATGTCAGAGGGCCAACCTACCCTGGCAAAAATGTCTGTTAGGGCCAGGCACACCGTGTTAGCCCTAGTGTTGCCTAGAGCTACTGCTTCTGGCCATCGGGTAGCAAAGTCCATGAAAGTCAGTACGTACTGCTTTCCTCTGGGCGTCTTTTTTGGGAAAGGACCCAGAATATCCACAGCTACTCGCTGAAATGGGACCTCAATTATGGGGAGTGGCTGGAGAGGGGCCTTGACCTGGTCTTGGGGCTTTCCCACTCTTTGGCATACCTCACAAGACCGGACATACTTGGCAACGTCCTTGCCCATCCCCTCCCAGTGGAAGGACTTCCCCAACCAGTCCTTGTTTCTGTTCACCCCAGCATGGCCACTGGGATGATTATGGGCTAAGCTTAAGAGCTTCCCCCGGTACTTAGTTGGAACCACAAACTGTTTTTGTGGCTGCCATTCTTCCTGGTGTCCACCAGAAAGAATCTCCTTGTATAAAAGTCCTTGGTCTATAACAAACCGGGATCGATTAGAAGAGCTGAGAGGCGGTGGGGTGCTCCGTGCCGCCGCCCACCCTTTCTGAAGGCTGTCATCTGCTTCCTGCTCAGTCTGGAACTGTTCCCTTGAGGCTGGAGTCACCAGTTCTTCCTCAGACTGGGGACTTGGGCTTGGTCCCTCTGGAAGCGATGTAGGTGATGGGGTTGTTTCCGTTGCTGGTGAACCGCTCTCCACTGGTGCACCTGAGGGTATTTTAGGCTCTGACTGAGCCTTTTGGGTATGGCTGTCTGTTGCTTTTGCAAGTTTTGGCTCGCTGGTGCCCACTGGCGTTGAGTTTGCAGATGTGGTTGCAATTGCTGGTGCTGGTTGCTGTTCCAGTTCCGGGCCTGGGACTGGAGGTGCCTTGGCTGTTTCAGTGGTTGGCATGGAATCCGGGTCCACTACCTCTGTCTGGGTCTCTGGTAACACAGACGGGGCCCCTGTGGACGGCTCAGGAACAGGAATGGGTCTGGAAGCTTGCCTGGTTTGGCTACGTGTAACCATTTCCACTTGCTTGGCCCACTTCACCTGGTTGGCCAAGTCTTCCCCCAGTAGCATGGAGATAGGATAATTGTCATACACTGCAAAAGTCCACATTCCTGACCAGCCTTTGTACTGGACAGGCAGTTTAGCTGTAGGCAAGTCTACAGCTTGTGACATGAAGGGGTAAATTGTCACTTGGGCCTTTGGTTGATGCATTTGGGGTCTACGAAGGATTGGTGGATAGCTGACACTTGTGCCCCTGTTTCTCTCCACGCAGTAACCTTCTTTCCGCCCACTCTCAAATTTTCCCTTCGCTCCCAGGGTATTTGAGAGGCATCTGGGCCTGGGGATCTTTGGTGTGATGGTGGTGTAATGAACTGCACTCGGTTGGCGGTCTTTGGGCAGTTGGCCTTGTTATGTCCCAGTTCATTACACTTAAACTATCTTCCATCTGACTGGTCACTGGGTCGAGGTGAGTTACTGGAGACTGGTGAGGTGGAAGAATAGGGCGTCTGTGGCTTTACTTGGGTTGTATGTGGGGTCCTTGGCTGTCCTCAGTTGTAGGGTTTATGGTCGGTGTGCCCTCTGGGGTATTCGTTCCCCTTGACAGTAGCTTTCTTGCTTTCTGCCATTTCCATCCATCTGGCTCCAATCTCCCCCACCTCGGTGAGATTTTTGGGTTTTCCATCTTGTATGTACCGTGTTATGTCCTCAGGAACATCATCCAAGAACTGCTCCATTTGTATGAGGAGGTGCAGTTCATCTATGGATTTAACATTGTTTCCTGATATCCAGGCCTCATAATTTTTCCCAACGTAGTAGGCGTGTTTGGGAAATGACACATCTGGTTTCCACTTTTGGGTTCTGAAACGCCGACGGGCATGATCCGGGGTTATCCCCATTCTGTATCTGGCCTTGGTTTGAAAAAGTTTATAGTCGTTCATTTGCTCCTTAGGCATTTCAGCCGCCACCTCAGCTGAAAGGTCGAGTGCTAAAGGTCCACTGAGCTGTGGCCTCAATTCGACCATGTACTGGTCTTCAGAGATGCTATACCCAAGACAGGTTCTTTCAAAATTTTCCAAGAAGGCCTCGGTGTCATCACCTGCCTTGTAGGTGGGAAATTTCCTGTGCTGTGGAACAAGTACTGGTGAAAGGTTGTTAGGATTGGCTGGGTTTTGTTGCTTAGCCTTTTCTAATTCCATGGTCTGTTGGTGGGCTTCCCTCTGGAGTTCCATCTCTTTTTGTTGTTTTTCCATGTCTTGGCGGTGGGCCGCATTGTTGGCTTCTTCTTGTTTTTGTAGCCTTTCCATCTCTTGTTTGTGAGTTGCCTCTCTTTCTCTTTCTCTCAGCTCCATCTCTTTTTGTTTTATTTCTAGTTCCTGTATTTTTTTTCCATATCTCGCCTGTGCTCGGGGGTCTTTGATTTGTTCTTTGGCCTCCATTTTTGTCTTGTTAGGCATTGTTCCTGTTTTCTTCTGTTGGGGTGCCCTCCGGTGTTTATCTTCTGAACTGCAGGTTCTCTGTTGCCTCCGGGTCTGCCTAGCAACAGTGCCTTTTTCCCTTTCTTCCTCTAGCTAATCTTTTAAATGTAAAGTAAACCAGAAAAACCACTTTATTTGCATGTGTATAGTGCTGGTATTTGACTCCTAATGGGAGTGCTATTTTGTGACAAAAGACCCGTAATAGTTCCTTAATGGTTCCTTGCTTAATATGCAAGCCAGAAACTGCAAGAGAGAGCAGAGAAAAAAAAATTCTCTCTGGTTCCTTTTAAAGCCAAACTGTTTCTGCTTAAAAGCCCCTAGCAGAGAAAAGAAAAATATAATATTCCTACTGGCTTCTGGATTCTATCTTTCCCACAAACGCTGCCACCATGTCATAACCTATTCCCAGATTTGGACCTTAGTGTCCAAAATATGGGAGTTAGCATGAAAACCTCCAAGCTTAGTTACCAGCTTGGACCTGGTAAAGCTGCCACCACCCAAAAAATTAGAATGCTTTGAGGCACTCTGGTCCCCACAAAAACCTTCCCTGGGGACCCCAAGACCCAAATTCCTTGAGTCTCACAACAAAGGGGAATAAACCATTTCCCTTCCCTTCTCCCTTCCAGGTGTTCCCTCCCTGGGTTCCTGGAGAGATACACAGAAGCAAGCTCCATGAATCTAAACAGAGGGATGCCACCCTCCCTGTTTCCAGTCCTGGAAACACAAGTACTTCCCTCTTCACCCAGCGGGAATGCAAAGTCAGGCTAGTAAATCTAACACACACAGATTTCCCCCTGACTTCTTCCTCCCACCAATTCCCTGGTGAGCTGCAACTCAATTCTCTGGAGTCCCCCACTAAAGAAAAACTCCAACAGGTCTTAAAAAGAAAGCTTTATATAAAAAGAAAGAAAAAATACATAAAAATGGTCTCTCTGTATTAAGGTGACAAATACAGAGTCAATTGCTTAAAAGAAATATGAATAAACAGCCTTATCCACAAAGAATACAATTTATCACATTCCAGCAACTACACACATGTAAATACAAAAAAAACCAAACCTATGGTCTTCCTATCTTTGTACTTACAACTTGGAAACAGAAGTTTAGAAAGCAGGAGACAGAAATCCTCTCATAGCCGAGAGAGAGTACAGGCAGAAGACAAAGGACTCAGACACAAACTTCCCTCCACCCATATTTGAAAAAGTCTTGTTTCCTGATTGGTCCTCTGGTCAGGTGTTTCAGGTTACACCTTTCCAGGTGTAAGAGACATTAACCCTTAGCTATTTGTTTATGACACCGGGTCACCTCTATTGTATGAGAACATTTGGAAAAGGCACAGGAGGCCCAGGGAACCCATTACAATTGCCAGGCAAAAGTCTGACAGTTCCAACCAGGGGATTGGATGATGGTGTTGGTACCCACAGCAGACAGCAATCTTCTAGCCCAATGTCAGGGGCCCTATGAGCTGGTTGAACCCGTGGGGGAAGTAAACTACAAGGTGCGGCAGCCAGAACGCGGAAAAGAACAGATTTATCACATCAACCTTCTGAAACCCTGGCATGCACAAGAGGCATGCATAACTGTCCAAAAAGACCTGACCCAGGAAAACAAGCCTTCCAAACAGGTGAAAGTGTCTCCCAGTTTAACACCAGACCAGAAGAATGAGGTGTCTGAGATGATCTTCCAGAACCAAGATGTGTTCTCAACAAAACCGGGTCAAACAACCGAGACATATCACCACATCGTCACGAACCCTGGGTCCAGAATAACAATGAGGCCCTATTGGGTGCCAGCCGCCAAAAGGGAGGAAATAAAAGCAGAAATAAAAAAAACGCTGGAGTTGGGGATCATCGAAGAATCCCACAGTCAGTGGTCCAGCGCAATCGTGCTGGTGCCCAAACCTGATGGCACCACAAGGTTTTGCAAAGACTTCCAGCAACTAAACGAAGTATCCCAGTTTGACGCGTACCCCATACCTCGCATAGATGAGCTAGTGGGTCATCTGGGTAATGCCCGGTACTTGACTACCCTAGACTTGACAAAGGGGTACTGGCAGATTCCCCTTGCAGAAAACGCAAAGGAAAAGACTGCATTCTCTACACCAGAGGGTCTTTTTCAATATACTGTCCTCCCTTTTGGACTACATGGGGCTCCAGCTACTTTCCAGCGCCTCATGGACAAGCTGTTACGCCCGCATAACAGTTATGCTGCTGCTTACTTGGACGATGTGGTCATTCATACCCCAGACTGGAAAACCCACCTAGAGAAGGTGGAGGCAGTCCTTGATACCTTCAGGCAAGCTGGTCTTACAACAAACCCTGCCAAGTGTGCTATAGGGTTTACGGAGGCCAAATATCTTGGCTACATTGTGGGAAAAGGTCTGGTAAAACCCCAAGTGAACAAGTTGGAGGCCATCCAAAATTGGCCCCGACCAAGTTGCAAGAAACAAGTCCAGGCATTCCTAGGTATTGTGGGGTATTACCGATGATTTATCCCCCACTTTGCCACAAGGGCAAGCCCCCTGACAGACCTAGTGAAAGCCCGTGGACCTGATCTGATGAGATGGTCTGATGCAGCAGAGGAAGCGTTCACAGACCTATGGACTGCCCTCTGCAGTAACCCAGTACTGATAGCCCCTGATTTCACCAAGGAATTTATCCTGGAGACAGATGCATTGGAAGTAGAGTTGGGGGCCGTTCTATCACAGATGGTCAGGGAGGAGGAACACCCAATTCTCTACCTCAGTAGGAAACTCCTTCCGAGGGAACAAAAATATGCAGTGCTGGAGAGTGCGTGCCTCGCCAAAAAATGGGCCATAGAAGCATTGCACTACTACTTACTCAGGCGCAGATTTGTCCTCGTGACCAACCATGCCCCTCTTCAGTGGATGCAGCGAAACAAGGAGAAGAACGCAAGGGTGACCAGGTGGTTCTTATCCCTCCAACCTTTCCAGTTTCATGTACAACACAGAACAGGGAGCCATCATGGCAATGCTGATGGCTTGTCATGTGTGCACTGTCTGGCTTCCCAAGCTGCCCAACCCCTTGGTATTGAGCAGGGGGGAGGGATATGTGACAGACTCAGGCCACTGGGGTACAGGAGTCTGGTAGAGGGCAAATATATTGGTCACTGCATGAGTAGTTTTCTGTTCCCTGAGTGACCAGAGCAGGGGCTGCACTAGAGTAATCAGGAAGTTGCTAGAACCAATTAAGGCAGATAGGCTGATTAGAACACCTGCAGCCAATCAAGGCAGGCTAATCAGGGCACCTGGATTTAAAAAGGAGCTCACTTCAGTTTGCGGTGGGCGTGTGAGGAGCTGGGAGCAAGAGAGGCAAGGATCTGAGAGTGAGAGGGTGTGCTGCTGGAGGACTAAGGAGTACAAGCATTATCAGACACCAGGAGGAAGGTCCTGTGGTGAGAATAAAGAAGGTGTTTGGAGGAGGCCATGGGGAAGTAGCCCAGGGAGTTGTAGCTGTCATGCAGCTGTTACAGGAGGCACTATAGACAGCTGCAATCCACAGGGCCCTAGGCTGGAACCCGGAGTAGAGGGCGGGCCTGGGTTCCCCACAAACCTCCCAACTCCTGATCAGATACAGGAGGAGTTGACCCAGACTGTGGGTTCCACCAGAGGAGACGATCACTAAGGTGTGAAAATCAGCCAATAAGCACAGGACCCACCAAGGTAGAGAACGAACTTTGTCACAAGGTATAGAGCCAACAGCCATAACTGCAAATACAAAAATGATACATATATCCAAATAGCATAATCATATTCAGCCAATCATAACCTTTCCATAGACATCTTACTAGATGTACTTTGTACAAGATTAGTTGCAATTATATAACAGTGGTAGCAACAATGATCTGCATGGTCATATTTTAATCAGATAACGTCACACCATCTCTTCAGCCTCTTCATGGGCTTTGACTGCTTCTATTTCTTCCATGTGCCTTTGGCATGCCTTTACCTAAACTGACGTGGTTGCTTCTGTCTCTCTGATCCACATTTCTGCCATCATTCTCTGGTTCTTCTTTGGCTGTCAGGTGCTGCAATCCAGCTAGTTCCATGGTTGTGGTTGCCTTTGCAGCATGTGAGACAGGATGATTCTCGCCCTGTTGATCAGACTCCATCTCCTCTATTTGCCTGGGTATGTGGTCAAAATTTATGAGCGAAACTCTCAACTCCTGACCTGGGGATTTCCTTTTAAAGGACATTCCATTCTGCAAACATAAATGTTCAAGGTCTTCTCCCTTAAGCTATCATATTACTGTAGTTCACAAAGTATGTCTATTCTTTAATCTTTAAAACTCTCAATATCAAGTTTAAACATTAACAGCTCTGGGGTTATGATCTATAAACCTAAGACTATATCTACACTACAACTTTTGTCATTCAGAGGTGTTAATCCCATCCTTCCTCCCTCCTGAAAGACAAAAGTGCCCTTGTGAACAGCCCTCCTGCTGACAACGCAAATGCCACTTGTTGGGGGTGGAAGTATTTTATCGGCAAAAGAGCCGACAAACAGTGGCTGCACTGCCTGACTTTAGTGACACAGCTATGTCCACATGGCCATGTCACTAAAAGCTCCATAGTGTAGACAAAGCCTAATTGACCTGTGGTATGTTAATCATGTTGACTCTGTTAGTGTAACACTGGCTGCAGTGATTCAAGAGCATGAGTACCAACCTCAAGAAAGACAGTTAGGAAGCAAGTCACAAGCCCCAATTTTTTAATGATATCTATACTTAAATTTCACCATGCATTTGTCAAGTGGAAACTCCTCCGGCACTATGACAGCCTTAACATGGAGTTATAGTCCCCTTGAGTTTGCTGATCTATCACCACCCAGGTGAATGAAACTTTGTCATAGCTGGTTCCTTAAATCAAGAATCACAGCAATGTTTCTGTTATTCCCAGTCCCAAAGGACCAGTCACTTACCCCAGGTTAATTGTACCTTAGATTCATAGATTCATAGACACTAGGACTGGAAGGGACCTCGAGAGGTCATTGAGTCCAGTCCCCTGCCCTCATGGCAGGACCAAATACTGTCTAGACCATCCCTGATAGACATTTATCTAACCTACTCTTTAATATCTCCAGAGATGTAGATTCCACAACCTCCCTAGGCAATTTATTCCAGTGTTTAACTACCCTGACAGTTAGGAACTTTTTCCTAATGTCCAACCTAAATCTCCCTTGCTGCAGTTTAAGCCCATTGCTTCTTGTTCTATCATTAGAGGCTAAGGTGAACAAGTTTTCTCCCTCCTCCTGATGACACCCTTTTAGATACCTGAAAACTGCTATCATGTCCCCTCTCAGTCTTCTCTTTTCCAAACTAAATAAACCCAATTCTTTCAGCCTTCCTTCATAGGTCATGTTCTCAAGACCTTTAATCATTCTTGTTGCTCTTCTCTGGACCCTCTCCAATTTCTCCACATCTTTCTTGAAATGCAGTGCCCAGAACTGGACACAATACTCCAGTTGAGGCCTAACCAGCGCAGAGTAGAGCGGAAGAATGACTTCTCGTGTCTTGTTTACGACACACCTGTTAATGCATCCCAGAATCACGTTTGCTTTTTTTGCAACAGTATCACACTGTTGACTCATATTTAGCTTGTGGTCCACTATGACCCCTAGATCTCTTTCTGCCATACAGTCTCTTCCCATTCTGTATGTGTGAAACTGATTGTTCCTTCCTAAGTGGAGCACTTTGCATTTGTCTTTATTGAACTTCATCCGGTTTACCTCAGACCATTTCTCCAATTTGTCCAGATCATTTTGAATTTTGACCCTGTCCTCCAAAGCAGTTGCAATCCCTCCCAGTTTGGTATCGTCTGCAAACTTAATAAGCGTACTTTCTATGCCAACATCTAAGTCGTTGATGAAGATATTGAACAGAGCCAGTCCCAAAACAGACCCCTGCGGAACTCCACTTGTTATACCTTTCCAGCAGGATTGGGAGCCATTAATAACTACTCTCTGAGTACGGTTATCCAGCCAGTTATGCACCCACCTTATAGTAGCCCCATCTAAATTGTATTTGCCTAGTTTATCGATAAGGATATCATGCTAGACCGTATCAAATGCCTTACTAAAGTCTAGGTATACCACATCCACCGCTTCTCCCTTATCCACAAGACTCGTTATCCTATCAAAGAAAGCTATCAGATTGGCTTGACACGATTTGTTCTTTACAAATCCATGCTGGCTATTCCTTATCACCTTACCACCTTCCAAGTGTTTGCAGATGATTTATTTAATTACTTGCTCCATTACCTTCCCTGGCACAGAAGTTAAACTAACTGGTCTGTAGTTTCCTGGGTTGTTTTTATTTCCCTTTTTATAGATGGGCACTATATTTGCCCTTTTCCAGTCTTGTGGAATCTCTCCCATCTCCCATGACTTTCCAAAGATAATAGCTAGAGGCTCAGATACCTCCTCTATTAACTCCTTGAGTATTCTAGGATGCATTTCATCAGGCCCTGGTGACTTGCAGGCATCTAACTTTTCTAAGTGATTTTTAACTTGCTCTTTTTTTATTTTATCTTCTAAACCTGCCCCCTTCCCATAAGCATTCACTATGTTAGACATTCCTTCAGACTTCTCAGTGAAGACCAAAACAAAGAAGTCATTAAGCATCTCTACCATTTCCAAGTTTCCTGTTACTGTTTCTCCCTCCTCACTGAGCAGTGGGCCTACCCTGTCCTTGGTCTTCCTCTTGCTTCTAATGTATTGATAAAAAGTCTTCTTGTTTCCCTTTATTCCCATAGCTAGTTTGAGCTCATTTTGTACCTTTGCCTTTCTAATCTTGCCCCTGCATTCCTGTGTTGTTTGCCTATATTCATCCTTTGTAATCTGACCTAGTTTCCATTTTTTATATGACTCCTTTTTATTTTGTAGGTCATGCAAGATCTCGTGGTTAAGCCAAGGTGGTCTTTTGCCATATTTTCTATCTTTCCTACCCATCGGAATAGCTTGCTTTTGGGCCCTTAATAGCGTCCCTTTGAAAAACTGCCAACTCTCCTCAGTTGTTTTTCCCCTCAGTCTTGATTCCCATGGGACCTTACCTATCAGCTCTCTGAGCTTACCAAAATCCGCCTTCCTGAAATCCATTGTCTCTATTTTGCTGTACTCCCTACTCCCCTTCCTTAGAATTGCAGACTCTATGATTTCATGATCACTTTCACCCAAGCTTCCTTCTACTTTCAAATTCTCAACGAGTTCCTCCCTATTTGTTAAAATCAAGTCTAGAATAGCTTCCCCCCTAGAAGCTTTCTCAACCTTCTGAAATAAAAAGTTGTCTGCAATGCAGTCCAGGAACTTATTGGATAGTCTGTGCCCCGCAGTGTTATTTTCCCAACATATATCTGGATAGTTGAAGTCCCCCATCACCACCAAATCTTGGGCTTTGGATGATTTTGTTAGTTGTTTAAAAGAAGCCTCATCCACCTCTTCCACCTGGTTAGGTGGCCTGTAGTAGACTCCTAGCACGACATCACCCTTGTTCTTTACCCCTTTTATCCTAACCCAGAGACTCTCAACACTTCCGTCTCCTATGTCCATCTCCACCTCAGTCCAAGTGTGTACATTTTTAATATATAAGGCAACACCTCCTCCCTTTTTCCCCTGTCTATCCTTCCTGAGCAAACTATACCCATCCACACCAACATTCCAATCATGTGTATTATCCCACCAAAGCCAACACTGTAACTAATCATATAACAAACTCTTTAAAGAGTTATTAAATAGGAAAATGAAACAAAACAGTTATTTACAAGGTTTAAACAGGTAAGCATATACACACAAGACATACAATCAACTTTCAAAAGGCAATAACTGCTAAAATTGGCAAGATCTGTGTATGATTTAGGACTAATCCAGGCTAAGCAACTTGAGATTTCTTGCTTATGTCTAGAAAAGTTAGCCCCATCCCCACCCCCCAAGTTTAAGCAGCACAGAGATAATAATTTCCTTTTGTTTTGGGTTTTTATGCCCCTCCTGACATGTCTCTGAATGGCAAATATAACTAATGGGAGAAGTTCACTTGCATGATTCATTTTCAGAAGGAGGAGGACAGAATAACAAAAGTCTTTTGTCCTCTTGTTGATAGTGTGTCAGGATCTTCCAGTTGCAGTGTCCACAATTATCTGTCTGGTATAGATGGATCTTTCCTTTTGGGAAGAGTGTAACATTTTCTGTTGACATTTTCACATTAAATGATATCTCCCCCTTGTCTGGTGATTTACACAGTCACAGAAGCTCACAATGCAACCACTCAAATATTGCCTTACAGTATGAGGTGCGGATATTATAAGTGAGATAAATGCCTGTAGCAACTCACAAGCATTCAATAAAGTCTAAACATTAAAAACATTCTTATAATTCTAGTAGCTGTTTAAACACTAACACAGGGGTGAGTCAGACTGATTCCTGCTATATATTTGCCAGTGTTCAATTAAGGCACAGGGACCTTGTCATGAGATGCAACCTGATCTGCCAGCATCTCAGTAATTCTTAGATGTATAATGAGAATAATATCAAAGGAAGTGATGATACATCTAAATTGGGTATCAGTGAGACCACCACTAAAATACTGTGTCCAGTTCTGGATTCCATATTTTTACAAAGATGTTGAAAAATTGGACAGTCTTGAGAGAGCTACAGGATTGGTTTAAGCTCTGGAAAAGGCACCTTATGGTGAGGTGCTTACAGAATTTTATCAAAGGAAAGACTAAGAAAGGGTTTATTCAGTGAGAATATAATTGATTTTAGGTTATCTTTAAGTTCACAGACAAAGCCATAGAATACAATGGCTGGGATCATGAAAACTTCAAATTGAAAACAAGATACATTTGTTTTACAGTTAAGGTAATTAATGATTGAAATACATTAGCATTGAAAGTGGTAAATTCATAATAGTTAGTAGTCTTTAAATCAAAATTAGATACTTTTCTAAAAGATATGATCTAGTTAAATGATAAAGTATTGGTCTAAATAGTGTCAATGACACAGTAGGGATATGATGTCCTCTACTGTAGGAATCATTGGGTGACATTCTATTGCCTGCATTATAGAGGATGTCATATTAGATAAACAGATTACATCAGTGGTTCTCAATCAGGGGTATGTGTATCCCTGTGTGTACCCAGAGGTCTTCCAGGGGATACATCAACTCATCTAGATATTTGTCTACTTTTACAACAGGCTACATAAAAAGCATTAGCACAAACTAAAATTTCATACAGACAATGACTTGTTTATACTATTCTGCTGAAATATAAGTACAATATTTATATTGCAACTAATTTTATAATTATATGGTAAAATGAGAAAGTAAGCAATTTGTAAGCAAGTAGTTTTTAAGTGAGGTGAAACTTGAGGGTACAAAAGACAAATCAGACTCCTGAAAGGGGTACAGTAGTCTGGACTTCAAGGCATGAGAGTTCAGACATAAATTAAGTAGCCATAGAATTTAATTTGTTTAGTTTCTGATTCAGAATTCTCAGTTTATATTTTGTTGTCTCATACTGGGTATATTTTGCGTTCATTTACATAGATGTGAATTTGAAGTAATAATAACATTTAGCACGTAAAGAACAATTTTCATCCGTAAATCTAAAATGTCTGCAAAAGTAGATAACCAGGGTGATATCCTCCTTTACCAACGGATCAAATAAAATACAGAGAACATAAATTGCTAGACAACACCAGAAAATGGCTAGGGCATAGTATAGCTTAGGTCTCATAATTCCTACTACTGTGTATTATCTATTGGACCAGACTGCCCCCTTCACTTTAGACGAATTCCTCTGCCTTTACATTGCTGTAACTGAGATTAAAATATGACTCTGTGTATGGAAGAACGGCAAATCTGTCACATATTACAGGAATTCAGGAAATCTTTGTTGTGTGGGTTTGGGTTTCCAGATAGAAATGTTTCGTTCTTAGAAATATAAGTAATGACGCTTTTATTCGTAATTAAACCGACTTGTTACTGAACATACAAAAGTCACAGAAAACAGAGTGGAGTGGGCATGTATCTTAGTACACGTTAGCCGATTCTTTTAACTTTTTTCGATACGCAGGATGGTTTACTCTAGTCATCTGTTTTAGGACTTTCGAGAAAGGAATGGGTTAGCCTTTCTATGCTCTTTAGACATGAGCGTTTTGATGAGACCAACCAGTTGCAGTTCTGTAACTCAGACTCAGAGTGCCGCTGTTGGCCAATGCAGAGCTGGAGCTGCAGCCGGATATCCACTAAAGCCTCCTGTACTGAGATTGCTCAAGTCAGCGATTGCACAAACATACATGCAGTTCGCTACTGAGAGACACTCTGTCTCGAAACTTTCGTGGAAAATTAGATTGAGATGGTAATTTTATTTACTCTCCAAAACCGTGGATTTTGACATTCTAACGAGGATTTAAAGCACAAAATCGAAGTAGAATAAATAGGAAAATAAAAGCAAGCCTGAGTGGGATGGAAAACAGGCAGAGATCGAGCGGCCAAGCAGTCACACGGCAAGTATTTTGGTTTCCCTTCTTATTGTCTTTGTTCCACCGGGAGGTCTCGGGGCAGATTCGTTATTCGATTCCTGAGGAAATGGCCAAAGGTTCCCTTGTGGGGAATCTCGCCAAGGATTTGGGGTTGGATGTCAGAGAACTGCCACAGCGGAAGCTCCGTGTCAGTTCGGAAAAGCAATACTTCAGTGTGAATGGGGAAAATGGCAACCTGTATGTGAATGACAGGATAGATCGGGAGGAGATATGCGGGGAGACTCCCCTTTGTGTCCTGACATTCGAAACGGTAGTGGAAAATCCTTTAAACATTTACAACATGGATGTAGCAATTCAGGACATTAATGATAACGCCCCGAGCTTCGACAAAAATAACGTTGTGTTAGAAATCAATGAATTTACACTGCCAGGGGCGCGCTTTCCACTCGAATCGGCGCAAGATCCAGATGTTGGACTGAATTCACTGCAGAATTATCGGCTCAGCCCAAATCAGTATTTTATCCTGGCAGTGAAGGAGAATGCAGATGGCAATAAATACGCAGAATTAGTTTTAGACAGACCTTTGGATCGGGAGCACCAAACTTCTCATATCTTGATCTTGACGGCTGTGGATGGGGGGGACCCTGTGAGAACCGGGACCGCTCAGATTACCATTAAAATCACTGATGCCAATGACAATCCCCCAGTATTCACTGAAGAGATCTACAAAGTCAGAGTAAGTGAAAATCTGGCCAAAGGCTCCATAGTGGTACAGGTGAAAGCCATGGATAAGGATGAAGGATTATATGGAGAAATCAGTTATTCCTTCAGTAATGCCCCCCAAAATGTCCTACAATTATTCAAAATAGATCCTGAAAATGGACTAATAACAAATACAGATATTCTGGATTTTGAAGAGACGAATAAATATACAATGGGAATTGAAGCCAGGGACGGGGGTGACTTGACTGGTCACTGCAAAGTTCAAATAGAAATTATTGACGAGAATGACAATGCCCCCGAAGTAACCCTTACATCCGTGTCCAGTCCTGTCCCCGAAGACTCTGTGCCCGGGACAGTGATAGCTTTTATAAGAGCTCGTGACCGTGATGCAGGAGAAAATGGAAAAATCACCTGTCACCTTCAACACAATTTACCGTTTAAAATACTGTCCTCCTCTCGTAATTACTACAAAATAATCACAGACAGCACCCTGGACAGAGAAAAGATCCCAGAGTATAATATTACAGTAATCGCCGCGGACAAAGGCACCCCCACTCTCTCCACCCAGAAAACCATCCTGTTGCAGATCTCGGATATCAATGACAACGCCCCTGTCTTTGAGAAACTTTCCTACACCGCCTATGTGGCGGAGAACAATCCCTCGGGGGCCTCTATTTTCAGTGTAAAGGCCTCAGACCGCGATCTGGACCGGAACGCCCGAGTCACTTACTCCATCCTGAGCAGCAACCTCCAGGAGGTGCCTCTCTCCTCCTACATCTCCATTAACTCCCAGACCGGAGCTATCTATGCCCAGCGCTCCTTCGACTACGAGCAATTCCGGGAGTTTGAAGTGCAAGTACAGGCCCAAGACAGCGGGTCCCCGCCTCTCAGCAGCAATGTCACCGTCAGGGTGTTTATTCTGGATCAGAATGATAACGCCCCTCGCATCCTGTACCCTTCCCCGGGAGCCGATGGCTCCGCCTTATTCGAGATGGTCCCTCGCTCGGCCGAGGCAGGTTATCTGGTGACGAAGGTGGTGGCGGTGGATGCTGACTCAGGGCACAATGCCTGGCTCTCCTACCATCTGCTCCAGGCCACGGAACCGACGCTGTTCAGCATGGGGCTGCACACCGGGGAGATCCGGACAGCCCGCGCCTTTGCGGACAGAGATGCTGTGAAGCACAGGCTGGTCACCCTGGTGAAGGACAACGGGCAGCCGCCTCTGTCAGCCACAGTGACTCTCAACCTGGTGTTTGCCGAGAACTTCCAAGAGGCTCTTCCGGAAATGAGCGACCAGTCGGGTGACTCGGCACCTCAGTCTGATTTACAGTTTTACTTGGTGTTGGCTTTAGCGCTGATCTCATTTTTGTTCCTCTTGACAGTTGCACTGGCCATTGTGATGAAATTTTATAGAGCAAGGAGTCCCCCAGTTCTGAGATGTTTCAGTTCTGATTATTCCAAGGCGGGTCCCAGATTCCCACCCAGCTACTGCGATGCGACTTTACCGTATAGCTATAATCTGTGTTTAGCCGCGGACTCCGGAAGGAATAACTCTAATATTCTAAAACCAAATGGCCAGAACGATGTAGGAGAGATTATCCTTTCCAATGACAACTCTCGGACTTTTATGATGAGCAACAGCACCTCCGCTTCTGTAGAACGAATCTCTGAACCTGACAGCGTTGGGAAGGTGAGTTTCTGTGCGCATGCGCTTGCACGTGCTTGTATCTTTATATATTTTAGTAGTGGCAAATCAAGGGGTTATATATCATTTAACGTTAAACCTAATTAATTAGAAATAGTGAATCCTTTGAACAACCAATTTTTATATCCGCTTTTATTTGTTTGGGGCCTTGACATTATTTAAGTGGTATCAAGGTGATACGGCAGAAAGTTTTCGAGGTATATTGCAATAATAAAATAAACTATATCAGCAGTTTTCAGTTTATGGCTATGTAGATAACGCATTGCCTTTTAAATTCATGATCTTTTTCTTTTTGGTTTTCCATCAATTTTAAGAATGACAAAACCATTACAATATATTAATTTTATAAATTAATGGAATAAATTAGCAAATAAGTAAATAACGCATAACACCAACAGAAATTCTCCAAAATAAACATCAAAATTAAAGCCAAAGTCCACCTGGGCCAAATTAGCCAAATTCTGTTGACCTGTAGAGCATGCTGCAAAGCCAATCTGATTTCATGGGCTCTTGGAGCCAAGGGAGACTAATTGTAATCCGTGTTGGTGTGTAGGATAATTTATATTTTAGTTTTCTGGATATATGAGTCTTAACCTTGCAATTAGAGTAGGCTACTGGATTTGATAAAGTTCACAGATATTATTATGCTGTGCAAAAGTTTCTAAGGCATTGGATAGGCACTTTTGCCCTATGATGGATGCCTAAATTAATATAGAAGCAAACAAATAAATAGATGCTAAATTCTAAACAGAAAGGTGAACAAATTGTTCATTGGAAGGGAAAGTGCATAGGACTGTGTGACTTCACACAATAATGTGTAAACTAAAATTAGTCTTCTTGTTTATTATGATGTGATGTAAATACAGGATTACTTTAATTTATTATGCAAAACATAAATGTGCGTGTCACTTCAAATTGAGGAAATTAAGCAGAGAGGTGGTGTTCCATTTGTCACAGATTTATTATGTGACTAATGGATTAAAGGGAAGAGTTCAGTTTTACAATATATCTATTATAAGATAATATGCATTTTGCATCTAGATTTGTTTCATTAATATTAGGGCAGTCAAGCCATCACAAAAATAATGGTGTTTAATCATGTGATATAAAAAACTATTTGTGATTAATTATGCAATTAATTGCATTGTTAAACAATAATAGAATACTATTTAAATATTTTGGATGTTTTCTACATTTTCAAATATATTGATTTTAATTACAAAACAGAATACAAAGTGTACAGTGCTCACTTTATTTTTATTTTTATTACAAGTATTTACACTGTAAAAAAAAAGAAATAGTGTTTTTCAAATCACCTAATACAAGTACTGCAATGCTATATTTTTATCATGAAAATTGAATTTACAAGTGAAGAATTATGGAAAAAGAAAACCTGCATTTAAAAATAAAATAATGTAAAACTTTAGAGCCTACAAGTCCACTCAGTCCTACTGCTTGTTCAGCCAGTCACTCAGACAAAGAAGTTTGTTTACATTTGCAGGAGATAATGCTGCCCTCTTCTTGTTTATAATGTCACCTGAAAGTGAGAACAAGAATTCTTGTGGCACTCTTGTAGCCGGCATCACAATACATTTACATCCCAGATGTGCTAAAGATTCATATGTCCCTTCATGCTTCAACCACCATTCCATGGGACATGCATCCATGCTGAAGATGGGTTCTGCTCCATAACAATCCAAAGCAGTAGAGACTGAAGCATGTTCATTTTCATTATCTGAGTCAGATGCCACCAGCAAAAGATTGATTTTCTTTTTTGGTGGTTTGGAGTCTGTATTTTCCTCATTGGAGTGTTGCTCTTTTAAGACTTCTGAAAGAATGCTCCACACCCGCCCCTCTCAGATTTTGAAAGGCACTTCAGATTCTTAAACCCTGGGTCCAGTGCCATAGCTATCTTTAGAAATCTCACATTGGTACCTTTTTTGCCTTTTGTGAAATCTGCAGTGAAAGTGTTCTTAAAATGAACAACATATGCTGGGTCATCATTTGAAACTGCTATAACATGAAATATATGGCAGAATGCCCATAAAACAGAGCAGGGGACATACAATTCTCCCCCAAGCAGTTCAGTCACAAATTTAAATAAAGCATTTTTTTTAACAAGTGTCATCAGCATGGAAGCATGTCCTCTGGAATGGTGGCCTAAGCATGATGGGGCATACGAAAACAAATAACATTGCCTGTTCTCACTTTCTGGTGACATTGTATATAAGAAGCGGGCAACATTATCTCCCATAAATGTAAAACTTGTTTCTCTTAGGCACTGGCTGAACAAGAAGTAGGACTGAGTGGACTTGTAGGCTCTGAAGTTTTACATTTTTTTGTTTTTGAGTGCAGATATGTAACAAAAAAAATCTACATTTGTAAACTGCACTTCCACGACAGAGATTGCACTACACTACTTGTATGAGGTGAACTGAAAAAATACTATTTTTGTTTATAATTTTACAGTGCAAATATTTGTAATAAAAATAATATACACTTTGATTTCAATTATAACACAGAATATATATGAAAATGTAGAAAAACATACAACATATTTAATAAATGTCAATTGGTATTCTATTGTTTAACAGTACTATTAAAACTGATATTAATCGTGATTAATTTTGGGGGGTTAATCACCTGAGTTAACTGTGATTAATGACAGTCCTAATTAATATATAATATACATTAGGGGATTAAAGATGCTGGAGAAAATAGCTAACACACATATTGGGGGGAAATGCGTTTAAAATTATATATCTAAACTGCTGCAGTTATTGGTTGAGACTCTGAGCGTCGCTGTTCACCAATCAGGGAGACAAATACGAGGAGAGATCCAGCCAGCCCCGCCCCGCTGTAACAGATCGCGCAACCAGACACACTTTGTATAAAGCCAAAATACACAGTACAGCATAGCTGCACTAAACTCCCTGGGAAAGCTCTTGATCCACGAACTACGGATTGAAGAGCGGGGTTTTTATTTTTACTATTTTTATATACCGTTCTGACACACGGACTTAAGGCCTCTATTTCCAGTGCTAGACATGACGGATATAAAAAGGCTCCGGGACTGCAACTGGCGAGTGCTGTTCTGGTTTATATTTTTTACCGTTTGGAAGGCAATTTCTGGGCACATTCGCTATTCCATTCCGGAGGAAATGCAGAAAGGCTCTTTCGTGGGGAATATCGTTCAGGATCTGGGGCTCGATACAAAGGAGCTTTCAGACCGTGGAGTCCGCATTGTTTCCAGAGGTAGGAGTCAGTATTTTGCTTTGAATGTTAAAAGCGGTTATTTATGCCCCACGGAAAGGATTGACAGAGAGCAAATCTGTGGCCGGATGGAGAAATGTCTGTTAAATTTTGAGGTTCTCGTTAAGGATAAAGCAAAACTTTTCCCAGTTGAAGTTGAAATCACAGATATTAATGACAATGCGCCCCGCTTCCAGGAAGATGAATTGGAATTTAGAATCAGTGAGTTAGCCGCTGTGGGAACCCGATATTCTCTTGAGGGTGCGCAGGATCCAGATGTGGGAACCAATTCTGTGCAGGGCTATTACCTCAGCAGTAACAAACACTTCTCTCTGGATGTGCAGACTGGAGCTGACGGGGACAAACATGCCGAACTGGTGCTGGAAAAGTCTCTGGACCGGGAAGAACAAGCTGTTCACGATCTAATCCTCACAGTCACTGACGGGGGAGATCCGGTCAGGTCCGGCACTGCGCAGATCCGCGTTATTGTCCTTGACGCAAATGACAATGCACCAGTTTTCAGTCAGCCTGTCTATAAAGTGAGTGTTTTGGAAAATGTGCCCGTCGGGTCTCTGCTGCTGACAGTAAATGCCACAGATCCCGACGAAGCGATAAATTCGGAGGTCACATATTCACTCCGGAAGATGAAAGACAAAGCGTCTCAGATATTCCAGGTGGATTCTAAAACTGGAGAAATATCAACTGTGGGAAACCTGGACTATGAGGAAGCCGTATCATATGAAATGGAGGTTCAAGCAAAGGACGTTGGAGACCTCTCGGCCAGGTCTAAAGTTCTGATAGCTGTTATTGATGCCAATAATAATGAGCCTCAAATTACAGTCACCTCACTCACCAACTCTTTGAGCGAAGACAGCCCGCCGGGAACTGTGATCGCCTTTATAAATTTACATGATCTGGATTCTGAAAAGAATGGTGATGTCATATGTTTTATTCCACCCAACCTGCCATTTCAGTTACAGAAATCATTTGACAATTATTACAGCTTGGTGAGTGACAGAGCATTGGACAGGGAGCGGGTCTCCGATTACAATTTAACTATCACAGCCACAGACCGAGGGACTCCTCCTTTATCCTCAACAACAACTATTTTCGTGCAGCTTTCAGACATAAACGACAACGCTCCTGTGTTCAACCAGACATCCTACACTTTGTACGTCACAGAGAACAATCCCAGAGGAGCTTCCCTTTGTTCCCTGAAAGCGAATGACCCCGACTGGGGGGAGAACGCCAGAGTCACTTACTCCATTACTGGAACTGAGATCCAGAAAGCTCCGCTCTCTTCCTCCCTCTCCATTAACTCCGAGACTGGGGCTCTCTACGCTCTGCGCTCCTTCGATTACGAACAGTTCCGGGAGATTCGGTTCCAAGTGCAGGCTCAGGATGGGGGTTCCCCACCTCTCAGCAGTAATGTCTCCGTCACTCTCTTTCTACTGGATCAGAATGACAACAGCCCGCACATCTTACACCCCTCCTTTCCCACCGATGGCTCCACGGGAGTGGAGTTGGCCCCTCGCTCCTCCGAGCCGGGTTACCTGGTCACTAAGGTGGTGGCGGTGGATGCAGACTCCGGGCAGAACGCCTGGCTCTCCTACCAGCTGCTGAAGGCTACAGAGCCGGGGCTCTTCTCTGTGGGACTCCACAGCGGCGAGATCAGGACGGCGCGCTACTTTCTCGACAAAGATGCGCTCAAGCAAAGTCTGGTGGTTTCAGTGAAGGACAACGGGCAGCCCCCTCTCTCTGCCACGGCCACTGTCACGGTGGTGGTGGCTGACAGCATCCCCGAAATCCTCTCCGATTTAAGCAGCCTCTCAGCTCCTGTAGACCCCCAGTCCAGCCTCACCTTGTATTTGGTGATCGCTGTGGCTTCCGTTTCCTGCTTGTTCTTTACCTTTCTCATAGTGTTAGTGGCCCTGAGGCTCCGCCGGTGGAGAAACTCGCAGCTGTTTGACTCCTCGAGTGTGACTTTCAGTGGAGTTCCCGTCTCGCAGTTTGTGGGGCTCGATGGAGTCAGAGCTTTTCTTCACTCCTACTCACGTGAGGTTTCTCTAACCACGGACTCCAGAAAGAGCCAGTTCAACGTTACCAAATCAAACTATGCAAATATTCTGACTAGTCAGCAGACCTGTGAGATAAAGGATCCTGTGTTAATATCGGCAGATATAAAGAACGGTGATTGCGAGCAGAAATTTGTTCAAGTGAGTTAGCTTCTTTTTTTATTTTTCTTTTTAACCATGTTGATGTGTTTTAGGAGCCGGAAATATTATTTATTTATTTATTGTAAAAGCCATCGTCTTTTTTGATCCATCACGCGTTATTGCCTTGTATTAGAGTGATCCCACTTTCCTTATGACCCTCTAATTCCTTTCCCTCTTCAGTAGGGTAGGGTTTTGTTGTTTTTGTTGTTTGTTTGCTTATCTGTTTGGTGAGCCTTAATTGGTGACTCAAGTTCAAGTAACAGCATATCTTCCAGGCAAGCTTGATGTGTCCTTTTTTGTTTACATGCAATTAGATCTCGATCTTCATTGGGGCTTTCCGACGTTACTACAATTCAAACAGGAATACCAGTGTAGCGTAACATATACAGTATTTTTAAAGGGAACTGCAATTGTTTGTTGGAAGGAAGGATCAGTTTACAGAGGGTTTTATAACAACTCCAAGAAACCTTTTTGAATGAGGCTTCAATCTCCTCAGTTATGCATATATTATGTTTACTAGTTTAATTTCAGATAGGTGTTATTAGATCTTGACAATCCTGTGCTCTCTTTACATCAAAGTAACATAAATCCCACGAAATCCACCAGACCAAAATTAAGCTGTTTACATGGAAAGATGACTGAAAAGGTATTTTATTTTTTGAAGGAAGTTCTGAAGAGAAATAATTTTGTTGTGCCAAGGCCCTGAGTCTGGGCAGGGAAAATTTGTAATAATAACAATTCCACTGCGCTTTTTGTTAAAATCAAGCCACTTTGGTGACAACATACAAACGACACAAAAAGTAGACAAAATGGAAATCCATACCATTCAGCTTTCCTAAATTCTTTTTGTGTGTTCCTTATATATTCTTCTACCTAAGGATGGACGAGGGAATGCATTGATCCAAACGAATTTCCATTGCCCTCTCTGTGCCTACATCCAGGCTTTTATCATATTATTCGAACTGCAGTTCTCCGGCAGAGACTCAGAGTGCCGCTGTTGGCCAATACGGCGCGGAGCTGCAGCCGGAGATCCGTTGGAGCCGGCTGCGGTGTGATTGCTCAATCACATAGCGCAGAACAGAGACAAAAACGCACACAGCCTCGATGCTCAGAGAAACCCTCCATCGGGACTCGGATGCACAACTGGAGTGATAAAGGGATTTTATTTTATTTTCATTGCCGCGGATATTTACAATACAGGCGGGATTTTAACTACAGGATCTAAACGGAATAAAAGAGAGGAAAAGAGCATAAGTGCAAGGGAGTGAGATGGAAACCGGACACAAACAGACCGGATGGGCAGTCACACGGCAAGTACTGTTGTTTCCTTTCTTATTCTCTTTGTTCTGCTGGGCGGTCTCGGAGCAGATTCGTTATTCGATTCCGGAGGAAATGTCCAAGGGTTCCCTTGTGGGGAATCTCGCCAAGGATTTGGGGTTGGATGTCAGAGAACTGCCGCAGCGGAAGCTCCGTGTCAGTTCGGAACAGCAATACTTCAGTGTGAATGGGGAAAATGGCAACCTGTATGTGAATGGCAGGATAGACCGGGAGGAGATATGCGGGGAGACTCCCCTTTGTGTCCTGACATTCGAAACGGTGGTTAAAAATCCTTTAAATATTTACCTCGTGAATGTCGCAATTCAGGACATTAATGATAATGCCCCGTGGTTCATAAAGAGTGACATTGATCTAGAAATCAGCGAATCAGCACTGCCGGGTGCGAGATTTCGACTAGAATCTGCGCAAGATCCGGATTCTGGGATCAACTCACTGCAGAATTACCAACTCAGTAAAAACCCCTCTTTTACCCTGGCAGTGAAAGAGAGCCCAGATGGCAAAAAGCAAGCAGAATTAGTCTTAGAAAAGTCTTTGGATCGGGAGGAGGAAAGTTCCCACCAGTTAATCCTGACGGCTGTCGATGGGGGAGATCCAGTCAGATCTGGGACAGCTCAGGTTAGGATTAAAATTACTGACGCCAATGACAACCCCCCCGTATTCACTGAACAGATTTACAAAGTCAGCCTGAGGGAAAATCTACCAAAGGGCACCTTAGTGCTTCAAGTGAAAGCCAGTGACAGAGACGAAGGTTTAAATGGCCATATAACATACTTTTTCGACAGCATACCGGAAAACACCCGCAAATTATTCCATTTAGACCCTGAGAACGGAGAAATTACAAATACAGCGATCCTGGATTTTGAAGAGAAAAATGAATACACGATGGAATTGGAAGCCAGGGATGGGGGTGGGCTGACCGATCACTGCAAAGTTCATATAGAAATACTGGATGAGAACGACAACGCCCCGGAAGTGACGATTTTATCAGTATCCAGTCCTTTTCCCGAAGACTCACCGCCAGGAACAGTGATAGTTCTGATCAAAGCTCTTGACCCCGATGCCGGACAAAATGGAGAACTCAGCTGTAGTATTCAACACAACTTGCCTTTTAAAATAATATCTTCTTCTATTAACTACTACAAGCTCCTCACAGACAGCCCCCTGGACAGGGAAAGGACCCCGGAGTACAATATCACAATCACCGCCATAGACAAAGGCTCTCCCCCTCTCTCCACCCAGAAAACCATCCTGTTGCAGATCTCCGATATCAATGACAACGCCCCTGTCTTTGAGAAACCTTCCTACACCGCCTATGTGCCAGAGAACAATCCCTCGGGGGCCTCTATTTTCAGTGTAAAAGCCTCAGACCGGGATCTGGACCGGAACGCCCGAGTCACTTACTCCATCCTGAGCAGCAACCTCCAGGAGGTGCCTCTCTCCTCCTACATCTCCATTAACTCCCAGACCGGAGCTATCTATGCCCAGCGCTCCTTCGACTACGAGCAATTCCGGGAGTTTGAAGTGCAAATGAAGGCCCAAGACAGCGGGTCCCCGCCTCTCAGCAGCAATGTCACCGTCAGGGTGTTTATTCTGGATCAGAATGATAACGCCCCTCGCATCCTGTACCCTTCCCTAGGAGCCGATGGCTCTGCTTTGTTCGAGATGGTCCCTCGCTCGGCCGAGGCAGGTTATCTGGTGACGAAGGTGGTGGCGGTGGATGCTGACTCAGGACACAATGCCTGGCTCTCCTACCATCTGCTCCAGGCCACGGAACCGACGCTGTTCAACATGGGGCTGCACACCGGGGAGATCCGGACAGCCCGCGCCTTTGCGGACAGAGATGCAGTGAAGCACAGGCTGGTCACGCTGGTGAAGGATAACGGGCAGCCGCCTCTGTCAGCCACAGTGACTCTCAACCTGGTGTTTGCCGAGAACTTCCAAGAGGCTCTTCCGGAAATGAGCGACCAATCGGGTAACTCGACACCTCAGTCTGATTTACAGTTTTATTTGGTGCTGGCTTTAGCCTTGATCTCATTTTTATTTCTAATTACAACTATAGTGGTGATAGCCATGAAAATTAGACGTTCAAAAAGCTCCTCTATTCTTCAGTATGTCAGGCCTGCTCTTTATTCCAAGGCTGATCCCAGATTCCTACCAGATTACGAAGCCGGGACCTTGCCGTATTCCTATAATTTGTGTTTGGCTACAGACTGTGGGCAAAATGGATTTAACTTGCTTAAAAGTAACGACAAGAACATTACAGCTGAGAATATCCTTTGCAAGGACAACTCTGATATTTTAGTTGTGAATAATTCTGGTTCTGAAGCTCCCAAATCCGCGTCCGAAACTCTTCTCAAGGTGAGTTTTTGCATTAATGCGTTAATTACTTTACTGGGTCCTGGTTTTAGCGCTAATCTGTTTTTTCCCCCAGTAACAGTTTTAGTGGTTTGAATCATGAAATTCCGAAGACCGAAGAATTCCCCTGATCTTCAATAAATCAGTTCTAATCTTTATTCCATCATGGCAGATCCCTGATTTCTACCAAACTGCGATGATGGGACCTTACCATATTCTCATAAACTGTGTTGTCCTGAAGACGCTGGGAAGAATGAATGAAACTTCCTAAAAACGAATGGGCAGAGTAATACAGCCGAGGATCTCTTGTGTAATGACAACGCTGCAATTTTAATTTTAAGCAGTAATTTTGGTTTAGAGGGCTCAAAATCTGACACCCGAACGCTTCCACCGGTGATTTTTTTCACTGACATATTCGAGGTGAAGTCTATACTTTGATTTTTAAGTGAGCACACTGTGGTGTAATATTTATGGAATTTGTGGAGTCATTTGTATTGCGATCTTTTCAGAGTAACTCTTTTTTCCCTGTTTGCTTGTGTACAATTGCTGTTATCAGGTGCTCCAAGTTTTAGTACCAAAGGATTGTTGGCTCCTGCTGTTTAGTGGCAGATTTGTAGAAGCAAAAATTGTTTGTTCTATTCTATGCTTGTCATAAACAGATAGTTAAGGGTTAATGCCTCTTTTACCTGTAAAGGGTTAAGAAGTTGCCTAGCCTAGCTGACACCTGACCAGAGGAACCAATGGGGGAACAAGATGCTTCAAAAGGAAGGAGGGAAGTTTTCCTGTTTAGAGTTTCAGTTTCAGGCGGAGTGAAAAAGATCAAGGAACCAGCCTCTTATCAGAGTAGTAAGTTTTAGAAAGGGATAAATAGGTTTATGTTTATTTTCTTTGTAGCTTGTCTTGGTACCATTAAGGGATTTATCAAAACTGGGTATTTGGGTATTTTTTGTGTAACTAAATTTGTGCCCAGGGGAACCTCCTCTGTGTTTTGAATCTGTTGTCTGTGAGAATAGCCGATATGCTAATCTCTCCCAGAGGGTTTTCTTTTACCTTTCTTTTCTTTAATTAAAAGCCTTTTCTTAATACCTAATTGATTTTTCCTTGTTTTTAGATCCAAGGCGATTGGATCTGGACTCATCAGGAACTGGTGGGGGAAAAGAGGGGGGATGGTTAAATTCTCCTTGTGTTAAGATCCAAGTGGCTGGATCAGTGTTCACCAGGAACTTGGTGAAAAAGGCTCTCAAGGCTGCCCTGGGAGGGGAAGGTTTTGAGAGGAAAGGGTGTGTAGCAGATGGAGGATCTGGATGGTGGCAGCGATAGCAGATCTAAGCTGGTAATTAAGCGTAGAAGTGTCCATGCAGGTCCCCACATCTGTACCCTAAAGTTCAGAGTGGGGAAGGAACCTTGACAATGCTATATAGAGTCATATCTTTCCCTTATCTGTGCAGTATCAGTCCATCTTCCAATAGTGCATTAAGTATCTGTCACCTCTTTATTATCATCCCTCCAGGGGGAGAATTGCCTGTTTGTGTTTTGGCAGGGTTTTGATTTTGACTGCGATGTGACTGTGCAATCAAATTTTTCAGCCATAATTTACCTGCCTGGAATTTATGGCATGCTGTAAATATATTCCATTTTTTCTAATATTATCTTCTAATGAGACATTTCGGATATTTAAGGAGATACGTATTCAAAGAATTATTAAATGAGTCATTTTTCCATTCAATTTCACAATGGGTTAATGTCCTGAATCATCAGGGAACATGAATACTATTTCAAATCAAGCGTGTAACAGAATGAGATGGTAAATTTCATCATTTGTGATCAACCACCTAAAGAATCGTGATGTATTAATTTGCAAAGTTTGTTTAAACTAATTGATTAGAACATATCTAAATCAATTAAAAACCGCATTTCCTCCAGCATAAAAGTTATGGTATCTAAAGAGGAATTATGAGAAAAGGACCTAATATGGTCACCTCTACACGAGGATTCTATAACAGTCCATCATACACTGAGATAGTTTTTCATTTCTCTGATTTAACGCCCTCTTAATGTCCTTCCGTGTCTGTATCACTCTCTCAAGGTGAACATCTAATTCTGCATTAGCGTGTAGAAAACAAAACCGCTCGGGATATCTGTTAGGTCACCGACAAGGAGCAAACATTGGGAATACTATTCTCTTTGCTTAGTGATATAATACACCATGTAAGAAAGATTAATTTGAAAGAGACCGTCAGCTATTCCCATTATACATAATTATATATCTCAGGCATTCTGTTCTCACGGGTTGAAAATAAGAAGTTTTATTGATAATAAGATGGAAATACAACGTTACAATTACAAATATCCCTTAACGTGCAACAATAACGTGCCTGTGATACCATGGTTCTTCAATTCTCTTATTTGAAGTGGAGTAAAGACACTATATGAGGCTCTGAATAATTCACAGCAAATCTGTACACCTACTTGGCGTTTTCATATTTTTATATCTTTGTGAGCCCCTGACACTAATAGACTTGCTTCATTCTGACAAAGAAAACGGACTGCGCACTCTAGTTATATAGGTAAATGGCACATCAGTATTTCAATAGCACCGTGATCTTTATGTAAAATAGATAAGGAACTGTCCTCGTTAAAACAACTTAATCGGAAGACTCGTATGCGTTTATTTCTAATATAAACATCACTCGGTATACATAGCGCTAGAGACTTAAACTGACATTAAAAGGCGGATTTTTAAATCATTGCCTGCAGTTATTGGTTGAGACTCTGAGCGCCGCTGTTGACCTATCAGGTGGAGAAAAGCGCTGAGAGATCCAGCCAGCCCAGCGCAAAACACTGAGAGATCACACTCACTCCGAGGGATTGGAAAGGGAACATGGCTGCAGGAATTTTATATAAAACAGTCTTGGTTAAAACATCAGTGGCTGCGGAAACGAAGGACTAAAGATAAGATAAAATACTCTCTGCCGTGACCCGGGAATCGGGGTTTCATACCCATCGGAAGAGAAATGGCGGATACACAAAGGTTCCGGGTCTGCAAAAAGAGAGTCCAGTTGTACTTTATGTTGGCTACCGTTTGGGAGGCGGTTTCTGGGCAAATTCGCTATTCGATTCCCGAGGAAATGCAGAAAGGCTCCATTGTGGGGAATATCGCAAAGGATCTGGGACTGGATATAAAGGAGCTAACACATCACGGACTCCGCATTGTTTCCACAGGTAGGACTCAGTATTTTACTTTGAATCTTAAGAGCGGCCATTTAATCACCACAGAAAGGATAGACAGAGAGCAAATCTGTGGCCGGATCGAGAAGTGTCTCTTAATTTTTGAGGTTCTTATTGAGGATAAAGTGAAGCTTATCGCAGTTGAAATTGAAATCACAGATATTAATGACAATACTCCCACCTTCCAAGCGAAGGAGATCGAGTTAAAAATTAGTGAGATTACAGCGGCAGGGACCCGTTTTTCCCTGCAGGAGGCGCAGGATCCAGATGTGGGAATTAATTCCATCCAGAGCTATCAGCTGAGTAATAACAAACACTTCTCTTTGGATGTGCAAACTGGATCTGATGGTGTTAAATATGCAGAACTAGTGCTGGAAAAGTCTCTGGACCGGGAAACGCAGACTGTTCATAAATTAACTCTCACGGCAGCTGACGGGGGAGATCCAGTCAGATCTGCCATTGCTCAGATCAGTGTTCTGGTTGTGGATGTCAATGACAATGCCCCTCTTTTTACTCAGCCGGTCTATAAAGTGAGTGTTTTGGAAAACGCGCCTCGAGGATCCTTGATAATTACAGTACACGCCACTGACCGGGATGAAGGACAGAATTCTGAGGTGACCTTTTCATTTAGAAAAATTACAGAAAAGGCGTCTCAGATATTCCAGCTTCACCCTAGGACAGGAGAAATATCAACGATAGGTGACCTGGACTACGAGGAAGCTGCATTATATGAAATGGAAGTGGAGGCAAAAGATATTGGAGATCTCTCCGCCAGGTGCAAAGTTCTGATAATGGTTGTTGATGTCAATGATAATACCCCGAAAATTGCAATCACTTCCCTGTTCAACTCAGTCTCTGAAGATTCTCCCCCCGGAACAGTAATCTCGATATTAAATTTGCGAGACGGAGATTCTGGCCAGAATGGTGAGGTCACGTGCTCCATACCAGCCAACCTTCCATTCCGGTTACAGAAGTCATTTGGCAATTACTACAGTTTGGTGACTGACACAAGACTGGACAGGGAGCGTATCTCGAATTACAGTGTAACTATCACAGCCACAGACCGAGGGACCCCTCCTTTATCCTCAACAGCAACAATTTTAGTACAGCTTTCAGACATAAATGACAACGCTCCTATCTTCAACCAGACATCCTACACGTTGTACATCACAGAGAACAATCCCAGAGGAGCTTCCGTTTGTTCCCTGAAAGCGAATGATTCAGACTTGGAGGAGAACGCCCGAGTCACCTACTCTATTAATGAAGGACATATGGATGAAGCTCAGCTCTCCTCCATCTCCATTAACTCCGAGACTGGGGCTCTCTACGCTCTGCGCTCCTTTGATTACGAACAGTTCCGGGAGATTCGGTTCCAAGTGCAGGCTCAGGATGGGGGTTCCCCACCTCTCAGCAGTAATGTCTCCGTCACTCTCTTTATACTGGATCAGAATGACAACAGCCCGCACATCTTACACCCCTCCTTTCCCACCGATGGCTCCACGGGAGTGGAGTTGGCCCCTCGCTCCTCCGAGCCGGGTTACCTGGTCACTAAGGTGGTGGCGGTGGATGCAGACTCCGGGCAGAACGCCTGGCTCTCCTACCAGCTGCTGAAGGCTACAGAGCCGGGGCTCTTCTCTGTGGGACTCCACAGCGGCGAGATCAGGACAGCGCGCTCCTTTCTCGACAGAGATGCGCTCAAGCAAAGTCTGGTGGTTTTAGTGAAGGACAACGGGCAGCCCCCTCTCTCTGCCACGGCCACTGTCACGGTGGTGGTGGCTGACAGCATCCCCGAAATCCTCTCCGATTTAAGCAGCCTCTCAGCTCCTGTAGACCCCCAGTCCAGCCTCACCTTGTATTTGGTGATCGCTGTGGCTTCCGTTTCCTGCTTGTTCTTTACCTTTCTCATAGTGTTAGTGGCCCTGAGGCTCCGCCGGTGGAGAAACTCGCAGCTGTTTGACTCCTCGAGTGTGACTTTCAGTGGAGTTCCCGTCTCGCAGTTTGTGGGGCTCGATGGAGTCAGAGCTTTTCTTCACTCCTACTCACGTGAGGTTTCTCTCACCACGGACTCCAGAAAGAGCCAGTTCAACTTTCCCCAGTCAAACTATGCAAATAATGTGACCAGTGATCAGACGTATATGATAAAGGATCCTATTCTAGTTACTGAAGATTTAAACATTAGTAACGGGGATCAGACCTCCATTCAGGTGAGCTAACATAATCGGTATTTTTGCTATCAGTTTATGGTATATAAGTTTAGTCTTCCTCGTGGACTGTGCAATTAGTTGAAAAGTATGGATTAAAGAGGACTGAATTTGCATTATTGAGGTTAGTGAGAGTTCTGCCATTGACTTCAATAAGTGTAGTATCAAGCCCTCTGTGACTGAGAAAATGCAGCGTACATATGGCTTGCTCTAGAGGAGGAGGGTATTACTGTGTCTTGATTACTTATAAATAGGGCGGTACCAAATTCATGGTCCATTTTGGTCAATTTCAGGGTCATAGGATTTTTAAAATAGTAAATTTCATGATTTCAGCTATTTAAATCTGAAATTTCAAGGTGTTGTAATAGTAGGAGTCCTGACCAAAAAAGGAGTTGTGGGGCAGAGAGGTCACAAGATTATTGTAGGGGGAGTTGCAGTACTGCTACCCTTACTTCTGTGCTGCTGCTGGCAGCGCTGCCTTCAGAGCTGTGCAGCTGGAGAATGGTGGCTGCTGGCCCGCAGCCCAGCTCTGAAGGCAGAGCGGCCACCAGCAGCAGCACAGAAGTAAGGATGTCATGGTGTGGTATTGCTATCCTTACTTCTGCACTGCTGTCTGCAGAATTGGGCCCTCATTCCATAGTTGCCACTCTCTGGCCACCCATCTCTGAAGGCAGCAGCGCAGAAATAAGGGTGCCACCCTTACTTCTGTGCTGCTGCTCGCAGGGCATTACTTGCTAACAGCCGCTGCTCTCCAGTGGCCCAGCTCTGAAGGCAGCGCAGAAGTAAGAGTGACAATACCGCAAGCCCCCCTACAATTCCCTTTTGGGTCAGGACCCCCAATTTCTCCCCCATGAAATCAGTATATAGGGTAAAAGCACACAAAAGACCAGATTTCACAGGAGGAGACCAGATTTCATAGTCCATGATGTGTTTTTCACAGCTGTGAATTTGGTAGGACCTTACTTGTGAGATATACACCATTTGTTTCACAATGGCACAAACATCCTTTTCCTTTATTATTTTAAATGAAATTACTCTTTATTGAATATTTGTTTTAAATAACATTATCTTTTTAAGATTTCTTGAGACTCAGTTTGGGAAGTTAGAAATATACAGATATTTCTGAGTATGTAAAATACTAAGGTTAGTGGAAGGCACATTGATGAGATGTTGAGCTTCAAACCTACCCCACTGAAGGGACAACAATAATTTTTCTCACACAGTTAATTTAATTCCACTGTCATATGACTTCAATTTGTTTTTATTGTTGTAATCTAGAATTATGTTTGTGCAGAATTATGCTGATTAATTAATATGAAGTTCTTTCCAGTTGCCTTGCTTCCAATATTCTGGCCTTTGCAAGTTAAATGTTGTGGGTGAAGATCTACTCATCAGGTTTTATTGTCATTGCTTTTATTTTAATTAGAGATAAGTTCTGGCACCTGTTTTTAATGTTTAGAAAAGACAATTTTTTAATTTTCCATATAGAGGCTGACCTAGCATCTTTAGATCTTTGTACTTGGAATGAAGATATTCTGATTGTCTCTAGAATCATATCAAATGAGAAGAAAAATGAAGGATTTATGCGGAAGTAAAAATAAATAAAGTTGTGTTTATCTGTTTATAAACAGTTATATAGATGTAGTTATATTTATGTATATTTCAATGTAGGTATCTTTCATTTGAAAATGACAATTTAACTTTATGTATGCAATGTTGTAGAGCAGTGATTCTCAAAGCCGGTCTGCCGCTTGCTCAGGGAAAGCCTCTAGGGGGCCAGGCCAATTTTACCTGCCACCTCTGCAGGTTTGGCCAATCGGCTCCCACTGGCTGCAATTCACCACTCCAGGCCAGTGGGGGCTGCAGGAAGCGGAGGGGGCTGAGGGATGTGCTGGCGCCCTTCCCACAGCCCCCATTGGCCTGGAGCAGCGAACCACGGCCAGTGAGAGCCGCGATTGGCGGAACCTGTGGATGTAGCAGGTAAATAAACTGTCCCCGCCTGCCAGGGGCTTTCCCTGAACAAGCAGCAGACCGGCTTTGAGAACCACTGTTGTAGAGTTCTTGGTCCAAGAACGTGAGACTGACAAAGAGGATGAGGCACTATCTTTCATTGGATCAACTTTTGTTGGTGAGAGAGACAAGCTTTCGAGCTTACACAGAACTCTTCTTCCAGTCTGGGAAATGTACTCAGAGTGTCACAATTAAATACAAGGTAGAACAGATTGTTTAGCATAAGTAGTTATTAAAATAAAAGCAATGAAAATAAAACCTGATGAGTAAATAATTATGAAATTATTTGTTTGTTTGAAACCAAGGCTATAACACTGCTTACTTGGGATTCAAATGTTATCTTAATCATGAGTTACCTTAAAGCTTCTGATTCCTTGTATGATGAACTGCAGTCATTAAGAACAACATAATATGTGAATAAGAACATCATCATATACATCACATAACAGCTTATATAGTGCCTTCTAACCAGGGATCTCATAGTGCATTACAGATAATAATTATTTAATTAAGATTCCCAACAATCCTGAGAGGTAGGAAATGTATATTCTACATATTTGACAGGTGAGGAAGCTGAGACACAGACTGAGATTGAGCTTTTCAAACTTCTAAACACATAAACCTGTATTTAGGCATTAAGTGGGGGGCCTCATTTGGTACGTTCTGAGCTCCACAAATCCTAATGACATCAATGGGAGCTACAGAGTCTCAAAATCTCTCAAAATTAAGCTGTAACGCTGCCTGCAGTGATTCAAGAGTGTGAGTACCAACCTCAGGGCAGACTGTTTGGAAAAGGAAATTGGTTTATTTACAAAGGTAAATCAGGTAAACATATATACAAGATGAGTTATAATCTTAAATTTCAAAAGGTAAGTGAATCTTATATAATCAGCAACTCTATATGTCCTTTAGGGCTAATCCATGCTAAGCAGCTTTGGAATCTCTTGCTTATGCATAGAAACACTTCCTCCCCACACTCCAAGCAGCTAGTTCCTTTTGTTTGGGGTTTTTGTCCACCTCCTGTCATGTGCTCTACACTGCAAACTCAGCTGATGGGAGGAGGCCACTTCATGGCTCATCTTCAGAGGAAGGAGACAGAACAACAACAGTGTGCTCTTGTTGATGGTAGGTAGAAAATTCCAGCTGTAATATCTCACTATAGTCTGTTTGATATTGATAGACCTTTTTCTTTTAGGAAGGGTGTTAAGATCAGCCGTTCACATTAGTTAATGTCTCTTTCCCGAATGATGATTTACACAGTCATAGAGGCTCACATGACTACCACTTAAATATTACCTTACAATATGGGATACAGATGTTATAAGTGAGATCAACGCATGCAGCAACTCACAAGCATTCAATAAATTCTGCTACTCCTGATGTAGTCATTTGGCTCAATCAACTTCAGGTGAAATTATATTTGATGCTCTACACCAGCCATACGAAAGAAGAAGAAGAAATTCTACAAACTAAACATATTCTTATCATTCTAATACTTTTTTTTAACAATACTGACACACACATGAGCCACACTGATTCCAGTTATGTATTTGTCAGTGTTTGACTTGGGGACCTTTGCATCAATTGGCACATGGTTTGCTAGCATCACTTATTTGTATTTATAATGATGGATTTACATCTAAGTCAGAAAATTTTGGCCTAAGCATCTTTCCAAATGTCACACTGTCAAGCTGTCTGTAGTGGATGAAGAGCATTACAATCAGGCTCCAAAAGGTAGTACAAGCTATTGTAATATGCAAACCCTATATTTCCTCTAGGGCTAACTCAGGCTAAGCAACTGGGGGTCCCTTGCTTATGCTTAGAAATTCTGACCTCTCCAAAGTGCAAGTAGCATAGAGATCCATTTTCTTCTTGTCTGGGATTTTTATTCTCTTTCTCTCAGAGTTCAAGCTGATGGGATGAGTTCATGCTCATGTCTCCTCTTCATGGGGAAGTGGAGAGAGGAGTGCAATTAATGAAGTATTTGATGTTTTACAATGCCTAATTTGGTTTCAGTGGTTCTTCTTGAGGGCAGGACCTAACACCTTCTGTGGAAGTCAGCATTTCACATTAGTTAATGCTTCTTTCCTGTTTGGTGAGTTACAGTTACAGAGGATTACAGTACAACACTCAATATAACCTTATAACATGGGGTACAGATGTTATAAGTGAGATTAATATGTGCAGCATCCTACAAGCATTTCATAAAGTCTAAACACTAAACAAATTCTTATAAATTTAACTTCTATTTTAACAATGCTAACACACAGGTAAGCCAGTCTGGTTTTCAATTATATATGACTCAGTGTTCAGTTTAGACCTAGGGGCCTTGGAATGAGATGGTACCTGGTCTGCCAGTGTCACACACAGAGAAGAATTTTGTGTTCACACTGTTGCTTAACTTAAATAACTCCTCTCGCTCCCTGATGTATTTCTAGAGAGCAATCATATCTCCCCTCAGCCTTCTTTTGGTTAGTCTAAACTAGCCAAGCTCTTTCAGTCTCCTTTCATAAGGTAGGTTTTCCATTTATTGTATCATCCTACGTTGTCATCGTGAACAGGTCTGACTACCAAAAGGAGGCCGCCAGACAACTCTCCAATACCAAATTCTACAGGCCACTTCCTTCAGATCCCACTGAGGAATACACTAAGAAACTACAGCATCTACTCAGGACACTCCCTACACTAACACCAGAAGAAATCAACATACCCCTAGAGCCCTGACCAGGGTTATTTTATCTACTACCCAAGATCCACAAACCCGGAAATCCTGGACGCCCCATCATCTCGGGCATTGGCACTCTCACTGAAGGACTGTCTGGATATATGGACTCTCTACTCAGACCCTATGCCACCAGCACTCCCAGCTATCTCCGTGACACCATTGATTTCCTGAGGAAACTACAATGCGTTGGTCACCTCCCAGAAAACACCATCCTAGCCACCATGGATGTAGAGGCTCTCTACACAAACATCCCACACACAGATGGAATACAAGCTGTCAGGAACACTATCCCTGATGCTGCCACAGCACAACTGGCTGCTGAGCTCTGTGCCTTTATACTTACACACAACTATTTCAAATTTGATGACAATATATATCTCCAGATCAGTGGCACTGCTATGGGCACCCGCATGGCCCCACAATATGCCAATATCTTTATGGCCGACCTGGAACAACGCTTCCTCAGCTCTCGTCCACTCACGCCCCTTCTCTACCTATGCTACATTGATGACATCTTCATCCTCTGGACCCATGGGAAGGAGACTCTGGAAAAATTCCACCATGATTTCAACAGCTTCCACCTCACCATCAACCTCAGCCTGGACCAATCTACACGGGAGGTCCACTTTCTTGACACCACGGTGCAAATAAGTGATGGTCACATTAACACCACCCTATATCAAAAACCTACCGACCTCTATGACTACCTTCATGCCTCCAGCTTCCATCCCGGACACATCACACGATCCATTGTCTACAGCCAAGCACTGAGATACAACCGCATTTGCTCTAACCCCTCAGACAGAGACCAACACCTACAAAATCTCCACCAAGCATTCTCAAAACTACAATACCCGCACGAGGAAATAAGGAAACAGATCAACAGAGCCAGACGTGTACCCAGAAGCCTCCTACTGCAAGACAAACCCAAGAAAGAAACCAACAGGACTCCACTGGCCATCACATACAGCCCCCAGCTAAAACCCCTCCAACGCATCATCAAGGATCTACAACCCATCCTGGACAATGATCGCACACTTTCACAGGCCTTGGGTGGCAGGCCAGTCCTTGCCCACAGACAACCTGCCAACCTGAAACATATTCTCACCAGTAACTGCACACCGCACCATAATAACTCTAGCTCAGGAACCAATCCATGCAACAAACTTCGATGCCAACTCTGCCCACATATCTACACCAGCGACACCATCACAGGACCTAACCAGATCAGCCACACCATCACTGGTTCATTCACCTGCACATCCACCAATGTAATATACGCCATCATATGCCAGCAATGCCCCTCTGCTATGTACATCGGCCAAACTGGACAGTCTCTACGGAAAAGGATAAATGGACACAAATCAGACATTAGGAATGGCAATATACAAAAACCTGTGGGAGAGCACTTCAACCTCCCTGACCACACTATAGCAGACCTTAAGGTGGCCATCCTGCAGCAAAAAAACTTCAGGACCAGACTTCAAAGAGAAACTGCTGAGCTTCAGTTCATCTGCAAATTTGACACCATCAGCTCAGGATTGAACAAAGACTGTGAATGGCTTGCCAACTACAGAACCAGTTTCTCCTCTCTTGGTTTTCACACCTCAACTGCTAGAACAGGGCCTCATCCTCCCTGATTGAAATGACCTCATTATCTCTATCTTGCTTGCTAGCATATATATACCTGCCCCTGGAAATTTCCACTACATGCATCTGAGGAAGTGGGTATTCACCCACGAAAGCTCATGCTCCAAAACGTCTGTTAGTCTATAAGGTGCCACAGGATTCTTTGCTGTTGTATCATCCTAGTAGCCCTTCTCTGCACCTGTTCTAGTTGGAATTCATCTTTCTTCAACATGAGAGACAGATGAATTCAAACTGTTCTTAAACATGGGATATCAGAATTGCACACAGGATTCCAGATGAGGTGTCACCAGTGCCTTGTATAATGGTACTAACACTTCCCTATCTCTACTCAAAATATCTTGCCTGATGCATCCTAGGACTGCATTAACCTTTTTCATGGCTGCATCATGTGTCTGGCTCACACACCTCCTGTGATCAACCAACATATCCTGGTCTTTCTCCTCGTCAGTTACTTCCAACTGATAAGTCCCCAGCTTATAGCAAAAATTCTTGATGTTAGTCCCTAAGTCCCTATCTTGTACGTCACACTATTAAATTTCATCCTATTTTTTTTATTACTCCAGTTTCCAAGGTTGTCCAGATCTTCTTGTATGATATTCTGGTCCTCCTCTGTGTTGCCAAAACCTCCCAACTTTGTGTCATCCACAAAATTTATTAGCACATTCTCACTTTTTGTGCCAAGGTAAGTAATACAAATGTTAAATAGGATTGGTCCCAAGACCAATCCCTGAGGAACTCCACTAGTAACCTCCCTCCTGGGGCTTTTGTGAGCTTGATATTTATGGAAGAGTGCCTCGCTCTCTTCTGTCCAACAAGGAATTAATGATTTTATTAAGCCCCATGCAATGCTCATTTGGCAGCTAATATTAGTAGGCCTACAAAGTGGTGGTAATTAGCTGAATATAATGGAATCTGGTTTATTGAGCCTCCTACAATCACCACATAGCTGGGCTAGTCAGCAGACTGTAGATTCCAGGGCAATTGCAGGAAGGATTGAATGAGTGAAAATTGTAGGCCTATGCAAACCATGACTGGGCTGTGTTTGCTCTTGGCAAAGTCATTGAGAATTGGCCTTTTCAATGGTATTTTGTGACCACAGATGTCACGTGACACAAAAAAATGTCAGGAGTATAGCATTGCCTCCATCCAGCTGATCTGAACATGCCATAGTAGTTGGCATTGGAGAGGAGGTGCTGGTCTTCAGTGAAAGCCCAGGATGTGCTCCAGCATGGGTGTTCTTGTATAGCCCCACAGGCTATGGTGGCTATTGAAATCACCTACATAGATGGTAGGATGGCTTCGTGTTCGTAAAACTGGATATGACCATTCCATTGATAGTGGCTTGTATAAGTTAATGAATGTTAGATAGCCATTCTTGATGGTGATTGAGTAGGGGTTCATAATAGGTAGGATTTTCATGGAATCTTTAAGGTCATATTTTATGTACATCATAAGTCTATATGTAGGGTGATGGCATGCAGATATGTGGACTCTATTGATCTTCTATCACTGGCCTTCACTCTCCAGGTGTGTTTCTTGTACCTCAAGGACACAGATGTTTTGAATCTGCAGGATCATTTGAGAAATCACACTTTGCATTATATAGGCCCTTAATGTTGAGCTGCACAATTTGAAGCAATGGGCCTATTTGAAGGTTTGGCCCTGACATGGGCCATTATTGCCATTCCGTTTCTGACTGGCAGGTCATTTGAGGACCTCTGGTCATTGATTTGATAACTTTCTTCGTGCTTTCACACATAATAGAGAAGGCTGTGTGACGGTTATCATCTCCTCCAGTTTATATGTATTTTAAAATATGTATTCTTCATCTGTAAATTACACAAGTATCTATCAATTTTGTGGATTTATGGAATAATGTTTGTTATTTGTTTGAATTAGGAGAATATTTTTTCCTCTCTTGTGAAATTTTCCCTGCTTATTTGAATTTTAACACACAAAAATGCTTTTACCATGTTTAAAATTCTACATTTTCAAATAAAATGTGTATGTTTAAAGAAGACTCACAGATTAGAGGACCTCTCAACTTTAAAAGAAATAATCTACTTTAATATTCAATCTACAAATTTAATTCAATCCCATACATACATAGCATTATCTAGCCCATACTGATATATATACTGTAAATATAATAAATACAGAATTATGGAGCTAGCATAATAAATCCTATCATTTTAACATATCAGATTAATTTCTATATGTTTTTGTTCATGTCTTCCTGTTAGGCCTAAACACATTTTCATGTTTGATTAAAAGTTTCTTCAGCGGGCTATATACTTACTTTATAATAATTATTAATAAGAATACAGAAAAGTTTCTCACACATCTTTCTAGTAGTTTCTTTAGGGACAGTCATTCTCTGACATCATATATGTGTTTAGTCACTAGATGAAATGCTTTGGTGTGAGGTATTGCAATGGATTCTGACAACTAACTAAAGAAATTTATTGAAGACCTGCATTGTGTCCCTTCACCGACTGATATTTTTGAAGAATAATGTTATGTCAATATTTTCACAGTTCCATAAAATGTTTCATATTTGGAGTACCTAATATTTCTATTGATAACTGTTTGTTTTGTTCATAAGGAAATGTCCTCTTTGGTATCTGACTTGGATTATAATATGGAATGCCTATAAGAAAAAAAAGTAAAATCTCTTATTTTTAGTTATCTCATAATTTTTGTACTCTCTATATAGGTCTGTTCTCATCAGATCATCTCTGTGATACTTCACACTTATCTACTCCCTTCCATGCAAGCATTTTAAGGGGCTTGATCCAAAAACCTATTGAAGTCAGTGGGATTTTTATTTTTATTGATTTCAGTGGTCCTTGGATCATGCTCACAGTAAACTACAAACAATGAATTAATTTAGTCCCACAACAATCCTGTGAATTAGGAAAATTATATTATTCCCAAATTAGCAACGAGAAAGCTCAGGCACAGATAGGTTAAATCAAAATGTTCAAACATTGTTAAAGCAGCAAGGAATCCTGTGGCACCTTATAGACTAACAGAGGTTTTGGAGCATGAGCTTTCCTGGGTGAATACCCACTTCGTCCGATGCATACCAAACATTGTTATTAGGCATGTGAATCAATAGTTAGTCAATTATGTAAAAGGCTTCATATTCCTTTTCCAATCCTCTCGGCTTGCTATAATCTAGGTGGGGACTCACAGATCCCCAATAAAGTGAGCAGCAGCTGAAGCTGCTCAGTGTCGCTGACAATCAATACACTTATTTAGGCTCTTCAGTATGGATTTAGGTACCTAACTTGAAGGCTCCAAATTTTCTAATTAACTTTCCAAATGTTGCATCTAGCAGGGGCGCTGCCGCGCTGGAACAGCAGGGACCTATGGACCATGGCCCTCCGGATCCGTCCACTTTTTTCGCCGGGGCGCGGACCCCTGCCCCTCCTCATCCCCCTGAGGTCCCGCTCCCCGTCAAGCTGCTCGGAACAGAAGCGGGAGCTGGCCCAGACAACAGCTGCCTGGGGAAACGGAGCCGGGGATCCTCCACCTGCCCGGGCCGGGGGAGCCGAGAGCAGCCCATGTCCCCGCCCAAGACAGATGGATGGTCCTCGGCTCCCCACAGCTGCCCGGGTGACTCTTCGGCATCCTAGGCCAGGCGGGAAGCCGGAGCCGGGTAGGGGTAAGAACCGCGCGAGCAGTTGTGGGGAGCCAGCGCGGACCTTCCACCTGCAGTGAGCAGGGGTCCCGCGAGACGGAGACAGGGCATCGGGGGATGCTCTCGGCCCTCCCACCCTCAGCAAGGTGGAGGGGCCAGGGCTCCGTGATCCGGCTAGGCCGGGGCGGGGCCTCGTGGGCAAAGTAGGGGGCGGGGCCTCGTTCCCCCTCCCCGCCTTTACGAAAACTCAGCCCCTGCCTACGAGTTTTGTGTCGGAGCTGGGAAGGGAACTGTTTCTCCAGGGAGAAATCCTGACACCACCGAAGCAATAAAATATTTACCGTTCATCTCTCTGAGAACAGGATTACACCTTACGTCCCAGGCCTCGTTCACACACATACCGGGAGATAATTTTAGAATTAAAATAAGAATGAGTACATCTAGCCGTGAACAAAGAGTTTTAAGTAAGATAGTTCCATCTTCAGAGAACCATACTTTGAATTTACTTAATACATTCCATATTCAGCCTCCAACATAATTAACGTTCTCTGCTCTCTAGTGACGAAAATCATGTTATCGCCCATGGCAACAACAGAAATTTACAAATAATCTAACCGAATGAGGATATGAGGGAACTAAACTGCCTCACCTGAAATTACTTATAAGGCATAAAATGCATGCAATGGCATATTATTACACCAAACAGACACATGCTGTATTTTAAATCAAGAGGGTAAAGAAGTCGGTTGTACTCTTGAAAGGAAAACTAAATTTGCAACATTCCGATGAGAATCTTACCTTCGGAGTTGGTTCATTATAAACTGACCTGGTTTGCGGAGTCTCCACTTCTCAGATCTTGATGATTTTTTAATTCTCAACAAATAGTTTATGAAAGAACTTATGCTTAGTGATATTGCGGGATCTTGTGTATTTCCGTCTCCGGATGTGAGCATTTCGCCTGCAGTTCCCTCACTAAGACTCAGGGTGCCGCTGTTGGCCAATGCGGAGGCAGGGCTGCAGCCGAGGTCCCATTGGATGGAGCCTCTTGCAAAGCGATTGTATTATTACACTGCAGATCTCTGAAGAAACGCAGCAGCAAGACACAGTGTCGCGGAAAAACCAAATCCTCTCGGCTTGCTATAATCTAGCAGGGGAATATATTTCATTTATAGTTCATTACCGACCCCGAGGATTCTTACAAGCCGAGGGAAATTTGGAACGGAGAATCGATTCAAAAGAAAAGAGGCAAGGAAAACAGAGCCGAGAGTGCCTGATATGGAAACCAGACACAGAGAGCCGGGCCGGGCAGTTACACGGCAAGTACTGTTGTTTTCCTTCTTATTCTCTTTGTTCTGCCGGGCGCTCTCGGAGCAGATTCGTTACTCCATTCCTGAGGAAATGGCCAAAGGTTCCCTTGTGGGGAATCTCGCTAAGGATTTGGGGTTAAATGGCAGAGAGCTGCCTCAGCGAAAGCTGCGTGTCAATTCGGAAAAGCCACACTTCAGTGTGAATGGGGAAAATGGCAATCTCTATGTGAACAACAGGATAGACCGGGAGGAGATATGCGGGAAATCACCGAGTTGTTTCCTAAATTTAGAAGTTGTGGTTGAAAACCCTTTGAATGTTTTCCACGTGAATGTCGCAATCCAGGACATGAATGATAATGCACCGCGGTTTACTAAAAATAATATGGATTTAGAAATTAATGAATTAGCACAACCTGGCGCGCGATTTCCTCTAGAACCTGCGCAAGATCCCGATGTTGGAGCCAATTCACTGCGGGGTTACCAACTCAGTCCAAATCGGTATTTTACCTTGAAACTGAAGGAAAATCCAGATGGTAAAAAGCAGGCAGAACTGGTGTTAGAGAAACCTTTGGATCGAGAGAAGCAGAGTTCCCATCACTTGATCCTGACGGCTGTGGATGGGGGAGATTCAGTGAGAACTGGAACAGCTCAGATTAAAATAACTGTTACTGACGCTAATGACAACCCCCCTGTATTCACTGAAGAGATCTACAAAGTCAGCCTGAAGGAAAATCTCCCAAAGGGCTCTTTAGTGCTCCAGGTTAAAGCCACTGATGAAGATGAAGGTTCATATGGCAAAATAACATATTATTTCAGCAACATACCGCAGAGTTCACGACATCTGTTTAGTTTAGATTCTGGTAACGGAATAATCACAACAAAAGGATTTGTGGATTTTGAAGAAGCAAATAATTATATAATGGGTGTAGAAGCGAGGGATGGAGGAGGTCTCACTGACCACTGCAAAGTTCATATAGAAATTCTGGATGAGAACGACAATACTCCCGAAATGACACTCACATCCGTGTACAGTCCAGTTCCCGAAGACTCAATGCCCGGGACAGTGATAGCTCTGATGAAAGCACGTGACCGAGACGATGGAGGAAATGGAGAAGTCACCTGTCGCATTCAAGATAATTTGCCATTCAAAATAATATCCTCCTCTAATAATTACTACAAGCTCCTCACAGACAGCCCCTTGGACAGAGAAAGGACCCCGGAGTACAATATCACAATCACAGCCACAGACCAAGGCTCTCCCCTGCTCTCCACCCAGAAAACCATCCTATTACAGATCTCCGATATCAATGACAACGCCCCTGTCTTTGAGAAACCTTCCTACACCGCCTATGTGCCAGAGAACAATCCCTCGGGGGCCTCTATTTTCAGTGTAAAAGCCTCAGACCGGGATCTGGACCGGAACGCCCGAGTCACTTACTCCATCCTGAGCAGCAACCTCCAGGAGGTGCCTCTCTCCTCCTACATCTCCATTAACTCCCAGACCGGAGCTATCTATGCCCAGCGCTCCTTCGACTACGAGCAATTCCGGGAGTTTGAAGTGCAAATGAAGGCCCAAGACGGCGGGTCCCCGCCTCTCAGCAGCAATGTCACCGTCAGGGTGTTTATTCTGGATCAGAATGATAACGCCCCTCGCATCCTATACCCCTCCCTAGGAGCCGATGGCTCCGCCTTGTTCGAGATGGTCCCTCGCTCCGCCGAGGCAGGTTATCTGGTGACGAAGGTGGTGGCGGTGGATGCTGACTCAGGACACAATGCCTGGCTCTCCTACCATCTGCTCCAGGCCACGGAACCGACGCTCTTCAGCATGGGGCTGCACACCGGGGAGATCCGGACAGCCCGCGCCTTTGCGGACAGAGATGCTGTGAAGCACAGGCTGGTCACCCTGGTGAAGGACAACGGGCAGCCGCCTCTGTCAGCCACAGCGACTCTCAACCTGGTGTTTGCCGAGAACTTCCAAGAGGCTGTTCCGGAAATGAGCGACCAATCGGGTAACTCGACACTTCAGTCTGATTTACAGTTTTACTTGGTGTTGGCTTTAGCCCTGATCTCATTTTTATTTCTAATTACAATTATAGTGGTGATAACCATGAAAGTTAGAAATTCAAAAGGCTCTATTCTTCAGCATGTCAGGCCTGCTCTTTATTCCAAGGCTGATCCCAGATTCCTACCAGATTACACAGACGGGACCTTGCCGTATTCCTATAATTTGTGTTTGGCTGCAGACTGCGGGCAAAATGGATTTAACTTGCTTAAAAGTAGTGACCAGAACATTACAACTGAGAATATCTTTTGCAATGACAACTCTGGGATTTTACTTGTGAATAATTGTGGTTCTGAAGCACCCAAATCCGGGTCCGAAACTCTTCTCAAGGTGAGTTTTTGCAGTATCACGTTAGTTATGGTGTCTCTTCTCTGATTTTTAATTAAATTATTCAGACAATGAAAAATGATATTCATTAAAATGTATTATAATGTGAACTAAAAGATTTTTCGATTAATTCTATTTTTATATTTGTGCGTTGTTTCTCTTCGGTGTAGTACTGTAAATGTTTGGTACCAACCGGTGGTTAGTGCCTATTGAATTGTGCAGCACTACGTCCAAAGTTCTGGTACTATTGCGCGTTGCTAATATACATCTTGTAGCATATTCGAAGGATTATAACATTTGACATTCAAAAAATTCCGTTTGCCACCAATATGCTACAGTCCATAGTTGGCAGGGAACTTCAATATCGTTTCAAAGCAAAGTGTGTAACAGAACGCGGAGCCAATTGTTACTTCCAAATGATGTCATGAAGGACATACGTGTCGTTGTCTGTGTTTTCCAATTTCATTAAAAATAAGTAAGTAGCACAGAAGTATGTCATATACAAAACCAAATATTCTTTCAATAGAAAAGTTAAACTAAACTAAAAATTAAATGTAAAACACTGCCTGGATATACTTACATATAGTTGTTAATTCTGCGGGAGTCCAGGAGATATTGGCCTATAATTTTCTCTCTTTTTTCTGTATAGAACTCTCTAAACCTCTTTCCCCTTCTGCTGGTGATTCTGCATTAGTAGACAGAAAACATAACCACGCTGGGTATAAATTAGGTCACCGCAAACGAGTAAACATCAGGAATATCATACCACCTTACTTCGTGTTGTACCACAATAACTACGGGATATTAGCCAGTGCAATTTTAGTAACTGTCCATTTTCCCATGACAGATGATGATATACAGCTGGTATTCTGTCCTCATTCCTCGTTAATAATTGTGTTTACTGAAAATTAATTGTTGGGATTTAAAATATCCCTCAACGTGCAGCAATGATCAGTCTATGACATCATGAAGGAGGAAGTCTCTGTTTTAAGAGGAGTGAGAAACACTCTTATCTTCTGAATATATAAGTCGCACTGCTATGTGTAAACATATACAGTATTTTTTCCATTAGAATATCTTTGTGAGACCCTGACAAATTTATACACAGAGCTGTATTTTATTCCGGCAAATACAACTGTGATATCACCCTCTTGTCTGGGAAATAAATAGTACACCTGTGTTCCTTTAGCACGACGAAGTCTACTTAACTAATTTCTCTAGGACTGTTTACTTAACGTAATTCCATGTAAAACTCAAACAGGCGTATTGGTAAGTGTGTACATTTTAAATAGAGGAAGTAACTATAAATAAATAGTCGTGGGAGAAGTTTAACAGAAAGGTGTTGGATTTAAAAGAAATGCAGTTATTGGTTGAGACTCTGAGCGTCGCTGTTCACCAATCCGGCAAAGAAATGGGAAGAGAGATCCATCCAGCCCCGCCCGCAGCTACACGGCACAGAACACACATCAGAGTCACACTTACTCAGCGGGATTTTACAGATAAATATCTATGAAACAGTCTTAATTTTAACATCAGTGATTGCGAAAACAAAGAACTGCAGCTAAAAGAAAAATACACACCTGACTGGGAATCAGAGCACTATATACATCCGGAGAAAAATGGAGGATATACAAAGTCTCCGGGACTGCAAACGGCGAGTCCTGTTTTGTTTTTTAATGGTTACCGTTTGGGAGGCGGTTTCTGGGCAGATTCGCTATTCGATCCCAGAGGAAACGCACAAAGGCTCTTTCGTGGGGAACATAGCAAAGGATTTGGGACTTGAACTAAAAGAGCTCTCAGACCGCGGTGTCCGCATTGTTGCCAGAGGTAGGAGTCAGTATTTTGCTTTGAATTTGAAGAGTGGCCATTTATACACCACAGACAGAATAGACAGAGAGGAGATCTGTGGCCGGATAGAGATATGTTTGATAAAGTTTGAAGTTCTTCGTGAGGATAAAGCGAAGCTTTTTCCAGTTGAAGTTGAAATCACAGATATTAATGACAATGCTCCAGGCTTCCAATCAGATAAATTAGAGTTAAAAATCAGCGAGACAACAGCTGCAGGGACCCGGATTTCCCTGCAGCAGTCGCAGGATCCAGATGTGGGAATTAATTCTATCCAGATATATCAACTGAGCAATAATACGCATTTTTCTCTGGATGTGCAAACTATAACCGATTATGTGAAATATGCCGAATTGGTGCTGGAAAAGTCTCTAGACCGGGAAGAACAAGCTGTTCATGATCTAATCCTCACAGCCACTGACGGGGGAGATCCAGTCAGGTCGGGCACTGCGCAGATCCGCATTATTGTTCTTGATGCAAATGACAACGCGCCAGTTTTCACTGAAGCTATCTATACAGCGAGCGTTTTGGAAAATGTGCCGAAAGGTTCCACGGTGGTATCAGTAAAAGCCACTGATCCGGATGAAGGAGTCAACAAAGAGTTAAAATACTCATTCAGATCAATCGTGGAGAAAGCTTCCCAAATATTCCATTTGGATTCTAGGACGGGAGAAGTAACAGTCGTGGGGAACTTGGACTTCGAGGAATCCGCAATATATGAAATCGAGGTGCAAGCCCATGACGGAGGAGGTCTTTTCGACAGATCCAAAATTGTGATTCTTGTGGGCGATGTGAATGACAACGCTCCAGAACTGACGATCACATCTGTCCTCAACTCGATCCCTGAGGACTCTCCCCCCGGGACTGTGATCGCCCTTTTAAATGTGCAAGATCTAGATTCCGGAGAGAACGGGAATGTCACGTGCTGCGTAGCCAGCAACCTCCCCTTTCAGCTGAGGAAATCGTTGGATAATTATTACAGTCTGGTGACAGACGGAACCCTGGATAGGGAGCAGGTGGAAGCATACAACATCACAGTGACCGCCACAGACAATGGGACTCCTCCTCTTTCTACAGCCACCACTATCCAACTCCGGATTTTAGACACGAACGACAACGCCCCTATCTTCGATAAAACTTCCTACATCGCCTACGTCACTGAGAATAACCCGAGAGGAGCCTCCGTTTTCTCCCTTACGGCGCATGACTACGACTTGGAGGACAACTGCCGAATCACTTACTCCATTACTGGAACTCAGATCCAGGAAGCTCTGCTCTCTTCCTCCATCTCCATTAACTCCGAGACTGGGGCTCTCTACGCTCTGCGCTCCTTCGATTACGAACAGTTCCGGGAGATTCGGTTCCAAGTGCAGGCTCAGGACGGGGGTTCCCCACCTCTCAGCAGTAATGTCTCCGTCACTCTCTTTCTACTGGATCAGAATGACAACAGCCCGCACATCTTACACCCCTCCTTTCCCACCGATGGCTCCACGGGAGTGGAGTTGGCCCCTCGCTCCTCCGAGCCGGGTTACCTGGTCACTAAGGTGGTGGCGGTGGATGCAGACTCCGGGCAGAACGCCTGGCTCTCCTACCAGCTGCTGAAGGCTACAGAGCCGGGGCTCTTCTCTGTGGGACTCCACAGCGGCGAGATCAGGACGGCGCGCTCCTTTCTCGACAAAGATGCGCTCAAGCAAAGTCTGGTGGTTTTAGTGAAGGACAACGGGCAGCCCCCTCTCTCTGCCACGGCCACTGTCACGGTGGTGGTGGCTGACAGCATCCCCGAAATCCTCTCCGATTTAAGCAGCCTCACAGCTCCTGTAGACCCCCAGTCCAGCCTCACCTTGTATTTGGTGATCGCTGTGGCTTCCGTTTCCTGCTTGTTCTTTACCTTTCTCATAGTGTTAGTGGCCCTGAGGCTCCGCCGGTGGAGAAACTCGCAGCTGTTTGACTCCTCGAGTGTGACTTTCAGTGGAGTTCCCGTCTCGCAGTTTGTGGGGCTCGATGGAGTCAGAGCTTTTCTTCACTCCTACTCACGTGAGGTTTCTCTCACCACGGACTCCAGAAAGAGCCAGTTCAACGTTACCAAATCAAACTATTCAAATACTCTGAGTAGTGAGCAAACTTGTGAGATAAAGGATCCTATTCTAGTTATTGAAGATGTAAGCATTAGTAACGGGGATCGGACGTCTGTTCAGGTGAGCTAGGGTTATTGTGTCTTCGTTCTGTGGGTCGAAAGTATATAATGTTAATTTCTCGGGAAATGTCTAATGAGGGGGAAATGATGCTTTATGTTCGTTTGTGGGAGAAGGAAAGGAGGTAATTCCAGGCCCCACTGAAGTCAATAGTGAACTGTGTCTTCTGTGTTGCAAACGTTGGCTCTTGGGGCATTAGGATATTTGTGACTTTTGATACATTAATTTTCAATCATCTACCTTTTCTTTTTAAATAGCACAATATATGTTTCTCTTTTAATGTTTGTTTGAAAGTAGATCCTCTTCCTGTATCTTCATATATCTGTTACCTACTTGGGATAGTACAGACATTTCAGTGTATATAGTACTTCAATTTTGTTGGAAGACAGTTTGATTTGAAGACCATGAACCTCTTAAATTTAAAGTAGAAAAAGAGCTACCTTATTTTTTCCATAATATAATTTAATCACAAATAAAATCATAGTTTTGTCCTATAATTTATCTCATGTTCTTTTAATTTTGTTTCCCTATTGATATACATGTTCCCAGTAGTCTGGCCTTTCACGTTTGAAAGTTATGGACATTTTTTTATACAGCACGTTACAGCATGCACCTTAAGACACCTGTATAAATGTAAACAAGTCAATAACCCTATTGAAACAGATACTTTGCTGAGTCGGGTCATAATCATTACTTTATAATTATTTGTAGATTATTAACTTGTTTGGTGAAGATATACCTCTCAGCTTTAAGAAGATTAATCCATTTTTAAACCACTCATATCTATTATTATTATGTAAATGTCAGAAATGCAAAATTATGAAACTAGCATAATGGCATCATTATAATATGCAATAATGTCTATAATTTTTGTTGTTTGTGTATTACCGTTGGACCTTGAAATATTTAATGGTTTGATTCAACGTTTATAAAGGAGGTTACAGATGACGTAATAATTTTGTTATTAGAGAAAACATTCTCATGCATAGTCACAATTATATATTTGAAATGAGAGCTAACTAGTCACTATATTAAATCCCTTCGTCCGTGGTAATGCAGCGAACTCTGACTCATATACAAAAACAAATTATCAGAGCCTTAGGTTGGATCCTGGTGGTGTCCTTTGAAGATTGGGTTTATAAGTGAAATTTTCAAAATTCCTTTTGATGTTTCCTATTTAGAACACTTAATAGTTCTATTCTATTCTATTTTATATAGGCTCTTATACTGCACTCATCTCCATAGTATCTGAGCTCTTTCCAGTAGTGATTTATATCTGTCTTTGTTCTCTGTTAAAGAAGGCAAATTAAAGAAATGTGCCTTACACTTGGAGTGAAAGGTGGTCAGGTTTGTTAGGGTCCTTAGTTTGAGGGGGCGGGGAGTTACTCCTAAAGACTTGGACTAGCCCCAGTAAAGTTCTGTATCCCATACAGACAAGCTTTTCCCTCATGGTAAAGAGTTCCTTTGTGCCAGAGGAGCAAAATTGTCCACCAAGATGTTCATCCTGCATCTTTAGGCAATCTTTTTGCTATCCTAGCCTGAGGCTATACAGCACTTTGAATGTGACTGATATCTTGAACTTTACTGAATTCTTGTATGAGAAGCCAGGGTAGAGAGTAGAGGACAGGTTTGAAGTGCTACTGGTATCTTGTGTTGCTGAGAAGATGCACTACTGTGCTCTATACTATGTGGAATTTCCTTAGCATTGAAGATTTATGCCAGTCATATCACATAGCTGTAGACCAGTCAAGAGAATAACTGAGGTCAGGTCATCTTCTGCCAGGATGGGGAATCTCCTAGCTAACCAGAGATGATAGAAAGTGCTACTTGTCCAAGAGGATGAGAACGGATGTCTGCCTTTTATCCATTGACTAAAGGAAATTATCCATCAGTGCCACTAAATCCATTTCAGTTCCATCTCCTGGGCTGAATCCAGATTGTGCCAGTTCTAGAATATTAATATTAATTAGATAACATTGTAGTTGGCCTTTGTGTATTTATTCTGTGATTTTATTCAAGAATGCGAGGTTTTACCTTGGGTGGTAGATGGCTAGAACTGATGTATCCAGGGTGGGTTTCTTTGATGTTGGTTAGACAACTGCATGTTTGAAGGAAGAAGGGTAGATTCCTTCTCTGAATGTGGCATTGGATATTTTTGTCATGAGTGGCACCAGGTGCTCATGACTCTTTCACAAGTCAGGAAGGGCATGGATCTGATTCATAAGTCTTGGGTTGGGACTTTTTTAGAGTGTCCTTAACTTCTTGATGAGTGCATGCATTGAATTCTGGGAATGCATATGGTCTGTTGATTGGTGAGTATAGGTAGAGTGGATCCAGGCTACTTGAAAAGGTTTTCTTAATGTGCATGATCTTCTTAGTGAAGTAGGATGATAGTTCTTTGCATGACTTGATACTCAGTTCTGATGCAGTTTGTAGTAATTAAGTATTAAGGAACTGGTTTACCACTCTGGGTAGCTCCTTATGGTAGGATTTGGCATCCTCAGTGGAGGCTAATAAGAGAGTTATTTTGGCCTGTAATAAAGCCTCAGTACAGGGTTTGAGGAACTTATTACATTTCATCCTCTGTGTATCAGCTTTTGTTTTCCACCATTAGCGTGTAATTTGCCATTCCTCTTTCTTCATTAAGTGCAGAATGTCAGAAAACCCAGGAATTCTATATGGGCTGTGGAGAGGAAGTGGCCATTTGAGGACCATTCAGTCAATGATCAAGGCTCATGTACAGTGATAATGAGTCACCACATCCTCCTCTTCTCATTCTGTGGATGGAATGCTGTTGTCCTTTAGCAGCCTGTGGGATTTCTTGGGGTCCATGTGTCTTCATGGCCAAATCAGGATCACTGGTCTCATTGCTTGAGAGCTGGAAGATCTCTGACCACTGCTGTAATGAGGTGATGGTCTAACCAAGACAGCGGCTAGGTTTTGATATCCTTGATCTTGACATCTAGTCTGATGCTCAGGTCCAGGGTATGACCAGCTGCATAGGCTGGACAAGAGATTACCAGTGAAAGTCCTAAAGAGGCAAGAGATTAGGTGAATTTGGGGGGGAGTTGCATTTGCAGCCTTTTAAATAAGTATGTTGAAATCTCCCAGGATGACAAGCTGGGGTATGTCACCACCATAACTGAAAAGGTATCAGTGAGCTCCTTTATGAATCCTTTAGTCAGTCATGGTGTTTAAATAAACATAAAAGCTACGTTAGCGTTGGCTCTGATTTCTATTGTCAGATGAATTAATTTGAATGTTGTCTTACTTTTTCTGATTTGATGTTTGATGAGAAGATGAATGCAGTGCTGCCTGCTGTCTTGTCTAGGTCTGTGAGACATCGAGTATCCTAGGAGGATGAAGTGGGGTAGAATGGGTGTCATCCAGCCACGTCTCAATGATGCAGGCTATACTGGGTGCTTCATCACTGATGAGGTTATGATTTATTCTCCTGTGAATCATTCCATTTGTTCCTCAGGAGGTGAGATCTTGGGAACCTGACCTGGATTATAACTGTTCAATCACTTGAGAATAAAAAGTCCTTACCTTAAATGATACTAATGCTTTGTTCTCTAAAGGATGGATTGCCCCCATTGGACACATCCCTCAATATCAAGTCACTTACGTATATTTATAATTATGCATTTAATTACCTTACTTGAAGCACACAACATTGAAAAAATTGGCCTAAGTGACTTTCCAAATGTCATGCACAGGAATTTTGTGGCAGAGCTGACAAGAGAACCCAGATCTCTAGAACAGGGGTCGGCAACCTTTCAGAAGTGGTGTGCCCAGTCTTCATTTATTCACTCTAATTTAAGGCTTTGCCTGCCAGTAATACATTTTAACGTTTAGAAGGTCTCTTTCTATAAATCTATAATATATAACTAAACGATTGTAAAGTAAATAAGGTTTTTTAAATGTTTAAGAAGCTTCACTTAAAATTAAATTAAAATGCAGAGCCCCTCGGTCCAGTGGCTAGGACCCAGGCAGTGTGAGTGCCATGAAAATAAGATCGTGTGCGACCTTCACCACGCGTGCCATAGGTTGCCTACCCCTGCTCTAGACTCAAGGCCCAATGCTTAAATCATAAAACCATTCATAGATTATTTTAAACAAAAATCAAAATTGGGCAAGAGTTTTGCACCTATGTTTTAATCCTGAAAGGGGAGCTGAAAAGTGTTCATCTTATCGTGGAAGCCTGCCATACATTTTCAGCATCGAAATGGTTGACTTTCTTTGTTCTTTATAGATGAAATATAATGTTATCTCTTTCGTAAACAAGAGAAAGTCCACACAAGATCTCTCCGAACTTGGTTGTTAGGGAACTGTGATGTCTTATATAAAATTAATTATAATACCGACTATCTATTTAATGTCATATTAATCCTCCAGTAAATTACTTCTATTATATTGAATCAACTCGTTGGTTTCTCTGAGGCAGATATATTGTAATCCGAAATCAAAGTGTAATTTTGCACTTTTTCAGAGTGAATCTAACTCATTCGGTTTTACTGCTTTCTCAAAATACTGTCTTGAGGACTGTCTTGTTGTCTGTCGCTTTATAATCTTCGACCCTCCAAAATTAGTCATGTGGAAGAAAGAACTTACACTTCCTCCTATTTTGGGCGCCTGTGATTTCTCCTCTCACGATGCAATTCATTTAGCGTTGCAATTCTCTCACTAAGACTCGGAGTGCCGCTGTTGGCCAATGCGGAGCGAGGGCTGCAGCCGAGATCCACCGGAGCCCACTGCAAAGCGATTATACTGTTACGCAGTGCAGATCTCGGATGAAGGAGAGCAGAGGGACAGTGTTTCTGCCAAATGAAATCCTGGCTTCCGCGGTATCGGATTTCTGAAGTAAAATTAAGCACGGGACTGGATTTTAGTTATATTTTATTACGGAGGATTCTTACAATCTGAGGGGAATTTGGTCCGGAATATCTATTCAAAATACACCGGGAAAGGAAACAAAGGGGCTGAGAGTGACTGGAAATCAGGCACAGAGATCTGAGCCGGGCAGTCACACGGCAAGTACTGTTGTTTCCCTTCTTAATCTTTTTGTTCTGCCGGGCGGTCTCGGAGCAGATTCGTTATTCGATTCCTGAGGAAATGGCCAAAGGGTCCCTAGTGGGGAACCTTGCCAAGGATTTGGGGCTGAATGTGAGAGAACTGCCTCTGCGAAAGCTCCGTGTGAATTCGGAAAATAAATATTTCACTGTAAACGAGGAACATGGCAACCTGTATGTAAATTACAGGTTAGACCGGGAGAAACTATGCAGCGAGAAACCCCTTTGTGTCTTAAATTTAGAAGTTGTGGTTGAAAACCCTTTAAATGTTTTCCACGTGAACGTCGCAATCCAGGACATTAATGATAATACACCGCGGTTCGTTAAAAATAATATCGATTTAGAAATTAATGAATTAGCACAACCTGGTGCGCGATTTCCGCTAGAACCTGCGCAAGATCCCGATGTTGGAATCAACTCACTGCAGAGTTACCATCTTAGTCCAAATCCATATTTTGTTTTGGAACTGAAGGAAAATCCGGACGGCAACAAATATGCAGAATTAGTTTTAGAGAAACCTTTGGATCGAGAAAAAGAAAGGTCTCTTCATTTAATCTTGTCCTCCGTGGATGGGGGAGAACCAGTCAAAACGGGGACAGTTCCGATTAAGATTAACATTATTGATGCCAATGACAATCCCCCTATATTCACTGAAAAAATCTACAAAGTCAGCATGAGAGAAAACCTACCGAAGGGAACCTTAGTGCTTCAGGTGAAAGCGACTGACGCGGATGAAGGTACAAATTCCAGAATAACATATTCTTTCAGCAACATACCGCAGAGCTCGCAGCAACTGTTCGGTTTGGATGCTAGTAATGGAAAGATTACAGCAAAAGGTATCTTGGACTTTGAAGAAAAAAATAGCTACACGTTTGACGTGGAAGCCAGAGATGAGGGAAGTCTGACTGCCCACTCTAAAGTTCAAATAGAAATTCTCGATGAGAACGACAACGCCCCCGAAGTGACATTAACATCTGTATCCAGTCCCATTCCCGAAGACTCACTACCCGAAACAGTGATAGCTCTGATCAAAGCCCTTGACCGCGACGATGGAGGAAATGGAGACGTCGCCTGTCGCATTCAAGATAATTTGCCATTTAAAATCATTTCTTCTACTAATAATTACTACAAGCTCCTCACAGACAGCCCCCTGGACAGGGAAAGGATCCCGGAGTACAATATCACAATCACAGCCACAGACAAAGGCTCTCCCCCTCTCTCCACCCAGAAAACCATCCTGTTGCAGATCTCGGATATCAATGACAACGCCCCTGTCTTTGAGAAACCTTCCTACACCGCCTATGTGCCAGAGAACAATCCCTCGGGGGCCTCTATTTTCAGTGTAAAAGCCTCAGACAGCGATCTGGACCGGAACGCCCGAGTCACTTACTCCATCCTGAGCAGCAACCTCCAGGAGGTGCCTCTCTCCTCCTACATCTCCATTAACTCCCAGACCGGAGCTATCTATGCCCAGCGCTCCTTCGACTACGAGCAATTCCGGGAGTTTGAAGTGCAAATGAAGGCCCAAGATGGCGGGTCCCCGCCTCTCAGCAGCAATGTCACCGTCAGGGTGTTTATTCTGGATCAGAATGATAACGCCCCTCGCATCCTGTACCCTTCCCTAGGAGCCGATGGCTCCGCCTTGTTCGAGATGGTCCCTCGCTCGGCCGAGGCAGGTTATCTGGTGACGAAGGTGGTGGCGGTGGATGCTGACTCAGGACACAATGCTTGGCTCTCCTACCATCTGCTCCAGGCCACGGAACCGACGCTCTTCAGCATGGGGCTGCACACCGGGGAGATCCGGACAGCCCGCGCCTTTGCGGACAGAGATGCTGTGAAGCACAGGCTGGTCACCCTGGTGAAGGATAACGGGCAGCCGCCTCTGTCAGCCACAGCGACTCTCAACCTGGTGTTTGCCGAGAACTTCCAAGAGGCTCTTCCGGAAATGAGCGACCAATCGGGTGTCTCGGCACCTCAGTCTGATTTACAGTTTTACTTGGTGCTGGCTTTAGCCCTGATCTCATTTTTGTTCCTCCTGACAATGGTACTGGCCATTGTGATGAAATTGCGAAGTTCAAGGAAACCTAAATTACTTGAGTGTTTTGGTCGTGACCCTTTTTCCAAGACTATACCTACATTCCCACCAAATTTTGTAGATGGTACTTTGCCTTATTCTTTTCAGCTATGTTTATCCTCAGAATCTAAACAAAATGAATTTTCTTTCCTGAAACCTAATGCGCAGATATCAGAGAATGTTCTGTGCAGTGAGAACTCTGGGACCTCACTTATGAACAACGGATGTAGCGTCCTAACATCTAAAACGGAAACTGCTGAAGTGGTAAGTTTCTAGTTCTGTGATTTATATGATTTTTAGATCTATTACCTGTTTTCATAATTATGCAAGGCTAATCGTCCTTAAATAGTATAGGAGACCTTTGTTAAACTGTTGTTATTTTTGTAGGATTTACTGGCACTCAAAATTGCATGAATTTGTTTTCACTGTACCCCGTTCGGGGGGTGGATCAGTGTTATTTCCATTTTACAGCACTTGAAGAAGTAAAATAACTTTCTTAAGGTCAGAAAGAAGTATAATAGAATAAACTCAAGATTTCTTAAGTCCCCTCCATTGCCTTAACAACCACTCCCTCCCGCATCTCCAAGGAAGAATATCCTTCCTCTCATTTCAGTGGATTTCTTTACAAAAACTACATTTCTTGGAGCCCTTTTATAATTTAAGTGGGTTGTACTGCTTCTTGTGAGTAGGAAAAATAATTATTCCTATACATTAACAATGTACTTAAAAAAACTTTTTAATTGCTTCTTTGGAAGTATTCCTTATTTGCTATTCCATGGGAAATTGAATAATTATTCCCAGATAGAAAAAGATTCTGTTATTCATTTTAAGTGTCACATCTCTTTCATTTTACAGATACACAATTACATATCTGTAAAATACACTAATATAGTGTAAAGATGTCATTGACATAGCTTTCTAGAGGCTGCATTATTCATCTGTGGCAAAATCTTCAGTCAATTATTCAGGTCCTCCTAACCAGGTGAAAATAACACCTGACCTGGGCCTTGGGCCCCTATAATTAGAGATGGACATTCTGTATTTAGCGAATGGGAGATGTATTCTTCTGTGAGTTGCTGTTATGTCAGTCCTTTGAACCTGATCTACGGATTGGAATGCTGATTATTGTCCTGGAGGAGCTCAGTTAGTGGGCAGAGTGATGGTAATGTTTTGTAGGTGATTGTGTGTGGTTTCAAATGTCTCTGCCTGGTTTGGGCATATCTAATACTCTTGCAGTACAAAGGAGCCTATAGCTTCTCATAATACTAGATCTTCTAAAACTGAATGTGGATATTGCCAAATAAAAATACTGAATACAATATTTAATATTACCCATTAGGCACAGTACATACAAACAGACATCTTGTGTTGCCAGATTATCAATATAATGCCATTTGTCCACTCTCACGAAGTATTTGACCTCCTAGTCTGCCTTCCTATATTGCTCATGGTATTTGTCCTTTAGCTTCTGGAATTTTGTGTCTAAAACTTTTTTCTTCAGGGCTCATCTGGTTTCTATGGCATTCCATGGGCTGGGTGTAATTCACTCCTTCCTTCTCTTTTGCCTGTAGCCTAGACAGGCTTTCACGGCTGTTTATAAATTACTGTTACTTTGTCCCACTTCTAGTTGATCTCCTCATCTGCATTCCCCTCCTCTTCATCAAGGTCTGCAAGTGCTTGAAACTTGTTCTTTAACTGCAGAATGAAGGCTTTCTGTATTTCAAGGGACTTTAGCTTGTCAATATCATAACACCTATGTCCCTTAATTGGTGGGCTCTCACTTCTCAGTTTTAGCTTGATAGAGGCTGTGACGAGGTGGTGGTTGCTGCCAACATTTGCACCCGTTCTCACTTTCACATCTGTCAATGTGCATCACCATTTGCCATTGATCATGATATGGTCAATCTGGTTCTTATCTCTGCCATTTGGAGATCACCATGTCAACTTGTGAATTTCACAATATTCGGATAGGGTTCCACTGATGACTAGGCCATTCATATTACAGAAATCAACAAGCCTTTCTCCGTTTTCATTCATGGTGCCACACCCATGTCTTGCCATTGCTCTGTCATTGTTTGTGTTGTCCTTACTGACCTTGGCATTCAGGTCTCCCATGATGATAATTAGGTTGTGGCATGATACTCTCTCTAACTCCACCTGTAGTGTAAGGTAGAATTTGTTCTTTACTTCTTCATCATTGTTATTTGTTGGAGCATAGCACTGAATCAGGGTGACATTATTACATCTCCATGGTGTTATCCATCATCCTGTCCAGAAAACAGCAATTTTTTTCAGGAGGCTGTTGTTAATCTTCCTGATCCCATCCATCTGCTCTTGCTGACACCCAGGATGTGTAAGCTGTAGCATCTCATCTCTGCTGTGACCTGAGCTAGCTTCCCTGTTTCATACATTATCAATATATTCCAAAAAACAAGTTTGGGTTTTGTCTTGGTGTTGAGCACTGCAGTCTTCATGCCACTGGCTTCCTTTTGGCTTTCACCACTGGCAGTCATATGGGTCATTGACTCCTGAAGGCCATCACACACAGTAATGGTCGATTTCTCTATCACTGCTTCCATAACACATTTTGTCTTTTATGGGACAGGGCTGTTAGCCATGTGCCTAACACCTAACCTTGAGGACCAGGGTGTCTGTTTTGTCTGGCCTCTCCCTCACAGACCAATCCGGCATGGTTGAACCTACCAGAAGCAAAAACCCCTGCCGACACAGACTCTGGGGATTGTTAGAGCATGCAACCTGTCCCGCCATGACAAGGCACAGACACCAGAGTACAGTACAATACAACCCCTCAATATTACCATATAGTTATTGTATCTGGAGTGACTGATGAACATGAGTGCCAAATTCAGGGAAGACTGTTACAAACCAGGGCACAACCCCCAGATTGGTTGTGTGTTCAATAATAATTTTCACAAACCAAATACTAAGTGCAGGGCTGGCTCTAGGCTTTTTGCTGCCCCAAGCCAAAAAAAATGTTGGCTGCCCCCAACTCCAGCCCTGGGCGCCCCCCCCCCCCCGCACTCCCCTGCTGCCTCAGCCCTGGGTTCTCCCACACCCACCCACATCCTCTGCTGCCCCAGCACTGGGCTCCCTCCTTTCTGCCCCACCAGTGTCCTCCCCCCACCCCTGCCTGCCGCCCCAGCCCTGGGCTGTCCCCACAACCTGCACCCTCCTGCTGTCCCAGCCCTGGATCACTGGTAACTCACTCCCAGCGCCGGTCATTCAGCAGGAATTTTGGAAGTGCACAGAACACAGACAGGATTGGTTCCCATATGGTTACAGAATTGCAGTAAAGTGGAACAATTTTCAGCTTGTGTGACTGGAGGATATCTGGATGCATATTATAAGACTGTCCTACATAAATGAGGAAAAGTTGAGGTGCCTTTATTATTCTTTTGTTCCACTCTTTCTTTCTATGGGGAATTTGCCAATGCAATATCACTGTCTTTCTTTTAAACAAATAAAACTAAAAAAAGGCAATGGCTGTTGAAAATAGCAATTCCAGTCCTAAAAACTACTGGGAAGCATTTCTTGCTCAGTTTTGTCCTACTTTTTCTACAGCAAGTTACAGTGGATCAGTATATTTGATTTGGGAGAAATGAAGTAACAGCTGCCCGAATTGAGCTTGAGCACTCCTGAATTTTGAGGGTGTTCAAATCTGGAAGGCAGGTGGTAGATTCCCTATCTGAATATTAGCTATATCTAGAAAGGAAAAGTCAATTTCTGCTTCCATGGCTCAGAAGTGGAAATCCTCCTAAGTGCCTGGATCTAAAGCTGCCCAGGTCCAGAGCCTCCCCTCCCTTACTTTTCATTTTAAATTCTAGTGGGATCCACATAGCTCCCTTGCTAGGCTTCAGATAGAGAAGGGCACTGTCCATTTAGGCCAGCCAATTCCTTCTTTGGGGGCTTCAAGGTGAGGTCACACTAGTATCCCTAATCCAGTCTGGGGAAGTCTTCCGAAGGGGATATCTGGGGCAGAGCCTTCTACTCCTTGGGCATACTTATTCCCCATTCACAGTGCCACCCCTTTCGACTCACAGCAAGCTGCAGCATGGCTCAACTACCTCACTCCCTACCCCTCCCTTTCCTGTTGATAGCTGCCAAGGGATTGCTGGGAAATGTAGCTCTTTCCCTGCTCCAGGGCTGGCTCTATAGGGAGGGAGCTAGGCAAGGAACTACAGCTCCCAGGGTCCTGTAGGTTCTCAGCTCCCATGCTGGATACCCAGCTGCTCCGTGGCTCTGCTTCTGCAGGGTTGTGAGAGGGGAGGAAGTGAGTTTAAACAAAAAAAGAATGGCTTGAATGGCACCGCCTGCAAATGTGCTGCCCCAAGCACCTGCTTGTTTTGCTGGTACCTAGAGCTGGCCCTGACTAAGTGTGAACTCCTCAAGCACTATTGCAGCCTTAACATGGAGTCACAGACAGTCCCTTGGACAGTCCAGTCTATCATGCCACCCGGGCAAGCTTTCTTTCATGATAGATGGTCCCTTTCACCAAAAATGACAATAATATTCAGGTTACTCCCAGTCCAAAAGGACCAGTCACTTACCCCAGGTCAATTGTACCTTAGATCTCTCACCAAAGAAAATGCTTGTAGCCAATTCTATAATACTAAATAAAGATTTATTAACTAAGCAAAAGAAATAAGAGTTATTTACAAGGTTAAAGCAGATGAACATACGTGCAAAAATGAATTACAGTCTGAGTTTTCAAAAAGTAATATAAGCTGCTATAATGTGCAAGCTCTGTATGTCCTTTAATATGGGATGTATTAGCAGAAGTATTGTATGCTAGACACAAGGAGTAATTCTGCCACTCTACTGCATGCTGATAATGCCTCAGCTGGAATATTGTGTCCAGTTCTTGGTGCCACATTTCAGGAAAAATGTGGACAAATTGGAGAAAATCCAGAGGTGAGCAACAAAAATGATTCAAGGTCTAGAAAACGTGACCTATGAGGAAAGATTGAAAAAACTGGGTTTGTTTAGTCTGGAGAAGAGGAGACTGAGGTGGGATATGATAACAGTTTTCAGGTACACAAAAGGTTGTTAGAAGGAGAAGGGTGAAAAATTGTTCTCCTTAACCTCCGAGAACAGGACAAGAAGCAATGGTCTTAAATTGCAATAAGGGAGTTATGACAGGTAGTCTACACACCACTGGTATGGTGCCTCCTCCTGGGCATTCTGCGGAATAGCTCACCATGTTGACACCTATCCCTATGGTTGCAAGTCATCCCCCCACCTCTAGCTCTTTTTCTGCAGCCCCTCTGTCCCTCTAGGAGCTGCTGCAGTCTCTTCATGACTCAGCCCTCTGGCTAGGTCACAGTCATGGTTTCCTCTTCCAGGGGGTGGGGGGAAGCTATTCTCTCAAACAGGCTCAGGCAGTCTTTCTGTGCACTCCCCTCCAGTGCCACTGCCCGAGAGGCTAGCTGGGGAACCAGGCCTGCCCCTCACCCCAGGTTCCAGCTCAGAAACCTTCTAGTCAACAGTCAAGATTTGTTTCACTCCATACCTTGCTGCATTTCCCTGAGCCCTTTTCTACTCTTTTGGCTCTCTTCCTTCTCTGGGTCTGCCAGTTTTACCACTGTAACTGTGCCTTTGTGGGTCACAACTGAGAATACCAAATTCAGGATGAACTGCTGAGAAATAGGGCAGACACACCCCAAAACTGGAGGTTATTCTGCCAAGAGATAGACCAAACCAACAACAAAAGTAAACTTCTGTTTCACCACACTGGCTAGCAAGAAGTCATAAAAGCAGTTTCCTTAGGCATTCCAGTCTTTATATCACCACCAAAAACACTTGATTTAAACATGAGTGGTTCTTTAAAATCAATCTCCTCAAATAAAAGGTTCTTCTGATCCCAAAGGACCAGCCACACATCCAGGTCAATATACAACTGAGATCTTACCCAAAAAATCATGCCATTGCCACTCCTTTAGTATCTAAAATCTAACAGTTTATTTATAAAAAGAAAGAAAGGTGAGAGTTAAAATTGGTTAAAGGAATCAAACACATACAGGAATTGCAAAGTTCTTAGCTCAGGCTTGTAGCAGTGATGGAATAAACTGCTGGCTTCATAAGTCTCTGGTTGCTTTCAAATCATTGGAAAGTCCTCAGTCCCTTGGTTAGAATACTCCCATTAGTATAAGTTCATAGTCCAGAGGCTTGAGCAGGAAAGGGGCTGGAGTAGGATAGAGGCAAAATGGAGATGTTTCCAGGGCCTTTAATAGCTTTTACCATGTGGAGGGAAACCCATTGTTTCAAACAAAGACCTCAGCACAGCTAGTGGAAAATCATAGGTGACAAGATATTGATTGGAGTCACTTGGGCAAGCCACATGTCTATGCATGACTTCACTTAGGCATAGCAGGAAACCATTACCTATACCCCAGACAGAACATTCCCAGGACAATCCATTCAGTGTAGGTAAGTGTCTTCCACTGTAAGTTAAGTGTTTTTTGATGGACCACTCACTTTGAATAGTCCCTCCAAGATGTGCTGACTAAATATCTTGTAGGTGTTACCCTAGGAGCAAACATTTTGAAATACAAGTATAGAGCCAACAGTCATAACTTCAAATACAAAAATGATACATGCATATATATAGCATAATCATATTCAGCAAGTTATAACCTTTCCAGAGGCATCTTATTTGACAATCTTTGTACAAGACTTGTTGCAAATGTATAACCGTGGGTGCAAAAATTGTCTGTCTGGTCATATTTTATTAGATAACATCACAACCACTCCCTCCTCCCAGGAAGAAGTTGCAGCCTACATATCTCTGCAGCCTCCAAACACTCCTTTCTTGACCGGGAGGGACTGCAGCCTTCCCCAGCAGCCCCTTCTGTTGCTGGCTTCCTGGCTTATATACGACCCGTCTGTTTCTGGACAGGTGAGATTATTTTAATTAAGGCTTCTCCCAGAGTCTTAATTCCCCCATCTTTCCACCTAATAGGCTAATTGGCCCCTTTGGACTGCCTTAACCCCTTCAAGTCAATATGCGGAGGACACTCCATCACAGGAGGTTTACGTTGAACATTAGGAAAAACTTTCTAACTGTCACAGTAGTTAAGCACTGGAACAAATTGCCATGGGAGGTTGTGGAATATTGATCACTGGAGGGTTTTCAAGAACAGATTAGGCAAACATCTGTCATGAATGGTCTAGCTATTGCTTAGTCCTACCTTGAATGCTTGGGACTTATATGATTTAGGGCTAACCCACACTAAGAGCTTGAGAATCCTTGCTTATGCTTAGAAATATTGCCTTCTCCAAATTCCAAGTAAGATAGTGATACAGTTCCTTCTGGTCAGGCATTTTTTCCTCCTCCCCCAGAGTTCAAATTGATGGAACTAGTTTCAGCATCTATCTCCTCTTTATGGGTCTATGTGTGATGAGGAATCAACAAAGTCTTTGTCCTTCAATGTTTCACAATGGCTTATTTGATTTTAATGGGCCTTCTTGTGTGCGGGACCAGCGCTTTACACTAATTAATTCTTCTTTCCTGTTTGATGAGTTACACAATTACAGAGATTTACAATGCAAACAATCAATATAAATTTATACCATAGGCTACAGATGTTATGTGAGATCAATACATGCACCATCCTACAAGCATTTCATCAAGTCCAAATGCTAAACACATTCCTATCATCCTAACATCTATTTTAACAATGCTAATGCATAGGTGAGCCAGACTGGTTTTCAGCTATGGATTTGTCTGTGTTCAGTGAGGCCTAAGGAGCCTTGGCATGAGCTGGCATCTGGGCTGCCAATGTTACACTTACAATATGGAATACAGGATTTTTAAGTCAGATTGGTGCATACCACAACTCATAAACCTTTAAGGAAGTCTAAACACTAAATGCATTCTTATAGTTCTAATATCTATTTTAATAATATTAGCATAGGTGAACCTGACTTATTGCAGCTATGTATTTGTCAGTGTTCCTTGAGACATGGGGACCTTGGCATGAGCTGGCACCTGGTCTTCCAACATCACAACTGCATCATCTGTTTCCTCAAATACAGAACAGAAATATTTATTGAACACTTCTATCTATTCCTCTTTGTTATTGATAATTCTGCTATTTCCATCTAGTAATAGACAAATACCATTGTCAGGATTCTTTTAGTTCCTAATGTATTTTTAAAACTCCTTCTCATTGTCCTTAACTCTGTTGGCCATAGATTTCTCCTTGTGTCCCTTGGTTTCCCGTATCAATTTTCTACAATTCCTAACTTCTGATTTGTATTCATTACTATCAATTTCCAATTTTTTTCATTTGTAATCTTACATATATATAAAAAAATTACAGATTTGTTCACTTCTCCTCTAAACCAGATTGTTTTTTAACCAGCACAGCCTTCTTCCTCCTTTGTGGGATTGTGGCTTTTTGGGCATCTAGTATAGTGTTCTTAAGGGATTCCCAATTATAGACTCATAGACTCTAGGACTGGAAGGGACCTCGAGAAGTCATCGAGTCCAGTCCCTGCCCTCATGGCAGGACCAAATACTGTCTAGACCATCCCTGATAGACATTTATCTAACCTACTCTTTAATATCTCCAGAGATGGAGATTCCACAGCCTCCCTAGGCAATTTATTCCAGTGTTTAACTACCCTGACAGTTAGGAACTTTTCCCTAATGTCCAACCTAAATCTCCCTTGCTGCAGTTTAAGCCCATTGTTCTTGTTCTATCCTTAGAGGCTAAGATGAACAAGTTTTCTCCCTCCTCCTGATGACACCCTTTTAGAGACCTGAAAACTGCTATCATGTCCCCTCTCAGTCTTCTCTTTTCCAAACTAAATAAACCCAATTCTTCCAGCCTTCCTTCATAGGTCATGTTCTCAAGACCTTTAATCATTCTTGTTGCTCTTCTCTGGACCCTCTCCAATTTCTCCACATCTGTCTTGAAATGCGGTGCCCAGTATACAATACTCCAGTTGAGGCCTAACCAGCGCAGAGTAGAGTGGAAAAATGACTTCTCATGTCTTGTTTACAACACACCTGTTAATGCATTCCAGAATCACGTTTGCTTTTTTTGCAACAGTATCACACTGTTGACTCATATTTAGCTTGTGGTCCACTGTGACCCCTAGATCTCTTTCTGCCATACTCCTTCCTAGACAGTCTCTTCCCATTCTGTATGTGTGAAACTGATTGTTCCTTCCTAAGTGGAGCACTTTGCATTTGTCTTTATTGAACTTCATCCAGTTTACCTCAGACCATTTCTCCAATTTGTCCAGATCATTTTGAATTTTGACCCTGTCCTCCAAAGCAGTTGCAATCCCTCCCAGTTTGGTATCGTCTGCAAACTTAATAAGTGTACTTTCTATGCCAACATCTAAGTCGTTGGTGAAGATATTGAACAGAGCTGGTCCCAAAACAGACCCCTGCGGAACCCCACTTGTTATACCTTTCCTGCAGGATTGGGAGCCATTAATAACTACTCTCTGAGTATGATTATCCAGCCAGTTATGCACCCACCTTATAGTAGCCCCATCTAAATTGTATTTGCCTAGTTTATCAATAAGGATATCATGCGAGACCGTATCAAATGCCTTACTAAAGTCTAGGTATACCACATCCACCGCTTCTCCCTTATCCACAAGACTCGTTATCCTATCAAAGAAAGCTATCAGATTGGTTTGACACGATTTGTTCTTTACAAATCCATGCTGGCTATTCCCTATCACCTTACCACCTTCCAAGTGTTTGCAGATGATTTCTTTAATTACTTGCTCCATAATCTTCCCTGGCACAGAAGTTAAACTAACTAGTCTGTAGTTTCCTGGGTTGTTTTTATTTCCCTTTTTATAGATGGGCACTATATTTGCCCTTTTCCAGTCTTCTGGAATCTCTCCCGTCTCCCATGACTTTCCAAAGATAATAGCTAGAGGCTCAGATATCTCCTCTATTAACTCCTTGAGTATTCTAGGATGCATTTCATCAGGCCCTGGTGACTTGCAGGCATCTAACTTTTCTAAGTGATTTTTAACTTGCTCTTTTTTTATTTTATCTTCTAAACCTACCCCCTTCCCATAAGCATTCACTATGTTAGACATTCCTTCAGACTTCTCAGTGAAGACCAAAAAAAAAGAAGTCATTATCATGCACATTTGTTGATTAAATTATTTCTGCCAGCTGATTTGGCTCATAATTGTTTTCAGCTTTGTGAAATTGGCCTTAGTATAGCTCCAAGTATATTACTTGTCTGGACTTTATTCTACTTGCACATTATAAAGGTGATCAAGTCATGATCACTTCTATAGAAGCTACAATTAACTTTTAATGCTGTAATCAGCATTATCTTTATCTGCTAGGACAAGGATGATTTAGTACTGGCAGCATGAGACCTCCGGTCTCCCATGATCACACAGAGGTTTTTTTGTTTTGTTTTGTTTTGTTTTACTATGTATTATAGATAGGTCAGTAAGAGGGTGATCATCTTGTTACCTAGTGTAATTTGGTGGTCTGTAGCAACCACCAGCTAGTACCCCATCGTATATTTTATCTGTTACGATGTTGATCCATAAACATTCAATATCATATTCTTCTGAGTTATCAGTGACTAGGAAACAGTTAATGCCATTTTTGATGTTGAGTACCACTTCCCCTCTCCTTTTGCCCACTTGATCCTTCCCAAATAGGTTATAACCATTGATTTTAACATTCCAATTGTGTAAAACATTCTCACCAGTTTTCTGTAATACTAGCTAGATCGAATTTATGCTCGTAGATGAGCATTTCCAATTCCTATTGTGCTGAAACTAGAGGTATTGGGGGTGCTACTGCACCCCCTGGCTTGAAGTGATTTCCATCATATAAAGGCGTTTACAGTTTGGTTCAATGGCTCTCAGCACCCCCACTATACAAATTGTTCCAGCATCCCTGCCTCTTGTTTGTTGCTGTGTTCCTATCGTTATCATCAATTGAACTGCTAATTAATTTTATGAATAACATGTGAACAAATAAACACTATCTTAAAATAAATAGTATTTACAGCTGCAGATGTATAAACCTGAAAGAAGGTTGCCAAAATTGGGCAGCACTGTTTAACAATTGCACAGTGCCCAAATGAAAGGCACAGATGACGGTAAGGTGGAAGAATATCATATCCAGGTAAAAAATATTTGCATATACATATACATGGAATTTGGGGGATTTCAATCCATGACCAAGTCCCCAATGAAGTGTTCAGACAGCAGAGTGGAGTTCAGGAAGTCGTTGTTGAAAGCAGGTACAATAAAATGTGATGGATGGGGCATGTAACTGGGTTCAGTGACAATCAGTTGTGTCTGCAGCTGTTGTGAAGTGGTACCCCTGGGAACTGACATGACCACTAGGCCAATCTTCAAAGAGATGGGAAGATTTTATGGTGAAAAGCAGCAAGGCCAGGATAAGAGAAGACTGGAAGATGTGTTGTGATCAGTGTTATATATATGAGGGCTGAAGGACCAATTAGTCAAGGTGACATATGCATGATCATTATAAACAAATATGTGTGTGTAAAATTAATGGACAACCATATCCAAATTCCACAACATTTATTACAATATGTGTATGGAAAATAAAGAGATTCTGCACCAGCAATACTTTTATTCATTCCTTATGTGCCAGTAGACTCGCCTATTTATATAAAAGTGAAAAGTAGCATATTTACATTTTAAAATATCAAATTAAAAACTTATAGGGCGCGTATGTCTTTATTGTTTGATATAAATACCGGTGGAAAAACTCCAGCACAGAACTTCTGCAGTTATTGGTTGAGACTCTGAGCTCTGCTGTTCTCCAATCAGGCAGACTAAAACCAGGAGAGATCCGGCCAGCTCCGCCCCGATGTGTCACAGCCCAGAACGCAGGTCAAACTCTCTCACTCAGCGGGTCTGGGTGGAATCATAAAGGGCAACATTCGATGGAAACACTTTATGATTTAACAAGTGATACTGCCGGAAACATTCGGCCAAATATAAAATTAGACAGAGACATTCCCAGACGGAGAATGGGCGGCATTGCCACATCAACATGAAAGTGACAGAATGGAAACATATAAGTAAGGACACTGCTAGGGTGAGCCCTATTTTGCGTTATATTGGTTACTGTTTGAGAATCAGTTTCTGGACAGATTCGCTATTCGATTCTGGAGGAAATGGAGAAAGGCTCTTTGGTGAGGACAGGGCCAGCTCCAGGATTTTTGCCGCCCCAAGCTTGAGGAGGGGGAGAGAAGAGTCGCAATTGGCTGCAGCTCCACTCCTACTTAATATACAGTGCTATAGAAGCACGTAATTCTTTAAAAGCATAACAAAGAAGTAAAATATTCTCTCTGAAATGTTGAATTAATCAGTTAGTCATAAATAAAGGATTCTATAACGTTAGTTTCTGGATTATGTATTTCTATTCTCTCTATGTATATAAAGAAAACTAGTAAAACCTAAAACTTCAAAACCAAAACCCTCCCTGGAACACTTTACTCCGAAAAGAGCGGGAAGCCAGACAACAGGAAGTCCAGTTGGAACTTCGCTATTAATTGTATGTGAAAGGTATTCAGATAATACGATGCTACCTGGCAGCAGAGCAACGATAGATAGATAGATAGATAGATAGATAGATAGATAGATAGATAGATAGATAGATAGATAGATGATAGATATTGCAATAAAGAAAGTGATATAACTGTAGGTTTCCAGATTTTGATGCACATGTTAATGTACACCATATTATTATTCAGAGCTATGATAACTTCCTCACAAATTGGGAGACGGGAACTCGATGAGTCAAACAGCTGCGAGTTTCTCCACCGGCGGAGCCTCAGGGCCACTAACACTATGATAAAGGTAAAGAACAAGCAAGAAACGGAAGCCACAGCGATCACCAAATACAAGGTGAGGCTGGACTGGGGGTCTACAGGAGCTGAGAGCTGCTTAAATCGGAGAGGATTTCGGGGATGCTGTCAGCCACCACCACCGTGACAGTGGCCGTGGCAGAGAGAGGGGGCCGCCCGTTGTCCTTCACTAAAACCACCAGACTTTGCTTGAGCGCATCTCTGTCGAGAAAGTAGCGCGCTGTCCTGATCTCGCCGCTGTGGAGTCCCACAGAGAAAAGCCCCGGCTCTGTAGCCTTCAGCAGCTGGTAGGAGAGCCAGGCGTTCTGCCCGGAGTCTGCATCCACCGCCACCACCTTAGTGACCAGGTAACCCGGCTCGGAGGAGCGAGGGGCCAACTCTACTCCCGTGGAGCCATCGGTGGGAAAGGAGGGGTGTAAGATGTGCGGGCTGTTGTCATTCTGATCCAGTAGAAAGAGAGTGACGGAGACATTACTGCTGAGAGGTGGGGAACCCGCATCCTGAGCCTGCACTTGGAACCGAATCTCCCGGAACTGTTCGTAATCAAAGGAGCGCAGAGCGTAGAGAGCCCCAGTCTCGGAGTTAATGGAGATGGAGGAGGAGAGCGGAGCTTCCTGGATCTGACCTTCGGTAACAGAGTAGGTGACTGGCGTTTTCTCTCCCGCCCCCGGCGCCGGCGCCACCCGTCCGGGTCATGCGCCCTCAGGGAGAAAACGGAGGCTCCTCTCGGGTTATTCTCAGTGACGTAGGCGGTGTAGGATGTTTCATCGAAGAGGGGACCGTTGTCATTCGTGTCTAAAATCCGGAGTGGGATCGTGGTGGCTGTAGAAAGAGGAGGAGTCCCATTGTCCGTGGCGGTCACTGTGATGTTGTATGCTGCCACCTGCTCCCTGTCCAGGGCTCGGTCTGTCACCAGACTGTAATAATTATCGAAGGGTTTCTTCAGCTGGAAAGGGAGGTTGCTGGGGTTGGAACACCCGATCTCCCCGGTCTCTCCTGAATCCCGATCTTGTACATCGGGGATCGAGCTGATAAGAGACCTAAGAGCGATTTCCGGAGCGTTGTCATTCACATCACCGACCACAACGACAACTTTTGATCTTTCAAAAAGAACTTCCCGTCATGCGCTTGCACTTCAATTTCATATCACGCAGATTCCTCAAAGTCCAGGTTCCCCACGAGTGTTAGATCTTCCGTCTTCGAGTCCAAGCTTTATCAGTTATCTAACTGAACACTGCATTTCTTTATGGATTCCTTCATCAGGATCAGGCGCTTTCACTGTCACCGCCGTGAACCCTCTAAGGCACATTTTCCAAAACACTCAGGTTGCAGACCGACTGACTAATACTGGCGTATTGTCATTTGCAGCCTCAACAATAACTCTGATAATGCGAAATGCCAGACTAGACGGGATCTCCTCCATCAGTGGTTGTAAAGGTTAGACTGTAAAGTTGGTTCTTCTCTGTCCAGCCACTTTCCCAGCACCAATTCGGCATATTCAGCTCCATAGGATCCACTTTGCACAACCAGAGAGAAATGCCTATTAGTGCTAAGGTGATAGCCCTGGAGAGAAATAATGCCCATATGTGGGTCCTGCGCCTGATGAGGTGGGTATCGGGTCCCCGCCACTGTTAACTCTGACTTTTTAACTCCAGTTCCGTCTTCTGGAAGCTGGGAGCATTATCATTAATACATTTTATTTCAATGTCAGTTTAATAAAGTTTCATTTTATCCTCCATTATAGCCTCAAATGTAACAAACAGTTCTCCATCTGGCCAGCTTTCTGAGTAGCCTTTCCGTGCAGATTTAACGGCCACTCTTAAAATTCAAAGTAAATACTGAGTCCTACTTCTTGGCACAATGCGCACTCCGCGGTCTGAGAGCTCTTTTATAGCCATGCCTCGCAGATCATTTGTGATGTTCCTCAAGCAGGGCCAGCTCAGCAAGCAGGTGCTTGGGGCCAAAGGGAAGGGGCGGCACTCTGGCTCTTCCCTGTCAGTTCCTCGGGGGTCCCTGGTCCCTTCCCTCTCGGAGGGAAGGACCTGCCGCCGGTGGAGAAACTCGCAGCTGTTTGACTCATCGAGTTCCCGTCTCCCAATTTGTGAGGAAGTTATCATAGCTCTGAATAATAATATGGTGTACATTAACATGTGCATCAAAATCTGGAAACCTACAGTTAGATCACTTTCTTTATTGCAATATCTATCATCTATCTATCTATCTATCTATCTATCTATCTATCTATCTATCTATCTATCTATCTATCGTTGCTCTGCTGCCAGGTAGCATCGTATTATCTGAATACCTTTCACATACAATTAATAGCGAAGTTCCAACTGGACTTCCTGTTGTCTGGCTTCCCGCTCTTTTCGGAGTAAAGTGTTCCAGGGAGGGTTTTGGTTTTGAAGTTTTAGGTTTTACTAGTTTTCTTTATATACATAGAGAGAATAGAAATACATAATCCAGAAACTAACGTTATAGAATCCTTTATTTATGACTAACTGATTAATTCAACATTTCAGAGAGAATATTTTACTTCTTTGTTATGCTTTTAAAGAATTACGTGCTTCTATAGCACTGTATATTAATATAGATGCATTCTTAACTGACTTGAAATATCTTGGTATAATGGGCGTATAGTAATAGATTTACGTCTGATTTGTACTGACATGATTGATTGTCCTAGTTTAGATTTGCATCACGGAAAAGCTTTTGTGTGCAGGGCTTTCCAGAGAACATTCCCACGATTCTAGGGATGCCTTATATATGGAACGCTTAAGGGTTCTTCTGGACTCCTTTTATTTTGTTTATTAGGATTTATGAAATAACCTAGCTTTTAAGTACACTATCACTTAGGAGAGTGGAGCCGCCTTCTTCATCATCTTTTTGTAGTTGCACATTTTTAATGGGCAGATTTCTTTCGGAAAAAAGAGAAGCTTAAAATGGATATCTATGTGAGTGTGAAATGGGTTTTATTTATGATGCTAAATCAGGTATATTAACCCAAAATCGTTCCCGCTCTTCTCAATTAAGAAAATAATTCTTTCTGTCAAATATTTCACAATTATCACTTCCTGGATTCCAAGCATATGTGTGAACGTGGATATCTGAGGATTGTGGTTTATGAACGAGAACTTTTTGCAAGTGTTGGAAAGTTCTTCTATCTACTCATTTGATATAGTTTAAAAATAATTAGAACTATAAATCACCTGTATTCATTTTTAGATTCATGAGACAGCTATTCTATAGTAAATCAAAAGGATTAGCTTGTAGAAAAGGACAAGATTTCATACTATAGCTTCCACATATATAGAGCTATATCTACAAAAAAATTTGAGAATATATGTATCATTTTGCTCTGGGATGCTTTGAGATGCAGTTGTTTAGAGTTAACAGGAAATATACAGTGCTTTGCAATTTGAGTATATTCTTTAGATGATAAAAATATTAATAATAAAGCGACTAAGCTGCACCGGCGCCTTGATAAAATCGCTGCTATTGCAGTTCTCCCGTTGAGACTCGGAGTGCCGCTGTTGGCCAATGCGGAGCCAGGGCTGGAGCCGGAGATCCATCCGATCCTCCTGCGCTGCGATTGCTCCGTCACACAGCGCAGATCACAGAGGAAATAGCCGAGAGACCTTCACAGTCCGGCTGAGAAAAGGGAACGGCCGTTTGGAAACAGACAATACCGGAATGTTTACCCCTCTGACGCGGATTCCTTTGCCCCGATGGGGTTTGTAAACATCTGATGTAACAAAAAACAAACAAGGAAAGGAGAGAGGAAATCTGACAGGGACCGGGATGGAAATCAGGCGCCGAGAGCCGGGCCAGGCAGTCACACGGCAAGTACTGTCCTTTCCCATCTTCTTGTCTTTGTTCTGCCGGGCGGTCTCGGAGCACTTTGGTTATTCCCTACCTGAGGAAATGGCCAAAGGTTCCCTTGTGGGGAATCTCGCCAAGGATTTGGGATTAAATACCAGAGAATTGCAGCAGCGGAAGCTCCGTGTCAGTTCGGAAAAGCAATATTTCAGTGTGAATGGGGAAAATGGCAACCTGTATGTGAATGGCAGGATAGACCGGGAGGAGATATGCGGGGAGACTCCCCTTTGTGTCCTGACACTCGAAACGGTGGTGGAAAATCCTTTGAATGTTTTCCATGTGAATGTAGTAATCCAGGACATTAATGATAACGCCCCGCGATTCATCAAGAGTAACACTGGTTTAGAAATCAATGAGTTAGCACTGCCAGGTACGCGATTTCAACTGGAATCTGCTCAAGATCCAGATACGGGGATCAACTCAGTGCAGAGTTACCAACTTAGCAAGAACCCGCATTTTACCCTGGCTGTAAAGGAGAGCCCAGATGGAAATAAATACCCAGAATTAGTGCTGGAAAAATCTTTGGATCGCGAAAAGCAAAATTCTCATCACTTGATCCTGACTGCCGTGGATGGGGGGGATCCAGTCAGATCCGGCACTGCTCAGATTAGGGTTAATGTCACTGACGCCAATGACAATCCTCCCGAATTTACTGAGGAGATCTACAAAGTCAGTGTGAGGGAAAACCTACCTTGGGGCTCCTTAGTGCTTCAGGTGAAAGCCGCTGATAAGGATGAAGGGTTAAATGCCCAAATCACATACTCATTCAGCAATACTCCGGAAAATGCTCGTAAAGTATTTCATTTAGATCCCGAGAACGGCAGAATTACAAATACAGGGAATTTGGATTTTGAAGACACACATAAATACATGTTGGGGGTAGAAGCCAGGGATGGGGCTGGGCAAACAGCTCAATGTAAAGTTCAAATAACAATACTTGATGAAAACGACAATGCCCCGGAAATGACGTTTACTTCCGTGTCCAGCCCGGTAGCTGAAGACTCAGTAGCCGGGACGGTGATAGCTCTGATCAAAGTTCGTGACCAAGATACGGGAGAAAACGGAGAAGTCACGTGTCACATTCAACACAAGTTGCCTTTTAAAATAGCGGTTTCGTCAAACAGTTACTACAAGCTCCTCACAGACAGCCCCCTGGACAGGGAAAGGACCCCGGAGTACAATATCACAATCACAGCCACAGACAAAGGCTCTCCCCCTCTCTCCATCCGGAAAACCATCCTGTTGCAGATCTCGGATATCAATGACAACGCCCCTGTCTTTGAGAAACCTTCCTACACCGCCTATGTGCCAGAGAACAATCCCTCGGGGGCCTCTATTTTCAATGTAGAAGCCTCAGACAGGGATCTGGACCGGAACGCCCGAGTCACTTACTCCATCCTGAGCAGCAGCCTCCAAGATGTGCCTCTCTCCTCCTACATCTCCATTAACTCCCAGACTGGAGCTATCTATGCCCAGCGCTCCTTCGACCATGAGCAATTCCGGGAGTTTGAAATGCAAGTGAAGGCCCAAGATGGTGGGTCCATGCCTCTCAGCAGCAATGTCACTGTCAGGGTGTTTATTCTGGATCAGAATGATAACGCCCCTCGCATCCTGTACCCTTCCCTGGGAGCCGATGGCTCTGCCTTGTTCGAGATGGTCCCTCGCTCGGCCGAGGCAGGTTATCTGGTGATGAAGGTGGTGGCGGTGGATGCTGACTCAGGACACAATGCCTGGCTCTCCTACCATCTGCTCCAGGCCACGGAACCGACGCTGTTCAGCATGGGGCTGCACACCGGGGAGATCCGGACAGCCCGCGCCTTTGCGGACAGAGATGCTGTGAAGCACAGGCTGGTCACCCTGGTGAAGGATAACGGGCAGCCGCCTCTGTCAGCCACAGTGACTCTCAACCTGGTGTTTGCCGAGAACTTCCAAGAGGCTCTTCCGGAAATGAGCGACCAATCTGGTGACTTCGCATCTCAGTCTGATTTACAGTTTTACTTGGTGTTGGCTTTAGCTTTGATCTCATTTTTGTTCCTCCTGACAGTTACACTGGCCATTGTGATGAAATTGCGAAGGTCAGGAAATCCCAAATTGCTTCAGTGTTTTGGTCCTGACCTTTATCCAAAGACCGGCTCTGTGTTCCCACCAAACTATGAAGATGGGACTTTGCCTTACACCTACCAGCTATGTTTGTCCTCAGAGTTAAAGAATAATAAATGTACCTTCCTGAAACCTAATGCGCAGATAACAGAGAATATTCTGTGCAATGACAACTCCTGGATGTCATTTATGGGCAATGGAGCTAGTAACAGTTTACATGGTGGGACGGAGACTACTGGGGAGGTGAGCTTCTGTTTTCATTGTTTACATATTATCTTTGCAAAACGCGTTTTTATTTTTAAAGACTAGGTGTCTTTCCATCATCCTCATATTATTCATGGTCTCAAAATATGAATGGACTTTTTGTCACAACATGCCTGCAAGGTAGATAATGTTATCTCCATTTTACATGAGTATGTGAGGTGTAATGGGAGTAACTGAGCAGTGGCAAATCAGGAATGAAGTATTAAGTAATCTGAGGATAAAAGTTATACCTCCTAAATCCCTTTCCATTGTTTTAACTGAAAGACAGTTCTTACTTTCAAGAGATTAGCATCTTTCCTCTATATTCAAAAGCTTTCCTTGGAATAAATGCATTTTCCAGAAACATTTAAGTATCTTCTTTAAGATATGCTTTTTCTCTGATAATAGAGAAAAATATGAAAGCTATTTAACTGAAACATGTATTTTTGTCATACTTTTCAAACTGCCTATTTTGAATAACTGAACCTCTTTTAATGTTCTAGGGCACAGATTGTCCAACAAGTTCTTTGAATGTATTGGAGATTTTTCTTTATTTCAGAAGGTGTACAAAGCTTCTAGGAGAAGATATTCTAGATTTGATTTTTACAAATAGGGAGGAACTGGTTGAGAATTTGAAAGTGGAAGGCAGCTTAGGTGAAAGTGATCATGAAATGGTAGAGTTCATGATTCTAAGGAATGGTAGGAGGGAAAACAGCACAATAAAAATAATGGATTTCAAGAAAGCAGATTGTAGCAAAGTTAGGGAGTTGGTAGGTAAGATCCCATGGGAAGCAAGTTGAAGGGGAAAAAGAGTTCAAGAGAGCTGGCAGTTTTTCAAAGAGACATTATTATTAAGGGCACAAGAGCAAACTATTCCACTGTGTAGGAAAAATAGGAAGTATGGCAAGAGAGCACCGTAGCTTAAGCAGGAGATCTTCAATAGTCTGAAACTCAAAAAAAAGAGTCCTACAAAAAGTGGAAACTATGTCAATAGAGGGTGAATATAGACAAAGGGTGAATATAAACAAATAATACAAGTATGTAGGAATAAAATTAGAAAGGCCAAGGCACAAAATAAGATTAAATTCGCTAAAGACATAAAGAATAACAAGAAAACATTCTACATATATATTAGAAGCAAGAGGAAGACCAAGGACAAAGTAAGCCTGTTACTCTATGGTGGGGGATGGAGGAACAATAACAGAAAATGTGCAAATGGCAGAAGTGCTAAATTACATTTTTGTTTCAGTTTTCACCAAAAAGTTAGTAGCGATTGGACATCTAATATAGTGAATGCCAGTAAAAGTGAAGTAGAATCAGAGGCTAAAATAGGGAAGGAACAAATTTAAAATTATTTAGACAAGTTGGATGCTTTCAAGTCACCAAGGCCTGAGAACAGTGGTTCTCAATGAGGGGTACTCAGAGGTCTTGCAGCAGGTACATCAACTCATCTAGATATTTGCCTAGTTTTACAACAGACTACATAAAAAGCACTAGCAAAGTCAGAACAAACTAAAATTTCATAGGCAATTATTTGTTCATACTGCTCTGTATACTATACACTGAAATGTAAATACAATATTTATATTCCAGTTTATTTATTTTATAATTATATGGTAAAAATGAGAAAGTAAGCATTTTTCAGTGATAGTGTGCTGTGACATTTCTGTATTTTTTGGTCTGATTTTGTAAGATTTTAAGTAAGATGAAACTTGAGGGGGCGGCATCAGACTAATCAGACTCCTGAAAGGGGTTCAGTAATCTGGAAAGGTTGAGAGACACTGTCCTAGAATACTCAAGGAGATGACTGAGAAGATATCTGATCCATTAGCAATTATCTTTGAAAAGTCCTGGAAATTGGGAGAGATTCCAGAGAACTGGAAAGGACAAATATAGTGCCAATCTAAAAAGGGAAATAAGGACATTCTGGGGAATTACAGACCAGTCAGCTTAACTTCAGTACCTTGAAAGATAATGGAGTAAATAATTAAGCAATCAATTTGCAAACACCTAGAAATAATAAGGTGATAAGTAACAGTCAGGATGGATTTGTCAAGAAAAAATTGTGTCAAACCAATTTAATAGCTTTCTTTGACAGTGTAACAAGCCTTGTGAGTAGTGTGGAAGTGGTACATGTGGTATATCTTAACTTTAGGAAGGCTTTTGATACCATGTCACATGACCTTCTCATAAACAAGCTAGGGAAATACAACCTAGATGGAGCTACTATAATGTAGATGCATAACTGGTTGGAAAACCATCACAGAGAGAAGTTATCAGTCATTCACAGTCAACCTGTAAGGGCATATCAAGTGGGTTCGCACAAGGATCAGTTCTGGGTCTGGTTCTGTTCAATATCTTCATCAGTTATTTAGATAATGGCATAGAGAGTATACTTATAAAGTTTCTGGTTAATACCAAGATGGGAGGGGTTGCAAGTGCTTTGGAGGATAGGATTAAAATTTAAAATTATCTGGACAAACTAGAGAAATGATCTGAAGTAAATAGGATTAAATTTAATGAGAACAAATGCAAAGCTCTCCACTTAGGAAGGAACAATCAGTTGTACACATACAAAATGGAAAATGGCTTTCTAGAAAGGAGTACTGCAGAAAGGGATCTAGGAGTCATAGTGGATCTTAAACTAAATATGTGTCGAAAGTGTAACACTGTGACAAAAAAAAGTGAATATCATTCTGGGATGTTGTGACCAGGGTCCTAGTTGGGAGCCAGCTATGGTCACTCAATAAGGGTGAACTGTAAAGAATGGGGTAGACAATCCCCATAAAGCTGGTGGATATTCCAATACTTAGATTCACCAAACCAACATAAAACAGCTTCTTTATTACCTTACTGTTACTCAGATGTCCAAACAACACAGTTCCCTTAAAGTGATCCAGCCTCAGGCCTCTATCCAGGTACCCATGTCAAATTTGATGAAAATTTCTGTAAATCTTATTTCATCATATAAAAGAAAAGGTTCTTCCAATCCCAAAGGATCAGACACATTATCTCCCAGGTTAATGAATGTTTCAGATCTTACCCAAATACACACTGCAGCCAATTCTTATTTACTAAATTAAAATGTATTAAAAAACAAAAGAGAGAGAGATTATGGTTAAAAGATCTATATACATACAGACATGAGTTCAATTCATCAAGGTTCATATTTGTAGCAGAGATGGTGAGCTTTGTAGTTGCAAAGATTCTTTCAGAAATAGTTCATAGGCTATAGTCCAATGTCCAGATCTCATATTCAGGGTATACCAGCATAACTCGGACATCAGTCTTGAGATTCAAACTTCCCCTGATGAAGCCTAAGCAGATCTGAGATGACAGAATCAGGACCCAAGCATCTTTTATACAATTTTATGTCTTTCGGACAAGTTGGAGTTCCTCAGGGAACAAAAGGTAATTAGAATGATTTTGAAGGTGATCCATCACCGGTACTTAGCTGTATGAATTAACATAAGGCCATTTGCTTGTTCCTCCACCATTCACAGTACATTTCAAAGAGAGATGAATACCGAGATATCCCATGTTTACAATTCATTTAAATGATAGGATATTCTTTTGACCTCTGAATTATCAGAATACAGCATAGACAGAGACTATTGATTACATAGTTGACCCGACTCATACACAAAATACACAAAAACACAAACATAGACAATAACATTGTCTTTTGATGGTTATTTATTTTGCAGGATGTTTAACCTCTTTCTAGCTATGCATCACAGATGTATTAGCAGAAGTCTTGTAAGCAAGACATGAGAAGTAATCCTTCCACTCTACTCGGCATGGATTAGCTTAAACTGGTGTATTGTGTCCAGTTCTGGGTGCCATATTTCAGGAAAGATGTGAACAAATGGAGAAAGTCCAGAGAAGAGCAACAAAAATTATTAAAGGTCTAGAAACCATGATCTGTGAGGGAAGATTGAAAAAATTGGGTTTGTTTAGTCTGGAGAAGAGAAGACTGAAAGGGAACATAACAGTTTTCAAGTACATAAAAGTTTGTTACAAGGAGTAGGGAGAAAAATTGTTCTCCTTAACTTCTGAGGCTAGGACAAGAGCAATGGTCTTAAATTGCAGCAAAGGCAGGTTAGATTGGACATTAGGAAAAACTTCTTAATTGTCATTGTGGTTAAGCACTGGAATAAATTGCCTAGCGGGGTTATGGAATCTCCACTGTTGGAGATTTTTATGACCAGATTACACAAACACCCACCAGGGATGGTCTAGATAATACTTAATCCTGCCATGAGTGTAGGGGATTGCACTAGATGACCTCTAGAAGTCCCTTCAAGTTCTACAATTCTGTGATTCTGTAAGATCTTGGGAAGTTGTTATAGCTGCAAGTATAGAAAGATACTCTTGTTCTTTGGGTAATGTCTTTCTATTATAGCATTGTGTTGGGTGGTGGTGTGATACAGATGTTTTAATGGCATAAATTTTTATGATTTTATTACTCAACAGTGGCAGAGCCTTCATGTATCATGATAAGGAAGTGATAATAAAATCTTTACATAACACTGTTATTCTGGATATGCCACACAATTTGAAGGGGAAAAACACTTTTCCAAATATTTGTGAGATTAAAAAAATATTATAGGGCAATTTTTCTTTATTTGCAGTTGTAACACCAGATTTCTCTTAGCTACCCTGAGCCAATGATCAGTGTTCACAAGGAGTTATACCGTATGTTTAGAAATGTCCTCCAAAAGCCTTTATATAGATACAAATGTCATGTTTTGGGGAAATTTCTTTGTGCCATTTTCCAGAGTTAAGAGCAAGCTTTCATTCCCAATGGGAATGTGAAACTCTCTCCTTTTCCGTAACATAGATCTACTTACAGCCATTCAGGATCCCCAGGTGGTGAACCTTAGAACTGTCACTGGTGCATGATAGAATAGTATCTGTGGTGGGTCTGGGACCATTTAAATATTTCTAGTGGCAAAGGAGCATACTGTACATTTAGATGGGGGAAAGGAAATATTTCTCTGGAAACATTTCAAATTTTTGAAGTGGTCAGTGACTGGGGATCTCACAACTTGTCGTGAAAGATTAAGTGATGGACAGAGTGCAACTGAATGAATCTGTAAACTTGGGGGTCATAACCTATGATTATAAAATTGCTAATATAGTACCTATTTATAAGAATGGAGAGAAAGTGACCCAGGAAACTACAGGCCTGTTAGTTTGACCTAAATTGTATTCAAGGCCTTGGAACCAATTTTGAAAGAGAAAGTAGATAAGGACGAAGAGGTAAATGGTAACTGGGATGAAATACAACATGGTTTTACAAAAGTAGATCATGCCAGACCAATCTGATCTCCTTCTTAGAGAAGATAACTGATTTTTTTAGACAAAGGAAATGCGGTAGATCTAATCTACCTGGATTTCAGTAAGGCATTTGATATAGTTCCACGTGAGAAATTATTAGTTAAATTGGAAAAGATAGGGATTAATATGAAAATTGAAAGGTGGATAAGGAACTGGCTAAAGGAGAAACTACCGTGAATCATACTGAAAGGTGAATTGTCAGTTGGACCCTCAGCACCCAACATTTTGTTCCTTCCCTCGGCATCAGGTATATTTATCAAAGAAACAGAAAGTGGCTTATTTACAATATTAAATCTCAAATATAAATTCTGGTTTAAAATTTCCAGTGTGGAGATACTGTATTTATTGGTTGAGGCTCTGAGTGCTGCTGTTCACCAATCAAGGGCAGAAATGCAATGAAATCCAGCCAGCCCAGCCCACAGTTAGTTAGCACAGAACATAGCGTGAACAGATTCACACACACACCAGGTCTGGACGACAGTAAAGAACAATATTCGCTTAAATTGGATTTGATTTAATTATTGATATTTTCGGAAACATTTACCCAAAGATAAAATCTAAGCAGAAACCTTTTCCCTGACGGAGAATCAGATGCATCTCCACATCTCCGCAGGAATGGGAGATACACAAAGGCTCTGGCACTGCAAAGGGCAAGCTCTGTTCTGCTTTATATTGGTTACCATTTTGAAGGCAGTGTCTGGGCAGATTTACTATTTGATTCCAGCATAAATGGAGAAAGGATCTTTCATGGGGAATGTGGCAAAGGATCTGGGGCTGAATGTAAAGCAGCTCTCAGACCACAACATCTGCTTTGTGTCCAAAGGTAGAACTCAGTATTTTGCTTTGAATTTTGAGAGGGCATTTAATCACCACAAAAAGAATAGACAGTGAGCAGATCTGTGACAGGCTGGAAGGGAGAGTCTGTTAAACAATGAGGTTATACTGGAGGATAAAATGAGTTGAAATTGAAATCACAGATGTAAATAACAATGCTCCCAGCTTCCAATCAGAAGAAATTGAGATAAAAAAATAGTGAAACAACAGCTCCAGAATCGCAATTTCTTCTCCCAGAAGTGCAGAACATAGATTTTTGAACTAATACTCTCCAGAGCTAGCAGCTCTGCAGTAATAGGCACTTTTCTCTTGGGGTGCAAAATGGATCAAATGGAGTAAAATATGCTGAATTGGTACTGGAAAAGTCTTTGGACAGAGAAGAAAAAGCTGTTAACGATCTAGTCCTCACAGCTAGAGATGGGAGGATCCAGTCAGGTCTGTCACTGTGCAAATTATAATTATCGTTCGTGATGCAAATGACAATGTGTCCGTTTTTAGTGAGCCTGTCTAGAAAGTGAACATTTTGGAAAATTTGCAGAAAGGTTCCAGGGTGGTTACAGTAAAAGCCACCGATCTAAATGAAGGAGTCAACAAAGAGATAAAATACTCATTCAGGAAAATAACAGAGAAAGCGTTGAAAATATTCCACTTGGATTCAAAAAAGGGTGGAATAACATTTGTGGGGAACCTGAACTTTGAGGAATTTGTGTTACATGAAATTGAGGTGCAAGTGCATGACGAGGGAGGCCATTTTGACAGATCAAAAGTTGTTGTGGTCAGTGATGTGAATGACAATGCTCTTGTATCATAAACAGATGGTTAAGGGTTATTGTCTCTTTTACCTGTAAAGGGTTAAGAAGCTCAGTGAACCTGGCTGACACCTGACCAGAGGACCAATGGAGAGACAAGATATTTTCAAATCTTGGTGGAGGGAAGTCTTTGTTTGTGCTCTTTGTTTTGTTTGTTGTTCGCTCTTGGGGCTAAGAGGGGCCAGATGTACACCCAGGTGTTCCCAATCTTTCTGAATCAGTCTTTCATGTTTCAAAACTGGAAGTATAGCCAGGCAAGGCGGATTAGTCTTATGTTTGTTTTCTTAACTTGTAAATGTGTCTTTTGCTGGAAGGATTTTTACCTCTGTTTGCTGTAATTTTGAATCTCAGGCTGCAGGGGGGGAGTCCCGTTAGGCTATATGAGTCTGAGTACCCTGTAAGCATTTTCCATCCTGATTTTACAGAGATAATTTTTACCTTTTCTTTCTTTAATTAAAAGCTTTCTTTTTAAGAACCTGATTGATTTTTCCTTGTTTTGGAATCCAAGGGATTGAGTCTAAACTCACCAGGGATTGGTGGGGGGAAAAGGAAGGGAATGGTTAATTCCTCTTTGTGTTAAGATTCAAGGAGTTTGGATCTGTGTCGCTTCCCAGGGCAACCCAGGGAGGGGAAAGTCTGGGGGGGGGAAAGAGAGGGGATGGTTTATTTCTCCTTGTTTTAAGACCCAAGGGGTTTGGGTCTTGGGTTCCCCAGGGAAGGTTTTGGGGGAACAGGAAGTGTGCCAAACACTATATTTTTGGCTGGTGGCAGAGTACCAAATTTAAGCTGGTAACTAAGCTTAAAGGTGATAATGCAGGTCCCCACTTTTTGGACGCTTAAGTTCAAAGTGGGGGAAAAACCCTTGACGTGGTGAGCAGCGTTGGGATTTCGAGGACCCAAAAGTCAGTAGGATTTTTTTTCTCTCCTTTCTAGCTGCTTGGAAAGCAGCTGAGGGCAGAGGTGTTAAGTTTTTTTAACAAGGGTCTTTGTTAAGAGCTGTGAGCCAGCAGACAGCCAGCAAAAGGCATTTAAAAGTGAATTGTTTTCTTTCTTTCTAGCTCTCGGGTATAGCTAGTTAGAAAATCTCTGTTAACCAAGCAGCCTGAGCTGCAGAGGGGTGCGGGCAGCACAAGAAAGCAGAAAAATGAGTGCCAGGAAAGCAGTTAAACAGCAAATGGCTAGGCTGGACGCAGAAGAAAAAGTCAAAGAGGCTGCCCGCAGGAGGGCTATAGAGATGAAAGAAAAAGAGCTGGAGATGAAACAAAAAGAGCTGGAGATCCAAAGGAAGGCCCACCAGCAGGCCCTGGAATTAGCAAAGGCTAATCCAGATGTTCCAGCCAACCCTAACAACCCTTCTCCAGGTACTGTTTCCCATCCCAGAAAATTTCCCACCTACAAGGCAGGTGATGACACTGAGGCCTTCTTAGAAAATTTTGAAAGGACCTGCCATGGGTACAACATCTCTACAGACCAGTACATGATAGAGCTGAGGCCACAGCTCAGTGGACCCTTAGCAGAAGTGGCGGCTGAAATGCCTAAGGAACACATGAACAATTATGAACTTTTTCAAACCAAGGCGAGAATCAGAATGGGGCTAACACCTGAGCATGCCCATCGGCAGTTCAGAGCCCTAAGGTGGAAACCAGATGTGTCATTCACCTGACACGCCTACCACATTGGAAAGAATTGGAATGCCTGGATATCAGGAGCAAATGTTAAATCTCTGGACGAGCTGTCCCTCCTAATGCAAATGGAACAGTTCTTAGAGTGTGTTCCTGAGGAAATAGAAAGGTACATCCTAGATGGGAAGCCCAAAACTGTAACCGAGGTTGGGGAGATTGGAGCCAGATGGGTGGAAGTGGCAGAAAAGAAAAAAGCTACTAGCAAGGGGAGCGAATGTCACAGGGGGCAAACAGAAAATAAACCCTATCACTGGGGGCCACCCAAGACCCCACCTACAACCCAAGGAAAGCCCAAGACACCCTATTGTCCCACCTCACCAGTCTCCAGCAACCTACCTCGGCCCAGTGACCAGTCAGCTGGGCGGTGCTTTAAATGTAATGAACTGGGACATATAAAGGCCAACTGCCCCAAGAACCCCAACCGAGTGCAGTTCATTACACCACCATCACACCAAAAATCCCCAGGCCCAGATGCCTCTCAAATACCCTCAGAGAGAAGGGAAACTTTGACAGTGGGCGGAAAGAAGGTTATCGCGTGGAGAGACATGGGGGCACAAGTGTCAGCTATCCACCAATCCTTAGTGGACCCCAAATTCATCAACCCAGAGGCCCAAGTGACAATTTACCCATTCATGTCAAAATCTGTAAACTTGCCTACAGCTGAACTGCCTGTCCAGTACAAAGGCTGGTCAGGAATGTGGACTTTTGCAGTCTATGACAATTATCCCATCCCCATGCTACTGGGGGAAGACTTGGCCAACCAGGTGAAGCGTGCCCAGAGGGTGGGAATGGTTACACGCAGCCAAGCCAGGCAAGCTTTCAAACTCATCCCTGTGCCTGAGCCGTCCACAAGGGCCCCGTCTGTGTTACCAGAGACCCAGACAGAGGTGGTGGACCTGGATCCCCTGCCAACGACTGAAACAGCCACAGTGCATCCAGTCCCAGAACCGGAACTGGAAAAGCAACCAGCACCAGAACCGTTGCCAGCACTGACGCCAGCGCTTGCAAACCCATCTACCACTCCAACGCCAGAGGGCACCAGCAGGCCTGAACTGGCAGAAGCAGCAGACAACCCTACCCAAGAGGCTCAGCCAGAGCCTGAAATACTGCATAGTGCACCAGTGGAGAGCGGTTCACTATCAACGAAAATCAACCCCATCACCTACATCGTTTCCAGAGGGACCAAGCCCACGTCCACAGTCTAAGGAGGAACTGGTGTCTCCAGCCTCAAGGGAACAGTTCCAGACTGAGCAGGAAGCAGATGACAGCCTTCAGAAAGCTTGGGCAGTGGCACAGAGCACCCCACCGCCTCTCAGCTCTTCTAACCGATCCCAGTTTGTTGTAGAACAAGGACTTTTATACAAGGAGACTCTTCCTGGTAGACACCAGGAAGACTGGCATCCTCAAAAACAGTTGGTGGTTCCAACTAAGTACCGGATAAAGCTCTTAAGCTTAGCCCATGATCATCCCAGTGGCCATTCTGGGGTGAACAGAACCAAAGACAGGTTGGGGAAATGATTCCACTGGGAGGGGATGAGCAAGGACATTGCTAATTATGTCCGGTCTTGTGAGGTGTGCCAAAGACTGGGAAAGCCCCAAGACCAGGTCAAAGCCCCTCTCCAGCCACTCTCCATAACTGAGGTCCCATTTCAGTGAGTAGCTGTGGATATTCTGGGTCCTTTCCCAAAAAAGACCCCCAGAGGAAAGCAGTACATACTGACTTTTGTGGACTTTGCTACCCGATGGCCAGAAGCAGTAGCTCTAAGCAACACCAGGGCTAAAGCTGTGTGCCAGGCCTTAACAGACATTTTTGCCAGGGTAGGTTGGCCCTCCGACATCCTTACAGATTCGGGAACTAATTTCCTGGCAGGGACCATGAAAGAACTGTGGGAAGCTCATGGGGTGAATCACTTGGTTGCCACCCCTTACCACCATCAAACCAATGGCCTGCTGGAGAGGTTTAATGGAACTTTGGGGGCAATGATACGTAAATTCATAAATGAACACTCCAATGATTGGGACCTCCCTAGGTAACCAGTTCCAGTGTTTCACCACACTCCTAGTGAAAAAGTTTTTCCTAATATCCAAACTAAACCTCCCCCACTGCAACTTGAGACCATTACTCCTTGTTCTGTCACCTGGTACCACTGAGAACAGTCTAGATCCATCCTCTTTCAAGTAGCTGAAAGCAGCTATCAAATCCCCCCTCATTCTTCTCTTCTGCAGAATAAACAACCCCAGGTCCTTCAGCCTCTTCTCATAAGTCATGTGCTCCAGCCCCCTAATCATTTTTATTGCCCTCCTCTGGACTCTGTCCAATTTTTCCACATCCTCCTTGTAGTGTGGGGCCCAAAGCTGGAGACAGTACTCCAGATGAGGCCTCACCAATGTTGAATAGAGGGGAATGATAACGTCCCTCGATCTGCTCACAATGCCCCTACTTATACAGCCCAAAATGCTGTTAGCCTTCTTGGCAACAAGGGCACATTGTTGACTCATATCCAGCTTCTCGTTCACTGTATCCCCTAGGTCCTTTTCTGCAGAACTGCTTCCTAGCCATTCGGTCCCTAGTCTGTGACAGTGCATGGGATTCTTCCATCCTAAGTGCAGGACTCTGCACTTGTCCTTGTTGAACCTCATCAGGTTTCTTTTGGCCCAATCCTCTAATTTGTCTAGGTCCCTCTGTATCCTATCCCTACCCTCCAGCATATCTACCACTTCTCCCAGTTTAATGTCATCTGCAAACTTGCTGAGAGTGCAGTCCACACCATCCTCCAGATCATTAATGAAGATATTTACATGGAACATGAAAGGAACATAAACACTGGCAAATGAAGTGTAAAAATGCAATTAGGAAGGCCAAAAATGAATTTGAGGAACAGTTAGCCAAAGACTCAAAAAGTAATAGCAATTTTTTTTAAGTACATCAGAAGCAGGAAGCCTGCAAAACAACCAGTGGGGCCACTGGACGATTAAGGTGCTAAAGGAGCACTCAAGGATAATAAGGCCGTTGTGGAGAAACTAAATGAATTATTTGCATTGGTCTTCACAGCTGAGGATACGAGGGAGATTCCTAATCTTGAGCCATTCTTTTTAGGTGAGAGATCTGAGGAACTGTCCCAGAATGATAACTGTATCATTAGAGGAGGTTTTGGAACAAATTGATAAAGTAAACAGCAGTAAGTCACCAGGACAAGGTGGTAATCACCTAAGAGTTCTGAAAGAACTCAAACGTGAAATTGCAGAACTACTAACTGTAGTCTGTAACCCATCATTTAAATCAGCTTCTATACCAGATGACTGGAGGATGGCTAATGTGACCCCAATTTCTAAAAAGGGCACCAGAGGTGATCCTGAGGTGATTACAGGCCTGTAAGTCTGACTTCAGTACCGGGCAAACTGTTTGAAACTATAATAAAGAACAATATTGTCAGACGTGTAGATGAACATAATTTGTTGAGGAAGAGTCAACACAGTTTTAGTAAAGGAAAATCATGCCTCACCAATCTACTGGAATCTTTGAGGGGTCAACAAGCATGTGGACCAAGGGGATCCAGTGGATATAGTATACTTAGATTTTCAGAAAGCCTTTGATAAGGTCCCTCACCAAAGGCTCTTACACAAAGTAAGCTGCCAGGGGAAGGTGCTCTCATGGATTGGTAACTGGTTAAAAGATAGGAAACAAAGGGTAGGTATAAATGGTCAGTTTTAAGAATGGAGAGAGGTAAATAGTGGTGTCCCCCAGGGGTCTGTTCTAGAACCAGTCCTATTCAACATGTTCATAAATGATCTGGAAAAAGGGGTAAACAGTAAGGTGGCAAAATTTGCAGATGATACAAAACTACTCAAGATAGTTAAGTTCAAAACAGACTGCAAAGAGCTACAAAAGGATCTCTCAAAACTGGGTGACTGGGCAACAAAATGGCCAAAGAAGTTTAATGTTAATAAATACAAAGTGATGCACATTGGAAAGCGTAATCCTAACTATACATATAAAATGATGGAGTCTAAATTAGCAGTTACTACTCAAGAAAGAGATCTTGGAGTCATTGTGGATCCACTCAATGTGCAGCGGCAGTCAAACAGGTGAACAGAATACTGGGAATATTTAAGAAACGGATAGATTATAGGACAGAAAATATCATGCTGACTCTATATAAATCCATTTTACGCCCATATCTTGAATACTATATGCAGATGTGGTCTCAAAAAAGATATATTGGAATTGGAAAAGGTTCAAAAAAAGGCAACTAAAATGATTTGGGGTATGGAAGGGCTTCTGTATGAGGTGAGATTAATAAAATGGGGACTTTTCAGCTTGGAAAAGAGACGGCTAAGGAGAGATATGATTGAGGTCTATAAAATCATGACTAGCTTAGAGAAAGTAGATAAGGAAGTGTTGTTTACTGCTTCTCATAACGCAAGAGCTACGGGTCACCAAATGAAATTAATAGGCAGCAGGTTTAAAACAAAAGGAAGTATTTCTTCACACAATGCACAGTCAACCTCTGGATCTCCTTGCCAGAGGATGTGAAGACCAAGACCATAATAGGGTTCAAAAGAGAACTAGATAAATTCTGGGGGATAGGTCCATCAATGGCTATTAGCCAGGATGGGCAGGAATGATGTCCCTAACCTCTGTTTGCCAGAAGCTGGGAATGAGCGGCAGGAGATGGATCACTTGATGATTAACTCATCTGTTCATTCCCTCTGGGGTACCTGTTACTGGCCACTGTCGTAAGACAGGATACTGGCCTAGATGGACCCTTGGTCTAACCCAGTAGGGACATTCTTATGTTCCTATGTTCAAATACTCAAATCAGAAAGATAACTAATAAAGCTTCATGGACATTCCAGTTAGATTCAAGGATGGGAGAATTAACAATCGTGGGGAACATGGACATTGAAGAAGCTCTGCTATATGAAATCGAGGTGCAAACCCATGACAGGGGAGGCCTTTTTGACAGATCCAAAATTGTGATCGTTGTTAGTGATTTGAATGACAAAGCTCCAGAATTGACAATCACATCTCTCATCACCTCGATCCGTGAGAACTCTCTCCCCAGTGATCGCCCTTTTAAATGTGCAAGATCTAGATTCCAGAGAGAACGGGTAGGTCACCTGTGCCACACCCAGCAACCTCCCCTTTCAGCTGAGGAAATCATTGGATAATTATTACAATCTGGTGACAGACCGAGTCCTGGACAGGGAGCAGATGGCAGCATATAACATCACAGTGACCGCCACAGACCATGGGACTCCTCTTTTTTCTACAGCTACCACCACCCCACTTCGGATTTTAGACACGAAGGACAATGCGCCTTTCTTCAATAAAACATCCTACACGGCCTGTGTTACGGAGAATAACCCGAGAGGAGCCTCCATTTTCTCTCTGAGGGCCCATGACCCCGGGGGAGGGGAGAACGCCAGAGTCACCTACTCTTTTACCAAGGGTCGGATCCAGGAAGCTCCACTCTCCTCCTCCATCTCCATTAACTCCGATACCGGGGCTCTCTACGCTCTGCGCTCCTTCGATTATGAACAGTTCTGGGAGATTCGGTTCCAAGTGCAGGCTCAGAATGGGGGTTCCCCACCTCTCAGCAGTAATGTCTCCATCACTCTCTTTATACTGGATCAGAATGACAACAGCCCACACATCTTACACCCCTCCTTTCCCACTGATGGCTCCATGGGAGTGGAGTTGGCCCCTCGCACCTTCGAGCCAGGTTACCTGGTCTCTTGGTCTACACTATGAATTTATATCAAATTTAGCAGTGTTAAATCGCATTAACCCTGCACCCGTCCACACAACTAAGCCCTTTATATCGATATAAAGAGCTCTTAATATTGATATCTGTACTCCTCCCTGACGAGGGGAGTAGCGCTGAAATCAGTATTGCCATTTCGAATTAGGCTTAGTGTGGCCACAATTTGACGGTATTGGCCTCTGGGTGCTATCCCACAGTGCACCATTGTGACCTCTCTGGACAGCAATCTGAACTCAGATGCACTGGCCAGGTAGACAGGAAAAGCCCCGCAAACTTTTGAATTTCATTGTCTGTTTGCCCAGCGTGGAGCGCTGATCAGCACAGGTGACCATGCGGTCCCAGAATCAAAAAAGAGCTCCAGTATGGACCGTATGGGAGATACTGAAGCTGATCTCTGTATGGGGAGATGAATCTATTCTATCAGAACTCCATTCCAAAAGACAAAATGCCAAAGCATTTGAAAAAAATCTCCGAGGCTATGATAGACAGAGGCCACAATAGGGACTCAACACAGGGCTGCGTGAAACTTAAGGAGCTGAGACAAGCATAATGGAAAGCCAAAAATCAAATGGACGCTCACAGAGGGAGGGAGTGGGGACTGAGGAGTCAAGCTATCCCACAGTTCCTGCACTCTCTGAAAACTATTTGCATTCTTGGCTGAGCTCCCAAAGCCTTGAAGGTCAAAAACATTGTTGCGGGTGGTTCAGGGTATATGTCGTCAACCCCTCCCCCCATGAAAGAAAAGAGAAAAAAAACGTTTCTTGCCTTTTTTCAATGTCACCGTATGTCTACTGGATGCTGCTGGAAGACGCAGTGCTGCAGCGCTACACAGCAGCATTCCCTTCCTGATGGCAGATGGTACAATATGACTGGTATCCGTCATCATCATCATCCTGTGAGTGCTTCTGGCTGGCCTCAGTGAGGTCAGCCAGGGACGCCTGGGCAAAAATGGGAATTACTCCTGGTCATTCCCTTCTTTAAGCTTTGTCTAATGGAGATTCAGTCCTGCCTGGAATATCATAGCAGCTGGAGGCTGCCTCCCCACCCCTTTTATCTCTGCTTGCAGAGGCAATAAAGTCAGTGTTGTTTTTTATTCATGCATTCTTTATTACTTCATCACACAAATGGAGGGATAACTGCCATGGTAGCCCAGGAGGGGTGGAGGAGGAGGGAAGCAACAGATGGGATTGTTGCAGGGGCATCCCCTAGAATGGCATGCAGCTTATCATTTCTGCAGGATGTCTGGGGCTCTGACCTCGAGCGGCGGTTTGCCTCTCTGGTTCTTTAGTAGACTTGCCTGATATTCTAGGCAGGACTGACTTTCCATTAGATAAAACTTAAGAGAGTGACCTGGGGAGTCATTCCCATTTTTGTCCATGTGCCCTCAGCTGAGCTTACCGAGGCCAGCCAGGAGAATCCATGATAGCAGCAGACAGTACAATATGACTGTTAACCATCTCTGCTAACTTGCAAAGGGAAGCGTATGCTGTTGTGTAGCACTGCAGTACCGCATCTGTAAGCAGCATCCAGTAGACATATGGTAACAGTGAAAAAAGGCTAAACAGGCTCCATGGTTGCCGTGCTATGGCGTCTGCCAGGGCAATCCAGGGAAAAGGGCGTGAAATGATTGTCTGCCGTTGCTTTCACAGAGGGAGGATTGACTGATGACATTTACCCAGTATCACCTGTGACACTATTTTTGCCCCATCATGCATTGTGATCTCAATCCAGAATTCCAATGGGCGGGGGAGATTGCGGGAACTATGGGATAGCTATGGGATAGCTACCCACAGTGCAACACTCCAGAAATCGACACTAGCCTCGATACATGGACGCACACCGCCAAATTAATGTGCTTAGTGTGGCTGCGTGCACTCAACTTTATACATTCTGTTTCCAAAAACTGGTTTCTGTAAAATCGGAGTAATCCTGTAGTGTAGACATACCCTAAGGTGGTGGCTGTGGATGCAGACTCCAGGCAGAACGCCTGGCTTTCCTACCAGCAGCTGGAGGCTACAGAGCCGGGGCTCTTCTCTGTAGGACTCCACAGCAGCGAGATCAGGACAGCGCGCTACTTTGTGATCGCTGTGGCTTCGGTTTCCTGCTTGTTCTTTACCTTTCTCATAGTGTTAGTGGCGCTGAGGCTCCGCCGGTGGAGAAACTCGCAGCTGTTTGACTCCTCGAGTGTGACTTTCAGTGGAGTTCCCGTCTCGCAGTTTGTGGGGCTCGATGGAGTCAGAGCTTTTCTTCACTCCTACTCACATGAGGTTTCTCTAACCACGGACTCCAGAAAGAGCCAGTTCAACTTTCCCCAAGTTATGCAAATACTCTGACTAGTCAGCACTCTTGTGAGATTAAGTATCTTATCCTATTTACTGAAGAGTTAGACAATAACAGGGATCAGTCGTCCATTCGGGTCAGCTAATATCTGCTTAATCTTGTGATTCATATTTGTAAATGTAGCTACCTGTTAATCGCTAGAGAATTACTGAGTGCATCAAGTGTTTGGGGGCCTGTATTAGAGAGAATGTTGGGGGTCAGAGAGAGAGAGAGAGAGATGGGAAGTCTCGGTTATACTAGATGTTTTTCTTGTAAAGCTTTGATTATCCGAACCAGACTCTGGCATGTTATTCGGAATTGAGTTTGGAGTCCATGTGGTCCTCAGAGTATTGGACGGATAAGTATTTATAAATATATTTTATGTAATAATATTTATGTTGAGAACCCATTTAGAAAACAGATTTCCTAATTCCCTTTTGCAGTTCTCATGACAAGGTGATTTGTTAAAAACTTGAATCTGCCTTTAATCTGTGATACTATATGAGTTACCTTACTTCAGATATATTACAAAGTAAGGAAATTTTCCTATATTCTTAGAGACAGAGAAACATAGATCAGAGAGAATAAGAATGTTACTGAAGGGCAAAATGTTTCGGTGACAGCACAGTTCTCAATATTAACTTATTTTTATAAACCAGGGTATTTAGCTCCAAATATGATTTCATCTGACTTTCCGTATTGCAAATAATGCAGGGCAGAAGTGCATAATCATGAAGCTAAAGTTATGTAAATGTTTGATTAAGAAGAGACTATTTCCACAGTCTTTTAAACTTGCTGCAAGAATAATGTTCTTTTCTCTTATATTGAGCCATGAGTATTTGAGAGAAATTGATGACACATTACAGTAATAGCTTATTATAGCATGTAGTTAGCATTACCGAAAATATTCTATATGCAGTGTTGTTGTAGCTGAGTTGGTTCTAGGATATTAGATAGACAAGATGGGTTAGGTATTGCCTTTTATTGAACCAGCTTCTGTTGGTGAGAAAGACAAGCACTCGAAATTACAGGTCAGAAGAAGAGCTCGGTGTAAGCTCGAAAGCTTTTCTCTCTCGACAACAGAAGTGGGTCCAATAAAAGAGAAGATTCTAACATTTATTACATTTTTATTAAAATAGTAATATATGTTTCCATAGCACATTGTTTAAAGCAATCAGAGAAAGGCTAACTCAAATGTTTGTATAGTAGGCACGTGATTATACTTTCATTATTTGACGATCTCCTTTGTCTTTGTATCACTGGGAAGACTTTGAATACATTGGCTCACTAGGACTCATTTCACTTTTCCATTCCTGTTTAGTTTTTTGTATGTCTGGAAAACTATTGAAGTGTTCTTTAGCGCGGTTCTATGAGAGAAAAGGGCCTGGTTTTTCATTATATTTCAACTCAAGAGAAATTTTCTTAGTACTTTTTAGAAACAACATTTGTATTGTGAGTGGGCAGATAAGTTTAGAAGGAAAGATAAACTAAAAGTGACAATAAGGGCACGAAAATAGTTTTGCTTGGGAGTTTAGATTTATGTTTTGAACCCGCAATCACTCGTGCTATTGGGTTTAAAAACTATAGCTTTCTGTGAAACACTTTAGAACTGTGCTTTGCTAAATCTTACACTTAGAAGTGTTTGCAGATGATGTGGTTATTACATGGAAATTGTTGTTCTTGTACGTATTCATTACATAGACACACACCAAGACGTAGACCCACACATACACGCAAATATATGTAAACAAAGGCAAAGAAATCTCAAGAATTGTAAGTTTTACACTATCAGTAAATAGACACAAACATAATATATTTAAAAAGCATTTATATTTTACATTTATTCTTATGTTAAGAAACACCATTGTTTATGCTTCACGGCATTGTTTTTGGTATACTACATGTTTTGCATTTCCATGCAAATTCGAAGGAAAAAAAAACATAAAACAAGCATGATTGTGAGTAGAGCTGCACCGGCGCCTTGATAAAATCGCTGCTATTGCAGTTCTCCCGTTGAGACTCGGAGTGCCGCTGTTGGCCAATGCGGAGCCAGGGCTGGAGCCGGAGATCCATCCGAGCCTCTGCGCTGCGATTGCTCCGTCACACAGCGCAGATCACAGAGGAAATAGCAGAGAGACCTTCACAGTCTGGCTAAGAAAAGGGAACGGCCGTTAGGAAACAGACAGTATCGGAATGTTTACCCCTCTGACGCGGATTCTTTTGCCCTGATGGGATTTGTAAACATCTGATGTAACAAAAAAGAAGGAAAGGAGAGAGGAATCTGACAGGGACCGCGATGAAAATCAGGCGCCGAGAGCCGGGCCGGACAGTCACACGGCAAGTACTGTTGTTTCCCTTCTTCTTGTCTTTGTTCTGCCGGGCGGTCTCGGAGCACTTTGGTTATTCCCTCCCTGAGGAAATGGCCAAAGGTTCCCTTGTGGGGAATCTCGCCAAGGATTTGGGATTAAATACCAGAGAATTGCAGCAGCGGAAGCTCCGTGTCAGTTCGGAAAAGCAATATTTCAGTGTGAATGGGGAAAATGGCAACCTGTATGTGAATGGCAGGATAGACCGGGAGGAGATATGCGGGGAGACTCCCCTTTGTGTCCTGACACTCGAAACGGTGGTGGAAAATCCTTTGAATGTTTTCCATGTGAATGTAGCAATCCAGGACATTAATGATAACGCCCCGCGGTTCAAGACAAACAATATCGATTTAGAAGTTATAGAATCAGCATTTCCTGGTGCGCGGTTTCCACTAGAATCTGCACAAGATCCGGACGTTGGGATCAACTCAGTGCAGAGTTACCAACTCAGCAAGAATCCGCATTTTATCCTGTCTGTAAAGGAGAGCCCGGATGGAAATAAATACCCAGAATTAGTGCTGGAAAAATCGTTGGATCGCGAAAAGCAAAACTTTCATCACTTGATCCTGACGGTCGTGGATGGGGGGGATCCAGTCAGATCTGGGACGGCTCATATTAGAGTTAATGTCACTGATGCCAATGACAATCCCCCCGTATTTACTGAGGAGATCTACAAAGTCAGTGTGAGGGAAAACCTACCACGGGGCTCCTTAGTGCTTCAGGTGAAAGCCATGGATCAGGATGAAGGGTTAAATGCCCAAATCACATACTCATTCAGCAACATACCAGATAATGCGCGTACACTATTTTATTTAGATTCTGAGACAGGAAGAATTACAAATACACGGATTCTAGATTTTGAAGACACACATAAATACATGTTGGGCGTAGAAGCCAGGGACAGGGGTGGCCAGTCCGCTCACTCGAAAGTTCAAATAACAATACTTGATGAAAACGACAATGCCCCGGAAATGACGTTTACTTCCGTGTCCAGCCCGGTAGCTGAAGACTCAGTAGCCGGGACGGTGATAGCTCTGATCAAAGTTCGTGACCAAGATACGGGAGAAAACGGAGAAGTCACGTGTCACATTCAACACAAGTTGCCTTTTAAAATAGCGGTTTCGTCAAACAGTTACTACAAGCTCCTCACAGACAGCCCCCTGGACAGGGAAAGGACCCCGGAGTACAATATCACAATCACAGCCACAGACAAAGGCTCTCCCCCTCTCTCCACCCGGAAAACCATCCTGTTGCAGATCTCGGATATCAATGACAACGCCCCTGTCTTTGAGAAACCTTCCTACACCGCCTATGTGCCAGAGAACAATCCCTCGGGGGCCTCTATTTTCAATGTAGAAGCCTCAGACAGGGATCTGGACCGGAACGCCCGAGTCACTTACTCTATCCTAAGCAGCAGCCTCCAGGAGGTGCCTCTCTCCTCCTACATCTCCATTAACTCCCAGACCGGAGCTATCTATGCCCAGCGCTCCTTCGACTACGAGCAATTCCGGGAGTTTGAAGTGCAAGTGCAGGCCCAAGACGGCGGATCCCCGCCTCTCAGCAGCAATGTCACCGTCAGGGTGTTTATTCTGGATCAGAATGATAACGCCCCTCGCATCCTGTACCCTTCCCTGGGAGCCGACGGCTCTGCCTTGTTCGAGATGGTCCCTCGCTCGGCCGAGGCAGGTTATCTGGTGACGAAGGTAGTGGCAGTGGATGCTGACTCAGGACACAATGCCTGGCTCTCCTACCATCTGCTCCAGGTCACGGAACCGACGCTGTTCAGCATGGGGCTGCACACCGGGGAGATCCGGACAGCCCGCGCCTTTGCGGACAGAGATGCTGTGAAGCACAGGCTAGTCACGCTGGTGAAGGATAACGGGCAGCCGCCTCTGTCAGCCACAGTGACTCTCAACCTGGTGTTTGCCGAGAACTTCCAAGAGGCTGTTCCGGAAATGAGCGACCAATCAAGTGACTCCGCATCTCAGTCTGATTTACAGTTTTACTTGGTGTTGGCTTTAGCCTTAATCTCATTTTTGTTCCTCTTGACAGTTACACTGGCCATTGTGATGAAATTGCGAAGGTCAGGAAATCCCAAATTGCTTCAGTGTTTTGGTCCTGACCCTTATCCAAATACCGGCCGTAGGTTCCCACCAAGCTATGAAGACGGGACTTTGCCTTACACCTACCAGCTGTATTTGTCCTCAGAGTTAACGAGGAATAAATGTACCTTTCTGAAACCCAATGCCCAGATGTCAGAAAACATTCTGTGCAGTGACAGCTCTGGGATGTCATTTACTGGCAATGGATGTAGCAGTTTACATGGTGGGACGGAGACTACTGGGGAGGTGAGCTTCTTTCTTCATGCGCAATCTGATATTTTTACATCGTAGGCAGTCATTGTGAAATACTGCCTTGATGTTTTTAGGTGTATCTCTTGCTTTTATCTCCACAGTGGTTAAAGTATCCCATATATAAATGAATTTGTTTTCAGAACAAAAATCCATGCATGGCAGAGAAAGATTATTTCCGTTTATAGATGACGAAATGAGAGACAAAGGGTATAACTGATCTGGGTATGTCACAGAAGAATTCTGCATTTGAATCTAAGATAAAACTCAGTCTTCCCAGTTCCCTATCCACTTCCTTAATTGCACGTCCATTCTTATTTTCCAAATCAGAGCCTCTTTTCTCTCATTACAAAAGGTCTAACTGAAATAAATACATTATGTATAAATATTTATGCATCTCGGGTAAGATGTATTTCTTCCAAAGAAGACAAAATATTAAAGTCATCTAATTTTAATATATAAATTTTCTTTAATGCTCTTCTATATGCTTTTTGAGCACCTCTTCTTTACGATCTTAGGTGAATGTTATAATCACAAACATTTATATACTTTGACCTACTTCTCATATTTTTCTTGAGACTTTTATAGCACGTTATTGGGATATGGTGTCATATAAGGGTGTTATTGGCATAATTTTTATGATTACATTTCCTACCAGTGGTAGAGCCATGCCGTAATTATGCAGGTCACCTGAAACGTGATGATGAAAAAAAACCCTCACAAAATGTCATAATGTATTCTGCATATGCCACACAATTTACATGGTGGAAATATTTTACAAATATTTCACAGGTTTAAAAATGTTTTAGAGCATTTTTCTGTCGCTATCTGCTCTTATCAAGCCAAGTTTTCTTGCCTACCGTGAATCCAAATATCCATAGATCATAGGGGCCATAACAATCCTTAAAATGCATTTCTATATGTACACATGATATGTTCTGGAGTTGGCCCTCTTTGCACTTTCCAGAGCCAGGAGCAAATGCTGAATCCAATGGACATGTTAATACTTATTTTTCAATAGCGTAGATATACTAATAGCCCTCCAGAATCTCGAGATATCGATCCTGAGAATGGTCACTGGAGCATGACTAAATATTGACTATCATGGTTCTGGGGTTAGTTTAAATATTTCAACGGGGGAGGAGCATACTCCACAACTGAGGGGAAGAAGGAAACATTTCCCTGGAATGCTTATATTTCAGAATGTCGCATTTTTGAAGGATTCGGCTCTTTGGAAATCTTAGAAGTTAGAACATAGGAACACAGGTTGTCCTCAAAGGCACGCAGTAGCGCTCAAAGTTCAGTTGAAGTGGTCAAAGATGAATGCCAAATTGAAGAAACGTGATCTTACTCATCTCTTGGCACTGTAATTTATCAAATGGATGTTACTGCCACATATGTGGTATGCATCTGTGTATATGTGTATGTTGCTGTGTGTATATATATATACACACGTGTTCCTTTCGTATTTTGACTTCAGGGATTATTGGCATATACATTCCTCTTGTGGTAGCATAATCAAGGAAAATTAGACTAGATATTAGAAAACTGAACTTGAAAACTACCAGGCTGGGAAATACACAGAGTACGAATTGTTTTATAATACCCATTTGACAAAGCTCACCCCTAGATAACACAAATTTCATTTCATCTATTGATTTGGTAATTAATATTATGAATTAAATGATGAATCTGACCAAGTCAAAATATCTGAAATGTGAACAAAATACGACTTAGTGCTGCACTTGAATATATCAAATCTAAGGTTACTAAACGAAGATATTGGTATATAACAACTGCACAGTATGTGAGTGAAAGTCTAAAAAAACCACTTATATTTAAAAGCTATATATATACATAATAACTCCAGGGGGAAAGGGAGATATGTCTAATTCATATGCACTCAGATTAAAATTACAAAAATATTATCAGTAAGTCTTTTAAGGAATAGAAAGATTCGTCGCTGACAATAGTTTTGTGGATTTCCTGTGCATATATCAGACTCATTTGCCTAAGAAAAATAACGCAGCATATTTTTAAAAATAAGTGTCAAATATAACTACAAATCTACAAACTCCAGCGCAGAGCTTCTGCAGTATTCGGTTGAGACTCTGAGCGCCGCTGTTTACCAATCAGGGAGAGAAACGCGAAGAGAGATCCAGCCAGCGCAGCACAGCTGTTAGCACAGAACACAGAGATCAGACTCTCTCACTGGCTCTCTCTGGACTAAGCATTAATGGACGATACTGGCTGAAATAGGCTTATGATTTCACACCCAATATTTTCGGAAACAATTGGCAGACATTCCCTGAGGGAGAATCGGCGGCATTTCCACATTACCATGGGAACTGCAAGTGCAGAAAGGCTCCGGGACTGCAAAGGGCGAGCCCTATTCTGCATGATACTGGTTACCGTTTGGGAAGCAGTTTCTGGGCAGATTCGCTATTTTATTCCGGAGGAAATGGAGAGAGGGTCTTTTGTGGGGAACATCGCAAAGGATCTGGGGCTGAATGTAGAGCAGCTCTCAGACCGCGGAGTCCGTATTGTTTCCGGAGGTAAGACTCAGTACTTTGCTTTAGATTTCAAGACCGGCCATTTATACATCACCGAGAGAATAGACAGAGAGCAGATCTGTGGCCGAGTGGAGAAGTGTTTGTTAAACTGTGAGCTTATAGTGGAGGATAAAATGAAACTTTTTCCGGTCGAAGTTGAAATCACAGATATTAATGATAATGCTCCCAGCTTCCGGTCAGAAGAATTCGATTTAAAAATCAGTGAAACAAGAGCGCCAGGATCACGGTTTTCTGTGCGTCAGGCAGAGGATCCGGATATGGGACTAAATTCCATCCAGAGCTACCAACTCAGCAGTAACACGCATTTCTTACTGGATGTAGAAACGCGATCTGATGGAGTAAAATACGCCGAAGTGGTGCTGGAAAAGTCTCTAGACCGGGAAGAACAAGCCGTTCACAATCTAATCCTCACAGCCACTGACGGGGGAGATCCAGTCAGATCCGGCACTGCGCAAATCCGCGTTATTGTTCTCGATTCTAATGACAATGCCCCAGTTTTTAGCCAGCCTGTCTACAAAGTGAGCGTTTGGGAAAATGTGCCTGAAGGTTCCACGGTTGTTACAGTAAAAGCCACTGACCTCGATGAAGGAGTCAACAAAGAGGTGAAATACTCTTTCCAAAAAATCACAGACAAAGCTCTTCAGATGTTCCACTTGGACCCAAAAACGGGTGAAATAACAGTCGTGGGGAAACTGGACTTTGAGGAAGCTGCATTGTATGAAGCTGAGGTGCAAGCGCATGACGTGGGAGGTCTTTTCGACAAATCGAAAATTGTAATCCTTGTTAGTGATGTGAATGATAACGCCCCGGAAATCGCTCTCAGGTCTTTCATTAGCTCGATCCCCGAGGACTCTCCACCCGGGACTGTGATCGCCCTTTTAAATGTGCAAGATGCAGACTCAGGAGACAATGGGGAGGTCACGTGCTCCACACCAGGCGACCTCCCCTTCCAGCTGATGAAACCCTTCCATAATTATTACAGTCTGGTGACAGACCGAGCCCTGGATAGGGAGCAGGTGGCAGCATACAACATCACAGTGACCGCCACGGACAATGGGACTCCTCCGCTTTCTACAGTCACTACGATCCCACTCCGGATTTTAGACACGAACGACAACGCCCCCTTCTTCGATCAAACATCCTACACCGCCTATGTCACTGAGAATAACCCGAGAGGAGCCTCCGTTTTCTCCCTGAAGGCTAATGACCCTGACGAAGGGGAGAACGCCAGAGTCACCTACTCTGTTACCGAAGGTCAGATCCAGGAAGTTCCTCTCTCCTCCTCCATCTCCATTAACTCCGAGACTGGGGTTCTCTACGCTCTGCGCTCCTTTGATTACGAACAGTTCCGGGAGATTCGGTTCCAAGTGCAGGCTCAGGACGGAGGTTCCCCACCTCTCAGCAGTAATGTCTCCGTCACTCTCTTTCTACTGGATCAGAATGACAACAGCTCGCACATCTTACACCCCTCCTTTCCCACCGATGGCTCCACGGGAGTGGAGTTGGCCCCTCGCTCCTCCGAGCCGGGTTACCTGGTCACTAAGGTGGTGGCGGTGGATGCAGACTCCGGGCAGAACGCCTGGCTCTCCTACCAGCTGCTGAAGGCTACAGAGCCGGGGCTCTTCTCTGTGGGACTCCACAGCGGCGAGATCAGGACGGCGCGCTACTTTCTCGACAAAGATGCGCTCAAGCAAAGTCTGGTGGTTTTAGTGAAGGACAACGGGCAGCCCCCTCTCTCTGCCACGGCCACTGTCACGGTGGTGGTGGCTGACAGCATCCCCGAAATCCTCTCCGATTTAAGCAGCCTCTCAGCTCCTGTAGACCCCCAGTCCAGCCTCACCTTGTATTTGGTGATCGCTGTGGCTTCCGTTTCCTGCTTGTTCTTTACCTTTCTCATAGTGTTAGTGGCGCTGAGGCTCCGCCGGTGGAGAAACTCGCAGCTGTTTGACTCCTCGAGTGTGACTTTCAGTGGAGTTCCCGTCTCGCAGTTTGTGGGGCTCGATGGAGTCAGAGCTTCTCTTCACTCCTACTCACGTGAGGTTTCTCTCACCACGGACTCCAGAAAGAGCCAGTTCAACGTTACCAAATCAAACGATTCAAATACTCTGACTAGTCAGCAGACTTACGAGATAAAGAATCCTGTTCTAATGACTGAAGAGTTATACATTAATAACGGGGATCAGACCTCTTTTGTTCAGGTGAGCTGATATTTTGGCGCTTTCTTATTTGTGTTTAGATATAAAGACTTTTGAATATATAGCAGTAATCTAAATGTACAGGGTGGGGGATGTTATATTTAGCATAATGCACGTGTAATTCATTTGGAAGTGTTTTGAAAACCACTGTAACCCCCGGAATATTTGGTCAGACCTTATACATTTTGTTTTGTGTCACAGAAGAGACATATCTTAATTCAATTTACGAGTTCTGATGAAATAATAATTCATTTAAAACCTGGCACTATCTTTATCTATGATAACGGATACTTTTCATTGCCTGAAATAATATAAAGATATTGGGGCATAATTTAAAAAAAGATTGACGGAGAGTATGAACGGTATTTTAAAGGAGAGTGAATAGGTATCTGCTTGGCTGTCAATATTATTTTAATTTACAAATCAGCTTACTTGGATCCCAATTTGATGTTATTGCAAACTATATGCACTCAAAATCCATGATGAGGAAATTAAGGTTATGTTATTCTGAGAGGTATTGGTGACTGCATCCATCATAAACCTCTTTGAGACTGGGTGTGAATACACTTTTCAAGTAACGTAGCTAGCTGTCAGGATAAGTTAATGGGAAGCCCCTCACCTAAGACAAAAGGGGGTTGTGAACCCACCCGAAAGTTTGGAGTGAGTGGGCGGAATGCTATTTCTGAGTAATGTTTGTGTGAGGGGTGGAGGAGAGGCATAACGCACAGACACTAAACTGAGAGAGCTTTTGAGTCTGGCGTTGGCTAAAGAGTTTTGGTTGTGTAAGCTGAGAAACGGCTCCTTTTTTTCTTCGGTCCTCCTGTCTTTGGAGAAGAAGATCGTTGTACATTCGCTGTAAATCAATAAGACTGCCTCAGAGAAAATACCAGACTCCATCAACTTCTGCTTCCAGCTGGAACCTCCGGAGGGCCCAGAAATTTGACCAGCAGCTGGAGTGAAAAGGGAGCAACAGTTATAAACATTTATCTAGGATGAAGATACTATTTGAACACGTTTTTCATTTCTTGTAATAATAATATTCTTGTGTCCTAGTTTGGGTCCCTGAGAAGTTGCCATATATGCGTGTCAGATTATGCTAATGCTTTTAAACATAGCTAGTATTATAAGGACTATTCTAACATTTCTTAGTCATGTTTATCTAGGAAGAGAGATTTTTGCAACACTACATGGATTAAAATAATTTTTAAAAGTCTAACTGAAATTTCCACGGTGAATGGACCGATAATTATAGATAACTTATCAGTCAATGGTGAACGGATATTTGACAGTCTTATTTTATCTTTGCATCGTAGAGCAATTTTTAATATACGGATTTACTAGGACTTTACCTTTCCAGAGATGCTTTATTGGAACACTTCAGGGTATGTTTGGGAACCTTTTACTGGGCTTTTTAATGCAGTTCTGTTTCTGTAGGACAATTCTGCCTAGTGCGTACTTATAGTACAATTTGAGAATGGAAATTTTCCTTTGTTGCTTTAGAAACAATCTGTGTATTGTGAGTGGACCAAGTAGTTTGAAGGAAAAAGAGAAGCTAAAATGGACAATAAGACCCTAAAGCTAACTCAGAAAATGACTTAGTTCAGAAGTTTACTTTGAGAGTTTGAATCCGCGGCTGCTCATGTGCGCTCATGTCATTCACGTGTTAAAAATGCTAAACTGTCAAACAGTATTGGCTGTGTTTCACGGGTATTAGTGCCTGTGGTAGATGTGATTCTTATAATAGAACTTGTTGTGAATGTTGGAAAGTTCTCCTACCTGTTCATATTCATATATACAGATATAAATATACTGAATCATTGTCACCACGTACACACAAACGATACAGAAAATTCAAGAATGTCTGTTGTTTGTGCTATCCATGAATGGCTACACACAAACATACGTACATAGTATTTATAGTCGAGACTTTTACATCTCATCTGTGATTCACTTGTTTACAATTAAGAGAAATCATTTCACAACACTGTACATTTAGAATACGTTTTGAACAGAAAAAAAAATATCCCACGAGAGTCCTAGACCTGCGTCGCCGCCCATAATAAAATCACTGCTATTGCAGTTCTCCCGTTGAGACTCGGAGTGCCGCTGTTGGCCAATGCGGAGCCAGGGCTGGAGCCGGAGATCCACCGGAGGCTCCTGCAGTGCGATTACTCTGTCACACAGCGCAGATGGGAGAGGGAACGGCAGAGAGACCTTCACAGTCCGGCTGAGAAAAAGGAACCGCCACAGAGCGCTCTGTACAGCTGAGAAGACAATCGGGACTCCATTTGCACTACGTGATCGCACATTTCTTCAACCTGAAGGGATTAATGAAAACAAAGAAGACAGCAAGAATAGTGCAGTTCTGACAGGGACCGGGATGGAAATCAGACACAGAGAGCCGGGCTGGGCAGTCACACGGCAAGTACTGTTGTTTCCCTTCTTATTGTCTTTGTTCTGCCGGGCGGTCTCGGAGCAGATTGGTTATTCGATTCCCGAGGAAATGGCGAAAGGTTCCCTTGTGGGGAATCTCGCCAAGGATTTGGGGCTGAGTGTGAGAGAACTGCCCAACCGGAAGCTCCGTGTTGTCTCTGCAGCTAAAAAGCAATACTTCAGCGTGAATGGGGAAAGTGGCAACGTCTATGTGAATGACAGGCTAGACCGGGAGGAGATATGCGGGACATCTCAACTCTGCGTCATAAATTTCGAAACTGTGCTGGAAAATCCCTTCAATGTTTTCCACATAAAAGTCGCGATCCAAGACATTAACGATAATGCCCCGCGTTTTGTAAAAGATAACATCAAACTAGAGATGATTGAATCTACTTTACCAGGTGCCCGTTTTCTCCTGGGAAACGCTGAAGATCCTGACGTTGGGATGAATTCTTTGCAGAGTTATCAGCTGAGCCCCAATCAGTATTTCATCCTGAAAGTCAAAGAGAGCCGGGATGGCAAGAAATATGTAGATTTAGTGCTGCAGACACCCCTAGATCGAGAAAGCCAGAGCAGCCTTCACTTGATTCTCACTGCTGTGGATGGGGGAGCGCCACAGAGGACTGGGACCGCCCAGATATGGATTAATGTCACCGACGCCAATGACCACCCTCCCGTCTTCACTCCTGAGTTCTACAAAGTGAGCCTGAGGGAAAATGCACCGACGGGCTCCTTAGTGCTTCATGTTAAAGCCACCGACAACGATGAAGGTTCAAATGCTCAGATCAGCTACGTCTTCAGCAACATTCCAGAAAAGGCTCGTCAGAAATTCAGTCTGGACTCAGAAACCGGGAAAATTACAGTAAAGGAGCCTTTGGACTTTGAGGATACACGTGACTACACCCTGGCAGTAGAAGCAAAGGATGGAGGCGGACTAGTGACACACTGCAAAGTGGAAATCGAGGTTCTTGATGAGAATGACAATGCCCCCGAAATGACACTTACATCCATCTCCAATCCAGTCCCAGAAGACTCACTGCCTGGAACAGTGATAGCTCTGATTAATGTTAAGGATCAAGATTCTGAAGATAATGGAAAGGTCTCCTGCCATTTGCAAGATAATTTGCCATTTAAGATAATTTCTTCTTCTAATAACTACTACAAACTCATCACAGACAGCACCTTGGAAAGGGAAAGGACCCCGGAGTACAATATCACAATCACCGCCACAGACAAAGGCTCTCCCCCTCTCTCCACCCAGAAAACCATCCTGTTGCAGCTCTCAGATATTAATGACAATGCCCCTGTCTTTGAGAAAACTTCCTACACCGCCTATGTGCCAGAGAACAATCCCTCGGGGTCTTCTATTTTCAGTGTAGAAGCCTCAGACCTGGATCTGGACTGGAACGCCCAAGTCACTTACTCCATCCTAAGGAGCAACCTCCAGGAGGTGCCTCTCTCCTCCTACATCTCCATTAACTCCCAGACCGGAGCTATCTATGCCCAGCGCTCCTTCGACTACGAGCAATTCCGGGAGTTTGAAGTGCAAGTGCAGGCCCAAGACGGCGGATCCCCACCTCTCAGCAGCAATGTCACCGTCAGGGTGTTTATTCTGGATCAGAATGATAACATCCCTCGCATCCTGTACCCTTCCCTGGGAGCCGATGGCTCCGCCTTGTTCGAGATGGTCCCTCGCTCAGCCGAGGCAGGTTATCTGGTGACGAAGGTGGTGGCGGTGGATGCTGACTCAGGACACAATGCCTGGCTCTCCTACCATCTGCTCCAGGTCACGGAACCAACGCTGTTCAGCATGGGGCTGCATACCGGGGAGATCCGGACAGCCCGCGCCTTTGTGGACAGAGATGCTGTGAAGCACAGGCTAGTCACGCTGGTGAAGGATAACGGGCAGCCGCCTCTGTCCGCTACAGTGACTCTCAACCTGGTGTTTGCCGAGAACTTCCAAGAGGCTCTTCCGGAAATGAACGATCAGTCGGGTGACTCTGCATCTCAGTCTGATTTACAATTTTACTTGGTGTTGGCTTTAACCTTGATCTCATTTTTATTCCTCCTGACCGTTACACTCGTCATTGCGGTGAAATTGCGAAGTTCAAGGAAACCTAAATTACTTCAGTGTTTTGGTCCTGACCCTTATTCAGAGGCTAGCAATAGGTTCCCACTGAGCTATGATGATGGAACTTTGCCTTATTCGTATCAGCTGTGTTTATCCTCGGATTTCAAGAAGAATCTTAATGTCCAGATAGCAGAGAATATTCTGTGCAGTGACAGCTCTGGGATGCTATTTCTGGGCAATGGAAGTAACATATTACAGGCTGAGAAGACTGCTGGGGAGGTAAGCTTCCAATTTCATATTCATCTCTGTTTGCAGATTTTTAAGTATATGTTTACCTCTTCAAGGAGTGTAGGAGTTCATTGTGAAACTGAACGTGAGTAATTTTTCAGCTATTATGTGGTACGCATCACTGGAATCTCTGAAACACAAGTTAATCATAGAATAATAAAAATATAAAAATGTAAGACTGGCAAGGACCTCCCAGCCCTCTCTACTGAGTCCGAACCAAGGAAAACTATACCATCCATGACAGGTGTCAAGCTGTTCTGCAATGAATCAAGAGCCTGGACAAACTGTTAGGAAACAGGGCACAATCCTCCTGCCTCCCCCCCCCCCCATTGCCTGTTAATTCTATATATAGTTTTCACCAACCAGTTATCGAGTGTAAACACTTTACAGCATTAACATGAAGTCACAGACAGTCCCCTTGGATACTCCAATCTGTCTCACCACCAAGGTAAGCTTGCCATTGTGATAGATGGTCCCTTCCACCAATGATCACAGCAATATTCAGGTTACTCTCAGTCCCAAAGGATCAGTCACTTACCCCAGGTCCATTGCACTTTAGATCTCACAACAAAGACAAGGCTAGTAGCCAAATCTATAATAAAGTATCTAAGCATTTATTAACTAGGAAAAGATGAAAACAGCTGAACATACACACTCAAATGAGTTACAGTGTTAAGTTTCAAAAGATAGTAGAAGCTTCTCTAATAAGCAAGTTCTATGTATTCCTTGGGGCTAACACTGGCTAAGCACTTGGGACCTTTTGCTTATGTTTAGTAATTCTTGCCCCTTAGAGTTTAAGCAGCATAAATATACAGTTCCGCCTTATTAGGGCTTCTGATTCCTTCCTCCCTTCTGCTTCAGGTAGCAAACTCAGCTGTTGGGAGGAATTCATTTGAAGGTTTCCTATTCATGGGGGATGGGAGAAGAGTAATAAAGAGAGTCTTTTGTCCTCTGATGTTCCACAATAGTAGTTCTGGTGTTGATGGGCCTTCTTTGCCAGGTAGGACATAACATCTTTTGCTGGAGGCTAGTATTTAACAGGAGTTAATATTTCTCTTTTGTCTGGTGATTTACAGAGGCTTATAATATAAATGCTTAATTACCTTACAATGTGGGATACAGATTTTATAAGTAAGATTAATGCATTCAGAAACTTACAAGCACTCAATAAATTCTAAATACCAAGCACATTTTTATAATTCTGATTCCTGTTTTAAAATACTAACACTCAGGTGAGCTATACTGGTTCCAGCTACCTGTTTGTCAATATTCAAATGAAGCATGGGGATCTTGGCATAAATTGTCACCTGGTTTGCCAGCTTCACAACAGGTGTTTGTCCAACCTGTTCTTAAAAACCTCCAATGATGGGGATTCCACAACCTCCCTTGGAAGGCTAGTCAAGTTTTTTGCTGCCCTTATAGTTAGAAAGGTTCTCCTAGTCTAACCTAAATCTCCCTTGCTGCAGATTAAGCCAATTACTGTACTTCTTGTCCTGCCTTCAGTGGACACAGAGAACAACTAATCACCATAGTCTTTATAACAGCCCTTAACATATTTGAAGACTGTTATCAAGTCCCCTTTCAGTCTTCTTTTCAGAAGACTAAATATGCCCAGTTTGTTTAACCTTTCTGCGTTGGTCAAGTTTTCTAAACATTTGATCATTTTTGTTGCTCTCCTCTGGACTCTGTCCAGTTTGTCCACATTTTTCCTAAAGTGTGGTGTCCAGAACTGGACACAGTACTGCTGCTGAAACCTCAACAGTGCTGAATACAGGGGCACAATTGTCTCCCATGTCTTACTTATTGCTGTCCTGTTAATACACACAGGAATGTTATTAGCCTTTTTCAGAACTGCATCACATGGTTGACTCATATTCAATTTGTGATCTGCTGTAATCTCATGATCCTTTTCAGCAGTACTACCATCTAGGCAGTTATTCCTCATTTTGTAGCTGTGCATTTGAGGTTTTCCTTCCTAAGGACTATGCACTTGTCTTTATTGAATTTCATCTTGTTGAATTCAGACCAATTCTCCAGTTTGTAGAAGTCATTTTGAATTATAATCCTGTATTCCAAAGTGCTTGCAAGCCTTCCCATCTTGGTGTCATCTGCAAATTGTATAAGTATACTCTCCACTCCATTATCAAAATCATTAATGAAAATATTGAATAATATTGGACCCAGGACTGACCACTGCAGGACCCCATTAAATACATCCTCCCAGTTTATGAATGAACCATTGATAACTACTCTTTGAGTAAGGTCTTTCAATCAGTTGTGAACCCATTTTATACAAATTTCATTAGACGGCATTTCCCTAGTGTGCTTATGAGAATGTCATGTGGGACTGTGTCAAAAACTTTACTAAAATCAATATATATCACATCTACTGCTTCTGCCCAATCCCCAAGGCCAGTAACCCTGTCAAATAAGGCAAATAGGTTGGTTAGCATTATTTTGTTCTTGAGAAATCCATGCTGGCTATTCTTTATAAACCTGTTGTCCTTTAGAACCTTACAAACTGATTGTATAATAATTAGTTTCAATATCTATCCTGCTATTGAAATTAGGCTGACAGGTCTATAATTCCCTAGGTTATTCTTGTTCCTCTTTTAAAAAACAGGTACTATATTTGTCCTTTTCTAGTCCTCTGAGACCTCATCTGTCCCCTAGGAGTTCACAAAGAAAATTGCTAACAGTTCTGAGATTGCTTCGCCTAGTTTCTGAAGTACTGTAGGATGAATTTTGTCAGGCCCTACCAACTTATTTAAACATTCTTTAACCTGTTCTTTCCCTATTTTGGCTTGAGTTCCTTCTGTATCACTGCCTGCAATGACTCAAGAGAGTGACTCAAACTCAGGCCAGACTGTCAGGGCACAAACCTCAAATTGGCTGTGAGTTCTATACTTAGATTTCACTAAACAAATATCAAGTGTAAACACGTCAGGCACTATGACAGCTTTAACATGGAGTCACAAATAGTCCCCTTATGTACTAGTCTGTCTCACCACCAACATGAGCTTACTTTTTTGATAGATAGTCCCTAACATCCTAACATCAAAAATCACAGCAATATTCAGGTTACTCCCTGTCCCAAAGTCATTTACCCCAGGTCAGTTGCACTTTATATATCACACCAAAGACAATTGGCTTCTATCCAATTCTATAATAAACTATATAAAGATTTATTAAACAAGAAAAGAAAATCCAGGTAGTCATAGAAACAGAAATGAGATACAAGCTTTATTTTTAAAAGCTAATGGAAGCTTCCATAATAAGCAAGCAGTGTATGTTCTTTAGGGTAACCCAAGCAAAACAGCTGGGGATCTCTTGCTCATGCCTATAAACACTTTGTACCCTGAGTTCACACAGCATAGAGATAAAGTTCCTTTTATCCCCCTCCTGGCATGTACTATCAGATGCAAGCACCGCTGGTGGGAGGATGGAGGTGGAACACACCCTTTCTATTCACACTCTACACATTATTGTAATAATCTTTGTACAATGTAAGCCTTGTAAGGTTTCATATGAAAACTCATAATTTGCTGGTCAGTAATGTACTGGTAAAATATGTGTGGCAACATTGTATGTGAAGTTATAAAATTCCTGTGTATGATGTATGAACACATGTTCTACAGCCCTACCCAAGCAGAAATCAGGTCTATTCTAAACGAAGAAAGGAATGTGTGCTTGACTTAATTTGCATTTAAGCAGTAAACAGAGTCATCAAGCAGGGAGGGAAAACAAAGGAAGTTCAAACAGGTAAAAAAAACAGCATGGAATATCCTTCCACACGGACTCTTTGTCTCTTGGATCTCAGCTGAAATATTTTTCAAGGGGAGAGGACTGAAACTATAAAAACAAGGGACAAACACCCCAAGGGATCCCTCTTTCTCTCCCTGCCCACATCATTCTCAGCACCTGAGAAAACAAAAGGAAACAACCATTGGACTCTGGGGGAGGGGTCCTGACCTTGGTCAGTAATTTGCTGGAGCATGTGGTGAGAAAGTGTACTTTGCAACTAAGACAGTTTCTTAAGTAGATACTAGTAAACATTTTTTTTCTTTTCTTTTCTTTTTTTTTTTTTTTTTGGTTAACCATTTCTGACTTCTATGCTACAACACTTGTTCTCAATTCAAAATCTATATTTTTGTAGCTAATATATTTGTTTTACTGTTTTATCTCATCCAATGTGTTGAAATAGAAGTGTCTGGGTAACTCCCTTTAAGATAATAAGATTGCATACTATTTCCTTAAAGGTTGAGGGGAGGGATAGCTCAGTGGTTTGAGCATTGGCCTGGGTTGTGAGTTCAATCCTTGAGGGGACCATTTAGGGATTTGGGGCAAAAATCTGTCTGGGGATTGGTCCTGCTTTGACTAGAGGGTTGGACTAGATGTCCTCCTGAGGTCCCTTCCAACCCTGATATTCTATGAATCTATTATTAATATGTTTATACTGGTGGGAGTCTGCTATAGAAGACCAGGTGGATGAGACTTTCTTCAGGCAAGTAACAGAAGTTACCAGATTACAGGCCCTGGTTCTTATGGGGGACTTCAAACACCCCAGTATCTCCTGAGGGAGCAATACAGCAGTGCACAAACAATCCAGGAAGTTTTTGGAAGGTGTAGGGGACAATTTCCTGGTGCAAGTGTTGGAGGAACCAACGAGGGGCAGAGCTCTTCTTGACCTGCTGCTCACAAACAGGGAAGAATCAGTAGGGGAAGCAAAAGTGGACAGGAACCTGGGATGCAGTGACCATGAGGTGGTCAAGTTCAGGATTCTGACACAAGGAAGAAAGGAGAGCAGCAGAATACGGACCCTGTACTTCAGAAAAGCAGACCTTGACTCCTTCAGGGAACTGATTGGCAGGATCCCCTGGGAGAATAACATGAGGGGGAAAGGAGTCCAGGAGAGCTGGCTATATTTTATAATCCTTATTGAGGTTGCAGGAACAAACCAACCCAATGTGTAGAAAGAATAGTAAATATGGGAGGCGACCAGCTTAGCTTAACAGTGAAATTCTTGCTGATCTTAAACACAAAAAAGAAGCTTACAAGAAGTGGAAGATTGGACAAATGACCAGGGAGGAGTATAAAAATATTGCTCAGGCATGCAGGAGTGAAATCGAGAAGGCCAAATCACACTTGGAGTTGCAGCTAGTAAGGGATGTTAAAAGTAACAAAAAGCGTTTATACAGGTATGTTAGCAACAAGAAGAAGGTCAGGGAAAGTATGGGTCCCTTACTGAATGGGGATGGCAAGCTAGTGACAGAGGATGTGGAAAAAGCTAATGTATTCAATGCTTTTTTGCCTGTCTTCGCAAACAAGGTCAGCACCCAAACTGCTGAACTGGGCAGCACATTATGGGGAGGAGGTGACCAGCCCTCTGTGGAGAAAGAAGAGGTTCAGGTCTGTTTAGAAAAGCTGGATGAGCACAAGTCCATGGGGCCAGATGCACTGTATCCGAGGGTGCTAAAGGAGTTGGCGGATGTAATTGCAGAGTCATTGTCTCTGAAAACTCTTTGAAAACTCATGGTGATTGGGGGAGGTCCCAGATGACTGGAAAAATGCTAATGTAGTGCCCATCTTTAAAAAAGGAAAGGAGGAGGATCCAGGAAACTACAGGCCAGTCAGGCTCACCTTACTCCCTGGAAAAATAATGGAGAAGGTCCTCAAGGAATCCATTTTGAAGCACTTGGAGGAGAAGAAAGTGATCAGAACAGTCAGCATGGATTTACCAAGGGCAAGTCATGCCTGACTAACCTAATTGCCTTCTATGATGAGCCATAACTGGTTCTGTGGATAAGGGGGAAGCAGTGGATGTGTTACTCTTTGACTTTAGCACAGCTTTTGATAGTCTCCCACAGTATTCTTGACAGCAAGTTAAAGAAGTATGGGCTGGATGAATGGACTGTAAGGTGGATAGAAAACTGGCTAGATCATCGGGCTCAATTGTAGTGATCAAAGGATCCATGTCTAGTTGGCAGCCAGGATCAAGCGGAGTGCCCCAAGGATTGATCCTGGGGCCAGTTTTGTTCAATATCTTCATTAATGATCTGGAGGATGGCGTGGATTGCAACCTCAGCAAGTTTGCAGATGACGCTAAACTGGGAGGTGTGATAGATAAGCTGGAGGGTAGGGATAGGCTACAGAGGGACCTAGACAAATTAGAGGATTGGGGCAAAAGAAATCTGATGAGGTTCAACAAGGACAAGTGCAGAGTCCTGCACTTAGGACGGAAGAATCCCATGCACTGCTCCAGACTAGGGACCGAATGGCTAGGAAGCAGTTCTGCAGAAAAGGACCTAGTGGTTACAGTGGCCAAGTAGTTGGATATGAGTCAACAATGTGCCCTTGTTGCCAAGACCGCTAACGACCTTTTGGGCTATATAAGTAGGAACATTGCCAGCAGATCGAGGGACGTGATTGTTCTCCTCTATTCAACATTGGTGAGGCCTCCTCTGGAGTACTGTGTCCAGTTTTGGACCCCACACTACAAGAAGGATGTGGAAAAATTGGAAAGAGTCCAGCGGAGGGCAACAAAAATGATTAGGGGGCTGGAGCACATGATTTATGCGGAGAGGCTGAGGGAACTGGGATTGTTTAGTCTGCAGAAGAGAAGAATGAGGGGGGATTTGATAGCTGCTTTCAACTACCTGAAAGGAGGTTCCAAAGATGGTGAATCTAGACTGTTCTCAGTGGTACCAGATTAGAGAACAAGGAGTAATGGTCTCAAGTTGCAGTGGGAGAGGTTTAGGTTGGATATTAGGAAAAACTTTTTCACTAAGAGGGTGTTGAAACACTGGAATGCATTACCTAGCGAGGTGGTGGAATCTTCTTCCTTAGAGATTTTCAAGGTCAGGCTTGACAAAGCCCTGACTGGGATGATTTAGTTGGGGATTGGTCCTGCTTTGAGCAGGGGGTTGGACTAGATGACCTCCTGAGGTCCCTTCCAACCCTGATATTCTATGATTCTATGATTCTATGAAAGGGCTAGGCAGCATAGGACATACATTACTGGGGGAAGATCTGGGACAGCCAAGGCTGTTGAGAGTCATGGAGTACCTGGCAGGGTGCAGTTACACACAGACCTTCAGGGTGTGGCTTTGTGACAAACTGGGAATGTTCTTAATGTGTTCTTTGAATACTGAGTGGGGAGTATTGACCTGGGAAGGTTGCAGGGGAGTTTTGCTGGGACTGTTTGCATTGGGGGATGGGAGACTTTCCTTGAGGGAGGATACCTAAGCACGTAACATGAGAACCCAGGAAGGCAGTTGGAGGCCAGATGACACCCTCTTCCCGGGAAACTGGATAAAGGGTGGGGAAGGAGCTGGAGGGAGGCTGAGTGAGACAGCTGGAGGGGATTGGGTTTTGGAGCTAGCTGGGGACGAGGAGTGAAGTGCAGACACGGGTGTCTGCAGTGAAGAGCTGCAAAAATCTTGACAACCGGTTCCCTATAAAAAGTTCTGATTTAAGTGGGGGGAAGTGGGGGAGGGGCCAGGGCAGGGGGAGACGGAGACATACCCGAGGGGCCAGGGGCCCCTGGGGGCCTGGGGCAAATTTCCCCACTTGCCCCCTCCCCTCTGGCCAGCCCTGGAGCTTGCAGCAGGAACCCCCACACACCTTGCTGGGCCTCTCAAAAAGCGGCAGCAGGACAACTCCAGAGCTCAGCTAATGTCGGCGGCTGGCCACACTGCAGCTGAGGGGAAGCGGGGGAAGGGCCGGGGGAGCCTCAGCCTCCCCAGCTGGGAATCCTGGGAGCAACAGGATGGCCCAGCTGCAGTCCGGAGTTCTTTGCCCGCTCCCTGGCCCTTTAACAACCGGTTCTCCAAGGAGGTCTAATTTTAGCAACCGGTTCTTGGGAACCTGTGGAAACTGGCTCCAGCTCACCACTGGGTGTCTGGCTCGCTGCCCCCCCAGATGGACCCGCCTAAGGGGTCCTGTTCTCTGTACCTACAAGCTCTGTTTTGGACCATATTCCTGTCATCTAAATAAACCTTCTGTTTTGCTGGTTGGCTGAGAGTCATGGTAAATTGCAGGAAGCTGAGGGTGCAGGGCCTTGTCTCCCCCCACACTCTGTGACAGCTTACATGCTGGAAAGCTGTTTGTGAGTGGCCCAGGTGGGAGCTACTATGGCAAGGCACTGTAAGGCATCCACAGTTGCAGGGAAGGGGTGACACAGCCAGGTCCGTCTTTAGCAAGTGCGGGGCCCAATTCGAACAGTTCTGATGGGGCCCCGGCAGGGATGACTAAAAAAAAAAAAAACACACATAAAAAAACATGTGGGGCTTGTACTCACCGGGCGGGGCTCCTAGTTTTCGGCAGTGGGTCCTTCACTCACTCCGGGTCTTCAGCGGCACTGAAGGACCTACCGCTGAAGTGCTGCCGAAGACCCGGAGCGAGTGAAGGACCCGCTGCCAAAGTGCTGCCGAAGACCTGGAGCAGTGCTGGGTGAGTAAAAATTAAAAAGGAGCCTCTCACCAGGGAAGAGATTCTTGATCACTTGCCCCCCACCACCTGGCGGCCCTGCCACTGTGCACAGGGCCCTCTTAGGTGCGGAGCCAGATTCGGTGGAATTGGTGGAATTGGCCTAAAGCCGGCCCTGGACACAGCCCCCACCAGTCTGGATTGTGCCCCACTATGTGACAGAGGGGTCTGCTTGCATGACTCATCTTCATAGGGAGAAGGACAGAACAACAAAAGTCTTTTGTCCTCTTGTTGATGAAATATAGGGAAATTCCAGTTGCAAGAATCCACAATAGTCTATCTGGTACTTATGGACCTTTCCTTCTGGGAAGGGCATAACATCTTCTGTTGAATACACTGGTCTACAATTTTTGAGAAGTCGTCTGCTTCAGAGATAAAATGTGATATTTATTATGTATTTTGATGTGCTGAATTCAAATATGACAATTAAAACAACTGATTGGCTACTGTTTCTAAAATATTTAAGTTTTTACATTTTATGTCTATGTATCTTGTGTAGATAGTAGAGTTTTAATCATAAATTGTAAACCTAGGTCTTTTCATGTGTTTATGGTTGCTTTACATTATAATATTTCACCTGTCCTGTTTATGTAACACTTTAAAAATCAGCAAAAGGGTTATATAAATAAAATTTATTATGAAACAAAAGGCAAAAAACTATTATGTACATAGTTTAGTCCTATTCAGTGTCTACTCGGGGCTTCTTAGCTTGTCTCTTTTATTCATTAAATGGAGCATCTCTTGTCACTGTCCAGCAATAGTTTGCAAGCATTCATGGGCTCCATTTGCCCTGATAGCCTGCCAGGAGATTCCACTGCTGTAGTCTGGAGCCCAACAGCTCTGCCTTACTGTTGGGTAGTTCCAAATCCCTGACAAGGTCATTCAGTTCACCTTGTGTTATGAGGTGTGGTTCAGGGGAGGAGGATGGGAGAAAATGTGGGTCCTGTGACATTGATGGTTCAGGACTCATAGACTCATAAACTCTAGGACTGGAAGGGACCTCGAGAGGTCATCGAGTCCAGTCCCCTGCCCTCATGGCAGGACCGAATACTGTCTAGACCATCCCTAATAGACATTTATCTAACCTACTCTTAAATATCTCCAGAGATGGAGATTCCACAACTTCCCTAGGCAATCTATTCCAGTGTTTAACTACCCTGACAGTTAGGAACTTTTTCCTAATGTCCAACCTAAATCTCCCTTGCTGCAGTTTAAGCCCATTGCTTCTTGTTCTATCATTGGAGGCTAAGGTGAACAAGTTTTCTCCCTCCTCCTGATGACACCCTTTTAGATACCTGAAAACTGCTATCATGTCCCCTCTCAGTCTTCTCTTTTCTAAACTAAATAAACCCAATTCCTTCAGCCTTCCTTCATAGGTCATGTTCTCAAGACTTTTAATCATTCTCGTTGCTCTTCTCTGGACCCTCTCCAGTTTCTCCACATCTTTCTTGAAATGCGGTGCCCAGAACTGGACACAATACTCCAGTTGAGGCCTAACCATCACAGAGTAAAGCGGAAGAATGACTTCTCATGTCTTGTTTACAACACACCTGTTAATGCATCCCAGAATCACATTTGCTTTTTTTGCAACAGTATCACACTGTTGACTCATATTAAGCTTGTGGTCCACTATGACCCCTAGATCGCTTTCTGCCATACTCCTTCCTAGACAGTCTCCTCCCATTCTGTATGTGTGAAACTGATTGTTCCTTCCTAAGTGGAGCACTTTGCATTTATCTTTATTGAACTTCATCCTATTTACCTCAGACCATTTCTCCAATGTGTCCAGATCGTTTTGAATTTTGACCCTGTCCTCCAAAGCAGTTGCAATCCCTCCCAGTTTGGTATCGTCCGCAAACTTAATAAGCATACTTTCTATGCCAACATCTAAATCGTTGATGAAGATATTGAACAGAGCCGGTCCCAAAACAGACCCCTGCGGAACCCCACTTGTTATACCTTTCCTGCAGGATTGGGAGCCATTAATAACTACTCTCTGAGTACGGTTATCCAGCCAGTTACGCACCCACCTTATAGAAGCCCCATCTAATTTGTACTTTCCTAGTTTGTCTATAAGAATATCATGCGAGACCGTATCAAATGCCTTACTAAAGTCTAGGTATATCACATCCACCGCTTCTCCCTTATCCACAAGGCTCGTTATCCTATCAAAGAATGCTATCAGATTAGTTTGACACGATTTGTTCTTTACAAATCCATGCTGGCTATTCCCTATCACCTTACCACCTTCCAAGTGTTTGCAGATGATTTCTTTAATTATCTGCTCCATTATCTTCCCTGGCACAGAAGTTAAACTAACTGGTCTGTAGTTTCCTGGGTTGTTTTTATTTCCCTTTTTATAGATGGGCACTATATTTGCCCCCTTCCAGTCTTCTGGAATCTCCCCCGTCTCCCATGATTTCCCAAAGATAATAGCTAGAGGCTCAGGTACCTCCTCTATTAACTCCTTGAGTATTCTAGGATGCATTTCATCAGGCCCTGGTGACTTGCAGGCATCTAACTTTTCTAAGTGATTTTTAACTTGCTCTTTTTTTATTTTATCTTCTAAACCTACCCTCTTCCTGTAAGCATTCACTATATTAGACATTCCTTCAGACTTCTCAGTGAAGACCGAAACAAAGAAGTCATTAAGCATCTCTGCCATTTCCAAGTCTCCCGTTACTGTTTCCCCCTCCTCACTGAGCAGTGGGCCTACCCTGTCCTTGGTCTTCCTCTTGCTTCTAATGTATTGATAAAAAGTCTTCTTGTTTCCCTTTATTCCCATAGCTAGTTTGAGCTCATTTTGTGCCTTTGCCTTTCTAATCTTGCCTCTGCATTCCTGTGTTATTTGCCTATATTCGTCCTTTGTAATCTGACCTAGTTTCCATTTTTTATATGACGCCTTTTTATTTTGTAGGTCACGCAAGATCTCATGGTTAAGCCAAGGTGGTCTTTTGCCACATTTTCTATCTTTCCTAACCATTGGAATAGCTTGCTTTTGGGCCCTTAATAGCGTCCCTTTGAAAAACTGCCAACTCTCCTCAGTTGTTTTTCCCCTCAGTCTTGATTCCCATGGGACCTTACCTATCAGCTCTCTGAGCTTACCAAAATCCGCCTTCCTGAAATCCATTGTCTCTATTTTGCTGTACTCCCTTCTACCCTTCCTTAGAATTATAAACTCTATTATTTCATGATCACTTTCACCCAAGCTTCCTTCTACTTTCAAATTCTCAATGAGTTCTTCCCTATTTGTTAAAATCAAGTCTAGAACAGCTTCCCCCCAGTAGCTTTTTCAACTTTCTGAAATAAAAAGTTGTCTGCAATGCAGTCCAGGAACTTATTGGATAGTCTGTGCCCCGCGGTGTTATTTTCCCAACATATATCTGGATAGTTGAAGTCCCCCATCACCACCAAATCTTGGGCTTTGGATGATTTTGTTAGCTGTTTGAAAAAAGCCTCATCCACCTCTTCCACCTGATTAGGTGGCCTGTAGTAGACTCCCAGCACGACATCACCCGTGTTTTTTACCCCTTTTAGCCTAACCCAGAGACTCTCAACACTCCCATCTCCTATGTCCAGGAGACCAGAAGAGGACCAGAAGTTTCATCCTCTTCCTCTTCCTTTCCTCGTCTGACTCAAGTGAGAATGATTCTGGTGCATCACGAACCAGCAGTCCTTCTCCGTGGGGTACTGGGCGTATAGCTGATGGAATGTTTGGATAATGCACAGTCCACTTTTTCTTCTTTGACACACCTTTCCCAACTGGAGGCACCATGCAGAAGTAACAATTGCTGGTATGATCTGTTGGCTCTCTCCAAATCATTGGCACTGCAAAAGGCATAGATTTCCTTTTCCTGTTCAACCACTGGCGAAGATTTGTTGCACAAGTGTTGCAGCATATGTGTGGGGCCCACCTCTTGTCCTGATCTCCAATTTTGCAGCCAAAATAAAGGTGATAGGCTTTCTTAACCATAGTGGTTATACTGTGCTTTTGTGATGCAAAAGTCACTTCACCACAAACATAGCAGAAGTTATCTGCACTGTTCACACAAGTACAAGGCATCTCTGCTCACTTTGGCTAAACAGAAATGTGTCCCTTTGCAAAATCAAACACTGACAAATAAGAGAGCACGACACTGTATGATTTCTAGAGCTGATATAGGGCAATTTGTTCAGCAGAGTGATGTAAGCTTTGTTATGATCGCATCATCCATGACTTCTAGGAATAACATGATGCAATTCATATCATGTATGATGCAATACCAGCTTCAGATTGCATCATTCATTGTTTTGCCTAAAAAGGAAGTACTGTCCAAACCCAGTCATAGATTTATTCATAGATCCAGTCAAAGATGTATTTTCGTCATTTCTGGTTTAAATTGAGATCCCTTCCCTTTATAACTCACTTATCCTCCACCATTCTCAAGTCAAGGGTCGTATATACTGACCCTATAGCATATCGTGAAAACTAGAGCCAATCAAGAATTTTAAGCATCATTTTCGTTCTCAGTGACCCAGAATTAGTAAAGTTGGACTACATTTATTTCAGAAGCATTTTGGCTGTAGAGCAGTGATATCAGCCCTTCAGACTAGATGATGTCTCTCTCCTGTGTGGTGATTTACACAGTCACAGAAGCTCACACTACAGCTGCTCAAAGATTACTTTACAATATGAGTTACAGATGTTATAAATTAGATTGATGCATGCAGTAACTCAAAAGCATTCAATAAAGTCTAAACATGTTCTTAAAATTCTAATATCTGTTTTAACAATACTAATACATAAGTGACCCAGATTGATTTTAGGTATGTATTTTTCAGTGTTTAATTGAGACCTGGAGACCTTAGCATGAGCTGCACCTGGTCTATCAGCATCACATCTTTTCTCCTGTTAATATTCATTGTATTAATTATCTGGTCACTGTGACCGATTCGATCACAGTGTTTCTGTCTCTAGCAGCCAGACACCCAGCTCCCAATGGGTTCCAAACCTCAGATAAATCCGTTTTACTCTGTATAAAGTTTATCTAGGGTAAGCTCATAAATTGTCCACTTTCTGTAACACTGATAGAGAGATATGCACAACTGTTTGTTCCCCCAGCCATGAATTACTTACTCTGGGTTAAATAATAAGCAAAAGTGATTGTATTAAGTATAAAAAGTATCATTTAAGTGGTTCCAAATAATAACATACAGAACAAAGTAATTTACCAAGCAAAATAAAGCAAAACACGCAAGTCTAAGCCTAATACATTAAGAAACTGATTACAGATGAAATCTCACCGCTGAAGATGTTCCAATAAGCTTCTTTCACAGACTGGACTCCTTCCTAGTCTGGGCCCAATCCTTTCCCCTGGTACAGTTCTTGTTAGCTCCAGCTTAGGTAGTAACTAGGGTATTTCTCATGACTGGAACTCCCTTTGTTCCGTTCCACCCCTTTAAATAGCTTTTGCACAAGGTGGGAATCTTTTGTCTCTCTGGGTCCCCCCCCCCCAATGGAAAAGCACCAGGTTTAAGATGGATTCCAGTACCAGGTGACATGGTCACACATCCTGTGAGACCCCAAGCCTTCATTCTTCCTGACTTGACTCACAAGAAGGCTTGCAAGTAAACAGAGCCTCTTACAACCAATTGTCCTAGTTGATAGGAGCCATCAAGATTCCAAACCACCATTAATGGCCCACACTTTGCATAATTACAATAGGACCTTGGAGTTATATTTCCTATTTATAGTTTCAGATACAAGAATGATACATTTACACAAATAGGATGACCCACTCAGTAGATTATAAGCTTTGTAATGATACATTCTGCATGAAGCATATTCCAGTTACATTATATTCACACTTATTAGCATATTTTCATAAAATCATATGGAGTGCAAAGTCACAGTCACCATTAATCTTTTTAGTGAAGACGGAAGCAAAATAGGTATTAAAAAACTAAGCCCTCTTGATGTCAACAGTTTCTAGGCCTCCTTCCCTGCTAAATAGAGGATCTTCATTTTCCTCTGTATTTCTCTTGCTCCTAATGTATTAAAAGACCCTCTTTTTACTGCCTTTGAAGTCTCTTTCTTGGTGTAACTCGTTTTGTGCCTTAGCCTTTCTGATTTTTTCCCTACATGTGCTATTCTTCTCTACTCCTTCTTAGCAATTTGTCCATGTTTCCACTGTTTGTAGATTCTTTCTTTGATTTTCAGGTCATTAAAAAGCTCTTGATAGAGCCATGTTAGTGTCTTCCTATTTTTATCTTTCCTTTGCATCAAGATAGTTTGCAGTTGTGCTTTTAATATTGTCTCCTTGAGAAACTGCCAGCTCTCCTGAACTCCTTACTCCTTAGATTTTCTTCTCCTTACCTATGAGTTCTCTGAGTTTGTTAAAGTTTCTTTCTTGAAGTCCTTTGTCCTTATTCTGCTGCTCTCACTCCTTCCTTTCCCTAGAATCATGAAATATATCATTTCATTATAACTCTCACCCACATTGTTTTCCACCTTCAAATTTGCTACCAATTCCTCTCTGTTGGTCAGAATCAAGTCTAAAATGTCTTTTCTTTTAGTGATGTTGTCCACAATACACCCCAGCAGTTTAGAGTAGCATTATTATCCATTTTACTGGTGAGGAGTTGAATACAAGAGGAATGACTTGCCACAAATCACTGTGGAAATCTCTCACAGAGAAGAAGTAAAACTCAAACCTCACAAGTCTGAGTCCAGTGCTTTGTAAACAAATCAACTCCTCTTGTAATGGAAGAACATCCTATCTTTCATGTCAAAGAAGTTGCTTGGAATAACTGTATTATCCAGAAGTATTTATTTTCCTCCAATAAGATATTTTTTGTAATGACAGAGAAAAGTATTAATGCAAATTTATTGAAGATAAAGATTAAAAAGCAAAATGATTGAATTGCTTCTTTAGCAGAAATCTTCCTAGCTTATAATAATAAGAAGAAGAAGAATGGCCACACTGGGTCAGACCAATAGTCCATGTAGCCCAATATCCTTTCTTCTGATAGTGGCTGATGCCAGATGCATCAGAGGGAATGAACAGAACAGGGAAATTATCAAGTTATCCTTTCCCTGTCATGCAGTCCCAGCTTCTGGCACTCAAAGGTTCAGGGACACCCAAAGCATGAGTTGCATACCTGATCATCTTAGCTAATAGTGGCTGATGGACTTTTCCTCCATGACCTTATCTAATTCTTTTTTGAACCCAGTTATACTTTTGGCTTTATACAGCACCCCCTGACAGTGAGTTTCACAGATTGGCTGCATTTTGTGAAGAAGTACTTCCTTAAGTTTGTTTTAAAGCTGCTGCCTATTAATTTCATTGGGTGACCCCTGGTTACTGTGTTATGTGAAGGGGTAAATAACACTTCTTTATTCACTTTCTCCATACCATTCATGATTTTATAGACCTCTATCATACCTCTTCCCTCCCTCTCTGCTCCCTCAGTTGTCTCTTTTCTAAACTCCTTTATATCTCCTGGTACAGAAGCTATTTCATATCCCTAATAATTTTTGTTGCCCTACTCTGTACTTTTTCCAATTCTAGTATATCTTTTTTGAGATTGGGCAACCAGAAATGCATGCAGTATTTAAGCTTGGGTGTACGATAGATTTATATTGTGGCGTTATGATATTTTCTGCCTCATTATCCATCCCAGGGATCGGCAACCTTTGGCACGTGGCCCTCCAGGGTAAGCACCCTGGTGAACCGGGCCAGTTTGCTTACCTGCTGCATCCGCAGGTTCGGCCAATCGCAACTCCCACTGGCTGCAATTTGCCGCTCCAGGCCAATGGGGGCTGCGGGAAGCGGCGGCCAGCACATCCCTCAGCCCGCACCACTTCTTGCAGCCCCCATTGGCCTGGAGCAGTGAACTATGGCCAGTGGGAGCTGCGATCGGCTGAACCTGAGGACGCGGCAGGTAAACAAACCAGCCCAGCGGGCCACATGCCAAAGGTTACCAATCCCTGATCTATCCCATTTCTAATGGTTCCTAACATTGTGTTAGCTTTTTTGCACATTGAGCAGATATTTTGTAGACTTTTTATTTATTTAAATTAAATGTAGTAATTTGTATTAAAATACCATGAGTTCAGTGCCTGTTGCTACATTTTCAAGTTCAAAAGACTGAAAATCTCCTCTTGTGTTTTTCTCAAATTTAGGGACTCTAGGAACACACAAAGTTCAAGGATAGTGACCACAGACATGACCACAAGTAAAAAGTCTTATCTGTTCTACAAGTTTTATTAAAGCAATAAGTAAAGTTACAATGTTCTATGCATAAATAAATCTCACAAAAAACATGCAGTGAGTAAGACTGTAGTCATACTCACCTCCTCAAAGATATTCTAGGGTCTGACTGATCTCTCAACAGACAACCGTTGACAGACATATGGTTCCTGCTTGGGCTGTCCCATGGGGGTCATCCTTTGGGGTCATCCCACTTTTTCTCAACCAGTGAACCTCTTTTGTACTGTTTTTTGGACCATACATAACACCTTGTGCATATACATATACTTCTTTTCCTTATCTGTACTTCCACAGCTCATGAATATTGGAGTATCAAATTTTTCATAGGTTGTTTCTTAGTTCCTCCTATTCTCATTAGTGTCTATGCACAACATATACTCTGTGGTCAGGATAGAACATTCCATGATATTGCAATCAGGTGTCTCATGATCTTGCATAATTCATTGCACTTTGTTGCAATCAAGTTTTCTGTAACATTACCTGCTAGCATATCTTTCACAGTAATCTCTTAACCTGACTGGCATAGGGTTATTCCTATGTCCCCCACTCATGTCATGAAGTCTTACGGTCAAGGCCTATTATGGCTAAAATGAAATCTTACAGGCCTCAGCCTGTAACCCTTTCATTCCAGCCATGTTTTACTTATATACCTAATACACAGGTTTCAGAACGGTGGCCATGTTAGTCTGTATCAGCAAAAACAATGAGGAGTCCTTGTGGCACCTTAGAGACTAACAAATTAATTTGGGCATAAGCTTTCATTGGCCAACATTTTTATGGCTGACTTAGAACAACGCTTCCTCAGCTCTTGTCCCCTAGTGCCCCTACTCTACTTGCACTACATTGATGACATCTTCATCTTCTGGACCCATGGGAAGGAGGCCTTTGAGGAATTCCATTAGGATTTCAACAATTTCCACCCCACCATCAACCACAGCCTGGATCAGTCCACACAAGAGATCCACTTCCTGGACACTACAGTGCAAATAAGTGATGGTCACATAACCATCACCCTGTACCGGAAACCTACTGACCGCTGTACTTATCTACATGCCTCCAGCTTTCATCCAGACCACATCACACGATTCATTGTCTACAGCCAAGCCCTAAGATACAACCGCATTTACTCCAATCCCTCAGACAGAGACAAACACCTATAGGATCTCTATCAAGCATTCTTAAAACTACAGTACCCACCTGGGGAAGTGAAGAAACAGATTGACAGAGCCAGAATCGTACCCAGAAGTCATCTACTACAGGACAGGCCCTACAAAGAAAGTAACAGAATGCAGTAGCCATCACCTACTGCCCCCAGCTAAAACCTCTCCAGTGCATCATCAAGGATCTACAACCTATCCTGAAGGACGATCCCTCACTCTCACAGACCTTGGAAAACAGGCCAGTCCTTGCTTACAGACAGCCCCCCAACCTGAAACAAATACTCCCCAGCAACTACACACCACACAACAAAAACACTAACCCAGGAACCAATCCCTGCAATAAATCCTATTGCCAACTCTGTCCGCATATCTACTCAAGAGACACCATCATAGGACCTAACCACATCAGCCACACCATCAGGGGCTTTTTCATCTGCACATCTACCAATGTGGTATATGCCATCATGTGCCAGCAATGCCCCTCTGTCATGTACATTGGCCAAACTGGACAGTCTCTACAGAAAAGAATAAATGGACACAAATCAGACATCAAGAATTGTAACATTCAAAAACCAGTAGGAAAGCACTTCAATCTCCCTGGACACTTAATAACAGACTTAAAAGTGGACACTCTTCAACAGAAAAACTTCAGAAACAAACTTCAAGGAGAATCTGCAAAACTGCAATGAATTGGCAAACTTGACACCATCAAATTAGGCCTGAATGAAGACTGGGAATGGCTGGGTCACTGCAAAAAATAATTTTCCCTGTGTTGATACTCACACGTTCTTGTCAGCTGTTGGGAATGGGCCACATCCACCCTAATTAAATTGGCCTCGTTAGCACTGAACTCCCCCCCCGCCCACTTGGTAAGGTAACTCCCATCTTTTCATGTGCTGTGTATTTATATTTGCCTACTTTTTTCACTCCATGCATCTGATGAACTGGGTTATAGCCCATGAAGGCTTATGCCCAAATAAATTTGTTAGTCTCTAAAGTGCCACAGGGGATCCTCATTGTTTTTACCTACAGTCATCATTCCTAAATACTTGCAGTCTTATACTTCTGTAATCCTACAATTTAAGTCTATTTAGCCTCACTGATTATGTATGAAATGTCAAATAGCACAATGATAAATGGACAGCTGCAGTGGCACAAGAGCCAGCAAACAGAGCTGTAAACGGGAGTTTGATTGGGAGTTTACAGGGGGAGTTTGGGGGAAGTCTAAGAGAGGCAGGCAAAGGAACACACAGGCTACTGAAGGAAGTGTGCAGTGTTCTATCAGTGTCTTGGTACTTGTTGGGGGTTTGTTTTGCTGTGGGTGGTGGTGTTTTGGGTTGGTTTGAGTTTCCCAGATTTACAGGATTGAGTTGGGAAGCCTATGACAGATACAGAGGCAGCAGTTGTAGTGACCCAAGCAGTGGAAGACACAATGAAGATGATTGGATGTGGAAGCTGCGGCATGTACCTGATCCTGGAAGGGGCACCTGAAAAGAGTTTTGTCTGCATGAAGTGCCACCTGATAAAGCTGATGGAAGAAAAGATCCAAGGATTGGAGATGCAGGTGGAAACTGGTTGAGTTTAGAAGGGGGTTCGAGCGGATGATAGAGCAAAGACATGATGAGGCCAAAGGGAAAAGCTCGGACTTGCAGATGGAAGCAGGACCAAAGAACTCTGAGGAGAGACTGCTGGGTGAGGAAAGTGGACAGTGGAAGCATGAGACTAAGAGAACCAGGCAGAGGAAAAGACGGGCCAGTGAAGGAGAAATTGAGCTCACAAACTGGTTTGCAGAGTTGGAAAATGAAGAAGGGGCAGAGCAGGTGGACACTGAAGGTGAGAGGGCAAAGAAGAAGAGAAGAGCAGCTCACCCTATAAGAGGAGGGGAAGAGTCAATGGAGATGACACCAAACATGAGCCCCAGGAGGATACGGGATGGGTTGCAGAGGATTGCAAGGGTGATTAGGAATCGAGAGGACTTGCAGCCAGAGAGAACAGGGGATAGACCAGAGTATTGCACCATCATCAGGAAAAGGCAGGACTACGTGATTGGGGATTCCTTACTGAGAAGAATAGACAGGCCTGTAAGCAGACCAGATCCAGAGAACAGAAGGGTGTGCTGTCTGCCAGGTGCTAAGATATGGGATGTGGACTTGAGGCTGAAGAGGCTCCTAACAGGAGCCGGAAAGAATCCGCTGATTGTCCTTCATGTGGGAACAAATGATACGGCTAGATTCTCACTGGAATGTATCAAGGGGGACTATGCCAGGCTGGGAAGCCACTTAAGGAAATCAAGGCTCAGGTGATCTTCAATGAGATTCTGCCTGTTCCTAGAGAAGGGCAACAAAGGTGTGACAAGATTATGGTGATCAACAGATTGCTCAGACAGTGGTGCTATAAGGAGGGCTTTGGGATGTATGGCCACTGGGAGGCATTCATGGACAGAGGACTGTTCTCTTGGGATGGACTTCACCTGAGTAAGGAGGGAAACAGACTTCTAGGAGGCTGGCAAAACTGATTAAGAGAGCTTTAAACTAGGAATTGTGGGGAGATGGTTGGGAGATGTCCAGGTAATTGCCACATGGGATTTTAACATCGAGAGGGAAGAACACAAAGCAAGAAAGGATACTGTCATGGGTAGGAGAATGGAGGAAAGGTACTGTAGATACAATTCTAATAGGTGATACTGGCGGTAGAACGTCTGGGCCTAATCAGGAAAAGAATGTGAGTGAAGCCAAACTGCAAGAATTAAGATGTTTGTACACCAATGCGAGGAGTCTAGGTAACAAAATGGAGGAACTAGAGTTACTGGTTCAGGAAGTGAAACTGGATATTATAGGGATAACAGAAACATGGTGGAATAGTAGTCATGACTGGAGTACAGGTATTGAAGGCTATGTGCTGTTTAGGAAAGACAGAAATAAAGGCAAAGGTGGTGGAGTAGCATTGTATATCAATGATGATGTAAACAGTAAAGAAATAAGAAGTGATGGAATGGATAAGACAGAGTCTGTCTGAGCATAATCACATTGGGGAAGAAAGCTACTAAAGCCTCCCCTGAGATAGTGCTTGGGGTGTGCTACAGACCGCCGGGATCTGATTTGGATATGGATAGAGACCTCTTTAATGTTTTTAATTAAGTAAATACTAATGGGAATTGTGTAATCATGGTAGACCTTAACCTCCCAGAGATAGACTGGAGGACGAGTGGTAATAGTAATAACAGGGCTCAGATTTTCCTAGATGTGATAGCTGATGGATTCCTTCATCAAGTAGTTACTGAACCAACAAGAGGGGATGCCATTTTAGATTTGGTTTTGGTGAGTAGTGAGGACCTCATAGAAGAAATGGTTGTAGAGGACAACCTTGGTTGGAGCAACCATAAGCTAATTCAGTTTAAACTAAATGGAAGGATAAACAAAAATAGATCTGTGATTAAGGTTTTTTATTTCAAAAGGGCTAACTTTAAAGAATTAAGGAAATTAGTTAGGGAAGTGGGTTGGACTGAAGAACTTGTGGATCTAAAGGTGAAGGAAGCCTGGAATTACTTCAAGTCAAAGTTGCAGAAACCATCAGAAGCCTACATCCCAAGAAGGGGGAAAAAATTCATAGGCTGGAATTGTAGACCAAGCTGGATGAGCAAGCATCTCAGAGAGGTGATTAAGAAAAAGCAGAAATCCTACAAGGAATGGAAGATGGGAGTGATCAGCAAGGAAAGCTACCTTATTGAGATCAGAACATGTAGAGATAAAGTAAGAAAGGCCAAAAGCCATGTAGAGTTGGACCTTGCAAAGGGAATTAAAACTAATAGTAAAAGGTTCTATAGCCATATAAATAAGAAGAAAACAAAGAAAGAAGAAGTGGGACCGCTAAACACTGAGGATGGAGTGGAGGTTAAGGATAATCTAGGCATGGCCCAATATCTAAACAAATACTTTTCCTCAGTCTTTAATGAGGCTAATGTGGAGCTTAGGGATAATGGTAGGATGACAAATAGAAATGAGGATATGGAGGTAGATATTATCACATCTGAGGCAGAAGCCAAACTCGAAATTCTTAATGGGACTAGATTGGGAGGGCCCCGGATAATCTTCATCCAAGAATATTAAAGGAACTGGCACCTGAAATTTCAAGCCAATTAGCAAGTATTTTTAATGAATCTGTAAACTCAGGGTGTCATAAACAGATAGTTACGGGTTAATGTCTCTTTTACCTGTAAAGGGTTACAAGCAGTGAACCTGGACCACCTGACCAGAGGACCAATCAGAAGACAAGATACTTTCAAATCTCGGTGGAGGGAAGTCTTTGTTTTGAGTTGTTTGTTTGTCTGTTGTTCTCTCTGGATTCTGAGAGTAACCAGACGTACCTACAGGCTTTCTAATTTTCTATTTAAATAGTAAGTACCAGTAGAAGGCTGTTTAGTCTTTTTGATTGTTTTCTTTATTTGCAAATGTGTCTTTTGCTGGAATGATTTTAATGTGTATTTGTGCTGGGGGGAAGGCTCCTCTCTAGTGTCTATAAGCTGAAAGACCCCGTAACATTTACCATCTAAATTACAGTGACAACTTTTACTTTTTTTCTTTCTTTTATTAAAAGTTTTTCTTTTTAAGACCTGATTGATTTTTTCCCCTTGTTAAGGCTCAAGAGAATTGAGTCTGTACTCACCAGGGAATTGGTGGGAGATAGGGAGAGAGAAGGGAGGGAGGGAAAGGCTGGGAGAGGCAACGGTGGGGGAAAGGGTTTACTTTCCTTGTGTGAGATCCAGGGGGTCTGGGTCTTGGGGTCCTCTGAGAAGGTTTTGAGGGGACCAGAGTGTACCAAGCACTGCAAGTCCTGGTTGGTGGCAGCACTACAAGATCTAAGCTGGTAATTAAGCTTAGGGGGATTCATGCTGGTACTCCATCTTTTGGACACTAAGGTTCAGAGTGGGGGTTATACCATGACACGGGTTGTACCGTATGACTGGAGAATTGCTAACATAGTTCCTATCTTTAAGAAAGGAGGGGAAAAAGTGATCTGGGAAACAGTTTGACATCTGTAGTATGCAAGGTCTTGGAAAAAATTTTGAAGGAAAAAGTAGTCAAGGACATTGAAGTCAATGGTAATTGGGACAAAATGCAACATGATTTTACAAAAGGTACATCATGCCAAACCAACCTGATCTCCTTCTTTGAGAAGATAACAGACTTTTTAGACAAAGAAAATGCAGTGTATCTAGTTTACCTTGATTTCAGTAAGGCATTTGATACGGTTCGACATGGGGAGTTATTAGCTAAATTGGAAAAGATGGGGATCAATATGAAAATTGAAAGGTGGATAAGGAACTGGTTAAAGGGGTGAGTACAATGGGTCATACTGAAAGGTGAATTGTTAGACTACAGGGAGGTTACTAGTAGAGTTCCTCAGGGATCCGTTTGGGGACCAATCTTATTTAATTATTTTATTACTGACCTTGGCACAAAAAGTGGGAATGTGCTAATAAAGTTTGCGGATGACTTGAAGCTGGGAGGTATTGCTAATACAGAAGCCACGTCCAGACTAGGGGAGGAAAATCGATCTTAGATACGCAACTTCAGCTACGTGAATAACGTAGCTGAAGTCGAATTTCTAAGATCGAGTTACTCACCCGTCCAGACGGCGCGGGATCGATATCCGCGGCTCTTCGTGTCGATTCCGGAACTCCGTTTGGGTTGATGGAGTTCCGGAATCGATGTAAGCGCGCTCAGGGATCGATACATCGTGTCCAGACTAGACGCGATATATCGATCCCCGAGCAATCGATTTTAACCCGCCGATACAGCGGGTTAGTCTGGATGTGGGCAGAGAAGGATCGGGATATCATACAGGAAGATCTGGATGACCTTGTAAACTGGAGTAATAGTAATAGGATGAAATTTAATAGTGAAAAGTGCAAGGTCATGCATTTAGGGATTAATATAACAAGAACTATTGTTATAAGCTGAGGAGGCATCAGCTGGAAGTAACAGAGGAGTAGAAGGACCTCGAAGTATTGGTTGATCACAGGATGACTATGAGCCACCAATGTGATATGGCTGTGAAAAAGCTAATGTGGTTTTGGGATGCATCAGGCGAGGTATTTCCAGAAGAGATAAGGAGATGTTAGTACCATTATACAAGGCGCTGGTGAGACCTCATCTGGAATACTGTGTGCAGTTCTGGTCTCCCATGTTTAAAAAGGATGAATTCAAACTTGATCAGATTCAGAAGACGGCTACTAGGATGATCCAAGGAATGGAAAACCTGTCATATGAAAGGAGACTCAAAGCGCTTGGATTGTTTAACCTAACCAAAAGAAGGCTGAGAGGAGATATGATTGCTCTTTATAAAAATGTCAGAGGAATAAATACCAGGGAGGGAGTGGAATTATTTAAGCTAAATGTGGACACAAGAACAAATGGCTATAAACTGGCTATCAGGAAGTTTAGACTTGAAATTAGATGAAGGTTTCTAACCATTAGAAGAGTGAAGTTCTAGAACAGCCTTCCCAGGGGATTAGTGGGAGCAGGGCCGCCCAGAGGGGGGGCAAGTGGGGCAATTTGCCCCAGGCCCCAGGCTCCGCAGGGGCCCCCACAAGAATGGCCGAGGCTCTCCCCGGTCCCGACCCGACCTGACCCCACCTCCGCCCCTCTCCCGGAGCCTCAGCACATCCAGCAGCTTCCTTGAACAGCTGCAGCATGGCTGGGGGGGGGGGGCCTGAGCTCCTCCCCGCTCAGAGCCGCGTGGTAAGGGGGCGGGGCTGCAAGCTCCATGCTGAGCAGAGGGAACTCAGGCCCAGCTGGAGCTCGCAGCCCTGCCCCCTTACCATGTGACTCTGAGCGAGGAGGAGCTCGGGCCACACCGGAGCCATGCTGTCGAGGGAAGCTGCTGGATGGGCTGAGGCTCTGGGTGAGTGGGAAGCTGGGGGTAAGGGGCCGGGGCCTGGGCCAAGGGGGTTGGATAAGGGGCAGGGAGTCCCAGGGACAGTCAGGGGACAGGGAGGGGCCAGAGGTTGGGGGGCGGTCAGGGGACAGGGAACGGGGTTGGATTGTGGGCATTCCAGGGGTCTGTCAGGACTCAGCAGAGGGGTCGATAGGGGTCGGGGCAGTCAGGGGACAGGGAGCAGGGGTGGCATCCCAGGGTGGTTGTGGTGGTGGTGGGGTCTCTGGAGGACAGTGAGGGGACAAGGAGCTGGATGGGCCAGGGATTCTGAGGGGGGTGGGCAGTCGCAGGGCAGGAAGTGGGTGGAGGTTGGATAAGGGGCAGGGCCAGGCTGTTTGGGAGGCATAGCCTTCCCTACCCTAAAGCTCATTCATCAGTTTGAGGCTTGCTGTTAGCTTTTCCATTAGGGCTACCATCCCTTTCACTTCTCAAATGCCAAATTATAGTCTATATTTAATTTCAGTGCCATAGGGAGATTCACGTCAGGGGAAGGTAGCTTCATTTAAAATTAGCCATTGGTGGAGGGATCACATGAGAAGAGCAATATCCTTCCCAACCGTACCAAGGGAGACCCCCCTCCTACATTCCCTGAGACTCCAGAGAGGTTAACTCAGTGGTTCTCAAACTTTTATACTGGTGACCCCTTTCACATAGCAAACCTTTGAGTGTGACTCCCGCCCCTTATAAATTAAAAACACTTTTTTATATATTTAACACTATCAGGGGTGGCTCTAGACATTTCGCAGCCCCAGGCACAGTGGCATGCCACGGGGGGTGCTATGCCGGCCACTAGGAGGGCAGCAGGCAGCTCCAGTGGACTTCCCGCAGGTCCCACGGTCCGCTGAACCCATGGCTTTGGTGGACCTTCCGCAGGCACACCTGCGGGAGGTCCACCGGAGCCGTAGGACCAGCGGACCCTCCACAGTCACGCCTGCGGGAGGTCCACTGGAGACACCTGCCACCCTTCCTGCGGCCAGCATAGCGCCCCCCACGGCATGCTGCCCCAAGCACACACTTGGCATGCTGGGGCCTGGAGCCGCCCCTGAACACTATTATAAATGCTGGAGGCAAAGAGGGGTTTGAGGTGGAGGCTGACAGCTCGCGACCCCCAGTAATAACCTCATGATGCCCTGAGGGGTCCTGACCCCCAGTTTGAGAACCCCTGGGTTAATTTAATGTTATCACCCTGTGTCCATTCACATGCATGTGCTATTTTGAGCATTTCAGTTTTCACAACATAAGCTCATCCCAGATTCTGGAACAAGCTCAAATGCTCAGTTCATGGAGTATGTGCATGAGCTATACTAAAGACAAACCCACAGTAACCGTCTCCAGTTTGTGAGGGACCCCATGGAGCCAGTCTGTAGGAAACAGATAGATACATGGAGGTTAAGTCCATTAATGGCTATTAGCCAGGATGGGTAAGGAATGGTGTCCCTAGCCTCTGTTTGTCAGAGGGTGGAGATGGATGGCAGGAGAGAGATCATTTGATCATTACCTGTTAGGTTCACTCCCTCTGGGGCACTTGGCATTGGCCATTGTTAGTAGACACGATACTGGGCTGGATGGACCTTTGATCTGACCCAGTATGGCTGTTCTTATGTTCTAACCTAAATGAACCCAAAGTTATGGAGACAGATATGAGTCAAGGAAGCTAGCAGACTATCAGAAACCTGAAAAAATCTCTGACTGGATGGGCTCAGGCGTTTGGTCACAAGCTGAGGTGGTTCAAAATTTTTGGATTTTTTAAGCAGATTTTTTTTATTGTTTCTTTAAACAATCAAACACAGAAAGCAGCAAATATTTGGCCACACACTTCTGAAACCCCAAACCAGACTATTCAGATTTTGGCAGACTAATTTCAGCTTTTCAATTTAAAAGAACACAACAAATTTTGAAGGAAAACAGACGTGATTTTTTTCTGCTTTTTATAAACCCCTCGTTTTCGATCCAGAAAAAGTTTTGACGGAAAATATTTGTCCAACCCTTTTAATGAGCTTTAGCGCCTTTTAGCGCTAGCTGATACTGAGAACCAGTGATACCTTGTTAAGAAGTTTTCTCTAAACTGGGTTTGTGCCGAGATGCAGAAGATTTATTTTTCCCAGGGCTGCCCGTGAGGGGAGAGCAAGTGGGGCAATTTGTGCTGGGCCCCGCAGGGGCCCCCACAAGAATATAGTATTGTATAGTATTGCCATTTTTTTTATGGAAGGGGCCCCCAAAATTGCTTTGCCCCAGGCCCCCTGAATCCTCTGGGCAGCTCTGAGTGGGGGCAAAAGACATATTTGTCTTCAAGACTAAGCTTGATAAGTTTATGGAGGGGATGTTATAATGGGATAGCCTAATTTTGGCAAATATTCATCTTTGACTACTAGCAGTAAATATGCCCAGTGGCTCATGATGGGATGTTAGATGGGGTGGGATCTGAGTTACTACAGAGAATTCTTTCCTGGGTGTCTGGCTGGTGAGTCTTGCCCACATGCTCAGGGTTTAGCTGATCACCATATTTGGGGTTGAGAAGGAATTTTCCTCCAGGGCAGATTGGCAGAAGCACGGGGGGGTGGTTCGCCTTTCTCTGCATCGTGGGGCACGGGTCACTTGCTGGAAGATTCTCTGCATCTTGAAGTGTTTAAACTATGATTTGAAGACTTCAGTGGCTCAGACACAGGTTTGATACAGGGGTGGGTGGGTGAGATTTTGTGGCCTGCATTGTGCAGGAGGTTAGACTAGATGATCATAATGGTCCCTTCTGACCTTAAAGTCTATGATTCTCTGACATGGATGCTAAAATGAACTAATTGGCTGCAGTTTTAAGAGAACTGTCCATGATGATGCCAAGATCTCTTTCTTGAATGGTAAAAATTAATTTTAGGCCCCATCATTTTGTATGTATAGTAGGGTTTATTTTTCCAATGTGCATTACTTTGCATTTATTAACATTGAATTTCATCTGCCATTTTGTTGCCCTATCACCCAGTTTTATGCGATCCAGTTGTAGTTCTTCATAGTTAGCTTTGGATTTACTTGTCTTTAGGAATTTTATAGCCTCTGCAAATGGTTTACCTGCTTTTCCAAATAATTTATGAATATGTTGAACAGCTAGGGTGACCAGATAGCAAATGTGAAAAATCGGGATGTGGGTGCCTATATAAGAAAAAGTCCCAAATATCGAGACTGTCCCTATAAAATCAGGACATCTGGTTACCCTATGAACAGCACTGACCCCAGTACAGATTCTTGGGAGACCCCACTATTTACTTCTCTACATTCTGAAAACTGACCTTTATTTCTACCCTTTGTTTCCTATCTTTTAAACAGTTTCTGAGCCAAGAGAGGGTCTTTCCTCTTATCCCAAGACTGCTTACTTTGCTTAAGAGTCTTTGATGTGGGACTTTGTCAAAGGTTTTCTAAAAGTCCAAGTAGACTGTATCAGCTGGATCATGCTTGTCCACATGCTTGTTGACATCTTTAAATAATTCGAATAGATTGGTGAGGAATAATTTCCCCTTAGAAAAACCCTTTTAACTCTTCTCAAATGTATCATGTTTATCTATGTCTCTGATAATTCTCTTCTTTACTATAGTTTTGACCAATTTTTTTAAAGTTCAAAAGGAACCAGGTTAGTTACAAATATATAAAGAGATTATTTTTTATTCCACCAGTTTCTCACCTCTTACATATCACCTATATAACATGAAGTTATGATGTGATATGAAGGTTTTATCTGCATAAGTTTGTGATGGCTGCTTTACTCAACAGTGGCATGGCCATTAGACAGTTAAGTGTGTCATTCCAAAAAAGTGATGATAAAACCATTAAACACCTCGTCCTGTGACTGTCCATGCCACATGTCTTATAAGGGGAAAATTTGTTAAAAATTTTGTTGAGCCTATTTTTTTCTCTTTACCTGCTTCTGTTAAGCCAGGCTCCCTTAGTTACCATGAGTCCAAATGTTCAGTGGTCATGTGATGCCTTAAATATTTAGATAATATATTTTAAGAAGGCTTTGTATATAAATGTGAATATGTAATATTATAAGGGCTAGTTTCTCTACTCTTTCCAAAACTAGAAGCAAGTACTGAGTACCACTGGAATGTTGTGACTCCTTTTCTGCAGCATGGACAGTGCTCCTATTTCTTGCAATTCAAGATATGGCCTCTTCAAAGTAGCACTGGTGTGTGACTGACTATTGACTACCATGGGGCTAAGCCCCATGTTTTTATTTTATTTTTGTGGATGATAAGGACATGTACCAAATATTTCTTTGCCTGTTTGATAGTTTTAAAATACCGTTTTTAAGCTTCTTGTAGCTTTATAATATTAAACACTATCCTGGAAGAGGTGCATTAGTGGGCAGAGCATTCAAAGATGTACAACCAACCATAAAATCACCTGATTTTCCTCACCATCTGTCTCTGCAATTGATCACATTGTATGACTACTACCTGTGTGTTGTGTTTATGTGATTTGATATTTGAAATGTGTGGATTATTGGAATATATATGCGTCTTAAAGTAGCATTCTTTTAGCACCATTTGCAATAAACTTCCATTGTCTTAAACTCAGTATGAAAATTATAAACTCAGTATGAAAATTGACAGAGTGATAAATATATGGAGTACAAATTATTGTATATCGCAGAATAGATATCGCCAGCTCACTGACAGCGCTCCTGAATTGTTTATTAATATTTGATCCATAGTGCAGTAACTGAATATATTGTCTTGAGCAACAAAAATGAACAAGTCAGATATAGAAAAAAATTGAAATACATCTAGCGATGTAAAAATCAGATATAAGATTACTACAAAGATGTTAGCATTCAGCAATTGCACAGCGCACCACCAGGGTGGAATGCAGTGTGGTGAGTCAGCTTGGAGAAACATATATATATATGTACTTAGGGCCGCCAACAGAAAGGGGCGGCACATCCGGCTCTTCCGCGGCAAGTCCCTCAGTCCCTTTCGGAGGGAAGGACCTGCCGCTGAATTGCCGCGGAAGAATGAAACTCCATTGACATAGTATTTGCGGTCTCCGATTTTTATTTTTATTTTTATTTTGCAGCTTGGGGGGCAAAAACGATGGAGTGGGCCCTGTATGTATTTGTAGTTCATAATCAAGCATAGTAAATTTAAACAAAAATGTAATTACTAAATCCTTATAACTAATAAAGTCCGATTCAGTACAACAAAAATTGTATTCCTTGTGTGTACCTCAGACGAATACATACACAATAATGAGAAAAGAGCATATTTACAGGCAGCGTTAACTAGCCAGTGGAAATACCGGTCAATAATTCCACCAAGGAGATTCTACAGTTATTGGTTGAGACTCTGAGCGCCGCTGTTCACCAGTAAGGGAGAGAAACGCGACGAGAGATCGAGCCAGTCCAACACTGCTGTTACACAGCACTGAACGCAGACAGATCACAAGCACATTCAATGGGTCTGGATTGAACATTGCAAAGGCAGATATTCGGAGGAACTGACTCTGGTTGAACTATCAACGTTACAGGAATCAGGAGGTCCAAATACAGAATCAAGACACATTTCTTGACATAAGATCAGCGGCGTGTCCACATCAGCATGGGATTGGCAGAAACTCAAAGGCGCCGGCACTGCAAAGAGCGAGCCCTGTTCTGCTTTATGTTGGTTACAGTTTGGGAGGCAGTTTCTGGACAGACTCGCTACTCGATTCCCGAGGAAATGCAGAAAGGCTCCATTGTGGGGAATTTCGCAAAGGATCTGGGGTTGGATATAAAGGAGCTCTCAGACCGCGGAGTCCGCATTGTATCAAAAGGTAGGACGCAATATTTTGCTTTAAATGTTAAGAGCGGCCATTTAATCACAACGGAGAGAATAGACAGAGAGCAGATCTGTGGCCGGATGGAGAAGTGTCTATTAACTTTTGAGATTATTGTTGAAGAAAAAATGAAGCTTTATAGAGTTGAAGTTGAAATCACAGATATTAATGACAATGCTCCTAACTTCCAGGCAGGAGAATCGGAAGTAAAAATCAGCGAGATAACTGCACCGGGATCGCGGTATCCCCTGCAGGAGGCGCAAGACCCAGATTTAGGGATAAATTCTCTCCAGAGCTACCACCTCAGCAGTAACAGGCATTTCTCCCTGGTCTTGCAGACCGGATCAGATGGAGTTAAATATGCAGAACTGGTGCTGGAAAAGTCTCTGGACCGCGAAGAACAAGCTGTTCATAACCTAATCCTCACAGCCACTGACGGGGGAGATCCAGTCAGGTCCGGCACTGCGCAAATCCACGTTATTGTTCTCGATGCTAATGACAATGCACCAGTTTTCAGTCAGCCCATCTATAAAGTTAATGTTTTAGAAAATATGCCTGCGGGGTCCACGATGGTGACAGTGACAGCGACTGATCTGGATGAAGGAATAAATCAAGAGGTAAAATACTCAATCAGAAAGATAGCTAATAAAGCTTCACAGATATTCCACTTGGATTCAAGGACGGGAGAATTAATAGTCGTGGGGAACGTGGACTTTGAAGAAGCTGCATTATATGAAATCGAGGTGCAAGCCCATGACGGGGGAGGCCTTTTGGACAGATGCAAAATTGTGATCGTTGTTAACGATGTGAATGACAACGCTCCAGAACTGACAATCACATCTGTCCTCAACTCGATCCCTGAGGACTCTCCCCCCGGGACTGTGATCGCCCTTTTAAATGTGCAAGATCTAGATTCCGGAGAGAACGGGAAGGTCACGTGCTCCGTAGCCAGCAACCTGCCCTTTCAGCTGAGGAAATCGTTGGATAATTATTATAGTCTGGTGACAGACCGAGCCCTGGACAGGGAGCAAGTGGCAGCATACAACATCACAGTGACCGCCACGGACAATGGGACTCCTCCGCTTGCTACAGCCACCACGATCCCACTCCAGATTTTAGACACGAATGACAACGGTCCCCTCTTCGATAAAACATCCTACACCGCCTACATCACTGAGAATAACCCGAGAGGAGCCTCCGTTTTCTCTCTGAAAGCGAATGACCCCGACGAAGGGGAGAACGCCAGAGTCACTTACTCTGTTACCAAGGATCAGATCCAGGAAGCTCCGCTCTCCTCCTCCATCTCCATTAACTCCGAGACTGGGGTTCTCTACGCTCTGCGCTCCTTCGATTACGAACAGTTCCGGGAGATTCGGTTCCAAGTGCAGGCTCAGGATGCGGGTTCCCCACCTCTCAGCAGTAATGTCTCCGTCACTCTCTTTGTACTGGATCAGAATGACAACAGCCCGCACATCTTACACCCCTCCTTTCCCACCGATGGCTCCACGGGAGTGGAGTTGGCCCCTCGCTCCTCCGAGCCGGGTTACCTGGTCACTAAGGTGGTGGCGGTGGATGCAGACTCCGGGCAGAACGCCTGGCTCTCCTACCAGCTGCTGAAGGCTACAGAGCCGGGGCTCTTCTCTGTGGGACTCCACAGCGGCGAGATCAGGACGGCGCGCTACTTTCTCGACAAAGATGCGCTCAAGCAAAGTCTGGTGGTTTTAGTGAAGGACAACGGGCAGCCCCCTCTCTCTGCCACGGCCACTGTCACGGTGGTGGTGGCTGACAGCATCCCCGAAATCCTCTCCGATTTAAGCAGCCTCTCAGCTCCTGTAGACCCCCAGTCCAGCCTCACCTTGTATTTGGTGATCGCTGTGGCTTCCGTTTCCTGCTTGTTCTTTACCTTTCTCATAGTGTTAGTGGCGCTGAGGCTCCGCCGGTGGAGAAACTCGCAGCTGTTTGACTCCTCGAGTGTGACTTTCAGTGGAGTTCCCGTCTCGCAGTTTGTGGGGCTCGATGGAGTCAGAGCTTTTCTTCACTCCTACTCACGTGAGGTTTCTCTCACCACGGACTCCAGAAAGAGCCAGTTCAACGTTACCAAATCGAACTATGCAAATACTCTGACTAGTCAGCACTCTTGTGAGATAAAGGATCATATTCTAATTACTGAAGAGTTAGACAATAACAGGGATCAGACGTCCATTCAGGTCAGCTAATATATGTTTAACCTTGTGATTTATATTTGTAAATGTAGCTCCCTGTTAATCGCTAGCGAATTACTGAGTGCATCAAGTGTTTGGGGGCCTGTATTAGAGAGAATGTTGGAGATCGGGGAGAGAGAGAGAGTCTCAGTTATACTAGATGTTTTTCTTTTAAACTTTGATCATCCGAACCACTCTAGCATGCTATTCGGAATTGGTTTGGAGTCAATGTTATCCTCAGAGTATTGGACGGATATATATATATATATATATATAAATATATTTTATGTAATAATATTTATGTTGAGAACCCATTTAGAAAACAGATTTCCTAATTCCCTTTTGCAGTTCTCATGAAAAGGTGATTTGTTAAAAACTTGAATCTGCCTTTAATCTGTGATACTATATGAGTTACCTTACATGAGATATTACAAAGTAAGGAAAATTTCCTGTATTTTTGGAAACATAGATTTTCAGAGAGAATAAGAATGTTACTGAAGGGCAAAATGTTTCAGTGACAGCACAGTTCTCAATATTAACTTATTTTTATGAACCAGTATATTTAGCTCCAAATATGATTTTATCTGATTTTCCGTATTGCAGATAATGCAGGGTAGAAATACATAATCATAAAGCTAAAGTTATGTAAATGTTTGATTAAGAAGAAGAGACTATTTCAGCGATCAGCAACCTTTGGCAGGGGGCCCCTCAGGGTAAGCACCCTGGCTGGCCAGGCTGGTTTGTTTATTTGCGGCAGATCGTGGATCCCACTGGCCGTGGTTCCCTGCTCCAGGCCAATGCCGGCTGCGGGAAGGCGGGGCTGAGGGATGTGCTGAACACCGCTTCCCGCAGCCGTGGCGGGCACGTGCCAAAGGTCGCCAATCCTTGGACTATTTCAACAATGTTTTAACTTTCCTGCAATAATAATGTTCTTTTGTCTTATAGTTAAGCCTTGAGAATTTGAGAGAAATTGATGACACATTACAGGAATATGTTTTTATAGCATGTAGTTAGCACAGAAAAGATTCTGTATGAGGTGTTGTAGCCCAGTTTGTTCCACTATATTAGATAGACAAGATGGGTTAAGTATTGTCTTTTATTGGACCAACTTCCTTGGTGAGAAAGACAAGCATTCAAGATTACACCGAACTCTTCTCGGAAAACTCCAAAGCTTGTATCTCTCACCAACAGAAGTTGGTCCAATAAAAGAAAAGATTCTAACATTTATTGTATTTTTATTAAAATAGTAATATATGTTTCCATAGCACATTGTTTAAAGCAATTAGAGAAAGGCTAACTCAAATATTTTTGTAGAGTTGGCACGTGCTTGTACTTATGGCGGTCGTCTTTGTCTTTGTATCACTGGGAAGACTTTGAATGTATTGTCTCACTAGGACTCATTTCACTTTTCCATTCCTGTTTAATTTTTTGAATGTCTGGAAAACTATTAAAGTGTTCTTTAGCGCGGTTCTATGAGAGAAAAGGGCCTGATTTTTCATTATAGTTCAACTCAAGAGCAATTTTCTTAGTACTTTTTAGAAACAGCATTTGTATTGTGAGTGGGCAGATTACTTTCGACGCACAGATAACCTAAAAGTGACAATAAGGGCTAAGCACGAAAACAGTTTTGCTTGGGAGTTTAGATTTATATTCTGAACCTGCAATCGCTCGTGCTATTGGATTTTAAAACTACTGTTTTCTGTCAAACGCTTTGGAACTGTGTTTAGCAGCATCTCACCCATAGGAGTGTTTGCGAAAGATGTGGTTATTACATGGAAATTGTTGTTCTTGTACATATTCGTTACACTGACAAACATCAAGCTGTAGACCCACGCATACAAGCATATATTTGCAAACAAAGGCAAAGAAATCTCAAGAATTGTAAGTTTTACACTATCAATACATACACACACACACATCTATCTTTCTTTCTTTCTATATTCAAAAAGCAGTTGTTTATACTTCACGGTAATGTTTTTACTATACTACATGTTTTGCATTTATACGGAAATTAGAAGAAAAAAACAAAACAAAACAAGAAAACCTCCACGATTGTGAGTAAAGCTGGAACGGCGCCTTGATAAAATCGCTGCTATTGCAGTTCTCCCGTTAAGACTCGGAGTGCCGCTGTTGGCCAATGCGGAGCCAGGGCTGGAGCCGGAGATCCACCGGAGCCTCTTGCAGTGCGATTGCTCCGTCACACTGCGACGATCGCAGAGGAAATAACACAGAGACCTTCACGGTCCGGCTGAGAAAAGGGAACGGCCGTTAGAACACACAATACCGAAATGTTTACCCCTCTGACGCGGATTCCTTTGCCCCGATGGGGTTTGTAAACATCTGATGTAACCAAAAACCAACAAGGAAAGGAGAGAGGAAATCTGACAGGGTCCGGGATGGAAATCAGGCGCCGAGAGCCGGGCCAGGCAGTCACACGGCAAGTACTGTTCTTTCCCTTCTTCTTGTCTTTGTTCTGCCGGGCGGTCTCGGAGCACTTTGGTTATTCCCTACCTGAGGAAATGGCCAAAGGTTCCCTTGTGGGGAATCTCGCCAAGGATTTGGGATTAAATACCAGAGAATTGCAGCAGCGGAAGCTCAGTGTCAATTCGGAAAAGCAATATTTCAGTGTGAATGGGGAAAATGGCAACCTGTATGTGAATGACAGGATAGACCGGGAGGAGATATGCGGGGAGACTCCCCTTTGTGTCCTGACACTCGAAACGGTGGTGGAAAATCCTTTGAATGCTTTCCATGTAAATGTAGCAATCCAGGACGTTAATGATAACGCCCCGCGGTTCATCAAGAGTAACATTGAACTAGAAATCAATGAGTTAGCACTGCCAGGTACGCGATTTCCCTTACGACGAGCGCAAGATCCAGATACGGGGATCAACTCAGTGCAGAGTTACCAACTCAGCAAGAACCCGCATTTTACCCTGGCTGTAAAGGAGAGCCCGAATGGAAATAAATACCCAGAATTAGTGCTGGAAAAATCTTTGGATCGCGAAAAGCAAAACTCTCATCACTTGATCCTGACTGCCGTGGATGGGGGGGATCCAGTCAGATCCGGGACGGCTCATATTAGGGTTAATGTCACTGATGCCAATGACAATCCCCCCGTATTTACTGAGGAGATCTACAAAGTCAGTGTGAGTGAAAACCTTCCACGGGGCTCCTTAGTGCTTCAGGTGAAAGCCACGGATCAGGATGAAGGGTTACATGCCCAAATCACATACTCATTCAGCAACATACCAGATAATGCGCGTACACTATTTCATTTAGATCCTGAGAACGGAAGAATTACGAATAGAGAGAATTTGGATTTTGAAGAAACAAACACATACATGCTGGAAGTAGAAGCCAGGGATGGGGGTGGACAAACTGCTCACTGCAAAATTCAAACAGAAATTTTTGACGAGAACGACAATGCCCCGGAAGTGACATTCACATCCGTGTCCAGCCAAATACCGGAAGATTCAGTGCGCGGGACAGTGATAGCTCTGATCAAAACCCATGACCGAGATACCGGAGAAAACGCACAGGTCTCCTGTTACATTCCAAAGAGTCTGCCATTTACAATAGTGTCCTCCTCTCGCAATTATTATAAAATCGTCTCGGAATCTTCTCTGGACAGGGAAAGGACCCCGGAGTACAATATCACAATCACAGCTACAGACAAAGGCTCTCCCCCTCTCTCCACCCAGAAAACCATCCTGTTGCAGATCTCGGATATCAATGACAACGCCCCTGTCTTTGAGAAACCTTCCTACACTGCCTATGTGCCAGAGAACAATCCCTCGGGGGCCTCTATTTTCAGAGTAGAAGCCTCAGACCGGGATCTGGACGGGAACGCTCGAGTCACTTACTCCATCCTGAGCAGCAACCTCCAGGAGGTGCCTCTCTCCTCCTACATCTCCATTAACTCCCAGACCGGAGCTATCTATGCCCAGCGCTCCTTCGACTACGAGCAATTCCGGGAGTTTGAAGTGCAAGTGCAGGCCCAAGACGGCGGGTCCCCGCCTCTCAGCAGCAATGTCACCGTCAGGGTGTTTATTCTGGATCAGAATGATAACGCCCCTCGCATCCTGTACCCTTCCCTGGGAGCCGATGGCTCCGCCTTGTTCGAGATGGTCCCTCGCTCTGCCGAGGCAGGTTATCTGGTGACGAAGGTGGTGGCGGTGGATGCTGACTCAGGACACAATGCCTGGCTCTCCTACCATCTGCTCCAGGCCACGGAACCGACGCTGTTCAGCATGGGGCTGCACACCGGGGAGATCCGGACAGCCCGCGCCTTTGCGGACAGAGATGCTGTGAAGCACAGGCTGGTCACGCTGGTGAAGGATAACGGGCAGCCGCCTCTGTCCGCCACAGTGACTCTCAACCTGGTGTTTGCCGAGAACTTCCAAGAGGCTCTTCCGGAAATGAGCGACCAATCGGGTGACTCGGCACCTCAGTCTGATTTACAGTTTTACTTGGTGCTGGCTTTAGCGCTGATCTCATTTTTGTTCTTCCTAACTGTGATACTGGCCATTGTGATGAAATGGAGAACTTCAAGGAAACCCAAATTACTTCAGTGTTTTGGTCCTGAGCCTTATTCCAAGACTGGCTCGGTGTTTCCACCCAACTATGAAGATGGTACTTTGCCTTATTCCTATCAACTGTGTTTGTCCTCAGACGCCAGGAAGAGTGATTTCACTTTCCTGCAATCCAATGTGCATGTGGACGGGAATATTCTGTGCAGTGACAGCGCAGGGACGCTGTTTATGGGTAATGGAACTAGCAGCTTACGTGGTGGGACAGAGACTGCTGGGGAGGTGAGTTTCTGTTTTGGTGCCTCATATGCTATCTTTATAGACAGTACGCAGTCATTGTAAAATGCTGCCTTAATGTGTTTACGCTTTTCTTTTGCGCCTTTGCCATGGTATTTGCGGTCTCAGAATTTGTTCTCAGGTGCATAACAGCGAAAGTTATCCCCATTTTAAAGATAAGACTTACCACAGTGGAGAGAAGGCATGTCAGAGCGGAATTCTGCGATTGAGCACAAGATAAAACTCAAATGTTCTAAGGCCCTATACACTTGCTTAATTGCAAATCCATTCACTCTTTGCAAAGAGCGTATTTTGTCTCATTTGAAAATATTTAAATTAAATAAGTGAATTATTCAGCGATATTATATACCTGCTCGCCAGTATGATGTGCTTCTGTTAACGACAGAGAAAAATAGGACAGCTTTTTAATTTTAATATGTAAATTTTCATTAATATTCTTCAATATGCTTCTTTTGAACTGCTCTTTGTTAAAAGTGCCAAAAGTTTTGAAGTTGTTATAACTGCAAATATAGAAAGTGCGCTTATGGCTTGGCCAATGTCTTGCCTCTTTCTTGTGAATTTTGTAGCATGATATTGGGATATGGTATCATATAAAGCTAAGTTTTTTATTATGACTTTGTTATTCACCGGTGGGAGAGCGATGAGGAAATTTTGCAGATCAGCTTAAATAGGTGATAATATTACCTTAATACATTACCATAATGTGTTCTGGATATGGAACATCATTTACGTGGAGGAAAGTGATTTACAAATATCCGAGTGATTAAAAACTATTGTAGGGTTATTTTTCTGCCTTTATCTGCACTTGTCACACCAAGTTCTCTTAGCTACCGTGAATCCAAATATTCAGGGGATATAGGGAGCCATAAATATTCGTAAAATGATATTTAAAAGCCTTTTTATACATTTAACTGGCATTTTGGAGGGAACGGCTCTCTGTACTTTCCAGAGCCCAGAGCCCTCCAAGCAAGTGCTGAGTCCACTGGAAATGTTAAACTCCTTTGCAATAGCGTAGATCTACTTATAGCCCTCCAGGATCTAGAGAGATGGACCCAACTGTCCCTGAGTTATGACTGAACTGAATACTAGCTACCACGAGTCTCGGAACAGTTTAAATATTTCAGTGTAGGGGAAGGCGCGTAATCCATAATTTCCCTGGAAAGTGTATATTCAACATTTCAGATTCTTGAAGCATCTTAGCCGTTTGGAATGTTAGACAATTTCCTGGAGGGGTGTAGCAGTGGCCAGGGTGCAGCTGAAGTGGTCAAATATGCGTGAAAAATTGAAGAATCCTGATTTTATTAACCATATTGCTCTGCAATTTATCAAATTGATATTAACATCACATATATACGTGTCTGTGTATGTGGTTTGGCTGTGTACATACATGCGCTCGTGTAGCCTTTCATATTTTGGCTTTATATATATTCCTCTCGTGGCAGTTTTTCCAAGAATCTAACAGCCTCCTATTGTAATAACTATTATAAAACTGAATGTGGAACTTTATTGTACAATTTTTGTATCACCCTTTTGACGAGCCCAGCCAAGGATAGCGCTCCATGTATGGCTCCTATATTTCTGTGTCATCAAGTGAGCTGATAATGAATATAGTGAATTAATGACAAATTTGACTTAGTCAAAATATCTGAAATGTGAACAAAATATTATTTAATGCGACAGATGTACATGTCAGGTATAAGGTTACTAAACGAAGATATCAGTATATTACAACTATACAGTTAGTGAGAGAAATTCTCATAAAATTCACAGTTAGACTGAAGTGCCACATATAAAGAGAGAGCGATAACTCTGGCAAAATCGATGTATGTGTAATTCACAGAAAACATTAAAATTACAAATATATATCAATAACTCTGTATGAGAAATAGAGTCAAATTCGCCTCCGACAACAATGTATTTGTTTTCTGGGGATATATTGGAATCCCCTGTTTACCTACAAAACAGAATGTAGCATATTTTCAAAGATTAGATGTCAAATATAAATACCAATGTACACAGTCCAGCACAGAGCTACTGCAGTAATTGGTTGAGACTCTGAGCGCCGCTGTTCACCAATCAGGGAGAGAAACTCGAAGAGAGATCCAGCCAGCGCAGCACAGCTGTTACACAGCACAGAACACACAGATCAGACTCTCACTCCCCGGATCTCTCTGGACTAAGCATTAATGGACGATACTGGCTGAAATTGGCTCCTGATTAGATACACGATAACTTCGGAAATATTTGACCAAAGATAAAATCCAAACAGAGACATTCCCTGACAGAGAATCGGCGGCGCCACATCAGCAAGGAAATGACTCATGCACAAAAGCTCCGCCACGGTACAGCGCGATTCCTATTCTGCATGATACTGGTTACCGTTTGGGAAGCAGTTTCTGGGCAGATTCGCTATTCGATTCCTGAGGAAATGCAGAAAGGCTCTTCCGTGGGGAACATCGCAAAGGACCTGGGTCTGGATGTAGAGCAGCTCTCAGATCGCGCCGTTCGCATTCTTTCCAGAGGTAGGACACAGTATTTTGCTTTCAATTTTAAGAGCGGCCATTTATACGTCACGGAAAGGATAGACCGAGAAGAAATCTGTGGTGGGATGGAAATGTGTCTGTTAAATTGTGAGGTTATAGTGGAGGATAAAATGAAACTTTTTCCGGTCGAAGTTGAAATCACAGATATTAATGATAATGCTCCCAGCTTCCGGTCAGAAGAATTCGATTTAAAAATCAGTGAAACAACAGCGCCAGGATCACGGTTTTCTGTGCGTCAGGCAGAGGATCCGGATATGGGACTAAATTCCATCCAGAGCTACCAACTCAGCAGTAACACTCATTTCTTACTGGATGTTGAAACGCGATCTGATGGAGTAAAATACGCCGAAGTGGTGCTGGAAAAGTCTCTAGACCGGGAAGAACAAGCCGTTCACAATCTAATCCTCACAGCCACTGACGGGGGAGATCCAGTCAGATCCGGCACTACGCAAATCCGCGTTATTGTTCTCGATTCTAATGACAATGCCCCAGTTTTTAGCCAGCCTGTCTACAAAGTGAGCGTTTGGGAAAATGTGCCTGAAGGTTCCACGGTTGTAACAGTAAAAGCCACTGACCTGGATGAAGGAGTCAACAAAGAGGTGAAATACTCTTTCCAAAAAATCACAGACAAAGCTTCCAAAAAACTTCAACTGAATTCGAACACGGGAGATGTAACTATTGTGAGAAATTTGGACTTTGAGGAAGCTGCATTATATGAAATCGAGGTGCAAGCCCATGACGGGGGAGGCCTTTTCGACAGATCCAAAATTGTGATCGTTGTTAGTGATGTGAATGACAACGCTCCAGAATTAACAATCACATCTCTCCTCAACTCGGTCCCTGAGGACTCTCCCCCCGGGACTGTGATCGCCCTTTTAAATGTGCAAGATCTAGATTCCGGAGAGAACGGAAAGGTCACGTGCTCCGTAGCCAGCAACCTCCCCTTCCAGCTGAGGAAATCGTTGGATAATTATTACAGTCTGGTGACAGACCGAGCCCTGGACAGGGAGCAGGTGGCAGCATACAACATCACAGTGACCGCCACGGACAATGGGACTCCTCCTCTTTCTACAGCCACCACGATCCCACTCCAAATTTTAGACACGAATGACAACGGTCCCCTCTTCGATAAAACATCCTACACCGCCTACATCACTGAGAATAACCCGAGAGGAGCCTCCGTTTTCTCTCTGAAAGCGAATGACCCCGACGAAGGGGAGAACGCCAGAGTCACTTACTCTGTTACCAAGGATCAGATCCAGGAAGCTCCGCTCTCCTCCTCCATCTCCATTAACTCCGAGACTGGGGCTCTCTACGCTCTGCGCTCCTTCGATTACGAACAGTTCCGGGAGATTCGGTTCCAAGTGCAGGCTCAGGATGGGGGTTCCCCACCTCTCAGCAGTAATGTCTCCGTCACTCTCTTTCTACTGGATCAGAATGACAACAGCCCGCACATCTTACACCCCTCCTTTCCCACCGATGGCTCCACGGGAGTGGAGTTGGCCCCTCGCTCCTCCGAGCCGGGTTACCTGGTCACTAAGGTGGTGGCGGTGGATGCAGACTCCGGGCAGAACGCCTGGCTCTCCTACCAGCTGCTGAAGGCTACAGAGCCGGGGCTCTTCTCTGTGGGACTCCACAGCGGCGAGATCAGGACGGCGCGCTACTTTCTCGACAAAGATGCGCTCAAGCAAAGTCTGGTGGTTTTAGTGAAGGACAACGGGCAGCCCCCTCTCTCTGCCACGGCCACTGTCACGGTGGTGGTGGCTGACAGCATCCCCGAAATCCTCTCCGATTTAAGCAGCCTCTCAGCTCCTGTAGACCCCCAGTCCAGCCTCACCTTGTATTTGGTGATCGCTGTGGCTTCCGTTTCCTGCTTGTTCTTTACCTTTCTCATAGTGTTAGTGGCCCTGAGGCTCCGCCGGTGGAGAAACTCGCAGCTGTTTGACTCCTCGAGTGTGACTTTCAGTGGAGTTCCCGTCTCGCAGTTTGTGGGGCTCGATGGAGTCAGAGCTTTTCTTCACTCCTACTCACGTGAGGTTTCTCCCACCACGGACTCCAGAAAGAGCCAGTTCAACTTTCCCAAATCAAACTATGCAAATACTGTGACCAGTCAGCAGACTTGTGACATAAAGGATCCTATTCTAGTTACTGAAGAATTAAACATTAGTAATGGGGATCAGATTTCAGTTCAGGTGAGCTAATATTTTTGGCGCTATTTTATGATCTAAATACATTTTGTGGAGCCAGTAAAGGCACTTGTAATTCATTTGGAATTAGATTAGGTGGTATTGTAACCAGCGGAGTGTTTGGTCAGTACATATAAATAAAATGTGTGTGTGTACCCTAATGTTTGTACCGAGTTACACAGAAGAGATAATCTAAATCACTTTATCAATTCCGATGAAATAGCGATTGATATAAAATCTTGCACTGCCTTTGTCTATTTTAGGTGAAGTGGACCTATAATTATAGCTAAATTTATCTGTCATTGGTGCAGGGATATTTCAATATTTTTTAATTGCATCATAGGATTGATTTTGAGCACACGGGTTTATTAGAACCAATTTTAACTTCTCAGAGATGCTTGAAATTTGAGACACATGAGAGTATGACTGGCAACCTTTTACTGTGTTACCTTAGGGCAGTTCTATAGGAGAACTTTGTCTAGTGCATAGTTACAGTTCATTTTATGAGCCTGGAACCTTCTTAGTTGATTTGGAAACACTTTCTGTGAGTGGATAGATTTTTTGGAAAAAAAAATTAATCTAAAAAGGACAATAAGGCTCTAAGTGTAAAAACATTGTTTCTCTCAGAAGTTTTCTTTGAGGTTTAGAGCCCGGGGCCGCTCATGTCATTCTTGTATTAAAATATTGTCTTGTGTCCAACAATAGGTAAGTATCTTTGGGTGTATTTCAGGTATGTGGTAGATGTGATTCTTTAAATAGAAATTGTTATAAATGTTGGAAAGTATATTCATATATACATACACACATACATACAGATATATATTTAAAAAATCAGACCCACCACGTGCACACATATGGCACAGAAAACTAAGGCCTGGCTCTATCTACAGATGGATAGATAGATACACGTGTGCATACGCAAATAGCACTCGCGGCTATTTTTTATTTTTATTTATTATTATTAATTTATTGTTTACATCTATTCTGTGATTCACTTTTTACAATTAGGGAAAATCATTTAAAATGCGGTACATATAGAATACATTGTAGGCAGAAAAGAAAACCTCCCATGGTAGTCACTTGACCTGTACCAGCACCTGAATAAGATCACTGCTATTGCAGTTCTCCCGTTGAGACTCGGAGTGCCGCTGTTGGCCAATGCGGAGCCAGGGCTGGAGCCGGAGATCCATTGGAGTCTCCTGCAGAGCTATTGCTCCGTCACACAGCGCAGCTTGGAGAGAGCATAGCAAAGAAACCTTCCCTCGCCTGCTGAGAAACGAGAAAGTCCTCAGAGCTCTCATAATCAACAGGCAATCCGGACTCTGTCTGCGGTACGTTACCGCTGACTCCCTCCTTTCTAATGTAATGAAAACGAAGAAAAAGAAACAGGAAGAAGAGAGGAATTCTGACGGGCACTGGGATGGAAATCAGACACAGAGAGCCGGGCTGGGCAGTGACACGGCAAGTACTGTTGTTTCCCTTCTTATTGTCTTTGTTCTGCCGGGCGGTCTCGGAGCAGATTCGTTATTCGATTCCCGAGGAAATGGCGAAAGGTTCCCTTGTGGGGAATCTCGCCAAGGATTTGGGGCTGAGTGTGAGAGAACTGCCCAACCGGAAGCTCCGTGTTGTCTCTGCAGCTAAAAAGCAATACTTCAGCGGAATGGGGAAAGTGGCAACGTCTATGTGAATGACAGGCTAGACCGGGAGGAGATATGCGGGACATCTCAACTCTGCGTCATAAATTTCGAAACTGTGCTGGAAAATCCCTTGAATGTTTTCCACATAAATGTCGCGATTCAGGACATTAACGATAATGCCCCGCTTTTCCTAAAAGACAGCATCGATTTACAAATCAGTGAATCCAGTTTGCCTGGGGCTCGATTTCTCCTTGAATATGCTGAAGATCCTGATTTTGGGATAAACTCTCTACAGAGTTATCAGCTGAGCCCCAATCAGTATTTTATCCTGGAAGTCAAAGAGAGCCAGGATGGAAATAAGTATGCAGATTTAGTGCTGCAAAAATCACTGGACCGAGAAACCCAGCGCAGCCTTCGCTTGATCCTCACGGCTGTGGATGGGGGAGAGCCGCGGAGAACTGGGACCGCCCAGATATGGATTAATGTCACCGACGCCAATGACAACCCCCCCGTCTTCACTCAGGAGCTCTACAAAGTCAGCCTGAGGGAAAATGCACCGACGGGCTCCTTAGTGCTTCAGGTTAAAGCCACCGACAACGATGAAGGCTCAAATGCTCAGATCTGCTACATTATTAGCAAGGTATCAGAAAAGACCCTTCAGAAATTCAGCCTGGACTCAGAAAATGGAAAAATCACAGTAAAGGAGCCTTTGGACTTTGAGGAGACACGTGACTACACCATGGCAGTAGAAGCAAAGGATGGAGGCGGACTAGTGACACACTGCAAAGTGGAAATAGAAGTTATTGATGAAAACGACAATGCCCCCGAAGTGACATTCACATCCGTGTCCAGTCCAGTTCCAGAAGATTCAGTACCTGGGACAGTGATAGCTCTGATTAGTGTTAATGATCTAGATTTTGGAGATAATGGAAAGGTCGCATGCCATTTAATGGATGATTTTCCGTTCACTATAAGGTCGTCTTCTAATAATTACTACAAGCTCCTCACAGACAGCCACTTGGACAGAGAAAAGACCCCGGAGTACAATATCACAATCACAGCCACAGACAAAGGCTCTCCCACCCTCTCCACCCAGAAAACCATCCTATTGCAGATCTCGGACATCAATGACAACTCCCCTGTCTTTGAGAAACCTTCCTACACCGCCTATGTGCCAGAGAACAATCCCTCGGGGGCCTCTATTTTCAGTGTAGAAGCCTCAGACCGGGATCTGGACCGGAACGCCCGAGTCACTTACTCCATCCGGAGCAGCAACCTCCAGGAGGTGCCTCTCTCCTCCTACATCTCCATTAACTCCCAGACCGGAGCTATCTATGCCCAGCGCTCCTTCGACTACGAGCAATTCCGGGAGTTTGAAGTGCAAGTGCAGGCCCAAGACGGCAGGTCCCCGCCTCTCAGCAGCAATGTCACTGTCAGGGTGTTTATTCTGGATCAGAATGATAACGCCCCTCGCATCCTGTACCCTTCTCTGGGAGCCGATGGCTCCGCCTTGTTCGAGATGGCCCCTCGCTCGGCTGAGGCAGGTTATCTGGTGACGAAGGTGGTGGCGGTGGATGCTGACTCAGGACACAATGCCTGGCTCTCCTACCATCTGCTCGAGGCCACGGAACCGACGCTGTTCAGCATGGGGCTGCACACCGGGGAGATCCGGACAGCCCGCGCCTTTGCGGACAGAGATGCTGTGAAGCACAGGCTGGTCACGCTGGTGAAGGACAAAGGGCAACCGCCTCTGTCAGCCACAGTGACTCTCAATCTGGTGTTTGCCGAGAACTTCCAAGAGGCTCTTCCGGAAATGAGCGACCAATCGGGTGACTCGGCACCTCAGTCTGATTTACAGTTTTACTTGGTGCTGGCTCTAGCCCTGATCTCATTTTTATTCCTCCTGACAGTGACACTGGCCATTGTGATGAAATTGCGAAGGTCAAGGAAACCTAAATTACTTCAGTGTTTTGGTCCTGACCCTTATTCCAAGACTGGCTCGGTGTTTCCACCCAACTATGAAGATGGTACTTTGCCTTATTCCTATCAGTTGTGTTTATCCTCAGACGCCAGGAAGAATGATTTCAGTTTCCTGAAACCAAATGGCCAGGTAGCAGATAATATTCTGTGCGGTGAAAGCTCTGGAATGGTGTTTATGGGCAACGGATCTAGTGGTTTAAATGCTGAAACGCAGACTGTTGCGGAGGTGAGCTGGTGAATTTATAATTTCATATTCATCTTTGGAGATTTTAAAGTAACTCTCTCCAGCTTTAAGAAGTGTAGGAGGTCATTGTGAAATTGAGCTGTAGTGGTTTTTAGACTGTCCTATGGTGCACAGAACTGGCGTCTCCGAAACACTAATGAAGTTGTTTCCATAATTCTCCTGCATTTTAGAGTAGCTTTATTTTACCCACTTTGCTGGGGGAGGAGCTGACACACAATGGGAACAACTGTAAGATGTGAAAAGAAACGATTAAATTGCTTCTCTTGCAGTAGTCTTTGCTAAGAGTTCGATAGGAATCTGATTAGTTAACATGGACACAAACATGTAAAGATTCTATTGTTCCACCGATGTCCCACCTCTTACATGTCCCTTATGTAACATGATTTTGTGGTGTGATATAAAAGTTCTAATGGCATAAGTTTGGGGTGGCTGAATTACTCAATTGGGGCAAAGCTATTAGAGCGTTATGCGGGTCATTCAAAGGAAGTTGTGATAAAACCATTACAACACCTCTCCCTGCAGCCTGTCTCTGTCCATATCTTACAAGGGGGACATTTGTTTTACAAGTAATTTAGAGAGTTTTTTAAAAATAATTAATGGGACTCTTTTTCTTTCACGTTAGGTTTCCATAGTTATCATGAGTCCAACTCTCCAGTAGGGGTGTGAAGCTAGACACCTTTAACATTTAAATGATGCATTTTAAAAGTCTTTGTATATAAATGTGGAAGTATAATTATTAAGCTGTCAGGAGTGGCTCAAAAGCCTGAGTACCAAACACAGGACAAGGCTGTTAAGATGCAAGGCAAAAGCTTCTAACTGGTTATGAGTTCTATATTTAGATTTCACCAACCAAATAACAAGTGTAAACTCCTCAAGTATTATTACAGTCAGAATATGGAGTTGCAGACAGTCCCCTGGGGTACTCTGGTCTGTCTTGCTACCTAGGTAAGCTTACCTCTGTGATAGATAGTTCCTTATCCCCAAAATCATAACAATATTCAGGTTACTCCCAGTTCCAAAGGACCAATTCCTTACCCCAGGTCAATGGCACCATAGATCCTTACACTGCAGAAAAGACTTGTAGTCAGGCCTATAATAAATTAAGTAAAGATTTATTAAACAGATTTATAAAATTTTATTAAGAAAAAGAAATTAGAGAGTTATTTACAACATTAAAGCAGATAAACATGCGCTGACAAATGAGTTACAGTCTTAGGTTTCATAAGGTGATAGGAGCTGCTCTAATATGGAAGCTCTATATGTTCTTTAGGGATAACCTTGGCTAAGAAGCTGGGGGTCCCTTACTTATTCTTAGAAATCTTGTCCTCCCAAAGTCCAACCTGCAAAGAGAGTCAGTTTCTTCTTGTCAGAGGTCTTTATGCCCTTCCCCCAGACTTCAAACTGATAAGAGGAGTGCACAGGAGGGAGAGATAGTTCAGTGGTTTGAGCATTGGTCCCCTAAACCCAGGGTTGTGAGTTCAGCTCTTGAGAGGACTACTTAGGGATCTGGGGCAAAATCAGGACTTGGTCCTGCTAGTGGAGGCAGGGGGCTGGACTCAATAATCCTTCAGGGGCCCATCCACTTCTATGAGATAGACATACCTCTGTGTATGTTTTTGAAAGGGGGGAAGGATAGCTCAGTGGTTTGAGCATTGGCCTACTAAACACAGGGTTGTGAGTTTAATCCTTAAGGGAGTCATTTAGGAAGCTGGGGCAAAAATCTGTCTGAGGATTGGTCCTGCTTTGAGTAGAGGCTTGGACTATATGACCTCCTGAGGTCCTTTCCAACCCTGATATTCTGTGATTCTACATCTGCATTTAGTTCCTGCCAGGGAGGAGCAACAAATCAACAAGGTCTTTTGTCCTCTTATGTTCCACAGTGGTTTGTCTGGTGTCTATGGGCCTTCTTTCGTTGGGCAGGAGCTAATATCTCCCATGGTAAATTAGTATTTCATATTTGTTTCTCTCCTTATTGTGGGGGTTTAGAGTTTCAGAGCAAGCACGTTTACAGTTACAGAGCAAACACTTAAATATTACTTTATAACATGGGGTACAGAGATAAGTGAGATTAATGCATGCAGCAATTTATAAGCTTTCGTAAACTCTAAACACATTTTTGTAAATCTAATACCTGTTTTAACAATACTAATACACAAGTGAGCCAGACTGGTTTCCAGCTGTGCATTTATCAGTGTTCACTTGAGGCCTACTGGCCATGGCATGAGTAATGTTTCTAAGAACCAGTTTTTCTACACTTTCCCAAAATAGAAGCAAGTGCTGGGTACCACTGGAATGTTATAACTCTTTTCCAATAGCAACAGACAGTGCTCCTATTTCTAGCCTGCAAAAAGTGGACTCTTCCTAGTCTCACTGGCTATTGATGACTATGGGCCATGGGGCCATTGTTTTTATTGTATTTTATTTCTTTAGTTTTTTTTTTATCTGAGAAAGGTCATATACCACTTTGGAGGGGAAAGGGGAAACATATACTCATCTGGTTGGTACTTTTAAAATAGCGATTTTGTTTTAGCTTCTGGAATGTTTATAATATTAGATGTTTTTTCCATGGAATAGGTGTATTAGTGGTCAGAGTGTTCAAAAGTATATGACAAGCTGTAGTACCATGTAATTTTACTCACCATATGTCTCAGCAATGGATCCCATTGATGTTACTAGCATGCGTGTGTCTCATATATGTGATTTGATATTTTATTCTCTTTGAAGTAGCATTCTTCTAGTAGCATTTCAAATAGATTTCCATTGTTCTAGATATTATAAAACTTTGTATGAAAACTACCAGACTGATAAATATATAGAGTAAAATTATTTTATCACCGAATAGATAAAGCCAACCGAATAGATAAAGCCAATAGCACTCCTGAGTCCTTTATTTATATTTAATCCAGAGAGCAAGAAAGGACTTAAACAACAAAAAAGAACAGATCAAATAATTTTTCAAAATGTGAAATAGTACATCTACTGACATACAAGTCATGTATAAGTTTGCTACAAAGATATAAGCAGTTAGCAATTGCACAATGCATCATCAGAATTAAATGCACAGAGGACAGTTGGATAATTTGAGAAACACACAGGTACGTATAACCATGTACCAAGCTAGGTATTCGTAATTCATAGTCAAGCAAACAAAATGAACAAAATTAAACCACTAAACTTTATAAGTACTAATCAGTCCTACAAGCACAGTTTTTATTCCTTGAGAATACTCCAGACTTACGTACATAATAATGAGAAAACAGCATATTTATAATGTTAACTCTCAAATGAAAGTACTTGTCAAAAACTCCAACATAGAGGTTCTGCAGTTATTGATTACAACTCTGGGTACCCCTGTTCACCAATCAGGGAGAGAAACATGATAAGAGATCCAACCAGCCCAGCTTGGCTGTTAGGCAGCACAGAACACAGAGATCAGGTTCACACTAACCCAGTGTTTAATTTGTGCCAGGGCTTGCCAGGACTGAGCCCTAGCACCTCTGGGCTTACTAAGTCAGTTATGAAAGTAAAAAGTTTGCTTGAGCCCCAGCACCTCTTTTATTACAGATTTAAGCATTGCACTCAAGGGATCTGGACTGAACAGAAAATAATGATATTCTAGGGATGAATTTAGCTTTGGTTTAACTATCAATATTATCTGTAACATTCAGCCAAAGACAGAATTAAAATACAGACATTATGTGAAGGAGAATCAGGGGCACCACATCCACACCGGCACAGAAACTGTGAGCACCTACCTTAGAGCAGACTGTCAAAAGCAGGGCAGACACCCCAAAATGGTGATATGTTGTATAATTAGGTTTCACCAAGCTAGTAACAAATGTGAATTCCTGGATCACAATGCCAGTCTTACCATGGTGTCATAGACAGTCCCCTCAGACTCTCCAATCTATCTTACCACCCTGACAACCTGTACTTTGTGATAAAAGGTCACTTAAACCAAAAATCACACTACATCAGGTTGCTTCCAGTCCCAGAATACCAGTCACTTACTTCACATCAATTGGTACTCTAAATTTTACCCCAAAGATAGTGCCAGCAGCCAATTCTATAGTAAACTAACTAAATGTTTATTAGCTAAGAAAAGGAAATAAGAGTTGTTAAGCGGTCAAAGCAGGTAAAATATATCAACTGGTGAGTCACTGTTTGGAACTCCAAATGGTGGCGGTGATGTACTAAACTGCCAGTTTCCCAAAAGTCTTTTCAGTGTTCCCAGATTGTCTCTGGGGATCTCTGCTTTGCATCTGGTACATTTCCCTCTAAGAGTCCGAACAGTCCAGACATGAAAGATCTTTCCTTGAATCCATACTTAGAGCTTCTTCTCACAGAAAACAAGTTGACAGTGTCAATACACATGTGGGCTTTTCCTTTGATGAGGGTGAGTAAGGAATCCATTTTGAGTCTTTGACCTCTGATCCTCACACACAATGACCTCACACACTGTTTTGAAATAGCAGATTTTTTGTTACAGTTCTTTATTTGCATTTCACAAGGCTTCTTGCTTGTTTGATGACTCATTTGATGGGTTATTTAGTTACAGGGGTATCCACAATGTAATGTTTGCTACTACATTGGGATACATACAAGAGAAAACAATGCAGGTAACATCCCACTAGTTTTCAAGAAGTTTAAATTCCAAATATACCCTTATACATTTAACAATTACATTGATCTATACTAATACACAAGTGAATTGGCCTGTGGCTCTGGCATAAGCTGGCACCTGGGCTGCCAACTTCACACTAGTCAACTGAACATTTGGTTGATAGACATCTAAGTCCATTATTGTTCCATAGAAAGGAGATCTCCTAATACCCTTTTACCAATTCCTATGAAATATACCTTTGTTGCAAACCTGGTAGTTTATTTAATCAGAGAGACTGGAGAGTTTTAATTGCCTGAAATACTACAAACAGGTGGAAATTCATGTATGTTTTTGGAAACATCAAGTTCTGGCGACTATACATTTTTAATACAAAGTAAAATGAATATTTTATAACAGAGTTATGTACAATGTTATTCTGCAACCCAGTTTATTTCAGTTCAAACAGGGTTTTTGCAAACTTTCATGACTGAAAGGCAAAGATATTGAAAATTCATAAACATTACATTAAGCTATGTAAATATATATTTATGATGAAGAGACTGTTTTGACATCATTTTAGGTTTCCTATAATAGTAATTTTCTTTTGTCCTAAATTTGAGCCTTGACAGATTGAGAAATATGTGTGACAGAGTATACTAAAGTGTTTTTCCTGGGATTGTTAGCATTAGAAATTAGATTCTAAAACATCTTAGTAACTTTTAGCTAAGACAAATTATATGTTTCCATAGTACATGTATTAATAGTGATCAAATGGCTAGTTTAAATTTCTTCAGTTAGTAGGCATGTGGTTGTAGCTAGATTTAGGTCTCATTGGTGTAGGAATATTTGACAGACTTACTTTAGCTTTACATCGTAAGAAAACTTTTGAATACAGAGGTTTAAGGAAAACATTTTTGCCTTTTCTGAGATGCCCTATATTTTGTAAAGCTGAGAGAGCTTCTGGGAACTTTTTACTGCGTTCTTTAGTGAGGTTCCAAGGGGGAGTATGGCCTACTGTATAATTACAGTAAAGTGTAGGAGAATAGAAACTTTTTTTACTTATTTTAGAAACAATCTCTTCTGAGGAGGCAGATTACTTTGAAAGAAAAAGACAAACTAAAGGCTCTAAACTCTAAAAATGGTTCTATTCAGAAGTTGAGAGTGCGGTTTAGAACCCACAATGGCTCTTGTCATTCTAGGTTTCTCTTGCTTTTGGTAAACTTGATAGAACTATCCTTATCTGGATCTCAACCGTGTGTGTTCGCAGGGGATATGATTATTTAAACGAAGTCATTGTAAATGCTGAAAAGCATTTATGAAATATGTGTGCGCGCACACGCACACAAATATATACATACTAAAAACGTGAAAGAAAAGTTAAAGAAGTTTAAGGCTTACAGTATTCAAAGACCTATAGGTGCACACATACATACACAAAAAGCATGTCGAGTTGACATCTACGTTTCTATACAGAGATTCATATTTTTGTACTTGGTGGTTTCATTCTCTTCTATACAATTACAATATGACTTTTAGCTATACAGAATAATCCACAATAATCACTACAACTGTACCGGAGCCTTCGTAAGATCTCTGCTATTGCAGTTCTCCCGTTGAGACTCGGAGTGCCGCTGTTGGCCAATGCGGAGCCAGGGCTGGAGCCGGAGATCTACCGGAGTCTCCTGCAGTGCGATTGCTCCGTCACACAGCGCAGATCAGAGAGAAAGCAGAGCAAGGAGACTCCACACACGCTTTGCTGAGAAAAATAAACACCCCCCTCACAGCGCTCGGAACAGTTAAACAATCCGGCTCCAATTACTGTTTCTTACCGCGGATTATAGCAGCCTGATGAAGTTTTTCGTTGCCTGATCTGATTAAATAAAGAAGGTGAGAAACAGCAAGAAAAGGGTAAACCTGACTGGGATGAAGATGGATACCAGGCTCCGAGAGCCGGGCCGGGCAGTCACACGGCAAGTACTGTTGTTTCCCCTCTTATTCGCTTTGTTCTGCCGGGCGGTCTCGGAGCAGATTCGTTATTCGATTCCCGAGGAAATGGCGAAAGGTTCCCTTGTGGGGAATCTCGCCAAGGATTTGGGACTGAATGTGGGAGAACTTGCGAACAGGAAGCTCCGTGTCAGTTCGGAACAGCAATACTTCAGTGTGAATGGGGAAAATGGCAACCTGTATGTGAATGGCAGGATAGACCGGGAGGAGATATGCGGGACATCTCAACTCTGCGTCATAAATTTCGAAACTGTGCTGGAAAATCCCTTGAATGTTTTCCACATAAATGTCGGGGTCCAAGACATTAACGATAATGCCCCGCGTTTTGTAAAAGATAACATCAAACTAGAGATGAGTGAATCTACTTTACCAGGTGCCCGTTTTCTCCTGGGAAATGCTGAAGATCCTGACGTTGGGATGAATTCTCTACAGAGTTATCAGCTGAGCCCCAATCAGTATTTCATCCTGGAAGTCAAAGAGAGCCGGGATGGCAATAAATATGCAGATTTAGTGCTGCAGAAACCCCTGGACCGAGAAAGCCAGCGCAGCCTTCACTTGATTCTCACGGCTGTGGATGGAGGAGCGCCGCAGAGAACTGGGACCGCCCGGATATGGATTAATGTCACCGACGCCAATGACAACCCTCCCATCTTCACTCAGGAGCTCTACAAAGTCAGCCTGAGGGAAAATGCACCGACGGGCTCCTTAGTGCTTCAGGTTAAAGCCACCGACAACGATGAAGGTTCAAATGCTCAGATCAGCTACGTCTTCAGCAACATTCCAGAAAAGGCCCGTCAGAAATTCAGTCTGGACGCAGAAACCGGGAAAATTACAGTAAAGGAGCCTTTGGACTTTGAGGAGACACGTGACTACATCCTGATAGTAGAAGCAAAGGATGGAGGCGGACTAGTGACACACTGCGAGGTGGAGATCGAGGTTCTTGATGAGAATGACAATGCCCCGGAAGTGACACTCGAATCCCTGGCCAGCCGCATTCCCGAAGACTCAGTGCCCGGGACAGTGATAGCTCTGATCAAAGTTCGAGACCGAGATGACGGAGAAAACGGGAAGGTCTTCTGTCGTTTACAAGAAAATTTACCCTTTAAAATTATATCGTCTTCCAATAATTACTACAAGCTCCTCACAGACAGCACCCTGGACAGGGAAAGGACCCCGGAGTACAATATCACAATCACCGCCACAGACAAAGGCTCTCCCCCCCTCTCCACGCAGAAAGCCATCTTGTTGCAGATCTCGGATATCAATGACAACGCCCCTGTCTTTGAGAAACCTTCCTACACCGCCTATGTGCCAGAGAACAATCCCTCAGGGGCCTCTATTTTCAGTGTAAAAGCCTCAGACCGGGATCTGGATCGGAACGCCCGAGTCACTTACTCCATCCTGAGCAGCAACCTCCAGGAAGTGCCTCTCTCCTCCTACATCTCCATTAACTCCCAGACCGGAGCTATCTATGCGCAGCGCTCCTTCGACTACGAGCAATTCCGGGAGTTTGAAGTGCAAGTGCAGGCCCAAGACGGCGGGTCCCCGCCTCTCAGCAGCAATGTCACCGTCAGGGTGTTTATTCTGGATCAGAATGATAACGCGCCTCGCATCCTATACCCCTCCCTAGGAGCCGATGGCGCCGCCTTGTTCGAGATGGTCCCTCGCTCTGCCGAGGCAGATTATCTGGTGACGAAGGTGGTGGCGGTGGATGCTGACTCAGGACACAATGCCTGGCTCTCCTACCATCTGCTCCAGGCCACGGAACCGACGCTGTTCAGCATGGGGCTGCACACCGGGGAGATCCGGACAGCTCGCGCCTTTGCGGACAGAGATGCTGTGAAGCACAGGCTGGTCACCCTGGTGAAGGATAACGGGCAGCCGCCTCTGTCAGCCACAGTGACTCTCAACCTGGTGTTTGCCGAGAACTTCCAAGAGGCTCTTCCGGAAATGAGCGACCAATCGGGTGACTCGGAATCTCAGTCTGGCTTTACTATTATTTTGGTGGTAGCTCTAGCTTTGATCTCATTTTTGTTTCTCCTGACAATGACACTGGCCATTGTGATGAAATTGAGAACGTCAAGGAAGCCCAAATTACTTCAGTGTTTTGGTCCTGATCATTATTCCAAGACCGGCTCTATGTTCCCACCAAACTATGAAGATGGGACTTTGCCTTATTCCTACCAGCTGTGTTTATCCTCAGACGCCCGAAAGAATGAATTCACTTTCGCGCAGCCTATTGTGCAGATGAACGAGAATATTCTGTGCAGTGACAACTCAGGGACGGTATTTATGTGCGATGGATCTAGCAACTTAAAAGCTGAGACAGAGACTGTTATGGAGGTGAGCTTCCGTTTTCATGCATTATATATTTTCCTATTAATCTTTGAATGAATAATTGTAAATGAAAGCCAGGCGTCTTCTAGTATATGAGCACATTGTGAAATAGGTGTTGGGGTGTGCATGTTTTGTTTTGGGTTTGTTTGTTTTAAAGGCTTCTACCTATAGTGCCTCATGTGGCACTAGGCGTATCACAAACATGTATGAATTTGTTCTCATGACATTCTTGCAACCTAGAGTAAGGTTACCTCCATTTTGCAGATGATGATTTTAAGTAAAAGTAGACCTGTTGATCACAAAAGAAGTCTGTAACGGAGTTCGGAATCAAACTCAAGACTCCTAAATCCCAATCCGCTGTTTTAACTACAAGCTATATTTTTTCTTTTAAGAGTGAGCATCCTTCCTTTCATTCAAAACATTTCCTTAGAATAACTTTATTCTCAATAAATATGTAGATACCTCCGGTAAAAAATATATCTTTACAGGGCAAATGTTTCAATTCATTTTAATGCATACCTTTTTAAAAAAAATAGCCCCTCTACATACTGCTTATTTTGCAGAAGTCTTCTTTGATTAATGTTCTACAATATCTTGGACAGATGATATAGTCACAAATATATAAATATACCCTTTTTACTCCTCCAGTTCCCCTGGAGGACTATGTTTTATGTCGCTTATATAGCCTGGTTTTTGGGTGTGATATAAACGCTTTCAGTTTTGCGGATTTGTGATGGTTTCATTACTCACCTGTGGCAAAACCATGAGTGAATTTTGCCGCTCCTCCCAGACGAGTAATGATACATAATTTTTGCCCTACTATCCTATTTGTACATGGCCATACATCCTGCAGAGCAAGACTATTTTTCAAATGTTTTGTTAAGTCTAAAAATGGTCATTGGGCCTTTCCCCCCTATACCTACACCTATCAGGCCAGGTTGCTTTAATTCCCATGATTCTAAATGCTCTGGGATAATAGGGAGCCATCGAGTTTCTGAAAATGTGCTTTATAATTCTTGATATACAGAAATATGTAATATTTTAAAACTTTCCAGACGCATTTTCCAGAACTAGAAGCAAGTGCTGGGTTACATTGGAAAGCTGTATGTGTTCTGCCAGAGACCCTGAGTCTAGCCCACCGGACTGGGAGATTTCCACAATGAGAATTGTCACAGGGGTATGGTAAATATTGACTGTCAAGGGCCTGGGCCAAGAACGGTTGTTTTTAGGAGTAGCAGAGGAGTGGCATATTCCTCATTTGGTGGGAGGGGAGTTTCCTTCGGCTGGTTGATGTTTTAGTGATAGCGGATATTTGAAGCTGCTCAGAGATCTGGAATGTTAGTTGTCCAGGAAGAGGGGACTTTGTGGGCAAAATGCAGTTGAAGTGCTTAACCGTGCTAATAAACGAAGGATGAGGGATCCTGTGATTTTATTTCTCATGTGGTTTTTTAGTTTATCACATTGACATTACTACAGCACATGTGGTATATATATGTGTGTGTGTGGTGTGTATATACATACACAAATATATGTACTTTTGTATTTTCAGTTAGTGAATTATAGTTACATATCTTCTTCTTGTGTTAGAGTTTTCTGGGAAGCCAATAGGCTCCCTGTTTACTAGGTATTAAATAACTAAGAGTGAAAACTGGAAAATATATGGAATACAAATAATTTAATATCCTCTATTAGAAAGAGCTCACCCATACATGGCACACCCTGAGTTTCCCATTCATATTATATCCATTGCGATAGACATGAATAACGTGACTTAAGTAACAAACATGAACAGCCAAATATAACTGAATATAAAAATATAGTATTTAATGTTGCTAATGTAGTTCAATAAGAACTTTACTAAAATAGCATATTAGTATATTGCAACTGAAGAGTGCACAAGTGCACCACTAAGGACAGTTAGATGGAAAACACAAATATAGACATCATAATCCTAGGCAAATCTGTTTACATGTAATTCAGGCACACGCATATTAAAAACACATAAAACATTCTTTCTACATATTTGTGCCTAACAACCCAGATTCCTGACCATCACCATATTTTTTCATTACCTGGGAGCATTTCAAGCTCTCATATAGCCCTAACTAGGAGAAACCACCTAGTGTAGAATGTTGAATATCAGATTAAAATTCCAAAGAACTATCAGTCTAAAAGCTCCAGCAGGAAGCGCGTGCAGTTATTGGTTGAGACTCTGAGCGCCGCTGTTCACCAATCAGGAAGAGAAATGCGCTGAGAGATCCAGTCAGCCCAGCCTAGCTGTTACACAGCACGAACTACAGAGATCGGATTCAGCTCACCGGGTATGAACATTAAACGGTGATATTCCCTGCAAGTGGCTTTGGTTTTAACTATAAATGTTTTCGGAAACATTCCGCCAAAGATAAAATCTAAACGCGGCGACTCCACTTCAGCATGGGACTGACAGAAACACAAACGCGGCGGCACTGCAAAGGGCGAGCCCTGTTCTGCTTTATGCTGGCTACCTTTTGGGAGTCAGCTTCTGGGCAAATTCGCTATTCGATTCCGGAAGAAATGGAGATAGGCTCTTTCGTGGGGAATGTCGCAAAGGATCTGGGGCTGGATGTAAAGCAGCTCTCAGACCGCGCAGTCCGCATTGCTTCCAGAGGTAGGACCCAGTATTTTGCTTTGAATTTTAAGAGCGGCCATTTAATAACCACGGAGAGGATAGACAGAGAGCAGATATGTGGCGGGCTGAAGGAGTGTTTGTTAAACTGTGAGGTTATAGTGGAGGATAAAATGAAGCTTTATAGAGTTGAAATTGAAATCACAGATATTAATGACAATGCTCCCAGCTTCCAGAGAGAAGAAATTGAGATAAAAGTCAGCGAGACAACAACACCGGGATCGCGGTTTCCTTTGAGTGATGCCCATGACTCAGATTTGGGCATTAACTCTCTCCAAAGCTACCAGCTAAGCAATAACAGGCATTTCTCTCTTGATGTGCAAACGGGAACCGATGGAGTTAAATATGCCGAACTGGTGCTGGAAAAGTCTCTGGACCGGGAAGAACAAGCCGTTCACGATCTAATCCTCACAGCCACTGACGGGGGAGATCCAGTCAGATCCGGCACTGCGCAAATCCGCGTTATTGTTCTCGACGCAAATGACAACGCGCCAGTTTTTAGTGAGTCTGTCTATAAAATGAACGTTTTGGAAAACGTCCCGAAGGGTTCCACAATTCTTACAGTAAAAACCACTGATCTGGACGAAGGAATAAACAAACAGGTGATATACTCATTGAAAAAAATCACAGACAAAGCTTCCAAAATATTCCGCTTGGATTCGAACACGGGAGAACTAACAGTCGTGGGAAACTTGGATTTTGAGGAAGCATCATTATATGAAATTGAGGTACAAGCGCATGACGGGGGAGGCCTTTTTGGCATGTCCAAAATTGTAATCGTTGTTAGTGATGTGAATGATAACGCTCCGGAAATCGCTCTCAGGTCTCTCATTAGCTCGATCCCTGAGGACTCTCCCATCGGGACAGTGATCGCTTTTTTAGATGTACAAGATCTAGATTCCGGAGAGAATGGGGAGGTCACATGCTCCATACCCAGCCACCTCCCCTTCCAGCTGATGAAACCCTTCGATAATTATTATAGTCTGGTGACAGACCGAGCCCTGGATAGGGAGCAGGTGGCAGCGTACAACATCACAGTGACCGCCACGGACAATGGGACTCCTCCTCTTTCTACAGCCACCATGATCCCACTCCGGATTTTAGACACGAATGACAACGCCCCCTTCTTCGATCAAACATCCTACACCGCCTACGTCACTGAGAATAACCCGAGAGGAGCCTCCGTTTTCTCCCTGAAGGCCAATGACCCCGACTGGAGGGAAAATGCCCGAGTCACTTACTCCATTATTGAAGGAGACGGAAGCGGAGTGCCTTTGTCCTCCTCCATCTCCATTAACTCCGAGACTGGGGCTCTCTACGCTCTGCGCTCCTTCGATTACGAACAGTTCCGGGAGATTCGGTTCCAAGTGCAGGCTCAGGATGGGGGTTCCCCACCTCTCAGCAGTAATGTCTCCGTCACTCTCTTTCTACTGGATCAGAATGACAACAGCCCGCACATCTTACACCCCTCCTTTCCCACCGATGGCTCCACGGGAGTGGAGTTGGCCCCTCGCTCCTCCGAGCCGGGTTACCTGGTCACTAAGGTGGTGGCGGTGGATGCAGACTCCGGGCAGAACGCCTGGCTCTCCTACCAGCTGCTGAAGGCTACAGAGCCGGGGCTCTTCTCTGTGGGACTCCACAGCGGCGAGATCAGGACGGCGCGCTACTTTCTCGACAAAGATGCGCTCAAGCAAAGTCTGGTGGTTTTAGTGAAGGACAACGGGCAGCCCCCTCTCTCTGCCACGGCCACTGTCACGGTGGTGGTGGCTGACAGCATCCCCGAAATCCTCTCCGATTTAAGCAGCCTCTCAGCTCCTGTAGACCCCCAGTCCAGCCTCACCTTGTATTTGGTGATCGCTGTGGCTTCCGTTTCCTGCTTGTTCTTTACCTTTCTCATAGTGTTAGTGGCCCTGAGGCTCCGCCGGTGGAGAAACTCGCAGCTGTTTGACTCCTCGAGTGTGACTTTCAGTGGAGTTCCCGTCTCGCAGTTTGTGGGGCTCGATGGAGTCAGAGCTTTTCTTCACTCCTACTCACGTGAGGTTTCTCTCACCACGGACTCCAGAAAGAGCCAGTTCAACTTTCCTCAATCAAACTATGCAAATACTGTGACCAGTCAGCAGACTTGTGACATAAAGGATCCTACTGTAGTTACTGAAGAATTAAACACTTATAACGGGGATCAGACCTCGTTTCAGGTGAGCCTATAACTTTGGAGCTTTATCATTTTTATCTGAAATTGTTGGTATATTTTTATTTCTAGACGGCTAATCAGTAAATATACTAATGTATATGTCCGTATGTTGGAGAGAAGGGGAGTAGGGAGAGTGTGTGTATTTCTCTGGAATAAACTGAGTGATTCCCATTGAGTGCTTCGAGTGTCACCCGAAGGCTCTGGCATTTTCTTTGCTGTTGTCTAGAAAGCCAATATCGTGCTATTTTTAGGTTTGTAAAATGAATGATTTTCTGGAATCTGTCTTACAAACAGGTATCTTCATATCCCTTATTCTTAAGAAATAGAGGTGTGTTTTCACCCTGACACAATCTTTATTCAGTTGTGTGGAATAGTGTTCTTTAACGGAAACATTACACGTGCCTGCATAGCTGATTATTTTGTTAGAAATTTAGCTTTTAAGAAAGTATATTACTGTTAATCTACGACAACATAGCTTTTAAAGAGGAATAGATTAAATCAACCTTTTTTCACATTTTCCTCAATAATAATGTTGTTGTGTCCTAATTTTGAGCCTTAACAAATTATGATGTATAGTGACATACTGCACTGACGCTTTTACAGTTTTATTAATTAACATAGGAAAAATGGATTCTAAAATTTCCTAAGATCTTTTATTAAATAAGCATTATGTGTTTGTAAACCATTCGCGTTAATACAGGGATAAGTGAATGACTGAAATATCTTTGGAGTTGTGGTTATATAGTTATAGATAATTTTGTTCTTTTTTATGTTGCTATCTTTGATTATTTAATTTATTTTTGCATCACGGGAAGGCTTTTGAATACAGGGATTTCACAGGAGCATGGTCATGGTTTCAGCAGGTTTCATCTTTGGAACACATTAGCGTTCTTCTGGTAAAATTTGTTTTCCTGGGGTTGGTTCTATGACAGAACTGAGCCTACTTTTGAAATACAGTGTAATTTACCACAACAGGCCTTTTTCTTAGCTTTTAGAAGTACATGCAGTGTTCGTTTCATGGGAGGGGTTTTCTCTTTTTTGTTTTCTTTGTTTGTTGTACAGGAAAACGAGAATTTTTTTAAGCGGACAAAAAGGACCTTAAAGTAAACCACTCAAAATGTGTTTTGCTCACAAGTTTAGACCGAGATACTCTTTTTACCATATTAAAACACTCCTGTCAATTTTTTCAGAACTACTATTTGTTGGAGCTCACAGAAATGTGGGTGTGTGGGAACTGTGATTCCTCATGCCGAAACAATTGTAACTGTTGGAACATTCTTTCCTCTTCTCAATAATAGTCCTGTGTAGATAAAGAGGTGCACAGTCACCCTTCCCACTGTTCCATTATTCCATTCCTCATAAAATAGCCGTTTGCTATACTTAAAATTGAGTATATATAAACTCACACAAAAAAGAACATGAAGTCCATAGTCAACTGGGATGCAGTTGTTCACATCTGACAATGTTATAATGCTATAGACTTAGAGTATAGTGTTTAGCAACGGGGTGGGGGTGATTCTTTCATTATAGTCGCTAGAGCTGTGTCGGCGCTGTGGTAAGATCGCTGCTATTGCAGTTCTCCCGTTGAGACTCGGAGTGCCGCTGTTGGCCAATGCGGAGCCAGGGCTGGAGCCGGAGATCCATCGCAGCCTCCTGCGCTGCGATTGCTCCGTCACACAGCGCAGATCACAGAGGAAATTGCAGGGAGAGAGTCACCGTCTCTCTCTGAAAAGGAATCCCCTCAGAGCACAATGCACCGTTAAGAAGACAATCGGAGCTCACTTTACTCTTCCTTAGCGCGGATAACCTCAGCCTGGTGGGATTTCCAGACAACTAACCTAATCAAAATAAAGCAAGAGAGGAGAGAGCAAAGCTGAGAGAGGCTGGGATGGAGATCAGAGAGCCGGGCCAGGCAGTCACACGGCAGGTACTGCTGTTTCTCTTCCTATTCGGTTTGTTCTGCCGGGCGGTCTCGGAGCAGATTCGTTATTCGATTCCCGAGGAAATGGCTAAAGGTTCCCTTGTGGGGAATCTCGCCAAGGATTTGGGGCTGAGTGTGAGAGAACTGCCCAACCGGAAGCTCCGTGTTGTCTCTGCAGCTAAAAAGCAATACTTCAGCGTGAATGGGGAAAGTGGCAACGTCTATGTGAATGACAGGCTAGACCGGGAGGAGATATGCGGGACATCTCAACTCTGCGTCATAAATTTCGAAACTGTGCTGGAAAATCCCTTGAATGTTTTCCACATAAATGTCGGGGTCCAGGACATTAACGATAATGCCCCGCGTTTTGTAAAAGATAATATCAAACTAGAGATGATTGAATCTACTTTACCAGGTGCCCGTTTTCTCCTGGGAAATGCTGAAGATCCTGACGTTGGGATGAATTCTCTACAGAGTTATCAGCTGAGCCCCAATCAGTATTTCATCCTGGAAGTCAAAGAGAGCCGGGATGGCAATAAATATGCAGATTTAGTGCTGCAGAAACCCCTGGACCGAGAAAGCCAGCGCAGCCTTCACTTGATCCTCACGGCTGTGGATGGGGGAGAGCCGCGGAGAACTGGGACCGCCCGGATATGGATTAATGTCACCGACGCCAATGACAACCCCCCTGTCTTCACTCAGGAGCTCTACAAAGTCAGCCTGAGGGAAAATGCACCGACGGGCTCCTTAGTGCTTCATGTTAAAGCCACCGACAACGATGAAGGTTCAAATGCTCAGATCAGCTACGTCTTCAGCAACATTCCAGAAAAGGCCCGTCAGAAATTCAGTCTGGACGCAGAAACCGGGAAAATTACAGTAAAGGAGCCTTTGGACTTTGAGGAGACACGTGACTACATCCTGGTAGTAGAAGCAAAGGATGGAGGCGGACTAGTGACACACTGCAAAGTGGAGATCGAGGTTCTTGATGAGAATGACAATGCCCCAGAGATGACACTCGCATCCCTGGCCACTCCCATCCCCGAAGACTCAGTGCCCGGGACAGTTATAGCTCTGATCAATGTAATCGATCAAGATTCTGGAGATAACGGGATTGTGTTTTCTCATTTTCAAGACGAGTTGCCGTTTAAAATAATATCCTCCTCTAATAACTACTACAAGCTCCTCACAGACAGTACCCTGGATAGGGAAAGGACCCCAGAGTACAATATCACAATCACTGCCACAGACAAAGGCTCTCCTCCACTCTCCACGCAGAAAACCATCTTGTTGCAGATCTCAGATATAAATGACAACGCCCCTGTCTTTGAGAAACCTTCCTACACCGCCTATGTGCCAGAGAACAATCCTTCCGGGGCCTCTATTTTCAGTGTAGAAGCCTCAGATCAGGATCTGGACCGGAACGCGCGAGTCACTTATTCCATCCTGAGCAGCAACCTCCAGGAGGCGCCTCTCTCCTCCTACATCTCCATTAACTCCCAGACCGGAGCTATCTATGCCCAGCGCTCCTTCGATTATGAGCAATTCCGGGAGTTTGAAATGCAAGTGCAGGCCCAAGACGGCGGATCTCCACCTCTCAGCAGCAATGTCACCATCAGGGTGTTTATTCTGGATCAGAATGATAACGCGCCTTGCATCCTGTACCCTTCCCTGGGAGCCGATGGCTCCGCCTTGTTCGAGATGGCCCCACGCTCGGCCGAGGCAGGTTATCTGGTGACGAAGGTGGTGGCGGTGGATGCTGACTCAGGACACAATGCCTGGCTCTCCTACCATCTGCTCCAGGCCACGGAACTGACACTGTTCAGCATGGGGCTGCACACCGGGGAGATCCGGACAGCCCGCGCCTTTGCGAACAGAGATGCTGTGAAGCACAGGCTGGTCACCCTGGTGAAGGACAACGGGCAGCCGCCTCTGTCAGCCACAGTGACTCTCAACCTGGTGTTTGCCGAGAACTTCCAAGAGGCTCTTCCGGAAATGAGCAACCAATCGAGTGACTCAGAATCTCAGTCTGGCTTTACTATTATTTTGGTGGTAGCTCTAGCTTTGATTTCGTTTTTATTCCTTTTTACAGCGATATCGGTTTTAATTTTTAAATGTCGGAGACCTAGAACTCCCCCAGTTCTTGGATCTTACAATCCTGATCTGTATTCTAGTCTTGGACCCAAATTCTCCTGCAACTACAGCAATGGGACCTTGCAGTTGCCCTATTCTTACGAGGTGTGCATAGCTGCTGATTCCAGGCAGAACGAGTTCACTTTTCTTAAAGTGGGCGAAAAGGCTTTGACCGATGTTCTCCTTTCTGTTGAGGATTCTGGCATGGGGAATGAGTCTGGCAGGGGAAACCTCAGCTCTGACAGCCAGGCGCAGGTACCTTCCTGAAATGCAAGTCTTGCTAACATAGAGAATATTTCAACCAATAATCTAAAGTTTCCTGGGTAGTGCTTCCCTGTAATTCTTTAGTAAGTATGTAGACTGCAAATAGATCTAAGTTTTACCGCATAAACACGTGTTCTAAGAGTTAATGGTGAAAATCCTGTGAAATTTTTCAGTTTCATTCTGATCAGCATCATCTGCATTCTGATACTGGAGAAGTGAATGTTTCCCTTCTCAGAATAGATGGAAGGTTCTCAGTGTCCTTTATGTAAAACATTTTGATCGATTATTTTACTATTTTGAGTATTTTGGATGAAGAATATGTCAGAGTTTATTTGTTGTATGGGACCCAGCTACTACTTTAGACACATTCAGTCTCTACTGGTGGAAACTCTGCGGTCAGGGAATTATTCGAGTCCGAAGGAAACTATAGTAGATTAGACCATTCCCCCGTATTGTGCCAATATTTTCTCTAAAGCATCCCTATTTTAGATGAGTCATATGACAGCCTTGAACATCCCCAGATGAGGTAATTCCACAATCTACTTTAGCAGATTATTTCAAATGTCCTTATACCTATATTGTTGTAATGCAGTGATGTTGTAGCTATGTTGGGCCCAGGATATTAGAGAGAGATAGGTGAGTGGGGTAATATCTTTTATTGGACCAGCTTCTGTTGGTGAGAGAGATGATCTTTGTCTCTTACATAAACTGGAAATCTTATCTCTGTCACCAACAGAAGTTGATCCACTAAAAGTTATTACCTCACCCACCTTGTCTCTCTTACACGCATTACCATTTTCCTAATATTTAACCTGAGATTAACTTCCTAAATTTATCCCCTTTACTTCAGGTGTCCTCAAAGTAAGGCTCTTCAGCACTCTGCTCTTTGTGATACTATATATATTGTGTTATATTATGTACTCCCGACTTCGCTGAGTATTGCAAAACAAGGTGCTGTCTGGTTCAACTAGAATTTTAGTTTCTGTGGTTTTGAATTTATTTACCTTTCACAATTTTGAACAGATTGTAGTGCTTGTTGAAAGGTGCTTAATAACAGTGTTGGAGACTCAAATCCTCTTTTCATCCTCATACCCAGTGCAGCAGAAGTGGACATTTCCCCCCATGCCATACCCATCAATGTGCTCCAGCTGCAAACTGGAGGAGCAAATCTGGGGATGAAAGGGTAATTTTGTCTCCATGGCTCTGTCTGGACTTGTCTTGCTTGCTGATTCTGCCAAGTTTGTCAGTTAGAGTCAGTTGTGATGATGGCTTTGATGAAAAGGTTAAAAGAGAATGCAGTGGACATAATATACCCGGACTTTAGAAAGGCTTTTAACACAGTGTCACATGACATTCTTATAAGAAAGCAGGAGAAATGTGGGGGTGGCTGAACTATCATTAAGTGGATACATAATTGATTAAGCAACTGCAAACAAAGAGTAACTATGAATGGAATGATGTCAGATTGGAAGGGGGTCTCAAGTGTGGTTTCACTGGGCTCTGTTCTGGGTCCTGTGTTATTGAACATCTTTATTAATTACCTGGATATAGGAATAGAGAGCATAATGATTAAATTTGCAGATGACACAAATCTAGGGGGTTGTAAACACTTTAGATGATAGAGCTAAAATTCAATGGGATCTTGACAAACTGGAGAACAGGGCTATAAACAAGAAAAGGAAATTCAACAAAGACATATATAAAGTGCTATACTCAGGGAAGAAAAACCAAATGGACCAACACAGAATGTGGGATAACTGGCTTAGCAGCAGTACAACTGAAAAGGATCTGGGAGTTGTGGTGGATCACAGCTTCAACGTGAGTCAACAATGTGATGCTGTTGCAAAAAAAGCAAATGCAATTTTGGGTTGCATTAAAAGAAGCATAGCATGCAAGTCATGGGAGGTGATAGTACCAATCTATTCGGGCTGGTTAGGCCTTAGCTGGACTACTGTGTCCAGTTTTGGTCACCAATGTATAGAAATGATGTAGAGAAACTGGAAAGGATTCAGAGGCAAAGGACAAATATGATCAAAGGGATGGAATGCAAACCATCTGGGCAAAGGCTGATGGAACTGAGTATGGTTAGCTTGGATAGGAGGAGATTAAGGGGGGACATGATAAGCAGTCTTCAAATATGAAAGGCTGCCATAAAAAGATGGAGAAAAGTTGTCCTCTTTTGTCACAAAGGGTAGGACAAGAAGCAATGGGTTCAAACTCCATCATAGCAGATTTAGATTAAATCTCAGGAAAAAATTACTAACTATAACAGTAGGATAATGGAATACATTGCCTAGAGAGGTTGTGGAAGCTCCTTCTTTGGAAGTTTTCAAAATAAGGTAGATAGTCACCTGTTTTGGAGGATTTAGACAGCAAATCCTGCATCTTGGCAGGGGGTTAGACTAGATGATCCTTGTGGCCCTTTCTTACCCCATGGTTCTATGATTCTATGAAAAGAAAGCTGGTATTTATGAAAATAGGGCATGTGCCCTAGATGATAGCGAAAAACAATGAAGTCATTTTTTGTAGCAGATTGATATAAACATACCACTGTGTCCCCACTAAGATTCTGTGTTACAGATATTCACCTGCCATAATATCTCGACAACGGCACAGTGAGCAGGCAAGATATGTTCAGTTGGTATTCCAGTATGTGAGCTTGTACTGAGGTCTGGGATGGCATGCTGTCTCATCTATAGATAATTTGTACAATTAGACTCCTCTTCCTCTTGCTAGCTCAAGTGGTAGACTTTCAGAATCTTGGAAACTTCAATGAGAAACAGAGATAAAGAACATTGACTATGGGGTTTTCTACTGGAAAGAATTAGAGCTCACCTCCCTCATTCAATCAAAATACAGACTTTTGAAATATTGTGATTGTGCATTTCATAAATGGGCATAAACCATAATTGTATGAAATACTTCCACTGTTCTATAGATATTATGCAGAAAAGCTACTGAATAATTGTTCTTTTTGTGTATATATATATTAAGATTAAAGGTGCTTTTTCATAATTGCAGTATATACTTTGGAAATGAAAATTGTTATTCAGTAAACAGAAGTCAAGAAATTGCCATAAATATGTTTGAAAAATAGTTAAAGGTGTTTCTATAAAGTCCGGATAATTTGTTCTTTCCAACATCAATTTTACCTGAGGTACCATCTAAATCTTTTGTACCAGAGCAGAAAAATGGTGAGAACGTTCAAGTCTACTTTGAAAGGGGTGACTGTGAGGAACTTTGGTTCTCTCTCTCTTAAGTAAGTTGTCTGAAGAGAGGCCTATAAGAAAGAATGTGAGTATAACTAGAAGAGACAGAGGTAGATTACAGTAAGAGAAATTAAGATTTCAATACAGTAGTTGACTCTCTGTTTCAGGGAAGAATGACAGTGGACAGACTATTTTAAAGATTTGTACATAGGACCAGAAAATACCTGTGGCAGGTAATCCTTCCAAAGTTAAGGTGCACCATTTCCATTAGACACCTTGTTTCCAAGGTTTTTATATCAGTAGTAAAAATTCATTCGCAACATGAACTTCAAATAAAGTATAAATGTATAACTAATTTTGTGTGTTTGTGTGTGTGGGGGGGATTTTTTTAAAATATCAGTTCATTCACTTTATAGTGAGAACCGAACAAATGTATTTGTGATCAAAATCTCTCAAGCGGCTTCATGCACTTTTGGCAGAGTTTAATGTTCAAAACAGATTTGTAGGTATTAAAGAGAGTAGCTGTACAAGTGTGGGTGAACTAACATCCTCATCCATCACCCATGTTTAAAACAAAATTAATGCTAAAGCTTTTTAAAGATTTTGAAATATGTAGATAGTTTTTTTTCCACTTCTGCTTTCTGTTCAGGCCTGGAATTGAAAGCACATGTGAATGCCTGTGAGCACAAAGGATCTGATCCTCTGTTGTGTAATCATTTACACTGGTGACAGCATTGGTAGCATTTCATACCCACTTCACCCATGTGTAAATTTCCAGCCAAATTTTGCAGCCTAAAGAAATCCAAATAGTTTAGATAAGGTTCAGGTAAGCTAATGAACATCTAGAATTGCATTCATTCTGGGTCTGCTGAGGGTTGTTCATTATTAATTAGTTCTGTGATGCAAAGTAATTTGTGAAAAATACATTGGAAATTGCCAAAACTTTAATGTTTATTTATCATGCTTTTTTACTGCACATTTTCTGCTCAAGTTTATTTTATTTTATTTTATTTTTTGCAGTATCATGATTACATAATTACATGTTGCAGTTTTAGGTACTAATTGTATTGATATATTTACTTACAGTAATTCTGTTCTGATACATAATTAAACTAATTCTCTAAATATGAGACAATAAAATCACAAATTATTGTTAACAAAAAATACCATATTAAAATAAACAAAAAGGCAGCCAGAGATTAATTTGGTCCAAAATATGGTAGCACAGAAAAATGATCCTGATGCACCTTTTGTATCATGATGGGGTTAATCAGTTTGTAAATGGCCTATTGAATTAGATCTGGGTTTCTCAAACTTCATTGTACCGCGACCCCCTTTTGACAACAAACATTACTGCAGGATCCCAGGAATAGGGACCAAAGCCTCAGCCCCTGTGTCCTGGGCAGGGGTGCCAAAGCTGGAGCCCGAGGCTTGACCCCCTGGGGGCTGGGAGTGGAGAGAGCTTCAACCCTAAACAGGTGGGGGCTGTAACCTGAGCCTTGGTGGTGGGGCTCGAACTTTTGACTTCAGCCGTAGGCCCCAGCAAGTCTGGGTGTGGGCTTCACAGGCAACAGAAGTATAAACTAAATAAGCCAGGGTCAACTGCCAAGTACCCACATGATGAAAGCTGCCAGCCAGACCTGATGTACCTGCCTTCTGCTTGATGCTCTATGTGCGCCATGGGTGATAAGTCAGTGACATTGCCATAAGATCCCACCAGTCTGCGGTTGCAAGGTTGCAGTTTTGCGCAACCCCACTTTCTGCAGTTCCACTCCTCGGACCGAATTATTGCTTTGATTTGTACAGGACCAGCTGCTTCCTGCCTCCACATGTGCAGGTGCTTTTAGGCTATTTACAGCCCCTTATCCAACACCTTACTGGAGCACAGTGCTTGGAATACAAATCCGATATTCAGTGACTGTGCTTCTGCCTCCCGTCACCTTTGGCAGATGACTTTACCTCTTGGGTGGTAGGATGACAGAAACTAATGGAAAACTTAAGGTTTATAGGTAGACCAAGAGGAAGAGAGAGGACAGATATCAATTGCAAGATATGTCCCCCTTTTAAGGGCATTTCTCCTTGCAGTTTTAAGCTAGCTTTCTTTTCTGCTGGAGTGATCACCCCTCCTGCCCTTATTCAGGCTAAGGCCTGGTCTATACTACGAGTTTATATCGAATTTAGCAGCGTTAAATCGTATTAACCCTGCACCCGTCCACACAACAAAGCCCTTTATATCGATATAAAGGGCTCTTAATATCGATATCTGTACTCCTGCCTGACGAGGGGAGTAGCGCTGAAATCGGTATTGCCATTTCAGATCAGGGTTAGTGTGGCCGCAATTCGATGGTATTGGCCTCTGGGAGCTATCCCCCAGTGCACCATAGTGACTGCTCTGGACAGCAATCTGAACTTGGATGCACTGGCCAGGTAGACAAGAAAAGCCCCGCAAACTTTTGCCCAGTGTGGAGCGCCGATCAGCACAGGTGACCATGCAGTCTCAGAATCAAAAAAGAGCTCCAGCATGGACCATATGGGATATACTGAATCTGATCTCTGTATGGGAAGATGAATCTGTTCTATCAGAACTCCATTCCAAAAGATGAAATGCAAAAGCATTTGAAAAAATCTCCAAGGCTATGATAGACAGAGGCCACAATAGGGACTCAACACAGGGCTGCGTGAAACTTAAGGAGCTGAGACAAGCATAACGGAAAGCCAAAGAATCAAATGGACGCTTATGGAGGGAGGGAGGACTGAGGACTCTAGCTATCCCACAGTTCCTGTACTCTCTGAAAACCATGTGCATTCTTGGCTGAGCTCCCAAAGCCTGAAGGGTCAAAAACATTGTTGTGGGTGGTTCAGGGTATATGTCGTCAGCCCCATGAAAGAAAAGGGAAAAAAATCGTTTCGCGCCTTTTTTCAATGCCACCGTATGTCTACTGGATGCTGCTGGCAGACACAGTGCTGCAGCACTACACAGCAGCATTCCCTTCCCTTCCCTTTCTGATGGCAGATGGTACAATATGACTGATATCCATCATCATCATCCCATGAGTGCTCCTGGCTGGCCTCGGTGAGGTCGACCGGGGCGCCTGGGCAAAAATGGGAATGATTCCCAGGTCATTCTCTTCTTTAAGCGTCTCCTGGCGATTCACTCCTGCCTGGAATATCATAGCAGCTGGAGGCTGCCTCTCCCCTCCCCCCCATTTATCTCTGCTTGCAGAGGCAATAAAGTCAGTGTTGTTTCTTATTCATGCATTCTTTATTACTTCATCACACAACTGCCATGGTAGCCCGGGGGGGGGGGTGAGGGAGGAGGGAAGCATCAGGTGGGGTTGTTGCAGGGGCACCCCCTAGAATGGCATGCAGCTCATCATTTCTGCGGGATGTCTGGGGCTCTGACCTGGAGCGGTTGTTTGCCTCTCTGGTTCTTTAGTAGGTTTGCCTGATATTCTAGGCTGGACTGACTCTCCCTTTAGACAAAACTTAAAGAAGGGAATGACCTGGGGAGTCATTCCAATTTTTGTCCATGCGCCCCCAGCCGACCTCACCGAAACCAGCCAGGAGCACCCATGACAGGAGCAGACGGTACAATATGACTGGTAACCGTCATTATCAACTTGCAAGGCAGCAGATGGTACAGTACGGCTGGTAACCATCTCTGCTAACTGGCGAAGGCAAGGGGATGCTGCTGTGTAGCACTACAGCACCGCGTCTGTCAGCAGCATCCAGTAGACATAGGTGACAGTGAAAAAAGGCTAAATGGGCTCCATGGTTGCCATGCTATGGCGTCTGCCAGGGCAATCCAGGGAAAAAGGCATGAAATGATTGCCGTTGCTTTCAGGGAGGGAGGATTGACTGACATTTACCCAGAATCACCTGTGACACTGTTTTTGCCCATTGTGATCTCAACCCAGAATTCCAATAGGCAGGGGAGACTGCGGGAACTATGGGATAGTTATGGGATAGCTACCCACAGTGCAACGCTCTGGAAATTGACGCTAGCCTCCGTACATGGCACACACCGCCTAATTAATGTGCTTAGTGTGGCCACATGCACTTGACTTTACACAATCTGTTTCTAAAAACCAGTTTCTGTAAAATTGGAATAAATTCTGTAGTGTAGACATACCCTTCCTCAGTTAATTCCTTTAACCTTTCCTCCTAATTCCTATCGGGATAGTTAAATAGGAATCTTTCTGTTTTTGTGAGCTTGCGTCATAGCCTTCACTGCTGTTTGCTGTATTGTTTGTCCTGTCATAACTGTCTGGAACGAAGAGGGCAGGGCAGGCGCTAGGAACGTCTCCTAGACTTCTATGTTCTGGCGTCTTGTGTAGCTCGGAAATGGTAACTTGCGGAGAGACCCATGGGAGGAGATGAGAATCATAGAGACTATTGAGCCGGTTGATGCCCTTGGCGATGCACGATGATTGGCTTCCTAAAGTCCAAGGGAGCGTCCAGTGCGAGACCCTTTGCAGAATTTGGCCCATCATAATCGGTATTAGTTTCCTATCCACTTGGTAGTTGCTGGTTTGTTGACAGTCAAATCATGTGGCGTCGGAAGCAAGCGCGTCATTCGAACTAAAATCTGCGGAGTCCTCCGGAAAACTCCGTGGGGCGAAGTCTTCAGAGAAGAGGGAGGAGCAGGAGCTCAGTTAAGATGTGCCCGCTTCGAAAAGATGCTGAAATAACATAGATGATAATATTGATACATTTCCACTTCCCGTTCAGAGACAGGCAAAGTCGAGGGATGTGCCCGCAGTGGAGCGCCTTCCTCGCTATAGCAGTTGCTCTCACTGGTTCTCCATGTCCCCACTACTGTGACTGTAATGAGCCTTCTGCTGCCTCTTTTCCCTCCCCACCCCGCTCCTCTGTGGCCTCCCACTGTCCATTCCACCTCGTAAGCCACTTGCTCCTCTCCTTCCCCTGCCCTGCGCACACCTGTTAGCGACCCCTCAACCCTGTGCTGTACCTCCCGCCTCCTGTTCCCACATGCTCCGTTACCACAGGCGTCTCTCATTCCTTGTTATAAGCGGACCTGTCTTCTGCGCACCGCAAATGCTTTGTTTCACTTCATCGCCCCTGCTTATTTTTACCCTTTGCTGCTTTCCTGCGTGTGGTTTTCTGTCCCACTTGGAAAAATAGCTCTGTGAGGTTAGGCTGACATGAGATTTTCGTTGGGTTCTCTGATGAGATATCTAATTTAAGTAAAGGATTTGTTTTGATCCCATCAATGTCGGGGGAGATCAGCATGTAGGAGGAGAATATTTCCTTGGCTTTCGAGCTGTGATACGATATGTTACGGCTCTAAGAAATGTGCCTTCCTAGGGCATACACAGAAGTGCGAAACCACTGAAATCTCGAATTCCCATGTGCCTGGGTGAAAGCGTTTTCTTCTGGCGTGTTTAGTTTTTTTGTATTAAGCTCTAACTGTGACACTTCGTTCCCACGAACACTGGGTAGCGATGCGACAAGATAGACAAAGCTCCTTGGACTGCGCAGTCGTAGGGAGCCTGCTGGAGCAGTTCTCCGTGCAGTTATTGGCTGGGACTCTGTGTGCCGCTGTTGGCCAATGAAGGAGCTGGGGATCTGGCTGCAATGCCTGCTGTGAACCGGGCTGTGGGAGAGACTGTGAGAACCGAGCGGGAGCTGTGCCGGAAACCAGTGCCCGAGTCTCAGCCACACAGCCCAGTCCAGGGACTTACCGGGTCTCAGTATGAAGGGACGAGCCGAGGATTTTTAAGGGAAAGAGACCGTGCAAACGCCTGGCTAAAGAGTTGCCCGAGAGTGACATGAAACGCTCTACTGGAAGGAGCCGCTGGTTAACTGAATGGCAAGTACTTAGTTTGTTGTTTTTGTCTGGCGTTTCAGAGTGGGCTTCTGCAGCAATTCGCTATGCCATACCCGAGGAAACGCAAAAAGGCTCCTCGGTGGGGAATGTGGTAGCTGATCTGGGCTTGGAGCTCAAGCGGCTGCCGGATCGCAGGGTCCGGGTGGTGTCTGGAGGCAGCAAGAGGTACTTTGAGGCAGATCTGAAGAGCGGGGTGTTGTTTGTGAAGGAGCGGATAGACCGGGAGGAACTCTGCGGGGCGCTGTCTCCGTGCACCTTGGGCTTTGAGATTGTGCTAGAGAACCCGCTGGAGCTATACAGCGCTGCCGTGGAGATCCAGGACATCAATGACAACGACCCAGCTTTCCCGTCCAGCCAAATCAGGCTGGAAGTCAGCGAGTCAGTGGCGCCAGGAGCGCGCTTCCCACTAGAGAGCGCGCAAGACCCGGATGTGGGGAGTAACTCTTTGCAGACCTATCAGCTCAGCGCCAACCAGCATTTTGTGCTAAATGTGAAGACTGGAGGAGATGGCAGCAAATATGCGGAACTGGTCCTGGAAAAGGAGCTAGACCGGGAGGAGCAACCAGAACTGCAGCTGGTCCTCACAGCACTGGATGGAGGAAGCCCTCCGAGATCTGCCAGTGTGCATATCCACATTGATGTTCTCGATGCTAATGACAATGCCCCGGTCTTTAACCAGACTACTTACCGTGCGAGCGTAAGGGAGAACACACGGACAGACACTGTGGTGGTCAAAACCAGCGCCTTTGATTTGGATGCGGGGCCCAATGGAGATATAGTTTACTCCTTCAATAGTCACACCGCTGCCAAAGTGAGAGAGCTCTTTGCCCTGGACTCCGCTACTGGAGAACTGAGAGTCAAAGGGCTCCTGGATTACGAAGAAACGGTTTTTTATGAGATTTATATACAAGCTAAAGACAAGGGCTCTAATCCGGGAGTGGCTCATTGCAAAGTACTGGTGGAAATCATTGATGTAAATGACAACGCCCCTGAGATCACAGTGACGTCAGTATACAGCCCGGTGCCTGAAGACGCCGCCCCAGGGACAGTGATAGCTTTGCTAAGCGTCACTGACCTGGATTCTGGAGATAACGGCCTGGTAAACTGCTTTATGCCCATTGGCATCCCTTTCATACTCAGTTCCTCCCTGAAGAATTACTACACGTTGAAAACCAAAGCAGCTTTGGATCGGGAGCTTGTGTCCGAGTATAACATCACCGTCACAGCCAGAGACTCGGGATCGCCCTCGCTCTGGGCAGAAAGCCAGATATCAGTGCAAGTGTCAGATATCAACGACAACCCCCCCATATCTCCCCAGCTCTCCTACCAGGTGTATGTGGCGGAAAACAACCTCCCCGGCGCGCTAATATTTAACGTCAGTGCCTGGGATCCAGACCTGAACCAGAACTCTCGCCTCTCCTTCTCCATCCTGGAAAACAGCCTCCCGGGCAATGTAGTTGGCAGGTATTTCTCTATCAGTCCAGAGAACGGCACCATTTGTGCCCTGCTCTCCCTGGACCACGAAGACATCCTGGAGTTCAGAATAACAGTGCATGTCCGCGATGGCGGCCTCCCCGCGCTCTCCACCACGCTCACTGTCACTGTGTTTGTTACGGACCTGAATGACAACGCGCCCAACGTGTTATACCCGCCTCCAAACGCCAGTTCCTTGCACCTCGAGATGATCTCGCCGACAGTCAGCGCCGGGCACGTGGTCACCAAGCTCGTGGCCTGGGACGCGGACTCGGGATACAACGCTTGGCTCTCCTACACCCTTCTTCAGGCCACCGACACCAGCCTCTTCTCGGTGGGACTGCACAGCGGGGAGATAAGCATAGCTCGCCAGCTGCAGGAGGGCGATGCTCCTAAGCACACTTTGGTCATCTTGGTCAAAGACCATGGGGAGCCAGCTCGGTCCTCTAGCGCGACCATCACCATAGCCGTAGCGGAGACTGCTAAGGAGGCCATGACGGACCTCACTGATGTGTCCCCCACACAAGACAGAAAGAAGCAGTTGACTTTCTATTTAATCCTGGCTGTGATCGTGGTCTCCGTGGCCTTCTTTGTCACGGTGATAGGGGTGAGCATTGTTCAGTTTTACAAATGGAGGCAATCGAAGGAGATTTTCAGCTCCTCCAGGAGCTCCCTTTACGGAACGCCGGGGCCTTTCACCCGCATAGACGCTGTCCGGGGTGGATATGTGCCTCCGAACTTCTACCAACAGGTGTATCTTACCACGGACTCCCGCCAGAGTGATCTTCTGTGCACAAAGCCCTTCGTCCCCAGTCCCACTGGGAGCCGGCAGAACGCTGTGAAAAACTGCGAGCCCGGATTATATCATCAGAGAATAGACACAGCTAGCAGGTGTCCTGCTCCCGGCGAGGTAATGTAGCCCTCTCACATGTGTTCGGTAATGTGTGGTCAGCTTTCAGCTCGAGATAGGTACAAACCACGCGCTTTTTACCTGTTTGCTGCAGCTGTGGAGGTCAAAGCGACTTTAGGTCCCTCTGTGTTGTATCGGCATTTAGTGAGCTGTTCCTGAACACCGGGAATAACGAATCCCCAGCGTTCCGCCATGTTTTATTCCCTAAATTAAGTGACTTTGAAAAGTGTCATAGTTTGTCCAGTGTCTTCCCAGAAGTAGATGTCCAAGATGTAAATACTCCTTAGCTTTTGGCTGGCATAACGGAATCCCGGGGATATCTCTCATTAAAGTAATCGCGTTGAACAAGTGTATATTTAATTCAATGTTCTGCCTCAAGAGATCGTGGAATCGCTCCACTGTGGGGGAGGTATTAGGACTCTATACACATGAGTGGTTGAAGTCTTGGTTCGTGAGACGCATGTGTAACCTCCAGAGGCTGTTAAAGTTAAGCTAAGGCCCACTGTAACTTTCCCTAATCTAGTTTAGCTGTTTTTATTTTACTTTATAATAAGACTGTGGGCGAGAGGTTTACTCTGCAGCTTTGAAAGGGAATCAGATATCTTGTATTGGAAGCGAATGTTTTTCCCAATGACTATCCAAGTGCTTAGGGCTCATAATTGTGTAAGGTTCTGAACTCCCGCAGTTTTCACTGTGGTCAGTGGGAAATAAGGGCAGTCCTCACTCTGCAGGTTTGCAAATAGTCTCAGAATCTCCCCAGTGTGGTTTTGTATCAATATGGTGGGTGGGTAAGTGAGAACTGAGGTGCCTCAGAATCAGAGAAAGAAGCTCTTGGCTCCTATACTTTAGAACAACATCTCATTGTCATAGTGTAGTATTACATCGTTATTTCTGAATTAATTGCACCTGTTATTGTATTGATTAGGCTATTATAATTTTATATGTGATTTCATCTGAAAAATATGACTGAAAACAAGTAGTGTTCCCTAGGAACTTGCTCTTAGTGCAGGTACTGGTTATGTAAGAAATGAGTGCCATATCATGTGTTCTTTCTGGGTTTTTTATTTTTAAGCTATTATAATGGTTAGAGAATAGACTTTCAAGAACACTAAATACCAGCCATTTCATACTAACACAATCTGTGGTTGTATTTTAACACCTAATAACAAATGCAGTGACTATATGATTGTGGTTTAATATTTCACTGTCTTTCTCATTTTCCATGCAATTTTATTTTCCCCGTATATAGATCGGGTATAACATTTGCCTTTGATTGTTCTCTGGGTATATAACAGGCCGTGATTACATATTTCAGTTATTTCCAGCATTTGACTGAATTGGATAGGTTTTTGCTGTAGACTCCGGTCTGAATGAGAAGTCACGAATTAAATCCACCTGCTTTGGGTTTTTTAAATACTTGAAATGGTATTCATTTTGCACCTCAGTAAGCAACAAATTGGCAGAAGTTTGAGTGTTGTAGGTTATTCTCGTTGTTCTTACTAATTAACCCTTGTGCAGTCAGAATAATATAGAAGCTTTCAGTTCCATAGAATTGTTTGATCATGAGGAATAAGACAACGTGGTAAATCCCTGAACTGATAAGAGCCTACCGTTTCTGGGGCAGGAGTTATATTTAATTTGTGAGACATATACAGTAATGCACATATGTTTTCTATACAAGAACACAAGAGTGTTGAAAATGATAGGGTGCGAAATACATTATTTTGTAGTCTTGGAGGAAGGGAGCAGGAAATATTACATATGTAAAAGCAATGAAAAATTAACCTTGTAGCTTTAAGAGCGTTTCTGCTGTGGTTATTGGCTGAGTCCCTGTGGCGCTGTCTGCCAATGAGGTGCTGAAATGAGAGTGAATCAACTCTGCTACCCCAGAGAGTATAACATAACCCTTCCAGCGCTCGCCAAGCAAAGGCAGAGAAAGCAGGAGCAGGGAGAGAAACCTCGCTCTAGCTGCTGCAGGTTAGATTTTTCCGTAATCATTATTAAGGATCTGCACCCGCAGCCAGACCAGCTTGTGCATCCAGTAGCCAACGGTGGAAATGGGCGACGGAAGCCAGGGCAATAAATACAAAAGACCAAGTCATGTCTCCCTTTTTTTCTCTCTTGCCATTTGGATTTAATCTCTGGGCAAATTCGATATTCTGTCCCAGAGGGATCCCAGTAGGGCGCCTTTGTGGGGAATGTAGCAGCAGGTTTGATGCTAGATATTGATTCCTTGGTGGCTCGCATGCTGCAGGTCTCTGATGAGGCGAACAGGCAGCATTTTCGAGTGAATCTGGGAAGCGGTCCTCTTCTTATAAAGGATCCAATCGACCGGGAGGCGCTTTGTGGGCTGAGGTGTAGCTGCGTTATGCAGTTAAGAGTTCGTGATTGAAGTTCGCTTTGAAATGTACCGAGCAGAGGTGGAGATCGCAGAGCTAAGGACCATCCTCCCAGCTTTCTGAAAAGAGAACTGGGTTTAGGAATAGGGAGCCAGTGTCCCCAGGATAACGGATCCCGCAGGAGAAAGCAGGGGATCCTGACCTCGGCGGTAATTCCGTCATGGGCTGCAAAGCCCCAAGGGTCACTTTGCTCTGGAAGTGAAGTTGCGCGGCGATTGGGGTCCCGTGCCAGAGCTGCTGCTGGCAGGGGCTTTAGACAGAGAGAAACAAGTCGCTACCACTTGGTATCTACAGTTCTGGACGGGGCCGCCCGCCAGGCTCCAGGGTAGCAAAGCTCGGGGGCTCTGCTCTGGACGCCAGTGACCATGCGCCGCTCTCTGATCAGTCTGCCTAAAGAGTCAGCCACCTGAGCCCTTGTGGCCCAACTCAACGCCACGGACCCAGACAAGGTCACATCACCTGGGTGGTAGTGTAGCCTAATTGATAATCCTGCAGCCTAGGATCTAAAGGAGCTGGGTTCTGTTTCCTGCTTGGCTAGTGAGTGATCCTGGACAAGTTAGTTCAGCTCCTTGTATCTCATTTGGGGGGAGGGATAGCTCAGTGGTTTGAGCATTGGCCTTCTAAACCCAGGGTTGTGAGTTCAGTCCTTGAGAGGGCCCATTTAGAGATCTGGGGCAAAAGTCTGTCTGGGGTTTGGTCCTGCTTTGAGCAAGAGGTTGGACTAGATGACCTCCTGAGGTCCCTTCCAACCCTGATATTCTATTATTCACTCCGTGGCCACGTTCACCATGCATCTCAAAGCAGGGAGGACACACTGCTAGGCAGGCTGGATTCGAAACTGGTAGATGTTAGGAATTTGACATCAGAGCAAAACATGGGGATTGCCTCCCATGAAGTGGGGCTGCAGCGTTAATGCAGAATGTCAGTGGTACCAGCCCGGGGATCAGACTGACCCTGGTGCTGGGCTCCATCTCCGAGAGCGCCGAGCCTGGGGGCTGTGGCAGCGCTCAACAACGCCAAAGATCGGGATTAGGGTGCATCGCTGAGCACCTGCCCTTCAGATTGAGATCCCCCTTGAGAAACCAGTTCTCCTTGGTCACTGAAGCTCCCCTGTCTCTAGTGAGGCGTGTTCCGGCATACGCAATCACAGTCACTATTGCTGCCGAAAGAGCTTTGGCGAGAAACCTTGCCTCTGTGAACCACAATCTGCCCGCCTTCCTGGAATCTGCCTCCGAGGTGCTTGTGAAGGAGAACGCGGCCCCGGCGCCCTGGGGTTCCCGGCGTCAGTGTCGGACCCAGACTCAGGCCAGAACTCGCTCAGTTCTAACTCCCGGGTGTACACCCAGCCACAGGAAGCGCCCATCTGCTCGAACGTCTCCATCAACTCCCTGACCGCCAGCATCCACCCCCTCCGCTCCTTTGACCGCGAACAAACGCAAACTCTCCAACTCCAGGTGTAGGACAGAGACCTGGGAGACCCGTCTCTGCAGCAGCGCCTCTGTTCGCCTCTCCCTTCTGGACTTCACTGACAACCCCGCCCTTTGATTTCCGCGGGTCAAGTCAGCAAACTCTTCCTCCTTCTGGCGACGCCGCTCATCTGGTGATCAAGGTGACGGCTGGGGCTCAGATTCGGGCCCAAACGCCTGGCTTTCTTCTCAAGGGATCAGCGCCCCAAATCCTAGCCCGTTTGTGGTATCACCTTACAGCTGGGAGATTAGAACCGCCCACGCAGTTCACGGAGATATTTTGCCCCCAAATCTTATAATCTTTGACCCTTCTCTGTCAGCCTCGCTGACCCTTATGGTCTCCATAGAAGACAATTCTATTGACGCCTTCCCTGAATGTAAAGCATTTTCCACAGCCAAAGAGAACGAGTCCCACTGGACCCTGTGTCTGATTCTATCCTTGGCGATCTCAGTCATCGCCTTTGCCTCCTTCCTTGTCCTGCTCTCCAGGTGCTGCAGAGACAGTGCTTGTGATTATAGCTGTTGGGGAGGGAGCTGCTCCTGTCTAGTCCAGTAGGCGGCAGGAGGAAGTCAGACACTCCAATGGAATTCTCCGCATACAACTTGGCGCTGAAGAGCCTATTACATTTATTGACATAGGGGGAAATGCCCACATGCCCCAGACTCACTACTACGGATCCTTTGTTTCTTCAGCCTCCAGGAGTAACAGCTTCATGTTGTTGAAACCTTTCAATATATCTCCAGCGTGGGACATTTCCAACCCAACCTGCCTGTCAACAGCCGTGAGCCTGACCAAAAAGGTGAGAAGCACTTCTGATCGAGGTGAGGGTGGCCGAACCCCTCAACTGCAGAGAGAAATGATAGGACTCCTGGGGCATATGGATCAGAGCGTGTAGATGAGCCTAGCTCCCAACCGGAGATTAAAGGAGAACAGTAAAAAACCATTATAACCTCTTTCCGTACTTTCCAGCTGCATCCTTTACAAGGGTTTAGCAGAATACTCTGTGCGCGATCTTCACATAGCGTTTAAACGAGCTGAGAATGGTCGCAAGTGAGCGGAATAACGTTTAATTTGGTAATAAGTTATATCACCAATGTTAGTGTTCGCTTGTTTATTTACCGGTTTGCACGAAATGTGCCGTTCCCCAGATTGTGAATGGTAAATCTGGCCTCTGGAACAAACGGATACCCGTGACTAAGGTAAAACGCTCGGTGAGTGATTACTTACAGTTCAGTTCATCGGCTGCCGAGTGCAATTGTTGGCTGTTGGGAAATTGCTTCCTATCGCTGTTAGCCATGCTGGCCCTTTAACCGTTCCCCGTCACTGCCTGTAAGCTGAGTGTGGCTGATTTTCTTCCACGAATCAGATGTTGCCGTTGCGGTGGTGATCGAGTCCCACCCCTTCCTCCGGGCCAGACGAAGCGCTGCTTGTTGCTGCTCTGCCGGGAAACTAGGCAGGGACGCTGGCTCTGCGCCGCTCTGCTCGCCAGTGGGGGGTCTGAAACCCGCCGCCTGCCGCTGCTCTCACCCAGTGGCCTCGGCTGTGCTGGAGCAAAGAGAGCTCCGGGAAAGGCAGGGCGGGTTCCCCCGGTTTGGGCTGCGCCATGGGCTCAGCGGTGGAGAGCAGGGGGTTCCTGCAGTGGCAAGTAGGCGCTTTGCTTCTGGTTTCCTTCCCGCTGCGGGGTGGCGGGCAGGCGGCACATATCCGTTACTCCATCCCGGAGGAGTTGGCCCCAGGATCCTTTGTTGGGGATGTGGCTAGGGACCTGGGTCTGGATGCTGCCCGGGTGGCCTCCCGACAGCTGCAGATCCTGCCCGGCTCGGCTCAGAGGCACTTCAGAGCAGAGGCGCAGAGCGGTGTCTTGGTGGTGGAGGAACGGATAGACCGAGAACGGCTCTGCGGCTCTACTCCGGGCTGTCTGCTGTACCTGGAGATCTTGCTGGCCAACCCGCTGGCCTCCCACCGCGTGGAAGTGGAAGTTCTGGATGTGAACGACAACTCTCCGGCGTTCCTTACTAGCCTCACCCGCTTGGAGATTGCCGAGTCCGCAGCGCCAGGCGCGCGGTTCCCTCTGGAGCCTGCAGAAGATTTGGACTTTGGAACCAACTCCGTCAGCACCTACCGGCTGAGCCCTCCTGGATGTTTCACCTTGAGTGTGAAGAATCGTAAAGACGGCAGCAAACACCCCGAGCTGGTTCTGGAGAAGGCGCTAGACCGGGAGCAGCAGGAGCAACATCGACTGGTGCTCACAGCACTGGATGGTGGGCTTCCTGCTAAATCCGGAACTGCTGAGATTGTAGTCTCAGTTATTGACGCCAACGACAACCCGCCCGTCTTTGATCAGCCCATGTACAAAGTAACCTTGCTGGAAAATGCGCCGGAGGGGACTATGGTGATTAAATTAAATGCCACCGACCAGGACGAGGGGACGAATGGAGAGATCACCTATTCCTTCAGCAGCCACACTCGCCAGAAAATCCGGCGGTTGTTCAGCCTTCAGGAAAGGAGCGGAGAGGTAAGAGTCCTCGGAAATGTGGACTATGAAGAGGGCACAGTGTACGAGATCGATGTGAGGGCCAAAGACAAGGGCTCTCCCTCTATGGACGCCCATTGCAGCGTCTTGGTGGAGATAACGGATGTCAACGACAACGCCCCTAGCGTTAGGTTCACGTCGCTCTCAGCCACGGTTCCAGAGGACGCGCCAGCGGGGACGGCGGTGGCTCTTCTCAGTGTAAGTGATGGAGACTCCAGGGAAAACGGAGAGGTTCAGCTGCAGCTCCCGGCAGACATCCCCTTCCAGATCCTACCGTCCTTCAGGAACCACTACTCCTTGGTCACCAGCGGCCCGCTGGATCGGGAGCAGGTCTCAGAGTATAAGGTTGTGATCACAGCTACAGATTCTGGATCGCCGCCACTTTCCAGCCAGAGCAGCCTCCTGATAAACATATCGGACCTGAACGATAACCCACCCCGCTTTTCCCAGCCTGCCTACCAAGCGGAGGTGCCAGAGAATAGTGCTTTGGGCGTTCCCATCTGCTTCGTGTCCGCCTTTGATCCCGATCAGGGCAGGAACTCCCAGCTGTCTTACTCCATCGTGGATAGTACTGTGCAGGGGGTGCCCGTTTCCTCCTATGTCTATGTCAGCGCCGAGAACGGGACCATCTACAGCAGCTCCTCGTTCGATCATGAACAAATCAAACAGATAGTTGTGCAGATACAAGCCAGGGACGGCGGGTCACCGCCTCTCAGCACCAGCGTGACTGTCTCCATCTTCATCCTAGACCGGAACGATAACGCTCCTTTGATTATCTATCCTGTGGCTCAGAAGGGGTTCCTGGCCCAGCAGTCCGTCCCTTTCTCTTCGCAGGCGGGACACTTCGTGACCAAAGTGACAGCTGTGGACGCAGATTCCGGGCGGAACGCATGGCTCTCCTACAACATGCAGCAAGCTACAGACCTAAGCCTCTTCAAAGTCTCCCCATACACCGGGGAGATTAGAACTACTCGAGCTCTCCTTGAACAAGACTCCCCCACGCAGAGGATTGTCCTTGTGGTCGAAGACGGTGGGGAGCCGCCCATGTCTACCACAACCACTGTGATCATGAACATAGAGCAGGACCCTGACCGGAGCTCAGCAGACTTCAGGCGGTCCAACCAGGAACAGGATGGCCTTCCCCACCTGACAGTGTACCTCATAATTGCTCTGGCAGCAATCTCAGCCCTCTCTGCTATGACTTGCGTATTTTTAGCCGTGCAGTGCCTTAGAAATGCAAGAGCCAGAAACTCGGATGCAGCTTGGACTACTTATCTAAAGGGAGGAAATACCCTGCAGGCAGGGAGACACTTTGATAGAGGTCTTCAGAGCGTGGAGGAGAAACTGGAGTTCCCACTGCCTTTGGGGGAGATTTTCTTTCTCGATGTCCTCTCCAAAAGCCTGGTCAGATTCCGTTATCAGAGGGGAGCAATCTCCTGTTTGCAAAACCCGTTAGTCAACCGGACATGAACAGTGCAGACACTCTTCTGGCCAGCAATAACCTCAGTGATCCCAGTGAGGTGAGAAGTGAGAGACAATTACATATCTGGTGTTTGAGTAAACGTCTTCTTGTGATGTCCTTAGCATGTTGGTTAATTGTCGTTATTTCAGATGACTTGTGATTTGGAAAATATCTATTTACTCTTTGGTTTTAAGTGAGGGATTAATATTGAAGTCCCCAGTGAAGAAGGAGAGGTATTTCAGCCTGCATAGAAGTAATAACTGTACTGTTGTCCTTGTACAGCAGCTTTAAAAAACGTGCACAATGGATTGTGTCTCTGGAAATCCGCCTGCGTTTCTTTAAAACACGCGGCAAGGCCTCAAAATAATGCTGTAAATGTGAACATTCTACTCTCTTGGGGGGTAAATTATCGCAGTAGTGTTGTTGGGAGACCCTGACAGATTTCCAGATCTTGTGCTGAAAGGTGGCAGTTGCAAGGTGTTTAAAAAGTGCTCCGGTCTATCTGGTTACCCTGAGGTTTCAAAATGATATTGGGGATATTTCGCCAAACCAGTTAAATGTTTGATGTGGAGCGTTCATCGGGTTTAACAAATACTTTTTCATAGCGTGTGAAATCACTCTATACAGAGACCAGGGTTCTGTTTACAAAGACCAGGGTTCTGCATTCATCACAACTGAGGATTTGTCCTTTGTTGCGATGTGACGTCTGAAGTCACGATTGTGGTTGCCAAAGCAAAATAATGAGAATTTGTATCTTGTATGCTTTCACGACGTGCTGTTTCCTTGAGAACAAAAATCTGAGCTGCTAAATTTAACTGCCAAAACCACTGACTAACGCTTGTGAAATGTAATTCTGGGGGAGTTAGTCCTCCTGACGCGGGCTTGCGGCGCTCGTCTCTGGAGCTTTAAGTGTTTAGGAGGCGTTGTCATTGGCCGAGAGCGGATGGAACTCTCATCCAATGAGGTGCTGATCTAGGCTGTAGGGATCTGCTCTTCCTCTCTGTCCCCCCCCCTTTTCCTCCGGCGCTGTAGCTATGATTCAGCTCCCCTCCCCCATCCCACCCCCTCCACTCAGTGACTAACAATCGCTGCTGCAGCTAGGCAAACCCGGGCGCCGTTCTATCAGCTGTGGAGGGGAATACCGGGGATTTTAGAAGCTCGTATCCAGACCCCGGTGCCTCCTGTGTGCCGAGACACGACAAAAACTCTTTCTAAAAGAGGATAGCTCAGAAATGGAGCCCAGAAGCCCGCGGCAACCCGCTTGGAAATGGCAAGTACTGAGTTTGCTTTCCCTGTGCTGCTGGGGCTGGGTCTCTGGGCAGATTCGCTATTCAGTGGTCGAGGAGTCGGAGCTGGGAACAGTGGTGGGGAATGTGGCTCAAGATCTAGGCTTAAAGGTGGCGGATCTTTCGGGTCGCAGGCTGCGCTTGGGTTCGGAGGAGAGCAGACGGTACTTTGCGGTGAGCCTGGCCAGCGGCGCTCTGCTGGTGAATGAAAAGATAGACAGAGAGAGCCTGTGCGGAGCCAGCGCGGGGTGTGTGCTGCCGGTGCAGGTCGTTATAGAAACCCCCCTGGAGCTTTTCCGCCTGGAGGTTGAGATTCTGGACCTGAATGACAATTCGCCCAGCTTTCCCATTGCCCAGCGCACAGTTAGGATAGCGGAGTCAGCCACCGTGGCTGCGCGCTTCCCTCTGGAGAGTGCCCAGGACCCGGATGTGGGGACCAACGCTGTCAGCTCCTACCGACTCAGCCCCAGCCCGCACTTCTCACTGAATGTGAAGAAGCTTAAGGACGGCAAACTCTTCCCGGAGCTGGTGCTAGAGCAAGCCCTGGACCGAGAGGAGCAGCGAGAACACCAGCTGGTACTGACCGCCATTGACGGGGGAAATCCGGCCAGGTCAGGCACTGCTCAGATAACCGTGGTTGTTGTGGATATCAACGACAATGCACCTGTGTTCGACCAGTCTGTCTACAAGGTCAGCGTGCCGGAAAACACCCCTGCGGGCACTCTGCTTATTCAGCTCAATGCTACTGACCCTGACGAGGGCCCCAGCGGAGAAGTACAGTACTCCTTTGCAGTCCACACTTCCGACTCCGTCCGGAAGTTGTTTTATTTGGATCCCCCCACTGGCGCCATCCGCATTCAGGGAGTTGTGGATTTCGAAGAAGCGGGTTTCTATGAAATCCACGTAGGAGCCCGAGACGGGGGCGTGCCGGAAATGGAAGGTCACTGCGTTCTCCAGGTGGAAATAGAAGACGTCAATGACAATTCCCCAGAGGTCCTGCTGACCTCTTTGGTAAACCCAGTGCCAGAAAACACCCCCTTGGAGACCGTGGTGGGGCTTTTCAATGTGCGAGACCGAGACTCGGGTGCCAATGGGGAAGTGAGTTTAGGAATAGCACCAAATTTGCCATTCAAAATTAAATCCTTCGAAAACCACTATGCGCTGATCACCCGCGAGAAGCTGGACAGAGAATTTGTCTCTCAATACACCATTGAGCTGACTGCCAGAGACGCAGGATCCCCCTCTCTGATCACCGAGACCACAATACTTCTGAACATTTCGGATGTCAATGACAACCCCCCTCGCTTTTCTCAGACTTCCTACAACGCCTTCCTGAGGGAGAACAACCCCCCGGGCTCCTTGCTCTGCACCGTGTCGGCCTCCGATCCCGACGAGGGAGAAAATTCCCGCCTCACTTACTCTATAGCGGGAAGTGAGATCCAGGATGCGCCTGCCTCTTCCTTCGTTCACATTAACCCGGGCAATGGCAATGTTTACGCGCAGCGCACTTTTGACTTTGAATTGCTTCAGGTGCTGCAAATCCCCGTGGCTGTGCAGGACTCGGGATCTCCTCCTCACGGCTCCAATGTTACGGTCTACGTCTTTATTCTGGATCAGAACGATAACGCCCCGGTCGTTTTGCAGCCGGTGACTGGCAGCCAGGTCGCAGCGCCCCAAAGGATACCCCAGTCTGTTCCCATTGGCTCCATGGTCACCAAAGTCACAGCAGTGGATGCAGATTCTGGCCATAACGCTTGGCTCTCCTATTCGCTGCTACCACAGTCTACAGACCCCTCCTTGTTCCGAGTGGCTCCTTACACAGGAGAAATCCGGACCACCCGGGGCTTCCAAGACACAGACCTGGCCGCGCAGAAAATCGTCGTGCTAGTCAAGGACAACGGGGACCCAGCTTTGTCCTGCACAGTCACCATTATGATTTCCTTAGAAGACAAGGCGTCGGAGGAAAACTCCAAATCTCGCGATTTCCTTACAGGCCCCAAAGATAAGCCCGACCTGACTCTCTATTTAATTATTGCGTTGGTGGCAGTTAGCATGGTGTCTCTTGTTACTTTCATCGTATTCTCTGCAAAGTGCCTCAGAAAAAGAGATGGACACTCCTGTTGCTGCCTGAGCAACTCACCCTCTAGGGACATTTTCAAACACTCCAGCCCAAAGCTTCAGCTGAACACGGACGGCACGTTGAAATACATGGAGGTGACACTCAGGCCCACAGACTCTCAGAGCCAGTGTTATAGGACCTGCTTTTCTCCAGGCTCAGATAGAAGTGACTTCACCTTTATGAGACCTATGAGTTGTCCCCTGCCCAATGCCCTAGCGATGGAAACTGACACTTTCTTATCTGGTACAGATACATCGAATGAATCCGGTCAGGTGAGATGGCACTTTTGCCCTTCATTTCTCACAAATGACACGGGTGTATTGAAGCATGTTTCCTATATGACCAAGGACAGAGCAGCACATGGGATTTGTGTCTAGGGATGAACTGTGAAAATGTGTTATCATGAAGTGCGCTCAGGCACCAAGGGTTTCTTTTGTTTGGTTTATGTAAAATAACGCTCCAGATGTTGTGTGTAAGGCAGGTATTCCAGACACACTCGTGCTCACACAATGAACTGTTCATTAGTTTGTGAGTCAGAAAATCAGGGATTTAGTTCACTGTACTGTGCCTTAAACAATGACAAATTTATAACATGGTTGTGACAGGAAGTGTGCAAGCAATTAATTAAATGAGATTAATTTGGAAGCTCTAATGAGGGAAGGGAGGGGAAAAGAGAGGGACGGAAATTGATTATTTGTTCTCATTTAACTAACTTTCAGTTCCAAATGAGACCGTCTGAACCTAATTTAAAGGGTTTCAGTTCATGCAAAGTGTCAGTGTGTGTTTTCAAGAAAATGCTTCTGTTTTGCAAACAGGTAATTCGGATCACACTTCTGCAAGCCTTTTTGCTGACACTCATGCTTAAATCACAAAGAGTTCGCTTTGTTCGTCATTGTTTGCGGTTTGCCTGGTGTCTCTAGGTTTAAAACTGCAGGTTCCACGGCCCTTTGTTATACAGCAGCAACTTCCGCCCATGGATTGGTGCTTGTGTTGCTGTCCCGGGAAGGAGGCTAGTGATTGGATAAACGGGAAGACACTCTTAGCCAATGAATAAGATGCTAATACAGGAGATCAGCCCGTACCCCTCCCCTTTCCCGCCGGAGCCGTATCTGCTTCTTTCAATAGGTGCCCAAAACAATGAATGAGAGATAAACAGTGAGAGCAGACCCCTTTCTCTCTGATACTTTATTACAGACCCACAGTTCATCGCCCAGCAGTTTAAGCAGACACGCTTTCTTTGCTGTGCATAGCTTCTCGCTGTGGATTTAGAAAGATGCTAAGAACAGGAAAGTCTGCATGGTCCCTGGAACTCCTGCCTTTCTTTTCTCTCTGTTTGTTTTTGCATAACTCTTCCGCCCAGATCCGTTACTCTATCCCAGAGGAACTGACTCGAGGTGCCTTTGTGGGAAATATTGCTAAGGATCTAGGGACAGATGTGGCAAAACTCGCGGCTGCTAATCTGCAGGTTCTTTCTGATTCTGATTCTCAATATTTCTCTGTGAATGTGAACACTGGGATTATAGTGGTCAATGACAGAATCGACAGAGAGCGGCTCTGCGGGCAGAACTCGCGGTGCTTCTTGCATCTCAAACTCGCTATCGAAAATCCAGTGGAGTTCTACCGCATCGAAGTGGAAATATTGGATATAAATGATAATCCTCCTGAATTCCCGAGCAGCGAGATCGCTTTACAGATCTACGAACTGGCCTCTCTGGGCGCCCGCTTTCCTATCCATCAGGCGCAGGACCCGGACGTGGGCTCTAATGCTTTGCAGACCTACCACCTCAGCGCCAATGAGAATTTCAGTCTCAACGTGAAGGCACGTACGGATGGCAGCAAATTCCCGGAGCTGGTGCTGGAAAGAGCGCTGGACAGGGAGCACAGAGCTGTCCACCATTTGGTCCTGACAGCTGAAGATGGCGGCTCTCCCCCCAGGTCCAGCAAAACACGAATTGCTGTCCAGGTTCTAGACGCCAATGATAACCATCCAGTGTTCGATAAACCCTCCTATCAAGCTCGTTTGGTGGAAAACTCTCCCTCGGGCACGCTAGTCATTAAACTGAATGCCACAGACGTGGACGAAGGGCCTAACGGAAACCTACGCTATTCCCTGGGCAGCCACAACTCGGAAGCCTTGCGCAGGATATTTACAATAGACAATCAGACGGGAGAAATCCGAGTTCAGGGGAATCTAGATTTTGAAGAAGCGTCTGTCTATGAGATTGAAGTTGAGGCCAAGGATATGGGCTCTCCCACAATGGAGGAGCATTGCAGCGTCACTGTAGAGATCACCGATGTGAATGACAATCCCCCAGAGGTGGTCCTCACTTCCTTCTCTAGCTCCCTGAGTGAAGATGCCCCTCCCGGGACTGTGGTCGCTGTGATACACGTGAAAGACAGAGACTCCGGGGAGCATGGGAGAGTCCAGTGCCATCTACCCAGAAGCCTTCCCTTCAAACTTCGGAAAGACTTTGAGCACCAGTATTCCCTGCTCACCAGCCAAGGGCTGGACCGCGAGCGTGTCTCCCAATACAATGTCACCATCTCCGCCTCTGACCTGGGAAGCCCCCCCCTCTCACGACACACAGTTCTCTCCATCACGCTTGCAGACATCAATGACAACACGCCACAGTTCGAGAGAACTTCTTATGAAGTCGTCGTGAAAGAGAACAACCCGGTGGGGGAAATACTGGTCACGGTATCCGCAACCGATCCTGATTTGGACCAGAACTCGCGCCTTTCCTATTCTGTTCTGAGCAGCCCAGGGAAAGGTCCCGCTGCGGATCCCTCCGCATACATCTCCATAAACCCAACAAGTGGGCAGGTTTCGGCGAAGCTGCCTTTTGATTACGAGCAAACCACTTATTTCCAGTTCCAGGTGGAAGCCTCAGATGGCGGCTCTCCCGCTCTCAGCAGCAGGACAGTGGTCCACGTCTTCGTCACAGACCAAAATGACAACGCCCCAGGGATCCAGTTCCCTTTGACCGGGAAGGACTCAGTAATCCAGTTCAGGATTCCCCGCTCTACCAGCCCCCAGGCCTTAATAACGAAGATCATAGCGGTGGACCTAGACTCCGGACGAAATGCATGGCTCGCCTACCGTTTAATGCAGGCAACCGATCCCGGTCTCTTCGGGGTGGCCCTGCGCTCCGGAGAAATCCGGACCACTCGAGCCCTCCAGGAGCAGGATGCTGCCACGCAGGAACTCTTCTTGGTAGTCAAAGACTCGGGCGAGCCGCCCATGTCTACCTCCGTCACCGTGTTGGTGTTGCTGGAGGAGAATGCCCCCGAAGCCTTCCTGGGGTTAAAGGCTCAGGCGGCGGAAAGTGAGAGTGTCCCCAGGTTAACACTGTATTTAATCATTTCATTAGTAATAATCTCAGCGTTGTCATTGGCTGCTTTGGTGGGGCTGGGTGTCCGGTGTGTCAGGGGAGACGCACGTGCTGCGGTTGGCTGCTGTGTGAAAGCGGACACGCTCCGGGTGCCCCCAAACCCCTTGCTCGGACACGTACAGTACCAGCCCAGCCTGGGGGACGCCACGATCGACATGCAGGTGACTGCCACGGCCCCCCCTGCCCGGGGGTATAGATCCTGCTTCTCTCCAGTCTCGGACATCAGCGAGTTCATGTTCATTAAACCGTCTGTGAGCCTGGGAAACAGCTCGGGCAACAGCCCGCCTGATCGCAGCTTCTCCACGGAGGTGAGCTCCCTGAACGTGCCAATGCAGTGTCCGCAGCTGACCCCACCGTGTGACCTGCAGCGTATCTGGCCGGGTCGGTGTGTTGCAAAGGCACGAGACGTGCTATAGGACAGCGCTAAACTTCTCGTGCCGGGCCTGGGGAGAGGACACGGCCACTCTCTGTACCGCGTCTGCCCCTGCCCCGCCCCCCACAGGTTCTGTGTCAAGTCACAGCTCTCCCTGAGCGCTCTGCTCAGCACTGCCCTTTGCACTGGGCCACCCCGCCGGAGCTGAACGCACCCCGGGGCTTCGGGTGTCCTTTGCCGGTGACTCGCTGCCAGCGTCCCGGCAGTGCAGAGCGGGGGGTGTGGCGGGGCTGCGTGCGTGAAGCGCAGGCTGGGTGAGTTTTGGGGAAGGGGCACTGCTGTCGGGAGGAGGGATAGTCACTTGTCCGCACCCAGCGCCCGCCGACTTTCTGCGACGCTCTTTGCCGGGGAACTGAGCGTTTGAGATCAGCTCCCCTCCCGCTCCTCCGGCTGCAACTCTCCCCCCCTCCCCCGCCGCTGCGCCCTGCCGGGCAGCCGGGAGCGCCCGTGGAGCGGACTTTGGGGACACTGGAACCGGCGGCGCGAGTTCCCGGGAGGCAGCGGGCGGGGCGGGAGCCGGGGAGGCGGCGCCGAGTGGCTTCAGACACACACAGCTGAGCGCGGCATGGCCGGGAGACCGAGTTTGCGCTGGCAGCTCCTGCTGCTTGGTGCTTTCCTCTCTCTGCCGGACCCGGCTCGCGCACAGACTCGCTACTCAGTGCCCGAGGGCCTCGAGCCCGGCTCCTTTGTGGGGAACATTGCCAAGGATCTGGGTGTGGACGTGCGGAGCCTCTCGGCCCGCAGCCTGCGGCTGGTCAGCGAGGGCGGCCGCCAGCACTTCCAGGTGAACCTGGCCGACGGAGTCCTGCTTGTGAATGAGAAACTAGACCGGGAAGCGCTGTGCGGTCGGAGCTCCACGTGCTCCCTGCAGCTCCAGCTGGTGCTGGAGAGCCCGCTACAGCTGCACCGGGTGGAGGTGGAAATCCTGGATGTCAATGACAACGCACCGCAGTTCCCGAAGAAGGAAGTTTCTTTAGAGATCACCGAGGTAGCGAACCCAGGGACTCGCTTACCCCTGGAGGTAGCAGAAGACCCAGATATGGGCTCCAACTCCATCTCCACCTATGAACTCAGCACCAGTGACCATTTTGCCCTGAGCATAAATGTAAGAGGAGATGGTGTGAAAATGCCTGAAATCGTGCTGGAGAAAGCCTTGGATAGAGAGAAAGTGGCGGCCCATCACTTAACCCTAACAGCTCTCGATGGTGGGGACCCGGTGAGATCAGGCACTGCCAGGATCACAGTTCATGTCCTGGATGCCAACGACAACCCCCCTGTGTGTGATCCGCCAATTTCCAAAGTGTTTCTGGAAGAAAATGTCCTGTCAGGGACTCTGGTTACACAGCTGAACGTCACTGACTTGGACGAAGGCCTGAATGGGCAGGTTGAATATTCGTTCAAAACCAGTAATAATGCCCCCGATACATTTCTCAGGCTGTTCAGCCTGGACCCCCAGACAGGGCAGATCACAACCAAAGCCCCGCTGGATTACGAGAACTCCAGCGCGTATGAGATCACCGTTCGAGCCAGAGACAAGGGCTCTCCCGCAATGGAGGGGCATTGCAGCCTCCGGGTGGAACTGGTGGACGTGAATGATAACAGCCCGGACATTGTGCTGACCTCCCTGTCCAGCCCCGTGCAGGAAGATGCACCCCCAGGGACTGTGATAGCGCTAATTGGTGCCAAGGACAGTGACTCTGGGGAAAATGGACACGTCCACCTGCAGATAAGCAATGATCTTCCTTTTAAACTGGTGAGCTCCTTCAAAGGGCATTACTCACTGGTCACTGCTGGGCCTCTGGATCGAGAGAAGGCTGCTGGATACAACATCACTGTTACAGCCACAGATGCTGGGTCCCCTCGAAGGTCCACTGAGCAAACAATCTTCCTGCAGATCTCCGATGTGAACGATAATGTGCCCAGTTTTTCCAGCCCCTCCTACACGGCCCACATTCAGGAGAACACCCTTCCTGGGGCCTCCGTGTTCTCTGTATCCGCCTCTGACCCTGATGTGGGCACCAATTCCAAGCTTTCCTACTCCATTCTGGACACTGGCATGCAGGATGTGCCCATCTCAACCTACTTCCACATCAACCCAGAGAATGGCACCATCTACGCCTTACGGGCTCTTGACTATGAGCAGGACAAAGTGTTCCAGGTGCCCGTGGAGGTGCAGGACGCTGGGTCCCCTGCCCTGAGTAGCACTGCCATGCTCCACCTGTTCGTCCTGGATCAGAACGACAACGCACCTACCATTGTGTACCCACCTGTCCCCAGGGGCTCCGCCTTCCAACAGACAGTCCCCTCCTCAGCAGAACCCGGCTACTTGGTCACCAAGATTGTGGCGGTGGATGCTGACAGTGGCCACAATGCCTGGCTCTCCTACCAGCTCCAGGAGACCAGTGAGCCATGTCCCTTCCGGGTGGAGCTCCGCTCCGGAGAGATCCGAATAACTGAGGCACTTAGGGAGTCAGAAGCGCCCCACAGGCTGGTGGTCCAGGTGAGGGACAATGGGATTCCCTCCCTGTCCGCCTCAGTGGCTCTAGTAATCTCCCCCGAGGAGAATGCAGTACAAGACTTTGCCAAGGCCTTGGACCTTCCCAAATTGCCTTCCAGAGCATCCAGCGTCACTCTCTACCTCATCATCTCCCTGGTAGCCATTTCCCTGGTGTCATGCGTAATGCTGGCTGTCCTAGGCACCAGGTGCCTCAAATCAGTCTCCACAGCTGCAGGCTGGCCCCTCTCACAGTGTTGTAGGAGGACAGGCCGCAAGTCCACATCCAACTTCCCTGGGCAGTTGAATCCGGACGGTTTCATCAAGTATCTGGATGTGGGTGGAGCAGGGCTGGTGTCCCAGACACAACAGTACCAGTCTTGTTTCTCTCCAGTGTCTGATCAAGGGGATTTCCTCTTCGTAAGACCTTTCAGCCATTCCACTACCGGGGAGAGCATGGCTGCCTTTGATCAGGTGGCCAGTGCTTTAGTGAGTCCCTGTGACGGGGTAAGCTATGTGTGTGTCCTGCTGTCCTTTCTGTTCAGAGTCACTGTTCATAAATATCCACTCTTCCCCTTCAGGACTTTCAATCCACTTTGGCCTCCTGAGGAAAGTGCATTACCTCCACCTGTCCAGCAAGAGATAGGGGAAAAAGTCGGGGCTCTGCATAATGGAGGTGGGATGCCTAGATGGGAATAGCATCTAACATTTCAGGATCAGAGCCCTAAATTGAGAGTGACTGGGCCAGGTAACTGCAGCTTCTCCTTAAACCATTCCTTGATTACATACTCTAAGTTTTGTAAGTGACACGTTGCATTGTTATATGCAGTGTTACTATAGCTGTGTTGGTCCCAGGATATTAGAGAGCCAAAGTGGGCGAGGTCATATCTTTTATTGGACCAACTTATTATGTTGGACAGAGAGGCAAGCTTTCCAGCTTTTCTTCAAGTTAAATATGAAGTTTTTTGTATTTACCTCTTACTGCTTTATTCTGCATGTGAAGCTGGACTTGGAACTGAGTAGTTTGCTAAACAAAGTTTATCTGTTTTGATCTTTTTGTATTTTGTAGGTGTGTGGCAGAAACTTTTCACTTGGTGACGTATTGTACTACATGCTGATCACGTCATGATGACAACTCCGGCCAAAATTTTCAAACTTGGAAGCATAAATACGTAGCCTGAGGCCTTGGCTACACTGGCACATCACATCGCTGCAACTTTCTCGCTCAGGTGTGTGAAACAAACACACCCCTGAGCTCAGCAAGTTACAGCTCTGCAAAGCGCCAGTGTAAACAGTGCCCCAGCGCTGAGAGCATGGCTCCCAGTGCTGCAAGCTAATCCCCAGGAGGAGGTGGAGTACCTGCAGCACTGGGAGAGCTCTCTCCCAGAGCTGGCACTGCGACCACACTCGCACTTCAAAGCGCTGCCGCGGGAGCGCTCCCACGGCAGCGCTTTGGAGTTTCGAGTGTAGCCAAGCCCCCAGTTTTAGAGGTGCTTGGCACTTGCAGCTCCCACTGAACTCAGTGAGATCAGAGGGCGCTCAGGACAGTTGAAAATAAGGCGATTTTTATTTAGATGCCTGTACGTGGCTATAAATGCCTAAATTTAGGCATCCAGGTTTGATCATTTTGGGATCCAGCTCTACAATTATTTTTGTCAGTAACTGTATGTCCTAAAATTGAAAGTGACAATTACAGTAACATTTCAGAAAATAAATAGAGATGGCATCATTTACAAAATGTGTGTCTATATATGTATTGTTGTGTGTGTGTAAATATTTTATTTTTAAAACGTCAAAGACAGATATTTTTAATTTGCATAAATACAGCTTGGATGACAAAGGGACACCTTTGTGAGGAAGTCAGTTGTTATTCTGAGGCTTTTCTTTACCATAATCATGAAAGCTATAGGTAAATTAGTAATATCACAACTTCTGCCAAATAAAAACTAGGTCAGTTGTATCTGTCTTCCATTTTTCTTAGTAAACTCCTGTTCTGCTTTATAAAGCCTAAACTGCTCATTCCGAAGATAACCCAGGAGACATCTTTACAGTGCTAAAGGCAGCATGATATTACTGCAGAGTTAATTAAGAAGATAACTAGAAGTCTGTAATTTTTGGAAGTACTTGTATTTCAGACAGAAAACAGTTCTTCCTTTTAACTCTCCTTACGAAGACTTAATACATAGAGCTGTTTCATATATTCCTTTATTTACAAACTGCCCCTTGTCTGATAATAAAACTCTGGGTGGAAAAGCGATACAGGGCCCACTAATCAAGTTCCATAGTGGTCTGTTATGTCTATAGTCTGTTGTGTCTCCTAAACAAAGAATATATTTTGTTGTGGGAAGTGAATTCTTTTCTACATAGACAGAAAAATACTGTAATGCACCAAGGACACAGTATCCAGGAAAAGATTAATTAAAATATAGAATGTGAAATCAAGACACTGTGCAAGCATTTTAGAAAGGGAGAAAGGACAAATTAGGAAGTTCTGGTATCATTCCAGTTTCTGGCATTAAAACACATCTTTCTCAGTATCAATTAACTCTGTTTCTCCCTCAGTTAATTATTTCTGGTACTATAGAGTTCTTCAGATTAAACCGATGCCCTTATCAGTCCATAGCATGCTTCATTTCTTTCACAGCTTGGTTTCCTGAGCTTATTCTGGAAGATTATTCACTGAATTGTTTTGTCATGCTTTTTAGCAATTGTCTTGATTCAGGGATATTCAAGAGGGAGGGGGATCTGGTTGTTTTGTGTCTATGTTTGTTTGTTTTACCTGGATGGAGAGGTATATTTCTGGTTACTCCACTGAATTTTAAAATTATTCTCTTTCACCTACATTTTTAGCTTCTCCTAAGCATGGATGGATTTCCAGGCTGCAATAATCCTGGATCAGTTTTCTTTGATTTCCAAAGGCAAGAATAGAGGCATTAAATTACTTTTCTGTTTCCCTTGCAGCAAACTCAGCCTAACCCGGACTGGCGTTTCTCTCAGGCCCAGAGACCTGGAACCAGTGGGTGAGTGAGTCACTTTCTGTTCCTCTGCACACATGCTGGAACTTTCTTATTTTTCTTGTTGATTTCATGATTTCAGTGCTGGCGGAAGGTGCCAGATTGGTGGCTCTGGAGATGGAGCTTCTCTGCTTATATACAGAATAGATATAGCCTAGGAAGCAGGGCAAGCTTTCTCCTCCCTGCCTCCCGACTCACCCGTACCCCGACCCTGCCTCTGCAGCTAATGCTTGACCTGGAGGGGAGCACTCCTGGCCAGAGAGAGGAGTTTAATCTTGTGGGCAATTTAGTCCTTGGCCTCTCTGCCTAGACACCCAAAAAAGGGTCATATTAGTACCAATTCTGCTGGTGTTCTTTGCAGCATCGTCTGTCTAGCTCCCTATAGCTGGCTACTGTGAACTGGAATGAGGCCTTATCTGCACACAAACTTGCATTGAACTAACTCAATGGATTTGAATTCATACTGTTTGTTTCTCAGTGCAAGCCTGCAGATGTGGACACTCCTATTTTGGAATAAGAGTACCATAGTTTGCTTTTGCTTAAATCAGTAAAATATGGCTCAAGTTAAATCAGAATCAGATACGTTTATTCTAAAATAAAAGTGTTTACACAGAGACTTTCACTTGGTGGCTTAATGATTTCAGTGCAAGTCTGGAATCACTGAAACCTCCAACACATTTTACATTGGTGTCAGATTTTGATTACTGTCAATCTGGCTGGAATTAAACTGCTGATTTGTAGGTAAAAATCTCCATATCATTGTAACAATCCCCTGAGTTTTCAACTCTCCCTAGCATGCTATTTGTTGTTGTTAGTAGTAGGTGAGAAAATTTTATTTTCAAAATTTGGCATATGAGTCTCCCCAGGTGCTAGCAAACCAGACAGATACTAGGTAGGATCGGGGAAACTGAGGGACTTCTGTGGATTCCCTGTTGATCAGGGAAACTGAGGCTGATAGGAAAGAGCCTATCAAAGACACATGGAATATATGGTCCTTTTGGTCCTCCACTCTCAGCACACATCCAGCCTGGCTGCCCCCTCCCGCCTCCAAATAGATTACTCTCTGAGCTACCTCCAGCCCTCCTCACATATGCCTGTGGATTTCATACACAGGCACACATACATTATAGGCTAAGCAGCTGTATCCATCTTACATTTAAACGGTAGGCTCTTTGAGGTGGGGACCAGCTTTCTGTGTTTACACAGTGCTTGTACACAATGGGCTCCTGAAATATGCCTAGCAAAGTGTCCATGTGGCCATCTGAAATATGAGAGAGACGAGTCATGGGTGAATAGGAGTGTGCAGTGAGGGCTGCTTTCTGGGAACAGAGCCAGGTGGGATCATTCATGAAATCATGTTATAAAGTCAACCCTGTCACTAAGTAATGTGGCTTGGAATTTATGAGATTAATCTGGTTACTCAGAATTAATCAGGAGACTAGCTTGGTTAATTTAATATGATTTATTTTTGGATTTATTAAAAATGCATCCATCATAATCTGTAGGCGCATGTCAATTAATATAAAACACCAACTAACTGCAAACACAATTTATATTAAAAAAAAATCAAATCAAGCTCCCACTTCCCCATCCCAAATAACTTGGATTGGAGATTACAATGTTTAAATATTCAGAATAAAATTTATGATCAGACCAACAATCTAGGAGTAATGCAAGATGCTAAGTGGGAAAGTGAAAATGAGATTTCAGGTGGTTGATTTGCTTCTGGGCCAGTAGAGCCAGTGACACAGTGGAAGCAGTGCTCTGCCCTTGGAAAAGGGAAGAGACTCCATTCACCCTGTACTAGTGACCCTACCTGCTGATTCTGCAAAAGTCACTAAGGTGTAGAGATACCAAGATTATCCCCTGCACATTCACACACTTGCCCAATAGATCAGCTCCTGGCATGGCCTGCAGGAACTATTCTTTAGAGGGAGCTTTGATTTGCTTCTGCTTGTTCTTCTGGGCCTGAGTTCAGCAAAGCATTAGTGTTTAAGCACATGTTTAAGTGTTTGCCAAATTGGGCCCCTACTCACAGACTAGGAGTAAACCAAATGAGTGTCGTACAGATTACTGCTTCTGTTCAGTCTGTCATTGATCTAGCAATGTTACAATTGCCTCCTCGCACCCTGGGCTGTCACCTCATGCCACACAGTGAGGAGAGAGAAATAGAACTTTGCAATGGGACAACACTTGGGATTGGCTGAGACTGAATGAGTCTATAGAAAAACTATTAGGGTTATTTTAGAGGCGTTTTCTACTGTTAGTTATGTTTTATTTTCTCCCTCTGAACTCTGTATAATTGGATTCCTGGTACTAAGGGAGCCTGGCTTTGATTTTTGGAAGAATTTTTTTTTTAAGTCCCGATATAACTTTTTAATACTCTCAGAAGCATTATTAGCTGTACCATCTTCTGTAAAATATGTGGCATTTACTGAGTGCATGAAGGTGTGGTGTGGCACAAGGGTGTTCCTGGCACTTATGTGACCTGCATAACCCACTTGTGAATTCATCACTCCTTAGTAAAAAGGGCAACCACTCCACACCATCAGCTATGTGAATATGATATGTATGTAGGTGGGATTTGCAAAACCATGCACGTGCATCCTCTCTCTCTCTCTCCCTCTCTCTCTCTCTCTCTCTCTCTCTCTCTCTCTCTCTCTCTCACACACAACTAATTAAATAATAAGTGTTAAAAAGTCTGCCAATATTCCTTTAAGGTGATGTAGCTATAGATACCAATAGCTTTACCTTTCATCCATTCTCTTTGCAAAAATCAAAATGTGTGAAAATTCACATTACACACACTAATAACAGTTTCAGGCTATATTCACCTCTGTTCCACTGTGAGCAGCTGCACACCAAGGGGAGTCTTTCAGAGGAAGGGTAGGTCGTTGTACTTCTGGAACAGAAAGGATAGAGTTCCAGATTGAGCTTCATAGTCAGTGACAACTGTTCAGGAGTCCCCATGCCGAGATTGCCCTACCCCTGCTGGCCTGTTACAATGAAGTGTAGGTTATCAATGTAATGAAAATAATGAATAAACCACATGTGGCATCTGTCAGTTAAAGTTTACAGAGACCAGAATTTTGGCCATTACATTGCAGAAGACGTGCTTTAAAAATATATCTTAATCGTGCAGCAATATCAGAAACAAAACAACATAGTTTGGGTAATGTGTAAATAATTTGATCATTAAAATATGTTACATTTATTGGTGATGGTGATGGAAAGTACAGAGGACCTGGAAGTCTACATCCAGCTCCTAGTGTCTCTGAACTAGAGAGGACCGGAGGAGTGGGGTGTTTCACCTCACCTCCTCCTCCACCTCCTCCCCTGAGCTCACTGCATCCTTGCGCCTCTGCCTACCTCTCAGTGCTTCTTGCCACCAAACAGCAGTAGCAAGCTCCAGGAGGAAGGGGGAGGAGCGGGAACAGCAGTAGCAAGCTCCAGGGGAAGAGGTAGGGCCAGGCAGAGATTTGGGGAAGGAGTCGGAATAGGGGCAGGCAGCAGGCAGAGTTGGAGCGGGGACTTTGGGGAAGGGGTTGGAATGGGGGCAGGAGGGGGGGGCAGGGGTGGAGTTGGGGCAGAGCCGGGGGCAGAGTGGGGGTTGAGCACCCACTGGCGTCAGTAGAAGTCGGCACCTGTGGACAGGGGATGGAACACTTGATGATTATCTGTTCCATTCGTTCCCTCTGGGGCACCTAGCATTGGCCACTTTCAGAAGACAGGATATTGGGCTAGATGGACCTTTTGTCTGACCCAGTATTACCGCTTTTAACCCTTGAAAATGGGGGAAGATTTAGATCCAGATCTGGACCCCATCTGTTCATTTGAAGTGAAACTATTTTAAGTCTTTTAAAACAGTCTTTGTAAACTTATGTGAGACATGCTATGATCACATACAGAGTGATATCATCTGCCTCAGAATTAAGGTTCTTAGAAGAATGTCTAATGTGAATTTTCACACATCTAGGTGTTTTTAAGTGAATTATCAATTATAGGGCTTTCGTAATCTTTGGGCCTAATTCACTGATGCTGTCTGCTTTGCACCACTCTAGTTATGCAAAACACCCAAGTACCTAGCCTAACTGATCCCAGATGGCACTTACACTACTCATAACATAAAGCAGCTTTAAGATTGCCCTTATTCATGTCAGGAATCAGGCCAGTGCAAAGAACAGGAGAATGTAAAAGTGACTTACAGTCTATTTTCTCCTTTGGCCATTTCTGCTCTAGACACATTATACACACAAATACACACATCCTTTGCACATGTAACTGAATATCTGAAAATCTAGTAAATGTTGTTTAATGTTTGGAAGCAACTGTAGTCAGAGTGAAGTTACATGCCTGTGCTCTCCCACCATGATTACAATCTAGTGCTGCATAATGCAGCTTGTGGCGTTATTATCTAGTGTAATGATGCTCATGGGCATGGTAATAATAACTAATAATAAATATACTCGACTTTTCCTAGGACAGTCACAAAGAGATTTTGGACCCCGTTAAATCTAAAGGGGCTGCTTAGCTGAGGGTGAATGTTACAGCTTTATTATGTGTCTGAGAGACTGAGACAGGGCATAATGTGTTTGTTGTTTTTTTAATATTGTCTCCCCCATTGCCTAGCAAAGTGTCCATGTGGCCATTTTCTGGACAATGGCCACCCCTCCCTTGTCTTCTACCCTCATCCCAGCCATTGTGTCATTTGCTCATTACACAACAAAGATGGTATGAAGGAATAACATGGGCACAGTGAGTCCAGATAACTGTGTTTATCGACTACAGATAACATTCAAGGCCTAGTTACAGACGCTGCTGCTCTGGCAGGGTTCTGGTGACTTCTGAAACACACAGAAAAAGTTAGGGATGCTAGAAGGCTCACAAACTATTTGAAGGGATAGTACCTAATATTATACCAGTATAGGAACTGCTTCCACAGTACTGCATGTACAGAATGCTACCATGGCATTACCCCCAGTGCGAGGAGCACTGGAGTGCTCTGAGCTTGTGTTATAATGGAAGCAGGCCCCGTACTGTATATTGCACATGTTATTCAAAGCATAAAGCCTTTGTGATGAGATCAGGGCTGTGCGCACACAGTGCTGCCACTGAAGCAGTTCTTATGCTGGGAGCAGGAAAGCGGATGTTGGAGGAGGGCACAGTCTTTGCACACTGCCACCTAAAGCATGCTCAGCAGAGAGGGCTTTTTTCTTTTTTTTTTTGTTAAATAAAATTAAAGCCCCATGACGTGTCATGCTGTCTGGAGTGGTTCACAACCATGAGTGCCTACTTCAGAGCAGACTGTCAAAAACAGGGCAGATGCCCCAAACTGATGGTGTGTTCTATTATTAGAGTTCACCAAGCCAGTAACAACTGTGAACTCCTGGATCACTATAACAGTCTCACCATGGAGTCACAGACAGTGCCCTTAGACTCTCCAGTCTATCTTGCTGCTCAGATAAACTGGATTTAGGGATAAATAGTCACTTACACCAAAAATCACACCACATTCAGGTTGCTTCCAGTCCCAAGAGACCATCATTTACCTCCAGACCAACTGGTACCATAGAATTTAGACCAAAGACAATGCCTGCAGCCAATCCTGTAATAAATTATCTAATGTTTATTAACTAGGAAAAAGAAATAAGAGTTAGTTACAGGTTAAAGCAAGCAAACATAGACACACAAATGAGTTACCATTTAAATCCTAAGAGTGACAGAGTTTTAGTGAGCTGTCTATTCAAAATGTCTTTCAGGGCAAACCCAGGAGGCAGCCCCTGGGGATCTCTGGCTTCTGTTTAGGTTCTGTCTACTCTGTCAAGTTTCTGCACAGTAAAGCAGCTTTCTGTATTGTAACTCCTGAAGTGTACACACTGCCAAGCCACTTAGTGCACAGAAACTATGCAGTTGCAGCGCTGTAAAAAAACCACCCTGAGAGGCATACAGCTTTCTGCGCCTGGGGTACAGCACTGTGGGAGCAGTATATTACAGAGCTGCGATTGGCCTCCTGGAAGTGTCCCACAATGCCTGTTCTTGCCTCTCTGGTCATTGGTTTGAACTTTACTGCCCTGCCCTCAGGTGATCAGCTGTCATCCCCACCCTGTAAATTCCTTTGGAATTTTGAAAGTCCCCTTCCTGTTTGCTCAGTGATGCGTGCAGTGGTCTCAGCACATCTTTCCAGGTGGCCACACCTGCCCCATGCATCAGACAATCCCCCGCCTGGAGCAATGCTGAGCTGCTAGACCTCATCAACATTTGGGGAGAGGAGGCTGTCCCATACCAGCTGCACTCCAGCCATAGGAATTATGATGCCTACGGACAGATTTCACAATGCATGACAGAAAGGGATCATGACCGAGACACACCGCAGTGCACGCTCAAAGTAAAGGAGCTGCGGAATGCCTACCACAAGGCATGGGAGGCAAACCACTGCTCTGGTGCTGCATCCAAGAGCTGCCAGTTCTACAAATAGCTGGATGCAATACTCAGCGGCAACCCCACCTCCACTGCAAAGACCACTGTGGATACTTTGGTGTCTCTCATGCCATTCAAGAGTGGACTAAGCCAGGAGGAGGAAATCTTGGATGAGGATGTGGACAGGGACTCAGATGCAGAGGATGACTTTGAGGCCAGAGATGCATGCAGCCAGGAGCTCTTTTCTACCCTGGAGGAGGCTGGCCAGTCATAGCTGTCAAATGTTGGTGAAGTGCAAACAGGAGAGGAGGTCCCTGGCAAGTGGGTTTGATTTTGGGACTTGCTGAGGTGAGTTGTTGAGGGCAGGAGGGTTGCAGAAAGCAGGCTTGTGTCTGTATGATGCACGTACCACCACATGGCTAGTCTCAGCGGTGGAACAGGCTGTTGATTGACTCCCTCACTTCACCTCTGTCTCAGGGTATGTCCACACTACGAAATTAGGTCAATTTTATAGAAGTCGATTTTTAGAAATTGATTTTATACAGTTGATTGTGTATGTCCCCACTAAGCACATTAAGTCGGCGGAGTGCATCCTCACCACTGTGGCTAGCATCGACTCACAGAGCGATGCACTGTGGGAAGCTATCCCACAGTTCCCACAGTCTCCATCGCCCATTGGAATTCTGGGTTAAGCTCCCAGTCCCTGATGGGGCAAAAACATTGTTGTGGGTGGTTTGGGGTACATGCCATCAGTCTCCCCTCCCTCCCGTCTTCTCTTCCTCCCTCTGTGAAAGCAACTGAAGACAATCATTTCATGCCTTTTTTCCTGGGTTACCCTTGCAGACGCCATAGCACGGCAAGCCTGAAGCCTGCTCAGCTCACTGCTGCTGTTGCAAGTATTGTAAACACCTCGCACCTGGAGATTCTCTGGAGATTTCATCTACACTGAGCATGTTCCAGCTCAGGGATACAGGGGCTGAGCAGGATTTTCCCTACAATTGTTCTTCCCAGATTCCAGGTGCCATTATGGGGCAAGGCATAAGAACAGAGAACAACTAGACCATTTTCTGTGAGCATTAAAAGCCCCTCCTGTTGTGCCCAGGCAGTATGGAGGAGGGAACCACCTGACTCAAATGCAGAGGGACCTGAGGTGGGGTTGGGAGTAGGATGGGACAAGTTGCCTGAGAGAGTGGGTCAAGGAGAACTGGAACTTAGAGCTGTCAGGTGGGCGGAGAGAGAGAAACTGAGACCTAGGAGGGAGAGACGGGGACCTGAACAACCAGTGGAGAAGGGGGGAAACTGAGCTTGCCAAGGAGCTGGGAGGAGGGAGACTGGGATCTGAGGAACCAGTTGAGTGGGGCAACTCAGAGCAAGCGGTGGGTGAGACAGATCAGATGAGGAGCTGGGCTGGGTGGAGCTCAGACTGGTTGGACAAGAACCCTGGAGCAAAGACTGGGATGAGGAGCCCAAGGGGGCACTGGGGCTGGAGGTAGCCCCAAAACAGAGAGTTGGACTGGCTGGGCAAGGAAACAAGAAAAAGGATGAGAGGTCAGTGAAAAGGGAGGAGGATTGAGCCAAAGAGTTGGTGGGGGGGAAGCAACAGGACACGTACAAGAGCAAACTGAGGGGACAGCGCAGAAGGGGTCAGATGTTGGACGGGGGGAATAGGCAGAAGGGCCTGTGACCACTGGAGATCCCCCTCTCCAGAACCTGGAATTGAGTGCTCTGGGAATTACTCAGGATTCTGAAGGAGGCGGTTGTCTGTAGGACCCCACCTCATTTGTTGCAGAAGTCAGCAGCTGTTTAAGAGACTGCAGGAAGAGAAAGGATGTGTAAAGCAATTGAATGAAGCCTGGAGAATTGAAGTCTGTCGCTGCCTCTTCCATAGAGTTCCTATGTGATATTAGAGAGACAAGCTTGGGGGAGGTAATATCTTTTATTGGACCAACTTCTGTTGGTGAGAGAGACAAGTTTTCAAGCTTACACAGAGCTCTTCTTCAGCTGTAGGAAACTATACAAAGTGAAACAGATTGTTTAGCATGAGTAGTTAATACATATTTTAAGGGACCGTTCAAGGTGAAGGGGCCCACTAACACCCCTCCAATCATAGGGAGGAAAGAAGGGCCGCCCAGAGGATTCAGGGGGCCTGGGACAAAGCAATTTCAGGGGCTCCTTCCGTAAAAAAAAGTTGCAATACTATAGAATACTATATTCTCGTGGGGCCCCCTGTGGCGCCTGGGGCAAATTGCCCCACTTACCGCCCCCCTGGGCAGCCCTGGAGGAAAGGAAGGGAAGGGGGAGGGAAAGCAGCTGGGGAAGTGGGTTGCTAGTGGGTTGCAGAGTGTTGTAATAAGCCAGAAATCCAGGATGTCTACGCAGTCCTAGCAGATTTATGAGTTTAAGCTCAGGCTCATCTGTTGAAAGTGTTGTGTAGGTGCCCTTTGAGGATGAGGACTGACAGCTCAGATATGGAGCGATCGCTTTGTGAAAAGTGTTCATCCGCAGGTGATGTGGGGTTTTTGTCTTTTATAATTTTCCTGTCCAAGTTAATTCAAGAACGTAGTGATGGTTTGCTTTCACCCGTATAGTAACTATTGGAGCATTTAGTGCAGAGGTGACACATGGGGGGCATGTGGGGTCATATTGGTCTGCTGGGGGTGGGGAGGGAAAGGGACTCTGTCCTTCTCTCCCTGTGCCTCCCCCCAGGGACAAGGGCTGAGCATGCTGGGTGGGGGAGAGCGGGGCTCCAGCTCACTCAGCCCTTGTCCCCAGCAGCCGAGCCCAGGCTGGGAGCAGGCCACTGCTGCCTCCCACCCAGGCTCTCTCAGGCAGAAGTGGCTTCGTCCTGGGGGAAAGGCACAGGGAGAGAAGGACAGAGTCCCTTCCCCCCGCCACTGGTAACTTTGGTGGGGCAGGGGGAGCGCCGTGGCCCTGGTCTGGGCCCAGGGCAGAGAGGTCACTGGGTAGAGGAAACACATGGGGTGGCCATGTGTCCTCCCCTTTAGATTGTGCCCCCCCCCCCCCGTATCGAGAGGCATGAGCTGTCTATGATTTAGTGCACTGGACAAGGTACACCACATGTTGTAATAGGCATGTGTAGGACCCATGGAACTTGAAAGGTGTTTTGGGGTGTTGGGGTGGGGGTGTTGATCATTGTAGCATTGTATTGTCAGGGTCTGGTGCTACTTTGAATTGGCGTGTCCTGGTCTGTGGGAAGCTTTCTTGTGATGATGATCTCGGAGAGGTCGGGGAGTTGTTTGAAGGCCAGAAGTGGTGGATGAGGATAGATTTCTTTCAGGATGGCCTGACTATGGGTTGTAGCTGTTTGATGATGACCCACATGGGTTCCAACGTGGGGTGATAGGTGACAACTAGGGGTGTGCGGTCAGAGGGGGGGATTATTTTCATATTGAAGCAGGTTTTCTCGGAATATTTGAGTGGCCCATTCCATGATGCAATCTACTTCTCAGGTGGAGTTTCCCTGTTTGGTGAAGGTGGTTTTGAGTGTGTTAAGGTGCATATCCCAGACTTTCTCCCTAGAACATATTCTGTCTGTAGATATCAGATTTCTTGGTGTGTTTGGGGTGGTTACTGGATCTGTGAAGGTAGGTGTGGTGATCCATGGTTTCTTATATGTAGCTGTCTGTACAGTACCATTGCTGAAGCTGATCGTGGTGTCTAGGAAGTTGGTGCTGGCTTAGGAGTGTGCCAGAGAGTGTTTAATGGACAAGTGGTGGATGTTGAAGTTGTAGTGGAAGTCTGTGAGGGAGTTTAAGTTGTCTGGCCAGAGGATGAAAATATCATCTATGTATCATCTATCACCGTGAATGGCTGGACTCTTAGTAACAATGGCACTGGACTTCCACATGGAGAAATACAAAATATAGTTCGATCACAGTTTTGAAACTCTCTAAAGCATTTTTAAAATAGCTCTTCTGTCAAATAGGTGACGTATACGGAGCACCTGGTATAAACATTTATCAGTACTCATTTAAAGAGCAACATAGAATAGGGCAAGGAATTAGGAGTCAGGAGACATGGAGTCTCTTCCCAGCTCTGATTGCACCCTTTGTCTTTGCATAGATTGTAAAATCTCTGAGGCACGGATTGCCTTCTGCCAAGTATCTGTACAGTATCTAGCACAATGGGGCCTTAATGCTGCCTGGGGCCTCTCTGTGCAACTGTAATACAACTAAATAATAGTAACAATTCAGGGGGTCTTTCATAACTCACTTGTGGCTTGCTTTACACAGAGCACATCATCTTGTAGTCAGTAGGTTGATGTGGCTAATGAGCTTTTGGAATACCCCAGATTTCACTAGACAGCAAATATTGCAAAAGCAATATCTCTGGATACTCCCTACTAGGGCTTCCTCTGCAAATTACACAATAATTTGTATACTGCTCAGAAGATAGTTTGCAACGGCCAATCCCACCTAGGATATTAGTGGAGTAATATCAAAAATGGAAGGGCATGGATGGCAGGTTAAACCCCCATTCAGGGAGGCTACCCTTAGCTCTGCCTCTTCCACCTGAGCCCCTGCCAGCTTCTGGGGAGAGGGCGGTGAGGAGAGATGCAGCGGGCAGGGAAAGGGATGGGGGGGCCTCAGGGGAGTGGGTGTGTGCAGGAGAGGAGGGACGCAGAGAGTGGCAGGTGGGGACCTCATGGGGGAGTGGGGTGGATGAGAGGATGGATGTGGAGTGTGGCGATATCCTCCAGAGAGGGAGATGAAGTGGAGGAGAGGAGAGACTCACCAGGCAGTGGCAGACAGTGGAGGCCTCGGGGAAGAGGTGGTGCACAGGTGGGGCCACCACAGCCCAGGCATCCTGCGGCGGGTCCGTGGCGGCTCCTATTATATCTGCCACCTGTGTGGAAGGTGAAGATGGCGTCATGGTTAAGGCATTGGACGTGAACTCAGCAGACTATGGTCCAACTCCTGGCCGTGTCACAGGCTTTGTGTGTGACCTTGCGTAAGTTGCTACGGGCCAGATTTTCAAAGGAATTTAGGTGTCTAAAGATACAGATAAGTACCTGGGCACCTAAATCCCACAGGCCTGTAGTCTCTCAGTACCTCAGTGTCCCATCTGGAATAATAATCCTTCCTTTGTCTGTACTGTTTATTCAGGTTCTGATGTCTCTGAGGCAAGGGCTGTTGGTTGCTATGTGTTTGTACACAGCCCACATAAGGAGACCTTGATGTTGGTTGGGGCCTCTGGCTGCTACCATAAATAAATAATAACTAATAATTTAATATGAAGATCATCTTGGGGCTCTAGGATTATTTCATTGGACCCTTTTGGGGGAAATATGATTGCAAGTCAGTGAGCAAATAGTGTTAAACACAGCTGCTGGCCATCTGGCAAACACTGAGTAGCATGCTGTACTTGTATCTAAGGAGATAGATTGCAGCTTCATTTAATCAAAACTCCTGGGTTAATTGAAGTTCAGTTGTATCCCCTGAGATTTGCAAAGCTGACTGACCGGTCTGTAGTGCTAACAGTCATCCATCAGCTTCCATTGAGCCCTGGGGTTGGGGAACCAGATTTTAAATGCTAGCTATGCTCCTTTAGCCCCCTCTCACTTTCTCACTCTATTGCTATAAGAAGATCGTGGTAGCATCTTATTTTCTCCCTTGCCTCTAAGGTTCTGCAGAGCTAGTGAGTGGTATATCTCCCCTCTGCTCTGGGTTCGTGCTTTTTCAGCATTGGTCAGATGGCTTCCCCCTCCCGCCCATACTTAATCCAAAACCCTGTTAATCCATAGGCAAGTGGTTCCCAAACTTTTTACTAAGGTGACCCCCACAACTGCATTTTGTCTTTTGTGCGTGTGTGTGACTCACCTTTACATGTATGCACTCTCTGCCCCGGCACTGAAATCCTAATCCTGGTCTGTTGTGGAGGGGAGAGCCCAGGACAGCAGGAGGCAGAGGGAGATTGAGCTGGATCTGCACTCACCCCACAGCAGCTTGTTCCATGGGGCTGGGCCTGGCTTCCCATTCTGGGCATTGCAAACAGGCATAGTGGTCTCAACACCACTCAGGTTTTGCTCAGCAGCCTCCTCCCTCAATCCCTAGGCCTCCTCTCTCCACCAGGTCAGGAGAAGTATATGTATGATGAGGTCAGGGCCCAATTCTGGACATGGCAATGCATCTGCAACCTTCCCATGATCCACTGGTGGATGAGGACCCGCCATTTGGGAAACACCACCACAGCCTTTGGGTGTCCTCTGAAACCTTCTCATGAATGGGATTACACAGTGTAGCTTATCTGAAACAGCTAAAGGCCTTCACCTTACATAGCCTTCAGATGGGAATGCAGGGCCCAATCTTGCAAAACACTGATGCATATAAGTGATTTTCCTCAATTACATGCACATATGTTTGCAGGATTGGGCCTATAATGCCAAATTTTTAAGGCATTTAGGCACTTAAAGATGCAGATAGGTGCCTGGGAGTGCCATGTGAATTAGGCACCTAGGCCCAGATTCACAAAGATGCTTAGGCATCTAACTCCCAGACACCTAAATCCCATTTTCAGGTGCCACTGAGATTCGCAAAGCACCCATGTGGCTGTTATCTAACCTGTAAGTGCCCAAACTCATTCGGTGCCTAAGTTGTTGTGGTACCTAGGCACCTATATTTCTGCCTTGGCGCATGCACAGTGCTTCCTCACTCTGGACTTACAGGCGTCTATTTCCCAACTAAACCCCAGTGCAATCCATAAATCTAGGGGTGGGCCCTGTAACTGTGCCTTAGTGGGTCACAACTGAGGATGCCAAATTCAGGATGAACTGCTGAGAAATAAGGCAAACACAACCCAAAACTGGCAGTTATTCTTTTAGAAGATATACCAGACCAGCCACAAAAGTAAACTCCAGTTTCACCACACTGGCTAACAAGAAAACATAAAGGCAGTTTCCTCAGTCATTCCAGTTCTTATGTCACCACCAAAAACACTGGATTTAGAGATGAATGGTTCTTTATAACCAATCTCATCAAATAATAGATTCTTCTGATCCCAAAGGACCAGCCACACACCTAGGTCAATATATAACTTAAATCTTACCCACAACGCACACTGGTGCCAATCCTTTAGTATCTAAAGGTTTATTGAAAGAAAGAAAGAAAGAAAGAAAAAGGTGAGCATTAAAATTGGTTAAAGGAATCAATTACATGCAGTAATGGCAAAGTTCTTGGTTCAGGCTTGTAGCAGTGATGGAATGAACTGTTGGCTTAAGTCAAGTCTCTGGAGTACATCCACAGCTTGGATGGGTCATTCAGTCTTTTGTTCAGAGCTTGTTTGTAGCAAGGTTCCCCCAGAGGGAAGAAGGAGGATTGAAGACCAAATGGAAGTTTTTCCAGGGCCTTTTATAGCTTTTGCCATGTGGAGGGTACCCCATTGTTCTTACTGTGGAAAATTACAGCAACAAGATGGAGTTTGGAGTCACATGGGCAAGTCCCATGTCCGTGGATTTTGCCTAGTCACAGCAGGAAATTCTATTAAGTGTAGATGGGTGTCTCCCATGGTCCATTGTTAGTTAAATGTTCTTGATGAGCCTCTTAATTTGAATAGTCCCTCCAAGTTGTGCTCGGTGTTATCTTGTGGGCGTTGCCCCAGGAGCAAACATTTGAAATCCAAGTATAGAGCCAATACTTATAACTTCACACACAAAAATGATACATGCATACAGATAGCATAATCATAACCAGCAAATCATAACCTTTCCATAGACACCTCACTCAACAACCTTTGTACAATATTTGCAGCAAATATATAACCGTGGTTGCAACAATGATCTATATTGTCATATTTTAATCAGATAACATCAGAGGCCATCCTTCACCTAACCAATATTCAAGGCCTGATCTGATAGGGGTGCTGAGAAGCTGCCTAAATCCACACAAAACATTAAGGAGAGACAGTTGGACCTCCCTTCTGATCTGTAGCTAGGGTGACGAGAGGGCAAATGTGAAAAATTGGGATGAGGCTGGGGGTAACAGGTGTCTATAGAAGACAAAGCCCCAAATATCAGGACATCTGGTCACCCCACCTTTAGCCCAGTAGTTAGGATATTCCCCTGGGGGATGGAGACCACTGCTTCAAGTCCCCCCTCTGCATGATAAGTAAGAAATTTGACCAGACACCTGTTACCTCTCAGGTGAGTGCTGGAACTATGGGATATTCTGGTTTGGGTCTCCTCAATTTCTCCTGCGGAAGTTGCTCCACTATAATTAAATGTTAATTGGGCCATATTAAAAACGAGACTCCCTCTGTAATCCAGAGGTTAGAGTACTCCCCTGAGCGGTGTCAGATCCCTTCTCCTTATCAGTAAACCCAGTGTTTTTCAGCAATGAAAACAGAGTAATTTTAGATTTTCAAAGCTGTATATTTCAGAAATTTTGGATATATGTTATAGTAATATAAAAATATCGTATTTCATTGTAATACTGAAGGCTAAAGCCAGCTGTGCAGTGGGGTGGGGGACAGAAGCTGGGCACTGAGGGCTAAAGCCAGCTGTGTGCTGGGGAAAGGAGCCAGCAGTGTGCTGGGGAGATGAGCCGGGAGAGGCACTGTGGACACTGCCGAGAGCAGGTGTGAGGGCCGTCCACTGTGCAACATGGCAAGGGAGCCTGGCATCCTGCTGCTAAGTGCCATGCTCACCCAGGGGAAACTTCACAGTGGTTTTGCCAAGCCCAAGTCTGTGTGAGGAGGGGAGAAATTGGCATCAAGTCTCAACAGCAGCCAGCCCCCAGCCTCTGCCCTGCATCCTGAGGAGGAGTCAGGTGTCTCCGAGGCGCCAGACTTCTACTGCATTAATAGCCTAACATCAGTTAAAAACTAGCTCAAACATAGTCCAATGTGTTTATAGAAACAAAGTAGGGAGTTCTGGAAGGGGGTGCGTATACTGGGAGAGAGTATTTGGGGCGGTGCTAGAGGAATTATTTGGGGGGGGTCAGGGCCGTCTTTAGGATTTATGGTGCCCTAGGCGGGATTATTAAACTGGTGCCCTGTGCCTGTCTTGCTCTTAGCAACACAAACATAAGATTACACTATTGGAAAACTTTCCACATGCTTGTTATTAAAACCAGTTTAACTTAATGAAGCACACTGTAATGCTGATGGACTAGCACTAAAGAAGTTGAACAGTATAGAAAAAATTCTGATTTGACAGAATGATGCAAATAATATAATTTTTTTAATTTGTCAACATTTTATTGGAAATTTCTATGAAGAGGTATTGAAACAAGGATTTGTTTTTAATTAAAAGCAATCTTTCTGGCTTTTTTGGCTGCAAAATCAGGAATAATGTCATCGTATGACAGACAAAGTGATGTCTTGTTTGACTGCAAGAAGAGCAAGACCAGTCAAGTGTTCCTGACTCCTTGTAGAGTGGAGATCTTTTTTAATGAGCTTTAGTTTTGAGAAAATCTGTTCTCCTGATGCTACTGTGACAGGAATTGTCAGTAGAATACGAGTGGCAACGTACACATTACGACAGATGTCAACAAGTTTGCTGGTATGAATAAACTGTACAGTGTCCATCATCGATTTTGTATGTGGCAGCATTGATGACAGTGTACTCAATTCTTCATACAGTTCAAGTCCATTTAAATCAAAATGATCGCCATGCTTCAGGATGCTCTCTAGGTCAGGAGTCCTCAATGCAGTGCCCAAGGGTGCCATGGTGCCCGCACAGGGCGGCAGCTTATATGAGCTCGAGGTGCTCAAGCACCAGGAATATTCACGACTGGGGACTGTGCTCCACCAATATTTGGAGCTGAGTTTCTCCCCTGCCCCCGCCTCGGAGCTTTCTTGCCTGAAAGAAAACAGCCAGTGCCTCTCTCCTTTGTTTGTGCTGCTTTTGCCTAAGGCTATAGAGATCAGTGGCAGACAGCCTCTTGGAGCACCAGGGGAGGGGAAGAGGGAGAGAGGAGGGGGAAGGAGGCACACACATGCTTGGGAGCTCTCTCTCCTGCCCCCCTGGCACCCAGGGGCAGCAGCAGGGGTGGGGAGGCCACACATGATGGCAACCCCGCAGCCTGGTACCCATCATAGGGGAGGTGAGTGCGCTTTCTGGACCTGAGAGAGTCCCTAGGAGCATGTGCAGTGACTGTGGTGCAGAGTGGTGTGCTGCGGGGGGCAGGGGGGACAGGAGGGGTCCTTCCCCTGGAGCTTGTTTCTGCCAGTAAGGAGGCAGGAGAGTCCTCTCTGGCCCTAGCCTTGGGGCAGCCTGTCTGCATCCCAAGTTCCTTATCCCCAGCCCTGCCCCACCCCAGAGCTGTGCCCCCAGCACCCCAACCCGGAGCACCCTGCTGCACTGTGAACCCCTCTTCCCCAGCCCCATCCCAGAGTCCTCACTTGAGGGGAAAAACGTGCAACTTAAATTAGGTGGTCAGTTTGGAGTATCATTGTGTTTAGCACAATACTTGATTATTTTACACCCTTTAAAGTATACATGCGTTACAAAGTGGGAATGTTCTTAATGTTTTCTCTGACTACTGTGTGGGTGCCTCAGTTTCCCCTATGCATTTCTCAAGAATCTAGATGGTGGGATAAGGATGTGTGATTGTTGTAGAGCCCTAGAGTGCCAGTGTAATGCCGTCTGCACAGAGAATGGCCAAAACCCTGTCTCCGGGCAACTGATGGCCTGGGCCGCTCTCCTGCAAGGTGCCAGCTGAAGGTGTTGGAGAACAAAGAGATCAGGTGGCCTCCTAATGCCTGGAAAAGAGACAAAGGCCAGAGGAGAGAGTGTCAGTGCCTGTTTGGACTTCCAGGAAGTGCATGGTGTGGAAGGGGATGCTGGGATGCTTTGGAACTACTCCATACAAAGCCAGTCAGGACTCTAGGGGAGCCTCCTCTCTCTGAGCATACTGTCTCCAGGGCAAGAAGCTTACACCTTCCTGGGTCTGACCTCGGAGCATTCAACATGCCCTTCCACACTGTGCGCTTTCCACAGCGAGTGTGCCCAGGCACGTCCTGGGGCAACCAGAGGTCCCTGCACCCCAACTCTGCAGTCAGACGTGACTCTCAGCCAGCTGGTAAAACAGAAGGTTTATTAGACAACAGGATCACAGTCTAAAACAAAGCTTATAGGTACAGAAAACAGGACCCCTCAGTCAGGTCCATCTTGGAGGGTGGGGAGCCTAGACCCAAGTTCTGGGTCTCTCCCCATTTTTCCAGCCAGCTCCAAACTGACACTCCCTCCTCTAGCCTTTGTCTCTCTTCTGGATCTCTTCTGATCTCTTTGTCCCCAGCACCTTCAGTTAGCACCTTGCAGGGGAAACTGAGGCACCCACACAGTATTCAGAGAAAACATTAAGAACATTCCCACTTTGTCACAACAAGTGCAACAAAATTTAATACCGTATACTGAAGCAGGCAAGTGCTGCTTCTGACTTTCCACTTTTAATTGACCCTTGTAATCTTGTGGTGCCGACACATTGTAGCTTCATTTTATATCGGCTTTGAGAGTGAGAGCGGGGGGGTGGGGGTGGGCACCACCATTTTGGGCACCACCAAAAATTATACAAACTTGCTGCCTATGTGTCCACAGGGGCCTCTCCGGGCATCTGTGTACTGGCCGGCGGACGAGCATCCGCCGAAATGCCACCGAAATTCGGCAGCATTTCAGCAGCAACGCCACTTGCCGCCGACAAGCAGCATCATCCGGAGGCGTCGCCACTGAAATGCTGCCAAATTTCGGTGGCATTTCGGCGGATGCTCGTCCACCACCATGGTCCTTCGTCTGGCACCCGCCAGACGAAAAAGATTGGGGACCACTGTTTTAGGTTCTTGCACTTTGTCATTAGTTGCTCTTGTTTTCCTATTTCATTGAATTTAGTCCAGCTCAGCTCACCTACCAGCTGAGTGAATGGAACCCCAGGCCGACAGTGGGTGGAGTGGTTCAGCCAGGATCTCAGCCGCCGGCCTGCTCAGCCCACTGCCAGCCTGGGATTCCTTGGGGGTCCCCAGGCCAGCAGTGGGTGCTGAGTGAGGCTGGCAGCTGGGACCTCAGGTGGCAATGGGGCAGCAGGCAGAACCCCAGAGCAGCCTGCCACTGTGTGCCATCAAAAATCAGCTTGTGTGCCACCTTTGGCACGTGTGCTGTAGGTTGCTGACCCCTGCTCTATACACTAGTAAGGAGATGAGCATATTACAGTTGTTGGAGGACTCTATTTAGCAGTAACAGGGATATAGGAAAGTCAGTCAACATTTTTTGTTTCTCTGATGAAAACTGGCCCACTCCCTTCTCCGTTACCAAACTTGTCACAAATAATTGTCAACAACTTAATTTTCTGTTTTTGGCTAAGATACTGATTTAAAAAAAAATATTGAAATTTAATTCAGGATTGTTAGCAAGCATTTTTGGCAAACAAATTTGTTAAATGACAGACTAAATGGCAACACGGTACTGCTTTCATGCTTGGCTCACCCTCCAGCCTGCTGGTCCAACAGCTGCAGTGGAGGGGGAGATAGGTGGAAAACTGTAGGACCCCAAAATCCACCTCTTCGGGTGCAGAGTGGCAACAGGTCCGATCACGTGCCAATGGGCACCACCGCCAGCACCCCGGACCATGGTGAATTTAGCACAGCATCTGATCTCAGGGATGGGGCACCCATGGAGCCACAGCAGCTCATTCTGCCCTGTGCAGCTCCCCCCAGATGAGATGGATCACTGCCAGCCTGGGGGAGAGACGCGCTCCCCAGCTAGAGTGACCAGATGCAGATGTCCTGATTTTATAGGGCCAGTCCCGATATTTGGACCTTTGTCTTATATAGGCATCAATTACCCCTACCTAGGGTGACCAGACAGCAAATGTGAAAAATCAGGACAGGGGTTGGGGGGGGATAGGAACCTATATAAGAAAAAGATCCAAAAATCGGGACTGTCCCTATAAAATCGGGACATCTGGTACAGGTGAGTTCCTTCCCCCATCCCTTCCCAGTGACCCCAGTAGCCAATCCCCTCCCTCAGACTATGCGGCATTCGGCTCTCTCTAGGACCCAGCAACCTTGCTCTTAAATGCTCCACTGCTTCTGGTCTGTCCGCCCAGGCAGAGCAGTGCCCCCAGACCTAGTGGTGCCCTAGGTGGCTGGCTGTTCTGCCTATGGCTAAGGATGGCTCTGGGGGGAGTACTGGGGGGAGTATTTGGGGTGTTTCTAGAGGAATTATTTGGGGGGTGTTGGAGGGGTGTGTGTGTGTACTGGGAGGGATATTGGTGGGATGCTGGAGGAGTTATTGGGGGATACTGGAGGGGTGTGTGTGTACTGGGAGGAGGTATTGGGAGGGGTGCTGGAGGAGTTATTGGGGGGTACTGGAGGGGTGTATGTATTGGGAGGGAGTATTTGGGGAGTGCTGAAAGAATTATTTGGGGGTACTGGAGGGGTGTGTGTGTGTACTGGGAGGGGATATTTGGAGGGTACTGGCGGAGTTATTTGGGGGGTGCTGAAGGGGTGTATGTACTGGGAGGGGGTATTTGGGCGGTACTAGAGGGGGGTGTATACTGGAAGGGCGTATTTGGAGGTGGGCGTGTGTGTACTAGGAGGGGATATTTGGGGGAGTGCTGGAGGGGTATGTATGCTGGGAGGGAGTGTTTGCGGGGCTCCTGGAGGAGTTATTTGTGGGGTACTGAAGGGGTATGTTTGTACTGGTTGGGGATATTTGGGGTGCTGGAGGGATGTGCGTTTACTGGGAGAGGGTATTGGGCGGTACTGGGGGGGTGTACTGGGAGGGGACATTTGAGGGGTGCTGGAAGGGGTACCTGCAACCTCGAGGTGGGGGGCCGTGTCCTGCTCCCTGTCACGGTGGCAGGGCAGCTGGCACAGACCCAGGCCATCAATCAGGGCCTCCCTGCAGGCCTTTCCCCCTCTTCAGGGAGGGGAGCCAGGGCTTGGCCCTGTCAACCCTACTGGGCAGAAATCTGAGAGGCACATGACCCCACACGTGCCTCGTCCACACATCATCTTTGCCTCAGCCTCTGCCCTGCACGCTGGGAGTAAGTTATGTGTCTCCGGGCAGAAATCTGGAGAGTCACATGATCTGCGTGCCTTGCTCACCCTCTGATCAGGGATTCCGGAAATGAAAGTAATTTTGGAAGAAACCTGCTTCAGTAGCAGCACTTTCTGGAAACCACCAGCCGGAGGTGAAAGTTAGCCGGTAAGCCCCGGTATGGTGTGCCAGCAAGAGCTGGTGTGCCGTACCAGGGCAGATCGGCTTCCCCTGGCGGCAATTTCAAGGGCCTGGGGCTCCCAGCAGCGGCTGGAGCCCCAGGCCGTTTAAATTGTCGTCAGAGCCCTGCTGCTAGAGCCCTGGGAAACAGTGGCGGGGCTCAAGCAGCAATTTAAAGGGCCCGGGGCTCTGAGCAGGCCCCACATGTCAGTTAGGAGGAGTCTTTCCTGGATTTGTGGATAGCTAGCAGAGATAGGTGCCTCCCTGAAGTCTGGACCTAGGTACTGATCTCTGTTAGAGGGGTGGGGCTTAGCATCTGCCATTGGCTAGTTTAGGCAGCTCTCAACTTAGGGTCTATCTGCATTTATAGCACTACAGCAACACAGCTGCACCACTGTAGCGCTTAGTGAAGATGCCATCTTCACCAACAGGAGAACTCCCACACCCTGAGCAACATAGTTATACCAACATACATTTATAAGGTAGACCAGGGCTTAGGGTGACAGCTTTTGTGGATCTCATTCTAAGTTGCCTGTCTCTCTCTGTGTGTTGTATAGGGAGCGTAGGTGCCTAAATCAGACTTTGTGGTTCACAGGGTTGTTCTAGTGATTCTCTAGGCACCTCAAAGTTAGGTGTTGCGAAGCTGAGCATGGCAACACCTAAGTTACTCTGTGGGTCCAGGCCCCCAGGCCCTAGTGAAAACCGCACTGTGCAGTTATTTACGCTGTTAAGCACCTACACAGCTGTAAAATCAGGCCCTTCGTGATCACTGTTCTTTAAAACTCCAGACACAGATCGAGACGTTGGGGAATGTCTTATCTCTAGAATATTTCATTAATGGGTGACCTTATAATAATCAATAGCATTAACTTTCTCTACAGAGCATGGTACTTCTACAGGCAGTAGCTGACAGAATCCCAACCTCTCTGCTGAGCCTTTGGTAACTCTTTCTTTGTTTTCTTTTCCTTAGCTCTCAGAATGGAGAAGAAGGTGGAGCTTGGCCAAACAACCAGTTTGATACGGAAATGCTTCAAGCCATGATTCTGGCATCAGCAAATGGTTAGTTTCCTTTAAACACAAGATAATTGCATCATTTGTAATGATGTAACATTTAAAGTGCATGTAATTAGATAGGATTTTAATATTATCAGTGGTTCAGAGCAACTGTCCAGGATGATGTGGCTTCCTAAAGTACTTCTTAAGCAAATACCATCAGAATACCATTGGCACTTGTATTACTATGCAAAAGAGACATGAACCGGGGTGCTGGAACAATGTGTATAGTGGAGGTGCTGAGAGCCCTTGAATCAAACTGTAAACCCTGCATATTATGGAAACCACTTCAAGCAGCACCACACACACACACAGGCGGCTCTAGGCGTTTTGCCGCCCCAGGCACAGAAGGCAGGGCGCCCCCAGTGGCTTGCCGCCCCAAGCACGCACTTGGCGTGCTGGTGCCTGGAGCCGCCCCTGCACACGCACCCTTGGTTTCAGAACCCATTATATGAATAGGTTAGGCTATGAATAGGATACAAATGGGGAATTATTCACATGGAGCAGGGCTTGCAGTTGATGTGAAATAGTCATTCAGTTGTGTAGTAAGGCAAGAGGGTAAAGGCTGAGAATCTCCAGCACCTGCATTCTTGAGAGTGTGGTGTCTGGCTCATAATATGGTGATATGGACTAGAAGAGCCTGTGTTTGGAGTGTCTCTCTCGCTTTTTAAAAATATGTATGTGTAGTTGTATAGAGTGTCTGATCCCAAAATAAAACAAATATGCAATGTCTGATTTGATACACCAATACATGTGAGGGGATGCCATTTTGGTGTGAATTTGAGAAAAGAAGCAAATTGGGAGACTTGGCTGTGAATAGAACATGGAAACACAGTACTGGAAACATAGGATTTGCTGTAGTGGATCCCAAGGCCCATCTACTCCAGTATCCTGTCTCCAGCAGTGACCAGCACCAGATGATTCAGAGGAAGGTGCAGTAGACAGATGTGTGATAATCTGTCCCCCTCTTCGCCATTCTCACATATGAGAGTAGGAATAACATGTGTTAGTAGCAGAAAAGAGACGTTTTTTGGTTTTGGAACAAAGGGACAGATTTTTAAACAAGAGAAGTCCTTTTTTACAGGGACAATTTTGCACCCATGAAAAACTGTGATCACAAATACTAGCTGGTAGATGTTTAATGACCAGGCTGTACCCACACATCCAAGAATTATTCTAGCTGCTAGCTCATTTTTAATAGCAAAATACAGACACATTTTTAGTGCTGACAGCAAAAGTGAGGGCTGAGGCATAACTGAATATCCGCCTTACCAGCTGTAAAATACTTCATTTGCAATTATTATGCTTGTGGTTTGTGTGTGGGGTTTTGTTTGTTTGTTTGTTTAACTTTTACCATCTATTGTTATGTGAGAGTGACAGGAAATACAGAAGAGTGTTTGTAGTTCTCTGATCCTGGTGCACTTTTGTTAATGAATCATAATAGACAAGTCATTAGAATACAGAATTCAAGATAAAGAGGCTAGCTGTTTTACATAGAGCCTTTGTTTATAAATACCTTTAAGTCTGTTCCCTCTAAATTTTAAAGACAGAAAAAACAGCATAGCCATAAAACACTGGCAAAAATGCTTAGGATGTTTTCTCTCTGCTCTTGGCAGAAAAAAGTCTGTGGTGAGGATTTCAAATTGGTATTTCTTCTTTGGAGAGCTGCTTTAGCCTGAACTTTGTCACCTTGAAAGCCTCTCTGCAGACTCTGAGCAGCCCAAGCAAACAGCTGCCACAGCCAGTTAAGGAGATAAAGGTCTTGGACATTATAGAGTGTTTTCTTTCATACATATGTATTTTTAAGAATGGAAACAGTCTGAAAATGTGGTTCTACTCTGTAAATGGACTCTCTAAAAATAGCCACGGAGGCCATATGTTTGTCATTTCTCCATGACTCCAGCTAACATGTCCTCCTCACTTTACAAATAACATGATTATTTTTCTGCTTGCCTGTCCTGCAATCCCTGGGATCTAAAAGCTGAATAGGTTATTTCTAAATTGTGTATCAGTTTACACTTACCTGTGAGGAAGGGACCCTTTCTCTAGCAAAACTTCCCCATCCCACATGATAAGCTAGTTCATAGCATTGTTTGCCACTGCCCAGATTGGTGATGCTCTGCCCTGATGTAATGCCCCTCTGCAGGGTGTTTTCTGTGCTCCTGGGGATGTGTGAAATCTGTTCCACCCATTAGACTGTAGCAAATTCCTCTCCCTGATGAATCAGCTCCACTCTGCAGAATGGAAGATGGGCAGAGGGCCGTGACTGTCTCCTCCCCAATCCTCCCTGCTGCATTTTCTGTATCTTGCTGTGGGAGGATGGGGAACAGAAGCCAGGAATGTCTGTTCTCACCAGAGCATAGAGAGACCAGGACTGCTCTTGTGAGAGGCTCCATATTGATCCAGTTCGGCACAGTGCACAACCATGTGCTGATCTGTAAACACATTAGTAGTGTCATTGACTTCAGCATCACTCTTTATATGCTTAGGTGCTGGGCTGGATGGGGGAAAGACTCCTTGCACCCCCTGTTTGTCACATGCCCATACAAGAGCCACTTAAATTCAAGCAGAAGGGGAACAGTGATACCTCTGCTGCACCATTTCCTCTGTTTCAGCTTGAGATATCACAGATACCCCTCCACTGAGTGCGAGGAAACGAACAGGAGATTGGCTATGCTCTCCAGCACCATGCCCTGCAGATCCAATCTGTTTGGGAGTTAATACAGTTAGCAGTGGCATTGACTCTCTGGGTCCTGTTCAAGGCTGCCAGGGAGCAGCTGCAGGGAGACCCAGCTAATACCAGTAGGGCTTCTTCCAGGGGTGAAGTCATTCCAGTGCGGCCCAGCCATGCAGAGGTGTGAAACTATCCCTGGAGCATGGCTCCTGTCTTTATGGCTCTGGGTTCCCTTCCCCATGAATCTCAGGACTTCAGGTTGGGAGACCTCACTGTCTGCAAACTCTACAACTCCTGAACTCCTCTTTTTTCTTGAAGAGAGGCTGCTTAGGAACCTGCAAGGTCAGCCTCCTGCAGTTCTCTTTCCCTGCTGCTCCCTTTTCGTGGGTTTCTCCCTGGGACAGGCAGCAATCCTGTCCAGTTTCATCAACTGGAACTTACTTAACAACCAGTCAGTAACAATGCTATTGCCTCTTCTCCTTTCATTTTGCCAGTTTGCTAATCATAGAATCATAGAATATCAGGATTGGAAGGGACCTCAGGAGGTCATCTAGTCCAACCCCCTGCTTAAAGCAGGACCAATCCCCAGCTAAATCATCCCAGCTAGGGCTTTGACAAGCCTGACCTTAAAAACCTCTAAGGAAGGAGATTCCACCACTTCCCTAGGTAACCCATTCTGGTGCTTCACCACCCTCCTAGTGAAAAAGTCTGTCCTAATATCCAACCAACCCCCTCCCCCAAACACACACATACTGCAACTTGAGACCATTACTCCTTGTTCTGTCATCTGCTACCACTGAGAACAGTCTAAATCCATCCTTTTTGGAACCCCCTTTCAGGTAGTTGAAAACAACTATCAAATCCCTCCTCATTCTTTTCTTCTGCAGACTAAACAAGCCCAGTTCCCTCAGCCTCCCCTCATAAGTCATATGTTCCAGCCCCCTAATCATTTTTGTTGCCCTCCACTGGACTCTTTCCAATTTTTCCACATCCTTCTTGTAGTGTGGGGCCCAAAACTAGACACGGTACTCCAGATGAGGCCTCACCAATGCCAAATAAAGGGGAATGATTATGTCCCTCGATCTGCTGGCAGTGCTCCTACTTATATAGCCCAAAATGTCATTAACCTCTTGGCAACAAGGGCACACTGTTGACTCATTTCCAGCTTCTCATCTACTGTAACCCCTAGGTCCTTTTCTGCAGAACTGCTGCATAGCCACTTGGTCCCTAGTCTGTAGCAGTGTATGGGATTCTTCCATCCTAAGTGCAGGACTCTGTATTTGTCTTTGTTGAACCTCATCAGATTTCTTTTGCCCCAATCCTATAATTTGTCTAGGTCCCTCTGTAGCCTATCCCTACCCTCCAGCTTATCTACCACTCCTCCCAGTTTAGTGTCATTTGCAAACTTGCTGAGGGTGCAATCCATGCCATCCTCCAGATCATTAATGAAGATATTGAACAAAACCGACCCCAGGACCGACCCTTGGGACACTGTGCTTGATACCGGCTGCCAACTAGACATGCAGTCATTGATCACTACCCATTGAGCCTGAGGATCTAGCCAGCTTTCTATCCACCTTATAGTTCATTCAGCCAGCCCATACTACTTTAACTTGCTGGCAAGAATACCGTGGGAGACCATATCAAAAGCTTTGCTAAAGTCAAGGAATAACATGTCAATTGCTTTCCCCTCATCCACAGAGCCAGTTATCTCATCATAGAAAGCAATTAGGTTAGTCAGGCATGACTTCCCTTGGTGAATTCATGCTGACTGTTCCTGATGACTTTCCTCTCCTTTAAGTGCTTCAGAATTGATTCCTTGAGGACCTGCTCCATGATTTTTCCAGGGACTGAGGTGAGGCTGACTGGCCTGTTTTCCCAGATCCTCCTTCGCTTTTTTAAAGATGGGCACTACATTAGCCTTTTTCCAGTCATCCAGGATCTCCCCCAATCGCCATGAGTTTTCAAAGATAATGGCCAATGGTTCTGCAATCACATCCGCCAACTCCTTTAGCACCCTTAGATGCAGCGCATCCAGCCCCATGAACTTGTGCTTGTCCAACATTTCTAAATAGTCCTGAACCACTTCTTTCTCCACAGAGGGCTGGTCACCACCTCCCCATGCTGTGCTGCCTAGTGCAGTAGTCTGGGAGCTGACCTTGTTCGTGAGACAGAGGCAAAAAAAGCATTGAGTCCGTTAGCTTTTTCCACATCCTCTGTCACTAGGTTTCCTCCCTCATTCAGTAAGGGGCCCACACTTTCCTTGATTTTCTTCTTGTTGCTAATATACCTGAAGAAACCCTTCTTATTACTCTTAACATCTCTTGCTAGCTGCAACTCCAAGTGTGATTTGGCCTTCCTGATTTCATTCCTGCATGCCTGAGCAATATTTTTATACTCCTCCCTGGTCATTTATCCAGACTTCCACTTCTTGTAAGCTTCTTTTTTGTGTTTAAGATCAGCAAAGATTTCACTGTTAAGCCAAGTTGGTCGCCTGCCATATTTACTATTCTTTCTACACATCAGGATGGTTTGTTCCTACAATCCCAATAAGGATTCTTTAAAATACAGCCGGGTCTCCTGGATTCCTTTCCCACTAATCATACTGGGAGATCGACAAAACGATGTCCAGTAGCCTTTTGACCACATTCGTTCTGTTAATCATAAACTTGTAATGGGAGCACAACATGAAGATATTCGTTGCCTCTGATTCTAGTGATGACAGGGAGGCAGACTAGCCACCAGCTTACTCTCTCTATCTGTGTGGGTTCTGCAGGGCTGTCCTGAGGTCAGGGTATAAACACACACCTTCAGTCAGTAAGGGCAGCAGATCTAACTCGTTATGGAAGAAGGTGTTGTTTTTAGTCTCATTTCTAACAATAAGAGCCAGAGGCACCTATTTCCACAGTTCCCGAGGAGTGCTCCACCCCCGCTCACCCCAGACCGCGCCCCACTCCACCCTTTTCCCGAAACCCCCGTCCTGCTTCTTCCCACACTGTCCCTCCCCCACCCCTTCCTGCACCTGCTCCGCCCCTCCCCCACCTTCGTCCAATCTCACGCCCACCCCAGCCCTCTGCCACTTCCTGCCCCACTCCTCCTTCTCCCCCCTAGCACCTCCTGCACACTGCTGAACAGCTGATCATGGTGGGTGGGAGGGCTGGGAGGGAGGGGGAGGAGCTAATCACGGGGCTGCCAGTGGGTGCTGAGCACCTACTATTTTTTTCCTCCAGCTCCACAGCACCGACAGAGTCAGTGCCTATGATAACAGCACCTCAGAGATTTCATCCCTTCTTTTGGTATTTTCTCTCTCTAGCATATGGAGGTTTAGGTAGGGGTGAGGGCAGGGAGGGGAAGACTAATCCAACCATCAGTCCCTGACCCCAGGTGCTGTGACACCTGAGCTTTGCTAGCCAGTTGAAATGCTTCCATTTACACACCCACTCTGAAGGGCCTAAAGCTCTTCAGTCGTTTGAAAAGTCAGGGCTTCTGAGAGTCTGAAGTGATTTACCCTTTTGCAGACTGAGGAATACCTAAGATCATTTTTAAAGCAGGGACTAAATGCTAGACACATGATGGCATCTAATTCTAGGGACTCTCCCTTTAAAATGTTTTGGATAAAATCTAAATTGATACGATGCAATGTGTAGAGGAACAAAAATCTGCTTTGATTGTGGTGGCAGAAAAAATGAGAGAAATAAAGCACAGGATAGTCCTGCCTGGATTTTCAGAAACCACCTGTCTGCAAGCCGAGGCATGCCTTTCTATGCTGCCCTATACATTGTTAAATAAAGGTCTCTATATTTGGTTTACTGAAAGCCCCAACAGCAGCCGCAATGTCAAGTGCTCAAGTGATAAGCCCCCTAAAGCTTGTTGTCTTAGCCAGAGATGAGCTCAGTTTGTAAAAGAAACAGAGACATACATGAGTTGGTTATTTTTGCCTAATCTAAGATCCTGGATAATTTAATTTATTTTCCTCGTTTTGCTTTGACCATAAGAGCTTCCAGACAATTTACCATAAGTGGCAGTATAAAGGGAGGTTACCTTACAGGAGTGTCAGGGAATCTGAAGCTATATAGCTTTCAGAGTGGTTACCATGTTAGTCTGTATCAGCAAAAACAGCAAGTCTTTGTGGCACCTTAGAGACTAACAAATTTATTTGAGCTTATGCTTATGCCCAAATTTGTTAGTCTCTGAGATGCCACAGGGACTCCTGGTTGAAGCTATATAGACAACCTGTAGCAATGTGCCACTCACTTCTGCAGCACCCCCTGCTGGTCTCTCAGGGAATTAGCTCATCCAGCCTCCAGAGCGCCCTCTGCAGGCTGGTGTCCCACTGCCGCTTGGCCCCCGAGTCCCTCTCAGACCCGGGGCCCTGTTATCTGGGGTACTGCCCCCTGGCCGCACATCCCTCAGTCTCAGGGGCTCCACTCCCCGGGGAACCCCTAACCCTCTATCCACAGCCTTGCCTCAGTTGTAGGCTACTGCCAGTCACCAACGTGCCCCCATGCCCTGGGGCAGACTGCAGTGTCAGCCACTCATCGTAGACAAGATTGGGTCTGGACCTGCTGCCTCTCTCTGCAACCCAGTGCCTCTATGGGGCCTTGGACAAGGCCCTGCAGCCTGGGGAGTTGCCGGCTTGGAGCTCCCCAGCCCCTCTGGCCTTTCCCCAGCCCTGCCTCACTCTAGGCACCCTGAGCTTCCCATCAGCCAGGCCCCTCTCTCTCTGAAGGCAGAGAGAGACTGACTGCTCCTGCCTTCCCTGGCTTTTATAGAGCCAGCTGTGGCCTGACTGGGGTGTGACCCTGGCTGTGGATGCGTTCCCCAATCAGCCTAGCCCAGGGGTCCCCAATGTGGTGCCGGCGGGCACCATGGCACCCACCGAGGCGTCTAAGTGCACCTGCGTACTGGCCGGTGGACGAGCACTAGGTGGACAACCCCGAAATGCCGCCGACAAGCAGCGTCATCCAGAGGCGTTTCTGCCGAAAATCGGCAATGCCTCTGGATGACGCTGCTTGTCAGCGGCATTTTGGCGACAATACTGATTGACATTGCTGCTTGTCGGTGGCATTTTGGCCAATGCTCGTCCACTGCCACCATCCTCCGTGGCTCGTCGTCTGATGCCCGCCAGATGAAAAAGGTTGAGGACCACTGGCCTAGCCTTTCCCCTGCCACAGCCCTCTCCCAGGGCTGTTTTAAGCCCTTCAGGGCAGGAGCAGATGACCACCCGGCTACACAGCCTATTGTGTATGTCTCTGTCTTATTCAGAACTGCAGCAAACTTGAATTTGTATTGATAAATGACTGAATACAAACTCTAAGATTTGTTATCAGCCAATAGGAGTTGAAACACTCTGCTTGCAGAAAAGCAGCTTAGTGCTGAATTAAACATATCTGTTGTCTTGCTGTTCACCTGTAATTTTGTGTTATCTAAAAACAGCACATTGAGCTCACTGGTGATTCTTAGGGTATGTCTTCACTAGCAACATTAAAGCACTGCCACGGCTACCCTTTAACGTGGCTGTGTAGTTGCGGCACTGGCGTTAGAAGAGCTAAAAACCACCCCCACAAGGGAAGTCCCAGTGTTAGTGCACTGTCTACACTGCCACTTTACAGCGCTGAAACTTGCAGCGCTCAGGGGGTGTTTTTTCACACCCGAGTGAGAAAATTGCAGTGTTGTAAAGTGACAGTGTAGACAAGGCCTTAGACTGGGCTAACTGGCTCCTCAGGCAGCCTGTGAACTTCAGACACTTTCCTCACTGGAAACCATGCTGATTCCTGATGTTTATTTCATCTAAGAAACCTGTTCTTCATCCTGATTACAGCCCCTCTCCCTGCCCCTCAGTCCACAAGGCTTGAAATACTGTACATTTTCAACAGGCAGCTGGGATGATTTCTCTTAGTAACTTTATGACACAGAAGTGGGTTGGTAGGTCACTGACAACTGAGGAGACAGATTTCTGTGTCCTGAGTGAATGCTCTATTTAAAGCAATACAGAAAACACATACTTAAACTGCCAAGCCCCCTCCCCCAGCCAGTCTGTCTCCAGCTGAAATGAAGTGAATCAGCACAGAGAAAATTCCGCGCCCCCCCCCCCCCATGGAATGAAATAAGAATCAAACTGCAAGCAGTTATCTCATCTGCAGTCAAATCCGAGATTGTGTCTAAAGTGTTTAGTTCACCCATGAACACTTTGAAGCACCTGAAGGATGTGTTAATGAACTAGTGTATTAATTGTTGAGATTAACAATTACAGGTCTCTGAGTACATTTTAAAACAATGAGGAGGTAGAAGATGTTTAGACGCTCTCCACGGAGTGAACTATAAAACCAAGGAATAAATAGTTAGCTTTGTGGATTAGCAATAAATATAATTAAAATGTATATGCCCACTTCCCCCATGTAGACTCTTAAATGCAATGCTACCCAATTTCAGGAATCAGTTCTAAAGAGAAATGTAGGCAAGTATCCCAAGACTATATAATCCAGTGGGAAATCATAAACCACTAGAGAGCCTGACCAATTTCACACCAGAGTCCAAAATGGCATTTCCCTGCAGTTTGGTTTTGTATTTTCAAAGTCCTTGTGAGCTTCCACTAGCAGTTCTTGTGCGCTGTCCCTCGGGCCCTTACACTGCGTTCCTCTGACACTTCAGGCCTCTTCTTTTACTGCTAAAAATCAACAAGAAAACCCGTTATTTAGAATGCTACAAACAAGACTCTATTTGGTTCAGTGCAAATATGTCCCATTATTATGGTATCCTGTTGGAGCAGGGGATCCCCAAGTGGGGACTGGCTGGGTGCCAGCATTAAGGTCTCCATCACCAGCTGATCGTCTTCAGTAGCAGAACACAGATCATTTGTGCAATTATTTAAAAATAAGGCATGGCAAATATTTTCAATTAAAAGGTTAAAAATACAATTTGAAAGAAAGATTAAAGAAGAAAGGAGAACAATGAGGGTAAAATTCTGGGCAGGACAATTGTATAGTGCTCAGTCTTGCTCTGTCACCCCCACTGATCTCCAGATCAGATCTGTGCTATTGAATGCAAGGTCAGTAGCTATTCAGGTAGTTCCCATGCATGATTTATTTAAGGATAAGCACCTAATACTACTGGGTTGGATGAAGCTGTAGACCAGGTGCTGGCAACCTTTCAGAAGTGATGTACCAAGTCTTCATTTAGTCACTCTAATTTACGGTTTTGCATGCCAGTAATACATTTTAACATTTTTAGATCTCTTTTTAGAAGTCTATAATATATAAATAAACGACTGTTGTATGTAGAGTAAATAAGGTTTTTTAAATGTTTAAGAAGCTTCATTCAAAATTAAATTAAAATGCAGAGCCCCCCAGACCGGTGGGCAGGACCCAGGCAGTGTGAGTGCCACTGAAAATCAGCTCAAGTGCCGCCTTTGGCATCTGTGCCATAGGTTGCCTACCCCTGCTGTAGACCCATTATTAACCCAGTGATGTCAGCAGTAATCAGGAGAGAGTCAGGGAAGTGGTGTGTCTGTGCTGATTCTATCCCTAGGAGGTTTCTCCTCCGAAAACTGATACAGTATGTCCATCTTGCATGTGATTCCTGAGCTAGGGGGGAAATGGAGCTAGTGCAGGGGTACAGATTGCCTTACTGCTCCAAGGTTTTTCTTGAGCTAACAAAGTTCTTCTCCATGGGGCATTTGAGTCACCAGCATCAGTTTTTATCCATTTTTTCATTCTGCAGACTATTTTGTTAGAAAAAACTTTCCTCCTAAATACCCAGTCCTCCAGTACATGGATCTCAGAATGTTCCATGGCTAATCAGGAAAAATTGCACAAACAAATGATGGTCCATGGGCCACTCTTTGAGAACCTCTGATCTAGATCACTTCTGGTAGGTAACTTCAGTGTCCATGCGCATGGTGACTCCTCTGAGTTAGCCACTCCTTGCACTATTACAGGAATTCCCAGCTTCCTCAAGTCCTCGCTGTGCTCTGCAATTCACAGCCTGTATTACAGAAGTTCCTCCCCCTTTTCCCACTTCCATGTCTCTCTCCTGCATTCTATTCAAGTCAGCATTACAGCATGAGAGGAGTGCCCTGCTTTGCTTCTATAATATCAGCACTACAGGAATCCTTCTACTTATCTACCTCCCTCCTATGCGCTGCTCCCCAGCTTAGAATTGTAGCACAGAACCATGACAGAAGCTACTGCAGCTGTATTTATCACATTATGCTCAACTTCCAGGGACCACTCAGTGCTGCTGCATTATAGGAATTTTCTATTACCCCACATATGTTACTCTCCAAATTAGACCCAGGCAACAGCAATACTAGGGCCAGGGTTAAAGTAGTTAGAAAGAACTGCTACATATGACATTACCCAGTGATGGAATTTTTTTAGTGCATAATAGTTATGGCTTGAGTAGTTGGTTTAAATACCTTGATAATGCTCTGGTTTCTCTGGATGGGGAAGGAAAGTATTTTGAATAATAGGTGGCAGATGTATACCAAGGTGAAAGGTATTGAATTTGTCAGGCAGGGAGCAAAGTGTGAGTACGTTAGCCCCTTGAGGCTAGCTAGTGATGGGTCTAGAGCAGCCATGCAACAGAGACTGATGTGCCAATACCAGACTGGCAAATGGTAGGTGTTCCAAACCTAAGAGTTCAGCAATAAGATTAGATAAGCCTGTAGGATTTCTCTCCATCACCTTCCTAGTGCACTGTCCTGAACATGTAAATGACAGCACCATTACTAGCAGCAGTGTGTCCTGAACAGAAACAGGGATGGGATGATCAGATGCTGCACTCCACATTTAATCAGGGAGCACCAAATAACTGTTCCAGCTCCAGGAACTGACCTGCCCCTACCCCATCTCTTTTGAGAGTGATTTTTTGGAGAGGGAGACGTAACGATTTTAACTGTTGATATGAGTTCTCTTGCTTTCCCACCTCCCTGGCCCTGTGCCCTGCTCCCCATTCTTAGATATGGATTGGAGCTGCTGCTGCTGCCCCATATGCCTTCTGTGCTCTATTCCTGACACCCATGCCACAGCAGGTCTTGTGCTGCTCTGATAAATAGTTATCCTTCTGTAATAGAAGGCTCTGATATTTTGGTTTGGAAAGTTGCCTCTTGTTTATCCAAAGAAACTCATTTTACTGTCAGTTAGTGGCTCATCTGTAGTAATTCATTTGTGTTCCCATTCTGTTCCCATGTTGTAATCGCCCCCTTTCTGCCAAGAGCCTTTGAACAGATCTGCTCCTTTTGGTATATTAATCTGCCCTTCATCCTCTTATGAAACATTACAGTTTTGCACAATCTAAGGATGATCTTGTGATTGAAGTTCTGGACTAGCACTCAGGAGATCTGGCTTCACTGCCTGACTCTCCCACTGACCCCCATGTGACATTGTCTTTTTTGTCTGTGTAGACTGCAAGATCTTTCGGACAGGGACTGTCTCTCACTATATGTCTGTGGAGCACCTGGCACAAAAGGCCCCAATCTTGGTTGATGCCTGAAGCTCTACTGTAATAGGAATAATTAATAATAAGTTGAGATTTCACCCTTGTAGATATTAATGGTCTTCCCTCCTGTGCCCTGTACAGAAGCAGCTGATGGGAACTCTACACTGGGAGGAGGAGCTGGCACTATGGGCCTCAGCACCAGGTATGGCCCCCAGTTCACACTGCAGCACGTCCCTGACTACAGGCAGAATGTGTACATCCCTGGCAGCACTGCCACCCTCTCCAACTCCTCAGGTAAACGAGATGGAAAGAGCTCAGGCTCTTCAGGTGGAAACAAGAAGAAGTCTGGAAAGAAGGAGAAGAAGTAGAATTGACAGACCATCAGCAGCTTAGACCTACAGGACAGACCCCTCCAGCACTCCCCCAAATCACAGCCTAGGATAGAGGACGAATGTGAATTTTGTGATGAAAAAGCAGGAAATACTACGAATGTATGTCATCATCAGAGCTAGGAGTAGGGGCTCCTACTATTAGTCCTCGTGATGAAAAATAATTGGAAACAAAACAAAACAAAAACCAAGTGCCCTGTTAATACTAACGTTTTTTACCATCACTTGGGTAATTTAATGTGCAAGGTTGTAAAATCTTTTAAACATGTCTTCGGATTTAGTTTTCTCCAGAATGGTCCAAGAAAGCCATGAGGCTTGTACTTGGCTTTGCCCAGTGTAAATAATGGTAACATGGATTTTTTTTAATTTATATACTTTAGATCATTTAAAAAAAGAAAAGTTCCCCAGATTAAAACCCATGTTCCATATTTTGATATTTAACTTTCCATTAGTGAATCTGACCCTGAATAACCTTGAAATGGATTCCTAGTTACGAAGTTGGTAGGGAGTGCTTCAGTTCCTGTTTACCTATTATCCTAAAAGAAATAAGTGTTTACACTGCATGAGCCTATGGGAATAAGGCTAAGATGCATTTTAAACATTTTTTTTTAAGTGTGACCAGTGATGGCCTGAAATATGAAACAAAAATAACGATGTCTGAGAGACAGGGAATGCATTCAAACTGCAGTGGAAAAGATCTAAGTGCAGAGCATGCCACTAGCATTATTGAGCTATACAAAACCTGTCCATGTTGATTTAGAAGCCACTAAAGAGCAAATTCATCTCCTCAATTCCTTGCAGTAAATATTTATATGTATAGTAATGTTTTCCTGGAACTAAAGTTAAGAAAGTCTAAATCCCCTGCTGTGAGAACAAGGAGCTACAGTTCCTTAAAGCAATGATATAGCAAAGTCCATACCAAGGAATGATATTATCAGAGAATAAACTCTGATCTATTTGTATGGAATAGAGACTGAATGTTTCACATTTCTGCACATTGAACTGCATGCAAAATACTCACCTCACATCTACAGTAGGACAGCTAACTCCACCAGCTCTAGGGAAGTCATCATTGCATGCATGTACAGCATGGTGTAAATACAATGTCAGATAAGTGAGTCTCAGTGCAGGCCAAGCAGTGTCTATCTGGGAGTGGGGTTCAGTAATAAGTGGCACAATGTGTTATAAAGAGTCATTGCTCTGGCCTAGAGCAGTGATAAGATTTGCACATTCCATGTCTATGCAGAGCAGCCAAGGAACAGCCTTTGTTCATTGGCCTTCAGAACTGAATACTCAGTAAGTGACAGTTGATGTGATGGGACCAAGGGACCGTACTCACAGATAAGGGACCCAAGAACTGGAGCTGAGCACATGCCACTCACTGCAAAGCCAGTGAGGCTGAGAGCTGCTCACAGGAAGGCCCAGGTCAGTCAGGTGACTAAGAGGTAGGATTCTGATACCGTGAAGGATATTGCCAGACCACGCACTCTTTCCAGCCCAGACTGTAACTGTACACAAGCAATTAGATGTGACTCAGAATCCACTGGATTTAGTCAGAAATATGGACAAGACTTTGCCTTGTTGTTGGTACCACTGGTATTGGGATTTTTACCACATTGATAGGATTGTCAGGAAGTAGGGTCTCTCCACTATGTGCCCTTTGTAGCTATGTACTCTGCTTACTGTTGGTCCAGACACAGCAAAGAGAGAGGGTGCAGTGTGCCCTTACAATCAAGTCAGCTTGGCATCGAGTCCCCACAAGCACCTAGTCAGTGAGGAAGGCTGTATTGTACCCTTAAGGTCCTCTTCAGCTAGAGAAGGGGGATGCCCTTTACACTGGGCAGGCTTCCCATATCAAAGTAAGTGGGATGGACCTGGGAAGGCAAGGACAAAGATACAGGGATAGCGATGCCAGGATTGTTTTAACTTCTAATGAATAACTCACCTGAGAAGATCCAGCCTTCTATGATCACTCAGGTTAAATTTTCTCCAAGCAGCCATTGTGCTTGCCTGGCCTGACGCAGCCCAGCCTTCGGCAGTATTCACCAGAGCATTGTGCACTAACTGATGCCTCGTTAGCCAATTGCTATCTCCTTGTGTCTAGAGAAACCGAACTTGTCTATGCGAAGAACTTGTCTGTGTATGATTTTTGTACTGATCCCAGTCACCCTCTGCGGTGGCTGCACTAGAAACAGTTTACACAGTTAGTAAGGCTTATACAAACTAATGTAGTTATTATGTGACCCTTCTAGAAGTACTGTAGATGAATTGTAGTGTTTATATTTCCTTTTAATCAGCAATCTGAGGTAGTGTAGAGAGTGTTTTGTACTAGTGGTGTGTTATTTTTATCTCAGTAAATAACTTGTGGACATCAGTATTTTCAATTTCTCTTTATCTTCTTTCTGTGTGATCTGTGCTCTAAGTGTATGTGAACTGAAACACACTTGTCCTTTCAATGTGTCTAATATTGAATTATACTTATATATTATATAAATGCTTATATCCTTCTTATATCCATATAGACCAATGTTCAATGTGCTACACGCAAGTTTTATACTCTAATATTTATATTGCTTTTCTTCTTTGGGAAAAAATAATAAAATGGTTTCTTCTGAACTGATTGTAAAGTTGTTCCTGAGAGGGTCTATCTGCCTGCCTGCCTGTCTGCATGACTTTCTATGTGACTGCTGTGCCTAGGCTGCAGTCTTAGGTGACTAGAATGGGTATAGTAAATTATCATTCAACTTTCAGAAAGTGATACAGAGGTTCATGTTGCAGGGTTTATTCCTGTGTAATGTAGTGAAAACTGTGAATTATCCCTTGAGCACTGGTGCTTGGTCTCCTGGCCTCTGTGGCCCCTGGAAAAGCATGGCTACAAGGGATGCAGGCAGCCTGAGGAGAATCTATGGAGTGAAGGGAGTAACAGCATTCTAAGTACTGCAAACTTAAGGCTAGTGTACACTGGCAACGTTAAAGCGCTGCTGCTTTAACATGGCTGTGTAGTCACAGCAGAGCCCAGCGCTCTAAAAAAACCACCTCCACGAGGGGTTCCCAGTGCTGGTGCACTGTCTACACTAGCGCTTTACTGCACTGAAACTTGCTGCACTCGGGGGTGTTGCAGCACTGTAAAGTGCCAGTGTAGACAAGCCTTCAATCTGCCTATGTTTGCTTCTGTTTGGGGTTGAGTAGCACTGGCAGAGTCCACACAGAAGCCTCTGCAGGCTTGTGGAAAAGAGAGAGTGTGCCATAGAGCTGGCAGCGGAGAGGAGTATGGGAACATACATTCCACAGATGGGAAATTTCCTATGTTTTAAGGCCAGGGAATTGAGAGATTAGAAGAGAAATGTCCCTGTTTTCTGTGCCCACCTCTCCAATCATTCTGACAGGGCCCAGTGCCCCCTCCCCACCAACCCCAGTCATTCGTGACAGCTCCCATTGCTACGCACCACCTCTACCATCAGCAGTGAAAAGGCCCAGTGCTATTCCACCAACCCTCTACCATCATTGACAGGACACAGCATTCCCCCAGCCCCCTCCCCCATCACTGACAGGCCTCAACATTCCCCCAGCCCCCTCCCCCATCAGTGACAAGACCCAGCATTCCCCCACTACCCTAGCCACATGACTGACAGAGCCCAACACTCTCCACTCCCCTCCCTCATTACTGACAGAGCCCAGCATTCCCCAGCCCCCTTCCCCGTCAGTGACAAGACTCAGCATTCCCCCACCACCCCTAGCCACATCACTGCCAGGGACCAACATCCCCCATTGCTGACAGGGCACAGCACCCCAACACTCCAATCGCCATCAGTTACAGGGACCAGCCCTCCATCACCACCTCAACCTGTCAGTGACAAGGCTCCAGCACCCCCCTCAATCATCCAGGGCCGCCCAGAGGATTCAGGGGGCCTGGGGCAAAGCGGGGGAGCTGCAGCGCTTGTACTCAGCCGGTGGCAGTCCACGTCTTCAGCAACACTGAAGGGCCCCCGCCGCCAAAATGCCGCCGAAGACCTGGACCATCACCGACTCAGGGCTCGCAGGGCCCCTATGGGGGCCTGGGGCAAATTGCCCCACTTGCCCCCCCTCTCTGGGCAGCCTAGCAATCATCACTGACAGGCCCCAATGTTCTCCCACCACAACAACCCCATCAGTGACAGGGTCTACTCTCCCCATCACTGACACGGTGCTGTTCTCCCCCTCCCATATCACTGACAAAACCCAACTCTTCCCCTCCCCCAACACTGAGAAGGATCAGCTCTCCTCTCCCCAGGTAATGAAAGACCCAGCAGCCAGCACTTACCTTCCTTCATCTCTGACAGGGATCAGCGCTCCCCGTCCCCCATTAGTCACAGGGCCCAGGCCTCCCCATCCTCATCAGTCACAGGGTGCTTTCCTCTCCCTCTCCCCCATCAGTGCAAAGCCCAGCCCTCCCCCTCCTCCATCACTGATGGGGTACTGTTCTCCCCTCATCACTGACAGAGCCCTACACTCCTGCTCCTCCAACATGGAGAGGGCTCAGCACTCCCCTATTCTGTTCATGAAAGACCCTGTATTCACTTTCCCCCATCTCTGACAGGGGTCAGTGCTCCCCATCCCCTATCACTGGCAGGGAGCTGTACTCCCTCCTCCCTATACCCATCCTTGAAAGCATCCTCTGCCCATCACCCCCATCACTGTCAGGGCTTTTTGCCCCCATTCCTCAACAGTGACATGACAGGGCCCAGCCTTCCCCTTTAGGGTGACCACATAGCACATGTAAAAAATCGGGATGGGGTCGGAGGTAATAGGAGCCAATATTAAAAAAACTCTCAAATATAGGGACTGTCCCTATAAAACCGGGACATCTGGTCACCCTATTCCCCTTCCTCATCTGTCATGGGGTACTTTTCTCTCCCCCTCCCCCACCACCGAAAGAACCCAGCCATTCCCTCCATTTGCTGTCAGTCACGGAGTGAATTTCTCTCCCCCACCCCCGACAGGACCCATCCCTCCCCATCCCCTGTTAATGAAAGGCGCATGCTCACCTTTCCCCATCTCTGACAGGTCCCAGTGCTCTCCCTCCCCTGTCATGGGCAGGGTGCTTGCCTCTTCCCTTCCTCCATCACTAACAGGGGTCTCTTCTCCCCCATCCAATCACAGAGGGGCCCAGTACTCCCCGTGCCCCCATCAATTACAGGACCCACTGATCCCCCCCCTCCCAATCACTGGCACAGTGCTATTCTCTTCCCCCCATCAGTTGCAGAGCCAGCTCTCCCCCTCCCCCATCACTGACAGAGTGCTATTCTCCTCTCTCCCCCATCAGTGGTAGAGCCAGCCCTCCCCCTCCCCTATCACTGACACAGTGCTATTCTCCTCCCCCATCAGTGGCAGAGCCCAGTCCTCCCTCATCACTGACAGGTGCTATTCTCCCTTCTCCCCCATCAGTGGCAGAGCCAGCCCTCCCTCCCCCATCACTTACACAGTGCTATTCTCCCCCCTCCCCCATCAGTGGTAGAGCCCAGCACTCCCCCTCCCCCATCACTGACACAGTGCTATTCTCCCCCCTCCCCCATCAGTGGTAGAGCCCAGCACTCCCCCTCCCCCATCACTGACACAGTGCTATTCTCCCCCCTCCCCCATCAGTGGCAGAGCCCAGCCCTCCCTCATCACTGACACGGTGCTATTCTCCCCCTTCCCCCATCAGTGGTAGAGCCCAGCATTCCCCCTCCCCCATCACTTACACAGTGCTATTCTCCCCCCTCCCCCATCAGTGGTAGAGCCCAGCACTCCCCCTCCCCCATCACTGACACAGTGCTATTCTCCTCTCTCCCCCATCAGTGACAGAGCCCAGCCCTCCCTCATCACTGACAGGTGCTATTCTCCCCCTTCCCCCATCAGTGGTAGAGCCCAGCATTCCCCCTCCCCCATCACTGACACAGTGCTATTCTCCCCCCTCCCCCATCAGTGGTAGAGCCCAGCACTCCCCCTCCCCCATCACTTACACAGTGCTATTCTCCCCCCTCCTCCATCAGTGGTAGAGCCCAGCACTCCCCCTCCCCCATCACTGACACAGTGCTATTCTCCTCTCTCCCCCATCAGTGACAGAGCCCAGCCCTCCCTCATCACTGACAGGTGCTATTCTCCCCCTTCCCCCATCAGTGGCAGAGCCCAGCCCTCCCCCATCACTTACACAGTGCTATTCTCCCCCCTCCCCCATCAGTGGTAGAGCCCAGCATTCCCCCTCCCCCATCACTGACACGGTGCTATTCTCCCCCCTCCCCCATCAGCGGCAGAGCTAGCTCTCCCCCTCCCTGACACGGTGCTATTCTCCCCGATCCCCCACCACTGACAGGATTTATGCTCCCCTCGCCCCCATTACTGGCAGGAAGCTGTTTTCCCTCCGCCCCTCCCCATGAATGACAGAGTCCTGTGCCCCCCACCCCCCGTCACGGATAGGTGCTGTTACACACACCCAACAGGGCTCCTCACTACTGGGCTGCCTGGAACCACTTGCCTAACCCGCGCCCTGGAGAGGTAGATTTCTGCATGCCCAGGTTCAGCTCTTCCCCGCCTCTGTCCCTAAGGCGCAGGGGCCTTGACACCAGCTGTACCTGGCTGCAGCACAGGCCGGGGGGCGACCCGTGCGTCAGGAACCCTCGCGGAGTGAACCGGTCATTTGGGTGCAAGGAAAGAGGCCACGGCCCCGCCCTTGTGCCACCGCTGTGCCCGGGCAGGCTGAACGCCTGGGAGCACGTGCATTGGCGCGGCTTGCTGCTGCCTGCTGGGGGCTGCTTGTGAGGGGGGCCCCCGGGGCCGGGTTAGGCAGCAGCGCTCAGAGGCAGCCAGAAAGGAGCGTGGAGTCGCTCGCTGCAGATGTGAGCTGCGAAGCCGAGGCGGGGGAGGGGAACCTGAGCCTCAAAGCTCCGGCTGCTCCCAGGCGCCAGCCTGAAACACAGAGGCGAGTGAGTGTGTCTGGGCTGCAGGGACGGGAGGACTCAGTCGATAACTCATGGCTGAGCTAGAGCAGAATTAATGTGAGGCGAGTCTGCGGAGGCTGAGCCGGGGCCATTTAAACTCAGGCACAGCAGTGAGCTGGGGGCAGTAAACATTAAAAAGGGCGCCTGTCCCCTGAAGACCCCTCCCTGCCACAGCTAAACCTGGAGGAGCTGGGCTCAAGCTGAAAGACTCAGATCCTCAAAAGTATGTGGGCACCTAATTCCCGTTTATTTCATTGTCCTGTAGGAGCCTAAGTAGCTGAGAGGATCTGGACCAAAGCCCCCAGGTGCCTGGATTTACCATTCCTTTGCAGTGGAGGGGGAGGGATGCCTCAGTGGTTTGCACGTTGGCTTGCTAAGTCTAGGGTTGTGAGTTCAACCCTCAAAGGGGCCACTTAGGGATCTGGGGCAAAATCAGTACTTGGTCCTGCTAGTGAGGGCAGGGGGGCTGGGCTTGATGACCTTTCAAGGCCTCTTCCAGTTCTGTGAAATAGGTATATCTCCTTATGTTATAATTATAACAGGCATACTTGTGGCACCTTGGAGACTAACAAATTTATTTGAGCATAAGCTTCATCAGATGCATGCAGTGGAAAATACAGTAGGAAGATATATATATATATATATATATGCACACACACACAAAACATGAAACAATGGGTGTTACCATACACACTATGAGGAGAGTGATCAGTTAAGGTGAGCAATTATCAGCACAAGAGAAAAAGAACTGTCTGTAGTGGTAATGAAAATGGCCCACTTCCAGCAATTGACAAGAAGATGTGAGGAACTGTGTGTGTGTGTGTGTAGGGGGAGGGGGGAATAAGCATGGGGAAATAGTTTTACTTTGTGTAATGGACACAGGACCCCACTCCCGCACCTGTGCCCCCAAGGCACTGACTGTAATAGTGTTTAACTTCAGAGCACACCAGGGACATTTCACAAGCAATCAGGGCTGGCATTAGACCCCTCCACCAGCAGACGTTAAGTGCCCCCTCCGTACATTTCTGAAGCACCAAGCACAGTCACACTCCTGTGGTGTGGGGCCCCAACCAATTGCCCCACTTGCTACCCCCTAGCTCATAAGCCCTCCAAGGACATCTGGGTGGGATGTTAACACCCCTGGGCACTGACACCTTTCACAACCTATCCCCTAGCCAGAAGGGAGGTCTCCCAGAATTAGGGCCTGGTCTGGCTACAGGGTGTCTGACTAGCTACTAGCTGTGGGGAGAAAGAAAGCCCCCTGGGAATGTCAGGCTCTTTCTCTTCTGCCCTCTTAAGTGTACCATCTTGCCCCTGCTAGCAGCCCCTTTCCTGTGTCCCTCTGGTCTCAGGAATCCTGGTTTGTACTCAGCACGCTGGGCTCCTCAGGCACTGGGCTGGTGGAGGTGGCTGATGGTGACAGTCATTGCAGGCATCCTGTCGTGGGTTCCCTGGCTGTGCCCAGTCACAGCAGGAATGGTGTAAGCTGTTGCAAAATGCTAATGATGCTACAGCTAGGCAGAAAGGAGCAGGCTTGGTTTGTCCTCAATTGATTTCACTGGTTTCTTTCCTTAGCTGTTTATACTGGTCACCCATCCCCACTTCTCTGCTCAGCTGTGCCTGTACAGCTTCTCTGCACCATGGACCTGCCCTCTTGCTCTGCTTTGGCCTCAGATTTGCGGTTGCTTCATAACGAGCTCCAAATCGTACTGACGCAGGAGGACTGGCTCCCTGCTAAAGGTCAAGGGAGCTGATTGTGGACAGCCAGAGAACCGAGAGTTTAGAGGAACGGGGACATTTTCCGTCTCACGCATGCTGCAATTTTGTCAGAGCTCACCGCACAACACCCCCCCTCCAACACACACACTTCAACAGAGTCCAGCGAGGGGCTCCTGGCCTGTCACGTGTCTGTGGGGCAGCGAGCAGGCTGAGGTGGGGGCTCAAGAGGCTGGTGTCTGGAGCGGGGGACTTTTCTCCCTGCTGAATTCCGTCGGGCTGGATGAGGTCTTTTGCCGCCATCTGGTCTCTCCGGTGCTGTGAGACTGGCCCCGCAGCCCCTCCCCTTTCAGGCTCGCACTGGGCTCGCTGTGGCAACCTGCCCCTTGTGAGGCTCCCCAGGGGCTGGGCAGTAAATGGAACGTCGATATATGTTCACTCCATTGACTGGCCTTGAATGCGCAGCTCGGCTCTAGTCCCTTTAAGTGCTGTTTAAAAATCTCCTGCAGTTTAATCTGCATCATTTCCTATCGATCCCAGCTGTGCTGTGCTGACTAATGACATCTTATTTAATTGTGCAGGATCTCAGGCTTCCCGCAGCTGGAGTCAGATCTCCACGCCTTAGGAACAAGACACATTATGCTACACAGACATCAGAGCTTATATTTGCACAACCCCTATCACTCACCAGATCTTGGCACACTATAGAGACCCCTGAGCTGCAGCTGGGTCTGGCTTGGCAGCCATGGGTTGTTGGCCCAGGACAAGCAGGCAGGCTTGCTATTTTAGGATCGGGGCTCTGGGTGTCTGTGATGCTCAGGAACAGCAGCCAGATCTTATGGGTGTAGAACATCCTCAGCGAGCCATCCAGTAACCTGCCTAGATCAATGGCACATACTGGGTAGATATCTATCTCTGGGGTGGAGGGGTGAGGCGCTATACACCTGCTGCTGAGAGCTGGCAACCAGGGCTGGTGCAACCTATTAGGCAACCTAGGTGGTCACCTAAGGCACTAGGATTTGGGGGATGGCATTTTCTTCTGTGGTGACTGCAGCGCCGGATCTTCGGCCGCCCTGGTCGCTGTGGGCATTTAGGCTGAGGGAGCTGGGGCAGGAGGACGTGGGGAGGGCCGCCTGCAGCAAGTAGGGGGGGGCGGCACGCAGGGGAGCTCCCTGCCCCAGCTCATCCCTACTCTGCGTCCTCCCTGAGCATGCTGTTGCTGCTTCACTTTCCCGCCTCACAGACTTGCTGCGCCAATCAGCTTAGGCGCAGCAAGCCTGAGAGGCAGGAGAAGTGAAGCAGGGACGGTGTGCTGGGGGAGGAGGCGGTGCAGGGTTGAGCTGGGGCAGGGAGCTGCTGCATGGCTCCGCTGGTGGCGGGGGGAGCTACCATGGGGTGGGGCGCCTCAGGGTGGAGGGAGGGTAGAGAGCTGCCGCAGGGCTCGGGGATCGGGGAGGGTGCAAGGTGGAAGTTTCGCCTAGGGCGCGAAACATCCTTGCACGGGCCCTGCTGGCAACTGCTCCTAGGATCATGCTACCCTTCAAACTATATTTTAGGGCCACTGCTTTTGCCTTCCCCATCAAAACTATTGTTGTCTGATCCCTCACACTCCGCTCCTCTTAGTCTAGTGCCTTTAGCAGCCTAAGTAAAACAGGGCTCTGCACCTTCTGCCTAAGGGCCAGGGAAGGAAAAACATAGTGTGACTCAGAGAAGGTTATTGCCGGATAATGGTCATGACCACAAAGGCAGCAAAAGGAAAACACATCACCCCTCTTTGGTTGTGGCTGAGACAGGCCGGGAGGGACTGTAGGACACTAAGCAGATGTGGCAGGGTTGGAAGAGGGAGCAGGACTGAGGGATTCTCAGTAACTGGTTAACAGGGAAAACATGAGGATGAGTGAGCACAGACTGCTGCGTCCCTTGTCTCCAGGCAGAGGAGAAGGTGTTGCAGAGAGGCTGAGCTCGTGGTTTAATCAGGTAGTGCAGAAGCTGAGAAGGGAAGTGTTAGAAAAACAGTCAGAAATAGCACCCTGCCTTGGAGCTTGCAGGGGCGAGGTGACTTCATTCGGGAAGCTGCGGTTTGCCGGCGTTGCTATTCCGAGGTGTCTCTTGGATCCACACCTTCAGATTTCCGCACATTCCGAGTGAGAAAACCCAGGGCTCAGCAGTGGGAGCACATGCCTGATTCTCCCTGCGATCACAGCTGGGCCCATGGGTGACAGCTCAGCTCAGTACCCTGGTGCCTCTCCTTTGCCAGAGGGCAACCGGTCTGTGCGTGGGAGGCAGTTCTGCCGCTCAAAGGGTTATTTCGGCCCCATTAAAAGGCTGCTGGCAAGAGGCTGGGAGAAGCATAAATTTTCTGCACCCCAGAGAACTCCGAGTAATACATATTTCGTGTGCAATGGGCTGTGGCTGCCAGGCCGAGCTATGTGTGACTGGGAGGGGAGCTGGAAGCCCTCCAGCGAGTATTTCTGGAACCTTTGTTCCAAGCCCAGACTGTCTCCCTGAGAGGGGGTGTTTGTGGCAAAAAGATTTCTCTTCACTTCTCCCGTTTAAACCATCATTGTCATAGCAACAAAATCTTCCATTCTCCAGTGCCAATGACTGCCTAGAAAAACTGTGCCTCTCTGAGACAGAGCTATCGCCTCCCCTCCCCCTAAGCAGAGTGAAGGCAAGAATGGGGCTGTCTCTGTTGGTTGGAACGTGTGTTTTTGTGGCAGTGTGCATGTGCAGGGCAGCGATGACAGGACTAGGGTGACCAGATGTCCTGATTTTATAGGGACAGTCCTGATTTTTGGGTCTTTTTCTTATATAGGCTTCTATTACCCCTGACCCCCATCCCGATTTTTCACACTTGCTGTCTGGTCACCCTAAGGAGGACAACAGAACCGAGCTGGGCCCCTGGGGAACAGCTGAGCAGAACATGTGGGTGCTAGGTCCATAGGGTGATGTTTGTTCCTGTGATCCCGCACAGAAACATTTCAGCAGCTGGCTGCAGACCTCTGGTGCAGGCGAGGCTCCGTGGAGGCACTGCAGAAAAGGGAGATTCTGATAAAAACGCTTGGGCTGTGACAGGAAAAGGAAACGGGGGAGGGAAATGTCAGGGTTCCATTCGCGCTCGGCACCAGGGTTTGAGACGTGCGGCTCCGGATCAGGGGCTTTCCCTGCATCTCACGTGGGGAGCTGCGACCGCAGCTGCCATGAATTAACCACGGAGATGCCGCAATCCCTGAAGGCAGCAGCAGCCTGTCTCCGTGCAGAAAAGGGGGGATGGGCGGAGCACACCCAGTCTGAATGGCTCTCTCTGCCTGCAGGAGGCGGGGGCCCATGCACAGAACGAGAGAGCCGGGGGTGCCCGTGGCAACGGGGGAAGGGAGCGCAGAGACGCTGCTGTTACATTTCTCCTGGAAAAGAAAAACGTAGCGCGCGTGTCTGGCCGGGAGCGCCTCGCGTCCATACTTTCCTGATGGGATCATCCCGCTGCCTCGGCCATGGGAGCCAGCAAACTCGTGTGACAGCCCTCGGCTAAACTCACCCACCAGCTGCTGAAAAAGGGGCCATTTCCACGGCGGGCAAGTGCAATTTAGATCAAGGATGCGTTTGTCTGCCAGGACCCGAGCACTCCCAATTCCTACCCCCCGGAGCTGCTGAATGAAAGGGGAAGTCCCTTTAGATCTATCCGCCAGGCCGCGCGGGGGGCAGCCCCTGGAGCCCGGATGAGGAGAAGGGTTCTGGCCATTTTCGGGAAAAACAGGGGTGTTGTCCCTTATGCCCAATAGCTCAGTGGCTAGCGCTCTAACCAGCAGGCCAAGGCGTATCCACGAAGCGGTGCTCTCTCAAGCTCTCCTGAGGAAGCTGTTCAACTTTGTGATCATTGGGGCCCAGAGAGCGCACAACCGAATCCAGGGCCAGCCAGGACACTCCCCTGGGACCCAAGTCCCTGCCAAGGAGTATTTAAGTATTTTTATCAAGTACCTTCAACAACAGAGATAGAGAAGAAGGGTTGTGGTTTTTTAACCCACGAAAAGTTATGCCCAAAAAATCTGTTAGTCTTCAAGGTGCCACCAGACTCCTTGGTTTTGTGAATACAGACTAACAGGCTACCCCTCTGAGAGATAGGAAAAGCTCTGCCCCAGTGTGACAAAGTGGGACTGTTCTTAATGTTTCCTCTGACTACTGTAGGCGTGCCTCAGTTTCCCCTATGCATTTCTTAAGTTGCTAGGTGGTGGAATAAGGGGGTGTAATTGTTGCAGAGCAAAGGGCCAGTGTACATAAATGGCTGACATGCTGTCTCCTGGCAACTAATGGCCTGGGCCCTTGCCCCCTGCAAGGCGATGCTAAAGGTGTTGGAGAACAAAGAGATCAGGTGACCTCCTGGCCCGGGAAAGGAACAAAGCTCAGAGGAGGAGGGGTTGGAGGGTCAGTTTGGAGTTAGCTGGGGATGAGGAGTGAGTGCAGATATGGATGTCTGGCTCGCTGGCCCCCCAGGATGGACCCGGCTGAGGGGTCCTCTTCTCTGAATCTACAAACTCAGTTTTAGACCGTGTTCTTGTCATCTAGTAAACCTCTGTTTTAGTGGCTGGCTACGAGTCACCACACCCCAGCTCATACTCCTCCCCCCCAGACACCACCCCTACAGATGCATGCTGTTGTCTGTTCACACAGCCACACACACCCAGCCCATCTAGCAGGCTCAGGCATGCCCCTCCCCTCCCCCAAATACACACTGAGACAATCTCATCCCCACCCCCACATGAACACACGTGCTTCTACCTCCACATAGATGCTCTGTATGGACATCAGGGGGGCACTTCTCCCACTGCCCCTCCCCCCTGCATGCACCTGTGCTGAGTTGTGCGTACACAGTCACGGATGGCAAATCTCAGCCCGGAGTGGGGGGTGATACTCACAGTTGGGAGGGGGATGTGGGGGTGCCCCGGTGCTGGGTTACGGGCATTGCAGCCAGGCACAAAGCCCAGCCTGTTTCCTTAGCCGCACAGCAGGGTCAGAGGCGGGCAGGGGGATCAGAGCTGAGTGACTTGTTCTGAGGGGCTACCCCCCAGATTAATTGGCTCCAGACTACCCAGGGAACTGTGGAAATTCCCTGGGGCTGCAGCGGGTCAGACTGGGGGCGGCCGGGACATTGGAGACAAACTCTGAAAAATATTTGCTGTGCCCCCGGCTCTGTACTGCCCCCTGCCCAGCCCCCTCCCGGGGACCCTGTCTTGGGAAGGAGCCAGCTGGAGTGAATTAAGAGGGCAGGTTCAAAGCAATCACTGCTGTGCACATGGGGTGGGGGGAGAATTAAACGCTTCCAGTGCTAATGAGAAACAGTAGTGTGGGAGATCAAAGGGCCTGGCCCCCGCTGAACTCATGTCACCCAGGCCGTACAGGGGCGAGGGGGCACCCTGGCAAGGCAGTGTCCTGGGTGGGCCTGCAGGGAGCCAGTCTGCCCAAGGGCAGCTGTGCCTGCCCACGCACGCAGCTTCAGTTCAGCTGGGCTGGGGCAGTGACTCAGGAGCTTTCCAGGTTCCCAGCTCTGCACTCTGCTGAGAGGTGATGAAAACTGAAGCGATCTGCTCCTTGGCTGGGGGAGGAGGAGGCAGCTCCCTCCCATACTGGCCAATCTGCCTGCTGGGATTTGCACCAGCTGCAGCCAGAGCCAGAGGCTCTAGGCTTCATGGCCTGCAAACCCTTTTCCTTCCCTAGCTCCTTCCTGCCTCTCCCACTCTCTGAGCAAAGTAGTAATAACAACCACCACATAGATGGTTTCCATCATCAGCACCCCCCTGTCTCTGACTGACCCAGGGTGGGGAGTTGGAGCCGGTGCAAACAGTGCAGGGAGATACAACAAGGTCACCTGCTCCTGTAACGCTTGGCATCCTCCCTCCAACGGGGCTGGGTTCTTAGGGGCCAGGAACATGGAGGCGGCTCCTAGGGAGCTGGAGATCCAGAATTGTAGTTTATGTGCATGTGACCATCAGCATTGGGCCCTGTTTATCCCATGTCTCCTCCTAGGGATCTGCCGCATTCCCCTGGCCCCAGGTACTGCCCCTCCGCTAGTGCCCTTCATTGCCCAGGAGTCAGCAGTATCTCCCTGCTCTCTTCCCCCTCCTTCTATTTCCCTATTTAGGGAGGTAAAACTAATCTCAACTTCCCCCAAAATCAGGTTGGGCCCCAAGGCCTTCTCCTGTGGCTCTCAGAGTCAGCAAATCTGATGAGCCTGACTCCATGCAGCAGAAGTCAAGTGCCTACAGAGGATTCACTCCCTAAATAAACCTGCTGGCTGGAGTGTCTGGGGCTGCTGCTGGAGTGTGCATTTGGGTCCAGTTGTTTGTTTGGAAAGGAGCTGGAAGCAGGATGGGTCAGGATGGATTTTGCCCTGGCAGCTTCAGGTGACAAAGTAACCTCTGGGTGATATTTTACTCCAGAGGGCATCCTGTACCAAAAATTAAAAAATGCTGCATACAATATTTTAAAATTCTGCAAATTTTATTTGGTAGAGGCTGCACCCAACCCTAACACAGAGCAAGGACAGGGCCTGCCCCAGAAACACACAAGGACCCTGCCCCTCTATGTCAAGGAAGGAGATTCCACCACCTCCCTAGGTAACCCATTCCAGTACTTCACCACTCTCTGAGTGAAAAAGTTTTTCCTAATATCCAATTTAAACCTTCCCCCCCCACCCCCCGCAACTTGAGACCATTGCTCCTTGTTCTGTCATCAGGTACCACTGAGAACAGTCTAGATCCATCCTCTTTGGAACCCCCTTTCAGGTAGTTGAAAGCAGCTATCAAATCCCCCCTCATTCTTCTCTTCTGCAGACTAAACAAGCCCAGTTCCCTCAGCCTCTCCTTATAAGTCATGTGCTCCAGCCCCCTAATCATTTTTGTTGCCCTCCACTGGACTCTTTCCAATTTTTCCACATGCTTCTTGTAGTGTAGGGCCCAAAACTGGACACAGTACTCCAGACGAGGCCTTACCAATGTCGAATAGAGGGGAATGATCACCTCCCTCGATCTGCTGGCAATGCCCCTACTTATACAGCCCAAAATGCCGTTAACCTTCTCGGTGACAAGGGCACACTGTTGACTCATATCCAGCTTGTCGTCCACTGTAACCCCTAGGTCCTTTTCTGCAGAACTGCTTCCTAGCCATTCGGTCCCTAGACTGTAACGTGAATGGGATTCTTCCGTCCTAAGTGCAGGACTCTGCACTTGTCCTTGTTGAACCTCATCAGGTTTCTTTTGGCCCAGTCCTCTAATTTGTCTAGGTCCCTCTGTATCCTATCGCTACCCTCCAGCGTATCTACCACTCCTCCCATGTCCTAGTGAATGGCAGGCATGTGCCTAGACGGGTGAATGGTCTGCACTGGGCAGGGTTGTGGGTATAGGAAAGGCACATTGGACATGCAGTGTGCACAGGGGAATGGGAAATGTGAACCTGGAGTGTGTTGGGTACAGTTTTTTTTGTATCATGGCGCTGTGTGGTTGGGGAGTAAATGGGAGAAGGGGAGTGTGTGTGCACGCACGTGTCTGTCCTCCAATATGGCAAATATAGTGCCTATCTTTTAAAAAGGGAAGACGGAGAACCCAGGGAACTACAGCCTCACCTCAGTCCCTGGAAAAATCATGAAGCAGGTCCTCAAGGAAACCATTTTGAAGCACTTGGAGGAGAGGAAGGTGATCAGGAACAGTCAACATGGATTTACCAAGGGCAAGTCATGCCTGACCAACCTGATTGCCTTCTGTGATGAGATAACTGGCTCTGTGGATATGGGGAAAGCAATGGATGTGATAGTTCTAGACTTTAGCAAAGCTTTTGATACAGTCTTCCACAGTATTCTTGCCAGCAAGTTAAAAAAGTACAGATTGGATGAATGGACTATAAGGTGGATAGAAAGCTGGCTAGATTGTGGGGCTCAACGGGTAGTGATCAACGGCTCAATGTCTAGTTGGCAGCTGGTATGAAGCAGAATGCCCCAGGAGTTGGTTGTGGGGCCAGTTTTGATCAATATCTTTATTAATGATCTGGATGATGGGATGGATTGCACTCTCAGCAAGTTCGCAGATGACATTTATCTGGAGGGAGAGGTAGATATGCTGGAGGGTAGGCAGGACCGGCGCTAGGGGTTTTAGCGCCCTAGGCGCACGGCAATTTCACCGCCCCACGCGCTGCTCCCGCGGCTCCGGTGGAGCTGCCGCAGTTGTGCCAGCGGGAGGTCCACTGGAGACGCGTGAGCGGCCGACCGTCCGCAGCCACGACTGCGGCAGCTCCAACAGAGCCGCGTGAGCAGCCGACCGTCCGTAGCCACGACTGCGGCAGCTCCAGCAGAGCCGCGGGAGCAGCCGACCATCCGCAGCCACGACTGCGGCAGCTCCACTGGAGCCGCTTGCCGCCCCCTCCGGCAAAATGCCGCCCACCAATAATCCTGGTGCCCTAGGCGATTACCTAGGCCGCCTAAATGCAAGCGCCGGCCCTGAGGGTAGAGATAGAATCCAGAGTGAGCTAGACAAATTGGAGGATTGGGCCAAAAGAAATCTGATGAGGTTCAACAAGGACAAGTGAAGAGTCCTGTACGTAGGATGGAAGAATCCCATGCACGCTACAGGCTGGGGACCAACTGGCTAAGCAGCAGTTCTGTGGAAAAGGACCTGCGGATTACAGTGGATGAGAAGCTGGATATGAGTCACCAGTGTGCCCTTGTTGCCAAGAAGGCTAATGGCATATTCGGCTGCATTAGTAGGAGTATTGCCAGCAGATCGAGGGACGTGATTATTCCCCTCTATTCGGCACTGGTGAGGCCACATCTGGAGTACTCCATCCAGTTTTGGGTCCCCCACTACAGAAGGAATGTGGACAAACTGGAGAGAGTCCAGCAGAAGGCAACGAAAATGATCAGGGGGTTGAGGCACATGCCTAAGGAGAAGAGGCTGAGAGAACTGGGCTTGTTTAGTCTGCAGAAGAGAAGAATGAGGTGGGATTTGATAGTTGCCTTCAACTTCCTGAAGGGGGTTTCAAAGGGGATGGAGATAGGCTGTTCTCAGTGGTGGCAGATGACAGAACAAGGAGCAATGGTTTGAAGTTGCATTGGGGAAGGTCTAGGTTGGATATTAGGAAACACTATTTCACTAAGAGGGTAGTGAAGCACTGGACTGGGTTACCTAGGAAAGTGGTGGAATCTCCATCCTCAGAGGTTTTTAAGGTCAGGCTTGGCAAAACCCTGGCTGGGATGATTTAGTTGGTGTTGGTCCTGCTTTGAGCAGGAGGTTGGACTAGATGACCTCCTGAGGTCTCTTCCAGCCCTAATCTTCTACAATTCTATATCTCCCTCCCCAACCATGGGGAGTAGGAACAAAGAGGCTGTCTCTGGCAGTGAGGCCAGCAGCTGGCCAGTGTGCGGATGTGGGTCAGTTTTCAGGCAGCCATGAAATCTTCCTCTGCTCTCAGCCTGAGCTCTGCCTTAGGGCTTCATAGCAGGCAGAGGGGAGGTGGGACGGGGGCCTCCAGGGAAGAGAGCTCTCCTTGGCTCACCCGGCGCCCGAACTCCTATCAGTCATTCAGGAGACCTGCAGGTACGATGTGAGAACTGGCCTTAAAGTGGGGGGACCTTTGCATCCCCAGCCTAGCTCCTCCACATCCTCTGCCCTTTCTCCTCCTCGCGGTGCCTCCCCCTACTGCTTCCATCCAAAGGGAGAGGGGAGCACAGCAAGCAGGGGTGTGTTTCAATTTAAGAGCTCCGCATTTCTCCCACTTGGCTCAGTTGCTGCTGCTAAAAGGGCAACCCCACAGATTTCCAAGCCCAGAAGGGGTAGTGCGGGCAGCTCTCCCTCCTGGCCAAGCAATTGGCAGCCCCAGACCTTGGGGGATTGGCAGGGGGGGTTGTCCAGAGGCCCCTGACGGGGGTGGGGTTGGCTGGGGAAGCGGTTCCCCTAGGTCAGGGGTTCTCAACCTTTTCTGAATCAGGCCCCATCTTCTTACTTTTTTAACTTGGATCCACTACCACCCCCTTACAATAGCCAGAAGCACACTGCCTGGCACATGGGATGGCATCAAGGCTGAAATCCCCTCACCCATGAGGGGCAGGTGTGTATAGAGGTACCTTCAAGGTAGAGATGCAGATTAGGGGGCCCCTCAAGACAGAAGTGAGAGTGCAGGTGTGTGTGGGCAGTTTGTGGGGGTGCAGGACAAACTCTTGTTTTGTAACTGAGTAGATGCTGAGTTGGCAGCAGGGTCTGGATTTCCCCCCTCCTTAAATCCCTAGTAGGGGTGCTAGTGGGGGGGGTCCCAAACCCCTGAGCCCTAGAATCAGCCACCCCTCAGCCACCCCAGGAGGCCCTGGGGAGTCGGGCTGGCACCTCTGAGACTCTCCTTGCCCAGCCTCAAACCTCACCTCAGGCACAAGCCCCAGCTCCCGCCTCTGCCCCCGCCTGGCCCCACTACCCAAGTCTATCACCTGGTGTAGCTGAGCACCTGCAGTCCTTCAGGTTGTGCAGGAGTCGCTGCTGCTCAGCAGGCTGGCCCATGCTACTGGAGGTGGAACTGCACCTGGACAAAATGCAAGGCCAGTGCAAGCAGGGCTGAGTGCAAACAATGGCACTTGGCACAGATCCAGGGCAGCAAGTGGGTCTAGTGCACTGGGGAGACCATTCCCAACCCACTTGGACACCCGTCCTCCTCCAGCACTGCCCCCACTGAGCCGTCACTGAGTGGTGTTGCAACACCGAGCACCATATCTCAATGCCATTCACTCAGATTTGCTCTGGTTGCTCCTCTTTCATGGGGTAGTTGAGCCAAATTTAAGTGAGGGGCATTAATGACTGATTTATTTAAAGACTCCCTATGACCCCTAGAAACTTTGATACACTCCCTAGTTGAGAACCTCCGCCCTCCTCACCGAACCTGATCACAAGTAATCCTCTGCCTGTGCTGCTCTGTGCCTTGCCCATCTGCCTCTAGGCCAGCACCAAAAGCCTGTAAATAAGCAGAACCCATCATTGCAGGCGCTGTCTCAGCTCCAAAGGGCTGCATCTGTGCAGAAGAAAGTTCCAGCAGCCAGCAGTGCTCCTATTCACCCATCTCATAATTTGAGGAACAGGGGGATGTCCAATTACATTAAAGAAGCAACATGTTTAAAACATAAATGTGGGGAGTGATAGCTCAGTGGTTTGAGCATTGGCCTGCTAAACCCAGGGTTGTAAGTTCAATCCTTGAGGGGGCATTTAGGGATGTGGGGCAAAAATCTGTCAGGGGGTTGGACTAGATGATCTCCTGAGGTCCCTTCCAACATGGATATTCTATGAGACTTAAGAAAAAACACCATGAATTATCCCACAGAACTCACTGCCACAAGATTCAGTTGAAACAGTCCTACTGGATTCACAAGGCTTAAATTATTTGGAAGATGCATGAATCACAGGGTGAAATCAATGGTCTGTGTTATGCAGAATGTCAGATTAAATTATCATCGTAATTCTCCCTTCTGGCTTTAACCTCTATGAATTTTTATTTCAGCAAAGTCAGAGTCTGCAGCAGGAACTTCTTCACAGCAGTGCCCTGACTACAACACTGTCATGAGAAGGTGTCTAAAATGCAGCACATTTCTCCTTGTAATAATTAATTCAGCTTGTCCAGCCCTTAGGATATTTTAAATGAATTTAGTGCTGGTAAAAGGGGTTAGCTTCATGGAGTCCACAGCCAGAAGGACCCATTGTGATAATCTAGTCTGACCTCCTGGCTAGAGAAGGCAGAGAACTTCCTCAAAATAATCCCTAGAGCAGATCTTTTAGAAAAACACCCAATTGTGATTTAAAATTTGTCAGTGATGGACAGTCCTCCCCGACCCTTGATAAATTCTTCCAATGGTTATTTATTCTCAAAGTTAAACATTTACTCCTTATTTCCAGTCTGAAGTTGTTTAGCTTCAACTTCCAGCCATTGGAGCATGTTAGATCTTTCTCAGCTAGACTGAAGAGCCCATTATCAAGTATTTGTATGTTCCATGTAGGTACCTATAGACTGAAATCAAGTCATCCCTTTACCTTCTGTCTGTTTAACTGAATAGATTGAGCTTTTTGAGTCTATCACTATAATCTTTTATTCATTCTTATGGCTCTTCTCTGAACCATCTCCAATTTATCAGCATGCTTCTTGAACTGTGGACACTAAAAGTGGACACAGTATTCCAGCAGTGTTTGCAACAGTGCCAAACACAGAGGCAAAATAACTTCTTTAGTCCTGCCCAAGATTCCCTTCTTTATGCATCCAAAGATCATATTAGCCCTTTTGGCCACAGCATCACAGTAGGAGCTCATGTTTAGCTGATTATCCACAGGGAACCCCAAGCCCTTTTTCAGAGTCACTGCTTCCCAGAATAGAGTCCCCATTCTGTAAGTTTGGCTTACATTCTTTGTTCCCAAGTGTATACATTTAGCCATGTTAAAATGCATAGTGTTCGTCTGCACCCATTTTACTAAGCAACCCAGATTGCTCTGGATCAGTGACCTGCTTTCTTCATTATTTACCCACTCCTCCCCAATTTTTGTGTAATCTGTAAACTTTGTCAGTGAAAATTTGATGTTTTCTTCCAGGGCATCGATAAAAATGTTAAATAGAATAGGGGCAAGAATCAATTCCTGCAGCATCCCACTAGAAACACACCAGTTTGATGATGATTTCCTATTTACAGTTAAATTTTGTAACCTATCAGTTAGCTATCATTTAATCCATTCAATGTGTGCCATGTTACTTTTATATCATACTAGTTTTTAAATCAAAATGTCATGCCATACAAAGACAAACCCCTTACAGAAGTCTGTGTGTCTTATATCAACACTATTAGCTTTATTAAACAAATTTGTAATTTCATACAAATATCAAATATTTTGACAGGATCTGTGTTCCATAATACCATGTTGATTGGCATTTACTATATTCGGAGTGCTGCCTGCAGTTACTCAAGAGTGTGAGTGCCAATCTCAGGGCAGACTGTTAGGAAGTAGGGCACAAACCCCAAATTGGTTGTGAATTCTATACTTAGATTTCACCAATTAACTATCAAGTGTAAACTCCTCAGACACTGTAACAGACTTACCATGGAATCACAGACAGTCCCCTTGGGCACCCTGATATATCTTGCCACCCAAGTGAGCTTACCTTTGTGATAGTTGGTCCCTTACATCAACTATAACTGCAATATTAAGGTTACTCCCAGTCCTAAAGGAACAGTCACTTATCCCCTGGTCACCTGCACCTTAGATCTCACACCAAAGACAGCGCTTGTTGCCATGCCTGTAAAAAACTATATAAAGATTTGTTAAATAGGAAAAAGAAACCAGAGAGTTATTTATATGGTTAAAGCAGGTAAAACACATATGCACAAATCAGTTCCAATTTTTAAGTTTCAAAAGGTAATAAAAGCTTCTCTAATCAGCAAGCTCTCTATGTCCTTTAGGGCTAACCCAGGCTAAGCAGCTGGGAATCTTTCATTTATGCCTAGAAACACTTTACCCCCAGAGTCCAACCAGCAGAGAGATCCTTAGTTCATTTTGTTTGGGGTTTTTATCCCCCCTTTCTGGGTGCTCTAAGCCAGAGGTTCTCAACCTATTTCTTTCTGAGTCCCAGTCCCCCCAACATGCTATAAAAACTTCACAGCCCACCTGGTGACACACCAATTGTTTTCTGCATATAAAAGCCTGGGCTGGCATTAGGGAGTAGCAAGAGGGCAATTGCATGTGGCCCAACACCACAGGGAGCCCTGCAAAAGGAAGTTGCTTAGGCTCAGGATTCAGCCCTGCATGGTGGGACTCGTGCTTCAGCTTTCTGCCCTGAGCCCCAGTGAGTCTAATGCCGTCCCTACTTGGTGGAGTCCCTGAAACCTGCTCATGGCCACCAATGTGGCCACAGGTCCCCAGTTGGGAACTACTGCTCTAAGCTGCAAACTCAGCTGACAGGAGTCCATTTGCCTGACTCATCTTCATGGGGAGAAGAGCAGAACAGCAAAAGTTGTTTTGTCTTCTTGGTGATGGTATGCAGGGAAATTCTGGTTGCAGTGTCCCGCAATATTTCATCTGGTATAGATGAACCTTTCCTTTTGGGATGGGCATAACATTCTGTTGAAAATCAGTGCTTTGCACTAATTAATGTCTCTCTCCTGTGTGATTTACACAGTCACAGAGGTTCATGATACAACTGCTCAGATATTACCTTATAGTATAGGATACAGATGTTAAAATGAGATTAATGTATGCAGCAACTCACACCCTTCAATGAAAACTAAACACATTCTTATAATTCTAATACCTGTTTTAACAATACTAACACACAGGTGAGACAGACAGAGTCCATCTGTGTATTTGTCAGTGTTCAGTTGAGACCTGGAGATCTTGGCATGAGCTGACACCTGGTCTGCCAGCATCACAACATTGATTTCCATTAATTCTTTATTAATCCAGTATCAGCCACTCCATTGTCTTGCCCAGGACTGATGTCAGGCAGTGGGTCATCCTGTTTACCTTTTTAAATATTGGCACAACGTTCAATTTCTTTCAGTCTTCTGGACTTCCTCAGTGTTCCAAGACTTACTGAAAATCAACATTACTCCAGCAAGCTCCTCACCCAGCTCTTTTAGAACTCTTGGATGCAAGTTATCTGGACCTGCTGATTTAAAAATGTCTAACGTTAATAGCTGCTGTTTAACATCATTCTGAGATATTAGTGAAATGGGAAGGGTGTTATCATCATCATATGCTATGACTATAGCATCTGTTTTTCCCCAAAATACAGAACAGAAATATTAATAGAACACTTCTGCCTTTTCTGCATTATGATTGATAATTCTACCATTCCCATCTAGCAATGGACCAATATCATTGACATTCCTGGAAACTGGAATCCTCCATTTACATCCATAGGAAAATGATACTACAAGATTTACCACTGGTGTGGAAGTGCAGACCACCTCATTGTCTTACCAACGTGACCCAGCCCTGTTCAGTATGTCAGAGAAAGGAGTTCAGCCTCCATAGCCTCAGTATGGCTGTGCATGCACACACACATTCTGTGATACATACATAGAGACACACACCACCTGTGTGCACACATCACACATAGCATTGCATCTATATGTATACACACACTGTGACCACATATGCCTATAATAAATGATGTGTACACAGGGGCGGCTCTACCTATTTTGCCGCACCAAGCACGGCAGTCAGGCAACTTTTGTCGGCGCGCCTGTGGGAGGTCCGCTGGTAACACGGATTCGGCAGCATGCCTGCTGGAGGTCTGCTGGTCCCACAGCTTCGGCGTACCCGCCGCTGAATTACCGCTGAAGCTACGGGACGGGTGGACTTCCCGCAGGCATGCTCCGAAGGCAGCCTGACTGCCACCTTCATGGTGACCAGCAGGCTACCCGCCGTGGCTTTCCACCCCAGGCACACTGTTGGTGTGCTGCTGCCTGGCGCCACCCCACATGTCACTGTGCCTTCATGGGTCACAATTTAGCAGACAAAATTCAGGACAAACTGCTGGAAAAAAGGGCAGACACACCCCAAAACTGGTGGTTATTCTTCCATGAGATATACCAATCCAACAACAAAAGTAAACTTCTGTCTCACCACACTGGCTAACAAGAAGTCAGACATGTAGCCTCCTTAGGCAGTCCAGTCCTGGATTCAACACCCAGACACTAGACTTAATGATGAGTGGTTATTTAAAACCAATTTCATCAAGCAAAAGTGTTCTTCTGATACCAGCCACACACCCAGGTCAGTATATAACTCAGATTTTACCCAATAATTATGCTGTTGCCAATCCTTTAGTATCTAATATCTAAAGATTTATTTATCGAAAGAAAGAAAGAAAGAAAGAAAGGTGAGAGTTAAAATTGGTTAAAGAAATCAAATACATGCAACAATTGCAAAGTTCTTGGATCAGGCTTGTAGAAGGGATGGAATAAACTGCTGGCTTGTTAAGTCTCTGGTTGCTTCCAAATCACTGGAATGACTTCAGTCCATTGGTTAGAATGCTGCCATTAGCATAGGTCCATAGTCCAGAGATTTGAGCGGGAAAGAGGCAAAATGGAGATGTTTCCAGAGCCTTTTATAGCTTCTGCCAAGTGAAGCAAAACCCTTTGTTCTAGTTTGTGGAAAATTACAGGTAACAAGATGGGGTTTGGAGCCACATGGGCAAGTGTCATGTCCATGCATGCTTCGCTTCATCATAGCAGAGGCCATCACCATACTCTAGTTAGATGGATCACAGAAAAGTCTATTAAGTGTAGATAGGCATCTTTGATGGACCATTCAACTTGAATAGTTGCTTCACAATGAGCTGTCTAAATACCTTGTTGGTATTACAACAGAAGTAAACATTTGCAATACAGGTACATACTTATATTCATAACCTCAGCTACAAAAATGATACATACATACAAATAGCATAATCATATTTAACAAATCTTAGCTTTTCTATTGACAGCTTACTTGACACACTTTGTAAAAGCTTTGTTGCACTTATGTAACAAAAATATAGCAACAATGATCTACCTGGTCATTTTTAATCATATAATGTCACAACACATTTACACAGTTGCATGTTCATACCACTTGTGTGCACATATCACTTCTCCCTCCCCCCTCCCCAGATGCTCAAACATATCTGTGCTGGGGAAGAACCAGAAGGAAACTGTGTGACGAGTTGGATCACAGAAACCCCCTTGGGACTGCCAACTGGTGTGCTGAGACTACCCCTGAGCCCATTTTCCCTGGCAGCTTGGGACTTCAGAACCTTGCTTTGTTTGAGCCAGACATGCTAGCCTGCTACAAACACAGATCCAGGTCTGAACTATGGCCCTCAAAAGCTGCAGGCTTAACTGAAAACAGCTTAAGAAGTGTTCTTGTCTCCAACACCCAGATGCCCAGTTGCCAATGGGGTCCAAACCCCAAATAAATCTGTTTTACCCTGTATAAAGCTTATACAGGATAAATTCATAAATTGTTCGCCCTCTATCACACGGATAGAGAGAGATGCACAGCTGTTTGCACCCCCCAGCAAGTATTAACAAATACTCTAGGTTAGTTAATAAGTAGAAAGTGATTTTATTAAATACAAAAAGTAGGATTTAAGTGGTTCCAAGTAATAACAGACAGAACAAAGTGAATTACCAAGCAAAATAAAATAAAACACACAAGTCTAAGCCTAGTACAGTACGAAAACTTAATGCAGATAAAATCTCACCCTCAGATGTCTCAATAAGCTTCTATCACAGACTGGACATCTTCCTAGTCTGGGCACAATCCTTTCCCCTGGTACAGCCCTTGTTCCAGCTCAGGTGGTAGCTAGGGGATTTCTCATGATTGCAGCCCCCTTTGTTCTGTTCCATGCCCTTATATAGTTTGCACAAGGCAGGAATCCTTTGTCCCACTCTGGGTTCCCACCCCTCCTTGTAAATGGAAAAGCACCAGGTTAAAGATGGATTCTACTTCAGGTGACATGATCACATGTCACTGTAAGACCCCAAGCCTTCATTCCTTCCAGCCTGACTCACAGGAAGGCCTGCAAGCAAACAGAGCCATCCACAGTCAATTGTCCTGGTTGATGGGAGCCCTCAAGATTCCAAACCACCATTAATGGTCAACACTTTGCATAATTACAATAGGCCCTCATAGTTATGGTTCATATTTCTAGTTTCAGATACAAGAGTGATACATACATACAAATAGGATGACCACACTCAGTAGAGTATAATTTTTTTAATGATAACTTACAAGAGACCTTTTGCGTGAAGCATATTCCAGTTACATTATAGTCACACTCCTTAGCTTATTTTCATAAAATCATATAGCCTGCAACTGTGACGGAGTGGGACTGGTCTTAATGTTTCCTCTGAATACTGTGTGCGTGCCTCAGTTTCTGGCCGACGCTCTGTCTCCTGGCAGCTAAAGGCCTGGGCCCTTCCCCCCTGCAAGGGGATGCTAAAGGTGTGGTAGAACAAGGAAGTCAACTGACCTCCTGGCCTGGGAAAGGAACTCAGCAGAGAAGGAGGGGTTGGAGGGGGTTTCAGTTGGGAGCTGGCTGGGGATGGGAAGTGAGTGCAGCCTGGGTTGTCTGGCTCACTGGGCCCCAAAATGAACCCAGCTGAGGGGTCCCGTTCTCTGTACCTACAAGCTCTGTTTTAGACTGTGTTCCTGTCATCTAATAAACCTCTGTTTTACTGGCTGGCTGAGAGTCATGTCTGACTGCTAAGTGGGGATGCAGGACCCTCTGGCTTCCCCAGGACCCCGCCTGGGTGCACTCGCTGTGGGAAGCGCAGGAAGGATCATATGCTGAATGCTCCAAGGAGAGACCCAGGAAGGTGAGCTTCTTGCCCTGAACAAGTCTGCTCCAAGGGAGAGGAGGCTCCCCAAAGTCCTGACTGGCTTTGCAGGGAGCAGTTCCAGAGCATTGCCCGGGGACTCTGTGACAGCAATGTCACAAGCTGCACCATGGAAGTGTCTGGAGCAGCTTCCTTTCCCCATGGGGTAAGGGGGAAGTAGGGACAGAGAGTCACAATTTAGTCACTGCGATGGCTCTTGGGGCAGCTCAGCTATGACTGCCCCTTAGGCAGGCTGGACTGCACAGTGCAAAGTCAGACCCAAGTAATCTGTGGCCTGATGCAAACTAAGGCCATGTTTCTCCTGCCTAGGTTTAAGGTGGCTGCAGCTTGAGGATCTAAGAAGCTTTAAGAAAAATGCTCAGATACATTTGTATTTGGAAAACTTTCTCATTAACTGAGTATCTTGGCTTCCAAACTTGTGGTTTCATTTAATAACTTCCCCTCCCCCCACAAGTTGCTGCTCATTATCTGAACTCTGTGTGGGAATTCCGAGAGTCAGTTTGACCTGCCTTCTCTGAGCACACATTTATCCTCCTGAAGAATGTTCATTGAGTTCCAGTTCTGCGGTATTAGCCCCCTACTGGGCCTTTATTATTATTTCTAGCCAATGGTTACGAAGTGTGGGAAATCAGAATAAATTTGCTCTTTAATTTCTTAAGTCTTGTAACTGATGATTATAGTTACGAAGGACAGTACATTGGAGAGGGAAGGCAACTAATGTGAGTGGCCTTGGACAACATGCTGTAGCTAAATGGATGGCCTTGAGCCTGCAAACAAACATGTGCATTCAACAGGACTAGTCACATGCATAACATTAAGTGAGTGTGTGACTGCTTCTTGGAGCTATTCCTATATACAAGAACTAGGGAGACACCCATGGATGCCAGGTTTGTATAATTTTGGGTGGTGTCCAGAACAGGTCCAAATCCTGCCTCCCCCCCCCTCCCCACACACACAGAGTTTGTGTGCAGGAGGCGGTTTGGGGTGCGGGTTCTGGGATGGAGTTTGGGTGCAGGCTCTGGGCTGGGACAAGGGGTTGGGGTGCACAAGGAGATGCAGGAGGGAGTTTGAATGCGGGAGGGGTGTGGGCTCTGGGAGGGAGTTTGGGTGCTGGGTGAGGGCTCTGGGCTGGGACAGGGGCTTGGGGTGCAGGAGGGTATGCAGGGCATGGGGCTGGGATAGGGATGAGGAGTTTGGGGTGTAGCAGGCAGGGCTGGGGGAGGCAAAGCAGAGGACCCCCCCCCCACAACCTTCTCCCTGCCAGCAGCAGCAAGCGCCCCCCCAGCATGACACTTACTCAAGCCCCCCCCCCTCCCCAAGCTGCTGCTCTGAAGGTCCAGCCAGGATAAGTCCTCCCCTGCACCCCCAGAGTTGACTCGGAGTCACTTGCTGGGGGGAAATGACACCATATGCCTCCTCCTTCCGCAGGCACAGCAGCCACCTCAGTCTGCCCCTAGTGCTGCTCCCTTGTAGCCAGCAGTGGCAGCGGCCGGTGAGGGAGCACAGCATGCAGTGGAGCACAGGCAGGGATGCTCCAGGGGAGGTACACAGGGGCGGCAGGCAGGGCTGGGAGAGAGAGACCGGGGCCCTGAATATTGGTGGAGCTGGGACCCCGAGGCCCTGAATTTGCTGGATCCCGGGCACCATAAGCCCATATAACTTGCCACCCCTGGAGTCACCTTAGTGCTGAGCATGTTACCGGGGCTGGGGAACACAGGCAGTGTCACAGGCACGGCCATCCAGATTCTAGGCTGCTGCAGGGGCCCAACCCCCCGGTGTCATTTAGGCAGTGCTAGTGGCTGCTCTAAGTTATAGCAGCCTCCCTAGTGCTGCCTATGGCTGGCAGCATTAATAGACAAAGCAGATGCGCTATCAAACTGGCACACCCCCTAGACTGGGGCTTTGGGGGTGGAGCAGGGCAGGGCAACATCTAGTGGCTCAATGCAGTGATTTTGCCAGTGAAATTCTCTCTCACCCCCTCCTTCACTGTGTATACCTCCAAAGTGACGTGTGGCCAATACAGGGGGTGAGTGGTGGAATCCTTTTGCTTGATTTCCCCCCTGATTTAACTATCAGTTCCTTTATGGTCAGTCTGAGAGTCTGCAGCAGCTAGCAGAGGCAACGCTAGCCCACAAGGGGCCCTAAGGAGGCACATGCCCCCCCCAACACATAATAAAAAGCAAATAGGGGCCCCCTTGAGCTGCTTGTGGCCCTAAGTAATTGTTTAGTCTGGTTGTGCCTGGTGCCAGCTCTGGCAGAAAGCATTTACTTAACATTATGCAAAGCCAGGGATGATGTGTCTCTGACTCAGCCAAAGCTTTTCTTGTTTTTCTAAGAGCCCCTACTGTACCTCCATATCCTGACTGAATATTTCCCAAAGAAATCCAGCATTGTCTCAATAAATCCCCCTCCCATCTGCACATGCATTTCAGCACAACAGCAAAGGTTGTGTTCTGCAGACAGCTTTGGAGCTGCTCATGCAAACTGGTGGAGCCTCCCGGATTCAATTAGAGAAGATCTGTATCCGCTCAGCCTCAAAGTAACAGCTGCAGCCAAATCCATGAAATTATAGCTGCAAAGAGAGAACACATAATGAAGAGTGAACAGGAGAGAGGACCAGAGAGAGGCAGACCAGGCTTGGGGGAGAGTGAGAGTGAGAGAGAGACAGAAAAAGAGGAGGGAGGAAAATGTTTGGATGTAATGGTTGGAGAACTGCAATAAAACCCTTCCAACCAGACCATGTTATACCACGAGGAGAGGAGCTTTTAACCCTGGCCCAGCCTTATTGTTTGCAGGGCTCCAGGCAGGAGAGGGTGCCAAGCTAAGGCTCTGCCACTTCTGGCTCTGCTGCTGGAAGAACACTGTAAGAAGAGAGGGGGTCTGGGTCTGAGTCTGGCAGAGGTTTGTTTCTTCTCTTTCTGGTCCCACTACCAGGGTGGGGAAGGCAGCCATGGTGGGAGCTTGGATGAGGGTGTGGGACCCTCAGCTGCCTCCTGCTTTGTCTCAGGAACAGAACTGGCCCAATTTTGGTTCCACGTTGTTACCCAGCCAATGTTTCTCTCTGACAGTGAAGTCTGAGGGGCCCAGCTTCAAACTATGATTGTTATATCAGACAAAACACCTTCCTAGAGCTGTACCCTCTGGGTCCAGTCCCTGCACCCAGAGACAGCAATGTGAGTGAATATCTGACAGCATCTCCATTGAGTGCAGCTTCCAAGCTGTGCCTTAAATCTGCAGCAATAAAATTAATTCCTCCTGTGACTTCCCTGATCCTCAGTGAATAGTTGGGCTACACCCTGGTATAGGACCCAGCTGACTACAGGAGACACCAGCCTGGTTCCACATCTGGATACACAATATAATTGTCAGATATTGTGCCAGAAAGGCACTTGGGTTGAAGAGTGGTGATTTCTGTGGGCATTCCTTTCAAAGTGTACTGGTTCGGAAGACTCCATTTCTTAGCTTGGTGTGACTAGGCCTCTCCTAAACTCTCAGGTAGTGAACTCAGAACTATCCTCCTAGTTACTAGTTAAATTTTTAACTCTATGGAAGGGTACAAAATAAGTGTACCCCAGTGTTATTTTCAATAGTCATTGTATCTACCACCCAGGTTCAAAGCATAGCCTCTGCTATGGGAGAAGGAGCATGGATAGAAGAGGGGCGACGTGATGTTATTGAACATCAGTGATATATCAGAGAAAAGAGGTGATCTAATGGTTACAGCCTGAGACCTGGACTCCTGCACCAGGCACTGACTCACAGCGGCCTAGATTCACAAAGGTATTTAGCCACCTAACTGCCCCTTTAAGTGGCAAAGGCCAGCATTTAGGCACCACTAACTTTCTTAAAACAACTCTTCAGCAGCTCCCTGATCCTGCAGGCACCTCCATTTCCTCCGGTCAGCATTTGCAAAGCCACCTGAGTCTTGATGCCACTATACAGCCAACAAGCTGCTAAGAGCCCAAGGACAAGCTGAAGCCCCAGTGGTCCTGAAGCAGGCTTCTCAAAGCAGGCATTTCTCTGCCTAACTTGACAATCGGACCTGATCCTGTAGTCCTGATCCTGCTCAAGGCATGCCTTCAGGACTGGGCCATGCTGACAAGCGTGCCTATGACCTGATAGACCCCCACAGCAGGAGTGCTGGCTGTAGGACACAGAGGTGGAGGAGCAGAACAGCACCTGCACCTTTTGACAAATTGTGCGTGTGCACATGTGCATGCATGTGTCTGTCCATCCCTGGTGGCTGGGGTGCCCACCTGGGATATGGGAGACCTGGGTTCATATCCTTGGTTTTATGCAAATGTATTCAAAGGGATTCTCAGAGCCAGCCACCTGGGTCAGGAAACATCTAAACTAGCCAGAAGTGAAATGGAGAGGAAGGGGGTGGAGCTTAAAGGCATAGATCCACAAAGGTACTTCCGCTCCTAATTCAGCTGAAGATCTAGGCCCCAAGCACCTGCCTGACAGGCCAGAGAGAGGCACGGATCTCTGCTCAGGATTCTCAGCCTCTCCTGAAGTGTGGAGCTTTTCCACTTTGTATAAATGCTTAAATACTCAGTGGTTGAGTCCCTCTCTAGCCCAGTAGCAAGGGCACTCCCCTGGGATGTGGGAAACTAAACCCTGCTCCAGAAGCTATCTGGTTATTCATACAAAGCAGACTAGCTCCAGCAGAGGAGATTGGGAAAGTCCCCATGCCAGAATAGCCAATAGTCTGGTGGCCAGAGCACTTGGCTCACATACGGGAAACCTCCTTTGTGGCTCTTGCTCCAAATCAGGCAGCATGGTGTTTCAAACCTGGGTGATTTATGGTGATTCAGATCTGGATCTCCCACACCCTGGGTATTCTGACACACAGGCCTTCCAGCCAGAAAAATTCTCAACCTGCTCACCCCAACTGTCTTTTGTGCTGGTTAGGTGTGACCTGAGCACTCCTACTGAGTCAAGCCCTGCAGGTGAGCTAGGCAAGGGAATGCCTGGTTTGGAAATCTCACCTGGTGTGAACAAGGGCTCAGAGCAGCTCATTAACTGTGGGGCAGCATCAGAACTTGCTTTGCACATGCCCACCCACAGAAACTTGGCAGCAGCTGAGCAGAGGTTTTAAGAATGACAGTGGCATCTAAATGTTGGACTTGTGCATCAAAAGAGGCAGGAGTCAACATCCCTTTGTGACTCTAGCCTTGCACTCCTCCATGCCTTGCTTTCTCACTGCTAACTGTCCATCCAGAGTGGTTATGAGGGCTACTTAATTAGTATTAGTAAAGCACTTCAGATCGCTGAACGAAAGGTGCTACAGACATGCAAAGAGATATTGGTTTTCAACAGCCCTAAGAACTCATGGAAGTAAATGGGGATGCCACAGTGGGACTTTTTAAAACACTTGTGCTACAAAGGAAAACTAGGGAAGTCAGGAAACCAGATTCTTAATGTCACCTGCAATTCATGCCTAGGGTGTGTTTCAGACACTTGGGGAACCAGCATTGATTGCCCAGTGCTTTGTCAAATGTCTTGCAGAGTGTTATGTCCCGTCCTAAGAAATGAGGCCTTAAAGGTTAGAGGGCAACTTGACCATCCTTTCCTCAGTCTGCTCACAGCAGAATGCATGTTGTTACGAGAGCAATGTTGCCTATTGATGATACCCTTTTCAGTGATACTGATCTCTCCTCCGGGAAACGAGATGGTGTTTCCATTATTCTGGGAGTCTGGTGCCCCCATTGCAAGTAGAAGAGGTTCCTATGTCAGCTTCTCTCTATAGCCTTTTCCTTGTGCACCATGACAGTTATTACTCAGCAACTGGCATATACCTGTAATGTTACTGAGAGAGCTTCCTGCAGACTGTGCATAAATTATGGATCACATGCCTCCTATCCCAGTGAAAAATGTACCAAACTCACTGCCACTGTGACCAAACTTAACCCTGAACAGAAGTCCAGAGTCCCTCTGCCTGCCTATTCAGAGCTCTTGTCAGGGTTCCCCCCACCCTGAACTCTAGGATACAGATGTGGGAACCTGCATGAAAGACCCCCTAAGTTTATATTCCACCAGTTTAGGTTTAAAAACATCCCCAAAGCACAGATTCCTTTCCTTGTCCTTGGACGGTATTGCTGCCACCAACAAGTGATTTACACAAAAAATCAGGGGAGGGTCACTTGGGGTCCCTATCCCCACAAAATATCCCCCCACAAGCCCCTTTACACCCTTTTCTGGGGAGGCTTGAGAATAATATACCAACTAATTGCCTTATCAATGTGAGTACAGACCAGACCCTTTATCTTTAGGACACTAAAAACAATCAGGTTAAAACATATAGAGATATACCTATCTCATAGAACTGGAAGGGACCTTGAAAAGGTTATCAAGTCCAGCCCCCTGCTTTCACTAGCAGGACTAAGTACTGGTTTTGCCCCAGTTCCCTAAGTGGTTTCCTCAAGGATTGAACTCATAACCCTGGGTTTAATAAGCCACTGCTCAAACCACTGAGCTATCCCTCCCCCCATTCTGCTTCTTAAAAGAAGAACTTTATTATAAAGAAAAAAGTAAAAGACTCACACCTGCAAAATCAGGATGGAAGGTAACTTTACCGGGTAATAAGAAAATTTAAAACACAGAGGACTCCCCTCTGGACTCAGCTGCACAGTTACAAAAACAGGAATAAAACTATCTTTGTAGCATAGGAAAATTCACAAGCCAAACCAAAAGATAATCTAACACATTTCCTTGCCTACTTACAATTTTTGTAATTTTAGATGGATCATTCCAGGTATATTTTCAGGAGATGTTGTCTCTGCTTGGCTTCTCTCTCCGTCCAGAGAGGGAACAAACAAAACGAGCTACAAACAAATTCTCCCCCACCCCAGAAGCAGCAAACAGTCCTATGGCACCTTATAGACTAACAGACGTATTGGAGCATGAGCTCTCGTGGGTGAATACCCACTTAGTCAGATGCATGGCATGGCATGCATCCGACCAAGTGGGTATTCACCCATGAAAGCTCATGCTCCAATATGTCTGTTAGTCTATAAGGTGCCACAGGACTCTTAGTCTGGATCTGTAAAAGCAGCAAACACAACTACCTCTCTGATACTCCCCCACCTCAGATTTTAAAGTATCTTCTTATCTTAATGGTCCTTCTGGTCAGGTGTCAACTAGGTGATTTGAGCTACTTAACCCCTTACAGGTAAAGCAATTCAGTACAGCTGTCAAGGAGGGATTTTATGTTACCTTTTCCTTTATATTTATCACAGCTCTGTAACATGGGAGACAGTTTTAAAAGCTCTTCTCAAAAACTCCATTGTGGAATCATTGTGGAGCTGCCATCCCAAGGATGTAGTGGTAAGGTAGGGTGGAACAGTAGCTAGAGCAGGGAATTCAGAATCAGGATCCCTGTGGTCTAGGCCAATTTTTGCCTCTGAGCCAGTGGGTCACCTTGGACAAGTCATTGCCCCTCTCTGAGTTCCATTCCCCTCCCTACCCCTGCCCGGCCTAAAATGCATAAGGATAAAAATTACTGACTTGCCTGGGTGGGGGGGGAGGCTGAGGGTTTGGCTACACTTGCAGCTGTACAGCGCTGGGAGTTAAAGCTGTGTAGGAAAAGCGCTGCAGTGTGGCCACATTTTCAGCATTTGCAGCGGTGTTGGGAGTGTTGCATTATGGGCAGCTATCCCACAGAGCACCTCTTCCCATTCTGGCGCCGTGAGTTGTGGGAAGGGGGCGGAGGGTGTAGATCATTCTGGTTCCTGTCCCAACATCCCGTGATGCATTGCTTCACATCCCAGCAATCCCTGTGTTTCCGTCCACACTTGGCGCTGTCTTTGCATGGTTTCTGTGCAGCGCGATTCTGTATTCCGTTTTGGTCTGTGGGAAATGGAGCCCGAACTGCTGAGGAGTATGCTGGCCAGCACATCACGTTTGGCAGTTGAGCTATTCCTTAAGATCCAAAGTGACAACGAGGAGCCCAACGATGATAGCGAGTTGCGTAATGCGTACGACACAAAATTGCTTGTGGCATTCACAGACATGCTCAGCACCGTGGAACGCTGCTTTTGGGCTCGGGAAATAAGCACTGAGTTGTGGGATCACATCGTCATGGAAGTCTGGGATGACAGGCAGTGGCTGCAGAACTTTCGGATGAAAAAAGCCACTTTCATGGGACTGTGTGAGGAGCTCGCCCCCACCCTGCAGTGCAAGGACACGAGATTGAGAGTTCCCCTGCCGGTGGAGAAGCGAGTGGCTATTGCAATCTGGAAGCTGGCAACTCCAGACAGCTACTGATCTGTCGCGAACCAGTTTGGAGTGGGAAAGTTGACCGTTGGAATAGTGTTGATGCAAGTTTGCAGGGCCATTAATCGCATCCTGCTAAGAAGAACCGTGACTCTGGGGAACGTGCAGGACATTGTGGATGGCTTTGCACAAATGGGTTTCCCTAACTGTGGAGGGGCGATAGATGGGACGCATATTCCTATTCTGGCACCATCCCACCTAGCATCCGAGTACGTTAATCAGAAGGGGTATTTCTCTATGGTTCTCCAGGCGCTTGTGGATCACCATGGGTGTTTCATTGACATTAATGCAGGCTGGCCCGGAAAGGTGCATGATGCACTCATCTTTCGGAACACTGGCCTCTTCATGAAGATGCAGGCCGGGACTTTTTTCCCAGACCGGAAGATCACAGTAGGGGACGTCGAAATGCCCATTGTGATCCTTGGAGACCCCACTTTCCCGTTAATGCCGTGGCTCATGAAACCGTACATAGGGAGTCTTGACAGCAGCAAGGAATGGTTCAACTACAGGCTGAGCAGGTGCCGAATGACTGAGGAGTGTGCTTTTGGCTGTTTAAAGGGGCGCTGGCAATCTCTGTATGGGAAGCTGGACTTGGGGGAAAGCAGCATCCCCGCGTGCTGTACCCTCCATAATATTTGTGAAGGGAAGGGTGAAACATTCAGTCAGGCATGGATCTCCGAGGTTCAACGCCTGGAGGCTGAATTTGCACAGCCAGAGAGCAAGGCTACTACAGAGGCCCAGCATAGGGCTGCAAGAATTAGGGAAGCCTTGAGGGAGGAATTTGAGGCTGAAAACCAACAGTAATGTTTGGTGCCTTGCATGTGGGTGAAGTGCAGTGGTTACAATGTTAGTAGGAATCTGTGTTTCCTAAGCTGATTTGCAGTGCCCGTTTCTTTCTTGGGCTAAGGTATCTTTGACTTTCTGCAATAATAAAGACTGTTTTCAAAGTCAAAAATTAATTTATTGAAAAGACAATTACTTTATTGAAAGTCACACAACTCTTTTGGAATCTGAAAGGGCAAGGGGGTGGGGTGGGGAACTGTACAAATCACAGGTTTGCATATGTCTTGTCTGGAATGCTGTGCAATGACTGCTGCACTTCAGAATAGCTGTACTGCATGGTGAGGGGGGTTGAGTGCAGGAGGTAAGGGTCATAGTTCTAAGGACTAGCTGGTGAATGTACAGGTGTTGGAGGCAGCTGGTGGTGGTAAGAACCCGGATGCTGGGGAAGGGGGTGTGGAGCTAACATAGGGGCACAAGGGAAAGAGCTTTGGGACAAGGGTGGCAGTGGGGAGCGGTGGCGGTAGTGCTCCGCCTGCATGGCTATGAGCACCTGGAAAAAGTCCGCTTAGCGCTCCAGGATGCTTATCAGCCGCTCTGCTCATTGCTTCCTTTGCGCTGCGTTTTCCTTGCAGATCCTGCTTTCCCTCTCCCTCCACTCCTGCGCTTTTTAATTCTCTGTGAGAGATTGGTGCATCACTTCTTGCAGCATGTCCTCTTTGCTTTTTCGCGGCCTCTTCTGGAGGTTTTTTAGTCTTTCATCTGGTGAGATCTCAAGGTTGCATCTGTAAAGGCAAAAAGCAACACTTAACAGAGGCAGCATTGTTTATACCAGACAGAGTAATTCCCCTGCAGTTAAGGAGGGCACATTAACAGTCTTCACAATAGCATAATTTTCCCAACCCAAAAAGAGTGCACATAATTGATGCTTGCCCAATTAGAGCCCAACCCTACCGGATAGCTCCTCAAACTAAAACTGCAATAGAAAAGGAGATCTAGGACATGCTACAGATGGCTGTAATCCACTACTCTTAGGCCTTGGCTACACTCACACTTGACAGCGCTGCAACTGGGGTGTGAAAAAACACCCCCCTGAGCGCTGCAAGATACAGCGCTGTAAAGCGTCAGTGTAATCAGGGCAGCAGCGCTGGAAGCGCGGCTCCCAGCGCTGCACGCTACACCCGTAAGGGATGTGGTTTACATGCAGTGCTGGGAGAGCTCTCTCCCAGCGCTGCCGCTCTGACTACACTCACACTTCAAAGCGCTGCCACGGCAGCGCTTTGAAATTCCAAATGTAGCCATACCCTGAGAGTGCATGGGCCTCTCCATTGGTTCTGGTTCCCAAACCAGATGGGGAAATCTGATTTTGGGTGGACTACTGTAACTTGCCGAGAAAACTGTGTCCTTTTAAAATCCTGAGGTCTATGCTTTTGGTTCAAAATGATCCCGCAGCTCTGCTACCATGTCAAGGCTTATTCCACACTCTAGCACTTTGAGTGCAGACGGTGGAGGCCTGCAAAGATTTTAAAAATTAATACTGGCCACTACAGGCTGATATTAAACACCCAAAGTCACAGCTTCTCTCTGACCTTGGATGAGTAGATGCTGCCATCACCCAAGTGCAATCCCCCTCCCCCTTTTTAGAACCCAGGAAGGAACATGGGAATTCCTTCCTATGGGGTACCCTCAAGCCCTTTCACCCCCTTCCCAGGAACAGCTGAGAAAAAACAAAGGAAATCAGCTGTTGACACCAGGTAATTAAACAACATATGCACAAACCTCTTAGGGACACAAAAATCCAATCCTGTTATTTAAAAAGGTAAATTTTATTAAACCCTAAAAGAAAGGAAATACATTTGGAACTTAGGCTTTTTGCTAGATCTCAAAAGAAACAATTACAAAAATTAAGCATCAAGATAGCTCTCTTGAGGTTCAGTTTAAAGGTTACAAGCAAAACAAAAGCATCTGGGATTAGCACACAAGCCTTACAAAATAAAAGAAATAAACCTAATCACGTCTTTCTAGACATTCCTTGTCTACTTACACATCTGGGGTTTCAGATAAGTAGGTTCGAGGTATGAATTGATGCTTTTTCATACCTGGTCTTAAAGCTGCTTATAGCATTGCTGCTCTATGTCTCTGCACCAGGGCCAGCTTTAGGCCGATTCGCCCGATTCCTGGGAGTCGGGCCCCGTGCCTAAGAGGGCCCTGCGCTTTAGGCGCCTTTTAAATTTTTTTACTTACCCTGGCTGCAGTCTGCTCCGGGGTCTTCCATGGCCCCACTCCCCTGACCAAAGCGCCGGCGGGAGCGTGGCTGCCCCACTGCCCCGCTTTCCTGGCTGGAGCTCTGGCCAGAGCGCGACAAGCCCCACGGCCCCGGCTGGAGCTCTGGCTGGAGCGCGACAAGCCCTATGGCCCCGCTCTCCCGGCTGGAGCTCTGGGCCCTTTAAATAGCCCCCAGAGCCCTGGGGTAGCAGGGGGCTCTGGGGGCTATTTAAAGGGCCAGGGCTCCAGCTGCCTCTGCCACCCTGGTCCTTTAAATAGCCGCCGGAGCCCCGCCACCCCCATGCATTCCCAGCGCTCCCACGGCTATTTAAAAGGTCTGGGGCGGGGTAGAAGCAGGGGAGTCCTGGGCCCTTTAAATAGCCCCCAGAGCCCTGGGATAGCGGGGGGCTTGGGGCTTTTTAAAGGGCCGGGGCTCCAGCTGCCTCTGATGCACCTCCTGCCCTGCCCGCACCAGCCGCGCCCCCCACTGCCTGCAGCCAGGTCTGCACCCCCTGGCCACAGCCAGCCCCTACCATGTCTCCAGCCAACCCCTGCCACACACCCCTGCCCGGACCAGCCCTGCGCTGCCCGCCCTGCCCGGTCTCCAGCCAACCCCTGCTGCACCCCCCTCCCTGAAGCCAGCCAGTCCCATACTCCTGTCTCCAGCCCTGCCAACCCCTGCTGCACCCCCCTGTGGCCCTGCCTGAAGCCAGCCCGCCCCACACTCCCCTGTCTCCAGCCAGCCCCGCACCCCTTGCCCTGCCTGCAGCCAGACCCTACCACCAGTCAGCCCCTGCCCTGCCTCCAGCCAGACCCTACCACCAGTCAGCCCCTGCCCTGCCTCGAACCAGCTCCATGTCCACTGCTGCCCTGCAGTTCCCAGGCCAGTAACCTGCACACCTGCTTCAATGAGGGGGGCAGAAAGCAGCGGGGACCCACACATGTGCACACCCCCAGGGAGTGGCGGGGACCCACACATGTGAAACGGCAGTCATTAATAACCAATCAACAGCATATATGATGCAATGTACATAATATACAATTTTATTATTTATATAGTTATGGAAAGTAAATAATACATGGAAGAAATGGAAGGCTTTTTTTTACACTTTTTTCTTTTTAAGCCATCCCTGCCATGGCCCTGCCGAAAGTGTTCGAATTGGGCCCCGCACTTCCTAAAGCCGGCCCTGCTCTGCACTCCGAAGAACAACAAAAGACACGAAGGGGAAGTTTTCTCCCTATTTTAAGAAGTTCCAGCCTTCCCATTGGCTCTTTTGGTCACATGCCTGTTGTAGGAGCAGCAGTGATCTGTATGCTCTGGATGACTATCCTATATATAACTTGTATGCTCAAAAGGTCTCTTGTACTTCCCCATTCCCCTTTTGTCTCCTCTCCCTCTCTGAATACCTGTGAAGTGGCTTTCCCTGTCCCCCCCCTCCCCGGAATGCTTGTGGGTTGAACAGCTGGAAGATCATAAGAGCTTCCAGGTAGGCAAGGTGACTGGGACTCTAATTAGGCAGCGCTCACATGCTCAATGCATGGACACTGCCTGAGGTGGATTGTGACCAACCAGATGCGGCAAAGTCATCTCTAGTCGCAGGCCATGACACTCTGATTAGGCAGTGCTCACACACCCAGTGCATGGACACTGCCCAAGGTGGAGTGTGACCAACCAGATGTGGCCAAATCATCTCTAGGTCGCAGGCCATGAGGAGCAGGTCCTTAAAAGGGGAAGGGGCCATGTGCTCAGCAGTGCACTCACAAGCTTGTACCTCCTGCAAAGTCCCTTTGTTCGGACTGTCTGGTCAGTGGTTCGCTGCTTTGCATTCCATCGTGCCTCAGGAAGACCTACCTTCATCGCACCATCCATCACTGCGCTGTGGGACACTTACCTGAAAGAATCCTGACATCTCCAATGCAGTGCCTGTCCTGGGAGTGTATGCGAGTGAGAGTGTGATCCCCCCCTCCACTTCTTTTGAGCTTAGCTATCAGAATAATAAATGTGCTGCTTTCTGCCAAACTCTGGTGGGTCATTAGTCCTCCCTCAGCTTACTAGCTGGTCCAATTTTGGGTAACAGTGCTCACTCCCTTTCCTTTATCTGGGGGACTTTTTTAACCCTTTACAGGTAAAGCAAGCAGAGAACAGCCACCAAGAGGGACTTTATAGCTAACTGGATGGCTGGGTGTCCATAAAAGAGAGCTCCCCCTCCCCCCGCTTCATTTATCACAGGAATTATTAGTACAGAGTCTCCCCGGGGCTTTATTGTTTCTGAGCTTAGGAGACGTACTAGCCACTGCTTGTTCCAGTGTGTCTGGATCTTCAGGGGTCCTTCACAGCCACCTGGCTGGAATCTTTGGCAGATCCGAGCATGGACTGAGTGTCATATTTGGATCCAAGAGGCCATGCAACTCTGGCGGCATCATTTTCTTTTCTGTCTCTTTTGCGCTGGCCAGGGCAAGCTGACAAGTTCCCAATCCATCCACCAGCAAGGCTGATTTTAAGGGCCTCCCAACCACCAGGGCAGTCTCTAACGTTTTTGCCACTCCAAGCAAATAAAAGAGCGTCGCCCCACCATAACACCCCCCCCAAGTGCCATGCCACCTGAAGCTTTGCCCCCCAAGCGCAATGCCGCCCGAAGCCCCACCCCCCCAAGCACCGCGCAAGCCCCCACCCCTGCCGAACCGCCGAAGCCGCCCCCAGTGCCACCCAACTCCCCACCACCCCGAGCGCTGCCCAAAGCCCCCGCCCCCCCAAGCGCTGCGCCGCGCAAGCCCCCTCCCCCCCAGCGCCGCCTTCTTCTAGACTCTTGTCTAGAGCAAAGACTGTCCCAGCATTAATGGATGGCATAGCATGTAATTTGGGGATAACCTAGTGTGAAGCAGTAGGGAGAGGGGTGAATTAACCTGGGAATGTCATTTAGTTTTACTGGGACTGTCTGCATGGTGGATGGCAGAGCAAGGGATGACTTTAGGTGAGCGACGGTACCTGAGCCTGTAACCTGAGCCAGGAAGGGGGGTGGGGTGAGACGACACCTTTGCCCTGGAAACTGGACAAAGGGAGAGGGGGAGAGAAAGAGTAGGAGAGAGCCTGCTGGAGGGGTTTTTGGTTTCAATTTTGTGCTGGCTGGGAAAAGGCAGGGAACCCCAAGTCTGGGGTCTAAGATTTTTGCGCCCCAGAGGGACCTGGTTGAGGGGTCCTGGTTGTACCTACAAGCCCTGCTTGGGACTGTGTTCCTGTCATCTAATAAACCTTCTGTGTTACTGGCTGGCTGAGAATCACGGTGAATCGCAGGAAGTGGGGGGTGCGGGGCCCTGACTCCCCACACTCTGTGACACCGAGCCCCCTGGTAACTGCTGCAGGTCACATTGACCCCAGTATCACCTCCTACCCCACATTCCTAGCCCACTCCAGGGCAGAGGTCATGCCCAGTCTGAATAAAGTCTGAAGATCATATTTTGGACTATGATGCTTTTGTTTTTCCATCCTGAGCTGCTGCAGGCAAATGTTTAAGCTCCCAAATGGTGTGCGAGAAGCACTTTCAGCTGAGGATCTCAAAGCACTTTACAATCATTAACTGATGGCTTGGCTACACTGGAGAGTTGCAGCACTGGTGGTGGCTTTACAGCACTGCACTTCACTCACCATCCACACTTGCAAGGTACATACAGCGCTGTATCTCTACGCTGGCTGTACTCCATCCCAGCCTGGGGAATAATGACTGCAGCGCTGGTGGTGCAGTGCTGCTCCGCCAGTGTGGCCACCAAAAGCGCTGTAATTGGCCTCCAGAGGTATTCGGAGGTATCTCAGTTCACACTCTACTGCCCTGGTCTCAGGTGACCTGCCCTTTAAATGCCCCAGGAATTTTAAAAATCCCCTTCCTGTTTGCTCAGCCAGGTGTGGAGTGCAATCAGTGAATCTTTCCAGTGACCACGCCTCCACGTGGCAAATGATCCCCAGCATGGAGCAATGACGAGTTGCTGGACCTCATCAGTGTTTGGGGGGAGGAAGCTGTGCAGTCACAGCTGCGCTCCAGCCGTAGGAATTACAATACCTAAGGGCAGATATCAAGGGCCATGCTGGAAAGGGGCCATGACCGGGACGCGGTGCAGTGCAGGGTTAAAGTGAAGGAGCTGCGGAGTGCCTATTGCCAAGCCCGCGAGGGAAACCGCCGCTCTGGCGCTGCCCCCATGACCTGCCATTTTTACAAATAGCTGGATGCGATACTTGGGGGTGATCCCATTGCCAATCCGACGACCACGATGGACACTTCAGAGCGCGGGGAAGGGTGGGGGAGAGGAGGAGGAGGAGAGGGAGGGGGAGTGTGGGGGGGAGGAAACCGAGACTGAGGGTACTGGGGTGGAGGGAGACACCCCAGAGTCCCAGGAGGCATGCAGCCAGGAGCTCTTCTCAAGCCAGGAGGAAGGTAGCCATTTGCAGCAGCCGGTACTTGGTGAAGGACAAGCAGAGGAGCGGGTTATCGGTAAGCAGCTTTTATTTTCAGGATGGAAATGTTTCAGGAGAGGAGGGGGGGTTATGGCTGCATGCATGCATGCCTAGATGTGGAATAGCCCATTGATGTGGTCTATCACGTCGCGGTAATTGGCCTCAGTAATCTCTTCAAAAGTTTCAGCCAAAGCGTGGGCAATGCGCTTGCGTGGGCAATGTGCTTTATAGGGAGGGCCACCGTGGTGCTTGTCCCAGTCAGGCTAATGCGTCCGCACCACTGTGCTGCGAGGGGTGGGGGAGAACATTGCTGCACACAGGCAAGCTGCATAGGGGCCAGGGCGGAATCCGCATTGCTGTAGAAGACCCTCCTGCTCTTCCCAGGTGACCAGCAGCAATGAGATAGCTTCCAGGATTAACTCCTGTGGAAAATGTTGGGAGAGTGTTCACTGTAGGTGCCCCCTGCAGCTGTTTGCTTTCCCCAATGCACAGAAACCCCAGCACAGCCCTGAAGCAATCATTCCCCCTTCCCAGGTGACCCGCAGCAGCGAGATAGCTTCCAGGATTAACTCCTGTGGAAAATGTTGGGACGCTGTTCACTGTAGCTGCTCCCTGCAGCACTTTGCTTTCCCCAATGCACAGTCCCCCTTACTCACCATTTCTGTTTGGTATGGGAAAAGTATGCTAAATAGAAGACTGTAAACTCCTTCACTGTGTGGGAATAACTGTCTGGGTGAGATTATAAACAATGCTTCCTCTGTTAACTGTTGCCATTTTTGCCTTTCGAAAAGTGTCCTTGATTACTCCACAGCCAGTATCATCAACTGCTCAGAGGCTACAAAACCTCAGGAAGAAGCCGCGAAAAAGCAAAGAAGACATACTGAAAGCAGTTATGGATCACTATGCCAGAGAGAGTAAAAAACTGCAGGACTGGAGGAAAAAACTGCAGGACTGGAGGGAAAGGGAAAGCAGGATCCTCCAGAGAAACGCAGTGGCTAAGAAGAAAAGCACAAAGCAGCTGATAAGCATCCTGGCGCGCCAAGCGGACTCCATGCAATCAGTCGTAGCCATGCAGGCAGAGCACTACCGTGCTGGTCCCCCCTCTGTCCCAAAGCTCTTTCCCTTGTGCCCCAATGTCAGCTCCAAATCCCCTTCCCCAGCATCCAGGTTCTTACCACCACCAGCTGCCCCCAACACCTGTACATTCACCAACCAGCCCTGAGAACTACGACCCTTACCCTCTACACACAACCCTCATCACCATGCAGTATTTTCATCCTGAAGTGCAGCAGTCATTGCACAGCACTCCAGAAAGGACATATTCAAACCTGTGACTGTACAGTTCACCACCCCACCCCTCTGCCCTTTTAGGTTCCCAAAATGTTGTGTCTCTGTCAAGAAAGTTATTTTCTTTTCAATAAATGAAATCTTGGCTTTGAAAACAGTCTTTATTATTGCAGAAAGTCAAAGATACCGTAGTCCAGGAAAGAAACAGGCACTGCAAATCAGCTTAGGAAACATAAATTCCTAACATTGTAACCACTGCACTTCACTCCCGTGCAAGGCACCAAATATTACTGTTGGTTTTCAGCCTCAAATTCCTCCCTCAACGCATCCCTAATCCTTGTAGCCCTGTGCTGGGCCTCTCTAGTAGCCCTGCTCTCTGACTGTGCAAATTCAGCCTCCAGGCGTTGAACCTCGGAGGTCCATTCCTGACTGAATCTTTCACCCTTCCCTTCACAAATATTATGGAGGGTACAGCACGCGGATATAACCGCGGGGATGCTGCTTTCCCCCAAGTCTAGCTTCCCATACAGAGATCTCCAGCACCTTTTAAACGGCCAAAAGCACACTCCACAGTCATTCGGCACCTGCTCAGCCTGTAGTTGAACCGTTCCTTGCTGCTGTCAAGCTTCCCTGTGTACGGTTTTATGAGCTAAGGCATTAACGGGTAAGAGGGGTCTCCAAGGATCACAATGGGCATTTCGACGTCCCCTACTGTGATCTTCCGGTCTGGGAAAAAAGTCCCGGCCTGCAGCTTCCTGAAGAGGCCAGTGTTCCGAAAGATGCGTGCGTCATGCACCTTTCCAGGCCAGCCTGCGTTATTGTCAATGAAATGCCCACGGTGATCCACAAGCGCCTGAAAAACCATAGAGAAATACTCCTTCCAATTAACGTACTCGGATGCTAGGTGGGGTGGTGCTAGAATAGGAATATGCGTCCCATCTATTGCCACTCCACAGTTAGGGAAACCCATTTGTGCAAAGCCATCCACAATGTCCTGCACGTTCCCCAGAGTCACGGTTCTTCTTAGCAGGATGCGATTAATGGCCCTGCAAACTTGCATCAACACTATTCCAACAGTTGACTTTCCCACTCCAAACTGGTTCGCGACAGATCAGTAGCTGTCTGGAGTTGCCAACTTCCAGATTGCAATAGCCACCCACTTCTCCACTGCCAGGGCAGCTCTCAATCTCGTGTCCTTGCACCGCAGGGTGAGGGGGAGCTCAGCACACAGTCCCATGAAAGTGGCTTTCCTCATCCGAAAGTTCTGCAGCCACTGCTTGTCATCCCAGACTTCCATGACGATGTGATCCCACCACTCAGTGCTTGTTTCCTGAGCCCAAAAGCGGCGTTCCACGGTGCTGAGCATTTCCGTGAATGCCACAAGCAATTTAGTGTCATACGTGTCAGGCGACTCGATATCATCGTCGGACTCCTCACTGTCACTTTGGAGCTGAAGGAATAGCTTAACTGCCAAACGTGATGTGCTGGCGAGACTGATCAGCATACTCTTCAGCAGCTAGGGCTCCATTTCCCACAGAAATCGCACTGCACAGAAACCATTGGGAGAGTCACAATGGTGCAAAACGTGGATGGAAAAACAGTGACTGCTGGGATGTGAAGCGATGCATCACGGGGCATTGGGACAGGAAGCGGAATGACGCACACCGTCCCCTTCCCACAACCCACGGCGCCAAAATGAGATGAGGTACTCTGTGGGATAGGTGCCCACAATGCACCACTCCCAACAGCGCTGCAAATGCTGCAAATGTGGTCACACTGCAGCACTGGTAGCTGTCAGTGTGGCCACACTGCAGCGCTTTCCCTACACAGCTGTATGAAGACAGCTGTAACTTCCAGCGCTGTACAGCTGCAAGTGTAGCCATACCCTCAATCTTTCCAGGTGACCATACCTCCACATGGAAAATGAGCCCCAGCATGGAGCAATAGCAAGTTGCTGGACCTCATCAGTGTTTAGGGGGAGGAAGCTGTGCAGTCCCAGCTGCGCTCCAGCCATAGGAATTACGATACCTTTGGGCAGGTATCAAGGGCCATGATGGAAAGGGGCCATGACCGGGACGCACTGCAGTGCAGGGTTAAAGTGAAGGAGCTGCGGAGTGCCTACTGCAAAGCCCGCGAGGGAAACCGCCACTCTGGCGCAGCCTCCACGACCTGCCGTTTTTACAAAGAGCTGGACACGATACTTGGGGGTGACCCCACCTCCACTCCAAGGACCACGATGGACACTTCAGAGCGGGGGGAGAAGGAGGAGGAAAGCGAGAGTGAGGGTACTGGGGTGGGGGGAGACACCCCGGAGTCCCAGGAGGCATGCAGCCAGGAGCTCTTCTCAAGCCAGAAGGAAGGTAGCCAGTCGCAGCAGCCGGTACTTGGTGGAGGACAAACAGAGGAGCGGGTTCCTGGTAAGTGGCTTATATTTTCAGGATGGAAATGTTTCGGGAGAGAAGGGAGGGTTAGGGCTGCATGCATGCATGCCTAGATGTGGAACAGCCCATTGATGTGGTCTATCACGTCGCGGAAATCGGCCTCGGTAATCTCTTCAAAAGTCTCAGCCAGAGCGTGGGCAATGCGCTTGCACAGGTCTATCGGGAGAGCCACTGTGGTCCTTGTCCCAGTCAGGCTAACGCGTCCGCTCCACTGTGCCACGAGGGGTGGGGGGACCACTACTGAACAAAGGCAAGCTGCATAGGGGCCAGGGTGGAATCCGCATTGCAGTAGAAGACCCTCCCGTGCCTCCCAGGTGACCCGCAGCAGCAAGATAGCTTCCAGGATTAACTCCTGTGGAAAATGTTGGAATAGTGTACAGGGTATGTGCCACCTGCAGCTATTTGCTTTCCCCAACACACAGAAACCCCGAGGACAGTACAGCCCTGAAACAATCAGTCCCCCTTACTTACCATTTCGGCGCTGTGTTAATGGAGTGGTACGCCCGTTCTGTCCGTCCTGCGGTGGCAGAAAACATTGGTGCAAAGCTGGTGCACAGGTCCTGGATTTGCTGTTTCTGCTTATACCCAAAGGTTATGGAAAGGCTCACCTCTTCCACTCCACCATTGCTTCTTCCTTCATAGTAGACTCCTTCAGGCCACTCAGTGTCGTCTCTCTCCTGAGCTGTAAACTGGAGAACCTTGATTTCTTGGGAATAAAAGGGCTTTAGAGAATTAACATAGTATATTTTAGGGTTTAGGCTAGGATCTGGGAATGCTATGAGGTAATTAACGGCTCCCAGGCACTCTTGGAACATAAATGACCCATTCCACAGTGCTTCCATCTTATTGGCCTGGATCGCTTTCAGGACCATGACTTGGTCACCTACTCAGAAGGAATGCTCTCTGGCATGTTTATCATACCAGGTCTTTTGCTCTTGTTGAGCATCCTGTAAGTTTTCTCGAGCAAGGGCTAGAGAGTTTTTGAGGGTGTTTTGCAGATTGGTTACAAAGTCCAAAATGTTAGTGCCTGGAGGAGATGTAACGCCCTCCCATTGCTGCTTCACCAACTGTAATGACCTCTTAACTTTGTGGCCATAAACAAGTTCAAAGGGTAAAAATCCCAGACTGGGATGTGGTACAGCCCTGTAGACAAAGAGCAACTGCTGCAACACTAGGTTCCAATCATTGGAGTGCTCATTCACAAATGTACGTATTATGGACCCCAAAGTCCCATTAAACTTCTCCACTAGGCTATTCGTTTGATGGCGGTAAGGGGTGGCAACCAAATGGTTCACTCCATGAGCTTCCCAAAGACGTTTCATGGTCCCTGCCCAGGAAGTTAGTTTCGAAATCCATAAGGATGTCAGAGGACCAACCTACTCTGGCAAAAATGTCTGTCAATGCCTGGCTTACGCTTTTAGCTCTGGTGTTGCTTAGAGCTACTGTTTCCAGCCATCGGGTGGTAAAAGCCATGAAAGTCAATATGTACAGCTTCCCTCTGGGTGTCTTCTTAGGGAAAGGACCCAGAATATCCACAGCTACATGCAGGGCCGTCCTTAGGATTTATGGTGCCCTAGGCGAGATTATTAAACTGGTGCCCCCGTGCCTGTCTTGCTCTTAGCAACACAAACATAAGCTTACAGTATTGGAAAACTTGCCACATGCATGTTATTAAAACCAGTTTAACTTAATTAAGGGCACTGTAATGCTGATGGACTAGCACTAAAGAAGTAGCACTATAGAAAAAATTCTGATTTGACAGAATAATGCAAATAATATCATTTTTTTTAATTTTTCAACATTTCATTGGAAATTTATATGAAGAGGTATTGAAACAAGGATTAGTTTTTAATAAAAAGCAATCTTTCTGGCTTTTTTGGCTGCAAAATCAGTAATAATGTCATCATATGACAAAGACAAAGTGATGTCTTCTTGTTCGATTGCAAGAATAGCAAGACCAGTCAAGTATTCCTGACTCATTGTAGAGCGGAGATAGTTTTTAATGAGCTTTAGTTTTGAAAAACTCTGTTCTCCTAATGCTACTGTTACAGGAATTGTCAGTAGAATACGAGTGGCAATGTACACATTAGGATATATGTCAACAAGTTTGCTGGTATGAATAAACTGTACAATGTCCATCATCGATTTTGCATGTGGCAACAACTCAATTTTTCGTACAATTCAGGTCCATTTAAATCAAAATGATCACCATGCTTCAGGAGGCTCTCTAGGTCAGGGGTCCCCAACGCGATGCCCACAGGTGCCCCGGCGCCCGCAGTGGCCTCTCGGTGAACCCACGTACTGGCCGGAGGATAAGCATCTGCCGAAATGCCGCCGAAATACGGCATCATTTCGGCGGATGCTTGTCCGCCACCACCTTCCTTCGTCTGGTGCCCGCCAGACGAAAAAAGTTGGGGACCACTGCTCTAGGCTCTTGCACTTTGTCGTTAGTTGCTCTTGTTGTCCTATTTCGTTGAATTTAGTCCTGCTCAGCCCGCTGCCAGCTGAGTGAATGGAACCCCAGGCCGACAGTGGGTTGAGTGGCTCAGTCGGGGTCTCAGCCGCCAGCCTGCTTAGCCGCTGCCAGCCTGGGATTCCTCGGGGGTACCCAGGCCAGCAGTGGGTGCTGAGTGGCGCCAGGGGCGGGACCCTTGATGCCAATGGGGCAGCAGCCGGAACCCCAAAGCAGTGATGGGCTGAGCCGCTCAGCTCGCCACCGCGTGCCATCAAAAATCAGCTCACATGCCACCTTTGGCACATGTGCCATAGGTTGCCGACCCCTGCTCTATACACTAGTAAGGAGATGAGCATATTACAGTTGTTGGAGGGCTCTATTTAGCAGTAACAGGGCTATAGGAAAGTCAGTTAACATTTTTTGTTTCTCTGATGCAAACTGGCCCACTCCCTTCCCCATACCAAACTTGTTACAAATAATTATCAACAACTTAATTTTCTGTTTTTGGCTAAGATATTGATTTAAAAAAATATTGAAATTGAATTCAGGATTGTTAGCAAGCATTTCTGGCAAACAAAGTTGTTAAATGACACTTTAAATGGCAACACAGTACTGCTTTCATGCTTGACTCACCTCTCAGCCTGCTGGTCCAACAGTTGCAGTAGAGGAGGAGATAGGTGGAAAACTGCAGGACCCCAAAATCCACCTCTTGGGATGCAGAGTGGCAACAGCAGCAGCAAATCCTCAGGTCCGATCACATGCCGATGGGCACCACCGCCAGCCCAACGAACCATGGTGAAGTTAGCACAGCATCTGATCTCAGGGACGGGGCACCCATGGAGCCACAGCAGCTCATCCTGCCCTGTGCCGCTCCCCCCGGATGATGAATCACTGCCAGCCCAGGGGAGAGATGCGCTCCCCTGCTAGGGTGATCAGATCCAGATGTCCTGATTTTATAGGGCCAGTCCTGATATTTGAGGCTTTGTCTTATATAGGCACCAATTACCCCTATCTAAGGTGACCAGACAGCAAGTGTGAAAAATCAGGACGGGGTGGTGGGGAATAGGAGCCTATATAAGAAAAAGACCAAAAAAATGGGACTGGCCCTATAAAAGTGGGACATCTGCTCACCCTACCCCAACCCCCTGTCTGATTTTTCATACATGCTATCTGGCTATCCCTAGCCCAGCCCTGTGTGACCATTCCAATCCTGGCTGCCTGCCGAGGAAGTGAGTTACTTTCACTTTCATTCCTCAGCAGGCAGCCAGCCAGCCTCCCCTCCCCCCCAACACATCACAAACCCAGCCCTGACAGAGGGGAGGGGGAAGGGAGGGGTGCTCCATGGGGGGGGAGGGAGAAATGGGGGGGTGCTCTGTGGGGCAGAGGGGAGAAGAATGGACATTATAGGGGACAACAAAGGATACTGCCAGAGCCACAGAGGTTGCCTCACCTCACGCCAGGGGAAAGAGTCACACTCACAGGTGATTTCGTTCCCCCACCCCTTCCCAGAGACAGCAGCAGCCAATCCGCTCCCTCAGACTCTGCTGCATTCAGCTCTCTCTAGGACCCAGCAGCCCTGCTCTTACATGCTCCACTGCTTCCCTCTGTCCAGACTCCCGGCAGAGTGGTGCCCCCAGGCAGAGTGGTGCCCTACGCGGCTGCCTATTCTGCCTATGGCTAAGGACGGCCCTGGCTACATGCTGAAATGGAACCTCAACTATGGAGAGGGGCCTTGACCTGGTCTTGGGGCTTTCCCACCCTCTGGCACACCTCACAAGATCGGATATAGGTAGAATCGTCCTTTCTCATCTGCTCCCAGTGGAATAACTTCCCCAAATGATCCTTGATCCTATACCAAATGTCTCTGAGGATGCCAGTCCTCCTTGTGCTCACCAGAAAGGGTTTCCTTGTATAAGAGTTCTCCTTCTACAGCAAACCTGGACCTATTGGAAGAGCTGAGAGGAGGTGGGTCACTCCGTGCCACTGTCCAAGCTCCCTTGAGGCTTTCGTCTGCTTCCTGCTCTGCCTGGAACTGCTCCCTTGATGCTGGAGACATTAGTTCCTCACGGGGTTGTGGATTTGGGCTTGATCCCACCCTCTGGCAAACCTCACAAGACCAGACATAGATAGAAACGCCTTTGCCCATTCTCTCCCAGTGAAATGACTTCCCCAAACAGTCATTGGTCCTGTTCATCCCAGCATGGCCACTCGGGTAATCATGGGCTAAGCTCAAGAGCTTTTCCCTATTCTTAGTTGTGAGAGTCCTGGATTCAAATCCCTGTTCTGACTCAGGCTAACCACTGGGCTGTTGGCTAGTCTGGGGGACAGACACTGTCCCAATCTGGTTGCCTCTGACTGTCTTTTGTGCAAAGCATGCTCTGAGAACACCTGCTGGATTGATGCCCACAGGAAAGCTAGGCAGAATAAATGCTAGTTTGAGAAAGCCGCCAGGGCATGGATGTGAGCTAGGGTAGTTTTGCTAGGCTATAGGTGGTTTTGCACATGGTCATTGATGACAATTTAGGCACCTACAGAATTAGGTGCTTATGAATGGGAGTTTTGAGGATGTCAATATTGCCTAAATATTGGCTTTAGGTGCCTAAAGTGGCAATTAGGGAACTAAATCCCTTTGTGGCTCTAGCCCCAGGATAGTGGCTAATTCTGAAAGGTTTTAATCAAGCTTGGATGTTCTTTAAAGAATCTGCTCTAGTGCTAACAGGTATTATTTGGGGGCAGTTCTATGTCCTGTGTGATGCTGGAGGTCAGACTAGATGAACACAATGGTTCCTTTTGTTTTAGAACAGGGGTAGGCAACCAATGGCACGCGTGCCGAAGGCGGCACACGAGCTGACTTTCAGTGGCACTCACACTGCCCAGGTTCTGGCCACCGGTCTGGGGGGCTCTGCATTTTAATTTAATTTTAAATGAAGCTTCTTAAATATTTTTTAAAACCTTATTTACTTTACGTACAACAATAGTTTCGTTATATACTACAGACTTTTAGAAAGAGACCTTCTAAAAATGTCAAAATGTATAATTGGCACGTGACACCTTAAATTAGAGTGAATAAATAAAGATTTGGCACACCACTTCTGAAAGGTTGCCGACTCCTGTTTTAGAAGCTATTAATCTCTCTATATTAGGCAACTCCTGTGGGGTTTGTTAAGAGCACTAGGTGGTGCTGTGGTGGGAGGAAGGCAATAGGTTGGTTCTGGAAAGAGTTAACTGCAGGGTCAGGGGAAGATGCAGGAGAGAGTTAACTCAGGGAATTTAAGGGATGGGAGGAGCTGAGGACATGCCTTCTCTGCAAAGAGCACTAAGGGCCTGTCCTCTTTGCCTCTGCCATATGTAAGGAGACTGTTGCCCCCTTACTAAAACTCAGTGGTGGGGTTTTTGGTTGGTTAGCTCCCAGTACCAAAAGGGGAAGGGTCAATGGGCAATCAGGATCCTGAAACTGACAGTCCCCAGGGGCAATGGGGAGAGGCCAATGCTTCAGGTCAGCCTGATTGACAGGTCAGGCAGGCTAATCAGGGAGTCAGGAGGCCAGGAGGGTCCCTTCCTCCGGGTGAGCTGAAATCAATTGCATGAGACAGAGTGTGGCCGAGCTAAGGAGAGAGAAGGGGCCAGAGCTGAGCTGGGGAGCAGATCTGTGATGACCAGCAATGCAGCCCAGGGAGCAGAGCCACAGAAGCAGCCCAGAGAGCAGACCTGTGCTGGGAGGCGAATTGCAGCAACCAGAGCCAGAGGGGCCAGAGAAGCAGCCCAGGGAGCTGAAGCAGAGTGGAGCTGGAGCTGTCCAGAGCCAGGTATGGTGAGCAGCTGGGAAGAACGAGGGTGGACCTTGGGCAGCGGGCCCAGTGCAGGGAGACGCCCCCAGCCAAGAGGTCTTGCAGAGCAAGTGTCTGACCGACAGCATCCCTGCAGCACAGCCAGGGCCTGAGAAGAAGGCCTGGGACTTGTGAGTAGCAGACTGTGAGCTGCCCTGACATTCCAGACATGGCTGGTTGTGGTGTCCCTGTGCCATAGAGTGGGGTGACATGTTTTCCTTTAACCGTTCCCATTTTTTCCTTATATTTTAAATCAGTTGCTGTTTAATAAATTGTATCTGCTTTGATCTGCAATGAACTTTAATGTTTTTGCTTTGAACTGTAATGATCAGTGGGTCAGGGAAGTAGCCAATGCAGAGAGAGCATCCCGGAGTGGGGAAACCCTAGTCCCTGCCCTAAGTGACCATGACAAGGTTGCGGGTCGAGCCTCCCAGGGATCCTGGGCCCAGCCTTGTTGGGGTTACGAGGACTCTGCCACACTGGAGAGTTGAAGGGGAGCATCGAGGTCAGGCAGGTCTCTGGGTAAAGGAAGTGGGAGCAAGGACTCAGATCCTTTCACTAGCCCATTTCACTGGGATAGTGTATAAATCAGGAAAGTTCCACACAATATCAGGATGATTCCCCCGCTTACACATAGTTCCAATACCCGATTCCCGTGCAGGTGATGGAAGGGAACGGCAGGGAAGAGAGAAGGGGTGGGAACACTCTGCTCTGGGTGGTGATGTTGCTGTATCTGTGAGGAGCAGCACACCTCAGCTTGGAGAGCTTGTTTGGCAAAGCTATAGCAACACAGGCGGTGAGCTGGTCAGGACTTACTGGCTTGGTGCTCCAATAGGCAGCACTCTTCCCTCGAGGCAGAACCCATCCCCACAGCCCAGCATAGTGCTGAGGGAGGGCCCTGTTCTGGGGGTGGTATAGAAGGGAGTCTCTGGCAGAGTACATTGTCACAGCTCATCCTAATTTAAATATAAGAGTCACAGGAGGATCAGCTGCAGGGCCAAGTTACTTTTTGACACACCTTTACTGCAAAAGAGGTTTTTACACTGTTCGCTATCTGAATGTGGAATCCTAGTGAAGACAAGATGCAGACAGTTTTTACCTTGAAGTAGCTAGTCGAGGTCAACATCAGGTGAGGGGAATAAAGGTTGTCCTCAGGTAGCTACATACCAGTGTAAAATCTACCTTTGAATTGTCCCCGTTAGGATATTATATTGAGATGGTGATAGCTTGCTATATTGATGTAAACAAACACCTCTCATTTTTAGTGAAGACAGAGAAATGAGTTGTGAACTTTGGGCCTTTTGGTCACTAAGTTAGCTAAGGGAATAAAAGCACTGGATCAGTTTAAGGATCCTAACAGGAAACCAGTGAAAATCCTGCTGATGGGAAACTTTGCAGCTGCCTGTCATACAAAGACTAAAGCTACAGGAAAAAGCTAGGGCATCACTTGTTCAAGGTGATAGCAATTCATTGCCCAAATCAGTACAGGGTGCTGCCTGAACGTGATGCAGTGAGAAAAGTCTATTGCAGAGGTGTGGCACTGGTTGCTAGAAAGAGAGATTCATCTGTGTGAATCACAACAGAGAAAGAGCGAGATCCTGACTAAATGCAGAGTCACTCATCAGAACCTGGGGATGGAGAGACAAACAGAAAACATGAGACACTAATCTGTAACTCCAGGCAAAATGAGGCAAACATTTCCTCTTGCATTGTCCCAGCTACAGAACAGAGAGAAACGGCCCCTCTTCCCCTCCACTTCATCTCCCATAAAACAGAAATTACCTTATGCAACAATGACAATCACACACACACACACACAAATACATTCCACTGCTAGAACAGCTGCATGGCAGAGTGTCCCGGAACAATGAACTCGCTCCCTAGGGCCAGCTGGAACGAGGGCTGCAGAAAGATACAAAAGCTGTTGCATCATAGTCACAACTGCTCAGTTAAGGCTTGCTAAATATTTTGGCTCAAGTGATTCACTGGCCAATCAACAACAAAGATAAGAGAGAGAGAGAGTTAGGGGGAAGGCAGAGCAGACAAGCCAGGGCCATCTGAACAAAGAAAAAACTATAAACAGTGAAATTTTAAAATTCAAAGAGCAAAACACACTCTTTAGACTGAGACATTTTAAAATCTGCCCTAACATTAATACAGAAGGAGGTCCTGCTATGAGTGAGACTGAGCAAGCCCAGAGATGGGATTTGAAAGCATTAAGAGGGAGAAGGAGGACTAGACAGAGGGGAAGAAAGGGAAAGGATGAGACAAAGAAGTTTGGTAGCAGGAAGTATCAATGACAGCAAGGATAAACACAGGGTATTATGGAGATTAGAGAGAACCTGGGGCTGGGGAGGGTATATGAGACTGGACACATGATTGGGGGGAATTAGATATGAGACTGGACACATGATTGGGGGGAAGGAGATATAGTTGGGCTTGGAGGAGAGGAGAGACTGGGAGGAACAGTGAGGATGGGACAAGGGCTTGGAGGAGTGTAGCTTGGATTGGCTGGCTGGCCATGCTGAGTGGCTGCATTTTGCTAGCTGATACCTTTGTGCGTACGATGGAGTCTGGCTCGCTCTGTGCAAAGCGTATTGAGAGCTGCTTGACACTTTTGCTAAAACAAGGAAACAGAAAACAAAACTAATTCATCCCCAAATGGTTCTAGACTAACTGTCCCTCATTCAAACTGGGTACCCCGGCTCGGCCTGTATGCTGCTGGCCTGTGTACCACAATAGTGCTGGCCGAAGTTATCGCTGGCTGGTGTGGGCAGACAATAAGGCTGCCATCCCTAGAAACCTTCAGGAGAGGACTGCAAGGCACCTCTGTGAAAATTTAATCGAGATCTCTCAGGACAATTCACAGGACATCCCTGCGTAGAAAACCAAACTGCTCCGCATGACCTAACTCTGGAGGGGAATGAAAAGCAGAAAGCAATGCTACCGTTCGGCATGGGACCTCTTCTGTACAAGTACATTAATGAAAAGTTGACATCTGTGTCCTGTGTAGTTGAGGGTGCCAGCAGTACATCACTGTCATGGGAAATAAATTACACACTTGTAGAACTGATAAATGAAATTGTTTTCAATTGTTCACTTTATTAATGTAACTTCTCTTCACCATTCACTACACTTGCCTATACTGTAACTTCTGTTCCATATTGTAATTCAAACCCCATTTTAAAACACTCACTCCATTTTGTAAAAGCTTCCTCCAACCTTCATTTTTGCAAACCCTGCTGTAATCTTATTAGTTTAGTTTAGATGTGTGAATGAGGTATGTATGAATGATGGAATCAACCTCCAGCCCCAGCCTGTCCTGATGACATAAAGTTCAAATACCAACGGCTGAAGACCTAGACAACAGCCCTAAACAAAGTAAGAAGGATCCACCCTAAAAAGAAAAGGACAACAGAACAACAGAAGGAAGATCAAAGCCAGGTCCAAGGCTGAAAGTCACACCTGCAATTGATGGGTGATCAGTCTAAACCCAGAGGCAGCATGACGCAGCAAGACCTATAGACTTTGAATCCAAACTAAAAGCCTATAAAAAAGAAGGGTGAGATGAGAGACTCTGGGTAACATTCTGCTGCCAACATGGAAGAACATCGGTGCCTGCCCAACAGAGATCCAGCTCAGCCTTGTGCCCAGCTTTCCTGGCCAGTTAGCTGCCACAAGCTACGAACCCAAGCTGCAAAATCAAGCCATGAACTTAAGCTATCTTCAGGACTGGTAACTATGCAGCAGCTGCAGAACACCTGATGAATGTGGGTGTGTGTGTGTGAATGTGTGTGTGTGTGTGTGTATAGGTATCAGGTATAATGTGAATGTGTGTGTGTGTGTGTAGGTAATAGGTATAATGTGTGTGTATAAGAATTAAGATATTAGTTATTAATCAAATTGTTATCATAATAAATGTGGCATCTTTGCCTTGTCCCCTTTAATAAGATCCTGCTGGTTTTTACTGGTCTAATATAATTGGTATAACACACTTACCCGAGGTTCCTTCCCCTGCATCAGGCTCTCCAGTACTCGACTGCCGGGACTGCAGTGGAGTCACAAACTGGTCCTGGCTTGTGCCATAGCTGGACCCCCATGATTGCATGTCTCCCAGCCTCCTCTTCCTTCTCCACATCATCCTTGTCCTTGTTATTCACTGCAGGGCTTGCGACTCAGGCTCCTCAGAGGTATCCCCGCTGGTCTGTGGGGTGGCAGCAGGGTCTCCGCCAAGCATGGCATACAGCTGTTTGTAAAAGCAGCAGGCCTGGGGCTTGGCATTGGACTGACTGTTTGCCTCCCTGGCCAACTGTTGCAGTTCCTTCACTTTCACATGGCCCTACTTCTGGGCCCTATTGTACCCCTTCTCCTGCATCTCCCGTGCTGTCTGCTCGCAGGTGTCTGCGTTTCTACAGCTGGTCTGTAGCTGGGCTTGCACAGCCCCTTCTCCCCACAGACCCAGGAGATCCAGTGTTGCCTATCTATGCCATGCCAGAGTGTGTAGCCAGCCAACAATGGAGAGCTGCTAGGTGTGCTCACCAAGCTGGACATGCAGGAAAAGGTATCTCTGAACTTCCCAGGACATTAAAGTCTCTGGGACCCCGGGCAGGAGAGTTCACAACTGTGACCACAGCAGTCAGTGTCAGGCATTGTGGAATAGCTGCTGGAGGTTTGTTAGGGTTGACATAAGTAACGCAGTGTCTGCAGTCGCACTACGTTGACCTCAGTGCAATGACTACAGCTCAAGGCCACTTGGGGAGGGTGTTACTGCGTAACTGTAACAAGGCACTGCCATCAGTGCGGGACAGATCTAAGCACAGACACATGCACAACCAGGTGGATGCAAGGCGGCTTATGTAGCCCTATCTTTGTAGGGGGTCTTAGACAGGAGAGTGAAGCTCATATAATGTATGGAGTGAGGAGTGAGCATTAGGAGTTTGAGGGGGCAGATCAGCAGTGATGTAAAGCCATGTAGGTCTATTGATTTCAGCAGAGCTACACAGATTTACACCAGCTGAGGATCTGGTCCTGTGTGTGTGTTGGGGAGAGGGGTGTGTGTGTTGCAGGGAGGAGTTTACCTGGAGGGACAATTTATCACGGATGAAAAACAAGGTGACTTGGGCCTTCTTTTTGTGAATTTCACTGGGCATGTTTTTGCTTCTCAGCATCCAAAACCCTGGTTATTTGGTTCTGGATTCCCTGCCCACAGGCTAGCTTGTGACCACATCTCCCTCACCCCCAACAGTCCTGGCCGTTCCTCCCCCAGTAGACCCAGTGAGTCTCTGTGGGTTCCCATTCCAGCCCAATGTCATGCAAAGCGTTTCACACTTTTCCCCATTTCCCCTGTGACTCAAAGGGAAAGACTAATTTTTTCACCCTAAAATAAAGTCACACTCTACTTCTCGGCTTGCCAGGGGAGTGACAGTAACACACGCAAACAGCATTAGCTTTCCTAATTGTTAGTCAGCGCATGCAGTGAACCAGCCTGACAGAAATCAGAATGCAGGGTCCAGGTACTAACATAACAGAAATCCATACAAGAGCAGGTGATGCCCCCATCTCCAGCTAGCAATACCAAGACACATGATCAGAGGAGCATGCATCAAACCAGAACCAACAGTACAAAGATCCACATGTCATGGAGAACCTCCAGCTGTTCAGTCTGGCACAAAGCAGCATTCCCTTGTTTGCGTGGGTATCTGATTGCTGCAAACCTGCCAAGGTCTCCTCCAGTCTCTTTGGATCCTCCCATCTCAAACAAGCCCTACAGCCTTTGTCCTTCTATCTGATGGTGTCATCTTGCGGGTGGTGGTGGACTATGGCCCACTCCAACCTCTATTGTCTTTTGTGGCAGATGATGGGCTCAGTCTTCCTTCCATCATCTCTGGGGATGGAAGGGCCAGGCCCAATTCCTTGGCTGAAAACCTTTGGTTCCCCCACTTTTGTCTTGTGGAACTTTCTCCTCTCCTCCCCTCCCCCCCACCCTGCGTGGTCTCCTCATCCTCTGTGCCTCTCTCTCTCTCATTCCCTCTCCCCACTAGCCTCTGGTCCCACCTGCTCCTTCTTTGATGTTCTCTCTTAGGTCTCCCCTCTGCTGCAGCACATTCTCTTGTACACACGCACACACCTTGGGCTCAGACAACCCCTGGTGTGAGGTCCCCAGTGCCTGCTTTGCAGTCCTTGAACTTTAAGTTTCTTTGAACCAAAAAACATCAGTGAAACTGGCAAAACTCACCTGCTCTCATAACAAAACCAGTGAATTTCATCCCCCTGCCCAAACAGACTCGGATATCTTCACTTTCCAGCAGATAGCATCCTTCCCCCCAACAGACCTCTGCTCCCCTTGCCTGGACACTCCCAACTAGCCCAGACAATCCTTCTACCAGCCAGAGATCTCAGTGAAGTTGCACCTCCCCAGCCTATGCTCCCCATATCTTACCTGACAGTCTTGGGGGACCCCACTGGCCACTGTCACTTCCCAAGCCTTCCAGTGGCAGATGGCTGGCCCTTTTCATAGCAGATTCAAAGGGGTCAGGGAGTAGCAAAGAAGCTCGCTGCTATCCACTGTGCACCCCCAGCTACAGGAAACCTTCTTCTAGGGCCACAACCAACAGCAGAGACACAGCGGAAGTAGCACAAGCTTCCACATAGCCTCGCCAACATTATCACGCCAGCCCCATAGTGCTGGGAAAGAGATCCGGTCTCCTCCTAGGCCCGGAGGGAGGTTCAGGGCCACTGGCCCTGGACCCTCCAGTGAGGGATGACAGTGAGTGTCCAGGAGGGGGAGGGGGAGGTGATCAGGTTAGTGAGTGAGGCAGTAAGAGGAGAGTGACCTGGCACCAGCCCAGCTCAATGGGGTGTTGTCAGGGCTCCTTTCTCAAGGAGCAAGCCCAGCTCCTGGGCAGACCTGGGGATGCCCTGTGTGTGGCTGGCTCCTGTCTGTGCTGGTCACACTGATGGCTCCTTGTAGTGACCTAGAAGTCCCTGCAGGAGCAAGGTTCCTTTTGTAGATGCTCCCCTGGCGCAATGGGGGTCTCCTTTCCTCAGCTCACTGTGGACCATCTTAGCCTTGGTTCTTCTGAGTTGCACTGGGGACTTTCCTAGCATCTTTCATGGGACGTGGGGCCCGAAAGTCCCCTGTTTTGCTCATGACAAAAGATTTGACGCTTCTGATAATCCCTGCAGAAATAACAGCCCCCTTGCAGCAAGTGAGCTGTGCAGGGAGCAGAGGTACACAGCAGCTGATTATTATTCACAGGTGATTTCATGCTGGACCATAAAATATTGATATCCCAGAGCAGCTTCCTTAAGCCTGGGACAATTGCTGCAGTTCTGTGATGCATTTCACAGTGAGATTTATTCCCTTCCCCTGATCCTGTCAGTAGCAACATAAACCATGTCATAGGCCTGGCCTTGACTCATGGCACAAAGGAGCCAAGAATTCACAACACACAATAAACACAAAGGTATTCTGTCACTTGGCTCTCGCTGGTCACAAAAACATCCCTCAGCAGCTGGGATGGTTCTTTTGGCAGAGGAACCATCTAGCCATAGCTGGATTCAGTCATTTTGACAGGGAAGTCAGTGGATCTATTTTAGGAGTCAGGAAGTTGAGGATTGTTTTTTTAGCGCTTTCCTGCTTCTCCTGTTTCACCAGTACAAAAAGAATCTTGATCAAGGCTGGAGACAAAACTTATGGGGCAATTGCCCTGCGAACGCTAGACTGAGGGTCTGCAGAGCTCATTTCACACACCCCCTCCCCAGGGTGAGACAGCTGACACAGAGACACTTACACTGTTCAATTAGTAACTGGTTATTAGTGAGCTAATTTTGCGAAGTGCTTTGAAGGTGACTCTATAGCTGTGTGCGATTGTTCTACCTGAATGAGAGGAGTCAAAGTAGGGCAGGTCTCTGCTTTCCTCACTTTAAAATTATCTTGTAACTACCATCTCGTGGGATCAGCTGTAGAAATCACTGCGGTAACTTTCTTCATTCATTGTAACCCAGCAGCAAGATTTTGCCTCAGCTCAGCTGAGTTCTCTCATCTGACAGCATCTCACTCATGGCTTGGGTAAGGTGCTAACTTGTGCAGCCCACACCTCCTGTTTATGTTCAGGTTAAAAAAAAAATTAAAACCAAGGGAACACTGAGGGGGCAGGATGCATCAGCTGAGCTGTTTGTTTCCTGCAAAGGGAAGACATCTGCAACACTCAGGGGGAAGAAGATCAAAGGGAGAAGAAGTGAGTGCCAAAATAACACGCAGTGGTGGTGAAGGAGAGGATGTGCTGAAACAGAAGGAAGTGGGGATGAAGAGGACCAGCAGCATGCCGGCTCCCAGTGGGACCCAGAGGGCTGGGTCAGACAGAATGGGCTGATTGGGTTTTCCCGCTCCTATCATGTCTCCTGCACTGGGGGCTGCAATGGACCGAGGCACAGAGGGCTAGACACCACCTCAGTCCCACACAAGGACGTGGAAGATGCCTGTAGCATTGTGTTCATGTTGTGTACAGCTGTGTGTGTGATGGTGATCGTGTTTGCTGTGTGACTTAGGGCTAATTCAGGCAGGGCTTAGAGTGCAGGCCAGAAAATGACCCACTGCTTCTGAGAGCCATGCTCCCTTCATTAAAGGACAATCAGAGAACCAACTGCTTGGAAACCTCTCCTTCACCCCCACCTCCAGACTGAAGAGATATGTGCAGCCAAAGAACTTTGGGACTGATAAAAGGTTGGCCTCTGAAGCCAGGGAGAGTCTACACTGCAGTCCCCAGAAGGAGGGGTGGCTGGATAAGCAAGGCCAACCTAAGTGTTAGGTGAGGCAGTTAGAAGTGCAGACCATGGGTTTGGTTACAAACCCTTTGCTCCTGGTAAGCCGTGACCCTTCTGTCGGGATCAAACAATACTTTGGAAAGGCTGTTCTATGGCACTGGACAAGCACATGGGTCATCCCAAAGGGGAGATAAGCAGGGCATTGATCCCCCCGCCAGGCCTGCTGAGAAGTCCCGATTGGTACACAGAGCTCTGCACTCTGGTACCTGGTCTGAGTGAGTATCACCAGGACAGGGGAAGGCAAGAGGCCTGGGTGGGGGACAGGGTGTTGCACTCCAAGCCTAAGTAGGGGCAGAGGTGAAGCCAGCCTTGAACTATGACAAAATCCTCCAAAGATGGGGCACAAGTGGGATTAGCCAGCAGGCCTGCCACACTCTCCGACATTTGGGCCTCGGCTGACCCCACAGAACACCTGCATTTGAGAGCTCTCAGCCACCTGGCACCTGCCTAAAGGGAACTTGACTCTGGTTGAAGGGGACCCTGAAACGTGACTGAAATACTCAGCTACCCATTCAATAAGGCAAAGGGTTAACCAGGGGGCTGCAGGACCACTTATATTTGGGCAGTCTGGCACCACGTGCTTTTGGACCACTTACTCTACATAATAGTAATTTGAGTAGTTTTGTCATACAATCTTCCACCATAATTAGCCACCATCAAAATACCTTCCTCAGCTGCTGAGGTGCTAAACCCAGCAAGGGCCCCACCCTGCATCCCTAAACTGGGGCCCAGATTCCAGCTTTAATGGCTTAGATTGTTCACTTGTAACTGGAGAGGAGCCAGGAGTTGCTGTACCACATTCTCTCTGGCTGGGGTGTGCTCCAGGAAAGGGATTCATTATCTTTGTATCCAAGCAGCAGGTGCTGTCAGCCCCCTGGCTTCCTCTTCTGTAGGAGCTGGCTGGGGTTTCCCCAGCTTCAGGGCTGCAAGAGGGTGCTCAGAGAGCATCTTGGGGCTCATACACTTGGGTCTCCAAGGCCAGTAACTATGAGCTGCATACTCTGGGGCTGACTGATTCTCTGTAAGGTCAGGTTGTAATCATGTCTGATTGAATTCTCTGAGCACCATTTAGGGCTCATTTGGCTACACCCTTCAGGCATCAGAGCACAGCTGTGGCACAGCAGCCTATAAGATGCAAATGTATGGAGAAGGGAGAAGGAGCATTTTACTGCTTCACAGTTCAAGGAAAGTCTTGAAACTCTCAGTCAACAGCATAAAAAGAGCTCACATTTCTAGAGCGCTTAAACTGGACATTACACCACTTCCCTTCAGCTATGCTGAATGGCTGCCTGCGTTTCACCTCTGACAGCTCAACTCATTTTCTATAGAAAAGAGCTTGTGCACAAGCAATTGAGCCCCTTAGTTCAATCCTCTCTGCAGCAGGCTGGATATTCAAATGAGGAGATCAGGACTCCGCTTAGGGACACCAATTCAAAGATGCCTTAGCCCAAACCCTGCATTTGGGCATGACATTTTGCAACCCCCTCCATGCAAAACTGCAGGCCCAGCTGTAGAGGGCATCTTGGAAGTACATCCCTGTGCCTATATCAATTGTGATAGGCTAGAAACCTTGAACATATGACTCCAACTGTTGTAACAGGTCTGTGCTTTGCATATATCTAAACAGAAATATGGTGGCCAGCAGCCAAACTGCACATATAACATCAGGGGTGGAGTGGGAGCTGTTTGGCTACAGAAAGACTTTACAGCCTCTCTTAGCGTATGCCTACCCAGCATGGTATTCCCAAGGTTAGTGGGACTCCAGTCAGCGAACCCGTCAGGGAACCCTGGGCTCGAGTACCTACACTGCATTTTAACCCTAAGTTAAGGATTTTCTGGCCTGTGCTCAAACCTAGGGCTCTGGTGTCCACACTGCAGAGCACAGACCTGAATCAAAGTATCCCCATCCCAAAGTGCCTAGCACCGCCCCTCAGCACTCCAGCCCTGCGCATGTTTTGCACTGTGGGTAAACTCTACTGCCCACCTTGTTTCCTCCCTGTGATAGTGCTATTGGTGGGATTCAGGTGCCCATAAGGAGCACATGAGCACAAACTGCATACTTAGCGCTCTTGGAGGCTGAGGTGTGAGAAGGCTTTATACCAAACTGCCAGTTAACCTGAGAACTGGGCTCTCCACCTCCAGGCTGAGTCACATGGGCAGGAAAATGCCCACGTGCCCCTGTTCTGAGGATAATTAGGACACCAGGCTCCAGGACCATCAAACTATTCAAATGAAACTTGGCAAGTTTTAATTTGTAATATGGGATGTTCAGGGAAGGGGTTTTTGGCGGGTTAGTTGATTTTTGGCTGTTTTGAAGTTTGACACAAAATACAGGTTTCAGTGAGGGGCATCCTGAGGGCTTGGGGTGCAGGGTGCTCCAGAACACCCCAGGGATCCCTTATCCCTGCTGGAGCTGCACCCTGGGAAAGAGAGATAAGGGATCCCAGGGGAGCTGCAGGGAGTTTTGGGGGCTGGCTCCCACTTGCTGCCCTGACAGTGCACAGCAGCCCCATGAGGGGAGCGGGGTGGTGGTGGTAGGAATGGGAAGAGCAGAGCAGGCTACCACGAGGCTCCCCTGCAGGGAGGGGGAGCGGCCAGGATGTTGGAGGTCATCCTTCCTCCAGCTGTACTGAGCCAAGAGCTCTGCTGTTCCCACTCCCTGCAGGGAAGCTGCTGTCCGCTCCCCCCACCCCCGCAAGGCTGTGTGTTCAGGGGCGCCTGGGCTGAGCACACTGTCAGGGTGGTGAGTGGGAGCCAGGCCCAAATCTTCCCTGTGGTGAGGAGCTGAAGCTACTGTTGCAGGAGGCTGCAGGGAAGTTTTGGGGGCTGACTCCCACTTGCCGCCCTGACAGTGCATGCAGCCTGGAAATCTTTGAACACGCAGCCCCAGGGAGAGTGGGGGGATGGGACTGGGAGCAAGGGCCAGAGAGCAGAGCAGGGACCAAGTGGCTGCTTTGCAGGAAGGGGAGTGGCAGAGTTCCCAGATCAGCATGGCTGGGGGAGGGATGACCCCGCACTTCCTGCCTGTCAGCCTTGCTCCCTGTTCCGGGCAGCAGTGAGAAGGAGCCGAACCAGAAACTGGAGAAGGAACAGGGAGCGTGCTCGGCCAGGCAGTAATTGTGCTTCCAGATGCTGCACTGGCTGCCTGTGGTGCTGCACCTCTGCTGCCAGGAACTCTGGGATACATCTGGAGGACTTCCATGACCCAAGTCAAACTGGAGCCATGTGCACACAGGAAAGCAATAGGGCTCAGATCTTAGGTCCTAGTTTAACATGAGCTTGGACTCTCCATACCCCTAGGCAGCATTAGCAGTAAGGCTTTTATCTGCGTCAGCCTCTAGAGGGCAAAGTGCTCACCCACTGAAGCTTCTATATTAGCATGAATAGTCCTACATTCTCCATGCACAAGGAGTGTCAATGTTGCCTATTATCATTTGCTGTTCAGAAGAACAGCCATACCAGGTCAGACCAAAGGTCCATCTAGCCCAGTATCCTGTCTTCCGACAGTGGCCAATGCCAGGTGCCCCAGAGGGAATGAACAGAGCAGGTATCATCAAGTGATCCACCCCTGTTGTCCATTCACAGCTCCTGGCAAACAGAGCTAGGGACACCATCCCTGCCCTTCCTGGCTAATAGCCATTGAAGGACCTATCCTCCATGGACTTATCTAGTTCTTTTTTGAAAGAAAACGTTGAAGAAAATTCACATGGTCCTGGTGCCCAGAAGCTTGGAACGTGAGGCTTGTGGGATCGCAGTGCATCTGTGGTCTCTCACCAGTGCTTGATGGAAATACTAGCTCATTTCTAGTGGTGCCAAATCTAATCTAATACACAAATTGCCTGTTCCCCCCAGGGGAGAAACAGGACCCAGCCTGCTCCAGTCTGTGAGGGTGAGCATAAGAGCTCAAAATCCTTCCAGGCAGAGGAGTGTGGGCAGCAGCCATCTGCTGTGCTGGCTGAGAACAGGGACTCCAGCAGCTCTGTTATTTTGGCCCCTCATACAGAGAGGGCTTAAACAAAAAGCCCACCTCAAACCCCATCTCCTCCCTGCAGAAATAATGAAAGTAACAATGTTCCCAACCAGCCCCTCTGCGGGGGTGCTGAATATTTTTGTCTGTCTCACTCTGACTGAAAGCTCTCTGGGACATTGACTATCTCATGTTTGTAGAATGCTGAGCACAGTGCTATCGTCACTACAAAACTGGACAGCCTTAGACTTGAAGACTCTAGGACTGAGCAGAGACACGTGAAACTGGAGCATAAAGGGCAACGGTAACTTGCAAAATCACTTGTTAAAAACAGTTCCTTGCTACAAGGAGAACTAGAAGCCCTGGAGAACCAAGCAAGCAGCGTTCAGAATATCTCTGCTCCAGGAATTCTCCATGACACAGATTTTAGGGCCAAGCTTTTCAAACTCCTGGAATTAGACACTGAACTGAAGGTGTCAAACAACCAGCACTGCTCCACCCTGCCTGGTGCAGTCATACGACCTTGGGAGCATGTGCAAATTCTGCACAGTCTGAACATGTAAAAATAAAAGGTCATCGTCCTCATGCTTATAAAGAAAATCTTTCTGTGATGATGCACTAGGACTGATGGAGTGAGGTCTGCCTGAATCCGCAGAAAGCCTGAAACAATGGCTCAGAGGGTGACTTCTTCCCCTCTCTCCTCATTTGGATGTTAACTGCAGCCCATTTTAGCAGAGGGAAGGGGATGGACTGGAGCCTACAGGGGCAGAAATTGGGAGCTGCTGCGGAGAAGGAAATGAAGAGGAGACAGAGAAAGGGTGATAGGGAAGGAGAAAAAAGCCCTGGATTCCCACTAAGCAATGTCTAATTAAGGACACTCTCCCCTTGATCTTGTGCAAATTCCATCACCACATGTGGGAGTTTTGCTGTGAAATGTCACCTGAGATTTATACTCAGACCCACAGATCATCAAAACAAATGGAGTTTGTCCCTCTGCAATGAACAAAGTTGACACCCTGTGACGACTATGGCAATGTCCCACAATACTTGTGGGAGACCTTAACCTGTATTAAGTTTGTGCATCATTGTGAACCATGGGAACTATTAACTTTGATGGACTGTACTGAACAGTGGGCCAGGCAAGAAAGGACTTTGAGGACAGTCAAGTGGTTTGCCAGGGGAATCTCTAGGGGGAGATTAATGGAAATTCCCACGTCCCCACTTACGCAATAAGGAGAGGACCACTGTCTAGGTATCTGCTCCAGGAATCTGAAAATCAAAGGCCCAAGCCATATAATGGAAAGATTAAATAATTCGTGGATATCCTAGTTCTGAGCCAAGCTGTTAGGAACTTGAACCACAGAAAAACCACCCCCACCCCTTCTGCCTGAGGCCCCAGTCCTCCTGCCCTCCCCTGCTAGAGCCCAGAGGCCCTGCACTGTGGTGACTGGCCCCCCAGCTCTGGGCCACCCCAGCACCCTCAGTCCCAGGGGGGTGGTGTGACCCCAGCTCTGGAGCACCAGGCTGCACCGTCCCAGTCGCCCCAAGTCCTGGCTGCAGGCTGCCGCATGCATCGGCCCCAGCCACCTGAGTCCTGGCCACAGGCCAGCCCACTCCAGCAGAAGAGTGGCAACTGGAAGCAGGCAGAAGGGAGCCTGGGGGCAGAGCATGGGCACAGCCACGCTGGGCTGTTTGGGGAGGCTCAGTCTCCCCTGGCCTGTGATACCTGGTGCCCATGGCTGTGTGGTATTTTATACTTGCAGGCAATTATGCTGTTCATAGCCTCTGGAAAGAAAGCAAAGGGCAGTTGCTGGCCTGTTCAGGCAGTCTGGGTCACTGGGAATTCAGTGTAGGTAGGGAACTGTGCTGCCTGGAAAAACCCTAGTGAGAAGGGAGAGACACATGAAGGCTGAGGAACTGAGTGCCCAGAATGCATGCTCTTTCTTGGTGGACAACAGAGGGGAAACACGGTGCAGTTGCCCTGGACTATGACACATCCCTCCTGTAAACATGCCCATCTTGGAGAGTTCCAGGTGTGATATTCTGTATCTCGAGAGGACACCCTACACCCCCATGTTCATCCTTATAATATGATTGTTTGGTATTCAAAGCAAAGTTTGTCATGTTGGGTATCTTCGGAAGGCTCATGATGCACTGAGCACTGTTGTTATAGTAATGTTATGTTATAGGTTGTAATTTCATGTATATACTTATGAGGCTGAAAATGTGTCCTCATGGCTTAAAACAAGCCCAGGCTAAAACTCTCCAAGAGCAGAGGGGCAGTTCACACCCAATCAGGGCATGTATGGGACAAACCCAGCCCAGCCTCACAGGAAAAATGGTCACTGGCCTAGGCAGCAACAAAGCATCTGTTGGACTCTCAAGTGAGTCATCCCCATTTCTTTGGTCAGTTTGGGACTACAATGAGGTAATGCTCACCTGACTCTGAAAGGGGGGCAAAGCCAAGAGGGAAGAAAGAACATGATAAGAGGCAGAAACGTTTGCCATGCTCTTCCTCTCTCTTCCACTTCCATCTACAGACATCACCACCAAACAACTGAAGCGCCGTTCAAAGGGGAGAGCCTGGCTGAAGGGCAACCAGCTAGCCTGTGGTGAGAAGCATCTAAGTTTGTAAGGGCACTGAAAGTGTTAAGAGCAGCTTAGAATGCATTTTGCTTTTATTTCATTTGACCAAATCTGACTTCTTGTGATTTGACTTATAATCACTTAAAATCTATCTTTGTAGTTAATAAATTTGTTTGTTTATTCTACTTGAAGCAGTGCATTTGGTTTGAAGCATGTCAGAGGCTCCCCTTGGGATAACAAGCCTGGTACATATCAATATCTTTGTTAAATTGACAAAACTCATATAAGCTTGCAGCATCCAGCGATCATAACTGGACACTGCAAGATGGAGATTCATAGGGTTGTGTTAGGGACTGGAGATATTGGCTAGTGTCATTTGGTTACACAAGTCAACCGTTTACATGACAGAGGCTGTGTGTGAACAGCCTAGGAGTGAAGGTTCTCACAGAACAGCAGGGTAAGGCTGGCTCCCAGAGTCAAGGATTGGAGTGACTTAGCAGATCACTGGTCCAGATAACACCAGGGGAACGTCACACCAGGATTTGTGCACACGAGTGAGAAGACAGCCCTCATTGCCACTCTGTCTCATATACATGACTAGGTGCAATCCTGGAAATAGGAAAGCCACAGGGACAATCCCTCCCCAAGGCCACATAATATTGCTTGTCCCTGCATGAGCCCCATCACACAGGGGAACTGGAAAGCATTTGTGCCTCATCAATGGCCATATGGAAACAACTAGATGTCCTTGCAAAACTACTAGTAGCTTGGGGAAAAAAAACAAAACGAAGATGCATGCAGCTCAGCTGAAGTCCTGCTGGAAAAGACCTTTGAAGCCAGCTCCCTGGCAAGTACCGAGCACAACTACTGCCTCCTGTCCTCACCCCTGCTTTGGATTATTGTTGAGAAAGCTCAGCTCTTTCATTATCACTCACCTTGACCTGGGAGGTCCATATATTCTGTGCCTGGGACGTTTGTGTCCATGACAATTTTGGTGATTTATGTTTTTCTTTAAGAAGCAGAATTTCTAATATTAACAGTGTTTTGATACTGCTAGCATTTTGATACTTCCTAGAGGGGTTCAGATGATGGGGATAGCCAGTCTTGAAGGCATTGAAAATGCTGTGCTCTGGCTCCCCAGCCCTAAAATAGAACATGGAGGATACCCAACTTTACAGCATGCCCTGCATTAGAGGGGCTCATGATTCACAGGCAGGGGTTCAGTCCACCCATTGGGGAACATCCCATTAGACTGAGCTGGTGTTCAAGAGCCAGAGGTCTGTACTCCAGGTCTGTCCTGTATCCAACTCTACACTGCGGACAGAGAAGACAAAGAAGAGAGGACAAGTCGCGAGAAGCAGATAAAGATCAAAGCACCTTTTTGTATGCAAAATAACTTTTATTTTTTTTCCATTTTTCGTACAAATAAAGACGCCCTCATGTGCTGAGAGATCATGGAGCTGCCAGACCAGCATCCACCCACAGATTCAAAACCAAGGAAGGCAACTGTCATGACTCCAGTGGAGAATAAAAGCTCTTGGGCAAGTCTCTCTTGGTCTCGCTCTGGGGGTTTGTTGAGCTCTTCCCTATTTGCCTATCATCTCTCTGGGTTCAATCATTAGCATTGTATCCAGCTGCCAGGCATTTGTGCATGGAAAGGCAACATGGCCCCTCCTGGTGTCATTTTGCAATGCCCATGCTACCCTGAAGCCTGCTGCACCCAAACACCTCTGACCATACCGGCTGCAGCAGGTAATACACAGCCCCACAGCCATTATTAGCTCTAAGATGAACTCCAGGTCCATGACAATTGAAGGAGTAAAATGCTCACTGTTTTCTGTCATACCCTGTGAAGCTGCTGCTCCTCTCCCTCTATCAGCCTTGTGGACGTGGTGGCTGGCAGAGGCAGAACCGTCAGTCAATGAGGTCAGTCCTTATCTCCAGCAAACTCTTGGGGAGGTGTGAGGTTAATTTACCTCCATCACTGTCTCTAGGGTGGGGGTAAATCCCACTGTCTCTGGCAACAGCTGATGCTCCAGTCCCACATTTCCTCCTCCTCTCAACCCAGGGCAACCAGGAAGTCCGGAAGCTCCTCTCTCCTCCAGTGAATTTTCAATCACTTCTTCTTTCTCTTACAAGACTGAATTTCCAGAACATAAGGAGGCAGCTGCCTCCTCCCAAGGCCCTGCTCCATGGTGCAAGCACCTCACTAACTCCATTTTCCTGCCTCTCTCCAAAGCGCTCACAAATCACATACCCATGGGGAGCAGGCAGGAGCCCTAGCACATGAGACTAGAATAAAATGAGAGAATCAACCGGAAGCATGACGGAGGAAGGTATTAGAGAGCATCCTCTAACAGAGCTCAGGCTAATTGCACACTGTCACAGTGACAGCTGCTGAGTCATGTGACAGCAATGGGAATGGGTGTATCTGGGGATCAGGGTTCCTCACAAACTGACAGGGAGATGTGGGGGAGAGAGCTGTCCTGAAAATGTCCCTCCACCTCTGCTCCAATCACATCCAATGCAGTTGGAAAGGGCTGGGGAGGACAGTCCATGACACCCTGGCCATTGCATCACTGCCAAAGGGCCCCAGCAGTGTCATGCTGTTAATAAAAGGAAGTGGGAGGCTGAAAATCCTGCACAGTTCCAATTTTTTATTAACATTTCAAACCAAAATACTCAGATATGATCACAAGTCCCAGGAAATACCCCAACACTATGAAAATGGAATGTTGTTGTTATCAAACATAACCAAAGTAGATTGAAAAATAAAAGTTGCAAAGATTCCAGTGTGACTCCTTTGGTTTGGGGAGGAGGCTGCAGTGGAACACATCCCCATACTGCCGCTCAGAGTGCCACAGGTAACCTCACAGAAGGGCCTCCTCTCCTCTCTTGCAGCAGTTTTCAATCCCCGCTCCTCCAACCTGCACAAAACTTTTGGGGGGGGACACTGGATACCAGAATGAGCTACAATTAGAGCCTGTTTGGGCTGGTTTTCCTTATTAATGCCCCTTCTGCTTTCTCTCCCCAGAGCTAAAGTCCCCAACCTGTTTCCTTCCCTGAATTCTGCAGACTCAACTACCTTTCAGGCCCCATGCTGCTGCTTCGGTACCCCAGCACAGCTGAGAGGCTGCAGGCCCAGAACTCTTCCTTTGTGAAAGAGGGTGAAGAGTTCCACAGGCAGAGCGTGAATGGGGCAGAGGTCCTATAAGCTGAGGACAGTAGATGCCTGTAATTCACTATCTTTCAAATGCAGAAATGGAGCCTATCTCTGTGACCCTCAGCTTGTGAAGAGCAGTCCCTAGAAAGAGAACCTCCTGCAATGACTAGGGCTGGGTGTGCCTGCAGCTGGGAGGGGCGCTCTGCTCTCAGAGTGCACAAGGCTTGGGACACTAATGTTGGACAGGTGCATGCAAAGCCAATCTGCCCACCCAATCCATGTGTATAGAGAGCTCACAGGTGCAACAGCAGCAGAGGTATGTGCCTGGCCCGGTCTGCACTGGGCCTTTACAGATCACTCCTGCACTCTGATCACATCACAAATGTGACTCCTTAAATATATTAAATTACAAGAACAGCAGCACCTCAGTGCACAGGAGCCTGAAGCTGGGCCGAGCCATGCACATTCTTAGCTATTGCGCCCACAAAGAACATCGTGAGGCATGGGACAGGATTAATCCCCACACCTTCTGCCTTGGGATGTCAGGCACATCTCTGCTCTTCACACTCCCAACACCATCAGGCCAGGTTGGAGCAGGAGTGCTATAAGCTGCCAGAACCATAGGTGCTAAACTACACTGTATCACACATCGTCTCACACCGGGGATAAGAGGTGACACTAAAGCCAGCATTTTCACTCCCCTAATTTCATGCCCATAACAGCCAGTGCATGAACGAGGCAGCTCTCTGCCCATGGGGATGGCACCCGGAGGCAGTGCACCAAGTAGGCAGCCCAATCCCCCTGGGGAGGACAGAGAGGGACAGTGCTGTGCTGGAGGTGGGCAGGCAATTCCTACAGCGGACAATGAAGGGCATACAGTGCAGGGAGGCAATTCCACAAACATGCAAATATTTCAGATATTTTTATCTTACATTCAAATTTCCTTTTAAAACAAAATCTGATACAAAAATAGATACATTTGCAAAGTGATTTCTTAGCCAAAGGGAGGCTCCACCCACCTGTTGCCATGGCAAGGAGGGAAGGAAGTTCCTCTGCATGGCACAACACAACAGCTGAAGCAAGCAGCCTCGAGGAAGTTGGGGTCCACGCTGCAGCCCCCAGCCCTCGTGCTGCAGCCACACAAGGGATTTGCCACAAAAGATTGGGAAATCGTGTACAATGGAGAGAGTCCTGTGCAGATAGAAGTGCAGCCTGGATTCATTCTAAGCAGATGCTGCCGGGGAGCTGCCGTGAATGCTTTCACTCAGGCATGTGACACTGGGTGGGATGAGGTCTCAACCTCAGGCCACTTAGTGATACCCAACAACCTTTATTCCTAACCTCCAAAGCATGCAGAGGCAGCTATTACACCAGAAGCAGCTTCTTGTCCCCAAGCAAACACTCACCTCTTCCTGTTGGGTCATCACTGCTATGACATCATTTCCACAGTGGCAGGAAGGGTTCTGCTAAGGGAATGCTAGCAATAAATAGAGCAAGCAAAGGGCGGGCATGTGAAGAGCAGGAAAGCAGCAGGTCCTGAGGGAGGCAATGGCACCTCAGGTGTCTAGGGAGCCCCTTTCTCTCCTAGCACACGGTGAGAACAGGGAGCAGGATAAGGTGCTCGGTCCAAGAACACAGCACAGAAGTTGGAGAAGTAGAAGTCCAGCTAAATTTACCTACAAGGTTTCCTCCCACATACAGGTGATAAGGAAGTGGGCTGGGAACCTTGAGACCCGCTGGAGGAAAGTCACCCGTGGAACTGCCTTGGCTGGCCTGGCCCAGCAGCGTCCCCCAAAGTAACAAACTAAAGTAGTCTGGGTTAAGGCAGCTTGTAATGTTCCTGCTTTGGCAACCCCCAATGCAGGGATATGTTTGGGTGGGGCAGTAGTCTCTAAACTCTCCATCAATGCCCCTTTTCTCCGAGTACACTCTACCATCCCCCTGCAGGGAAGGGAGAGCTAGACCCAGTGTCTCTCGCCTTGCTCCAAGCATGGCTTACATTCAGGTAAAGCTTTTTGCTTTGTAATTTGAGAGGCAGAAAGACTGAAGCCTGGAGACGAGATATGGAACAATAACCGTAAGGCCAAAGCTGGCACAAGCAGCCCTAAGAGCAAGAAGGAAATCAGACTGCCCCTCAGATCCATGCAAAAAGATTGCAAAGTGACCCAGTGTATTTTGCTTCCTCTGTAAAACTCTTTCAGTCCTGCAGGCTTCAGCCCTAGTCAGGGGCCCAGGTCTAGCTTGAACGGCTGATCATCTCCATGCTATCATCATGGGTCCCTCCATCCGTTGCTGCCTCGGTGCTCTTTAATGCCTTGCTTGGTACTGCACTCAGCGCATCGTCTTTCATCAGCTCCGAGGCTAGCAGTGAGGTGACAGCACAGCCGGCTTTTCTCTTTGCTGCAAAAGAAGAGACTGTGATAAACAGCCCAGAGAAACTTCTGCAAGCTTACTCTGGCACAGCTCACAACCCTCCAGTGCCAGCTGCTCAGAGAGAGCAGGCTCGGAGGCATGGTGGGTAATGTACTGACAACCCCCCAAAATGCTTGTTCAATGCTCCTGAAGCATTCAGTGTTCCTAAGGCATCAGGGGACCCTTCCCAAAGGGCCATGGTCCACATAGCATCCAGAGTTTGAAGGCTGTGAACACCAAGAAGTGAAGCGAACTGATTAAGAGGTGGGAATGGGGAAGGGCAATATGGGATACCCAGGAGTACCCGGATGGAATTAAGCAAAGGAAAATCTAAACTGAATCTCAGAGAACATTTTCTTACAGTAACATCTATGAGGCTATGGAACAGGCTCCCACAGGAAAGTGGGAGCCCCATCACTTGGGACATTTATAAGTAGACTGTACGATATTCTGTAGAATATGGTGTAGAAAACCATGCTACAGGCCCAGATACCATGGTTATAGGCCCTTTAGAAATGAATAGAATACTTCTACGCTTGCTTGGCAAAGTGGAGGAGAACAGATGTCACAGATGGGAAAGACATACTGAGTCCACAAAATCAGGTTAGCACAGTGTAGGTTGTTGGGCTGCTGAGTGTATGAGCTAGACTATTTAGTGCACATGTTCTTGGACTTCTCTGCTTCTGCAGTGGTAGCTCAATAAAGCCAGTTCCCAGTTTCTGTTCCAGAAGGCTAAGCTGTGGGAGGGGGCATCTACCCTGAGTTTAAAAATCACAGGTTAAGAACCTCTGAGAGTTGAAGGTCTTCTCCACACACTAGCATGGAAACTTCAGAGAACAGAACCAAACTACAGGAATATGATCATCACAGAACAGGCAGCTACCCATCCCTTGAGGTTGGGAATAGAGCTTAAGGGCTTCCTATGGGGGCACTGTGCTCCTAGCAGAGAAGGGAGGCAGGCAAGGCACAAGGCTGAATGGAGAAGGCTGTCCCCACTAGATTTTGCACCCCTCAAAATAACTCCATGGCCTTTTATGCCCCATGGACATAGCAGCCAAATGGAGGAGCAATAGCGCTTTGCAGCTACAGATGAGCTGTGGTGTCCCAGTAGCACATCACCCAGACAGAACTCATCCCTTAAGATGTTTCTTTACAGTTTAAGGCCTGAGCTCAGCCAGAACACGATGCTCCAGACTTCATTAAGCTCACGCTTGAGTCTCAGACAAGCGAACAGCCCTGAATTAGGACAGCAACTATGCCCTGCTGGGAGCTCCGGCAGGCTCCAGGACAATGAATGGCTGAGGCTGGGGCACAGTACTCACGCAGGGAGGACAATTCACCAACAAACGTCACCGATATGCAAGTTCAGACTTGAATATCCACACACAGGCTGGCTCCCACACTCACTAATCAGAACCAGTGCACACACTCTAGTGTGCATACACACAGGAAAACTGTAGAACTCACGCAATCAGACGCCCTTGTGCACTACATGCTGTTGCACACAGGCAGACACGCTGAGACACATGCACACACACATTCATATTATGGTCCACATGCAGGCACTTTCTCAGGCCTGACTGTTCAGGAGGAAATCTGCTGAGAGGAGAATGCAGAAGGGGGTGTACACAGGAATACAAAGTAGCAACTGAGATGCTGCCTTGAGACACTGCAGTCATGGAATTAACTCTTTACAAGACAGAAAAAATAAAGCCATTTCTAATGTGAAGCTTCCGATGAAGCCTCTAAAACAGGGGTGGGCAAACTTTTTGGCCCGAGGGCCACATCTGGATGGGGAAACTGTATGCAAGGCCATGAATGTAGGGCTGGGGCAGAGGGTTGGGGGTGTGGTGTGCACAAGGGGGCTCAGGGCAGGGGGTTGTAGTGCAGGAGAGGGCGGGGTGCAGGATCCAGCCTGGCGCCGCTTACCTTGAGCGACTTCAGGGTGGCAGTGGCACGCAGCGGGGCTAATGCAGTCTCCCTGCCTGCCCTGGCCCTGTGTTGCTCCCAGACGTGGCCAGCATGTCTGGAAGTGGCTCCTGGGGGTGGGGCGGGGCAGGTGGCATTGCCACATGCTGGCCTCACCTGTGGGTACCACCCCCAAAGTTCCCATTGGCCGTGGTTCCCTGTTCCCAGCCAATGGGAGCTGTGGGGGGCAGTGCCAGCAGGCGATGACAGCACACAGAGTCCTCTTCCCCCTGCCCCTTCCAGGGGCCACAGGGACATGGTGCTGTCTGCTTCCAGGAGTGGCGTGGGCGAGGGCAGGCAGGGACCCTGCCTTAGCCTCGTTGTACCACAGGGTTGGCAATCCTGTGGGCTGGATTGAAAACCCTGACGGGCTGGGTCTGGCCCACAGGCTGTAGTTTGCCCTCACCCACTCTAGAAATTGGGCTTCAAACACCAAGAACGAACATGCAACAGCATGCAAAGGAGACATGCAACTGGCAAGCACAGTATGTAACTACAATTCCCAAGTGGAGGCTCCCTGCACGTGGCTTAATCATTTTCAGGGCCCCCTCTAGGACCTTGCTAAATACCTATCCTCAGTACAACACTCACACAAGGCTTATCCCTGTGACAGCCACACCAGGCCCCCCTGCTTGCACCTTGGTTACAGACCTTTCTTCTCTACAGCCCCTGGGCATCCCTCGATACAGCTTCCCTGGAACTCTCCTGGTCCTAGGTGCTTATCCCTGTCTCAAGACCCACTTCCCTGCCTGCACCCACCCCTTCCCTGTTGGAGATTTCACCTGCCCAAGCTCACACCCTGCGGCCCTAAACTACCAAGCCTTTGCCTGCACCCCAACCCTAATCACTAAACCATGTCACAAACCTCCACTCTGCTTCCAGTACCACCTCTCTGAGCTTTTCTCCTGTATGCTCCCTGTACCACCTCCTCCATCCTTATTCCTACTGTAGCCCTCCAAGCCTATTGCCTGTATTCCATTCCTAAGGCTGATCCCCATCACATCTCCCCCTGCCCAAGTCCACATTCCCATCAGTTTCCCATCTGCTGCCTCTATCAGAATCTCCCCCCACCCATCTCTTGCTTCAACTCAGATCAAATGGGAGGCACAGACCTCCATTCCCTGCCTAAATCCTTTTGCTCAATGGCTTATCCTTGCTATAGACTTCCCAGGTTTCTTCCTGCATTCCCTTCCTACAGGCACATTCATACTATAGTCTGAGCCCTGGTCTACACTAGGAGTTTACATCTGTGTAGCTACATCTCTCAGGGGTGTGAAAAATCCACACAACTGATAGACGCTGCTATACCAACCTAACACCCAGTATAGACAGTACTAGGTAAACACAAGAATTCTTCCATCAACCTAGGTACCACCTCTCAGGGAGGCAGATTATCTACTCTGATGAGACAATCCCTCCTGCTGTGCTGCTAAGTGTAGATAAGCCCTGAAGTACCTGCACCCATGGTCATGGGCTTATCTGCATTAGTCCCTTAGTCCACTGCTTGCATCACCATTTTACAGGCCCAACCCCGTCACAATCTCCACACCCAATCTGTTGTCTACACCCAAATTTATGGGAATATACAGGCAAAGCTCTCTAGTCCACTATCCAAACTTCTTGAGGAGCAATGATTATGGCTGTGCGTGGAGAGCTCCTGTGGGGGGTGGGGAAAAGGAGAATAATTGAAGCAGTAAAAGAGTAGACAGAGGTGTTAGCTGGCTGCACTCTCATGTGATAGATCACTGCAGTACTAGTCAGAAACACAGGACATGCTGGCAGGAAAGGAGAAGAACGAGGAGAGAGACAGCAAGAAAAAAAGCCTGCTATGGCCAAATCCAGAGAGCAAGGTGACCTGGCAAGCCCAGCTCTGTGGGCCTGTCCCAGGTCCAAAAAAGGCAACCAGGCTGGGCCATGCTTCACATAGGAACGTGAAAGGAAGAACCAGTGCGAGATTAGTTACCATTAAAAAAGGCCCATTTCAATCCACTCCTGGGATACTGCAGGACCTGCAGCCTCAGGCTGCATGTGTGTCTCAATCTCCTCTTCTAACCCTCTCTGCCTGCGGCACATGGGGGGTTACACACACACACAACGAGAGTTGGGGAGGGGAGAACAACATGCCCATGTGTTACCCGCTCAGGTGTATCCTCCTCCACCTCACAGAGTGACAGGAGAGAGTCTGGCAAGAGGAAATAAGAAAGGCACCAGTCAGAGCCCACTAGGAACACCCCTTCAGCCCCAAGCCAGAGAACAGACAGCAGCAAGAGCCTCCCCACCGCTACCAGGAGCCCTCAGCATTTGAAGCAAGACTTGCTGGGTTCCACACACTGTCTGAACTAGGCTTTGTACCTCCAACCATTTCAGATGGCCTAGGTTGTGTCTGGCCGCTCAGGCCTTGCAGCTTTCCGCACACATTTCTCATTCATAAACACCAAAACGGGAAGTGAGGGAACATGCACCACAATCTAGTGATGTAGCCTTGTAACCACAGTGCCTGGGAAAGCATGCACATGCCGTCATGAGAGAGAGAGAGAGAGAGAGAGAGGCTCTGGTGGGACACCAGACACAGGCCTGCTGATGGGGACAGCCATGACACAGAACCCCCAAATGCTCATCAGAGTCTCCTGGCCAGGTGGGAGGCCTCCAAACTGGGTTCTCACAGCTAACACAATGGCAGAGTCAATCTTTGTTTCAAACCTATCTTAACATCTCCCTTCTCTCCCCTCCCTGCTGGGTCTGCAGCCCAAACACTAGAAAGACTCTTCCAGAGAACGAGGCAAGAAACCTGAAGCCTGCATCCAGTACTCCCACTGCAACCATCAGTAGGAGAGCCCCCTACCCATCACACATACTCTACCCCCCTCAAGAGAGACCCTGACAGGTTACCCCTCTCTCATGCTCCCTCCTACCCCACCAGCAGGTTCTCTCTATCATGCAGACTCACTCCCCTCCTCTCATGCATACGCAGCCCCATCCTCCTCCTCCCAGCAGGTGTTATTTCTCTCACACTCAGCCCCATCCCCACATCCAGCAGGTTCTCGTACACCGCCCCCGCACCCAATCCCATCAAGTTCTCTCTCCCCCTCTCCCAAGTTTCTCAATAACTCTACTCCCCAGAGGCCCACCTGGCTTACACTCTGGATTTTAGTGGTAATTCTCATCAGCCCTGCCACCAGTATAGATATGCTGCTGATGGCTGTGCTAGGAGCCCTAGTGTAGGCAATATTCCAGGAGCTTCCAGTGTTTTCTCTGGTGTCAGTTAACTCTGCTATGAGCTGCAAAGGCTTGCAGCGTGGCTACAGGGTCAGCACAACAGAGCAGACCCTGACTATTGATGAGAAGCTCTTTGGGTTTCTCCCACAGTTCTACCACAAGTCTCCAGCAGCTCTGCAAAGGATCAGTAGAGCATTCAGAGCCACTTGGCTGTTATTGCCTCCAACCAGAGAAACTAGATTCTCGCCATGGATTAAGATGCAACCTCCAGAAACAAACTGTGTTGTGGAATGGAGTGAGGGATGGCAGGGGAAGGACTCATTTCCCTTTGCTAGTATGTTCCCACCTTTATCAAGGAGGGTCATCTTTCTCTCTGCCACCAGCAGGGCAGTATAATCACTGGCTAACAAGGAGACAGGGGGCCATTTCTCCATCCCACATCCGGAGACCTTGTCTTGCCTGAGGAAGGGAAGGCCAAGCCCCCAACCCAGGCCAGCACAGATACACCACTGCCCCCTTGTGTTGGGATATGGCCTTGGACATGTGGGCCAGACCGCAGACCTCACTGGGGGAGGCAGGATTCCTGACTGATTTCTTTATTCTCTTAATTCTATCCCAAGCAGCAGATGGCCTGAGCAACATCAAGCATACAGAAAAGGACATCAGTTGAGTCACTCAAATCACAATCCAACCCTGAATCATCGAGTTAAAACCATGACTACAGGACAATTGCACAGTCATACTGCAGGAGGACACTGGGCTATTATGTGCACACATCCTGCCAACTGCAGTGGCCTGCACTCCTTTCTTAACAAACTAGCTGGAAAAAATCCCCCTTGCTGACCCTCGCCCTCCCCACAATGAGCCCTTTAAGCTACTAAGCGGAGTCCCCAGAGGCCTGTCGGCTTTTCCATTCCTTTACATTCTAGTGAGGAGCTGCTAGCGCCTCTGAATAGAGACAGCTGCCTCCAAGGGAACAGAGTCAAAGATCAGAGCTGACAAGATTTACACACAGTTCCTCTGCTCTTCAGCTGCTGCAATGAGCTAGGGTGAGGAGCGATATGGGGCCAGGAAATGCCCTAACAGCTCACATAGTGGTGGTGGTGGGCGGAGCACATGTCCCAGTGAGAGTGCACTGGTACTGCTGGTGGAATACATTAAGTCAGAGCAGGAGAGTTACAGGAACATATGGAAATGCAGCACCTAGAGTTATAAATATGACCCTGGAAATGAAGACCAGTAAGTAAGCTCCCCCAAAGATACAACCTACTAATGAGACTGACAGAGATGCAAATTGGCAAATGATGTTCCAGCCCTGAGTACCTCTGCCTACTACAGCATCATATGGGAAACACGCTGATAAAGAGCGTGGAAGAGGGATCCAGCCACAAGCCAAAGTAAAACCCATGGCAATGTGCAACCTCTAAGCAGAGAAAACAGAGCAATACTTCTCCCAGCTAAGCCTACATTGCCCATTCTAGATGGCTTATCCCACACTGCTCCCTGGAACATCACTCTCCCCAAGGCATCTCCGGAGCCCCCTGCTGCAAGGTTAAAAAACAATCACAGGAGTTGGATGACAGCACTTACAAGGGCCTAGGTTCCCCTGATGCAGCTGCAACATCCTCTCTACAGAGTCTCAGCCTATCATAGAATATCAGGGTTGGAAGGGACTTCAGGAAGTCATCTAGTCCCACCCCTTGCTCAAAGCAGGATCACTCCCCAATAAAACCGGTCTGCTCCTCTCATTCCTCAGTCTTGCTTGGAAATGTGAGGCCAGCTGCACCATTGCATCCTGCCTAATCCCCAAACTCTCCTACGGCATAACATCCCACAGACATGGAGTAATATTCCCTTCCTGTTCTTACAGGAACTAAAGGGGAAATTCTCCTCCTCCTCAAAAAGAATCCAAAGCCTCCTGTGCAGGAAGCAGCTGATGCTCCATAGAAAGCTGATTACCAGATGGCAATTCCCTGCCTGAATCCAGTGAGCATGCTCAGAAAGGCCAAAGTGTGTGGTGTGTGCAGGCACACTGCATCATGGAATGGAACATGGGAAGGTGAGAGTGGGCACTACTGCACTGTGGGACACTACTCCCATTAGCCCTGTCAGTGCTTCCACCCATACCCATGCTTAAGGATACAATTTGGTCACCGAGGTCACGGATTCCAGGACTTTAACAGCTCTCTGTGATTTCTTCAGCTTCAGCCCCAGGTGGCAGGGCTCCCACTGTCAGCCCCACTGTGACCATACCCTGATTTTGTGTATTTTTCCCATGATTGTTCCATGAATTTTTCTTAAATTTTTCAAAATTGTATCCATGCCCATGGTCATCCCCTCAGTTTCTTCAGCAGCCACAGCCTTCTCTGCTTTCCTCACTTATCCATGATCACCAAGCATTCCCTGACTACATCTAAACTCCCTTCTCCATTGCCTTGTCCTTCAGAAAGTTACCACACCACCACGCTGCTCTCAGATGCCTCAACTTCATGGGACTTTCCAGCCTTGTCCACCATCTTGAGCTTTCATTTGCTGATGGTTTCCCGTAAAGCCCCTTAAATTGATATCTACAACCCTCTCCTATCCCCTCTGATCTTAAGTTAGCTGGTTCCATAGGAACTTGCTCTCTCTTCTGCACCTCCCACCTGCCCGGTACAATGACAAACTGCAGACTCTGCAATTCACAAGTGCCACATATATCCCCTTTCTACCCAGCTCAAGAACTGGAAATCTCAGCAGATACTTCTCATCTGCCCTCAGCAGGGCAGACTAATTTCTCTTCCTCCTTCACTTTCAAAGCTGCTGGAGATCTGCCATCTCTCCAATATCTTTAACTGTTTTCTCCATTCACCTGCCTCTTCTTTACCTTCCCATATTTCAGGGGTGGAAATGGCTTCTTCCTTTCCATCCCCTCCCCTCTTCATCATACCAGGACCTTAGGGGTTGATCATTCCTCCCTCCTGAGATTAATTCACAGCTATACATTTTCCTCCGGTTCCCTCCAATCATAATTCTACTCCTAACTAAGAAATCTCTATCTGTGGTGGCAGCTTCACCTCTACCTCCAGACCTTCCTCTATGGCAGTGGTTTTCAAACTGTTTTTCTGGCCACTTAGCTGAAGAATATTGTTGATGCCCACAACCCAACAGAGCTGGGTATGAGGGGTTTGGGAGGGGCTCAGGGTTGGGGCAGAGGATTGGGATGCGGAGGTGAGGGCTGCAGGGTGGGCCCAGGAATGAGGGGTTCAGGGTGTGGAAGGGGACTCTGGGCTGGGGCAGGGGGTTGGGGTGCGGGAGGGGGTCAGAGCTCTGGGCTGGATGTGCAGGCTCTGGAGTGAGGCCAGGGATGAGGAGTTTGGGATGCAGGAGGGGGCTCCTGGTTTGGGGGAGGTTCAGGGCTGAGGCATGGGATTGGGGTGCGGGAGGGAGTCAGGGCTCTGGGTTGGGGCCGGGGATGAGGCGTTTGGGATACAGGAAGGGGCTCTGGGCTGGTGCAGGGGATTGGGGCTTACCTCCGGTGGTTCCTGGTCAGTGGCGCAGCAGGGGTGCTAAGGCATGCTTCCTGCCTGTCCTGGCACTGTGCTGCGCCCCAGAAGTAGCCAGCAGCAGGTCCAGCTCCTAGGTGGAGGCGCGCAAGCTCTCACCCGCAGTCACCATCCCCCCAGCTCCCGGCCAATGAGAGTGTGGAGCCAGTGCGCGGGGTGGGACAGCATGCGGAGCCCCGTGTCCCCCTACCTAGGAGCTGTACCTGCTGCTTGTCGCTTCCGGGGTACAGTGTGGTGTCAGAACAGGTAGGGACTAGCCTGCCTTAGCTGGGCAGCACCGCCGATGGGACTTCTAACGATGCAGTCAGCGGTGCTGACCAGAGCCGCCACGACCCAGTGACTTACATTCCGTGACCCAGTACTGGGTCGCGACCCACAGTTTGAAAACCACCGCTCTAAGGCATCTCACAAGGTTAAATTCTTGGCCTTCTGCTTTTATCTCTAATGAGAAACCTTCGCTGTCATTTCAGGCTGACGGAACTGAATTGTATGTTTCTTTCAACACTTCTAATGCGTCCTCCTTACTGTACATCTGCTTGTCTGACCCGGTGAAGTTGTGGCTTCATCTGAGCTTCCTTTTCTTTAGGTCCGCTCAGAAGTGACTCTGCTGGACAACAGAAGTTTTCTCAAACCCAAAAGCACCTCCTCTCTTCCCAGTCAACTCAGACGTCCATTCTCAGTAACTATGGTGTCATTCTTGACTCAGCTTTCCTTCTCCTCCTACATCTATCTGCCACCATCTTTGCAACAATGACCCTGTGCACTTGTCCTTGCTCCCACTTCATCCAGGTCTTCAAGTTCTCTGCTTGGATAACTGCAGCTAGTTCTCTTCTTTACAGCTTCCACAGATCCTATGTGCCCAAACTCCAAACCCAGAACACATTGTTCCTGGTGCACTCTCACACAAAGCAGTTCAGCTACAATTCTCTTGCAGCCCAGTTGTTTCTGAATCTGCTTCAAATTGCCTCCATTTTTTAAAACTGCCCAAGAAACCTCAATGTCTCAGTCTCTCCTCCTCCTGCTTCTAGCATTAGCTTCCTCTTCTCCATCCTCTGGCCACTCTTGGTACTCTGCAGTGCCTGCCATCTGGATTCATTCTCCTTGTACCACACCAATGCATCAAATCTCTAGATCGTCTCAAATCTCCACCTGTGAGTATGCCTACAATACTGTCCTATTTCTACCAGCCATTTTCATTTAACAGTGCAGTTGCGTTTCATCACTTCCGCATGAAAGTAGAACCACCACTGTTCAGTCAGGAGAAGTCCCACAGATTAACCCATGCCATTCTGGTGAAGTGCTGCAAAAAACATTTGGGGAACCAAAGACAGAATGAAAGACACTGTGTACAAACAACACTTATTATCCTTTACTCAGAAAAACAATTTAGGAGATGCTGAAAAGGCTTAGGCATGCAAAGGAATAGCATCTACAGTGACACCAGTTAACAGTGCTGTGAAATTTCTGGCTTCAGGGTATTAATTGATCATTAGCTGGGGTTAGGAAGGAACAATATTGCACAATGAAGTGCTTTATGGGAGTTTTTAAGCTTGCCTCTGGTCACTGTTGGAGGCAGGATACTTAGCCACAAGGATTGACTGTCACAGAGAACAGACCAATTTCCACACCCGCTGCACCAGGGGATCATCTCAAGCAATGCTTACCCTGGCGAGGTCCTCTTTTCCTCCGGAACGCTGCTCCTGACTGCAAGGCCTCCATCAAGCTGTCCATCACCCCTGTCTCATCACCCTCTGAAAGGAAAACAGTAAGTTAAACAGGGACATGTAGTGTGCTTGATTCAGTTCTGCCACCTCCAGTCCTCCCTCACCATGTGCTCCTGCTCACGGGGAATGACACACACACACACAGGAGAAATACCCCCCCCCCACACACAGGAGAAATACCACACCCCAGAACAGACAAGGAAGGTGCTGGCCTCTCTGGAATTCCCCACTCTGTACAGAAGCTGGGGAGATTGGTTAGGGCACAAAACTGAACGGGAATATCCTCCTCCCCCCACAGAGAAGTTGACTGCCAAAAGGTGCAGGGGAATGGGTTGCAGGGAAAACCTCTGAGGCAAAATAACCCAGCAAACTGGGGCCTTTGGGAGAATGGAAAGCTTCAGAGAATGTGCCAGAAAGGCTGTCAAAGAATCAGCTCCCTCTCCTCCCCGTCTTAGGCATTCTCCTTGTGCCTGCCCAACTCATTTGTTTTCTGGTCCTCTCTTTTTAGAGTCTCTGATTATTAGTGCCATCCACACCCCTCTAAGCCCCTTGTCACTCTCTGTACAGTGCTCTGACCCCTTGGGAGATTAACCTGGCCTCAGCTGCTCTCCTTCCCTAGCAACAAGTGTGTCACTGTGTTCAAAGAGCATGTGCCAATAGAGCCATATGTGGCCCCTGTGTAACAGAGGCCATGCAGCACCATTGCCCCCTCCTGCCCAACAGGTATTCTTGGCCCAAGATCCGAAGAGCAGCTAAGTCTTTCCTTTTCCTGCTGAGCACAAAGCTCCTGCAAACCACCCTATTCCAACTGGAGGAAGCCCTGGGAGAGCCCCACATTCTGCTCCCATGGAGAAGCAGTGTTCAGAAAGTGCAAAAAATAGTCCCAGGATTCCTAGGCGGAGTGCAGAGACACCCGTAACCTTCGCCATTGAGGGTGCCAAGGGGAGTGTAGCAGTAGCTGTAGATTTTAAAGGGTTCTAGAAATAGAGTCGTGAGTGAAATCAAATGTTCCTCCCTGAATTATGTGGCTGTTCCCCATGCACCCAGCAACTGGGGATTTAGCTGGCACCAGTAATCCCTTTCACTCCAAAACTGAGACCTGTATGTATGTATTTAAGGAGAGCCCAGCAGATGCCCTTACATGCCCTGCCTCACAGCTACGTATAACAAGAGGGGAAAGTGAGCTTAGCAAAGTCCCTTGCATTCTCCCTCTGCCCCCTCTCACAGTGTGGTACTGAAGGAGTTAACCATGTATGCATGAGCACTCTGCAAATCTGTTTCCATGACAACAGCTCTGGATGAAACCTAAATCCATAAAATCACATTACAACATCTGTCAGTGCTTCTGTGTGCTCCAGACACACTGCCCACAGCACCACCTGCTGGCAAAAACAACCCACTTTGCCTGACCTACATTCTCAACACCAAAGTAGTTGGTAACAGTGCGTTTCCAGAAAAAATGGCCAACTCCAGACTAAGCTGCAAATGAAAGAAGAGGCGCTACTATCCTGGGGTGTGACCCTCCGGGCCTTATGTGGCTACCAGGCCTCTAACACTAGTGTGAGGTGTCCAAGCAGCATGAGGGTTAGGAGAACACTCAGCACTAGTCATTGGGCTGTCACTAGCATGAGCATGGCACTTATCACTGTGATTCAGCCTCTTAGTAAGAGCCCGCAGGGATGGCTGAGGCTCTTTCTCAATGGATCACTTCACACTGCTCTCACACAAGAAGCCATCCTGACATTAATCTTGCTAAATTTTGCTGTTTTGAACAGCACTTTCTGGGAGGAGATAGTGATGGCAGTAGGAAGTCATTACCAATTGTAGCCCAATTCTTCTGGTTTCCCAGTTCCTAATCAGCCCGCCTCTACGCTTGGGTATCACATGGAGACTTCATTGCTTTCAATGCCCACATGAAGAGGAGACTGCATGGCAGTCCAGTAAGCACACTGACTACACCCAGCACTACTATTTGCTGAGCCTAGAGGAGCTGAGATAGATAGGGTCCTGGATAAGAGTTGCCTGGTTTGAGTTCACCCCAGACTAGGTAACAAGAAAACTGGAAGGTAGTGGAAACATCCTGAGGAACTGACTGTTCCATCCTCTAGCTCAGTGTTTCAGTCTTCCCTTCATTGCTGCTCCTGGGCTTCCAGTTGTCCATGGAAACCTAAGTGCCCTTTATCATATTCAGCTGGAACCACAAATTGCACCCTTTCCTCACTGACACAGCACTGCCACATCCAGGCTTTTGTGACTTCCAGGATGGATGAGTATAATAGGTGAAGGTTTCAGCAGGCATAAAACAGCGCTCTCTGGCCCCAGGGCCAATTCTGTGGGGTGCGCTGTGCTGCAGGGCACTCTTAGCAATGGACCAATGGCTTTGGAATTTCCTCCCTCTTAAAAGCTAACACCAATCAGGGTTTAGTAGACATGGAGATTCTATACAACTCGTTTGTTTAAGCTGACATCCTCTGATCCAGAAGATGGGAAGGGATCTATTCCTGCAGATGGTGAAGGCAGTAGTGAGATGTGCAATATAAAATTAGATACTTGTCAGGAGGCTGGAGTACTGGAAAAGGCACAGCACTATCTGTTGAAGGGAGATGGAAAGAATTCCTGGGATACGCACTGTACTAACTGGTGAGAAGGTGCGTACACAGATGCACACAGACAGCACTACCTATTGGGGGAGGGGAAAGGGAGAGAAAGAGAAGGAGAAGCTCCAGAGACATACACAGCACTAACTGTGTGGGGACTCTAGACCACTCAGGGCCTGGGTTATCCAGTGCCCTAATCACAGGGGCCCTGGTATCCCTAGATTGAATTGTTGGAATACACACCAACAAACATGGGGGCCCTCTGTGCCTTGGGATGATGGCAAATGCCACAGATGTTTATGGAACCTTTTACAGCAAAATACTGACAGCATAACTTTCTATTAACATGCTCCTCTCCTCTTGAAATCAGAGGCTCTTGTGCTCTGACTTTAGTCCTGTTTGTGAGTTTTGCTGAGCCACTTGGACCTTGAGAGAAAGAGTTGCACAGGGATCTCTCCCATCCAGTCACCTGGAGGGAAAAAAGCAGCAATTTGAGCCCTCAAAAATGTCTTACTCACTTCCCACCATCTCCCCCCGGTTGGGGGTGAAGGGGAAGAAGGGGTGGAGTGACACCAGCAGCAGCCCTAGAAACCTCTGGCAGCTACAAGAGCCAGGGGAATCCAAAGGGGACATGATTGAAGACAGATGTGAAAGGAACATGCTCTTGTTGAGCAGGGATTGCTTGGTACAGGCCTCTGGCCAGGCTTCCCCTTTCTGCAAACTGAAACATGCCAGGGGAGAAGATGGAACTCATTAACTCATACATTTGCTTATTTTAACAATTTCCTCCTCCTGCAGCTCTCAGATGAGATCAAACTTTATACTAGAGTTCAAGCATTCAGCTGCTGCAATGCTACATTCCTGCGCCTCCCCCCGGGACAGCATACAGACAGCAGTCCAACTCCAGAGCAAAGGCAGCAGACAAGAGCTAAGGGACTAACCAACAGGGAACACCCCATGAACCTAGAGCAGTCGTTCCCAAACTTTAACAACCTGTGAACCCCTTTCACTAAAATGTCAAGTCTCGCAAACCCCCTCCTAAAAATGAATATTTCCAGGGATCTTCTCATTTACCTGAGTATAAATTATAAAAGCAGTGATCTTGGAAATATAAAATTTGTTTTTATGTCATGCTTATTACATATTATTTATTATTAAGTGTCCCTGGCCCCTGTTTGCCAGAAGCTGGGAATGAGCGAAAAGTGATGGATCACTTGATTACCTGTTCTGTTCATTCTTTCTGGGGCACCTGGCACTGACCACTGTCGGAAGACAGGATACTGGGCTAAATGGACCCTTGGTCTGACCCAGTAGGGCCATTCTTATGTTCTTATTTATCATTACAGTATTTTTATTACATAATGAAAATGGCAACACTCTTCCAAGATCTCACTTTTGTAGCTTGTATCACTTTGAATTCTGGGGGAGGGATAGCTCAGTGGTTTGAGCATTAGCCTGCTAAACCCAGGGTTGTGAGTTCAGTCCCTGAGGGAGCTATTTAGGGAACAGGGGTTTAAAAAAAAACCAAAAAAAACTCTCTGGGGATTTGTCCTGCTTTGAGCAGGGGGTTGGATGAGATGATCTCCTGAGGTCCCTTCCAATCCTGATATTCCATGATTCTATGAATAAGACTATTATAAGACAAGGCTCCTATGTTTCCTCAAGGAGTATCAGATGTGAAACAATATAAAGGTATTTAAGAGGCCAAGTCAAAGAGTTCCTCCTACACAAGCATTCAGGCCTTGAACAGTCTAGACAAACAACGCACGTTACAACAAAGTTTAAATTTGTTCATCATCATAATTTAAAAAAGAATACTAGCTGCCTATTTAATTTTAAAAACAGCAAAAAATATCCACCTCCCTTTCCATTTCTTATAAGGAGTCTCGAAGTTTAAATCTCCTCAGTGTGATAGACATGCTTGCTTTGATCCTCTTAGCTCTTGGAAGTTCAGGGGCTCCAGGCAGCTGGCCCCGTGCTGCCCAGGGTTCCTAGGGACAGCTCTGTCCGCCATTAGGGAATTTTTTCCCCGAGAACCCCCTGTAACATTTCACGAAACCCCAGGGGTTCTCGACCCCAGTTTGGGAACCACTGACCTAGAGGGAAACTCTGGCACACAGCTTCTCTGGGTAGCCCATGGGACTGCATGAGAAAACGGCCAAGAAAGAAACGTAGCAACCCAGAAAAACGAAGAGCAGCCTGTTGCCTATCACTGTTCCCCCTCGAATACAGGAACTCAAACAGCCTAGCTTCTTTGGAGGGTGAGAGGAAGAGAAAGGATGAGGAGAGAGCATGACAGCGCTACAAATGAAACAGCTGGCAAAAAGTAAACAAAAGACTGAGCTGGGAAGATGCTGAGGTGGGGTGGGGATCCCTCTCTGATGAGAGCTGGGGCACAATTAACTCTGGAAGTCACTGAACATGCGCTTAGAGGACTGGCAAATTTGTCTGGGGAAAGCCACCCTGAGATCTCACGGTCTATGAATTCATATCTTCAGCAGAGCAGCAGTGAGAGTTCACATTGATCAATAAGAGCTTTGCAACAGGACTTGATTGCTTGAAGAGCCCAAGAAACTGGGGCTGGGAAGGAATGCGAGTGAGCCTGTGGGGCATTTTACTGCACACAAGTTCCCACAGGCAGAAGGAGAGGATAAGTTTCAGGAAATTAAGAGAGAGGCAGGAAATCAATGGAAAAGTGCAGTAACTGAGTCCATATGTTGTAACAAAGGAATGTGCCTGGTAGCACAGAGCAGACTATGCCCGTTAATGAGGAAGCCCCTGCTATGAGACAGCTCCTAGAGAGGGGAGTTATTTCTTGGACTAGAGCACTTAACAGAAAACCTTGCATGAGCCCCTTGGTATGGCATAAAGGTTTGCAGATAGGGTGACAAATGGGTTAAGAATGAGAAAATCACTGTGAACAGCACCTTACAACCCACAATATTGCTAAAGCTTTGCATTCAGACCAGAACCTCTGCTGCCCCTCACTTATCACCATACTGCCTCTAGTACATGGGGTAGGCAACCTATGGCACGCATGCCGAAGGATGCATGTGAGCTGATTTTCAGTGGCACTTTCACTGCCCGGGTCCTGGCCACCGGTCTAGGGGGGCTCTGCATTTTAATTTAATTTTAAATGAAGCCTCTTAAATATTTTAAAAACCTTATTTACTTTACATACAGCAATAGTTTAGTTATATATTACAGACTTATAGAAAGAGGCCTTCTAAAAACGTTAAAATGTATTACTGGCACGCAAAACCTTAAATTAGAGTGAATAAATGAAGACCCGGCACAGCACTTCTGAAAGGATGCCGACCCCTGCTCTATTACCTGCATTCATGTCTATCAGTTGCTCTCTCTTCTGCTGCTTTTCCAGTCTTTCCTTCTCAGCTTTCTCCTTGGCCAGTTTAGCTCGGCGCATCTTCTCCTCTGTCTCACGTCGCTTCTGATTCTCCTTAGCAGCTTGCTGCAAATGAGAAAAACAGTTATTTGGGAAGTGACTGATGGTGCAAAGGTCTGAGCAGGGTGTAAGTGTACAGACAGAGTTATTTTCCCAGTGGGAAAGGATGAGAAAAGATCATGCCAGGGCTCGGTGCCCAGTATGGAGGGGTCTGAGCTAAGTGGTAGGATGAGGAAGGGGTCCCTGGCTCACCAGAAACATGTTCCTGAAGTTGTGCAGATCCATGAAGAACTCCTCAATGGATATTTTCTTGGGGTCAAACAGGAAGTACTGACCCATCTCCTTAAAAAGGTTCTCCATGTTTGAGTGCATCATTCGCAGCTTTTCATACTGCTCCTGAGCATCCTTCACAAATATGTGAAATCTGAGAGTCAAGGAATACAATCAGCTGCTCCGTGGAAACATCAGAGGTGAGAGATAGCATGTGCATGCACCAGAATTATCTGGTTAACCAATGGACTCTTCTCCAGCTTGCAAAATTCCTCTGACAGCATAAGGAGCTTCCCCTTCAACTGCAGTGATCCCCAGCATTCTCAACTGGGTGGACCCCAGTATCTTCTGCTCAAGAGGTCAAGGGTTCAGTGTCTTAAGTTAAGGGGTGGGGGGGAGGAGGAAGGGCTAGGTGTGAACATGCATGGCATGCACTGGACTTCCCATGGCACACTCCTTCCACGGATCCCCTTACAAAGGGAGGCCTTACAGTGCTCCTTCCGTATGGCCCATACTACCTGTGACATTCCCCTCTGGTTTTATCTGGACCAGTGATCTGCTAGGTCACTCCAATCCTTGACTCTGGGAGCCAGCCTTACCCTGCTCTTCTGAGAGAACCCCACTCCTGGGATGTTCACACACAGCCTCTGGCATATAAGCTGCTCCTTGGATTGTACAACCAAATGACACAAGCCAGTATCTCCGGTCCCAGACACAACCCTAAGAACCTCCATCTTGCAGTGTTAAGATTTATAATCTCAGTTATGCCCGCTGGACACTGCAAGCTTACATGAGTTCATCAAATTAATAAAGAAATTGATATGCACCAGGCTTGTTATCCCAAGAGTAGATTCTGACACACTTCAAACCAAACGCACTGCTACAGCTAGAATAAACAAACAGATTTATTAACTATGAAAGACAGATTTCAAGAGATCATAATTCAAAGCATAACAAGCCGTATTTAGGCAAATGAAATAAAAGCAAAATGCATTCTAATCTGATCTCAGCACGTTCAGTGCCCTTACAAACTTAGATGCTTCTCACCACAGGCTGGCTGGCTGCCCTTCAGCCAGGCTCTCCCTTTTGATCAGCGCTTCAGTCGCTTGGTATGGTGTCTGTAGATGTAGGTGGAAGAGAGAGGAAGAACATGGCAAATGTCTCTCCCTTTTATCATGTCCTTTCCTCCCCCTTGGCTTTGTCCCCCCCCCCCCCTTCAGAGTCAGGTGAGTATTACCTCACTGTAGTCCAAAACTGATGAAAGGAAGGGGGGTGACTCACTCAAGAGTCCAACAGATCCTTTTGTTGCTGCCTAGGCCAGTGCCCTTTGTTCCTGTGAGGCTGGGTTGGGTTTGTCCCATACATGCCCTGATATGGTTTGAACTGCCTCTCTGCTCTTGGAAAGTTTTAGCCTGGGCTTGTTTTAAGGCATAAGGATACATTTTCAGCCTCATAACTATATACACATGAAATTATAACCTATAACATTACTGTAACAATTACTATAACATCACTATAACAACAATGCTCAGTGTATTATGAGCCTTCCGACGACACCTGACATGAGAAACTTTGCATTGGACACCACACAATCATTTTACAAGGATGAACATGGGGATGCTGGGAGTTCCCCCGAGGTACAGTGTGTCACTCCACCACAGTACAGTGGGAGTCAACACACCCGAATCCCAAATCCATGCAACTCACCAGAATCCCCTCAGCCAGAGCAGACTACATGTCAGCCAGACCATCACTCTGCAATATGCCTGCATCTGAGCGCTTTTGTCCTCAAAACACATGCAAATACAGAGTATCTACATCCCAGTTTTGTCCCTGGCCATTAGCATGGGTATACTCTGACTCATGGCAGATACCAAGTACCAATTCCCATCTCACAGAACACTGGAATTCCCTTGCCTGTGGTAGCAACACCCCAAGACAACGTAGCATACCAAGTATTGTCCTTAGTAGAGGTACACCCTGCATTCCAACTGTCACCGTATGGTGCACAGAGAATCCTGCTTTCTGTGGCACATATCTACAGACCAACTTCCAGCAAACTTGCAAAGTACCAAGCATTTTTGGCATCCAGAGAAATACCAGGCATTGCCTTGCACACAGCATCCAAGGACCTGGAAGTAAGTGGAGATTCCCCTGCTGATGGCATAGGGTGTCTAAACAATGAACCAGGACTCCCTTCAGTCATGCATGAACACGCCTTGCCCCAACACCATGTCAGAGATATCTTCTTGCACAGGACATACCCACGTGCTAGCTCCCCACAACCTTGCAGTGCACTGGAGATCGCTTCTCTCCCAGCATGTGCCCTCTTTCTTAGGGGGTAAAGGATATGGTCATTTTTTCCACGAATTTGTCTCTCTCGTCTGTGGCAGCGGGGAAATTCTCAACATCACGCTGCAGGTCTGAAATCTGTTTCTTCATCTGATCCAAATTCTTCTGTAAATTCTCAGCGGAGACTGAAAGAGATAGACAAAGATGGAGTACAGATGCCGCCCCTCGCCCCCGACTTACGCAATCATTTCGTTCTGGAAAGCCTTGCATAACTCGAATTTTGTTTAAGTCGGAAATGTATACCCGTATATTATGCAAAAATTTCCGCAACTCGGAAATCCTATTTCTGGTTTATGGAACTTCTTCCGTAAGTGTGAATTTGTGTAAGTTGGGTCTCGTGTAACCCGGAGAGCATCTGTACGATATTCCCAACATATGCATCAAAATCGAGGCCTTGTCTACAATGGGATTTTAAACACCACTGTAACTGCATCCATGCAGAGAAAAGGCACTATTTATAAAGCCCTGCAAATCTGCAGATATCTGCAGGATACGGGCCATGTTTGTGGACTGGATGTGGATAAAAAATTTTTATCAGGGCTCTAGCCATTTACACTGGTGCAGCTTAACCCAGTTCAAAGCAAGGCAAGCTCCACTAGTACAATGGTGCTGGGCCAGTGCAGACAAGACCTGGGGTCCTTGGCAGCAGTTCACACTGTAGATAGGGCTCTATCTACCTATGAATGGTATCAGCTCAGGTGGAGGGCAAAACTGACTTGTTTTCTACACCCAGAAGATGGATGATGTCTCCAGCATTCCACTCATTCCTCTTCCCCTTTCCAACTGGGCACAAGCAAGGGATGATGGGCAAAATTCCAGCCCCACTATGCTGTCTTTGTGCCATTCTTGTAACACCAAAGGGGTCATACACAGGCTGCCTGTGACATCCCCCAGCTTAGAGGTTCTACACCATTTTCCTTTGCAGCCCCCGGCCTAGGAGACCCTCTGTGGTTCAATGATTTCTGGCTGCCAGGACAGTTTCTTTGGGTCACAGATAGCTTGGTGCAACTTGTAGCAGCCCTCAGGCTAAACGAGCATAGGGAATCTACAAAGACAGCATAAAACCGCCTTTGCCCCCTTCCCCAGGAAGCACAGTGCACTTGAGAAACTGTGTGTGTGTTTATATTAGAATTTCTATTGAGTGTCTGTGTCAGAAGAGAGCTTGAGGGCTGAAAAGGAATATGTGATCAGTACTAATGAAAGAGACACTGAGAGGCTGGTTAGGGAATGCAGAATTGGACGGGGGGCCAGGACCCCAGGCAGCCTGCTGACAGCTTCCATTCCTGCTCTCTTCAGGAAGGATACATCTGCAGTCTGCATCCTGCTGCTCTCCTCTTTCCTTCCTCCTTGGACACTGACTCAACACAGCTGCCTTCCACACAGGACAAACAATAGATATAACAAGTGGAAGGACAGATGCCTGGGAGTACAGGGAGCTTCCCTCACTACCCTACAGAGCACAGCACAGCCCTACTACTCAGTCCAGCGAGGTCTTCCTTTTACCATACTGAGAAACCACATACCATTGGGAACTAGCTTCAACAGCAACCTCTTGGCCTAATGTCCATTTACATAGAAACAAAAATGGTCTTTGTTCCACAGGCTCAAAATCCAATCTCCCAGTCCCACCCATACACAAAGACAATCCTCCATTCTCCCAAAACAAGATCAACACCCTCCATGTAACCCTGTACCACCTTTCACCTATTCTGATATTACCTTCCGTAACACTCCACCCACACTACAATAACAAGTACCTCGACTGGCTTTCTCCACGTGGATGAGCTCATCAGGGAACTTCATTACATCAGGGTACTGCTGCTCACACAACTCAGCCAGGAAGTGCAGCAATGTTAACTTCTGATCAGTGGACTTTGTGTCTCGGAGCTGGTAATGAGAAAACTGGCTATGACAACCGGACAGCACAGAGAATACTTGAAACCAGCAAACAGTGGTTTGCTGTCCCAAGCACAGATGTCTGGAGGCTTCCCTGCGTGATAAACACAGAGGAAGCAATTCCCTGACCTGCCCATGGAAAAAACACTCACCTTGCAGAGGAAGCTAATGTTGAAGCCAAAGGCACCAGCATTTCTGGAGCCTGCATTCATGAAGTTGCCCACCAGCAGGGTTATCTCCAGCAGGCTGGAAAAGCTCTTACTTTTACGCACTTCCTCACAGGCTGCTGTTACAGAGACAATCTCAGGCTTGATGTTCTCCACCTGCTCATTAAATTGCAGCTTGAAAAGGATGGAGTTGAGGCGGGGCCGCAGGCGGGAAACCGAGCTAATCTGAGAAGGGAAGGGGACAGGAACAGTGTCACACAGAGGGAAGAGAAAACAAGATGCTCTGAGAAGGGAAGGGGACAGAAAAGGAAGCCTACTGACCAGTGACAGTAGCTCTTTGCAGATCCACTCTCTAGGAGTTGTGTGCTATACCTTGCAAGTCCCAGAATCATTTAAGAGCAACTAACCACAGAAGATACACACACTGACACTCAGTCAAACATAAGGTATGTTAGAATTTTTTAATACAGGCTGTAATGGCCACATGCCTAACCATACTCAGTTCCACTCTGTGTGCGCCAGGGTAGGCAACCAAAGGCGGCACACGAGCTGATTTTCAGTGGCACTCACACTGCCAGGGTCCTGGCTACCATCAGAGGGGGCTCTGCATTTTAATTTAATTTTAAATGAAGCTTCTTAAACATTTTAAAAACCATATTTACTTTACATACAACAATAGTTTAGTTATATATTATAGACTTATAGAAAGAGACCTTCTAAAAACACTGAAATGTATTACTGGCACGCAAAATCTTAAATTAGAGTGACTAAATTAAGACTCAGCACACAAATTCTGAAAGGTTGCTGACCCCTGATGTATGCAAAATCTAATTCTAGACCACAAAGATGAGGGGAAAATGGGCAAGCAAATACACATGCAGAACTTCAATTACTGGCAGGTAAACTGCTCTTCCCTTAAATACAATTGCCATTGCAGATTCCCACTCTAAGGCCCCAATTCCAGAAAGCATGAAAATAGGCTCTGAAGTCCTGCTGGCTTCAAGCACATGAAGGCTGTGCTTTAGTGCTTTCTTGAATAGGGCTGTTTTCCCAAATTAGAGACTAACATCTGATTTGGGATGTAGTAGCAATGAACTTGCAACAGGGTTACTCAGAAGTGTGTATCTAAACAGAGACAGAAGTGCTGGCCTCCCAAGGTGAACATCAAATCTGGATCCAATCTCAAGAGACTACACCCAAACATAGCCATGACACAGGATCTTCATGGTAGTCTTAGTCTCAAAGAAGCAGACCACTGAAACACCCACAACTCCTTGACACTTGAATTCCTATCTAACATAACACAGCTGAATGAAGAGTGTTACTGATCCAAGATTGCTTGTTGCTTTGTCTTCTTCCCTTCTTATGATAACCATGCGATTTATTAAACTGTTTAGTTCTGGCCCTTTAGTTGCTTCATGGCCAGCTTGTGGGCTTGGAAAGAAGTTCAGAAGGGAAATGGCCTGGGATGAAATTTACATTATCTTGGTCAGGAACTGACTCAAGCAGATCATCCATGAGTCTAGGGAGGGTCAAGTTCAAATCCTGAACACTAGGTGACTTACAGATTGGTGGGTATACAGGCAAAACATCCTTTGGAAATAGTTTTATAGAAAAAGATAACCCAGGTTTCATCAAGAACAATAAACGCTCCAAAATGGCAAGACCAGGCCATACCTGAGACGTCACATCCTTACTATAAGACCACATGGAAATGCTTCTCCTTGAATATATGACTCAAAGCATCTAAGACTGTCTAAGGTTCCCACTTCCATGCCACTAGGTGAAGTGATTGGCTCAGAATTTCCTTCTGAAAACTCTGTAAGAGCACAGGTAGTTCTTTCATAAGCACAAGAATGCCCAAATATCACAGCTAATGAGCCCCAACCAAGATTATTAGGATTCTGTAATCCAATTCTTGTCTTGCTTTCTACAACAGAAAACGGGGGTGAGGAAGGATTAGAACCATGTGTCTGAGAAATCAGATATCCTACCCCTTGGGTAAAGGACAGGCTTGGCTGTGGTCAAGTCAGTGAACTAGACTGGAAGGAAGGAAAGAAATTATTATTGGTCTGGGGTTTCCATTGGTATTTCATGACCAGGTTTCACCCTGGGAATAAAATGTGGCTGAAGAAACTGGCTGATGCTGGTAACTGGTAGACATTGTGACGGGCCCCTAAGTTTACTGACTGAACTACTGGACTGAAGGTGGCACCCAGACTGAACACTAGATTGCAGTTGCTGATGCGATATTGAAGACTGGGGACATTTCACCTGTAGGCAGCACAGTGGGACCAGATGCTGCAAGGGAGACCCCTAAATTCCAAGGCAACAATAATTATTCTACTGCCATGAAATATCCGTACCCTTTGTTCTCATCCTCACAGCCCCACAAAAAACACCCAGCTATGACTCAGCTGAAAAATCTTACTGATGTAAAATGTGATGATTATTTTCCAGGATGAGTTTTGTTACTGTTCTCTGGGCACGATGATTGTACTCTTTGGGCGTTAGCTCCTGTGATGCTGGCCAAGGCAACCCAGCTCAGAACCTCTTCTTCCCCATATGTTCCAGGAAAGAGAAAGTATTGGTAGCTGGCTTCAGCGGCTTATCTCCCCAGCTCCTCAGGTTTCAGAGGCTGCACTGTTCTCCAGCCTACAATTGTCTCCCCTCCACTCCCTGGACCCTTGTTTCTTGCTTTCCTACCTGCTGCTGGTTGGCTCCATAAAGCTCTCCTTTGTGGGGAAAGCTGCAGAGCAAGAGGAAGCTGCAGGCTGGTCCAAGCAGGGCAGGGTGACAGACGGAAAACAAAATGTCAGGTGTAACAAATGAGAGACCTGGGAAGTGTAAGTGTTCAATGACTATACTGAAACATGCCAGACAGGCTTGGACTTTTGCAACAGTAAGTGTTAAGAGGGTTTCCTGGGGAATCCCTGAGGATACTTATTACAAATTCAACAATAGTGCTTACACAAAAACCTAGGCTTTTGAAGCTTTGTCCTGAGGAGAGGGACATTGGCTGGAGATACAGGAGATCAGATATCAAAGGCTCACACACTAGAAAGAAACAGCTGGACTGTCCCAAGCTTGTTCTAGTTCTTGATCTGAATCCTGACAAACTTGCAACCAGGAGAGCTAACCCTTTTTTACTGTTTTTGTATATTCTCTGCAATGCTAGGAATTGTCCCAAAGAATAAATGTATTTTGTTTTGTGAAGGCTGGCTGGTAACTGGTATACACTGTTGTAGCCCCCGGAGACAGCACAGAATCATAGACATGCAGGGCTGGAAGAGACCTCGAGAACTCACTAAGTCCGTTTGCCTGCGCTGAGGCAGCATCAAACAAATCTAGAAATAGTTAGCCACAGGTATTGGTCCTAGTCATACTGCTGGGGAAGTAACAGTGAGGTGCAGAGGGACTGGAAGCCTAAAACCAGTCTGGAGGGAGACAGATGCAGATCTTCAACCCAGAGGTGACAGCTGGAAGCCTGAAAATGTACATGGATGCCCCCAAGGAAAACCAAGAGAGGGATAAAAGATACAATTGACCCTGCAACTGTGACACTGAGCAGCTGGCTGCAGCACAATGGTGAACTCCAGGACATCTAGGGAAAAAGAATTATACAGCCCTGGAATTGTATAGTCACCCATCTCAGAGCTATTGTTCTAGGTTCTCTGCAGACATATGGAGATGACGCTGCATTACATTACAGAGTTCACGTTGTTGACATTTTTTCTGCTACCATAAGGGCTAAAAACTTTATTTAAAAAATTAAAGGTCAGATTCTGGAGCACATTCCTGCAGCAAGGTGGGGATTCTGGAGCAAACTCCATGGTTGCAGATAATCTGTCTATAGGTAATCTGAGAAAATCCTGGAGCTCAAATGGCAATCCTGGCCTCCCTCAGTTTCTCTATCATGCTGTCAGATTGTGACTTAAAAGACAAATGGAAAATCTTCATCTGAACTTCCTAAGGGAGTCCTGAGGTAAGGAACCATGAATCTCTTGTCTCAGCATCACTGCTGAGGCAATGGAGCGGGCAGCTGTGTTCAAGCATCATATACTGTTCTTAACAAGCACTTTATCAAGTGCTGCCTTTCTTAAAGAATTGAGGCCTTTATGCCTTGCCTGCTAGCCTCTGGAAAGGATCTTTCTCCACAGATGGAAATTATAACAGACTACAGTGGCTTGTAAATTGATCACTTGCCTCTGAGAAATGAGCCCTCCTTCTCATCTGATCTAGCTCTGAAATCCTTATCCTGAGATACAGACAAGAATGATTTACCTCTCTTACATCTGTCATAGGCTGTCAAGACCATTAGGAATCTCATGGAAAGGTGGAATATAAAGGACAGTCACAGATCCCTCTTTGAGCTCTGTATGTGGAACCACTCTGATATCGACAGACAATCAACATTTCTCTAGAGAATGAGACACTTCAGCTCCTCTCTTAGGACATTTTGGGGGAAATGTGGTATGGCGAGGCGATACTGCTTTCTTATTTCCAGCCCTTTTAGAAGGGTGGCAATGGTTAGATGCAGTTCACTGAGTCCATGAGTATGTGTAAGGCCCATTAAAGCTTATAAGTTCACTTGAATTAAAGCATATAATACCCATAATGGCCATAGGGAATACACCCCAAAATCATTTCAAATCACTACTGTACTGAAGGAGGATATTAAAGAGGATCTCTCCTCCCTAAAGCCAGACTAATTGTGCCACAAACTCTAAGGGAAAGAAAGTAATACTCAAAATGTTGAATCTGAGACAGATGTTTAATGACAAGGAGAAAGTTCAAGGAATAGAATCTAGGAGCGTGCACTGAGACACTGGAGTTGGTCCAGAGAATCCCTAGGGTGGTGGCACATCAGGAATTAGAAGACTGTTTGGACCCAAAGAGTCAACAGAAGTTCCTCTGCTGCCATGCAGCCAACAACAAATCTTGGGCCAACTTGGTAAGAAACAAGACTGAGCACAACATAGCCAACTGCCCCATTGTAGCAAGTGCCCAATTTCGCATGCCTTTCCCAGAGTCAAGGAATCTCTTACACCAACCCTTCTTTATCAAAGGCACTAAACAGTGCCAACACATGCCCCAATCTAAATTCCTTGTACAGAGAGGAAATGGGGTCTATACACCTGGCCCTTGAAGTGGAGAGCTTCCTTGACAACTCTTAGGAGAATCCCGTGTTTGAAGAAATACACTGTCTTCTAGAGAGACCAGGACATGGGCACTAAATCCTCTAAAACTCACAGATATGAGGATCTCCTTTATACTCTTTTGATCTGAGAAAGGTTTTTAGTCAGAAACTTAGCTGCAGGCTCCTCCTGTACCCTGGGTTAGCTGACAAAACTTCCTCCATTAGGGTGACTTCCAGCCTATACTTGAACCTATGAAGTAAACTGATCGCAAGCCAAGCAGCCCCAAAAGAGAACGTTTTTTTTACCCAGGCAGGCTAAGTACTGTTGGGAACTTTTTTGGCACACGGAGGAAATTATTTAAATCCATTTCTGGATGGCTGTGGTGATGCCAAAGGATATTTAAAGTAAAAACAGAAGCAGTAAACTAATGTGAATTTAAAAAAAAACCACAGCTAACACTAATCACAGTTGAAGTGAGAAGCTGTGGAAAGGGAAATTATCACCATAAAAACACTACTGAATATCAGTATAATGAGGTGATCCGACTTGGAGTGCCCTCTTTGATAAGTCACACCACACCAGGTGCAGCTGCCTCAGTTTCCCCTTTACTGTTTCTGATTACAAACAACCTTGCAAGGTTAATTTATTACAAAAGAAAGGCAATTGCACACAAACCATAATGCAAGCTCCACAGCCATAGTTTAGACAGTACATCAGGTACAGCCCCAGCATCTCTCTCTACACTGAGGCTCTCCAGTGCAGATCCAGCATCTCTCACCGTTCCTTGTCGCCAGCTTTCAGCCCTCTCTGGATCTCTGGTTTCAGCTAGCCAGCACACCTCCCTTTGCTGCCCTCAGCCTCCAGCCCTCTCTGGCCAAGGCTCTTGAGCTCAGGAAGCTCAGCAGGCTAGTCCCTCCACTGGCTTCCTGACTATTTCTCCCTCTTCCCTAGAGACCTCCTCCAGTCTCCTCACTCGCAGGTAGCTGTCACTTTCCCTTTTCTTGACTGACTCTCACTTAGCGCTCTCAAGCAGCTGTGAGTCTCCCTCCTACCTCCAGGGCCCAGGAGCTCTCTTTTAAGCCTAACTGGGAGGCAGCTGACGAGTCCTAGGTGCACTGACCCCACTCCCTCTTAAATGCCAGTGTCACCCTGTGACACAGAAACTATCATCTGTAACCCACTGTGAAGGCAGAGAGGAGTCTGAGGATCAATGTGTGTACCCCTCCAAAGCTGTTTCAGGACTCACGTGATAAAATGCACAACTCCCAGACAGCGGACATGCCGAGGCAATGCCGCAAACGTAAGTGGGAGGTGTGGGGGATCAGATCTGGGAAGGGAAGGGGACAACAGCATCACACACACAGCAGGCCTGGTGGGGAGACTCCACATACTATGCACATGAGCAGCTGCACAATGGTATCCTATCAAACTTATCTCTGACTCCAAGGTCAGGGCACTCACCACAACGCCAAACTGCTCAGACTCAGCCAGTTCATTGTACTCATCTCTCAGCTCTGACAGCATCTTCAGCTGCTCTGGCTCTGGCATCTGCTTAATCAGGTTCTGAGGGAGAAACATGTGAGTCAGTGAAGCACAGTCATATCCATCAGGCCCCCTGGCAAGAGCAAGAGAAGGTGGTGGACTCCTACATGATGTGGAATGAAGGCAGCTCTGGAAGCCATGGGCCCTCCTACCCAAGAAAGGAGGCAATGCTCTTAGGAAAGATTGATATCCCATTAGCTTATTTCTCCAAACAGACCTAAGTCCAGCAAATACCAGGGGGTCTCCACTGCAGGGAAAGATGTTTGACTCCCTGATTCTCACTCACCTGCACCATGGACTCAGTCAGCACAGCCTCATTCACCTCCAGGATTACATTCTTGATCTCCTCGTAAGGCATACGGAAGGAGCCCAGGAAAATCGCTACCAGGATAACAAAAAGAAGCACAAATAAATCTATGGGGACAGTGTTCAGCCAAGAACTACATAGAGACAAAGTCACTTTATGCCTCAGTCGGCTCTCTCCATTCAGCCCCATCAGGAAGCTTATGCACACCCCTGGACTCATGGGCAACTGCCTAATTCCAACATACTCACAGAGATTCTGTGCACTCTTTGAATCCAACACTTTCAGTTCTTTGACCTTTTTCTTTTGTGTACTCTTCTCCTGTCCACCTTCCTGGTCTTGCTTTGCTGTGTGCACAAGAAATTAAGGTGAGAAGAGACAAGAGGCGCTTTCACCCACATCTTGGAAGCACAGCGCTTCTCCACACTGCCAATAAAGCTGCCTGCTGCTCAGAGCTCTGTCCAGTCCATGTTCCACAAACCACTACACAGGCCACAGACATTTATAGAGGACAGAGAGAGATCAGGGCAGCTGCTCTCACTAGCCTTAGCTTCCTGCTCAGGGACAGAGAAGCAGCCTTGACTCTCCCAGACAGAAGAGAAACATCCTAGCAATAGAACATTTGCTGCAATATGTACTGGGCGAGCACAGAGACCTCAGGGATGGGTGACAAAGCCCACATTGATAGGGCCCTACCAAATTCATGGTCCATTTTGGTCAATTTCATGGTCATAGGATTTTAAAAAAATGCACATTTCATGATTTCAGCTATTTAAATCTGAAATTTCATGGTGTTGTAATTGCAGGGGTCTTGGCTCAAAAGGGGGGGGGGTCGCAAGGTTATTGTGTGTAGTGGGGGTTGCAGAACTGCTCCCTTACTTCTGTGCTACTGCTGGCAGCAGCACAGCCTTCAGAGGTGGGCAGCTGGAGAGCAGCAGCTGCTGCCCGGGAGCCCAGCTCTGAAGGCAGCGCCAGCAGCAGTGCAGAAGGATGAAAGGTGTGGTACTGTCTCTCTTACTTCAGTGCTGCTGCCTTCAGAGCTGGGTCCTCAGTCAGCAGCTGCCACTCTCGAGCTGCCCAGCTCTGAAGGCAGCAGCGCAGAAGTAAGGGTGGCAATACTGTGACCCCTCTTAAAATAACCTTGCAATCCCCATGCAGCTCCCTTTTGGGTCAGGACTCCCAATTTGCAAAACGCTGGTCTCCCCTGTGAAATCTGTATAGTATAAGGTAAAAGCACACACAAGACCAGATTTCCCGGACTGTGATGTGTTTTTCACAGCCGTGGATTTGGTAGGGCCCTACATATTGAATCTTCACCCAGTGCACTGGCAAAATGTCTCACACCCTGACAGTGGCGCTTTTCTCATGTGGATTAGGGGAATCTTCCAGTCATCACTCCAGGGATTTGCATCACATTGTGACCACACTGCCTGGAGTAACATGGAAGGGAACAGCTGCATCTCTCTCCTCAGAAGCTAACCCATGATGGTGCTTCTCCTTGGATTCCCACTCCCTGCCATGTGCTTACACCCTAGGCTAAAAGCAGACAGAGCAGCTACTGAAAACACAGAGCCACTGACCTAATTTTCAGTGTGTGCACGCACACACAAATGAAAGACACTGCAACTCAGAGAGGCTTAAAGGAAAAGCAGCTGCTATAACAATTCCCAGAGGTCAGAGGGGCTCTTACGATGAAGGAAGCGCCCATACTATGTCCCTGGGGAGCTCTCTCATGAAGGATTTGGGGTGTCAGCAGAGATAACATAAATAAAGAAATGGGAAAAACATAAAATCTATTAAACTGTGCAATCATGTCCCTAGGAAATGGATAGGAGTCCCATTGCTTGGGACTTTAGGATTAAAACTGTACAAAATACCCTAGAGCAGGGGTTGGCAACCTATGGCACACGTGCCAAAGACGGCATGCGAGCCAATTTTTAATGGCATACGGCTGCCTGCTGGGACTCTGCGTGCCATTAAAAATCCTGCCCGGCGTGGCAAGCTGCGGGGTCCGCGGTCCCAGGCTGGAGCACCGGGCCGAGTGCATCAAGCCGTCAGCCCCTCCCCTGCCTTCTCTCCTCCCCTGGAGCTTTGTTGCCACGCGTGCGCACAGCGCTCTGGGGGCCGGGGCTGCACGCTCCTGCGGGGCAGCGCTTGGCTCTGCGGGGAGGGAAAGATGCTCCCTGCTCACCCTGAGCCCTGCCGCCGCGTGCGCAGTGCTCTGAGGGGCAGGGCTGCACGCTCCCAAGGGGTAGTGTATCTGGCTCCGCTTGGAGTCTCAAGATAAGGGGTCCGGGGCTTGAGGTGTGGTGGATAAGGGGTGGGGGCAGCCAGGAGACAGGGAATAGGGAGGGTTGGATAAGGGGTGGCTAGGGGCGGGGGGGGTCTCTGGAAGGGGGAAGTCAGGGAGCGGGGAGGGGTGAATGAGGCATGGGAATTCTGGGGTCTGTTGGGGGCAGGGCGTGGATAGGCGACAGGGCAGTCAGGGGACAGAGAGCAAGGAGGGTCCTGGGGGGCAGTTAGGGTGGGGGAGGTCTCTGGACAGAGTAGTCAGGGGGCAAGGAGCTGGGGGGGTTGAATGAGTCGGTAGTTCGGGGTAGGGGTCTGTCAGGAGGCAGGGGTGTGGAGAGGGGTTGCGGCAGGCAGGGAGCAGGGGGAGGGTTGTATGGGTTGGGAGTTCTGAGGGTCCTGTCAGGGGGCGGGGAGCGGTTGGATGGGGCATGGGAGTCCCGGGAGTCTGTCTGGGGGTGGGGGAGTGGATAAGCGTTGGGGCAGTCAGGGGACAGGTAGGGGGTAGGGTCCTAGGGGGGTAGTCAGGGAACAAGGAGCAGGGAGGCTTAGATAGGGGATGGGGTCCTGGGGGGCAGTTAGGGGCACGGGTCCCAGGAGGGAGTAGTCAGGGGACAAGGAGAGAGGGGATTGGGGGTTCTGAGGGGGGCAGTCATCCAGCCCTCTGCCTTGAGCCCTGACCCCCCTCTCCCCACACACAGCCCAGGCCCCTGCCCTGGGTCCCTCATACACACCCAGACCTCTTCTTGACTTCTTTACCCCTCCACACAATCCAAGCCCTAACTCTGGCACCCTCACACATACCTAGCCTCCCCTCTGCTCTGACACCTGCACCGCCTTCAACAGCCCTCTGCCCTCTTGCACATCCCCAGTTCCCCCCACCTCATCCACCCCCCACATCCTCACCCTCACCCTGAGCACCAAACAGGAACTCCTGCACCCCCCACCCCCCACATTCCCACCTGCACCCCTCGCATCATATGGGAGCTGCCTAGGTAAGTGCCCCACACCCAAACCTCCTGCCTCAACCCTGAGCCCCTTCTCGCATTCTAGCGCCTGGCCAGACCCTTCAACCCCTGCCTTGTGCTCAGTGAACTCCCACCTTCAGCTCAGTGCAGAGAGAGGAAGAGAATGGGCTAGAACCAGGGAGAAGGTAGGTACCCACTGTATGTGGGCAGGGCCAGGACCCCAGACTGGCGGCGAGCTGAGTGGATCTGGCAATCAGGATCCCGACTGGCAGGAGCCGGCGGATGGAACCCTTGAGTGGCAGTGGGCTGAGTTGCTCAGCCCACTGCCTGTCTGGGGTCCCAGCAGCCAGCCCTGCACAGCCTGCTGTCGGTCTGGGGTTCTGGCTGCTGAACCCTTGCCAGCCGGGGTCCTGGCCGCAGGCCCTGCTCAGCCCGCTGCCGGCCTAGGTGAACAGAACCCCAAACCAGCCATGGGCTGAGTGGGCCGGCGGCGTAAGATCAACATTTTAATTTAATTTTAAATGACGCTTCTTAAACATTTTGAAAACCTCATTTATTTTACAATACAACACTAGTTTAGTTATATAATATGTAGACTTATAGAGAAAGACCTTCTAAAAAATATTAAAATGTATTACCGGCACGCGAAACCTTAGAGTGAATAAATGAAGACTCAGCACACCACTTGTGAAAGGTTGCTGACCCCTGCCCTAGAGAATAAACTGAGTCTTGGAACTGAGGAAGCAGACAGGAGAGGTGGAAGAGACCTATAAGGTCATTTCTGACTTATCATTCAACAGCACAGTTCCACAAGGAGGCACAAGTGTGGACTAAAAGTGGGGCTGAGCAGCCTAGACAGACAGACAGATGTGGAGAGCGGGGAACAGTGCTCAGGCCCTCAGACACTACAGTGAGGGATGCTGCATAGACAGAGGATCATCAAGCCACTTTCTTGAACATGGCCCGTACAGGAAACACATGAATCCATTTCTTAGCAAATAGCTAAACCTACTATACAAAAACAGCCTCTGTGGCTGAGGACATAGCAACCTCCCTACAATCAAACTCTGAGCAAAATCACTGGGGAGATAGGGTAGCTGCACTAAACTTCTCTGCCCTTCACACCTTCCACACAAGTCACTGTGGTTCTCCAATGAGCTATGGCAAGTGAGGTAAAAAGTCTGATGACTGGAGCACCTACTGTACAAACCCAGATCAGCTACAACCAATTAATAACCTCAAGGCCACATACAGACACACACAGCACTTAAGCAACTTCTCTCTCTCACACAGTCACATTAACCTAATCACAACCAGCAGAACTGTTCCACATGGAAAAGTGGTTAATTGGCCCACAATGCCTGCATACACACAGATCAAAGCCTGACAATCACTAAGAGCTTCCCTTCAACTCTGTAGACAAAAATCACCCAAATCAGTGAGAGAGACAGAAAGACAAGGGAACCCTTTCCAGAACCTGGAATGCTCCCAGCTCACCTGTCCTGGTTGATTCAAACGCATCACTCAGTCAGAAGCCCTGGAAACTCTGACACTCACTCCCCTTTCATGGCTGACATAGGCTAGTGATGGTTATCAGTGATAAATGGGAAAGAATATCAATGCCCCCTTCAAAGGAGAGTAGGCTTCACCCACTCCTCTTACAAGATGACCTAATCAGAGATCAAAGCTTTCCTAACCTGCAGTTTGAACTAGTAACTCACTAGGTGAAGGTGCAAATGCTACAAAGAGGCTGAAACAACATACCTCATTAGCAACAAAGCATATGCAAAATATCATGAATCTCATGGGTCACCACTAATTCCACAGCAGAATTCAAAGTCCTGGTCCCCTAATGTACAAGGCACCTGCCAGATGAGGACTTGGCTACCTCAAAGATGGTTTCATCTTCACAATCCCCCAAAACAACTACATTTCATAGGAACAATGTAGTTGGAGACACCCAGGTCATGGGAACAGGACTCCCTGCTGCAGGACTACTTGCCTGAAAAAAACTCACACAAAGATAACAACTCCAAGGGTGACTGTGCTCAGACATAAATAAAGTTTCCTCTACAAACCAACACTCAACATAATTCCTCCAAGTACAGCATCACACTTCAGGCCAACACACTTTTGAGGCTCCTACGCAGAGCTCAGCAATCATGCAGATGGGGACTATACAGAAAACTAAGACAGATGGAGCACATCCCCTTTCCCAGAGACACCCTTTTCCCTGGGTTCCCCCTCCCCAGATAGATGCCTCTTCCCCACTCCCCAGAGAAACACCTTTCCTCATCCCTGGGTCCCACAGGGACAGAACACTGCCCCCTCCCCAAAGAGATGCCTCTTCCCCCTATGCCTGGAACCCCCCCAGACAGAACACAGCCCTCTCCCCAGAGATCCCTCTGCCAGATTAGGACAGAATATATTGCCCTGCTATGAGCCACAGAGCCCAGAAGCCCCCACTTCTCTCTGGCGTTCTGGTACAGAATTCAGCTGCAGACTTCACTACAAGCACAAGGCTGCTAGCATTACACACAGCACACAACTCCCCTGTGCTGCCCCCTCCCCCTGACTTGTACAGGATCTTGGGGAGAAGGTCAGGGGGAAGGGGGTAGATATTACAGAGGGACTCCTGCCGCATAGCAGGAATAAAGCTTTCCAAGGCTTGTCTTGCCTCCTAGTGTCTGCTCTTGGGTTGAGCAACCCCCTCCCCCTCAATCCCACCACACAGCACTTGGGACACCAAGAGGAAGGAGCAGCACTTCTGAGATATACACCACAAATTATAAAGAAAGCTGTATCAACAAGAACTCATTGGTCACATATGCTGTTACCTCTGCATGGGCTCCCCCTCCCCAAGAACACCAGGGACAATAATCCAGCTCTTCCCCACTCCACACACATAGTAAAGGCAATAAAATCTTGCACCCCAAAACAGCTGGAACAGGGCAATTCTGCTTCCCAGGCACAGCTGGGATAACAAAGCAGCTGGAGGGGGAAAGCTTATCCCCACCGTGACTGCTTTGTACTCTGCACGGCTTACAGGGGTGGTGATGGGGAATAACGCCCACTCTGTCTCACAGAGAGGAATTCATCTCCCCCCCCAAAGGTGGGAAAATAGCTCCATATTGCAGATGTGTAAGCTCCTATCTCTGGCACAGCTGTGGCAAGCCCCTCCAGTAGCTGTACTGAGCAGGGTGCAGGAGAGGGCAATCCTTGGCTGCTGGGGGAGTCTAGGAAATGGGTAATTCAGGCTCTTAGCTCCCCAGACTCTAGATAGCAGGGGGGTTTTCCACTCTGAGCTCCCTACACATATAGCTCCCACTTTCCTGTCTCTCTCAGCACAGGCAGGGAGCAGCCTCTTGCTCTAATCCCCACACTGTGCAAATGAAGCCTTCCTGCCTTTGCTTGCACTCAGCTCAGTGTGACTATTAGGAGTGCAGCACAGTGATAGATCCAGCGGCAGCTTTGCCGCAGCTAGCCTGACCCTCCCAACAGACTCCTCCCTTGCTCAATCTTTTTATTTTCTGCGTCATAAACACAAAATGGAGATGATGGGGAAGGAAAACACCCTGCCTAAAATGGCTGAATGCGGCAGGGAAAGCAAGCAAGCCGCATGACAGTGCAAGAGCACCCCCTGCTGCTGGAAAAGAGGAAAAGAAGGAACTGCTCAGCCAGCTTGCCAGCTCTGAAACAATGGGCCCACTTCCCTGGGAATTCTGTCTGAAGATGCTTCCTGCCTGCACTCTGCAGAAAGGAGACTGGGGAGAGCATGCTCTGATAATCCCTGGGGCACAGCCCTCTGGAACTAGCCAGATGCTGCATTATACACAGGCTGTGCCAAGGAAAAGTTACAACATAGCCTGGCCTACTCTGAATCACTGCACCTGATCAACATAGCCCTAAGGCTGGGGGGAGCATGGGCATCACACACCCATGTTACACAAACTAGCTACTCCAGGCCTCTATGCCCAAGATACAGCATGCCTTCGACACAGAGTGTGATGACTATTAGACTAATGGTACAAGGTCATTATATTAACCTCAAACTCCCTCCTCCCTTTGAGAGCCTCTTAAAGATCACAAACAGTCACCCCAAGATAACAGAGAGAAGTACAGAGAAGCTGTTTCAGAAAGGAAAATTTTTTGAGAGGCAAGAAAAGCAGATTCTAAACAATAAGTACACATCTACTTAAAATGCAGATACAGCCACGCTGCGCACACCACAAATCTCAGTAACTGCATCACCTCACTAGCATCATACCACCCTCATCTTACCTTTGCTCTGTGGCCTTCCACACTGCACCTTTTGACCTCACTCGTATCATGTCTAAAACAGAAATAAGATCCTCAGGCCAATGAGAGCCTTCTATTTGTTCTGTAAAGGGCTCAGACCTTTCAGGTACTGCAGAAATCATAGCCATCCTTCACCTTAGTGCTGTTCCCCTCCACATCCCAAAATACCCCGTTTTAGGAACACTGCAAATTGCATCTGCTTTTGCTGTAGTGCGGGGGAATCTTGCATTGTTGGATCCACTTCCTGTGCTGAGAGCCAGGTTCTTCTCTCCACATGAACATAGCTTCTGAGGGGGAAGATGAAGGGAGGCTGGGTCTCAGGACAGGGGGGATATACAAAGGTGGAACCTAGCCATCTCAAGTTTGGCCCATCCTAGCTCTCACACTGAGCAGAGAGGGTCCAGGAGTGAGAGAATCTAGCACCTGTTTCTCAGTCAGGCCCAGAGGACAATGGGTATGTGGGAAGTTTAGCACAAGAGCAGGTGCTGGAACCCATTCAAGTGCATCTGCATCCAGTAGTAGGGGTCTCAGTGTAGCACCATAACTCCAGAGGTTCCACTTGCAAGGAGTGCCACACTTCCATAGAAAGCACACAGTCAGAGTATCAGCGCACAAATATTGTACCCTAATGTGAGAGAGGACCACACAGGTTATTTACAGTGCTGAGCCCTGGAACGAACTCTGCACCCATGGAAACACACTGTATGGATCATTTCTTGACAGTAGCCTCTTTCCAATATATAGATCAGCTCAAATGAAGCCAGATCGCTGCAGTCATGCCTGCATACCCACCCTACTGCACACACAAAATATATGGGTGGCGGGGGGAGGGAGTAGGGTGCAGGCAGGAAGGAAGTGCTCAATCCTACAGCCATTCAACTGACTGCACCAGTTGCAGGAATCATAGCAATATATTAGACATACAAAGAGAATCCAAGGATTAGTGATTCTATGCCTGGAGTAGCAGAGGTGCTAGAGGTCAGAACTGAAGTGCATGGGCAGATCTGGGCAGAGGGGATAGAACAGGAACAGTCAAGGATGTTGCAAATTAGGTGCTTTTACAGAATTACTGCATGGAATAGTGAAGGGTACAACAAAGCAGAATACTGGAGTTTCTGATTATATCAGCAATGTAGGGCTGTGTCTGAATGACTAAACACATCTTAGGGACTTGTAACTACTGGCTCGGCATATTCCCAGCACACCCTAGGTGACTCAACAGGGGAGTGCTGGGAAAGTACAAGTAAGAGATTTGGGTGGATCCAGGACTGGAAAAGCAGAGTGCTGCAGGGCAGGAGTGAGGCACACTGGCAGAGCCATGTGGGGCGCCCAAGACTGAACAGCGGAGTGTAGTACAAAGCAAGAGGGAGGTGCACTGAGAGTGCTGTGTGCGCACTCAGGATTGGAATACTGAGGGGCGAGCGGGGAGGGTGTCAGAACAAGAATGAGGTGCACTGTCAGAGCTGTGGAGATCTCCAAGACTGACTACAGTCGGAGAGCTGCAGGGTCGTAGTGAAGTGCAACAGCAAAAGTATCTCAGAATCGGGGTCAAAGACAGGGTGTGCATAGTGCCTTCCTGTACCCACTGTGCCTCTAGACAACTCTGTTTCATTCACTAGCACAAAACCTACCAATTTCTCCTCTCAAACTGCATAACAGGAAAGTGTCCAAAAAGCCTGGAGAAGCAAAAGCTGCCTGTGTGAGCTCAAGTGATGTCTTCCCCCCCTACCCCAAGCCAGCCCAGCAGCAGATTGAAAAACTTCCCTGATTGTCATCTCAGATCACAGACAGGAAAGGAAGGAGACAAGTCTCCTGTTAGGCTCAGAATAGAGATAAAGGGCCTCTGAAACATGAACCAGGCTGCTCCTTCCCCATCCCGGCCAGGGGGGGTTAGCATAAAAGAGAGGACCAGATGGGGAAGGTGAGAGGCCTGCCAACGCGGCAAAGCCTTTGTCTGTATAAATCCTGCTTTTCCTCTCTTTGTCTCTGAGAAGGAGGCCAGATGCAGGGGAGGAGAAGGGGGGTATGGGTGGAGAAGGGGGTTGCACCATTGCCTGGGTTACAGATTATCAGATGACCTCCTCCTCCAATCTAAATCCTCTGACATCATTGCTAGTAACCGGAGCCAAAGTGGCTCAACTGCGCACATCTGGTGGCTGCGAGGAGCAGTGCAGGAGCTCTCAGGAAAGCATTAAAACTAAGGGAAATATTTTCCTAAGAAAATAACAGATTTCCCAAGCTAATATGTCCTAGGAGGTGCCCCCAAAAGGCACAGGGCTAAGGAATCTCAGAGCAGAGTAAATTCCAGAAAGGAGTTCACTCAGGGTTCCTCTGAAGCCCCAGACTAAATGTTCTCAGTAAAAATCTTACAAACAATGGCCCTGATACCACAACACTGATGCCATTCTGGGTCATAGATACCAAATTCCTACAGGCTGTCATATATCTACAGATGGAATTTGAATAATGCAGGGAGCTTTGCTCATTGCAGTAGAGGACTATAGGGAGGAGTGCCCATTGAGCTGGATATGTTTACCATCCCTGGTGCCCACAAATCTAGACTGTGCGCTGGTGAGAGCTGCTGCTAGTACCAGTTTCTGTAGAGATGAGAAAGAGACTGATGTTTCAGTATTTTTGGGGAACCAGGTGGACCTGAGTCACAGACCTATCCCAGCCCTAGCTTCCCTCCTCTAACTCTGTGCTTTGTACCCAAGAAGGCCTACCTCCACATGTAGCAAAATATTAGCATAAGAAGTATTGCCGCAGCTGGGTTCTGTGTCTCAATTTGCGGCCACGTGAGATGACTCAAGGTATTATAAGGAGCGCGCCCTGCTGGGCTGGCCCTGAGTGCCATGCCTAGATTCGGTGTGAGAGCTGTGTGTTAACAGCACTACAAGGGACTGGATGCTATCCAGACATGAACATATTACACAATGCCAATGTCAGGGGCATGCAGACAGCGTTGTAACTGGGCATGAGATGCAAGTGCTATGTGTTAGGGTTCTGTGTGACAAGGGTGGCACTATGGGAAGAGAGAGCCTCTGAGCTACCTTCTCTCTCCACTCTGGTAAACCTGGCCAGGGGACTGAGAGGGGTGCCATAGGAGGCACTGCCTGCTGCACCCTAAAGGTGCTAGTACTGGTGCTGCATCACTGGATTGTGCGCTTTAATGTGGACTCTATCTCCCCAGCAAAAGCACACTGTAGAGTGTCGGGCTTGAAAAACAGACAGCGAATGTTTCCCTAGAACACTGTCCTAAGCAATCAATTCTGCGGAAATTAAGCTGTAATTTTAAAAAAATAGTTCCTAGCACCTGTAGTTTGACAGAAAGCCTTCCAAATAGGAGAGTCTGTGCTGGGCTGTCTCCCTGTGAAAACACACCTGTGATTCTCTGCTGGCAGTAACAATGGTGAGGTCATATTGTACACGGGGCTCAGGCATTTCTACCACAATATTGCTTAGCCCCACTCAAAGCAGGACTAGACAACATAGTGGTTAAAACACCTGAGACCACCTGCACTACTCATGATGTTGCCCTCGTCATCAGAGAATGATGAATCAGTTTCCCAGCATATGGCCCCTATGTTTGCAGACTGACATCTCTGCAAGAAAGCACCAAAGTAACTGAGAAAATTCTACCCATTTTACTGCTGCTACTCAGAATCCCTTGTACAGCAGTGAAAGTGACAAGAAATCATATTTGTATCACCATGTAGGTGCTTGGGGAAGCCATAGGCAACAAAGGTGGAACTAGAGGACTCTCCAAAAGCTAACAGCCAGAAGGGTGGTTGAGTATTGGACCATGTAACTAACAGTTGTGAAGTTCAGAGGTGGGTTTCAGTTTGATCAGACACCTTTCATACAGAAACAGATACAAAAGACAGTTCCCATCCCAGTAAGGATACAAACATTCATCTCCGCCCAGCAAAGATAGGCTTCTCTCTGAGTTATTCTCTGAACCTCAGTGGAGGTCTCTGCCCAAATTTTTGTATCAGTCTCCGGTTAGTGGGTGTCTGGTACAAGTTCAGTTGCTGGCAGGGACTTTTATCCACTGGGTTCACTGCGCCAGTACTATCTTCTAACATTTTCTGAGCCAGAGTTGCCCATATGAAAAGACTTGTGAGCAGGAAGGACTGGGACTAACGCCACCTATGCACTGTGTATCTGAGGATGGCACTGTTCCGGCATGTGGGAGCATGTGCTGCGCTCTAGGTTTAACGTGTTCACATCTCTGTACCCAGAGGACCAAGAGTGACCAGCTGAGCAGTAAAACCAGTGCTGCCATCTGGATCCATACATTGGGCAAAATTTTCAAAAGCACCTAAAGTGACATAGAAGCCTAAAATCCATTTTCAAAAGTGACTTAGGCACCACTGAGTTTCAGTGAGACCTGGTGTGACGAACTGGGAATGTTCTTAATGTTTCCTCTGAATACTGTGTTGGTGCCTCAGTGTCCCCTATGCAGTTCTTAAGTATCTAGGTGGTGGGATAAGGGCATGTGATTGCTGAAGAGCAAAGGAACAGTGCACCTAAATGCCTGGCACTCTGGCTCCTAGCAACTGATGGCCTGGGCCCCTGCTCTGCAAAGGTGCCAGCTGAAAGTGTTGGAGACAAAGGGATCAGGTGATCTCCTGGCCCAGGAAAGGAGCTGAGGAGAGAGGAGGGGCTGGGAGGGGTTGTTAGTCGGGAGCTGGCTGGGGACAAGGAGTAAAGTGCAGACGTGGGGGGGACTGGCTCACTGCCCCAGAATGGACCCGGCCGAGGGGTCCAGTTCGCTGTATCTACAAGCTCTGTTTTAGACCCTGTTCCTTTCATCAAATAAACCTCTGTGTTACTGGCTGGCTAAAAGTCACGTCTAACTGCAAAGTGGGGGGTGCAAAACCCTGTGGCTTCCCCAAAATCCCGCCTGGGTGGGCTCACTGTGAAAAGCGCACAAAGGGGCAAAAAATGCTAAATGCTCCAAAAAAACCCCAAAAGGTAAAAACGTGTAAGCTTCTTGCCCTAAACAAGTGTGCTCCAAAAAAAAAAAAAAAAAAAGGCTCCCCAAAGTCCTAACTGGCTTGGTAAAAAGCAGTTCCAAAGCATTGCCCGGTAACTCCGTAACACCTGGGCTCCTTTGGATATTTTCCCTGCTCTGTCTTAAGGTTACATCTGCCTGGGAATGGCGGCCTAAGGGTGTGCAGGGATTGATGCCCACATGGCAATTATTATCTTAGCCAAGCAGCGCTGCACAAGGATGTTGGTGTGATTAGTATATCTGGGTCAATGTGCCTAGGACCACAGCATCCAGTTTATGCTGGGTTAGCAGTGTCCCTGTGGCAGGTATTATCTGGGAGTGTAACCAAGCAGGGTAACTTATGCCCACGTGAATGAAGCTCCCGAGTGTCAGTGGAGGATGTAGTAAGGTGTGAGGATCATTGCCCACTGGACAAGTATGATTTGAGGTATGGTGCTCAGGAAAGCAGTGCTGCCCATGTGGCTGGAGCTAGGAGGCCATGTAGCCCAGGAGGGCACAGAAAGGGTGTGCAGGGAGCATACACTGTGTGGTTGGCACAATGCGGGTGGCAGTAGCTGCTAGCTGAGGGACAGTGTTGAGCCTCACACAAAGATACTGTGATGGCATAAAGGATTCAGTTAGTGTTTCTAAATGCTGCCCTGGCAGGCTGAGTGGGTGCATCACGGTGCTTCCACTTCATTGTTTCATCTTCCTCCCTCTCCCTAGGATTCTGCTGTGGAAGGCATAGACAGGAGTTCAAAACCTAGAGAACATTAGCTCACTTCTCCCAATTGTTGCATCAACCTCAGACTCCAGCAGTGAAACCAGGGTCAGGCAAAAAACAAAGGCATCCATGTGCCACCTGGTGTTCAAAGGTAAAACTGCACTTTGCTCCTGATGAGTTCTAAAGAGATTGTAAGGCTTGAAAAGTCTCACTAAACTAAATTGACACAGCAAAGAATCCTGTGGCACCTTATAGACTAACAGACGTTTTGGAGCATGAGCTTTCGTTAGTCTATAAGGTGCCACAGGATTCTTTGCTGCTTTTACAGATCCAGACTAACACGGCTACCATCTGATACTTAAATTGACACAGTCACTACAAGAAGTGTCCATGTCTGTAGCAGCAACACACTGGCCATCCTCATAGCTATACTTGCTATTATCCCCCAGCACCAAATACCTGCAGACTTCTCCACAGCAGGGACCCAGAACGCCATCCAATACCTGCAAGTTTTACCTTCATACAGGTCACACCAGCCTTCTTTGTGACACTGCCTGTTTGCTCTCCCACTTCCCAAATCCTTCTGAAACAAAAACAACTTCTAGCCTTTGACATGTGATAACATGAGATTTAACGTAGACAAATGCAAAGGACCTCCTGAGATCCCTTCCAACCCTGATATTCTATGATTCTATGAAATCAACACACTCCAGAAAAAACAGTCATTACATCCGAGATCTGATGGGAGAGAGAAACTGGGGGGAAAGGTACCCCTAGCACTGACAGTAGGCTTTGATTGGAGTTTGGAATACAACACAGCATTAGAATAAGAAGCCAGTGTGATTAGGGGCTGCCTATGCAAAGACCCCAACAACATGGCATAGAGAAGGAAGAGTCACTCTCTATAGCTTCAGTATAACTACAGCTGGGTTCAAATCTGGGCATCACATTGAAAGAAAGATCTTTATAAACAAGAAGGAATTTGAAGAGCAACAGAACTGCACCGGCAGGGATGGATTTAGAGAGATTAATACAGCTAAATACATAGATAGCCCAGGCAAACAACTTCCCTAAGGTGACATGGGCCCAGATTCTGTGCTATGCCTCTCAAGAGGTGCAGCACAGGAATCAAAGTCCAGAGATGAAGGTGCAAAGGTGGCTTTAAACTGCTTTTGCATTTAATTAATTCTGGGATGCCTTGGGACTGACATGACCCACAGTACAAGAAAGCAATTCTAGGGGCTGCTCTAAGTACAGCAGCCTGGCATTGTACCTAAGGGCTGCTCTACAGCCCAGAATAGCCAGAGTGAAAACTGCTCTGGCTACTGCCCCTCCTGCCCTTAATCCGTCCCAGAATGCCCATATGCCAGGGGATGTACTGCCTGTACTGGCCCCTCACTGCTTCAGTGTGGGGAAATTTCCATTCTGCTTTGCTTTACAGCTCCTTTATACGGCCAGGCCATAGCAAGGGACAGACTCTGTCCCATACATCTGTCTACAAATATCTGGAAGATGCAAGCTAAAAGGAAGGAGAGGAACTGATTGTGGCGGGTCATAGGAGAGTAAACTAGGAGTAACAGGAGGCAACAGGAAAGCAAACACTCAGGCTGAATAATAGAACCTTTTCCAAGTGGGGAGAACTGCTAAGCAGTAGAACTCTGATCCTAATGGAAAGGTGGAAGGCAGTGATGAAAGAACTGTAAGGAATGATCCTGTGCTGGCCATTGAGGTGGGAGGCAGGTAGTGAGAATAAACACAGTGGGTCTAACTGTTAATTAGTGGGTCTAACTGTTCATGCACTCAGCACAGGAATGGAGAAGACAAAGATGGCTTTCAGACACCTTTTCACTCTCCATATTCTCAGCCCTGCCAAGTCCCTGAAGTAGCAGAGGATGCAGGAAGACTCTGGCTATGCTGCACATCTGTTCCTTGGCCTGCCTTTAACATACTCCCTACACCTGGGGCTACGATGGGGGGCACACAAAGTAAATATTCCACTAATATTGTCAATTGTACCCCTGTATTCTGCCAGAGCAATGTAAAGGAGCTTGATGCAATGGAGAATCTCAGAGATCTCCCCTCTACCTGAATTCTGCAAGTAAAGAGACAGCACCAGCATCCCTGACTGAGGAGTTGTTCATGGGCTAGTGATTAAAATACAAGCTCAGCCTTTCCTACCTCTGTCAGTGCATTGCAAGCTATGCTCCCCACTCCTCATGCCAATGGCAAGGGAAGTGTGGGGTGTCCTTAGATGCAGCTTAAATGAATTCACTCTAGGTAACCTGGTTAAAGAGCTATGAAAGGCCCAGGAACATCAAAAGGGTGTTAGCTCCAAGAGATAGACGGACTGCTTCGGATGATATGCAGAGGGTGGGGGTGCTAACCCAATGAGGGAGGAGGGATTACTTAAGGTGACACATAGGGTGCAACTAGCAGTGATGGGATGAAATTAAGGCTGGCCATCAGCCAGCCACTCCTGCAATGCTCTGCAAAACCATCTCCAACACAGATCAAAGAAAGCCCCAGAAAATGTGCTGTAGCAACCAATCCTGCATTAGTCCCTGTGACCTAATGGGGCCTGCCCAGCTCTGTCACCCTTCAGAGAGCATCATTTTGCTCAACATTTACAAAATTAAGCAACTCATCTAGACAGTTTGCATCAGGAACAGCTCAAGTCAAAACAAAGCTGTACAGGGCTGCTTTAGTGTTCCCAGATTAACAGTCATCATCTCTCAGGCATTAAATGCTCTGGGCGCCATCTGCTGGTTGAAATGAGGAAGGTGAGGAGAGCTGAAATAGGTCCCACTAGCCATGCTGGCAATGAACTGTCAGCACTGGTTCCAGGCTCAATTTCTCTGCATGTGTGTGCATTCTGGGCAAGAAGAAGGGGCATCACTTTCCTCTAAACATTAGGTATCAGCCACCAGGGCCAGCTCTGACTTGTTTGCTGCCCCAAGCAAAAAAACCAAAAAAACCCAACCAACCAAACAAAAAAACACAGGGTGCAGGGCATCCGGACCCGGAAGCAAAGCAAAAAAATCCCTCAAAACCCTGGCTGCAGGGAAGCTGGACCCAGAGGCAAAGCAAATAAACAAACCAACCAACCCCTGGGTGCAGGGTGTCCAGACTTGGAAGCAAAGCAAAAAAAACCAACCAAACAAAAAAAGCCCCCTGGGCACAGGGCAGCTGGACCCAGAGGCAAACCAAAAAGAAAAAGAAAAAAAAAGAGGGCAGCTGTGCCGCCCTAGGATTGGAGGGAAGCCACCCGTTAGAATCTCCCGCCTCAAGCACGAGTTTGCTAGGCTGGTGCTGGTCCTGTCAGCCACTCCCAAAGGCAAAACCCTAGATTAGATGAGTTGCTGGTCTGATCCTTTCAGCTATGTGTTATAGGTCTCTCTCTCATGCTCTCTTCAGGGCACTGGAGTCACAGTCAGTATGGAATTGGATGGATCCCCATATCCCCTCCGCCTCTACTTCCACTAATTTCCCTTTCTGATTCCCTTCATTCTCAGCTGCTCCCTCTTATTGAACCTGCCCCACTTCCTGCCTCTGTGTCACATTTACCTTATTCAGCACCCCCTGAATCCTGGCTTCCTTTATGTAACTAGAGGGAGTGGAGAGAGGTCACAACAGAGGTGAGAAGGCCCCATCCCCTCAACTGAAGATAGGGTGGGGGGCCTTGGCAGGAAGATCCCCATTACTCAGAGCAGTGGGTGGCTGGGACCCACCCCCAAAACAACTGAGGGTGTACTATGTCCACAATGGGGGTGCTGAGTGAAGACATTCCCCAGAGTAGGTCAAGAGAGTGTCCTGGGTGAGAAGGACTATCCCAGAGTGACTGATGGGCGAGGAGGAAGAAGGAAAGAATAACTTCCCGGTTAATTAACAAAGAACTGTATGAAGGGCCCTGTTGTGCCTCAGGTGTGGGGAGTAGGGACCAATGTCCAGGCCTGGCACAACTCCAAGGGCAGGGGACACCAGTCCAGCTTAATTAAATTTCTGTGCTACCTTCAGCCCAGAATCGCTCACTCATGCTGCAGTGAGGCTCATCAAATCAAAGGAAAGTACATGCCCTGAAGCTAACTGTGAACCCAATTAATTAAAGCTGCACTGGGAGTCAACTGAGATTTTAACAGGCAGAGACAGCAATGAGAGCAAGTGATGGCTGCCTGGCTCTCTGCACTCAGCCTGCATTTCAAAGAGACCTCTGTGCTGCACAGAGAATTAACCCCACAAGCACCACACCCTAAGGGGCTCAGAGCCACTCAACAAATGCTGAACATGGCTGGCTAGAGCCAGACAGTAAACTTTTTGACAGAGCAGCAGAGGAGAGGTTAAAAGGCACACACATTATTTCCCCAAAACATGCACATAGCCTGTCCCAATTTGAGAAGATTACAGATCCTGGTCCCAGCAAATTTCCCTAGTCTGTACCAGCATACTGCAACAGCAGCTGAACATTAATGGGAACTGGTCTGGACTCCAAGCAAATCCAGCCAGTTTGCAGATCACTGGCAATGGCAACAACTACAGAAATTGATTTCAGCTCACAGGTCCACCAACCAAGTCCTCTTAACAAACATCATAAATCGAGAAAAAGCTCTTAGTCTCAGCAAGAGAACAGGTTGCTCTGGGAAGTCTGATGAGCTCCCTCACACAAGCTAATGGGAACACTTGAGGATTGCTCAAACAGGCACTCCTGAAAGAGTCAGTCAGCGAACTCAGCTTTAGCAAAGAGAAAGGTGATGCGGATGCTGAAAAGGCCAAACAGTTAAAGGACAAAATTAAACATCCTTCAAAACAATAAGATTCTGCTCTGGAACTTGAAATCTGCTTCTATTTTCACTGACAGACTCAGTGCAAAGTTTGAACTATAGCTACCAGTAAATGTTACTTGTTCTGCTTAAGTGTTGTTCTTGGAAGATCTATTCCTCCATGAAGCATTCTCTGACAGCAGTCAACTGGCATTTACCTACTCAGAGAGAAATTAATCTGAATCTCACTGCTGAAGTGTCGGCCCACATCTAGAGTCTGATTCTTGAGTTCTCAGGGTACGTCTACACTACGGGATAATTCCGATTTTACATAAACCGGTTTTATAAAACAGACTGTATAAAGTCGAGTGCACGCGGCCACACTAAGCACATTAATTTGGCGGTGTGCGTCCATGGTCCGAGGCTAGCGTCGATTTCCGGAGCGTTGCACTGTGGGTAGCTATTCCGTAGCTATCCCATAGTTCCCGCAGTCTCCCCCGCCCCTTAGAATTCTGGGTTGAGAGCCCAGTGGCTGATGGGGCAAAAATCATTGTCGCGGGTGGTTCTGGGTAAATGTCGTCAGTCACTCCTTGCTCTGGGAAAGCAACGGCAGACAATCATTTCGTGCCCTTTTTCCCTGGATTGCCCTGGCAGACGCCATAGCACGGCAACCATGGAGCTTTTTTTTTTTTTTTTTTTTTTTTTTTTTTTTTTTTTTTACAGTCACCATACGTGTACTGGATGCCGCGGACAGAGGCGATACTCCAGCGCTACACAGCAGCATTCATTTGCTTTTGCATGATAGCAGAGATGGTTACCAGTCGTTGTGTACTGTCTGCTGCCAGTGTAATTTGGCAATGAGATGATGGTTACCTGTCCTTCTGTGCTGTCTGCTGATATCATGGGTGCCCTTGGCTGAGATCGGCCGGGGGCGCAAAAGCAAAACTGGGAATGACTCCCCGAGTCAATCCTTCCTTTATGGTTTCTAAAAATAGAGTCAGTCCTGCCTAGAATATGGGGCAAGTGTACTAGAGAACCAGTGTATCAGAGAGCACAGCTGCTCTGTGTCAGATCCCACAGAAATGATGAGCTACATGCCATTCACGGGGGGGTGCCCCTGCAACAACCCCCTCGTTGCTTCCCTCCTCCCCCAACCTTCCTGGGCTACCGTGGCAGTGTCCCCCCCATTTGTGTCATGAAGTTATAAAGAATGCAGGAATAACAAACAGTGACTTGTTAGTGAGATAAAATGAGGGGGAGGCAGCCTCCCGGTGCTGTGACAGTCCAGGCAGGACATTAAGTGGTGTGGAGGAGAGGAGCAGAGCATTCCGCTGCTATGATAGTCCAGGCAGTACAGAATCTTTTCTTTACACAGGAAAGGGAGGGGGTTGATGGAGCTTAACCCCCAGTTGCTATGATGAGGATGGTTACCAGCCATTCTGTCCCATCTACTGGGAATGACCAGGAATCATTCCTATTTTTACCCAGGCGCCCCTGAGGCCAGCAGGGGTATTCAGCAGTTATCAAACACGGGCTGATAGTGACGACTGATAGCAGTCATATTGTACCGTCTGCCACCGGGGAGGGGAGAAGAGCGGATACTGCTCTTCACTGCTGCAGCATCACGTCTACCACCAGCATTCAGTAGACACAGGGTGACATTGAAAAAAGTCAAGAAACCATTTCTTTCCCTTTTCTTTCACGTGGTGGGGGGAGGGAGTAAATTGACGAGCTATACCCTGAACCATGCTGGACAATGTGTTTGAACCTACAGGCACTGGGAGCTCAGCCAAGAATGCAAATACTTTTCGGAGACTGCTGGGGACTGTGAGATAGCTGGAGTCCTCAGTACCCCCTCTCTCCCTCCATGAGCGTCCATTTGAGTCTCTGGCTTCCCGTTACGCTTGTCACGCAGCACTGTGTAGCCTGTAGATTTTTTTTTCAAATGCTTTGGCATTTCGTCTTTTGTAACGGAACTCTGATAGAACAGATTTGTTTCCCCATACAGCGATCAGATCCAGTATCTCCCGTACGGTCCATGCTGGAGCTCTTTTTGGATTTGGGACTGCATTGCCACCTGTGCTGATCAGAGCTCCACACTGGGCAAACAGGAAATTAAAATCAAAATTTCGCGGGGCTTTTCCTGTTTACCTGGCCACTGCATCCGAGTTGAGATTGCTGTCCAGAGTGGTCACAGTGGTGCACTGTGGGATACCGCCAAGAGGCCAATACCGTCGATTTGCGGCCACACTATCCCTAATCCGATATGGTAATACCGATTTTAGCGCTACTCCTCTCGTCGGGGAGGAGTACAGAAACCGATTTAAAGAGCCCTTTATATCGATATAAAGGGCCTCGTAGTGTGGACAGGTACAGCGTTAAATTGGTCTAACGCTGCTAAAATCGGTTTAAACGCGTAGTGTAGACCAGGCCTCAGTATCCACCTGTTATTATCCAGATCAGCATGTTGGTCTGCAGCTGAACTGTCCAGCTGAGAACTTATTCTTAATTCCTTGCCTCTCAACTTCTTCAATGTTCCCTGGACAGCTTTTCATAGGAGTTAGAGATGGAAAACACCTACAAGATCCCCATGCAAGTGCCGTGCAGCAGATAGTCTGATAAAAGATAGAGCTATGTGTGAAGTTTTGGGGAGTTTATACAAATACCTGCCATTGAAAGTTAAACTTCAACCAATTTTAAGAAAAATAAAACAACCCCTTCCCTGAAAGGTAAAGCCCATCTAGCATGCACACACCCCCTGGCTAAGCAAGAACCTCAGTATTACATGTCACAGTAACAGAAGTCGACAGGCTGTCCATGATTGCACTCTGCTTCACCACTCTTTATCAGGTTGCTCTATAAAGGGCAGCATTCCACCTGATGCAATGCTTTCCTTGATTAAACAAACACATGCATATGGCATGGGGTGCATTTTGCCTTCTACAGATCCTGCCTGACCTTGTTCACTTGAGATTCATTTGAAGACCAGGTTTAATCTCTCTCTGTCTTGCGATTAAGTATTTTGCAGCATGCATTTCAGTGAGACATTACAATCTCACCCATTTAAATGGATACAGCATGATAAGCTAGCTGCCACAGAGCCAGCAATCTAATCACAAAAACCCATTTCTCAGCCAGGAGTGCCACCTAGTGGACACAACAATTGGTAGGGAAATTTTACTTCACAATGGGAAAACTGAATGGAGATAAGAGGCAATCTGCTGCTACCTACAAAGGTCCCAGTCACAGACTGTGACACTCTGTATCTCGGGGGGACACCCTGCACCCCCATGTTCATCCCTATAATACGATTGGATACGTGGTATCCAATGCAAAGACTGCCATGTTGGGAAATATAGTAATGTTATAGGTTGTAATTTCATGTATATAGTTATGAGGCTGAAAATGTGTCCTCATTGCTTAAAACAAGCCCAGGCAAAACTCTCCAGGAGTAGAGGGGCAGTTCACACCTCATCAGGGCATGTATGGGACAAACCCAGTCCAGCCTCACAGGAACAAAGGACACTGGCCTAGGCAGTAACAAAGGACCTGTTGGATTCCCCTTCTCTTGGTCAGTTCTGCAGAAAAGAACCTTGGGGTTACAGTGGACAAGAAGCTGGATATGAGTCAATAGTGTGCCCTTGTTGCCAAGAGGGCTAAGGCATTTTGGGCTGTATAAGTAGGGGCATTGCCAGCAGATTGAGGGACATGATCATTCCCCTCCATTCGATATTGGTGAGGCCTCATCTGGAGTACTGTGTCCAGTTTTGGGCCCCACACTACAAGAACGATGTGGAAAAATTAGTACAGCGGAGGGCAACAAAAATTATTAGGGGCTGGAACACGACTTATGAAGAGAAGCTGAGGGAAAAGACAGTTACTCACCTTTGTAACTGCTGTTCTTCGAGATGTGTTGCTCACATCCATTCCAGTTAGGCGTGCGCATGCCGCGAGCACGTTCGTCGGAAGATTTTTACTCTAGCAACACTCGGTGGGTCAGCTGGGCACCCCCTGGAGCCGGATATATACCCCTGCTGACCCAACCGCCCCTCAGTTCCTTCTTGCCGGCTACTCCGACAGTGGGGAAGGAGGGCGGGTTTGGAATGAATATGAGCAACACATCTCGAAGAACAACAGTTACAAAAGGTGAGTAACGGTCTTTTCTTCTTCGAGTGCTTGCTCCTATCCATTCCAGTTAGGTGATTCCCAAGCCTTACCTAGGCGGTGGGGTCGGAGTCAGACGTGGCAGAATGCAAAACTGCTGAGCCAAAGGCTGCATCATCTCTGGACTGTTGACCCAGAGCATAATGCGAAGCAAAGATGTGGACTGAGGAGCAGGCAGCTGCCCAACATATCTCCTCGATAGGTACACGAGCCAGGAAGGCGGCAGATGAAGCCTGAGCTCTGGTAGAATGTGTGGTGATGTGGCTTGGGGAAAGATGAGCCAAATCATAACAAGTGCGGATGCACGCTGTCACCCAAGATGAGATCCTCTGAGAGGAAACAGGTAGGCCTTTCATTCGGTCTGCTACTGTGACAAAGAGTTGGGGCGTTTTACAAAACGGTTTTGTCCGCTCAATATAAAATATGAGTGCACTACAGACATCCAGGGAGTGCAACTGTTGCTCCCGTCACGTTGAGTGTGGCTTCAGGAAGAAGACCGGGAGAAAGATGTCCTGGTTAACATGAAAGGCCGAAACCACCTTAGGGAGGAATGCCGGGTGTGGTCGCAACTGCACTTTGTCCTTGTGGAACACAGTATACGGCGGATCCACCGTAAGAGCCCTAAGCTCGGAGACTCGTCTGGCCGATGTAATGGCTACAAGGAAAGCTGTCTTCCAAGACAGGTATAGTAGTGAGCAGGTTTCTAACGGCTCGAATGGGGGAGACATAAGTCTGGTTAAAACCAGGTTGAGGTCCCAGGTCGGGGCTGGGCGGCGTACTTGAGGGTATAAGCGCTCCAAGCCCTTGAGGAACCTCGAAACCATAGGGTGCGAGAACATGGAATGACCACATTCGCCTGGGTGGAAGGTAGAGATGGCTGCCAAGTGTACCCTCAGTGATGATACTGCTAGGACCTGCTGTTTGAGAGACCAGAGGTAGTCCAAAATAGAGGGGATCGAGACCTCAGTGGGAGTAAGATTAAGCGTTTTGCACCAACAGGAGAAACGCTTCCACTTGGCCAGATACTTTGAGCAGGTGGAAGGCTTCCTGCTACCCAGGAGAACTTGTCGTACTGATTCAGAGCAACATAACTCTGACTGGTTTAGCCATGCAGCAGCCACGCCGTGAGGTGAAGAGCCTGCAGGTCCGGGTGGCGAAGCCTGCCGTGGTCCTGAGTTATGAGGTCTGGGTGGAGTGGCAGGGTAATTGGGTTGGCTATCGACAGGTTGAGCAACGTGGTGTACCAGCGCCACACTGGAGCGATCATGATGATGTGCGCTCTGTCCCTGCGGAGTTTCATCAGGACCTTGTGATCCACTGGGAACGGTGGGAAGGCATAAAGGAGCTGGCTCTTCCATGGTATCAGGAAAGCATCTGAGATCGATCCCGGGGAGAGACCTTGGAAGGAGCAGAACATCTGGCACTTCCTGTTCTTGTGGGAAGCGAACAGGTGTATGTGGGGAAATCCCCACTTCTGGAAAACAGAATGCATAACGTCTGGGCAGATCGACCACTCGTGAGACAGGAAAGACCTGCTGAGTCGATCTGCCAGAGTGTTTTGAACACCTGGGAGAAAGGATGCTACCAGATCTATCGAGTGGGCTATGCAAAAATCCCAGAGTTGGATGGCCTCCTGACAAAGGGGGTAGGACTGTGTCCCTCCCCGTTTGTTTACGTAGTACATGCCCATTGTGTTGTCTGTAAACACTGAGACACAATGGCCTCGCAACTGTTGCTGGAACACCTGGCACGCCAGGCGGACTGCTCTCAGTTCTTGGACATTTGTGTGTAATGCCAGATCCTGAGATGACCACCTTGAGTACGAAGGTGACCGAGGTGAGCACCCCAGCCGAGAGATGACGCATCCGTCGTCAGGGACATTGAGGGTTGGGGCGGATGGAATGGCATCCCTGCACACACCAGGGAAGGAGTTAGCCACCATTCTAGGGAGCCTAGGGTGCTTGGGGGAATGGTGACTATCGTGTCTATTGGGTCCCTGCCCAGGTGGTATACTGAGTCTAGCCAAACTTGGAGAGGATGGAGGCGGAGCCTGGCGTGTTTGGTTACAAACGTGCAGGCAGCCATGTGACCCAGAAGACCGAGATAAGTGCGAGCCGAGGTCGTTGGGAAATTCTGTAGACCTCGGATGATTGTTGCCATCGCCTGAAACCGTGGCTGTGGTAAGCAGGCTCTGGCTAGATAGGAGTCCAGGATAGCTCCTATGAAGTCTAACCTCTGCGTGGGAACCAGAGTGGATTTTTCTAAATTGATCATCAGACCTAGATGCGTGAATAGGTCCTTGACGATGACAACATGCTGAGTGACTTGTGTCTTGGAGGCCCCTCGGATGAGCCAATCGTCCAGATACGGAAAAATGTGTATCCAATATCGGTGGAGGTAGGCGACTATGGCCATACACTTTGTAAATACCCTTGGGGCTCTAGAAAGGCCATACGTCAGGACCGTAAACTGGAAGTGCTGACGATTGGCTACAAAGTGGAGGTATCTCCTGTGCGGAGGAAAAATGGCGATGTGAAAGTACGCGTCCTTCATATCGAGGGCGGCATATCAGTCTCTAGGATCCAAGGACGGGATAATGGTCCCCAGGGATACCATGCGGAACTTCAACTTTATCATAAACTGGTTGAGTCCTCACAGGTCTAGGATAGGTCTGAGACCTCCCTTCGACTTGGGGATTAGGAAATAACGGGAGTAAAACCCCTTGCCCCTTTCGTCCACTGGTACCTCCTCTATAGCTCCCATGGCAAGGAGCATCCGCACCTCTTGTAAGAGGAATTGCTTGTGAGAGGAGTCCCTGAAGAGGGACAGGGTTGGAGGGTGGGGTTGAAATAAACTGGAGGTGGTACCCACACCCAACTGTGCGTAGGACCCAGTGATCTGAAGTTAACTGGGACCACGCCGAGAGGAAGTAGGAGAGATGGCTGAAGAAGGGAGGAGAGGGATCCTGGTCTGTAACTGGTACGCTGCCCTCGGGCACACCTTCAAAAGTTCGTCTTTGGTCCCGGTGGTGCTTTCGAGAGACCTTGATTTTGGCCCCCTTAGGGTCCTGACGGTCGTCTGCGACCACCTCGGCTGCGCCGCCTGCTAAAGTCCTGTCTTTGTCTAGGCACAGAGTATGGGCGGTGAGGCTGGGGACGGAAAGGCCTGCGTTGGGTCACCGGCGTATGCATGCCGAGAGAGCGCATTATGACCCTGTTGTCCTTCAGGCTTTGCAGCCTGGGGTCAGTCTTTTCTGAGAAGAGGCCTCTACCATCAAATGGCAAGTCCTGAATGGTATACTGCAGCTCCGGTGGGAGGTTTGAAACCTGAAGCCATGAGATGCGCCTCATGGCAACACCCGAGGCCAGAGTCCTGGCTGCTGAGTCTGCTGCATCCAACGAGGCCTGGAAGGAAGTTCTGGCCACCTTTTTCCCTTCCTCCAAGAGGGCAGTGAACTCTTGGCGAGAGTCTTGAGGGAGTAGCTCCGTAAACTTACCCACAGCCACCCAGGTGTTACAATTATAGCAGCTAAGCAAGGCTTGTTGATTTGCCACCTGGGGCTGTAGGGCTCCTGCCGAGTACACCTTGTGGCCGAGTAGGTCCATTCGCCTAGCCTCCTTCGATTTCGGGGTTGGCGCCTGCTGGCCATGGTGTTCCCTCTCATTAACGGACTGGACGACTAGTGAGCAGGGAGGAGGATGGACATACAAGTACTCGTATCCTTTAGAAAGCACCCTTCATTTACGCTCGACTCCCCTGGCCGCAGGAGGGATAGAGGCTGGGGACTGCCATATAGTATCAGCATTCGCCTGGATGGTCCAAATAAACGGTAGGGCCACTCTAGTGGGGGCATCCGTCAATAGAATGTCCACTACTGGGTCCTCTACCTCCAGGACCTCCTCCATCTGGAGGTTCATATTGAGTGCTAACCTCCTTAGGAGGTCCTGATGGGCTCTCAGGTCCATTTGAGGAGGGCCCGAGGAGGATGTTCCTGCCACCGCCTTATCTGGAGAAGAGGAAGAGGAGATGCCGGCAACGAGCGGGTCCTGTGTGGCCTGTTGCTCTTGGACGACCTCCTGCTCCAGTGGAACCTGGGAGTCCGATGGGTGAACTGGGGCTTCCTCCACAGCAGTCGGAGGGGGACGGCTAACCGTCGCCTCTGGCACTCAGTGCTCTGATGAGACAGAGCAGGACAGAACTACTGGTACGCCTTGGGCCTGGTGGTACGCCCAAGGTGTCCAGAAAGACCACTGATGGGGTCCTTGGTCCTGGGCCTGGGTCTCTTGAAAGACTCTGGTGGGCACATCAGAATTGCGGTCCTGAGCATAAGAGCTGTCCGTGTGGGACGACACTGATGTGTGTCTGGATGGCCACGGAGGTGCTGAAAAGCCCTGGACAGAGTCTCCGTCTCTAGCGGACCTTGCTCTACTTGGCACCGGGGACCGGTACCGGAAGGTATATCGGTACCGGGAATGAGATCGGGACCTGCGACCGAAGCAGTGCCGGGAGGTCGGCCAAGATCTCGAAGCTCGACGTCGGGAGCGGCTATGGGAGTCACGGTGCCTGGAGCGGTGCCGGGAGCTGGAACGGCGCTGAGAGTAGCGGGCCGGTGAATGGAATACCGACCGGTGCCGTGAGTGTGACCGGCACTGAGGAGAACGGTACCGGGACTGCGAGTGGCGTCGGGAGCGCCGATGGGACCTGGAACGTCTGCGGGACCGTGATCGTGAATGGTGCCGCTCTGCTGTGCTGACAGAGGATGGTCTTATCAAGGCAGGCTTCCCGATAGACTGTATTACCCGCACTGGCGGTGCCAGAGGTTGAGGCAGCGTCGACTCTGTCATGGCAATCAGATCCCTCGCCATTGAGAACGTCTCTGGCGTGGATGGAGTAGTAAGCTAAACCACGGGTCGCGCTGGGGAGCTGACTGGCACCAGACTCGATGGCCCTTGCAGGACTGGAATCGATGGTGCTGGGCGATCCGACTTAGAAGAGCTCTCTGGCTGCGGTGCAGGTGGCATGGAAGCAGCAGGAGTCTTAGGCTTTCTCGACCTCGGGGAGAGGGAGCGGTGCTGCGTCGACTTCGGTGCCGGCTACGGCCAGTGCCGAGAGGCCTTGGCAGTACCGGCGCGGTTCAGTGCCGAGGAGGCGCTTCTGCCAGCCAATTGACCAGCGCTCGGTGCCGAAGGCAGAGGGGTAAGAGCCGCCTCCACGAGGAGCTGCTTTAGCCAAAAGTCCCGCTCCTTTTTTGTTCTCGGTTTAAAAGCCTTGCAAATGCGACACTTATCTGTCAGGTGAGATTCCCCAAGGCACTTAAGGCAGGAGTTGTGTGGATCTCCTGTCGGCATCGGCTTATGACAGGCCGAGCACGGTTTGAAATCCGGTGAACCGGGCATGGGCCCCGGCACCGGATGCGGGGAAGGGGCTAATCCCCGAACCCCTCTTAACTATACACTAACTATTAACAATAAAAATTAACTATAACTATATAACTTTGAACTATATATACACAACAAAATAACTAGAGAACTACGAGTAGCTAGGGAGGTGGAGGTCAGTAAAACCGCACTCAACTGTTCCAACGACTGACATGGGCGGTAAGAAGGAACTGAGGGGCAGTTGGGTCGGCAGGGGTATATATCCGACGTCATGGCGGCGCCACTCCAGGGGGTGCCCAGCCAACCCACCAAGTGTTGCTAGGGTAAAAATCTTCCGACGAACGTGCACATGGGCGTGCGCACACCTAACTGGAATGGATATAAGTAAGCACTCAAAGAACTGGGATTATTTAGTCTGCAGAAGAGAAGAATGAGGGAGGTTTTGATAGCTGGTTTCAACTACCTGAAAGGGGTTCCAAAGAGGATGGATCTAGACTGTTCTCAGTGGTACCAGTTGACAGAACAAGGAGTAATGGTCTCAAGTTGCAGGGGAGGAGGTTACGTTGGATATTAGGAAAAACTTTTTCACTAGGAGGGTGGTGAAGCACTGGAATGGGTTACCTAGGGAGGTGGTTGGAATCTCCTTCCTTAGAGGTTTTTAAGGTCAGGCTTGACAAAGCCCTGGCTGGGATGATTTAGTTGGGGATTGGTCCTGCTTTGAGCAGGAGTTGGACTATATGACCTTCTGAGGTCCCTTCCAACCCTGATATTCTAAGATTCTATGGGACTACGATGAGGTAATGTTCACCTGACTCTGAAGGGTGGGGGGAGCCAAGAAGGAAGATAACACATGATAAAAGTGAGAGATGTTTGCCACGCTCTCTCTTCCAACTACATCTACAGACACAACACCAAGTGACTGAAGCACTGATCAAAAGAGAGAGCCTGGCTGAAGGGCAACCCGCCAGCCTGTGGTGAGAAACATCTAAGTTTGTAAGGGCACTGACAGTGTTAAGATCAGCTTAGAATGCGTTTTGATTTTATTTCATTTGACCAAATCTGACTTGTTGCACTTTGACTTATAATCACTTAAAATCTATTTTTTTGTAGTTAGTAACTATGTTTATTAGAATCATAGAATACCAGGGTTGGAAGGGACCTCAGGAGGTCATCTAGTCCAACCCCCTGCTCAAAGCAGGACTAACCCCCAGACGTATTTTTACCCCAGTTCCCTAAATGGACCCCTCAAGGATTGAACTCACAACCCTGGGTTTAAGCAGGCCAATGCTCAAACCACTGAACTATCCCTCCCCCCGTATGACCTATACTCTACCTGAAGCAATGCATTTGATCTGACGCATGTCAGAGACTCCCCTGGGGATAACAAACCTGGTATATATCAATTTATATGTTAAATTGATGAACTCATATAAGCTTGCAGCATTCAGCGGGCATAAGTGGACACTGCAAGACAGAGGTTACCATGGTTGTATCTGGGATCGGAGATATTGGCTAGTGTCATTTGGTTGCACAATCCAAGCAATGGCTGGCTGAAAGTGCTCACTCATGTAGCTGGGAGCAGCTTACATCCTAGAGGCTGTGTGTGAACAGCCCGGGTGTGAGGGTTCTCACAGCAGAGCAGGGTAAGGTCGGCTCCCAGAGTTGAGGATTGGAGTGACCTAGTAGATCACCAGTCCAGATAACACCAGGGGAACGTCACACTGACAAAGACCCTATTTCTCCACCAATCATTTTGTAATGTACGCCTCTACCCCGATATAACACAACCTGATATAACTCGAATTCTGATATAACACAGTAAAGCAGTGCTCTGGGGGGGTGAGACTGCGCACTCTGGCGGATCAAAACAAGTTCGATATAGCATGGTTTCACCTATAACACAGTAAGATTTTCTGGCTCCCGAGGACAGCGTTATATCGAGCTAGAGGTGTAGTTCAATTAATAATGATGGCAGCTCAGATCTGTCAAGCCCATTCAGCTATTTCTTACCTACATACGGGCAGGGCCGGCTCTAGCCATTTCGCCGCCCCAAGCACGGCAGCACACCGTGGGGGGCGCTCTGCCGCTTGCCGGTCCTGCGGCTCCGGTGGACCTCCCGCAGGCATTTCTGCGGACAGTCAGCTGGTCCCGCGGCTCCGGTGGACCTGCCGCAGGCGTTTCTGCGGACAGTCAGCTGGTCCCGCGGCTCCGGTGGACCTGCCGCAGGCGTTTCTGCGGACAGTCAGCTGGTCCTGCGGCTCTGGTGGACCTGCCGCAGGCATGCCTGCGGAAGGTCCACCGGAGCTGCCTGCCGCCCTCCCGGCAACCAGCAGAGCACCCCCTGCAGCATGCCGCCCCAAGCACGCGCTTGGCGCACTGGGGCCTGGAGCCGGCCCTGCATACAGGCAGGGCAATGCCACCTTCACCCACATCTCCTTCTATAACGGCAGGGCATTCTCTCACCCCTACTGTCATCATTCCCTCCCAGGTAGCAGGGCAGTGTCCTAGAGTTTTGCTTTCTAAATAAAGAATCTCATGGAATCCTCCCAGGATGGAAAATCTGCATCTCACTGAATGGAACAGGTGCCACCATACAGAAGAATGGTCTGCTCCACCCTACGAGGATCTCCCCAGATAGGGCCTCCGAGATTTTGGAAAAGCTCTCTCTGCAGAGGCAATCTGTCCCACCATCATATCCGCTGTTCTGTGAACAGTGAGATTGAAGGAGAAAAAGCATTAGCATGCAAGGTTCTGGGTGTTAGTGGAGACAGTGGTGTGAAGTAATGATCTCAGGGAGATGTTTCTCTAGCCTGGAGCACTTACTGATGAGTCACTAAGCCTCCTATTAACATTTTATTCCGCTCCACACCTGGGATCTTCCAAACAGGACAGTGAGTCTCCTTATCAGCTCTGTGCAGTCTGATACCCTTCGAGGACAGGCATTCCATCACCGAGGCAATTGCATCTAGGTTAGGAGCCAGTTCTCATGAGATAACTTACTGAGGGCCCAAAGATCAGGACTCTGATAAATGAACAAGTCTCCGAGAGTCTAAAGTGTCATGCACTACAGGATCGGGGAATGGCAGCTGCAGTGTGAGAAACACCACCCTGTCCCTACGCACCAGCAACACATTGGTGAACCTGACACATCAACAGAGCAATAAGTTGCCATAGGGCAAGAGGACACTACTACTAACTCCCAATCACTAGTGGGAAGCCTTGATGAATTACCAAGCTATCTTGTGACAGATATCTGAGCTATCATATATACTTGCACTTGTATCTTGTCCAGTCAATAAATTCTACAAGCTCAAATCAGTTTTTTTGTTTATAGTGCAAACTGTGGAGTGAACAGTGTAGGAGGCTCAGCACCACACAAGCCCTTGCTTCATTCATTAACGACCTAGTATAGCGTACAGTGCCTCATGCACTACTATATGGTGTGCAATAAATGAGGTAGGACTTCACAGGAGCCTTTGCCTCATTTATGCTACATCTAAACAGCTGACTTTCATGATCTCTGTTTGGCATGAAAATAAAAGGAAAAAGTAGTGTAAGATGTTATATACAGTCTGGTTGATAGAAGCACCTGTGCTGTTCTCAAATACAATATACGAAGGGTCAGCAGAGTTAGCATGAGACACTCTGGCACAGGCATTTCCTTACACCTGAATGCTTAATAGGGCAATTCGAACATTTTCTCAAGGTAGTTTATGTGGATCTTTGGCAGCTGAAGACACGCCTAACCCTGTACAGAACAAAATCCTTACCCTGCGGAGCTGCCAGTCTTGTAAAGTTTGACATCTTCATTTTGCAGTTCATTTTAGCAGAAGGATTTGTTTCTAGAAACGGTTCTGGGGAGGAGTCAATTTTATGTAACACTCCTTCCACTGGGAGGAGGAGTTCCTGGGTTAAGAAAACAGTAGATGAGAGGTAACAAAGCCCTTTGCCTTTAACCAGTGTAGATTGACTGTGAAATAGTTTTTTTCTTTTCCTTTTTTTTTAGTTGAAATTTTCCTAGACTATTTGGACCTATCTCCCATCATCTCCCCCACAGAACCCTGAGGTTCTTCTGGCAACAGCAAGGGTTCAGTGCCCACTTTCTGTTAGAAAAACTGTATCAGGTACATTGAATAGATCGTAATTTCAGCCTCACAGAAGAGTGGGACTTGCAGTGAAGAGAGAGCCAGAGCACTACTAAAACATCCCTCTTGCGCTGGGGCCCTCTGCACCCTCCCCCTCACATACAGAGATTGGCTAGTGCGGGTCTGGGATGAGAGACAACTCCCCCCACCAAACAAGCTCTGATTAATATGGGGAGTAGGGATAGCGTATGGAGCCCGTCTCCTTCTCCCTCCCAGGCTGAGCAGTGGGTGGGAGGAACATGGGGTGCTGAACACTCTCCCCTGCACACACAGCCCTGGGTGAGAGGGCAGTTCAGCAGTGACTTGGGAGTTTAATCTCTGGTTTTGTTCAAGCTTAGCAGTCTCCCTTTCAGTGCGGGAACACTGATAATGAGCACAAATAGTAAAGAAAATTAGTAAATCTCTATAGTCTAACTATGGTCTCCTATTTCTGGTTGAAGTGTTTCCAGTGAGACCACTGGGCGAGGTGGCTTTTGGGTAGCTCTAAAGAGCTGCAGCTCCTCAGAGGGTAATTAGGGCAGAAGTGGCAGGAGAGAAAGAAAGGCTGGGAGTTCTCCCGCCCCTGTGATCTTTGCAGCAGCATGAACCTGTCTGAATCAGAACTGAGGCTGAGGATGGAATAATGAGGCTCCCAGCAGTAAGTGCCAGTTCAGAAACAAGCATTTGACCCTCCATAAGAAGAGGAAAAGGGTAGAAAAATTAGGGAGACCAAGGCCATAACTGTCTGGCTCTAAGACAGACAAAGCAGCAGGCACAATGCAGACCTCATCAGAGCAGGGCAGGCACAAAGATGCAGGTAGGTTTTTATTATCTGAGGTAACACAGTAGCGCTGCTCAGATAAGCAAGTGTAGTGATGAGTGTGCTGTCTAGTATGGGGGCAGTTGTGTTTGACAGGCAATGAAGCAAATAATGGAAGCTGAGGAAACCCTGGTGATCCAAAAAACTTCCTTACACACAGAAACACAGTCATCCACAGCACTGACAATGTCTGTGCATGTTCAAGCTGTGCAAAACAAGCATACTGCTCCTAGCTCCCACAGAGCTCTGCAGCAGCTGTTCACAGCCAGTTACTCCAGGCCTGCAGAGCCAACAGGATCCACCTCAGGGCCCACAGAATACCGACCCCTTCCCAGTCAATCACTTCAGGGCCCATCTATACACAAAATTTGGAAGAGCAGAGTAAGGGTTCAATCATTTTGCTTCAGAGACAGAAGCGCTTGAATGAAGGGCAGACAGATACAGAGCATGTGTTCTCAAGCCATCACCCCCACAGCACAGAGATAGCCCTGGTAATGGAATACAGCCCACATGTCTCCAGTATTTGGGGGTCTGTTAAACAGTCGGAGATAAACTCTTTCAACTCAAGTCTCACTGCTACTGGCAGACAAACCCACACCTGCAGGGTGACACCCACAAATTTTCAGTCTAAAACACTTGTCATCCACATGTGGGAAATGACCAAGGCATGCACGATAGCTTCCCACTCCAAGAAGAGAGAGGAAAATCAGGGAGGAGAAATCATGGTGAGGAGACAGGCAGAAAAGCCACATGAGAAAGAAAAGCGCAAGAGAGCATTAGAGAGAGAGATTTACAAAAGATGAAGTATTGGAAAAGCAGGAATGAAGAAAAGGGACACTGATGAAGCCAGCGAGGGCCAGTAGAGCGGAGGGGATGGGCTCACAGGGGCTGCCTCAAACAAAGTTTGCTTTACTTATGATTGCATGCTGGTTTCACTGCAAAAAAAAGTGACCCAAAACTGCCCTGGCTTTGGATAAAGAAGGGACATTCTTCAAGCCCTCTAGACCAGTTTTGTTTTCCTTTAAAAGAACCAGTAGGAGTATTACTGAATCCTTATGCCAGAGCTACAATCGGAGCAGTACAGGATCACTCACACTCAGCTTGGAGAGGATCACAAAGGGTCCCCTCCAAACTACGCTTAACAGAAGTGGTTTGCTCATAGGTGTCTAACCCCACTTGACACCTGAGCTAATGGGGTGCCCTAAGTCACCCCCCACATACATGCACACACAGAGATTAAAGGCCTTCCTCTGCTGGGCTGGTGGCCAAGGTATGTCAGATCAGATCAGGTACACAATGCAATTCAAACAGAAGACAAGTGCTCTCCCTTTCCCCCACTTGCCATGAGGAGCTGAGCTGCACTGCAGGTACTGGAGCGTGAGCCACAGCTCTTGCGTTCAGTGACAGCAGGCACCAGCACTCCCCAAACACATCAATTTTTCTGCAGGTTTTCACAAAGGTGGATTGTGCTTACATGTGTTTGCAATTACCAGCTTCAGCGGTGGGGCTGGCAGGGCTTTTATCACAGTGGTGTGGGCAATGAAATGGGAGTGACCTGAAATATTCACGCTCAGGGACTGAGTTTGTCCCACTTTGGGAAAGTGATATTAGCATCCCAGCCACAACCCCCACTTTATCTTGAGGAGGGAAGAGTACACAGAACCCTAAAATCCAAAGGGCCTTCCCTCTCCACTTTCCTGGTGTTCCATTGCTCAGACAGAGAGCAACAGGGACTAAGTAGAACACAAAACATCCCAGGAAAATTTGAATCCCAAGTTGAAGAGATTTGTGAGCAACATGGTTCAGAATACACAGGCACCAGCCTCCAAACGGTTTTATTAAGAAACTGTCTCTCTTCAGGTTTTGAACTACTGTCCATCGTTGTAGTATATAGAAGAGATGAGCAACAGCAAAGTATCTAGTGGACTTCTTGGAGTCTCTGGCTTCCCTCACCTTATAGGTAACAGGAAAGACTCTGCTTAAGATAGGTATTTTTTCTATTTAAGGATGGGTGGTTGATTCTGCAAGTGTCTCTGTTATGGTGGCAAAAAACCAAACAGTTCAATTTCTGCATTTAACAACACCTCAAATAGCTTCTGTTTACAGGGGCTTAGTGCTATGAATGCTGTGCCACACTGGAAGAGGATTCTATGGTACCAGGTTCCTGTATGGAGCAGACCATTGCTGGTAATGGACTTCAGGAACAGCTCCAAAGTGGTAGTGAAACCTGCACAGCATATAGACCCCGATCTGCAGGGGAACAGACATTCAGAAGGCTGTATTCTGCAGTTACCTGCGGTAAACAGAGTCCTCCTACCAACTGCTGACATGGAAGTATGCCCAGGACTGAAAAGCACAATCCTAACATAAGCTCCTGAACACCTCCTAGCTTCAGTAATTTCACCTCAGCCAGTATACATTAACCTCCTCCCTGTCAGAACCTTTCAGTGAATTTTGCATCCATTTTATTTGCAAAGAAAAAACCCATTCTTTTTTTTGGGAGCGGGACAAAGGAGTACCCTGGGATCAGTGTTAATAGTCCTGCCAAGGCATCTAGCAAGTGCTTCCTGTTTGCGTATCGTCTGTGCTCATATGCTGTCGCAACAATTGCTGTTAGGACGGAGCACAGCTACAAACCGTCTCCTCAGAACAGAGGCAAATTTCCTGTAATAGATAGGAATTGGAGTTCCTGGAAGAGGGAGAGCAAGGAAACATCACTCAACACCCTTAGCCAGGAGTTGTCTCCCCCACACAATGGCTTCCTGGCTCAACACAACCTCTTCTATCACACTGCGCAGCTCCAAGGAATTCTGACATCCCAGCACAAAATGACTAGAGCTCAAAGGGAGGAGTGAGGCTGACCCCAGGACACTGCTGCCCTCAGCATTCCATTTGTGTTTCAGTTCATTTTGGAATCAGTTGAGAAGGCAACTGATTTATCGTGAGCAACCTCACAGTTCAAGCTTGTGAAATTTTCATAGGCTGGGAGTCTCTGAGAAGAACCTGCCTTGGTACAGACAGAGGAGAGTGCCTTGCCTTCCATTTGCTTTTAACTCCATAAATATTAAACAGTTTTGAAAGATATTCTGCACAGAGCACTCAGTGAGATGGGGAAGAGAGCCTCAGCATTCACCTGTTAGAGCAGGAGAAAGGAAAGGAGAGATGCCAGACACTGGGATGAGTGGACAGCCAGTTAATGCACACTAAACACTCTACAAACCTCTTTGCAAACTTTCCAAGGGGGAGCCCCTTCCATTCACCCTATTCTGTGTGCACCGTATTTCTCTTAGTATGGGCTGCCAACCAAAGTGGAGAAGTTGCAGAAATGAAGCACGGGATTAGAAAAGTTGATAGGAAAGTCCACTGGGGCCTAGAGCCCAAGCTCTGATAAGGCAGCCTAAGAATGTTCAGCACACTGCCACCTCTTTGATTTACAGTGACAGGCACATCAGGAATGGATGGCAAGTGGCAGTGGGCACAAGCATGCTGGTTGGCCAGCTCAGCTATCGCTCTTCCTGCCAAACCACTCACTTCCCTGAGACAGAGATTAAAAGCAAGACCCCCAATATTTAAATAATTGAACTGTCATCAGCTGTCTGACTGACTAATTGAAATAAAAATCAGGGAAAGCTGGAGTCACTGAAGCATGGGAAAAAAAGAGAGAAAAGGGGAAAGAGGAAGGGAAAAGACATTCTGCTGACAATCTCATTTCAAGTATCATTTCATATAGAGAGGAGAGATTCTTCTTTACCCTCTGAGTAAAAATGATTAAACTTTGAAAGAAAAGTTTGGCAGCTGAAAGGAAGGAGCGGAGTTAAATATTTCACAGGCAAGTGCAGGATGGGGGGGGGGCAGAGGAGGGAAATGGCCAGGTGCACTTTGTACCTTTCAGAGAGCAGGGCACAGTGTAATGCCAAACCCATTAAACAGAACTAAGTGCAGCTCTGTAGTTTTAATTGAAAGCCAGTTAAAAATTAAAGAGCACCCTGCTCATATTAAAGTGGAGTCTACCTGTGGAGTAGTGTGTGAGGCTCCTCTTCAGGGAGCTTTAAAGCCTAATAGAGATGTTGCAGCCTTCACAGCATTCATTCAGCACAGTTAGAAAAGTGGGGAGTAGTAACTCTTTCATGCACAGTTTACTCAAGCTCCCACCTCAGCCATTTAGTTTCCACTCCCCAGAGGACAAATTCCCAACTTTACAAGTAGGAATTGGGAGATGCAGAGTACGGACTGCCACTCAGAGTGAGCACTTCCACAAGACAGCAGAAATCCTTGAGACAGGGACACTAGACCACCCCTTTTCACCACTACAGTCCCCTGCTAAGTAACCCAACCATCTTCAGATAGTGCCCACCCTAGTGAGAAAGGCAGCTACCCTTCCCCAGTCACTACCCTGGGGCCTCATTCAGGCTTTCCATCAGCACTGTACAACCTGTCTTTTACTGTTACCACTGCACAATACAGCACTAGCTGTGCCAACACTGCCCAGATTCAACAGCTGATCACCCTTCACTCTTCCTGAAATGAGAGATGCCTGGGGGTTGGCCTGATTCCAGCTGTTCAGCATGAAGAGCATAGTGAGGCTCTCATGGGCACCATCCACTGGTGCTTAAAAACAGCACTTTAAGCCTCTGATTTACAATGGATCCCTTGTGCAGAGGATCACCAAATTTGGCCAAACACGGGAAAATTTAACAGAAGCTACAGAGCTGCACTGAATTTGCATTAGAGAGCATACTGCACGTGGCCTCATCTTCCATAGAGAAAGAGAGTCAGGCAGCAATGGCCACACCCCTGGATCAAGAGTGTATGGTGGAAGTGTGATCTGAGCTCTGTATGGTGGCAGCAGCAGCAGGGTACAGCAAAGAGCTCCACAGGCTGAACCTGGCTCCATGGGCTGCACTTTAGCCATCCCATCTTGGGTTCCCCTGCATGCTGGACCATTTGACTGCATAGCAGAGCCTAGGTTATGACCTCAGCACAGATATTTGCTTGTCAAGACTGACCTATGCACTGCTTTTGAGGCAGTGGGCTCCCAACCTTCCCTAAACTAGCAGTCAGACTCTGACTTAAAACACTAGAGATACCAGGGGGATAGCTCAGTGGTTTGAGCATTGGCCTGCTAAATCCAGGGTTGAGAGTTCAATCCTTGAGGGGGCCATTTAGGGATTTGGGGCAAAAGTCTATCTGGGGATTGGCCCTGCTTTGAGCAGGGGGGTTGGATTAGATGACCTCCTGAGGTCCCTTCTAACCCTGATATTCTATGATTCTATAAACTGTTTCCTGATCTGACAAGCCCTGAATGCTAGAAACAGAGGAACTGAGAAGTCTCATTATGACAACTACTTAGGAGGGGATGGAGTGTCCCTGCTGATTTCAGATCATTTCTAAAAGAGTCTCTGAGGCCACTAGTGAAACAGGGTCAGACCCTTTCAACAGAAGAGTCCAGGAATCCTTCCTAAAAGGCATGGGGGGGGGGGGTTTCTGTACAAGAGAGCAGCTCAGTCAGGGGGCAAGGGTGATTAGGAGGTAGAACGGGAAGGAGTGTTTGCCATTGCGAGTACAGAATCTGCTAGCCTGCCACCTAAATGCCTGCAGTCATCAGACAAAACCCATGTGAGAATGAGGCTGGAACCCACAGGGGTGGCAGTGAGAGTTTGGGAAAATGGACTAATAGAGATCCCACAAGCACAACTGGGGAAAATTCATACAACAACCAAACCCTCCTCCCTCTGCTCAGAATGCACTCTGTGGTAATCATAACAATGAGAGTGCAGCCTGTTGGCCAGCACAAGGCTAATATTAAGCCATTCAACTGCAGAGAAAGCAGAAAGAACCAGTATCACCCAGGGCAAGGCAATGCTTTGAGGGACAATCATCTGGGGGAGGGAGAAGATCAAGGAAAGCATGATACAGCACTGATGGACTCCAGCAGTCCACTGCCACCCTCCCATACCAAGTATTGCTGCCCCTTCCTCTGACAGAAACAATATGCAATCCTGGGAGGATTATCTGCCTGCTTCCTAGGTGGGACATATCCTGGACATGTGGCATTAGAAGAGCATCACTGACAGGAAAGAGTGGCCCTTCCCTGCCCTATTAACTGGGTACCTCTTAGGGAAGGGATAGGAGCTCCCTCATCACCTCATTCAAGGCAGTTACTCCAAACCTGTGCAAGGTTTTCACCCATTTGGGACCACGACTGCCCAGATGCCTTTGCAAGAGCAGCTGTGAAAGTTGTGCTCCGCTCAAGCAGCTGCTTACGGAGGAACGAAGGGGGAACATCTGAGAGTGGCATGCCAGCAGTAGGCAGCATCCTGAGTCTGTCCAGGTCTCCTGTGAGCAGCCAGCGAGGTTGGACAGGGTTTCATTGCAGCACTAAGGGTACTTTTCTGTTATGCAAATGTGTGAGTCACTTCCTGAAAGCTGCCAGAGGCGCCTAGCGGCCTGTCAAGCTTTTTACTGAAACAAATTAAAGTGCAGCCTGGCACCATCAGATCAGATCAAGAGGAAAAATTATACTGTCTATAAATATGCTAATTCTGCTGGGGCAGGGGAGAGGGGCAGAGGATTTGAAGCTGTGCTTATTAGCTTCACGAATCAGGGGTTGAGATGAACATCTAAATAAAACAAAGAAGCAGAGAGGAGATGAGGCAGCCAATTTATCAGCCAAGCTGCAATCTCAATTGGCAACATGACAAACTCTTCCATCCATTGTACCCCATCCAGGCAGGGGCCCTGCACTACAGACAAAGGTAGGGGAAAAGCTTCATCCCACACTTCAGAGGGTGATCTGGCACCCCAACTACAGACAGGAAGCCCAAAGAGGAAGAGGAAGAAGAGTAAAATTTCACCATTACAGACAAGGAACCCATGTTACTGGTAAGGGGCTGTGTGTGTGAGTGAGTTAAGCTTCACCCCACAATACAGACAAGGTGTTACATGGAGGGGAGAGCAAAGGCCCAGAACAAACAAGGAGCCTAAGTTCAGGGTAAAACTTCAGAGAGGACACAGTTGGAAAACACCTGGAGTTAGGCAAGTGCTGCATCAGTTCAAGAAGGAACTCATGGTGGAGAAACCCTGTAACTACATAATAATGGTAACATCACTATTACACTAGACAGAAAATGGGGGACGTAGGGGCTTGGGGGAAGCAAAAACTGTGCATCCTGTTCTCAACTCCTTTAAAAGGATGAGAGTGGAGGGAAAGGGAGCCTGGGGCTCACGGAGGAGCCCGACACACACCTGGGTAAGAGTATGAGAATTTCAGCTGTATTTGATAAGTAAATCAAACGCTTAGGAACCACCACTAATACTATTGCAGTAAAAAGGGAAAGGCCTGCTAATGGGAGGAAACCACTTCCAGCATCCTCTTTCTGAGGTTTCCCCAGGCTAGTCACTTCATCCTAAGGATCTTGTTCATTGAGCAGTAATCACTCCCTCCCCTCAGCAGAATTACTTTTCAGATGGTAGAGTCTCCCCAAAGCAGTCTCAGACAGGTTGATGCTACTCACCCTTGGAGGCTGCAGGTAGCGGCCCGATGAATCCACAGAACAGGAAGCAGGGCGAGGAGAGGAGAGGGGAAAAGAAAGTTAGATCAAGTGGATGATACCACATACTAGAATGAACTTCTTCTACCTCAAATGTTCCCATTCCAGCACAGTGCTCAGGCGCCAAAGAAAAGGATCACAAAATCACCATGAAAAGACTGGTCTATCAAGGCATTCAACTGCCAACTGAGAAGTCCTTGCCTAACTTCTCTCCCACTACACGGCAGATAGCCTCTTGGCAGTTAAGTCCTGTGTACTCCTTCTGAATAAAGTTCAGTGTTCCCCTTATTATTCCCAGATCCCTCCCACTCCTCAGTGCTCATTGAAGAATCTGGAGTGACACCGCGCACAGCACTTACTCTTAGTCTGGGCAGAGAAAGTGAGCGTTAGCTTGGCAAAGAGTTCATCATTCTCAAATCGATCTTCTTTCACCTTGGTCCAGAAACAGTCCTGGGAGAGCTCCTCTGCTATAATCTGTAGGGTAGACAAAGCATGATGCACGGTCAAAATTTGTGTGTACACATACACAGCTTACAGGAGATCTCATCCCATCTCCCTGTTTGTTCCTTTAACATCTTTCAGATCCTCCTCTCTTACTCTTTGCAGATGCCCCACAGACCTCTGTCCTTGGTCCCCTCCTCTTCTCCCTGTACACATTCTCTCAGGGTGATCTTTTTGCTCAGTTTCAACTACTGTCTTAGAACCAATGACTCACTCATCAACTTGTCCATATCTGCTTCGCTCCTTCCAGCCCCTTAACTCAGTCTGTGTCCATCTCCCCTCAGATGTCTTACCATCAAATTTAAATAAAACATGGCTAAATATGAACACCTCAATTTTCCTCCAAAACCCTCGCTAGTCTTTCTAGCTTTACTGTTGACAGTACAGTCATCCTGTTACTGAGGCCCATATTCTGTGGGTCATCTTTGACAGCTTCCCTGCCTTAACTCACACATCCAGTTTGTGTTCAGATTTTGCCAGGTCTTTCTCCATAACCCCTCTAAGATCCAGCATTTCCTTTCTAGCCCATAGCTAAAATGCTTATTCTGGTCACCACCATCTTCTGTCCTGGCAATTGCAATCTCCTTCTCTCCAGTCCCTCTGAAACCCACATTTCACCTCTCCAGCCCACACAAAATGTAGCTGTTGAGATCATCTTCCGTACCAGTCATTCTTCCCATGTCTCTCCCCTACACACTCTGAACCCTTCTACTGCCCCTCTCTTTTCCACCAAATAAAATTCAGGCTTCTTAATCTCACCCTCAAAGACCTCCCCCTTTCTCCCCTTGCTGGAGGGCTCTTTTCTCTTTACACCTCTACCCCGATATAATGCAGTCCAATATGACGCAAATTCGGATACAACACAGTAAAGCAGTGCTCCAGGGGACGGGGCTGCTTTACCTCATTATATTCGAGTTCATGTTACGCAAGAAGTTCCTCTGCGCTCGCCCATTACTTGCTGTGGCCCTCCCCGGGACCCCCTGGCCCCAGCTCACCTCCGCTCCGCCTCCTTCCAAGAGCACGACGCAGCTCTGCTTCTCCTCCCTTCCAGGCTTGCTGCGCCAATCAGCTGTTTGGCGTGGCTGGGAGGGAGGAGAAGTAGAGCTGCAGCATGCTCATGGGAGGAGGTCGAGGCGAGCTGGGGCAGGGAGGCCACCACAAGTAAGGGGGGGAGGCAGAGGAACTGTTCCCTGCCCCAGGTCACCTCCACTCCTCCTCCTCCCACGAGCATGCTGCTCAGCTCCACTTCTCCTCCCTCTGAGGCTTGCCATGCCAAACAGCTGTTTGGCACGGCAAGCCTGGGAGGGCGGGGAGAAGCGGAGCGGCAGCGGCGCACTCAGGGAGGAGGCAGAGGCAGAGGCAGAGTGGAGGTGAGCTGAAGCAGGGAGCAGTTCCTCTCCCTACCCCAATATAACACGGTATCACCTATAACACAGTGAGATTTTTTGGCTCTCAAGGATTGTGTTATATTGGGTTAGAGGTGTATTACACTGCTTCCCACAACAATGCCAGCCTTGTATCCTTTTTTACAACAAAAGCATCTTCCATGCTACTCTTCTCCTGAACTGACCCCTCAGAGCCTCTATATTCTCATTCAAATAACTTCTCAAGAGCTACTTCTACCATGTCCTCTGTACAAGTTAAATAACTAATATTACACTGAGAGGCCTGTAGGGATAGTTTAAAGTTCATATTTGGACTGTATGTTTTATCCCTCTCCATCACTCATCTTAAGCTACTTGACTTCTTGTATTGTAAGCTCTTAAGGTCAGAGACTGTGTCCCTATGGAAGTGAGACAGCATCTGGAACTGTAAGGGCACTACCAAAATACAAGCAGTGGATATAATTACCACTACACCCACCATCACCAACAGAAAGCCTGTTCCTACGTGTAATTCTGCCTGTTTTATCAGCACCAGCACATTAGACCGTAAAGCTGAAAAAGGACAACCCCAGTAACACTTCCGCATTGTTGATGAGGAGCAAACAGGTTCAACATTTGTTAATGTTTGACCTCCACACAGCTCTGCTAATGCTCCACAATCCTGGCCTGTAGCACACCAGGATATCCCAGACCTTGGATTGCACACAGCTCTGCCAATTCACCTATATCCTGATCTGCAGAAGACTTGTTCCTAGTCCAGTTCTGAGTCCTCATACTGCTTTGCCAATTCCAATTTTGGGCCTATCCTGAGCAGACAAGGCGAGTTGGGCTCAACTGCACATCAATTTTGTGATACATACATATGACCACTGAGACCATCAAACTTGGCTACAGTTCTGGCTGAAAAGGATTTGAATGCAGATCCTCCAAAGTGGAAGGCTAGTATATTAACCCACTGAGCTATTACATGCAATGTCTCTGTGCTAATAAACCAAATAAGCATGCAACAGGAAAGAGGAGGCCAGCCTCCTTGTTATGCCCACAGGCTCTCTGGTGCCAGCATGACTGGGCTGTGCACACTTGCTGCCTGCTTGTGGTAGATGTCTGCAGAGCAACAATTCTTCTCACACACACATTTACTATCTTTGTTCTGGTTCAAAAAAAAAAACAAAAACAAAAACAAAAACAAAAAAAACCAAAAAACAAAAAACAACCACAAACCAAAAACCTGGGAGAAAATTTTTTAATTTAAATGACAAAGCAGCCTGTGCTTTCTAGAGCAGAGTAATTATCTACTGCTTGCATATTTTAGAAGAGTTGTGATTATTAAATTGGTTGTTACCATGGTGCTGCCTTCAAAACATTTCCTTCAAGGCAGAGGACAGAAAACATTCAATAAACAATACAAGTGAAATTAAATGAAATTAAACACCACAGAGTCCATTAATCAGCAGCTGCAGGCTAAAGAGGAAACAGAGTGCTCTTTGGCATCACAATTCCAGCACGAGGACAGTGCTACATTACAGGGGAGGCCTGACCCCCAAAGAAGCTCTTGCTCTTCATTAGCCACCAGACACCCCTGTTTCTCAGGTGGTTTCCTCTCCCCTCCTCTCCCTACATGCACCACAAAGGATGCCTGATAAAGTCACACATTTCTAAAGGATGGAGGGAATATGGAGTGAGCGACAGCACCTGGCACAGGAAGGCGCTGGAAAACAGTTAGCAGGTCTCACCTTAGACCAGTTAGGTCTCCGCAGCTGCACCTCTGGCTTATATTGTTTCTTTGGAGCCAATCCATAGGGGAGAGCTGGAGCTGCAGGGGCTCCCCAGCCCCCGAACCCAGGGGGCAGAGGAGGAGGGCCACCCATTCCTGGAGGAGGCGGTGGGATCCCAGGACCTCCAGGGAGCAGAGGGGGAGGGGGTGGGATCCCAGCCATGCCAGGGAGCAGAGGGGGAGGAGGCGGGATCCCAGCCATGCCAAGGAGCGGAGGGGGAGGAGGCGGGATCGCAGTCGCTCCAGGGAGCGGCGGGGGAGGTGGCGGGATCGCAGTCGCTCCAGGGAGCGGCGGGGGAGGCGGCGGGGGCGGGATCACAGTCGCTCCAGGGAGCGGCGGGGGAGGCGGCGGGGGCGGGATCACAGTCGCTCCAGGGAGCGGCGGGGGAGGCGGCGGGGGCGGGATCACAGTCGCTCCAGGGAGCGGCGGGGGAGGCGGCGGGGGCGGGATCACAGTCGCTCCAGGGAGCGGCGGGGGAGGTGGCGGCGGCGGGATCACAGTCGCTCCAGGGAGCGGCGGGGGAGGCAAAGCAGATGCAGCTTTAGAAGAGATAGTAGCAATTTCCATCTTAGTATCTTCAAGCTCCTTTGACAACTTAGTGATCTGAAGAAAGAAAAGCAAAACAAGCAAAATTAGCAGAGTATCCAATTCCCAGCCCTGTAAGGCAGCCAGGAGACCATATCTAGAACAATATCATACTTGTGGACTAGTAATTTTTTAAGGTTCTACTCTCTTCATCACTAGTCATTAGCATGAGAATTACTGGTACCCTGCTGAATGCTGTTACCTATGTGTTTTCTCCATATACTGTGCCTTTGAGGGAGTGGATGCAAGTCCTCCTACAACCAGATGGATGCAGGAAAATGTAAATCTCATGTGATACCACTGTTCTCTAAGCAGGTTGCACTGCAGTAGCGAGCAGAATCGAGTCAGCTAACAGTGCAAGTTACAGTAAATAACAAATAAAAACGAATAGTAGAAACAAGCCTCAGAGAGACTGTCCTCAGTGCTGTTATAATAATCGGGGTGAAGCAGGCCTACTCCAGTTGTGAGCTCAATTGCTGGAAAGTGGGTGAAAGTTGATAAAACATTACAATAACCTATTAATAATGTTAATAGAGTAACGTACAAAAAGGAGACAAAGTCTGGATTAGTTTTTAATATGGAGGGCTATGAAAGGATGCAAGGACTGTGTTGACATCATGAATTGTAAACAAGAATGGAATCAGAAATTAATAGACCAAAATCGGTGTTTTAGAAATTAGGTCTAACTAGTGGACAAGAGTCCTGAGAACCTCAATAAAAAGCCATATTTCCCCAACCTTTTCCAACCTCTTCTCTCCTTTTTATGTCTGTCTGCTGAGAAAGTAAACACTATTGACGACAACAATTAACTCAAAATTCAGTGACAGAACTAAGCCTTTCTTCTCCATTAAAGAGGATTATTAGCCTCTCTCTGAAAAAGGGACTTTTGCTAAGTTTGGATTAAGTTTGGTTTGCATAACTACCCTAGTTAAATTTAAATGCTTTATGTTTTGTTTTTTATTCTTTTTCTCTTGGGTATCCCAATCAAAAATCATCCAAACCTTGGCATGAAGTTTCTAACATGTCTGAGATGGGACTGGGCAAACTGAGGTCTCTGCCCTCAAAACCCTAAACCGAACCATGCATAACTGTTCAGTGTTTTACAGTGACAGAGTTGTGTTAACACCTTTGACTCTTTGGGCCCTCTTATTTCATCAAAATTAACATAGCAGTTAATTTTCAACCCAAGAGGAAGCAGGGCATGAGCTCAACGTTGGTGGAAGGAGATTTAGCATGGCAGAGAGGGACCTGAAGAAAACTAATTAACCCATAAAAATAACCTTTGCTAATGCTCGTGTGTTTCAGGCCAGATGGGAAAACAAGAAGGATGCTCTGGGTCTCAGGATTAGGACACTGGACTGGAACTCAGGAAATGCATGCTCTAGTCCAAGCTCTGTCACCAACAATGGGCAATTTAATGGTGTGACACTAAGCACCCCTATATTCACACCCTACACACTATTGTAATAATCTTTGTACAAAATAGGTCTTGGAAGATATCCGCTGAAAACTAATAACTCATTGATCATTAATAGTCTTATGTGATGTACCCATGCAATGGGCATTAAGAGTTCTGAATATCTGCTGTAATTATAAATAATGTGTAAATCAGGTGTATTGGGGGAGTTGTTAATCAGTTCTATTCTAAACGAAGAAATGTGTGTTTACCTCAACTTACATATAAGCAATAAACAGACTCAACAAGCTAACAAGGGATGGAGGCAAACCTCACACTAACAAGTGGGGAGAAGATAGCATGGAGTCTACACTCACCAGGAGAGAAGCAGCTTGGTCTCCTTTACTTTTCAGAAGGATTCATTTCAAAGATTTAGTTGTATATAAAGAGGGGGGAGAGGCTGAAGCTCAAGTGATAAGCAACTAAATCAACTAACTGTACACAATATTACTGTATTAAAAAGTGTATAGAGTGAGGTTTTTTTCTCAAAGCTAATGACACACTGATTAGTATTGTGAAATGTATGTATTAATACCATATAAAGAATTATGGATACTCCTTAATATTAGGCGGTACAGTCTGCCCAGACAGGAGGGAATGTCACAGCTATCTACTTTTCTCCTATGTAAATTCAGCATGGTGGAATCAGAAACAATGGAAGCCCCATTTCATAGACTCATAGGACTGGAAAGGACCTTAAGAGGTCATCTAGTCCAGTCCCCTGCACTCATGGCAGGAGGAAGTACTATCTAGACCAGGGATAGGCAACCTATGGCACACTTGCCGAAGGCAGCACGCGAGCTGATTTCCAATGGCACTCACACTGCCCGGGTCCTGGCCACCGGTCGGGGGGGGGCTCTGTATTTTAATTTAATTATAAATGAAGCTTCTTAAACATTTTAAAAACCTTATTTACTTTACACACAACAATAGTTTAGTTATATATTATAGACTTATAAAAAGAGACCTTCTAAAAATGTTAAAATGTATTACTGGCATGTGAAACCTTAAATCAGAGTGAATAAAATGAAGACTCAGCACACCACTTCTGAAAGGTTGCCGACCCCTGATCTAGACCATCCCTGAAAAAAGTGTTTGTCTACCTCCTATTAAAAATATTCAATGATGGAGATTCCACAACCTCCCTGCACAATTTATTCCAGGGTGCTTAACCACCCTGACAGTTAGGAAGTTTTTCATAATGTCCAACCTAAACCTCCCTTGCTGCAGTTTAAGACCACTGCTTCTTGTCCTATCCTCATCAGTTAAGAGCAAGAATTTTTCTCCCTCCTCCTTGTAACAACCTTTTATGTACTTGAAAACTTATGTCGCCTCTGAGTCTTCTCTTTTCCAGACTAAACAAACCTAATTCTTTAAATCTTCCCTCATAAGTCATGTTTTCTAGACCTTTAATTATTTTTGTTGTTCTTCGCTGGATTTTCTCCAATTTGCCCATATCTTTCCTTAAATGTGGTGCCCAGAACCGGACACAATACTTCAGCTGAGGCCTAATCAGCGCGGAGTAGAGCGGAAGAATTACTTCTCGTGTCTTGTTTACAATACTCCTGCTAATGCATCCCAGAATGATGTTTGCTTTTTTTGCAATGGTGTTACACTGTTGACTCATAGTTAGTTTGTAGTCCACTATGATCTCGGATCCTTTTCGCAATACTCCTTCCTAGGCAATCATTTCCCATTTACACAGCAATCATACAGGGAGATGGGAAGCGCACAGGAAGAGAAGAACAGCATGAGGTCATCCTGCCTGTGATGCTATATTGAATATACGTATGATATTGTTGATACATTATAAAATTGCAAGGAATCTGTCCAGCTAGGCCATGTGAGGTGTCTGTGAAAAATGTTAAGATTTGCTAAGTATGATAATCTTGTTTATACGTTTGTGTCACTTTTGTATTGCGAGTTATAGATATGTAGGGAACATCTATATTTCAAAACTTGTGCTGTTTCTGGGTGACACCCCCAGACAGACTAGCATCAGCACTGCCTAGCCTGTTCGATACTCCAACAAAGGTCATCGCTGTACAACGAACTCATTGAAAAGCCAGGGACTACACCTTATGATTCAGCAAGGCATGCTGGGGCATGCCTATGGACAAAACTCTAAGGCTTTCCATGCCCATGTGCTGTGAAGCTCGTATTTGGGACAAAGGAAGTACCAGTCATGTGGAAAAAGAAAATGAAAGGCAGCCGCATCATCTCCATTTTGTCTTCATTCCTGCTTCTCACCTCTGGAGTAACTTTTCTACAAACAAAGCTCTGAACAAGGACCGAATGACCCATCCAAGCTGTGGATGTATTCCAGAAGTACTTTCAAGCCAGCAAACTCACCAATACTCCTAGGATTGTCAATCCTCCAGGATTGTCCTGGAGTCTCCAGAAATTTAAAGATTAATCTTTAATTAAAGATTATGTCACGTTTTAAAACCTCCAGGAATATGTCCATCCACAACTGGCAACCCTCCATACTTCTAAGAACCTGATATATGGACTTTGAAGTCTCTGTATGTATCTGAGTGCTTTATCATTTAACAACTCTCTTCTTGTTCTTTTTCCTTTATAATAAACCTTTAGTTGTAGACAGTACAGGATTGGCTAGCAGTGTGGTATTTTGGCTAAGATCCAAATAAATACTGCCCTGGTAACATGGCTGCCCCTTTGGGGTCAGAAGAACATTTTGAATATGTGAGCAGAGTTTTTTAAATAACTTCTCATTGTACTGGACCTAGGTTTTGATTGGGAGTCAGAGAACTAGAATGCAATAAATGGGGCTGTGTGATTTCTTTTGTAGTTTCTTGATAACCAGTGTGGGAATCAGAAGTCCAGTTTTTGACTGGTTGGTGAATTTAACTTCAGTGGTAACCATCAGTTTGGGGAGGATCTGTTCTCCCTTTTGCAGCCTGCCCTGACCTTGGCATTTCCAGTGAGGCCTGCCCCAGGCATCCTCCAGGCCACATTGGCTCTTGAAACAAGTTAACTGGACTTTTAAGCAAGGACAGAAGCTATCTTTGGCATTCACCACTAGACATACACAAGAGGGCAGAGCTCTTACAAGCTGAGAAAGATGGGTCCTTCAACCAAAACATGGGAGAGGGGGGTTAAGTCAAGTCTCTGGAGCTGAAATATAGGTGATAAACATGCTTACATAAGAATATAAGAATGGCCGTACTGGGTCAGACCAAAGGTCTATCTAGCCCAGTATCTGTCTACCGGCAGTGATCAATGCAAGGTGCCCCAGAAGGAGTGAACCTAACAGGCAATGATCAAGTGATCTCTCTCTTGCCATCCATCTTCATTCTCTGACAAACAGAGGCTAGGGACACCATTCCTTACCCATCCTGGCTAACTGGCATTTATGGACTTCACCACCATGAATTTATCCAGGTCTCTCTTAAACGCTGTTATAGTCCCAGCCTTCACAACCTCCTCAGGTAAGGAGTTCCACAAGTTGACTGTGAACTGTGTGAAGAAGAACTTCCTTTTATTTGTTTTAAATCTGCTACCTATTAATTTCACTTGGTGACCCCTAGTTCTTGTATTATGGGAATAAGTAAATAACTTTTCCTTATTCACTTTCTCCACATCACTCATGATTTTATGTACCTCTATCATATCCTCTTAGTCTCCTTTTTTCCAAGCTGAAAAGTCCTAGCCTCATGATCTTTCCTCATATGGGACCCTCTCCAAACCCCTAATCATTTTAGCTGCCCTTTTCTGAACCTTTTCTAGTGCCAGTATATCTTTTTTGAGGTGAGGAGACCACATCTGTACACAGTATTCGAGATGTGGGCATACCATGGATTTATATAAGGGCAATAACATATTCTCAGTCTTATTCTCTATCCCCTTTTTAATGATTCCTAACATCCTGTTTGCTTTTTTGACCGCCTCTGCACACTGTGTGGACATCTTCAGAGAACTATCCATGATGACTCCAAGATCTTTTTCCTGACTTGCTGTAGCTAAATTAGCCCCCATCATATTGTATGTACCGTTGGGGTTATTTTTTCCAATGTGTATTACTTTACATTTATCCACATATCCAGATCTTTCACCTAAGACAAGGGAAGCTGGCACTTTGTACTTTTGTAAAAGGTCCTGACTGAAGGAAAATCAGCCATGGCTAGGAAGAAGAATGAGAGAAACCATCTTGAACCAAGCCTGTATCTTGCTAGATTAAATTTTAGATTTTTAGATGTGTGTTTTCACTTTTATTTGCCTTTAACCCTTTCTAACTTTATTCATTTTATTTAGCATCACTTAACCTATGTCCTATTGTTAATAAAGTTGTTTTATTTTCCTATAAAACAACTCACTGCAGTGCTTAAAGGGAAGGGTGCAGTGGTCCCAGTTAAGTTCATAAGCTGTGATGTGTTTTTGTCTCTTTAAGAGGAATAAACAAATCATATTATTTCTCTGAACTGTCCAGGAGATGGCGGGACATTGCAGGGCACACGGTTTTGGGGAAATTCAGGACTGGAAGTGTGTTGGGGTCACCCTGCTGGTTGCAATCGAGGCTGGTAGAAGCCAGAGTGGGGCTGCAGACAGATTGCTGGGGCCAGAGCTGCTGACCCAGGGCTGTCTAGCACACAGACAATCAGGGTGTGACTTGCAAACTGGTAGGCTGGTTGTGAGAGCCCAGGTTGGCAGCTACAACAGCAAAGCATTGTAAGGCACCAAGGTTACAGGTGATAACCTCCCACTGGTCTGGACTGTACACTAATTGTGACACCCTGTGACAAAATAACCACTTAATCATTTTGGTCCTCAGTTCCCTATTCCTATCTGTAATATGAGGATGTGACCCACTGTACCTCAAAGTAGCACTCTGGAACCCCTACATTCACCACTGTTATATGATTATGATACATTCTGTACAAAGCATGCCTTATGAGGTATCATTTTAAAAGTCTTGATCTGTTGAACCTTAATATCCTGTTGAATTTTATGTACTACCATTGTATGTGAAATTATGAAGTATTGTTATATGTGTCACTGAAATATGTTGAGAGGTTGGGAGACAACCACAGCTGGCCTTTCAACAATGACAAAGGGGCAATCATCATGGGCCAGACAGGCATTAATGGCCCATCAAGAAGAATCCACTCTCACAGGAGCTCCTTAGAGGGCACATACACAATGAGGGCTGCCTGACCCCACAGTCACAGCAAGGATCTGTCTAGCAGCTGAAAGAAAGTATAAAAGTGACAATCACTTGGTCTCTCTCCTCCCACATCTCAACATCTGGAAGAAAAAGACGTTGAACTGGGGAAATTGATCCCAGGCTGGGAAAGGAATCCAACCTGTGCACTGAGAACTGAGAGCTGCCTGCAACATCTAGTAGGGTGAGAGACTGCAATGATTCAAATCTTGCTCAGTCTATAGAATTTAGACTGCAAGTTCATTCTTACTTCTCATGTAATCAACTCTGATTGCTATGCCTGCTACTTATGGTCACTTAAAATCTATCTTTCTGTCGTTAACAAATCTGTTTTCATATTTTACCTAAAACAGTGTGGTTTTGGTTGAAGTGCTTGGGGAATCTCACCTACGATTACAAAAGGCTGGTGCATGTCCACTTTTCTTTGTTGACGTGATTAATGAGCTTGCACTGACCAAGGGAGTCTTGAGCAGTTGTAAAATGGCATATTTCTGGGGTGCAAGGCTGGGAACTGGGGTGATTGGCTGGTACCTCTATCAGTATGATTCATGAGTGGCTCAGGGAGAATTCATGCAATTTAGCTGGGTGTGGGGCTCCACATGCTGATGGCTGAGTGATCACAGCACCTGTAGGAGTTTGCTGATTGTCACTGGCATAGCTTTGTGAAAGACAGCCCAGGCTGGAGAGTTAAGGGGGAACAGTAATCCCACAGTTCCAGGCTGTACCCTGGGGATTCCGTTACAGACGATAATACTTTCCTCCTTCCCAGGCTAAATCCATTAGCCTATGTGGGATGCTCAGGTACTCTGGTGACAGAGAAATATAAAAAAGCCTTCAAAATAGACAACGGAATCTTCAGCAGCCTCCAGCTCCACGGCAGACACATGAGAGGTAAAGAATAATACACTAATACCAGGCAGGATCACAGGGTGGAGCTGATGCTCACGGAATGATCCTTAACAGAAGGTGGCTGCTGCCTCTAGACACCATAATTATCTTAGACATTAACCTTAGGAGATTCTTTATCTTTTTGTAGACTTGAAAAAAAGGATTGAACTGTTGAGGGCCTTCTGGAGCTACATGGAAAGAGGAAGTCACCTTGGAGAAGAAATAGGAAACTGCTCAATGGGCTGATGTAAACACAAGAAAAGACTCCAGAAAACCAGCTAATGAAGCTTCCCCACTCTCTTAGTGAAGGAGATGGCAGGTAGCAAGACAGTTTTCAAAGTGAAACACCTAAGACCTACTTTGTTGATTCAAAAGAAGCACTTCAGTTGAGTATGTGTTTAGCAACTGTTTCAAGTCCCACACCTATAGACTCATAGACTTGAAGGTCAGAAGGGACCATTATGATCATCTAGTCCAGGGATCGGCAACCTATGGCACGCAAGCCAATTTTTAATGGCACGCAGCTGCCTGCTGGGACTCCGCATGCCATTAAAAATCCTGCCGACGTGGCAAATCGCCAGGTCCGCGGTCTTGAGCCGGAGCGCCGGCCGAGCACAGCAAGCCACTGGCCCCTCCCCCACCTTCCTCCAGAGCCCTGCCGCCACGCGCACAGCACTCTGGGGGCTGGGGCTACGCGCTCCCGCGGGGCAGTGTTTGGCTCCATGGAGAGCTAAAGACACTCCCCGCTCATCCAGCGCCCTGCTGTTGTGCGCACATTGCTCTGAGGGGAGGGGCGGGGCGGGGCGGGGCTGGGCTGTGCGCATGGCAGTGACAGGGCTCCAGATGAGCCGGCAGCCTCGTAGTAAGGGGGCCGGGGGTGGTGGTTGGGTAAGGGGTGGGGGGCAGTCAAGGGACAGGGAGCAGGATGGGTTGGATGGGGGGGTGGTTAGGGGCGAGAGTCTCTGGAGGGGGCGGTTGGATGGGGCATGGGAGTCCCAGGGTTTGGTGGGGGGGGGAGGGGGATAGGGTTCAGGGCAGTCAGGGGACAGGGAGCGAGGAGGGTCCTGGGGGAGCAGTTAGGGTAGAGGGGGTGGTCAGAGGACAAGGAGCTGGGGGGGCTGGATGAGTCAGAAGTTCTGGGGGGACTGTCAGGAGGCAGGGGTGTGGAGAGGGATTGGGGCAGGCAGGGAGCGGGGGGGGGGGGTTGTATGGGTCCAGACTTCTGGGGGTCCTGTCAGGGGGCGGGGAGCGGTTAGATAGGCATGGGAGTCCAGGGGGTTCTGTCTGGGTGCAGGGGTGTGGATAAGGGTCAGGGCAGTCAGGGAACAAGGGGCAGGGAGGCTTAGCTAGGGGGTGGGGTCCCAGGAGGGGATAGTCGGGACAAGGAGTGGTGGGGGGGGCAGTCACCCAGTCCTCTGCCCTGGGCCCTGCACCCCCACACACCCCCCAGGCCCCTGCCCTGAACCACCCAGCCCTCTGTTGACTCCTTCACCCCCCTATGACCTCAGCCCTGACTCTGGCACCCCCACACATACCCAGCCCCCCTACCTTGACACCTGCACCCCCTCACATGCCCCCAGCCCTCTGCCCTGACTCTTGCACCCTCCACATCCCCAGCCCCCCCATCCCATGCACCCCGCACATCCCCACCCCCACCCTGAGCACCAAACGGGAGTCACATTCCCACCTGCACCTCTCATACCAAATGGGAGCTGCCCAGGTAAGTGCCCCACACCCAAACCTCCTGCCCCAACCCTGAGCCCCCTCCTTCATTCTAGCTCCTGGCCAGACCCTTCACTCCCAGCCCTGTGCTCAGTGCACTCCTACCCTCAGCTCAGTGCACAGAGAGGAAGAGAATGGGCCAGAACCAGAGAGAAGGTAGGTACCCACTGTATGTGGGCAGGGCCGGGACCCCAGACCGGCAGCGAGCTGAGCGGGTCCGGCAGCTGGGATCCCGGCTGGCAGGAGCCAGAGGATGGAACCCCTGAGCGGCAGTGGGCTGAACCGCTCAGCCCACAGCCGGTCTGGGGTCTCTGCTGCCGGCCCCGCACAGCCCGCTGCCAGTCTGGGGTTCTGGCTACCAGACCCTTCCTAGCTGGGGTCCCGGTCGCAGGCCCCACTCAGCCCACTGCCGGCCTAGGTGAATAGAACCCCAGACCAGCAGTAGGCTGAGCAGGGCAGTGGCGTAAGATCAACATTTAAATTTAATTTTAAATGAAGCTTCTTAAACATTTTGAAAACCTTGTTTATTTTACAATACAACACTAGTTTGTTATATTATATATAGACTTGTAGAGAAAGACCTTCTAAAAACCATTAAAATGTATTACCGGCACTCGAAACCTTAAATTAGAGTGAATAAATGAAGACTCGGCACATTACTTCTGAAAGGCTGCCAATCCCTGATCTAGTCTGACCTCCTGCACAATGCAGGCCACAGAATCTCACCCATCCACTTAAGTAACAAACCTCTAACCTATGTAAGGCCCATCCTCCCTGATTGAACTAAACTTGTTATCTCTAGCCTGCTTCTTGCTTGCATATATATATATACCTGCTCCTGGAAATTTCCAATACATGCATCCGACGAAGTGGGTATTCACCCACAAAAGCTCATGCTACAATATGTCTGTTAGTCTACAAGGTGCCACAGGACTCAGTCTGGATCTTAAAAGCAGCAAATATGGCTACCCCTCTGATAAGTGAATATGTTGAACAGTACTGGTCCCACTACAGATACCTGGGGGACACTGCTACTTACCCCTCTCCATTCTGAAAACTGACTGTTTATTCCTACCCTTTGTCTCCTGACTTTTAACCAGTTACTGATCCATGAGATGACATTCCCTCTTCTCTCATGACTGCTTACTTTGCTTAAGAGCCTTTGGTGAGGGATCTTGTCAAAGGCTTTCTGAAAGTCCAAGTACACTATATCCAGTGGATGACCCTGGTTTATATATTTGTTGACCTCCTCACAGAATTCTAATAGATTGGTGAGGCATGATTACCCTTTACAGAAGTCATGTTGATTCTCCCCCAAAAAATCATGTTCATTTATGTGTCTAATAATTCTGTTCTTTACTACAGTTTCAATCAACTTGCCTGGTACTGAAGTTAGGTTTACTGACCTGTAATTGCCAGGATTGCCTCCAGAGCTTTTTAAAAAGTTGACGTCACATTAGCTATCCTCCAAGTCATCTGATACAGAGGCTTTTTTAAGTGACAGGTTATATACTACACTTAGTAGTTCTGCAATTTCATATTTGAGTTCTTTCAGAACTCTTGGGATTGAACTGGGTGAATACGATCTAGTCCTGGTGACTTACTACTGTTTAATTTATCAATGCATTCCAAAACCTCTTTTATTGACACCACCACTTGGGACAGTTCCTCAGATTTGTCACATAAAAAGAAAGCCTCATGTGTGGGAATTCCCTCACATCCTCTGCAGTGACGAAAGATGCAAAGAATTCATTTAGCTTCTCCGCAATGGACTTATCTTCCTTGAGTGTTCCTTTTGCACTTTTATCATCCAGGGGTCCAAATGATTGTTTGGCAGGCTTCTTTGCTGTTACTTTTTAAGTCTTGCTAGTTGTTCTTCAAATTCTTTTTTTGCTTGCCTAATTATACTTTTACACTTCACTTGCCAGAGTTTACGGTCCTTTCTATTTTCCTCAATAGGATTTGACTTTCAATTTTTCAAAGATGCCTTTTTGCCTCTAATAGCCTCTTTTTCTCCGTCATTTAGTCATAGTGGCATTTTTTTTTGTTCTCTTAATTTGGGGTATATATTTAATTTGAGCTTCTATCACACTGTTTTTAGAAAGTTTCCATGCAGCTTGCAGTCATTTCACTCTTGTGACTGTTTTAATTTCTGTTTCGCTAGCTTCCTCATTTTTGCGTAGTTCCCCCCCTTTTGAAGTTAAATGCCAGTGCAGTGGGCTTCTTTGGTATCCCACCCAAAGGATGTTAAATTTAATTACATTATGGCTGTTATTACCGAGTGGTTCAGCTATATTCATCTCTTGGACCAGATCCCGTGTTCCACTTAGGACTAAATCAAGAATTGCCTCTCCCTTTTTGGGTTCCAGAACTACTCCAAGAAGCAGTCACTAATCATGTCTAGAAATTTTATCTCTGTATCCCATCTTGAGGTGACATATACACAGTTAATATAGGGATAGCAGAAATCTCCCATTATTACTGAGTTTTCTATTTTTGGAGCCTCTCTAATCTCCCAGAGTATTCCACAATCACCATCATGGTCAGATGGTTGGTAGTATATTCCCAGTGCTGTACTCTTATTATTCAAGTATGGAATTTCTATCCAAAGAGATTCTATGGTACTATTTGTTTCATTTAAAATTTTTTACTATACTTGATTCGGCTTTTTCCCCCTACTTATAGTACTACTCCCTTACGAGCAAGACTACTCTGTCATTCCTCTATTTTGTACCTTGGTATTACTGTGTCCCATTGATTATCATAATTCCACCAAGTTTCTGTAATGCCTATTATATCAATATCCTCATTTAATACCAGTTCACTCATCTTAGTATTTAAATGTTAGCCTTTGTATACAAGCACTTACAAAATTTGTTACTATTTAGTTGTCCGCCTTCATGTGATGTAATTGAACGGAACTCTTTCTTCCTGTACAGGCTCCTTCTTTCCCAAAATGTTCCCCAGTTCCTAATAAACCTAAATCCCTCCTCCCTACACTCTCGCTTTAACCACCATTGAGACCCTGCAGTTCTGCCTTACTAACTGGTCTTGTGCATGAAACTGGAAGCATTTCAGAGAATGCAACGGAGGTCCTGGACTTTAATCTCTTACTTAGCAGCCTAAATTGGGTCACCAGGACCTCTCTCCTACTTTTCCCTATGTCACTGTCACCTGACCCCCGGCTCCTCTTCAGCACTGGCATATAATCTGTCTAGATGTTTCGAGAGATCTGCAACCTTCATAGAATCATAGAATATCAGGATTAGAAGGGACCTCAGGAGGTCATCTAGTCCAACCCCCTGCTCAAAGCAGGACCAATCCGCAGACAGATTTTTATCCCAGATCCCTAAATGGCCCCCTCAAGGATTGAACTCACAACTCTGTGTAGCAGGGCCAATGCTCAAACCACTGAGCTATCCCTCTCCTCCACTTTCCCAACAGGCAGACAATTTATCATGTGGTTCTCCCAGTCATCACAAACCCAACTATCTATATTTGTAATGATCAAATCACCCATTGCTATCATCTGTCTCTTCCTAATAGTTGGGGTTACCTCCCCTGGAGGGGTATCCTTAATGTGAGACGCTACCACGACATCATCTGAAAGGAGGGTCCCAACTATGAGATTGTTTCCCTCTGGTCCAGTTTACTGTTCTCCTTCCCCAAGACTTTCATCCTCCTCAACAGCACAGAGGCTGTTAGACTGGGGGTACAACCGCTCTACTGTGTCCTGGAAAGTCTCATCTATGTACACCTCTGTCTCCCTTAGCTTCTCCAGTTCACCCACTCTGGTCTCAAGAGCTCGTACCTGGTCTCTGAGGACCATGAGCTGCTTGCACCAAGTGCACACATATGCCACCTGCCCAAAAGGCAGGTAATCATACATCCTGCATTCAGTGCAACAAACTGGATAGCCCGACGCTGCTGCTAGACTTCTGCCTACATTTTTACACTCTTGCTGCCCTTTTTTGTTTGTTTGTGTTTGTTTGTTTTTTTTAAAGGGTAGAATTTTCTGCAATATTTTAGGAAGACTATATGTGCTTCACTTTCCCTCTGTACTTTGCACTGCTACACCGTGGGACAAAAGGGTAAATTAAGTCTGCTCTTGGAGCAGAGCAGGACACATGAAGTGTGTATGCCACCTAACAGTCTGGGTGAAATGAATGGGTCATTAAAGCACTGGTTAAAACCGAACCAATTCAGAGAGACAATGGAAGTGCCAAATCTGAACACTTAACAGCTGCAAGTTTTGTCAGGAGGGGAATGTGAACACAGCGTGGCTCTGCCTGAACAAAGGACTGAGAGCTGACAGGAAGGGGAGGAGAGCTGGATTTTTGAAGCAGCTTAACTGCTCTCACCTGGCATGGACAGAGAGAAAGAGATTGACAGGAATGGAGTCCATAGCAGCTTGGCTAGCTGATTGCTCTGGCTTGGCCAGATGGACTATGTCTTAACCTTTATTTCTATATGCTATCTTAAGAACTTCCAGTGCTGCACCCCTGCAAATACCAAGTGTCCCTGCAAATACTTGTTGAGGTGAATGGGACCCTGCAGAGTGTACAAGTCTCTGACCAGGAGTCTCTCTCAACTGGACTTGCTGAGCAGAGCTCACTATGTGAAACAGGGGTTCTAGAGCCCAGAGGTTGAATCTTGGGGGTGTTGAGGCCATGTGGCCTACTCTGAAGGAAGAGTGAAACCCCTTGAGGGTATGCTACACAGAAGGGGTTTGTCCTAGGGACTGTTCAAAAGGTGGGAAGTAGTTCACATCCTGTGGATCTGTGAAAATTCCCCCATTTCCTGCCTCTCATATGCCAGCCTGAATGTTTCCTCTGCCCAGTTGACAGATAGAATTCTCCAGGGTGCTGCAGGCTGTTTAGCAAGATGGCAGTGCTCTCCTAGGTACTGTAGCCCATACCCCCAGCCCAGATCTCAGCTTGAACATTACCTGGTTGTTCTTCTTGGAGATTTCATCTTCCAGACTCAGCTTCTCTAGGGTAATTTGTTGTTTCTCCTTGTCCAGGAATTGCTTCTCTGCATCTAAATCCAGGAGTTTCTGTTCAAAGTCACTTTCCATCTTCTTCATTTCAACCTGAAGCTCATGCCGTGCAGTGAGTTCTGAGTCCAGCTGCGGGACAACGTGCATTATGGGTTAGGACAGGGGTGGCCAACCTGTGGCTCTGGAGCCACATGCAGTTCTTCAGAAGTTAATATGCGGCTCCTTGTATAGGCACTGACTCTGGGGCTGGAGCTACAGGCACCAACTTTCCAATGTGCCAGGGAGTGCTCACTGCTCAACCCCTGGCTCTGCCATAGGCCCTGCCCCCACTCCACCCCTTCCTGCCCCCTCCCCTGAACCTGCCATGCCCTCACTCTTTCCCCCTCCTCCCATAGAGCCTCCCGCATGCCATGAAACAGCTGATCGGGAGGTGCGGGGAGGGAGAGGGAGGCACTGATCAGCAGGGCTGCTGGTGGAAGGGAGGCACTGGGAGCGGGGGGCAGGACCTGATGGGGGGCTGCTGATGTATTACTGTGGCTCTTTGGCAATGTCCATTGGTAAATTCTGGCTCCTTCTCTGGCTCAGGTTGGTCAACCCTCGGTTAGGAGATTATGTGCATGAGACAATTACTTCCTCTTGCTTTCCCTCCAGTCTTCTCAAAGTGCAGAACCACCCTCAACACAAAGACATTCCTCACAATCCAAAAGGCCAAGCAGAACAGGGAAGAATTTCCTAGCCTCCAATCTGATAGTCACAGGCCCTCGGACAGAGTCTCCAAGTGAAGGAGTCCATATTTACACTGAAATGCACAAAAATAAACTCTTCACATAGAGAAAATGCATTACAAATTCTTGGCACTGTCTGAAGGCAGCTGTTTTCATGGCTGTGACAAGAGGTGACCCTTTTAATTACATCCAATCACAGCTTCAATTAATGCCTATCAGGCAGGACCTGCAGATGACTGTCAGACTGATTGAAAGGGCGAGAAGTGTGTGGGCCAACATGCCCAGCAGCACAGACCTGAACACTATCTCCCCTCAATGTAACAACTACATCCTGTTTTAAATTAAAAAGTAAACATGTAGCTCTTCCCCAGAGATAAAGCTCAAATGCAGAGCTCAGTGGTTATTAACTATAGCTCTGCTGCATGGAACTAATGGAAGGCCCTGTCTGATGGCACCTGCAACCCAATCTCTAATCACAGTGCTCAGGGGCCTATACCACACCCCATCTCCTCCCACCCCCAGCCAAACACCTTTTTCTCCAGCTCCACTGCTTTGGCCTCACTTTTTTCCACCTTCGTTTGATCAATCAAGTTATCTACAAAAAGGGAAAACACAATTAGGCACATAACAGTGTCCAAAATTATTCCTTCTCCCCTTCCCCCACAATGCACATAACCCTTACATGCCCCTGCTAGAGACAGTCCTCCGACCCCCAATACCACTTTCCCCAGTGCAGTACTCAGTCCCGGCTGGAGCTTACCACTCACAATCTTGCAACACAATCTGTACAGCACTCTCTGCTGAAGACAGACCTTTCTTTTTACTCAGTCTGGTACATAAAACAAAAACCAATTATCTACCTGTCCTGTAGCCATTGTTCTTCAAGATGTGCGTAAAGACGTGTATTCCACTCAAGTGTGTGTGCACCAGATAGCTTTCTTAACAGTACCTATCAGGGCAGCACTTGCCTCATAGCCCCATCCATCGTATTTAAAGGTGGTCCCACCATGACCTCCCTCAGTTCCTTTGCACCAGACTCTCAGATGGAGAGACTGACACAGAGGGGTCGGAGGGTGGGAATACATGTCTGCACTGACACCTCAAACAACAGTTACAGTACAGGCAGTAACTATTTTTCCCCCCTCTTCGAGTGGTTGCAGACATGTATTCCATTCAGGTGACTCTCAATCAGTAAAACAATGGAGATGGGGCTCGGAGTCCACTTAAATAACAACTGCAGAATAGCCCTTCCAAAATCTACATCAATCTAGACACAGCTGTAATAGCGTAGAGAGTAGTTATCAGTGGGGTTCACAGTCAAGCTAGAAGGGTATATCAAGTGGGGTCCCACAGGGATCAATGCTGGGTCCAGTTCTGTTCAATATCTTCATCAATGATTTAGATAATGGCACAGAAAGTACACTTATATAGTCTGTGGACGATACCAAGCTGAGAAGGGCTGCAAGTGCTTTAGAGGCTAGGATTAAAATTCAAAATGATCTGGACAAACTGGAGAAATAGTCTGAAATAAATAGGATGAAATTCAATAAGGACAAATGCAAAGTACTCAACGTAGGAAGGAACAATCAGTTACACACACAAAAGATGGCAAATAACTGCCTAGAAAGGAATAATGCAGAAAGGGATCTGGAGGTGATAGTGGATCAAAAGCTAAATATGAGTCAATAGTGTAACACTGTAGCAAAGAAAGCAAACATTATTCTAGGATGCATTAGCAGGAACGTTGTAAGCAAGACACAAGTAGTAATTCTTCCGCTCTACTCTACGTTGATTAGGCCTCAACTGGAGTATTATGTTCAGTTCTGGTCGCCACATTTCAGGAAAGATGTGGACAAATTGGCAAAAGTCCAAAGAAGAACAACAAAAATAATTAAAGGTCTGGAAAATATGACTTATGAGGGAAGACTGAAAAAATTGGGTTTGTTTAGTTTGGAGACGAGAAGACTCAGAGGGGACATAACAGTTTTCAAGTACATAAAAGACTATTATAAGGAGGAGGGAGAAAAATTGTTCTCCTTAACCTCTGAGGATAGGACAAAAGGCAATGGGCTTAAATTGCAGCAAGGGCAGTTTAGGTTGGACATTAGGAAAAACTTCATAACTGTCAGGGTGGTGAAGTACTGGAATAAATTGTCTAGGGAGGTTGTGGAAGTTCCATCATTAAAGATTTTTAAGAGCAGATTAGACAAACACGTGTCAGAGATGGTCTAGATAATACTTAGTCCTGCCATGAGTGCAGGGGGCTGGACTAGATGCCCTCTTGAGGTCCCTTCCAGTCCTATGATTCTGTGTTTGGTCAAAGTATATATGGAAAACCAGAGCGTGGCCCTGCAACTGTCCAATATAAAAACATCACCGAGAAACAAGACTGAAGTCACCTGGATCCCTGAATGAGATACTAGTCTCTGTGGAGACATGGTCTGAGCTACCCCACATGCAGTCATAATACAGGTTGTAATCCTTCTGGAAACTGTGCAGAAACTGCCTGACCCTTCATCCAATCTGCACAGGAGACAAAAAGCCAAGATGATGCTCGAAACAGTCTAGTCTCTCCTTCCAGACAGAAGGGCACATCCAAGGAATGAAGACACTGTTCATCTGCATTTGAATGAGGCTTAGGGAAAAATACTGCAAGTATATTATTTGGTTAAGGTGAAATTGAGACATCACTTCAAGCAAAATCTTATGGTGTGGCCCTTGCCACTGAGAAACTAAGTAAACAGAGACCTGCAGATCATTAATTCTCCTCGTGGGAGTTTCGGCAACAAGAAAGCTGTCTTTTGGCTAGGGGCTCAAATAGAAGACGCATGAGAGCAGCCAGGATAGTACTGAGATCCCACAGGGGAATTAATTCTTTAACAGGCAGAAGGAGGTGGACAGCACCTTTCAGAAACCTAACCATTATGGAGTTGGAAAATGCTGACTTCCCTCAGAGATTGGAGGATGAAACATTGGGATTGCTGCTAAGTGGACCTTCAGTGAGCTGAGAGACTGACCTGAAGACTTAAGATGTAACAAGTAATCCAGAATCTCTGGAATACATGTTGGCAATGGCCAAATGCCCTGGGCCAATGATCAAACCAAAAAACGCTTCCACTTAGTCAAATAGGTAGACCCAATAGAAGATTTTCTACTATTAAGCAGGACTTACTGTTCTTCTTTCTCATCTAACCATGCTGCATCCACACAGTGAAGTGCAGATATCTGATCATGGTGGTGTTGTGTCAGCAGGTTGGGAATGAGGGGAAGAGATCTAGGAGTTTGAACAGACAGATTATGAAGGTCAGTTACTGAGTCCAGACTAAGACAATCTTGAAAGCAAAATTAACTGCATTTCCTGTTGTCCAACTTCAGTTTGAGAATCACCTGAGGGATGAGTGGGATGAGGACAATGGTATACATCAGGGCCAATCCTCAATTTACACAGTTAATGAGCACAGACTGAGACTTGTTTGAGAATAAAATTAACAATATTACCTGTTGTCTTTTGTGAACAGCTCAATTTTTGCAATGCCCCATTCTTTGAAAATGGACCTGAGCATATTGCTCTTCATGAACCACTCATGCCTTTGGGAAAAACTACTGATTAGGTGATCGGCCAACTGATTGTGAGCACTTTATAAGCGTGTGGAGGTAGGAACATCTTCCTTGATGCAAAAGTGCCTAATTTGTATTGCTTCCTTGCAGAGCTGATTGAAATGGCTCCTCTCTGCTTGTTCACATAATACACGTAAGAGACAGCAGTAGGGTTTGGTAATCGTCCCCTGGAATGAATCAAGGACTGAGACCTTGAAGATCAAGGGGGTATCCCAAGGGTTGCATGAATGCCACTGAAGAACAAGATACGCCATTAGTGGCCAGTAAGAACTAGGCCAAGACCCTTATCTTTACTAAGAAAACAGTACCAATCCCGGTACTGATGGTGATCCCACGGAGGTCATGAAGATTTTCAAATCTGATGCCTGGATGAAGAAGGAGATGTGGAAGATGACACTGAACTTGAACTGAGGACCCTCCAAAGAGAAAAGAAGAGCTACATCAGTGGAGCCATCACATGCCATGACTCATTGGAAGCCCAGAATATGGGTTGCATTGTTACCAAAGGAGACAGAGAAGTCAGTGCTTTGAATACTGGCACTGTCTCTGAGGCAGCACTAACACTTTGTATTGGAAGAGACACTGGTACCAAACCAGAACCCAGTGCCACACCCATAGCTCCAGCCTGTAGAAGTGGACATTGTCTCCAAGGCCGAAGATGGTATCAGCACCAAAAATGGATACCTCAGGGAGAGTGATCTTGTCTCCACAGTCTGGTTTTTAAGTAGTGCCAGAGAGGACACCTTAACAGCTTGTATTCTGAAGCAATCAAACCAGATGGTCCCAGGATTGCAGAAGACTCCACCCCAGCTAAAGACTCCTGTACAACAGGCAAGTCCAGCACAAAGAGGCAGAGTAAACCTGCAGTTGCTTGATAAGCCTGTGGTGTTGACATGCTCGATGCTGATATTGATGATGTCAGTACCAGACTCAATGGCAGCCTACTGACAGTACTGTAGTCAATAATATGGTTCCCAAGACCCAACGGACAACCCTGCTCTTTCCTGCATACTCAAGGAACCCTTGCTTCCTTCTTCATCCTCTTCTAAGAATCTTGCTGAATCTCAGAGTGACTACAGTCAGTTTTATGAGACTCCTCTCGAGAGAGGAGAGGAAGAACAACAGTCTCTTCTTCTCCTTGGAGAAAAGTCAGAGCCTCAAGGCAGCACCGAAGGCCTCTGAGGAGCCAGATGATCAGATCCTCCCAGGCACAACAAGAACTGAGTACTGGGATCTCTACTGAGTATAGCTATCCCACATGAGGGATAGTATTTGAAACTTGGCGAAGGCATTGCACCAGGCAACAACAAACTATTAAAATACCCAACTAACTAACCTAACACTAAGGTAGTACTCCTCCTCCGAGTTTCTCTTGGCTTTTTTGTACACAGTTAGTACTACTAACTATAAACTAACTACATACAAAGAAACAGAGAAACTCTGAGTGGTAGTAGTAGTAGTAGTAATACCTTAGTGTTAGATTAGTTAGTTGGGTATTTTAATAGTTCGTTGTTGCCTGGTGCAATGTCTTCACCAGGTTTCAAATACTGTCCTTTATGTGGCAAAAGAGTCATGTAAATACCAACCAGAATGCTCCAACTCAAGCTGGGGGCAGTGAGAAAGAACTGAGTGGGGTCAGGGCAGCACCACACTTAAATATCCATGAGAGAGTCTATGGAGGCCAGCTGATGCGAGAGCCCCCTGATGTGAACTGCTAAGCAATGTTCTCTTGCTTTGATGCACTGGGCACACATTCATGAGTGGAATACATGTCTGCAACCACTCAAAACAGTTTTTTTCTGGAAGTCCTCCTCCCTCACACAAAGCATAATGTACCCCTTACAGTCTTCTCTCACTGAGTGACACAACCAGTGACAGCACTATGGACTCAGTACTAGTTTCCAGGGGATATGCCATTGGCTCTGCTTCCACTTACAAAGGCCTCCGCTGGCCAAAGCACGTGCTCATGGTAGCCTTGGGGGAAAGCTGTAAGTGATCTGTTTTCTAATCTAGTCTGATGGAAAGGTGCCCAGCCGAGCACAGTAAAGGGCAGGGGGAGTGTGGTGAAAGGCAAGCCCCAAATGAAGAGGTATGGAATGGCCCACATCCAGACTCCCAATGCAGAAAGCAACAGAAAAGTCACTTCAGAAAACGGGCTCCGGTTGAGCCTATTAGTTGTGATGGCAAAGCGCATTCTCAAGGAGGAAGAACCAGTAAAAACATGCAGAAAGGCAGGAAGTTCTGTTGGTCAACAGCTCAAAGTGCAGTTGAGGGACTAAATAATGGGGTTGTTCTGGAATCACATCAGACTGGGTTCGTTTTGAGTGTGATATGAACAGCTTCAGGACTTACCTATTAACCCCTCAATATCAATGCTGAGGTGCTTGCATTTGAAGTCTGGATCAGCACCATTCTTATGCAGAACTATCTGGGAAATGCATTCATCAATTAGTTTATAGTACTGAGCCCTATGGAAACAGAAGAAAAGGAAACAGTGTTAATAGGACTCTATGAAGGCACACACCTGCAAACTGTGGGTACCACGCACTCAGGGGCCCCATAGAGAAGTTTAAAAAGGCTCTGCAGCAAATATAATGTCTGAACAGCAAAACTTGGTCTCTTCAGCAAGTTAGGTCTCCAGGTAAAACATCTTGGTATGCCACATGGCCTCTGTTACAAGCAGCTGCCAAAGAAGAACCAAGAGCTACATACTCACCACACTATCACATTACATACCTAGAACATTGTGGGTTATGCTCCAAACTGTCCATTTCTTTATTCCTGTTTGCCTTGTCATTCTCACAAACCTGGGCAATTAGCCTCTCCATCGCTTCATAGAAACTCTATGAACTAGTCTCATGTCCTTCTACTCTCTGCCCTCCATTATGAGCCTCTCTCTTTGGATCAGAGCTCCATCCTTCTTGTGACAAGCTAACACCACCTGCTGGCAGCAGACTACTTTAATTCCAAACCAACAGGAGCTGTTGCCCAACAGTGAGTTTGGAAAACAATTTCTAGACAGATTATTAATGTATACAATGCTGGTTAGTGAGACAATTAATATGGTTGTTTTGATTTGCTCCTAACAAACTTCTTTCCAACCTAAACCTCTTTTTTTTTTTTTCCAAGTTGTGTATCTATAATGAATTATCTTCAAGTAAGTCGAGATAGCCACATTAATGATATCACATTCAGAAAGGGGATCCATGTCTCTTTACTTGCAACACACTACACAGATATCACAAAACACAGGCACACTCAAGGCTAAAAATAATTAAGGAAAAAGGACAGTTACCTGTTCCATAACTGGCGTTCCTCGAGATGTGTGGCTCATGTGTATTCCAGAGTAGGTGTGCATGCTCGCCACGTGCACTGGTGCCAGAAGTTTTTCCCTTAGCAGTATCTGTACAGAGGGTGCATCGCTGCGACCCCTGGAGTGGCACCTCTATATCGCACTATAAGGGGAGCTGCACACTCCCCCCACCTTCGGTTCCTTCTTGCCAGACAACTCCGACAGTGAGGAAGGAGGGTGGGATGTGGAATACACCTGAGCAACACATCTCGAAGAATGCCAGTTACGGAACAGGTAACTGTCCTTTCTTCTTCGAGTGATTGCTCACGTGTATTCCACAGTAGGGACTCCAACCTATATCTGATGGAGATGGGTAGGAGTTTACGAGTTTCTGGGACGCAGTACCGCCCTACCAAACTTGGAATCATCCTGTGCTTGGGAGACAATCGCATAACATGAAGAAAAGGTGTGGACAGAGGACCATGTGGTAGCTCTACATATGTCCTGGATAGGGATGTGAGCCACATAGGTGGCTGACGAGGCCTGAGCTCTTGTAGAATGCGCCTTAAAGATAGGCAGTGGGAGAACCTCTGCCGGGTCGTAACGTGCATATGCACGAGGTGATCCAGCGGGAAGGTGCTGGGTGGAATTGGTTGTCCCCTCATCCGTTCCGCCGACGCAACAAACAGCTGCGAGGATTTCCAGAACGGCCTGGTTCGGTCCAGGTAAAAGACCAGCACCCTACGCACATCTAGCGTGTGTAGGCGGCGCTCCTAATTGGAGGAATGGGGCTTAGGACAGAGTACCGGTAAGAAAATGTCCTGATCCATATGGAAAGCAGAGACCACCTTCGGGAGAAAAGCAGGGTGCAGGCGAAGCTGGACCTTATCCTTGTGGAAGACCGTATATGGGGGTTCCGAGGTTAAGGCCCTAAGCTCCAAGACACGTTAGGCTGATGTGATAGCAATAAGGAATTCTACCTTCCATGACAGATGAGACCAGGAACACGTGGCCAAGGGTTCAAAGGGAGGACCCATGAGACAGGATAACACTAGGTTTAGATCCCATTGCAGCACGGGGGGCCTAGCATACGGGAATGAATGATCCAGGCCCTTTAGAAAGCGGGAGGTCATACTGTGGGAAAAGACCAAGTGGCCCTGTACTGGCGAGTAGAAGGCCAATATAGCCACCAAATGCACCCTGATGGAGGCAGAAGCTAGCCCTTAGGTCCTAAGGGACAGGAAGTAATCGAGAATGAGTTGGAGCAATGACGACAATGGGGAGGTTCCCCGCCCACCTAGAGAACCTGGACCATTTGGCCAGGTACATCCGCAGTGTGGATGGCTTTCTGCTTACACCTCCCCTCCTCCTCATCTAACCACGGAGCAACCATGCTGTCAGGTGAAGCACGGCCAGGTTGGGGTGGAAAAGGCATCCCCCTTCCTGGGAGAGGAGATCCAGGCGAAGCGGCAGCCTTGGCGGAGGAGCCGCTAAGAGTTGCAGAAGTTGTACCAGTGCTGATGGGCCCAATCCGAGGCTATGAGGCTATGAGGATGCCCCACATCCTGTCTGCTTTTACTTTTTGCAGGACTTTGCCTATTAGAGGGAAAGGTGGGAAGGCATAGAAAAGCTGGCCCAACCACTGAAGGAGGAAGGCATCCGAGATCACCTCCCTTCCCATCCCTCCCCTGGAGTAGAACTGAGGGCAGCGTTGGTTCTGGTCGGTTACAAAAAGAGTTTGACCCAGGGAACTCCCCACTCTTGGAAGAGCTATAGGTCGAACTCCCAATGGAGTGACCACTCGTACTGGTGGGAAACAACCCTGCTGAGGCGATCGGCTCACACATTGCGGACGCCGGGTAGGTGGAAGGCTCGCAGGGAGATATCGTGGGCTATACAGAACTCCCACAGGCTCAGGGCTTTGGAGCGCGTTCCTCCCTGTCTGTTGATGCAATACATCACAGCTGTACTGTCCATGAGGACTCTGACCACATTCCCACGAAGGTGCCAGCAGAAAGCTACGCATGCCAACCGTATTTCCCTGAGCTCCCTGACGTTTAAGTGTAGGGACAATTCCAAGGCCGATCATCTCCCCTGGGTTTGAATGTTCTCTATATGGGCTTCCCAGCCCAGGTCCAAGGCATCCGACACCAGGTCCAGTGAGGGGGAGATTTCTCTGAAGGGGACCCCTTGCAGTATGTTGAGTGGGAGGGACCACCATTGCAGGGCAGCAGCTACCTGGGATGGTACTGTGACAACCTTGTCCAGCCCATCCCAGGCCTGGGAATACTGGGAGGCCAGTCAGAGCTGGAGGGGCGTCATTCTGAGCCTGGCATGGCAAGCCACGTACGTGCACACTGTCATGTGACCGAGAATTTGAGGGCACACTCTCGCCATCGCCATGGAGAAGGCCGTGACCAAGGCAATGAAATCTTTGAGGGTCTCGAACCTGTCTCGGGAAAGAGAGGCTGTGGCCTCTAAAGAGTCCAGTAGCACCCCTATGAATTCTATGCACGGAACCGGAACTAACGTAGACTTGGTCTCGTTCACCACGAGGCCGAGATCTGCGCACGTGGACAGAAGTCCCACCTGGTCCTGCACCTGGGACCAGGAGGCGCTCTTGAGAAGCCAATCGTCCAGGTCTGGGAAAATCTGCACCCCTTTACTCCGGAGGTAGGCTGCTACCACCGCCATGCATGTGGTGAAAACCCTGGGAGCCGTGGAAAGGCCAAACGGGAGGACCGTGAACTGGCAATGGTCCCCCCTCCAAACCAGGAATCGGAGGAAGCGCCCGTCTCCCTTGAAGATATGGATATGGAATTACGTGTCCTGAAGGTTCAGGGCTGCGAACCAATCCCCTGGGTCCAGGGAGGGAATGACAGAGGCCAGGGATACCATCCGGAACCTGTAGCGGACCATAAACCTATTGAGATCCCATAGGTCTAGGATGGATCTGAGCCCCTCTCTCACCTTCAGGATCAGGAAACGCCAGGAGTAGAAACTCCTGCCCTGGAATTCTAGTAGTACCCTTTCCACCGCCCCCATGCGGAGAAGGTGTGCCACCTCCTGGTCTCGGAGGCAGGCGTGCTCCAGGTTCCTGAGGCTCACCCGGTGCTGGGGATGAGGTGAACTGCAACATGTAGCCCTTGGAGATAGTGTTGAGAGCCCACTGGTTTGACATTATATGGGACCACTCCACTTGGAAGGCAGATAAATAGTTGCAGAACACACACTTTTTGCGGGGGGCCACCGGGCCTGTTGCCAGGGAAGCCCCCCAGTTAATAGAGTCAAAACCGCCTCTTTCCCTGCCTTTTGCCCTTCGAGGGGCCTGGCTGCGGGGCAGAGTGGGACTGATGATGGGACTATGCCTCTGTTCCTTCGGTCTCTGTGGCAGGGGCTCATATCTGCTTCTAGCAGGAGGAGCTGAAGCTTGCAGTCTGGGCTTGTCTATCGTCGGAGTGACCTACAGGCCCAAGGTTTGTAGGGTGGTGTGGGAGTCTTTCATCCCATGCAGGCGGACATCAGTTTGGTCCACGAACAACGCTTTCCCGTCAAAGGGAAGGTCCTGCATCAAGGACTGGGACTCTTCAGACAGTCCAGGTAGGAGAAGCCACGATGCCCTGCGCATGGATATGGCGGAGGCCATCGAGTGGGCTGCCATGTTGGCAGAGTCCGATGCCGCCTGGAGGGCTGCTTTAGGCACTGCCGCTCCTTCCTCTACCGGAGCCCTGAACTCCTTTTTGTCCTGCTCTGGGAGGAGAGGTTCAAACTTTGGTAGGGACCCCTACAGGTTGAAGTCATACCGGCTCAGTAGGGCTTGATGGTTGGCCACCCTGAGCTAGAAACTTGCCGAGGAATAAATCTTCCTGTCAAATGTATCCAGTCTTCTGGCATCTTTGTCTCTGCGGGTGGGCACGGGTTGACCGTGACTTTGCTGGTGGTTCACTGATTCCACCACCAGGGAGTTAGGTGCTGGGTGGGAGTACAGGTACTCGTGGTCCTTAGCTGGCACAAAGTATTTCCTCTCTGCTTCCTTGGAGATGGGGGCCAAGGAAGCTGGGGTTTGCCACAGGGTAGTCAAGATGTTGGCTACACCCTGGTGGAGAGGCAGGGCCACCCAGCCCGGTGCCGAGCACGAGAGTACATTAAAAAGAGAATCGGATGGCTCCTCCATCTCCTCAGCTGGAGATTGGATGCCACCCGCTTAAGAAGCTCCGGGGGAGCCCTGAAATCCTCCTGTGGGATTGGCAGTGGTGCCATTATGGCCTCTGGTGCCGGTGAGGGGACTGGCATGGAGCATAGGATGTCGGGCAGTACTGGTGGGTCAATTCCAAGGTCAGAGTCTAGGCGCAGTGCCATTGGCTCCAGACCCGTTGACTTTTCCCTCTACCGAGGAGGGGAGGCCAAAGGAGCCTGGGACGCTCCGGCCACCGAGTGAAATCTCACTCGGGCAGGCATCTGTGGCCATAGTGCCCACTGACACCACTGCCCCTACCACGACGTCCTGTGCCACTGACCGAGTTGGGGGCCGAGCAGTGCAGTTTGTTCTCACTGCGCAGCATGACTTGGAGACAGGTGGCTGAGTGCTGATGCTGAGGTCACCGTCGACTGTACGGTACCGTAGGACCAGTAAGAGCGACGGTGCCTTCCGCGTGACCGCGACCTCGACGAAGAAAATCAGTACCCATCCGAGGTGCTGCTTCTGTACTCGCCCAGCAGCCGGAGCTACGACACGCCGGTGCCGGTAAACCATGAGAGGAGTCCCGCATGCGATGTCTGGTAGAGCAGGAACTCGAGTCGGAGTGTCAACGTCGGTAGCGTCGGGATCAGCTATAGTAGCTGCGATGCAAGGAAGAGCATTGGCGCCGCTTGTCCAGGTGCCTGTGTCCCTGGTCGCAAGGTGTGGAGGAGCCCCGAGGCTCCTGTGCGGGCGGCAAGCCAGTCAGCCTGAGCGGAGTAGAGGGCTGGCGTGAGCTGCAGGAAGACTGCATCAAGCGAGGCAGCGAGCGGTCCTCGGAGCGGGAACTGTGCCATGTCGGGGAGGTCTGTTGTGCTCCCAGCAGTGGCTTCCCTCCAAATTGGGGGTCCACCCCAGGTACCGGGAGGGTTAAGATGTCATGAGTGGCCTGTGCAGCCTCCGGTGTTGACGGCATCCTCACCGCAGGGGAGGCGCACGCGGACAGGACCGGGCTTCTCCGCTCAACGCAAGTCGGAGGCCTGGGTCCTGAGGGGGATCGCGGGCTGCCCAGCGTGGGTCGGGCCTCACCCCTTTCCTTCTTTTGGCACCACTGAGTCTTCCTCTGTTTCTTGGAGGGGGAGTGGTGCCAGCTAGTGGAGGGGACTTCACTCTGCACCAAAGACACGGTGCCGGGTGCCAAGTTCCTTCAGCATGCCGGTGCCAGGGCCAACGCTGATTCCATTAGGAGAGCGCGAAGCCTAATGTCCCTCTCCTTCTTAGTCCATGGCTTGAATGATCTACAGATCCTGCAGCGCTCACTTACGTGAGATTCACGCAAGCAGTGGAGACACTGAGTATGTGGGTCCCTTCTTGGCATAGAACTGTGACAAGAGTCGCACGACTTGAAGCCTGGGGCATGGGGCATGTCCTGAGCCCAGTCAACTAACTTGAGAAACTATTCAACTATTGGAACAACTGTATTACTAAGGCTAACTAGAGAAGCTGCAGCAAGGCTGGAGCATGAAGTTCCGACTCCCTTCACTGGCAGAAAGAAGGAATTGAGGGTGGGGGGACTGTGAAACTCCCCATAGAGTGCGATACAGAGGCACCACTTCAGGGGTTGCAGTGGTGCCCCCCCAGTATGGGTACTGCTAAGAGAAAAACTTCCGGCACCGGTGCACGTGGCGAGCACGCACACCTACTGTGGAATACACATGAGCAATCACTTGAAGAAGACAGATTTAGGGAAGTGGACTCCACAATTCTGTTGGGTGGAGAGGGGGAGTCATTTCTTGGAAAATGCTAGAGATTACTCAATATCAAACCCTTCACTATGAATACAGCATACCAAGGCTATGTCATAGAGCAGTGGTTTTCAAACTTTATTTCAGGTGACCCAGTTGAAGAAAAAACTGTTGATGCCTGCGATCCAACAGAGCTGGGGATGAGGGGTGTGTGAGGAGCTCAGGGATGGGGAAGGGGGTTGGGGTGTGGGAGGTCAGGGCTCTGGGCTCGTGGTGCAGCTCTGGGGTGGGGCCAGGAATGAGGGGTTTGGGGGGCAGGAAGGGGCTCCAGGTGCAGGAAGGGGCTCAGAGATGGAGCAGGAGACTGGGGTGTGGGGTTGGAGCATGGGCTTACCTCAGGTGGCTCCCTGTCAGCAGTGCCTGTTCTGGCACTGTGGACTGTGCTGCGCCCCAGAAGTAGCCAGCAGCAGGTCTGGCTCCTAGGCGGAGGTGCACAAGCAGCTCTGTGCGGTTCTCGCCTGCAGGCCCCTCTTGATCCCCTCCCCACCCCCAGCTCCCATTGGCTGGGTCCCGGCCAATGGGAGTATGGAACCGCTGCTTGGGGCAGGGGCAGCACGCGGAGCCCCACTGCCTCCCCGCCTAGGAGCTGGACCTGCTGCTGGTTGCTTCCAGGATGCAGCGCAGTGTCAGATCAAGTAGGAATCAGTCTGCCTTAGCCGGTCAGCACCGCCGACGGCACTTTTAAAGGCTCCTGATCAGGAGTGACAGAGAATACTTGACCTTGAAGAGTAAAGGTATATGGGGAGTAAGATTTTCTTTGCTTTTAGCTTGTAACAAAATTTTCAACCTCACAACATCCTGTTTACCTTTTGTAATTCCCCAGGGGGTCACAACCCAGCAGCTGAAAACACTGCTCTAGCATCATTAAAAGGCAATCCAGTCATCTGAAGCTCTATCACAGGATTCAGTTTTGGTTTTGTTCTCTTATATGAAACACAAAGTGCTTCCCACAAGATTCTCTGCCATCTTCGCTCCAGTTCTGTTGCAGAAATCTTCTTTGGTTGGACAAGCCTAAGAAATCTTGCTCTCATGCCAGATGATTCTTTGGTTGAAGAACCATCTACTGAACCATTTGCTGAAACAGGCAGACTGGCCAGTAGCTTCCACCTCTATTCTCTGCAATTTTGTGGCAACATCAGAGGATGTGAAAAAACAGTTCAGGAGGGTGTGCCAACAAATGAAGGTGGTGTTCAGACTGCTTCTTTCCTTTAGTATCAACTTACACTGTTTTCTTCTCTTGCTTTCCCTATAAACTCTTGGAGCTTTTTCAAGGTCAGTGTTGCTTGACTGATGTCGATGTTCCACTCTGTGTACAGCTGAGTGCTCTCACATTCTAGAACTGCCCACCACACCCGTGCAGTGTCATAATCTTTGCAAAGGACACGTTTCCATTTGCAGAAAAGGATTTCTCAGACAGTGAGGCATCCTTTTTGAACAAGCTAGGTCAGAGGCCCAACTCATTTGATTCTGTGTAGTACACTACAATCCCTCATCTTCTGCCTATCCTGGGGCTATCAGAACTTTCTAAACTCTGCCTTCTATGCAACCTCCAATCCCCCGCCCCTCCAGTGATCATTCTGGCCATACTGGGTCAGACCAATCGTCCATCTAGTCCAGTATCCCATCTTCCAATGGTGGCCAATACCAGAGCTTCAGGAGGAGCATACAGAACAGGGCAGTTGAAGTGATCCATCCCTGTCTTCTCCTTCTCTCAGCTTCTGGCAGTCTGAGGTTTAGGATTGCCTCAAGCATGGGATTGCATCCCTGACCATCTTGGCTAATTGATGGCTCTATCTTCCATGAACTTATCTAATTTTTTTTTTAACCCAATTATACTTTTGGCCATCACAATATCCCATGGCAATGAGTTCCATAGGCTAATTATGCATTGTGTGAAAAAGTACTCTCTCATTAAATTTACTGTTTATTAATTTCATCAGGTGACCCCTGGTTTTTATATTGTGGGAAAGGGTAAATAACACTTCTCCACTCACTTTTTCCATACCACTCATGATTTTTGTCCATCATATCCCGCCATAATCATCTCTATTCTAAGATGAATAGCTCTAATCTTTTTAGTCTTTCTTCATATGGACGATGTTCCACACCCTTGATCATCCTTGTTGCCCTTCTCTAAACCATTTTTTCTTCCACTATATCCTTTTTTGAGATGGAGCTACCAGAATTGAACACAGCATTCAAGGTGTGGGCATACTGTGAATTTATATAGTGGCATTATCACATTTTCTATCTTATTTGCTATCCCATTCCTAACAGTTCTTAACACTGTTTACCTTTTCAAATGCTGCTGCACATTGAGCTGAAGTTTTCAGAGAACTATCCATGATGATTCCAAGATCTTTTTCTTGAGTGGCAACAGCTAATTTAGAACCTATCATTATATATGTGTAGCTGGGATTATTTTTTCCAAGAAAGTGCCTGTTTCTGCCACACACTGCCGGCATCTCTTCCAGCAGGCCCAGCACAAAGCTCCCCTCCTTACCTGGCTTCATAATCATTGCGGATCAGCAGAAGGTGCTGCAGGATGGACAGGAAGAATGGCTCTGCTTTGGAATCCTTTACTGTGTGGAGGAGAATCTGGAAGACTTCACTAAAATCAGTGAAGAAAGGGTTAAGGAAACAAAAGTGTTTCTGGGGAGACATCCTGGTGCTCTACTTACTCTTTTGCTCTATAGAGGAAGGCATTAGCCCTTCAAAGTACTATCCTCAAAACTTTATCAATGCATATTCCCCTCATACAGAAAGCTTAGCATGGAGAAAAGGGAAGAGGACACATTGCAGGAAACTGACCCAAAATGGTACTCTAATTTCTTCTCCCTGAGCCTTTCTAAAGCCAGACCAATATTTGGTAGGTGACATTCTAGTCCCTGATTGAAGTGGTGGTAGAAAAAGGGAGGCTGTTGGTAGCTCATTCATTCCACAACCACAAGACGGCGAGTGTCTAGTTTTGCTGTACCCCTCCCTTATGCACCCCCAAACAATATCCCCAGTCTCCACTTTGGGGATGAGGGTAAAGTCACATGTCTCCTCCCCTCCAAGTAACATCTTTCCCATTATGCAATGACCCTTTGGCTCCTTCTGCTTCAAGAGTCCCCTTTTCTTCCTCAGATCAGCCAACCTAATCTCTCTGGAAACTAAACAAATCTAAGTTTTTTAAAAAAGAGGGTGCTGATGGGAAGAACAACGATTAGAAATCCATTTCTTTTTCCCATCATTCATGGGGTGAGACATATGAACAGGACAATTTATTCGGTGTGGGGGTTTTCTGTTTGGTTTTTATAACATTTTCTAGGAGAAAAACAACACAAAGGTGTATGCAGCATCACAGGTGCAAAGACCTGTACAAATTATGCAGCCCACTCACCCCCATGTACAAGGAGGGAGGCCTTAGTCCCTGGGCCACAAGGCATGCTCACTAGAGGGGAAAGTGCAAGCCCACATATATATACACACACAAACTCCTATTTCTGGCAGCCCCCAAGGCACCTTTACCTTGGAGGAGCACAAACAATCCTGTTGCATGTGGCCAGAAACCCCAATTCAACCTGCTGATTAGAAATTCTAGTGCCTCTGTGTGTGTTAACATCACAGCCAGTCCTAATGAAGAAAAGTAGCATGTGCCACTTTCCAGGTGACAAAGGTTTTAGCTTCAGTCTCCTGTTTGCAAGGAGGGATCAGTAATCAGCCCTCACCCTGCCAAACAAGGCCTGGACAACCAGCATTTGGCATGACTTCTCCAGCCTAAGTCCTCATTAAAAGAGAGATCAACTCTGGTGGGGGATTTTCCATGACATCTGACCTCCAGTTCCTGAGCTCACATCTTTCTCTCTAGGATGTGGAAAAGTTGTTCAGGCTCCTGACAAAATACTCATCATATCTGTTCCTAAAAACTGCAAGTAAAGCAATGGTAGAGGCGCAGTTACACATGGCAGATGCTATACCTAAGGGATATATATGCCTCTGTATAAAATGGGGATATTCCCTAGTACAAGGCTTGGTATGGTTCTGTCTAAGTTTTCATTACATGCTGGATTGATGAAGGAAAATACTCTACTTTGTTTTTGTAAAGCAGCAGTTGTTCCAGGTGCCCTCCAGTGGCAAAATCCAAAATATATTTGTTTTGGTAAATGTCAATAAACATCAATTTCACTGGATAAGCACAAACTGAAAAAAATACTTCAATCAATAACCAAAATTTACAGATAGGCAAAGTAAGAAAAATGCTGCTTGAAAACTTAAGAGTTTGTATATTTTGACATTCGATGTTGACATTGTGTGTTTTAATGGTTATAAAGCTTCACCTTTTTGAATCTCAACACCTATCATCATCTGACCTTCACATAATTTCCCATAACTGTGAAAATTTAAATAGATAAAAATTAAAAATGCTGAAAAATAAACCAATATTAGCCATCAAAATTATAAAAAATAAAAATCAAGTTCTGCCACAGCTGCTTATTTATTGCACACAAACTACAGTGTCTATAAAAAGTCATGTCTGAACAGACATCCGAAACAAAAGTTTCTGGAAGCGTCAGACAAGCTGCATCCTCCAACCTCCCAAATGACCAAGGTCTCGTCTTCCTCTTTTTGCCAATAAACTGCCAAATCCCTAGTAGAGGATCAGCATACCTGCCTGTGCTTCGCTCACTCTCGTCTTCAGACTTTGCCTGATGGATCAGTGGCATCCTACAATGTACTGGGCAGCTCTGTCCCAAACAAGCCTTGGAACCCATGTGACCATGATGACAGCAAGCAGAGCTCGGCCCAGACATTACTTGACCAGAAGAAAGACCATCAACCTCAGTCTCTCTCCCTACATGGAGGCAGGAATGGTACAAAGACTGGCACTAAGAAACTTCCTGGGAATACTCCTGCCCCAAACGCAACACCTGCCCAATAAGCAGCAGCAGGATATTCCATTTCAATGCGAATGTCCTCAAGACGGCTCCTGAGGTCTTCAGAATCCTCCTCACCATGTTCTTCAAATACACTCAGCTGCACCTTCAGTTCCTCATTCTCCAGTTTCCGCAGCTCCTGCCAAGGGCATGAGTACATCATAGAGGGGCCATCAGAAGCTATACAGACTCTGGTGGGGTCACTTGAGAGCACACAGTTTTTCAGATGGGAGCTAAACAAGGGCTACGTGAGAGCACAAAGGAATGTAATGAGGGGCCAACGTACATTAATGTGCGAACAAGTCAGTTGGAAGCCCCAAGAGAGCACAGGCCAGCATGGAGCCACAGATAAGAGGCCCACTAGTGATGGTAAAAATTCACAGTCACAAGAAGATAGGATCATCATATACTCCAAGAGAGTGCACAGTAACATGGACAGGGCCTGTGCATGCAAACAGCAAAGGGAATGTGATCACCGTCCAACTGACCCTGGGATGCTGAGTAACTAAGAGAGAGGAAGCACTGACCAAGAACAGGGCTGCAATCCAGCCCACGTCATTCCTGCAGCAAGGGTTTGAACAAAGAACAGCCATACTGGGTCAGACCAATGGTTGGTTTAGCCCGGTATCCTGTCTTCTGACAATGGTCAATACCAGGTGCTTCAGAGGAATGCACAGAACAGGCAATCAAGTCATCTATCCCCTATTGTCCACTCCCAGCTGACAGTCAGAGGTAAGGGACACCCAGAGCATGGGTGGTGTATCCCTAACCATCTTGGCTACTAGCCATTGATGGACCTCTCCTCCAAGAACCTAATTCTTTTCTGAATCTCATTATAATTTTGGTCTTCACAGCATCCCATGGCAATGAATTCCAGAGACAGACTGTGCATTACTGTGAAGCACTTTTTTTTGTTTGCTTTACACTTGCTGCCTATTAATTTCAGTGGGTGATCCTGGGTTCTTGTGTTATGTGAAGGAGTAAATAACATTTCTTTATTCACTTTCTCCACACCATTCATAATTTTATAGACCTCTATCATATTCCCCCGTTAGTCATCTATTTTCCAAGTGAACAGTCTCAGTCTTTTTAATCTTTATTCACATGGAAGCTGTTCTAATATCTCTAATAATTTTTGTGGCCCTTCTCTGTACTTTTTCCAATTCCAATATATCTTTTCTGAGAGGAGGACATCAGAATTGCTTGCAGTATTCAAGGAGTGGGTGTACCATGGATTTACATCCTGGCACTATGATTTTACTGTCTTCTTATCTATCCTTTTCCTAATGGCTCCTAACATTCTGTTACCTTATTTTGACTGCCACTGCACATTGAGCAGATGTTTTCAGAGAACTATCCACAATGACTCCAAGATCTCCTTCTTGACTGGTAACCACTAATTTAGATACCATCATTTTTTATGTATGACTGGAATTACATTTTCCAATGTGTACTACTTTGCATGAATTTCACATGCAAAGTCATCCAGTTTTGTGAGATCTCTTTGTAACTCTACAGTGGACTTTTTATGTATCAGAGGGGTAGCCGTGTTAGTCTGGATCTGTAAAAAGCAACAAAGAGTCCTGTGGCACCTTACAGACTAACAGATGTATTGGAACATAAGCTTTTGTGGGTGAATACCTACTCATGCGTCTGACGAAGTGGGTATTCACCCACGAAAGCTTATGCTCCAATACATCTGTTAGTCTATAAGGTGCCACAGGACTCTCTGTTGCTTTTTTGAGTAATTTTGTATCATCTACAAACTTTGCCACCTCACTGTTTACCTCTTTTTCCAGATCATTTATGAACATGTTGAACAGTACTAGTCCCAGTACAGATTCCTGGCAGACACAGCTATTTACCTCTCTACATTCTGAAAACTGATCATTTACTCCTACCCTTTGTTGTTTCCTGTCTTTTAACCAGTTACTGATCCATGAAAGGAGCTTCCCTCTGATCCCATGACTGCTTACTTTGCTTAGTAGCCTTCAGCGAGGGACCTTGCAAGAGGCTTTCTGAAAATCCAAGTACACTATATCCACATGGTCGCCCTTGCCCACATTTGTTGATCCTCTCAAAGAATTCTAATAGATTGGTGAGGCATTATTTCCCTTTACAAAAGCTGTGTTGACTCTTCCCAAAAAAATAGTGTTTATTTATGTGTCTGATCATTCTGTTTTTCACTATAGTTCAGCCAATTTGCCTGGTAATTAAGTTAGGCTTACCGGTCTGTAATTGCCAGGATCGCATCTGGAGCTTTTTTTAAAAATTGGCATCACATTAGCTTTCCTCCAGTTATCTTGTACAGAGACTGATTTAAGTGATAAATTACATAGCACACTTGGGAGTTCTGCAATTTCATATTTGAGTTCCTTCAGAACTCTTGGGTGAATACCATCCAGTACTGGTGACTTAGTACTGATTAATTTATCAATTTGCTCCAAAACCTCCCCTACTGATACCTCAATATGGGATAGTTCCTCTGATTTGTCACCTAAAAAGAATGGCTCAGGTATGGAAATCTCCCTCCAATCTTCTGTGGTGAAGAATGATAAAAATAATTCATTTAGCTTCTCCGCAATGGCCTTATCTTCCTTGAGTGTTTCTTTAGCACCTCGATTGCCCAATGGCTCCACTGATTGTTTGGCAGTTGGTTTTTGAATTTTGCTAGTTGCTCTTCAAATTCTTTTTCAGCCTGCCTAGTTATAACTTTTTATACTTGCCAGAGTTTATGCTCCTTTCTACTTTCCTCAGTAGTATTTAACTTACAATTTTTAAAGGACGCCTTTTTGCCTCTAGCCACTTTCTTTTATTGGGAAGAGCAATATTACTTTGTCACTACCAGAGCCTTTTAACAGTATTAGGTACTTTCAATACGAATACAATTGCTGAGATGGTGGCTGTTGCTTCTCTCATCGAGCATGATGGCGCCCCATAGGAGGAGATGATTGACCCTTACCGTAAGGATGTGCTGCAACCCAGAACGCATCAGCTCACTTCGAATATGAACTCGGAAGTCGAGCTCATCAGCAGGGATGATAAGGGCATTGATCAACTGCATACAGGCTACCTAAAATAGAGAGACAGATAGTTTCTGCATCAGACTGAGCCAGGCCTCTATCCCCTCATCCAACGCATCTAGTCAGGCACTCATAATGCCCAGAACACTGTACCCATCAACCAGGGAAGTGCTACAAATAGGGCGATATCAAATAGATGGCATCTTACACCCTCCCTCTCATATCCTCCTCACTACAAACAGAGAGCAGTCAAACTGCTGGAGTTGACTAATCCTCTCTTGTTCCTCCCCTAGAACAGAGAACAGTACGCACAAATTCTGAGGGCTGAGGTACCTTCAGTGCCACGGAGGTTCCGCCCCTTAAACCATCCAACAAGGGACCGAATCGCTCCACCTCATCCACTTCTGCTCGCTCTGTCAGTGCCCCCAGAACTCGCTCATGCCTGAAACAGTAGGAAGAGGGAATCAGCAGCAGTCTCAATTAGCGGTGGGGTGAGAAGGGAAGAGGTATGCATGCGTGTATCATCGTTGTAAAACAAAGAGACCGGGAGAGAAATGGGGACTCCAGAGAGAGGTAAATGACAGCCAGCTCAAGAGAGATGAGTGGCATAATGTATCCCATAGATACGTACATGTCCTCGGGCTGAGGCAGGATACAGAGAGCAGACAGCAGCTTCACAGCATCTATCATCATCGAAGGGAGTTTGGGGTCAACAGCTCTCACCAGCAGTAAGATTCCCTCCTCCGTTTCCAGCATTGTCTTGATTCCAAACTGAAGGGGAAAGAAAGGATGAGTTAACATATTTGACTCAGCCAGCTCACTAAGGAGCATAGTGCAAACTGTTTATGGCTCAAAGCTGAGACTGCTTTAAGGCTAAAGGGAGGCAACTTCACCACAAACAGTGCAGATGGCAAGACACCTGTCCAATATCTGTCCACACATCCCTTCTATTATTTTAGAGGGGAGACCAAGGAAGGACAAGGGGGTAGGAGTTGGGGTCAAGACCAGAAAGAAAAGGGTGCTTAGTGGGATCTTGACAGGTGTGCATGGGTGTGCACAGTGAAAGGAGAGTGTCCACGAGAACAGTATCAGAGAGAAAAGAGTCAAAGAAGCTAGAAAGGAGAGCTATAGAGACTTCACAGCGTATGTGAGTGAGAAAGCAAGTGTGAAGAGAACCAAAGGTACAGACAAGTTTAATAGAATTAGTACTAGGTGTCCCAGAATGCCTGCAAATGAGAAGGTAAAGTAGGACAGCCTGGGGCATGAGTGAGAAAGATGGAGAAGGGGAGGCTGGACAGAGGGCAAAGATGCAGAATACAAGCAAACGGCAAAAGAGACAGGGATATTGGTGTCCTCAGAGTGCCCACAGTTGTGCAGCGGTATAGCAGAGAGAATGACACAGATTGAAGATAGTGCAGTACCAAAGTGCCCCCAAATGTCTGCAAAAGAGAGTATGGCAGGATGGAGCGAAAGAACACTGGGGCCCCAGAAGAAGTAGGAGCAGTACAGGAAAGATGTTGGGGAAGCGGGCAGAATGTGCACAGTCTGAGGAAGGGGATGAGACGTGTGAGTGAAATGTAAGCAAGGGTTTACTGAAGAGTCAGGAGCCTCCATCTCCACTTCCCCTACCACTTTTGGGGACGGCCCCATGCCACCAGTGCAGAGACTACAAGGAAGAGGAGGTGGCAATATATGGATGTATCTAGGGAAAGGACAGGGCTCTCACCTTGTTGTTCATGAAAGCCTTCAGGCATCGGATGATCTCATGTTTGCTCCGGGTATCATAGGAGCTATGAGGAAGGAAAGCCAGCTGATGAATAGTCACATGGAGCATGACACATGGCATCATCCTTCCCCTCAATTAAAGGACAGTAGGCCCAGAACTCTCAGGTGGGGCCAGGAAAGGTCTTAGGTATCCAGTGCTGCATTAAGACTCCAACCTCACTAAATGCCCGCCTCCCCAGTGCGCGAGCACACACAGACACGCCCCTTCCCCCCCCACTGAATTCAACAGACAGGGAAAAGGCTGCTACATCTCCTGGGGAAAAAAACCCACTCTCACCTCCCATTACCCCCCCATACACACACATTCTCGGCCCAACTTTAGCCTCTGTCCTTTAGTCCCCAGTCCCCCCCCCAAGAACACATCCCTATTCATTTCACCCCACTAAAGACTTCTTCTGGCAAATCCTAGACACAAAGCACTGCCCCACAACGGAACCCCACTGGAGCAATGCCCCCTCCAAACAACACCAAGACACTTCAGACCATGCAGTGAAACCTCCTTGCCCCAAGAATTTCTTCTTGTTGCCCCCCACCACCTTCAATTAGCCAAACAACATGTGCATGCAGTAATAATCCTGTAGCCTCATAAACCCTTTAGGATTATGAGAGCTTGTAAACGCAACAGGACAGGGTCTTACTTGACTCCATCTGTAGAGAACTCTTCAGCCACGGATCCCAAAGCACTTCATAAAGATGGGTAAAGTACCACCACCCCAATTTAATAGATGGGAAAACAGACAGGGGCGAGGAGTTAGAGAGAGTCAGTGGCAGAACCAGGAAAAGAATCCAGGTTTCCTGGTTCCCAGACTCCTGCCCTAACCATGAAACTGTGATGGATTTGGAGGTGCTCTGTGATAATTTATGAATACTGTATGTTGGCCTGGTGATTGGGGTGTTTTCTGTATGACTTCATAGATTTAATTCAACAGGAGTGTGTCTGTAAAAACAGGCAGAAAGGAGAAAGACTGGCTGAAGACAGCACACACTTGACAGTTGTTAGGGGACAACGCCAGAAATGTTAGCTTTGATGACTGTTCCTCCATTCACAGCCAACCTACGAAACTGGTTGTGACCAGGATGGGAAAAGGCCTATGAACACAGAAGAACAAGAGCACTTTCCTCTGCAATGCTTTCTTCCTACTACTAAAATGAACACTCCCCTTGGCTTTAAGAAGGCAGCCTGTTCACTAGATATCACTGGTCACAGACTCGCAGAGGGAAGAATTGCAAGTGCTCAAACTTGGTCTAACCTGCAGGATACATAGGATGTTGTTGCCCAAGGCCTGGTCTAAGAGCGGGAGGATTGTGGAAAAAGCTCAAAGTCTGATGCCGGAGGGACACACTCAGAGAGACCAGGCAGGGGACAGATGTGCAGCTAATCCTGGAACCATAACAGACCTACTTAGGGCGCTTTATAAATAGCTTCCATTCAATTTGTCCCTCACCTGGGTGCCTCGTCCTTCTCATCATGGAGCCTTTTTAATATGTCCAGCAGGCAGTTGAGGCCCTCAGCCCCAAAATTCTGTACCCAGCTGTAAGAAAACAGTCATATTAGCAGCACATAGAAGAAGGACTGAACATCACAAGAACCTCAACCACCCCCTGCACTCTCTCTTCTCTGCTCAATCACAACAGGGCTACCCAGAGGGTGGGGCAAGTGGGACAATTTGCCCCAGGCCTCAGGCTGTGCAGGGGCCCCCATGAGAATATAGTATTCTATACTATTGTAACTTTTTTTTATGAAGGGGCCCCCGAAATTGCTTTGTTCCAGGCCCCCTGAATCACAATGCACCATCCCCAGCCCCTGATAAGTAAGCACCTACTCTACTGCTTAGAGCTTCAGCTCCCTGACTGATCTCCTTTGCTCCAACCAGCCCTTTACCTGACAGGGTTATTGTTGAGCGACACTCGCAGAGACTCCAAACAACCGAGCAGTTGGGCATCCCTGAGATTTGATTTCAGCTCCTGGATATAGATCATGGCTGACTTGGAGCTCTCCTTCTGATTCATGCCCTACACACGGAAGAAAGAACAGACCATCAGGTAAACTAGCTGTGGTTGCAGCACCAGGGTATAGAAATGGGTTTTCAAAATGGTATTTTTATGTTGTGTGAGTGGGCACACACACATGCACCCTCCATTTCAAAGAGCTTCAGAGTGAAGCTAGCCTAGCTGAAGAATTAACTGCTAAATTAGTTGTAAAGTTCAGTCATCCTCAAAACTTGGAACCTACCTAATTTAGTTTAGTCAAAGTAAACGTAACAGTTACATTTAATTGGCTTTCTCAATACACACAAATGAACATAGACACACAACTGAATTAGAATGTTGGAGTTATTTAAAAAAGAAAAGTCTGAAGATCAGAGGTATTTCATAGTTACATTTCTGACCCCTTTCCCTTGCCCTCCATCCATCAAGCTTACAGGCAATCAGTACAATTCATGTTAGGAGGCTGTAACTATAGTGGAAGAGGTGGCCATCAGTAATTGGTGAGTGAGGTAGATTTGGCTCTCCGGCTCCTATAGGAATGGTGCCCAAGTCAGTTCTGTTTCTGGACTATATACAGATGGATAGAAGGGGAGATGCTGATGTTTGGCATTGCTGATGGATATGTGAAGTGGAGGAGGATCTGTGTTTGGGTCAGTGGCCCTTTGCACATCAGTGCATAAGTTTCACTGGAGTATTTCAGAATACATAAGTACTGCCTCCCAAATTCACGCTCTATTTTGGTCAGAGTCATAGGATTTTAAAAATGGTAAATTTTATGATTTCACATATTTAAATTAAAATTTCACAGTGTTGTAACTGTAGGGGTCCTAAACAGTGTTCCCTCTAATTTTTCCCATGCATGTGCAGAATGAATTTTGTTACGTGCACCAATATTGGGGTGATGCATCACCTCCATAATGGTGCACATAACAAAATTCATACACTGGAGGTGAGGCTCAGAGGTTCAGAGTGTGGGAGGGTGAGGACTCCAGTGGGGGATGCGGGCTCTGGGGTGGGGCTGGGGCCAAGGGTTGGAGTGCAGGGTATGTGTGGAGGTGAGGGCTCTGGCTGAGGATGAGGGTTCTGGGGTGGGGCCAGGGAAGAGGGGTTTGGGTTGCAGGCTGCCCTGGGGCTACGGCGGGAGAGACTCCTCTCCTCACTGTGGCAGCTCTAGGGCTGGGGCCATGGGATAGGTGCATCTCCCCTGGCCGAGGCAGGTCCAGGCCGGGGCTGGGTTGGGGCGCCTCTTCCCCAGCCATGGCAGGTCTGGGCTGTGGCTGGTAGGGAGAGGCATCTCTCCCCACCACAGCCCTAAGCACCTGTGTGGCGCTTAACAGGCTGCTGCGCGGCCGTGCAGCTTAGAGGGAACTTAGATCCCGACCCAAAAAGGAGTGTTTTTTTGGGGAGGGTGGAGGGGTTGCAAGGTTATTGTGGGGGAAGGGTTGCGCCACTGCTAACCTTACTTCTGTGCGGCTGCTAATGGTGGTGCTTGCCTTCAGAGGTGAAGGGGCCGGAGTGTATTGGCTGCTGGCCGGAAGCCCAGCTCTGAAAGCAGAGCTGCCACCAGCAACAGAGCAGATATAAGGATGGCCTGGTATGGTATTGCCACCCTTCTGCACTGCTGCCTTCAGAACTGAGCCTTCAGTCAGCAGCCGCCACTCCCTGACCACCCAGCTCTGAAGGCAGCAGCGCAGAAGTAAGGATGGCATGGTATGGTATTGCCACCTTTACTTCTGCAGCAGGGAGCTGTGTTCAGAGCTGGGCACCCAGCCAACAGCCACCACTCTCCAGCTGTCCAGCTCTAAGGCAGTGAAGAAGTAAGGGTGGCAATATCGTCACCCCCTTAAAATAACCCTGTGACCCCCTGCAACTCCCTTTTGGATAAGGACCCTCAATTTGAGAAACACTGGTCTCTCCCTTGAAATCTAGGAGAAAAACACATAAAAGACCAAATTTCACAGTCCGTGATGCGTTTTTCATGGCTGTGAATTTGGTAGGGCCCTACTCTTAAGAGAAACAGAACTCTATATCTACAGGGCCCACTCTTCTCTCTCAGTTTAGGTTTTATGCTCTTTTTTGGTTTATTTTTTGAGGCGATAGAAGGGTTATCTGCTATTCGGATTGCCAGGGAAATGTTGCTATTTCACTGTCAGTCTCAGAGGAAACCTGTGCTAGGAGTGTGATCTTAGATTTTGTCCTAAGGGTTGTGCAATTTGGGCTCACATCTACTGCTTCTGGTAAAAGTTCTATAGATCAGTGCCCTTCTGGGAGAATACCTTGCCCAGGCTCCTGAGACTTTTGCCCTGAACTACATTAGCCATTAGTGCTAGATGATCACAGCTGTTATGCTGAGTCACAGGGAGACCAGGAGAGAGGGAGTCTTGAGGGCCCAGCACTAAGATCTTTGAGATTAGGATCCAATTCCTTGGATCAGAAAGGCAGTCATACACTGGTATGAGGTGCCCTCTGTCTGCCTTGTGGGCTGCTGCAGTTTGAATGAATGGGATCTTGTATACACCCTTTAGTGCCATCACTAAATAAAAAGTGTTGCTGTAATTGAGCCTGAAGGCCATTCATACATTCTAAGGCCAAAAGTTGCCATCATTTACCCTTGTGAATAAATTGATTATTGTGCCTGGGTTCACATCTGACCAAAAAAGTAGAAGCTTCTGAATCAGCTAAAAAGGAAAAGGCATTTCTATTACTAATGCTGTCTGGGTGTCCAGGAGCAGTGGCGATTTGAGCAGGACCCAGAGATGGTTACTCACCTGAGATCAGGGTCAATTAAAGATAAGCCCTAATTTCAGCTTGTGATGTTGTGCAGTCTATACGGTTTTATAAAAATATACACCTCTACCTCGATATAACTTTCCTCGGGAGCCAAAAAAATCTTACCGTGTTATATTGAACTTGCTTTGATCTGCCAGAGTGCGCATAATGTCAATAGCTCTACTTCAGCACATCTTTGCAGTATGGCAGGGGAGGCTTATATTAGAAACATTAATGAGTAGATTGGGTGCAAGAGGATATCTGAAGACAGGTGAAAGGAGGATTCACATAAGGAATCAGAGTTAAGGTCAAGGTCTTTTCCCCAAAGGTTAGCATTTACAAGAAGAAAGTAAACAGAACCGCTCTCAGCTTGTGATTCTATCCAATCCTTGACGCATAGTGTGTGAATTTCTTTAATTGCCTCAGGTCCAGTATAGGATGCATTCCATAGCAGGACTAGAAAAGCTTTTCCTTGAACTCCTGAGGTACATCTTCTATGGCTCCTAGATGAAGGAATCCACCTTCCTCCCTCAGTTGTTTCATGAGATGGGTTACTGAAGAGGGAGGGGGTGGGAGATTGGCCAAGGACTGGAACTATATAGACTGACCTTTGGTAATAATTTACAATACTTATTGGTCTGAAGTTCTTGAGAAGATTGGGAAAGACAGCAACCCAAAATAGGGGTGAGAAGAGGAAGCTCTGGTGGCATCAGTGCATGGCTCTTGACATGAACATCAAACCTGCAGTTTGGAAGATAATGTCAAGTAGATGGTAGGAGAAGAGGGGATGGCTCTCTTGCAGGAAATGTGAGACTCTCTCTTACAGCAGTTAGTAGTTCTGTGTTGTTGAAAAAAAGGAAGTTCCCTGTCAGAACTGGCTCTGCTATTGTGATGGAGTAGGGGCTGTCTATGTGGGGAATGGGAGAGCAGGGGAGGACTTTAGGGAATGGACGATACCGGAGCCTGTAACCTGAGCTAGGTAAGGGAGGGGAAAGGTCAACACCTTTACCCGGGAAGGAGGACAAAGGAAGGGAGTGGTTGGAGGGAAGCAGTTTTGAGTTTGGGCTTGGGGCTGTGTGGGCAGAATCCAGGGTATCCTAGCTAGGATCCAAGCACCCTAAAAGCCCAAAAGGACTCGATGAAGGGGTCCTGACTGTGCCTGCAAGCTCTGCTGTAACCTGTGTTCCTGTTGTCCAATAAACCTTCTGTTTTACTGGCTGGCTAAAAGTCACTGTGGGTCCCAGGAAGAGGGGTGCATGGCCGGACTCCCCCACACTCCGTGACAACTGGTGGCAGCGGTGGGATCTACTGCACCCCGTGGACGGAGCTTCCTGTAGTAAGTGACTGGGGAGCAGTAAAACGAAGGGGTGGTTAACCCCTGGGAGTGTGTGTCCAGTGAGAAGGACTTTGCAGTAACAGGGTCCCCCGGGGGATTGCAGTGAGCAGTCCCAGGGGCGGAGGAATCTGCAGCTCGACCCTGGCAGAGAGGTGGTGACCTCAAGAAGGGCTGGTGCACTAGAGGTCCCCCTGGAAACCGTGGGGAGCGGCGAGCACCCCAGCCTGTGAGTGGCCAGCAGGAAGATGTATGCCAAGCGGTGCAAGTGTGACCTGCTGGAGCTGTGCAAGCAGAGGGGGCTGCGCCCGGGGAGGCTCACCAAGGACCAGCTGATTGCCCAGCTGGAGGAGGGAGACCGCATGAATGAACGGAGCCCTGTCTCTGAGGGAGGCAGCCTGGCAGATGCATCACAGGCACCAGTGTCTGTCCTCGCTGGGAGTGGTCAGCCGATGGATGAGGGCTTCCCGAGACCCCCCCCCCTTCCTAGGCCTAGGGGAAGGGCGAGGAGGAGCCCAGTGAATACCGAGGGCACCGTGACCCCCCCCGCCAGCAGGGGATCCTGCCAGCGAAGGTCACCCCCCAGCAGGGGATCCTCCCAGTGACGCTCGGCATCCGTGGAGCGGATGCGGCTGGAATATGAAAGGGAGTTGAAACGGGAGGAGCTCGAGTTAAACAGGCAAGAGCTGGAGGAGAAGACGAAACAGCGTAAACATGAGGAGAACCAGTGCCAGCGTGAGGAGAAGAAGAGCCAGCGTAAACATGAGCGTGAGGAGAAGGAGAAACAGCGTAAACATGAGCTGGACCTGGCCCAGCTGAGGAGCAGTGAGGCCCCGGCTGCGGTGAGTGAAGGGGGAAAAAAGCCTACAAAGAGCTTTGATAAGCACTTGCTGCCCCGGCGTAAGGAGGGGGAGGACATAGATACCTTCCTAACGGCATTTGAGAATGCTTGCGAGCTGCACAGGGTTGACCTTGCAGACAAGATCGCAGTTCTCACCCCCTTACTGGACTCCACAGCCGTGGAGGTGTACAGCCGACTGAAAGGGGTGGAGGCAGGGGACTACGAACTGTTCAAACAGGCCCTGCTCTGCGAGTTTGGGCTGACTCCTGAGATGTACCTGAAAAAGTTCCGGAGCCAGCGTAAAACCCGTGAGGTCACATACCTACAACTGGTCAACCGGGCGCAGGGGTATGCCCGCAAGTGGACAGCTGGGGCCCAAACTAACGAGGACCTATTCATACTAGAGCACCTGTATGAGCAGTGCCCGTCCGACTTGAGGCTGTGGTTGATGAACCAGAAGCCAAAAAACCCACAACACGCAGGCCAGCTGGCCGACCAATTTGTGGAGAGTCGGGCAGGGGATGGCAGGGAGGAGTCTCGAAGGAGCAGGCTTGCCTCAACGCAGAGAGAGAGTCATCATGGGACCTCTCAAAGGGGGCCTATGGAGAACCCCCCCAAAAGGGGAACATCCAGCGTCAGGTCCCTCCGACCTACTCAAGGGGACCCATGAGACATGGGCTGCTATCGCTGTGGCCAACAAGGCCACATACGGGCCCAGTGCCCCAAGCTCAGGGACAGACCAAGCAGACCCAACTCGCAGAGGGTGGACTGGGTAAAAACCCAATCGTAGGAGGGGTTACATTCCCAGGAAAGGGGGGCTGGCAACATACCACCTGTGAAGGAGGGAGGAGGTCCCCAGGTCAGCTCCTCTGGGGGGCTGGATGCTCCAGGCTCCGAGTTTTTGGTTTACCGGGTTGGCGCGGGGCTGCCCCTCCGGAAAAAGTGCATTGTTTCCCTGGAGGTAGATGGGAGGGAGGTCACTGGATACTGGGACACGAGCGCAGAGGTAACGCTGGCCCGGCCCGAGGTGGTGGCCTCAGATCGGATGGTGCCCGACACCTACCTGACCCTGATGGGCGTGGGCAGGACCCCATTCAAGGTGCCCGTGGCGAAAGTACATCTGAAGTGGGAGGCCAAGGAGGGCCCCAAGGATGTGGGAGTACACTCACATTTGCCCACGGACGTGTTAATGGGAGGGGACCTTGAGGACTGGCCTAGTAACACCCAGAGTGCTCTGGTCGTGACTCGTAGTCAGAGTCGGCAAAGGGCATTGCACCCCGACAACGGGGAAGGTACTCGAACCGAGGTGCAGGACCCTAACCTAGGGGGCGGGGAACGCCCAGGGGCACGGTTCAGAGAGGCTGCGGCCTCAGACCCAGCCAGCAAGAGAGAGCCGGTCCCCATCCCTGTCCCAGCTGCTGAGTTCCAGGCCGAGTTGCAGAAAGATCCATCCTTGCGGAAGCCCAGGGACCGGGCTGACCTTAGTGCGGTACAGACCATGAGGAGAGGTTGCAAGGAGAGGTTCCTGTGGGAGAAGGGGTTCCTGTACCGAGAATGGGCTCCCCCAGGGAAGTAGAGTCATGGGGGATCAGGAGGCAGCTGGTGGTTCCCCAGAAGTTTCGCCACAAGCTGCTGTACCTGGCCCATGACATCCCTCTCGTAGGGCACCAGGGAATCCGGCGCACCAGGCAAAGGCTGCTACAGAACTTTTACTGGCCTGGAGTCTTTACCCAGGTCTAGGCTCTGTCCCCGGTGCCGGAGAAGGTCGGTGCCGGGGAGTCTTCTCGGTGCCGGTGCGATCCGGTGCCGGCGCCGACATCACGGCCTGCGAAGCCGCCGGGTCAAGTGCCGCCTCCAGGAGGAGAGTCCGGAGCCTTTGATCCCTCTCCTTCTTAGTCCTTGGCTTAAAAGCCTTGCAGATGCGGCACTTGTCGGATCTATGCGATTCCCCCAGGCACTTCAGGCACGCGTCGTGGGGGTCGCTCGTGGGCATAGGCTTCTTGCAGGCCGCACACTGCTTGAAGCCCGGCGAACCAGGCATGAGCCCGGTGCCGGGTGCCGGGAAGGGCTAAGCCCCCGGCGAAAAACTATTTACAACTACTTAACACTTAACTACTACTATCTAACTAACAGTCTAATTAACAACTACAATAGAGATAACGATAGAAAAACAAGGAGAGCTAGGGACGTGGAGGACAGCTATGCCGCGCTCCACAGTTCCAACGACCGACACGGCGGTAAGAAGGAACTGAGGAGCGGGTGGGCCGGCAGGGATATATATTGGGCGCCATGGCGGCGCCACTCCAGGGGGCGACCTGCCGGCCCACTGGAGTTGCTAGGGTAAAAAGTTTCCGACGAACGTGCACGCGCGGCGCGCACACCTAACTGGAATGGATGTGAGCAATCACTCGAAGAAGAACTTTTACTGGCCTGGAGTCTTTACCCAGGTCCGACAGTACTGCCAATCCTGTGACCCGTGCCAGAGGGTGGGGAAGGCCTGGGACAAGGGGAAAGTGGCTTTGAGGCCTTTATCCATCATAGAAGAACCTTTCGAGAAGGTGGCCATGGACATCGTGGGACCCCTCAGCAAGACGACCCGGTCAGGGAAGAAATACATCCTGGTGGTGGTGGATTTTGCCAATCACTACCCCGAGGCGGTGGCCTTGTCCTCTATCGAAGCAGACACAGTGGCAAATGCGCTGCCGACAATTTTCAGCCGGGTGGGGTTCCCCAAGGAGGTCTTAACAGATCAGGGGTCCAACTTCATGTCAGCCCTGCTCCGGTCCTTATGGCAGAAATGTGGGGTCCAGCACAACTGGGCCTCAGCGTATCACCCCCAGTCCAACGGGCTGGTGGAAAGGTTCAACGGGATGCTGAAAATGATGCTAAAAACATTTATGAACCAGCACCTGCAGGATTGGGACAAGTACTTACCTCACTTGCTGTTCGCGTACAGGGAGGTACCCCAGGAATCTACCGGGTTTTCACCTTTCGAACTGTTGTATGGAAGGCGGGTAAGGGGGCCCCTAAACCTGACGAGGGACGAATGGGAGGGGAAAGCCGCTCCCAAGGGAGAGTCAGTGGTGGAGTATGTCCTGACCTTCCGGGAAAGACTGGCCAAGCTCATGGGCCTGGCCAGGGAGAATCTGGCCCGAGCCCAGAGGAAGCAGAAGGTCTGGTATGACCGCACGGCACGGGCCCGTGCCTTTGCCACCGGGGATCAGGTGATGGTTCTCATCCCCATGAGGAGAAACAAACTCCAGGCCGCCTGGGAAGGGCCCTTCAAGGTTATCAAGCAACTGAATGAGGTATACTATGTGGTGAAGCTGTCAAACCAGGTGTACCATGTGAACATGATGAAACCATACTATGACAGGGGGAATGTGGTATTGGCCGTGTGTGGACATTGGGAGGGGCAGGGAGATAACCCCTTAGTGGATCTATTCCCTGGAACAAAAGATGGTTCTCCCCTGGAGGCGATTCCCCTCCCTGATCAGCTGACCCTGGCCCAGCACGCTGAGATCACAGGGGTGCTGCATCTATACCGACAGCTGTTTTCCAACCAGCCTGGACGCACTAATTTGACTGTCCACAGGGTGGAGACCGGGTCACATTCCCCTATAAAATGCTCCCCTTTTCGGGTCACTGGTAAAACTGCCCAGAATCTTGAAAGAGAGGTCAAGGACATGCTGGCTTTGGGGGTGATCCAGCCGTCTTCCAGCCCTTGGGCCTCGCCAGTGGTGCTGGTCCCCAAGAAGGATGGGTCAATCCGGTTCTGTGTGGACTATCAAAAGCTCAATGCCATTACCGCATCTAATGCCTACCCCATGCCCAGGCCTGATGAGCTCCTAGACAAGCTGGAAGGTGCTTGGTACCTCACCACTATGGATCTTACAAAGGGCTACTGGCAAGTGCCGCTGGATGCAGATGAAATCGGCCTTTATCACCCCTCTGGGGCTCTATGAGTTTCTGACCCTGCCCTTCGGCCTCAAGGGAGTGCCGGCCACCTTCCAGCACCTGGTGAATCAGCTACTGAGGGGGATGGAGAGTTTTGCCGTGGCGTATATTGACGACATCTGCGTCTTCAGCCAAACTTGGAAGGACCACATGTCCCAGGTTAAACAAGTCCTGGACCGACTCTGAAAGGCTGGGTTAACAGTAAAGGCTGAGAAGTGCAAAGTGGGGATGGCTGAAGTATCTTACCTGGGCCATCGGGTGGGGAGTGGCTGCCTAAAGCCGGAACCAGCCAAGGTGGAGGTGATCAGAGACTGGCCTGCTCCCCAAACCAAAAAGCAGGTCCAGGCCTTTATTGGGATGGTGGGGTACTATCAAAGGTTCGTGCCCCACTTTAGTGCCATAGCCGGCCCCATCACTAAACTGCAAAAAGGGGAAGCCAAACAAGGTGATCTGAACTGAGCAGTGCCAAAAGGCTTTCCGGGTGCTAAAGAAGATTCTGGTTAGTGGCCCAGTTCTGGCAAACCCAGATTTTGACAAACCCTTTACGGTGTTCACCGACGCCTCAGACACGGGACTGGGGGCGGTGTTAATGCAGGAGGATAAAAAGGGGGAGAGACACCCCATCGTGTACCTGAGTAAAAAGCTGCTACCCCGGGAGCAAAACTACGTGGTCATCGAAAAGGAATGCCTGGCCATGGTGTGGGCCCTTAAGAAGCTAGAGCCATATCTCTTTGGGCGACACTTCACCGTGTACACCGACCACTCTCCCCTGACCTGGCTGCACCAGATGAAAGGAGCCAACGCCAAGCTCCTGAGGTGGAGCCTGCTCCTGCAGGACTATGACATGGACGTGGTCCATGTGAAGGGAAGCGTCAACCTGATAGCGGACGCGTTGTCCCGGAGAGGGGGCCCTGAACTTCCCCAGGTCACTGGGCAGAGTGACCCCGCTCAGTTCAGTCTCGAAGGGGGGAGAGATGTTTTGGAGTAGGAGCTGTCTGTGTCGGGAATGGGAGAGCAGGGACTTTAGGGATGGACGATACCGGAGCCTGTAACCTGAGCTAGGTAAGGGAGGGGAAAGGTCAATACCTTTGCCCGGGAAGGAGGACAAAGGAAGGCAGTGGCTGGAGGGAAGCTGTTTTAAGTTTGGGCTTGGGGCTGTGTGGGTGGAATCCAGGGTATCCTAGCTAGGATCCAAGCACCCTAAAAGCCCAAAAGGACTCGATGAAGGGGTCCTGACTGTGCCTGCAAGCTCTGCTGTAACCTGTGTTCCTGTTGTCCAATAAACCTTCTGTTTTACTGGCTGGCTAAAAGTCACTGTGGGTCCCAGGAAGACGGGTGCAGGGCCGGACTCCCCCCACTTCATGACAGCTATCTAAAGAGTTTTCTCCTGGTAGTAAATGTATAGATACCCAGGGACCTCAGGGTAGCCTTACAGTCATTTGAAATATGTAAGCTAAATGAGCCTGGCCCTTCAAAGCTAGATTGGACCTCTTGAGGAATCCCAGAGGATTGTAACCAAGATGTGCCCTCCAACCCTCCCAGTAATGCCTGTCACTTCCTCATGTTCTCTCTCTCTCATGCCAGTGGGCTAGTCAGGCACCTAACTGGTGAAGGAATGTCACATGTGAAGCTGCACAAAACTTCCCCCACAAAAATTGATTGTTACTGCCTCCCCTTCCCCAAAAGTCAATCAGCAACCCCCTAATCTTTTTGTGGGCCCTGCTATTGCTTCTGACCCTGTTGCTCTCTGGCAGGAAGCCCTTAATCAGAAGATATGAGGTAGATGAACAGAGAACATAAGAATGGCCATACTGGGTCAGACCAAAGGTCCATTTAGCCCAGTATTCTGTCTTCCAACAGTGGCCAATGCCAGGTGCCTCAGAGGGAATGAACAGAACAGGTAATCACCAAGTGATCCATCCCATTGCCCATTCCCAGCTTCTGGAAAACACTTCGCCCCTTACTCCTGGTTAGGAGAAGCAACAGCAGCCATGGCAGGAGGAGAAGCCCAGATGAAGGGCAGAGAGTCAGGCAGGGGAAGTACTGCTGGAGCCTGCGCAATCAGGGTAGCACTGCTTCAAACAGCTGACAGAGCAGAGAGTGTACTGCCTGCCACTGCAGATGGGGTAATACTGAAATGCCATTCCCTATCAATGCCTCCTGCATAGGGCAGTGGAGAAAAGTGGGAGGAGTGAAAGAACTCAACCTTACCCCCCAGGGCAGTAGGGGGTGAGGTTAAAGAGGTGAAGGGGCTCAGACTTACTTACACACACACACACACACACACACACACACACCAATGGGGTGAGGAAGAATTACCATTCATTACTTCCCCATTCCCAGAGGGGAAAGGGATTCCACACAAATGACTTCTGCCTGCAGGGCAAGGGGGGCTGCAGGTTGTACTTGGCTTTGATACACAGGGCCAGGAAAAAGCCTTTTCTCAATGTCGGGAGTTTCCCCCCTGCCCATACATAGGTGGGAAACCCCAGCCTGCTGCGAGAGGGGCTCTCCAAGGTTTGCCTTTCAAAAGTTGGGGTCTAGAACTCAGCTGATTAAGTGTGGGAGTTGGCTGTGCTGGCCCAGCAGAAGGAGAGGAGGGGCAACTCCCATGATGAAAGTGGTACTCTAAATTCCCTGTAAGCTGTGCAGCAGCTTATTAAGCACCGTGCAGGCAGGCACTCAGGGAACCCAGTCCCAGTGGACCTGCCATGGCTAGAGGAGAGGCACCCCTCCCCCAGCCTGAACCTAGCCCAGCCCCCGACCTGCCACAGCCGGGGAACAGGCACCCCTTCCCCCAGCCCCAACCTAGCAAAATATTCCAATCTTGCACATAAGGTCCATGCACAACACAAGTGGGATGCACCCAGACAAAGACTTGAACTACAACATTCTAATTGTGATGTAAATTATTTCTATTTAGAATTTAACAGTATCTGAAATGTTTGCATGAAGGTGTTCCCTTAGGCTTTAAAAAGGAAAGTATTTTAAAACACTTATATTTGAAAACATTCTTTAAATTATATACATTTTTCCTACATATTATATTTTGCCATAATTATGTTCTTTGTGAGGTGTAAGGATAATGCCTGCTATTCAGTGAAAAAAATACAACATAGTATTTGAATGAAATAATCTCTCAGCAAAACTCAATGTCCTTAAATTGAGTACAGCAGATAGAGCTGGAGTCTGTAACTTCCTTGAACCCAAGCATCTCTGCTGATGGAGTTACCAACTCCACTGCACTGAGACACTCAGCTGGCCAAAAAAATCATCTACATTCCGACAGATCTTCTAGACTCACTGACTGCTCAAGTCAAGGTAGGATGTGGCTTAGTACCTTGGCCTCATGGGCACAGAGGCAGAGAAATACCCCTTCTACCACCCCAGCCCCTTCAAGCAGCGTGAGTAAGAGGCATGCGTTCTGTCTAAAGCCAACATTTAAAACTCTGGTGTCTAAACCTAGGTACCTAAACCCATCTTTATGCAGTTCAATAATAGTGGCCTGATTTTCAGAGGTACTGAGCACCAGCAGCTCTCACTGTAGTCACTATGTAGCTAAGTGGAGTGTGCATGTGGTGAAGAATCTAACTATTGCTGCCTGCCTCCTGGTGGGGGAAGGAAAGAAAAGGAGATGATAATCAGAAATAAAGATGGAGCTCTGGAAGCTGTTCTTGTTAGGGGTGACCCAAAGCGCAGCTGGAGCAGGACACTAGAGACTGGGCTTTTGTTTTGGTTTTGGTTGGAAATATCACTTTGGTAAGACTACCCTCACGATGAGCTTACATTTAGAAGCCTTTAAGCAAGGGATAGGACTGGCATTTTTTTTAAATGCCAGTGGAGATCTCCAGCAGACACTTGGAGAAGTTTAAAACTCCATGAGGACCTGATGGAGTGTCCAAAGATTCAGAAATTCTTTGTAAATAACTTCCTGTATGTGCACACAACTTTGTCCAATATTGTTCTACACACTAAATCTCATTAGGACTCAAAAGTGAAGTCTGTGGTGCAAACCATTCGAAGATAGGGCTTGAAAAAAGAGCAGGAGTAGGATTTTTAAGAAGTGTAATACCAGCTACATATTTTCTAAGCCCTATGTCTCAGAAATGACTTGGCAGATTCACCACACATTTTGCTTTTTTTTAGTATAGAAGAGTTTCCTGTAGCCAAACATCAGACTTCTAAAAGCAGCAAAGAATCCTGTGGCACCTTATAGACTAACAGACGTTTTGGAGCATGAGCTTTCGTGGGTGAATACCCACTTCCTCAGATGCATGTAATGGAAATATCCAGGGGCAGGGATATATATGTGTGCTAGCAAGCAAGCTTGAGATAACGAGGTCAGTTCAATCAGGGAGGATGAGGCCCTGTTCTAGCAGTTGAGGTGTGAAAACCAAGAGAGGAGAAACTGGTTCTGTAATTGGCAAGCCATTCACAGTCTTTGTTCAATCCTGAGCTGATGGTGTCAAATTTGCAGATGAAGTCAAATCTATAAGGTGCCACAGGATTCTTTGCTGCTTTTACAGATCCAGACTAACACGGCTACCCTCTGATACTCATCAGACTTTTAAAGTTCCAAGTGGAAAAGATCTTTTTTGGAAGTGGAGGCCAAAAATCGAGCTTATATTGGAAGTTTATTTACAGCTTTTGTTAAAGAGAGGCTCTCTCCCCCTACAGGGGCAATGTCAGCTTGAACATCTTTGCAAAACTTTAGTACTTAATATAGTTATTTACAACATCCATGTATACTAAAACATAATGTTTTGTTTCTAAAAAAGGCCATTTTTTGTTGAAAAACATTAAAATGCAAAATTACCTTTTTTAAAAACAAACTTTACAGAAAATTTGTTTTTTCAAAGTTTTGAGTTTTTAGCAAAAAAGGAAAATTGAGAAACTGACTGTTTGTCCCCCCTGCCCTTCATCCCTTTTTGCCATTGGAAAAAAAAAAAAAGATAGACCCTTCCCCCAAAAAATGTATTTTAGGTTTCAAAAACCAAAAAAAAAAATTGCAGAAATTTTTGAAGGTTTTTCACAACACACTTTGCATTTTCAACCAATTATAAAATGTACTATAAATGAAAGAAGTTACCAAAAAACAAAACAAAAACCATTTCCCCCCATTTTGTTTATTTTGTCAATTTGACAACATTGTCATCTAGTTTCTCCCTTGCTGAGGAGCCCTTTATAAACATCAACAGAGGAGCAGAAAAAAACTTTAAAAACACACTTTTAAAAAGAATGTTTTTAAACAGTCAATGCTATGTCCTGAAATAAAGGAACACCATCAGAAATTGGATATTTTATTTTAAATTAATCATTTAAAAATAAGGTTACTGTAATCTTTTAATACTTAGCCACAGAAAATCTTTGTTCATTCTGGTATATTAAAATATAGTTATGAAAATAAATCATACAATATGATGAATTTATGAGAAGAAGGTTTATGAAAACTCAGCACTGGGCTAAGCTATGCCTCCTCAAACACTTCCCTGAGAGTTCATTAGAAAACTTAAATTAGCAAGTAAAAATGAACTAAGAAGTTATTGGAATGGGGCCTGTGCATCACTTGTGCACAGTCTTTAGGGCTTTTACTGTCCAGTGTATATTTCTTTCAAATTGTTCATGAGATTTGTGTTTCATGTCAGATTTTCACTTAAGAACCTCAGATGTGAGGAGTTTTTTGCAGTGTTGCTATACAACACCATATCCCTACCTCCCTCACTGCAGTTTTCTGTACTCAGAGCAAGAGTACTCACAGCTTTGGAGGTATGTAGATACTGGGACACCATCTCCCTCTTGATTATTATGTCTTTCTCCCTCAGGGGCTGCTGCTTCTCCTCATTCAGATTCATATCAACCTGTGGAAGGAAAGCAAGAAAATGTTCAGTCATACACAGATTCCTTTACGCTAGGAACATCACTCACACAGAAACATCATTTGCTACTTGGAACACAATCTGCTCAAGGCAACAGGAAGCTTGCAGCCCTGCCACAGCAAGGCCTGAAATGTGGTTCAGTGAGCACATATCAGAATCTCAGAGGAAATAGCCTGCATTTGTGTTTAAATCATGTTAGAGGAGACCCCTGAGATAAGGAGTGGACAGGAGCAGTTCCCCCAACCCTCCTGGGACACACTTCCTAAAGGGGATTATGGTGCTCTGAGGAGAGCTAGAGAAAGTTACCTCCATCCCAGGGGGATTCTACATTCCAGTGGGACAGAGGAGCCCCCAACTCCTAAAGGTGTTTGTGGACCCAGTGGAAGCTCTCAGCATACAATTTACTAAACCAAGAGTCAACTGACTAACCCCAGGAGTTTTCTGGTCTACAGAGGTGCTTCTGTCACAATGATTAAGCAGCTGTCAACTGTCAAGCAGTGATACCCTCTGCTACTTATTATCCAGTCTGGGTTCTTAGGGTTTCCAATGATGTTTTATTCAATGGAACAAGTCAGCCCCCTTCTCAAGACTTACCTGTCTGTTTCATATTTGCTGGGTTTTTCTTTGTTGTAAATTTAACTGCTGTAAAGTTTGCCAATAACACAAACATCTGTGTAGCAGCAAACAAGGAGGTGAGAATTTAAGAGAAGAGGGCCCAGAGATGGGGACATAACCATATAGCAGACCCAAAATATTAAAGCAAGTTTATTTTCATCTTCTCTCCTTAATCCTGTCCTGCTATTGTTCCTATAGACAAGTACTAAAACTGTTGCGCGGGAAGAACTGGGATTGAAAGGCTAGAAGGATGAGGTCTACACAGGAAAACCCTGAGAACCACTGTCTTATACTATCTGTGAGAAACGACAGGGTAAGGAATCAAAGCAGACAACCCTTCATTGGAGAGTTGTGGGGAAACAGAACAGGCTCTACCAAGGTGATAGAGGTAGGAGGTGTGGGCTGGCATAAGGCATCATGGTTATGAGGTAACATTAGGCAATTAGGATACTGGGAAGCACTACTGTCTCCACCTCTTGACCTGGAAAATGGGAGATAAAGACCCAGAGAGCGCACAGTATCCAAAGAGGGAAGGAAGGGCATTTGTACTGGGGTCCTTAACTTACCAGCATCTGTTCAAAGAGGACCAGCACTTCCTGATCTGTGATTTCCTGCAGCATCTGGCCTGCACTAGGAACATCCATATAGGAAGCAGACGAATTCCTATGAGCCACATTGGATTTTTCCTTCTCCTTTTTTATCCGCATGCTGGTGAATCGCTCCAGCTGTGTAAGAGAAACAGAAATCAAACTCAGCACAACCTCACTTCACATCTCTCAACTCCAGTGATCACCCTCAACCATATATGCTGTCCCAAAACTAATGCCAGGCATACTACCCTAATTGCATTCCTATATTTGGCATTCCCACACTTGCACTGCTGGCAATGGATAGAGAAAGCACACTGGTCTAGGGGTAATTCTGACACCAAGAGGCCATAACTTGTGATCTGTGGACCTACCAGGTGCGCATTAATAGGGAAGCTTTTGAAACTTCACAGACCAGAGACAAAATTCTCTGTAGACCCTCCAAGTGGTAGATAAGGGCTCCTGTATCCCTTGGGCACCTTCGCAGAATGTGGCTGGCAATTCACATGTTGCAAGGCTAGTCAGCGTGCATGCACCATCACCGGCAGAGGATAAGTAGAAATCTGCTGGGTACTGCTAATGCCAACTTCCATGTGAATTCAATGCCTGTCCAGGGAAATCTAAAACACCAAAAACCTGGGGGCCAATAGACAGGGCCTATCCATGCAGTCAGCAACGCTGCAAAGCCAACCTTCTGGAAAATGCTAGTGTTCAGATTGCCAAGTAAACCAGTGCTTATGAGGAAGGAGTCAGCAGAGCGTGTAGAGTCTGAAGAAACAGAGTTAGAGAATCCTAGAGAAGCAAATGCCTTACAAGAGAGACAACGTACATGGAATAGACATGTGATAGCAAGGGCTGGAGCCTCCAAACAGTAAGACTAGAATAGAGCAGGCAGAGGAACACTGTGTGCATGGTGCTGGAAAAAGCCAGCACAGGAAAGTTACAGCAAGCACATGCAGAAGAAAACCACCATCCTTACCTCATCCGCCATGAGCCGCTTCAAAGTCTGTGGGACAGAAAAGAGGAGGGAGAAGAGGAGAAACAAATCAGTGATACAAGGCACACCCCCAACACAGAGGAGAGTGTGACGGTGAGAAGAAAAAATGGATAGTGATAACCCAGCTTGTTTCATTCCTGTTCAGAGTGAACAGAACACAACGATGTCAAATCCCCATATCCTGCACACTACTACTGGGGAAAGATTTAACCCACCAGTGCAGACATACATCAGTTCTACAGATCTGAGAGATGAGATCATGAGCAGTGGGAAGCAATTACTTCACAAAGCACAACCTTCCTTCTCTTTCCTCTTTGACTCAATTTTGTCTCATACTCAGACCTTTTCTAGCAATGCATAGTGACTCAAGACCTCAAGAATTTCTTTTGGGGAAAGCAAAACCAAATCCACCACATGGATCTAGTCCCCAGCCAGGAAGGGACAATCTGTTCCAACATATAACCCTCTTTCCTTACTATGGAAGGCAGAGGTATGGCCTTATCTCCCACTTGGGACAACAAAGCTGGTCCCACGATGCAACTATGTTCCTCCACCTGGTGAGAGCATAACTAATCCTGCTATATTGCAGCCCTTGCTCCCAGCCTCAACAGCCAAGATAGTTTGTTTTACACTTGGCATTGCACATAAGAGGAATAGACTAGGCAAAGGAAAATTGGGCCCTTTCAATTCAATCACATCACTGACAACCACTGGTCTTTCCATCCCTTCAGCTTTGTCAGAAGGGGATCTGTCCTTTTAAAGGGCCTATTAGACCTCAAATGTTCCATTTCAGGTGGAACCCTGGTTTTGGATATGTGCTTCCCAGAATATACAGGTGATGACTTCAGAAGCTGGGACAATTTCCTTTCAAATTATTAGGAATGTTAAAGAGATATCAACTTCCCTCTCCCCCTCCCTGCCACTCTACAAAGACACACAAAAGGCTGAAACTAACTACCTGAATTACCTATGACCCTTCCTCTGTGGATCATCAAGGGTGTTTAGCACATATAAAGAATGGATCACAATGTATTCCATAAGGGCAGGCCACCTGTACTGCAAATCCCCTGAACATGACAGGTTCTCATCTTTAACTGAGGGAGTGACTGTGTCTGAAATGCAAAGTTCATTACTCTTGCTCCCTAGTTTTTTTTTTTTTGGTTATCTGCATGCAGAATCCATATGGCTGTAATTTCCACTACTGCAGCTTTTTGATTTGTCATAAACCAGAAACTCCAGCAGAGGGCAGAAAGAATCAACATATGGGACTAACAAGCAGCAGATCTAATGAGAGAGAGAATAACAACACAATTATTGGGGGTAGCCGTATTAGTCTGTATCCACAAAAACAACATGGAGTCTGATGGCACCTTAAAGACTAACAGAATTATTTGGCATAAGCTTTCGTGTGTAAGAAACCTCACTTCTTCAATGCAGATCAGGCCTCCTGGAGACAGATGTTAAGAGCATCACAGAGAACATGGACTATGGCTTCTTTCCAATAGCCATCCCTTGTACTACGGCATCAAACACAGAATTGGGGTAGTGTACCCTGTGAGTTCAGTGCACCACCATTTAAGATGCTGCCATAAAAGTGAACCAACTCCAACCTATCACATAGTTTAAACCCTTAATAGGACTTTGGGATAGCCCATGCTACACACAAGAGTTCCTTTCCTTCCCATCTCCAAAAGTTATCCAAAGATCACATGACGCTAAGAAAACCAAGACAAAAGCTCCTTTGACACCACTGGCTCATGGTACCTAAAAGGCTCAATGTACTCTGAAATTCTGCAGCTATGAAATTCATCCTTTGCTGTTCAATTGTACTCCAGAACATCAGCTTTCATTTAAAAAATTTTCTACTAATCCTTACGATTGTAGAAATAACATTGAAAACATTAACTTAACTTAATTTAACCAACTCAAATGTCTGCAGAGAGCCTGAGAAAAGTAACGTTAAGAGGTGTGAACTACAACCCTTCATCTCAGTCAGGGCACCATGGACTTTGATTCCGTGGTTGTGTTATTTGGCATTTTCCCAAGATAATTGTGTTTGCCAAGGAATTTCCTCCTTGTGCTGCAGCCAGGCACCTGATATTTTGCATTCTCTCTCTCTCTCTGCCCTCCCAGGACCTGCCTGGAGCCACCTCTTGCTCTCCAGCTGTTTCCCCACAAGAGTGAGTTAACTAGATTACAGGGCACGCTCCCTGCTTTTCTGCTCCCTGGAGCCAGAGCTGGAATCCAGCTTAGTCAATGAACAGAGGGACCCATGCATGTAAACTGGTACACTGGGCCAACTGCAGAACAGCAGAAGAAACCCAGGGAAGTGAGCTGCTGAAGCTCATTACAAACTCCCCACTTCTTCATCACACATTGGGGTGGAAGAAGGAAGCTCTAAGTCAGGCCACCTGAACAATATTAGGTAGCTGAGGCCCAGGAAATGTATCTGGACACTTGAAAAATACAGCAAAAAGCTCAACCTCAAAAATAACCTCTGTTGAAAATAATCAGATAGTTTTACATCAATGACTATTTTCAACTCTGAGCCACAGCTGTGTGTGTTTGTGTTGAAGTGATGATGGACATGTTGTGGTGACAGAATAAATATTGTTGTGAAATGTAGAGGGTGCAGTGTGGAATTTGCTCCCATTGTGCAACAGAGTACACACCACCCCAGTACCAGTTAGTAGTTACCAATATTCCTAACTCCCTCACCCTAGCGGACTTCCAATGGCAGAGCAAGGAGAATATGCACAGCCCCTTCCTGCTTCCCTCCTGGCTCCAATTTCTCCTGCATTCCAAAACAACCCCTTTTGGCTGGCTCTGGCAACCCTTTGCAAGAATTCAATGTACCCATTACTCATCCTAGAACAGATGTTTTGGAGATGGAGAGGAGAGTTAGGATAGGCTTGCAGAGGCATTTTCTGCTGTGAGTACATCCTGACAAACAAGAGGTAATCTCTCCTCCTGTACCTGCCGAGAGCAAGTCTGATGGGATGCCAGTAGGGATGTGGCAAGGGGGTTCCTATGGCAGAGAAAGAAGGCTGCAGAAGTCTCAGGGCATTGGGCAATGTGTGTCTGCCACTAAGCACCATAAGGATGGTTAATAATGGACTAATTATGAGCATTATCTGTTAATCATCTCCTCCCTACTGCTTCCTTGTACATACAGGTTGCTATGTCTACAAAGGTTCTAACCTTGGAGGCACACAGAAAATACTGATGTTGCACAAAACTCCAGTCTGACTGGGGTCTGTAATTATCTGGTGCACTTTTCTGTCCTACCCAGAGTCCACTGTTGAAGTCCTAATTCCTATTCTTCAGTTAATTGTCTGAAGTCCATGTTGGTGTATTGAAAGTTTCAGGAACCAAAAGGATAGCTTCCTGGGGCCACTTTCAGTCACTTTGAACTATGCTTTACTGCAGGGGTCTCAAACATGCAGCCCACGGAGTTATTTCCTGTGGCCCGCCATAGGCGCCGACTCTACCAGCAGCCAAGCTCCTCTCACCCCATGCCCCCTCCACCTGAGAGGGCCATGTCCCCGCTCCTCCACCTACCTCCCAGCGCTTCCCGCCACCAAACAGCTGTTTGGTGGCACTTAGGACTTTCTAAGAGGGAGGGGGGAGGAGCAGGGATGCAGTGCCCTCAGGGCAGGAGGTGGAGAAGAGGCAGAGCTGGAGCGGGGATTTGGGGAAGGGGTTGGAATAGAGCAGTGAGAGGGCAGAGTTGGGGCAGGGACTTTGGCGAAGGGGTTGGAATGGGGGCAGGGAAGGGGTGGGAAGAGGCGGAGCTGGGGGGACCTTACGGACTAGACGAGCTGGCTGAGGTATGATGTTCAGCATGTATGATTCTTTGCTGTGAGTAGTTGGGAAGAAAATTTGTTAAAAATGGCAATGTATTTTGTATGAATAGTTACTTTAAAAAGTTCCTGCCATTACAACTATGTTGATAGACTGTTAGTGTAGATCATCATCAGTGTTACTGACCACATAAGGAATAGTTACAGGTGCTTATATTTTATTAAAACCCCTCTTTGCATTACAGTTTACCCATGTGGCCCTCATGGTGATCTGAGTTTGAGATTCTTGCTTTACTGTGCAACATCTGCACATTTATTTCTCCAGTTCTCACCCATAGCATACTACTGGCTCTCCACTTGGTCTCCTCTCCCTCACTGGAGATCTTTTCCTTGTAACTCAGCACATAGGAAAATTCTCATAGGACAGATCTGGTGGAGAATCAGCAGCTCCAGAACAATTATGAAATGAACTTCTGACAGAAGTAATGCTCAAAGCTTTCCTGTTTATTCCAAAGAAATGCTACTCAGACCTCACAAACAGCTTACAATTTACAGGGGAATGTCTGGGTATCTGTCAAAAGGAAACACTTTATTCGCAGCCAGGGTTTAAAAATAATTGTAAAGAAACTGGAGGGAGTTCAAAGGAGAGCAACAGAAGTGACCTGGTGAGCTAGTAGGACTGGCTGATGGAAAGAAAGAAAGCTAAATATATAAAGGGTGGCTAATAAAGGATTGATTTAAGGGCATAGAACGGGATAATACTCTAGTCTAGGAAGCATTTTAAGGACAGGTACCAAGGTACTACTAAGCAGGGAACAAGGAAGTATAGTTAGGAATCAAGAGATGATGAGTATAAGAACCGTCAGATTAAATCAGACCTGAGGTCCATCTAGTCCAGTACCTTCTCTGACATTGGCCACCACCAGCTGGCTCAGAGAAAGGTATAAGTACTCCATATCTGCCTATGACAGGGTTATTTGTCCTCCACATTAGGTCTTATCTTGATCTCGAATAATTAGAGATTGCCTTAAACTTTGAAGCATTAGGTTTAATATCCCTTCCAGCTTCTTTGTTATTAAATATGATATGAAGAATATCCAGAGCTGTTATTAACAATAAAAAAATGTGGGAAAAGATATTAAAACTCATTCTTTAAGGCTTAAGTCCTTAATCAAGAAAAAGACCATAGAGGCAGAATACCAGGAAGTGTCCCAATGGTGAATTTATTAGGTTGTTATACACTGCATGGAACAAAGCCCTGGAGAACACACTGCAGGGAACAATCATGTACTGGCTTGCAGAGCTCTTTCTAGCTCTACTTTCTATGTCCCTGTCCCTTTCTACGTCTCTGTCTATAACTAGGAATTGTAATTTTAACGCTTGTTAGCTGGCAGAGGTGAACAGTAGCCCATGCCCCCAGCTGTGACTCTCTGGCTCCTCATATCCAAGAAAAAAGTAAGTAGCAGATCCCTGCCTGACCCCCTCCTCTTGCAGGTTCCTCCTATGAATGCTCTTCTATGAGTATGTCTACATTGCAATTAAAAACCCACGGCAGGCCCATGGGCTCAGATTAAGGGGCTGTTTAATTGCAGTGTAGACTTTCAAGTTTGGGTTTGAGCCCAGGCTTTAGGATCCTGTGAGGTGAGAGAGTCCTAGAGCCAGAATGTCTATACCACAATTAAACAGCCCCTTAGCCCAAGCCCTGCAAGCCCAAGTCAGCTACTACAGGCCAAATGCAGGTGTCTAATTGCAGAATAGGTATACCCTACGAGGCTTGTAAAGCCTAGTACTCCCAACCATAACAAAACAGATGAGAAATGAGACTATCACCACAGAATATGACATACGCCTGATCACCAGTTTCTCTTGCTTCTTTTCCCTCATTTACTTGTCTATCTCGCATGCAAGCTCTGCAGGGATGGACGGTGTCCCTGTTTGTGTCTATAAAGGGTTCAAGATACTTTAGGTGCCCTATAAAATAAAAAGTTAAGAACTTATTTCCAGGAGATGTGTTGAAGGCCAAAAGCACAACTGGGTTCAAAAAAGAATTAGATAAGTTCATGGAGGACAGATCCATCAATGGCTAATAGCCAAGATGGTCTGGGATGCAACCACATGTCCCTAAACTTCTCACTGCTAGAAGCTGGGACTGTATGACAAGATGGATCACTCAATTGATTGCCCTGTTTTGTTCATTCCCTCTGAGTCATCCAGCACTGGCCACTGTCAGAATACAGTATGCTTGGCTAGATGGACCATTGGTATGACCCAATATGATCATTCTTGCGTCCTTAAATCTAAACTAATAGTTATATAGCTATATCATTGGCCTTTCCTCCTCTTATGTAATCTCCTAGCCACACTACAGATGAGTGGCATGCCATTCATAAACATTATCAGAGCACTCATGACCAAAGAGTAGCTGGGATTTCCTACTGGAACAATTCACACAGCACAAATACATCCAAATCCTTAGCTCATTTTAGCTGGACTTTGCTTTTTTTCCACTCAATATTATATCACATTATTTAGAAGTCAATGCTAATGGTTGCACAAGACGGCAGATCACAGCTAGAATCTGCTCCTGGTGACACGTCCCTTTCCATCCCTCTTCTCTACACTCATACTAATCTATTCCCTGCCCCTTCTAGTTCCTTCCCTCCACTCCAGTCCCTAAAAACCTCCCATATATGTGGGGACCTAGTAAAAACGTTCTTCTTACCAAAAAAGAAAAAAAATGCAGAGAAGGAAGCAATAAAGTCAACCCCAAATGCTATGCAGCTCATCAGTCCCATACAAGAAGCTGTGCTGGTTAGAGCTATGCCCCGGTTTCACAAAGTTATTGACATAGGCCTAGGCTCCACTTAAAAGTTAGATCGAACTAGCTACATTACTATGGGTTGTGAAAAATTCATACTCCCAAGTGCCACAGTTAAGCCACCTAAACCTGGTGTAGATATAGCTAGGTCAATGGAAGAATTCTGCCATCAACCTAGCTACTACCACTTGGGGAAGTGGATTAACGACAGCAATGGAAAACCACCTTTTGTCGCTATAGGAAACATCTACACTACAGCATACAGCAGCACAGCTATAGCCCTCATAGTGTAGGTATGTCCATAGCCAAAGATGCATTCCCATAGCAAGGGCCAGACATCCACCACAACTGTGCCATGATCCCTGAAAACAACTCAGACAGCTTCAATCCCAAAGCTTCAGGGGCTTACAGACCTAAGAACAGAGGCCTTCTTATCCTGAAGCGGACCATGAAGAGGCTGCCAAGGGCATATAGCAGTAGAGCAGCTGCTCCAGCTCCCAGGCCTCTGGGCATTATCCAGTTAGAGAACAGGGTGCCATTCAGGGTAGAGTTCCACCTCCTCAAAGAAAGAGTTAGCTCATAACACACACTTGGCCCACACTAAATCAACAAGTGGCCCACCCAGGAAACATACATCCCTTCTCTTCGGTAGGCCCAGACTGAGTTCCCACACTAGGAACCTATGGGGAGCCCAACAGACCCCCACATACAGGGCATGGGAAGCAACCCCTAGAGTTCTGCCACAGTCCCGACTACGGCACCAGCAATTAAACCAGAGTTTCTCAAACAGGGGTTGGTGCTTGAGTAGGGAAGGCCCCTGGCAGGCTGGGCCGGTGTGTTTACCTCCCCGTCTGCAGGTTCGCCCCATTGCGGCTCCCACTGGCCGCAGATCGCTGCTCCGGGCCAATGGGAGCTGCTGGAAGCGGCGCGGGCCAAGCGACTTACTGGCCGCCGCTTCCAAGAGCTCTTAAAAGCCTTCAAATTTTCAACTAGTGGAGCATATGGAGCAAACAAAGACCAGATAGAGAGAAGCAAAGAGAAGTGGAAATGCAAAACAAACATGTTCCAGCTCTGAACACAGTACAGGAACAGACAGTAAAACATTTTCTACTCCTCCTTCTAAACCAGGCAGGCAGGCAATAAGCATCTCTCTTCCACATAGTGGCCATATACTGTGGAATGGACAACCTCTACTCCTGAGGGCATTCTGTGCCAAAAAATTAAAAATTCTGCACCAAAAAATAAAAATTATGTGAACAATATTTTTAAATTATGCAATATTCTGCAAATTTTATTTGTCAAATAAATGTGGAGGCTCCAGCATGGCACTGGAGAGCACAGGTCACTGGTTGCACAGAGGTTCACTGTGCAGCTCCCCCTGGGACACGGACTCAGCAATGAGGCTGCACCCAACCATGACACAGCACAAGGACCAGGCCTGCTCAAGAAACATCCCAGGGCTCTGCCCCTCGGTGTCAGGTGCACCTGGTGTGGGCAGGCAGGCTCAGCAAAGCAGGATCCTAGTATGGACGGGCTTAGTGGGGGAGGAGCCAGGGATGGGTTGAGAGGGTTCTCTGTGGGGCAATCTGGGTGTGGGAAGCTCAGTGGGGGATCCGGGTGTGGAGGAATCTGGATGCATGGGGTGTTCTGGGTGCAATAGGACTCTGCAGAGGGGTCTGGTGAAGGTGTTGGGGCTCAGCGGCGGGGGAGGGGGGAGGAGTCTGAGGGGGAATAGAGCTCGGCAAGGGGTCTGGGTGTGGGGGGCTCAGTGAGGGGTCCAGATGCTGGGGGAGTGGGGCTCAGTGGGGTAGAGATCCAGGTGCAGCTGGCTGGGGCTTGGTGGGGTTGGGATCTGGGTGCAGGTGGCTCATTATTATGGTCCAGGTGCAGAGTGAGTGGGGCTCATCAGGGGGGTTTTGAGTGTGTGTGGGGGGGTGAGGCTCAGCTGGAGGGTGTGTCTGACAAGGTTTCGATGCACGGGGTTGGGCAGACGGGGGTGCAGCTCCCTGTACAGGGATCCCTCTCCATGCAGCTGAGGAGCAGTGGGTGCAGGAAGTGGTCGTGGAGGGGGGAGAGGGGTGTTTGCAGAACTTCCAGCAGCTGAAGGAGAAATCTGGGGGTAAGTCTGACCCGGCCCTGGATGCTGTGCAGGTGAAGAGGAAGTCCCGTCCTCCCCAGCCCAACAGGGACTAGCAGCTGAGCCCAGCACAGGGTAGGAGCCACCAGCCGGGTCTTCCCCAGTCCTGCCTCCTGCCCCACAGGGATTTCTCTCTCGGCTGGCTGCCCTGGGCACCCAAAACATACTGCTGGAGAGGGTCGCATGACCGCTCTTCCAGCTTCCCTTTGCTTCCCCATCAGAAAGTCATTTTTCTGCAGGGAAGCAAAGAAATCTATGGGGGACAAATTCTGCACATATGCAGTGCCACAGAATTCCCCCAGGAGTAAACATCATAACTCTGCTAGTATCAGGAAGACTCGATTTAATCATGGATTTCTACATAAAAATGCAATCTTGTTGGTTGTTACCAACCTGAAGATCCTGCATGTTCAGACATGTTCCTTTCATCATCGTCAACGCAGCTTCCTCCTGAGGAGGACACTTCTCATGATGTTGTTTCATTCAGGCAACCAGGCCTTGCATTTCTTTGTTGCACTGTTTGTATTTTACACGCATGCCTGTCTTACCCACCGGTAGAGGAACTTCATTAAAATATTCCCAAACTGGGTCTCTTTTACAGCCTGCTGCCATTATAGGTTTTCCCTTCCAGTGAGAGAATGGTATGGTAGATCTCAAATCAATGAAGGCTACACTCAGAAAGACCTCAAGACTTCTGAAATATGCTGCTCAAACAGTTTCACTTTTGTTTCTACTGCCTGTCCCTCCCTTCTCATATTTATCTCCAGACTTCTTCTCTTTGTCCAGATCTATTCTGCCCCCAACAATCTTCTATTCATTGAACTTTTTGAAACTGAACTTTTAGAGAGAGGTAAGGGATTGACTCTGTGTACACAAATTTGCAGCGGGACAATAGGGTTGAGGTCTGTTACTTCTCACCTCTATATATTATTTATTTATTTAAAACCATTTTCGCTGTTAACAAGCATGTATTCTCTGGAGACACAAATCCACAGTTTGAGAACTGCAAACTAAGCATCTCTGATGGTATCTTCTAGACTGAGCCCTGAGTCCCATTGGGTAGATAGAAAGATTAACCTAAATAATACAGAAGCCCCTGGAATGAGGGTGACCAGACATCCTGATAAAATCGAGACTGTCCCGATAAGTAGTAGTTTGTCACACATCCCGACCAATGTTTTGCACTCCAGCCTTTTATCATTTTTTTTTGCATTTGGATGGCATCCTCCCAGCCCCCCATGCATCCCAATATTTTGTTGTCATCTGGTCGTCCTACCTGGAACCCCGGAAGATTGGGACCCTAAGCCATGAACTATTGGAAATCATTTATAAAGCTTTTCTTAAACATTACATGAATATATTGTTTCATACTATAGAATTTGAATTTATAATCCCTATTCCATGAGATATCTTTGAACTATAATGTATCTTAATTAAAACTATCTTTAGATAGGTTTTTTCCTCAAAAAGCATTTTATCAAAAAAATCTTTTTTTTAAAATTTGTTTTTTAATTCATTGATTTTTATCCACCCCGGCTAGTCTTGAACCTTTCTACATCTGCCACTAGAAAACCATGCTAAACAGGCATCTTCTATACTACTCTGCTTAGCTTGAGAGGTCAGAACCCAGCACTGAACCAAGTCGATACCTGGACAGGAGAACTTCATGAACGCCCTGCGTTGTGCAGGAAGCAGTGCTGGCAATCAAGCACTGCATCCTCCCTTAGCTAGTACTATACTCATCGCCTCTAAGGTGCTAGGAGGTACTCTGCAGCTAGAACTTTTGACCTTACAAATAAGATACTGAGGAAGGGGCAGAGAGGACTCCAGCTCCAATATACTTACAGACTGAGGAGATTAAAAAAGATTAAATTTAATTTCCAAATGACATTCCGCATCTCTCACTCTTCTCCCCTTTCTATCTCCTGCTCATATTTCACCACCATCCATTCCAATTTGGGCATGAGGCAGCTCTTGGACCTTGCAAGACAAATACTTCCCCTGCAAAGCCGCCTCCGTCTGTCCTTCCATTTAGCTATAACCACCAGACATAGCCCTCTTCCTATAGCTCTGCTGCTGTTAGAGACACAAGTAGCACAGGAAAGTAGCCATACTTAGTATATTTAATGAACCGGGCAAGCAGGGTGCACAGTAGACCTTGGGGGAAGAAGGAGCACGAGGCTGCTGCCAAAGAAAGAAAACTGGCCCATGCCACCCCTGGAGAGATGAGTGAGGGCGGTAAAACCCAAGTAAGAGAATCTTAACTGCATTGAAAACATAACCAGTTCTCTCACATGGAACCAATAAAGCAGCTGTGGCTGAGCTTGAGGAAATGAGGTCTTGAGCCACATCCACCATTCCTCTTGCCCCCTACCTCCAGCAAGCCACTTGTCTAAAGAGCTGAGTTGGAGCACAGCAAAATACCATGAACTCCGCCAGCCCTGTAGGTTAGTAGGATCCTTCTAGTCAGGAGATTGGGAAAACTGCAGGGTGTCCTAAAAGTGCAGGATCATGCTATCATGCACTGAATTCAAAGCCCTGAAATATCCTATGGTATAATTTATTAGAGAATAGTATTAATCTTCCAGCCAAAACTTAATCCAGGAAATTACACTCTTCCTAAATTTCCTCTGCAGTTTCAGTTACTTTAAACTGTTGTGTAGTGTTTAACAGCGACACATGTACTTCAGTGGTGAGAATTTTTGTATACAGAGCTTGAAAAGTGTACCCCATACACATTGACCTAAAAAAAGCAACAACAAGGAGTTGTTGTGGCACCTTAGAGGCTAACAAATTTATTTGGGCATAAGCTTTTGTGGGTTAAAACCCACTTCATCAGATATATGGAGTGGAAAATACAGTAAATACACAGCACATGAAAAGACGGGAGTTGCTTTACCAAGTGGGGGGTCAGTGCTAACAAGCCAATTAAGAGACGCCCAGTCCAATACCCACTTGACCTCAGCTACTGGAACACAGGAGGTTGCTGTGATTCCTAGGATGCTTTCTCTGGCCCCTGCATAGAGATTTTATTTATGTACTTTCCTCTAGCTAGTAGCTGTCTAATATAATCCTCCACCAACTGCTGGAAGGAAAGAGTTCTCTTCCACCTAAGCCCCTAGAGCTCTCCTGGCTATTGGAGAGGGTTCACTGATATATTACCTATTGTATGCATCCTCTAGTGCCACAACACTAGTGCATGCTCCTCCTGATACTGCAGTTCACAGCTTTCACAAGCAGCAACAAATTGATATGATTCCTATCAGCTTCATGGCTGGCCCAGGATTCTAAAGAACAGCAATGAAACTGACCAGAAATTAAACTGCTCTGTTTCTGCTAGGCAAGCACCAGAAGAGGCACTGGAGCAATCTGTCTGCAGATTCAGCAAAAGAATCAATAATGGCTAGAAACCTACTCTGTTAACTAAATCTTATATTCCACAGTAGTGGTTTTCAACTTTTTTTCCATTTGTGGACCCGAAACAATTTCAAATGGAAGTGCGGATCCCTTTGGAAATCTCAGACATAGTCTGAGGACCCCCGGACCATATGTTGAAAACCACTGTTCTATGGTAACAACCACCTTTTGCAGATCCCTTAGACGCAGTCTGTGCCAAGACCACAGGTTGAAAACCACTGTTTTAAAAATTGATGTCCTACTACTCACCTTGGAAAGTTCCCTACAGTCAAATGGATATTTCAAGATCTGTCTGTATGCATACATATGTTTGTATTTGGTTTGCAAAATACTTTAGAATAGATGTATAAACCTTTAACACCCACAATTTCTGACCTTTCCCTCATTTCTCTCCTCTCAAACTGTGTGAACTTTACAAATATTCCCCTCCCCCTCATTGTGAAACAAAAAATCACGAGTTGCCTGAAATCAGCTTTGACATCACATGGCAACTGGCCTAAGGCTGGGGGCAAAAGATGAATCACCCATCTTCTGACAACAGAGATGAGCCACAAGTTACTAGCTTCCAAATCCTAGCTCTTGTTCTGCTGCCTGCAAACAGCCTTTTGGTGACCCTGAATGGTCTATGAACAAGCAGCTTTGGTGAATGGCTGAACATTGCTGCTGCATTGAGATATGGTTCCCAGACCTCCTGTCCCTTTCAGTCCTCCAAGAGTCATTCACAATTACAGCAAGACCCTTGCAGCTTTAAGGAACAGATACACATTTCCTAAAAGCTACTCTGAAAAGATTCAGAAGGCTAAGTCATTGAAAAATATCCCTCTTCCTGCCAAAGTACAAGGCGTAAAGAGAGACACTTAAAATCTTTTGAAATCTGCTTTTGAAATTTTTCTGTAAGTGGATTCTCTGAAAATATATTGCCATGTAGTGCCAAGTCTCTAGTTAGTGGTTTCAGAGGGATAGCCGTGTTAATCTGTATCAGCAAAAACAACAAGGAGTCATTGTGGATATTAGCTTTCGTGGGCTATAACCCACTTCAACAGATCCATAGAGTGGAAAATACAGTAGATGGGAGCTGCCTTCCCAAGTGGGGGGTTGGTGCACTGATATTCACCCTTTCTTGTCAACTGTTGGGAATGGGCCACATCCACTCTAGTTGAATTGGTCTTGTTAGCACTGACCCTACCCTTGGTAAGGCAACTCCCATCTTTTCATGTGCTGTATATTTATACCTGTCTACTGTATTTTCCACTCCATGCATCTGATGAAGTGGGCTATAGCCCATGAAAGCTTATGCCCAGATAAATTTGTTACTCTCTAAGGAGCCACAAGGACTTCTAGTTTTTTCTCTAGTGAGTGTAACTCTTTGCCTTGAATACTAAACCAATCCAGATGCTGGAATCTGTATTATAGGCCACACACCAGAAAGGCGGTATGCTTGTTTTTCAGTCCACATAAGGCACAAGGAGAAGGCAGAAAGCAGTGAGAGAAACATCTCATTCCTCCCACAGGCCTTTTTCGCAAGCCATCAGCAGATCCATGAGGTACAAGGAGATCACACTGAGGACAACACATTATCAGGGGAAACTAACTATGAATACAACCCCACTCCAGTTAGACAAGTGATTTTAGCATGAATGACAAACCACTCCACACGGAGGGAAGCACTAACATTGAGGGTTGGTGCCTGCTGTCACACCTGATGATGCACAGAAATAAGGGATTTCACAGCAAGGGATGTAGTATCTAGCTGCAACATTTGGTCAAATACATAATAAACTGAAGTGTTTTCGTTAAAGCCAAATAACATTTATTTCTCCAGATACTGCAGAAGGATTTGAGTATCAAAAAACTACTAAAATAACAGGCAGCCTTACCCTCACAAAAGATAATATTTATTCAACTTATTGGATGTACTCATCATCTCTCTTTGGCCTAAGAGAGCCCAGACTTCTTGATATACAGGGTATGTAGCAAAACATATCTATTCCCAAATTTTCCAGGACAGACTTGATTTAAGATGAAGTTATTTTTCCTGACATAGTATTCCTTTTAAGACACAGATGATGGACTGTGAATGGATGTGTTCATAAAAAAAAAGTTATGTTTTGTTACTCTGTTTTTGTCATAAGAACATTATTGAAATAATTGGAGACAGAACATTACTTTGGAGTACACAGGCATTGAGGAAGTTCAGTTTGAAACTCCTTATCAGAATTAAATGCCTCTTATGCCCAGTCTCTACAAAGAGGTTTTGATGGTTAAACATTTTGAAAACAACAACTTTTAAAAATGACTCTATTGTTTTGTTTCTAAAATTACTCCAAACATACTTTAGCTTAATCCTCTATATTGCTAGTATAAACTAATCAGTCAATTTCGACACGAAGATTCAAATCTGCCTTGGAAGCAAAGTTTGAGGATAGTGACTGAATAGATTTAAATTACAAATTTGTGAAAGTGAAGAACGAGGAGAAGCCTCCCTAGGCACTACAGGAAACTCTCATAAGAGATCCAGGGTTCACTTCCATGCAGGAGTGAGGTCCAATACTAGGAAGACACGTGAGAGAGGAAAAGCAGGGAGAGCATCCAACATGAAAATTTGAAGAGCACTCTTTTCTACATCTCCGATGCCCAAGCTGGGTCCCTGGGTATGTCTACACTACAGGATTATTCTGATTTTACAGAAACCATTTTTTAAAAACAGATTGTATAAAGTCGAGTGCACGCAGCCACACTAAGCACATTAATTCGGTGATGTGCGTCCATGTACCGAGGCTAGTGTCGCTTTCCGGAGCGTTGCACTGTGGGTAGCTATCCCATAGTTCCTGCAGTCTCCCCCGCCCACTGGAATTCTGGGTTGAGATCGCAGTGCCTGATGGGGCAAAAAACATTGTCGAGGGTGGTTCTGGGTACAGCCTCACCCCTCCCTCCATGCAAGTAGCAGACAACCATTTCGCGCGTTTTTTCCTGGGTTAACTGTGCAGATGCCATAGGTCGGCAAGCATGGAGCCTGCTCAGCTCAAGACAGCAGTCATGGACGCTGTAAACACCTCATGCATTCTCGTGCAGTCTATGCTGAAACAGGACTTCCAAACCAGGCGAGGAGGCGGCTACGGCAGCGCAGCGACGAGAGTAATGAGGACATGGACACAGAATTCTTTCAAACCATGGGCCCTTGTGCTTTGGAGATCATGCTGGTAATGGGGCAAGTTCTAGCCACTGAACGCCGATTTTGGGCCTGGAAAACAAGCACAGACTGGTGAGACCGCATAGTGTTGCAGTTGTGGGACGATTCTCAGTGGCTGCGAAACTTTCGCATGCGTAAAGGCACTTTCATGGAACTTTGTGACTTGCTTTTCCCTGCCCTGAAATGCCAGAATACCAAGATGAGAGCAGTCCTCACAGCTGAGGAGCGAGTGGCGATAGCCCTCTGGAAGCTTGCAATGCCAGACAGCTACCAGTCAGTCAGGAATCAATTTGGAGTGGGCAAATCTACTGTGGGGGCTGCTGTGATGCAAGTAGTCAAAGCAATCATTAAGCTGCTGCTACGAAAGGTTGTGACTCTGGGAAATGTCCAGGTCATAGTGGATTGCTTTGCCGCAATGGAATTCCCTAACTGTGGTGGGGCGATAGATGGAACCCATATCCCTATCCTGGCACCGGAGCACCCAGTACATAAACCGAAAGGGGTACTTCTCCATGGTGCTGCAAGCACTGGTGGATCACAAGGGATGTTTCACCAACATCCACGTGGGATGGTCGGGAAGGGTTCATGACGCTCGTGTCTTCAGGAACACTACTCTGTTTAAATGGCTGCAGCAATTACTTCCCAGACCAGAAAATAACAGTTGGGGATGTTGAAATGCCTGTAGTTACCCCGGGGGACCCAGCCTACCCCTTGATGCCATGGCTCATGAAGCCATACACAGGCAGCCTGGACAGTAGTCAGGAGTTGTTCAACTACAGGCTGAGTAAGTGCAGAATGGTGGTAGAATGTGCATTTGGCCCTTTAAAGACGCGCAGGCGCACATTACTGACTCGTTCATACCTCAGCCAAACCAATGTCCCCTTCGTTACTGCTGCTTGCTGTGTGTTCCACAATCTCTGTGAGAGTAAGGGGGAGACCTTTATGGCGGGGTGGGAGGCTGAGGCAAATCACCTGGCCGCTGATTACGCGCAGACAGACGCCAGGGCGATTAGAAGAGCACACCAGGAAGCGGTGCGCGTTAGAGAAGCTTTGAAAACCAGTTTCATCAGGGGCCAGGCTACGGTGTGACTGTTGTGTTTGTTTCTCCTTGATGAAACCCCCTCCCCCTTGATTGACTCATTCCCTGTAAGCCACCCACCCTTCCCCTTTGATTACCGCTTGCTTCCTAAGGAAATAAAGTCACTCTCGTTTAAATATCATGTATTCTTTATTAATTAATTATAAAAAGAAGGTGAGGACTGACAAGGTAGCCCAGGTGGGGTTTGGGAGGAGGATAGGAGGGAAGGGAAAGGCCACTAAAAATTTTTTCAAAATAATGACAGCCTTTTGGTTGGGCTGTCCACTGGGGTGAAGTGGGCGGGTGCACGGGGCCTCCCCCCACGCGTTCTTACACATCTGGGTGAGGAGGCTATGGAACTTGGGGAGCTGGGAGGAAGGTTATACAGGGGCTGCAGCGGCACTCTGTGATCCTGCTGCCATTCCTGAAGCTCCACCAGATGCCAGAGCATGTCCATTTGATCACGTAGCAGCCCCAGAGTTGCATCCCGACACCTCAGATCTTCCTGCTGCCACCTCTCATCTCGAGTGTCTCTCCTCTCCTCACGTTGGTCCCTCCTGTCCTCATGGTCACTGGCATCTTTCCTGTACTTTGATACCACGTCCTTCCACTCATTCAGATGAGCTCTTTCATTGGGGGTCACTTCCATGATTTCCGAGAACATTTAGTCTCATGTCTTTTTTTTCCGCCGCCTTATCTGAGATAGCCTTCGGGATGGAGGGGGGAAACTTGAAAAATTTGCAGCTGCAGGAGGGAGGGAAAAAAGGGAGCAAAGATACATTTTACAGAACAATGGTTATACTCTTTCATGGTGAACAACACTATTCACTTTACATAGCACATGTGATCTCACTACAAGGTGGCATTTTGCATCTTGAGTGCCTGCAGCTTTGGTGTTAGAGATCACAGACGCAGGTCCAGGCAGCAGAATTCGGCTTGCATGTGGCCATGGTAAGCTATTGTCTTTCGGCTTCTGCAGCCTTCATATATCCAGCGCCCTCCTTTCCCAAATAGCAAGCAAAGCCTGTTGAGTGCTGCTTCTTTCCTGTTAACGTGCAGCACCAGAGCCGTACCCATCCAATTCTCTGGGATAATCGCTTTACCCCCCCCCCCCACCGCGTGGCTGGTAGCAGGGAAGATCCCAGCTAGCCAAATGTGAAAAAGCTCAGCGCCAATCACCCTCCCCTCAGCTAAATGCAGGGAAGGATTTCTTTTAAGCCACAGGCAAACAGCCCAATCATCTCTGTCCCTCTCCTTAATTAAATTCCTGTATTTCAACCAGGTTATCATGAACAATATCACTCTCCTGAGGATAACACAGCGAGATAAAGAACGGATATTGCTTGAATGCCAGCAAACACCAGGACCATACGCAGCTAGGCTTTGTCATGCAATGATACCAGATTACTTGCTACATGCATGGCGTGCTCAAGTGTCCTACCATGGAGGACGGAATAAGGCTGACCTGCCCAGAAACCTTCTGCAAAGGCTTTTGGAGTACCTCCAGGAGAGCTTCATGGAGATGTCCCTGGAGGACTTCCGCTCCATCTCCAGACATGTTAACAGACTTTTCCAGTAACTGTACTGGCCGCGAAAGCATCCCAAGTCCTCAGGGCAAATTTATCATTAAAAAACGCTTGCTTTTAAACCATGTTTTATATTTACAAAGGTACACTCACCAGAGATCGCTTTCATGGCTTCATTGTGTGGGATAGTGCCTTGGGAGGGTTGGGAGGGTACTTCCGTCAGGGTGAGAAAAAGCTCCTGGCTGTTGGGGAGAACGGAGTGCTGTGTGCTCTCTGCAAGCTTGTCCTCCTCCTCTTCTTCCCCGCCCGCAGAATCCTCAGGCACGGCTAAGATTACCCTCACCTCGGAATCCATGGTCAGGGGTGGGGTACTGGTGGTGGACCCCCCTAGAATTGCATGCAGCTTAGCATAGAAGTGGCACGTTTGTGGCCCTGCCCCGGGCCTTCCGTTTGCTTCTTTGGTTTTCTGGTAGGCTTGTCTGAGCTCCTTAACGTTCACACGGCACTGTACTGAGTCTCTGCTGTGGCCTCTCTCCATCATGACCTTGGAAATTTTTTCAAATGTTTTTTCCATTTCGTCTTTTGGAACGGAGTTCTGCTAGCACACAATCCTCTCTCCATATAGCAATCAGATCCCATACGTCCCGTGCAGTCCATGCTGGAGCTCTTTTTCAATTCTCAGACTGCATAGTTACCTGTGCTGATGAGCTCTGTGTGGTCACCTGTGCTGATCAGCTCTCCATGCTGGCCAAAAAGGAAATGAAATTCAAAAGTTCGCGGGGCTTTTCCTGACTACCTGGCCAGTACACCCGACTCCAGATTGCTGTCCAGAGCGGTCACAATGGTGCACTGTGGGATAGCTCCCGGAGGCCAATACCGTCAAACTGCGGCCACACTAACCCTATTCCAAAATGGCAATACCGATCTGAGTGCTACTCCCCTCATCAGGGGGGAGTACAGATATTGATATTAAGAGCCCTTTATATCAATATAAAGGGCTTCGTTGTGTGGACGCGTGCAGGGTTAATTCGGTTTAACGCTGCTAAATTCGGCATAAACGCGTAGTGTAGACCAGGCTCCTGTTTCAGTCCTGGCCACAGTGGAGGGAGGAAGCAGCAGCCATCAACCTGATCCTGCAACAGATCTCACGGGGAAGAAGCAACACTTTCTAACTGCTTTGCTTTATATGGTTATTTTATAAATGACTCAGCCAAAGCCAGTATGGCGGATTGGATCACAGAAATCCTCTTTGGGACTGTCACCTGGTGTGCTGAGACCACCCCTGAGCCTGCTTTTCCTGCCAGCCTGGGGGTTCAGTGCCCTGTCTGGTTTGAGCCAGACTTGCTAGCCTGCTACAAACCCAGACCCAAGTCTGAACTACGTCCCACAAAAGCTGCAGGCTTAACTGAAAATGGCTTAAGAAGTATTCCTGTCTCGAGCACCCGACACCCAATTCCCACTGGGGTCCAAACCCCAAATAAATCCATTTTACCCTGTATAAAGCTTATGCAGGGTAAAGGGTAAACTCATAAATTGTCCGCCCTCTATAGCGCTGATAGAGAGATATGCACAGCTGTTTGCTGTCCCCATCCCTTGGTATTAATACATATTCTGAGTTAATTAATAAGTAAAAAGTGATTTTATTAAATACAACAAGTAGGATTTAAGTGGTTCTAGGTGATAATAGACAGAACAAAGTGAATTACCAAACAAAATAAAATAAAACACGCAAGTCTATGATTAATACAGTAAAAAAGCTGAATACAGATAAAATCTCACCCTAAGAGATGTTTCAATAAGCTTCTATCACAGACTGGACGCCTTTCTAGTCTGGGCACAATCCTTTACCCTGGTACAGCCCTTGTTCCAGCTCAGGTGGTAGCTAGGGGATTTCTCATGATTCCCACCCCTTTGTCCAGTTCCACCTACTTATATATCTTTGCATAAGGCGGGAGTCCTTTGTCCCACTCTGGGTTTCCATCCCTCCTTCTAAATGGAAAATCACCAGGTTAAAGATGGATTCCAGTTCAGGTGACATGATCCCATGTCACCAGAAGACTTCATCACCCACTTGCCAGCACACAGGGATACAGGAAGACTTGCAAGTAAAACAGTGCCATCTGCAGACAATTGTCTTGGTTAATGGGAGCCATTGAGATTCCAAACCACCATTAATGGTCCACACTTTGCATAATTACAATAGGCCCTCAGAGTTATATTTCATATTTCTAGTTTCAGATACAAGAATGATCATCCTATTTGTATGAATGTAAGACACTCAGTAGATTATAAGTTTTGAAATGATACCTTACAAGAGAACTTTTGTATGAAGCATATCCCAGTTACATTATATTCACACTCATTAGCATATTTTCATAAAAATCACAGAGTGCAACATCACAGCCAGATCTCAGCATTTTGATTAAATACAAAATTTGAAGGTGAATTTTGGTGCAGCCCTATGTCCAACACCCCACATCCCCTCCACTAGATGGGCAAAACTTCGGGTATTTTAAATCCTGTTTAGTGAGAGCCCATTTATCCAGAAACATAGGGTCAGCCCGGAAAGAATGGTTATTTTCCTTACACTAAATATGGTTCTTTGGGCTGTGTTGTCCAGATAAATTTCACTCTTGATGGTGGACATGTGCCCCATACGCTCAAGGTCAGAATCTTTCTGCAAGCAGTGTTCGTTGGGGCTGGAGCTGTGCACCGAATGACCTTTTGATCCCAACTTAAAGGCATAAAGGGTGGCGGAGGGCCAACCAAGCCTGAGTTTCTTCACCAATACAGAATCCAGGTTTTATAGGACTCTGTAGTAATGCGAAAGAGGGCAGGTCATAGAACATAAATTAAAAAAAAAAAATCTAAAAGAACCATGGTTAAGTAACTGTTCTTTTTTCTTAATGTGCTTGTCCGCATATATTCCCCTCTTGGAGACTCACAAGCAGTAACCTGATCTATCAGAGGTGGGTGCTCACAGTTTAACTGAATAAAAACTATAAAGCAGCTCTGCCAAAAGAGACATCTACCAAGGATCAGCGTTCAGTAAACGTATGAACTGATCCCAGATAGCTACTCTACAAATTTCTGAGATAGGAACACCTTGGAAAGAAGCTGCCTGGGCTCGAAATGAACTGAAGGATCCAAACTTGCTAGCTGATAGCATACCTTAATACAGTATGAGAACCATTTAGACAGGCTTTGAGATTATATGGCCTGGTCTCCGCATTCTCTCTGCAAAGGTAACAAAAAATGTAGGTGAGACTCTGAACGACCTAGCTCTATCCATTGAAAAATGAGTGGGTTCTACATCTACACCAAGAGTGGAATCTTATCTCCCTTGGGTGGGAGTGGGGCTTAGGGAAGAACACTGGTAAGTATTTCATCCGGTTTAGGTAGAAATCAAAAATCCTGCTGTCAAGTGGAAATCGAGTGGTGACACACCCTGGAGCTATGACACAGGAAACTCCTGCAATTTATATCCATGAAGATTTTTGCTTAGTCATAAGGGCTGAAGCCTGCTACCAGCTAGCCAAAAAACTAGAACCTATCTGGAACAGAAGCCTATAAAACCCAACTATCCTAATTAACTAGATAAAAAAAAATTGATTGTATATAGTTACATTTGCAATTGCGCAAAAGGAGAGATACTGGTCACAGTTCTATCTCATAGCCATGGATGGTAAGAAGGAACTGAGATAGGGTTGGCCCTGCTCTGCCCTTTACGACCTTGGCTGAGGGAATGAGGATATAAACGGTACAGGCACAGCCCCAACGGACACTATTGGCCAAAATATTCTGATCTTCTGCACATGGGACACATATGTACCACAAAGAGTGGAATATATCTATGGACAAGCACCTGATGAAGAATTGACCACTTTCTGCAACAAGAGGCAGGAGGATTCCAAAGACTCACTTGATTATTATTTGTGTTATGGTAACCTAGATACCAAAGATCTACTGTGTTAGACACTGATAACTGTACGTTCCAAAAAGTATCAGGAAGGGCAGTACCAGCTGCGCACAAGCATAATATGGAGGGGAACTTTACCAGGTTGCTATAGAAACAAGTAAACAGCATTCCTTGGTCACTGGGACAGTGGTTTATTTGGTTTGGTTTTTTTCCCTCCTCCAGAAAACCAAACACCCCTGTTAGGAACCATTAGGAAAGGGACAGATAATAAAATAGAAAATATCATAATGCCATTATATAAATTCATGGTACACACACATCTTGAATATTGCATGCAGTTCTGGTCACCTCACCTCAAAAAAGATACGTTAGAATTGGAAAAGGTATAGAGAAGGGCAACAAACATGATTAAGGGCATGGAACAGCTTCTGTATGAGGAGAGATTAAAAGACTGGGACTTTTCATTATGGAAGAGAGACAACAATCGGTTTCACATATACAGAATGGGAAGAGACTGTCTAGGAAGGAGTATGGCAGAAAGAGAGCTAGGGGTCATAGTGGACCACAACCTAAATATGAGTCAACAGTGTGATATTGTTGCAAAAAAAGCAAACGTGATTCTGGGATGCATTAACAGGTGTGTTGTAAACAAGACACGAGAAGTCATTCTTCCGCTCTACTCTGCGCTGGTTAGGCCTCAACTGGAGTATTGTGTCCAGTTCTGGGCACCGCATTTCAAGAAAGATGTGGAGAAATTGGAGAGGGTCCAGAGAAGAGCAACAAGAATGATTAAAGGTCTTGAGAACATGACCTATGAAAGAAAGCTGAAAGAATTGGGTTTATTTAGTTTGGAAAAGAGAAGACTGAGAGGGGACATGATAGCAGTTTTCAGGTATCTAAAAGGGTGTCATCAGGAGGAGGGAGAAAACTTGTTCACCTTAGCCTCTAATGATAGAACATGAAGCAATGGGTTTAAACTGCAGCAAAGGAGATTTAGGTTGGACATTAGGAAAAAGTTCCTGTCAGGGTAGTTAAACACTGGAATAAATTGTCTAGGGAGGTTGTGGAATCTCCATCCCTGGAGATATTTAAGAGTAGGTTAGATAAATGTCTATTAGGGATGGTCTAGACAGTATTTGGTTCTGCCATGAGGGCAGGGGACTGGACTCGATGACCTCTCGAGGTCCCTTCCAGTCCTAGAGTCTATGAATCTATGAATAAGAGGGGATATGACAGAGATCTATAAAATTAATAGGCAGCACGTTTAAAACAAAGAAAAGGAAGTACTTTGTCATACAACGCACAGTTAACCTGTGGCACTCGTTGCCAGGGGACATTGTGAAGGCCAAAACTATAAGGAGTTAAAAAAAGAATTAGGTAAATTCACGGAGGATAGGTCCAAATGGCTAGAAGCCAAGATAGTCAGGGATGCAACCCCATGCTCTGGATGTCCCTAGGCTCTGTTTGCAGAAGCTGGGAGTGGACGACAGAGGATGGATAACTTGATAACTGTCTATTCTGTTCATTTCCTCTGAAGCACCTAGCATTGACCACCGTTGGAAAGCAGGACAGTAGGCTAGATGGACCATTAGTCTGACTCAGCATAGCAGTTCTTATGTTCTAACAAAGGAAATCTTGAGTCAGCACAGGTACACAGTCACAAGTCCAAGATACTAGAACTAACTCCCATTCCACTAATGGGGGGGAGGGGCAAGGGGGGGCGCTCTCTCCACTGCCTGAGCTAAGGGGTTGCTCTAATTCCTCCTCTCATCCCTGAAGGACTTTTCAGAAAGAGGTGTTGGTCTGGTTTTCTGGAAAAACAAAACAAAAAACACTATCCCAGTGACCAAGGAATGCTATTTGTTTGTTTCTATAGCGACATGATAAAGCTCCCCTCCCATAGTGAGCCTGTGAGCAGCTGGTTCTCTCCTTCCTGACAAATGGAAATCAGGTGGTGAAACAACCTGGATCTGTGACACAGGAAACTCCTGCAGCTTGGGACCTGCCCCTGTTTCTGTACACAAGCATCAACCCCAGAGCAGGAAGGAAGTGCACCCAACTCCCATGACTATATGCTAAGGTGCGGGAGGAGAAAGAAGCACACTAGGAAGTGAAAATAAGTCAGCGAGTAACAATGCAAGCACACTGAAAGCTTGCTGTGGAACAGGACTATTTCAGAGGAGCTCCTCATCAGTCTCCAAGCTCTTCCACACCCTGCTAACTCTTCCAATCCAATCACCTACAGGCAGCTAGACTACTACTGCCGTTGTCAACAGGCCTAGATATAGCCTGTCTACCTCCCCAAACTTTGACTAGTCAGAAAATTATGGTGCTGATTTGCTTAATGCTAAAGTTCTGATGAACAGCTACATTAGAAAACAACATGCAAAACTACTGAACTGAGAGGCCCTTTTCTATGGGTAGCTCAGAAGAGGAATTCTTCTTTTCTCTTCTGCCGTCTTTATTAAGGCATGTCTGGCCCCAGGATTTTTTCTTCCACTTTACCCTTCCCTACTCAAACTTGGCACACAAAAAAAGAAGCACTAAATCTCACTGAGCTCTATGCCAAGGGAACCTGCATATGCCATTCACAAAACAGCCACTATATGTTTGAGAGAAGTTCCAGTGAAGAAGCAGTGCATACAAACTGAGGTGCAGTTATTCTACAGCACAGGGTGGGACGGCGGTTGAATGAAAACAGAGGCTACAGAGGGGATGAAGGGAAGCAGGAAGAAACAGTATTTGGAAACAGAAAGAATAAATGATAGCTTAAAACTATTCTGTAAGCTTCTAAAAATCTACTAGTTCACCAGTAAGTAAAGAACAGGATTTTTTCCTTGGTGACTGCAAACATCTAAGGCCTGGTCTACACTACGGGGTTAAGTTGAATTTAGCTGCGTTAGGTTGATTTAAAAATGAATGCATCCACACAACCAACCCCATTCTGTTGACCTAAAGGGCTCTTAAAATCAACATCTGTACTCCTCCATGGTGAGGGGAGTAGCGCTAAAATAGACTTTGCTGGGTCGAATTTGGGGTAGGGTGGACGCAAATCAACGGTATTGGCCTCCGAGAGCTATCCCAGAGTGCTCCATTGTGATCGCTCTGGACAGCGCTTTGAACTCCAATGCACTAGCCAGGTACACAGGAAAAGCCCCAGGAACTTTTGAATTTCATTTCCTGTTTGGTCAGCATGGCGAACTCAGCAGCACAGGTGACCATGCAGTCCCCCCAGAATCATAAAACATTGAATGTTTCTATGCTCTCCCTATCATCTCCGTCCCTGAGGTTATTGCAGATTAGAAGGCAAAAACACAAACACTACACTCACGATGACATGTTTTCTGAGCTCATGCAGTCCTCTCGCACTGATAGGGCACAGCTTAATGCATGGAGGCATTCAGTGGCAGAGGCCAGGAAAGAATTAAGTGAGCGCGAAGAGCGGAGGCAGGACACGATGCTGAGGCTAATGGGGGAGCAAACGGACATGATGAAGCATCTATTGGAGTTGCAGGAAAGCCAACAAGAGCACAGACCCCCACTGCATCCACTGTATAACCGCCTACCCCCCATGTTCCATAGCCTCCTCACCCAGATGTCCAAGAACGCGAAGGGAGGGGAGGGGGGATCAAGGCTCCGGGAACGCAGCCACTCCACTCCAGAGGATGGCCCAAGCAACAAAAGGCTGCCATTCAACCAGTTGGATTTTTAGTGTGGCTACAGTAAGCAATGTGGCCTTGTCCTTCCCTCCTCCACCACCCCACCCGGGCTACCTTGTTCATTATCTCAGGTTTTTTTTAATTAATAAAGAAAGAATGCATGGTTTCAAAATAATAGTTACTTTATTTCGAAGAGGGGAGGCTGGTTGGCTTACAGGGAATTAAAATCAAAGAGGGCAGGTTTGCATCAAGGAGAAATGCACATAACTGTCATACCGAAGCCTGGCCAACCACAAAACTGGTTTTCAAAGCCTCTCTGATGCACAGTGCGCCTTGCTGTGCAATTCTAATCGCCCTGGTGTCTGGCTACTCAAAATCGGATGCCAGGCAATTTGCCTCAACCTCCCACTCCACCATAAACATCTCCCCCTTACCCTCTTAGATATTATGGAGCACACAGCAAGCAGCAATAAAAATGTGAATGTTGGTTGCGCTGAGGTCTGACCAACAGCGTCAGCTAGCTTTTAAACGTCCAAAGGCACATTCTACCACCATTCTGCACTTGCTCAGCCTATAGTTGAACTGCTCATTACTACTGTCCAGGCTTCATGAACGGATCCCCCGAGCTAGTCGCTGGGGAGCAGGAGAACAGAGTTGGAGGGGAAGCGATGGAGCCGTACACCATGCCCTGGAGGTTGCTAGGAGCCGGGCAGGGAAGACATTCCCAAAACTCCCGGCCAAGCTACATGCACGACAAGGACGGTTAGCAGTCCTACTACACCCTCTGCTGCCAGCAGCACCCAGGAGGACCAGTACGGATCCCCTGAGCTCATCGCTGGGAAGTAGGAGAGCAGAATTGCAGCAGAGGCGTTGGATGATGATGGTTAGCAGTCCTACTACACCGTCTGCTGTGAAGGCAAGGTGCTCTACTGCGTAGCAATGCCAGCTGCTGCAGGTGCTTCTGTGTCAAATGCCTGGAGGTCCGGGTATGGCAAGGTACCTCGGCCAAGGCAAAAAGAGCAAGAGCCCTGGAGCTGTTAACCACAGAAGTGCTATTGAGGTGTTACAGCGATGATCAGACTGGAATGTACAGCTGCAAGAGTTCTTCACTGGTGACAAAGGACAGGAATATGATGCACCTAAAATCTCAAAAGGCCTGCACATTTCCCAGAGTCACTACCCTTGATAACAGAACGTCAATGATTGCACTGGCTACTTGAATCACAGCAGCCCCCACAGTAGACTTGCCCACAACAGCAGCAGTGACGGTGAGTTGAGCAGGCTCCATGCTTGCCGTGGTATGGCGTCTGCATGGGTAACCCAGAAAAAAAGGCGTGAAACGATTGTTTGCCGTTTCTTTCACGGAGGGAGGGGCAACTGATGACATGTACCCAAAACCACCAGCAACAATGTTTTTGCCCCATCAGGCATTGGGAGCTTAACTCAGAATTCCAATGGGCGGCGGAGACTGCAGGAACTGTGGGATAGCTACCCACAGTGCACCGCTTCGTAAGCCAACACTAGCCACCTAAGCACTCCGCCGACTTAATGTGTTTAGTGTGGACATACGCAATCGACTGTATAAAATCGATTTCTAAAAATTGACTTCTATAAAATCTACCTAATTTCGTAGTGTAGACATACCCTAAGACATCAATTAAGGCAGAATTTAAGCTTCTTTTTTTAAATTAAGTTTCTAATCCTGATGGTTGAGAAAACCGTTGAAATGTGGTATGAATGTGGATGCTGTACTGTCTTCCTGAGCCTTAACATAGACAGCTCCAATGCCTCTGGTGCTGTTCAGTTTGAGCAATTAACAAGATTCTTGTCAGCTTCACCACTATTATTCAAAAACCCATAGGCAGTTGTGAATCCTGTCCATTATGCTGCTATTCTAGAAAAGTTTGAGCAGAAGCAAAGGTGGCTAGAGACATAAAGGGTAATGAGAAAACATTCTGCAAATACATTAGAAGCAAGAGGAAGACCAAGGACAGGGTAGGCCCATTACTCAATGAGGGGAGGGGTGGAGAAATGACAGAAAATGTGGAAATTGCAGAGGTGCTTAATGACTTCTTTGTTTCGGATTTTACCAAGAAGGTTGGTGGCGATTGGACATCTTACATACCGAATACCAGTGGAAATGAGGTGGGATCAGAAGAGGCTAGAATAGAGAAAGAACAAGTTAAAATTACTTAGACAAATTAGATGTCTTCAAGTCACCAGGGCCTGATGAAATGCATCCTAGAACACTCAAGGAGCTGACTGAGGAGATATCTGAGCCATTAGCAATTATCTTTGAAAAGTCATGGAAGTTGTGAGAGATTCCAGAAGACTGGAAAAGGGAAAATATAGTGTCCATCTATAAAAAAGGAAACAAGGACAACATGGGGAATTACAGACCAGTCAGCTTAATTTCTGTACCCGGAAAGAAAATAGAACAAATTAAGCAACCAATTTACAAATATCTAAAAGATACTGAGGTGGTAAGCAACAGTCAGCATGGATTTGTCAAGAACAAATCATGTCAAACCAACCTGATAGCTTTCTTTGACAAGGTAACAAGCTTTGTGGAGAGAGGGGAAGCAGTAGAGGTGGTATATCTTGACTTTAGCAAAGCTTTTGATACTATCTCACATGACCTTCTCATAAACAAACTAGGGAAATGCAACCTAGATTGAGCTACTATAAGGTGGCTGCAAAACTGGTTGGAAAACCATTCTCAGAGAGTATCAGTGGTTCACAGTCATGCTGGAAGGCCATAACAAGTGGGGTCCTGCAGGGATCAGTTCTGGGTCTGGTTCTGTTCAGTATCTTCATCAATGATTTAGATAATGGCATAGAGTATATTTACAAAGTTTGCAGATGATACCAAGCTGGAAGGGGTTGCAAGTACTTTGGAGGATCAGATTATAATTCAAAATGATCTGGACAAACTGGAGAAACAGTTTGAAGTAAATAGGATGAAATTCAATAAGGACAAATGCAAAGTACTCTATTTAGGAAGGAACAAATCAATTGCACACATACAAAATGGGAAATGACTGTCTAGAAAAGAGTACTGTGGAAAGGGATCTGGGGGTCCTAGTGGACCACAAGCTAAATATGAGTAAACAGTGTAATGCTGTTGCAAAAAAAGCAAACATCATTCTGGGATGTATTAGCAGAAGTGTTGTAAGCAAGACATGAGAAGTAACTCTTCCGCTCCACTCTGCACTGATTAGGCCTCAACTAGAGTAGAGTATTGTGTCCAGCTCTGGGCACCACATTTCAGGAAAGATGTGGAGAAACTGGAGAGAGTCCAGAGAAGAGTGACAAAAATGATTAGGATCTAGAAAACATGACCTATGAGGGAAGATTGAAAAAATTGGGTTTATTTAGTCTGGAAAAGAGACGTATGTAAAAGATTGTTACAAGGAGGAGGGAGAAAATTTGTTTTTCTTAATCTCTGAGGATAGGACAAGAAGCAATGCTCTTAAATTGCAGCAAGGGAGGTTTAGGTTGGATATTATGAAAAACTTCCTGTCAGGGTAGTTAAGCTCTCAAATAAATTGCTTAGGGAGGTTGTGGAATCTCCATCATTGTCTAACCTGCTCTTAAAAATCTCCAAATACCTGTCAGGAATGGTCTAAATAATATTTAGTTCTGCCACAAGTGCAGAGGACTGGACTAGATGACCTCTCAAGGTCCTTTCCAGTCCTATGGTTCTATGGATTATTCACAGGAAAGAACCACACAGAATGGAGGTTGGGTAGCCTGGCTGGCAGGCTTCTTCCCCTCCCTATATTACAGCAGTCAGGAAGCTCGAGAAAAGCAGTAGAGAAACACCCTTCCACTTCCCTCAAAGCAACCTGTGACGATGCGGTTCTGGCGGGACCCAACTGAGAGTGCCAATTCAGGACAAATCACTTAAAACAGGGCAGTTACAGCCCAAGGCTAGGGTTTTTCCACCTCTAAGGCAAACCAAACCAGCCAGAGAGAGAGGACTTTGGTCTCACCCCACTGGCTAACCACAAGTCACACAAGCAATTCTCTTAGACACACCAGTTTCCCAGTATCACCACCAGTGCCACTTGTCCTGGGGACGAATGGTTATGAAAACCAACACCCCAAGATAAGAAAAAGGTTCTCTTGATCCCAAAAAATCAAGCCCCAGACCCAGGTTAATATACAAATCAGATCTTATCCACAAATCCTGCTGTTGCCAATCATAAAAGGAAAAAGATATAGCTGAGAGCTAGAATTTGTTAAATGGAATCAATTACATACAGTAATGGCAAAGTTCTTAGTTCAGGCTTGTAGCAATGATGAAGTAAACTGCAGGTTCAAATCAAGTCTCTGCAATACATCCCCCGTCGGGATGGGTCATTCAGCCCTTTGTTCAGAGCTTCAGGCCTTGGCTACACTCACACTTTACAGCGCTGCAACTGGGGTGTGAAAAAACACCCCCCTGAGCGCTGCAAGATACAGCGCTGTAAAGCGTCAGTGTAATCAGGGCAGCAGCGCTGGGAGCGCGGCTCCCAGCGCTGCACGCTACACCCGTAAGGGATGTGGTTTACATGCAGCGCTGGGAGAGCTCTCTCCCAGCGCTGCCGCTCTGACTACACTCACACTTCAAAGCGCTGCCGCGGCAGCGCTTTGAAATTCCAAATGTAGCCATACCCTCAGTTTGTAGCCAAGTTCCTCCAGAGGTAAGAAGCAGGATTGAAGACAAGATGGAGATGAGGCATCAGCCTTTTATAGTTTTTTCCAGGTATAAGAAGAACACCTCTTTGCTGTAATTTTCCACAGTAAGGACAAAATGGAGTCTGGAGTCACATGGGCAAGTTCCTGAATACTTTGCTGAGTTACAATGCGTATCTGCCTTCTCTCAATGGGTCAATTGTATAGTTGATGATCCTTAATGGGCCATCAAGCAGGCTAGGCAGAGCTAACACCAATTTGTCTGGGATGTCTCCCAGAAGCATAGCACAAGTTTGAAATACAGATAGGATAGAGCCAATATTAATAACTTCAACTAAAAAATGACACATGCACACAGACAGCATAATCATAACCAGCAACCCATAACCTGGTCTTAGACACCTAATATGACCCCCTTTACATAAGATTTGGTGCCACTACAGGACCCTGGTTGCAACCATGTTCTATATGGTCCCAGATTATATCGATAACGTCACAAACCACACAGAATGGAGGTTGGGGAGGTGTACACTGCGGCAGGCTTCTTCCCCTCCCTATAACACAGCAGTCAGGAAGCTCGAGAAAAGCAGTAGAGAAACACCCTTCTATTTCCCTCAAAGCAGCCAAGAAGCTCTGGAGCAAGAGAGACAGAAAGCTCTGACCGGTAGCTAAAATCGGGAGAAGCTTCAAAAAAAAAAAAAAAAAAATATCAGCCACATATTAACCAGATGCTAACAAATAAAAAAAAGTAGAGCCCTGTTAGCTGGTACCAGGGGCAGCACCTTGGTAGAAATCACACACACACACACACACACGGCTTGCCTACATGGAGAAATTTATGATTTTATCACTACAGATATAGCAGTATAACCACACACCATACACACCCTTATTCTGGAATAAGGGTGTCCCCAGGGGGAGTTTAACTGGTATAACTATAGTGAAATAAATATGCCAATAAGTTTCCCCATAAAGAAAAACCCAAGTTATATCAATTGGAACAGAGAGGATGGGAAGTACTGGGCTTCTCCCCTAAACCTCAGTGGTCCCCAAACACACACACCTCCACCCTGCCCCCATACCTTTGGTTTTCCTATCTACATCTGGCTCAGAGGTATCTGGTAAATTTTTCACAATGTGAGTATTCTTTTAACTAATAAAGGCACCCAGCCTAGGAGTAATACAGCTGCTGCTCACTTCATATATAGCATATCTGACTAAGACAGGCACCACTTCTTGTGGTTTCAAGCACAGGAAACAAATGTCACTCACAGACCTACAACCAACGGAAGAAACCATAGCGATGCAACAAGTCTCCAACAAAGCTAAACGCCAACATCCACCTCATGCAGCTTAGCAAACAGAAAGCAGCAGCTTCTATCATATTAGTGGAGTCTGCATGGAAGAACATTCTCACAGCCTGGCGGCAACTCACTTAGAAAGGCCAGAAGTTATTACACTGATCCAGATTCTCCAGACACTGAAGCCAACTAGGCATCTTCAAGAATGCTACAGAGGAACAGGATAGCTCACTGCCACTGGTAATAGAAAAAAGCTTTTCACCTCTAGATCTCTAGGTCACTACTGACTTTGGTTTGGATTTGAACGAAAGTCTAGATCGGGGGTCACAAACTTGGTTCGCAGCTTGTTCAGCATAAGCTGCTGGAGGGCCGCAAGATGCTTTGTTTATCTGAGCATCCACAGGTACGGCCACTAGCAGCTCCCAGTGGCCGCAGTTTGTTGTTCCTAGACAATGGGAGCTGCAGGAAGTGGCGGGCATGGCCATACCTGTGGACGCTCAGGTAAACAAAGCGTCTTGTAGCCCTCCAGAGGCTTACCCTGAACTAGCCGCGAACCAAATTTGGGAACCCCTGGTCTAGATGTTTCCTGATGTATGTGGAGTGGCCTATACGAAATGTGTCTCAATCTTATTCCTGATGGAACTACCCCCAGATATCTACAACACTATAACACCACCATAGTTGGTGGTATTTGGCTACCAGATTGGTAGTCTGCAGAAAATACACCAGGCTGAATGGCTCAGGGAGATTTACATGCTTGCCAGCCCTCCATGAGTGATTTCTTCAGTTGAAGCACATTGGGAAAGCAATATGAGGAAGACTGCACTACCAGCATTCCATCTGGGGATAAATACAAGACTTTAAGCATATGTTTACACAGCAACTAGACACCCACGGCTGGCCTGTGCTAGCCGACCCAGGCTTCAAGGATGTTTCATTGATATGTAGACTCCCAGGCTCAGGCTGGAGCCAAGGATCTAGAGCCCTGCAGGGTTGGGGGCGGGGGTCCTAGAACCCGGGCTTCAGCCTGAACCCAGAAATCTACACAGCAATGAAACAGTCCCACAGTCTGAGCCCCACGAGCATGAGCTGGTTGGCACAGAACATAACGGCCATACTGGGTCAGACCAAAAGTCCATCTAGCCCAGTATCCTGTTTTCCAACAGTGGCCAATGCCTGGTGACCCAGAGAGAACGAACAGAACAGGAAATTATCAAGTGATCCATCCTCTGTCACCAATTCACAGCTTCTGGCAAATGGAGGCTAGGGACACCATCCCTTTCCATCCTGGCTAATAGCCAGGCACTTATCAGTTCTTTTTTGAACCATTATAGTCTTGGCCTTCACAACATCCTCTGGCAAAGAGTTCCACGGGCTGACTGTTCGTTGTATGAAGAAATACTTCCTTTTGTTTGTTTTACAGCTGCTATTAATTTCATTTGGTGACCGCTAGTTCTTGAGTTACGTGAAGGAGTAAATAAAACTTCCCTATTTACTTTCTCCACACCTATCATATCGTCTCTTTTCCGAGATGAAAAGTCCCAGTCTTATTAATCTGTCCTCATATGGAAGCTGTTCCATATCCCTAATCATTTTGCTGCCCTTTTCTGTACCTTTTCCAAGTCCAATATATATTTTTGAGATGGGGTGACCAGATCTGCAAGCAGTATTCAAGATGTCGGCGTACCATGGATTTATACAGAGGCAATATGATACTTTCTGTCTTATTATCTATCCCTTTCCTAATGATTCCCAACATTCTGTTAGTTTTTTTGACTGCCACTACACATTGAGTGGATGTTTTCAGGGAACTATCCACAATGACCCCAAGATCTCTTTCTTGAGTGGTATCAGCTGCAGCTTCTTTTTTACTATGTAGACGTACTCTAAACCTTTCATCTACGTTAGCAGCGGGTCAAACTATCCCCAGGATTTAGGGGCCCAACTGGTGTTTACAGATGGGCAGTGGTATTTCATTAATAAGATTCTGAATAGACACTGCTGTGCTTAAGGCAATGTTTTAGTCTTCATCACATGAATCCACAGGTAACAGCTAAAAGCTTTACAACTAACTTGAGAGCCACGCGGTCACAGAAACACAACCTGTGCTGGCTGTGGGTGTGGTTCTAGGAATATCAAGCAGAAGGTCTCCAATTAAAATCAGAATGAATAAAAAAAAGACAATAAAAGCTCACAGCAAATTCAGTTTCACGAAATGAAGATACTGAATGAAAAAGAGACAGACAGATATACAGAGGAATGAGAGAAGAATAGAAACACACAAAAGGAAAAAAGGATCTTTCTTGTATGGATGTCACTGTTGTTTCAGTGGAACTCTGGTATAATCTGGAAACCCCTTGACAGCTTACTGCATAGTAGGAAAGAGAGAAGCGCTTCACCCAGAACAGACATTAAAACTATGTCTACACTAAGAAAAGGTGTATTTTAACACATACTAACATAATAATATACCTTTTTTCCTAGTGTAAACAAGGCCTAACAGTGCTATTCTCCTGGCTGAAGTGTTTCATGTTCATTTTGCTTTCTGTATGTGATCTAGGAAAGGTGGAAATCAATGGGGGGCAGCTGTTCTCCTACCCAAATTCTGCTTTGGGGTAAAGAGGTGGAAGAGTTCAACCAAAGGTAACAGAACTCTTGGGTAAGTTCACCAAGAAAGCCACAGGTAGCTCAGGGCTTCTTATTCAAAAACTTCAAGTAAGACAGACAAAGTAAAGCAGCTTCTGTGATGAGTGTCAGGAAATTACTTTTCAGTAATTAACTACTGCCCAATTTAATAACCTCAGTTTGAAAAGAGATTACATGATTCTCAGCTTTAAAATCCTGGACTTGACAAGAGTCACTGTATTACCACAACCTGCATCCACCCTACTATCTAGCTCCATAAGGCACCACCCTCTGAAAAGTCAACAGGAGAGAAACAACAGCTAGAAGCAGCAGCCTCCCCTCTGTCACCACTGCTGTGCCACTCCCTAGAATCAGAACAGGTGAAGTTCCTGCCAGGTGATCTCTGTGACATTGCATTCCCTAATGCTTTATAAAAAATATGTTTATAAGTGTGGATATGATGTAACTCGAATATGCTTTATGCAGGAGGTCTCTTGTAAGGTATCATTGCAAAGCTTACGATCTACTGAGTGTGTTCCTCCTATTTGTATTTATGCATTATTCTTGTATCTAAAAACTAGTTCCTATTGTAATTATGCAAAATGTGGGACATTAATGGTGGTTTAGAATCTTGATGGCTATCACTGTCTAGTACAATTGACTGTAGAGGCTCTGTTTACCACTGCATATGTGCGGGCCAGTCCTGGAGGAATGGATGGGGGCTCACAGGATCGTGATCATGTCATCTGAAGTGAAATCCATCTTTAACCTGGTGCTTTTCCATTTAGAAGCCAAAGAAAGAAAGGATTCCCACCTTGTGCAAAAGCTATAAAAGGGGGTGGAACAGAACAAAGGAGGACAGCCATGAAGAAATGCCCTAGTTACCACCTGAGCTGGAACTAACAAGGATTATACCAGGGGAAGGATTGGGCCCAGACTAGGAAGGAGTTCAGTCTGTGAAAGAAGCTTATTGGAACATCTCTGACGGTGAGACTTCATCTGTAATCAGTTTCTTAACGTATTAGGCTTAGACTTGCATGTTTTGTTTTATTTTACTTGGTAACTTACTTTGTTCTGTCTGTTATTACTTGAAACCACTTAAATCCTACTTTTTATACTTAATAAAATCACTTCGGTTTATTAATGAACCCAGAGTAAGTGATTAATACCTGGGGGAGCAAACAGCTGTGCATCTCTCTGTATCAGTGCTATAGAGGGTGAACAATTTATGAGTTTATCCTGTATAAGCTTTATACAGAGTAAAATGGATTTGGATCCTATGTGAGCTTGGTGTCTGGGTGCTGGAGACAAGAGTACTTACTAAGCTGTTTTCAGTTGAGTCTGCAGCTTTGGGGGTGTGGGTCAGACCCTGGGTCTGTGCTGCAGCAGATTAGTGTATCTGGCTCAACAAGACAGGGTTCTGAAGTCCCAAGATGGCAGGGAAAACGGGCTCAGAGGTAGTCTCAGCACATCAAGTGACAGTCTCAAGGGGGTTCCTGTGGCCGAACCCGTCACAATCTCAATTTTCTATTGAATGCTCAATTTGCAATCCAGGAAGTCTACACCTTGGTCCTTGTCCATGAACAAGGCCAAGGTGATCTTTCATATTCAGGTGAGAAAGTAGACCAACAAACTCTTCCCTCTGAGAATGCATCTGTCCCCACACCTAAGGCTGTGTCCTAACTAGGACAAAACTATATTCTTAACTCAAGTTAGCTAAAAACTAGAGAAGACAAGACAGTTTGTAGTTTTCATCTAAATTAGCAGGTCAAGTTAAAGACGATGGGAAAGCCTAGTTGTTAACGCGACCTGCTAACTGCCTTTTCTTGACTAGGATTTTAACTCTAGTTGACAGCACACCTCCCCCTGCCCAGCCAGCCCCCACTCCCAGCGAAGATAAGACTTAAGTGCTACTTGGAAGATCAGCACTTGCAAAACAGACTCTCTCCCCTCTACCACTTCCAAGACATCAGATGCCTTAAGGATGAAAGTATTTAGTGAGGTGTAAGCAAACCACAGCTCTTTAATCAAGACTTGTTTACTCCAGGATGAGCTAGACAAACATTACAGCAGGGTCCCTAGATTCTGCACTCTGGCGCAATAGAGTGAAAATTCCAGAACGACTTCATTTACATTGAGAATTTGAGGTTGTAACTGAACTAAGTATGAAAATTAATAATACACCATTAATTCAGTAGATTTCATGTTATTTATTTTGACATTCAATTAATTATATTTATTGTACACTGTCCCCACATTTTCAGTTTTCAATGTGCTGCAGATTTTACAACAATGCATAATTGTCAAGTTTTGGCACTGGGTAGGTACAGATGTGGCATTGGGAGACTGTTTGGGAGTATGGGATAGCCACATTAGCTGGATGTTTCTGCTAAAATAGCCAGCAGTGAAGACTAGATACTTTAAAAATAAATACATAAATAAAAGTTTAAGGCCCTGACTAAGGTGGATTTATTATATAGAGAAGGTAATAATCCCTGCCCATGGAGAAACAATCTATAGGCTCCCTCGACACTAGTGTATTTTGGTGTGCTACCTACCATATGCAACTTCTGCTATATGCTTCAACACACCAAGCAGCAACACAAGATTTTCCACAAAGCAGACAATCATACTAACATTCGAAAAAGACTTACTTCAGGCAGGGCTGGCCACACCAATCTCCATCAGTATACCACCATAGTAGGTGGCTAGTATTGGCATTATAGCCTGTCTGTGCAAATAATCCTCTCATGACTGTCTCACAGTACATCCACTACATAGCCAGTCTGTCTGGTCTACATGCTGTACTCTAGTGACCTGTTTCAAGCTGAAGTGGTTCTATAACTGAACCATTCCACCATGTCACAACATTTCTTCCCAGATCTGGACCTTAGCGTCCAAAATATGGGTGTTAGCATGAAAACCTCCAAGTTTAGTTACCAGCTTGGACCTAGTATCGCTGCCACCAGCTAGGAATTATACAGTGCCTAGTTCACTGTGGTCTCCCCAAAACCTTCCCTGGGGGACCCCCACACTCAGATGCCTTGAGTCTTCCAACAAAGGGAAATAACCCCCTCCCCTTGTTTCCTTGTTACTTCCTCCCAGGCTCCCCTTCCTGAACGACCCTAGCAGATTCCCTGCTTCCAGTCCTTGAAACACAAGTACTGGGAGATCTAATCTCTCTTCCCCCTCACCCAGAGGGTATGCAAAGTCAGGCTTAGTAAATCTAACACAAAGAGATTTTCCCCCAACTTCTTCCTCCCACCAATTCCCTGGTAAGCTGCAAACTCAATTCCCTGGAGTCCCCACTAAAGAAAAACTCCAACAGGTCTTAAAAAGAAAGCTTTATATAAAAAAAGAAAGAAAAAGACATTAAAAATAGTCTCTGTATTAAGGTGACAATATACAGGGCCAATTGCTTAAAGGAAAAAAATGAATAAACAGCATATATATATATATATATAGTCTTACTATCCTTGTACTTACAACTTAGAAACAGAAGATTAGAAAGCCAGGAGATAGAAAGATCACTCTCAGAGACGAGAAAAGGAACAGACCAAGAACAAAGGACTCACACCCAAAACTTCCCTCCACCCAGATTTGAAAGAGTCTTGTTTCCTGATTGGTCCTCTGGTCAGGTGTTTGGTTCCCTGTGTTAACCCTTTACAGGTAGAAGAAGATTAACCCTTAGCTATCTGTTTCTTTTAAAGTTCTAGGAGGAAATCGCCGCCAGTGAGGTTCCCCACTGCCTGCAATTTGGGGGCATGTAATAGATAGCTAAGCTAAAATCCAGTGAGGAATTAATAATTTTGTATTCAGAACAGGGTTTGAACAGTGTACAGTAAATAAGACCTAGGGCCACACATTGTTCAATGAGGAAAAAATAAAATGCTGAATAGTTTCTCATTCACTAAACACCATCAATCCTATGCACTGAATGTTACTAATTTAGCTCATAATTGTTTCAGCTTTGTGAAACTGGTCGTATTGAAGCACCAAGTATATATGTATCTGGTCTGGACTTTATTCTGCTTGCACATTATAAATGTGATCAAGTCATGATCACTTGTACCTAAGATACCATTAATTTTTAATTCTGTGATCAGTTCCTCTTTATCTGTTAAGAGAAGGTCTAATATAGAATTCCCCTGTGCTGGCTGCAATACTTTTTGAATTAGGAAATTGTCATCTATTATGTTTAGAAATTTTAATGATGTTTTAGTACTGGTAGCATGAGACCTCCAGCATGTCACTCAAAATGAAGCCCCAAATGATCATGCAGCTTTTTTTTCCTACACATTGTAGATAGGTGCATAAAGAAGTGGTCATCCTATTTCCTAGTGCAATTTGGTGGTCTACAGCAGACACCAGTTAGGACCCCATTATGGAACAAGGAATGATGAAAGAAATTGGAGAAAGAAATAAAGGCGATAGTGAAATTGGTATCATTGGTCAAGTAAAGTGGGTTACAACAAGAAACAACAACTGAGATGTAGGCCAAGGCAAAAATGAGAAGACCCTGAAAGTGAGTAAAAGTAATAGGATAGGCAAGGGATGAAACCAGCGAAGGGACTTCATGAGGAGAATTTATAATCTTCTCTATACTAGCAGTTAAGCCTTTTTCAGGAACCGTCAACTTCCACCTATGATTCAGTTTCTTAATGTAAACTGCACCTCTTATGTCTAATCTCTTACATTTTTTTTGATCAATGGACAAAAGAATTATAGCAGCACCACTTTGAATAGAATGGAGCAACAGAGGAACCCATGAGGCCAACAAGGAGAAGGCTGCAGTAAAGAAGTTTGGTGATGACCAGGGAATGGACAAGCATTTTAGTCACAGAGAGGAAAGAAAGGTCAGAATTTGGATGTTGTGGAGGAAAACTTGGTAATAGCCTTGATGGGTGGGAAGCAGGAGAGGGAGGAGTCAGGGGAGAAGGCCAAGGAGCAGGAGGTATGATGGTGGCATTCACAGCAATGCAGAAAGGCAGAAGCAAAGAAGGTTTGCAAAGAAAAATATGGACAGTCGGTTTGGGCCATAATTATGCTAAGCTGGCATCCAGACAGCCAAGATAGTATTTTAGAGAGACAATCAGATACACATGCAAAACTAAGCAGTGGGAGACCGGTAAGTTTTGAATAAAGAGATCTGTGAGTTATCAGAATACAAAGCTACTTCCACGTAGATGTGGTTACTCCAGGACAAGTTGTAGAGAAAGACCAGGAAGGACCCAAACACAGAGCCCCACTGAACACCAAGTGAGAAAAAAGGAGGTTGAGGAACTACCGAAGCTGATTCTGAAAGAGCAGTCAGAAAACATGTCAATGGGGTCACAACTCAAAAGTAGAGTTAATGTAAGTAGATAATTTAACTATCTTACTGCTAGTCACAATAGCAGAAGTGTCCAGATAATGTGCTAGTTCATGGTTATATTCAGCAGGAGAGAGTGAGTTGAGGCAGCAGCTGGTTGCTGACTAGAATTGATGGAGCTGGAAAGCGGGAGTTTAAGCCCTTTACAAAAATGTTAAGTTACCACTACCCCTGCCAAGAAGAGGGAGGGAAACAGGAGACGCATCCTCTTCCAAGCAGCAAAACTTTTCAGCTACCTCTTGAGTATCAAAATCAAGTAATCTCCTGTCTTTTGTGTGTCAACAGTCCCATTTTCCTGTACCTCCAACTCGTCCCTGACTTCAATGCTGTTAAAGACTGTCATTGAAAAAATTATGCAACACACTGTAAATCTAAAGGCATCATTAAATTCAAACACATTCCAAATTGGAGATTTAATACCAAAATGAACACAAGAAATATTGCAGTGGCTGTTTCATTCTTTTTCATGTGAAAAATTCAAAAGAAACACATTTTTGTTAGTTTGCTTGCTTGTTTACTTGGAAGTTTCAACAAAAATGATTACATGCCATAGAACTGAGCATTACTATGGCACAGAAATTGAGTTTTGCTGATTCCAAATATTCTAAAAATCCTACTTTTATGGCTAATAAACTGCTTTGGGACTATAATAATTTAGGATAAAACTAACATAGGGCCTACCAAACTGCTTTATAGATTAGCTAGTATTTCTATTTGCTCACTCCCTGCTAAGCCACAGCAGCATCAACTCACAGATATAGGGAACCTTGTTGGCTGCAACATAGAGACTGAAAGAAGTAATCCAGTTCTCCTGACACGCAGTTATCCTACATCTCAAGGTAGGGTCCTGAGATCCCATAATCATAAAAAGCAAAAAAAGTAGAGATTGAGAAAAGCTATTAGAGCATTTAAGTTCAGTTCTGCTTCCAACCCACACCAATCTTTCTTCAAAGGCCAGTTCAGAACTGTTCCCTACTCTGTTTTCTCCTGCACAACAGTCCCAGCAATTGCTCCCCAGCAATGGGGTTTCACCACATTCCCCTAAGAAACTATTTCACAGATGAAAATATCTTATCATTCACAAATGTTTCCTGATATTCAGTCTTCTTTTGCCTTTTCTTAAAAAGGGAGGGAGCTAGGTTTTTCTTTTAATTCCTAAAAAGGAGATTTTACACAATTCAATATACATATATTAAAAAATTAATTGGATTTAAAAAGATTTTCCAGTTTAAATATTCTCAAATTGTGTTAGCAAGGGGAGGGAGTTTGGTTTGGTATGGAGAGAATACAAGGAACACAGCTTACAAAATGGAAACAAAACCATAGTTCACACTTCCTTCTCATACCTTTCATAATCTTGTAGATCGTTCCCCCACCTTGTTGTCACTTAGCCAAGCTGAACTACAGGCTCTTAATTTTTCCTCAAATCAACCCCTCTAGCCCCTTATTCATTCTGATTACTCTTCTCTGAATCACCTCCAGCTTGGCTACATCCTCTTACAAACACAGAATCTGCTGTGCCAGAACAAGCCTCTAATCCATCTAATACCAGTTCATTGTATCTAGCAGCAGACAGTACCTACTGCAGGGGGGGAGTGGGGAGAATCACTGAAATACACACCACCTTTATCTCAAAGACTTAAAACAGACACTGTTACTACTCATTATCATTAAAGGTCCCAAGAAACTTTTCACAAATAATTCTGTGTAAAATCCAACGTGGACAATTACATTCTGCCTCCCTAAATTCCCATAAAGATCAAAATGGATGCACTATTATTCCTCATTTCCTGCCCTAAACTTATGAAAAGTTGATGTGTTGGGTGGAACAGCTACCATATTTCACACCAGACATAGGTTGCAATTCTGTGGGGTTCTCAGGACAAATTTACTGGTGGCCACTCTCACACTTTTTTCTAAAAAAACTTAATTAGCTTTAGGAAAAACAAATAAATATACACGTTCAAATCATTGTAATTTATTTATTGCTAGCTAGTAAGTCTGTTGTGAAAAGTGATATTAACAAACATACAAGTATCACTTTTCACAGCAGACTTACTCAGCCCTGCCAAGTCTGGGGACAAAATAAGCTCTGGCTAGGGGGAAGCAGCAAGCAGCCAGAGCCCGGAGTCCCGCAGCTGGAGCCCAAAGCCCCACAGTCAGAGCCTCCTGCCCCGCCACCCACGGGCTGAAGCCCAAAACTGTAGACCAACTGCCCCTGGGAAGGAAGGGAACTCACTGGCTGCCTGCTTCTTCAGCATTGTGCCCCAGGTTTCTCCAGTGGGGGACAGGGCTCAACCTGATGGCAGCCCCAGCAACCAACACGAAGGAGCAACAGGGAAGGACCCACTACTTTGCCCACCCCTCCGCCATCACAGCCCGGGAGGTTGTGGCCACAAGAAAAACCCCTCGTGGCTGCATGTGGCCACGGTGACTGCATTTGAGAAATGCTGCATTACGTAACGTGCTTTTCGAGTTCTTTGGGGTTGAAGATGAGTTATATAAATGGAAATTATGATGATCCTAATAGCTTCCAAAACTACAAATGTTACTTGCCATAAATTCATCCAGTCCTTTCTAAAACTCCGTCATGATATTTAATTTGGCAAACTCCTGCCTTTGTGAACACTAGAGGCAGATTACCTACTATGAGAAGTTGTGTTTTCTTTTATTGATTGTAAATTTACCAGACACTGATTTTATGGAGTGACCCCTTATTCTCAATTATCCTGTTTGCTTTTTTAATTCCTGAGCAAACATCCAGGCCGTTATCAAGGGACCTTCAGCTGAAAGCAAAATTCTGTGCATCTCAGCTTTAGTGAGGGACTAAAACCACACAGCTCCTGACAAGAAACCTCAACAAATGCACCCTAAAAATGTCACACTGACATCTCTTCTCTTATAGCACAGTCCTAGTTCATACCCATACCACAAACTCACTTGACACCTAACCACAAAAAATTAAACCCACTGACAAAACTGAGGGCCACACAACAGGGTAAGAGGAAAGCACTGCTGTTCGCTTGCCACTAAGCAAAAGGACCCAGAAGTACTCCAGAGGTGAGATCAGGGTGTTGCTCTACACCAGTGGTTTTAAAACAACTTTTTTTCTGGCGACTCAGAGGGGTTTGGGGTGTGAGAGGGGCTCAGGGCTGGAGCAGAGCGTTGGGGTGCAGGGGTGAGGGCTGCAGGGTGGGGCTGGGAATGAGGGGTTTGGGGTACAGGAGAGGGCTCCAGGTTCGGGGGGGCAGGGCTGGGGGTTGGGGTGCAGGAAGGGGCTGTGGGTTTAGGGGAGGCTCAGGGCTGGGGATTGGGGCACGGGCTTATCTCAGGTGGCTCCTGGTCAGCGGAGGTGCTAAGGCAGGCTTCCTGCCTGTCCTGGCACTGCGGATCACACTGCACCCTGAAGGCAGCCAGCAGCAGGTCCAGCTCCTAGGTCGAGGCCCACAAGCAGCTCCGCACAGCTCTCGCCTCCAGGCACTCCATCCCCGAAGCTCCCATTGGCCAGTTCCTGGCAAATGTGAGTGTGGAGCTGGTGCTCAGGGTGGGGGCAGCACACGGAGCCCCATGCCCCCCGCCTAGGAGCCAGACCTGCTGCTGATGGCTTCCGGGGCACAGCGCAGTGTCAGAACAGGTAGGGACTAGCCTGCCTCAGCCAGGCAGCATCGCCGACAGGACTTTAATGGCCCAATCGGTGGTGCTGACTAGAGCTGCCACGACCCAGTGCCTTATGTTCTGCGACTCAGTACTGGGTCGCAACCCGCAGTTTGAAAACCACTGCCCTACCCTCCTTTCCACAGTCAGCCTGAAGGCATATTGGCACTTTGCTTCCCCCTTTTGCACATGTACGGGACATAGCAAAAAGCACTTCTGTGATCAGTGTTTCCTTCTCTCACTTATGTGGTTAGAGAGCAAAATGTGGACTGCCAAGCAGGAGTGCATTCACCACAATTCCACTGTCTATTGAAGTTTGGCAAGTGCACCACGAAGCCTTACTCATATCTAAATTTACCTGCAGATGATAGTACAGAATGTTTCAGCAATAATGGCAACTCCTCTGTGGTCAGTATTGGACACTGCCACCATGGTGCTTTGAATGGAAAACAGCTTCATTCAGAATATAAGAAATGCAGCATGCTAGGGAAGGAAGAAGCCCCCATCCAACAAGCTAGCATTTTCCAACCCCCCGAAACATTAGATATCTTCTCAGCAAAGGTAATGCCTTAAGCACAGTATGAAATCTATAGGCACTGCACATCAAACATCACCCCGTCCTCTCCTCTCCAACTCTCACCCTTTGGGGATACTCTTTCTTTCGACATAGGTTAGGGGTTTGTTACAGAAGTGGATGGGTAGGGTTCTGTGGCCTGCTTTGTGCAGGAGGTCAGACTAGATGATCACATTGGTCCCTTCTGACCTTAAAGTCTATGAGTCTACTCTGCTTCGTGCAAGTGAACAAGATTTCAGGAGTCATGGGGTTAACAGCAGCCCACCGATCTCTTTTCCCAAGAGCCCCTTCTGCTAATCCACATCTCTCTTGGGATTTGCCATCAGAACCTGCCTACAGCAGAGAAAGGTATGTACTACTAAAGGGATTAGCGGCACCTCATAACTGGACTAAAACAATCAACAGTCAGAGACCTTAGTCTGTAGCACACAGGGCTCCAAAGGGCCTGTAATAAAAACCTAATTTAAACTGATTCCTCACAGAGTTAGTTATATGCCATGAACAGGAAAGGGACCCAGGAAGATCCAAGCAACCTGATATAGCATGCTGCTTTCTAATAAAACATTTACCTAATGCCTCTAAGTTGTCTTCACTACCAAAAAAAAGTGTGTTCTTAACTCTAGTTCACTAACTCAAGTTAAGAGCACACCTTTTTTTTGTAGTAAAGACAAGGTCTAAAAAAATCAGTTGGAATTTTCTCCCCAGCCCAAATTTGGTGGGGTTCAGACAAACATTTTGATTTTACACACAGTCAACCCTTCCCTAATACAAATGAACTTCAATTCAAATTTTGCTGGATCAAAGTTTGCCTACTGTAAGAGAAGCTTTTCCATATGGTCACACAGGATGCTGCAGTCCCACTGGTCAAATCTGGGCAGATGACATTTCACAATAAAGCAGAAAGTCAAACAGATCTGCATGCTTTACTGCACAAAATCCAGATCACCTTCTTTCTGCCCACTGTCAGTTTCCCCCACAATGATTGGAAACTGAGTTTCAGCAGGGAAATAGTAAAGCACAATATCCCTGGAAGAAACACAGGGTTTGACTCAACTCCATCCCTCCAAAATCAAAACCAATTCAAATCAATTTCTTTCAGCTCACAGTTGTATGTGTTACCCAGAATGTGTCAAGTTGGCCAGGATGGGAAGAAACTCTGAAGGTCCCACAGGCAGCTCTGCCTCCAATTCTACAGGATAACGTACCCTCGTAAATCAGCGGAAAATACCAGAACTAGATAAACTACAAGAGTGGAGTGAAATTAACTGGAAAGTGAGAGAGCTGACTGAGATCACTAGAAACTCTCAACACTGGCGGCAATTCATCGGAAGGAGACTAAAGGCAGTAGGACAAGATGAATCAAGAGGCAATTTCTGCCCAGGGAGGAGAGCAAGGCGGAATAAGCCACCCATGCCAGGAAAAGGGGGCATCTGGTTAACCCCCCCCAAGAGTCCGCACCGGCCTGTTCCAAGGCTAGCTCTCTCCCCAGGAGGGCAGCCCTGGGTTTGCCAGCCCCCCACGGTAGGGGGCACACGATAGCTTGGTACGGGCGGGCCCGCGAGCCACAGGCTGCAGGGCTGCGGCTACGCGCCGGCCGGGGACAGGAAGAAGCTGCCTGGCTCCGGCTGAGCTCGCACGAGGCGGCTGCTGACGGGCTGCGAGACCTTTGCTCGGCTGTGGCAATCCGGGCTGTGGGCTCGCCGCCCGCAGGACGGGCCCGCGCCAGGAGCAGGTGGCGCCAGGTGCACGCGCGGCGCGGGCGCTGCCCGAGGCAGGTGAGGGCCGTGGGTCTGGCGGGCCGCGGGGCTGCGCGCCGGGTGTGTCCCCCCCACCCTACTCACGAATTTCTTTGACTTGCCGGCGTCCCCGGACCCCGCCGCCGCCTCCTCTGGCCCCTTCCCCTTCTTCTTGTCCCGGGCACTGCGCCCCGATCCCCCGCCGCCCTCCATGGCGCCGCCGGCTCCTCAGGCCCCGGAGCCCGCGCTGCCCAACCGCCCCGAACCGCAGCCGCGCCCGGCCCCGCCCGCTTCATTCCGCATGCAGCATCTCATTAGCATATACAATGAGCTGCGGAATATTCATAAGGCGGAATTTCCGCTTCCGGCCTCCTGGGGCCGGCTGCAAGCTAGGAGGAACGCTACTTCCCTTCCCCCGGCCCGCGGCAACACCCGACACAGCACCACCTGCTGGCTAGAGCGTGCGGTGCAGCGCAGCGCTTGGCTCCCAGACCGGCCCCTCTGGAGGAACCTGCCCCACCCATTTGTCCCCTAGGGAGGAAACAAGAAGCAGGGCTCCTCTGGCTGTTGCTGCAGCATTGGTGACAGATGTTGTGTCTGCTGAACACGCTGCTCGGGGCTGGCCTTACCGTGAGGGGAACTGAGGCAGCTGCCTCACATGCCAGACTGTGGGGAGCGGGATGCCCCTAGCACCCAGAGTGTAGAAAATTGTGTCTGCTGCTGGTGCATATGTATTCTCTCTGCTCTAGATGCACAGAGATGGTGGAGTGCTGTGCTGGAGGAAGGAGGGCACAAGAGACATAACAGGCAGGAGAAAAGGGGAGTGGGAATAACAGAAAGCAGCATGAGCCAGGGCCGGCTTTAGGCCCATTCCCCCTATTCCCCAGAAGGGAGAGAGGGGAGTGGCGGCAGAGGGAAATGGAGTCACCAGAAACATACATAACTTCAAATTTCTGTGTGGCTTAGTGTTGTGGCATGACATACTGTTTGAAATGAATGTTTTAAGCAAGAGACTCCAAGGTGTTGTCCTTGATATATCTGGAGCAATGGAACAACTGGACGAAGCACAGTCATACCTACAGTCTTACCGGTCAGATGAGGGATTTCAAAACTTTTTGAAGAGTGCACAGAAGTTGGCAGAGGAACTTCACACTGAAGCTATTTTCCCACTCATTCAAGAATACAAGAGTCACCAAAGAAGAAGACATTTTAATTATGAGGCATGAGATAGCCCATAAGAGACCCCAAACAACAATTCAAAGTTGAATTCTTTAACTAAGTGCTAGATTGTGCAATACAGTCAGTTGAAGAACATTTCATGCAGCTCAAGAAACATAGCAGTATATTTGAGATGTTGTATGATGCTCCAAAACTCCTCACTATACCTGAAGAAGACCTACACCATCAATGCAGAGTACAAGAGACAGTGTTGACACATGATGACGTGCGTGATTTTAATGCAAGTGACTTAGGTGATGAACTGAAAGCCCTTTCAAAATACATTTCAGCAAGATCAACTCCAAAGGCTGTTCTGGAATTAGGTTGACCAGATATCCCAGTTTTATAGGGACAGTCCTGATTTTTGAGTCTCTTTCTTAAACAGGGTCCTATTACCCCCCATCCCCATCCTAATTTTTCACACTTGCTATTTGGTCACCTTATCTGGAATATATGTGCACAAATAAGATGACCACCCTCTTTCCAAATGCTTTTGTTGCTCTGCGCATACTTCTAATGCTTCCTGTAACAGTTGCCAGTGGAGGATGCAGCTTCTCCAAGCTGAAGTTAATAAAAAGACATCTATGCTCCACAATGACACAGGAGAGGCTGGTCAGCCTTGCAACCATCTCAACAGAGCATGAGCTGGCCCAGCCTGTGGACCTTCAGGAAGCAGTTCAAATCTTTGCAACCAAGAAGGCACGGAAAGCACCACTTTGATTATTCAAACAGATAAAAATGCCAGTGTTTACTATGCAAAGTTACATTTGCTTTTTGGGCGTTTGAAAGTTAAGTGTTATTTAAAATTTTTGAACATGGCATTTTAAGTTGTTAGTTCTCCTTTATTGGGGTAGGTAGCAGAGCAGTACCATGAGAAGAGAAGAACAGGAAGAAGGCAGAATTGAGACCTTTCAAAGTTTTGGCCCAAGTGAGGGGACATGGGGGCATCATTTGAGCTCTGTGCCTCAGGTGCCAAAATGTTGTGGGCCAGTTCTGGTACTGCCCTGCCGCACCTGCTGCTGGGGCACAGCTAGCTGCAGAGCATAGAGCTCTGCGGTGCCCCATCACTGCCCTCAGTTAGACTGGACCATCAGTTAGAATAGACTGCCCTCAGTTAGACCAGACTGTAAGAACTATCAAACCCAGCAGGGGCCCAAGGATGCCTGCTCCCCATCCCCAGGAAAGTCCCCATGCAATTTTCTGATTTGAAGGCTTTTTGGAGACTAAGCTTTACGGGGGAAAAGACCCAAACCAACCTGATAATGAATCAGTGACTAGGCCATAGTAAGTGAATCAAAATATCCGTGGCTGTGTGCTCGAAAACCAGGAAGCCCAACCAGAGATGAAACCAAAGAGGCTATGCTCTTCTGGGTTATCTCCTTCATTGCTGGCCAGGAGATCTGCTTCTCATCTGTTATTTTCAGGGGGCCACTCCCCACAGTGCAAGGTCTGCCACTTGTATCCTATGGGGAAGGGCTAACCGCCCAGGGCACAGACTAACTTGACTGAGCTCTAACCTCAACTTTCAGAGCCAGGGCCAGGGCAAGCTGCACAGATTTCTGTGCTGAGGAATCCATACAACTACTGGGGGGACAAAGAGTCCCACTGCTGAAGATTTCCCAGTATGTGGGCAGGGATTCCCCCACTCAACACTACCCACCCAACCACTTTTGAGATTTTCTTTTTTAAAAAATGTCAAGGAAGTTCTCAAGGAATGGAATTTAAATAGTGTTAAGGTTGTTGAAATGCATTTCTTGCCACTACAATTACTAAAAATCAAGGGAGGCCTCAGGCTGAGGGCTCAGCTCCCCTCCACACCTCCCCTTTTTTTTCAGGAAACCACCCTGAGAATGATTCCAAACTGAAAAACAGTTTATCTTCAATGTTAGAAAACACTGTGTGAGTGTATATTAATTCACTTTTCCAGTAAACCCATTTATAGAAGATAGAAACAAGTTATCACTGAAATGAAGGTATAAATCATTCTTGCAAGTCCCCAATTACTAAGAGAAGAAAAAAATCAGGTATCAGATTAATCTCTCTCTTATCCAGTCACAGTTCTTACTACTGGCATTTTAACAGCAGCGAAACCAAAGAAAGGGCCTTGCAGAGTTTAAACTTCTAGTGGATTACTAGGGTACCACAGTACACAGCACCCTCCTTTCAAGGGCAGTGTTCAGTGATGTCTGCACATACAGCTTTTACTATCTTACAGATTAGTACAAACTTGGTATATCTCTGCCAACAAACAACATTCAAGGTACTGGAATGAAGGTGCAGAGTTTGGATGCACAGTCCAGAAGATTTCAATAGGCTCTGTGCATTTCTGTCCTTCCCTCTTTCTACTTAGGATGGTGAGAAAAATTCAGCAAGAGAGGGCTGATAGCTGCTGAGCCTTTTCTTTTCTATGAAGAGGCTGAACAGGTTCTGCTGCAATCCAGGAAAGCTTCCACCGGGCATTCTTATGCTTTGAAGTGGAAACGTTCCTAGAATTTGTCCACTCCTTTACAATGTTAATCATGTTATTTAACCTATTCTGATTATTTGTTATTGTATGAAGGAAAATAATGAAATAAGAATACAAAAAGTAAGCACAATAGAGCCATATTCATAATCTGATACACTCAGAGGTGGCTGTAATTTTTTTGCAGCCCCAAGCACGGCAGTAAGACAGCCTTCAGCAGTGTCTCTGCGAGAGGTCCGCCAGTCACACGGATTCGGCAGCGGTTCTGCGGGTGATCTGCCTGTCCTGCACCTTTGGTGTACCCGCTGCCAAAGCCACGGGACCAGCAGACCTCCCGCAGAATTGCTGCCGAAGGCTCCCTAACTGCCACCCCCACCCCCACCCCCACCCGGCTTGCTACCCCAGGCATGGACTTGCTGTGCTGGTGCCTGGAGCGGCACCTGCATACACTCATATTTTACATTTGTTTACTGCTTTATGTTGTAAGAAATCTCAGAGAAAAAGCGCCAAAGCAGAGTGAGAAGAAATGCCATGCAGAGCCAGGAAATTGTCATTGTACAAGACTAACCTCAGTCTATAAGTATTTCAACAGACCCATCCAGAGACCTGCCCATACACATCACCATCCCAAAAAGACTTGTCAGACAACTCTAAAAATAAAGACCAAATGTCATCATATTTGTGGAACTCTTCCATTCTTTTATATGCTACTGTTTTGAGATCTGCTGTGTAATTTAGTCTACAGAGATCATTTTTCTGCCTATCTTGGGAAGCATAAGGCATTTCCAGTGTTGTAATACCAGATATTTTGCTTTTAATGGAGTTCTAAAGAAGCAGTGTCCTTGTGAATTAATATGTGGCTGCTTTGGTTTGGTAGGCCCCAATATAAGCAAGTCTGTGCAGAACAAAAAGAAAAGTTCCTACTATTAAGTTAATTCTGAAGTGTAAATCTTACCAGGAGCGCCTGATTTTTAAACAGCTCCCTATGTAGAAGGGAGCCAGAGATCACTGGACTGTAACTTCAACATCGACTCTGAATGTATGATCGGAGTTTAATATGAAAAAAAGTGTTTGAGATTATCCTCATTATGTAAAGTGCTTCCATGATTTTTTTCTTTTGCTACAACTTGTTGACAACAGGGGGTGCTACTACCCCTGAAATGGATCTTTACTGGCTTCAGTGAAAAAGATCCACAGTAATTATCTGCAATACACAGCAGCTTATTGAGAAGGAATTACCTAAGCAGTAAAGGGTTATATTAAGCACATAACTCCTATGTTAGACATTAAGAGCTATACATTCCTCTTAACAAGTCTCTCTTTCACAAACATACACAAACAGGCCCTGTGCTAGCCTCATGCAGTTCCTGCTTGGCAAACAGAGAAGGTGGTTACCAATTTTATAGTCAACTTCTTCTCTCTTGGTCTGTTCTTCTCAGCCCTCTGGTCTGTGTTCATAGACAGCAGGTTTGTATAATTTTTGGTGGTGCCAAAAATGGTGATGCCTCTCCCCTACTCCCGCCCTGTAAGCCGATATATGTATTTTATTAAATAGTGTAAACATGGACTGGAAGCCGTAAGCATTTAAGTTTCTCTTTATTGCACAATATCACTATCAGAAAAATCCATTGTTGATTATTAGCGATCCTACAAATCAAGAATTTGTTGCTGGGATAAAATGAATCTACAACGCGTCGGCACCACAAGATTACATGCGTCAATTAAAAGTGGAAAGTCAGAAGCAGCACTAGCCTGCTTCAATATACAGTATTATATTTTGTGGGAATGTTCTTAATGTTTTCTCTGAATACTGTGTGGTGCCTCAGCTTCCTCTGCAAGGTGCCAACTGAAGGTGTTGGGGACAAAGAGATCAGATGGCCTCCTTGTCCAGAAGAGACACAAAGGCCAGAGGAGGGAGTGTCAGTTTGGAGCTGGCTGGAGAAATGGGGAGAGGCCCAGAACTTAGGTCTGGTCTCCCCACCCCCCAAGATGGACCTGACTGAGGGGTCCTGTTTTCTGTGCCTACAAGCTCTGTTCTAGACTGTGATCCTGTCGTCTAATAAACCTTCTGTTTTACCGGCTGGCTGAGAGTCACATCTGACTGCAGAGTTGGGGTGCAGGGACCTCTGGCTGCCCCCGGACCCCGCCTGGGCTGACTCACTGTGGAAAGCACACGGTGTGGAAGGGCATGCTGAATGCTCTGAGGTCAGACCCAGGAAAGTGTAAGCTTCTTGCCCTGGAGACAGTATGCTCAGAGAGAGGAGGCTCCCCTAGAGTCCTGACTGGCTTTGAAGGAGTGGTTCCAGAGTATCCCAGCATCCCCTTCCACACCATGTGCTTCCCGGAAGTCCGCACAGGCACTAACACTCCCTCCTCTGGCCTTTGTCTCTTTTCCAGGCATTAGGAGGCCACATGAACTCTTTATTCTCCAACACCTTCAGTTGGCACCTTGCAGGAGAGCGGCCCAGGCCACCAGTTGCCCGGAGACAGGGTTTTGGCCATTCTCTGTGCAGACAGCATCACACTCACCCTCTAGTGCTCTACAGCAATCAAACCCCCTTATCCCACCATCTAGATTAAGAAATGCATAGGGGAAACTGAGGCACCCACACAGTAGTCAGTGAAAACATTAAGAACATTCCCACTTCGTAACACCTGTATACAACTAGTTATATACTTTAAAGGGCATAAAATAATCAAGTATTGTGCTAAACACAATGATACTAGTTAGAAGGGGAAGCAAAAGTGGATGGGAACCTGGGAGGCAGTGACCATGAGATGGTCGAGTTCAGGATCCTGACACAAGGAAGAAAGGAGAGCAGCAGAATATGGACCCTAGACTTCAGAAAAGCAGACTTTGACTCCCTCAAGGAACTGATGGGCAGGATCCCCTAGGAGAATAACATGAGGGGGAAAGGAGTCCAGGAGAGCTGGCTGTATTTTAAAGAATCCTTATTGAAGTTGCAGGAAAAAACCATCCCAATGTGTAGAAAGAATAGTAAATATGGCAGGCAACCAGCTTGGCTTAACAGTGAAATCCTTGCTGATCTTAAATGCAAAAAAGAAGCTTACAAGAAGTGGAAGATTGGACAAATGACCAGTAAGGAATATAAAGATATTCCTCAGGCATGCAGGAGTGAAATCAGGAAGGCCAAATCATACTTGGAGTTGCAGCTAGCAAGAGATGTTAAGAGTAACAAGAAGGGTTTCTTCAGGTATGTTAGCAACAAGAAGAAAGTCAAGGGAAGTGTGGGCCCCGTACTGAATGAGGGAGGCAACCTAGTGACAGAGGATGTGGAAAAAGCTAATGTACTCAATGATTTTTTTGCCTCTGTCTTCACAAATAAGGTCAGCTCCCAGACTACTGCACTGGGCAGCACAGTATGGGGAGAAGGTGACCAGCCCTCTGTGGAGAAAGAAGTGGTTCAGGACTATTTAGAAAAACTGGATGAGCACAAGTCTATGTGCTGCATCCGAGGGTGCTAAAGGAGTTGGCGGATGTGATTGCAGAGCCATTGGCCATTATCTTTGAAAACTCATGGCGAACAGGGGAGGTCCCAGATGACTAGAAAAAGGCTACTGTAGTGCCCATCTCTATAAAAGGGGAGGAGGATCCAGGGAACTACAGGCCAGTCAGCCTCACCTCAGTCCCTGGAAAAATCATGGAGCAGGTCCTCAAGAAATCAATTCTGAAGCACTTAGAGGAGAAGAAAGTGATCAGGAACAGTCAGCATGGATTCACCAAGCGCAAGTCATGCCTGACTAACCTAATTGCCTTCTATGAGGAGATAACTGGCTCTGTGGATGAGGGGAAAGCAGTGGATGTGTTATTCCTTGACTTTAGCAAAGATTTTGATACGGTCTCCCACATTATTCTTGACAGCAAGTTAAAGAAGAATGGGCTGGATGAATGGACTGTAAGGTGGATAGAAAGCTGGCTAGATCGTCAGGCTCAATGGGCAGTGATCAATGGCTCCATGTCTAGTTAGCAGCCGGTTTCAAGCCAAGTGCCCTAAGGGTCGGTCCTGGGGCCAGTTTTATTCAATATCTTCATTAATGATCTGGAGGATGGCGTGGACTGCACTCTCAGCAAGTTTGCAGATGACAATAAACTGGGAGGAGTGGTAGATACGCTGGAGGGTAGGGATAGGATACAGAGGGACCTAGACAAATTAGAGGATTGAGGCAAAAGAAACCTGATGAGGTTCAAGGACAAGTGCAGAGTCCTGCACTTAGGACGGAAGAATCCCATTCACTGTTACAGACTAGCAACCGAATGGCTAGGAAGCAGTTCTGCAGAAAAGCACCTAGAGGTTACAGTGGACGAGAAGCTGGATATGAGTCAACAGTGTGCCCTTGTTTCCAAGAACGCTAACAGCATTTTGGGCTGTACAAGTAGGGGCATTGCCAGCAGATCGAGGGACGTGATCATTCCCCTCTATTTGACATTGGTGAGGCCTCATCTAGAGTACTGTGTCCAGTTTTGGGCCCCACATTACAAGAAGGATGTGGAAAAATTGGAAAGAGTCCAGTGGAGGGCAACAAAAATGATTAGGGGGCTGGAGCACATGACTTATGAGGAGAGGCAGAGGGAACTGGGATTGTTTAGTCTGCAGAAGAGAAGGATGAGGGTGGGTTTGATAGCTGCTTTCAACTACCTGAAAGGAGGTTCCAAAGAGGATGGATCTAGACTGTTCTCAGTGGTAGCAGAGGACAGAACAAGGAGTAATGGTCTCAAGTTGCACTAGGGGAGGTCTGGGTTGGATATTAGGAAACAATATTTCACTAGGAGGGTGGTGACGCACTGGAACGGGTTACCTAGGGAGTGGGTGGAATCTCCTTCCTTAGAGGTTTTTAAGGCCCGGCTTGACAAAGCCCTGGCTGGGATAATTTAGTTGGGAATTGATCCTGCTTTGAGCAGGGGGTTGGACTAGATGACCTCCTGAGGTCCCTTCCAACCATGATATTCTATGATACTCTAAACTGACCACCAAATTTAAGTTGCATGTTTTTCCCCTCAGGTGAGGACTCTGGGGTAGGGCTGAGGATGAGGGGTTCACAGTGCAGGAGGGTGCTCAGGGCTGGGGCTCAGGGTTGGGCTGCTGGGGGCACAGGCTCTGGGGTGGGGTAGGGCTGGAGATAAGGAACTTGGGGTGCAGACAGGCTGCCCCAGGGCTAGGGCCAGAGAGGACTCCTCCCCACCGACAGCAGCAAGCTCCAGGGGAGGGACCCCTCCACTCCCCCCCCCCGTCACTGCCCATGCTCCTAGGGCCCCTCTCAGGTCCAGAAAGCCCACTCGCCTCCCCTATGGTGGGTACCGGGGGGGGTGCTGCCATCATGTGTGGCCTCCCCTGCTGCTGCCCCTCACCATAGCCTCACTGGGGATGAGGCTGCCCCTTGCCCAGTGTGGTGCAGGAGTGGGGACTGCAGGGTGGTGGCTGGGGGGGGGCAGGGTGTCACAAAATTCACCCAAGCCCCAGCTGCTCAGGTCTAGGAAGCTCCCCTCCCCAGTGGTGTAGCCAGGTTCTAACATCAGGGGGAGTGAACACATGAAAAAAGGTGCCACCCGACATATACAATTACTAATCAGGTAGGGTTTACAATGCTATAACAAGAGATTATGCTATTACCATTATCCAGTCAGCTTGCACACTACTATTTTGAATTAGTGATAATTCACAGAGAGAGAAAGAAGAAAGCTGAATTTAGAGAACAATTATTAACCAGATTCCTGGTTATCCACCAGCCACTTTGCTCCAGTCCATAGCACAAAGCACCATAAACCCAGTAGAATCTGGCCAAGAGACTATTCACCTCAAATTGGCATCTTCTACACTCCCTCTCCCCTGCCCCCAATCACTACTATTCAGGAGATAGCTAAGTGAGAAGGTGGCATTGCGGAAGCATTTAGCAGGCAACTGAAAACTCTTATAGAGCACTGTACAGTCTCTGAGAACATTGCGGAATTCTGAGCACTGGGTCTGCAGCTAGTCAGCAGTGAGACTGAGGAGACATAACTGGCACCTTAAAGCACCTTTACCCCTCCTTCCTTCACAAGCTGCACTAAGAACTGTTTCACAGCCCTGGGCGCAACACTGGGGGGGGGTAAGTACAGTGGGGGTGGGCAATAACCCTACGTCACTCCTTTGCCTCCTGTTCCTGCTGCTCCCTCAACCCCCTCCTCTGAAGAGAGACCATGGAAAAAAACATCCTCCCCGCCCCCCCTTTTCCCTCCTTCTCCACCGGCACCAGTTGGGCTTCACAGCCCCCTTCCCTGCTGCGTGGCCACTTTGCTCTGCACGGGGCTGCCTGGGACCAACGGGGCTGCTGCTCCTCAGTCCCCTGCCGCACTGGGGGGGACTGCACTGATGCCTCTTCCCCTCCCGGCAGAGCCCACCCCGGCTCAGGGAGCTGGGCAGCTGCAGGCGGGCGCCTCCTCCTCCTCACCCCGGGGAGCCCGGCAACCAGCGAGCAGGGCTAGGGATGCAGGAGGGTGGTGTGAGCAGAGAGCCAGCTGGCGGCCACACACAAAACCCTACTCCGGACTCTGAGTTCGGAGCCCAGTGCTGCCTGCCTGGAAAGACATCAACTTTGGAAATGTGCTCAGAGGGGAGCAACCGCTTCCCCACCTCTCTCCCCCACTATGCTACTGGGTGGGAGGAGGGATGCTCCGAGGCGGGGAGTAATGGTGGTGGCAGGGGCCGGTGCCTGCTCCAGGCAAGGCCAGGGGAGAAATCCAGCTCCAGATATTGGTGGAGCACAGCCCCCTGCTCTGAATATTCCTGGTGCTGGGGCACCTGGAGCCCATATAACCTGCTGCCTATGTCTGTGTTGGATTCCTCTGAGGCAAGGCCTTGCTTGCCTTGAGATCCCTCTAGTTCTACTCGAGCCCACGGAGCAGAGTTTTGGCTACTTTGTCTGGCAATGTTGCTTCTTCAAGCATCAATTAAGGAATCTCAACCACAGTAATCTACTTTGCTTGATTCTTATACTCTTTTTCCTCAAAGGAGTCACTTGTCTTAAAAGCATGCCCAGTGGGTGTGTGGTTACTAATTTTTACCTAATTAGTGTTTTAGAAGGGGCATGGAGAGGTGGTACTGAACGAAGATCACCCCATGTTTACTCACACATCAATCATTCACTCTGGCTTGCTGCGTGATGTCTTTGCTGTAAGGTCACTATAAGCAGGTCCACCTGTGCTCCATTGTGGAACTTGCATGTAATATTTACTTTTGCATGGGCCCATATTTGCCGACCAATAGGTTCAATATTGATTGTACATACACACTTTGCTAGTTCTTTATCAAATTTGCTTCTGCTTAAAAGGAACCTGCTTCCTGGATCCTCTGCAGCCATTCAGTCTTGTCAAGTTATGCTTTCACCATTCATTCAATATGGCCACACCAATTTGTCACCGTCCCACCACAACTCTCTGTCCAGGAGCACAGTTCATCTCACAGCCATTGTAGTTACCTTGCTCTCTCTCTCATCACTTGATAAACTGATTCTTTAAAGGGCTATGACATTTGTGTGCAACAACTGATAGATATAGAATGTTGTGAGATGTGCATTTAATCCTGATCAAGTTTTTGGAAGCTCCTTTTGAGTTTAAGGTAATGCTGTCTCCATAATCTTTCCCTGAAAGTTACATTTCTAGTGGCTGTTACTTCTAGAATATGCGAAGTCCTTCTAGCTTCTCCTTGTATCTTTTTCAAATGAGAAAAGGTGATTTTGCATCCTTTTTTAAGTATCTGTACCCAAGATTGTTATAGAATTCCACATCTCAAGTCTATGCAGTTCCCAGTCTTTTCTAACTAGGTGGAGTGCTTGATCTTCCCAAAGATGCTAGGTTGGATAGACAAGATGTTAAAAAAAACGTACTTTAAACTGGAGCATCTAAATCCCTAAATCCCTCTAAAAATCCTAGACTATGTCTACACTGGCAATTGAACAACAAAACTTTCGTGGTTCAATGGTGTTAAAAACACAACAACCCTGAAAGACAAAAGTTTTGCTGCAGCAAGTGCCAAGGTGAACAACACGTTGATGGCAGGAGCAGTCTCCTGACGACAATATGAATGCTGCTCATTGGGGGTAGAAGTTTTTTGTCGGCAGGAGAGCCAACAAACAGCGGCTACACTGTGCAGCTTTTAGCAGCACGGCTATGGCAACTTAGCCATGTCACTAAAAGCTATGTAGTGTAGACATAGCCCTAATCTCAGTTGTTGTAGAGAAGCCATGACATTTGCAAGTCACACTATTTATGACATGATAGGGAGCATAAAGATCAGGTGATTTCTGTCTGAGTTTGAGTTATGTATTCAGCAGTTATGATCCAACTGCCATATCAATGCCAGGAGGACTCAAAGCTTATTCCATCAGAGGAAAGGCAGCCACTATTGCTTGCTAAAGTAATGTCAGTTCCTAAAGCCTGCTAATCTGCTGCTTAGAGCTTGCCTTAGACTTTTTTGAAATGTTATTCTCTCCATTTGGAAGCTGAATCAGATGCTCTCTCTGGGAGTGCAGTGCTTCCATCACTAATTAGCACTTCTCAGGCCTCCTCCTGAAGTTTATGACTGCTCACTAGTTTCTTAAAGTGGGATCTGCAGGGGCAGTTTTGTGAGAGAAAAGAGGAGGTGACAGGTGTTTCTCTGAATGTATTGCCTCCTCAATTCCAAACTGATTCCTGCTATCCTTCCCTTTTCAGAACTAGGTCCTCAGAGGAACCAAGGAACAATTAAGGGGCAAGGTTTTTCATACATGCTCTTTTTTCCCGAATGATTTGAGGATGCATGATGTAAATCCACTAATACCACTTACCACCGTCATAGGTTCTGCCTGGCTCATTGCACAGAACAGGTGAGTCCTAAAACATGGTTAGATCTGCACAGGCAATAGATTCTGAAAATTCCATACTGGTAAGTAAACCTTCCTTTTTGTTTCACATTTTATGCAGTTTTTAAACCAGGGATCAGCAACCTTTGGCACATGGCCCGCCAGGGTAAGCACTCTGGCAGGCCGGGCCGGCTTGTTTACCTGCTGCATCCACAGGTTCGGCCGATCACAGCTCCCACTGGCCGTGGTTCACTGCTCCAGGCCAATGGGGGCTGCGGGATGCCTCAGCAAACATGCCTAAACCACCTTCTCTTTAATAGCCCAGAGACTGCCTCTTTGCCTATTCTGTATTTCATTGATGTTATCCATTAGCTCACAGGACATGCTCATCCAATCAGGGATCTCCTTTAAAAAGGAAGCCAAACTCTCAGTGATTACAGTCTGCATTTCTGCCGGCTGGAGAGTGAGACAGCATGCTTATGTACATGGAACTGGTGAAGCACTGACAGTGTTTCTACAACTACTTTTATTGGTTAGATTTTTGAGTATACAGACTGAAATGTTTACAGGGATCAATACCTGTCGTCATCACCTATATCTACAGAAATCACTTGGAGAAATACTGTAATGAGACTCCACAGGCACAGCATATGCCAGTGACACTCTATCATTCTCATTCTCCACTACTGCAACCACCAGCATTGCTGAGATCTCAGAATTCATATGTAACCCTTCTGCCCGTCAGAGCTGGCAGTAACAAGGGCTGGGTTCAGTATCTAGGGGTTCTGTTTCAATGACACAATGCAAAACTGGCTTAAGCCCCAACCCAGTGACCTTGAAAAATTACATACCACTCCCCTGGGCACCTCTAAGAAGCAATATTTCCCCTCTTGCAAGCACAGAGTCTGAGCATAGGAAAAGCCTTTTAATAAAGGACGGAAGCAATGCAGCATTATGTTGGGGAAACACCACAAACAGGACTCATAACACAAACCATGAGCAAAAGACCCACCTCCAAGTAAGTTTGGCAGTGTCCTTTTCCCCTCAGGGTCTTAAATCCAGCAACCCAAAAGTCACCTCACCCACAGTTTCTGTCCTTAGTGAGTGCAGTCCCCAGAGTTAAGAAGTTCATCTGCAGAGTTTACCTCCCAGCCTGGGTAGAAGTGAGAGGGGGTATGGTGGGCATGGGTCAACAGCTGATTGCCATGTCTCTCCCTGGGGTTCTGCTGCAGTCTTCATGGCCAGCTGTTCCTCTCCTTCTAGATGTAACTCTCTACTAGCTGTCATAGAATATCAAAGTTGTAGGGACCTCAGGAGATCATCTAGTCTAACCCCCTGTTAAAGCAGGACCAATCCCCAGACAGATTTTTGCTCCAGATCACTAAATGGTCCCCTCAAGGATTGAACTCACAACCCGGGGTTTAGCAAGCCAGTCCTCAAACCACTGAGCTATCCCTCTTCCCTCCCTTAAGACAGCTCTCAGTGATTTCAGCTGTTAGTAGGAACAGCCCCTGTGCTGGTACACTCCAAACCACTAACCCAACGTGGGTCTAATGCTTAGATCTAGGAATCAGTGATTTCAGTTCTGCAGCATATAACAAGACTTGTAAGAAAATTAAAATCAGCTCTATTATTACACAATGGAGAAATTGATGCAGTGTTTACAACTCTTAGAAAAGTACCTATACTACTGACTACACATACCTATGCCCAGCCTCTTTCTTAATTAACTGCGCTTTGGAACTCATGTCCCTTGCCTAGTGAGTGCTACTTTTTGAGGGCGAGTCTCTCCATCATAAAATACCAAGTACAGTTCTACTGTCCTTGATTCCATAACCAGGATGACAACACTTTATTACTCCTGCCCTGATAACAAAGAGACTGGGGGTCCCACCCCAGCTAAAGTGACCATGTGGGCAGGACAGGTGCTAGGGGTTTTAGCGCCCTAGGCGCACGGCAATTTCGCCGCCCTGCATCCTGGTCCCGCGGCTCCGGTGGAGCTGCCGCAGTCGTGCTTGCGGGAGGTCCACCGGAGCCGCAGGAGCAGCCGACCGTCCACAGGCATGACTGCGGCAGCTTCACCGGAGCCACCTGCCACCCCCTCCGGCAAAATGCCACCCACCAATAATCCTGGTGCCCTAGGCGACTGCCTAGGCCGCCTAAATGGAAGCGCCGGCCCTGCATGTGGGCAAGCAGTCCCTTCATGCTAGGTGGAGTGGGTGCAAATGACATCAGCCTCTGAAGTCCTTTTCCACAACTCACCACCAGATGTCAGGATAGAGCTCATTCTGACTCTGCTTACACATACAAGAGATTGGCTCCTGAATGAGGGGCCGCTGGCTCAAACTCAACCCTAGCAAAACCAAAGTGATGCTGGTTGAAAGGGGAAAAAACACTTGGAAGAACTAGCCAGGACAGAGTATCCCCTGCTATTGAAGGCACACTGGCTCCATTCATCAAAGTGGTTTGATGCCCCTGGCTACTGTTTGATTAATCTCTAAGGCCATGTGTACACTACCAATTTTTGTCAACAAGTGATGTAAACACCCAAAAGTCAACATAATAAAAATCAGAATTTCATGTTCACACTTGCTTCCTCTAAGTAGATTGCGTCCACAGTGGGGGCACCGTTATCGACAGTGTGAGCAATGCACTGTGGGTACCTATCTCACAGACCAGCTCGACACCTTCTGTCGCTAGGTGTTGTGGGAAGACAGAGTGGATCACCGCACATTTTGGGACCAGGCTAAATGTCCCGTGATGCACTGCTTTCTGTCCCAGCACACCATGGGCTTCCGGCTTTCTTTCGCAGCATTTTTGCAAAAGCCCTTCTTTGCTGTGCACCCGATTCTTTGTGAGTGGGGATGGATCCCACACTGCTCTCCTATGCTCTGTTAACTGTAATGAAGACGTCGGAGATGGCAGTGCAGTTTATCATGAAGTTCCTAACTGAAGAAGACTCGCAGGTGCCAGACATTCTGCATGATATGGATGGGAGCAACTTGAGATTGCTTTTGGCATTCACAGATTGGCAGAGGCCCTAGAGGTTTTTCGCCTTCCTCTGCAGCATGGGGCATGGGTCACTTGCTGGTGGATTCTCTGCTGCTTGAGGTCTTCAAACCACAATTTGAAGACTTCAGTAACTCAGACATAGGTTAGGGGTTTGTTATAGAAGTGGATGGGTAGGGTTCTGTGGCCTGCTTTGTGCAGGAGGTCAGACTAGATGATAATATTGGTCCCTTCTGACCCTAAAGTCTATGAGTCTATGAGAACAGCTGCATAGTGTAGACCGTTGCTTTTGGGCTCGGGAAACAAGCACTGAATGGTGGAATCGTATCTCATGCAAGTGTGGGATGACAAGCAGTGGCTACAGAACTTTTGGATGCAGAAAGCCACCTTCCTGGAACAGTGTGCGGAGTTTGCCCCAGACTTGTGGCACACGGACACCAGAATGAGAGCTGCCTTCTTGATAGAGAAGCATATGGAAATAACTATGTGGAAGCTGGCAACTCCAGACTGCTACCAGTCGGTCATGAATCAATTTGGAGTGGGGAAGTTGACTGATGGGGCAAGTGTGCAGGGCAATAAATCACATCCTGCTACCAAGGACTGTGACTCTGGGAAATGTGCATGAAATAGCGGATGGGTTTGCAGAAATGGATTTCCCTAACTGTGGAGGGGTGATAGATGGCACACATATTCCAATTTTGGCACCAGACCACCCTGTAACAGAGTACAGCAATAGGAAGGAGTGCTTCTCCATGGTGTTGCAGGCACTTGTGGATTACTTGTGCCTTTCACTGGCATTTCACTGACATCAGTGTGGGGTGGTCCGGGAAGGTGCACGATGTACACGTCTTAAGGAACACTGGCCTGTACAGAAAGCTGCAAGCAGGGACTTTCTTTGCAAACCAGAAGATTAGAGTGGGGGATGTTGAAATTCCCATAGTGATCCTGGGAGACCCCGCATATCCTTTACAGCCATGGCTCATGAAACTTTACACAGGACACCTGGACAGCAGTAAGGAGCGGTTCAACAACAGGCTGAGTAGGTGCCGGATGACAGATGAATGTGTCTTTGGCAGATTAAGATAAAGGCTGGTGATGCCTTTATAGCAGGTTCAACCTTAATGAGGATAATATTCCCATGGGCATAGCCGCATGCTGTACATTGCATAATCTCTGTGAAGCTAAGGAAGAAAGGTTTGCTTGAGGTAGAGGGCTGAGGCAGACCACTTGGCCGCTGATTTTGAGTAGCCAGATACCAGGGCTGTTAGAGGAGCCCAGAGGGTGGTGTAGCAGGATGACAACTCACCCAGCGGTGCCTCCTGCTGGCCTTCAGGGAATTAGCTCACCAGCCTCTGGCGCGCCCTCTGTCAGCCAGAGTCTCACCTGCCGCTGGCCCGTGTCCCTCCTGCACCCCGGTGCCCCTTTCCCTTGGTGGCTGCCTCCTGGCAGTATCCCCACAGCCTCTGGGTCTCCCCTCCCAGGAGAACCCCCAACCTCCTATCTGCAGCTTGCCTCAGTATATGGCTACTGCCAGTCACTATCTAGCCCCAGCTCACTGGGGCGGACTGCAGTGTACACGCCCTTAATCACTGGCAAAGGTAGGTTTCGCCCTGCTGCCTTTGCCTACCCCAGGCTACCCCTCTGTAGCCCCAGTACTTGTTCTGGCCTTTATCAAGGCCTGCAGCCTGGGGGTTCTCCAGGCTGGAGCTCCCCAGCTCCTCTAGCCTTTCCCCAGTTCTGCTCCACTCTAGGTACCTTTGTCAGTTCCCAGGCAGCCAGGCCCTTCTCCTTCAAGAGCTAGAGGGAAAGTCTTTTCTGAGCTCCAGCCTAGCAGCCCCTTTATAGAGCCAGTTGCAGCCTGATTGGGGCATGGCCCAGCTGTGGCTGCTTCCCCAATCAGCCCAGGCTCACTGGTTCCCCACCACAGCCCTCTGCTGGGCTGTTCTATGCCCTTCCAGGCAGGAGTGGGGTGTACTCGGCAGCCTCCTCCGCCCGGGTCAGCTGGGTCAAGAGCTCTGGCCTGGTGGTCGGGGACGGGTGGCAGGCAGGCTCCCTCCCACCTACGCTTCAGGCCATCCGGGGGAGCGCGGGTCCGCTGCTCTATCTCGGCGTTTACCTTTCCGCCACGCATCTGTCTCCCCCGGAGAACTGGCAAGGTTTGCAGGGCAGGGTGGCAGAGCGGCTCCAGAACTGGACAGGACTCCTTCGGTGCCTTTCCCTTCAAGAGAGGGCACTGGTGCTCAACCAACTAGTCCTGTCCATGCTCTGGTACCAGCTCAACACCCTGGTCCCGGCCCCAGGCTTCCTGGCCGACTTCCGGAGGGTGGTTCTGGAGTTCTTTTGGCCAGGGCTGCACTGGGTCCCTGCAGGGGTCCTCCACCTGCCCCTGGAGGAGGGAGGGCAGGACCTGAAGTGCCTGCGCACTCAGGTCCATGCCTTTCGCCTCCAGGCACTGCAGAGGCTTCTTTATGGTGCGGGTAGTCCGGCGTGGAGAGTACTGGCGCACGCCTTCCTGCGCCGCTTCCGAGGGCTCCGATACGACCGGCAGCTCCTTTATCTCGATCAGAGGGGTCTTCTGCGAGACCTCTTCGGGCTGCCGGTCTTCTACTAGGACCTCCTCCGGACCTGGAAGCTGTTCTCTGCGACCAGGTCCGTGGCGGCCACCGAGGGGGCAGATCTCGCGGATCCCTTGCTACACAATCCCCAGCTCCGTGTGCAGGTGGTGGAGTCCCCTGCGGTGCGCCACAGGTTGGTCTTGGCAGAAGCTACCCGGGTCGGAGACCTCCTGGACTACGACCGGGGAGACTAGCTGGATCCCCTGACGCTCGCTCAGCGTATGGGGCTCTCCAGACCTTGTACTCCCCAGCACGTACTACAGGAGGTGGAGGCCGCTTTGCTGCCCGCTGTTCGGGCCTATCTCGACCGGGTCGTGCGAGAGGGCATGCCCCGCCCACCCACCACCCCAAGCCCTCCGGACCTTTTCATCGGGTCCCTGCCCCGTAGGCCTGACCGGCCCCCCCGCCCCTTCTCCGCAAGCCGGCTGCACGACCTGCAGCCGGTCCACTTCCAAACTGCGCCAAGGAAACAACTCTGCACGCTCGTGCTCCACACCCTTCGCTTCCTCACCCTCATGTCCCGCCCCAACACAAAGTGGCGGGACGTCCTGCCACCTCTGGAGGGTGAGGAGCCCCGGTTGGCCAGCCTCTACTCTACCCTGGTCCCGAGGCCCGCCAGGGATATCAGTTGGCGGCTCCTCCATGGAGCCGTGAGCACGGGCGTGTACTTGGCACGGTTTACCCGTCCCAGACACCTGCCCCTTCTGCGGTGCGAGGGAGACCCTGGCGCACGTTTACTTAGAGTGCGCCAGGTTGCAGCCCCTATACTGGCTCCTCATCAACATCCTATTACGTTTCTGGCTGCACTTTTCCCCTCACCTCCTTCTCTGTGCACTCCGTATCCATGGCCCCACAAAGTCGCGGAACCTCCTGGTCAACCTTCTCCTCACCCTGGCTAAAATGGCCATCTACGCAACCAGGGAGAGGAGGTTGGCCAGTGGAGACTCCTGTGACTGTGGGGCTTGTTTCCGGTCCTTAGTCTGTTCACGTATCCGGGCGGAGTTCCTCTGGGTGGCGTCCTCTGGCTCCCTTGATGCCTTCGAGGAGCAGTGGGCGCTGTCCGGGGTTCTCTGCTCGGTGTCCCTGTCAGGCTCCCTTCTTATGACTCTTTGACCGCACTTTTATTCCTGTTCTCTTATTAGTTGTCCCCTGGAATTAGTTGGGTTCTGAGGTCCTGTGGATCCTCCCCTTAGGCTGTGGGGGGGATCCTTTAGCAGTGGGTGGGCTTCTGCCCACCCACCTCTCTGATGCCCAATAGGTACAGGGACTACTTAGTATCCTCGGGCTGCCTTGTTGGCTGGAGCTCTTTCTTCCTCCCTTCCTGGGCTACTGCTGCTGGCTGGAGTTCCCTCCTTGGACTGCTGCTGCCACTGCTGAATGTGGGGTGGAGGGGCATTGCTGGCCACCCCCCCCCGCATCCCCAGAGGGAGAAGCCAGGACCCCACCACCACCACTACGACCTGTGAGGGGACCTCCCTACTTGGCCACCAGAGTTGCTGGAGCGGCTACTGCTGCTGCTGTCCTTGCTACCCAGGAGCTGCTGGAGCCTAGATAAGTGGGGAAGATGATGAGGACCTTCAGCTGTTGGGGAAATGCACAGGGATTCTGCAGACCACTGGAGGGGGCCATCAAGGACTGAGTAACTTTCAAACTGTGCTCTTGTGGTGAGGGTCTAGACTGTGTTTGTGGGGACACAGGGGGTGTGGTGTGGAGCCTGCCCCCTAGTCCATCTGTGTCCCCCCACAACCCTCCCCACCACCGCTACCCCCACCACCATCCCCACTGACTACTTACCATCTGCCTCAGCTCCTGCCTCTGGGACTCAGCTGCTCTCCTGGCCAGCCATGCTGTTTCCACCTTTTGGGCCTGCAGCAGCAGCCAGCCAAACATTGACTTTTCGCAAGCACATGCCCCCCCTTTTTTTGACTGCCCCCCACCCCTGTAGCAATCTCCCCCTTTCCAATTACAGCCCTTTCCCCGCCCCCTAGCTTCTTTGCCTAAGCCTCTTGCTAGCCCAGTTTGTTTGCCTGCCCCACCCTTTTCCCTCTGCAGCTTGGTTTGTTTGTCCTGCCCCAGCCCTACAGTTGGCCCCTTTGGTTCCTCTGCTCCACTCCCAGCCTGGCTGCTCTCCTTCCTTTGTGGCCCCCCTTGCCCTGATTGGCCCCTTCCTTTCGTGTGCCCATGCCCCCTCCCAATGGCTTGTGCCCTCTCCTCGCTTTGGTTATTCACTGCACCCACCCCCCTCTCCATGTTATTGTAACCTTCCCTCTCCTAGTGCAGCTAGAGGAGTCGGACTTCCATCTTATGTTGGTGACTGACCCCGCCCCCTTCAAGTCCTTCATAGCCCCTCATCTGCCCCCCCGCATTTCAGCACCCTCCTCCCTGCGTGCAGCCTAGTGGAGAGGAGTGGTTGACCTGCTTCCCCTTTCCTCTTCTCTCTCTGGTGTTTTTTTCCCTCCCTCCCTGCTCATTATGGAGGGGAACACAGTGGGCGAGACCCCTTGAGCAGACCCCGCCGCCCCTTCCCCATCTGCCCTCCCATCATCCTCCCTAGCCTCTACCTCAACCACTGCTCCGAACCACCTGCTACTGCCCCTGCTGGGGCGCCAGCAGCGGCAGGCGACGGGGTAACCTCCGCTACTGCCACATCCCTTGCCCCCTCTGATTCTGGGGGAGCTCCCCCAGTCAGCAGAAATGGGCAGGGCAAAAAGAATGGTAAGAGCCCTGCCAAAAAGACTAGGACCCCCATGGCAGGGACTGCTGCCACCACTGCCACGGCCCCGCCACTGGCCGCGGCATCCCTCCCCGCTGTTCTCTCCACCAGCACCATGGGCACCCCCACTCCAGCCCCCAGAGCATATGCCCAGGTGGCGGCGGCGCCCCCCCTGCCAACTACTACATCATCTCTCCCAGCCACCACCTCTGTTACCATCTATAGACAGGGCTGCCCAGAGGATTCAGGGGGCCTGGGACAAAGCAATTTCGGGGGCCCCTTCCATAAAAACAAGTTGCAGTACTACAGAATACTATATTCTCGTGCGGGCCCCTGCAGGGCCCAGGACAAATTGCCCCACTTGCCCCCCCCACCTCACCATGCCACTTACCCCCACCTCCGCCCTCTCCCGGAGCCTCAGCATGCCGCATCCAGGAGCAGCCCTGGACAGCACTGCAGTGGCATGGCTCCATGGAACCTGAGCTCCCACCCGCTCAGCCTGGAGCTCACAGCCCCGCTCCCTTACCATGTGGCTCTGAGCAGGAAGAGCTCAGGCCCCGCTGGAGCCATGCCACTGCAGCGCTGTCCAGGGCCACTCCTGGACGTGGCGTGCTGAGGCACCAGGGGATGGGGGAAAGTGGGGCAGGGGCAGGGGATGGGGGTGGGGGGGAGCCTCAGACATTCTCGTGGGGGCACCTGCAGGGCCCGGGGCCTGGGACAAATTGCCCCACTTGCCCCCCCCGGGCAGCCCTGTCTATAGTGGCCAGGGCCCCTTCCTCACCTTGACCAGGAAGCACGGCGTCCATTGCCTCCTGGTGACTGCCTCGCCCCACGTGGAGACCTACGTGCGGGCGTTGGCGAGGGTGGTGGGGCCCACAGCCATCATGGCAGCCTCCAAAATGTATGGCAAGGTGGTCTTCTTCCTTGCTTCGGAGGCCACCGCCCAGGAGGCGGTGAAAAAGGGCCTGGCGGTGGGAGATGTGTTCGTCCCCCTGGAGCCGCTGGGGGACCTGAGTGTCCTTGTAGTCCTGACCTCCATTCCTCCTTTCCTCCCCAATGCCGCCCTGCTGCCCACCCTCACTACCCTGGAGAAACCAATCTCCATCATCAGCTCTCTCCCACTGAGCTGCAAAGATCCTGCCCTCCATCACGTCCTCTTGTTCTGCCAGCAGGTGCAGCTTCAACTGCTGCCGGCAGTGCGTGGCAGAGAGGCGCTCGAGGGGTCTTTCCTGGTAATCAAATCCTCCGGGCTGCGAGGGCCCTCATGGGGGAGGGTAAAAGGACCAGGAAGCAGGACGCCGTGGCTTACCAGTGGGTCCGCAGCTTCTGTGACTCCTTGTTCACCTTTGGGGTGGGTCATGGTTTGCTGCGCGGCCCAATGGGGACCGTGAGCATCCCTGCCGGCGAGGATCCCCCCCAGCCTTCCTCATGGCACCTATCACCTTTGCAACATTGAACACCCGGGGCTGTAGGATGGGTCTCCACAGGAGGCAGGTGCTCTCGTTCCTTCGGGAGCAGGGGTACTCTGTGGTTTTCCTGCAGGAGACCCATACGGATCCAGCCACCAAAGACAGCTGGCGGCTGGAGTGGGAGGGACAGGGTCTACTTTAGCCATCTCACAGTTTGTAGGGCTGGAGTGGCTACCCTGTTCTCCCCGACCTACGGCCCGAGGTGCCAAGGCTGTGCTGGGCTGCCTGCTGCACCTCCGGGTCCACAGAGAGGGGCTCGTAGTCAATCTTGTTAACGTCTATGCCCTGACATCGGGCCCGGGGCGGCTACGTTTTTATCAGCAGGCGTCTGCCTTCCTCAGCTCCTTGGATCCTGGTGAGCGCCTGGTCCTGGGCGGAGACTTTAACGCCACCCTGAAGGAGAGGGACCGCTCGGGGACCGAGTAGAGCCCAGCCGCTGCAGATGTTCTCCGGGAGATTATCAAACTTCATTCCCTGGTGGACATCTGGCGCGACCACCACCCGAACGATATCTCAACATTTACCTATGTCCGGGTGGAGGCCCATCGGTCATGCCACTCCTGGTTGGACCGCATCTACTCGTCAAGCTTCCACCTTTCATGGGCCCACTCTTCCAACATCCGGCCGGCCCCTTTTTCAGATCACCATCTGGTCACCATGACGGCCTCTCTCTGTGCAGAGAGGCTGGGGCCAGCCTATTGGCATTTTAACAACAACTTGCTGGAGGATGTGGGCTTCGTGGCATCCTTCTGGGAGTTCTGGCTGGCCTGGCAAGGGCAGCGGCATGCCTTTCCCTCGGCGCAGCAGTGGTGGGACCTGGGAAAGGGGCATGCCCGGCTCTTCTGCTGTGACTACACCCGCGGTGCCAGCCGACGGAGGGATGCAGCGATAGAGCAGTTGGAATGGGAGGTCTTCGAGCTAGAGAGGACGGCACCCCCCTCCCGGATCTGGCGGAGTTGTGCGAGAGGGCTAGGACCTTCTACACAAACCTTTTCTCCCCGGTCCGACTGATTCTACCACTTGCAGAGTGCTCTGGGACGGACTCCCGACAGTCAGTGTGGGCGACCGGGACCAGTTAGAGCTGCCTCTCTCTCTGGCCGAGTTCTCGGAAGCCCTCCACCGCATGCCCAGCAATAAATCTGTGGCCATGGACGGGCTGACCGTGGAGTTCTATCGCATGTTCTGGGACGTCCTTGGCCCGGACCTAGTTACCGGCTGAGTTCTTGCAGAGTGGGGTCCTCCCTCTCTTGTGCAGGCAAGCCGTTCTCGCCTTGTTTCTGAAGAAGGGGGACCTCTGTGACTTACGGAATTGGCGTCCCGTCTTGCTCCTCAGCACAGACTACAAAATCGTAGCAAAGGCCATCTCGCTGCAGCTGGGGTCCGTGCTGGAGGATGTGATCCACCCAGACCAGATGTACACCGTCCCGGGCCTTACCATCTTTGATAACCTGTATCTAGTACAGGATCTCTTGGAGCTTGGGTGTAGGGATGGGTCTGTCGTTCGCCCTCCTGTCCCTAGATCAGGAGAAGACGTACGACAGGGTGGACCACGGGTATCTCCTGGGCAGTCTGCAAGCATTGGGCTTCAGATCCCAGTTTGTGGGTTTTCTCCAGGTGTTGTACGCTTCCGCAGAGTGTCTGGTCAGGCTCAACTGGACTCTGACCGAGTCGTCAGCTTTGGGCAGGGAGTACGTCAGGGGTGTCCCCTCTTGGGCCAGCTGTACACTCTGGCAATTGAGACCTTCCTGTCTCCTCCACAGGAGGTTGACGGGGTTGGTGCTTCAAGAGCTGGAGCTGCGGCTGGTCCTCTCGGTGTACGCCGACGACGTGCTCTTCGTGATCTAAGACCCGGATGACTTGGTGTGAGTGGAGGCTTACCAGACCATGTACTCGGCGGCCTCCTCCGCCTGGGTCAACTGGGTCAAGAGTTCTGGCCTGGTGGTTGGGGACGGGTAGCAGGTGAGCTCCCTCCCTCCCACTCATGCTTCAGGCCATCCGGTGGAGCGTGGGTCTGCTGCTCTATCTCGGCTTTTACCTTTCTGCCACGTGTTAAGATAAGTTCCTGTCTGCATCCTAAAAACTTGCCCATACCGATATTGCCCTGGCCTCTTCTTTTGTCATTCAGTGTTAAACGCATTCTGAACTATATGCATTTCCTTACCTTTTGGGGGCGAAGCCAGACTTTCAGGCACCTGCTCCCCTACTTGGTGTAAACTTTGCTTGTACCAATCAGAAACGAACACACACAGTTTTTGGGCCCCGTCCCCTAAGACACTTCTATGATGTCATAGTGGGTATTTTAGGCTGGTCTGCCATGTGCAGGCAGAAGAGGAGAAAGAAAAACTAATCCTGTGTACCTTGTGCACACCCGTAACCGAGCCTGATCACCTCGAAGCCTCTCTCAGCTCACGTGGTTTTAAGCAGAGTTTCTACGTTTGCCGGTCGTTATGAGTTGGTTTGTATTCATAAGTATTGGTTATTACTAAATGCTGCATCTGTGTTTATAAATATTATTTACTGCATCTTTGTTTATAAATATTGTTTAATAGTAAATACTTTAGCCATTGTATGTTTTAAGTTCCATTAACCCTATTAGCTAATCATACGCTGCTCCCCTACCCCTTGTAACTATCCCCAATAAAACTTTTAATTAATTAATTTTAGTTGTGTGCGTGCCTGCAGTTTGCATCATGACCCATATCTTCCTTGCATCCCTTACCCATACAGTCTATTGCCACATGCAGCCTGGTAAATAACAGGTCTGCATTTTTCTTTTGCCCCTAAAAGTACGTGGCAATCTACACCACGCATCCATCTCCGACGGCGAACTGGCATGGTTTACAGGGCAGAGTGAAGGAGCGGCTCCAGAAATGGACAAGACTACTCCGGTGCCTCTCCCTTTGAGGGAGGGAACTGGTGCTCAATCAACTAGTCCTGCCCATGCTCTGGTACTGGCTCAACACCCTGGTCCTGCCCCAGGCTTCCTGGCCAACCTCCGGATGGCAATTCTGGAGTTCTTTTGGCCAGGAATGCACTGGATCTCTGCAGGGGTCCTCCACCTGCCCCTGGAGGAAGGAGGGCAGGGTCTGACGTGCCTACGCACTCTCCATGTCTTTCGCCTCCAGGCCCTGCAGAGGCTCCTTTATGGTACAGGTAGTCTGGCATGGAAAGTACTGGCACATACCTTCCTGTGCTGCTTCTGAGGGCTCCAATATGACTGGCAGCTCCTTTATCTTGATCTGAGAGGTCTTCCATGAGACCTCTCCGGGTTGCTGGTCTTCTACCATGACCTCCTCCGGACCTGGAAACTCAGCAACCAGGTCCGTGGCAGACGCCAAGGGGGCAGATATCCTCGCGGACCCCTGCTACACAGTTCCCAGCTTCATGTGCAGGTGGCGGAGTCCCCCGTGGTGCGCCAGAGGTTGGTCCTGGCAGAAGTCACCAGAATCGGAGACCTCCTGGATTATGACCAGGGAGACTGGCTGGATCCCCTGACGCTTGCTCAGCATATGGGGCTCTCTAGGCTTTGTACTTCCCAGCATGTACTTCAGGAGGTGAGGGTCGCTTTGCCGCCTGCTGCTTGGGCCTACCTCAACCGGGTCCTGCATGAAGGCATGCCTCACGCACCCTCCACCCCAGGCCCTCTGGACCTTTTCATTGGGCCCCTGCCCCATGGACCAAACCGGCCCACCTGCCCCTTCTCCATGAGCCAGCTGCATGACTTGCAGTCGGTCCGCTTCCAAACCACGCCACGGAAGCATCTATACATGCTCTTGCTCCACATCCTTCACTTCCTTACCCTTGTGTCCCACCCCGACACAAAGTGGCAGGACCTCCTGCCACCTCTGGAGGGTGAGAAGCCCCGGTGAGCCACCGGGGCTATCAGCTGGCAGCTCCTTCATGGGGTCGTGAGCACGGGTGTCTGTTTGGTGCAGTTTACCCTTGTCCCAGATACCTGCCCCTTCTGCGGCATGAGGGAGACTCTGGCGCATGTTTACTTGGAGTGCGCCAGGTTGCAGCCCCTATACTGGCTCCTCACGAATATTCTCTTATGTTTCTGGCTGCACTTTTCCCCTCATCTCCTTCTCTACGCACTCACTATCCGTGGCCCCACAAAGTCACAGGACCTCCTGGTCAACCTCCTCCTGGCCCTGGCTAAAACGGCCATCTATAAAACCAGGGAGAGGAGGTTGGCCGATGGAGACTCCCGTGACTGTGGGGCCTGTTTCCGATCCTCTGTCCGTTCACGTATCCGAACAGAGTTCCTCTGGGTGGTGTCCACTGGCTCCCTTGATGCCTTGGAGGAGCAGTGGGCACTGTCCGGGGTTCTCTGCTCAGTGTCCCTGTCAGGTTCCCTTCTTTTGACCCTTTGACTGCACTCCTGTCCCTGTTATTTCATTAGGTGTCCCCCAGAATCATTTGGTTTCCAGGTCCTGTAGATCGCCCCTCTTAGGCTGGGGCAGGAGTCCTTCCTGGAACCCAATAGGTACAGGGGCAATTTGAATCAGGGCGACTTTGAGGCAGCACTTTGACAACGAGCACCAGTAATGTATATCTCTGTCAGAGGTGCTTCAATGTTACATTACATGTAGTTTTTCTAGGGGGCAATCGTGTCATTTGAGGCCTTATATTTCAATAAGAAAATGATTAAAATGCCTGTGCATGTATTGGTGGTGCCTGCGATCTCAATTTGTAGAAAAAAAGAAAGATGATTTACCATTATAAAACTTTGCTTTTATTGCACAAGAAACAGCACACGCAAACACACAGATACTTCATGGGAAAGGAGGAACCAGTGAAGGGCAGACTTTCACAACTGTGTGTAGGTCCAGCTATCATTGTGAAAGTTGTCCAAGAGGGTGGAGTAAAGGGGAAATGAAGCAGTCCCGGGAAGTGGAATGGAATGTGTGGGCAGAGTTTGGAGGAGGCACGGAAAAGAGTTCTGAATGTGCTGCAATGGTGGTCGAGCATGGATCTGCTCAGTCTGCTGCATTATTAAGGACTTCAGCACCTGTGTTTGCTCCTCCATTATTTTAATCATCTGCTCAGTTGCATCCTTAACAAATGCCTGATTCTCTTTTCTGTCCTGCTGTTCAGCTTCCCAGCACTCCTTGCGTTCCCTTTTTTCTGTATTGGAGCACTGAGGTACCTCCCAGAACATGTCTTCTTTGCTGTGTCTTGGACGCATTCTTATCTGTTGGAGACGCTTGGCCGGGGAGCATGGGGTGTTCCTGAAGACCACATCTGGTGAAGTACAGGGAACAATGCACAGAAATGGGGTTGTTAAATTCATGCACAGCCTTGTAACGTTTCAGTTAAATACACCTTTTGCAACATTGCAATCATTTTCTCACTGATCCTAGCTAGGCACACATCTCTGCTAACACCCAAAGCATTGTGTTGGCAGGAGGGTGGGGACAACTCCACATGGGGAAAAGAGCACTCACTCTTTACAAGGGTTATGGTACAGCATTCTAGGAAAAAAATTCTAAAATTCTCCCACACTTTTCCATAGGCAAGGGTCATTCTAGCGAATCTAGCAGACATCTCACTGCTAAGGGTAAGCAGGAAAACAAGGGCACATCTACTCCACGCCTGTGGCTTCCACCCTGCTCCTTATGCTGCTCGCTTATGTGCTGCTTTGGTCCTTGCACAAGTGATTGCCAAATGGTGCAGGAAAGTTTCCTACTATGGGGGAAGGAACAAAGCTGTTCTGCCACAGAACCTTCAGTAGAGGATTACTGAGTACCTTCAGGAAACTTTCCTGGAGATCTCTCTGGAGGATTCCCGTGAGATCTCAGCATGCATCAACACTCTGTTCCACTGTACCAGTTAGCTACATGGGGAATTGTCCAGCTCACAGAAACACAGCCAACATCCCATATTTCTATACCCTGAACCCACCTCCACACTACACAAGCCACAGCCACTTACCAGGCATCTCATCTTCTGCTGCTTGCTCCCCAGAGAGCAACTGCTGAGACTGACTAGACACTTCTGGAGTGGAGAGCAGTTCTTGGCTGCCTGCCCCACTGGGAGCTGCACATCCTCATCTAACTCCACCTCTTTATCAGTAACTCAGTCTTCTGGGTTAGGGCCTATTTCTGCCGCCTCCATGCCCTCTGAAGTATCCACAGGGCTCTTGGCAGTAGAGGTTGGGTCGCCACCAAGGATAGTGTCCAGCTCCTTCTAGAACCGGCAGGTTTTAGAGGAAGCACCGGAGCAATGGTTTGCCTTCCTCGCCTTATGGCACGCCTGCCTCAGCTACTTTATTTTTGCTCTGCACTGCAGTGTGTCCTGATCATAGCCCTTTTTGCACAAGCCTTGAGAAATGTGCCTGTAGGTATCCCAATTCCTATGACTCAAGTGCACTGGGACTTCACAGCCTGCTCTTCCCATATACTGAGGGGAGAGCTCTGCAGCGGTCCAAGCGGGAGAGCATTTGGTGTGATAACCCTCCATGCTCACCTGGGAAGATGCAATGAGACCTTTCCACTCCGAGCCAGCAGGAAATGGAATTTTAAAAATTCCCGGGCTTCTAAGGGGGAGGGGCAGATGGTTGTTTAAACCACATTCAGCAGTGGAGTTCAAACTGCTGACCAGAGCGGTCAGGATCAGAATTGTGGGACACATCCTGGAGGCCAGTTAAAGTGATGAAATCAAGCATGGTGTCTACACTGGCATTTTATTGAGAAAAATAAAGAGGAAAAAGATGCAAGTTTCTCACCGGGGTGGATGTATTTAGTGGCCAAAACCAGACATTTTTCCCAACAAAAGTTGCATTGCAGCATTACGCACTCACTGTTTGGTCGACAAAAGGCAGTTTTGGTGATAAAACTTGGTAGTGTAGACAAGGCCTAAGTTTTCAGTTACTAAATAACCCCCTTCTTTCACCTCCAGCTTGCTAGGAAACATCACCCCTTCCTCCTGGGCGAGGACCTGGCTACAATGATCCATGCATTTGTCACCTCCGCACCAGATTACTGTAATTCACTGCATCTGAAATTGATTTTAAAAACAATGCAAAGGCTCCAACTGATATAGAATGCGGCTGTCTGCCTTCTCCATGGTTCAGGCTGCAATGAACACATCAAGTCCACGCTCCAGTCCCTCCACTGTCTTCCAGTCCACTTCCAATGTCAGTTTAAGGCTTTGGTCCTAATCCTCAAAGCAATAATTGATCAGTTCCAAGGTACATTGTAGACCTCATTTTAATCTACTAACCCTTAAGATAGCATGCTTCTCTGGGGCAATGCAGATCATAAAGCCCAGAATAAAGTGAGAAATATCTGGGGACAGCATTCTAAAGTCCAAGGGATATGGTTCTGGAACAAACTTCCAGAAGAGATTAGATGAATTCAGGGTTTTATCATCTTTTCAAAAACTGATAGTTTTTCCAGCATAACAAGAATGACATTTGCATCATCAGCTACCACACCCCACCAACCTCAAAATTATCCCATCTACCTTAAACAGAGCTTTCTATAACTAAAAAGGGAAAAGAGCCAGAGATTACAAGAATTCCCTTAGAGACTTCGCTATTAATTTATTCTACATGGAAGGAGTTCACATGTGAAGGGGCAGTATTGCAAAACCCTAAGATAGATAAGACAGGGATTTAATGCATTTACTCAGTCTCTATATATATCAGAAAGCTAAGTACATTATAAATTGTAATTGTTTTACAAATTGTTTGTCCTAAAGCATTTCCTAAAATAATTGTCAGTCTTCATTTACTTTCAGTAGTTACCAGACCTTGGCCCCATCCTGTATTTCAGACCAAAGCCCTATGATTACATTGCATCACTTATTTAAATCAGTTACCTATTAGGGCCTCAGTGTTTGGGATGGCCCTTTATTAAATACATATATTTGCCTCATTAGCAAATTGGGCTTAGCGCAGAGTTGCTGATATGACAGGCAAGATCAACTCAAGAACACAATTCAATGAGAAGATAGTCTTGCCTTTCAAATGAGAGACTTTAGAAGTGTAGAACCAGGCACTGTCCTCCGAAATCATTGCATCAGTTCAAAACCCAGCAGTGGATACACAGTTTGCATTCTGGAGAAGCAAGAATGCCTGAAGTAGCCCAGTCTGTGCCTGTGATCTGCACCATGTGGTGGTCAGCAAAAAGTAGGTTATGTTTCTGTATGGAGTATGAGGAAAGGGACTGAAAATACAGTGAAGAAGTGAATCAACCCCCTCACCTCACTTTATTCCATAAATGAAAAGACAGTAAGGTACTCAATGAAACAGGAGCATACAAACTGCAGAATTCACTGCTGCACAAGAGCAAATAATCAAATTCTATAAGGGGAATAATTTTGACTGTAAGAAATGGCTGTAGATTTCCAAGGTAAGTTAATTATAAGAGTAATCACCATGTCCTGTTGCAGTGAATACGCAGATTGGCTGTAAGGGTCAGGAATGAATTTCACCATCACCTACAGTACAGAATAACCACCAGTATCTTATAAAGGGAGGTATTATAGTCCTCTGAAGCAGCAAGTACTGGCCAGTGCCAAAGACGGGACACTCAACTCTCTTGACAAATGGTCCGATACAGCCAGAGGTAAGAACACCACATTGGGTGGAGTAACTCTTTGATCCTGTAAGGTGGACTAGGAGAGCAGAATGGGATCAGCAGTCAAAAATTCTGGGTTCTGTTCAGGCTCTGACATTGACTCAATGTGTGATTTCAGGTCAGGCACTTCACCTCTTGGTTCCTTTATTAACCCAGCTATGAAAAGGGGACAGTTACCTACATTTGTAAAGCACTGGGTTTCTTAGCTGAAGAATGCTATATTAGCTGCACCAAATGGTCTGATCAGGTATGTGCCTATCCAGTTGAAAGCAGAAAGGTTACAAATAAAACTCAAGTGTCAGAGGCAGAGATTTCTCTGGGTGTGCTGCTCCTTGACACATTTTGTATTAATGCCCACTGTGCACAGCTGTGACTCAGTGGTAAGCATCAACCTTTACATCCCTCATTATTCTGCATCTTTAGGCTATGAGTTGCATTAATGACACGCACGTTCCTTTTAGCATGTTCACTCTAACAGCTCAGGTCAAGTTGCCAGTTGTCTCAGGCCCTCACATCCCAAGCTCTGTGCCTCTGCTTAACATTCCTGTATCTGCAGTGGCAAAGGGTGGAAAGGAAAACATGATCCAGGAAGTTTTATTAGCAGACTGCTCCACAGACATGAGGAGAAACAACTAACGACTCTGGCTAGTGAGAGCTTATCTGGTAAATAAAAGCTGATAACATATTTTAGCTAACAAATATGACTCAAAAAAATTGAGAGGGGCCCAATCACTTTCGCTGCGGGGCAGTCGTGGAGGACAGCTAGAGATTCAGTAATGGAGAATTCAGCACTGGGTGCTAGGGTTAGGGAAATAAGGGTGGAACACATAGCAAGGAGCAGAGAGACTCAAGGAGGTTTGTGACTAGAAAGGACCATTAATTGTAAATGCCTTCTCCAAACATGCCCTTAAGAGCAAAGGCTTGTTGCTCCCTGCAAGGTGGTCTGTTCATCTGAACAGAGGGCACTAGCTAGAAGCCTATGGTGCTTTCACTCAGAAGCATCACAGAAGCAAACGATGTATGAGCTTTTCAACAGACAAAACAACAAATCACATAAGAAAAATACCATCTTGTTTATTGTTTAAAAACATTGGTAAAACAAACAGAAAAGAACAGAGAGCAGGAGGCTGATGCCCATTCCATCTCCCTAGCTAAGACAAAATTCTCCAAACACAGACAGCACGAGTCCCCAGGCTCAGACAGTGTTCGGGATTGAGGGGTCCCTAGGAGAAAGGTCTCTACACCGTGGTAGGGGTAGAAAAGTTAATCTTTTCAGCTAAAGGTGCCACTTCCCGCACACAGAACAGAATGAATTCTTCCGGGTTGTCAGTGAGGGGAAAGGCCTTCCACTCAGGGTATGTGATTCACCCCGAATTCTCTAAGGATGTGTAAAAGAGCCTGGGCTAGGGGAGGGAAAGGTGTCTGGAGGTTACAACGGAAGGGGGGATTTCCCCCCACCAGGTACAGCACAGACCCCTGCAACCAACCCCTGCACCCTCTGCTCCAAAGTAATTTGAGCCCCAGGGAAAGATCTAGATAAGGAGTTTGAGACACAACCATATATGGCAAATAGCTGTGATTCTTGTTAGCAGATACAGAACGAAGCTACTCCAGAGTAAGACAAAGGCTACACTCTGAATACATTCTCCCCTCCCTGCTCCACCAGGTTGGACCCAGAACTGCCCAGTCTCATCCCTTCCCCCAGTCTCAACCCCAGAACTGGTCTTGCCTCTTTACTGGGTTTCTCCAAACACAGGAACTTCGGATGGCTGGAAAAGCTGGCAGGAAGTGTACCTCACTGCAGGTTTCAGTGGACTTTTGCCTGAGCAGAGGGACAAGGACACATTGAGTGGTGCTGATGAAGGGGACAGGGAGATTCTGCACTGCAGCACTGACTCCCATCTCTCTAGCTGGAGCCTGAGCTGTACTGAGAGGAGCTGGTGAAGCCATGCAGACTGGGCTCTGAAACTGCTTGTATGGCAGCAGCACAGAGACCATGGTGTGGATCCAAGTGTCACATGAATTTCCATTTGTCCTACTGATGAGAGTCAGAGCCCTGACGGATTGGAGAGGGTAAGGAACAGGCTTCACTGCTCTGTGCCTCCACAGGTAGCCAGCCTGCCCCAGCAATGCTGCTCCTGCTGCCACATGCGTCAAATATAAAGGGGAGGTCCAAAAAGAGACCTTTTACTGGCTCATGTGTATCCCAGTCATCTCCACCAAGCACCAATGTCTTAATACGGACTGCCCCACAGTTCAGAGTCCAACAACTCAGCCCTCAGATCTCGACATCACTTTCTTTATCATTATCGTGGTCACCATCATAGAACTCATTAGAAGCCTCAGGCCTGAAAGACAGACAAGAACATAAGGACAGGCAGCCTTTTCCAGCATTTTCAGAAGAGCAGAGCTTGTCTGGACACATGCATGAGAACACGTTGCTAGAAAGAGGGGAGGGAGGGACTCATCTCCTCACTTAGCAGACATGGGATATGACCTCTGAGGCATGTAACCATGTGCTAGTAGAGAAGTTTCTCTGGAATCAAAAGGGATGCAATATCTACTCTGGGATGTGGACAGTCCCCACCATATCTCCCCTCACTGGGATGGGGTGAACAGGACAGAGGAGCCCCTTTCCCAGCTCATCAGAACAAGGAGAACAGGAGGCCAAGTACCTGTTGTAGTTCTCCTCAGAGCCTCTCTCCTCTGGATCAGGTTCGTCTGCACGGTCATAACTGAGCAGGTCAGAAGGAACATCATGGATCTGGACACTGGGAGCATGGTTCAGCATTTTCAGATTCTCAGATATTGTCTGTCTGATTTGATCCAAGTACTGGTTAGGAACAGAAGGAGCAGATCAGCTTAGCTAGACTGAAGAGACAGTACAGATTACTGGCATTAACACCTGCCTGCACCATGCATGCCCTAAGGCCATGCAAATACCATCAATGCAAATGGCTTTAAACTGTAGCATAGAGCATAACATACTCAACATAGGCACTGAGGGTTTGTCTACACTTAAAAGGATGCAGCTGTGCCACTGTAGTGCTTCAGCAAAGAAACTATCTACACCAACAGGAGGGCTTCTCCCATTGCTGTAGGTCAGTAGTTCTCAATCAGAGGTACGTGCACCCCTAGGGGTTTCCAGAGGTCTTCCAAGGGGTACATATCAACTCATCCGGATATTTGCCTAGTTTTACAACAGACTACATAAAATGCACTGCTGAAGTCAGTGCAAACTAAAATTTCAATGGCTTGTTTATACTGCTCTATATACTATACACTAAAATGTAAGTACAATATTTATATTCCAATTGATTTAGTTTATAATTATATGGTAAAATGAGAAAGTAAACATTTTTTCAGTAAGAATGTGCTGTGACACTTCTGCATTTTTGTGTCTGATTTTGAGTTCTGTAATAAGCAAGTAGTTTAAATGAGGTGAAACTTGGGGTACACAAGACAAATCATGACTCATGAAAGGAGTACAGTAGTCTGGAAAGGTTAAGAGCCACTGCCATAGTGGTTATCCACAGCCCTGAGAAGCAGTAGCTACGTCAATGGGAGACTTCTCCTGTCAATCAGCGCTAGTCTACACTGGGAGTTAGGTCAGTGTAACTGCATTGCTGAATGACCTAGTTATATCGACATAAGTCTGACATAAGACCAAGCCTAAGACTCAGGGCAGTTGCTTCAGAAGTGGAAAAGAAATTGTAAGAGGACCTTCAAATTTCTCATATATGAAATATCTTTGGAGAGCTCCCTACATCTCAAAGATGCTGTGAGGTTGCAAACATAGGTGCCCACTCCACGGAGAAAAACTGATGGGTGCTTAGCACCCACCAGCAGCCAAGTTTCCCTCCTACCAGCGGCCCCCGCCAATCAACTCCTCCAACAACTCCAGAACAGTCAGGCGTGCAGGAGGCGCTGGAAAGGCAGGGGAGAAGCGGGGACGGGGCACGATCAGGGGAGGGGCAGAAAGAGGAAGGGAAGAGGTGTGGTGAGGATGGAGCAGGGGTGGGAAGAGGCAGGGTAAATTAGAAGCCGGCACCTGTGGCTGCAAAGAAGAAAGCATGTTGTCCAACACTGGGATGACCAGGAAAGCCTCTTGTTGCCCTGCCCTGACAAGTTTTTCCTGGGTGAGCTGCTGGCTGAACTCCACCTGGTTTCATAGGATCTAGCATCAAGCACAGACCTTTTCTTTTCAGACTACATCACATGGCTATGTTAGCTGATGCAGAGTAGCATGTCCAGGACAAAGCCAGAACCACTCACCTGTCTAGTGTTCTGGTTCTCAATTCTTGTACTGACATCTGGGTGGAGGGTAAAGTCTGGAGCAAAGTACTCGAAGTATTCTGCAAGGGAACCAGTAAAGAGTTAAAGAACAGGGGCAAGGGGAGTTTGAAACTAGTTTTTCTGAAACACTGTTCTGCAGAGATGGGAACAGCCTACCCTACACCATGCTAGCTGTCACCATACCATCAAGAGCACAGTGAGAGCCAACTCCATCATCATGAGGAGTACGCTGCCAGAAAGAAAAGAGAACGCAACAGGAACATTGTGTAAAGAATTTAGAACACGAGACTGTAATGCAGATATGTCTGTCCAGTGAGGCCCACCACAGATGGGGGATGTGTACAGTAGGAAGCAAGAAAGAACAGGAACACCTGGGTTAGGATCAGAAGATACTACTGCTTTGGCCCCACTCTGGTTAACATTAATTAACGTAGGTGTGGAATCCAGCTAAAGTCCCTGAAGCATTAGAACACAGAAGCACATTGGCTAAATTTATGAAAAGAATGTTGAAACTCACATTTATTTATTCCAAGGCTAAAAGGAACCATTGTGATCAACTAGTCCAGGGGTTCTCAGACTGGGGGTCGGGACTTCTGAGGGGGTCACGAGGTTATTACATGGGGGTTCGTGAGCTGTCAGCCTCCATCCCAAACTCCGCTTTGCCTCCAACATTTCAAATAGTGTTAAATATATAAAAAAGTGGTTTTAATTTAGAAGGGGGTGGGGGGTTTACACTCAGTGGCTTGCTATGTGAATGGGGTCACCAGTACAAGTTTGAGAACCACTGAACTAATCTGACCTGCTGTATAACAACACAGGTCAGAGACTTTCCTAAAATAATTCCTAAAGCAGCTCTTTTAGAAAAACATTCAATCTTGATATATAAATTGCCAGTGACGGAGAATCAACCATAACTCTGGCAAATTGTTCTAATGATTAATTACTTTCACTGTTAAAAAATTATACCTTATTTCCAATCTGAATTTGTCTCATTTCAACTTCCAGCCACTGGATGGTGTTATACCTTTCACTGCTAGACTGAAGAGCCCATTATCAAATATCTGAACATAACCTGCAGGTACTTATAGACTGTAATCAAGTCATCCATTAACCTTCTCTTTGTTAAGATAAATAGACTGAGCTCTGAGGGTACGTCCAGACTACCCACTGTATTGGCGGGTAGCGATCGGTATATCACGTCTAGATGAGACGTGACATATCGATCCTCAAACGTGCTCCCGTTGACTCCGGAACTCCACCGGAGCGAGCGGCGGTACCGGAGTCGACGGGGGAGCCGCGGACATCGATCCCACGCCGTGAGGACTTGAGGTAAATCGATCTAAGACACTTCGACTTCAGCTACGCTATTCATGTAGCTGAAGTTGCGTATCTTAGATCGATACCCCCCCAGTGTAGAACAGCCCAGACTCTGTCACTATAAGGCAGGTCTTCTAATCCTTTTAGTCGTTCTTGTGGCTCTTCTCAGAACTCTCTCCAATTTATCAACCTCCTTCTTGAATTGTGAACACGAGAGCTGTATACAGGATTCCAGCAGTCATTACACCAGTGCCAAATACAGAGATAAAATAACCCCTTTACAATTATTCAAGATTCCCCTGTTTAGGCATCCAAGAATCACATTAATCATTTTGGTCACAGCATCACACTGGGAGCTCATGTTCAGTTGATTATCCCCCACGACCCTCAAATCTTTTCCAGTCACTGCTTCCCAGGATAGAGTCCCTCATCCTGAAAATATGGCCTACGTTCTTTGTTCTAGATGCATACATTTACATTTAGTCATACTAAAATGCATGCTTGCTTGCACCCAGCTTTCCACGCAATCCAGAGCACTCTGTAACAGTGACCTCATCCTTTTCATTATCTACCACTCCCCCAATTTGTGTGTGTCATCTCCAAAATTTCTCATTGATGATTTTATGTTTTTTTCCCCCAAGTCATTGATAAAAATAGTAAAATAGCATAGAACAGATTCCTGTGGGACCCCACTGGAAACACATTCATTCAATGATGATTCCCCATTTATAATTGAGACCTGTCAGTTAGCCAGCTTTTATTCCATTTAATGTATCTTACATTGATTTTATATCTTTCTAATCCAATGATACTCAGACTGAGGCTCACAAGTTGCAAGTGGGCTCTTTAATATGTCTCCTGCGGCTTTTTGCAGCACATTAAAACACTGTGTGATTTAATTATTAACCAATCTAAGTTATTAACCAAGCAGGATGCTTTTACTATGTTATCAATCAATTTTAATTGATACAATACTTGGTCAGTCATTTTGATGTAAGAAATTATATATATGTATGATTAGAACAGTGATATTCAGGCCTCTGGTTCAGGAGCCAAATTAGCAATCAGCATTACCCAAAAGAGCCACAGTCATGTGAGTTCATTATTTCATTTACGATAGTATTATCAATTCATATTTAAATGTGGAAATATTGGGAGGGGACGGACGGACAGTGGCTCCTTTGGGCAATGCTGATTGTTAATTTGGCTCCTGACTCAGAGGACTGAATAACACTGTTCTAATCAAAATGTTGTGCATTACCAAGTTACCTTTATCAAACTGTAATCTCATTAAAAAAAAAAACAAATTATGTTAGTTTCACAGGATCTATTTTGCATAAACCTATGTTGATCGCCATTAATTATAATACCTTTCTTTAATTCTTTATTAAAATAGTCCCATATCAGCTGCTCTAATTTCTTGTCCGGGAGAGATGTCAGACTGACAGGGGCCTATACTTACCCAGGTCATCCCACTTACCCTATTTAAATATTGGCACAACATAGTAATCTGTAACAAGATGACACTAACTCACCACTGTATGGGAGTTCCTCACTAATTGCTTCATCCACAAGCAGCGATGTTTCATAGGTCCTAAAAACACAGAACATTCTACTCAGTCCAGAAAAGATCGACTCTTCCCCCATTACCGGCAGTCAGCCTGAAACTCAATGCCAGTTACAGCTGCATAAAGGCCCAAAGGAGCACAAGCGTTGATAACCCTCACGCCATCTGCAACAAATAGGACATCCTCCAGCAAGCATGTGAAAGACTCACCAGCATCGTGCCACATTACGAACAGTATAGCCACCTCCTCCCAGCACCAGAAGGGGGATGTTGAAACTCTTTACATACTCCACACACTCCCTAAAAACCCAAAACAGAAGGGAAACCTGTGACTGTTAGCAGCTGATCTAAGCTCATCAATGCAGCACCATGCTCAACCCAGTAACATACCTAACTGTATGATACACAGAGTTCAGGGCTCCCATCAGTGAAACCCAAACCTTGCCCCGATGGGAGCTGTTCTCATGGCTTGAGAGAAATCTGAGCTCTGTGTTCATGCATTCTGGCAGAGCACTGCCAGAAGAAATGTTGCAAGATCCCAAATCTAGTCTGGGGAAATCTGCATCTGCAGAATCTTGCCCCTTATTAGCTCTTCTGAGGAGAGCCTCCTATCCCACAGGGAACTAGATTGCTCTCGTTGAGCTCAAGTCTCACACTGAAGGACCCAATGGATTCTTTCACTGACTGCAATGATGGTCCTTTAAATGTTCCATCCACACCCTTGCTAAACTTACCCATGTCCTCTTATACTGAGGTTAAAGCAACCCAGACGGTCACAACCCAGGGAGTCAGCACCGCACTAGGGAAGAGAAAGAGAACAGCTGAGTCCTAGCTAAGAAGCATTATTCTCCAGATGCACATCCTAATAAGTCATCAGCATCCCACAGATATACCCACCTACCACAGAACCACAAGCAGCATTCCAGCGAGCCAGCACCCACCTGTCCATATTTCCCCAGGGAGCCACAGATGCACATACTGGAGAGTGCATACCTCCTATGCATTCCCTCTGCAACAGATGCACACAGACCTGCTCTCCTACCTGTAGCACTATGCATGTGGGCTGGTAGTAGTCCACCACTTGATTAATGACTGGCTGGAAGAGGTGTTTATAACCTTTAGAGACAAAGACAGATTGTCATCATGGCTCAAGAGGGCAAACAGGGTCATTGGGGCTCAGGGAAAGCATTCCACTTACTTTGGTCATCAATGCCATCCCGCAGTGGCACATTGAGGCAATAATAGCGGCCACTCTCTGCCCCAACCTCGTACATGTCACCTGGCAGAGGAAAGGAGGCAGAGTCACAGCACACAAGGATCAGCTCTGAAACTTCATAGGTGTGGGCAGTACAGACAACAGCAAATCAAGACTTCTGCCAAGGGACCCAACCATGGCATGGAGATCCTTTCCACCTACTCTGCAAACTACCACGGGACCCTATCCTTCACTCAGCCTCTCCCCACTCTCCAGAACTCCTTTCTTCAGTCATTCCTCTCTGAAACCAGAGCCCCAGAACCTCACACTACCATGGAACAGCAGTGATTGGGGCCTGAAATCTGCACTTCACTGCGGCAATGGAGATTCTGTACCTGTACCAGGGAAGAAGTAGTTCCCATATTTGTGAAAAGATACTGTCATGACACGGTCTGTCAAGTAAAAGGCCTCCTGAACACCATCTCCGTGATGAATATCAATGTCAATGTAGAGAACACGTGGGTGATACCTGCCAGAAACAGGAGACAAAGGCACATTACAGTCCACTGGTGCCATCCCAACTACAGCAACCACTCTGCTATGACTTCCTAAAATCTAACCTCCATAAAACAAGCCTGTAATATGTCAAAGGCCTTCTGGCTCAGCAAGCCCACCTGGTCCCCCTCTAGGGTCTCTGGAGAATATCTCTGTCATAAGCCCACAAGGTAATGTTTGTATAGAGTATCTTCCATACAAACAGTACCTTAAAATATTCTTGTCTGTTATATTAAGAGGCATGAACAAGGAACAACAGGTTTTAAAAGCAGACTAGAGACACGATGGAAAGCACATGAAAGAGAGAGATGCAATAGGCCTGTTCAGACCGCAAAGGCTGCAGAGAAGGTTCTTGCATTGGCAGGAGAAAGATTATGCAAAGGGTCAGGAAGGATGCCACTGCTGAACACGCAAAGTGAGAGTAACCAGCGATGAGGCTGGGTAGTGCAAGTCCATGAATTGACTGACTTGTACAGTCAGAGAAGTTTGAAAAGCACTTTATGTACAAAAGTCTTTGCCCTGAAGAACTTACAATCTAGTTAATCTTTAACAATTAGAGCAATTTTTAAATGCTCCTGAAACGAATGGGGAGTAAAGTAATTTGAAGATGGAAGCAGCTGTTCTTCCCTGTATGTGCCACAGCGCTGGCATCATCACTCTCCAGTGCTGAAGTTTGGAGAGCCAGGACTTGAGGAGGTCAGGGGAATGAAGTGCAGTCATTTAGATGGAGGCATGAACATGGATCTCAGCCACGGTGGGCAGAAGGACATAGTGCCCAGGGGCATTGTTGCCTAGATGGCAACAGGCAGCATTGCAGAGACAGGGAATGTGGAAAAAGGAAAGCTGAGTGAAGGCTGAAGCCAAAGTTACTGAGAACAGAGGTCTGAATGCAGGGGAGAGAAAGGAGATGCAGCTGGGCTTGAGAAGTGTCCTCTTGCCAAGTGGACATTCAGGGGAATGCAGGAGAGTTGAAATTACTGGGCAATAAATTTACTAGATCTGTCAGGCAGAGGTCAGATAAGGAGACGTCATTTAAAGCATCAAAAAACTTACATGTCCCCACTTTAAATGTTAACTAATGTTAAAGAGAGAGGGGACATAACCCTAACCAGAGCCAACACCCTGTTTGAGACGAGGTGACTACTACTGCAGTAACATTTAGAGGTGGCAAACCTTGATTAATCCAGAAAATATTAGAATGCCTTTCTATAATTCTCCATCCTATTCCTTATGAGTTTAGACTTTTTTTGTACCACAATTGAATTTTTTTGACCAAAGTGGAGGTCCCCATTATGCTGTCTCCAGTGATACCCATATCCCTTTCCTGAGCCAATACAGTTAAATTTAGAATCCAGAAAGATTCACATGTAGTTCAAATTTTATCTTCCAACGCGCAACACTTCGCATTTATCACAAAGGGCTTAACAATGGCAAGAACTATACACACAGTAAGCCTCAAAAGGGCCCTGTGAAGCAGAAAAATATTTCACACATGGTAAACTGAGAAAACAATCAACAAAGCTACCACCAGATACCCTTATTCTCAGTCCTCTGCCTTAACCGAGACCTATTCCTGCTTCTGAGGATGAGAAGAGGACAGTAAGTAAAGAACTGAGTGTTTCGGACTCTGCAATGGCAGGGTCTTGGCAGAGAAGCGAAGCTACCAGTAGAGATAGAGGCTGGAGACATAAGAACAGAATCATGCCAGGGACACGCCTGAACAGCTGTTAGGCTATAGAAGACACCTGAAACAGAGACTGTCCAGGGCAGCCAATGATCAGCTGTGTCTAAGGCACAACTGAAATTAAGGAGAACAAGAAGGGAAGAATCCTCTATCAGTAGAGGGGATCCTATTTATGATGTGGAGAAGGGCAGTGTCCATACTACAAGCACATCACACAGGGCATCTCTCACAGCATTACCCTCCCAGAGCATCACTTCTAATCCAGAACAGTATCACAGCTGCACTCACACCGAGTCCTTACTTGAGCAGCTCCAGAATGCCGATAACTATGTCATTGACGTAACAAAACCCAGAAGCCTGCAGTGCAAAGAAAATAAAATGGAGTCAAAAGAAAAGCAGCAATGAGCCCAACTCTGAGTGAGAGACAGAAATACTTAGTCTTGTGTCATTACCTCAAACTTCTTGGCATGATGCAGGCCTCCAGCCCAGTTTATTGCAATATCACAGATCTAAGAAAGGAAGAGCAGATTAGCTCAAAGATAAGAGCAACAACCCCAAGTCCAACTGCATGTCAGTATGGACATTAGCCCTGCCCCCACATTGTGGCTCACAATTATTATTTTTGCCCCTTTCTCCTCACCCATCCAGTCCCTTCAGATACCCTGCTATCTGTCATCCAGTCAAGCTATGTAAGCTGTACTAAATCAGTGTTTGCAATCAGTCAGAGTGGGGGCAGGGGGAAATCCAAGGGATTCCCTCACAAATTAACAGATAGGTGACACCGAGTTGGTATTTTTACAATAAGTATATGTAGCATAGATTATTTTAGGAACTCCATCCCCCACAGCAGACAGTTGGCATGTCAGTGTTCAAAGAGGACAAGCATATCAGCTCAGAGTTACCTTGTTGTTCAGTTGCGTTGCTCCCTGCAGTGAGGCCCCAGTATAGCGAGAGCAAAATTCAAAAAGGCCCGGGAACACTGGGCTGCAAAAAGAGAACACAACATTCAAACAGAACAGAACCTCCCGACTTCAGATACACGTCTCCAGGATTAAGACCAAAACAAAACTCTCAGTGACCATTAGACAAATAATATCAAAATGCAGTCTCTGCTAGAGAAATGTTAATTTGGGGTCATTCTGACCCTGTTCACTACAGACTACATATCACTAGGCAACATTACACCATCCTTTGCAAACACTATGGAGAACTTGGTGGATTTGATAATAATTACAAGAAACTTTCAAGTTAGTCTGGAACAATCTTGTTCACCATATACTCCAGATCTGGAGAATGGGAAACATACAGACTAAACCCTGCCTTCTACCATGCTAATGCATATATGGGGACAGGTCCTGGACAGAGAAGATACAAGGCATCCTATGTAAGGGAGAGGGCAGGACTTCACAACAAAATAACAACAACAGGGAACTTGGCTGTCCAAGACATCTATTCACACACCATATTCCCATGGATTGCCTAGGGAAGTTGTGGAATCTCCATCTCTGGAGATATTTAAGAGTAGGTTAGATAAATGTCTATCAGGGATGGTTTAGACAGTATTTGGTCCTGCCATGAGGGCAGGGGACTGGACTCGATGACCTCTCGAGGTCCCTTCCAGTCCTAGAGTCTATGAGTCTATGAGTCTATGGGGTTGTAATCTGTTAGTTTGAAGATGCTCCCCAGCCATTCATCTACCTACTGAATAGACAGTTGTGAGCAATAAATTGTATCCAGGGATGCACAATGCTCTTGCTCAGAGTACCAAAGTATGTCTCATCTCCATCATGCAATCCCCCTCTAGCCAGAAGGCTCGCTACGGCAGAAGAACTCCTTTACTCATTCTCAGTGACTCACAGCATGCACACATTAACAAGGGCAAGTCATAACATATCAATGTGCGCACACAATCTACCAGAAATAAAATATAAACCTCAAATCTGTTGCTTCCATGTGTTTCACTTGTTAACAGGCCCCAGAGCTTGTACCTGACCACACTGTTTTCACAAAAGCAGAACTACAGTCAAATTAACCCAATGAGAGGATTGGCTGAGGGAGAAAGCAAATACCACCGCCACAGGAGTGCAGGCCAGGGAGGTGTATGAAAAACGTGTTATATCGTCACCAATGGTTGACAAGAATGACAGATAAGCTCACCCTAAAGTAGGTGGCAGCCTGACCTGTGTCTACAGCACTTTGTAGTCCTGCAAATAGCTGAAACACCCAGCAGACTGTGTATTTAAGAACACTGAGCTTGTTCAGTTTGGAGAAAAGGAGACTATGGAAAGGCAAGGATAGCAGCTTCTGCCTCCCACAGCTAAATCTCATCACTTCTCATCCTGTCCTCACTTATTAGTGGGAATACTAGTATACAGAGACTGCACTGTTATCCTATTATTTATTGCTTGAGGTCAAGATTTTCAAAATTGAATAGCGATTTGGGGTGCAAAGTTTGAGACACCGATTTTCAGAGTTTATCTGCACTTTCTGAAAGTCAGAACCTTTAAGTTGTCTCAAGTTTGGCACCCAAAAAACTGAGGCAACCAAAATTAGCCACCTTTGAAAATCTCTGCCTGAGTTTTCAAGAGCTAGGAGCCTCATGAAACCAAGTTAAGTTACAGTCCCTAGCATTGAGTTTACCATCTAGATTCAGACCTAACAACTGAAACTCGAAGAGATTAAAAAGAGGAGGGAGAGGAAGAAGATTTACAGCAATAGCAGTTACTCAACAAGTTGTTTGCAACATCTTGATGGCTCCAGTAGACTGTAGGGCTTTTTAAGTTAAAAATGTAAAATTTATACCACACTGTATTGGAACCATTATGATGCACCCATACCACACCAAACAATCTACTGTAACTCTTGTACTTCCCATTCACCTGCTAGGTGCTAGATACTCACCAGTCATCACCCACATTGAAGGCATTGAGGCTCTTGGTGAATCCTTGCATGTTGTTGGGACTCACCCTCTGCAGGAAGTCTATATAATCCTCTGAGTGGAAGCGACACATATCGTGCTGGGATGCCTGGTATGGTTTAAAAACCTCAAAGAGAAGGACACACAACAGTTATTTCCTGCTCAGAGTTAGGTTTACCTTGGCTACCACAAATCTCACCACTAAATTAACTCCAAATAGACAAATACCCCAAATCACTGTGTCAGTCTAAAAATGTTAAACTGAGCACATAGTTGAGCAAGTGTCATGCAAATTTTAAATAAAAAGTGATCCGGAAAGTAGGGACTGATTCAAGAGATGGTGTCCACAACAATATGAATTTGCCAACATTGCATTTTTTTCATATTAAAGTACGCTTTTAATTAAGTTAACAATCAAGAATACTATATATTGTTAGGATACAGATATTCAGGCCTGTCTGCAAAGACCTATACTTTAAGAATTTAGGTGTATTCTTATCACTTAGCTAGTTATAGAGGTATAAAAGAGAGAATCAAAATCACTGTCTGTGTAAAGGCCTTCTTTTACTGTGACAGGCTAAGGCCTTCAGCTAAGATGTAGTTAGGCAGCCATAAGCTGGGAAGTGTATGGTCACATCCTCACATTCCAAACTAGTCACATTGAAATAAGGTGCTATTGGGCTGTTAGGAATACAGTCCTGTCCCGATATTCCTATCACCTCCAGAGCCTAGAAGATTGCATCCTGTCTGGCAAGAACTCACTTATCAATAGACACAGCTGGATATGTCTGTATAAATGTAGTTGTGAAATCCTCACTTCTGTATTGTTTTGTATGTTTATTTGCATGGTCTCTGTTTGGTTTTGTAATTGTTTCAGTCTACTGTACAGGACCAGCGCCAGTGTTTTTAGTGCCCTAGGCGCAAGGCCATTTCGTCGCCCGGCACGCTGCTCCCGTGGCTCCGGTGGAGCTGCCGCAGGCGTGCCTGCGGGAGGTCCACCGGAGCCACGGGACCAGCAGACCCTCCGCAGGCATGCCTGTGGCAGGTCAACCAGAGCCGCTTGCCGCTCCCCAATAATCCTGGCACCCTAGGCGATTGCCTAGGTCGCCTAAACGGAAGTGTCGGCCCTGCTACTGTATAATTAATCTGTTGGGTGTTAACCAATTAAGGTGGTGGGATATAATTGGTTAAATAACCATGTTACAATATGTTAGGATTGGTTAGTTAAATTTCAGTAAAATGATTGGTTAAGGAATAGCTAAGCAAAACGCAGGTTTTACTATATAGTCTGCAGTCATTCGGGGGGGCGGGAAACGGGAATAGGGACTGGGGGAACTGAGATCATGTTCTGCTAAAAGGGAAAATGGGAAGGGGGATGGGAACAGGAACAGGGACACAGGCAAGGCTCTGTGGTGTCAGAGCTGAGAAGGGGGACACTAAGGAAGGAAATTGGAATCATGCTTGCTGGAAGTTCACCCCAATAAACATCGAATTGTTTGCGCCTTTGGACTTCGGGTATTGTTGCTCTCTGTTCATGCGAGAAGGACCAGGGAAGTAAGACGGTGAAGGAATAAACTCCCTAACATATATGTATGAGAGTAAATTAAGCTGCTCTGAGATAAAGAAAGGCAAAACTTAAGGTTCTGATTAATCTGTCTCTAATTAAAATGTATACTTTTAACAAAATTAAGAAAGTTTTGCTTTTTGAAAAAGTTGGAGAAAGCTTGCAGCTTGTGTCCATGGGGAAATGTATTCACATAACTATAGAGGTATAACTCCCTGTGTGGACACGGTTATTCTGGAATAAGAGTGTCCTCACAGGGAGTTATACCGCTATAGCTATATGGGTATAATTATACTGTTATGATTATTCTGGTAATCTATGGAAACATGCAACTACAGAGCACTACTGGCAAATACCCACAAAAAGAGTTTGTTAAACTGGCTTTAAGAATAATAAAGTATCAAACTTTTAACCTGAAAGAACATTATTTTAAAAAGAAAGATTAGAGAGCCAGGAAGTTAAACAATTTACATTTAAAAAACCCAAACATTGGAAGTTTGGGAATTCACGGTTAAGAATACCACATATACTTGATTATAAGCCGGTTCGGTGTAAGCCGCCTCGCCCCCACAAGATGGATAAGTAAAAATGGAAATTTTTTATGACCTATTCATGAGCTGACCCTATAATTCAGGTGTTGGCAAACTCTGGCTCCCAGGCCATCAGGATAAGCCACTGGTGGGCCGAGATAGTTTGTTTACTTCGAGCATTCACAGGCACGGAGGTAAACCTAAGTAAACAAAGTCTCTCAGCCCGGGGGGGAGAAGCTGGCGGTCAGGGGAATAACCCATGACCACCTCCCACATGATCCCACTCCTAGCCTGGGACCTCCCCCCCCACTCTCCCCATCCCATCTCTTCCTACCTTAGCTGGGGCGGGCCAGGTGAGGATGTCTCTGGTCTGGCTGGGTGGCATGGCTGCAGCTTGCTCCAGCGGGTCGGGTTGGGCCGGGCCATCACAGCCGCAGCCTGCTCCGGCTGGCGGGGTGGGCAGTGTGGCTACAGCCTGCCAGTCTCGGAGCTGCAGCCACTTTGGAGGCTCGGGGGAGAGCAGCGTGGCCAGAAGCGGAGACACTCTGGCCCCGCCTCTTCCCTTCTGGCTCTGCTGTCTCTCCTCGCCCCCTCTGTTGGGGGGCAGGGGCTGTGTCCCACCTCTCCCTCTCTATACCCATTCATAAGCCGACCTCCTTCCCTGATCCTTCCCTTTTTTACTAAAAAAATTAGGCTTATGAACGAGTATATACAGTAAGCTATTCTTCACAATCAGTAGCTCTTCTGTGAAAGGTACCAATGGAGACCAACAAGTATCCTTCTAGCATGGCTGGTTGCTATTTATAAAAACAATTACCTCACAGTTTCAAACAGGTATCTTGAAATCCACATCTGAAATCATGTACTTTTGGAGTTTTCCCTACACTTACGTGGTTCACCATCTTTGGCTGTGGACATATTATTTAATCCATATGACCCACTCACGTTGCAGAGTATATATTTCTGAAGCCAGATGGTATATTGTGACAAATACGATGCGCCTTGTAATAATTTGCAATAACTGTATGTTGGCTTGGATAACGAATGTATTTTCTATATGAATATTCTGGTTTAAGCGCTTTTCACTAGGAAACTTACTAGGATGGATCAGGCAAGAAGGAGGCAATGGCTCAAAATAGTTTCTATCAGTTTTCACTTAAGAGTTGTTCCAGAACACCAGAACTATTAGCTCCAATAACTCAGGGCCTGTGGGACTGATTTAACCAGGAGAGGAGCTAAAGCCCACTAACACAGAAATAAGCCTCCTGCAGAACAAAGGACCAGACAGGATTTAAAAAAAAAAGAAAAAAAAAAAAAAGACTCTTAGAGGTGCAAAGTAAAATCCAAACTGAGAAACGCAAAAACCCAGGAACATGTAGGAGCATCTGAAGAAGCTAGGCTATGTCTAAGTTATCATTATAAGATGATAGTACTTTAGGTAAGGGACAGAGGTGCCTTACCTAAACTCATATTATAGCTGGAGCTAGGACTGCCATTCAGAGAAAGTTTTGTGAGTTCCAGACTTGTCAGCTTAAAATGAAAAACTTCAATTATTTCTATTTCTATGCTGCTTCCTTTGTTGTAGCAAAATCAAAGATCTTATTCTGCCTGTGACTGTGGTGTTTGCAGAAAACATGCTTAATTAAAAAAGCAGGTGATACTCTCCAGAAAGTGCCCTTATCAAATGACATTGTGTGTCAGAGAATGTTTGCTATCCTGAAACCACTATCAACAAGCACATACTGTTCTGAAAAAGTATAAGGGCAAACTCTACTGAAGAGGACATTTTTAGACTAATTGACTTTTTTAAAAAAATACAATATGAGTTGGAATTTATGCAAATTTGTCTGCACTGATGGGGCCACTGCAATGACCAAGAGAGTGAACAGGCTTGTAGTTAGGATCAAGAAAGAAAGTCCTTCCTTACAACTGATGCACTGAGAGAACTTGCTTCAAAAAAGAGGAGTTCTGAGCTCCATAAAGTTTTAAACAAGTTTGTCAAAACGTCAACTTTACAAGTCCAAGCCACTCAATGCTCACCTGTTTTTCATTCTTTGCAAAGAGATGAGGTCAGAACATCAGCAACTGTTGCTTCACACAGAGGTTCACTGGCTTTCAAGAAGGAAAGTACTTGACAGATGGTTTGAATTATGCACAGAAGTTAACATGTTTTTTTCCGATCATTAATTCCCTCTTGCTTCTGTGTCTGACAACATTCTGTGGTTAGCTCAACTTGCCTATCTCACAGATATATTTTGCAAGCTGAGTGATCTAAATTTATCCATGAAAGGCCATGTCTGCTATCATAGAGATTCAGATTGTTAAAGCAAAAGCTTATATCAAGAAAACTAAATTCTGGAAGTCCAAATGTCAAGACACAGACTTTATCTGTTTTCCAATGCTTCATGAGGTCTGAACAGGGGAAATTGAGCAGAGCAAAATTATTTCCCTAACGTTCAACTCATTCCCCAACTCAGCTCAACTCAACTGGATAAGAAACCCATTCATTTTATCAGATGTTAGCAGCAGTAGCGTGTCTGCCAGGCAGCAAGAAAATCTTCTTGAGTTCTCCTCAGACCATGGTCTGCAAATGAAGTTTAATGACTCCACACTAACCTAGTTCTGATGTTTAGTACAGAAAGAGTACATTAACCTTGGGAACCATGCTTTGGGTGTTCTGTTATCTTTTGAATCAACATATCTTTGTGCAGTCTCATTTTCTGCTATGACTGCCACCAAGACAAAGAATAGGAATACACTTAATGTGAAGAAAAACCTAAATCTTGCTGTCATTTCACTGCCTACCAGAATTACAAGGCTCACAAGTGAAAAAGAAGCTCAAGTATCACACTGAAATGTAACTACAATAGTTATATTCCAATTGATATATTTTGTAATTATTTGGCAAAATGAGAAAAAAAGCAAATTTTGCAGTAACAGTGTGCTGTGACACTTTTGTATTTTTATGTCTCATTTTATAAGCAAGTAGTTTTAAGTTAAGTGAAACTTGGAGTACGCAAGACAAATCAGACTCCTGAAAGGAGTATAGTAATCTGGAAAGGTTGAGAACCACTGGCTTAAAGCATCCCTGGTAGATAGAGAACCATGTTCTATCCTAATATAGTTACATGACTGTTGTGTACACAGACAAGAATAAGCCATAATATAACATAGCTCAGACAAATATATTTTATAACCATATTTTAACATGGTTACGTTTGCAGCATATGCAGGGCTTTACAGGCCACAGACAATGCTCCCCTGAGATGGGAGTCTCAGCATCATCAGATAAGCGATGCTTACGATCATCTTCTTGTAGAGCCCATAGTGAAGCACCAGACTGTGGGTCAGTGCCAAGCGATGAGGTTTCATGGGATGTCCTGCTCCTGGAAAGAAAAGAAGACAGCACACAAAGTGGATTAATAGATAGACACACCACTCCCCCCACCCCACCTCTCCCTGCCCTCTCCCTGCCCCACAAATAGGACCACCTCCCCCTGTCTTCTCCCACTCCCACCCTCTCCACACACACAGGGTCAGCTCCCCTTGCCCTCTCTCACCCACTGCCCATACACAGTACCAGCTCCCCCTGCCATCTCCCCTCCCCCAACACAGTACCAGCTCCCCCTGCCATCTCCCCTCCATCCACACAGTACCAGCTCCCCCCGCCATCTCCCCTCCCCACACACAGGACCATCTCCCCCTGCCTTCTCCCACCCTCATGTGACCATCTCCCCCTGCCTTCTCCCACTCCCACCCTCCCATACAAAGGGCCAGCTCCCCTTGCCCTCTCCCACCCTGCCCTCTCCCCTCCCCACACACAGGGCCAGCTCCCCCTGCCCTCTCCCCTCCCTACCCAGTGGACCACTGTGATGCTGTATGGAATCTGGGGGACACTTCAGAACATTATGAATATTAATATTCTAAAATTGCAATGAGTTATGCCAGACATGCCATGTAAGATATCTGCAAAAGTTGTAATTTGCCAGATATGATAATCTCATTTGTGTGTTCGTACCACCTTTGTATTACGGTTTATAGATATGTATGTATGTCTGTATTTCAAACTTGTGCTATACTTCTGGGTGAGCCCCCAGACAGTTTGGCATCAACACTGCGTAGCCCGCTTGATGGCCCATTAAGGACCACCAGTTATACTGCCGATCCATTGAGAGAAGACAGAGGACTCAGCAAGGAATGGCTGGGCATGCCTATGGACAAAAAAAGTTTCCAAGCCATGGGGTGGGCAGTTCCTGTTTGAAACAAAGGAAGCACAAGCCATATGGCAAAAGACTATAAGAAGGCAGCTCCGTCTTCTCCATTTGGTCTTCAGTCCTGCTTTTTACCTCTGCAGGAACTTTGCTACAAACTGAAGCTCTGAACAAAGGACTGAATGACCTATCCAAGCTATAGATGTATTCCAAAGGGCCTTTCAAGCCAACAAACTCACCAACGCAGCTAGGAACCTTATATATGGACTTTGAAGTCTTTGAATGTATGTGACTGTTTTACCATTTAACATTTCTCCTCTTGGTCTTTCTTTTTTCTTTATAATAAACCTTTAGTTTTAGACCAGGGATGCGCAAACTGCGATCCACAGGACACATCCAACCCATGAGACGATTTAATCTGGCCCTCGAGCTCCTGCAGCTCCTGGAAGCAGCAGCACATTCCTCCTCCAGCTCCTAAGCTTAGGAGCAACCAGGAGCCTCCACACACTGCCCCCGCCCCTCCTATTGGCCTCAGTTCCCGGCCAATGGGAGCTGCAAGGACAGCGCTTATGGATGGGGCAGCACACTCCCCCAGCTAGAGTCCTCACTCTCACTACATCCCAACCCCCTGCCTGGAGCCCCCTCTCTCACGCCAAACTCCTCATTTCTGGCCCTACTCCAGAGCCTGCAAACCCAGCCAGAGCCCACATCTCGTCCTCCACCCCAACCCCAATTTCATAAGCATTCATGGCATGCCATACAATTTCCATACTTAGATGTGGCCCTCAGGCCAAAAAGTTTGCCCACCCCTGTTTAGACACTAAAGGACTGGCTGTCTGCATGGTATTTCGGTAAGATCCAAACCTATACTGACCTAGTAATGCGGCTGACCCTTTGGGGTCCGAAGAACATTTTGTGTATGTGAGTAGTTTTAAAATAACTTCTCACTGTACTGGATCTAGGTGCTGACTGGGAGCCAGAGAACTGGAAAGCAATAAATGGGGCTGAGAGATTTTTTTTTTTCGCTTCTTGATAAGCGGTGTGGTGGATCAGAAGCACAGTCTGTGACTGGTTGGAGAGTTTAACTTCAGTGTTACCCACCAGTCTTGGGAGTATCTGCTCTCCCTTTTGCAGCCTGCCCTGACCCTGGCATTTCCAATGAGGGCTGCCTCAGGGTCACATTGGCATAGTCTTGGCAAGATCCACAGAACCAGATCATTTGAGTTTTGGATCAGAACCTCATTCTATTACAAATTTTAAAATTTTGATACTGAAAGTGTTAAAGGTTAAAGTTAGTCACAATGAATGATCCACAATCAAAACTATAAGCCCTGAGAGACAGCCAGCATTTTCAGCATGAGAGAGAAATGGCAGAACTTTGGATGCAAGAGAAGCAAACCTTGGCCCAGCTGGAAAAAGAAGCTGAGGAGAGAGCCAGAGAATCTCACAGGAGGTGAATGGAACTGCTGCAAGCGGAGACCCAAGTTATCAGACTTAAACTCCAAATCAAAATAATGAAAGAACAGCAGGAACTGTGTTAGCTTGGAAGCCCAGCTCCTCTCTACAGCAACGATGGAGACAGAATCTGTTCAGTTTATAAGAATGTTGGTATGTTGTTTAACAGTGATGTGGTAACTATGTTTAATCAGAGTAATGTCATAACCTAGTCCCAGAAAAAGTATGAATGTAAATCCTCTGTATTATTTGTAACTAACGGGGAGATTTTTGAAGAGGGGGTGTTTGACTCTAGGTAGTTCCATGTATTTAACCAGGTATGCTATAACAAGGAAGTGTCTCTCTCTAGCCTTGGGATTGTGGAAAATTGTGTTTGTCCAGTCAGAAAAGCAGTTTATATAGTGAAGAAATTTCTGAAGGTGTGTCTAATATCCCAGAAGTGGCACTGGAATTAGAGGAAGTGCAGAAAGCAGCTCAGGAAAACTTTTTTTTTGAGCAAATTGAACTTGATGGTCACTTTGAAGCCCTAACCAAGGAAGGTAAGTGTAGATTTCTGGTGGGTGATGGATTGCTGGCAAGTGAAGTTTGTAAAAGTGAGCCTGAACCAGGTAAAAGTGAAGAGCCACTGTTTGTGGTAGGCAACAGTTTATCTGTTGAAAACAGCACTGTGCCTAATGAAAGAAAATGTACCTCCAGTCCTTTGTGGAGCAGACAGAAGGTACCTGTTGGCCTATGATGGTTGAGGATGTTTCAGTTGTTCCAGAGTTGGTTCTGGACTTAACTGAAACCCAAGAAGGAACCGTTCCTAAGCTGGTGTGTGGCAACCTGCATATGGCCAGGGAGAAAAGCTGCAGAGGGAAAGAGCCTGCCCCCTCCAACCCTTTAACTAAGGAGTGTAGCAGCTTCCCTGAAAGGGGGTTACGTTAAAGTCCTCTTAATGTTCCGAGATGATTCTGGGTGTAAGTGAAACGCAGAGAGGGTCTGTTGTAGCTCCACAGAGCAATACTCCCTGCTGCCCAGTTCCCCACCCGCCCAGGGCCCGCTCCCGGCTCCCCACCTGCCCAGGGCCCGCTCCCTGCCCCCGGCTCTCCACCCGCCCAGGGCCCGCTCCCTGCCCCCGGCTCCCCACCCGCCCAGGGCCCGCTCCCTGCCCCCGGTTCTCCCCCGCCCAGGGCCCGCTCCCTGCCCCCGCCCAGGGCCTGCTCCCTGCCCCCGGTTCTCCCCCGCCCAGGGCCCGCTCCCTGCCCCCGCCCAGGGCGAAGGACGGGGCCGCCGCCTGCCTCAGGCCCGCGGGCCCCGCGCCTCTCACCGTAATGGAAGTTGCCCACGTCCGGGTCATAGAAATAGGCCACGGTCTTAGCCATAGCGCGCCGCCGCCAGGACCCGCCGCCTACCCGCTCCGCCCACAACCCGTGACATCAGCGCGCCGCGCTCCGAGTCCCGCCCCCAACGCCGAGAGCTCGGACGAGCCCGCCCGGCCGGGCCCCGCGCGGAATTACAGGGGCGGGGCCCGCAGAGCCGCCAGCGGTCCCATCCTCCCCCTGCTGCAGCCGGCGTTTTTGCGCGCGCAGCTACGGCGGGTGTGACGCGGCTGTCGTCACAGAGCCGCCTCGGGGAGCTCGAGCCCTTGCAGCTCTCTACAGCCCCTGGGAGCGACCGGCATCGTCCTTGGCACAGCGTGGCGCGCCCCCGTCCTCCGGGGCTGGGGAGCCGGAGCCCGAGCCCGCCCTTTTGCTGCGGCCGCGCTGACCCCGGGACGGGCTGCCAGGAGCGCTGTTCCCGACGAGGCGCCTTGGGGCAGTTGCGAGCGGGAGCCCGGGATTCAGCGCTGCCTTCGCCGGCCGGCGGCCCTCCCGAGGCGTGCAGAGGCCGGGGCGTCCCCCAGGCCGCCTTCGCTTCTCGCTGAACAGCGCGGAGAAGCCTTAAGGCGGTACCGGGGCCATCGGCCCGGCTCCGGAAGCTCAGCAGCAGCCCGCGGGTGAGCAAGGTCGAGCTTTTTCCCAGGGACCAGAGACGCGCAGTGCCAAGGCCACCCCAAGAGCAGAGCGGACGCAGAGTAAAAACTACCATTGCCAATGCAGCCCTCGGCTCTCCCACGCCATGGCCAGGAAATGCCAGTGGATTCATAGGGTGACCAGACGGCAGGTTCGAAAAACCGGGGCGGGGGGGTTTAATAGGAGCCTATTGAAGAAAAAGCCCCCCAAATTGGGACTGCCCCTGTAAAATCGAGACAGCTGGTTACCCTGCGGGGTGTAGAGACAGAAAGTGTCTGTCAGCAGTGTCACTCAAAACCAACTCCTATGGCCCATATCCAAACTGTCCGAAAGCTGCGCAGATACAAAATGTGTATCCACAGCTGATCCCCAGACAGGGTCTGTGAATATAAAGTGGATAGCCACAGATTTGCAGGACTCTACAAACTGTTGAGGGTTAGGACAGTGGGAAGTCTGATAATGGGAGGGCCACAGCAATTGTTAAAAATAAAAACTGAAGCATTGAAGACTTGGAAATCCCTCTCTCCCTATGTCTGAGGGCAGGAAAGGCACTAAAGCAGGGTCAGATTCCTTCCCTGAAAGAGAGAGGCAGCAGTCTCAGCCCAAGAAAAGGCCAGACCCAGAGCCCCAAAGAGAGATTATCCACTTCAAAACTAGTTGAATCAAAGAGAAAACATATTGTAAAAATCTGAGACTCACCCCTTGACATAGCAATTAAAAATCCATTAAAAATATTTTCTCTAACATGGTAACACCCTGTTAAATAGAACACCAGTAATGTTACTGTATAATGTTTCACTATAAGTAAGGTCACTCCTGTAATGTTTATTTTATAGTCTCTGATATTTACATGGATAGTATGTGCAAGCCTGCTAAAACTTCCTAAATAAAGATATACCTTAAAAAGTAGTATTTTCCTAAAGCTTCAACTAATAAAAGTTAGCATTATCATTCCCTCCAGCCTTTGAGGGCATCTTTGAAAGTGAATGGGAAGATCTTTGCATCTCATACATCAAACTTGGTGATAATGAGGTTCTGTACACTGCACAAGTCCCATATGGCTGTTAGTACATATTCAAAGGGCAGATTTTGCAATGGTTGCAGAAACCCAGGGAATTCTTCTCTCAACAGAAGGGACTGTCTGAAAGAAGAAATCTGACAGCTCTACAACAAACTAATGATTCAGCTGCTGTCTCATGAATTTAAGAATCAGTTTCAAGTACCTGCCTTTCTGAAGAGGAGCTAACCAAGGGTATGGCTACACTTACAGCGCTCCCACAGTAGCGCTTTGAAGTGAAAGTGTGGTCAGCGCCGAGAGAGCTCTCCCAGCGCTGCAGGTACTCCACCTCCCCATGGGGATTAGCTTACAACGCTGGGAGCCGCAATCCCAGCGCTGGGGCACTGTTTACACTGGCGCATTACAGTGCTGTAAATTGCTGTCCTCAGGGGTGTTTTTTTCACACCCCTGAGTGAGAAAGTTGCAGTGCTGTAAAGCGCCAGTGTAGCCAAGGCCCAAGATTTAGCAATGCACTGACAAAATTTGCCCACAATCCTTTCCTTCTTATGTATGTCAGGATATGCTAATGTTCTCGGCTCCCTTGATGGTATGCAGTATGGAAACAGGCCGGACCACAAAAGGTGGAGACACATAGGTTCTTATATAAGAATGGCCATACTGGGTCAGACCAAAGGTCCATCTAGTCCAGTATCCTGTCTTCTGACAGTGGCTGGTGCTAGGGGCTTCAGAACAGGAAAATTATCAAGCGATCCATCCTATGTTGTTCAATCCCAGCTTCTAGCAGTCAGAGGTTTAGGGACATGAAGAGAAGAGGGTTGCATCCCTGACCATTTTGGCTAATAACCATTGATGGGTGCAGTCTGGGAGCTGTGGGAACCACTGTGCCTCCTAACCAGCCAACTAGCTTGGCCCTTGTCACACTGCTGGTGATTCAGCCAGCCTCTCCAGGCCCTGTTATGACCCAACATGACAGCAGGTGGCGCTACAGACTCACTTGAACTACCTGAGTCATTCAAGGACAAACGAGACAAGGGCCAATTTCCCAGCTCCCCAGCCTTGCCCCCTTGCTGTAGTATAAACCCAGAATTATACTCTCTGGGATCTGTACAATGCAAGCTCATTAATATAGTTCACTTTTCCCTCAATGCGTGAAAGATATGCATCAAGCCTGTTAACCAAGCTGAGATTTTTCTCAGACACTTCACTTAAAGACACACTGGTTAAGATAAAACATAAAACAAGTTTATTAACTACAAAAAGATAGACTTTAAGTGATAGCAACCAGATCAAAGCAGATTACCTAGCAAATAAACAAACATGCAAACTAAGCAATTTCTTACCCTGATGGATGATACCAGCAGTCTACCAAGTTTCCATACGCAGGGTAGAAATCCCTTTAGCCTGGGACCAGCACTTCTCCTAGCTGAGTCTTTGTTTCTCAGATGTTTCCAGGAGTTCTCTTGTGAGGGGGGTGAAGCCACAAGATGATGTCACTCCCCACCTTATATAGTTTTTTCCATATGGTGGGAACCCTTTGTTCCAAGCTAAGTTCCCAGACCAGTTTGTGGAAAAATAGAGGCACCAAATGGAGTTCAGTGTCATGTAGTCTGGTCACATGCTCTTGCATGCCTTGCTGAGTCATAGCAGCCATTACTCATAGTCTGGCTGAAATGTTCACAGGAAGGCTAAGCTCTTCCATGGTCCATTGTCTTTGCTGATGGACCATTGTTAGAGGGCTTTCCCTTCACCCCCTCCCTTAGTTCTTGTCACAGAGACAGAAAGCAGAAGATCAGAACTCTGAAGTGCAGCCAATGCAATGTTTATTGGGGTTAGTTCAAAGCAAGCACATCCATAGCGCTACATGCTGGCAGAATTTGTTTTCCAGTGTTCCATTCCCAGTTCTGACACCATGTAGCATTTACCCCATGTCCCCCTTCCCAGCTGTGATGCTGCAGAGCCTTGCTTGTGTCCCCATTCCCACTCCTTCTTACCAGGCCCAAATATAACTGCAGTGCACACACCTAGTCACACCCTTTACAATTTATGATTATGTTCCATTTTGAAGGGTCATGAGCCTGGGGTCTTTGTCCCACCTTTTTTGTATTCCATGAGAAAGGTAATGGATGAGGTTGTATTTTGGCCAAGGCCAGGCTTCTTTTTTGGCTTTTAGTGTTTTTTATGCCTCTTCCCACCACACACCCACCCACCCACCTCCATCTCCCGTGCCCCTCCTAACTGGTTGCTTGACCTTGGCTTGAGAAAGCAGCCAGGCAGCATTCCAGTGTATGCTTATATATTACACTTCCACCATACCCTGCAACACTTTAGCTATTCTTATTTGTTTCCATTATACTAATAAACCTATATCACTAGGCAAAAGCAACATACAGTGTTTTTGTCCTTTGTTTACACATTAGTAAGAATTCCTTTATTCACAAATATTAGTAAACATATAAATATATTAAAAATCAAATGGGCGAACAAAACCCAAAATTCTATCTCAGGCAAAAATACAGGCCTGAATCCTACATTGTCACTAGCAATCTTAACAGCCATTAGCACTGTCTAGCTTCTTCATTGTTGTACCTAAAAGGCTAGTTGTGTGTGTTACCCAGAGTAAGCATATTTGAAGTACAGCTACATAGTCTATATTCATAACTTCAGATACAAAAATGATACATGCACACAAATAGGATAATCAGTTCAGCAAATCACAACTTTTCCAATGACACTTCATGACACATCTTGTACAAAGTGCTTCATAAGTATGTCATAACCATATCACAGTCATACTACTATGATGAGTATGAGGTGCAGTGTCACAGAGCTATCCTCCAAGAATTTATCTAATTCTGTTTTGAACCCAGTTATACTTTTGGATTTCACAACATCCCCTGGCTATAAGTTCCACAGGTTGATTGTGTATTGTTAGAAGTAGTACTTTGTGTTGCCTATTAATTTCATTGGGTGATCTCTGGTTCTTGTGAGTAACACTTCTTTATTCACCTTCTCCACATGGTTCATGATTTTATAGACCTGTATCATAGCCTGCTTAGTTCTCTTTTTTAAGATGAACAGTTCCAGCCTTTTTAATCTCTCCTTATATGGAAGCTGTTCCATACCCTTTTCATTTGTTGCCTTTCTCTGTACTTTTTCCATTTCTAACATATCTTTTTTGAGATGGGGTGACCAGAACTGCATGTAGTATTCAAGATGTGGGTGTAGCATTGATTTATATTGTAGAATTATGATATTTACTGTCTTATTATCTGCTCCTTTCCTAATGGTTTCCAACGTTGTTCACTTTTTTTATTGACACTGAACACTGAGCAGATGTTCTCAAAGAAATATCCAGGATGACTCTAAGGTCTCGATCCTATCATTTTGAATGTACAGTTGTGATGATTTACAGTACTTTACACATATCAACATTGAATGTGCCATTTTGTTGCCTAATTTTTGTGAAATCCCTTTACAACTCTTCCTAGTGAGCTTTGGATTTAACTCTCTTGAGTAATGTTGTATCATCTGCAAACTTTGCTACATCTCTATTTACCCCCTGTCATGACATAGCCTCTGGTTCCCGGGACAACTGAGAGTACCAATTCAGGACAAATTGTTTAGAACAGGGCAGTTACAGCCCAAGGCTGGGTTTCCTTTACTATTAACGCACACCAAACCAGTCAAACAGAGAGGACTTTTGTCTCACCCCACTGGTTAAACCATAAGTCATACAAGCAATTCCCTTAGACATTCCAGTTTCCCAGTATCACCACTAGTGCCACTCGTTATGGGAATGAATGGTTATGAAAACCAATACCCCAGTAAAATAAAAAAGGTTCTCCCAATCCCAAAGGACCAAGCCCCAGACCCAGGTCAATGTACAAGTCAGATCTTACCCACAAATCACACTGTTGCCAATCCTTTAGAATCTAAAATCTAAAGGTTTATTCATAAAAGAAAGAAATATAGATGAGAGTTAAAATTGGTTAAATGAAATCAATTACATACAGTAATGGCAAAGATCTTGGTTCAGGCTTGTAGCAGTGATGGAATACTGCAGGTTCAAATCAGGTCTCTGGAGTACATCCACAGTTTGGATGGTTCATTCAGTCCTTTGTTCAGAGTTCAGTTTGTAGCAAAGTTTTTCAAGAGGTAAGAAGCAGGACTGAAGACAAAATGGAGGAGTTTCCAGGGCCTTTTATATCCTCTGCCATGTGGAAGGACTCCCCTTTGTTCTTGCTGTGGAAAATCACAGCAGCAAGATGGAGTTTGGAGTCACATAGGCAAGTCACATGTCCATGCATGACTCAGTTCTTTAACAGGGAGAGCAGCCATTGCTCAAATGCTACCTTGAACCTTCCCAGGAAGACTTCTCATGTGGATTGGAGTCTCCCAAGGTCCATTGTCAGTTAAGTGTTTCTTGACTGGGCACTTAATCTGCAAATTCCTTTCTCAAGAAACTGACCAAATACTTCACTAATGCTGCTTGGAATCAAACACATTGAGATACAAGTACGGAGCCAATATTCATAATTTCAACTACAAAAATGATACACACATACAGATAGCATAATCATAACCAGAAAATCATAACCTTTTTATAGACACCTCACATGATAACCTTTGTACAATATTTGCTGCAAATATTTGAGTGGTTGCAACAATGATTTATACGGTCACAGTTTATGTCAATAACTTCACATCCCCTTTTCCAGCTCATTTACAAATATGTTAAACATTGTAATTCCCAGTACAGATTGTTGGGGGACCCCACTATTTACCTCTCTCAATTGTGAAAAGTGACCATTTATTTCCACCCTTGTTTCCTGTCTTTTAACCAGTTAGTGATCCACTCTTATCCCATGACTGCCTACTTTGCTTAAGAGCCTTTGGTGTGGGATGTTGTCAATGGCTTTCAGAAAGTCCAAGTACACTGTATCAGCTGGATCACCCTGTCCACATGCTTGCTTACACCCTCAAAGAATTCTAATAGAGCAGTGAGGCATTTTACAAAAGCTGTGTTGACTCTTCCCCAACAAATCATGTTTATCTATGTGTCTGATAATTCTGTTCTTTAATATAGGTTCAACCAATAGGCCAGGTCCTGAAGTTAGGCTTCCCAGCCTGTGTGATATTGGCTGGCCAGGTCATGCTAGCATGTATTCAGGTCAATTCACTTATGTAGATCAAAGCAATTGTTACATATATAAGTAGATTGGGCTTTTAAACTTCATGAAAACTAGTAGAAAGTTACTTGCATTGTTTTCACTTAACTGTGTCCTGGTGTAATAGCAAACATTTACATTATATTAACCCCTATAACTAAATAACCCATCAAAGAAGGCTTTTGGACTGCAAATGAACAACTTTAACAGAAAAAAAGGCCAATTTCAAGCAAGCAGTCATGGTGTGTGATGATTGAGGCCAAAGATTAAGTGCATTCTTCACTCACCATCATCCAAGGAAAAACCCACATGGGTAGTGACTCTATCACCTTGTCCTCTGGCAGAAGAAGATATAAAAATGGATTCAAAGAAAGATCCTTCATCTCTGAACTGTTTGGGCTCTTACAGGGAAGTGTACCAGATGCGAAGGAGAGATCCCGAGAGACAATCTGGATACCCAGAAAGATTTTTGGGAAACTGACACAATTTGCAGTTGCAAACTTTAACCTCTCCATAACTCTCATTCATTCTCTTAGCTAATAAATCTTTAGTTAGTTTACTATAGAATTGGCTGCTGACTGGCTTTGGTGTAAGATCAGGAATACCAGTTGATCTGGAGTAAGTGACTGGTCTCTTAGGACTGCGAATAATCTGCTATGGTGTAATTTTTGGTTTAAGTGACCTTTTATCACAAAGTCCATTTTGTCTGGGTGGCAAGATAGACTGAAGAGTCTGAGAGAACTGTCTATGACTTCATGGTAAGACTGGTTCAGTGATCCAGGAGTTCACATTTGTTAATTGTGTAGTAGGAAGAGAGCCTGACACATAAGCCCTTGTATCAGAGGCCTGGTATTAGGCAGGATCTGCTCACAGAACCTAGCAAGAACAGGGCTATTATTGCAGAAATACACATTCCTAAAAAGTGCTAGCCACGAAGTGCTCACACAAACAAATCCCGATATCAAGGATGGTACAAAAACATTCCCCAAGGATAACAGGAACACACTGACCTCTCCTAAAAGATAAGGTCAGGATGACAATATGTAATGAAGATGTTTTGATTGAACCAAGGTGATGGGTGATAACTAGCCACATCAGGGGAAAGTAACTAACTATGTCAGAGGGCAGTACTAACTTGTTTGTATTGGGTTCTAAAGATATTTCTCAGAGGGAGGACTTTCCATTCCTCCCTGTCTAGCCTAGAGAGGAATGGAAAGTCCTGCAGTTCACTGAGCTGGTCCATTGTTATGGGAATACATGTATTAGTGGTCCAGTAGAGTCTGCAATAAACCTAGCTGGGTGCCTTTGTCCCTTAATGGATCTTGTGGTTATTGTGCAGTTTGCTTGAGGTCTGCCATGCCAGCTGTCTGTGTGAGGCTGTGGTGGCACACAGAGGGAACACGCACACATAGCCAAACATCTATCAACATCTAACCACAACTGGCTTGGTGAAATTTAATTATAGAACACCACCAGCCTAGGGTACCTGCTCTGTTTCTGACAGTCTGCCCTGAGGTAGGCGCTTACGGTTGTGAGTCATTCCAGACAGTGTGGCATCCTGTAATTACCAGGATCACCTCTGGAGCCTTTTTTAAAAAGGGGACATTACATTCGCTATCCTCCAGTCAGGGCCGGCTCCAGGGTTTTTGCTGCCCCAAGTGGCGGGAAAAAAAAATAAAGCTGCGATGGGGATCGGTGGCACTTCAGGTGCAGTTCCACCGCACCGCTTTCTTCTTCGGCAGCACTTTGATGTCAGATCCTTCCCTCCAAGAGGGACCGAGGGACCCACTGCTGAATTGCCACCGAAGAGCCCGATGAGCTGCCCCTTCCCATTGGCCGCCTGTCATAAACAGATGGGTAAGGCTTAATGTCTCTTTTACCTGTAAAGGGTTAAGAAGCTCAGTAAACCTGGCTGACACCTGACCAGAGGACCAATAGGGGGACAAGATACTTTCAAATCTTGGTGGAAGGAAGTTTTTGTTTGTGCTTTTTGTTTTGTTCGTTGTTCGCTCTTGGGACTAAGAGGGACCAGACGTACACCTAGGCTCTCCAAATCTTTCTGAATCAGTCTTTTATGTCTCAAAATTGTAAGTAATAGCCAGGCAAGGCGGATTAGTCTTATTTTTGTTTTCTCAACTTGTAAATGTTTCTTTTTGCTGGAAGGATTTTTACCTCTGTTTGCTGTAACTTTTAATCTAAGGCTGGGGGTGGGGGTGTCCCTCCGATCTATATGAATCTGAGTACCCTGTAAAGCATTTTCCATCCTGATTTTACAGACATAATTTTTACTTTTTTCTTTCTTTAATTAAAAGCTTTCTTTTTAAGAATCTGATTGATTTTCCTTGTTTTAAGACCCAAAGGGATTGGGTCTGAACTCACCAGGGATTGGTGGGGGGAAAGGAGGGGTGATGGTTAATTCCTCCTTGTTTTAAGAGCCAAGGAGTTTGGTTCAGTGTGAAGCCTCTTAAGGCAACCCAGGGAGGGGAAAGTCTAGGGGGGAAGGAGCGGGGATGGTTAATTTCTCCTCGTTTTAAGATCCAAGGGGTTTGGATCTGTGTTCCCCAGGGAAGGTTTTGGGGGCACAGAAAGTGTGCCAGACACTAAATTCTGGCTGGTGGCAGTGTACCAGATCTAAGCTAGTAATTAAGCTTAGAAGTGTTCATGCAGGTCCCCACTTTTTGTACTCTAAAGTTCAAAGTGGGGAAAGAAACCTTGACACTGCCCCAAGCACCTGCTTGCTGAGTTGGTGCCTGGAGCTGGTCCTGCCTCCAGTCATCTGGTACAGAGGCTGATTTAAGCAGTTGATTACCCACCACAGTTAGTTGTTTGCAGTTTAGTATCTGAGTTCCTTCAGAACTCTTGGGTGAATGCCATCTGGTTCTGGTGATTGTTACTGTTTTATTTATCAGCTTGTTCCAAAACCTCCTCTACTGACACCTCAGTCTGGGACAGTTCCTTAGATTTGTCACCTAAAAAGGAGGGCTCAGGTGTGGGAATCTCTAATATTCTCTGCAGTGAAGACTGATTCAAAGAATTAATTTCATTTTTCCACAACAATCCTTATTTTCCTTGCGTGCTCCTTAAGCACCTTGATTGTCCAGTGGCCCCACAGATTGTTTGGCAGGCTTCCTGCTTCCAATGTATTTAAAAAAAATGTTAGTTTGTGCATCACACCACACACACCAGGAATCTTGATAACTAAGTATACTGTTTAGTGTATCCCTGTAGATAGAGCGCCAGACTCAGCAGGCAAGGAAAATAATTCTGTTCCTGCTATCTAAAGCACAATGTTTAAAACTAGGTTCTTACACCACCAGGAGATGCTTCTTTCTATTAGTAGAGCCAAAGAATAATCAAAATGCTTATGTAAGCAAGGTCTGAATGAACTCTCCCCTTACAGCTGGTTGGGGAGGGGGAAAGACTGCGGGGAGCAAACTGTATTTACATGAACACACCTACACTGTGTATCCAGCAGACATGAACTCTGTAGCTCAAAGTGATCAGCTTTGAATCACAGGTGATCAGGGTTGGAAGGGACCTCAGGTTGTCATCTAGTCCAACCCCCTGCTCAAAGCAGGACCAATCCCCAACTAGATCACCCTAGCCAGGGCTTTGTCAAGCCTGACCTTAAAAACCTCTAAGGAAGGAGATTCCGCTATCTCCCTAGGTAACCCATTCCAGTGCTTCACCACCCTCCTGGTGAAAAAGTTTTTCCTAATATCCAACCTAAACCTCGCCCACTTGTGTTAGGTTACAAATCACTTTAGTACTGAATGAAAGGGCAGTGAAATGTTATCAATGTTGTTGTCTTTATTGAATGAATAAAGGGGAGCATGGACCCTGCTCAGCTCAAGACAGCAATCATGGATGTTGTAAACACCTCATGCATTCTCGTGCAGTCAATGCTGAATCAGGACCTGCAAAACCAGGTGAGGAGGAGGCAGCTATGGCAGCATGGCGACAAGAGTGATGAGGACATGGACACAGAATTTTCCCAAACCGCGGGCCCCTGCGCTTTGGAGATCATGCTGGTAATGGGGCAGGTTCTAGCAATTGAACGCCAATTTTGGGCCCATGAAACAAGCACAGACTGGTGGGACCGCATAGTGTTGCAAGTGTGCGACGATTCCCAGTGGCTGAGAAACTTTCACATGCATAAGGTCACTTTCGTGGAACTTTGTGACTTGCTTTCCCCTGCCCTGAAATGCCAGAATACCAAGATGAGAGCAGCACTCACAGTTGAGAAGCGAGTGGCAATAGCCCTCTGGAAGCTTGCAATGCCAGACAGCTAGTGGTCAGTTGGGAATCAATTTGGAGTAGGCAAATCTACTGTGGGGGCTGCTGTGATGCAAGTAGCCAAAGCAATCATTAAGCTGCTGCTACGAAAGGTTGTGACCCTGGGAAATGTGCAGGTCATAGTGGATGGCTTTGCTGCAATGGGATTCCTTAAATGGGGTGGGGCGATAGATGGAACCCATATCCCTATTTTGGCACCAGAGCACCAGGGCACCCAGTACATAAACCAAAAAAGGTACTTTTCCATGGTGCTGCAAGCACTGGTGGAACACAAGAGACGTTTCACCAACATCCACGTGGGATGGCCGGGAAGGATTCATGACTCTCGCGTCTTCAGGAACACTACTCTGTTTAAAAGGCTGCAGCAAGGGAATTACTTCCCAGACCAGAAAATAACAGTTGGGGATGTTGAAATGCCTGTAGTTATCCTGGGGGACCCAGTCTACCCCTTGATGCCATGGCTCATGAAGCCATGCACAGGCAGCCTGGACAGTAGTCAGGAGTTGTTCAACTATAGGCTGGGCAAGTACAGAATGGTGGTAGAATGTGCATTTGGCCGTTTAAAAGCGCACAGGCGCACATTACTGACTCGCTCAGACCTCAGCCAAACCAATGTCCCCATTGTTATTGCTGCTTGCTGTGTGTTCCACAATCTCTGTGAGAGTAAGGGGGAGACCTTTATGGCAGGGTGGGAGGCTGAGGCAAATCACCTGACCGCTGATTATGCGCAGCCAGACACCAGGGCGATTAGAAGAGCACACCAGGAAGCAGTGCGCATCAGAGAAGCTTTGAAAACCAGTTTCATCACGGGCCAGGGTACAGTGTGACTGTTGTGTTTGTTTCTCCTTGATGAAATCCCCCTCCCCCTTAGTTGACTCATTCCCTGTAAGCTACCCACCCTCCCTCTTCGATTACCGCTTGCTTCCTAAGGAAATAAAATCACTCTCATTTTAAAATCATGTATTCTTTATTAATTAATTATAAAAAGAGGGCGAGAACTGACAAGGTAACCTGGGTGGGGTTTGGGAGGAGGATAGGAGGGAAGGAAAAGGCCACTAAAAAAATTTCAAAATAATGACAGTCTTTTGGTTGGGTTGTCCACTGGTGTGGAATGGGCGGGTGCACGGAGCCTCCCCTCATGCGTTCTTAGTCATCTGGTGGGTGAAGATGCTAAGGAACATGGTGAGGGGGGAGGGCGGTTATACAGGGGCTGCAGCGGCACTCTGTGATCCTGCTACCATTCCTGAAGCTCCACCAGACACCGGAGCATGTCCGTTTGATCATGCAGCAGCTCCAGATTTGCATCCCAACACCTCAGATCTTCCTGCCACCACCTCTCATCTCGAGCGTCTCTCATCTCCTTATGTTCATCCCTCCTATCCTCACGTTGGTCCCTCCTGTCCTCACAGTCACTGGCATCTTTCCTGTACTTTGATACCACGTCCTTCCACTCATTCAGATGAGCTCTTTCATTAAGGGTCACTTCCATGATTTCCGAGAACATTTAGTCTCATGTCTTTTTTTTCTGCCACCTTATCTGAGATAGCCTTCAGGATGGAGGAGGGACACTTGAAAAATTTGCAGCTGCAGAAGGGAGGGAAAAAGGGGAGAGAAGTATTTAAAAAGATACATTTTACAGAACAATGGTTATACTCTTTCACGGTGAACAACACTATTCACCTTACATAGCACATGTGATCTCACTACAAGGTCGCATTTTGTATCTTAATATTGAGTGCCTGCGGCTTTGGTGTTAGAGATCACAGACACAGGTCCGAGCCTCAGAATTCGGCTTGCATGTGGCCATGGTAAGCCATTGACTTTTGGTTTCTGCAGCCTTCATATATCCAGCGCCCTTCTTTCCCAAATAGCAAGGAAAGCCCATTGAGTGCTGCTTCTTTCCTGTTCATGTGCAACACCAGAACCGCTCCCATCCAATTCTCTGGGATGATCGCTTTACCCCTCCCCCCACCATGTGGCTGGTATCATGGAAGATCGCTGCTAGCCACCCTCCCTCCCATTGCGTGGCTGGTAGCAGGGAAGATCCCAGCTAGCCAAACGCAAAAAAGCTCAGTGCCAATCACCCCCCTGCCCCGCTTGGCTAAATGCAGGGAAGGATTTCTTTTAAGCCACAGGCAAACAGCCCAACCATCTCTGTCCCCTTAATTAAATTCCTGTATTTCAACCAGGTTACCATGAACGATATCATTCTCCTGAGGATAACACAGCGAGATAAAGAACGGATGTTGCTTGAATTCCATACGCAGCTAGGTTTTGTCATGCAATGATACCAGCTTACTTGCTACATGCATGGCATGCTCAAGTGTCCTACCATGGAGGACGGAATAAGGCTGACCTGCCCAGAAACCTTCTGCAAAGGCTTTTGGAGTACCTCCAGGAGAGCTTCATGGAGATGTCCCTGGAGGATTTCCGCTCCATCCCCAGACATGTTAACAGACTTTTCCAGTAACTTTACTGGCCATGAATGCATCCCAAGTCCTCAGGGCAAATTAATCATTAAAAAACGCTTGCTTTTAAACCATGTTTTGTATTTACAAAGGATACTCTCACCAGAGGTCCCTTCCATGGCTTCATTGTGTGGGATAGTGGCTTGGGAGGGCTGAGAGGGTAATTCTGTCAGGGTGAGAAAAAGCTCCTGGCTGTTGGGGAGAACGGAGTGCTGTGTGCTCTCTGCAAGCTTGTCCTCCTCTTCCTCCTCCTCATCTTCCCTGTCCACAGAATCCTCAGGCATGGCTGAGATTACCACCCCCACCTCGGAATCCACGGATGGGGGTGGGGAGGGTAGTGGTGGCGGACCCCTCTAGAATTGCATGCAGCTCAGTGTAGAAGCAGCATGTTTTCGGCCCTGCCCGGGACCTTCCGTTTGCTTCTTTGGTTTTCTGGTAGGCTTGTCTGAGCTCCTTAATTTTCACACGGCACTGTACTGAGTCCCTGGTGTGGCCTCTCTGCATCATGGCCTTGGAAATTTTTTCAAATGTTTTTTCATTTTGTCTTTTGGAACGGAGTTCTGTTAGCATGGAATCCTCTCCCCATACAGCAATCAGATCCAGTACCTCCCATGCAGTCCATGCTGGAGCATTTTTTCGATTCTCAGGAAACTGCATTGTTACCTGTGCTGATGAGCTCTGCGTGGTCACCTGTGCTGGTGAGCTCTCCACGCTGGCCAAACAGGAAATGAAATTCAAAAGTTCGCAGGGCTTTTCCTGTCTACCTGGCCAGTGCAGCCGAGTTCAGATTGCTTTCCAGAGCGGTTACAATGGTGCACTGTGGGATACTGCCTGGAGGCCAATACCGTCGAATTGCGGCCATGCTAACCCTAATCAGACATGGCAATATCGATTTGAGTGCTACTCCCCTCGTCAGAGAGGAGTACAGAAATCGGTTTTAAGAACCCTTTATATCACTATAAAGGGCTTTGTTATGTGGACGGGTGCAGGGTTAAATCGGTTTAACGCTGCTAAATTCTGTATAAAGGCTTAGTGTAGACCAGGCCTAAGAATTGAAAGTCACTAAGAGTTGACAATTATTAAGAGTTGGTGAAACCTCAAAAGACTGACTGGGAGAGGTCACAGCAGAGAGGCAGGTGGTGACCGGAACTAGCAGTGGGCAGAGTGGAACTAACGGTAGGTGGGGCAGAGCTGGCAGGGCAGCCAGCAGTACAGACCCGTGGCTGGCAGAATGGCCAGCTAGGGCAAATGATCAGATGGTGGAGCAAGCAAGAGGCCTTCTTCTCTGATGGGAGGTGAACTCACAGAGCTGCACCTCTGAATCCTGGGTGGGTGGGGTGGGGTGTGGTGAGGAGCAGAGTGGGGCACAGTAAAGGAACAGTTGGTTGTAGAACTCAAGAACATGAAGCAGAAGACATTGCCCCACGCACACTGCTCGCAGTTTTAGGATTATGAATCCTGCTTGTGGCATTTTCCCTAATTAATGTCAGGTGACTTCCATCCTTTCATTAGAAGTTTCTTTTCTACCTTCAGGCTCTGTGCTTGTGAGTGGGGAAGTATTGCCTCTCATAGATGCCCAGGGGTGGTGTGTAACTTTCCCAGGTTACTGGGTTGGGGCTCAAACCAGTCTGTGTTTTATTATTGAAAAAGAACCCCTAGATATTGAACCTGGCCTGATTACTGCCAGCTCCACCTGGCAGAGGGATTACACTTATTTATATAGCACAGTATTCACACAGTAGGGTGCAGTAAGTGAGTTGTGTTACCCAAGAAGTTGTGTCCCTGTTTTGGAGAGCTAAGTAAGACTCTGGTAAGACATTACAAAGCAGAAGTCAGAGAATGTGCTGTGGGAGTTAGAGGAGAAGAAAAATCTAGTCAAGGAGTTTGGAAACCACTTCACCTTTGTAACAAGACCTGATAGTGTAACAGGAAGAGCATTTGAGACCCTGTAACAGGAGGGAGACTCTAGGACAAGCTCTTTGCTAGCAAAATGTCACTGAAGTTATGCTAGCAGAGAATCTGATCCTCCAGCTTCTTAGAGAAGTGAGGAAAATCTACCCACGGGTTTTAGAGATTGCTTACTCAGTTTGACATTGCAAAGACAAGATTCCTAATGTTCTTTGTTTCTTAAATGGCAACTAATCTGTATGTGCCTGTGACAGGGTGCTATCCTTAAGTACACTCCCTTGTGGCTCTGTAGGTTTGGGTGCCTCTACTTCCCCTTGGTCCCTTCAGTCATTTACTCAAACCCAGGAACTGAGAACAAATACTCTGTTATGGTGTCTGATTTATTAACTCCTTTTAAAGAGTATAAAGTAACTTCCTTAACCCCTCAAGTCCAACCCTTTTCCTGGCCCTTGACTAATACCCACAAGGATCTTCCCACACATTCAGGAATCTCCAACCCTCTTCCCAGAGCTCAGTTACACTTCAAAACAAACTCATGCTCCACTGGTCTCCTCCTGGAGCTGGACTCTGCTTCAGGTCAGTTGTAGCCCATTTTTACTCAGTCCTTTCACCTGTCAGCTTGGAGTGTTTAACAGGCAAACTCAATCCTGTTGTTATTGCTGCTAGAGTGTCTTGGGAACCTTTTCTCAGACTCTGCTGCTCATTGGTCAATTAGTTGCCAACCAGTCACCTAGGCAGTAAATTGCTTAGAGTTAATCTGCACTACCATGCTACAGCTGCACAATTGTAGTTTATTTGGTGAAGACACTGCATGCTGACAGGAGAGTGCACTCCCATCAGCAGGATTACTCCACCTCAGCGAGAGATGGAAGTTATGTCAGCAAGAGAGCCTCTCCCGCCTACTTAGCTCTGGTGTGGACAGCACTTAGGTTGATGTCACTTGTGTCACTCAGGGGCTGGCTTTTTCACACCCATGAATGATGTAAGTTACATCGACTTAAGCTGTAGTATAGACAACCTTTTACAGGTGGGCCATTCTCCTAAAAGCAGCCCACCACGAGTAGACTGGTTATGACTCCTCTTAAAGGGGCCAGTCAGCCCACGAAGAGTGAAATTCTTAAATAAGTGTACCAAGTAAATTTGATTCAGGATAGAAGAAATTAGCTTCAGTTTTATCTTCAGTTGCATAAGGTGATTTCCCTACATCCAGTCACAAGTATATTAACACTTTCCAATAAGCCCCAAGCAGAGTCCTACAGTCAGCCCAAAATCTATGGGTGGGGTGGAAAGAATGGAAGGGGAACAGTAACAGAGTTCAGAGCTTTGGGCACCAAGGTACTCAAGGTGCAGGAAGGGAGAAGATGGGATTTTTAAAATATAATATTGTGGAAGTAGTAAGCATGTGCCTAATATAGCTGCCAATATCTTGCTTCCTGAATCCTTCAGATTGTTGCCCCTTTGGCTCAAGTGGTTAGTAAATATTCAAGACCCTGCAGAATTCAGTCAGGTATAGTCTTTAGTGCAATTCTGTTTGTTTACAAAGAATGTACCAAGTCCTGTTTCTCTGAACAAAGAAGAGACAAACAGCAGGAGGCAGTTTCCTTACTCACAGTTTCCAAGCTTGTCTTTCCGGCTAGTCCTGTACTTAGTGGAGCTCTGTCCCTCTGCTTCCTCTCTGGGCCGCACTCACAACTTCCTGTCTGCTCACTTTACACTCTCTCTCTCTCTCTCACACACACACACAAACCCCTTGCCAACAATCCCCATCTCCTGCATTTCTAATCACAAGGAATTACTCTGCCCACCTCTATAGACATAGCTATACGAAGGTAAAATCCAGGCTTGAGATTGAGTTCCTGGCTGTGGACAAATACTACAGAATATGCTCTGAGGAGAAATTCTGGGATGCATATCTTAACACACTTCAAACTGCTTTCACCAAACAAGAACACTCCACCAGAGAAATAGATAACATCATGGAACAGGCCACCTAAATACCCCAAGAGAACCTGCTTCAATACGGAAAAAAAAAAATTCAATTGCACACCCCTAGTTGTCACCTACCACTCCACAATGGAACCAATACAGAGTATCATTAAGCAATTACAACCCATACTGAATGGGGACCACAACCTGAAAAATCTTTCCAGAACCCCCTCTTCTGGCCTGAAACAACACCCGTAATCTCATCAAGCTCTCCACTGACCAGGACACACCAATTCAAAGGTACATACATCAAAACCTACTAGAACAACAGATACAAAACCTCTAGACATATGTCCTCTGCTACTATGCTGAATACCTTCAACATCATGTTTCAAGATCCATGAGTGCTACCCATGCCTATCACAACATGTGATGTACCTGATCCAGAGCACTAAATGCCTCAAGAACAACTATGTCTGTGTGGGTAAAACCAGACAAGTCACTACACTCTCAAATGAACTCACACAGAAAAATGATGAAAGACAAAGACACTCACAAAATGATCACTCTATATCTGACTTGTGGTATAGGGACAGCTCAGTGGTTTGAGCATTGGCCTGCTACACCCAGGGTTGTGAGTTTAATCCTTGAGGGGGCCATTTAGGGAGCTGGGGCAAAAATCTGTCTGGGGATTGGTCCTGCTTTAAGCAGCAGGTTGGACTAGATGACCTCCTGAGATCCCTTCCAACCCTGATATTCTATGATTACACCTCCTCATCCACAAAGGAAACCTGCACAAGGCCTTCAAAAGATGAGCCTGGCAGCTTAAATTCATACAGCTTTGCTAAGCACTAAAAATCATGGTCTTAGCAGAGACACTAGATTTATGGCTTATTACAACAATCTGTAACCCACTAACTCCCTTTTTGTCCTATGACTGCAGAGGTGTTAACAGGCCACTTCACCTTGAATGGTCCCTTGAAAAGTGTTAGCTATTTATGCTAAACAATCTGTCCCACCTTGTATTTTGCTGCAACACACTGGCTTGGTCTATACTAGGAAATTAGAGCTGTATAACTACATCTCAGAGGTGTGAAAAATCCACCCCTCTGAGCAACACAGTTAACCCAGCCTAACTCCCAGTGTAGACAGGACTATGCTCAATGGGAGAATTCTAGCTACTGCTCGGGGAGCTGGATTACCTACACCAATGAGAGAACTGCTCCCATTGGCACAGGCAGTGTCTTCACTGAAGTGTCGCTGTAGCATTTTAAGTGCAGACAAGTGTTCAGAGAACCTTCCTGAGACCTGATGAAGGCTCTGTGTAGCTCAAAAGCTTGTTTCTTCCACCGAAATAAGTTAATTCGGTAAATGGTATTACCTCATCTATTTGTCTCTCTAATATTCTGTGACCAACATGGCTACAATACTGCAAATGGATCTTCATTAGGTATTTAAGTGCATAACCCCCATTAAAATAAATGCTAAATACATGGGGCCAACTGGTTCTTGGCCCCATGTTATTTAACATTGTTATCAATGACCTGGAAGAAAACAAAATCATTACTGATAATGTTTGCAGATGACAAAAAAATTGGGAGAGAGTGCTAAAGTAATGATCACAGTGGCCTGCATCCTCAAGATACTATACTATATTGATGAGAACCATGTATATGTCTGCTGATTCGGGAGCAAGAAATCTCATTTAAGAGGTTTCACTAGGAAGAGCTGGATATTATGCTTGGGTGTTTGAAATGACTCAAGTTGTAGTTTGTTTTATTCAGCTTTGAAGGTTTCAAGCTAGGGAATTGACAAGTGTGTGTTCCTACCTGACATTCCTCTGAGCCACCCTAGGCTGTGTCTGCATCTACATCTATTGAGTTCTCGATGGTGGGCAGGCACAAGCCTGCCCACATCTGAAGGTCTCTCTTCCAGTCTAAGGGGGAGGAGCTACAAGCAAATCTGGGGGACAATAAATGAAAAACAAGGTCAGGAGTGAGTCAAAGGTTCAAAATCAGGGATTCAGAAGGGGACACCAAGCAGAGAACCCTGGACAGTGCCACTGTTCCTCAGAGGTTTCTAGGGAGCCAGCAGAACTCTGCTCAGACACACAATCAAAGGGAGGAATGGAAGTAGGTCCTGCAGTTGCAGAGTGCCTCCCCAACCAGCATCCTCCTCCTGGTGGAATAGATGGCCACCTTGGCCAGCTCCAGGAGGAGGTCTCTCGACTTTGTGGGGCCACAAATGCAGTGTGCATAAATGAGGAAATGTGGGGAAAAGTGCAGCCAGAACCCAAGAAGATGCATCTAAGCTGGACATGCAGGCAATACTAGATGGATTATGTCTCCCACTACCCAATAAGCCAATCACATCTTCAGTTTAAAATAAATTTTGTTTAATTAGCTAGAAACAACAACAACAAACAGAGCAAGTAAGAGGCAATGCATTCCTAGGTTTGGCGTTTCACTCTAGCTGACTATTCACTAATGACTGTTTGACCTTACTGATCATAAAGGTGCAGCTACCAGATAAAGTCACAGCTTTGTAAAGCTACATAAGCCACAGGAATGATTGGTGGACTTGCCTCATTATGGAAGAGAAATGGATTGGTAAGAAAGCACTTATAATGGCTGGAAGAGTTCCCTTTTGGGGCTGAAATTTCGTGTGTTTATGTACTTTACAAAGTCCAATAACCATTTGGGCCATTTTGAAAGATCTCTGATCAGTAAAAGAGGGTGTGACCTACAAATAATTTTTAGATGCTTTTGTTGTGCTTAGATAACTTTATTTTTAACACCTCTAACTTTTGATGGACTTTGAAATTACAATACTCAACACTGTATATAAAGCAGTATTCAGAGAAATGCTTGAAGAAAAGTGATTTAGAAATAATGACATTTGCCATTTTGAACAGCAAATGGATCTTCATAGGTGCAGAAATTGTGGATACTCTTAAAGCACCACACATTCACCTTTGAATTTTCTGGTGCTTGTGAAAACAGAACCATTTTTGTACCAGTGCTGCATACTGTTAACTCCATCATATACAAGCACTACAATTAATATAATTATTTGATAGAATTCCTTACACTGAATATATTATAAGCATGCTAGGTGAATAACGGGAAGATCGAAGACAAACAACATTATGAACTGGGAATAGAGCTGATGAAATTCTTAGTTGTGAATCAATTGTCTGGCAAATGTATCCATTTTTTTCTATTTGTAATTCATTTGACCCAGTTCTGATTTTTACTATTCACTATTTATTCAGTATTCTGAAGGATTTGCTGCCTAATCAATTATTCATTTTTAAAATCAGCAGGTCTGGATAACTTGCATCAAAGAGTTGCATCAAAGACGTGACTGAGGAGCTCACTGGACCACTAATGCTGATTTTCAATAAGTTCTAGCAAACTGGAAGAAGCAAATGTTGTGCCAGTATGTAAAAAGGATAAATGGGATGACGTGGGTAATTATAGACCTGTGTTTGCCTGACACTGATTCCAGGCAAAATAATGGAGCAGCTAATATGGAACTCAAAGAATTAAAGGAGGATAATATAATTAGTGCCTATCAACATGGTTTTCTAAAAAATAGATCTTGTCAAGCTAACTTGATATCTTTTTTGATAAGATCACAAGTTTGGTTGATAAAAATAGTAGTGTTGATGTAATATACTTAGACTTCTGTAAGGCATTTGACTTCACAACATTTTGATTAAAAAACAGGAATTATCTTAAAAAAAAGAAAAAAGAACCTGGCACACGTTAAATGTATTAAAAGCAGACTAACTGATAGGCCTCAAAATGTAATTGTAAGCAGGTAACCAACATCGAGCAGGTGTTTTCAGGGGCATCCTAAGGAACTGGTTCTTGGCCCCATGTTATTTAACATTGTTATCGATGACCTGGAAGAAAACAAAATCATTACTGATAAAGTTTGCAGATGACAAAAAAATTGGGAGAGAGTGCTAAAGTAATGATCACTGATATAGAGCACTCTGGGTAGCTTGGAAAACTGGGCACAAACAGTATGCATTTTAATACAGCTAAATGTATTCTAGGAACAAAGAACATAGACCATTGTTATAGGATGGGGCACTCTATCCTGGGGTCACAATCAGGTTGCGGGTGGTCAGACTTAGGGGTCAGAGCAGGAGTCAGGCCAAGTCAGATTTCAGAAATCAGAGTCTAAGATAGGCCAGACGGCAAACAAAGAGTCAGGAGGCAGCAAAGTCTGATTACCAGGAGGTCTGAATCCAAGATAAACTGGATGGTAAACCAAGAGTCCAGCATCAGGAGGCAAGCAGGAGCAGAAGCCAGGGTCTGGGATCTCTCACACGCAGGGTCTGGAGCAAAACAGGCAGACAGTCTGCATTGTTGGTCAGACAAATCCTTATCATGGCTTCCCGGCTTAAGTATCAGTGCCAACCAATCAGTGGATTGTGAAGAGTTGCCACTCAGGTCCTGCTAGTTGGTACTTCCTGCTGGGTTCAGCCTCGTAGGGTTCCCCTGTGGAAGCCCAGTTGAAGCCTCATGTGGCAGCAACAGCTGCCTAGTATCTCCTTGGTCCCAGGTTCTAGCCCTCCAGGCTCTTACAATGAGATTCCCAGCATGACACTGTGGCCAAAGGGGCTAATGTGATCCTTGGATGCATAAACAAGGGACTCTGGAGTAGAAGTTGAAAGGTTATTTGATCTATGTTTGGCACTACTGGAATCCCATGTCCAGTTCTGGTCTCCACAATTCAAGAAGGAGGTTGATAAATTGGAGAGGGTTCAGAGAAGAGCCACAAGAACAATTAGAAAACCTGCCTTATAGTGATAGACTCTATTTATCTTAACAAAAAGAAAATTAGAGGATGACTTGATTACAGTTAGGGTGATCAGATATCCCGATTTTATAGGGACAGTCCTGATTTTTGGGTCTTTCTTATATAGGCTCCTATTACCCCCCAACCTCCATCCTGATTTTTCACACTTGCTGTCTGATCACCCTACTTACAGTACGTACATAGGGAACAAATATTTGAAAAGAGGTTCTTCAATCTAGCAGAGAAAGTCTATGAGTCTATGAGAAAGTATAACACAATACCATGGCTGGAAGCTGAAGTTAAAAAATTCAGACTGGAAATAAGGTGTAAACTTACCAGTGATGGCAATTAACCAGTGAAAGAACTTACCAAGTAAAGAGGTAGATTCTCCATCACGGTCATTTTTGCAATTAAGATTGGATTTTTTCTAAAAGATCTGTCTAAGGAGTTTTGGGGAAGTCCTATGGCCTATGTGATACAAGAGGTCAGACTAGAGATGACCACAGAAGTCCTTTTGGCCTTGGAATCTATGGTTATTCATTATTTGTGGTGTGTGTGACTGGTCATCTAAGAAACTTGGTATATTTTCTGCTTCCTGATGGGATGAGCAGACATTTTTATACAGGAGAATAACAAATAGCGAGTAATCAATAAAATGCTGAGATGCCTTGCTGATGAATGCGATATAAAAGCTCAGAATGTCCAGTGCTGTTTGCACAAAATATCTGTTTACTTGGAAATAAGGGTATTTCTGTGAAGTACAGCCATTCCCCGAATAAGCATGGACAAAAACCTATTTGTGTGATTTTTTTATTTATGAATTAGTGTTTAATTCCACAGTGCCCAGACATCGTATCAGGATTGGGAACCTGTGGTGTTAGGTGCTGTGACATGCCCAGAGGAGCTTACAGTTGAGGCTGGTCAAAAAAATTTGCACAGAAAAAACAAACCAAAACAAACAAACAAAAAAAAACCCCACACAAAACACCCAAGGGGAAAAAATCTTTTCATTGAAAGTTATACTTTTTCATCAACAAAAAAATTTTTAAAAAAAAAATTTGTAACACTCACTCACCCAAAACTGATGCTGGGGTCACGAAGGGAGGGTTTATGGCCTGTGCTATACAGATCAGACTAGATAGCCCCCAGTGGCCTTAAAAATCTAGCAGTCGATGAACAATTTTCATTTGGTTTCAGTTTTTTAAAGGTTATTGGTTTGATTTAGTTTTTATCCGTACTTTCTTTTGCTTTTTACTCTCCTCTCTCTTCTTCCCGCCCCCCCCCCCCCCAGTGGGGTGGAGCATCAAAAATTGTTTCAAAAGTTCTCATTAAAAATAATCAATTTTGACCAAACCTATATATTTTCATGAAATCTTCATTTTGCTTAAAAAGCCATCTTTCATCTGTTTTTTCCCCCATTCAGCTCCACTTACAGTTGAAGGTCCTGACCCTGCAAAGACTTATGTATATCCTTAGCTTCAACTTCAAGACTGAACTTTGACGTCAGCAAGATCACTCATCTGCTTAAAGTTAAGCACATGTATAAATCTTATATATATCAAGCATTTGCAGTTTTTAAAAATTATAAATATGCCTCTCTACATAGCCATCATTAACTGGCTGGTTTCCTAGAGGCAGCATAACAGAGGAGGGATAAAAAGGAACCTTGGCCTAGAGTCCTGCAACCTGACCCAAACCCAATGGGATCTGGCTACAAGGGTTGGATCATGTGGGAGAACAGCCAGACCCTTTTGGTCTTGGGTCAGCTTGACTCCCCTTCTCCTGCCCCTGGGGTCAATATGGCAGTGCATGCCCCACTCCTGCTGGCTGCCACCACCTCACTGCATGGTGTGTGCTGGAGAATGGGTGTGCCAAGGAGTCACAGCACCTCTCACTGTGCAGCACCCACAGAGCAGCAGGGATGACCACTGGCTGGAGCATGGTGTGCAGCCATCACTGCACCAAACCCAGAGGCAGGAGGAGAAGAGCTGACCTCTTGTATACATTTAGATGGAATATATGCAGGGCCGGTGCAAGGATGTTTTGCGCCTTAGGCGAAACTTTCACCTTGCGCCTCCACCGCCCCCGCCCTGAGGTGCGCATGACCCCCCCCCACGGCAGCTCTCCCCCTCTGCCCTGAGGCGCCCCTCTTGCAGCAGCTCCTCACCCCCTACCCTCCGCCCTGAGGCACCCCCTCCGCCCCAGCTCACCCTGCTCTGCGCACGAGCACCCTGAGCACACCGTGGCTGCTTCAGTTCTCCTGCCTCCCAGGCTTGCGGCGCCAATCAGCTTAGGCGCCGCAAGCCTGGGAGGCAGGAGAACTGAAGCAGCCATGGCGTGCTCAGGGAGGACGTGGGGTAGGAGTGAGCTGAGGTGGGGAGTTCCCCTGCTGGCCACCCTCCCCCCTCACTTGCTGCAGGCAGCCCTCCCCGCACTCTCCTGCCCCATCTCCCTCCACCTAAATGCTGGTGGCAACTGGAGCAACCGAAGATCCGGCCACCATGGTCACTGCCGAAGAAAATGGCGCCCCCCAAATCCCAGAGCCCTAGGCGACCGCCTAGGTAGCCTAAATGGTTGCACCGGCCCTGAATATATGAGTCAAAAGTTTTCACGTGACCCTGTCACTGTCCAACAGGAAACGGTGTTAAACAATGTTCAGGCAAACACACGGTTAGAAAGCATTATTCTTCTATAAAGGTACAGAAAAGGAGGAAAAACAGTTAGAGCATTTTAAATGTGAAAGTAGCAAATAAGGCTTTCATCTTAACAACAACCTTGTTCCCTTTTAACTGGAATTTTTAGAAGGAAACCCGCTTGTTGGACAGTCTCTTAAATGGTATCAGAGAGGGGGATAACTGGCATTTTGTGGAAAAGAGAAGAAGTTAGTTGAGATGCAGTGGAGCTGTTGTTGTTGTTAAAGCCAGATCCCATTTCCTGAAGGACAAAACAAGACAATCACACGCAGAAGGGGAGAGAAAAGAGCAGCAAAGACAGAAAATGCAGCTCATCTCTGGTATTGACTCACCTGCAGCCTCATTGCTGCAAAACACCGGCCCGGTACATGGCCTGATCGCCCCTCTGAGACCTGGCAAACTTAGACCAGCATCAGGCTGCTTAGGGGATTGCTTTTAGTCATCTCTCTGGTCAGAGGCTCACAGCAGTGTTGCAAAATATGCAGTCTTAGTCGGCTAAGCTTAGTTCTTATTAGACAGAAGGGAAAGGGAAGAGGGAGGAAGAAGAAGTAAGATAGGAAAGGAAAAAGACATTGAGGGAGACTGGGGCAGATCCTAGGTGGTGTTGAGGTTTCAGCTGGTGCAGGTGACAATGTCATCTGGCTCCCTTTCTTGTTGGCCTGGTCTTGACAGGACTTATCTCAGGATTAGGGTGAAGAAGACCCAGGGTCCCAGAAGATGATGGGTGTGGCATCCAATTACCTACCTCCAGTAGCCAATTTTTCTCCAGACATTTCTTTAAGGACCCCAAAAGCCAGTGATGGTGGAATAGCGCATCTCCTCATTCTTTTGTTAACCAATTAGGCCTAATGTCCCTACATAGCAATTTTCGTTCGTTGATTTTCACTCTCACACTGTTCTTATTCACCAGGCATGATCCAAGCACAGTCCTTGAGTTATATCAAGAGCCTTTTTGTCTGCACTAATTCAGTCTTTGCATCTCCTTTTTGTACCGTTTCCCATCACCTTATAGGTTATTGTGCCATCTATGACCTTACATTCACGTCTCACAGTTGAGCTCACAGTCAGGGTAAACTTGTCGGCCCAAATAGCACAGTAGACCCCACAGGCAGGAGGTGGTGGCGTGGATTCAGGTTTGGTGGGAAGGGTCAGTTCATGTAGTCTTGGGTCAGGTTAGGCAAGAGCAGACTTCTACCTTGGGCCAGATTCACAAAGGGATTTAGGCATTCCCATGCTCAGCATCTAGATTTTTAGGTGCCTAGAAAATCACTGGAACAACACTGATCCCCAAAGCCTCAGTTAACCACAAGGGCTCCCTATACAATGAATGGGGGGTGGGGGAGATAACTGCTTTATGCATACTAACCCCTGGACTGTGGGATATTCTCATCGTGGGCTCCCTCAATGCCTTCTGTTGAAGTTATTCCACTTCAGTTAAACAATTGAGTAATTAAAGATTGATTGGGTCAGAGAAAAAGTGAGACTCACTCTGTAGTTCAGTGCTCAGAGCACTCAGCTGAGAGATGGCAACTCCCTGCTAAAATCCCTTCTCATCACTCAGAGAGGACTTGCACTGGGGGTCTTTCACATCTTGAGTGAGTACCTATGACACTTCCTGGTCCTAGTGTAAGGAAGCCTTGCTACCACCTGCCCCTAGTGTAAGGAAGCCCAGTCTGTGACTGCTGTGGGTCAATTCCCTGACTTCACCAGCCATGGGGCAGCACAGGCACTGCCTCCCAGGTCTCTGCTCTCTCTTTACAGGCCAGCGGGGGTTGGGGAGGCACACACCAATACCTGAGCACTCAGAAGTCCCTGTGGAGCGTCCAGCCCCTGTTCCACTGGCAGTCATAGAATTAAACCCACTACTGTCAAAAGGAGTAGTACACAGCAGCTTACTAGTTATACATCAAGATCACTGTGCTGCTCAACATACAGCACTTACGGTTTGGTTACACTTGCAGGTGTGCAGCGCTGGGAGTTAAAGCTGTCTTCGTACAGCTGTGTAGGGAAAGTGCTGTAGTGTGGCCACACTGACATCTACCAGCGCTGCACATTTGGCCACATTTGCAGGATTTGCAGCAGTGTTGGGAGTGGTGCATAATGGGCAGCTATCCCACAGAGCACCTCTTCCCATTCTAGTGCAGTGAGTTGTGGGAAGGGGGCGGAGGGTGCGGGTCATTCTGCTTCCTGTCCCATCACTTCACATCCCAGAATCCCTGTGTTTCCCTCAGCATTTGGCGCCATTTTGCATCTTTCAACGGTTTCTGTGCAGTGCGATTCTGTGTTCTGTTTCGGCCTGCGGGAAATGGAGACCGAACTGCTGAGGAATATGCTGACGAGTCTGGCCAGCACATCATGTTTGGCAGTTGAGCTATTCCTTAAGATCCAAAGTGACAATGATGAGTCCAATAATGATAGCGAGTCGCATAATGCATACAACACGAAATTGCTTGTGGCATTCACAGACATGCTCAGCACCGTGGAACGCCACTTTTGGGCTTGGGAAACAAGCCCTGAGTGGTGGGATCACATCGTCATGGAAGTCTGGGATGAGCAGTGGCTGCAGAACTTTCGGATGAGAAAAGCCACTTTCATGAGACTGTGAGGAGCTTGCCCCCACCCTGTGGTGCAAGGACACGAGATAGAGAGCTGCCCTGCCGATAGAGAAGCGGGTGGCTATTGCAATCTGGAAGTTGGCAACTACAGACAACTACCGATCAGTCGCTAACCAGTTTAGAGTGGGAAAGTCGACCACTGAAATTGTGTTGGTGCAAGTTTGCAGGGCCATTAACAGCATTCTGCTAAGAAGAACCGTGACTCTGGGGAATGTGCAGGACATTGTGGATGGCTTTGCACAAATGGGTTTCCCTAACTGTGAAGGAGCAATAGATGGGATGCATATTCCTATTCTGGCACCACCCCACCTAGCATCCGAGTATGTTAATCGGAAGGGGTATTTCTCTATGGTTCTCCAGTCACTTGTGGATCACTGTGGGCATTTCATTGACATTAATGCAGGCTGGCCCGGAAAGGTGCATGATGCATGCATCTTTCAGAACACTGGCCTGTTCAGGAAGCTGCAGGACGGGAAGATCACAGTAGGGGATGTCAAAATGCCCATTGTGATCCTTGGAGACCCTGCTTACCCGTTAATGCCGTGGCTCATGAAACCATACACAGGGATCCTTGACAGCAGCAAGGAACGGTTCAACTACAGGCTGAGCCAGTGCCGAATGACTGTGGAGTGTGCTTTTGGCAGTTTAAAGGGGCGCTGGCAATCTCTGTATGGGAAGCTGGACTGGGGGGAAAGCAGCATCCCTGCGGTTATATCCGCGTGCTGTATCCTCCATAGTATTTGTGAAGGGAAGGGTGAAAGATTCAGTAGGCATGGACCTCCGAGGTTCAACACCTGGATGCTGAATTTGCACAGCCAGAGAGCAGGGCTACTAGAGAGGCCCAGCACAGGGCTGCAAGGATTAGGGATGCCTTGAGGGAGGAATTTGAGGCTGAAAACCAACAGTAATGTTTGGTGCCTTGCAAGGGAGTGAAGTGCAGTGGTTACAATGTTAGCAGGAATCAGTGTTTCCTAAGCTGATTTGCAGTGCCTGTTACTTTCCTGGGCTACGGTATCTTTGACTTTCTGCAATAATAAAGACTGTTTTCAAAGCCAAGAATTCATTTATTGAAAAGTAAATTATTTTATTGACAGACACACAACTTTTTGGGAACCTAAAGGGCAGGGGGGTGGGGTGGGGAACTGTACAGTCACAAGTTTGAATAAGTCCTGTCTGGAGTGCTGCGCAATGACTGCTCCACTTCAGGATGGCTATACCGCATGGTGAGGGGGGTTGAGTGCAGAGGGTAAGGGTCGTAGTTCCAGGGCTGGTTGGTGAACGTACAGGTGTTGGAGGCAGCTGGTGGTGGTAAGAACCTGGATGCTGGGGAAGGGGGTTTTGAGCTGACATGGGGGCACAAGGGAAAGAGCTTTGAGACAAGGGCGGCAGGGTGGGGCGGGCGCGGTAGTGCTCAACCAGCATGGCTATGAGAGCCTGGATAGAGTCCGCTTGGCGCTACAGGATCCTTATCAGCTGCTTTGTGCTTTTCTTCCTGTTCACTGCGTTTTTCTGGCGGATCCTGCTTTCCCTTTTCCTCCAGTCCTGCGCTTTTTGATTCTTTGCTAGAGATTGCTGCATAACTTCTTGCAGCATGTCTTCTTTGCTTTTTCGCGGCTTCTTCCGGAGGTTTTGTAGTCTCTCAGCCAGTGATAACACGGACAGCCGAGATCTCAAGGTTGCATCTGTAAAGACAAAATGCAACACTTAACAGAGGCAGCATTGTTTATACCAGACAGAGTTATTCCCTCACAGTAACAGTCTTCACAATAGCATAATTTTCCCATACCAAAGAGAGCGCACACAACCCACGAGGGCCCCGAAATGGTGAGTAAGGGGGACTGGTTCAGGACTGTACTGGGGTTTCTGCATGTTGGAGAAAGCAAACAGTCGCATGGGATATGTACACTGAACATTATCCCAACATTTTCCACAGGAGGTTATCCTGGAAGATATCTCACTACTGCGGGTCACCTGGGAAGCACGGGAGGGTCTTCTACTGTAATGCGAATCCTGCCCTGGCCTCTATGCAGCTTGCCTGTGTCTTGCAATGGTCCCCCCATCCCTCGTGGCACAGTGGAGTGGCTGCGTTAGCCTAACTGGGACAAGGATCACAGTAGCTTTCCCAATAAACTTGCACAAGCACATTGCCCACGCTCTGGCTGAAACTTCTGAAGAGATTACCAAGGCAGATTACCACAACATGATAGACCACATCAATGTGCTGTTCTGCATCTAGGCATGCATGCATGCAGCTCTAACCCTCTCTCCTCTCCTGAAACATTTCCATCCTGAAAATAAAAGCTGCTTACCAGGAACCCGCTCATCTGTTTGTCCTCCACCAAGTACCGGCTGCTGCGAATGGCTACCTTCCTCCTGGCTTGAGAAGAGCTCCTGGCTGCATGCCTCCTGGGACTTCGGGGTGTCTCCCCCCACCCCAGTACCCTCATTCTCCCTTTTCTCCTCCTCCTCCTCCCCCCCCCGCTCTGAAGTGTCCATGGTGGTCCTCTGAGTGGAGGTGGGATCACCCCCAAGTATTGCATCCAGCTCTTTGTAAAAACGGCAGGTCATGGGGGCAGCGCCGGAGAGGCGGTTTCCCTCACGTGCTTTGCAGTAGGACTCAGCAGGTCCTTCACTTTAACCCTGCACTGCAGTGTGTCCCAGTCATGGTCCCTTTCCATCATGGCCTTTGATACCTGCCCAAAGGTATTGTAATTCCCACGACTGGAGCGCAGCTGGGACTGCACAGCTTCCTCCCCCCAAACACTGATGACGTCCAGCAACTCGCCATTGCTCCATGCTGGGGCTCATTTGCCACGTGGAGGCACGGTCACCTGGAAAGATTCACTGATTGCACTCCACACCTGGCTGAGTAAACAAGAAGGGGATTTTTAAAATTACCGGGGCATTTAAAGGCATTTAAAGGGCGGGTCTGACAGTTGGTCACCTGAGGCCAGGGCAATAGAGTGCTAACTGATAAGCAGAGTGGCTGAACAGGCATTCTGGGATACCTCCGAATACCTCTGGAGGCCAATAAGAGCACTTTTGGTGGTCACACTGGCGGAGCAGCGCTGCATCAGCAGCGCCATAGTCGTTATTCCTCAGGTCAAGATGGAATACAGCCAGTGCTGTAGCCAGGGAGATACAGCGCTATATGTACCTAGCAAGTGTGGATGGTGAGTGAGTAGCAGTGCTGTAAAGTCACCACCAGCGCTGCAACTCTCCAGTGTAGCCAAGCCCATAGATACATTTCTGGTAAAAACAAGAAGTTCATTTAACAAAGAACAGAGTTTCAAGAAGAAGCAGATATAATTAATGGAAACAAATGGTTGCATATATATTTAAAAAAAAATATCACAACATGCTCACATCCTCCAGCAAGTGACCTGTGCCCCATGCTGCAGAGGAAGCCAAAAAAAAAAAACAAAAACGCCAGGGTCTCTGACAATCTGCCCTGGAGGAAAATACCTTCCTGACCCCATATATGGCAAGCAGCTAAACCCAGAGCATATGGGCAAGACTCACCAGCCAGACACCCAGGAAAGAGTTCTCTGTAGTAATTCAGATCCCACCCCATCTAACATCCCATGACAGGCCTTTGGGCATATTTACTGCTAATAGGTCAAAGATCAATTAATTGCCAAAATTAGGCTATCCTATCATACCATTCTTTCCATAAACTTATCAAGCTTAGTCTTGAAGCCAGATATGTCTTTTGCCCCCACTGCTCCTCTTGGAAGGTTGTTCCAGAACTTTACTCCTCTGATGGTTAGAAACCTTTGTTGAATTTCAAGTCTAAACTTCCTGATGGCCAGTTTATATCCATTTGTTCTTGTGTCCACATTGGTGCTGAGCTTAAATAATTCCTCTCCTTCCCTGGTATTTATCCCTCTGATATATTTATAGGGAGCAATCATATCTCCCCTCAGCCTTCTTTTGGTTAGGCTAAACAAGCCGAGCTCTTTGAGTCTCCTTTCATAAGACAAGTTTTCCATTCCCAGATCATCCTAGACATGGCAAGGTTGCCATGATGCTAACTCATCTTACTTTAAAAACACATGTATTCACAAAATCCAGTTTTTGCTTTTGTTTTTATTTAATACAGAAGCATCTATACATACCACACTTTTTTTTAAAAGACAAGCTTTTAATGCCACAGCAAAGTAATATATGATACAATTATACACATTTATTTAATGCATAAGCAAAATATAGGAAATGGTTATACAGACTTTATTTTACAATGCATCTTAATTTTTGTGACCCTTTAGGGTAAGGAGCTGGCATGTAAAAAAAAGTTTTATAATCCATGTTATGAACGCTGCTACGCACTGATGGGCCAATTTTGGCTGCCACCTCATTTGACAGGTTTACCAGCAAGGCCACTGTGTCAGATGTCTCTGCAACCTCCCTGATCATTTTAACATCAGTTACAGTTTCAGTGGTCATATTACGCTTTTTCAGTTTGTAGCCTTCGGCTATAATTATATTTAGAAGCAGGATCACATTCAGTTTAGAAGAAATATGTCTAATCTGGTGAAATACTTCTGAGCGACCCCAAAAAATACAGGGGTGACTAAATGGGTTGGGTTCATTTACCACACAGGCTGCACAGTTTTCCAAAAGTTGTTTTTTTCAAGCAGTGGTAAATGGTTTTTACTACAACGGCCCTAATAATATTGGCCATAACATCATCTTTGCAGTTCTGCTGGTCATCCTCCTTACTTTTTACAGACTTTCTTTAAATCTTGCTTCATGCAAAAACAGGTGCATATCATGGTTATTCTTCTCAAAGGACGCCTCTCTTTATCCTCTGAAGAGGTCTGTCAAAAACAGAGAAAAACAATGTAACTTCTTTGTTGCAATCATTTAAAAATAAAAAAGGCCTTCTGTTTACTTGTGCTACCTCAGTTGTACCCTTGTCTAATTCTGAATCATCATCCCCGACGAACCGTTGGCCCCAGTGGCACCTTCCTGTTATTAAACACAAACATATAGCCATATTTAACCCCCTTATATATATGCTTATATTTATATTTCTTTCAAGATTCTCTAAGCAGCTTTTACCTCATGTTCTTTTGGGTCTACATTTGACAATCACTCGCTGCATCCCCAGGCTGTGTCATTTGATTCTGAATCAGCGCACGCAGAGGCTGTCGGCCATCGTTTCAACAACCTATTAAGCACAAATGTATAGTGACGCTTAACCAGTGGCTTACATAGATCTATTTTCTTTTCTTTTAAATATAAGCGTCTTTTACCTCATCATGCGCTTCTGTTGCTTTGCCAGTAGCAACGTTGCCATCTTTCCAGGACTCAGGGTCTATTGATTGGTTCTCAACATCACTATCCACCGATGGTCGCTCGGTTGCCATGTCCTCATATGAAGGTTCTTCTTCCATTCCTACCTATTATAAACAAAAATATTTAACCATCAATATTTTTAAAACATTTGTAATTTTTCATTAATCTTTTATAAAAAGGGTCTTACCTCTGCCTTCGAGCCTGCTTCCTCCAAAGCTGGCAACATTTTTTTTTGCACTTTATCTTTTTTTTTTCTTTTACCAAGGGCTGTGGCTCCATAAAGTCTCCTGTTTCTTTGGTTCACTTTCAGGATGAAATATGGGGTCAGCAACAGTCCCGTCTCATTAGCAAAATAAGTGTAAAGGGATCTTCTCTTCTGAAGACGCTCTGGTGCACTCAGAGATAGTGCCAGGTTTTTGGCATCTGTAGGTGTCTTGTACATGCACATGTCTTTGTGTCTGGGATCTCGATTTTAAAACTCCACTCACAAAAATAATGGTTTATGCACCTGGCCAAATGCTCATTGGTTAGAGTTTTTCAAATAACTCACCCCACAATAGTCCATTGCTAAAAGGCTTTTGTTGAACGAATCCTGTAGTTCGAGATTTTAAACATATGCATTCTGTGACCTAGCTGTAAAACAGCCTGTGATTGGTCCACCAAAAGGCGAGGCTACCTCTCCATGAGCGTGGCCCAAGCCAGCTATCATTTCACTACCAGCAGTGGTCAGGTAGGATGTTTTGCTCTGCATGTGTTCAGCAACACAAACACTCTTTTCTTGAATAACCTGCCCTTTACCAACAGCTGTCCTTACTCAATCACATCAAAATAACCTCTCTTTCCCTTTTTTCTCTAAACCTTACCCAAACTCTCTCACTCTGGTCGTTCAACCTTTTCCTCTAAATGTATCCAAGCACACACACACACACACACCAATTCCCCTATTCAAACACACACACACACATTTCAAAATGGCCAATGACACCAAACTTCGGAGCCAACAGAAACAGGGTGGGAGGACGGGACAAAAGCCCCAAATTGGGCATGGAAACCTGTCAAAAATAAATGGTGATGAATACTATCAAGGGATATACTACTTCTATCAGCCTAACAAGAAGATCTGCAGCCTCATGTGATGTTGGCTTTTTTTTTTCAGTCTTGGGGAGGAGGGAGAAATCAATGGGGAATCCAGGGGCTGGGACCCCAAGTCCTGCCCCATAGGCCTCATAATACTAATAGAGCTCATCCAAGCCCACTTCTGTGATAGCATTCCTTATCATGTTTGAGTGGGTAGCACATTGGCCCCCTGAACACTAAGCCATATTGCTAGCCCCACATTTGACCAGTCTGGACCAGTCCAGGCCGCCTAGCAAGGGCTTGACTCTACAACCATTCAAGATAACCTTTGGGTCAAGGCAGTCATGTAGGAAACTCATCGCTGCTGCTTTCATGAAGAATAGTATCCCCGAGGAGGCCAGCCCCAGCTCAGAGGTTAAGGAGCCATTGCTGGCGCTGGCTAAAACCAGAGACCCAGACTCATGTGCAGGTAGCAGAACTCATCCTAGCTGAACTATCCATATGCTCCCTGCTGGGAGAAGGGGTTGGGTGCTGAAGCATCAACCCGAGACATCGGTGGAAGCAATCTGCCTAACTGAGACCTATATGGCTGCTGATTGCCCTCCAGAGATGCCAGGAGGTAACCAGCCAGAGTTCTGGCATAGTCTGAATTTAGGGCCAGATGAGATGAAGGAGCCTCCCCAAGCTTTTCCGCCAAGGCCTGCAAGAGGTACATTAAGGTCCCAGACACTGAACAGAGATGACCAAAAAGTTGGGACAACCTAGGGCTGAACCCATAAGGTCAGATCATAAGCAAATCCAACTCCACTGGTGGGGGAGGAAGACACACAATTGGGAAAGCTTCACCCAGGACATGGGACAGACCTCTCATCCAACCCCAGGGGTCTGTTTTCACATGGACTGTCAGGACATCTATGGTGATATTGGCTCTCTGTGGGCTGTAACCATGGATGGCAGAAACTCAGGCATGGGAAAGAAGCCTTGCCAAGCTGGTTGTACAGTCTAGGTAGGACATCACAGCCCTCATGCACTCAGGGGGCATCCAGGCCCTAGTCAGAGCAGTTAGTTGATCATGGGGGCAACACAGGGGAAATTATTCTTCTGCAGTGCATACACAGAGATGTGAGTCCCTGCCCTACTAGGGAGGTACGACTACCTATGGGGAAAACACAGTAGGGCTCTCTGTGTGCAGCTAGCCTCACCTCTGGCCTGTCCAATCATTCTGGGGAGAGACTGGGAGCACCTGGCACAGGTTCAGAAAGAATGAGGAGGCTGGCTACCTGGTGGAACAGCCCTTGGTTAAACAGAAGAGCTCTCAGAAGCTGCAAAAATGACAGAGATAGGAAAGAAGAGGACCCTGGCTAGGGGACTTCTGACCAGGTCAGGGGATCTTCAACTTCCTATACCCCTGATGGTCCAGGAACTACTTGCTGCTGGAGGCCTACATTCTAGCCTGACACCCATTTAATCCAAGAGCAGCAAGCTGATTGGATGCTAATCCAGGTCTATGATCAACTGACCCTTGTGAATGGAGAAGTGGTAGGTCGCCAGTAGCTGAGGCCAGGGCTGCAATTTGAGGTCAGGGAGAACAGATTTACCATCCTGAGGGAGGTAAACATTCAACCCCTGGTCCCCAACAGAGACACAAAGTAGATCCTTTTGGCCTGAACAGCTGCTGTAGAGGGGCATGCAGGATTGTTTTGTTAGAAGTCAGTGACACAGATATATTAATACCATCCTATTTTATTTACCAAGGATATCCAAAAAGTTCTGCTTCCCTGAACACACTAGAAACCAACAGCAGCAGGCAGTTTTCTTGCTCAGACCCCTCCCACTGAAGTCTGCCCAGTGAGCTGGGTGCCCAAGAAGCCATGTCTCTCTTCTTTCTTTCAGGGTCAGAATATTCACAACTAATTCTCTGGCTTTCTCCTTCCAACACACACCCTGAAACCAATATCTTAGCTCCTAGATTTGCAGCCAGGGAAATCTCTTTTGATTTACCTGGGTTAGCTCTGCTCAGGTCTTGCCTTGTGGCTCAGGTGGGAGTCTCCACTGTCCACAGCCATTTCATTAATTAAGTAAAATCCAATTATTTGTGTCTGGTTGGTGATGCTAGTGACCAAACAAAATTCTCAGAAGCCTTCTTGAGTCACCACTAGTTTTGTACACTCAGCAGCTGACCTCCCAGTGATCTGCCACACTCCCCTGTCAAGCCCCTCACTAGTCACTCCTCCTACAATGTTGCTTCCATAATAACATTCTAAAAGTTAATTTCATCTCAATACCCAATTTGACCAAAGTAAATTAGTTTCTGCCAGTTTCACTAAAGAAAATGCTTCATTACTCCTTCTATGGTGCCTAAAGGAGAGGGTTTGTCACTGCCCAGGCTTGCTTTCAGCTACTGGTATCCCTCCTCCCACAGTTGAGAAGGTGTTATGGTGAGTCTGCCTCAGTTTCCCTTTGTTCAGCTCATCAACATTTAGCCCCATCTCTGATAGTTCCTTGTTGTGACTCCAGCCTTCTAACCAGCTCATTAGTAGCCTTTCCCCTCTTCAGGGGTAACATATCTGCTGAGTCAGCAAGCCAATAACCCTAGTAAAGAGTCAACTCCTCAGGTATCTTGCAGTTCAGACCCCTCTTCTGGGATTGGGAGGGGAATCTAGTCTCACCCATTTCTCTGGGTTCTAGTCCAGGGACCCTGTGTGAAGCAACTAGAATCACTTTCTTCCCATTCCCTTATTACTTCCTACCATGCTGCTCTTGTAGGCTATCTCTCAGACTCACACTATGTGATCCTCTTCCTCTGGATGTCCAAATACCCAAGTGGCTTCCCACTTCCCCTGCTCTTAGTAGTTCCTCCACCTCTCTTGCAGCTCTTTCTGCCCTGCAGCCTTTTTATCTTCCCAGCTATTGCAGAGCCACCAATCAGCCCCAGCTGAGGAGGCAGAGGGTTTCTCTGTTAACCCTTTAGCAGCCAGGATAGTATGGGGTTTGTACACCCTATGACAGGCACACATTAGCTTTAAGAAGGCCTGGAATATCTTTGGAACAAAGACACCCCCCTCCCCGATCCAAAAGGAATCCTACAAAAAATGTAAACTTGGATGAATTGCTAAGGAGGAGTACAATAGACTAGCGCAAGCACATAGGGACAAAGTCAGAAATGCTAAGGCACAAAACGAGTTACACTTGACAAGAAGCATAAATGGAAAAATGATGTACTTTACATACATTAGGAGCAAGAGAAAGGTAAAGGAAAGTGGAGGTCCTCTTCTTAGCAGAGGAGAGCTAATAATTGATGATATCAAGAAGGCTGATGTGTTTAATGCCTATTTTGCTTCAGTCTTCGCTAAAAAGGTTAATGGTAACCAGATACTCAACACAATTAATATTAACAAGGGAGAAGGAACTCAAGTGAAAATAAGGAAAGAGTAGGTATTCAAGTACCCCAGGTGTATTCAAGATGTATTCAAGTTGGCAGGGTCTCCTGAAATTCATCCTTGTGTACTCAGGGAACAAGCTGAAGCAATCTCAGAATTGTTAGCATTTATCTTTGAGAACTCCTGGAGGATGGGTGAGGTCCCAGAGAATTGGAGAAGGGCAAACATAGTACTAATCTTTAGAAAGGAAAACAGCGAGGACCACCAAAGTTCTAGATCAGTCAGCCTAATTTCAATACCTGGAAAGATACTGGAACAAATTATTAAACACTCAGTCTGTAAGCACCTGGAGGATATTAGGGTTATGAGAAATAGCCAACATGGATTTATCAAGAACAAATCATGCCAAACCAATCTAATTTCCTTCTTTGACAGGGTTGCTGAGTGGATGGGGGAAGCAGTAGATGTGATATAGCTTGATTTTAGTAAGACTTTTGATACAGTTTCACATGACATTCTCATAAGCAAAGTGTGGAAATATGATCTGGATGAATTTATTATAAGGCGGGGTGCACAACTGGTTGAAAGAGTGCACTCAAAGAGCAGTTATCAATGGTTTGCTGTCAAACTGGGAGGGTGTATCTAGTGGGGTCCCATGGGGGTCAATCCTGGGTCTAGAACTAGTCAATATTTTCATTAATGAGTTGGATAATGGAGTGGAGAGTATGCTTATAAAATTTAATGACACCAAGCTCTGAGGGATTGCAAGCACTTTGGAGGACAGGATTAGAATTCAAAATGACCTTGACAAATTGAGGAATTGGTCTGAATTCAACAAGATGAAATTCAACAAAAACAAGTGTAAGGTACTTCACTTAGGAAGGCAAAATCAAATGCACAACTACAAAATGGGGAATAACTGGCTAGGTGGTAGCACTGCTGAAAAAGAGCTGGGGGTTATCATGGAACACAAATTGAGTATGAATCAGCAGTGTGATGCAGTTGTGAAAAAAGCTAATATTCTGGGGTGCATTAACAGGAGTGTTGTATGTAAAACACAGGAGGTAATTGTACCTCTCTACTCAGCACTGGTGAGGCCTCAGCTGGAATACTATGCCCAATTCTGGGAATTGCACTTTAAGAAAAATGTGGCTAAATTGGAGACAGTCCATAGGAGAACAACAAAAATGATAAAAAGTTTAGAAAACTTGACCTATGAGGAAAGGCTAAAAAAACAAAGGACTATGAACTGGGGATATTTAGTCTTGAGAAAAGAAGACTGAGGGGGGGACCTGATAGGGGCTGTTATAAAGAGGACAATTATCAATGTTCTCTGAAGGTAGGACAAGAAGCAATGGGCTTAATCTGCAGCAAGGGAGATTTAGGTTAATTATTAGGAAAAACTTTTTAACTCTGAGGGGAGTTGAGCTCTGGACCAGGCTCCAAGGAAGGTTGTGGAATCCCTGCCACTGGAGATTTTTACAAACAGGTCAGACAAACACCTTCCAGGGATAGTCTGGGTTTCCTTGGTCCCATCTCAGCGCAGGGGACTGGACTTCATGACTGCTTGAGGTTCCTGCCAATCCTACATTTCTATGATTCTGTGATGGCAGCCACCAGCACCTTCAAGCACAACAGCTCCACCCACCCCACCCCCAGCTTGTATCCTTGGCCCCAGTGCTCATCCCCCACACCTGCTCCTTCCCAGTGTGTTATCCTTCCTGCACAGCTAACCTTGTCCCAGGGAATCAGCCTCACTCTTGCCATCTGCTCCTACGTTCTCTGTGTTCTCAGCTGCTCGAGCCCCAACTGTGACCCCCATCCTGCTCCTTCTTGCTGCAGCTTTCTCCTGTCAGACCTCCTGCCCCGAGAGAACCCACTTCCTGCCTGGCCTGGCTCCTGCAGTTCTTGTGAGTATCTCTTGGCTTTTGGTACATGTTACCCTGAATTCACCACATACCCACTCTATAAACAGAGATCATTTAATGGCTGCTGTGACCAGCTTGGGATACAATGGGTTATGATGTAAGTGCCGGCTGAGGCCTCTTGCCTGCCTGACAGAACTGTCTAATGCAGCCGTCACTCCCAATCCTGCCTAGTAAAAGACCCCAACAAGGCATAGGGTTTAGAAAGCCATAATTTTGTGACTCCAGTGTTGCTGTGGTTGTGTTATTTTCACATCCAGCAGACCCAGCTCTGTGTGTAACATACTGCACACTCAAACAACACCATCAGCCTAGGTGCAGATATGGGCATTTCCAACTCATGCATTGCATGCCTCACAGATGCACATATGCACACGCACACAGAGGCTCTTCTAAACCCAGGAAACAATGCTGACTGTGCCTGTGTCATATACACGAACTGGCACTGTCACAAACCAACTATACATCAGTCTTGCAAAATTCTGCTCACCCTGAATGGGACTGGAAATTCTCATGCTAGTTTTGCAGGGCTGATACATACACATTCAGAGACTGTGTGTGTGTTTGGTGTCTGAGTGCTTCATAGTATCTGAGTGCTTCCCAAGTATTTAAAAAACAGACATGATGACACATTTTTCTCTATCTTCCAGGTCTGTATGAGAAATAGCTTAATTAGGGAGTGTTCATGCTTGCTGCTGGGAGTGCATGGGTGTGTTTGCCTCATGTGAACAACTTATTCATGAGAAGCTAAGTAGAAGAAATGAGTTTTGCATTCATTTTGAGTGTAATGTGGCCTATGGTCATTCTTCTCACTTGTGGGGTGAATTTCAGGTCCAACTCCTGTGAAAGTTCTGTCCTGTCACTCACACGTCTCTCTTAGACTCCCCAATACTCACAGATCTGCTGGCTGACACTTGTATTGTTTGGCTGGAATGCAGCTGTAGTGAGAGGGTGGGGAGGTTTCTTAGGTAGTGAGAGCACATTCATGGAGGGCTTTGACCATGACAGCAGAAATCCTGAGCTGGACTCTGTATTCCATAGGGAGCCAGTGCACAGAGTGGAGTGCTGGGGAGATATACTACTGGCAGCCTGTGCTGCTGTGTTCTATACTAGTTGGAGCCATTTCAGAGTGTGAGGCTTCATTCCTAGGTAGAATGAGCTGCAGTAATCAAGTCTGGAGATCATGAATTCATGGGTTATCATGGCCAGTTGTGTACCTGATAGGATGAGGCACATTCTTCTGGTCCGTTGCAGATGGGAATGGGAACTTTTGCCATTGTGCTATTTGGTACTAATAGCATTAAGTCCCAAAGGATCCCAAGGGGAAAAAAATCACACAACAACGAATAGGCAGATGGCTTTGATAGTGGGGAATGTTTGAAAGGAGGCCAGGTGTGAAGCTGGCGGACCAGGTGCCAAAGCCCAAGGTCTCACTGAACACTTACAAATGCATGGCTGGAAGCCATGCCAATTCCCTTCTGTATTAGTATAGCTCAAAGGGATTGTTAAATGTATGAGACTGTATTTGGTGTTTAAACATCATGAAAATTAATGGATGCTGCATGCATTGTTTTTCCTTATCTGTATCCCGTTATAATGCAATAGCAAACATTTGCATTGCATATATCCTGTAACTAAACAACCCATCAAATGTGAAAGAAACCTTGGGTAATGCAAATGAAGAACTTTAACAGAAAAGTGCTAATTCTTGCACATTTCAAAGATCCCCAGAGTTATTCAGGGAAGCCCTAAGAGACTTTTGGGAAACTGGCAGATAACTACATTTCTGCTACCATTTGGGAATTAGAGACTGTGGCTCACCTGCACATATATTTTATCTGTTGTAACCTCTCAATAACTCCCATTTATTCTCCCTAGCTAATGAACATTTAGTTAGTTTACTATAGAATTGGTGATCAGTGTTGTCTTTGATGAGAGATCTAGAATACAAATTGATCTGGGTCAGTGACATGTCTCTTGGGACTGGGAGTAACCCAGTTTTTGTGAGTAACCTGAGTATTTGTGATTTTGGGACCATTTATCATATAGTCCAGCTTGCCTGGGTAGCAAGATAGACTGGTGTGTCTAAAGGGACTGTCTGTGACTTCATTATAATATTACTGCAGTACTTTAGGAGTTCACATTTTTTACTGGCTTGCTGAAATCTAATTATAGAACCAGGTTGGGGTGTCTGCCCTGCTTCTGACAGTCTGCTCTGAGGTGGGTATGCATGGTCGTGACTCCAGACAGCGGGACACCAGGTCTTCCAAGTGCTTCCCTCTTTTGCCCCCTCTTGGCCAGCTCTAGACAGCTGCTGTTCTCTCAGACACTGGATGTGTAGGAGATGTGGAGTTTGGTGTCCACTGTGAGCTGCTGGCATTCACCAAGGTTGTCTCACCAGCTCTCTTGGTGGCTTCTTATATTATGTTAAATACCTTGGTGGGGAGGGCTTGGCCATGCAGGACTCCGGGAACAGGACCAGTTCCCAGGACAACCTTCTGGGTTTGGTCTGAAAGGACCCAGACCTGCTTCAGAATGTTCCCAATCCTGAGTGCAGCCTTGGCAGATGGGACAAGAGTGTTTGATGACCAACAGTATCACAAACTGCTGAGAGTTCAGCTGGGTGAGTCTGTGGCTGGAGTTCCCTTGTCTAGGGGCAGTGAGAGTCATCTCAGTATTGGACTTTGGCTTAAGGCCTGGCTGAGAGGGAACCAGGATTCGCACCGCTAAGAAGTTGTTTTTTATTAGGCTAGACACCAGGCAGTAGTTTGTGAAATCTCTGCCATCAAAAGAGCACATTAGTGCTGTCATAATCCTGCGCGCGCGCGCACACACACACACACACACACACACACACACACACACACACACACACACACACATGGGCGTGCACACATGCACTGACACAGACACAATCTGGTGCTATTTGCTGCCATACATATACCTGCTAGTGCAGATAAACTCATGTGTCTCCTCAACCCCCTCCCCACCCAGCTGCAGGTACTGCCACCCTCTTGCTAACTAGTATTTGCAGCACTGTCCTTTCAAAATGTCTCCTGCTTTCTAGATGGAGAAGTGCTGCTGTGGAAGGACAGCAGCTGTAGACATGGAGGCGATCGCTATTGTTTCCGTGATGTTACAGCGCGGACCTGCCTCCCCCACCCCACAGATGTGTGCAGCTTGCAAATCCAGGCTCTCTCTTGTATGCTCCTGCCAGCTGCTGTTGGCTTTGTCCTGGGGGAGCTCCCTGACTCCCCACCCCCTGAACTTCAGTGATTTTCTGAGTGTCCGGGAACAGGCAGCTGTCCCCTGGGACAGACAGCAGAAGGCTGCTCAGAGGGACAGAAGCAGCCCGGAGCCCTTGGTTTGTTCCTTCCCGAGAAGGAGAAGGATGCTCCAGGCTGTAGCCAGCGGCAGGGATGCTGGGTTGCTAGGAGACAGGTGAAGAGAGAGGACCGATGTGCAGAGGCGGGAAGCTCAGGTACCTGCTGCCCTCCGGCAAACGCTGCCCAGGAATGGCAGGAGGGACAGTGGCGGCTGCGACCGGGCTGCTGAGGCGGCCTGGAGCCCAAAAGCAGCCGGCTGCAGGATGGGGATTCCCGGACAGGCCCGGGGCGGGGAGCTGCGGCGGATGCTGAAGCCCAAGCAGAGCCCCGCCAGGCTGCGGGAGGCTCCGGGGCAGGCAGACGATGCTGGAGCTGCCGGCTCCCTTTGCCGGCGCTAACCCCGCTCCCCGGGGCTAACCGTCCCCTCTGAGCCCCGCCGCTGTAAGTACCTGCCGCGGCCAGCGCTGGGAGCGCCCGGGCGGCTGCTGCAGGGCTGCGGGGGAGCGAGGCACAGCGAGCGCTGCTCTCCCAGCTGCAGAGCCCGAGCGCCGAACCGGTGCCCTTGGGGCCCCGCAGCTGCGGCCGGGGAGGGCAGCCGGAGTGGGGGGTGGGGGACGAACCCGCCAAGAAAGCCGCAGCAGGGCCCCAAGGGAGAGACACACCTGGGAGGGCTGAGCGCGGGGCTGCTCGAGCCCGAGGGACGGATCCTGCGGCTGCTCGGAGGGGGGATGGAGCGAGGCGTACAGGGCTCGCGGTGTCCTTGGGAAACCGGCAGCAGCGCAGGGAGCGAGGACATGCAGAGAGAGGCGGACAGGTAAACAAAACAAGAGGCAGGAGCTCCCCGGGGTTCCTCTTGCTCCTGCCCTTGTGTCTGACCCTTCCCAGAGCAGCCGGGAGAGGCGCTCCGTGTTCAGGAGACCGTGAGGTACTGGAGGTGAGGGAGGTTCTAGACTGCGACTTCCACCCCTGGCCAGTTACTGTCGCTGCTGAACCCTGGGAAATGCCAAGCTGCTTCTCAGGAGGGGACTCTGCACTGATGATGGCACCAGGCAGGAGAACTGCAAACCAAGTGGGAAAAAGGAAAGGCTGTCCCATGCCAGTACCTGTGCAGCGAGCCAGTATGGCATGGCAGAGGGCAGTGTGCCAATAGCAGTACGGTGAGGCAGTATGGAATGGCAGAGGGCAGTGCGATGGCAGCAGTAAGGTGAGGCGGTATGGAATGGCAGAGGGCAGTGCGATGGTAGCAGTAAGGTGAGGCGGTATGGAATGCCAGAGGGCAGTGTGCTGGTAGCAGTACGGTGAGGCGGTATGGAATGGCAGAGGGCAGTGCGATGGTAGCAGTAAGGCGAGGAGGTATGGAATGGCAGAGGGCAGTGCGATGGTAGCAGTAAGGTGAGGCGGTATGGAATGGCAGAGGGCAGTGTGCTGGTAGCAGTACGGTGAGGCGGTATGGAATGGCAGAGGGCAGTGCGATGGTAGCAGTAAGGCGAGGAGGTATGGAATGGCAGAGGGCAGTGCGATGGTAGCAGTAAGGTGAGGCGGTATGGAATGGCAGAGGGCAGTGTGCTGGTAGCAGTACGGTGAGGCGGTATGGAATGGCAGAGGGAAGTGCGATGGTAGCAGTAAGGTGAGGCGGTATGGAATGGCAGAGGGCAGTGCGATGGTAGCAGTAAGGTGAGGCGGTATGGAATGGCAGAGGGCAGTGCGATGGTAGCAGTAAGGTGAGGCGGTATGGAATGGCAGAGGGCAGTGTGCTGGTAGCAGTACGGTGAGGCGGTATGGAATGGCAGAGGGCAGTGCGATGGTAGCAGTAAGGTGAGGCGGTATGGAATGGCAGAGGGCAGTGCGATGGTAGCAGTAAGGTGAGGCGGTATGGAATGGCAGAGGGCAGTGCGATGGTAGCAGTAAGGTGAGGCGGTATGGAATGCCAGAGGGCAGTGTGCTGGTAGCAGTACGGTGAGGCGGTATGGAATGGCAGAGGGCAGTGTGCTGGTAGCAGTAAGGCGAGGAGGTATGGAATGGCAGAGGGCAGTGTAATGGTAGCAGTAAGGTGAGGCGGTATGGAATGCCAGAGGGCAGTGTGCTGGTAGCAGTACAGTGAGGCGGTATGGAATGGCAGAGGGCAGTGCGATGGTAGCAGTAAGGTGAGGAGGTATGGAATGGCAGAGGGCAGTGCGATGGTAGCAGTAAGGTGAGGCGGTATGGAATGGCAGAGGGCAGTGCGATGGTAGCAGTAAGGTGAGGCGGTATGGAATGGCAGAGGGCAGTGCGATGGTAGCTTTAAGGCGAGGAGGTATGGAATGGCAGAGGGCAGTGTGCCAGAAGCGGTATGGCAAGTCAGTATGGAATGGCAGAGGGCAGTGTGATGGTAGCAGTAAGGCGAGGAGGTATGGAATGGCAGAGGGCAGTGTACCAGAAGCGGTATGGCCAGACAGTATGGAATGGTAGAGGGCAGTGTGCCGGTAGCAGTACGGTGAGGTGTCATGGAATGACAGAGGGCAGTGTTCCAGTAAGGGTATGGCGATATGGTGTGGAATGGCAGAGGGCAGTGCAGGTAGCGGTATAACAAGGTGGTATGGCATGGCAGAGGACAGTGTGCCAGAAGCTGTACGGTGAGGTCATATGGAATGGCATAGGGGAGTGCCAGTTGTGGTACAGTGAGGCAGTATGGGATGGGTGAGGGCAAGGTGGCAGTATGGCACGTTGGTAAGGAATGGCAGAGGGCAGTGTGCTGGTAGTGATACAGCATGTTGGTATGGCACAGCAGAGGGCAGTGTGCCAGTAGCAGCACAGTGAGGTGGTATGCACTGACAGAGGGCAGTCCTGGTGGTTGTACGGTGAGGTGGTATGGAATGGTGGAGGGCAGTGCTGGTGGCTGTATGGTGTGGCGTTATGGAATGACAGATGGCAGTGCCAATGGCTGTATGGCAAGGTGGTATGGCATGGCAGAGGGCTGTGTGCCAGTAGCGATAAGGCATGTCAGTATGGAATGGCAGAGGGCAGTTTACCAGTTTCGGTATGGCTAGACGGTATGGCATGGCAGAGGGGACTATGCTGGTAGTGGTACGGCGAGGTGGTTTGGAACGGCAGAGGACAGTTTGCCCATAGCTGTATGGCTAGGCGGTATGGCATGGTAGATGGCAGTGTGCCAATAGCGGTATGGCTAGGTGGTATGGAATGGCAGAGGCAGTGTGCCGGGTGCAGTATAGGGAGGCAGTACTGCATTGGCAAGGGCAGTATGCTGGTAGTGGTACTGTGAGGTGGCATGGCATGGCAGAGGGCAGCGTGGCAGGGCAGAGGGGAGTGTGTCAGTAGCAGTATAGCAATGTGGTATGGCACAGCAGAAGGCAGTGTGCCGGTAGCAGTATGGCTATGAGGTATGGCATGGCAGAGAGCAGTGTGTCAGTAGCGGTATGGCTAGGCAGTATGGCATGGCAGAGGGCAGTGTGTCAGTAGTGGTACAGCTAGGTGGTAAGGGATGGCAGAGTGCAGTGTGCTGGTAGTGGTAAGGTGATGCACTATGGAATGGAAGAGGGTGGTTTGCCAGTTGTGATATAGCTAGGTGGTATGGAATGGCAGAGGGCAGTGTGCTGGTAGTGGTATGGAGAGGAGGTACCACATTGGTGAGGGTAGGGTGGTGGTGTGGCGAGTTGTTATGGAATGGCAGAGGGTAGTTTGCCCGTTGCGATACAGAGACATGGCACCTAAATGCAGAGGGCATTGTGCTGCTAGAGGTATGGTGAGGTGATGTGGAATGGTGGAGAGCAGTGCCAGTTGTGGTACGCTGAAGTGATGTGGCATGGCAGAGGTCAGTGTGCCAGTAGTGGTAGGGCAAGGTGGTATAGAATGGCAGGGGACAGTTTGCCCATAGCTGTATGGCTAAGTGGAATGGCATGGCAGATGGCAGTATGCCAGCAGCAGTATGGTGAGGCAGAATGGAATGGTAGAGGGGTGTATGCAGGTAGCGGTATGGTGAGGCAGTATGGAACGGAAGAGGGTGTGGTATGGTGAGGTGGTATGGCATGACAGAGGGCAGTATTCCAGTAGTGTAATGGGAAGGTGGTATGGATTGGCAGATGGCAGTGTTCCAGTAATGATATGGCAAGGCAGTATGGCATGGCAGAGGGTAGTGCCAGTAGCGGCATGGTGAGGCAGTATGGAATGGCAGAGGGCAGTACTGGTGTCTGTACAGTGGGGCATTATGGAATGGCAGAAGGCAGTGTGCTGGTAGTAGTACGGTGAGGTGCTATGGAATGACAGAGGGCAGTGTTCTGGTAGCATTATTGGAAGGTGGTATGGATTAGCAGAGGGCAGTGTTCCAGTAACGGTATGGCGAGGCGGTGTGGTGTGGCAGAGGGTAGTGCCGGTCGCGGTGTGGCGAGGTGGTATGGCACGGCAGAGGGCAGTGTTCCAGTAGTGGTACGGGAAGGCAGTATGGATCAGCAGAGGGCAGTGTTCCTGTAACAGTAACGGTGAGGAGGTGTGGCATGGCAGAGGGTAGTGCTGGTAGTGGTATGGTGAGGAGGTATGGCACGGAAGAGGGGAGTGTGCTTGTAGTGGTACAGGAGGGCGGTATTGCATGGCAGAGGGTAGTGTGCTGGTAGGGGTATGGCAAGGCGGAATTGAATGGTAGAAGGGAGTGTGATGGTAGCAACACGGAGAGGTGGTATGGCGTGGCAGGGAGCAGTATGCCTGTAGTGGTACTGCAAGACAGTATGGAATGGCACAGGGAGTGTCTCAGTAGCGGTACAGCATGGCAGTATGGCACAGTAGAGGGCAGTGTGTCACCAGCAGTATGGCAAGGCTGTATGGCATGGCAGTGGGCAGTGTGTTGGTAGCGGTACTGTGAGGCAATATGGAATGGCAGAGGGCAGTTTGCCTGTAGCTGTATGGCTAGGCAGTATGGCAGTGTGCCGGTAGCGGTACGGTGAGGGAGACTGGAATGGCAGAGGGGAGTGTGCCTGTAACGGTATGGCGAGGCACTATGGAGTGGCAGAGGGCAGTGTGTCGGTAGCAGTACAGGAAGGTGGTATGGCATGGCTAAGGGCAGTGTGCCAGTAGAGGTATGCTGAGATAGAATGGCAGAGGGAGTATGCCGGTAGTGGTACGGCGGAGCGGTATGGCATGGCAGAGGGGAGTATGCCGAAGAGTGAATGTCAGGGCTCCGAGTCATCTTCCCTGCTTTCTTCTAGATCCCTATGTCGGAGCAGAACAGCACCAGTGATGGGGATGCGGATCCCCATCACAGCATGTCTATGCTCTTGCTACTTGTGCTGGTCTTCTTCACCATGGGACTTGTGGGGTTCCTGATCTGCCATGTCCTGAAGAAAAAAGGCTATCGCTGCCGGACCTTTCGTGATGAGCTAGACCTGGAGCACAAGGAGGTGCTGACGGAGCTGCAGTCCAGTGAGTAATGGGGCAGCAGGGTAGGGGAGGGGCCTTCAGCTGGACCCGTTCTGCATGTCTTAGCAGCCCCAGCTTACTGACAGACTGGCGTGCTGAACCTGGGGAGCCTATGGACGCCACTGGTGGGATAAGCTATACAGCAAGTGTGAGGGGGTCATAGTGCATAAATGGCAGTATAGTAAATGGCAAGCAGCATGTGCACTGTACATGTCACATGAGTGGGAGGGGCCAGGGGAGCAGAATCAGCAGCCAATATCAGGGTGGAAGATAAAAGGCCTTCATTTTAACATGTCACCAGTAGAGTAAGTTCAGCCCTGGTGTAACTGAGTATGAGTCCTACTGATTTAATCGCGCCTGCTTTCGCTAAGGGCTGAATGTGTAATTTACATTCCTTTTCCACTCACACTGACTGCCAGATCGGTGGCAGGTCCACCTAACGTTCACAGCAGCCTTGTAGCTTACACCAGCATTATGTCACCACTGAATTTGGCCCTGAGAGTAGAACTCTCTTTGATTGTGTCTGGCTCAGATTTGCAGCACTGACACACCTGAGGGATTAACAGGGCCAAGATCACGAGGGAACGAAAAGCAAGGGTGCATTGCCTATGGGCCCGTCTCTGTTTGACCATTCCAACCCTGCCACAGGAAAAGGAGAGCCACACACCTCGACTGCCTTAGCTGAGAGAGATCTCTCGGCATATCTGAGGCCACCAGCACTGGTAACAAATGAGTGCCTGCATCTAGAGCAGGGGTTGGCAACCTTTCAGAAGTGGTGTGCCGAGTCTTCATTTATTCACTCTAAGGTTTTGCATGCCAGTAATATATTTTAATGTTTTTAGAAGGTCTCTTTCTATACATCTATAATATATAACTAAACGATTGCTGTATGTAAAGTTAATAAGATTTTTAAAATGTTTAAGAAGCTTCATTTAAAATTAAATTAAAATGCAGAGCCCCCTGGGCCAGTGGCCAGGACCCAGGCAATGTGAGTGCCTCTGAAAATCAGCTCATGTGCCGCCTTCAGCACGCATGCCAGAGGTTGCCTACCCCTGATCTAGAGCCTGCTGGGCGCTGGGTCAGGATGACAGCACAAGGTTCCTTTCATAATATAATCCCACACATGCTTTGTAAAGGCAGAGCTGCTGCAGAGTGTGTTGCTCTGTAGCAGTGTTAATATCACAGATGGTTCTTAATGGAAGCTGGAAACTCAGTTAAGGTTCCAACACCTCGTTTCTGACTCACTTCCCCATCTAGTTTTTAATCTACAAGCAGGAGACCCTCACCAGCTGTGACACAAAATGCCAGTCTGTGTTGTTGGGTGTGTTCTTCAGCTGTATGTTTCTATAGCCTACATGTACCCTTCAGCCTAGATCATGAGTAGGGGCATTTCTACTGTGGTTCAGGAGGCTGTCAAAGCGGTCTATCTGTGAAATCTGGACCCCAGGCTGGAAAGGGTCCCCAGATCTGGCAGTGCAGACCTGAAGGCTGCTAGAGAGCCCATCCCTACTGCCATGTACCAAGCAGGACTCAGAATGAGTGGGCAGAAGAGCACGCGAGGGAGCTACAAGGTGGCTTGCCATCCCCCAGGTGACTTGGTGTGAGAGCTGAGTGAAGGGGATTTAGGGCAGAATCAGGTGCTGCCAAGCAGACAGGAGGACCACCAGCTTTTTTGGAGCCCTAGGCAGTGGAAGGTGCCACCCCTGAAATGCTGCTCCTGACAGAAATGGCAGAAGGTCCCGCCTCTGAAATACCACTGACAACCGGGGCAGCAGAAGATCTGGCTGCTGCGGTCGCCGTCCCAAATATTAGCACCCTAAGTGATCGCCTAGGTTGCCTAATGGGTTGCACTGGCCCTGCAAGCAGAGCCCTACAGACAGCAGCTCCTGTCTCCAGCCATGGGGAAAGGAGTAGAAGTAAAACCCCTGCTTGGTATATGAAGTGCTCTGGATATGCTCCTGTGTATGTAGAGTGGGTGAGGTAAAGTTGGATTTCTGTCTGGAATGTGAAAGATGGTGTCTCCCATCCCTACGAGCAGGGTGATCAGGTCAGGTGTAATAGGGCTGCTAGTACATTTCTGGGGCGTGTAGTCTGCTCTCTAGCCCCAAGTGGGACAACAGCTGAGGGAGGGCATGGTCTCCAGATCGCAGGTGTGGGTTAAATGCAAGATGATGCAGTCTCTGGCTGGGAGCAGGAGGGTGGGTTGGAGGGTGACTGATGAACCTCTGGCCTGTCTGGGGGGAGCAGGTGCAGAGGGAGGGTAGGCATGGCATTGGGAGAAGGTCCATGCTGCCAGTGGGGACGGATGAGGGGGCAGCATTAAGTGGCTCTGGTTTGGAGGTGGAGGAGAGGATAGTGTTAAGGTTAGTTTGGAAGTATGGAAGTTTCACTGAAAATCTTCTGTATTAATTGTGTTTAGTCAGGCACTGAGCCATTCTGTTAGTGCTGTTCTAAGGGGGGATGTATTATCAGGCAGAGCTGAGCCTTAGCCAGGATTGTTTGGTAATTTCCTTAGCTTTTAATGAAGCCGAAAAAATGTGTTTTTCATGCTTCTTTCATAACTCAGACTGGCTGAGCAGCTCTTGCATAACTGCAGTGAGTCCTGCATTTCAGCAGTGGGTTTGGAAGAGCTGCAGGCTCGAACTGCACACAGCATCTCTGGCTGGCAGTGTTTACACCTTCCATGGAGCACATGTGGCTCTCCTCACCATCAAACCCCCTCCCCCAGTTGCACTGGTGGATCTTCCAGGAAGCCCCAGACCCGGGTTTAAGTAGCTTGGCTTAATGGAAACATATCTGGGCTTCCCTGAAGTCATGAGCTTTGTACGCTCAGCCACTAGAGGGCTCAATCCAAAGCCCATTGAAATCAGTGGGAGTCTCTCCTTTGCTGGATTGGGCCCAGAGATTGCAGCCGTGAGGAATGCTTCATTTCAGGCCTCCCCAAAGTTACAAGCTCTGCTGGCATAGTACTCAGGGGTTCTGCACTTCATGGTGCCGCTCAGCTTTTAAATAACTAGAAAAGTTTTCACAAGGCTTAGAATCCAGGGCCCCTATGGGAACCGCTGAGGAGGCTCCTCCTTGACATTTTGCTCTGCTCATTGAAAGCAGAACACATGAGGCTCTGAGAGTGGACAGGCAAACCTGGCACCTCTAAATGAGCATGGCCTTGGGGAATGCATCCCAGGAGATGTTTGTGATTTCTGATGACAAACTGCTTGGGGCATTCGTTCAAACCAGGTCTTAAATCAAAATAAATCATATGGTGTATGGAAAACTGAATTAAAATTACAGAGCTAGGATTTTAAATGTTCTGGGGTTTCCCAGTCCTGCTGGCAGCCGAGCGGGTTCTGAGGGCCATGAGTGAGCAACAGTCAATTCAGCAGCCAGTCAGCTACAGTCATGCAGTGGGAGCTGTGCAGCTGGTTTAGGGAGCAGCCTGCTTTGTCTCTGGTTTTTGGAGTTCTGGTGTGCTGTTGTTCTGAATTTTAAGTAATAAAGAAGGGTTAGATTGCAACCACCCAGCAGGTAGGTAGGTAGGTAGGGTGTGTGTATGTGTGTGTGGGAACATAACACCCCTTCCTTGCTCTTGGTGGGGAAGATGGGGCAGGCTGGGCCTAAGGGCAAAGCATCTCACACCATGTTTCCCTTGACTTCAGGAAGCAGAAGTCCAGCTTCCTGTGCTGGGCTTCAGTGGTGCCCTGCAGCTGCCTGCCTGGTCCCCAGCACACTGCAAAGCCAGGAGCGTGATTGACAGTGAAGTGTGCATGTCGCAGGGGGACTAGGTTCTGGGATTGTATCTGAAGTTGTTTCTCTTGGACTCTGTGACATTCCTGCCTTTTGCACTCCAGTGGGGGCAGGAGCCACTGCCACGGGGAGCTACTGTTCCCCATAGGATGAAATTAGAGATGAGTATTCCACCTCCATCTGCTTCCTTGGCCATAGGCATGAAGGCCCAGATCCTCAAAGATATTTAGGCTGGGGTTGGGGGGGAAAGAGAGGGCTTAAGTACTTTTGAGGATTTGAGCTGAAGCTCTTACCACCACATATCTTCTAAGAGGGGGATGTGAAGATTCTCTCCCCTGCTCCCTCCCCATCGCAGAGGAGAACAAAGTACCAGAGCAGAGGAGGAGAAGGACCTTGGAGTATTGGTTGATCACAGGATGACTATGAGCCGCCAATGTGATATGGCCATTAAAAAAGCTATTGCAGTTTTAGGATGCATCAGGCAAGGTATTTCCAGCAAAGATAAGGAGGTGTTAGTACCGTTATATAAGGCACTGGTGAGACCTCATCTGGAATACTGTGTGCAGTTCTGGTCTCCCATGTTTAAGAAGAATGAATTCAAACTGGAACAGGTTCAGAGACAGGCTACTAGGATGATTCGAGGAATGGAAAACCTGTCTTATGAAAGGAGACTCAAAGAGCTTGCCTTGTTTAGCCTAACCAAAAGAAGGTTGAGGGAGGATATGATTGCTCTTTATAAATATATCAGAGGGGTTAATATTAGGGAGGGTGAGGAATTATTTAAGCTTAGTACCAATGTGAACTCAAGAACAAATGGATATAAACTGGACACTAGGAAGTTTAGACTTGAAATTAGACAAAGGTTTCTAACCATTAGAGGAGTGAAGTTCTGGAACAGCCTTCCAAGGGGAGTAGTGGAGGCAAAAGACATATCTGGCTTTAAGACAAAGCTTGATAAGTTTATAGAGGGGATGGTATGATGGGATAGCCTAATTTTGGCAATTAATTTGGCAATTGATCTTTGATTATCAGCAGGTAAGTATGCCCAGTGGTCTGTGATGGAATGTTAGATGGGTTGGGATCTGAGTTACTACAGAGAATTCTTTCCTGAGTGCTGGCTGGTGAGTCTTGCCCACATGCTCAGGGTTTAACGAATCACCATATTTGGGGTCTGGAAGGAAATTTCCTCCAGGGCAGATTGGCAAAGGCCCTGGAATTTTTCACCTTCCTCCACAGTATGGGGCACGGGTCACTTGCTGGAGGATTCTCTGCAGCTTGAGGTCTTCAAACCACAATTTGAGGACTTCAATAACTCAGACATAGGTTAGGGGTTTGTTATAGAAGTGGATGGGTGAGATTCTGTGGCCTGCATTGTGCAGGAGGTCAGACTAGATGATCATAATGGTCCCTTCTGACCTTAAAGTCTATGAGTCTATGAACATCTAGTTCCTGCTACTGCTAGGGGGAAGGGCCGCTACTGCTACTGCTAGGGGACCTGGGGTCTTCGGCAGTGGGGGCCTTCTGCCGTTGAATTGCCGCCGAAGATCCGGCACTTTGGCGGCAGGTCCCAGGGTGGTAGAATCCCCCACCGTGGGTCTTCGGGGCACTTCGGCGGTGGGGCCCGGGGCAGAAGGACTCCCTGCCGCTGAATTGCTGCCAAAGACAAAGAGCGGAAGAAGCTCTGGGAGCCCATGCCCCTTGAGTTTTCTGGGGTCCCCAGAGCGAGTGAAGGACCCCGCTCCAGGGGCCCCAAAAACTCTCGTGGGGGCCCTTGCAGGGCCCGGGGCCTGGGGAAAATTGCCCCACTTGCCCCCCCCTCTGGGTGGCCCTGCTAGGGGATTCCTGTAGCATTGAGGCTGGAAGGTGGAAGAGAAGGCCCAGACACTTGGGGTGTCAGCCCCAGGGCACTGTGGCAGGGGAGCTCTGCTTTCAGGGCTCTCAATATGTAGCTGAGGAGCACTGGCCTTTACTCTGCTGTACTTCAGAGCTGGGGCTGGCTGTGGATGGCCTCCTCACCAGGCGACTGCCTGAATCCCTTCACCTGCTGCCACTTTCTCTCCTTCCAGACGAAGAGGAGGAGCTGAATGAGGACACAGTGGAGAAGATAGTGAGATGTATCATTCAGAATGAAGGTGGGTGTTTCCTGGCTTGAGCTCGGGGGGCTTTCCCAAGCACCTGGCTCCCTCATGCATTTTCTGTTTCTTCTCTTTGCCAGCAAATGTGGAGGCCCTGAAGGAGATGCTGGGGGATGGTGAAGGGGATGTGCCAGTGCCCATGCTCAGGTGAGGCGTGCATCCACCATTCTGTGACTCTTGTAAGGTGTGCAGGAGTCGACTGAGTGCGGCATAGAAGCTTTTTCTGCTCTAGCAGCCCCTGCTGGCAGCCACTCCAGTGCTGTGGTGATCTGCCTCTTCTCACGCCTTGGCCCTCCGGCCAGGTTATGAGTAGCCCCACCCTCCTGTGTAGCAGGAAGTCCCACACCACAGAAGTCCAATGCCCTTACATCAGGTCTTTCATTCCAATTCTGGGCCCCATGCTCCTTACGTCCTCTTATCTGAGGTCTCTCAAAAGTCCTTATTCTCTTATGTCATGGGGCTTCACCCACCTTCCCTAGTGACTGGCAGGGAACCCAGGCCTGCTCTGTACGCTGGGTTCCAGTCCAGGGACCTATAACCAGCAGCCCAGATCTGCTCCATCAACCTCTCTATGTTCACCTTTCTTTCAGGGCCAGGACTTACAAGGCCCTCCCCTGGAATCCACCAATAAATCCCAAACGAAAACCAACCTCTGCCCTCTACGAGCTTCACCTTTCATCCTTCTCCTTCCCTTGCACTGCTCCTCCACTAAACACCTCCCAGGGCTCTCTCCCCCAGACCCTGCCCTTTTACCAGGATTCACTGCCACAGCCTGCTCCACCCTGCTGGCTGCTCCATGTCTCTCCTGGCCTCTTGTGAGACTTCTCCACTAAGGACAGGATCCCTGGGCCAGTTCTCCCCCAGGCTTCCTTCTGGTCCATGCCAGTCTCTGGTCTCTCTACTGCCCAGAGAGGGACTACAGAGTTTCTCTCTGAAGCCCCTTTCTGCCCCAGACTTCGTCTCTTTAAGCTTAGCAGCCGGCTCCTCCCACTGAGAATCATCCTTAACTGAGCCTGGTGTTCCCTCCTGGTGTAACCTGATGAGCCAATTGGCCTTTCCAGCTCCAGTTAACTCTTTCCGAGCTCATCACACAAAGATTCTAGGGATCAGCAGTGCCATGGGAGGCACTCCATTCTGAGGCCCTCTGAGTTCGCTCCAGCTCCTTGGCTAGTCCCACTCAGACTCAGTGCCTGACTGGAAAATATCTTGCCACTGATGAGGATGAGGAGAGCTTGAGGCCTTATGGCTTAGCCATGGAGGAGCCAGATCCTCCAGTATATGGGGGCCTCATTTCTTTGACTCCACGTGGATGCTGCCTTGCCAGCAGGCTGGCGCATGCCTTCCCTGCCTCTGTCCTGTTACCCTTATGCTGTGAGATAAAGGGGCATTTCCTCAAGAGCAACTGCCTCTCAGAGTACAATGACCTCAAGCCAGGCTGAAGTGAGGGGTGGAGTCCTCCATGTGAAAGGAACTGACTGTCTCTTTCTTTACTCTTACTGCAGCCTTTGTCCACATCGTAACAGCCAGGATGGGGGCCTGCCACATCACCACACGGTGCACCTGGGCTCCACGCAGGCACCATGCATTCACTGCAGCAAGAGGAAGAGGCCCCCACTGCACCGCCAAGGCAGATCCAAGGATGGCAAAGGCAAGATGCACCCTAGAGAGACCACGGTCTTCTCCGTGGGCAGGTACTTGGCGAGACTGACCACCACATGTCTGTCTGCACTGGTGCTGTAGCCAGGTTGGCCCTAGGTTCTGAAAGAGACAAGGAGGGTGAGGTAATATGTTTTATTGGACCAACTTCTGTAGGTGGAAGGTATGTAGCTCGAAAACTTGTTCCTTCAACCAATAGAAGCTGATCCAACAAAAGATGTTCCCTCCTGCACTGTGTCTCTACCACATTTCTGTCAGCCTTAGCAGTTACTGTTTGTGATGCTCTCCTCAGGGAGCCCAGAACCATAAGCATCTGTGTTACTTCTCTGCCTTAGCAAGGGAGAGCTTTGCTGGTGCTTAAACTGTGTGTCAGCCCCCCGCCATGCCAGCCTGCCTTACCACCGGCTCCTTGCGACTCCGCTAGTTGAAGCCTTGCCTTGCAGTATCAGTCAGCGAACCCCAGCTCCTGAGTTCCCCAGTGACATCCCAAGCAGCGACCAGTCCCTCTCACTGGACACTCACAGAAATGATAAGCTTCACTGCCTCCAAAGAGACAGTACACCCCACTAGCCTGTTAGCCCAGCCGCGGACACCCACTTCATCTTAGTCCACAGCACGGAGGCAGTTTATAGTAAAACTAAGAATAAGTTTATTAATAAAGAGCAGAGATTTAAGTGATACTAAGCAAGAAAAAGACAGGTCTGGTTACAAACAAAAAACAGTCTTTCTAGTGACTGCAGCTTAACTTTAGCAAGCTTTAATCTTTTCCTAAGCAGGTTTCTCATTTCCATCAAACTGTCAGCATCGCCTGGCTCTAAGGCAGGAGGCTCCACCGTTCACAGGATCAGAGGAGTCTGACCCCTTTGTTCTCTAAGTCAGCGTTTCTCAAACTGGTACTCCAGGGGGTCCGCGGGCCCCGCTAATCAACTTCTCCCTCTCAGTGCCCCCTGCAGACCGGAAAACAGCTATTCTGTGGCGTGTAGGAGGCGCTGGGAGGGAGGTGGAGGAGTGGGGATGGGATGCACTCGAGGGAGGGGTGCGATCAGGGAAGGGGGAGAAAGAGGCGGGGAAGAGGAGGGGCAGGGAAGGAGCGGGGGCAGGAAGAGACAGGGTGCGGTCTTGGGGAAAGGGGTGGAGTGAAGGCAGGACCTGGGGCTGAGTGGGGGGATCTGAGGGTTCTCAAAAAACTTTAAATCAAAATGGGGGTCCTTGGGTTGCTAAAGTTTGAGAACCGCTGCTCTAAGTGATGGGTAACTAATGGCTTCTCTCCACTGCTTTTTATCGTCCAAAACCTTTGCAATATATTCCTTCCAAGTGCACAGCCCAGACAGAGTGCTTCTCCCCAGCTGGCATGCAGACGCCATGCTGTCCTCCTCATCCCCTGCCCAATTTGCTTTTCTGATTGGCTCAATCACTTTGTTTCTCTGAGCCATCAATGTATTTCCATTGCCCTTTGCTTGTAATCAAGTCATGCCACGCAGGTAAATCTACCTCCCTTTCCCAAGGGCAGGCTTGTTTAGCAGCTGCCTCCAGGACATATTTTAAGACGCTATTTCCAGTCCACATACACAGCTCTTTATCCGCAGCCTGGCCATTCATCACGCACTGAGTGCCGGCACCAGCAGGTCATGCAATTTTACACGATACCATAGGCGGTACTGTTTGGATACAAGGGTTTATGTCCCGTGGCAGTTGGAGTAAAGGGGTTCATAGGGTTCACAGTGGAAAGGAGAAGTCTTGGGGAGTCTGTCTCCTGCCCCCTTACTCCTCCCCTCTTAGTTAATGCAGCCCAACAGGTTCCTGGCAACATGAGCATTAGGGGCCCCCCCACTTTATGGTTCCACACCACAGCACTGTGTCTATGCAGAGAGAGGAGTGTCCATCCATGGCAACACTGGCCTCTTACATTAATATCAATTTGAGGAAAGAGAGAGGACAGGGTCTCACCCAAAGTCATCCCATGAGCCAGTAACAGAGCAAGATCAGAGCCCACGTCTCCTTGCTCTCAGGCAAGTGCCCCTACCCCATGCCTCTTTACAGTCCATATTGGTAGAGAGAGAGACAGCTTCTCCTCTGCCCAGTGCCAGGTGACTACTTGCCTTCCATAAAAAGCCAAAGGGAAGCCGATCCCAGTGTCCTCTCCCCCTAGGGAAAGTAGGCAATTCCCACTTCCCTGGCTTGGCTCTGCTGGCTGAGTGATGCATGTTCGCCGATAATCAGCACAGTGCCCTTTGCTCACAGGCCCAGTGACCCAGTGTTATGCCGACAAAACTACATAGGATCTTTTCAGGGGGCAGGACAAAGATGCCACATTTATTATAACACAATTTGATTTATGACCAATAACTAATACCTATACACACACACACAATATTCTGCAGCTGCTGCATAGTTACCAGTCCTGAATGTAGCTTGAGTTCATGGCTTGATTTTGCAGCTTGGGTTCGTAGCTTGTGGTGGCTAACTGGCCAGGAAAGCCGGGCACAAGGAAGGGCTGGGTCTCTGTTGGGCATGCACGGATGCCCTTCCATGTTGGCAGCAGAATGTTACCCTTCAAGGTCTTCCATCTCACTCATTCTTTTTGTAGGCTTTAGTTTGAATCCAGAGTCTATAGGTCTTGCTGTGTCATGCTGCCTCTGGGTTTGATGATTGATCACCTGTTGGTTGCAGACGTGACTTTCAGTCTCAGACCTGGCTTTGATCTTCCTTCTATTGTACCTTTTGTTCTTTTCTTTTTAGGGTGGACTCTTCTTACTTTAAAAGCAATGAAGAGTCCTGTGGCACCTTATAGACTAACAGACGTATTGGAGCATGAGCTTTTGTGGGTGAATACCCACTTCGTCAGATGCACTTCTTACTTTGTTAGGGCTGTTGTCTGCATCTTCAGCCATTGGTGTTTAAACTCTGTTTCATCAGGACAGGCTGATGCTGGAGGTTGATTCTATCATCCATACATACCTCATTCACACATCTAATCTAAACTAATAAGATTACACCAGGGTTTGCAGCAGCAAACTTTTACAAAATGGAGTAAGCGTTTTAAAATGGGGTTTTGTCAAGGTGTCTTTCCTCACTTTGAACTTTAGAGTGCAAAAGTGGGGACCTACATGAACACTTCTAAGCTTAATTACTAGCTTAGATCTGGTACGCTGCCACCAGCCAGAATTTAGTGTCTGGCACACTTTCTGTTCCCCTAAAACCTTCCCTGGGGAACACAGATCCAAACCCCTTGGATCTTAAAACAAGGAGAAATTAACCATCCCCCCTCCTTTCCCCCCAGACTTTCCCCTCCCTGGGTTGCCTTGAGAGGCTTCACACAGATCCAAACTCCTTGGATCTTAAAACAAGGAGGAATTAACCATCCTCCCTCCTTTCCCCCCCCCCCAATCCCTGGTGAGTTCAGACCCAATCCCCTTGGATCTTAAAACAAGGAAAATCAATCAATTAATCAGATTCTTAAAAAGAAAGTTTTTAATTAAAGAAAGAAAAGGTAAAAATTATCTCTGTAAAATCAGGATGGAAAATGCTTTACAGGGTACTTAGATTTATATAGCCCAGAGGAAACCCCCTCTAGCCTCAGGTTCAGAGTTACAGCAGACAGAGGTAAAGATCCTTCCAGCAAAAGAAACATTTACAAGCTGAGAAAACAAAAATAAGACTAATCTGCCTTGCCTGGCTATTACTTACAATTTTGAAACATAAAAGACTGATTCAGAAAGATTTGGAGAGCCTAGGTGTAAGTCTGGTCCCTCTTAGTCCCAAGAGCGAACCAATGAACAAAAAAAAAAAAAAAAGGCACAAACAAAAGACTTCCCTCCACCAAGATTTAAAGTATCTTGTCCCCCTATTGGTCCTCTGGTCAGGTGTCAGCCAGGTTTACTGAGCGTTTTAACCCTTTACAGGTAAAAGAGACATTAACCCTTAACCATCTGTTTATGACAGGTTTGAATTACAATATGGCAAACAGTGAACAGAAGTTACAATATAGACAAGTGTAGTGGATGGCAAGCAGTGAACAGAAATTACTATGTAGGCAAGTGTAATGAATGGTGAACAAAAGTTACCATGCTGAAACAGTGCAAGTCTCAGTGATTTAAACAGGAATTTGATTGACAGTGAGAATTACAAGAGCAAATGGCTAAACAGCTATGGCTCTTAACAAGCATCTTAATTGTCAATTAGCCAGTTATTGGGGTAACTGGTTTTATGAATGAATGTTGTTTCATTCATAAAACGTTACTTATGTAGTTATATTAATAAAGTGAACGTTTAAAAACAATTTAATTCATCAGTTCTACACCAGCAGCAGGTGACTTATGCTCTCCTGCCATGCAGGGGCAGCCGCAGGAGACTCCTGACACCACTGTCAGCAGCCTCCAGTGACTCTTGCAAGCTGCCAGCAGCCTCCAGTGACTCTTGCAAACGGCAAAGTGGAGCAGCACTAATACATGGCTGAATGTGTCAAGGAAGGGCAATGCTGGGCCCCTCTTCCGTCAGAGGCTGGCTAAGCCACACGGGGAAGCTCCATTCAGAGTTCATGGCTTGGAGGGCCACTGGGCACTGGGGAGGGGAGAAGGATCTAATGCTCCATTTACCAGAAGAAATGTCTTCTCTCCAGAAGCCGAGCCAGACAGGGCAATGTACCATTTGGAAATCATGTGGGACTGTCCTGTGCATGTCAGTAGGAAAGTTAACTGGATGATCTTCATACCAACTGGTGTGAGGTATGAACAAATGGAGACACACATGTCTTCTCCCTTGAGAGGGTATTCCCAACTGAAATGGTACCCTCTTTGGAGGATGATTTCAGGCTGGTCTCATCTTACACCAGGAGGTTAAAATGGGCGGCTGCTGTCTGTCAGCCTCTTTCAGAGCTTTGTGTCCAGCTAGCAGGACAAATATGACAGCATCAGCCATTCTGCAAAGCATGAAGGGAAATGTGTACAAAGAGGAGGATCAGGGTCAGGGAGGGCAGCATGTCCAAGGAGCAGGAGCAAGTAAATTGGGGTCAGGAGGAGTTTGGTCAAGGGGCAGGAGCAAGATGTGAGGGGTTCAGGATGTGCATAATGAAGATGTTTGCATGAAGAGAGTCAGAGGTCAGTTGTCAACATGCTGAAGTGGTGTGGAGGGCCAGTGGAAGTCAGAGATCATTAGTGACATCTGAAGGGGTTGGTTTGGTGGGGTCAGACGTGAGTACCAGCTTGAAGGAAGAGTCAGAATGAGAATTCAGGATTCAAATACAATATGTTGAAAGAAAATATAAAAGGAGCTAGGGGTCAGAGACTGGAGGGGGTGCTGGCACAGCGATAGGATGAGAACGAGGGGTTGAAGGCTGGAGGGTGGCACCATGATGGAGATAGGATGGTGTGGTGGTGTATGCACACCCCGTCCCCCTCTGGGGGGTGATTGTGAGTATGCTGACACCTCAATTAGTCTATCCAACTGTCCTGGGCCTCAACAGACAATGGCCAGAGTCAAAGCAGTGGCCCTTTGGTTCTGGGCTGCATTGTTACCCGCACAAAATTCTCTGTTACTCACACACACTAGGGAGCACCGTCCTTTACCCAGTTCATAGAGCTCAAGGTGTAATCCTCTTAATTTAGACACCCCCCATTACCCAATTCCTAGGGCTCGGGGCATACTCTTTGTGGGTCTGCAGGACCTTTTACCAGTGAAAGAGCCTTACACAGTAATATCTTTATCATCATTCTCTATTTATTAACAATAACCAAGCAGAATACATGTGCTAAGCATATAATGCTATACTCACCAATCCTGATCAGGCAGGTAGACTTTCCCTGATGACCAGGCAAGGTCAGTCTCATCTGGATTCTGTTTGCTGCACGTCACGGTCGGTCAGAGGATTCTTAACAGCTTTGATCTTAGGCTGTGTATTAGAGGTGAGTTCATCTTCTTCCAGGTCTTTCCTTCTTATTATTCTTCTGTTCCTTCTGCTGGTCTCATTCCTGGATCCCAGTTTATATAGTGAAACTTGAGTCCTGCTTAGCTATACCTTAACCAAACATTTTACTAAAATTTTACTAACCAATCCTAACATATAATAAAATTCACTAACCTAATCATACCCTACCACCTTAATTAATTTACACCTAGCAAAATTAATTATGTAACAGACAGAAACAATCAAAGAACCAGACAGAGCATATAGACAAACAATAGAGAAGTGGGGACCATAAAGATAAAACAATAAAGAAATGAGGATTTCACAACCACAACTATTAATAAGTGAGTTCTTGCTTGACAGGATACATCAAACTAACTTTTCTTTAACCATCTTAAGCTCTGGTTTCTTTATCTGGTGATGGTGGGTGCTATTAGGACAGGACCACCTTCTTAACAGCCTTATATTATGTTGTTTTAATGTAATTTAGATGGAATGTGAGGATGTGACTTCCTGCTTCTTAGCTAATGGTTGCTGCTCTCCTAAGATGGCTGCAGACAAAGGCTTTTGGCCTTATAATATGGCTACAGAAAAAGGCCTTATCCTTACAGCATAGCCTAATGGCCCGAGACAATGTGGCGGCCCATGAGCATAGGGCGATGTGGCCTAGTGGCCGGAGTCAATGTATTGACTCTTGAGTGCAGGGTAATGGTGCCTAGCCGCCACAGTCAATATAGCGACCCTTGAGTGCAAGGTGGAGTGGCCTAGTGGCCCTTGAGTGCAGGGATGCACAACCTAATGGCCAAATCTGGGGGCTGCCATCAAAGGGTGTGGCAGCCAGGGTTGGGGAGCCAGGCCCACCCAACAACACCAGGTCCCGACCCAGGGCCATAACAATGGCGGAATAGCCCACCACTGGGTCTATGAGGAATTCAACCGCAACACACTGACCTTATATGGGTGGGAGATACCACTAAGATATCCATCTCCCTGGGTCACTTCCTACCGGGCTTCCTGAAGCTACAGTCTATGTGATGTCAGGCTCTCTGGGCTCCTTGGCACAGGTAACTCTCTGGGACTCTGACTCCAGCTGGTCAGCTGTAGGCAACAGGTCTCCAGTCTGGGTCTCTAGATCTCCAGCTCCCGCAGACAAGGGCTGTAACAGCTTCTGGGCTGGAGTCTCCACCACAGGTCCTTCCTCCTTGGCGGTCAGCACAGACTGAGTTGGGCTGCTCTCCTTTATACTAGCACAGCAGTTGGAACATGCCCTGCAGGGTTTGAGGGGCAGGACTTCCTCTGTCAATTGTGTGGGATTAACCCTTTCCTGCCTAGTTCGGGGTATGCATACCCTATCACAGATGGAAATGACAGGTCCAAGGCTGGAAAGTGGCACTGGCACAGCAATAATATAGGAACAAGAGGTCAGAGGCTGTAGTGCAGCACCAGCATAGAGACAGAATGGGAACGAGGGGTCCAATGTCTGAGGGTGGCATTGGCATGGCGATAGGACGGGAACAAGATGTCTGAAGCTGGAGGGCAGTGCTGGCACACTGAAGGGCTGGGTGAGATTGTAGGAGGCAGCCATCACCACTTGTGACCAGACTCTTTTGCCCTTGTAGGTTTCATGTGACCCACATTGAGAAGAAGCCCGTTTTCCCAGAGCAGCAGGATGTGTCGCTTCCTGATGGCAGCAAGGAAGCTGGAGACAAAGACCCGGCAGCCCACAGCAATGAACAAGTCCATCAGGAAGGTCTGCAAAATGGAACCATCCAGATAGAGGGTTGTCCAAATGGAACAGGCCAAGGGGAGGATTCTCCCAATGCACCAGTCAAGGCAAATGCTCCCACCAATGGGCCAGTGGGGAAGAGGTTTGGTAAGACAGGCTCGCTGCAGGACTTTGATCTCCAAGACCTTGCCCCAAGGAATGGACATGACCAAAGCAAGGGGGAGGGGCTTCAGGGCCCAGGAATGCAGAGTGCTGGAGCCCCTGCAGACTTGCAGGAGGAGGTGAAATGGGCTGAGCCATGCAATGCCCTGCAGGAGGAGGCTGTGCCAGGGGCAGCTAATGAAACAGCAGAAGTTAAAGGGAGCCAAGGTGTGCAAGAAGGAATTCGAGCTGCCATGGTGGGAAACAAGGATGCCAACAGGAAAGAATCCAGAGTGGAAGACATAGGGCAACAGGTAAGGGTCCCTCCACTCCTTCCTCATACCCAGTGCAGGGTATTCAAAGTCCGCCTGGGGCTTCCTGAGCAGTCACTGCAGGGAGTTGTGACTGAGGGGTGTAAAACTACAAGAGGATAAGAAAGTTCAGGCAGATATCAAAGCCTGCACAGCGTATCCAAAGCCTGGAAGTGTTTGGTGCTGCTGAGCAGACCAGGTACCATGAGTTCCCGGATCCACTGAGTTAGTGCAATGTGAAGTCAGCACAGTGGGCACAGTGCAGGACAAGCAGACAAAGTGTTATGCTGTGAATCATTGTTCAGGTTTCCTTTAGAGTTGGGTTCTGGAGACAGGGAGCAGATCTGCCCACTCCCGCTTAACTGCGCATTGGAAGGGCTCTCTGAGAGCAGCTCCCTCAGCACCAGGCCTGCAAAGGCCCCACAGACTTCTGCCCATTAGTGTGGTGGACCTCAGCTTCTTGAGGTAGAAATTGCCCAGACATTGGTAATGTGAAACTGTCTCCTTCCCTGAGCACAGGCCCTGATGGGAGAAAATGGCCCTTTTCTGGGAGGGGCAGGGGAAAGGCCAAATATGTTCTCAGGGAGGGCTGGGCTCCCTGCATGGGGCGGCTGTTTCTAGCTTTGCCTGTTATTTTGGGGTATCCTCCTCATTTATTAGGGTTACTCTTCTGTGGGGGGAGGGTCTGTACCATCAATGTACTGCTTGTGTCACTTGTGTTCTCATAAGGAGCTCTACTTCCCCCTGCTGCAAGTCCCCTCCCAATGGAACTAGCCTGCAGGACCTAGGCTCCCCAGGGCTGGGTTCTTCCAGCCCCAGAATCTCTCTCTTTCTCTATCTCTGAGAGGACCGGGCTAGTCAGCACTCACAAGCTGACTCCTTATATGTCCCTGGACTCAGCAGGCTGGGTTGAGCAGCACTTCCAAGCTGCCACCCTCATATGTCCCAGCTTCAGCACGTCCCTATCCCCACTTTCACCTTACAATTGTTCTGGTAGTAACCCACATGATTAGCAAACCCCACAGGACTTTTGGGCGCTGCAAGGATCTTTTAGCTTAGGTACAATGAGCATTGCTGCAGAGCAAATGAGGAATCAAAAACACCCACAAGGGGAGGAAGGAGAGAAAGAGAGAGAGAAGCAACCAGCTTAATCATGAAAGTTATGTATTGCCAGTTAATAACCATAGGGGAGCCAAACAAACAAAACAGTTAGATTTAATATTATAACTTAAACTTGATTATTAAAGTCAGGTTTAGAAGGCTATACGGGCTTGGCTACACTAGAAACTTCAAAGCGCTGCCGTGGGAGCTCCCCCGCGGCAGCGCTTTGAAGTGCGAGTGTGGTCGCAGTGCCAGCGAGCCCCCAGGACCTCTCCCAGCGCTGCAGGTACTCCACCTCCCCATGGGGATTAGCTTGCAGCACTGGAAGCCGCGCTCCCAGCGCTGGGGCACTGTTTACACTGGCGCTTTACAGCGCTGTGTCTTGCAGCGCTCAGGGGTTTTTTTTTTTTCACACCCCTGAGCGAGAAAGTTGCAGCGCTGTAAAGCGCCAGTGTAGCCAAGGCCTGAGAGAGAGGAGCGAGAGCTGGGTTCTCACCACTCCATGAAGCTTGAAATCAATTGGGGGTCCCAGGTGGTGGGGCAGTTGCAGGTCTGGAGTGCCGGAGACGGGCAGAGCCCCCAGCATGATCGGTCAGGAGAAGATGAAGTCCCAATGGAACTGATACAGGTTTTGGATTCAGGCATCAGAACACTTACTTGAGCATGGGTAGGGGTTTTTGTAAAGAAGTATAAATGGTTCAAGAGAGAACACTAGATTTGTTTATGTGTGAACAAGGGAGAATACCGAAGTTGTTTTGTTCAGGCTAGACATGGGAGCTGATCGTTCCTGGTTTTGGGCAGTGTTCATTGGAGGGAGCTCACAATGCAGTTAGGGAGCTTCACTATTTTGGATACCAATTAAGGATTTATTACTAGAATTGGTCTGATAACTACTGAGCTGGGTGTGTGCAGGCATGGGTTCATTAACATCTGGAGCAGAGATCCCCCATGATGCAGTGCTTCCCAGCTTTTCTGGCAGGGCCACCTGGGGGGGGGCAAGTGGGGCAATTTGCCCCAGGCCCCGGGCCCCACAGGGGTTTTTTTGGGGCCCCTGGAGCAGGGTCTTTCACTCGCTCCGGGGGCCCCAGAAAACTCTCACGGGCCCCGGGAGCTTCTTCTGCTCCAGATCTTCGGCGGCAATTTGGCGGCTGGGGGTCCTTCCGCTCCAAGACCCACCGCCAAAGTGCCTGGTCTTCGGCGGCAATTCAGCGGTGGGAGCCCCGCTCCGCCAAAGACCCCAGGCCCTCTGAATCCTCTGGGCGGCCCTGTTTTTTGGTCCCAGAGTTCCGTGCTGTTCTTGCCTTGGAATCTCTATTCTCCATTCTGTATGCTAATAGAGATACCTCCTTCTCCCATCTTCGATGCAAATGAGGCTAGGGCAGTGATGAGCTGCCAAAATATTAACAACAGATTCCCTCCTCTTCACCCCACAAGGGGGTCGTGGCCGCCTCCTGGTGGTCGTGGCCGCTTCCCGGGGGTCGTGGCCCATCAAACCCCCCATGTTCCTTGATGCCTCCCCCCCCAGAACCCCTGCCCCATCCACCCCCCCTTCCCTGTCCCCTGACTGCCTCCTGCCATCCCATCCAACCCCTCCTCTCATTCTTGATGTCCCCCCAGGACCTCTGCCCCATGCAACCACCCCTTCTCTCTGTTCCCGACTACCCTGGAACCCCAGCCCCTGACTGTCCCCCACTGCCCCTTCCAAACCTTGCTCCTTCCTGACTGCCCCCTCCTGAGACCCTTGCCCGCATTAAATCCCCCTGTTCCCTACCCTCTGACCGCGCCCCCACAACCCTCCAAACTCCCCTGCCCTCTTCCAACACCCCCTCCTTGCCCCCTTACTGCGCTGCCTGGAGTCGCTGGGCCGGGACCGAGGCTGAGTCCAGGTCCAGGGGCACTCGGCTGGGACCAGGTCCAGCTCCGGCCCAAAGCCACTCGGCCGGGTCCGGGACTGAGACTGGGACCGGCACCGCGGGGCCTGAGCTGGGCCGGGCCGGTGCTGCGGGGCTAGAGCTGGGGGCGCTTGGCTGGGGCTGGAACAGGCTGGGACTGGAGACGCTTGGCCGGGACTGGGATGGTGCTGCTCAGCCGAGACCAGAAGCCGGGCCGGAGGGAGCCATGGAGCCGGAGCTGGGGCCAGGACCCAGCTAGGGCTGGGGGTGCTTGGCCGGGGGAGCCACTCGGCTGGGATCAGGAGCCAGGGCAGAGGGAGCCGCTCGGCTGGGCTGGGCTGGGCTGGCTGCACCTCCGCCTTCCCTAACACCTCCCCCACCCTCCAGCTTCTCTGCGGGCCTGCTGCTTGTTTCAGGCTTCCCCCGAACATCTGGGGGGGGGGAGGAAAAGGGGGTGGTGGAGCATTCAGGGGAGGAGGGGGAAGTGAGCTGGGGCCGGAGTGGAGTGGATAGCTGATGAAGCTTTTGTTAAATAAAGCTCTTATAGAACCAGTTGTCCCGGAACAACCGGTTCTAAAAGGGCTTCTAAATTTAGCAAACGGTTCCTGCGAACCGGCTCCAGCTCACCACTGGGCTAGGGGAGTTTCCTTAATCCTGTCACGTTTATCCCAGGGATGTAAGTGTGTCTCTCACTGTCTTTTCATTGCTCTTTGTAAGTCTTTCTTCTGATGCAGATTTGGTTCAAGCAGAGGTTGGGGGGGGGGAGGGTGTTTTTCGTGAGTCAGATGGGCTAGGTACTGTGCCCTGGTTCCCCAAGAACACAGAGTGCTAGGTAACAAGTCCCCCCGTTGATGAGGTGCTTGTGATGAGTGAGTATCCCCGTCACATCCTTACTCTGTGGTACCGGGTTTGACCTTCAATCCATTGCAGCCAACGCATCAGTTGCTGGATCCAGCATACCAGTCGAGCCAGACCAATTGCTAGTATAATTTGGAAAGCGATGATCACTACAATGGGCTGAAGCATCATATTCAAAAGACCGGTTGTACTGGGGCTCCACTCAAGCAAAGTCTCCCACCAAGAGTGATGGCCTGTGTTTTTAACTGTTGCTGCTAGATCTCCTGGTTGTGATATTGAATCTTGAGTTTGCCATTCTCCCACCAAAGTTCTGCAGCTCAGTTTATAAGGAGGGATGAGTTAATAGTCCCTTAATGGCAGTGAGACCCATTCCCAGTTAAGTGAGGGAAAACCTCCTTGTAGAACTCAGGATAGGCTTTTAAATGTTGTATAGTCCATATAGGCACTGTAAACTTATTATTACAACTAACAATAATGGTTACATTACAGAAACAGCGATTAACATAGGGCACTGTGAGTTGAATCCAATGTCCATTAATCAATACAATATTACATCTCGTACTTACACACGCACATGCTTTACCAACATAGATTAAAAACAGACTCCTTCTCCTGGATAACATTGAAGGAATGGTGAGACTTCCCAGGTTGTGGGAAGAAGCATTCATCATGTTCCTCAAATGCTTGATCTTCAGAAATCTAGCCCAAACCTTCTTTTCTCCTACACCCCTTTACATTTACTGTGTTCCACACATTATCTTTCTGCCAGGCCCAAGTGTTAGGATCTCTGGAGTACATTACTGAGTTATCATTAATCTGTAATCCCAGTGGGACTACTGGGTGGATTACTCTAATTTCTTTGCCTGCCACAGTTATCAAGAATAACCGCAAGCTTTGCTGGTGGTGATTGTACGAAGCGTTAACTAGTCTCCACCAGGGCCAGAGGACTAATTCTTCCTCTGTTACAATGAGCCAAATCAAGCTGATTGCCTCCATGGGAATTTGTCCTGCTATGGCTTGCTGAATCATTCCCATGATTACATTCTGAGTGAGAGCCTGAGCTTGCTCACATGCTGGAGGTCAATGGGACATTATTCTGGAGGGACTGTACACCAGACATCATTAACCCTACATTTTTTCTAGGAGTCTTTCCCACCCAGGAAATACCTTACTTATTAACTGCTGTTCCTCACTTAACTGTTTCAAAGATGCTGTTAATGGGGTTCCCATCTATCAAGGTTGATTCCCCACTCTGGCACTTCTAGGGCAGAAGGTGGGGGCCTTCAAGGATTCTAATATTTAATACTGACCACTCCAGGCTTATATTAAACTCCCAAGGTTACAGCTTTTCTCTGACCTTGGATAGGTAGATGCTGCCACCACCCAAGTGCAGAACCCCTTTGAGAGCCCAGGAAGGCGCACTTGCGAATTCCTTCCAGTGGGGTACCCTCAAGCCCTTTCACCAGGTAGAGCTGAGAAAGAAAAACACCAGCTAATTAAAACAATGTGCACAAACCTCTTAGGACACAAAAATTCAATTCTGTTCTTTTAAAAAAAGGTAAATTCTATTAAAAATGTAAAGGAAGAAAATACTTTTGGGAATTTAGGTTATTGCTAGTTTTAAAGAGAGCAACTACAAGGATTAAGCATCAAGAATAGTTTCTTGAGGTCCAGCTTTAAGCTTATAAGCAAAACTAAAGCACTTGGGGCTAGCACAGAGGAGTCCAAAAGCCACAAAGAAATAAAAAGGATAAACCTAATCGTGTCTTCCTAGACATTTCCTGATCCCATATCTAGGATTTCAACTGAGTTGTTTCTAGGCATGATACCAATGATTTTTCATACCTGGCCTCAAGCTTCTTACAGCATAGTTGCTCCCTGTCTGCTCTCCCTGAGAGCAACCACAAACAGACAAAGGGGAAGTTTTCTCCCATTTTAAAAAGTTCTAGCCTTTCCATTGGCTCTTTTGGTCAGGTGCCCACTCCCTTTCTTTTACTTATGCATAGCAGGGGGACTTTTTAACCCTTTACAGGTAAAGCAAGTAGAGAACAGCTTCTAAGGGATTTTGTAGCTAACTGGCTGGCTGGGTGTCCATAAGAGGGAGCTACCCCCCCTCCCCCTTTCATTTATCACACCATCTTTTCTATATTTTCAGTAGCATATGACAGTTTATTAGCCAGAACTTCTATGTTTGCGATGTCAGCTAAAGAGCTTCCTGTTCCTACAGGTGCAATCCAATTGCTTTTTACATGGTCAGCCCCTTGCCACATTCTTATCCGTTCATCCCAACCCTTATGGCTAGGTCCAATCAAGGGAGCGCATACAGGTGCTATCTGAGAGATATTCATGCCTTCTAAGTGGATTTGAACCTCCTTCAGAGAAGTCTGAGGTTGAAGAACCAAATGTTCTTGTTGATCCAGTTTCAACAGATGGGGTACTGAAATTGGGGCTCTTAAATGTCAGAGGGGAGGGAGGTCTATGATCAGAGGGTCAACATTTAAAATGGTTTTTTGCTGTTGGCCCAATTCCATCCATTCTGTACAATCTGGGCTCATGAAAGCCCTCCAAAATGACAATGTGCCCATAGAATTTAAACCAAATTGTTGGCACGAGCTTGTCACAATGTGTGCCCTTTACTGGAACTACCCAGTCTGGGGTACCTTGCTGAATCAAGTCATGTCCAGCTAAAGTCCAGTTCGCAAGGAACCATGTGATCTTCTTGCCTGCTGGCATGATCAGAGACAGCTGCAGTTCATCTCCGGGTAACAGAGGTATCTGGGTTCCGACAACAATGATGACACGTAGGGGCATGGTTGCTCTCCAAACAGCGGAGGAAACCAGGACTATCCTGCACCTTCCGCCACCTCTGAGGTGGTTACTGGTTGCATCTGATAGTGTATGTCCCTTTTGAGACCACAATGGCTTACAGAAGAATGGGACAGACTTTGGTGTGGTCTTAGTTAGCAAAACTTGAGTGACTCCCCGGTGGCACTCTGTGTGCAATTGGCAATGCTTTCCCAGGGGCAACCCAAGGAGTTGCCAACAGCGTAGAACTGGTAGTGATGCTGCAGGGCAGGGGGTTGCTTCCATTCCCATAGAATCTATGCATGTGGCACAGCAATTTTACTTCCTGGGCTCCAGCTGGCAAGCACCTCCAGAGGCTCAGAGGGATCACAAGTACAGCATAGAGCCTGGACAGCATCAGACTCCAGACATTTGTGAACAGCAGAGTTCTGGTGCAACGATGGGATGTCATGGCTTGTGTTTGGGTTCTGTGACGGGGCAGAGAAGAGAGAACAAATTCCCACTCTCCCTGTATATACTGGGAGAGTCTAGGACCAATATTGCAGGGTGAACATGAAGCAGTGACCTATGTGAGGGTGGCCATAATAAGTCAAGGACTTCTCTGGCCTTTTCCTGCCTCAACATTGGAGTAGGCACTGACAAACCCACCTGAGGCATATATTCCAATGGCCTCAAGAAGGGTGGCTGGCAGAATGGAGAAGACAATTATACTATTCCTTGTGGGTCAGGTGATTTACCTTTCCACTCTGTGAGCCATGAGGAATGAAACCATTTCCACCAGGGTTTCCCATTTTTTCCATTCAGGATTTCTACTTGATCAACCCTGGGGCTGGCCCGATTCAGAGTAAAGCAGGGGTCATCCCAGGTGTGTATGTCAAAGAGTGCTCCTTCGCTGAAAACTTTCTGTACATTACTAGTTGGCCTAATTGTTACCCGCACAAAATTCTTTGTTCCTTACGCTTGAGAGGCACGCACCTTTACCCAGTTCCTAGGGCTCAAGGCAAAAGGCACCCAACTTTATCCCTCTGTTGTCTCCGAACTCTACTCCTTTGTGGTCTCGAGGCAAACACCCTTTCCCTGTAGACTCAGGGCTTAATCCTTTGCATGTTTACGGGGTCTCCCACCAGCGGAAGAGCCCCACACAGCAATATCCCACTCAATTTCCACTTATCGATCACCAAAACAGAATGCACACGCTATACACACAACGCTTACCACTTTTAACAAGAGAAATGAACCCTTCCTGAGCTGCCCCCCTACTCTGCAGCTAATCCCACCCGCAGAGGCCCCCCCACCACAGCAGCTAACCCCGCCCAGGGATCCCACCCCGGCTCACCTCCGCTCCACCTACTCCACTGAGCATGCCAGTGTCACTCTAATTCTCCTCCCCTCCCAGGCTTGCGGCGCTGATTGGAGGAGAATTAGAGTGGGGGCTGTGTGCTCAGCAGAGTGGAGGTGATCTGGTGCGGCGAGTGGTTCCTCTGTGCACCCCCCCCACCCATTACTGTGGGTGGCCCTTCCCGCGCCCCCCTGCCCCAGCTCACCTCCACTCCACCTCCTCACCTGAGTGGGCTTTTAGGCACCTTCAACCACTAGGCGCCCTAGGCGGCCACCTAGTTCACCTAGTGGTTGCACTGGCCTTGGGTATACTCATTTATTACAGTTACTCTTTGGGGGAGGAGGGTGTTTCTGTACTTCTATCAATGTACTGCTTGTGTCACTTGTGTTCTCATACGGAGCCCTGCTGCAAGTTCCTCCAATGGAGCTAGCCTGCAGGACTTAGGTTCCCCAGGGCTGGGTTCTTCCAGCCCCAGAATCAGACTAACACACACACACACTAACAGAGCGTGTCTGAGAGGACCAGGTTTATCAGCACTCCCAAGCTGTCACCCTCATAGGCCCTTGGACTCAGTAGGCTGGGTCGAACAGCACCTCTAAGCTGTCACCCTGATATGCCATTGGTACCGCACTGGAACAGAGCACACCTGAGCAGGCTGGGTCGAGCAGCACTTCCAAGCTGCCACCCTCATATGTCCCAGGTTCACACATCTCTGTCCCCACTTTCACCTTACAATGGTTCTGGTAGTAACCCACTTGATTAGTAAACCCCACAGGATTTTTGGGCGCTGCAGGGATCTTTTAGCTTAGGTACAAGGAGCGTTGCTGCAGAGCAAATGAGGAAACCAAAACGCACTCTCGGGGTGGGGGGGAGAAAGAGAGAGAGAGAGAAGCAACTAGCTTAATCATCAGACTGCTTGCTAGATTTTAAAAAGAAACCACTTATAAGGGAGGGGAGTGTCTTTCTTGAGTCAGGCAGGCTGGGTACTGCTCATTGATTCCCCAAGAACACAGAGCTGCTAGGTAACACAGCTGTGACAGGCTGTCCTGGGGCCATGCGCAGCCCACACCTCTGATGACAAATAGAGCATTTAATATTCACTAAAACTTTCTCCCAATGAGATCCCAGAAGCCTCCTCCCCAGTGACAAACCGGCCCACCAAGGAAATGCCCCCATTGCTGGTGACAACCTTCGGCCTCTGGGGACCCTGTGTGATCATCTGTTAGTATTTCCGTGTGCTGATGCCATGGTCCTATCCAGGCAAACACCCATCACTGATGCCCACAGGCCCCACCGGGCAGGCAGGCTAGGAGAGGGCAGAGGAGATTGTGATAGCTGTTCCTCTGTTCCTGAGCACTGCCTGCATAGGTCTGCTCTCTAGTGACAACTCGCTCCCCCCCTGCCCCAAGCCTTCTGGAGGGCAGTCTGCACTGAGGCTGCACAACCCACCTCCTATGGCATCACCAAGCATTGTGGGGTCAGAGCCCCCAGCCTCATGCACAGCTACTGTAGGCTGTGAGCAGGAGCTCAGCAGTGTGCACTGCTGCCCTGTTGGGCCCTTTCAGGACAGAGCCGGCATTTTAATTGTAGAGTGGGATTTTCAGCAGGGCTCCCCACTAGCCTAACTCTTCCCTGAGTCCAGTGGAAGCCACATTAGGCAAACACTTTGGGAATCCTCCCATGTGGCTGGAGGAGTTAGCGTTAGGGGCAGGCATTTTACACACTTTTGGGACCTATTGGGCCATTGTTTTTTCTTTGTGTTTTCAGGCCTTTCCTTTCTAATTGAGGCCAAGTCCTCTGGCCTCAAGCCGTGTCCTTTCTGTGATGGTGCCAGAGCCATGACAGAGGTGCACGATCAATGTCTTCTCTGCCTAGAGGAGGGGCACGTTCCCAGCTGAGCTCTTTGTGCCATGCTTTTACCTAATGCACATACAGAGCTCAAGAGAGTCGCCCTGAGCTCCAGCTGCTGGGATGGTGCCACTCTTCCTAGCTCCAACTGTCCAGGGGAGTCACCACCCACACTCTGGCTCATTGAATCAGGAACAGGCAGCCAGATGGGTTCTCTGCCTGGGTTAAATGCAATAGCCAGCACTCAGTGATGTCATCCCAGACACTAAGCATCAGGTCTGAAAGTCAATCTGAAGAGCCTGCAAGGACACTCGGGCCTTTTTGTCATGTTCCCAGAATCTAGCAACAAGAGTAGGAAGAGGCTGACTCCACCACAAGCACTCACTGACTTGAATGAAGAGTCTATGTGCCAGGCACCAGTTTTGGGAAGGCTCAGATGTTTCATCCTCCGAGCTGAGGAAGAAGGAGAAGCCTAGCCATGAGTCACACACCTTGTCTTGACATCATGACTGCATAGCACTATACCAGCTTTGCTGCCCAGAATGATGAGGGCCTGCCTCTGGAGCCACAGACCCGAGGGTCTCTGCTGCATTGGGCCAGAGCTTTCTGGTGATGGCTGCCCTGGGCTCAATTGCCTTGGTGAGAAGCCTTTTAGCACTGCATGCATCAACCTCTCTTCTCTGGTGCTCAGTATTTTGGTTAGGGATCCTCAGCAGTGGGACAGTCAGTCTAGGTTATCAGTTATTTTGGCACCATCTGCTACTTTGATTGAGATCCTGGTCACAGATCTGGTTCCCTCGGTACCAGTCCTGCCTGAGCCATGGTTTCTGTAGGCTCTGTTATTGACTTTTACTGCTGTGAGCTGGGAACCTTTCCCTGCTTCCTTTGTTTGTATTTCCCCATACCGCATCCTGAAGGGGTCAGTCCTGTGGCTGTTGATGACCTCACTGCCTTCTGGGATGGTGCCCAAGTTGCACTCTAGGAGCACTTGTCCTTATGGCCTACCTATGTGCTTCAGCTTGAATATCCCCCTGGTTTGTGGGTTCTTCTGGGGATGAATCCACCTTGCCCTTAGGGGACGCTAGCACTTGGTCCTTTTGGATTATGTGGGCTCAGTCCCCCGAGACCTAGGAAGCCAGCCGCTGCTCTGCAAGAAGGGCTAGGGAGTCCCACGTCATCTCCTTTTACAAGATGCCTTCTATCAGTATTCCCAACATTTGTCTTCTCCTTGGCCTTCATTGTCTTGGGACGACTGGGAAGCAAAGAGACCCCCAGTGCCCTGCTCCAGAGGGCTCATGGCTGCCTTCTGATCTTCAGGTGTTTACGGGACAAGATGTTCTGGTAAGGGCCCTTTCCTTGGGGAAGCATTTCCCCCGCTGGTCCATGCTGGCCTCACTCTGTTGATCTTCAGGGCATGCTGCTGGACTCCTCTCATTAGCTGTCAAGGGTGCTGCTCAGGTGGTGGCAGGTAGCTCTTTTTCATTAGTACTATGCCGTTTCTTTAGCCATTATACTTCACTGCTGTCTCCCTGTGTATAATGATTGTGAACATAAGAATGGCCCCACTGGGTCAGATCAAAGGTCCATCTAGCCCAGTATCCTGTCTTCCGACAGTGAACAGTACCAGGTGCCCCAGAGGGAATGAGCAGAACAGGATATGATCAAGTGATCCATCCCCTGTTGCTCATTCCCAGCTTTTGGAAAACAGAGGCTTGGGACTCCATTCCTGCCCATCCTGACTATTATGGTCTTGGCCTTCACAACATCCTCTGGCAAGGAGTTCCACAGGTTGACTGTGCATTGTGTGAAGAAATAATTCCTTTTATTTGTTTTAAACTAGCTGCCTATTAATTTCATTTGGTGACCCCTAATTCTTGTGTTATGAGAAGTAGTAAACAACACTTCCTTATCTACTTTCTCTACACCAGTCATGATTTTATAGACCTCAATCATATCTCCCCGTAGCCATCTCTTTTGCAAGCTGAAAAGTCCCAGTCTTATTAATCTCTCCTCATACAGAAGCCATTCCATACCCCAACATTTTTGTTGCCATTTTCTGAACCTTTTCCATTTCCAATATAACTTTTTTGAGATGGGATGACCACATCTGCACACAGTATTCAAGATGTGGGCATACCATAGACTTATAGAGGCAACATGATATTTTCTGTCCTATTACCTATCTCTTTCTTAATTATTCTCAGCATTCTGTTTGCTTTTTTGACTGCCACTGCACATTGAGCGGATGTTTTCAGAGAACTATCCACAACGACTCCAAGATATCTTTGAGTGGTAACAGCTAATTTAGATTTTATAGGTATAGCTGGGATTATGCTTTCCAATGTGCATTACTTTGCGTTTATCAACATTAAATTTAATCTGCCATTTTGTTGCCCCATCACCCAGTTTTGAGAGTTTCTTTTATAGCTCTACACAGTCTGCATGGGTCTTAATTATCTTTAATAATTTTGTTTCATCTGCAAATTTTGCCACCTCACTGTTTACCCCTTTTTCTGGATCATTTATGAATATATTGAATAGGAGTGGTCCTAGAACAGACACCTGGGGGGACCACTATTTACCTCTCTCCATTCAGAAAACTGACCATTTATACCTACCCTTTGTTTCCTATCTTTTAACCAGTTACCGATCTATGAGAGAACCTTCCCGCTTATCCCGAGGCAGCTTACTTTGCATAAAAGCCTTTGGTGAGGGACCTTGTCAAAGGCTTTCTGAAAATCTATAATCTATTAAATCAGTTGTCAGGAGCACCTGGAGGGTGAAACAGGCTGCTCTTGTGGTCTGATAAATCTAAACAAACACGTAAACCATCAGCCATCCCATCAGATTACATCATCAACTTCCAAGAGCTCTCACACCCTGGTTGACGCCCTGGAGCTGGGGTCATCGCACTCTCTTGTAGACTTTCTTCAGACATAGCAGCCTGGCAGCCTCCATGCCCCCTACAGCTAAGGTTGCCGATTGCTGTTATTGGGTCTTAACTACTTCCAGACCCATTCAGTCTCTAGTCCTCTAGGTGTATCTGCAGCTCAGGAGAGGTCAAGATAATCCAGCCATCCCTAGATGACCTCAAGAGATAGAGAAACAGTGTGGGAAAATCTCCTAGGAGGACATATTTGGCAACATTTTGCAAATGCAGACTTTAAACTAGCTAAAATAGGGCTTCAGGGCTCTAATATTAGACCAACTGCCTGAACAGGCTGTGAATGTGGTTAAAGCTGTGATCTCTGAAGATCAAGGGAGAGCATGCTTGCAAAAGTGCCCTGTCAATCCATCTCTGCCATCTGCTGTGCTGGCGACAATACTTCAGGATTAGACTAGATCACCAAAGTAAAGTCACAGTCCAGTGCCTCTGGACACACATGACCAAACTTCACCTAATAACCTGGAACTGAGAACAGTCTATCGAGGCTGCCAGTCATCCCTGCCTTGCCCAAAAGGCATCTGTTTCTAGCAGCTAGAGAAAAATATAATACTGCTTTGTGCTATAGCGGCCAGCAGGGTAAAGCCTATCTGTGACCTCTGGCTCAGAGGGCTGCCATGTTTTGGTGCTGGTGTGTTAATCACATTGCACCCACAGCTCTCCTTCCTCCAGAGACAGAACAGCCTTGACAGGAAGCTGCCCATCACAAGGAGGAGTCAGTAACCAGCGCTGTTCCTGAGGCAGAGAGCCAGCCACAGAATACCATACCAAATACCAGGCCATTTCTGCTCCAAGAGCCCAGGGTCTGCAACGCATTCACTGCTTCAGGACTGGAGCCTGTTGTTTCTCTAGGACTTTCCTCTAATTCCTTTCATTCCCAGGGTCCTGGCAACGGCTGGGCAGGACAGAGCCAAAGTGCTGCTCTTTGCCCTGCTTTATAGTCCCCACTACCTAATCTGCTGGATTTCCTGTCCCAGAGGTGAAGCTGGACTCTGCACCCAGTCCCAAATCCCTGAGTCTGAGCCTGGCTGCTGGCCGGTTGAGCAGCCTGGGCTGAGGTTGCCTACCCAAAGTCTTTGCTCTATGAGGTGGGAGAGGTTTTCCATCAGATCCTCTATTCCCTTCATTCAGCACTATCTGCTTCACCTCCAAGTAATCTGGCCTCTTGCTCAAGGTAGGATTTCAGCCTTCTGCCATGTCCTCTCAATTACAGAGATAATGTTCTGATTTCATGCGTTTCCTCCTGCTCCAGAACCATCTCGATCCCAGGACATAGATGTGACCCTCCCCCACAAAGCCATTGTCTGGAAATTCAAAGCTGTTGTTGCTCTTGTTATTCTTATTAATATTTGCTGGGGCCCCGTTGTGCTGGGTCCTGCACAAATGCATAGGAGAACAGCAGCACTTTTCCAAAGAGCTTCCAATCTAGGTGGACAAACTGCAATGAGTGATAGCTACAGACAGAGGCAGGAGAACAGGGCCAGGAGTACATGGGTACATACAACATTGTATGATTGTTTATGTGCAGGTCATTTTATTTTCAGTTTGTTTTTAACTCTTTTTTTGCAGTAAATTCCTCCCCCAACTCTCCAGCCACCAATCAATCCTGAAGGGAACTCTTGCCCTGGCAATATTGTAGGGGGTTTGGCCTGGATCGATCAGAGACTGAGAGGCCGCTTCCCCGCTGCTCATTACAAGGAGCTCTGCCCATCCAGCTCCCCTGCAGACATTGCAGCTCCAGCAGTGGCCAGTCTCTCACTCTCTCTCAAGGTTCAGGCTGTGGCTCTCGGAGTGTGACCTGGGGCTCCTGCCCCATGTGGATCCAGTGCAGGGGATGCACCTGGGCCATGTGCCCTGGGGACGTCACCGCTTGCTCTAGGCTTTCTAAGAGGAGGCAGGAGAGCTCACTCATGCCCCCTTCTCCTCCACTGTCATGGTAGAGCCATTCTAGCCTCCTCTTCCTCTTTCTGCAGCTCTCACTCGAGTCTGCATCCTCTGGGTGCCCGGGCACATGCACACACCCGCCTCCTCCTCTCTGTGCTGCATGTACCTGGGATCTGGAAATCACAGGCAGGATTCAGCATGATGATCTTCCCAGGCTGGCTAGTCTTGGTCCCTCCACGGGAAAACCTGGTTCCTTCTTTAATGCTGCCTGCATGTCCCCACCCGCTGTCTACATCTGCCTGGGATCGCTCTTTACTGCACTTTGGTTTCCAGGAGAGCCCTCTCAGTGCTGTGGTCTTCTCACACATCTAGTCAGTGGCCACAGCCCAGCTCCGCGAAGGTATTTAGGATCATAGCTTCCACTGATTCCAATAGGAGTCTGGTGCTTATATATATCTCTAAGGAGCTGGGCCCAGCCAATCCTGGCCAGATTTGGCCTCTACTCCTCTCCCTTGGTAGGCTCTAAGGAACCTGAATCTTACCTCCTGGATGCACACAAAGGACATAGACAGCCTCACTCTCCCACAACTCTGCTTCCAACTGCAGTCTCAGAATCAGAGTTTCTCTCACCTTACCCTCTATGTGCACTCTTCAGACATCACCCTCCTTCCCCTACTGTCCCCTAGGAGCCCAACAACTTATTACCCTATCTCTGGTGCTTTTCTTATGCAGACTGGAAGTAGCAGAAAACCCATCTCATTCCCGGCCCCACCTGTCACATGCAGGTGGGGATCTATGGGCTCTCACCTCCTGTAGAACTACCTTGTGCCCTGTAGGCACAGCCCCATTTTAGTGTGGGAGGATAATAGGACGTGCCCTGTTGCAGGGGTGTGCTGGGAGAAATGCTGGCTGACTTGGCAGCTCCACCTCTCTTTAGCAAATGCAGCATGTATCACCCCGAGCTAGCAGTGCTGCTAGCATGGCTGTGCTCCTGAGACACATTGCAGCTGACCTCTGAGCAGGGCTGAATGAAGGGAGGGCTCCTCAGCCTCACACCTGCATGCAGAGACAGGCCCCCTCTGGCCTCTACATTGCTCACTGCCCTGGGCTGTGAGATCTTCCTCAGAGAGGGAGAAAGAACCCACATAACCACAGACAATGTGATATTGTTCTTGCTAGTCAGTCAGCACTGTCTGCAACATCCTGGTGTCCCCACTGGCTGGTGATGGGCAGGACCAAAGGTCAACTAATGACCTAACCCCAGCCTTGAATATTTTTGGGAATTTCATGTTTGGTTTTCTAGTTTTTGCCTTTTTCTGGTCAGCCTTGTCCACCATCTTACTGACTCAACAAGGGTCTAAGAATTTCCTGATTTTATTTTTAAGGGAGTTGATTTAGATTCTAAACATTTCCCAGAGTTGTGTGTGGTTCTTTCTGACACTGTTTTAATGCAGTAACTGTCCTGGAAAACGCATAGTGAAGAATACAGACAACTCGTAGAGAATTTCCCTGTGTATCAAACCCTGGAAGGCATTGAACCAGAATTAGTGGGGGCTACTTGTCGCCTCCCAGGAGATCTGGGACATGGCAGCAACAGGGCTCCATTTCACTTGTTAGGAGACTTAAGGAGCAGAAGCACTGGTGATGTCACTCCCTGAGGAGACACCGTGGGAGGAGACAGTGGCTCTTTTTCGCTCCCGGGGTGGCAGCAACAAGACTCTGCTTCCTTCCTCATGTGCTGCAAGCATAGGGTCTATTAATCCCTCTCAGAGCAATTGGTTTGTGAGGAATTGTCCTACCTGCTAGATTTCCATGGGGAAATGTTTCTCTGAAAAGGGTTTCTATACCCAAAGTTTTGTAGTAATGCCTAGAACAGCATCCACAAACAGTCTTCCATAGACAGCTCTCCACACACAAGAACACTGGCTAGACATTTGCTGTGCAAGGATTTCTGAGCTGGAAAGGCTCAGGAGTGAGGGACTTGAGGCTTGAGCTTTCCTTCCATGCCCTGAAATACTGGGGAGGACTCCTGTGATGAACTGGGAATGTTCTTAATGTTTTCTCCGAATACTGTGTTGGTGCCTCAGTGTCCCCTATGCAGATCTTAAGTATCTAGGTGGTGGGATAAGGTGTATGGTTGCTGCAGAGCAAAGGGCCAGTGTACATAAATGCCTGACACTCTGTCTCCTAGCAGCTGACAGCCTGGGCTCCTCCTCTGCAAAGGTGCCAACTGAAGGTGTTGGAGACAAAGATCAGATGACCTCCTGGCCCAGGAAAGAGACAAAGGCCAGAAAGGAGGGGCTGGAGAATTTCAGTCTGGAGCTGGCTGGGGACGAGGAGTGAAGTGCAGACGTGGGTGTTTGGCTCACTGCCCCCCAGATGGACCTAACTAAAGGGGGTCCTGTTGTCTGTAGTTACAAACTCTGTTTTAGACCAGGTTCCTGTCAGCAAATAAACCTCTGTTTTACTGGCTGGCTGAGAGTCACGTCTGACTGCAAAGCGGGGGGGGGCAGGACCCAGTGGCTTCCCCAGGACCCCTCCTGGGCGGACTCGCTGTGGGAAGTGCAGAGAGGGGCAGAGGATGCTGAATGCTCCAAAGAGAGACCCAGGAGGTGAAGCCGTGTGAGCTTTTTGCCCTGGAGACAGTCTGCTCCGAGGGAGAGGAGGCTCCCCAGAGTCCTGATTGGCTTGGTGGGGAGCAGTTCCAGAGCATTGCCAGGGGACTCCGTGACAACTCCAAGCAGGTGTAGTAACTTAGGGCCAGATCCCCAAAGGTATTTTGGCTTCTAGCTTCCTTTGCTGTCCAGGGCCGGCTTTAGGCCGATTCGCCCAATTCCCAGGACTTGGGCCCCGCGCCTTTGACGCCTTTTTAATTTTTTTTTTTTTTACTTACCCCGGCTGCGGTCTGCTTCGGGGTCTTCCATGGCCCCGCTCCCCTGACCAAAGCGTCGGCGGGAGTGCGGCTGCGCCACAGCCCCGCTTTCCCAGCTGGAGCTCTGGCCGGAGCGTGGCAAGCCCTACCCTGCAGCCCCGTTCTCCCGGCTGGAGCTCTGGGCCTTTTAAATAGCTCCCAGAGCCCTGGGGCAGCGGGGGGCTTGGGGGCTATTTAAAAGGCCAGGGCTCCAGCTGCCTCTGCTGCACCCCCTACCAGCCCCGCCCCCCCTGCCTGCAGCCAACTCTGCACCCTGTGCCCACAGCCAGCCCCTGCCAAACCCCCTGTCCTGTCTTCAGTCAACCTCTGCCACACCCCCGCGTGGCCCTGCCCAAAGCCAGCCCCACATACATCCCTGCCCGCACCAGCCCTGTACACCCTGCCCTGCCCGCACCCAGCCCTGCACCTGCTGCCCTGTCTCCAGCCAACCCCTGCTGCACCCCCCTGCCTGAAGCCAGCCAGTCCCGAACTCCTCTGTCTCCAGCCCTGCCAACCCCTGCTGCACCCCCCTGCGGCCCTGCCTGATGCCAGCCCGCCCCACACCCCCTGTCTCCAACCAGCCCCACACCCCTTTCCCTGCCTGCAGCCAGACCCTACCTCCAGTCAGCCCCTGCCGTGCCTTCAACCAGCCCAATGTCCACTGCTGCCCTGCAGTTCCCAGGGCAGTAACCCTGCACACCTGATTCAATAAGGGGGGCAGGGAGCAGCTGGGACCCACACATGTGCATATCCTCAGGGAGTGGCGAGGACCCACACATGTGAAATGGCGGTCATTAATAACCAGTCAACAGCATATATGATGCAATGTACATAATATATAATTGTATTATTTATATAGTTATGGAAAGTAAATAATACATGGAAGAAATGAAAGGCTTTTTTTTTTTTTTTTACTTTTTTTTTTCAAGTCATCCCTGCCAGGGCCCCGCTGAAAATGTTCGAATTGGGCCCCGCACTTCCTAAAGCCGGCCCTGTCACTGTCAGTGGAAGTTAGGAGCCTAAATGTCTTTGGGAAATCTGGAATTTTAAAAGGAGGCCTAACGTGCTGACCCCCATCAGCCTTAGCTCACCCGCTGTCCCACAGTCATGTGAGAACCCTGCCCTCTTAGGGGAATGCTGGGTGCAGGAGCTCCAGCAGGAGGTGCCCAGGGAGGTGGGAAGAGAGGCACAGTGCTGCTGTGCAGATGGCCTGGAGCTCCCACAGACCTCAAGGAACAGCAAAGGAAAATCCGTGGGTGCAAACATGCAACATTCCCTACAGAGAGGGGAATATGGCCCTATACAAATTAGGCACTGGATGAAACTATTCAGCTTGACCTCTGTGCTAGACCCCCCGGGGCGTGTGAGATGAATTTGCCAATGTTAGCCCAAACCAGTTTTCAAATAGAGGGCGCCCATATCTGAATGGCTGTTCAATGCCTGGTGAGAGTTTTCAATCACATGGCTCCCACCCTTTTGTCACATTCCCCTTGTGCTTTGCTGTGGATAAGCGCCCACAACCTCAGGCTCCAGGGACACTGGGAAGGAGCCAGAGCTTGAGTCAAGCCTAGACGCTCTCTCCAAACAGACGGTTAAGGCGCTGCTGTGACTCCCCAGTCCCTTACCTACCTCACCAGGGTGCTGGGAGGATTAATTAGATGCTGTTTGGTAAACACTGAGATTTTCTGATGGAAGGTTAAAGCTCTATTGTTTATTTGTTATCCCAGGCCTGTGCCCCCAGCTTTTCCAGTGCTCCTCATCGCAACAGATACCCCTTGCAACTAGGGCAGTGCTCATGTTAATTCATGGGCCCAAAGAGTGAGAGGTGTTAATTTGACCCAGTCACTGTCCAACACTAACCAGGGTTACACAGGGGTCGGGGTCTGCTACCCAGAGACCCCAGCCTGCATCTTACCCTGGCAACACTCCTTTAAACAGCCTGTTATTGAAGATTCAGCAGAGGAGGAGAAAACAGTTCAAGTGTTTGAAATGTGAAGTATTAAGTCAGGCTGTCAGTGTAACCACATCCTCGTGTCCCTTCCCCTTTAGCTGGAGAGTCTTTAGAAGGAAAAGCCCCTTGCTGGAGTCTCTTAGGTGGTATCAGAGATGGTAATAACTGGCCTTTCAGAGAAAAGAGAAGTTAGCTAGAGCTTTTGTTAAATCCTGATCCTGCTTTCTAGAAAACAAAACAAGCTGAACACACACCAAAGAGGAGATACGAGAACGCCAAGGGCAGAAAATGCAGCTTCTGGCTCTGGTGTTGACTCCCCCCATGTGACAGCCTTTTAAAAGTGATAAGTGTCCTTTTTCTTGTCCCCCGAAAAGGACATGGAAATGGGCTGGACAGTGTTTTCCCCAGGAATTGAAACTGGGGGAGGCGCTCGAATTTACAGAGGGTGGGCTCAGGACCGATAAGGGCTGAGAGCGTGAGGGTGAAGGTGGGCTGTATGGCACCATAGTAAAAACTGAAAGATGCTTCATGACCATTTAATTAGATTTAATTCATGGTTTTTAAAAATCACACAAATTAAAGTTGGCTACTCAAGCCTTCTATGAAACACTACATCTACATCTTTCTTGGTTTCTTGTTATAATGTTGCAACTCTGTTAATGAGCTTCTTGAATGCAATGCATCATCTTTGGTGGCTTCTCGTGTGTCCGGTACTTCCATTCCTTTGATTGATACGTTCATTAATTCATTCACGGGATCAGGCAGAAGCCAACTTCTTTCAGAACACAAAATTCTATTCAGTGATGAAAAAAGAACACTCGACTGTAGCAGTTGTGACTAGGAGTAGCAAGAGATGAATTCCTACTTCTTTCTGTGTTCAAATTCTCTATTCTGTCCTGAGCACATGGCAGCCCCATTGCTGGTAGAGCCTCACTCCACTCAACTGTCAGTGTTCTATAGGACAGGGATCTGTAAAAGCTACATAGAGGTTGAGTAGAATCTAGAAGTCGCTGTTATAGATTTTTAAGAATCAAGTCTATGTACTTTCAGTTGTCTTAAACTCTTCTTATCATCTTCACTTAAGAATTCAATATAAATGCCTTCTCAGCATGGATTCACCAAGGGCAAGTTATGTCTGACTAACCTAATTGCCTTCTATGAGGGGATAACTGGCTCTGTGGATGAGGGGAAAGCAATGGATGTGTTATTCCTTGACTTTAGCACAGCTTTTGATACGGTCTCCCACAGTATTCTTGCCAGCAAGTTAAAGTAGTATGGGCTGGATGATTGGACTCTAAGGTGGATAGAAAGCTGACTAGATCATCGGGCTCAATGGGTAGTGATCAACGGCTCCATGTCTAGTTGGCAGCCAGTTTCAAGTGGAGTTCCCCAAGGGTTGGTCCTGGGATCGGTTTTGTTCAATATCTTCATTAATGATCTGGAGGATGGTGTGGATTGCACCCTCAGCAAGTTTGCAGATGACACTAAACTTGGAGGAGTGGTAGATACGCTGGAGGGTAGGGATAGGATACAGAGGGACCTAGACAAATTAGAGGACTGGGCCAAAAGAAACCTGATGAAGTTCAACAAGGACAAGTGCAGAGAGTCCTGCACTTAGGACGGAAGAATCCCATTCACTGTTACAGACTAGGGACCGAATGGCTAGGAAGCAGTTCTGCAGAAAAGGACCTAGGGGTTACAGTGGACGAGAAGCTGGATATGAGTCAACAGTGTGCCCTTGTTGCCAAGAAGGCTAACGGCATTTTGGGCTGTATAAGTAGGGGCATTGCCAGCAGATCGAGGGATGTGATCATTCCCCTCTATTCGACATTGGTGAGGCCTCATCTAGAGTATTGTGTCCAGTTTTGTGCCCCACACTACAAGAAGGATGTGGAAAAATTGGAAAGAGTCCAGTGGAAGGCAACAAAAATGATTAGGGGACTGGAACACATGAATTATGAGGAGAGGCTGAGGGAACTGGGATTGTTTAATCTGCAGAAAAGAAGAATGAGGGGGGATTTGATAGCTGCTCTCAACTACCTGAAAGGTGGTTCCAAGCAGGATGGATCTAGACTGTTCTCAGTGGTAGCAGATGACAGAACAAGGAGTAATGGTCTCAAGTTGCTGTGGGGGAGGTTTAGGTTAGATATTAGGAAAACTTTTTCACTCAGAGAGTGGTGAAGCACTGGAATGGGTTACCTAGGGAGGTGGTGGAATCTCCTTCCTTAGAGGTTTTTTAGGTCAGGCTTGACAAAGCCCTGGCTGGGATGATTTAGTTGGGAATTGGTCCTGCTTTGAGCAGGGGGTTGGATTAGATGACCTCCTGAGGTCTCTTCCAACCCTAATATTCTATGATTAGTCAACTTCTGGACTGAAGTCTTTGCTTCTTCCAGTACTTTTTCAATGGATAGCTCTCTGATTGGTCCAAATGTAGCTTCCATTGCTGGACAAAGATCTACTACTGTTGTAGCAGATGCCTGGATGGCATTGTTTAATGACCCAAGTGGTTTCAACTGTAGACTTTCAAGAAAGAATGGCAATAGTCTTCTCTGAACTTAGTAGCAAACGTAATCCATCAGCCTCACTACTTAGATTCATCCCATTTTGGTAGATAGATACTTTCCAAAGCCAATAATAACGGCTGGAGTCATTTCAAGACAAAAGCCAAGGATCACTCATGAGAAAGCCAGAGAGTTTTCCCAGGTTGGACTAATTTGAACTTCAGTCCCAGTGTATCGTCTATATTTTCCAAGATATTCAGTCTTTTCGGATTCTTGCTGAAAAAAGAACATAATGAAGACATTAAATGCATAGCTTTTTAATGTCTTTTGAAGAGTCTGCAGCTCGTACTAGTTGGAGTAGATTGCCTCTGCAGTGTGTATAGGAGAGATTAGGGTTACACTTTTCTCTGAGCAAAGCTTGTACTCCATCATGTCTTCCAGAGAAGTTTGCAGCTCCATCAAATGCACAAGCAGCCATCTGTTTGGGGTCCAATTGACAAGCATTTAACTCTTCTAAGATGTGGGTTGTCACAAATGCATTTCTAGATGTTCAAGTTATAGAAGACACATCAGCTGCATCTATTGGCCTACCACTAGCATCAAGATAATATAAACAATGACTTAATACTTGCCCATTCATCAGCCATGTATGCAATTTTTTTGAATATGGTGAGAGAATTCTTCATTTTTTCAACTATTGAGTCTTTCACTGTTGCACCACATGCTTCTAGCCAGTCAGTTGAGTTTCTTGCAGAAAGATAGTGAGCATTTGCTGGTCTTGTTTGGAACCACTGTTCAACTTCAGGATGAGCAAGTGACAATGCACTTTACATTGGCCTCCAGTTTGTAGTGTGTGGTATTTCTTGCTTAAATAGAAAGTATGATGCCACAGCCATGTGTGTTCACATGAACTGTGTTGTGTCTCCAGTATTCTTAACAGCCTCATTAAACACTCATTGGTGTTGTCCTTGGTCAGGAGAGACTCAGTTCAGACCTGCTTTCACAGGAGTTCACCTCCCAGGTGGGGAGCAAGAAGGCACCTTGATCGTTCCTTCAGCTGTTCACTGTTCACTCTGGCCACTGTTCATTGTGCCACCATTCACTCCATTACTCTGTTGCCAGTGGCCCTGCGCACTCACCTTCTGCTGCCACCTGCCACTGTGACCTCTGTGAGTTGGTCTCTTGAGGTTCCACCCAGCTCTCAGTGATTTCAGCTGAGCTCTCAGTGGGGGAACCTTGCTGCTGATGCAGTCTGGGCTGTCTCTTCCACAGAAACACTGGCCCCACAGCAGGACTAAGCACTTAGACCTGCTTATCAGTGATTTCAGCTGTAGTGATCACTTAACATCAGCTCTGTCTTTAAACGGTGGAGAGGGGCAGGTCAGATAGCACTTGTGACTCAGGCAGACTATCAAGCAAAACACCTGTCCCCACCCTCTCTCTTGATGCCCTCAATCAGCACAAGCTAAATACAGTTCTACTGCCCTTTAATCATACAATAAAAACAACAACAGCATTTCATTACCTTCTCCCCGTGTTCAAGTGATTTGGAACCCAACCCCAGCCAAAATCTATCACTTTGGCAATGCAGCTCTGTTTGCTGGATACCTAGGTAAATTAGGTGTGAATGTAAATACAATCTTGTCCTGAAGCCTTTCCCCTGAGCCCCAGCTCATCACTAGCTGTCAGGGAGCGCTCATTTAGACTTGGCTTACAAAAAACATAATTTCAAATTATTAGGTTGGCCAACACCACCGAAATGAATGCACTGACATTGTCATAAAACAATAGCTGTATAAGGAAGCTAGTCTACGTTCTTACTTTTCAAATCTATTATACTTTTTTCAGATACGGTGTATGATAAAATGTGTATATGCTTTTAAAGTGTGTATTAATGTTTCAATTTCAATTCAGATTTCCAAACAATCACTAAATTGGCAACATTGCATGAAACTAGTTCACAAAACTGGGGTGGGGTGGGAGAAGGGGTTGGGGAAATTCAAGGGGGTGTACACCCCCATCCAGGGGCAGTGTAGGGAAATCTCTGGGGCTGGAGCTGGCATTGGTAAAGTCTAAAAGACAAGACAAGCCAAACTGTGACCTCTCTGGGCACAATCCAGCCCAATGAGCAACTGGGTCACCCCACCCTCTAACCTGGCCTGCCCTTTACACAGCCAGCTTGCTCACAAACTGACTCCAGCCTGCCAGTCACTCCCAGCCATGTTTCTGTGTGCTGCAGCCAACCAGCCTTAAAGACTCCACAGAGTGAGCCCAGCACACTCCCAGTCTCAAATTCCTCCCCCAGAAACATGTCCTGTACTACCCCATCCACTCCTGCAAATGCAAATATAGCCAGTCCACTATTCCGTGAAAGGACAAGGCAAAAGATTTATACAATCTGAAGAGAAACCAAAGTACACACAACTTGTTACCCCAAATTTTGGTACCCAGGCACTGCAGCTTGAGCACACTGGATTAGATCAGACAATAAAACAAGTTTACTAACTACAAAGAGAGAGATTTAAGTGCATACATGTCATGAGGCATAAAAGTCAGATATGCTTTCAAGACAAATAAAGATAAAATACTTCCTGATGCCCAACTTAACAAGCTGCTTTAGATTCAAAGAAAATTTTCTCACTCCATGTTGTCAACTGTACTGATCAAACACCGTAGGTCACAAGCTTTCCCCCAGAGTTTATCAGCTGCTTCCTTTTTTTTTTTTTTTTTTTTCCCCTTTCCCTTCAGGTGCAGAGAAGACAATTGGAGGAGGCAGGAGGAAGGTGCCTTGAGGTGTTTTCCCCCCCTATTTATAGCTTCAGTCCCCCTCTTGCAAACATTTCCAGCTGAGATCCTGGAACCAAAGAGTCCATGTGGAAGGGTGTTCCCTGCTGTTTTTTTCACCTGTTTGTACTTCCTTTGTTTCCCCTCCCTGCTTGATGACTCTGTTTACTGCTTACATGCAAATTAAGCAAAGCACACATTCCTTTGTTTAGGACAGCGCTGTTTGCCAGCTTCCATTTGCGCAGAGCTGTGTGGTTTGGAACATGGGTTCATAACATCACACAGGGGAATCTTGTAACTTCTCATACAGTGTTGCCACACATATTTTACCAGGACTGTACTGACCAGCAAATTATGAGTTTTCAAAGGATACAAGGCATACCTTGTACAAAGCCTAGTACCCTAGTGTGTGAACGCAAGGGTGTATTCTGTCACACAAACACACACAAAAAGGGAGAGACAAGACCAGCAAAGACAGAAAAATGCAGTTTCTGGCTCTGGAGTTTACTTTCACTTGCAAACTTACTGCTAGAAAAACACAGGCCGTGATCAGCACCTCTGAGACATGCCAAACTTGTACCAGCATCAGGCTGTTTATGGCATTGCTTTGAGCTGCTTCTTTCTGGTCACAGCCTCTCAGCAGCATTGCAAAATATACAGCTTTGGCTGCCTTTGATTAAACAGAAGGCAAAAGGAGAGAGAGAGAGAGGAAAGTGAAGAAATAAGGTGCATATAGGTGGTGGGTATAATAGGCCAGGGAAGGCTCTGCCTTCCCTGGCTGTAGCTGCTGCTGCAGGATGCTGGGCTGAGGCTGCTCCAGCCCCAGGCCCACTGACGCAGCTGGGGCTGCTCTGGCCCTGGGCTGGCCCACGCTGCTGAGGCTGCTTTGGCCCCAGACTGGCCCATGCTGCTCGGGCCGGGGCTCAGGTTGGTTGGCTGGCTAGGGCTGGCCCAGAACTCTGGCGGAGGGTGAGGGGGAGTGAAGGGGCTCAGGGTTTTGGCTGTCCCAGGGCTTCTCTGGTCACAGAAGTTGTGTGTGTGTGGAGTGTCTCAGGGCTCTGGTCACGGGGGGGTCTTGCGTGGTACAGGCAGGGTCGCAGGGCTAGCCTCCATGAAGGGGGGGAGTCACCTGCCAGTAGCGTAGCTAGCGGGGTTCAGGGGAAGTAGCCGCTTCCTCTCAGCACAATTTTCAAAAGCGGTGCCTGAGCGGGGTGTCTGGGAGCTGCTGGAGCTCTGGGTCCCTGCACAGTGCAGCGTGGTGCGTCTCGGCTCGGCGGCGGGAGCAGGGAAGCTGCTGTGGCGGCAGCTCAAGACATTCCGGCACTACGCAGAGTGCCAGCGACTTCGCGGCGTGAAGGAGCTGCAGCAGGGTGCCCGGCTCAGATCATGGGAGAAGAAAGTGAGGGATGGGAGGAGGCGCTGACGCCGCCCGGGCACAGGAGCTGCTGCTACTCCAGCTCTCCGGGCAGTGGGGTGCAAAGTGCCCCCAAGCAGCGCCGCCCGCAGGGGGATATACTGGCTGCTTTGCGGGTGCAGGGGCCAGCAGCAGTGAGGGCTGCAGCGACCACTGTGGTGGGTGGGCGAGGGAGTGCAGGGCTCCAGCCTCCTCCCCCTCTCCCCAGCAGCACTAACGTGCACGCACAGGTGGAGGTGTGCGAGCAGCGAGTCTCCCTCCAAGCTCCTCTTCACGGGCGCAGCCAGAGCCGCATGTTGCAGGACTCCAGTGCAGCCGCCCGCGCCTGGCCAGGAGCGCTGCGCGCTGTCATGCGGGGCACACATGCCCTGCACGGCTGCTGCAGGAAGCCTGGCCACAAACAGGGGATTAGCTGCCGCTGCCTCCCTCTCCTCCCCGTTCCCGCTCTCCCACCAGCGCTGGATGGCCAGAGCGTGGGCACCTCAAGGTAAAGACGTGCTTTGGTGTTGTTTGCCGCCCTTGTAAATGGGCGGCATGCGGGGCGCTGCACTCTGCCCCTGGCAAGTGGGTGGGGCTTGGTCTCCATTCCCCGTGGCTCCTAGGTCGCGCCGGACTCAGCGGGAACCAGCAGGAGCTGGGCACCCTGGTGCTGTGGGGGAGGAGGAGGTAGCTCATCAGAGGCACTTGGGCAGCCAGGTAAGCACGGACCCAATGAGCGGGGTGTCTGGGGAGGGGCACAGCATGGCCACAGCGTGGCTGGAGGAGCCAAGGGGGGGGGACGCGGCGCAGCCGGAGGAGCCGGGGGGGGGGGCGTGGAGAGGCCAGAGGAGGATCCAAGGGGGGGCGTGGCCAGAGGAGGAGCCAAGGGGGGTGCCTTTTTTATGTTTGCTCCCCCTGCACTTAGAACCTGACTATGCCGCTGCCTGCCACCCATGAAGTTGGGGAAGGAAAAGGATGTGTGGGTGGCTGATTTAATCTGGGTCCCTCTTACTGGCCCAGTCTAGGCAGAACAAAGGCCCAGCAGTGTTAGGGTCGATTCCAGGGTCCCAGGAGATGGGGTGTGTGGGGGGGGGAGTGGCAGCCATGAGGATAAAGTTCACGCCTTTCCTTCCTCACAGCCAGCAGTTGTTGTCAGACAGCTTCTTCTGCCTTTCCCCCCCACAAATGGCCTTTCTTGTGAGACCCCCCAAAGAGGAGGGTGGGAGGAATAGCCCATCCTCTCAGTATTTTGTTCATCAATTAGGCCTAAGTGCCAAGACACCAGTTCTGATTTATTGATTTCTGGTCCCATGCTTGGCTTGTTCACCAGGCCTGACCCTTGCACAGCCCTAGTGCTAGGAGGACATTTTGTTTGGACTTCAGTTTTTTTATGTCTCACGTTTGTGCCTTTTTCCCAACAACAGTGATTGTTAGAGGTTAATTGCATCTGAAGAAGTGGGGTTTTACCCACAAAAGCTTATGTCCAAATAAATGTTAGTTGTTGTTTTTGTGGATACAGACCAACATGGCTACCCTTCTGATAAAAGGTTAGTGTGACACTTTACACACTTTCACTCACTGGTCACAGGTGACCTTGTACATAAGCAGGGTCTGAATGAATGTTTCCCTGACAGCTAACCAGGAGGAGGAGTGGCACCTGGTATTGGCCACTGTCAGTAGACAGATATTGGGCTAGATGGATCTTTAGTCTGACCCAGTGCAGCCATTCTTATTGTACAGCCCCCACCCCGTCCCAAGCCTCAGACATTCAAACTCCTGCTTTCACAAGGTTATTTCAAGTGAGGGTGCCCCCCCCACACACTTTGGGACAGGTTATGCACAGTCCTGCTTTCCTGTATTCCTACAACAATTACAACATTGGTAACCATATTTCACTACCCCTGCATCCAGTACTAAGGTGATGTGTACCCAACACCAATTTGACACCACAGTATTCTTCTGAATACGTAAACAGAGTCGGAGCAAACTGTATTTACATAAACACACCCAATTCTCTTCCCCTCCCAGCGAGCTGTCAGAGAAGCATTCATTCAGACCCTGCTTACATGTACATTGGTTGGCAAATTTATCACACCAGTCCTCACGCAGTGCCACCACTGCACCTGACTGGACACAGCTTGTTCACTGCAAGGGGTCCTCTGCACAGCTCTGTTAGTGTCCCCCATCCTAACCTGCAGCAGTCCCCATCTCCTTTGTGTAGCATGAACTACAAAATACTCTCTGGTCTCTCACGTTTCTGTCTGCCTTTCCCTCAGGAGCAGAACTCTGCAGCGCAGGACCCAGGAGTGACTGTGTGACGTAAGTGCCACCTTCTAGCTACTGGCAGCAGGGACCAGAACAGAGTGTGTGCGTATGTCCGTGTGTGTGCGCGCGCATGTTTGTGTATGGACATGTGTCAATGAGGCAGGATGTAACTCTGATGGGCAGCCACACTCTCTCAGGATGTGAGTCTCACTACTGTCACATGCTGAGCAGGCGCTGGCCTTGCAAACACCTGTTTCCCGGGTGCGGCAAGACATGGAACTGCTGATGCAGTAGGTACACACGTCCCTCAGGCAGCACTGACCCCCAGTGTCCTCGGGTAGCTGAAGTGGGGTGGTGTAACGCTCTTGTGGTGGTTCAAGATGTCCTTGTACTTTTCTAAGGAGTAGGAAAATCAGCTGCATCCTCCTGGCCCAATTCCAGCTTGTGTAGTTACATTCTGTTTCTCTAGACCTGCCACTGCATTTTCAGCCAGACATAACATTCTCCATGCCCGTGCAAGGCTGCTGTCTGCCATTGCAGAAGCAGCTGCAGTTCAGTGGCAAGTGAAGTGTTGGGGACAGGAGGAAGCCATAACCAAAGTTCCTGGGATCCCTCTGGCTGGAAGCCATCAGAGCTGCGCACTATAGAGACAGAGGCTCAGTGCAGGCTGAATGCAGGCGAGGTGCCAGCAGTGGGCTGCATGTCTCTGTCCCTGTAACATCCCTGTGTTCTCTTTGCTGTTGAGGCACCTGAACCATGACATAAAGGCAGCAGGAACCATCTCAGCGGCTCAGGCCAGGCCTAGCTGGGGCGGGGTGTCCTGAACAAGAATCCCGAACTACGTCACAGGGGGGTGGGGTGGTGATAGCGGGGGAGCATGTGTGTTGGGCTGAGATTGCCAAGGCAGACAAGGGGCTTCTCTGCCTTCACACTGTCAGTCCCCATCCTCACCATTCCCATGTGCCTTCCCCAGAGCAGCCTTACAGCTGTGTTGGCATAGGAACCCAGCATACGCCTGTGCATGGCAGGGCCCAGGCAGAGCACAGGCACCAGGCATACCAGCATGGCGAGTGGGACGGTCAAAGCTAAAGGAAAATACTTAGTAGACAGGAACCTCTGTTGCCAGGAGACACAACTTTATGGAGAAATCCATAGAAGTTAGGAGCCTAAATACCTCTCAAGATCTAGGCCCCTGTGCCTGCCAGCCCTTCCCCTTGTAGGGGCCCTGTTCTCCTAGATCCCTGTCTCCACAGATTTCCTCCTATTGCAGGCACTCTGTGCTCACAGATTCCTAACTCTGCTGTGCATGGCATGCCATGCCCTTAGGCCTTTTCCCCCAACCCTGCCCATGGGCGCCTGTGGAGCCAGCAGAGGTACTGGTGTTTGCAGCACTGAGAAAGGTAGGCCGGAGAACTACGAGGGGTGGGGTCATTGAATTCCTCCTCCCCACATCCTGGCCTACAGAAACTTGCTGTGATTTGCAAGGCGAGGGCTCAGCTGGCTCTAGGCTTTCTTGGGAAAGAGTCAATGCTCCTGAAGGGTGTTGCCTGGGGGAGAAGTACCCGGACATGGGTCAGCAAGGGCCAGACCCTAGCCCAGCTTTGCTCACCCCTGTTCTCTCTGATAGAGCAGGGGCCCTGCCAACCAAAGGGCAAGACAGGAGCCAGATGAAGGTTGGCATGGGTGGCCCAGTGCCAGTAGCAATAGGCAGCAGGATAAGTGGGAGCGATGGCCAGGATGGGAGGGGGCTTGAATCCAGGTTTACAGCTGGGAATTCCCTACTGACTGGCAAGACATGGCCCAGGACCATCCTGCCTCTCCGGGGATTTCTCAGGTGCCAGCTTTAACCAGCACCAGCCAGAGCAGCAGCACGTGAGACTCCACCTTCTGAAGGGCCAGTGGCAGTGCCAAGCTGGCAGCCCTGGGGAGGAGAGGGGTCCGTCTGAAGCCAACACCTGACATGTTTCTGTTCGTTCTCTCCTCTCGCAGCTTTCTCTGCTTCCACGCAGACACAACCACCCCAAGGTGGGCTCAGCGCGAGGAGCCAGCAGGGCCCTAGTGGGGACAGTAGAGGCGAGCCCTGGCCTAGAAGAGCTAAACTGCGCTTGGCATGGCCAGAGTGACGCATGGACGCGTGGCTTCATTAAACAAATGACTCTACTTGGTAACCGACTCATACCCATCAGCAATGGTCACCTCAGCTCCCAGCCCCCATCAGCTCTCCCTCAGAGTACAAGCTGCCCCGTGCGCTGGGACACCCCACATTTGGCCCTCTGGGGAACCCTTCCACTTCCCCAGCCAGACTGGCACTGGTAGGAAACCACCAGCCCCATGGGCCTGGCATTGGTGCACTGCTCCGCAACGTGCACCCTGCTGCTATACAGATCTTCCCAGCTCCACCAGCTGACTGGGCAGGACTCCCGCTCTGTGAGCCTGCCTGGCTGGGGCACTTAGAGCGGCTCAGCCCTGCGCTTCACCCTGGGGCTCGAGGGACAATCAGAGCCATAGACACTGGGCTCCAGTCCCAGCTCCACATTGCAGCTGTGGTGCTTCAGCGATGCCCTCCCAAGGGGTGACCCGGGGCCCAGTGCTTCTGTCATTTGTGGTGCTGAGTTCTGAGCTCACCCCCTGGAGGACCGCTCTGCCCTCTCCTAGCTTCTGCCATTCCAAGCATAACCCTTCTTGTCTCCAGCAGCCCAGGGCCAGCTGCCCCCCTAGAAATCGCCATTCTAGTGAGTGCAAAGGGGCCAGAGCTGGGATAGCACAGCCTATGCCAAGCACAGGGCAAGGATTCACACACTGACCAGCACCGGCTGCTGTGAGCAGCCCCAAAAAGCCAAGCCCAGCGTGGCAGCAGCAGTGTGTCTGCACCAGCCGCTGCCTGGAGAGCTAAATGCCACGCAGAGCACGGCATATGGTGCAGCTCAGGCAGGGTCTGTCTGTGTGTGGCCCCACCAGAGCAAGCTGAGACAGTCATCACCACCTCCAGCAGGGGGGACTGCCCAGCCCACTACCAGCCAAGGACTGGCAGAGCTGGTACTGCAGTCTCTCTGCGAGGACAGAGCAACAAACAGCACCATCTCCTGTTCTGCTCAGCTCCTTGCACAGCTGTTGCCCAATGAGCAGATGGGAGCTGCCTGGGCCAGCTCTGCTCTGTGATCCCATGGCAGGGGACATGGGCCATGGCCTGGGGCAGACCGTGTGGAAGTGGCTTTCACCCAGCCCTGTAGCAGAGGGGCAGGAGACTAGCTAGAAAGAAGGGGCCAGAGCAGGATGGAAGCAGCTTCCCTGTAGCTACATTGGTGTGTATTGTAGCCTAGTGTGTTAGTGGTGACCAGAGCAGCACATGGCCCAGCTGCTGGGGGCTGGCTTTGGTGTTTAACCCCACTGCAAATAGACAAGCTGAAACCATTAAAGCTGCTGAGCACACGTGCAGAATGAAATCTGTTTATTGGGGCCCAGTGACCAGGCCATCCCCAGAAGCCGAGGGCAGCTGAGGCAGCCAGGGACCAGCCTGAACACACAGCGTCTCAGCAGAACCAGCCGCTGCTGGGCCCAGCAGTAAGAGGGGCACAGTGCGCTGGCACCCAATGCAGTTCTTCCCGCCCTGCCCCATGCTCACCAGCAGCCCTGCTCTGGGGACGGGGCAGGTCTCTCGGTACCTTTCACGGGGAATGTGCAGAAATGCCAGCTAGCAGCAAGTGAGCCAGGGAGGGGCAGGATGGGTGTGAGAGCCGAATTAACTCTCACATGCCCACAGCTGGGAGGGGCCCCTGGGCTCAGCACTTGACAGGGGCAGGGGGTCTGGCAGAACTGAGAGCCAGCTGGAAGTGGGCAGTGAAAGGAGGAGGGAGACAGCGCTGGCTACAAGCCTCCAGCATCCTGGCAGATGCGTTTCCCACTTCAAGCCTAGGGGTGCTCCCACCCTGCTGGCAGCTGCCTGGAGGGGAAGTGGCTGCAGATGTGCTTCTCCATCCCTCTGCTGCAGGTCTCCTGGGATGGGGGACCCACTGTCCAGTCCCCTCAGTGCTAGGGGAGTGAGGAACATGCATTCGGTAGCGCTCTGCACTCCCCTGGGACTATGCTCCCCCAGGAACCCCCAAAAGAATGATCAGCCCATTTGGGTGCAGAGAGGCAGCTTGGGCTGCTGATCAGGTTCTCTGCCGCACTAGAGGTGAGCTCCAGCACCCCCACCCCCGCCGTGGGACTGTCCCCGGATTTCTGCTGCTGGCCGGGAAGGAGTGGGAAGGCTCTGAAGAAGCAGGAACCCAGTGCACCCACTGGGTGGCGAAGTCAGTGGCAGCAGTTTTGCTTGGGTGACACACTGCGCTCCCAGCTGGGTAGCGTCAGCTGATCCGGGGTTCAGGCTCGGGTTCTGAGGCTTTGGCAGGGGGTGGAGGTGGTGCTCGCAGCTGCAGAGAGAGAGCGAAAGAGACTGATTACAAGGGGCCAAGGCCCCTGCACTGCACCCACGCGTTCCTGCTCCATGCCATCTCCCCACCCTCCCTCCCCATGCATGGGGCACATGGGGAGCAGGAACACACCCTTCAGAGAGGAGAAGCTGCTTCAGGCAAAGGTGTAATTACGGGGGCCCCTCCCCAGCTTCCAGGCTGAGGGACAGCAACGTCTGTGGTCCCTGCGGGAGGGCTGGGTGTTACAGGGATCCAAGCTCAGCAGAGATCCCTGGTTGCAGGCCCTCAAACCACGCAGCCACAATGGAGAGGCAGGGGGCAAGGGGGGACTCGCAGGGGGAGACTAGGGGAGAGAGGACAGGCTGGGGTGACTAGGGATGGATGATGGCTATGGTGCTAGCACAGAGCAGGGTGAGGAGAGTTGGACATTGAGGGGCAGGTAACGGGGTGACACTGCTGCGAGCTGAGGCACGCTCATGGCCCTCCCGAGGAAGCCTTTGTCCTCACACACCACTTTGTGAGCACCAGCCTGGGGCAGACGTGATTCATCCTGTGCCTGCAAACACTTACCGGGCGGATGCGTGCTGCTCCCAGGTCTGGAGAGCTGGGGCCACTGACTGCGCCATCCTGCCTGCAGGCTGGGAACACAGACCGGCGTTAATGGCAGGACACCGGGGTGCTCTCCACACCAGCCCAGCAGGGACTCCCCAGATGCTTGGCCCAGCCTCTTTCCACCCTCACCAGTTCCCTCCCACAACACAGACACCCCAAGCTGCCCTAGCAATACCCATCCCACCAGGAACCCTCTTTCCATCCATGGCTGCCATCGGGGGCTCTTGCACAGAGGAAACGCCTGCTGTCTCGCTGAGGGGATGTACTCCTGGAGATTTCATCACATGACAATTTTTAATTTCGGGAGATTCCAGGACAATTCGGGAGAGCTGGCAACTCTAGTCTTGCCCCCTTCTGAGCGTCCTATTTATGCCAATGCCCTGGAGCCATCTGGGAGACCAGCACCCCATGAAGCACTCACCTCCCAGCAGCACTTCTGGAAGGAGGTGGGAACCCAGCCCAGCACCGGGCGCAAGGACTGGAGGGGAGAAGGCCGGAGGAGATGGTGATGGGAGCTCCTGGAAATATAAGCACAGGCAGGCTGCGATTGAAGAATTTTGGGGCTTTCACACTACAGAAATTGCCCCCCCCTCCACACACCTTCCTTAGAGTGCCCCCACTCACAGAGACCCCTCCCACCCACCTGAGGCGCTGTGACAATTTCTAGAGAGGTGCTGAAAGCCATGGAACTGTAACGCTGTGCATGACGGAAGCCAGGCATTCACTTGCTATTACTTCAAGCTGCTGCACACTCAGCACCCTTACTTCCAGTGCCCCGGTGTGCCCCACGAAGCCTCCACCAGACCCCCAACATCCCAGCCATACATCCCAATCGCCGCAGCCCCCAACCTCACTCCACAGTTCCCTCCACACTCCCCATAGCCCACCAACAACTTGTCCACACCTACTTCTCCCAGGACCTTCCTGGCCATTTACTGGTCCTCCCCCCTCCCCGCCACTGGCTCAGCAATCCATTCCCATCTCAGGCTAGAGTGGCTCCTTTCATCACTTGCCCCACACACCCACAGCATCGTGCAGACAAAGTCCCTGGGCTAGGGGAAGAGTATCCCCATGGGAATTCAGTGACCATGAGCCTGGAGCAGAGCCTGGAAAGGAATCTTTATTCAAGGCAGTGCCCCCTCCTAGGTGTACAGGAGAACTCAATCCACACCCTGGTTTGGTCCTGGGAGGAACAGGGAACACAGGTGTGTCTACACTAGGGAACGTCAGTACTTCTGAAGCCAGCTGCCAGCAGCCATGTTAGCTGAGGAGGGCTGGGGACAGGGAGCCCTTGTTTGCCCTTACAACTGCTCTAGGCCACTGGCACGATGCTGGGAATTGGGGCCCGTGTCTCTGTCAGTCTATCCTGGAGAATGGGGGACAGACAGTCAAGCCCGAGCATGGCGAAGGGGGAAGTGGAAACCAACCTGCCCAGCCACTCCTATGACTCCAGTTATTTCTTCCACCACCAGTGAAGGGAAGACCCCAACGCGCCCGTTGAAGTCACCTTTCCAGAAGCCATCGTCCACTTCCCCCTCCTCTCTGGGGAGCACTCGGATTATGGCTCCCTCAGGGAAGGTCAGCTCCTCCACACTCTGCCCCTCGTAATCGTAGAGGGCTCGCACCAGCCATGCTGCAGGCAGCCAGAGAGAGCACACAGCTGCTCACCACATACAGACATTGAGAGCCTCTACCCGGCATGGGAGGGGCTGAGCCCATTCTGCAGACACTGAGGGACACTGAGGCAGAGGTGCCAAGGCTCAGTACACTAGGCAAATGCCGATCCCAGCTGGAGGCACTGGGGTTTTCAGAGGTGCTGGGAGCCCCCATCGGCTCTGCAGGTCAGAGGGAGCTGTGGGTACTGATCACCCCGGGAACCAGGCCCTGGGAATGCCCCATGGCAGGCCTGTTATGTCAGGGGCCACTCTTGGAAGCGCGCTGGCAAAGGTCCCAGGGGAGTCAGGCAGGAGCGAGCTCCTGGTCCCAGTCCTGTGGTCAAGCCAGCAGCCAGCCCCCCTCAGCCACGCTGCAGGCAGAGCTGCTGGTCCCCAGTCACCCAGGGACGGACCCTGGGAACTGAATTCCTTCCCCAGGCATATGTGCCCAGGGCACCCCTCTTCCCACATGTGGACACAGCCCCATTGTCCCAGTGCACCCACATGCAGCCCCAGGGCTTGCCACATACTTCCTGGCTCCAGCACCAAGTCCATGGACATAATGCTAGTGAGCTCCCTTTCCAAGGCGGTCTCGGAGGGGCCTTCCTGGCAGCTCCCGGTCAGCGCCCTGCGCTCACTCCCCACAACATCCAGGAACAGCAGGTACTTCTCAGGGACATAACCCACCTGCCCCGTCTGGTTCCGAGCCTGCAGACAGCCGCCGAGGGAAGGAGAAGCCAAGTTAGAAGAACCCAGCCAGCTCCCGGGGCCAGGCAGCAAGGACTCAGCCCTGAGCCAACTGAACTCCTGCACGAGAACCCAGGGCAGCCACCCCCAGGCTCCCTCATCCCGGCCCAGGCCATGGGCCAGCTCCTGGGTGGGATGGAGGCCTCAGGGAGCCAGTGCCTGGGAGAGAGGGAGGCCCGAGGGAGCCAGCATCCACACCCCATTCCCCAGCCCTCTCCGGCGCTGCCTCCAGCGAGGGAGGAGACTAGCCAGCTGCTGTGCTGGAAGCGGACGTTCCCACTTCATTTCTTCCCCTCCCTCATCATAGACACGTCCCCACTGCCCCACACCCACCTTGACCCATTCTTCCACATCGCCATCTTCAATGACCTCCAGCTCCTCGCCCTGGTGGATTGACAGCTCGTCAGACTGGCAGGCCTGCACAAGAGACAAAAGCCATGGGACAAGTTGGAAGCAGTGCTCCCTGCAGCCAGCCCCGGCTGCCAAGCCCCTGGACGAATACAGTGCCCCAGCCTAAGGGGGGAGGGAGCAGAGAACTTGCTGCCAGCAGGCACTGCCCCAGCCTGGGTCACAGGGCCCTTCACTCAGCACCCAGAGCACCCCAAAAGAGCATTGCATGGTTCAGAGGGCTCCTGGGTGATGGGCTTGTGTCCCTGGGGTGGGGGCCTTACCTGATACCCAAAGAACACCCTGCAAGTGGATGGGTAGATGCGGGCAGTGCCAGGGCAGGGACTGGCATCCTCAAAGAGCTCCTCATTGTCGTCATAATCGTCAAACTCTGCCAGATCGAACTCTTCTGCCTGGGGACAAACCCAGCATGAGAGAGCACCCCGCACTCAGTCGCCCTGCCACTCTCTGGGCACAAGGGGCCACCATAGGACCAAGGCGACACTCCTGGTCCAGGCCACCCCAGCGGCAGATGCCCCCGCTCCCCAGTCACCTGCACAGAGGGCTCCGCCCCACAGGAGGGGTGCTCTGGGCTCTCAGGGGCGGATGGGAAGCCAAGAGCGGAGGGGCAACTCTCACCGTGGGGGTCGACTCCTTGTCCGACTTGCGGGCCTCACTCAGCCGTCGCTCCTGCTCCAGCTCCTCCAGGACTTGTCCCATGGCCCCCGCCAGCCAAGTGTCCACGTCTAGCCCAGCCTGGCGCAGCAATACCAGCCGGGCATCGGCCTTTACTCTACTGACCTTAGGGACACAGGGAGAGCAAGCCCCAAGTCAGCCCAGGCCTCAGCACCTGCCATGGGCCTGGGCACCCAGCCAGCCAGTATGAGGAGTCCCTCCTGCCCCAGCAGCAGGGCTGGGCCAGGGGCTATCAGCTGGTGCCAGAGCCATGGGGCGTAGGGTTGCCAACTTTCTAATCACAACAAACCGACTGGACTTTTAGTGGCTTATTAAAATCTCCTGGATTGCTTTCAATAGCCACCAGGAGATCGAGGCCTATTCCAGTAGACTCCCGGCCAATCCACGAGGGTTGGCAACCCTAATGGGGTAGGGGTAGGGAGGGCTTGAGTTTTGTTCAAGTTGGAATCACGTTTTTATTCAATTCTACTTGTGTCTCCAAGGAGTAGTCCTGTCTCTGCTCCTCCCCCCTCCCCTCGAGTCCCCCATCCCTCCAGACCCCTGCCCCTCCAGCCCACCGCATCCAGTCCCCCTCCCTGCCCCTCCAAACCCTCTTGGATGTATTTTCTAAGAGTTCTGCTCTACGAACGATTTGAGGGGCAGATCTCTGGCCTGTGCTATACAGGAGGCTAGGGTGGATGATTCCAATGATCCCGTCTGGCCTTGGAATCTATGCGTGCGGGTGGAATACACCCCGGACCCTATTCAACCCAGACTAGAAGTATAACAGAATAATAGGGGACTAGGCGTACCAGATTTGCCTCTACATGAGCATCATCGTTCACTGTGGCCAGAGCAGGCTGCGCAGAGGGCTAAGAGTCTGCAGAACACGCAGGTGCTGGCAGTCATTCAGATGCATGCTGCATACACAGCAGGAGCTAGAGACGCCGGGCCAGGCTGTTGCTAGTGACATGAGTAGGGCCCTACCAAATTCACAATCCATTCTGGTCAATTTCACGGTCATAGGATTTTAAAAAGAGTAAATTTCATAATTTCAGCTATTTAAATCTGAAACTTCAGTGTTGTAATTGTAGGGGTCCTGACCCAAAAAGGAGTTGTGGGGGAGCAGTGGCACTGAAACATTTTAAAAAGTGGAGGTGCTGAAAGCCAGCCGCCCCTTACCCCTGTCCACCCGCCCACCTGAGGCTGGGAGCAAAGCCCCGGGTGCGGGACCGGCCACCGGAGCCCTGAGTTGCAGCACCCCATGCACTTCTAGTTCCTGCACCTATGTGGGGGAGTTGCAAGGTTATTGTGGTACTGCTACCCTTAATTCTGTGCTACTGCTGGCAGTGGTGCTGCCTTCAGAGCTGGGCAGCTGGAGAGCAGCGGCTGCTGGCAGGGAGCCCAGCTCTGAAGGCAGAGCCAGCAGCAGCGCAGAGCTAAGGATGTTATGGTATGGTATTGCCACCCTTACTTCAGTGCTGCTGCCTGCAGTGCTGGGCCCTGTCAGCAGCCGCCACTCTCTGGCCACCCAGCTCTGAAGGCAGCATCGCAGAAGTAAGGGTGGCAATACCAAGACCCCTGTAAAATAACCTTGCGACCCCCCTGCAACTCCCTTTTGGGTCGGGACTCCCAATTTGAGAAACGCTGGTTTTCCCCGTGAAATCTGTATAGTATAGAGTAAAAGCACACACAAGACCAGATTTCATGGGGGGAGACGAGATTTCACGGTTCATGATGCGTTTTTCATGGGTGTGAATTTGGTAAGGTCCTACTCATGAGTAAGAAAAAGCAATTCAAATACTGTGCAATGCTGCATGTGGAGCAGAGACCGGAGGACAGAGCCCACGGCTGCTCTGTTGGCTTGAGAACAGGTCACGGACGGGTAATCCCAGACCAGTGCGTCTGCTAAGGGGCAGAGGGAAGGCCAGGGCAACCTTGCTGATTCTGAGCAACACATGTGGCAAGCAGCACATTCTGTCCATGGCGCTTTTATGCTGCAGCATTATCAACAGAGTTGTCTGTGCATTGTAGGGCCTTGATGTTTCTGCCATAAGGGTATGACGTGTTGGGAACTTGTGTTACCCAGCCTGCTTGCCCCTCCTTGCTGCTGGGATTCACTTCCTGCCAGTCCTTCCCACTCCATCTGCAGGGAGGGCTCTGCTGGCACAAATCCTGGCAGAACAAGCTGCATACAGCAGCAGCAGTGCCGGGCGCACTGGCCAGCAGCACAGGTGGCTAATTGGTGAAAACAGCACGGGTGGTGCACACAGAGTGCACATGGAACAAAGCCAGTGGGACGTGCAGCCCTACTGACCTGCCCCCCACTTGCCAGACCCACCTCTGCTTTCCGGATGTTCTCGCTCACTTCTTCCATCCTCCTCTCCATGCCGGGTGTCTCCGCTTCAGGGGCCTGCTGCCTCCTGGCTTCCATCCTCTGCAGAACCTACACAAGCCCAGGCCAGACTGAGCCCCACTGCCACCAGGAGCTGCGGCTCCACTACGACTCAGCTGGCCCCAGACCCCCACCCCAGAGAGAGACCAGAACCACTGGGTGGGGCCTGCACTCACCTCCCTCCAACGAGGCCAGAGACACCCTGTCCATGCCCCATGCTTGGGGGCAGGGAGAAGTGGATGCATCCCCCCCTGGAAGCACAGGACAAGCCTTGCAGTGAAGATACTCCTTCTGCTCTGGGATGAACCCGGGGCTGGGGCTGAGCTGGGCAGCCCTGGGCACTCACCTGCTTGCCATGAGTCTTTATTTTGTAGTCTCTGGCCGCCCGGGTGGCCCAGCGCCGGGCCTCCTTCTCCAGCCCACTCTCCCCAGCGCTGCCACTCCTTGCCTCCAGGAGGCGCACCTAGGACAGAGTATCACAAGTCAGAGCGCACCCTGCTGCCCGCCCTCAGACAGGGCTCTGGTGTGCTTCTCTGGCTGCCTAGTGCCACCCTAGGGGAGCTCCGCACAGGGAATCCCTTGTCCCCAGTGCTGCACGAGCCCGGCCTCCCGCCTTACCTGGTCGGCGCCCGACGGCTGGAACTGCTGCTCAGGAGTCTGGGTGAAGGCAGTGTTATCCTGCAGGAACAGGAGGAGACTCTGCTCCCTGCACACCTGCAGGAGCAACAGGGGAAGGGTGAGCAGGCTGGCACATGGGCCCTGGGAGGGGATTGGGGTAGGGGCAGCCAGGGCCAAGCCACTGCTTGGTCACTAGGAACCCATGACCCATAGCAGTCCACATCCAAGCTGGGTGCAGGGGCACAGGCATGCCTGAGGGATGGCACCATGGCAAGAGGTGGGGGTGTGGGCACAGCCAGCACTACACAAGGTGTGGATATGGGATGGGACTGGCCCCTCCTTGAAAAGCAGGGTAGATCCCGTTACCTGTGTGGAGGCCTCCAGGATCCCCCGAAACCGCTCCTGCGTGGCGTGACAGGCCTCTAGTTCTGTCTGGCTGACTAGGGTCAGGTGGTCCCGGAGCCGCTTGTACAGGTCACCATCCAGGGTCTGGAAAAGCACAATCAGGCCAGTTACTGGGGGAAGTACAGGGTTGGCGGGACTCCCCAAAATGCCCTTGTCCACCCCCGAGAGAAAAGAGTCCTCCTCTGAGCTCTGCTGCACTCATCACACAGACCAGAGGAAAACGGATGGCTCCTCAAAGGAGAAGAGAGCTCCCTACTGCCAGTGGAGAAGGCAGCCAGTGAGTGGCAACGGGATCAGCTGGAGTGAGGTCTGCTCAGGGAAGGGGCAAGAAGGCCAGCTGGAGCTGGGGAGAAACGGGTCAGAGGTGCTCAGGGGTTCGGGTGGGTTCAGGCTGATCCGTGGTTTGCAGCTCCTGAGCCAGCCCTGAGGGACATTCTGGAAAGAACTGAAGGGACGGCTACTTGGCTATCTGGACAGGGCTGCACTTGGGGAACACAGAGCTTGCCTCTACGCTACTGTCCCAACACAGCATGAGCCTGCGTGGATTTCCCAGCCCCTGCCCTTCCCCAGCAGGGGTCGCCGTGGGAAGCAGGGCAGGTGTTCTGGCTGCAGGGGAAGTTCCCAGCTACTCCAGCCCCGGCCTGACTCCCCAGGGCGCACTGTGGGAAGCAGGGCAGGAGTGCTGGCTGAGGGGAGCTCACCATCCCAGCCTCTGCCAGTGAGGCTTCTGTAGTGCTGGGGAATCTCTTTTAGCCCACCTGCAGTCTCGCACCAAATGACGAACATGTTCCTCCCTGCTCATGGGACACAGGGCTGGGGCTGCCCATTGGCAGCAACCTTGGACTCCTCCCCTCCCAGAATCACAGCGGTTCCGCCATGCCTGACATGCAAGAGAGGAGTGGGCGCTGCATCCCCAGCCTGGGAGCAGGTGGGTACGTGCACCAAACCCTCTGCGCCAAGAACCACCCCCTGGTGCTCAAAGGCAGAGAGCCCAGGGGGCAGCTACGTGGGAGAAAAACCACACGTTGCCCCAGACACTGGGGGGCCGAGGCAGATATGGCCTGGCTTCAGGTCTCAGGGGAACCTCGACAGGAGGGAGGGGCCTTCGCCCAGCTCCAGACCCAGCTGCACAGCAGATGCTTTCCAAAGCAAACCTGGAACTCCAGGGCCTCAAGCCCACCACCACCCAAAGCCTCTGTTCCCAGCTCTGCCACCCTCCTGGGCCAGGGCTAACAGGCTCCTGCCTCCTCAGTGGCCTACATAGGGAACCTCCACTGGCCCCAGGATGCTGTTGCCCTAGGGAATCCGGCAGAAAGAGGGGCCGGGACACCCAGCGAGACAGCAACACAGCTGGGAACAGCCTCAGGATTCGGGGTTATTAGTTTCCCCTCTAGTCACTGGACCCCACCTCCCGTCCCTAGACTGGCTCCTTAGGGCAGGCAGGAGCATGAGTGCCCCAGCTGGAAGAGGGGCTGGCTAGCTGGCTGCAGGGCGAGGCTCTTCTACCTTCATGACGGCAGGCAGCTCGACGTGGTAGTAGTGCCCCAGGTGGGCATTGGCAGCTCCCAGCGTCAGCAGGTATTCGTTCCGTGCCATCACCAGCTGCTGCGAGTACTCGGCCAGTTGCACAGAAAACTGCGGGTAGGGGGCAGAGCACGGCCTGGGTAATGGGGCAGGGCACGGCCGGCTGCCCAGTGCCCTCTGCAGGGCTTCCCCCGATCAGCACAGACATTCCCCTCTCCCCACAATCAGTCCCTCCCCTAAAGGGCTCTACCCTCCCCTCATATGGTGTCCTGGGGCCTCCCAGCAGGCCCTGTACCCAAAGCACCACCCCTCCTACAGGAAGAGCCAGGCTTTCCCCACTGTGCCCGCCAGGCCCCCTCAGCTAGAGGCTCTGCAACAACTCTGACCTTGGTGCTAAGCTTCTGCAAACTGGCCTTTGTGTGGAATATGCCATGGTCACTCTTCCGGAGCCTACAGAAGGGACATAGCCATCAGTGCTCTGGTCGTTTCCCCTTCCCACAGGCCCCTCCAAGACAGGCACACCGGCCCCACACCGAGGGAGCCACCCCTGCAGTGGGAGCTCTCTCTAGGCCCCACAGAGCACCCTGCTCTCTTGGGTTGCAGCCAAAGGCAGAAGTGGGTGGTCAGGAGATCCCCTCCCCAGAACACAGTGGGATCATGCACCCTGGGACCCTCTTAACAACACCCCAGGCACCATGGTGCCCTCTACCAGATGCCCTTACAGCCCCCCGCCCCCCCGGCCCCTACCCACAGGGCAAGTGCCGCTCGCTCACCGGGCCTCCACATCAGCTGCTTTCTCCTTGGCCACCTCGCTGACGCGCTGCAGATGCATGTAGTGCTTCTTGGCTTTGCCCACTTCCTTCACCGTCTCCAGGAGCTCTGCCTGCACCCTCTGCAGCTGCTCCGTGCTCTGCGACAGAGAGAGGGTGTGAGCCCCATAGTCAGCCCTCCCGGCACCTGCTCCCTGCTTTGGGAAGCCCCCTTTGAAGAGCAGAAGGTTGGGGCCTGTACCCCCATCTCTCTCTCCCCACCCAGACTGTACCTTCTTGAGCAGGTGCTCCTTAGACAGTCGGGTGGTTTTAGCCACCTCCAGACTCAGGCTGCGGTAGTTCTCTGAGGCTGCCACCCGGGCCTGCCCGGCGCACATTGTGCTGTCAATCGCCCCCTTCCAGACAGCAAAGGCACTCCTGCAAGGAACGGACACCGGAGGAAGCCTGGCTGCATCCATGGAGCAGAGCAGCCCCTCTCCCACACACTGGCCCTGTACATGCACCCTGTCTCTCACCCCCCCCATCTCCACAGGAGTTCCATTGCACCTGGATGGCCAACCTGCTCCAGGGACCCCATGGCTCCCAGACCCTGAATGGAGAGCCCTGGGTGCTGTTCACAGCCTGGCACAGCTGGATCTTCCCTGGGTTTCTGCCGATGTGCAGTCCCAGATCTATCTCAGGGCCATTATCCAGCCCTACCTCTGGAAGTGGCAAAGCCATTTCCTGAGCTTTTGTCCACCCGCCTGAGTTGCCTGAGCCCCAGCCACATCCTGCATCAGCCCCGCTAACGACTGGTCATGCTCGCAGGCCTTGGCAGAATCGCTGCTGTCCGGCTGGGTCGGGAAGCCCTGTCCCTCAGGATCTCACACTGCTTCCCAGAAAGTCTGACCCAGAAAAACTCTGTCATTACAGCACGAAGTACCCCCCACGTGCTTCTCCACAGCCCCTGCAGAACATGACATGGCCTAATGCTGCATGGTCTATGACAGCTCCCTCCCCAGCTGCCTTCCCCCTCATGCCCACTCCAGCTCCTGGCTCTCCCGTCCCACTGGCCTCCACTCAATAGCTTTGGATTTCTCTCTGGCCCTGGACTTTTCTCCTCTCCCCATCAGCAAGGCAGGACACCTCCACCTCTGAAGCACCACCCCTGCCCTCCCCTGTGCTGAGACCCTCTCCGAACCTTCCTCTCCTGTACCTTTTCCTCCTCATCCCCACCCAAGCCCCAGCACTTCAGACCCAGGCAATCCTCAAACTTGGGCTCCCAGCAGGCATCACAATGCAGGGGACAAGAGCTCCCATTTTAAAGCCCTTGGGGGCAGAGGCAGATTAGCATTTTGAGGGGCTGTGGGCCAGAGCAAGTGGGGGCCACTCCCCCCTCTTTCGCCTGCAGTCCCCCCACCCCCCTCAGCATTCCTGCTGGGGAAATGAGGTTGGGGCTCGCCGGGGTGCTCTTGCCGGGGAGCAGGAGAGGCCCCTACACCCCAACCCCATTCACCAGCAGGAGCACTGGGTGGGTGGGCAGAGCAGGGCATGGGGGCACCCATTTTTCCAGGGCCCCCCAACTGGCATGGGCTCAACTGGCGCAGTAGCTAATTCGTCACTGCTTGGTGGGTTGCTCCCATGAGCCAACAGGTCTTCTCTCCCTTTTCTTTATACTTCAGCCACCACGCTTCTAGGGGTGGCTTTCACATCACTCCTCTCTGCAACTCCTACTGCCTGTACTGGGCTTCCTGCATCTCTCTATGTCATTGACTCTTGCCCCTCATGTCTCCCAGGTGAAAACCTCTCTGCTCTCCACTGCCCCTCTCGTATACCAGAAAATAAATAGCTCTGGACAGTGTTTAGTGGGAGCACCTTCCCCCTGGAATACCAGAGTTCTCAAGAACACCACACACATGCACTCCCATATACACACGTGTGCCACTGCAGTGCATGGTTAAACTCTGCTGCGTTTCACCTCAGAAGTAGCTAAATTTTCATGGCAGATAAGGGACTCTCACACAAGTATCACTCGTTCTCTAAATGTAGTCACCTCTGGGGTGAAACATGGCAAAGTTTAACAATGCACTGCAATGCCACGCAGCCTGTTTGGGGAACAAGAAGCGAAGAAAAATTCCATTGTGATGCAGGCAGGTTGTGCCAGGGTCCTAGGCCTTGCTGAACACTTGCTGCATAGCTAGAAACCAGTCTTGCTTCCCTGGATGTTGGCATCATCAAAATAGATGTTAGATGTGAAGTTGATAAGAATGTGTTTAATGTTTTATAAAATACTTGTAGGATGCTGCATGTATTGTCCTCACTCAGCTACGCCCCATGTTATAAAGTGATAGCAAGCATCTGCATTGTAAACCTCTGTGACTGCGTAACTCACCACACAGGAAAAAAGCCTTGTGTAATGCAAATGATAGGCTCTAACAAAATGTTAAATCCTGTTCCTTAAACGCAAAGGAGCCATTGTGTGAGATCAAGGCTTACAAGACCAAGTGCTTTCCTTCCCCTCATCCCTGAAAAAGGGACCTGCATGGGAACTGCTGCGATCGGTTTGATTTCTGAGGAAAGATATAAAAGTGCTTCATGAGGAAAAATGACCATCTCTTTGCTTCTTGAAGCAAACAGTCCCAGGGCCAGAGACTCTATACTGAAGTGAGAGATCCTCCAGGGTTATTCCTGGGCTTGCCCAGAAAGACATTTTGAATGGACAGATTACTACATCTCTGTCATCTTTAGGAATCATATATGGTAACTCACTTGTGTGTACATTTGCTTGCTTCAACCTGTAAATAACCCATTTCTTTATCTAAAGGTTTATTAACTAGGAAAGTTTATTACAGGATTGGCTACCAGCGTTGTCTTTGGTGTAAGACCTACAGTACCAGTTGATCTGGGGGTAAGAGACTGATCTCTTGGGACTGGAAGCAATCTGAATATTTTGTGATTTTTTATTTAAGTGACCATTTATCACTAAGTCCACCTTGTCTGGGTAGCAATGCAGATTAGAGAGTCTGAGGGGACTGTCTGTGACTCCATGGAGAGACTGGTACAGTGATCCAGGAGTTCACAGTTGTTATGGAGTTGGTGAAATCTAATTATAGAACAAACCACCAGCTTGGAGCGTCTGCCCTGTTTCTGACAGTCTGCCCTCAGTTGGCACTCAGTGTTGTGAGCCTCCAGACACCCCTCTCCAGTTCAAAGGGGTAGAAAGATAATTGCCCACTTTCAGTACCAAGAAATTCCAACGGCCAAGGCACAAAGACTGTCTGCACCAAGCATTCACAGCTCTCTCCCCAAGGTTGGCCTAGCACTGCTCCAGCTCTGCCTCGGCTAGCAATGGCAGAAGGACCCATGATGGCTATACAAGCATGAAATGGCCACAGGCAACTCTACACAACTGCTCCCACCAGGGTACGGGAACCAGGATCTGTGGAACAGCACGGAAAATGCTGAGGTTCTACTCTAGCAGCATTAGCTACCAGGTGTCTCCCGCACCAAGGCCCAGCTACACCGTTCTCCTTCCCCAACATCCCCGTAGATCTACACCCTGATACAGAGACCACCCTGCCCACAAGACCTAGCCACACCCCCTCTGGGATCTACACCATGACAGACACCCCTGAACCCTAGACATCCCCATGTCCCCCTGCCCTGACATCCTGGGGGATGTACACTCCAAAACAGACACCCCAAGAATCTAGCCTCTCTCCCATGCATTGTTCCACTGGGATCTAGCCCCCTGCACCTACCCACATGCACTCTCGGTACTCCTCGCTGATCAGCTGCCACTGCAAGGCCAGTCTCCGCAGAAGGGCAGGGGGTCTCTGCCCCGGTGCAGCTGGGATGCAGCACCACCGCTGCTCGAGTGCTGCTCCATCCCCCTGAGAGCCCCCCAGCATAATTCCCTGATGGCTGAAACTCTGGGACGTTCAAAATGGGGCCCGAGAGTGAGGCTGCCAAGTCCATGTACAGAACCAGCCAGACTGTCAGTGTTGAGCTCAGGAACCTCCGGCTGGTTCAGCACTTGCACGTGCCAGGCCATGCAAGGAGGCACCTGACAAAGATTTCAGGAACCTCACTGCAGACCCCATTGTTTACATACTTGCCTTGAAATAGCTCTGATCTCCCAACAGCGAGCGCTCCTGCCCCATTTCTCACAGCGCCCCCTGCTGGGAGAGGCTGGAGCCAGAGTACCTGGGAGCTCCCCACAGCCAGTGCTCCTGCCCAATTCCTCACAGCACCCCCTTCTGGGAGAGGCTGGGCTGGAGTACCTGAGAGCTCCCTACAGCCAGTGCTCCTGCCCCATTCCTTACAGCGCCCCCTGCTGGGAGAGGCAGGGGCTAGAGTAACTGGGAGCTCCCCACGTCCAGCGCTCCTGCCCTATTCCTCACAATGCCCCCGGCTGGGGGAGGCTGGGGCTAGAGTACCTAGAAGCTCCCCATAGCCAGCGTTCCTGCCCCATTCCTCACAGCACCCCCTGCTGGCAAAGGTGGGGAGCAGTTGTGATAATTAGGCCTACAAACATATCCTGTTTGTGAACCTAATTGTGGGAAGTGACTGAAAGTTTATGAAATGTTCCGATAACAATGAAGATTGATTGGGAAAAGGTGCAAAAGGGAGACAGGGAAAATGAATGAGTCCAAATAAAAAGGCCTCCTGCTATCACTCAAAGATTGGGCTAGGATCAGGCCTGGTGAACAAGAGAAGTGTGGGACTGGAAATCAATGGACCAAAATCGGTGTGTTGGCAATATGGTTGCCAACTTTCTAATCACACCAACTTTAACACTCTTGTCCCACCCCCTGCCCGTCCCGTCCCGTCCCTTCCCTTTCCTTTGGCCCTCCCCCTGCCCCGCTCCTTCTCCATGGCCCCACCCCTGCTCACTCCATCCCCCGTTCCTCCATCTCTCGCTCTTCCCTACCCTCACTCACTTTTACCAGACTGGGACAGAGCGTTAGGGTGCGGGAGGAGGTGAGGGCTCCAGCTGGGGGTGTGGGCTCCGGGGTGGGGCCAGAAATGAGGGGTTCAGGATGTGGGAGAAGGCTCCAGGCTGGGGCAGCAGGTTGGGGTGCAGGAGGGGGTGACGGCTCTGGGGTACAGGAGGGGGCTCTGGGCTGGGGGTTCAGGGTGCAGGCTCTGGGAGTTTGGGTGCAGAAGGGGGCTAAGGGCTGGGGCAGGGTATTGGGGTGTGTGTGCAGGCTCTGGGAGGGAATTTGGGTGAGGGGGCGGTTCCGACCTGTGGTAGGGGTTTGGGGTGTGTTTACCTCGGGCAGCTCCTGGAAGTGGCAGGCATGTCTGGCTCCTAGGCTCAGGGGTGGCCAGAAGGCTCTGTGTGCTGCCCCTGCCTGCAGGCTCCACCCCTGCAGCTTCCATTGGCCACGGTTCCTGGCCAATGGGAGCTGCAGAGCTGACACTCGGGCTGGGGGCAGTGCACAGAGACCCCTTGCCACCTCTGTGCCTAGGAGCCGGATATGCCAGTTGCTTCTGGGAGCTGCACGGAGCCAGGGCAGGCAAGGAGCCTGCCTTAGCCCTGCTACACTGCTGCCTAGACTTTGGCCTATTAAAATCTCCTAGATCGCATTTAAAAGCCACCGGGAGATTGAGGCCGATTCCAGGTGACTCCCGGCCAATCCAAGAAGATTGGCAACCCTAACTGGCAATTAGACCTAATTGGCGACCAACATACTGAGAGGATGGGCTAGTCTGCACCATCATTGCTTCTTGTGTTCTCAGAAAGAAACGTCTGGGGTTGGGGGGGTTGGCACAGGGGGAAAGCTGGCTACTGAGACACTGGCTGGCTGAGAAAAGGGAAAAAAGAGTGAGCTTCGCCATCACGGCTGCTACCCCAACTGTCTCCTGGGACCCCAACCTTCTCAGTCCTAACCCTGAGAGCTGTCCTGACCAGATCAGACCAGAGAAAGGGACCCACATGGCCTCACTGCCTCCACCAGCTCTGGCTGAATCCCAACCACCACTTGGGATGGGAGACTGCTTCTCCCCCCTTCATGTGTCCTTTTTCTTCCCTATCTGATTTCTACTCTATCCTCTTTTTTTCTCCCCCTTCTCCTTTTTCCTTCTGTCTAATACGAGTCTGGCTTAACCGGACAAGACAGCATATTTTGCAACACTTCTGTGAGCCTGGTACCAAAGAGGCAGCTCAGAGCAATGCCCTAAACAGCCTGATACTGGTATTCGTTTGCCAGGTCTCAGGCAGCAGTTTTGTTCCAGTAGCGAGGCTGCGAGTGAAAGTCAACACCAGAGCCAGAAGCTGCATTTTCTGCCCTCGCTGTTCTCATCTCTCCCCTTCGGTGTGTGTTCGGCTTGTTTTGTTTTCTAGAAAACAGGATCAGGCTTTAACTACAGCTCCGCTAACTTCTCTTTTCCCCAAAAGGCCAGTTATTACCGTCTCTGATACCACCTAAGAGACTCCAGCAAGGGGCTTTTCCTTCTAAAGACTCTCCAGCTAAGCGGAAGGGACCCGGGGATGTGGTTACACTGACAGCCTGACTTAATACTTCACATTTCAAACACTTGAACGGTTTTTCCTCCTTTGCTGAATCTCCAATAACAGGCTGTTTAAAGAGGTGTTTCCAGGGTAAGATGCAGGCTGGGGTCTCTGGGCAGCAAACTCCGACCCGTGTAACCCTGGTTAGTGCTGGACAGTGAGTGGGTCACGTTAACAACTCTGATTCTTTGGGCTCATATATTCACCTAATTTAACAGAACAGAGCTCCCTGGACAGCCAGCTCTGCTGTCCTGCTCCCTACAGCGCCCCCTGCTGGGAAAGGCTGAGACTGGAGTGACTCTGAGCTCCCTAGAGCTGGTGTTCCTATGCTGTTCTTTATAGTGCCTCCTGCTGGCAAGTCCAGGACTAATGTAGCAGAGAGCTGCCCCTGGCTGGAGCTCCCTCATAGCCCCAGACGCTGACTGCAGGGCAGCCCAGCCCAGCACAAACAGCACATGGCTAGCAGGCTCAGGCCCCAGCGAGCTGTCCCACCTGGAGTCATTGGTCTCACTTCGGCCCCGCTGCCAGTCTCTCTTCAGGAACTGACTCGCCAGCCTCTGCAGCGCCTGCAAACAAACCCTAGATCAGCCACCACTGTGCCTCCTCTCCCGGCCCCACCTGGGGCTCCCAGTCAATGAGGGGAGGGGGCTTCTCCCTGGCAGGGCTCGCACCCAGGGCACCAAGTTCCTCTGCCTGCTGGTTTGTTCCCAGCAATGGCCCACTCAGAGAACAAAACCATGGCTGTTCCTGTGCACACTGCACAGGCCCCAGCAATGCCCCCAGGGCAACTTCCCACACCAGGACAGTCAGGGGAATGAGCACGGCACTGACTAGGGCTGTGCAGTCATTCAGCCGTGTACAGAGTCAAGTGCATTGTCTCTAACCATGATCCCTCCCCCCTCCGCCCTCCAGCGTCTCCCTCTGGGTGAGACCAGCAATGGAGCAGCGAGGAGCTGGCACTAATGCACCTCTCCTTCCAGCGCCTCCTGCTGGGAGAAGCCGAGAGCTCCCCATGGCCAAAGTTTGGCCACTGCTCTCTGCCAGGGACTCTGCCCTTTTGGGCCCTTTGCTGCCTGCGACAACAATGAGATGGGAGTGAGAAATGGAGGGGCAGTGCAAGTGAGGGGACAGAATGAGTGGGGTAGGAGGCCAGCAACAGAACGAGGCAGCTGGAGAGCGAGAGAACAAGCATCTATTACAAGGGAACCCTGGTCTGCAAGGGAGGCAGAAAACAAGGCAGCTGAGCGGAGCAGGGGTGATGAAGTCACAAACCAAGAGCAGGCCTATGCTCAGAAGGCTTCACCAGGGTGGTTATAGCGCTGTCCTACACTGGCAACGTGCTTCTCATGCGGACGCAGCTCAGCCTGGCAAACTGCATTTGGACTAGCCCAGCTTAATCCAGCCCCCTCAGTGAAATAAGCCACTCCGGCAAAGATGCAGTCTGCTGGTATGACAAGGATTTGTGTTATCATCGCAGTGCAGCTGTGTCTGCACTAAGGGCCTGGCTGGCACCACTTGGGCTATAAAAATCCTGCTGACTGACATGGCTAGGCCGGTGAAGTCTGTTGTAGAGACGGGCCAATGGCACAATCAGCTGCATCCTCGAGGCAGGACTGGGTGGGGGCAGGGAGGGGCACCAGCCACTGAGACGAGGAATCCAATGGAGGGCAAGAGGCCAGCAGTGGCCCTGCTTCCAGCACTGAGAAGTATGTGGACAGCTGGCACAGGCTCCTGAGGGGGCTCAGGACCTGGCACAGCCCCCTCCAGCCCAGGGTTACTGGCTTGACTGCACAGCCACCTTACACATTATGAGCACTCTCAAAGAAAGCAGGTGGCACATCTCCCTCCTGAGCACCACGCAGAAACACAGGCCTGCTCGAGGCAGGGAGCTTGGCAAACTCTGCTGAGGCTGTGGCATTATTACGCAACTGGTTGGCAAGACAATGCCCATTCCCTTCCGATGCAGCAGGCGCAGCTCATCCCCTCTGTGGCATCCACTAAGGGCTGTCCATGCAGGGGTGTTGCACTAGTTTAACCCAAGACATGAAACCCTCGTGTGCATGCTCTTATTCTGGTTTAAACCAGCCTTTTGTCTGTTTCAGTTCACTTGAGTGGGGACAGGTACAGGCTACATGGAAACAGGGCTGGCGCTTCCATTAGGCGACCCTAGGCGGTCGCCTAGGGCACCAGGATTCGGGAGGCAGCATTTTGTGCGCTCCCCACAGGGTGCACGGGAGCTTCCGGTTCTGCTCCCGTCGCGCAGCCGAAGAAGGACCTTCTGCCGACGTGCCGCGGAAAACAGTGGCAGGCAACTGAGCAGCTCAATGACTGCTGCTGTCGCCTGCGGCATTTTGGCAGAGGATCCTTCTTCGGCAGCGCGATGGGAGTGGAACCGGAAGCTCCCGCGCACCCCGTGGGGAGCGCACAAAATGCCGCTCCCCAAATTCTGCCTAGGGTGCCAGAAACCCTGGCACCGCTCCTGCATGGAAGTGAGCTGCTCGGAAAGAGAAATTGTCCACAGCAGGGTCTGCACCACTTTAACTACACCACTTTCACAACCAGTTCAAGTGAACCCAGGACATCCTTCCTGTGTGGTCACAGCCCAAGGAACATGGACGTCACACAAGTGACACCTGTAGCTACCAGGCGGCCTGCATGTCACCTCCAGGAGGGGCCCCATTCTCCCAGTGAGCTCGAGAGCACAGAGCCCCAGGGAGGAGGTGGGAGTGGAAGAATCCAGCTCTGGCTGATGCTGGTCGCACAGTCTCTTTGGCTAAGGTGACTGACCCGGTGAGCCCCAGTGCCCACAGGGTCCAAGATCTTAGATGTTAGAATGTGCTGGCTCAGCTGGTAGAGTCAGCAGCTCTCAGGAGTCTCCTAGCAACAGGACACTATAGAGCTGCTACCAGGGGACCACAGCGAGATGTCAACCTGGACAATAAGCCTCTGAATAACGTGATCTGGAAACAGAACGGTCCTGCTGCTCCTGGGCCTGCTCACCCACTGTGGGGGGAAACAAGCACTGGGATTAAAGCAAATAACAAACAGTGGCAGTTTTCGGGAGTGAAAGCAGCTAGAGATAAAGGAGCAAGGTCAGGGCTCTCTGGCTAAACTGGAGAGCCAGCGGCGTGCCAGAGTTCAAGGCTATGAAACAGCTCAACCAGTCAGCCAATTCACTTGCGCCTTCCAAAATATTCTCCCCCAACCCCAGACTAAACCCAAGACATGTCAGAGCTGGAGGAGGGTCTAGGGGGTTTGAGGAGCGACAGCGAGTTCCCTTCTCTGCCTCATCTCTCAAGCTCGGCTGAGAGTCATGACTAGCTCGTAGCATGGGAAAAGGTGCCTAGCCAGGCTGCCCCAGGGGCCAGTTCAGAAGACTGTGTAGCAGCCTGGCAAATGGGGGCTTGCTGACAACACAGAATGATCTATTCTGTGGTAATCAAGGCTGAGAGATTCAACCTAGGAAATGGGACATGGCAGCAGATGGAATCAATACAGACAGGTGGAATGCAACACACAGCGGGGCCACATCAAGTACTCACACACTGCTGGGCGGGGAGTTAGCAGTAATCTCTCGAGCTAGGCCTAGGAATCAACGTGGGCAGTGATGACGTCTGCTCAGCGCCCAGCAGCAGCCAGGAGAGAGAAGAAGAAGTTAGGTCGGAGCAGGGGCAGGCTGGAAATAACACAGGAAGGATGTTGTGTGCACAGAAGACACATCTGCACTCGCTTGCCTACCCACCTCACCAGAGGAGCGGGCAAGACAAGGAGGCAGGCGGCCGGAGCAGCTGTGAGAGGATGCAACACAGATCAGGGCCCTTTCACTTTGGAGAGGAGAAAAGAAAGAGGCCACAGACAGGCCCCAGCCTACAGTCACAGGGGCACGCAGCCCCCCTCTCTGGGGTGTCCTCATCACCCCATCCCCTGTCATGGGGGCACGCAGCCCCCCTCTCCAGGGTGTCCCCAGCACCTCCTGCCCTGTCACACGGGCATGCAGCCCCCCTCTCCGGGGTGTCCCCATCACCCTGTCCCCTGTCACAGGGACACACAACCCCCTTTCCGGGGTGTCCCCAGCATCTCCTGCCCTGTCACGGAGGCACGCAGCTCCCTTCTCCAGGGTGTCCCCAGCACCTCCTGCCCTGTCACGGGGGCAGGCAGCCCCCTCTTGGGGGTGTCCCCAGCACCTCCTGCCCTGTCACAGGAGCACACAGCCCCCTCTCGAGGATGTGCCCAGCACCCTATGCCTTGTCACAGGGGCACCCAGCCCCCTCTTGGTGGTGTCCCCAGCACCTCCTGCCCTGTCACAGGGGCACACAGCCCGCTCTCGGGGGTGTCCCCAGCACCCTATGCCTTGTCACAGGGGCACCCAGCCCCCTCTCAGGGGTGTCCCCAACACCTCCTGCCCTGTCAGGGAGGCACCCAGCCCCCTCTCGGGGGTGTCCCCAGCACCCTATGCCTTGTCACAGGGGCACCCAGCCCCCTCTCGGGGGTGTCCCTAGCACCTCCTGCCCTGTCACAGGGGCACACAGCCCCCTCTCGGGGGTGTCCCCAGCACCTCCTGCCCTGTCATGGGCTAACCTCTCGGCGGTGTCCCTTAGTCCTGATTCCCTGGAAGAAGCCCGCATGTGCATCTCTCTAGGGTGTTTCCAGGTGCCCTACTCAAGCTTTGCTCACTGCGCTCATCCACTTGGGGATACTGTCTCGGCTCCTGGCCAGTGGTGCCATCAGCACACACAGAGGGCCTCCCAGTCTCTGTGTAGCCTCCTCTCCCTCCACCTGCCCTTCTTCATTTCCTCTTGAGTGAAGGCAATTTGAACAGGGTCTGGCAGCAATCCTACCCTCCGTCACGCGGGCAGGCCCCATAGCCTCATGATGTCACCCTTAGGAGCCCCAGCTTCCTTGTTAGTCAGCTCCTCCTCAGTGCAGCCACGTGTCTAACCTCTCAGGCATCTCACAGTCCCACCTCAGAGCCAATGGGGCCAGAGCCTCCACCAGCCCCGGCAGCAGGACTGCCACTTGCTGGTGGGTCACATATCTTGTCTTCCTTCCGCTCACGGCACAGTCCTCAGCCACCCACGTAGCCACCTCTGCGCTCTTTCAAGAGAGCTTACGCTCAAGCCCCTCTGGGAAGTCTGGCCCACCAAGGGCAATGAGCACTCGGGAACTCTGACCTTTAACACCACAGGCTGACCCAATACTCCTCCCCTCATTCCTTCATGCCTGCCGGCTGCTCCCTTCACTCCTCCTGTCTCCATGAATCCTTCTCTTGTTGAGTCTATCGCACTCTCACTATTACCCCCAGCTCTTTGCAGCACGCGTTCTCTTTCCACCCTTTCAAACCCTCTCCTGGTGCCTTCAGGTCTCTTCCCTTCCTCCCCTTGCAGTCTCAGCATTTAGTTCTCCCTTGGGGGCTACAGTTTGGATGGGCTGGTTGTACTTATTGCCCTTTGTAGCAGAAGCTCTGTACCAAGAAAACACAATGTAATACTGGATAACAAACACTCCTGAGAAGGCCAGTTGGAGGCTTTCATTGCCCAAGGACCAGGTGGCACATGAAGTAAAAAGGCTAACGTTCTGAATGAATCAAAGGAAAGGATTCTCTGCTAACCTATGGAACTCACTGCAGCAGGACATTTGAGGCAAAACGCTTAAGAACAACCAGCCACTTAAAAGAGCAGCACACACCATGGCCCTAGCAAGGAGAACAGGAAAAGTGGGCCCCATTACCAAGTCCTTGAAAGATTCTAGCCATTCCATATCCACTCTCAGCAAGAGGGAGATTGGACTGGAACTTTACAAAAGGATTCTCCAGCATCAGGGCACAAGGTGAAGCTCAGCCAGGCTCAGAGAGGAATTTGCTTCCAAGGGGTAACACTGTGCACACAACACATAGCATGATGGGCATTTCACATTTTACATCAGACCAGTGACCTGCTTAGAAATTACAGTGCCTCTGTTTCTATTGCAGATGGGAGGGAGTTATCAGGGTGGGGGAAATCGGAAGGAGGAAATCCAGAGTAAGGGGGATGGGGAGCCAGCTGGGGGAGCTGTGAGAGTGCAGGAGGCATAAGGGTTTTGCTGAACGAACACAGACTCCTCCTTGGGCCCAGTTCTACAAACACTTAGCCTCAGTCATGGCTTGGCTGGCTCCAGTGTGGCCGTGTGGGCAAATTACTGCAGGATCAAGCCTTCTCTAGATATTTCGATTGCACTCACCGCCATGGTCTCTCTCTAGTGCTGGAAGAAAACAGCCCAGCAGAAGGGACCGGATGCCCCTGCCTAGGAGTGGGTGCAGAGTCATTTATCCTGGATGCGTCCACATGTGTGACCTACGCCCAAGGGGAAGCTGGTGAGTCAGGTGGGAGCAGGAGGAGAGGAGGGACAGCAACACCCACTGCTGGTGGGACTCACCAGAGCCGTGAGGGTTAAACATATGCCTCCACCCCCCTCTGGCAGTCTCCTACCCAGCACTGCAGGCAGCAGGACGGAGAGAGCAGAAGTGTGCCGTGTCAGCCTGGCAGAGACCAGAGACCAGGTGCTGAGCATCCCTGCTCCACGTGGCTGTTATGCCCAGAGCTCTACACATCACCCAGATGGTCTCCCCAGTGACAGCTCCGTGCTGGTGCCAGCTGACACCAGAGGAGGCATCACTGGTGGGCAAAGTAGCGATGGAACCTGGACACTGCATTGCCCCAGCTCAGGTACCACTGGCAAAGGAGGGCTGACTCACAGCCGGTCCGGCGGAGGAATGGCGAGAGCTGCCCGCTCAGCTACACCACGTCCAATGCTAATAGACCCTTTTGGACTCTAGTGGAAGGGTCCAAGCCTGCAGAGTTCCATGGGGACGGAGGGACCCAGCACCTTGCTGGACAGGGCCCAGCCTGGCTTTCCCCAAACTTCAGCCCAAAGAATAGATGTTATGACATGTGACCCAAACACTGAGCTCCTGCTAACAGACCTGACTCGTCCCTGGGCTTTGGGCCTCCCTCGCATGCATTCTGATGGTTCCATGGCACCCATGTGCCCAAATAACCAAAGCCTGGGAGACAAGATGATGACAGCTGCACATCTTATCCTTCACTAGACCCCCCCAGCAGCTCTGGAGATCATTCCACAGGTCAGAAGAACACTGGCTTCAGACGGATGGAATAGGCCAGACTCGTTCCTCCCGCTTGGCGTGATGTTACTGTGAGCTCTGAGCCATGATGAACAGACCATGACTAAGGCTGGTTGCCAAACTGTTTTGATTTCTTGCCCTAATTGCCTTTGAGTCACCCCTTCCATGGCCTGTGATTAGCCCCTTGGGATTCAGATTACATACACTGGCACCGAAATGCGCTCAGTGATGTCTCTGAACAGAGGCCGAGGCGTGGCCCCTCCTTACCTGCCCATACTCCCGTTCGATGGCAGATCTCTGCTTGCTGTAGGACCTGCAGGGAGAGCATGTGGTGATAAGTGGCAGCATGCACATGGCCCAGGACATGCTCAGAGCCCCTCACCCTTCATATGTCAGCACGGCCTCGTTGCAGCTCTTCATGCACCCTGCACGGCCCCTGGGACACCACACCCATGTGTCCTGGGGACTGACTGCATCAGAGCTGGTAGAAGGGCATGGAGCCTTTTGCCTCCACAGTGCCCATCCCAACACACTCCAGGTGATCAGCCAATGGAAGCTGTTCCCATGTGAGGGCCACTAAATGGCCCACAGGTGGAACAAGTGACTGAGTCCCAGCTCAGTCCCTGGTTGGTACATGTCCTCACCATGTAAAGCACCATCACAACCGGCACCAGCCAGCACAGGCATCAAATGAATGGGCTAACCTCGGGGTGGACCAGGGGGAGGGGAGACTAATGGGCCCCGCAGATGACACACCGTGTGAGGGTGGGGTACCGGAAGCATATTGCCACTGCCTACACCATACAGGGCTGAGGGTTCTGTCTCCAGCCTTGGCAGTCAGTGACCTCTTAGTAGCTGCTAAATACATTTTAGATTACCGTCGCTTTAACATATCCCCACTACTGCTGTCCCCCACCCTGCATTCCCGTGGGTCTCTTCCGGCACCATAACCAGGAGCTGCTGGTGAACAGCACAGGCTGCCCAGAGATTTCCTGCTTCTCAGCTTTGTCTCCTTCCCCTACTGTTAAGAAGGAAAAAGACTCCACCTAGCTCATTGCCCAAACGAGGGATGTCCCAGGGGAAAGGGTACAGCCTGAGTTTGCAAGTCTCAGCCAGAAGGATCAGCCTGGGGGCCTGATGCGAGGCATAAGGCACAGGACAGCCACAGCCACTCTCTGCTAGTCTCTGATCCAGGCCAGTTTTGGCCTCTGGTACCTGATGTCTTCCAACAGCTCTGTCTCCCGCTGCTGCTTACTCTGCAGGCTGGACAGCTGTTCTATGAAGCGCACTTTCACCTCCTGAGTCAATTTCACCTGCCAAGGAAGGAGTTCTTAGGTCAGGGCCCGGACTTGTGCTCTGCAACCCGGGCCTCACACCCTCTGCAGCAACAGCGACCTCCCCAGATCAGCTCGGCGCTGTCCACACCACAGACCGCTACCCGCGCACGGTGTGGCCTGACTTGCAGACACCGCAAAGCAGGAACCCAGGACTAGCCTGGAAAAACAGGAGCCGAGGGGACAGGGTAGGGTGCTGCAGGGCCAGGGCCGAGCGCGGCCACTGCCTATCGCCTGGATCCACAGCCCGCCCCGGACAGTGCCGGTCTGGGCACCGGGCTCCTCCGCCCCGCTCCCCAGCCGCGTCCTGACCCACCTTGCGGGGAGGCGGCTGCATCGTCCCGAACGCGCTGCGCCGCGCCGCGTCCTGCAGCGGCCGGGGTTGGGGGGCAGCCCGGAACTGCTAGGATCCGCCCCCGCCTGCCGGCTCCGCCCCCGCCCGGCCCGGGCTCCTCCCAGGCGCCGGGCGCAGCTCTGCGGGCTCAGCCAGAGCTTCTGGGCCGTAGCGTATGGAGGGCAGTGATCCCAGGCGGGGGCTTGGCCCGGACCGGCGGCGAGGGGGTGCCGCTGAGCTTGGCACAGAGGGAGCCCTGGGCACAGACTAGCAGGGAGGGGGCGCTGGGCTGCGCACAGAGGGAGGCCTGGGTACAGACCGGCAGGGAGGAGATGCTGGACTGGGCATAGAGGGAGCCCTGGGCACAGACCGGCAGGGAGGAGGCGCTGGACTGGGCACAGAGGGAGCCCTGGGCACAGACCGGCAGGGAGGAGGCGCTGGACTGGGCACAGAGGGAGCCCTGGGCACAGACTAGCAGGGAGGGGGCACTGGGCTGCGCACAGAGGGAGGCCTGGGTACAGACCGGCAGGGAGGAGATGCTGGACTGGGCATAGAGGGAGCCCTGGGCACAGACTAGCAGGGAGGGGGCACTGGGCTGGGCACAGGCAGAGCCCTGGGCACAGACCGGCAGGGAGGGGATGCTAGCCAGGGATGGGTGCCCTGGAAATACTGCTTGGTGTTACTTTTACACCTGTGTCTGTTCTGCCTGGGGCTCTGTGCCCGTGGCTCTACTCTCCCTGTTGCAGGGAGGGGGTGCCGCAGAGCTTGGCACAGAGGGAGCCCTGGGCACAGACTAGCAAGGAGGGGGTGCTGGGCTGCGCACAGAGGGAACCCTGGGTACAGACTGGCAGGGAGGAGACGCTGGACTGCGCACAGAGGGAGCCCTGAGCAGAGATCGGCAGGGAGGGGGTGCCGCTGAGCTTGGCACAGAGGGAGCCCTGGGTACAGACCGGCAGGGAGGAGGCGCTGGACTGGGCATAGAGGGAGCCCTGGGCACAGATCGGCAGGGAGGGGGCACTGGGCTGGGCACAGGCAGAGCCCTGGGCACAGACCAGCAGGGAGGGGATGCCAGCCAGAGATGGGTGCCCTGGAAGTACTGCTTGGTGTTACTTTTACACCTGTGTCTGTTCTGCCTGGGGCTCTGTGCCCGTGGCTCTACTCTCTCTGTTGCAGTTCTCGGTGCCAAGGCAGCCCCAGGTCTCTCTGGGGCAGCTGCATGCCCAATATCCATGCAAGGTGCTCACGGCCCTGTCTGGTTGCCTGGCCCACTCCTGCCTCTGCCTAGCAGAACCCATCTGTTCTCTCTCCATCTCATCCCGTTGGATCCCCCACACCAAGGGCTCTGGGGACCAGCTGGTGGGACAGGCCTCTGCCTGGTTGGGAGGGATCTCATCTGGAAAATGTACAGTGGGGCCCCCAGCAACCCTTCCCTCCCCATCAAAACCAGTTTGGCTACAACATGTGCTTGCCTGGAGCTAGAGCTCTGCCCCAGGTAAGCCCCTCACCCTGCCCTGGCCCAGAGGTGGGCACAGTGTGGGACTCACACATACCTGAGTCCTGCAGGAGCTGGGCCCTTGGGGTGACTGGCTCTGGCTCTCTTCTGATGTTGTGATACTCCATAGAAAAGTGAGGGTTGGCACATCTGTGCCAATACGGTTACAAGGGAGGGGCAGCATGACCAACACAGAGGACATCCCTCCAATTACGGGGTGGGTAAGAGCTGCAGCTCCTGGTGTGGTTCCAATTCCTGGGAGGCTCCTTGGGCCGGGAGTCTGGACAAAACTTCCTCAATTAGCCTAATTTCCTGTGACTCAATATTGCCCAAGCCTCCCTGCCCCTTCCCTTTGCTCCACCTTCTCCTCACAAGGAGCTTCCTCACTCCCAGGGATCTGACTGGGGATGGGGCTGAGGGTGCTTCATGGGACAGGGCAGTCTGGGGTTGGAGAAGAGGTGTATGGTACATAGAGACACCCAGATAAACCCTGGAGCAAGGGTTTTGTTTTGGTGGCAATTCTGAAAAATAGAAGAAAAACACTGGGTTCAGGTCCAGCTGAATCTGAACTGGTTTGGGATTGTTAGTGAATTGAAAAAGCCATTTTGGGTCTGTTCCAGAGCGGGGATGTCCTGGGGGGCACTGGGCACGAGGAGCTATTGGTAAGCCTGGCCCTGGGGGAGCGGGCTGGGGAGCAGGGCAGTTCTCAGTCCTGGGACTGAAACATTCCAAGCCCACAGTCTGGGGGAGCTTTGGGGGACCTGTCACTGAGGCATGTGGAGGGCTGGGAGGCTCCTTGCCAGCTTTGAAGAGTAGTTGTGGCTCACTTGCTCCATGCAGCACCCATGGCCTGAGTGCTGTTTCTGCCTGTCCCTGCTCCATACACAGTTACAAGGCCTGGGAACCCTGGCTGAGCGGGGCTGTGTCAGCCACTAGCATTGTGCCCTCACCTGCTGCTCCAGTGTAATCTGGCCCATGGTGCTGAGCTACACAGGTCAGTGACTAGTAGTATTAGTTAAATCCCCAGCATTTTCTGCTGTTACTTTAAAACAGAGGTGGGCAAACTACGGCCCACAGAACCGTCCTGCCCAGCCCCTGACCCCTCCTCTGCTGTCCCTCCTCCCCTACAGCCTCAGCTCGCTTGCTCTGCCGCTGGTACAATGCTCTGGGCGGTGGGGTTGTGAGCTCCTGGGGCAGCACAGCTGCAGAGCCCAGCCTGACTCGCTCTCTGTGCTGTGTGGTGGCGGTGGCGGTGATGGTGGCAGCGGCAAGGCCTAGCTGGGCAGCACTGGTGCTCCAGACAGCGTGGTAAGGGGGCACAGAGCAGGAGAGGTTGTTTAGAGGGCAGAGGAGTTCGGGATGGTGGTCAGAGGGTGTGGGTGTGGATAGGGGTCGGGGCAGTTGGCGGGGGGAATAGGGGGTTTAATGGGGGCAGGGGTCCCGAGGGGGCAGTCAGGAAGGAACAGGGGTTGGATGGGGCGGCAGGGGGCAGTCAGGGACAGGAGTTCCAGGGGCAGTCGGGACAGGGAGAAGGGGTGGTTGGACAGGGCAGGGGTTCCTGGGGGGGTGGGGCCCTCAGGAATGATAGGAGGGGTTGGATGGGGTGGTGGGAGTCTGGGGGTGGTCAGGGGACAGGGAATGGGTGTGTCTGTATGGGGCAGGGGTCCCAGTGTGGAGCTGTCAGGGAACACAGGGGGTTGTATGGGGCAGGAGTCCAGGGGCAAATAGCAGGTGGGAGCTGGGCGACAATCCCCTCCCGTAATTGGCCCTCCATACAATTTCTGAAACCCACTGTGGCCCTCAGGGCAAAAAGTTTGCCTGCCCCTGCTTTAAACCAATCCATGGGTCAACACTGCTCTTCCCACTGTGCTCTAGTGACCTCAGCACTCAGGCACTTCCAGGCTCTTCTCACCTAAACAAGGTCAGAACTTCGTAGCTGGGCAAATCCCTCTTCTGACTCCTAGCCCAGAAACATAGCCTGATTTATCATCTCAATTCATCCGAGACTAGCTAGTCTCCCTGCAGGGGCAGGTTTTGGCTGCTTCTCTGGCTGGGCAAACAGGGATTTGCAGTTAGCTCTAGCATTAGAACTGTTTTGTAACATTAACCATGATGATCACACCCAGCATGTCAGCAGATATGCTAGGACCTGATCCTGTAGTCAGATCCAGAGTGGTGAGCCCAATGGGGCTCTCAAGGACACAGGTAGGGCTCCCAACTCTGAGGTGCAAAATATGGGCCGCATGGGCTGATCCTGAGCCTATAACACTGGCCAGCTGGCAGTGGGCACTGAGCACCCATCCAGTTTTCCTGGGACAGCTATCTCAAAAAATGGATGCTCCTGAGAAAACCTGGACAGGGGACAGCCCTACTGTGGTGTCCTGCTGCACAGATCTGACCAGGCCTGAGTGAGTTTATTGGTGGTTTAAATGACAGAGGTTGGGGCCCCCTGCTCCAGGCTCATTATCAGTCTTGCCCCAGGCCTAGCCTGACCTCCAGGAAAAGGTGTCATGAGGCTTCACTGCTTCTGAGCTCTGCCATGTTCTCTACCCCAGGCCAGTTCTCTGAAGCTTGGTGCTAGCTCTGATGTTGCTAGGCCTGTTTCCTGCAGTGTTCCTGCGGCGCCCTGTTCCACCAGCCCAGCTCTTCGGAACACTCTGAAAATAGAATTGGTTGAATAATGCAGAAAATTCCTGAATAATTTATTCACTGAATAACAGTATTATTCACCAGCTCCATTATTCAGCCAGCTGCACAGGGCTAGAACCTGGCTCAGGGCTTTTTGCTGTTCAGAAGGCTCCACGCTGCAGGAACGCTGAACTTCCCCATCTGCCCCAGTCCTGCTGGGAGGCAGCAGGATTTCTGCTCTCTTTGCTTGTGCTTTATTGGTGTAAGTGGCTGCAGGCGAGAGAGGCCCTGTGCAACAGTGCAGCAGCCTGGGCTGTTAGTTATGGCCTGGAATATGGGGTTGAGATAGGAGCCACAGTGCACAGTCACCCTGCTGGCCTTTCTCTAGGGGACCGACAAAGAGTGCACAGGGAGTTGGGCCAGTGGCTCCTTCTCCCTTCTTCCCATTGCTCGTTCACCCCGCCCCCAGTATCTCACTGCAGGAAGCTGCCTGATTGGCTGGCCAGAGAAGGATGGGCAAGAGAAGGGAGTCATGGCCAAATTTTTCAAAGTGCTCAGCCCCCAGTGGAGGATGAGAGCGGCAGGGGCTGCTGGGGGCTGTGCTGCTTTGACAACCAGCTGCTAAGAAGGTGCCTGCACTGGCCGGCTCAGGAGAAAGCTAAAGGCAGCAGGAGGTGGGTGGGGGCTGGAGAGCAGACCAGGAAGCTGCATGTAGAGGTGGGCTGTAGTGGCTGCAAGATTCACACACAGTGCTGCAGCTTGGCCCTACTCTATTGGCTCCTCTCCGTGCATCACTAGTACGTCCAGCAATGGGGCAAGTGGAGATGAGTTGGTCCATCCCTGCACCATGGTGCTGGGGTGGGATGCCGGAGGGGAGTTCCCCTTGCAGCAGCTGCTGCAGCTAAAGCAATGATGGGTGCTCCCACGCCACAGTAGTGGCCTGAGTGAGCGGCAGCTGGCTTGGTGCAAGCCTCAGCGAGAGCTGGACATCTTAGTAAGCAGCCACAGCATTTCTGGGAGCCTGCAGCACGCTTTCCTACCCTGCCATGTGCCTGATCTCTGCCCAGCCTAGTCATTCCACGATTCACAGCTCTCTGGGAATCACCCATCTGTCACTGTGTCGCTCGATCTTACAGTGTGTGCACCCTGGGGAAAAGTCCTCCCGGGTGTAAAGGAGAGTGAGGAGTTTCCAGAGGCTTCCCCTTGGAAAAGGACCCGGTTCTCTATGAAATACTCCAGATGTCTAGAGTAATTTCTACAGGCCCCTGTTAAACGGCTAGAGAACCCAGTGGTTTAATCCTTTTTCCAATCTGTTGGTCTGTCCCACGGGCACGGGGTGGGGAGGAAAATCCGGACCCCCTGTCTGGTTGCCATTACGCCGCCCTGGCTGTATGCCCCCAGAGACATGCTGTGGCTGGGAGCGTTTCAGGCCTGCTGTCAGCCCCTCATGTGTGAGCGCCTGCCCTGGGCGTTCAAATGCAGAATCACAGAGACCAGGGCCATCTCCAGCTTTTTTGCCACCCCAAGTGGTGAAGAAAAAAAAAAACCTGATTGAGCTGCTGCTGAAGATGAAGAGAGTGAGTGAAGGACCTGCCGCCAAAGATCTGGACGTGCCGCCCCTTTCTATTGGCCACCCCAGGAACCTGCTTCCTTCACCTGCAAAGAAAGAGGAAGAGAAAGCGACAGAAAAGGAACCAGAGGGAGACGTCTAGTGCCTGTGTCATCACTGTGACTTTCCCTCAGAGTCTGTCCCGTCATCCAGAACTCTACAGAGCCTGGCAAGGCACCATGCATGTGCTCACTCGCCGCTCTGGTTCAGAGGAAGCCAAGCCTGCCTGAGCTGCAAACATGATGTCCCTGCAGTCTGGGCCATGCTCTGCAGCTCTCTGCACTTCACTCCTGCTCACCTGCATCTGGCTGGGCTGGGCTGAGCAATGCACCACAGGTAAGCGCCCTGTGAGGCTCCTTTGATCCACACGGTGAGGAGGTTTGCCCTCCCCCCCAAGCCATCCCAGCGCACATGGGGGTCTCCCCTCTTGAGCTCACTGCAGCAAGGGGCAGGGAGCAATTCCAGGGGGTACTCTCTCAGCCCTGGCTGGGTAGAATTGGACATGCTGCTCCTAAGGCTGCATAAGGCAAATGGGTTTTTTCTTCTCCCTGCCTAGGTGCCGAGCTGCCTGGCGGGTGAGGCCCACGGGGTGATGGAATTCTCACCCATAGCCCAGGGCCTGTAGTGCATTTGGACTGAGTCCTCCTGTCCCCACTCTGACCAGCTGGCCCAGCCGCTGTTTGCTGTCAGGATGTCAGGGACCGGGCCCATGAGCTCTGTTATCACTGAGGGCTGCTATTGCTGAGGTGGTGGAGCAGGGATGTGCCTGCTCATCTGGAGCTGGGAGCGTTTGGAGCAGCTGTTTGTTCATCTCAGAGCAGTGGCTCTCAAACTTTCTGGACAACTGGACCCCTTTCAGGAGTCTGATTTGTCTTGTGTACCCCAAGTTTCACCTCACTTAAAAACTACTTGCTTATAAAATCAGACATAAAAATGCAAAAGTGACTCAGCACACTGTTACTGAACAACTTTCTCATTTTTACCATATAATTATAAAATAAATCAATTGGGATATACATATTGTCCTTACGTTTCAGTGTACAGTATATAGAGCAGTGTAAACAAGTCATTGTCTGTATGAAATTTTAATTTGTACTGACTTCACTAGTGCGTTTTCTGTAGCCTGTTGTAAAACTAGGCAAATATCTAGACGAGTTGATGTACTTCCTGGAAAATCTCTGCGTACCCCCAGGAAGGCATGTCTTAGAGACAGTCAGATTGAGACTTCGCTGGGGTTGAGGGAGGAGGGATGAGGGCTGTGCACTTCCTTCTTCTCAACTGGTAGACTTTCCAAATGAAAAGGCCATGGGCTTGTTGGCCGGGCACCCTTCCTCCACCTCAGCTGGGTAGAAATAACACCAAATGCCCCTGCTGATCTGCAATGCTCCCTGCCTGGTCCAAGAGCCAAGGGGCAGGCTTGGGAGCAGGCTGCAGGAAATCCATCCAGCTGGGTCTGAAACATGACCGAGGAACATTGGGGGCTGCTGTTCGGCTCCTATGTCCATCTTCAGGCACCTAAAGGAGTGGTTTGATTTTCAAAGGTGCTGAGCTCCCACTGGAGTCAACAGGAGCTGCTGAGGACTGACTGCCTTTGAAAATCAGGCCATCCACTTAGGTACCTAAATATGGACCCAGGAGCCTGACCTTAAGCCACCCATGTTGACAATCTTGCCTGAAGGTTTTTGGTTTCCCCTGGTGCTTTATGCCCTCCTGTCTGCAACTCAGGTGAGCTCTTGACCTCCATCCCTGGGAACCGCTCCTGCCCGACACACCTGAATTCCTGGGTTCAGCTGCTCTGTGCACTTGTAAAATCCTCCCTGCTGTGGACAATGGCAAGGCTGGATGCACAGTGCTTTACAGACATAAATGGGCCCACAGTATCATATTCCAGAAGGGTATTCTGAGTATCACAACCACAGCAGGTCGATGGATGGCCTCCCGCTCCCTGCATGACTACTTCCTGGATGCAGCAGTGTCCAGTGCTCTCAGCCACTTGGCCAGCTGTCATGGAATCCAATGGCTGTAAAGGAGGCTGGAGGGGGGGAGACAGCTCAGCTTTATGGAGCACAGTGTGAGCAGCATTGTGCTCATGTGCATACCTTGCAATGCCATGCGTTCTTATGCCCATGTGCCAGAGGGGATGTTACAAGTCGATGCATTAAGCTCAGCTGCATGGAGCCAAGTAGCTGGCTCCACGCAGCTGAGCTTAATGTATCGACTTGTAACATCCCCTCTGGCACAGGCATAAAGAATGCACAAATGCATTAACCATCCAACCTGCACTCTCTGTCAGACATCCAGTCAGCACTAATGCCTGCATCCTGGCAAAACTGTGTTTAGCAAGAGCAAACAGAGATCACGGCCCCAACCGCTGTCTGCAGAGTCTCCCTCTCTCTCCTGAGCCCTGCAATCCTGGAGGTATTGCAATCACCCCTGTGCATGAGGGGAGCTGCAGGCACCTCCCTGCTATGCACACAGGTTGCTATCTCGGTTGGCTCAAGTGCCATGGGAAATGTGGCTGTATCTCTGATGTTGCTATATCTGCCTCCCCGGGGCTGTCGGCGCAGTGCAGGTCCCCCTTTCCAGTGGGGCCATTGGACATGGCTTTCCTCGCTGTGTCAGCCCAGATAACGCTCTGGTCACATCTTGGCTTGGCAATCAGTGAATTGTGTGCTCAGTTCCTCTTTCCTCAGTTCCTTGTCAGCTGTTCCCTTGGATGTTTCCCATCACACGGGCTGCTGTCAGTGCTGTCCGCTGGGGTATTCCGCCTGGCCAGTGCAGCTCCTCGCCAAGCTCTGAGCAGCCGTGGTCAGGCTGCTGACTCAGGCTGTGCGCTGTGCGGCTGAGGTCATGCACTCCTGAGGTCACGCCTTTGCTCAGAATCAGCAGTAGTGAGTTGGGTGCCATTACCAGTTGTCACTTGCAGCTGGGGCTGTGTTAGTGTCTGCGAGAGGATCCAGCTTCCAAAAGCCCAGCCATCAGCTCTTACCAAGTGGTCTGGCCATTTTGCTACAGCTCAGGCCATTCTCACTTGGTCCAAGCTTGGGTTGCCACGTCACGTGTTATGCGTGGCTCCTTTGCTTGGCTTTTCACAGGGGCTCCCATTCCACCCCCCACCCGCTGGTGGCGCCTCTCAAGCATTGTGGACACTCGTGTCTGTGGCTCAATTGCTAGCAGGGATCCCTGCCAAAGTCTCAGGCCTCAGAACTCTGCATCTGCTGAATTTTGCCCCTTTGGATGTGGCCCCATGCTACACACACATTTCCTCCCCGATCCCTACTGCTGTCAGCACCAGGGGCTTTCCCATCTAGCCATCCTGCTGGAGCTTCAGGGCCATGGGGCTTCATTGTGGTACTGATGCTGTTGAATCTGTGTCAGGCATGGCTCTGATACACAGGAATTCAGCAGAGCAACTTTGCTCAGGTTCTGCACTGAAGGTTGCTAAGGCAGGAGTTCAGGCCCATCTTGTGGGGCACTTCCAGGCTGTGTGGTGCAGCAGCAGCAACGAAGCGTTAGGCTGACAGCAGATTTGAGTCTTTGCTGTCTGCACAACATTAAGAAAGAGGAGGCTGCATGGGCTTTGTTGGTGACTTGTTTTAGTAACCACATGCAAAGCAGGCCTAGCGATATATACGTGCACTGTTGCTCTGTGAAGATCTGGTGGCTACTGCAATCGAGGACCGGGAGACTCACTGTCCAATGCCCTTCGATTACACAAGGCATTCTGAAGATATTTTCTAGAAGGGCATGGTGCCCCTAAACTAGTACTGACCCTTGGACTCACCCTGGAGCATAAACATGTGCTCTCCCAGAACCTCAGCAAAACCTTCTGGGTTTTGGTTAACTGTCTCAGGGTAGCACGGAACATGCAGACACTTTGCACAGAGCTCCATAACACTGATGCTTTTTACTAAATCACACACAATAAATACACAGATTAGGGTTGTTGATTAATTGCCGTTAACTCACGTGGTACAGTAAAAAAATTTCATCGCGATAAAAAACATTCATTGTGATTAATTGCAATTTTAATCACATTGTTAATGAATAGAATACCATTGAAATTCATTAAATATTTTGGATGCTTTTCTATGTTTTCAAATATATTGATTTCAGTTACAACACAGAATACAAAGTATAAACTACTTTATATTATTATTTTTGATAACAAATATTTGCACTATTAAAATGATAAACAGAAGAAATAGTATTTTTTCAGTTCACCTCATACAAGAACTATAGTGCAATCTCTTTATCATGAAAATGCACTTTACAAATGTAGATTTTTTTGTTACATAACTGCACTCAAAAACAAATCAATGCAAAACTTTAGAGCCTACAAGTCCACTCAGTCCTACTTCTTGTTCAGCCAATTGTTAAGACAAACAAGTTTGTTTACATTTACAGGAGAGAATGCTGCCCTCTTCTTTTTTTACAGTGTCACCAGAAAGTGAGAACAGGTGTTCGCATGAGACTTTTGTAGCCAGCATTGCAAGATATTTACGTGCCAGATATGCTAAACATTCGTATGCCCCCTCATACTTCGTCCACCATTCCAGAGGACATGCTTCCATGCTGCTGATGCTCATTAAAAAAATAATGCGTTAATTATATTTGTGACCAAACTCTTTGGGGGAGAACTGTATGTCTCCAGCTCTGTTTTACCCACATTCTGCCATATATTTCATGTTGTAGTAGTCTCAGATTACTCAACACATGTTCGTTTTAAGAACACTTTTGCTGCAGATTTGACAAAACAAAAAGCAGGTACCAATGTGAGATTTCTAAAGACAGCTACAGCACTCAACCCAAGGTTTAAGAATCTGAAGTGCCTGCCAAAATCTGAGAGGGATGAGGTGTGGAGCATGCTGTCAGAAGTCTTAAAAGATCAACACTCTGATGCAGAAACTACATAACCTGAACCACCAAAAATCAACCTTCTGCTGGTGGCATCTGACTCAGATTATGAAAATGAACATGCGTCAGTCCGCACTGCTTTGGATCGTTATCGAGCAGAACCTGTCATCAGCATGGACGCATGTCTTCTGGAATGGTGGATGAAGCATGAAGGAACATAGGAATCTTTAGCTCACCTGGAACGTAAATATCTTGGGACGCCGTCTGTAACAGTGCCATGCAAACACCTGTTCTCATTTTCAAGTGACATTGTGAACAAGAAGCAGGCAGCATCATCTCCTGCAAATGTAAACAAACTTGTTTGTCTGAGTGATTGGCTGAACAAGAAATATGACTGAGTGGACTTGTAGACTTTAAAGTTTTACATTGTTTTATTTTTGAATGCAGTTATTTTTTGCACATAATTCTACATTTGTAAGTTCAACTTTCATGATAAAGAGACTGCATTACAGTGCTTGTGTTAGGTGAATTGAAAATACTATTTCTTTTGTTTTTTACAGTGCAAATATTTGTAATAAAAAATAAAGGGAGCACTGTACATTTCGTATTCTGTATTTTAATTGAAATCAGTATATTTGAAAATGTAGAAAACATCCAAAATATATTTAAATACATGTTGTTCTATTATTGTTTAATCGCGCAATTAATTTTTTTAACTGTGCAATTAATCACGATTAATTTTTTTAATTGCTTGACAGCCCTAACACAGACCCATACAAAATAAACCCTATCTGCATTTCCCCCCATTCAGCTTGGAGGCCATCTGCAGGTAGATGGGTCCCCCCACATTTTTAAACTGGTGAAAAATGACCAGAGAGAGAGCGGGAGTGCGTGCGCGCACGCACACACACACACACACACACAAACAGAGTGAGGTGAGCCCCAGCACGTGACTTTGTTGCCAGAGAACTGCTCCCCTGCAGACCAGTTCTCCAAGGTAAAATCCAGCCTTTTGTCCAAGGGGCTTCCTTTTACAATGGAGGCCCATCAAGATTTAATGCACCTCTGCTGTCGGAGGAGGAGGTGACAGCAGCTCATGGTGGATACACAGAGCCCAGGGGACATTCCTGATTAAGTTGTACAGGTTGGTCTCCAAAATCACTGCAACACTAGAGCAAGTAGAGCAGGTCAACATGGTTTTAAACAAAAAAATCCTGGCTGGATTTTGTCGGAACTCCAAGAGACCATTTGGCTAGAAGTTTTCAGTGGAAAAATGATGCCACTTTCCAAACAAAACATTTCAGTATTTTCTGTTTCATTTTGATGTTTGGAAACTGAAAAACAACAACAAAAATGGTTTCCAATTTGGTTTGAGTCCTTTGCATCTCAGTGATTCGTAGTTTCTGCATTGGCATCAGGGGGCTGGGTGGTGAGTACTTGTCTCTGTTTGATAGGTTTGGCATGTGCTTTGCAGACCAAGGCTATGGCTACACTTCAAACTTCAAAGCGCTGCCGTGGCAGCGCTTTGAAGTGCGAGTGTGGTCGCAGTGCCAGTGCTGGGAGAGAGCTCTCCCAGCGCTGCACATAAACCACCTCCTCATCGAGTGTAGCTTGCAGCGCTGGGCACTGCGGCACTCCCAGCACTGCGGCACTGTTTACACTGACGCTTTACAGTGCTGTATCTTGCAGCACTCGGGGGTGTGTGTGTTTTTTTCACACCCCTGAGCGAGAAAGTTGCAGCGTTGTAAAGCGTCAGTGTAGCCAAGGCCTAAGACGCTGTCTGGGAATGGCACACATCGGTAGGCAGACTGGCAGAGGTCACTGTCAATCCTCAGCACCCCCTTGTGGCAAAACCAGGCAACACAGCAACTCTATTCCTTTGATGTACCAATTGCCATCTAGCTTGCTTGTTGGGTCTTTGATGTCACCTCAGCCCTCTGGCCAGGTTGTTGCTAGTTGTTTCCCCTTTCAGGATGGTAAAGAGTCCACAGCGTCAGGAGGCCAGATGCCCTAGCTGAAGGGCTTACAGTCCCCAGTCTCTTTGGGCCTGGCTTGCTTTTTCAAGGCTTTAACAACCCAGGTGTAAGGGCCTGGGATGTAGGCAATCTGGCCAGCAGTCACAGCTGGGATGGTGGCCACATATCAAGGATGGCCATGAGGCAGCACTCAGCAAGCAGGCACTGGATTAATCACTAGAGCCATGATCAGTAGGCAAATGTCAGGGTCAGGCAGGGGTGGAGAGCTAAGGTAGCCAGGCTGGGGTCAGAGACAGAGATCAGGAAGCCAGGCACAGTCTGGAGCCAGATGTCTGTGTTTCTCCACCCTCCAGGCTTAAACAGTGAGCCTGGGCCAATCAGAAGCCTGAAGGGTGCTATTACTCTGGACCCTTTGGGCAGTACTTCCTGTGGTGCCCAATCTTCCTGTGGTGCTAAGCATGGCCTCCTGGTGGTGACGTGGAAACGTCAGCCAGTCCAATCTTGGTCTCCCGCCCTAGTTCCTTGCAAATGACTGAAGTATTTTGGCTGCAACTCCTGCCCCTCCCCCTACCCGACCCCCAAAAGTTCAACCTGAGGCAGGCACCCTGCGTGGACAATTTCAGCCCAAGCGGATAAGTTTGGTAAAGCTGTAGAGAACTGAAAACAGGACCCAAAAACAGGAAGCGCTGGGCAACCTTAATAACAAGTGGTGCTACCAGCCCAGTCCACCCTGTGAAAAGTCCACTGCTATTTTCCTGTGTACTTTTCCCCTTAACTTCACCCCATTGCTCCTAGTCGGCCCCCCTTCTGCCTGCTCTGCCCTTGGTGTGCTCCCACTCAGATCCCTGGAGCTGGGGAGTGTGGCCCTGCTTAGCCATTGCTTCTTAGCCAAGCTAGGCTTTCTTCTTTCCTTACCTGGTAAGGCTGAGCTGCGTTGCACATACCCTGGGGTAGGGGCAGAGGGCGGGCTGCTGTAACACGTCAAACTCCGATAGTGGGCTCTGTGGGCACAGGATTCTTGCTCTGTACTGCTGGAACGAACACCTGCAATTGGAGCAGCAAGAGATTCAGGGTCTGTCTGGAGCAGGGCTCAGATGGAATTGTCTCAAACATAGTTTAATGTGGCGACTCAGTAGCCTACTACCACGAGCCCCGTGGTTAAAGTGCTCTGTTCCCAGCGGTCAAGGCCTGGCTTACCACACAGAATATCAACAAACTGCTGCTAATTTCCTGTAACAGCGTCTGTCTGGTACTTTGAAGTGAACCACGGTTTGGTTAAACATTAGCTGCTCTCGAATGCTTTAAAGCATAAACTCCACGCAGCCACCTGTAATGCACAGCAGAGCGCCAGGCTTCTCCTCAGAACAGGGCTCAGACTAACTGCCTCTGGACCACAGCAACCCCAGCCTCCCAGGCACTGTGCATCCCGACATCACAACCTTTGGGGAGCACAGGCTGTGTGTGTCTGGCTGCGTGTTTTGGGAGGGTGGGGGGCCAGCAAGTAGAGACACTGTGAAAACCATAGTGAGTAGTGGAAGCTCACAGCATGCCCGTGGTGCATCTGCCACTTTGCAGCGTGTCCGGGCTGCTGCTGCTGGCAGCATCCTTTGATCTAGGAGATTTTCGACTGAGTCCTTGGGCTTCTCCCCACAGCTCTGGCAGCTCTCAGCAGGCTGGGCCCAGGGGAAGGGCTGTCAGGGGCTTGGGTCCTTCCTTCCTTTTTGAATATGGTTTCTGACACCTAATCTGGAGCCTGGCCGGTCCAGCCCTGGGGATGGAGGCCATGCTGGGCCAGTCCATCTGACCCTGACCTGATGCCAGGAGTCCTTGGAGGAAGCCCTGGTCCTGCTGTTCTCTGCCTGTAACCGGCTCCTTGCTCCAGCGATGACGGGGAGTAGGTGATGGATTCTTTGGGCCCCAGTGTGCAGGGATCAGCTCACCAGGGTGGGAGGGCTCGGGGGGGGGGGTGAGGGAGGGCAGCAGGAGCTATCAGTGCCCCCTCGTGGTCACTGCTTGCACATTCACTTCGGAGCTTCAGTGACAGGCTCTGGGAGCCTGGGATTCGAAGGCAGGGCCATGTGCCTGCAGTGCCTGTACAGCAGGGCTCATGGCTGAGCCTGGAGAGCACATCAATGCCACTCATTCCTCCCCCGCCTGGGCCACGAGCAGGGGTGGGATGCTCTATGGCTCTGCCATGGCTGCCCTGCACAGTGCCCCCTGCCGGAGGAAGTCATAACACAGGGGAGACAGTGTGTCCTCTGGGGAGTGCTCCCAAGATGGAGCATTGCCTGGGTCTGCCCTCTGCACACCCCAGCCCGCTCGCAAATGGGGTCCCCCTCGCTCAGTCCACAGGGTCCCTGCAGTGGCTCCCTTCTTCCCCTGCGCTTCCAGCACTCTGTGTGCTCCCGGCCTCACCAGAATGGCCAAGACTGGGAAGACCCCGCTGCGAGCTGCCGCGAGCAGGGACTGAGCCCTGCCAGCATCTCCTCCCTCCCGGTCCCATGCCTTGGGTTTCTGTGCCATCCCTGCCCCCCATATACCATCTTTCCCTGCCTCCCCCCTCTAATACCCCACTCTTTCTCTGCCATCTCCTTGGGGGGTGCTGCTGTCCCATTTCACACTGACCCTCTCCCCCCATCTCTCCCTCCCCATGTGCTGTGCATGTCCTGGTGCTGCGTCCTCTTTCCTGGCCTCCACACCTGCTCTCCTTGCTCCCCCCCAGCTGACTGCGCCAGCCTCTGCGCCATGCAGGTCACACAGACCCGGCCCTCTTTTCCGCCCGCTTGGCTCCCTCAGCTCCCCCTGGCTGCCCTTCCTTGCTCCTATTCCAAGTCCACCTCAGCGCCTCCCTCTGGTTCCCCCATACCGAGTGCCCCTCCCCCAAATGCTTGTCCTGTCTTTGGAATGGTAGTGTAACACTGGCAGCTTCTCAGGGCGGGCGCCTGGCCTGGTAATGCAACCTTGCTCCTCAGCTGGAGCAAGAGCCATCCCCTACCCCCAACAAACATCTGCCCCCCAAGAAGTTGCCCCTGCCCTCTCCATGGAGCTGCTGAGGGGGGAGGGGTGTGATCAGTATGGTATATTACCAGTACTAGGTGTCTCTTTGGCCAGGGCTGGGTGATGGGTCTAGGGCGGCTCCTGCTGGGCTGCAGTGGGGTAATCCCAGAGGTGAAAGGGCTCCACGCAGAGCCCAGCCTGGTATTCCAGTGCCAGGGAGCTCAGATCTGTCAGTGGGAGTGCCGAGCTCAGAGGCTAGACAGAGCTCGTCCTCAGCTGGCAAAGGGCCTCAGGCCAGGGTAAAGCAACCCAGCTCCATCACTTGGGGTGAAAAATACCCCCCCCCCCGCCCACCCGAGCCTCGTGTGAACCCAACCTCCCTCCATGTGGACAGCACTCTGGGCACAGACTCCATCCAGCGCCTGCCTGGGGGAGGGGTTAATGGCAGCGGGTACCTTTCCCAGCCCTGAAGGAGAGCTGAGTATGGCTCAAAGATTGTCTCTTTCCCCATCAACTCTTCCCTCCCCAACCTTGTCTACTGGGATCCAGCGTTGTGCTAGAACGCTGCCCTCTGGTGGCTACTTACAATCATGGAAAGGCTGGTCTGTGGCTTACACACAGGGACTCCTGGGTTCTTATCCTGCCTGTCTCTGCATGGCCTTGCGAGCCTCTTGCCTTCTGTGGTCTTGGGTCTCCTTCTGCAGAATGGGGTACAAATGGGTCTGAGTTCCCCCTGCCTGCACAGTGCTCCAAGCAGGGGCTGGGCAGAGCATTGGTGATCTGCAGACCTGGCATGGGGTGGCAGCAGGCTGTGCTCAGGCTCCTGGCCTGCAGACTGTAGGAGCACCCTAACTCTTCTCTCTTGTCCCTGCAGCACCCAGGCAAATCAAAGGCCGAGCCATGATTCATCTCCCAGCCGGTGAGGAGGCCAGCAGGAACGCCATGTTCTCCGGCTCCTCGCTGGAGTCTTACCTCCGCAGCTCACTGACCAGGCTGATCCTCCCCACACTCTACTCCATGGTGCTGCTGGTTGGACTGCCAGCCAATGCCCTGGCTTTCTGGGTGTTGGCCACCAAGACCAAGAAATGCCGCTCCACCCTCTTCCTGCTCAACCTGGCCGGTGCTGACCTGCTCTTCACCCTCCTGCTGCCCTTCAAGATCTCCTACCATCTGCTGGGCAACAACTGGCTCCTTGGGGACTATGCATGCCGTGCCCTGGTCACCTTCTTCTATGGGAACATGTATGGCTCCATCCTCTTTCTCACCTGCATCAGCCTGGACCGCTACCTCTTACTGGTGCACCCCTTCCTGTGGAGGGGCTCCCGGCATGTCTGGCAGGCGGCGGGAGTCTGTGTAGGTGTCTGGCTGGCTGTGGGGCTGGGTTTGAGCCCGCTGCTGCGCTACCACCATTCCCAGCACATCCCAGAGCTGAACATCACAACCTGCCATGACATCCTGGAGCCAGACACGGAACGCGAGCTGGCCTACTACTTCCCTACGCTGGTGGTGTTGGGCTTCGCCATGCCCTTCGTGCTCATCACCTTCTCCTACGGCGGGGTGCTGTGGCGGCTGCTCCGCAGGGGGCAGCACTATGGGCACGTGGTACGCCTCCTGGTCCTGGTGCTGCTCGTCTTTGCCCTGTGCTTCATGCCCAGCAACGTGCTGCTTTTCTTCCACTACCTGCAGCCCCAACCCGAGTGGCACAACCGTACCTACACTTGGTATGTGCTGGCCCTGGCCGTCAGCGCCTTCAACAACTGCCTTGACCCCTTCATCTACTTCTACGTCTCTCATGACTTCCGGGCCCGGCTCCGGGCCAGGCCCTGCTGTTGGAGGGGGGATAACAAATCCTCCTCAGGCAGGGCCTTCAAGAAGCTAGTGCTGCCCCAGAGGTCCAGTGAGCAGAGTCAGCCCTAGGCCAGGGGAGCCCTCAGGCAGTGGGAGGGGACTAGGAAGCTGCTTTGTGTTTCCCCCACTACTGCCCATGGGGCAACCAAGCGTTTGGATATGGCTTGCTCCCCAGCTCTGCCCCTAGCGCTTCCTCTGTGGCACAGGGCCCACACCTCACCCTGTCCCAGCTCCGGGCGAGCTGCACAGAGGGCACCTCCAGCCATGCCATGGGTGCCATCTCAGGAGAGGGAGACAGGGACCAGGAGCAGCACTGTCACTGCCTCCCTCTGGGTCCTTGGCTGAATTTCTTCCCTTTTAAGCGGTGCTGCCCTAACCCATGGGCTCCGTGCCTAATGCATGTCAGCCCCTCAGTATCCTCAGGCTCTGCATATTCCAGTGAGCGGGACTCACCAGCTGCAGCAGGGTCCCCGTGGCCTCTGGGGGCACACACTGCAAACTGGCTGCATCCTGGACGTCCAGACGTGGCCAGGGTCAGGGGTGCACATGGGGACATGGGCCCTGGTTACTGAGTCTGGAACTCAGCTCCTGCATTGGCTGCTGCCTCGTCACATGTCAATGTGCTGCCATGTTGTTGTATTGACAGTGTGGAGCAGTGCCAAGATGCGGCCAGGGGAACGTGGCCATTTTTCCAGAGGGGCTGCTGGCCCCTGTTCAGCCTGTTTGGATCAAGGGGGTAAAATATTCACTGGTGCGATGCTCAGTAGTGGGGTCGTGTTTGTGCTGTCATTAGGTTTCAGAATCCACCCCCATTCAGATGAGAGGGAAGTTCCTCCCACTGGCTGGCTGCAGACTCAGGCAGCCTCCCTGCATTGGCAATGCTGGGGTCATGGTTTTGAGGTAAATGCTCCCTTGCAAACAGGAGGCTGAGATCCTGGAACAGGTGTCTGCAGCGTGGACACCGCTCCCAGCTGTGTCCATTAAACTAAAGGCAAAGTGATTTCACCCTCACCGTATTCTGTGTCCTCGTGTGTCTCATGTACAGCCCCCAGCTGGCACCTTTCCTCCCCCAAGTGAGCCTGGGATAGTGGGTGGGGGAGCTGCTCCCTGGGAGCCCATCCCTCCCTCACCGCAGGGTGCTCTCAGCTCAGCCCCAGCGCGACCCTGAGAATCCCCCAGGGCTGACCCACACCCACACCTTGGCTTCAGCTCCATGCCATTAACTTGGTGACCTACTGCAGCCCTGAGCATCCCCAGTGCTGGAGCCCAAACCTCACTGTGACCCTCCTCTTGGCTCTGGCCCTGGGCTCCTGATTGGACCCTCACCCCCCCAGATGTGCCCAGGATCCCAGATGGGAGTGCATCCACTGAGGCTCCTGCCGTGACCACCATCTCTCTGCTGCGACCTTGAGGCCCCCGCTCTGCCCCTTTCCAACATCAGTGTCAGCCCCCAGCCCTTTCCCTCCCCCAGGGCTCCCCGCAGGTGAGCGCTGTCCCATGATGCAGCTCCCAGCTCCCCCCGCGACCTCCAGCAGGTGGCCAGAGGCTGCTTTCCTGCTGACAGCTGCATCATCTCAGCCACTGCCACGGCAGCAGCATTCCCAGACATGGCTCCCCCGCATGCCCCAGCAGAATCTCTGTGTTCACGTCCATCCTTCTATCCAGTGGGCTCTGATCTCTCCCAAAGCAGCAGGCACCCCTCTCCCCCCTTCACTGCCTTTCCTGGCAGGAATGTCCCATGCTCCGCCACGGGCAGAGGAAGGGCCTGAGCATGCGAGCCCCCAGAGCAATTCAGAGGCTGGCTGAGCAGTGCAAGGACTCTGTGTCTAAGGACACTGCCTGGAGCCATTTCTGTGCTATGAGGAGACGGAGCTCTCACTGTGGGAGACAGGCCTGGAAGTTGGCCAGTCATTCAGAGTCCATGGCGAGAAGCGTGAACTTCCCCGAAGGCCAAAACAGCACAGGTGTCTTGGGTCCTGCCTGTTTCACCCCGGCCCTTCTGGGGCTATGGCTGCTCCCTGGCCTGTGCTCAGGGGTGAAGGGACAGCCTACAGGCCCAACTCCAGCAGCACTCTGGGCATCTTGTGGTGCTAGGCTCCTGTGTCTATGTGCTGCAGCTGCATCACTGCTGCCAGAACGGGCCCGCTTCTCCTTCCTGCTCAGCCTGGGTCAGGCTTAACCCCTCAGGGCTCTGGCAGAAGGTGTCACTGAGGGCAGTGGCTGGGGAGGCACCTAGGGAACTCTCACCACACACTGCAGCCCCTGTGCACCAGAGCAGCGCCTTCCTCTGCACCATTGCCCCAGGAGGGGAGCTTGCCCAGCAGCCAAGGGCCTGCACTTGCCCTGCCTCCTGTCCTTCCAGCTGCATGGCGTCACCCAGCACGTCACAGCCGGCTTCACACTTGGGGCCGAGTCAGGCTCCTAACCGCACAGACAGACATGCTGCTGAGCGCCCACAGCTCAGGTCTTGGCAGCAGGGCCACTGGGGAACACAATGCCTGGGCAGCCCACAACTCTGACCTCCCCCAGCGCAGTCTGGGGTGAGCACTGGTACCAGGTGTGACAGAATAGGGAGTAAGGAGTATTAACCTGGTAACGTTGCATGGGAGTGTAAGCAGAGTCAGGATGAGCTCTACCCTGACATCTGGTGGTGAATTATGGGGAGTGTGGAAAGGAATTTCAGGTATTTGCATTGGCACACCCACCCCACCTAGCATAGCCCATGGCAGCCTGGGATGGTTATTTTGACAGCTCTGGGATCCCCAATTTCTTTGTTATTGGGGCAGGAGGAATAAAGTGTTGTCACCCTGATTATGTGAATGAGGAACTATGAGACTGCTTTATGACAAAGGTGTCTCAATATCAATTAAGTAGCACTTGCTAGACAAGGGACATGGGTGCCAAAATCTATTGAAATGAGAGGGGTTGGGGACTGGTGTGTGTATATACACACCTGATAGTATGGGCCCCTTTTGAGGGCCTGAAACACCAATTGCACATCCTCCTCTCTCCACTGTTGAAGAGTAGAACTAATTTTGATTCCATTAGGAGTCCATCTAGAGGCTGCTGAGCTGAATTCATGTTGGGTCAATGGTACACCAGTACTGGGGCTCCCCTACTATGAGCTGAAATCACTAAAAGAGCTAAGCTTACTGAGCTGAAATCACTGAGTGCTGTGTTAACTAGTGGGGGAGCCTGAAGATCTATCACTAAGCAGCTGGCACAGCGGAGCACGTTGGAGCAGCCCATGGAACAGTGAGTGGAGTGGAGCGGAGCGGTTTGCGGGGATGGCTGGAGGAGTGGCACAGCTGGTATAGTGGAGCTGGCTGTGGTGAAGGCTGCAGCAGAATTCCACGGAGAGGCAGAGCAGTTGGCCCTGGCCATGGAAGGTGCCCCTTAACACCCTGTGTGTGCCCCCCCTGCCCATTTCCACCCAGTCTGGGGGGGTAAAACTCTGCAGATGAACTTTTGAACTCTGGGGTGGCACTGATCAGAGACTTTCAGGTTGTTGGACTTTGGGGTGATTGGACTTAAGACCCTAAGGGGGAAAGGACAGTGCCAAACGTACTTGGAGGTGGGTTTTTTGCTTATGGTTTGTGTTATAATCCTGTTTGTGGTGTTTCTCCAACGTGATGCCGCATTGTTTCCCTCCTTTATTAAAAGGATTTTGCTACACTCAGACTCTGTGCTTGCGAGTGGGGAAGTATTGCCTCCTACAGGCATGTGGGGGGGGTATGTAATTGTCCCAGGTCACTGGGTGGGGGCTTGAGCTGGTTTTGCATTGTATTAATGAAACGGAACCCCTGGATACTGAACCTGACCCTTGTTGCTGCCAACTCAGAGGGGCAGAAGGGTTACAGGAGTTTTACTAGTTTACTGTCTGCATTAATACTAGATGGTGATGGGAAATAAGGGTGTGACTTCACTGAGGGATGATACTTGACGGCCAGCACATAAACGATGGTGGCTTCCCTTTGTAATCTGAGCCCTGGAGGGGGTTGGGGCCAGGTGACACCTTCTGCCGGAAACGGGACAAAGGCTGGAGGACTAGCTGGGGTTTGTGGCTGGGTAATACTGCTGTAGGGAGTTTCAGTTGGGAGATGGCTGGGGAGGGGCAAGGCCCAGAATCTGGGTCTGGGCTACCCACTCCCCAAGATGGACCTGACTGAGGGGGGGTCCTATTTTCTGTACCTACAAGCTCTGTTTTAAACTGTGTTCCTGTCATCTAATAAACCTTCTGTTTTACTGGCTGGCTGAGAGTCTCAGTGAATTGCAGGAAGTGGGGGATACAGGACCCTGACTCCCCCACACTCAGTGACACCAGGCAAACACCCCCAACCCTCCTCTGCTCAACACATGTGGACCCCGATGCCTTTCTGGCTCCCACACACCCTGACACCCATGCACCAGTCACAGCCTTCCAGCTGCCTGGACCTGTCACACCTCATGGCTTGGCCCAGGCCCTGTTGCACAGCTCGGCCCATGTTGTGGCTCACATGCCCTGGTCACACCTGTGTGGCTCAGCTCCCATTAGTTGAACTCTCTGGCTGCAAAAAGAGTCTTTTATTTGCACTGCAGGTGGAGGGAATGGGTATAAATATCCAGGAACAGGGCCCTGTCCCGGGCAGCATGTACACAGTATATACAGACACTATAGACACACGCAGAGTTGTGCTGGGCCATGGCATAGCGCAGGTCAGCAGGGAGGACTCTTCACTGCCTGGCTGCTCTCTGACCTTGGCTACAGCCCCTAATTCATCCTCGAGCCCCTCTTCTCAGGAGAGGACCCAACACTGCTGGGCCCTTCCCATGGGAACTGCCTCCACCAGCCACCAGCAGGACATGAGCTCTAGCCACACAGCAAGAATCAGGGTCTTCTTCCATCTCCCCTCGTTTTGGACCCCTCACCCATAGGAGGGCAACCCCTCATTGCAGGAAACTACATGACAAATAGGCATCATGCACTTGGGAAACACAATCAGCCATCACATACACCTCCTGCACAGCTGGCACAGGCACTGTGCCACGGGAAACACACACAGCCATTGCACACTTCCTTCACAGCCAGCACAGGCATTGTGCACACTCGAACCACACACAACCATCACATGCCTCCTGCACAGCCGGCACAGGCACTGTGCCACGGGAAACACAGCCATTGCACACTTCCTTCACAGCCAGCACAGGCATTGTGCACACTCGAACCACACACAACCATCACACACCTCCTGCACAGCCAGCACAGGCATTGTGCACATTCGAACCACACACAACCATCACATACCTCCTGCACAGCTGGCACAGGCATTGTGCACACTGGAACCACACACAGCCATCACATGCACCTCCCACACAGGCACTGTGACACAGGAACCACACACAGCCACTGCATACACCTCCCACACAGACGTCATGCACACTGCAGCCACGCAGACACACACACACACACACACACACACACACACCCCCCTCCCACGCAGACACCCAGGCACAATGCACGTCTGCAAAAATTTGCCTCCTTCCTGTAATTTAGTTTCTGCTTTTCCCTTCTCAGTGACTTCCCTTTGCTTTGCAGAGCTGGGCTCAGGAACAATCTTCTCCTCCTGCCTCAGTTGCCCTGCCCATGACCCAGGGCAGGTTCCAGTCCCATGCTCTCCTGTGGAGCTTTTGAAGCTGGCATGTCCCCTTGCTGTGGGTGCAGTGCTCTGGGGGCAGACACTGCTCTGGCTCAATGCCTTAAGGGGCAGAGCCGACTTCTGCATCCCACTAACAAGCTCCTGGAGATGTCCCCCTTGCTGCCTTTAGCTGACACCCCCTGGCCTAGGCAGGAGAGCTGGAGGAACCCTGGGAGGGCAGGGCTGGAGGCTTGAATGCTGTGTCCCATCCTGGGGTGGCTTGCTGGGCTCCTCTGGGTGGGGAGAGGTGAGGACATGGCAGCCAGCCCTGGGAATGCCAGATGGGGAGTGAGCCAGGAGTGTCCAGAGAGGGCTCAGGCATCACAAGATGTTACCTGCAGCTGGCCCCGCCATGCAAGGTCACGTGACCTGCTGCCCAGGCCCGTCCGCCTGGCACTCGTTCTTCTTGAGGATGATGCTGCTGAGCTCCTGCATGAGTTTCTCGTTGATGGGCGAGGGCAGCTGAGCACTCCTCTTCTTGGTGCCGTCCTGTGGGTTTTCGGAGCTGGGAGACAGCTCCAGAGGAAGGGGCAGCAGCGCAGCGCATGGGGGGTTCCGGGTCCAGTTCTGCTCCCTCCCCAGGGCAGGCAGCATGTGGGGCAGATCCACGTTTCTCTGGAGCGAGGCTGTTTGGGTGGCTTTGAGCCCAGGGGACCTGTCCCACTCTGGGGTCTTTTCGGGCTCCAGGGTCAGGCCCCTTTCAAGGGAAAGCGACTTGGTGAAGTGGGCGCCAGACGCTCTCTGCTCTGAGATGATGGGCCCTGCAGAGTGAAGTGCTGGAGGTGCAGGCTGCTCTGGGAACAGGGCCGGCTTCTTGGATCTGTCCACAGCAGGCACTTGGGACAGCTCAGCCAGGAGGCCTCCATCCAGCCCCAGTGGGGCCAGCACTGGGAAGTCACCCACCTCCTCGTAGACAGGCTCTGTTTCCACTGCCTCCTCCTGCTGCTCCTCTACTGAGTCCTGGTGCATCTTCATGGGCTGGGTGAGGGCCAAGGGGAGAGAGGTGAGAGGACTGGGCATCATGCCCTGTGCCTCCTGAGCGAGTCCCCTGCAGCAAGGGCCCAGATCCAGAGAACATTGTGCAGGACTGATCCCTCCCCACACGGGCTGGGGGGCAGAGAGAGAGAGCAGGTACCTACGGGCCCTCACTGTGCACCAAGCACAGGAGCCACAGGAGCAGCAGGTGGCTGCCAGAGAGTGGTGGCAGGGCCTTTCTGGGATGTCTGCCAGCGACGCGCGCGCGCGCGCGCGCGCGTGCGTGCGTGAGTGCGTGTGTGTGCGCAAGCCCCAGGCTGCTGCCCCTGCTTCAGGGGGAACTGCTGGGTCCAAGTGGCTCCTTTGCCTGACTCACATCAGGGAGTCTAGCCTCCCCCAGGCCTGGGCTGGCCCTAGGCAGGAGGGGCTTCTCCTGCCCCACTGCCACTCTGGGGCCTTCTCAGCCACCAGCTCTGCACCTGCCCCAGACAAGGCTGGGAGCAGCCATTAGCTAGGACAAAGGGTGTGTCCCCTGGCCAGCTCCATCCCAGACAGCCTACCCTCTGCCCAGCCTGACACCACCCTCAACGCCTACCAAGCCAGACTTTGCCTGGGTGAAAGGGGCCCATGTCCAGGCACCCAGAGCAGGGCTGAGGCCAAGTCCAAGCTGGAGTGATCAGCTGGATGGATAGATGCTGTCCCTGGTCCAGATGCTATTCAGCACCAATCAGAGCCATTCTGAATGTCAGGCCCTGCCTCTCCCAGCCCAGCTTGGCCACGTTGCCTCCACCCCCTGGCTCTTTCCCTGCTTGTAGGAGACTCTGGCAGGGGATCCAGACAGAGCACAAAGCCATGCAGAACCAGCCTGCCCCCCAGCTCTAGCCACCTGGCATGCTCCTTCCACATGCGCTCAGACCCCCGTAGGCAGCCCTGGGCTGGCATGATGGGGCCAGCTGGCTCTAAACACATGGCGGAAAGGGGGATGAAAACAGTCCTTTCCTGCTGACACCCCAGAAGTGCCCTTAGGGCTACCTGACCTGAGCAGTGTCATCACAGCACAGAGCACCTGGGGGGCTCTTCGCAACAGCAGGGAGTGTAAGAACGATGCTAACGCCTGCCTGACGCTTGCTGGATGGGGCTGCATCACCCATCTCTGGGCTGGGATACGGCAGCTGTTTGACAGCACATGGTAACAGCCATTTGGGGCAGCAAAGAAAGGGGACTCCCATGCCCAACTGAAGGAGCAGGGGAATCTAGGGAGGCCAAGTGGATTGACCCAGATTTGAATTTGGCCAGGACACCAAAGCTTGAAAGAAGAGGCATGGGATCTCTAAGGAGTGCACGTGGCTAGGGTCTCCACTTTCCAGTCCATGTTCCTCAGAGCTAGGTTCCCAGCACCGCATGGGCCATGCCTGGTCGGCACTCCCAGGAAAGCAGATTGCCTGCAGGGTGTGAGCGGAGGCCCTGGAGTGCAGTGGAAGTGCTGTGTCTGCAGCTAATCCAGAGCTCCCCAGGCTACCCTGTGCACGGCATGGCACAGCATGGCACACAGCAAGGCACCCTGCGGAAACATGCAGCCCACGTGCAGATACTTACAAAGAACATAGACAAAGTTCTTCGCGTGTGCAGGCGGCGCTAGAAACAGAGGGAGACGGGGAGAGTAAGCAACCACCAGTGCAGAGGGGTCAGGCTGCAGGAAAGGGGAAAGCAAACCCCTCACGTGGGGTCAGGCAGGACACACTGCTACGCACGGGGTGCACGGTTCACTGCGCAGCAGGGCTGAGACCTCTGCACAGACACAGCCTTGCCCACAGGCACAGCCCCCCTTCCCCCCCGACACAGCCCGGGGGAAATCCCTCCCGCAGACATGGCCCCGCAGGCAGTCCCCACCCACAGAGGTGGCCCCCACTCACTCCATCCTCCCGTCCCTCTGTCACTTGCTCTCCCCACCCTCACTTACTCGCTGATTTTCACTGGGCTGGCTAAGGGGGTTGAAACACGAGAGGGGATGAGGGCTCCGGCTGGGGGTGCAGGCTCTGGGGTGGGGCCAGAAATGAGGAGCTCTGAGTGCAGGAGGGGACTCCGGGCTGGGGGTGGAGCCAAGGGGTTCAGAGTATGGGAGGGGGCTCCAAGTGAGACAGGGGGTTGGGGTGTGGGAGGAGGTACAGGCTCTGGGCTGGGGGTGTGGGTTCTGGGGTGGGGCCAGAAATGAGGGGTTCAGGGTGTGGTAGGATGCTCTGGGTTGGGGCAGAGGGTTGGAGTGTGGGGAGTGGGTGAGGGCTCCGTCTGGGGCTGTGGACTCTGGGCGGGACTGGGGATAAGGGGCTTGGAGGGCAGGAGGGGGATCAGGGCTGGGGCAGGGGGTTGGGACACAAGGCGGGAAGTGAATGCTCTGGCTGGGGGTGCAGGTACTGGGGCAGGGCTGGAGATGAGGGGTTTGGAGGGCAGGAGTGGGATAATGGCTGGGTCAGGAGGTTGGGGCCTGGGAGGGGGTCAGGACAGGCTCCGGGCAGCGCTTACCTCAAGCAGCTCCCAGAAGCAGCAGCATGTCCCCCCTCCTGTTTCTACGTGGAGGTGAGGCCAGATGGCTCTACGCACTGCCCCATCTGCAGGCACCATCCCTACAACTCCCATTGGCCACAGTTCCCAGTGAACGGGAGCTGAGGGGGCAGCGCTTGGGGTGGGGGCAGCATGCAGAGCCTCATGGCTGCCCCTATGCACAGTAGCTGGAGGTGGGATATGCCGGCTACTTCCCGGGAGCTGCGTGGCATGGAGGCTAGCTGGGAGCCTGCCAGCCCTGCTGTGTGGCGCCACCAACTGGACAGTCACTGGGATCCCTTTTAGACTGGGCGTTCTGGTTGAAAGCCAGACACTTGATCACCATAGCTGCCCTCCCCAGAGAGACACGGCCCCACCCGCCAACACAGCCCCACAGGCAGCCCCCTTTCAGAGACAAAGTGCCACAGGTAGGCTCCCGCAGACGCAGTCCCACCCACAAACATGGCCCCACCCACATCGTGCCCAGCCCCAGCCTCACTCACACTCAGATCACCTCCTGCCCAGCCTGGCCCAGCTCTCACACTCACGGCACAGAGAGGCAGCCCTGCACAACAGACACAGCCTGCAGCACCCCTGCGTGGTTCACTGGTTCTCCTGACCCTGTCTGGAGCTGGGTGGGGGTGTTTGGAGGTGGCGCAGTGGGCTGGCAGCCTGTCGTTGCAAGGCTCTGGGGGTGCTGGCACTGCCTTACCAGTGTCTGGTTGGCAGAGAGCATGGTGGCATCTGTATTGTCTCCCCGCAGAGGGATCAGGGGCATGGTGCCAAACTTCTGCTTGGTGAGGTCGGAGGAGGAGCGCCGTCTCATGATCACTGGGCGCAGGTCGTCATGCTGCATGAGAGTGCCAATACGTCACTGCTTGGCGTTCCCAGCCCCCACCCTGCTCCAGGCCAGCAGCATGCCTGGTACACTGGCTCTCACCCACCTGAGCCTTCAGAATGCTGGTGGTCCAGTCCCACAGTTCGGCTTGCCCCGTACACGCCAGGTACCTGCAGAGCCAGAGGAGACACTGGCTGGATATTGGCGACCTGGCACCTGCTGCTACCCACAGAGGGAGGTGCCCTGCCCGCCTGGCTCTCAGCTTCCCCAGGGGCTGGCTGAAGATGGGAAGTTCCCCAAACAGGGGCCAGGGGGCTGGGAGCCCAGCAGGGATCAGCTCACCCACAGCCCGGGGAGCTCACTCTAACTAGAACTAATGCCAGCAGCGCCTCCGTGTAGTGCTGAGAGCTTTCCGCAATCACAATCCACCAATGTTCTGGCTCCCCCAGCTACATGGCATGGGCATGTGAGGGGAGAAAGCCAGCAGCCCAGCCCTGCTCACCAGACACCCTGGCTGTGGGGCAGTTACCATTCTCAGCCTTCATGCTGCACAACCACAGGGGTCACATGCCAGGCCAGAGGGACTGAAGGGGAAAGAAAAGGGAAGTGGCTTGGCTGGTGTCATGCAGCTGGCTTGTATCCCTAGCAGTACTGCCAGCTACCAGCCCCGAGCGGGGCCTGCTGGCTGCTCAGCACTACTCCAGCAGAGCACAGGGGCAGGGACAGTGCTCTGGGGGCCGGCAGTGGTGGCAGGGGTGCACAGCTGTCCCAGGGATACTGTGTAGAGCAGTGTGAGATGCAATGAGCTCACGGGGGCAGTGGGAACATGCCATCAGGACCACACACTGTCAGGCTCACTGGATGGGGTCTTAGACCGTGAGGAAGGACATGGGGGTGTACAAGCATCTGGCCCATCACAGGGGATGGGCTGGGGCCAGCAGACTCTCGACTGGAACCGGGGGTGCAGGAGGCCACGTGCTAGGCGTTCTTAAAGGTGCAGCTCGTGGTGGGTCCTGGAGCCCCAGAGCAAGTCTGGAAAGCTCACGTGGGGAGCAGTGAATTCAGGGGCAGAGGCGTGTGTATGCAACAAAGGGAGCAGGGGCCAGTGGGGGAGGAGGTGATAGGGAACAGGCAGTGTCCATGTTGCTGATGCTCTGCAGTTTGTGCCACCAGGATGGGCAGCTAGTGGCTCTGGCAGAACCTGTCTGCTCTCAGGTTCCAGCTCCTTGCAACAGGTTCCTGACCCCTAGTTGCCGGGGCTAGGGGAAGGGGAATCCCAATGGCCTGACTGGAACTGGGGATCCCGAGTAGCAGGCCATGGCTACAGGGACCCCAGCATCCTGCATCCCTGGGGCAAGGGGACCCCACAAGGTACTCACAGCTGCTGCTTGTCCAGGATCAGAGTGAATCCCCACCTAGAGCAGAGGGACACAAGCGCAGTCAGTCCAGGGCAGGTGCTAGAGCCAGAGCTCTGGGTGCGGGGGGGTTGAACTTGGGGGTTGCAGTGTCAGAGCTGGGGCAGACTGGCAGGTCCCTATCAGGCTGGCTCTGGAGCTGGGGCACTGCAGCTGGGTGATATGATTAGAGCTCACCTGGCACAAGGAAGGTCGAATCAGGGCTCCGCCTGGCGAAGGTCACATCCGAGGCTGTAGGACAAGTCTGGGGTAGGGTTAGGGGTAGTGCCAGGCAAACAGGGCCAGGAAGTTGGGGTGCTGACAGATGCCAGGTATAGTGCTGGGGCTGGCTCTGGGCAGAGGGTGTGGGGAGGTTACCAACAGGGCAGGTGTTACCGCTCGGAAGAGTCCTGCACCCCAAGCCTGACTCTTACTGGGAAGGTGGCTTCAGCTTCTTCCGAATCCCCATGTAAACCTTGGCCATGTTGAGGGGCCACTCCCGCTCCGGCCGGGCACTCTGGGAAGAGAGAGCGAGACACTCAGCCCTGCCCATGGATATTCCCCATTCCCCCAGCCCTGCCCTGCCCTCCCTGTCTGCACACCTCCCCTTCACTTGCCCCAGCCTGCTCTCCCCTTTCTGCCGGCTCCCCTCCTCTCCCCCAGCCCTTCACTTCACTCCGCTCTCTGCCACATTAGCCCAGCCCTTCCAGCCTCACTGGCACCCCTCCTTCCTCTCCCTGAGGCCTCCTATCTCCACCTGCACCCCTCTCAACCAGCCTCCGGGGTGGGACAGGGCCCCTCACTCTGCACAGGGGGAAAGGGCTCCAAGACTCGGGTGTGTGAGGGGCAGAGAGAGAATCCAGAACCTTCCCCTGGCACAAGCTGGCTGAATGGCCACCCCTCAGAGCCAGGTCTGGCAGCTCCTCCCCATTCCCACGGCTGGAGGCAGGGCAGGGCGTTGGCCTGGCTGCCCGATCTCTGGGAGAGCTTTCCTGATCCCAGGGGATGTGGCAGGCCCCCTCCTAGCCCAGCACTGCCCACATGTCCGGGCTGCCCCAGAGTGCCAGGTCTGGGTCCTGCTTTACCCTTTTCTCCTTCAGCAGCAGCAGCTTGTGATCCTGGATGACGAAGTATCGCTCCTGAAACTTGCAGCCCAGTAGTTTGGGGGGCTCCTCCCGACACTTCAGCACCCCACACTTAGGGCTCTCGCGCTTGGCACCTGCACGACAGGGGAGAACAAGGGGGTGAGGAATGTCCTGGGCACCCAGAGAGAGGGTCTGGGCAGGGCAGGAGCAGGCTGGGGATGGGGATTAGGAGCGGAAGGGGTCAGGGTGTGTCTGTCAGGCAATGGTGGGGGGCAAATGGTAGGAGCTGGGGGAGTGTCAGACAATAGGAGCAAGAAGGGATCAAGGTCCCCCTTACTCTGGCTTTGTCCCCCTGGTTTTCGTGCAGGAGTCACTGGTTCACAGCCCTGGTTGGCTCTGAGCATCACTAACAGGACAAGTGTCTTTTCACCTCCAGGGTGTGAGGATTGGCCCAGCCTGGGGTCGTGGCATCACAGCTCACTCAGTGGCCTGCGCACTCCCAGCCTGCAGCCTGTGGCACACAACAGGCACTGACTACCCCTCCTCCCCCCCACCCCCCGCAAGCTGCCTCAGCACAGGCCACAGACTGGGTGGGTCATGGGGACCAGCCAGTGCTGCTGCTCTGGGTCCCATGGCTGGGCTGGGCCAAGGCCAAGGGCCAGAGCCATGGGCAAGGCAGGGCCTGACAGAGGCCATGGGCAGGGGGATCTGTTGCTGAGCTGGGCTGGGGCCATGGGCAGGGGGAGCTGAGGCTGGGGCTGGACTGGAGCCATGGGTAGGGGAGCTGGGGCTGGGGCCAGGGCTGGGGCTGGACTGGGGCCATGGGCAGAGGGAGCTGGAGCCAGCGCCTAGGCAGCAGGAGCTGGCCTTGCTGCATGTGCTGCACCTTGCTCCGCAGGAACGGCCCTGGGCTCAAGCAGGGCTTTGTAGCCCAGTCAAGGCGGGTGGTGCTTACCTGTGAAGAGACAGCTGCCTTCTCCAATGGGAACCTTCCTCACCAGCAGGTAGGCGGTACTGGGTTCAGGTAGTTTGCACCACTGCAGAGCCTGCTCCAGGACCTTCTCCTTGGGGTGCAGGGGACGCTCTAGGGAGAGGAAAGGAAGCCGTTTGCACCCCGGGCAGCAGAGGAACTGCCGTGGGCTCTGAGGCCAGGGAGGGTCCAGCTCCTTCAGCAGGGCCAGGCCTGCCACAGCCCAGACAGGGCCAGTGCTGCCATGCTGTGCCAGGGCGTGGGGCTGTCAGAAGGCATGGGCACCCCCTGCCTCTGCAGCATCTGGGAGAGGGGATCCAAGGTGTGAGCGCTGCATGGATGGAATGGTCCAACCTTCCTCCCCACACAGCCCTTTGGGCCCCCTCCCAGTACCCACCCCCAACCAATGGTGAGCAACTACCGCCGCTCCCATGGAGAAGTGCTGCCCCCATTCAGCCCCCACTCCAATTATGAAAGGCCACCCCCATCCCTCCCCCTGTCTCCACTGCCACTCACCCAGGCCCCACCCCCATGGTGAGGTGCCCCCCCACTACTCCCCTTGCCCCTCATCCCAATATAGATACAACGCTCCCGTAACCCAACCAGCACCCCCAATGGAGAAGCACCCTGTCACTCAATCAGCCCCCACCCCCAATGGAGAAGCACCCTGTCACTCAATCAGCCCCCACCCCCAATGGAGAAGCACCCTTGTCACTCAGCCAGCCCCTGCCCCCCCCAGTGGAGAAACGCTCTCATCACCCAGTCAGCCCCCAGCCTGCCCAGTGGAGAGGCGCCCCCATCACTCACCCAGCTCCCCATTCTCCAGGGCCTCGAAGGTCAGCCAGATGTCCAGGCTCGCTGGCATGTTGCGCATCTCCAGTACCTGATTGGTCAACTCCTCCGCAGTCATGGTAGGTGACACCTGTGGGAAGTGCAGAGAGCAGCTCATCCCCAGTCCCCACTCCGGCTAAGGCCTGAGCCCTCCCTGGGTGCCACTGAATCTGCTGGCAGCAGGATGGGAATTAGCCAGAGAGTGGTGCCCTCACCCACCAGGTGCTGGGAGATCTCCCCACCCTGCAGGGTAGCTCCGGACCCCTGGAGACTCCTGACCAGCTGACAGCAAGGCTGGAATACAGAGGGTGGGCCATGCAGCTGCTCTGGTCAAGCCATGGCTGCAGCCAAGACATGCTCACTCACCTTCAGGGTGACACAGCAGTCTGGCAGCTTCTGCTCCAGGTACACCTCAATGATGAGATCTCCAGCCTGTGAGAGCTGAGGGAGAGAGGGCAGAGGGTGGGCAAAGCCTGGGAGAAGTGCTGGACTGGGAGACTGGCATGGGTGGGGCTGAGCCAGCAGCTCTCAGCGTCTGCCTGCAGGGAGCTGGGGAAGGGGATGCTTGCATATGTAGTAAGTGAAGGCCCTGATAAAGGCCCAGTACGAGGCTGAGGCCTGAACTAAAATAATGGCCAAGACTTTGCTAACATAAAGCAAAGTGAAGCTGTGAGCCAGAGGCAGGCCCTGCTCACAGAAACTGGCAAGGAAAGGGCTGATGCTGCAGGAAGATGCATACCTAAAAGGTACTGAACACTAGAGATCAGAACATTCACATACTTGCACATTCCACACAGATAAGAAGGAACAGACTGACCCATCCCAATGACAGGGGCAAAAGGGTAATATGATGGATAGAGTTGTTTTGTTCAAATCAACATGTACAAGGTGAGAGGTGGCACCTTACTACGTAGAGGGGTTGTACCTTGCTACGTAGAAGGGTTGTATCTCAATACGTCAGGAGTGATGTGTAACTTGTTTGTACCTGTGTATAAGAATGCATCTCTGGGGCCATGTCTTTGTCCGGCCGAGGGGGCAGTGGAAAGTCCCGCCACTAACTGAGCCGAGTCCATTGACCGTGGGCACATATTAGTAGTATGCCTTTTACTAGAGTAACAATCTAGGGGAACTATCGTTGTGTCCAAAACGGCAATAATCCTGGCCGACGTGCCTTCGTACCTTACTAGACTCTGTGGTCATTGGGGGTTCTCTTCGGGTCTGCTGTGTCAGCTATCTGCAAAGCTGGGACAGCACAAGAGGGAACACACGCACCCAGCCGAGTGATACCAACAAGGAGAGAGCAGAGCACCACACTGGTAGCATCTGAGAACACATCTGACAACAGCATCCAGAGTGACTGCACGCTGTGACCAGTGCCGGGGGTGAGAAGGGTGGGGGTTACAGAGCAGGTTGGGGGCCCCACCCACCAAGGAGAGGGGCTAGGAGGGCAAAGGCCTGGGGCAGGGTGACGCGGGGAGGCAGGGCCCTTTCCTGTTCCTGGGGAGGCCTTGTAAGAGATGGTCTCATTGCAGAGCAAACACAGGGCCCATTGTGTGGCTAGGGCAGCCCATGCTGGAAGTGGGATCTATGCAGGGACAGAGGACTTGCAGCCATGGGCCTGTGCTGGGCTGCTCTCTAGCCATCTGCCTCCACCATGGAAGCTCACCCACATCCATGGGCCCAAGCAGAGGCCAATGGACAAATCAGCAAAAGGATCCAAGACATGGGAGTGCATGGCGTCAGTACCTGCACATCCCTCCAGGTGGTGATGAGGCTGTTCTCTAGATCCATCTGTGACACTTGGTCCTCGTCAATCTAGCAGGCAAGAGAAGGAATGTGAGGTGTAGGAGGGAGAGGAGACAGTGCTGGGGGAGGTGGGGCAAGTGAGGGGCTTACGTTGAAAATGCGGACGTAGTTATCAATCAGGTCCTCCATCACCTTGACTTCATGCTCCCCTTTGCCATCTGTCTGGAAAAGGCTGGGAGCAAAGAGCAGTGACAGGTTCTTGGTGCTCATCTGATTGAAGTCAGCACATTTCTGCACGCTGCAAGCCGGGGCAAAGAGATAGAGAGAGTTCTCAGCATGTGCCCAGCAGCCCCAGCATGGGACGAGGCTGGGCCGTTCAGAACCACTCATCCAGCTGCTGGAGTCAGGCAGAACTTCTTGTTCTAAACCTTTATCTACTTCCACGGGGAAAAAACAGTCACAGGGTTATGAAATTTTCCACTTTTTTCATCAAAATGTAAAATTAAAAACTTAAATTTCAACACTTTGAATGTCAAGTTTTTGGCCTTTTGTTCTTCCCCCTTTTGGCCACTGAATGCACTTGAACATGTGATGGCCTTGGAGCGGGTTTCCCCCACTTCTTCCAATTTCCCTCTGTGTTCTTTGTAATATTTCCACCTTTGGAAAAGTCACATACAGCAAAGGGCAGAATTGACTGGCATCTGGCTGCTCCGTGACTCTTCCGGTGTTGGGAAAGTTCTGAAAAGTTACAAATAAAAGGAAAATGGAAAGAAGATGAAAGTATGAAGCCCCAACTATGGGGCATTTTCTGGCAAAATGGAACCAGAAGATAACAACTGGGGAGAAAGGGGAAAAAAAACTCATGAAGATTACAGAATGCTAACCCTGCAAGCTGGTCTGTGCCGACCTCTGAGAAATGCAGACAAGCCACCTTTGGTTGCACAATTGCTTGCCATTTTTTGCTGCCAGAGGGAAGGCCCAGCCCCAGACTAACTACATGATCCTCCCAGCCTGTCCGCACAGCTCAGAGACAGGGGCATTTGTCAAACTCTATTCCTCCCAGGGCCATTTGTCAAACTCTATTCCTGGATCACCCACCACTGGCACTGGCCACTCCATATCCCCGGGGGACCCAGAGACCCTGAAGCTAGGTAGGAAGTGAAGGGGGCAGACAGTGGACACAGCAAGTCTGGACTGAACATGTTAGCCAGTGACGCTCCCCCGATTTCCTAGAAGACCATGCTGTTCCTTGAGGAAGGGACATAAACACTCTGCCCAAGGAGGGACATACTGACCGGTAGAGGTGACCAATCAGAGCAGCCAGTGTCCTGCGGTTGAGGCGGGGCAGGCGGTTGATCAGCTCCTTGTAGCGCTCCAGCCGTTGGGGCTTCAGGGCTATTGCTGGAGGAAGCATACGGTCACAAACACAACACTGCGCAAAGGCACAACTACCATCACTGGGTATGAGCTGCTGGTCCCAGACCATGCACGGACTGGCAGGGAGCTGTGCCCCAACTTACCCACACTCACACCAATCACCCAGCCCCTCATGGGACCAGTGCTTCAGGTCAGATTGGGATGATTTCCACCCTCTGTGCATTGATGCAAATGATGGAGCAAGGGGCAGGGGGAGAATGGGGCCCAGAGAACCCCCCACCAGTGAAGCTCAGCACTGGGCTGGCTTAGGTCTGTCCCTGCCACGTGGCCCTTGGTGGCAAGAGAAGGAGCGCCAGGGTGAGAGGGAGCCCAAGGCAGAGAACAGCTGCTGCGTGGTGAGCCCGGGATGGGAGGAGCGGCAGGGAGATGGGTACCCGCAGCCTCCTTCCACTGGGGGTGCAGCTCTGAGGTGAAGACGGGGTCCTTAAGCTCTCGAAAGAATCTCTTCAGCACGTCGGTCACGTCCTCAATGAAGTTGTCGCTGATGCGCAGCTTGACATTGCGAGCATCCCTGCGGAACTGCTCCATCAGCACCTTGATCCGGGATTTGGCCCCGTTCTTTCGGTAAATGCCTTCATGTCGCAGTCCTGTGGGCAGAGCGCGTGAGAGAGACCATGTCGTGGGACTGCATGCTAAAGGGGGAGTCCAGATCAGCGCTGCCAATGCAGGGGTGGGGCAGGTAGTGCACTAATGAGGAGTGTGCCCTCCTAGCTCTAGATCTCTGTGTGTGTGTGTGTGTGTGTGCGGGGGTTGGTGGTGGCGTAAGCAGGTAGATCACAGTGCACCCTCTGAGGCTCAGATCAGTATGTCTCGGGGGGAGGGAGGGGAGTAGTTTGGATCATGCCCTCTGAGGCTCAGACCGGTGTGTCTTGCAGGGGACGGGGGGGATTAGCTCAGATCATGCCCTCCGAGGCCCAGGTCAGTGTGTGTGTGTGTGTGGGGAGGGGAAGTAGCTCAGATCATGCCCTCTGAGGCCCACATCAGTGTGTGTCGGGGGGGGAGGAGGAGGGGAGTAGCTTGGATCATGCCCTCTGAGGCCCAGATCAGTGTGTGTCGGGGGGGCTGGGGTAGCTGGAGCATGCCCTTGCAGCCTGCTCCCAGTGGCTGCCCCATGCCATCTCAGGAGATGCCTGACGGACAAGTAGGCAGCTCTGCACTTCCCCTGAGGCAGTGCCACCTGCCGCAGAGGAGAACGTGGCACAGGGTGTGATGTTGTTGACATAATCTGTTACCATATAGATCACTGTTGCAACCACTGTTATATATTTGCAGCAAATATCGTACAAAGGTTGTCGTGTGAGGTGTCTATGGGAAGGTTATGATTTGCTGGTTATGACTATGCTATATGTGTATCATTTCTGTTGTTGGAGTTATGAATATTGGCTCTATACTGTCTGTATTTCAAACTTATGCTGTGCTTCTGGATGACACCCAAGACAAGCTGGTGTCAGCTTTGCCTAGCCTGCTTCATGGCCCATTAAGGACCATCAGCTACACAACTGACCCATTGAGAGAACGCAGATACACCTTTCAGAATAACAGCCTCATTAGTCTGTATCCACAAAAAAACCAGGCGTACTTCCAGCACTTTAGAGACTAACAAATTTGTGACTCAGCAAGGTATGCAGAGACATGCCCATGGACAGAACTCTGAAGGTTTTTTCTTGCCATGTGCCTGAATGCTTGTCTTTGGAACAAGGAAAGAAAGACCACATGACAAGAGACTTTAAAAGGCTACTGCAGCTCCTCCGTCTTGTCTTCAGTCCTGCTTCAGACTTCTGGAGGAACTTTGCCGCAAACTGAAGCTCTGAACAAAGGACTGAATGACCCATCCCAGCTGCGGATGTACTCCACAGACTTGATTTGAGCTTGCAGTTTATTCCATCACTGTTGCAAGTCTGAACCAAGAACTTTGCCATTACTGTATATAATTGATTCCATTTAACCAATTCTAGCTCTCATCTATATGTTTTTCTTTTTATGAATAAACCTTTAGATTTTAGATTCTAAACGATTGGCAACAGCGTGATTTGTGGGTAAGATCTGATTTGTATATTGACTTGGGTCTTGGGCTTGATCCTTTGGGATTGAGAGAACCTTTTTTTCTTTTACTGGGATGTTGGTTTTCATAACCATCTGTCCCTATAACAAGTGGCACTGGTGGTGATACTGGGAAACTGGAGTGTTTAAGGGAATTGCTTGTGTGACTTGTGGTTAGGCACTGGGGTAAAACCAAAGTTCTCTCTGTCTGGCTGGTTTGGTTTGCCTTAGAGGTGGAAAAACAGCAGCCTTGGGCTGTAACTGCCCCTTTTTAAGCAATTTGTCCTGAATTGGCACTCTCAGTTGGGTCCCACCAAGGGCAGCATCATTACACAGGGCTCTTGGCAGCACTGCCAGAACCCAGCAGGAGGCGCCAGGCCAGCCCCAAGCAGAGGGGCTCACCGTATTGGGTGATGAAGGCAATGCAGCTGTCCACAAGGATGGGGATATCACTCCTGCTGAGCTGCTGGTCACGCAGGGCGTTGCCCCGTCCCCCCGCCGAGGCCTGGATGTCCGCGCACCACGCTGCGAAGTCCATCCTCGTCACCCCCTGCAGGTAAAAGGTCCTGAGGACAGGGCAGAGAGCAGGCGGTGAAACCCAGCTGGGGACACAGTGCAGGGCCTGACTCCCACTGCACCCCCACCCCAGCTCCATTTCTGCCCCTGGGACACCCCACTGGTGCAGGCACAGGCAAGCTGGCTAGCTCCTCCCGCCAGACACAGGCCTGTCTACAGGCACTGTCCCTGCCCAAGCCCCAGGGGGTAGGGCAGACATTTAGGGAAGATGCGGGGGGGGGGGGGGGCACAGATTGGAGCGTGCCCTCCCAGGCCCAGATCAGCTAACTCCAGTGGGGCTCAGAGCAATGGGGGGAATTAAACAAAAGGAAAATCTAGGGTGAGCCTCAGGTTGCCCACCGTGGTGAGGAGCCCACTGCGGGGCTGTTCAGCCTGCACTGGCCCAGCAAATACAGCTCTATTCCCGCCCCGGGGCAAGGATTAGACCCCCCCGCCCCCATGCGGGCTCAGGCAGGCTCCTCTCCCCCAGCTGTGCCCAGACTCCACTCCCTGGGAGTCCACTGACCAGGCTGTCTGTGTGTTTATTCCCCTCCAGGCTTAGTCTGCTCCAGACCCTGGCCCAGTAACGCCTCTTTGCAGGCAAGAGGCACTGCCCATCTGCCCAGGGCATCCCGTGAGAGGGTGGCTGGGGTTCAGCCTGTGCCATGTCCCAGCAGAGCTCACCTCCCCATCTCCACCAGGATCAGCACCTCCTTCTTCTCAGGAGTCTCAGTGAGGGGGACCACGCCTGCACAGGAGCAAATGGAGACTTCAGACGCAAATCCCACCTAAGGGCCAGGGAGAGACCTCGCGCAGTGACGGGCTCCCACTGAGCCCCTCAGGGTCAGCTAGAAAGATCCCAGATGCTTTACATACTGTATACATGCAGTCACTGACCCAGCACCAGAATGCAGCCGCTCTGGGCTGGGGCATGGCTGGTGGTGAACAGCGCTCAGCCACACAGCACAGGGCTCACTCACCCAGCACTGCAATGCAGCCCCACTGGGGTGGGGCATAGCTGCTGTTTCCCACAGTTGGAACAGGCGAGGGCTGTACTCACTGAGCTCCTGCAGCCTCCGGAGGTTGATGCTGTCCTCGGCTGCGCCCTCCTCCCCTGGGCACAAGAACAGGTGCGCTTTCTGCAGGATGAAGAAGCCCTGCAGCCACTGCTCAGGACTGAGCATGGATCTGTAGCGCAACCGGCCCACTCTCTGGAACTCGTAGCCCAGCAGGCAGTGACAGCTAAGCGGTGTGAACCACTGCATGGAATGGAGAGACTGGTTAGATCCAGGCTGAGTGCAGGGTGAGGGCATCACAGAGGGCTGTGCCCCAGTTTGGGTTGCTAGAGGGGGCAGGAACAAGCTGAAGGACTATGCCCTGCATTGGAGATGGAACCAGGGCAGAGCATTATACCCTGTGTGTGTGTGAAGGGGGGCAGTGCTAGGGCGGGGGGCTATGCCTCTGTGGCGGGTAGGAGGGATGCTGATTGGATCCTGGACCCCCCAGCCAGCAGCATGCCAGTGTGGGGGCGGGTCTGTTACGCCAGGGAGACGAGGCAAGTTAGTGCTGGAGCTCTCAGCAGCAGTTTCTCAGCCCGGCTCATGGCTGGTGCTGCTAGGCACGGTACCGCACTGGGCCTGTGCCCTGGGTGACCATGTCACACACCTTGCCGATGGCGCTGGCCCAGGCCAGCAGGGTGTCTGGCCCGTCAGCTCCCAGCTGCTGCACTTTGTCGCCACTCAGGAAAAGCTCCAAGGTGAAGCGGAACCTGTAGATGAAGGCAAAGGCATTTGGGGGCAGGGCTCCCCCAGCAGCCCAGTGCCCTGCCTCCCACAGCCCTTGCACTCTGGTCCAGCAGTGAAAATGACCCTCCCCGAGGCCTGAGGCTGGGCTGTACTGAGCTCTGCTGCATGGAGGCCAAGGTCCTGAGGACTGGCCCTGCTCATGGGGCTGGCTAGGCCCAGGGCGCAAGGCTAGCAGGTGGCTGGAGGGCAGCTAGCCCTTCCAAATGGTCCAGCTCTAGCTGCCTCCCCACACACAGGAGCCAGAGTGCGACTCCCCCAGGCAGCAGGAGCAGGGGGCCCAGGGTCACTAGATAACCTTCACTGGGACATCTGCAGCACCAAGCAGGAGACCCCAGTGGTGAAGGTTTGGCCCCAGTGGGGCGAACTCGGAGGGCCTGGTTATGGATAGCCTCATGAGGCAGGGAGCTGGCTGCAGGGACTCAGCAGGCCCAGCCCCTGCAGCGTAAGGGCATAGTGCCCCTTCACTGCTAATCCCCCTGCCTCCCCAGTGTATGGCCCTGGAACTGCTCAGTCAGACCCCAGGGTGGCTGCCTGCCTCTCCCTGCAGGGCAGTGACATGGCCAAACGCCTGTCCACACCCAATGCCTGGGGGTCTCGCTGCCTCTGATCCACTCACCACATGGGGGTCCTGGTGAGAGCCTGGGCCCTGGGGGATTTCAGGGAGTAACCTGCTTGTGCTCCGGCCAGGATGCCTATTGAGGTGGAAGAAGGTGGGCGTGCCTTGGGGTGTGGACGGGGAAGGGGCATGTCCCCTCGGGGCAGGATACCTGTCCGGAGGCCCAGGACTGGCCAGTCCATCTGCTCTGCTCACGCCCAGCGAGACCATGTCAGCCAGCTCAACCTTCCCCACTGACTCAGCACACCTGTCAGTCTCGTAGAAGAGGAGAGACTTCTCCAGGGAGCACCAGACACGGTGCACTTCTGCAGGGAACACACTGTCAGCAAAGGCAGGCCCCTACCACACCGAGCAGCCTCTCTCCATCCTAGCCACCATGGGGCCTGGCCCATACATACCATCTCTGCTCTTCCTGGTGCTGGAGAGCTTGGAGAGGGCTGGTACCTTGTAGAGGTAGCCACTGTGCACCACAGGCTGGGTGATCTCATTGTAGACCCCTTCCAAACTCAGCTCCTGTGTGCTGGGGCTCCCTGCCAAACACAATAACCTAAGAACGGCCATACTGGATGTGACGTTATTGACATGAACTGTGACCAAATAGATCATTGTTGCAACCAGGGTCTTATGGTGGTACCAGATCTTGTACAGAGGAGGTTAAGTGGGGGTGTCTATGGAAAGGATGTAGTTTGCTGGTTATGATTATGCTCTCTGTATCATTTTTGTACTTGAAGTTATGAATATTGGCTATGTACTCGTATCTCAATGTGTTTGATTCTAAGTAGCCTCAAGTGAAGCATTTGTTCAGCTTCTTGAGAAAGAACTGTTCTCAAGAAATGCCCAATCAAGAAACACTTAACTGACAGTGAACTTTGGGAGATGCCAATCCACATCTGAACTTTCCTGGGAACATTCAAACTAACATGTAAACAATAGTGTAAGCTGAATCATTCATGGACATGTGACTTGCTCAGGTGGCTACAAACTCCATCTTGTTGCTGTGATTTTGAACAGAAGAACAAAGGGGTTTCCACCCACAACGAGAGAATATAAAAGGCCCTGGAAGCCTCTCCATTTTGTCTTCAGCTGGCTTAAGAGATGGCCTCTCCACCCCCAAGAGATGCCTGAAAGAAACTGGAACAAAGGACAGTAACCATGAGGATGTGAGTGATTGCTGGACCCAGACTAGGAAGGAGTCTAGTCTGTGAAAAAAGCTTATTGGAACATCTCTAAGGGTGAGATTTACCTGGATGCAGTTTCTTATATATTAGGCTCAGACTTGCTTGTTTTGCTTCATTTTGCTTGGTAACTTACTTTGTTCTGTCTGTTATTACTTGGAGCCACTTAAATCCTACTTTTTATACTTAATAAAATCACTTTTGCTTATTATTGAACCCAGAGTTAGTGACTAATACCTGGGGGAGCAGACAGCTTTGCACATCTCTCTATCGGTGTTATAGAGGGCGGACAATTTATGAGTTTACCCTGTATAAGCTTTATACAGAGTAAAATGGATTCATTTGGAGTTTAGGCTCCCAGAAAGACGAAATACTGGGTGCTAGGAAAGTCTCTGTTAACTAAGAAACCCCTGAACTGAGTGGATCTCAGTTTCAGTGAACTGCAGGGTGGCATGGCCCAACCTCTTGGTCTGTGCTGTAATTGACTGGAGTGTCTTACTCAGCAACACAAGAGTGGATGGTAGCCTTCTCTGGCAGGGGGGTTTGTTCTCAGTGGTACCGCAGCACATCTAGTGACAGTCTTAAGGGGATTTCTGTGACCGAACCTGTCACACTGGGTCAGAGCAGTGGTTCATCTAGCCCAGTGTCCTGTCTTCTAACAGTGGTCAATGCTAGGTGCTTCAGACGGAATGAACAGAACAGTGCAATTATCGAGTGATCCATTCCCTATTGTCCTCTCCCAGCTTCTGTCAGTAAGAGGCTAGCGACATGCAGAGCTTGGGATTGCATCACTGACCATCTTGGCTGATAGCCATTAATGGACCTATCCTCCAGGAATTTATATAGTTCTGTTTTGAACTCTATTACATGTTGGCCTTCACAACATCCCCTGGCAATGAGTTCCATGGGTTGACTGTGAGTTGTTGAAGAAGCACATCCTTGTGTTTTTTTTTTCCAGCTGCCTATTAATTTCATTAGGTACCCCTGGTTTTTAGGTTATGTGAAGTGGTCAATGGCACTTTCCTAGCCACTTTTTCCACACCATTCCTGATTTTATTGACCTTTATCATATCCTCCCTTAGCCATCTCTTTTCTGAGATGAACAATCCCAGTCTTTTAAATCTCTTCTATGAAGCTGTTCCATACCCCTAAATCATTTTTGTTGCCCTTTGAATTTTTTCCAATTCTAATATATCTTTTTGACATGGGTGACCAGAATTGCATGCAGTATTCAAGGTGTGGGCATACCATGGGTTTTACTCCTGAGGGCATTCTGCACAAAAACATTAAAAATTATGTACACAATATTTAAAATTCTGCATATGTTATTTGTCAATAAATGTGGAGGCTCCAGCATGGCACAGGGAAGCACAGGCCACTGGCTGCACAGAGGTGGGAGATCACTGTGCAGCTCCCCCTCAGAACATGGACTCAGTGGTGAGGCTGCACCCAACCCTGACACAGCGCAAAGACCAGGCCTGAACCAGACACATTCCAGGGCCCTGCCCCTCGGTGCCAGGTGCACCAGATGTGGGCAGGCAGGCTCAGCAAAGCAGGATCTAAGTGTGGAGGGGCATAGTGTGGGGGGATCCAGGTGTAGGTTGAGAGGGCTCTGTGTGGGGCAATCTGGGTGCAGGTGTCTCAGTGGGGTCTGGGTGTGGGGGGAGCTGGATGCACAGGAGCTTGTTGGTGGGGTTCTGGATGCAACAGTAATGGGATTCTGCAGGGGGGTCTAGGTGAAGGTAGTTAAGGCTCAGCAAGGGGGGGTCTGGGTGTGGGGGGCTCAGTGGGGGATTCCAGATGCTGTGTGAGTGGGGCTCAGTGGGGTGGGGATCCATGTGCAGCAGGTTGGGATTTGGTAGGCTGAGGATTTGGGTGCAGGTGGCTTGTCAGGTGGTCCAGGTGCAGTGGGAATGGGCTCATCAGAGGGGGTTCTGTGTATGAGGGAGTCTAGATGCACAGGGATTGGGCAGATGGGGGAGCAGCTCCCGGTACAGCGATACCTCTCCCTGCAGCTCAGGAGTGATGGACGCAGGAAGCATGCCGCAGGGGGAGGGGGAGTTAGCAGAGCTTCCTACTGCCAGGGGAGAAATCTAGGGGTGGGTCTGACAGTCCCAAATGCCGTGCGGGGGAAGAGGAAGTGCCATCCTCCCCAGCCTAGACGGGACAGGATAGGAGCCATCAGTTGGGTCTTCTTCAGTCCAGCTCACTGCCCCCCAGTGATTTACCTCTGCTGGCTGCCCTGGGCACCCGAAACATACTGCTGGTGAGGGTCGTATGACCGCTCTTGTGACTTCCCTGTCAGAAAGTCATTTTTCTGCAGGGAAGCAAAGAAATATGTGGGGGACATAAATTTTGCACAGTGGTGCAGAATTCCCCCAGGAATAGCATTTATATAGTGGCATTATGATATTTACTGTCTTATCTTCTATCCCTTTCCTAATGGTTCCTAACATTGTTAGCTTTTTGATTACTGTTGCATAATGAGCAGAAATTTTCAGTGAACTATCCACAATGATTCAAGATCTCTTTCCTGATGGATAAAAGCTAATTTAGATCCCATCATTTTGATATGTATAGTTGGGATGATGTTTTCCCGTGTGCATTACTTTGCAGTTATCAACATTAAATTTCATTTGCCATTTTGTTGCCCAGTCATCCAGTTTTGTGACATCCCTTTGTAACTCTTTGCAGTTTGCTTTGGACTTAACTATCTTAAGCAGTTTTGCATTGTCTTCAAATTTTGCCACCTCACTGTTTGCCCCTTTCTCCAGATCATTTATATTGAGCAGCACTGGTCACAGTGTAGATCCCTGGGAAACACCATTATTTACCTCTCTACATTCTGAAAACTGACCATTTATACCTACCCTTTGTTTCCTGTCTTTTAACCAGTTACTGATCCATGAGAGGACCTTCCCTCTTACCACATGACTGCCTACTTTGCTTAAGAGCCTTTGGGGAGGGACCTTGTCAAAGGCTTCCTGAAAGTCCAAGTACACTATATTCATTGGATCCCCTTTGTCCACATGCTTGCTCATGCCCTCAAAGAATTTCAGTAGATTGGTGAAGCATGATTTACCTTTACAGAAGATGTGTTGACCCTTCCCCAACACACTGCAGGGGGTAGCAGAGCAAAACCTGTGGGTGCTGTGACCCCATGGAAACATTGTCACCTTGTGGGAGTTGTGTGGTGACCCTGGGCAGGTCAATGGAACAGAGTGTGGGGAAAGGGGGGTGTTCCAAAAGCGGTGGGTTGTATGTGAGGCTGGGAGATTCCATGTGGGGCAGTGGGATTCCGGGGGAGGTGGAGTTCTGTGTTGGCAGGGTGTTTCCAGAGATGGTGGGTTGCCTGCAGAGCAGAGAGTCCCCTCCTAGTGCAGGACACAGGGGGCTCACAGGCATCTCTCTCAGTCTGCCATGGCTCAAAGATGGGCGCAATGTGGGATCATGACAAAGCTGGCCCCTGCGGGATCTGGAGAACTGTAGGATCGGCCCCTTGGGATGGCTGGCTCTAGCTGGAGCCTCAGCCTCATGGCTCTCTTCTGATGCCCCAATGTTCCACGGGAAAATGGGTGGCACAAATTTGCCAATGCAGAGGGCAGCAGGACCAGAATGGGCATGGGCAGGGGTGGGGGCACTGACAGATAAGCCACCCCCCCCCCACTGCTATGGGGCAGGGGGCTCTGGGATCTCCAGTTACCTGGATGGTTCCCATGCCAGCTGTTCTCAGGGGTCTGCCAGAGCTCGGTTCCCTGTGACCCGTCGCAGCCCCCTGTGTCAGCTGCCAGCCCGGCTTCAGTGGCAGAGAAGAACTGCAAGATCGTCTTCAGCAGGCCAGGCCCTGCCACAGCAACACAGAGCGCCTAGGGCAAGAGACACAATCAGGGGACCAGGGCTCTCTAGCCACTGCATGCCCCCTGCTCCATGGACACCTGGCTGCCAGCTCTGGGGAAGGAAGGGGAGCCATGCATGCATGTGTGCCCACACAGAAGGTCGGACCTATCCTGCCCATCCCCACGGCCTCTGAGCTCCTGCCACAAGTGCAGGAAGGGGTGTTAGTCAGTGAAGGAGTTCACTGCACTCTCCAGAGCCTGTGCCAAGCCCAGCCTGCCAGTTACCTGCAGCACGTCATCCTGGGAGGTGTAGCTGGGGTGCGGGCGGCGGTACCGCCCATCGCGGTATTTGTGAGTGACGAAGACCTGTCTCTGCTCTGCGCTGGAGTCTGGGTAGAGTGCCTCAGAGGGCGGGAGACGTGCGGCCCAGAATCGGTTCGCTCGCTCGTTCCCCAGCATGATGAACAGCTGAATGAAAGTGCAGAGTCACTGAGGGAGGGGGCGAGATAGCACGGGGGGATCCTGTGGATCATCGAGGGGGAACATCGCAAGCCCCTGGAGGGGGCTGGGTGTCAGAGATGGACTGGGGATGCCCTGGGGGAATGCTGTGGGTCCTCTCCCCCATGCCAGGGCATCCCCAGGAAGATCAGCACACACACACTCCTGCCAGACCCAGACCGTGACACACATTTCTGTAATGTCAGCTCCGCCTTGTGAGTGCTGGCCATGGCAGCGCACGGGGGGGGGGGGGCAAGCTGGACAGTCTCTGTACCTGGACAATCTCATTGCTCCAGACACTGGTGTCAAGCTTCAAGCTCTGCACCTTGGACACGCTGGAGCCCAGGCTTCGGTGCTGACCTGTCAGGAGCAGCAGAGAGACTGTGAGCAGCCTGGCTGCATAGCAACTGCACAATTGCTACGTCACCAACCCGGCCAGCCAATCCACCCACCTGCTCACACCTTCTGACCCCACTACACAGCCCCACACTGCCCCGCCTGCCCCATATACTGACTCGGCCACCCACCCGCCATCCCACTGACCCACCTGGCCCATGTACTGACCAACCCACCCACCATCCCACTGACCCACCTGGCCAATATACTGACCCATTCACCCGCCATCCCACCGACCCACCTGGCCCATGTACTGACCCACCCACCTGCCATCCCACTGACCCACCTGGCCCATATACTGACCGACCCACCCACCCACCATCCCACCAACCCACTTGCCCATATACTGAACCACTCACCTGCCACCTCATTGACCAGTCTGGCCCATAAATGGACTCACCCACCTGTCATCCCCCTGACCTGCCTGGCCCATACACTGACCCACCCACCCACCTGCCTCATATACTGACCCAACCACCCGACAAACCACCCACCTGCCTGGCCCATATACTGACCCACCCACCCACCATCCCACTGACACACCTGGCCCATATACTGACGCACACACCCACCATCCTACTGACCTACCTGGCCCATATACTGACCCACCCACCCACCATCCCACCAACCCACCTGGCCCATATACTGACCCACCCACCCACCATCCTGCCAACTCGCCTGGCCCATATACTGACCACCCCTTGCCATCTCACTGACCCGCCTGGTCCATATACTGACCACCCCCTACCATCTCACTGACCCGCCTGGTCCATATACTGACCACCCCTTGCCATCTCACTGACCCGCCTGGTCCATATACTGACCACCCCTCGCCATCCCACCCACCCACCTGCCCATACAGTGAACCACTCACCTGCCATCCCACTGATCTTCCTGGCCCATGAACAGACCCACCCACTCACTGGGTTCACATACTGACCCACCAATCCACCACTATACCATTGACCCGCCTGACCCATATACTGACTCACCTGCCCATCATCCCAGTGACCTGCCTGGCCTATATACTGACCTGATGAGCCACCATTCCTCTGACTCACTTGGCCCATATGCTGACCCACCCACCTGCCATCCTACATGCCTGCCTGGCTCATATACTGACCCACCTACTCACCATCCCACTGACCCGTCTGACCCATATGCTGATTCACCCTCCCGCCATCCCACTCCAATTGGCCAATATACTTGCCCACCCAACTACCTGCCAACCCACCTGGCTGATATACTCACCCATTGACCGACCCAACTGATATACCTGCCCGCCTAAACACAAACTCACCTGGCTGATATATTCCCTCACCCACCTGACAACCCGCCTGGCTGATATACCACACACCTGCCCCATATACCCACCCACCAGCCCGATACACCCAACCACCAACTTGCGCAGCTGATATACCAATCTGCCTACACACTGACACACCCAAGCAGATATACTGCCCCGCTCAGCCAGTATACCCACTCACCAATCCGCCCGGCCAATATATCCACCCTCCCAAACTATCTACTGCCCCACCCAGCCCTCATCCCATGGATCCGTCAAGAACTCTTACCCACCCCTCCCCTGCCAGCAGGGAAGAGAGGGAGGAAATGCACTGGCCTGCACACTGCTTGCAGATCACCACGCACAGGTTGATGGATGCCCAGTCGGGGCTCAGAGCTCTGCAGTCAGCACAAAACTTGTTGGCTTTGTTGGACCAGATTTTCTCAGCCACCTCATAGTCATACAGCATCTCTGCAATGGCATCCTGCAGCGCCTCCATCCACTCCCGCTTTTCCCGCTCTGACTCGGCCACGAAGCTGGGCAAAGGCACAGCCAGGAAACTCAGAGTGTCCTGGGCTCATCCTTGGGCACCCGAGTTACACAAAGTCCCGCTGCAGCACCCAGGTAGGCTGGGGCACCCAAAATGCTACCCAGCCTCCAGCCAAACTCCCGACTGGCGTCCCCCAGCGCAGTTACCTGAAGATCTTGAGCGGGCTGATGAGCTCGAAGCTGCGGTTCTTGGCCTCCCGGATGGTGGCGCCGTGGAGCTCGATCAGGCAGATGGCAATGCCCATTTTAAAGAACTACGAATGGAGACGGATGCAGTGAGAGGCTGCAGCCTTAGCCCTGCAGTGCCATGGCCCAAGGCCAGGTGGCACAGCACCTCCAACCCTGCAGGACAGCTGCAGACACTCCAGGTACCCCCACAGACAGCAATGTCTGCATGGGACATTCTCCTCCTTGGCATGCCAGTGGGCCCGCTTTGCCAGCATGCACTAAGACTCTACACAAGCACATACCCTGTGGGGTGAGGGGTGTGGGCACACACCCCTTCGCACACTACCCATGCGAGGAATAATCTAGCTCTGGTGAGGTGGGGAGTAAGAATCTGCTCTTACAGCCTAAGCCTGTCTGCTACACTATCCTCTCTGTCCTGTCCCCAGTCCCTGGCTCCTCAGGCACGCTGCTGGAGGTGGGCCAGGCCAGGGAGAATGGCCACCCCGTGTTAGGGAGGGGGAGCAACTGGCTCTGAAGCCAGGGGCCAGCATCTCCCCATCCCAGCCCAGTGCCCTCTCCTCCGCCAGGTCCCGCAGGGGAAGAGGCCGGACCCCAGTCAGAGCAGCCTGGCCCGCGCTGGCATTAGGCACACGTAAAGCCACGGGGACTGCAGGAAACTCCCCCAGACTGTACCTGAGCGGGCATCCCAAGCTCCTTGTCCTGCCCACAGGTGTGGGCACACAGGCTCCAGGCGATTGTCTCTGCTCTTGGCCACAGGGGCCTCAGCAGCATGTGGGTCCCCCCCTTGGGAGTCCCAAGCTGGGGCCGTTGAGTGCTGGGCCCAGGCTCTCGGGGATGGCCTCAGACTCCGCCTGGCTTCATGCTCCTAGGGGGACTCTGGGGCTCCCTATCTGCAGCACGGCCAGGCCCCGCCTTGCTCACCTGCTCGTTCTTGTACAGCCACATGTTGGACAGGCTGAGGGCTGCGAACAGCTTGGACTTGTGGCCCTTGAGCTCCAGGGTGCCACACTTCTGGCAGTGAGTGCTGCTGGCCCAGCGGGGCTGGGGGCTGACCAACCGCTGCTCTGCCACCTTCCTCTGCAAGGTGGAGCACCACTCATTCCTCTGAGCTGCAGGGCACAGCAGGGGCAGGGTGGAGGCAGGCAGTGAGTGTTCACACACAGTCAGGCACCACTGGCTCTGGGCGTAGCCAGGACACCACGGACAGAGCCCAGCCAGGAGCCAGCCCTGGACACCCCTCCCACCCTCTAGGCTCAGGAAGCAGAGCAGGGATGAGCAACTGGCCCAGCAGCAGCAGAGGGGCACTTGCTGTGGCAGATCTGGAGAAGCTCTCTGTGGTGGCAGGCTGGGTTGGGGGAGCAGTAAGCGCTGTCACTGGGAAGTAGAGACTCCACGGGGAAGCAGTGACTGAGGGAGGTTGTGGGTGGGGAGGCAGGGAGAGGAATGGTCCATACAGGGGGCACAGAAATTGGGCTGGAGGAAGCAGCTGTGGCGGAGGGAAGAGTTGTGGATGCAGGCACCTAAGGGAGTTTGGGCTGAAGGATCTGCAGCAGGGAAGAGGGCTCTGGCTGGGTGAGGGGAAAGCTCTAGCCAGGGGCTGTGGATTAGGGGCTGTCTCTGGCTGGGGGGTGCTCTGGCTGGGGGCTGTGGATTGGGGGTGGTTTCTGGAGGGGGGGTCTCTGGCCGGGGGTTTCTCTTACCTTCATTCTCAGCTCTGAAGAGAAAGATCCTGTGGCTCGTGACGACCTGGAACTTGTTCTCCTTGGTGGCACGTGCCATCTCGATGACAGAGAGCGGGATCACACCCTTGGGATACGGCTCCTGGAATGACCCCATGAGGGTTACACCCCACACTCTGAGAGGATCCCATTGCCCCCGCTGGCAGTGCACCCCCTTCAAGCAGGGTCCAGGGAGTTTGCTTTGAGCTAACAGTGTTTACACGGCCCTTTTGTTACCTAGAAGCTCTGTGTTCTTGGGGAACCAGGGTGCAGTACCCAGCCTGTCTGACTCATGAAAGACCTTCCCCGCCTCCCAGCCTCTGCTTTAACCAAAACCGATCAGAAGAAAGACTTACAAAATGCAATGAAAAGGCAGTGGGAGACACACCTGACCCCCTGGGATAAGGGTGTCATAAACAGATAAGTAAGAGTTAATAGAACAAAAGTGCTTCATATCTCTTTTGCCTGGAAAGGGTTAACAAGAACAGTGAGCCTGGCTGTCACTTGACCAGAGGACTAATCAGAGGACAGGATACCTTCAAATCTTGAGGGAGGGAAGTTTTTGTGTGTGCTGTTAGTGTTTGGTTGTTGTTCACTCTGGGGGCTCAGAGGGATCGGATGTGCAACCAGGTTTCTCTCCAATACAGGCTTTTATAAGTTTAAAATAGTGAGTACTGGATAGATAAGGCGAGCTAAGCTTATGTTTGTTTTCTTTATTTGCAAATGTGTATTTGGCTGGGAGGAGTTCAAGTTTGTATTTTGCTGAAAGGATTTTAATTTGGTACTTTTATACTTAGGCTGGGAGGGTATTCCCAGTGTCTATAGCTGAAAGACCCTGTAACATATTCCATCTTAAATTTACAAAGATAATTTTTACCTTTTTTCTTTCTTTAATTAAAAGCTTTTCTTGTTTAAGAACCTGATTGTTTTTTATTCTTGTGTGAGACCCCAGGGGATGGGGTCTGGATTCACCAGGGAATTGGTGGGGAGAAAGGAGGGAAGGGGGGGAGAGAGGCTAATTTCTCTCTGTGTTAGGATTACTGTCTCTCTCAGGGAGAATATGGGAGGGGAAGAGAGAAGGAGGGAGGAAGGTGGATTTTCCTCTCTGTTTTAAGATTCAAGGAGTTTGAATCACAGTGATCTTCCAGGGTAACCCAGGGAGGGGAAGCCTGGGAGAGGCAACGGTGAGGGAAAGGGTTTACTTTCCTTATGTTAAGATCCAGAGGGTCTGGGTCTTGGGGGTCCCTAGGCAAGGTTTTGGGGGGACCAGAGTGTACCAGGCACTGGAATTCCTGGTTGGTGGCAGCGCTACAGGTTCTAAGGTGGTAATTGAGCTTAGAGGAATTCATGCTGGTACCCCATCTTTTGGACGCTAAGGTTCAGAGTGGGGGTTTATACCATGACAAAGGGCGACAGGATTAAGGAAACTCCCCTAGCTTCATCTGCATCAAAGATGGGACAAGGAGGCATCTCCATTAGCATACAGAATGGAGAACAGAGATTCCAAAGCAAGAACTGCACAGAACTCTGGGACCAGAAAAGCTGGGAAGCACTGCATCATGGGGGATCTCTGCTCCAGATGCTAATGAACCCACACCTGCACACACCCAGCTCAGTAGTTATCAGACCAATTCTAGTAATAAATCCTTTATTGGTCTCCAAAATAGTGAAGCTGCCTAATTGCATTGTGAGCTCCCTCAAAAGAACAATGCTCACAGCCAGGAATGATCAACTTCCATTATCTAGCCTGAACAAAACAACTTTGGAATATTCCCTTGAGCCATCAGTGTATACATAAACAAATCTAGTGTTCTCCATTGAACCATTTATGTTTCTCTACAAAAAACCTTACCCATGCTCAAGTAAGTGCTCTGATGTCTGGGTACAAAATCTGCTTCAGATCCACTGGGACTTCATCTTCTCCTGACTGATCATGCTGGGGGCTCTGTCCTCAGCTACCACCACCACCACCACCTGGGACCCCCGATCGATTCAAGCTTCACAGAGTGGTGAGAATCCAGCTCTCTCTGTCTCTAGGTACAGCCCTCTGACGTGTGATCAGTTATAGTTTTCTAAACCTGACTTTTATAATCAAGTTTAAGTTAGATTTAATATTATAACTGTTTTGTTTATTTGGCTACCCTATGGTTATTACCTGGCAATAAATAACTGTCAAGCTGGTGGCTTCTCTCTTTCTTTATCTCTCTCTCTCTCTCTCTTTCCCCCTTGTGGGTGTTTTTTGGCTTCTTCATTTGCTCTGAAGCAACGCTCCTTGTACCTAAACTAAAAGATCCCTGCAGTGCCCAAAAATCCTGTGGACTTTGTTCATCAGGTGGGTTACTACCAGAACAATTGTAACGTGAAAGTGGGGATAGGGACGTGCTGAACCTGGGACATATGAGGGTGGCAGCTTGGAAGTGCTGCTCGACCCAGCCTACTGAGTCCAGGGACATAGAAGGGGTCAGCTTGGGAGTGCTGATTAACCAGGTCCTCTTTTGTGTGTGTCCATCTAATTCTGGGACTGGAAGAACCCAGCCCTGGGGAACCTAGGTCCTGCAGGCTAGCTCCATTGGAGGAACTTGCAGCAGGGCTCCGTATGAGAACACAAGTGATACCAGCTATACATTGATAGAAGTACAGAACTCCCCCTCTCCCCCCGAAGAGTAACCGTAATAAATGAGCATACCCCAAAGTAACAGGCAAAGCTGGTGGTACTTTCCTAGCCCAGCCCCCTCCCAGCCCTAATAAGGCAGGAAAGTGGGGTAACTGCATGCCCAGAGAGAGGAGGGCTCTTCTTGAAGATGAGGCCACGCAAGGCCAGGATCAGAGCCAAATTGCTGGCTTGCAGTCCAATGCTCAGACCAAGCTGTGTCCCAATACATCTCAGCGACTCCTGGCCCCAAGTACAGGCCAGAAGCGGCGGAGTTGCCACCCAAGCATTAAAGAAGGAGAAAGGTTGCGTGGCACAGTGCTCACACCAGGCCTGTTCAGCAGTGCCCAGCGCCGTGTGGAACTGGGCTAAGTGAGCTCTGCTCTAGGAACAGTTTTACCATCGCTCTGCACTAGAGTGACTGACAACATGAGGTGCAGGACACTGGCGAACAGGGCCCACCGTGCTACCCAGCTGGGTTCTGCACAGTGGCTCTACTGCCATCCACCTCTTTACCCAAATTGGGGCCTGGCTTCCACAACAGCGTGGCTGGGGGGAGGTTCTGCATTCTGCTCCAACAGCACCAGGCGAGAGTTCCCAGCACTCCCAGCAGGCGAGCCCTGGCAAGCTGCTGGCCAAGTGTGTGCAAGCAGGATGTCATAAACAGATAAGTAAGAGTTAATAGAACAAAGTACTTCACATCTCTTTTGCCTGTAAAGGGTTAAGAAGATCAGTGAGCCTGGCTGACACCTGACCAGAGGACCAATCAGGGCACAGGATACTTTCAAATCTTGAGGGAGGGAAGTTTTTGTGTGTGCTGTTAGTGTTTGGTTGTTGTTCTCTCTGGGTTCTGAGAGTGACCAGAAGTGCAATCAGGTTTCTCTCCAATCTCTCTGATACAGTCTCTTATATGTCCAGAATAGTAAGTACTAGGTAGTTAAAGTGAGTTAGGCTTATGTTTGTTTTCTTTATTTGCAAATGTGTATTTGGCTGGAAGGAGTTCAAATTTGTATTTTGCTGAAAGAATTTTAATTTGTACTTGTATACTTAGGCTGGGAGGGTATTCCCAGTGTCTATAGCTGAAAGACCCTGTAACATATTCCATCTTAAAGTTACAAAGATAATTTTTACTTTTTTTCTTTCTTTAATTAAAAGCTTTTCTTGTTTAAGAACCTGATTGTTTTTTTTATTCTGGTGAGACCCCAGGGGACGGGGTCTGGATTCACCAGGCAATTGGTGGGGAGAAAGGAGGGAAGAGGGAGAGAGAGGTTATTTTCTCTCTGTGTTAGAATTACTTTCTCTCTCAGGGAGAGACTGGGAGGGGAAGAGAGAAGGAGGGGGGAGGTGGATTTTCCTCTCTGTTTCAAGATTCAAGGAGTTTGAATCACAGTGATCTTCCAGGGTAACCCAGGGAGGGGAAGCCTGGGAGAGGCAATGGTGAGGGAAAGGGTTTACTTTCCTTGTGTTACGGTCCAGAAGGTCTGGGTCTTGGGGGTCCCCGGGCAAGGTTTTGGGGGGACCAGAGTGTACCAGGCACTGGAATTCCTGGTTGGTGGCAGCGCTACAAGTACTAAGCTGGTAATTGAGCTTAGAGGAATTCATGCTGGTACCCCATCTTTTGGACGCTAAGGTTCAGAGTGGGGAATTATACCATGACACAGGATCTGAATGATCCTGACAGCTAGGTGGGAGGGGGAAAGAGACCCTGGGTGTGTTTATGTAAATACATTTTGCTTCCACTTCGCTTAGATTTGGTAGTTATCAGCTGATGGGGCAGTGTTTTGCTCATTGTAATCAACTTGGCTGATGTTGGGTCACAAATTATGTTAGTACTGAATGTGAAGGTAGTGAAATATGGTTACCAACATTTGTAATTATTGTGGGAATACAGAAAAGAAGGACTGTGCTTAACCTGTCCCAAAGGAGGGAGTCACTTTCAGTGTAAAGAACCTTGATAAAACAATGGCTCAAATGTTTGAGTGCTGTAAAAGTTAAAGGATAGACTAGATTTTTCCAGTCAGGAAGCTGTATGTCTTCAACCAGAATCCTCTGTAAGATTGGTTCAATAGGTTTTTCCTCACTGTTGAAAGAATAAAGCTAAATGGACTGTACTCAGAGCTGATTTTGGTATGTTAAATGGCACACTGAGCGCTGAAACCAGTTGTGGTGAGACTGTTTCTGCCTAGACCTAAAATCACTCATGGCAGAACTATATTTCTGCACAGAGCCAAAATCATTAAGAGACTGCCCAGCAGGAACAGCAAGCAGGCTGGCAGTGGAGAGGTGTGATAAGTGAATAAGATGCCTCTTACCTCTCAACCAGGGAACTCTGGGTCTGCACTGACCAATGGCAGCAACTGTGAGTCGGGTAGAGAGAAAGGTCAGGCATGTGAAGGGAACTTTTGGGTTGCTGGACTTAAGACCCTGAGGGGGAAAGGAGCATTGCCAGCAGATCAAGGGAAGGGATTATTCCTCTCTGTTCAGCACTGGTGAGGCCATGTCTGGAGTACTGCATCCAGTTTTGGGCCCCCCACTGGAGAAAGGAAGTGGAAAAATTGGAGAGAGTCCAGCAGAAGGCAACAAAAATGAACAGGGGGCTGGGGCACATGACTTATGAGGATAGGCTGAGGGAACTGGGCTTTTTGTCTGCGGAAGAGAATAGTGAGGGGGGATTTGATATCAGTTTCCAACTACCTGAAGGGGGGTTCCAAAGAGGATGGATCTAGACTGTTCTCGGTGGTGGCAGATGACTAAACAAGGAACAATGGTCTCAAGTTGCAGCCGGGGAGGTCTAGGTTGGATATTAGGAAATGCTATTTCACTAGGAGGGTGGTGAAGCACTGGAATGGGTAACCAAGGGAGGTGGTAGAATCTCTATCCTTAGAGGTTTTTAAGGTCACGCTTTTCAAAGCCCTGGCTGGGATGATTTAGCTGAGGTTAGTCCTACTTTGAGTAGGGGATTGGACTAAATGACCTCCTGCGGTCTCTTCCAACTCTAATCTTCTATGATTCTATGACAAGGACACTGCCCAACCTACTTGGGGTGGGTCTTTTACTCATAGTTTATTTTTATGAACTCTCTTTGTGTTTTTTTCCCACATTAATGCCAAATTACTTCCCTCGTTTTAATAAAAGTTTCTTTTCTATGTCAGTCAGGATAAGCTCTACCCTGACATCTGGTGGAAAGAATTTCAGAGAGTGTATTTGCATAGGCACGCCTACCCTATCCCAGACTGCCGAGCTGTGGGACTGCTTGGTGACAAATGACTCACCCTCAGTTGGGTGGTACTTGCTAGACAAGGGACATGGGTTCCAAAACCCAGTGAATTGGGGGGGGGGGGGGAAGAAGAGAGAAACAGGTCTGTGCACCTGGCAGTGCAGTTTCCTTATGGAGCCAGAAGCACCCGTTCCACTCCCTCCTCTCTCCACTGTGGAATGTCAGAGTTGATTTTTTTATTCCCTCAAGAATCTAAATACAGGTTACTGAGCTGAAATCACTTTGGGCTAATGGTGCACTAGCACTGGGGCTCCCCCACTAAGAGTTGAAATCACTAAAGAGCTGAGAGCACTGAGTACTGTGCTAACTAGTGGGGGAGCCTGAAGCTATACTGTGGAACAGAGCAGCTGGTGGAGTGGAGCAGTTGTGGGGATGGCTGGAGCGGATCACGGGACAGCTGGTGGCAGCGGAGCGGCTGGCAGAGCGGAGTAGCTGTGGGACGGGTGGAGCAGCCCACAGAGAGAGCGGAGCTGAGCAGTTTGCAGAGAGAACTGGAGCAGCTCGTGGAGCAGAGCAGCTGGTGGAGCGGAGCAGTTTCTGAGGATGGCTGGAGGAGCAGCGTGGAGCGGCTGGTAAAGCGGAGCAGTTCGTGGAGAAGGCGGAAGCAGAACCCACGGAGAGGCAAGGCAGTTGGCCGCGGACCATGTAAGGTGCCCCTTTCTACCCAGGCTGGGGGGAGGGACCTCTACAGATAAACTCTCGAACTCTGGGGTGGCACTGACCAGAGACTTTTGGGTTGTTGGACTTTGGGGTGATTGGACTTAAAACCCTAAGGGGAAAAAGGACAGTGCCAAATGTACTTGGAGGTGGGTTTTTGTTTATGGTTTGTGTTATAACCCTGTTTGTGGTGTTTCTCCAATGGGATGCCGCATTGGTTTCTTCCTTTATTAAAAAGATTTTGCTACACTCAGACTCCGTGCTTGCCTCCTAGAGGTGCCCAGGGGGGTGTGGTATGTGAGTGTCCCAGGTCACTGGGTAGGGGCTCGAGCCGGTTATGCATTGTGTTACTGAAACGGAACCCCTGGATACTGACCCCGGCCCTTGTTGCTGCCAACTCAGAGGGGCAGAAGGGTTACATCTAAACTCAGACTTTGTGCTTGTGAGTGGAAAGGAAGTATTGCCTCTCAGAGGTGCCCAGGTGTGATATATAAATTTCCCAGGTTACTGATGTGAGGAAGTGGGGCTGTTCTTAATGTTTCCTCTGAATACTGTGGGTGCCTCAGTTCCAGGCCGACACTCTGTCTCCGTGGCAACTAATGGCCCAGGACCTTCTCCCCTGCAAGGGAATGTAAAGGTGTAGGAGAATAAAGAGATCAGGTGCCCTCCTGGGGGAAAGAGACAAAGGCCAGAAAGGAGGGGCTGGAGGGGGCTTTTCAGTTTGGAGCTGGCTGGGGATGGGAAGTGAGGGCAGACGGGGTTGTCTGCCTCGCTGGGCCCCAGAATGGACCCGGCTAAGGGGTCCCATTCGCTGTACTTACAAGCTCTATTTTAGACCGTGTTCCTGTCATCGAATAAACCTCTGTTTTACTGGCTGGCTAAGAGTCACGTCTGACTGCGAAGCAAAGTGGGGATGCGTGCAGGACCCCGCCTGGGCGGACTTGCTGTGAGAAGCGCATGGAGGGGCATATGCTGAATGCTCCAAGGAGAGACCCAGGAGGTGAAGCCATGTGAGCTTCTTGACCTGAAGACAGACTACTCCAAGAGAAAGGAGGCTCCCCAAAGTCCTGACTAGCTTTGTGGGGAGCAGTTCCAGAGCATCACCCAGGGACTCTGTGACAACTGGAGGGGGCTCAAACCGGTTCTGTGTTGGATTGATGGAAAAGAACCCCTAGATATTGAACCCAGCCCTGGCTGCTGCTGGCTCTACTTGGCAGAAGGATTACACATGCATAGATGCTGCCCTGTAATGCCTCTGGGATGGCAGGGTGTGTGAATGGACAGGACTTGGCCCAGCTTGACTCAGAGCCCAAACCAAGTCCCTGGTGCTGACAAAGTGAGCAAACAGCTCGGCCCTTGGGCCCAGGCGCATGCAGTGCACGTGCCTTGAGAGGCCATGAACAAGAAGCCCTCCAGCATTACGCACCCACATCTCAGAGCCAAGCACATACGACTCCCTGGCTCTGGCATGTTCCTCTAGGTGCCTGTTCCTGGGATATTCCTCATCCACAGTATTGTGGTGGGCACATATACAGCCCTCCCTAAGAATGTCTCCCTGGTCAGGTGAGAGGCTCTTGGGCCCCCTCCTGGGCTGTTCCTGGGATCAGGCCACATACACACTGGGAGCTGCACAGCTCCTGGCTACTAGCTGCACCATTCCAGTGCACCTGGGAGCAGTAGAGTCCTCGGTGCCCAAGAGAGCAGCCCGGCTCAGCTTCTTGGCACCCTGCTGGGGTGCTGCATGTCACTGGTGCGCAGGGCCCTATTTCAGCCTGAGCTCCCCTCTCCCCGAGCACGAGCCCAGACCCTGCCCTGCGCCACAAACACCCCCAGCTCAGGCCAATCCACCCTGCTGGCCTAGGAAGGCTCCCTGGGCATCTGGCTAAGGGGACCCCCTCCCAAAGCTGGGGGACATGGGGCTGTTCAAGGGCGAAATACACCATTCCCCTGCCCCACCTTCCCTCGGACTCACAGGGCAGAACCAGTTTCCCTCACCCCCCAGCCTGGTCACAGCCTGAAGGGGGAGGGGCAGGGGGCACTGCAGCAGGGAATACAGGGGCAGAAAGAAAATGAAAACTGCTATGCACCAGGGCTCAAGGGGGTGCCCCAGCTCCTGTTAAACAAACTGGGATTGGGACACCCCGCTCCCACCCCTAATCCTTCCCCTTTCCCCATTAACCTCACCCCATCCCTACCCCGGCCCTTCCACCTCCTCCTCAACTTCATCCCCTAATCCCAGCCCGCCCCCCAACCCAAGCCCTCCCCCCTCCTCATCAAATTCATCCCCATCCCTCACTCTTCCCCCTCTCCTTCAACTCGGACCCTAATCCCACCCCATCCTCTAACTCTTTCCTCTCCCCCATCAACCTCATCCCCTAAATCCACCCCATCCCTTAACCAGGGCCTAATTTATAATGAAAGAGGTGCTGGAGCTCAGGCCCTGCACAAATTAAGCACCAGCTGTGAGGCCAGAGAGTGGTGGCTGCTGACTGGGCGCCCAGCTCAGGACAGAATTAAGGATGGAACGGTATGGAGGTGTCAGAGCTATTAACTGCCAAGTCTAGATGTGCTGGGGATCAGACCCCGCACAAATTAAGCACTGCCCCTAACCCTGCCCCTCTCCCCTTCTAACCCTCCCTACCACCCCAGCCCCACCCCTCTCTGTCCTGCCAGCCCATCCTGACTGGGCCCTGGTAGCACACTGCCAGCTGTGCAGCTGGGCTGAGGTCCATGCAGACTTACCTTCTCGCTGTGGAAGTACATGAGGTTTTTCCCATCAAATCTGACGAAGCGTCTCTGGAAAACGTAATTCCTGGTGGGAGGGCAGAGGAGGGGAGGCTGCTGGGGTCAGACCCTGGCAGAGCCCTGGCCCCAGAGACACCCTCAGACCAGCTAGAGCCCACTGCAGAAACAAGGGGAGGGCACCCCTGCAGGAGGTGAGAGCAGGGCTCCATGGATCAGACTCCCCTACCCAGAAGTCCTGCTGCACCATCCCAGCAACCCGACTGGCCCAGATGATCTAGGCAGGCATGACATACATGGCAAGGCTCCCAGCAGTTGCAGGCCTAGTTGCAGCTGGCAGCCTCACCCAGCATGGCAGCACCCAGTGTATTCACATGCCAAGAGGCACCAGTGCCCGCCATGGAGCAAACCAGCCTCCCGAGGGCAGACAGGCACTCCAGGAGTGGAGTCTGGGAAGAGCCAGTGTGGGTCCCAAACCCATCTCCAACCAGAGCTGCACATGGCCTTATCCAGGCACAGGGTGGGGACCTGCTCATCACTCACCAAGGCCTCCCAACGGGCATTCTCAAAACCTCTCTGGTGCTGGGCACTTACCCCTGCGGGGAGAGCTTGTCCAGCCAGCCGCTGAGCATGGTGGGAGGACGCTCGGACAGCAAGGTGTAGCTGGCATACGGGGAGATGGTCAAGTCATCCAGGACCTCGTCTGGGTAGAGGTGAGACGGGAGGCTGAACTGGGAGCCCTCAGCCTGGGGAGCCTCCACCATGGCATAGTCCTTCGTGTCATTCTGGAGGATCCAGTCGATCCGCTGGGCCCGGCTCTCATGCTCCTCAGCTGTTCCCTCGCTGCTGCACTCGCTGCTGGTCCTGCGGGTGGAACACGGCCTGCTGCTTTCTGGATGAGGGGCAGCTGGGATCCAGCAGCCCCCAAGCAGCACAGACACGGCCTTAGACCTAGCCCTGCCCCACTCCTCCCCACAGAGCCAGTGCTCAGCCCCAGCCTACGCTCCACAGGGCACCAGCTGAGATGTTTACGTTGCACCTGCGGGGTCCGGGAGTGGAGATGTGATGTTGCGTGTCACTGCCACACAGAGTGCCCCACAGCCCCCAGCTGGCTCCCACAAACCTTAAACGACAAGGAGTCATGTGGGACCCCAGCATGGGTGCAGAGCACTCCCTAAACATATGCTCTGGAATTGCTCACAGAAAGAAGCATCCTTGGGCTGCCAGCGGGGTCTAACCCCCCTTTTTCCCCTCAAACCCTGGCACCGATCCCCCCCTTCTGCCATGCAAATCCCAGCACCAACCCACCCATGCCCCACAAACCCCGTCACCAAACCCCCACCCCCAGCTCCTCAAACTCCAGCACTCCCCCCCCCTCAAACCCTGGCACCGATCCCCTCTTGTGCCACGGAAACCCCAGCACCAACCCACCCATGCCCCACAAACCCCAGCACCGACCCCCCCTCCTGCAGCTCCTCAAACTCCAACACTCTCCACCCGCCCCTCAAACCCCGGCACCGACCCCTCCCCTTCCACCCCACAAACCCTGGCACTGACCTTCCCTCCACTCCTCAAACTCCAACATCACCCCCACTTCTGTCCCTCAAACCCTGGCATCACCCCCTCCCGTTCCACAAACCCCAACTGTGTGGGAGAGGGGACTGTAGCATGGCACACAGGATAACAACTAGGGCCGGGAGATGTTGCTACTCTGATCTTGTCTCTGTTTGTTTTCCTTTCTCTAGCTTTGGCACCCGCCCTTCCTCCATGGGGCACCCTCCTTTCTTGGCCTGTCATTTTTAATCCTCTTACTTCAGCTCTCTCCATTTCTTCTAGAAGGCCTGTAAATCCTCTGTAATGGAACACGAAACGCAGTCAACCCATATGTGGTACAGAAGAACATGACATGGTGTCAGGAGTAAACTAAAAACAGAAACCGAAGGAAAACAGCAACAAAGGTTGCAGACGAAAGGTTGCAGGGTCTCATCGACATGCCCCAGAGAACTTCAGCTTTCATAAACCTTCAGATTGGACAGACCAGGACAGGAGCAATATTTTGCAAGATTTCACATTGCTCCCAAACTGCACAAAGAAATTGGAGATATACAGGTATCTTCTTTAATTTATGCTATGGGAAGGCAAGCAGAATGAATCTTTCAATCCTCTGACTTTACTGAAGACAGTCACAAAGAAGAATATGAAAGGGTTCTGGCTATGTTTGATGCATACTTTAGACTGCAGAGAAAAACAACTTATGAAAGAGCATGTATTCACCAGAGAATTCAAGAACCAGGAGGAAATGTTGAATGTTTTATAAGAACTCTGAATTAATTGGCTGAAAACTGATTTTGGGAATGCAAAACATGAAAATATCAGAGAGAGGCTGGTCTTGGGTTAACAGATAAAAACCTTTCACAGCAGCTACAAGTGAAGAGAGATTTAACCCTAGCCACCGCTATATAGATAGCAAAACAGTCTGAAACGATGAAAAAGCAAAACCCAGAGAAACTTGAAAAACCTGTGTAAAGCTGAGCCAGTGAAGGATTAACAATCAGCAAGCTAGGGGACCTATAAGCAAATCCTTAAGGGCATATCAAAAGGGTCTTGCAATGGTAAACAGGGCATTCCTTGTAGATAGTTAGCAAAGCCACATTTAGTAGACTAGACTCTTTAATGTGTTTGCCTGTATTGTTAGTGAATCAAAGGGTAGATGCTAAGTGTATTTGTCTGTGTTTAGCTGTCTTTGTAGGGGAGGGACAGCTAGGGTGACCAGACAGCAAGTGTGAAAAATCGGGACGGGAGTGGGGGATAATAGAACCCTATTTAAGAAAAAGACCCCAAAATCGGGACTGTCCCTATAAAATCGGGACATTGGGTCACCCTAGGGCAGGGATCGGCAACCTTTCAGAAGTGGTGTGCCGAGTCTTCATTTATTCACTCTAATTTAAGGTTTTGCGTGCCAGTAATACATTTTAATGTTTTTAGAAAGTCTCTTTCTTTAAGTCTATAATATATAACCAAACTATTGTTGTATGTAAAGTAAATAAGGTTTTTAAAATGTTTAAGAAGCTTCATTTAAAATTAAATTAAAATGCAGAGCCCCCCGGACCAGTGGCCAGGATCTGGGCATGTGAGTGCCACTGAAAATCAGCTCGCGTGCTGCCTTTGGCACATGTGCCATAGGTTGCCTACTCCTGCCCTAGGGATAGCTCAGTGGTTTGTGCATTGGCCTGCTAAACCCAGGATTGTAAACTCAATCCTTAAGGGGGCCATTTACGGATCTGGGGCAAAAATCTGCCTGGGGATTGGTCCTGCTTTAAATTGGGGGCTGGACTAGATGACCTCCTGAGGTCCCTTCCAAGCCTGATAGTCAATGATATCTTGTTAGAAGTTTAACCATGTAACCAGATTAGCTTGTAGATGCTAATTCCTTTTCATGTCTTAATTGCCTTCTATTATGCACAAGGCTGGTTCAATTAATCATAAGATCAAAGATGTAAGATACTGTAGGAAACTAATATTATTATTTACATTGTCTTGAACTCACTGTGCTATAATGATATATTATCTAATTGCCTGATGTGAATGAATGCAACTAGTTTATCTGTGTCTGCAGAGGAAATAGAAGATTAGCTTCAAAGCAATGCTTCACAGACAATCTGCACTGCCTCTTCCTCAGGGGCAGGTCCTGCTTTGACAAGAGGCTTGCCAGCTTGCTAGAGGGCTTTAAAGGAACACCCCTGGCCTTATCCTGCCAACTCGTCTGCTTAAACTTTGAATAGGAAAATATAAGTCATAAGATGGAGATCCTCCAAATAATGATTTGGAATAACCTGGAAAATACTTGGAAAGATTTGAACAGACTCTACACCTGGACTTCCTATTGGACTATACCTCTTAAATTGATTCCAGAAAGACTTTTACAAATCAGCAGCCTCACCTCACCATCTCTGCTGTGAAATTGGCCTATGGACTTTAACCATTATAACTCTCCTCTTTCTTTCCCCTTTCTATTATTAAATAGAGTGTGAGTATGCGAGTGTGCGTGTGACCCCCCCACTTTTGAGATTAGCTATCAGTGTAATAACTATGCTGCTTTCTACCAAACTCTGGTGGGTCATTAGTCCTCCCAAACCTTACTAGCTGGCCCAATTTTGGGTAACATTACTGGATATGGTCTGGCACAACTCCTGATGGGAAGACAACTCAGATTCTTTTCCAAAGTTAGAACAGCAGTTCTATCTCTGAATGGCCAGATATGAAGAGAATAGCCAAATTGAATAAAAAGGCTAAAAGAGCTTAGGAGCACTATTACAACAGATGTTGCTCACTTAGCAAACTGCCAAGTCTAGAACCTGGTGACCATGCTCATGTCAAACTGGATGAAGAAAATGAATGGACAATTCCTGCTGTCGTGAAGGAAAAGAATTCAGCACCAGACCAAGACCAATAGTGGAGAATTCAGCAGAAACCATTGAAATCTACAATTTGTTTCTTCAAAAAGAACAATCAACAGAGCAAACTCTACAAATGACAAATGCAGAACAAGAAGGCATCTCAAGGATTCCAAACTGAGCATAGCTAGCCGTTGCAACTAATGGACAGCCAGCTGACCAAGCTGTTACATGTTTGGGTATTGTAATTAGAAAATCAGCACAATTCAGAGACACTTAACAGACAAATCCTTACTGAACTTCAAAGACAGCATAAATATTGTAAATGGTGCAATATAGAATTTAAAGGGGGAGATGTGATGGAATGCTAAACTGTCTTATACTGTTCAGCCTGTAGGTGGCAGTGTAAAAAATACCATATTTAAACTAACCTTCCTCAGATCTGGGAAAGTATTACAGTATCTTATGACGAACACACCTGGTGTGCACAAGTAAGCTCTGCAGCCAATCCAGATTTGGTAGAGAAGAACATGACACCCTCCATGAACCTCAAGTGAAGTGTGGGGGAGGTGCGGGGGGGGGCAGGAGGGGAGATCATCTGCTAAATCTGACCATTCTATCACCCAGCTTCATGTGACATCCTGTCCCAAAGCTCTCTAGAGTCTTATCAGTTAGACTGTAAGCTCTCCTGATGCCTTATTTGTCTTTAAAGCGCCTCATGCACGGTTGGTACTGCACAACTGTGGTAATCAGTTAATATACAGCACAGGAACACTGGACTAAGCAGAGGTTGTCTGGATGTAGCTGAGTAGGGCTGATTTGCTTGAGAAGTGTTGTAAATGTCTGTGGGTGCATTTGTGTGAGAAGGCAGGGCGTTTGCGTATGTGTGTCTGTGGGTCCATATGCATGCCTTTATATTGCATTTCTTTGGGTTTGTGAGAAGGTTTGAATTTTGCATTACTGTTCCTTAGCAGTATTAACTGGCTTCAATGAGTTTTTATGTCTAAATAATAAATTAAGGGAAAACCTAGGCTGAATGTCAAGAAGCTTTTCCCCAGACACACAAGCTCCATGAGGACGTGGGACTTTTATTACAAAGCACAGACGATGCCACACTAGGTAACCACAAAATGTCGAGCACTGTCTTGGTAACATAAAGCAGCCCAGGAGCTGGCAGCTCTGCCCCTAAAAGTTACCGCAGTTCAGAGGAATCACTGGGGCTACAGACTTTCATTAGTGGCTCCTGGGTCACCCTCACCCCTGAACCCTCGGGCAGGAGGAATGTCTTGGAGAGTCCCAACGCCCCTGCGATTCCAAGTTCCTGAGTGGCCCGCAGGGGCCATAGGCAACTGGACTTGAGTTACATCAGTCCGGAAGTGCTAACCTCATTCTGACCAAAGCGAGATACAGGCTGTGCAGAGTACAATGTACAGTCAACCTGTGGAACTCATTGCCAGGGGATGTTGTGAAGGCCAAAACTATAATAGGGTTAAAAAATAATTAGATACATTCATGGAGGACAGGTCCATCAATGGCTATTAGCCAAGATGGTCAGGGACACAACCTCATGCTCTGGGTATCCCTAAGCCAGGGGATGGATCACTAGCTGATTGCCTGTTCTGTTCATTCCCTCTGGGGTACCTGGCATTGGCCACTGTCAGAAGACAGGACACTGGGCTAGATGGACAATTGGTTTAACTCTGCATGGCCATTCTTATGTTCTTAGATGTGGTCCTGAGTTTCCTGGATAGCTGTGCATTGACTCTCTCAAAGGAAACTTCAGCCATCTGACAGAGCCCAGCTCCCTCATCCACGGCTCTTGGGAGCCATCCTACAATCTCACGTCCAGAGGAGTGAGTCTTCCTAGTCTTTTCTGAAGCATTTAAAGCATTTCTTAGCTGCAAAAATTCTATTCCAGCAAGCACATGAGCAAGGCGCCTCCAGGGGAAATGAAAATGCTAATCTGCTAGTGAGACCCTGGTGCCCATTGATCAGCTAAACCATGCTCATGCAGCAGTAACTCCCTAGGACTCAGGGATTCTCACTGTTACACACTGTGTGCACCTCGCACTAAACGAGGGCAGCAGATCTTCAGCTTAGATCCTTCCATTCCAAAGGCACAAGCCCTTAATTCTTGAGCTGTAGGAGAGCCTTCATTAGTTAATGGCTGGCTACAGGGAGCTGACGACATGCAGCCTTTGATGCCATCCAGTACCAGCTGGTCCATTACCACACACATACACCTCTACCTTGATATAACGCTGTCCTTGGGAACCAAAAAATCTTACCGCGTTATAGGTGAAACCGTGTTATATTGAACTTGCTTTGATTCACTGGAGTGAGCAGCCCTGTCTTCCCCCCCACCCCCGGAGCACTGCTTTACCGTGTTATATTCAAATTCATGTTATATCGAGTGGCGTTATATCGGGGTAGCAGTGTTTTTGTGGCTGTGTATGTAGTCATCTCCTCCATGTAAAGAACATAAGACAAGACCACTCTGATGACTGGAGGCCATGACAAATCATCTCAGCTTTGCTCTTCTTATTATTGTTTATGTCACCAAGGCTCTTTGATACCACATGTACCAAGCACATTCCTCTCTTTTTCTATTTTAAAGTATAATCACTCAGCTTCAAGGACATGGACAGAGTCAATACTAGGCACTAAGTCTCCCCATGCCACTCAGCATCAAGGAGTATCAAAATAACCCTGCTCCAAATACTGAGCCTATTCATGGTGGCTTCCCTCACAGCACTAGCACAGAGAGGAGAAATTCACCCCTGTGCAGAGACCAGCACAAAGAGGACGTAAATGAAATCGAAATGGGGCACAGATCTTAGGCTGGCCTGGGCCACAAACTGTGAAGCTGGAAATGGACATATACGAAGTTCTAGGTGTCTGGGTCTTGGGTCTCTCGCTGCTGAGATTTGGGCTAGGTCTACACTAGGGGGCGGGAGGGTGTCATCCTAAGATACACAACTTCAGCTACCGAACAGCATAGCTGAAGTCGGCATATCTTAGGTCGATTTACCTGGCCATGAGGATGGCGGTGAGTTGACCGCTGCCACTCCCCCATCGACTCCGCTTCTGCCTCTCGCCACGGTGGAGTTCCGGAGTCGATGGCAGAGCGATCGCATCTACACTAGATATATCGATCACTACCTGCAATGACTTGGCTTCAGCTCTGTTAGCAAGGCAGGACAACGAACTGGTGTTTGCTAGATGAATCAATGGGAAAAGACATTTTCTTTTGCCATACTAAGGGGATACCAGAAGTAATGGAAAGTCAATTTAAAAATAAGTATTGGATACTGTCCCTTTAAATTCTGCTCGGATTTACCTGGTGAGGGAGGGGACTAATTTAAGCTCCTGAGACTTTCTGATGGGCTGAGGGAAAGAGGTAGGTTTCTGAATGGAACGATGCAGTTGGCTAAGTAAATTCTACAGAAATCAGCTTTGCCTTGATCTCGTTAACAAACGAAGGTGTGATCCTCGACAGAAGAGCTGAGGGGAAATAAGAGCTGGTAGCAAGCAACAGTGATACCCATGAGGGGGAAAAATGAAAAAAATCTAATGTCTGTAAGAATCATTTTAATCTAATCTGGGTCCCAAAGACTGAAATGTTTTAATCATAATGGTACGGATTTTGTATGGTGTTACAGGGCAGCTATGGTTTCTGCTGAAAGAAAACTTTCTGTTATGAAGAACAATGAGGGAAAATAAGCATTAAACTTACCAAAAAAAAATAAAAATAAATAAAAAGCATTCCAGCATAGCTGATGCCCAAGGTTGCAGTGAGTATTAACTACAAGGTTGTTTGCAGAGTTAGTGTTATTCCTAAACTAATTAACAGATTTATGTGCTGTGATCAAGTGGGGATTTTTTATGTCTTGTTTGTGCCTCAGTTTCCCCTGTTACCAAATGAGTGGAAGGGGCCTGTTTGCTCTCAGGGCAGGCTGGCACATACATGTGTGGGTGTCTCCTACTGTCTGGGCTTTAGTCTCCATATGAAGGGAGCAGCTGAGAAGGCAGTGGCAAATCCAATCATGAGGACATTGGCACCTAGCAACCTGATGGGAGATTTCCATGCCTCTCCTTAGGGAATATGCACAACAATCCTCCAAGTTGGGATCAAAAGACTGGAGAGATGGGGAATAAGAGCAGGCTGCTGGAAGGAATCAGGGCTCTCAACTGGCATCTGAGGAAGGAGATCAGACAAAGGGACAGACCAAGCTTTAACCAAGGGGTTCCCTACAGCTTGGCTGGGCTCTGGGCAGACCAGAATAGACTCTGCTTTAACCTTCAGTTCTCTGTGCTACCCTAAGGCCTTTCTGTGCTGTGTGTCAGTTAATGAAAAAACCCGCCTGTGTCCACAGCACTGGGTGAGTGTCACTGCCAATGCTGGGTGAGGTGCACTGATCTCTGCAGAGGGGACTGGCCTCCACTGGGGTCATCTCAGTCGGACTCTCAGAGGTCCAGTCTGAGGAGGCAGTGAAGCCACGTGGCTGACCCTGGAGGAATAGTGAGACCCCCTGGGGGTCTGGTACACAAAGAGGTTCCTCCTAGACACTGTTGCACAGCTGGGGGTGTAGCCCCGACCCTGTGGATCTGTGACATGCCCATGCTGTGCTCAGGGAGAGAGTTATGTCATTTTGAGAAGATTAAATCCTCTGCATTTTATACATAAGAGCCTGACTCAGGACTTCAAGTGCAAATTTCAGCCCTACTCTGGGGTTGCGATTGATGCCTCTGCCTCTATATTCGGCCCTCGCCCCTTGCAGCTAGCGTCACCCTGGAACAGGCCATCTGCAAGCCAGCATGAAGCTGGGGAGGAGTGCGCTGAAGACAGCAACCCCTGGAGCATCTGGCCAGTCAGGGAACAGCTTCCCTGCAGAACCTCTGCGAGCATGTGGTGACGCTAACCTCTGTGCCATGCCTCACCAAGAGCGCTGATCTGCCCCCTACATGCCAGGGGCTGCTGGTCCATGGCATGGCATGACTGCCTCACCCCAGCTAAAGGTGAGAGAAGGCGCGCATCCAGCTGCAAGGGACATACAACAAGCACCAAGGTGCCAGCCTCACCCACCCTGGCATCCCCATCTGCTCCTTCACGGGCTTGCAGCCAGGTTCTCACCACATATGGAAGGAGCAGCTCTCTCAGTCAAACCATCTGAAGAAGTGGGTATTCACCCACGAAAGCTCATGCTCCAAAACGTCTGTTAGTCTATAAGGTGCCACAGGATTCTTTGCTGCTTTTACAGATCCAGACTAACACGGCTACCCCTCTGATACCAGACTGACCCTGGCTTTCCTTGCCCTCTATTGCCCCAGCAGCAGACACCTTTCCCCAAAGCCTGGAAACTATAATCCAACCTGCTTTTCCTGCTCCATGAGAGCAGAGAGACTCCATGGAGCAGGTTTGGGGCCAGGGGCTATGGTCAGAGGTGCTTACCTGAGCCTCTCTCTCTCCAGCTCTGGGAAGTGCTCTGGCACTGCTTCACAGCCTGGCACAGTGGGGGTCCCAGTGCTCTGCAAGGAGACCTTGGTGAGAGCTCTGCTCCATGGCTCTGTCTGCCTAGGCCACCCACCCCTCAACCTCAGGCCTCCTTGGACTGCCTTCCCCTGTACCAGCCAGTGCCCAGGAGCCAGGGCCTAGCACCACCTGCTCGCCTGGCTCTGCCAGGGCCTGCACTCCACCGAGCAGCCAAGGCCCGTGGTCCAGCACACATTGCTGCAAGGTGTGGCCAGAGGGAGCAGAAGCCGGGGCATGGCCTTGCTTCTATTTCATCAAGACTCAAGGCAGGAGCAGGGCCCAAACATCCCCGCCCTCCAGCCTGCACACCGGGCCCTCACCTTCTGCTCCCGGGCAGGGAGCCCACGTCCAAACAAGGCCTCACAGTAGGGACTGATGGGCTCCTCGGCAGGCTCTGTGGGCACAGACACAGCAGGAAAGGCAGTAAGCTACCAGCCAGCACTCTGCTGGAGCTGGGGGGTTGGCGGCCTAAAGGGGATATGGTGGGTAACTCTATCCCTTAGCACAAGGGCACTGCTGTGGGAGGCAGGAGGGTCTGGTGTGGGACGCAGGGCACGCCGTTCACCCCCAGGGACGTCCCTGATGCCAGCAGCTCCCATTGGAACAGGTGCCCCCACCCTAGCCAGGAGCACAGCCCAGCACTGAGGGGCAGTCCAGGCATGTGTCTGGGGACAAGCTCCTTGCTAGGCAGAGAACCCAGGAGTCACCCTCCAGAGGGGATAGCGGCCGCCATGGGAGCAGACACCACTGGGTGGGTTCCTGGGGCCTGGCAGCTTCCAAAGCCATAGAAAGACATAGATGCCCCAACCTCCCCTTGCTCTAGCAGTGCCCTCACTCCCATCCCTGTATGGGCACCAAACCCCCACTCTAGCAATGCCCCACCCCTAATCTAATATAGGCCTCAACTCCTCCCATTCTAGCCATGCCCTCCCATGGGCCCCAATGCCAACCCGCCCCTAGCAGTGCCCCAGCCCCCATATGAGTTCCAAACCCCTGCTCTAGCAATGCAGTCCCATTCCTGTATGGGCCCAGCCCCTCCCTACCCCATTCCCCTATTGCCCACCCCCACTCCAGCAATGCCCCACCCCGCCATCCCTGTATGGGCCTCAATCCCCTCCTACTCTACTAACCCCCCCCCAAGGACCCACCCCCCTGCTCTATTCAAGCCCCTGCACCACTCGCATCCCTGAAAAGAAGCGACACAGGGGCCTTCATGGGGACAGGCTGTGCACATAGAGCGCTGCAGTCCCCAGCTCTCACCTGGACAGCTGGCAAGTCTCTGTGGGATGGGGGGCAGGTCCAGGCTGGGCCATCTGGGAGAGCTAGGATAGCAGAGGAAACATGTCAGAGCCTCAGGCAGCAGGGTCACCACCTGGCATCCTCCTGAGCGGGGCCTGCGCTCAGGGCAACCCTGCCCGGGGTGCGCTGCCCAGACAGTGGGCAGCAAGCAGCATGGGGCAGAGGAAGGCCCAGTACTAGGCTAGGGGGAGGGAGCTGCTGAGCCTGGTGCAGAGTCCCAGTCAGTGTCTACAGGGAAATCTCCCAGGGTGTGGGGAGGGCTCCGACCGCACGGCCAGGCAAGGCTCTTGGAAGAAGGGCTGACACTTGCACCCACTGTCTTCCCTCAACCTTTGATTGCACAGGCCAGGCTGGTGGGGGAGGGGCTACCTGCCATGGGAGCAGGGCTGCTCCCCTCTCCAGTGTCACCACTGGGGAGCCTGTGACTGGAGGGGGTGCTCCCCTCCCCAGTGCTGCCATGGGGGAACCTGTGACTGGGGGAGGGGGAGCTGCTCCCCTCCCCAGTGCCACCACTGGGGAGCCTGTGACAAGGGTGAGGGTTTGAAGGCTTCTTACCCCCGGATTTCCCATCAATCCTGGAGTGCAACGAGGAGTGTCTGGAGGACAGGGCCTCGGCCTGTCCAGACAGCCCCCCTCCCGCCCCCAGCTTTACTTTCCTAGGTCTCCAGTAGGTTCAGGCCGTTACTGCTGTCCACGTCCCAGGCCTGGCACTGACACTTCAGATTCCCTCCCCAGCCGGGTCTGCCCTGGCCACTTGGCTATTGGCTACCAGCTCTAAATCATCAGCCAGGCCTTCTAAAGCAGCAGCCTGGTGCTGCCTGCCCCACCCTGCCCAGCCCAGCACTGCCCACTCTCCATGGCACAGTGAGGCATGGGCAGACTCCCTGCAGATGAGCCCTGGGCTTCCCCTCAGCCCCAGGCAGGGTATCTGCTGCCAGGGGTGCTGCTGGCTCCCCCACCTGTCACCACTCAGCTCTGTGGGACCTGCTTCTGCCAGGTCAGTGCCAGAGCCTAGGGCAGGAACCAGCAAGCAGAATGAACCAGGGAGCGGCCCACCCCTGGCTGGATGGCGTGTGCATGCTGCGTCAGGACAGTAGGCAAAGGCATCCCCCAACTAGGTAGCTAGACAATAGTCATGTGGCCATGGCAGCATGGGCGAGCCACCAGAGTATGCACCTAGGGTCCTGGGCGGGACTGGACCCAGGCAGCTGGCCCACTATTCCACTGCAGCTACACTGCTATTCCCAGGGAGCAAGCTTCATCTCAGTTATGGCGAGAAGCAGAGCCTGTGTCCCCAAGTGAGTGAGGAGGGGACTGGGCAGGGAGCAAGGACTGAGGGAGATGACTAGAGCCTTACCAAATTCATGGTCCATTTTGGTAAAATTCACAATCATAGGATTTAAAAAATGGTTAATTTCATAATTTCAGCTATTTAAATCTGAACTATCACAGTGCTGTAATTGTAGGGCTCTTGGCCCAAAAAGGAGTTGTGGGGGTTGGCAAGGTTATTGTAGAAGGGGGGGTACTGCTACTGTCACTTCTGCACTATGCCTGGCAACAGCACAACCTTCAGAGTTGTGCAGCTGGAGAGCAGTGGTTGATAGTAGGGAGCCCAGCTCTGAAGGCAGAGCCACTGCCAGCAGCAGAATATTGTAGAATATCAGGGTTAGAAGGGACCTCAGGATGTTATCTAATCCAACCCCCTGCTCAAGGCAGAATAAATCCCTGGACAGTTTTTTTTTAAACCCCAGTTCCCTAAACGGCCCCCTCAAGGATTGAGCTCACAACCCTGGGTTTAGCAGGCCAATGCTCAAACCACTGAGCTATCCCTCCCCCCGAAGGGTGTGGTATGGTATTGTCACCTTTACTTCTGTGAGCTCTCAGTAAGCAGCCACCACTCTCCAGCCAACCAGCTCTGAAGGCAGCAGTGCAGAAGTAAGGGTGGCAATACTGCAACCCCCATAAAATAACCTTGCGACCCCCCTGCAACTCCCTTTTGGATCAGGACCCTCAGTTTGAGAAAAGCTGGTCGCCCCCGTGAAAACTGTATAGTATAGGGTAAAAGCACACACAAGACCAAATTTCATGGGCTGTGATGCGTTTTTCATGGCTGTGAATTTGGTAGGGCCCTAGAGATGACCCATCCCGCCACAGCCCCTGCGCTGTAACCTGGCCACGGGGCCCTGAGCCTTCCCCAGCCCCCTGTGCTGTGACCCAGCCACTGGGCCCTGATCCCTTCCCAGACAGGCCCCTTGCACTGTGACCTGACCATGGGACCCTGAGCCCTCCCCAGCCTGGCTCAGCCCCCTGCGCTGTGACCCAGCCACAGGGCCCTGAGCCCTCCCCAGCCTGGCTCAGCCCACTGTGCTGTGACCCAGTCAGGGCCCTGAGCCCACCCCAGGAGGGTCCCTGTGCTGTGACCTGCAGGCACAGTTCCATCTTTTAAACTGTAGTAACTGTATCCTGAAACAACAGCAATGCTGCCCACTAGCCACAGGCACCTCCACTGCTCCTGAGCCAGCCCCAAAGTGACCTCAGCAGGTCCCCTTCTGCCTAGAGGACCGCAAGGCCCAGCAAATCCCTACCTCAGGGCGTAACCCATGCTCAGGGTGCAGCACTGGCCTGTGCCCCCAGCCTTGAGAGATCCTGGCCTGTCCCATCCATGCTGTGCGCCTTGCTGCAGGGCTCTCCTCATTTCTGACCTCAGCACAGAGGAGTGCTGTGAAAGGGGCTTTGTTACGGTCCATGCATGCCCTCCCCACCCCCTCCAGAGGCCTGAAATGGGGTCTGGGCTTGTCATTTAGGCCAGATGGCTGCACTGCTGGACCTCATAGGAGACCTAAGCAATGTCTCCAGGAGACATGAGGGGCACAGCAGGGGTTTGGCCTGCCCTGCCCTGCCTGAGCTCTGCCCTTCCTCCTGCTCCCAGGCAGGAGGCAGACTGTGGTGCTAGGAGCTGGCTCACACTTACTCAGGCTTCTCTGCTGGTGTGGCCCCTTGCTGTGTGGCTGAATCCAGTGACCGTGGGGTAGGTCGGTTCCTTGCAGTCTCCTTATCCCCTGAACACCCAGCTGGTTGTGAAGGGGGCTCAAGTCCCTCATAAATGATATTGGAAACCATCTCCATCCCGCCCCATGCAGAGGCTGACTGGGAGGGGGCGCTCGGGGCTGGTGAGGGCTCTCTCTGCGCACTGGCAGCAGGGCTGGTTGGAGCAGACAGTGGGAAGCTGCACGGAGAGCGGCTCACCCCTGGGCTCGCCGGGCTGCAATCAGCTGGCTGGATCCCATGGCTGAGGCATGGAGAGACGCCGAGGATGGAAGGAGAGGATCTTTCACACCCAGCCTGGATCTTCATATCATCCAAACCCACTTCAGCCAACCCAGCTCGGGACGCTGGCGTAGGCTCCAGAGCACTCTCCTTCCCCGCAGGCTGGAGTGCCTGGGGACCCACTGAGCCTCTCTCTCCTGAGCCGGCCTGCTGCTCCAGGGTGAACTCCGAGCGCCCAAGATCCATGGAGCTTTCCCCTGGCACAAACCCCTCGTGTACAATGAAAGCAGCAGAAGGCCCCTCACAGCCAGGTTTGCGTGTTGGCACTGATGTCCGTGCCAGCGGCGTGGGCACCAGGCCCTGCTCTGGCCTTGTTGCTGGGCTAGGGCGTTGGAAGAACGTCCTGGGCTTGGGTACCGGCTTGGCAATGGGTGGAGCAGGCTCCATCTCCAGAGGTGGGTTTTGGCTGGGGCTAGCTGAACACTGGTGGTTCCCAAGCCCCTCAATGGCTGCTACTGGATCTCCACTAGCAGTACTTGTCCCATTGTTCTTCTTGCCTGCTTGGCACACTTTGGGCACATCCAGGGGCTCTGTACATGTGCCAGGCTTGGCACAGGCATCTCCTGCCATGGGCCTGCCTTTGTCTTGCACCAACAGCTGCATCTGCTGCACCAGATTCAGGATCCTTTTGCGGTGCCCTGTGGCAGTGATGCCGATCCGCTTCAGGTCCTCGTTGCCTAGGGAGACTGCATCTCTGGCCACTTGGTACCCATGCCGCTTAAAGGTTTCCTGGTATCTCTCCAGATGGATAGTGGCCAGCCAATCAGCGATGTCAGAGTCGGCGTCGCACAGGGAGAACATAGCCTGTGGACTCCCACCAGGGGACTGTCAGGCCATCATCTGAAGAAAGAGAAAGGAGGTTGCAGTGTCATTGAGGAGACAGGAAGAGATGGCAGTGCCGCAGAATAGCCAGCAGCCCCAGTGCTTGGGAAAGCCTGTAGGATCCATGCCCACTCCAGCGCTTTGCTAGGACACCCCTCTGAGCTCTGACTGCTCTGCTCCCAGCTCTGTTAGATCCTGCCACTGGCAGTCAGTGGGTTCATGCACTGCCAGAGGGTGTGAGCGCTCTGAGCAAGGGCCAGAGCATCAATTGCCCAAACTCTGCCCCAAGCCTTCAAACCTTGACCCCCCTTTCATCTGAGAGGTCATGACCCCAACCTGTGAAGGTCTCACACACACACAGGCCTCTGGCTCCCGAGACAGAGCTGACTCGATCAGACACGGATTGTCCCTGGCCAGACAAAAGCAAGCCCTGTCCATGGGCATCACTGACTCCATGCCTGCCAGCCCCTCTTCAGGTAAGTTGGGCAGAGGAGCCAGCACATAGCTCTGTCTGGGATTTGTGCTTTGTTGGCAGGGAGGACATTTGGCCATTTGCTGTGTCCAGAATCTCAGCCCGTCCCTGGTGGAGGGGTGCTGGGGAACACAGATACCTATAGTGCAGGTGGCCCTCTCCCTAGGGAAGGTTCTCTGATGCTGGCCAGCTCGAGCAGGGTTCTGCTCTGCTACGGGAAGAAGAGCATCAGAATCTCCAGGACTGTAGGGAGGGCATGAGAGAGGTCAGCATGACTCACAGACAAGTCCAGAGAGGCAGCATCTGGGACACAGCCCCCAGCCACATGCATTCCAGGACAGACAGGCTCCCAGCTGTGCTCCCCACACTGCCTGGGGAGATTGCCCACGCAGCTTGGAGGGGCAGCCCCTGTCCCTTCGAATAAAGCCTCTCTCAGATACCTTGGGACTCTGCAAGGCAGGGGCTGTCTCTCCCTGTGTGTCTGTGCAGCACCCAGCATGACAGGGCCTTGATCCTGCTTGAGGCTTCCGTAACGCAAACCATAATAACACCAGCTCTCATCTGCTCCCAGCTCAGGGCTGCCAGCAAAGCTGCCTCTATCCCAAGTCCCAGGACAGAACTCAGGAGCCCTGTCTGCAGCACGATGCGGCTGCTGTGAGGTCATTTTCCCATGAATCACACTGCTCTGCACCAAGCCAGCTGCGCTGACTCCACGGCCACCAGCAGGGTTTCCAGTTCCTCCATTTCCCCCTATTGTTCAGGGCAGACTTCCTTCCTTCCTGCCACTCACATTCTCCCACGCAGCCCCTTCCCGCCTCCCTGCAGGAGCCCTGTCGGCCCTGCACAGGGAATGTGCGGCACTGGGAATGGGTAGGTGTGCATCTGTGCACAAGTGTGTGCTGGTGTGTCTGCTGCATGTGATGTGTGAGGCTGTGAGAGTCTGTTGGTGTCTGAAGCAACGTGTAGCCATGCACGCGTGCCTTTGTGGCACTGTTTCAGTGTGGGTGCTGTTGTGCAGATGTATTTGTGCATGTGCAGATGTGGTGAGAACAGAGGATACATTAATTTGTCCAGAACCAATTAGCTAAAAAGCCTGGTATGCCAATTAACCTGGAGAGCTCTCCCCCTCATAGCAGGAAGCACAGCTGTTTACGTGTAGGACCTACACTAAATACCATGAATGTTTTTAATGCTATTCAGTTAGGGAAAGGTGCCCAGGCTAGAGCAGGCCTCTACATCAGTGGGAACATTTGCCAGAACCGAGGCTGTGTTGGCATTCAACCGTCTGGACCTTCTCTGGCAGGTCCATTTCTATAGTATGGAAAGGGAAACCTAGTCTGCTGAGATGGGGCAATAGCAAAGCTGGGTCCCAAGCCTGCCTGTGGCTGTGGTTTTATAAATCGCACTTTCTTACCAAAACAGGCCCTCTCTCCTCTGTCAGCACAGGAGGGCCCCAAACAACTAGGCAGAGACTGTGCATGGCAACAGTGAACCAGCCAAGCAGCCATGGAGGCCAGGAAAAAAACATTTACCTGTAGGAAGCCCCCTCCCCGCCATACCAGGTGCCAGAGAGTATTGGCTGGCAGGTTGGGGGCTTTCTCAGCCCCCCAGTACCGGGGGCATTGGCTGGTGGGGACTGATTCTCAGCCCCCTGGTACCAGGCACCAGGGTGTATTGGCTGGTGTGGGGGGGGATTCTCAGCCCCCCAGTACAAGGTGCCAGGGGGCACTGGCTAGCCGGGGGGTGGGATTCTCAGCCCCCTGGTACGAGGTGCCAGGGGGCATTGGCTGGTGGTGGGGATTCTCAGGCACCAGGCGGCATTGGCTGGCAGGGGGGATTCTCAGCCCCCTGTACCAGGCAGCAGCGGGCTTTGACTGGCGGGAGGGGGTTCTCAGGCCCCCCGGTACCAGGCGCTAGGAGGCATTGATTGGTAGGAGGGGGTTCTCAGGCCCTGCCAGTACCAGGCAACAGAGGGCACTGGCTGGCAGGGGAGTGGGGGTTTCTCAGCTCCCCACAACCAGGGGGTATTGGCTGGCATGGGGATTTCTCAGCTCCCTAGTACGAGATGCCAGGAGGCATTAACTGTTGAGGGAGAGGGGTTTCGCAACTCCCCAGTACCAGGCCCAGGATGCATAGACTGGGGGGGGGGATTTCTCACCCCCGGACCAGGTGCCAAGGGGCATTGACTGGCGGGTTCTCAGATCCCTGGTACCAGGCGCCAGGGGGCATTGGCTGCGGGACGGACGGGAGCGTGGAAGCTGACTGCCCCTGCCAACTGTCCAACAGAAAGAGAATGTTTCCTGCAGACCAGGAGAACAGAACCCCCCGCCCCTGGCCCGGCTGCCGGAGCCCACAGACGCCCAGACGGGGAGCGAACCGCGCCAGTCACCGCTCCCGGCCGTTAACTCTGGAGCCGAGCGATGTCGAGTCCGAGGATGGCCGCCCCCTTCGCGCTGTCACAGCCGAGCCCCAAGGAGGAGCCGGCCCGGCCCGGCCCAACCCCGCCGACCCCTCCGCGCCGCCAGTCCTGCCTGGCAGAGCCGCTGCCGCGGGCGGTGCCCTGCGCCCCCTCCAGTCCCCGGAGCCCCTCACCTCTCGCCCTGCAGCGCCGTCCGCTGAACCGAGCGCAGCCGCCAGTCCGGGCCGCCCCTCGGGCACAGGGCTCTGCGATGCTCGCCGGGCTCAGAGGAACTGCGGCTGGGGCTCGACAGCAGGACCGGACCCAGCGCCCTCCCCCGGCCGTCCGGCCCCTCCCCTCGCAGGCACTTCCTCGCCATCCACCGGCCGCTGTACTCTTGTCCCCGCCCCGCACTGCCCCTGCCCCGTCCCACGGCACTGCCCCCTGCCCGCCCCCCCGCATTGCCCCTGCCCCCCCTTCTGGACACTACCCCTGCCCTCCCCTGCATTGTCCCTCCTCCTCCCTCTCCGGGCACTGCCCTGTCCCCCCTCCCTGACCACTACCCCGTGCCCTCTCCTGCATTACTCCTACCCCCTCCCTCCCTGGGCACTGCCCCCCCACATTGCCCCTGACCTTCCCTCCCCGCAGCACTGTCTACTCCCTCCCTGGCACTGCCCCCTGCCTCTGTCCTTCCTCTCCCATTCACCAGTTCCTGCCCTTGCCCCTGCCCCCACCCTTCCCACATTGTCCCTGCCCTCCCACTCCCCTCCCCTCCTGAGCACTGCTCCTTTCCTGCCTTCCTCTGGCACTGCGCCTGCCCCCTCCCTCCCTGCACTTCCATTCCATTCTCTTTGCTGCCCTATCCCCTGCCCTTCCTCTCTCATCCACCAGCCCATCTCCACCTCTGCCCTCCTCGCATTGCCCCTGCCTCCTCCTTTCCTGGGCACTGCCCCCTGCCACTGCACTTTGACACCACGCCCCTAGGCACTGCCCCTACTCTTCCCCTCCCATCCATCATCCCCTGCCATTGTTCCAGCCCCCACCCCCCCTGCCCAGGTACTGTCCCTGCCCCTGCATTTCCTCTCATATCCACCGGCCTCTGCCCCTTCATCTGTCACTGCCCTGTCCCCGCATTGGATCTGCCGATCTGCCCCTGCCTCCCACTCTGTCCATGGCCTGCCCCTTTGCCCTGGCCCTTCTCTCTCCTTCTCAGCCTGTTTCTGGCAGTCGATCTCTGAAGCCTTCAGTATAAGCTGCTGTGGGGTGAGGATACCGGGCTCAGCAGGACCGTGGTCTGGTGCGTGAGGGGAGGGGAGAGTTACTGGGCTAGAAGGGCCATCGATCTGAGCTGGTGGGGCACGGGAGTCTGAGGTCTGCTGGAGGGGGTCCCGGGAACCCCAGGCAGCAGGAGGGAGCCAGAGCCGATGCAGTGCTGGGAGGGCCAGTTGCAGATGGAAGTGGAACCATTGTTTACGCTGAAGCCCTAAACTCATCAGTGGGTCCCTCCCAGGCTGTAGCTTGGGAAGGCCTGGCTTTGAGTCTTGCTCTCCTGACAGGCGTGACTCACTCTCCCATCCGGCCAGCCCAGGGAGCCCAGGTGGCAGGTTTCCCCACAGAGAGAGGCCACAGGGACAGCTCCAGCTCATGCCGGGGTCCTACTGAGCACAGTGCTCTGGCCCCTGCCAGCTTGGTGCAGCCTGGGCTCCTGCCTCCTTGGCATGGGAGAGCTCAGACTGGGGCTGAGGCACTTGCTGCTGCTGCGCAGTGTATGACACACTACCCCAAGCTGACTCCCATGTAAACATGAGCAGTGTGCTGGCCTCCCTCTCGCTGGATGCTGAGTGGTTATGGCTGCTCGAGGAATGAGGTCCCGTGAGCTGGCCAGATCCCTGGGGTTTCAGCTTTGGGTATGATGGTGCTGACAGAGCAGCTCTAGGCACTCTCTATCTGTGGCCCCACAAAGTCACGGGACCTCCTGGTCAACCTCCTCCTCACCCTGGCTAAAATGGCCATCTACGCAACCAGGGAGAGGAAGTTGGCCAGTGGAGACTCCTGTGACTGTGGGGCTTGTTTCAGATCCTTAGTCCGTTCACGTATCCGGGTGGAGTTCCTCTGGGTGGTGTCCACTGGCTCCCTTGACGCCTTCGAGAAGCAGTGGGCTCTGTCCGGGGTTCTCTGCTCGGTGTCCCTGTCAGGCTCCCTTCTTATGACCCTCTGACCGCACTCCTGTCCCTGTTCTTTTATTAGTTGTCCCCCGAAATCAGTTGGGTTCTGAGGTTTTGTAGATTCTCCCCTTAGGCTGGGGAGGATCCTTTAGCATTGGGTGGGCTTCTGTCTGCCCAGTTCCCAGAAACCTAATAGGTACATGCTGTTGGTGGAGCTCTTGCATTGTGTGAGCTCCATGGGAAGCAGGGGATGAGCTAGCTAGTGCCGCCTCTGCCCCTCATGGCGGAGGAGGAGTTGCAGCTGGAGCATGGCTGGGCCTGGTTTCTCCTTCAACCCAGGGCACAGGAGTCCCCTAGCACTCCCAGCCCAGCTCCAGAGCTGCTTTCACACAGTCCAGCCGGCTCTACTCAAATGCAGCCCCTTGCAAGAGCCCTGTGCAGCCTGGGGATTGCACCATTGCCGCCCTGTTACCCAACCCCAGCCACAGGGTGTGGTGAGTGCTGAAGGGAGAGGCTATCTGTTGGTGGGGGGATGGAGGCTGAGTTTCCGGCCAGTCTCACAATATCCGTCAGCCCCTCCTAAGGCTGCTAGCAAGGTGGAGGAGTACTCTACGTCCAGTCGGGATTGCTCAAGTGCCCAGCTCCCCACACTGCAGCCCTGGGTTTCCCTGGCCCAGGGGCTCAGGCCCAGCAAGCAGGGAGTGGGGTTTGCAGCTACAGGTGAGAAGCTGAAGGAGGCCTGCCATGTGGAAGTCTGAATTGTGCCACTGGGGCAGAGGTTCAGCTTCTCCTTGTCACTGGTTTGTTTCCACTTTGGACGCAGCAGAAGCGGAACTCTCTGTAAGGACTGAGAGCTCAGTCTAACCAGAGCCCCTGCCCCTCCCTTTCTCCATCTCCCTCACTGGCCTGCCCACCGTGGCATAGCCTGAGCCCCCTGGAGCTGCAGTCCTGCACAGGCCAGCATTGCCAGGGAGGGATCGCAGCAGGCCACCTGTAGCATCTGGAAAGCCTGAGTTGGGTGACCACCAATCGTACCATCAGATAAGGCTAGCAGCTAACACTCTGTCTCTATTGTTGGCTGCATCCGTTCAACTGCTGGCTGAATAGAAACTGCTCAGCCGGCTTGTGGAAAGTTTGGCTTTGCAGAGGCAGGAGCCGCCCTTCTCAGCAGGACAGACATGCTGAGGGACTGAACAGGGATTGGGGTGATCCCAGACTAGGGTGACCAGATGTCCCGATTTTATAGGGACAGTACCGATATTTGGGTCTTTTTCTTATATAGGCTCCTATTACCTCCCAGCCCCTGTCCTGATTTTTCACACTTCCTGTCTGGTCTTCACGGAATGTTTGCTAGTGCTGTGTCCTGAGATTCACCAGTGATTTATTGTTACACTCCCAGATCCCCCCCAGCCACCCCGTCCCCACGGTATAGTGGGCGACTAGATGTGCCCTGGGCACAGAGTAGGGGGGGGGAGTGGCACGGCGAGGGGTCGGAGAGCAGATGGGGCCTTCAGACAGAGTGGGGGTGCAGATGGAGTTTGCTCTGCGGTTCTGGAGCCCAGGGAAGGGAATCTGTGTGAGTGAAAACCTGTCACTCAAAGCTATTTCTGACAGTGTTGTGACTGGGGCCCTTCCTCTGTTGTTTCCTGTTGATGTACTTGAGGGCGTGCTGGGTTAGGCCTGCTGCCTACAGCCTGGTTGTCTGCCTGCGGGAGCTGGTGGGACATTTTTGATGAAATGTCTTTTCACAGAAATCTTCTGTTTTGCTGATGCTGAAACATTTCCTGGAGATGTATGGATTTTTGCCAAGTTGACAGGAAGGTCTCTGAGGTCAAGTGGGGAGTCAGTTCCAGAGAGAGAGGAAAACGACCTTTTGATCCAAAAACATATGTTTTTATACAGTACTATTTTGTGATAACACACAAAAGGGTTTAGTTTTGCTCCAACGTGAAATCTCTGAAGCTTCACAAAATGGAGTTGTCATCCTCTGAGCAGCTCTTCTTATCTATTTATCCCCATACATTCTATGGGTGCATCCTGGTTGGAGGATAAAGGCTGGCAATAGCACATGTAGTTGGGAGCAGAGGGGATATTAGACACCTGGTCTCTGCAAGGGGCCTGCAGAAAGTGCTGATAAGGAACCAAAGCTGAACACTGGGGACGAGTAGCAGGTCGGAGAAGCCTGCCCTGTCTGCAGTGCCCTTCGTGCTCTTATTCTCAGTGTGCTGTGTGACCTGCCAGTTGGGCTAGCCGCTGTTAACACCATACAGCCATGCTGGCTGCTGCGTGGCTGCAATGCCCATTGTGGTGTGTCAGTTCTAGGAAGTAATGAGCTAGCTCCCCTTATTGGGGGTATCTGGTGCCTGGACTGAGGACCCAGCCCTGTGTGCACTCATAGACCTGGGTGTGTTTGCGCATAGCCCAGCCGCTTTGCAGAACTGCCAGTTGTGCACAGGCTGAGGACCAATAGCCAAGGTTTCAGAGTCAAGCCCTCTGACCTTAGCAAACCTGAGTCTCAGTTTAAGCCCAAGTTCCCCTTTGCAGCCTGATATCAGGGGTGGCTCCTCCCTCATGTCTCAGTTCCCAGCCCAGCCCAGGCTAGGAAGTGATTGAGAGGAGCAGATAATGAACAGGCAGAGCAGGAATGTCACAGAAGGAAGAAATTGGGGGTGAGGCGAAAGAGCAGGGGGCTGGATCCCTCCAGAGATGCAAAGAGCAGTTTAGGGATGAGACCCCCAAAAGGCCTTCTAGGAATCCCTGTTCTTCAAGACAAGGGAGGCTGCCCAGAGCTTTCTCCTGCTGTCCCTGTGGGACTGCCCTCCACGTGGCCCCTTTCTGTGCAGTGTGGCTGGGAACGGGAAGGGTGTCATCTTTGGCTGAGAGGAGCAGATAAAGTAGCAGAGCATGACTGTCATGGAAGGAAGAAGTAGTGTGTGTGGGGGGAGGGAGAGGGTGCTAGATTCCTTCAGGGTTGCCTGGGGCCCACTTGATTGGAGAAGAGTGGTGTAGGGAGCCCAGGGCTGATTGCCCATAGGGACTGACTTCCTCTCTGACCCCAGAGGGAGAGGGTTTCCCTCACACTTGCTAGTCTCAGATTGACCTTTCCCCTTGGAATGGCCTTGGGACAGTTGGTCGCCTGTGAGAGTCAGGTGACTTCCTGGGGCTGCCCCTCCAGAAGGGGCCGGCTGCTTCGGGGGCAGACAATCCCAGTGCTCTGCAGGCAGCGCTGTCAGGTAGGTGGTGGCTTTAGAGTCTCCACCAGTAGCTGGGCCCTGCCTGTGGAAGCAGCGTGCTCTCCCCAGGCACAGCTACACCCAGCAGAGGCATCCAGGCTGCAGGCCCTGGGAGCTGCCAGCAGGCATCCTCCATGAAGCCACCCCGCTCTGGGAGATGCTTGTGCCATTGCTCAGCTGGAGTCCAAGTATGCTCAGCCAGGCTCATCTCCCTGCAAGGCGTGCAGAAGAGGGTGGGATGAGGCTACTTCTAGGGCAAGGCCTGGATCCGGTGGGGACTGTGGGGCACTGGTTATTGGGGAGAGGGTAATGGGGGCACTGGCTATCAGGGAGAGGGGTAATGGCGGTGTTGGCGAAACTGTAAGTTCTGTAAGGGGCGCTGGAGCCTGGACACAGCTGTCTAGTTTCAGGGTAAATGCAGACAGTAATGGGGCACTGTAGCTCCAGCGCATCTGCAGGCCAACAGGACAGGCAGAGTGCTGCAGAGACAGGGGCTTGGGGGATCAGCAGCTCAAGAGGGGAGGTGTGGAGGGGAAATCAGGAGGGGACCACCAGCCTCCGTCCAGAACAGAGGCAGAACGAGCCATGTCTGTGAGATCAGGACACAATATGGTCCCTGTCAGAGCTAGCCACACTGGATGGTATCTTGGGTCTTAAGCTCACTGAGGGATGGGGCAGGCATCTAGTCACAGATTCCAGGCCAGAAGGGGCCAGTCTGACCCTCTGCATCACACAGGCAAGAGACCTACCCCAGAAGCATTCCTAGAGCAGAGCTTTGAGTAAAAGAGCCAATCTGCACCTAAAAATGGCCAGTGACAGAGAATCCCCCAGACCGTGGGTAAGTTGTTCCAATGGTTAATTACCCTCACTCTTAAACATTTTCACTTTATTTCCAATCTGACTGTCTCATTTTAACTTCCAGCCATTGGATCGTGTTATCCTTTCTCTGCTAGACTGAAGAGCCTATTATCCAGAGGCACCGACTTTGTCATTTCCCAGAGGGTGCTCCACCCCTGCTCCACCCCATGCTCTGCCCCCACTCAACCTTTCCCCCAAGACCCCACCCCCAGCCCGCCTCTTCTGGCCCCTGCCCCACCTCTTCCTACTCTCATGCCATCTGTCCCACCTCAGCTCCTCCTGCATGCCGCTGAACAGCTGATTGAGGAGGGTGGGAAGCACTGGGAGGGTGGGGGAGGAGCTCATCGGCAGGGCCCACCAGTGGGTGCTGAGCACCCACTATTTTTTTCCTGTGGGTGCTCCAGCCCCAGAACACCCATGGAGTCATGCCTATGCCATTATCAAATATTTGTTCCCCATGCAGATACTCACAAACTGTAATCAAGTCCCCCTGAACCTTCTCTTTGCCAAACTAAATAGTTTGACCTCCTTGAGTGTATCATTATAAGGCAGAATTTTTAATCCTTTAATCATTCTTGTGGCTCTTTTCTGACCCTTCTCCAATCTATCAACATCCTTCTTGAATTGTGGGCACCAGAACTGGATACTGTATTCCAGCGGTGGTCACACCAGTGCCAAATCCAGAGGTAAAATAACGTCTCTTTTCCTATTTGAAATTTCCCTATTTATGCATCCTAGGATCACATTAGCTCTTTTGGCCACAGTGTAGCACTGGGAGCTCATGTTCTGTTGCTTATCCACCACGACCCCCAAATTGTTTTCAGAATCACTGCTTCCCAGGAGAGAGTCCCCCATTCAGTAAGTGTGGCCAACATTCTTTGTTCCTAGATGTACACATTTACATACAGCCATATTAAAATACATATTGTTTGAAGGCTCCCACTTTCCAAGTGATCCACATCACTCTGTATCAGTGGCCTATCCACTCTCCCAATTTCTGTCATCTGCAGACTTTATTAGTGATGATTTTATATTTTCTTCTAGATAATGGGTAAAGATGTTCAATTGCATAGGGCTAAGAACCGATCCCTGCAGGACCCTACTAGAAACAGACCCACTTGATGATGATCCATCATTTACAATTACATTTTCAGACCTATCAATTAGCCAATTTTTAATCCATTTAATGTGTGCCTTGTTAATTTTATATTGCACTAGTTTTTAAATCAAGATGTCATGTGGCACCAAGTTAAATGTCTTACGGAAGTCTAAGTATATTACATCAACACTATTAACTTTATCAACTGAAGTTATAAGCTTATTAAAAAGATATCAAGTTAGTATGATGGGATCTATTTTCCATAATGCCATGTTGCTTTTCATTAATTACACTACCCTCATTTCATTCTTTATTAACTGAGCAGGGCTGCCCAGAGGATTCAGGGGGCCTGGGGCAAAGCAATTCCGGGGGCCCCTTCCATAAAAAAAAGTTGCAATACTATAGAATACTATATTCTTGTGGGGGCCCCTGTGGGGCCCGGAGCCTGGGGCAAATTGCCCCACTTGTCCCCCATCCCCAGGCAGCCCTGTAACTGAGTCCTGTATTAGCCGCTCCATTATCTTGCTTAGGATCAATGTCAGGCTGACAAGCCTATAATTACCCAGGTCATCTCATTTATGCTTTTAAAAATTGGCTTAACATTAGCTTTCTTCCAATCTCCTGGAACTTCCCCAGTGCTCCAAGCCTCATTGAAAACCAACATTAACGGTCCAGTATCAGAGGGTAGCCGTGTTAGTCTGGATCTGTAAAAGCAGCAAAGAATCCTGTGGCACCTTATAGACTAACAGACGTTTTGGAGCATGAGCTTTCGTGGGTGAATACCCACTTCCTCAGATTAACGGTCCAGCGAGTCCTCAGCCAGCTCTTTTAAAACTCTTAGATGCAAGTTATCTGGGCTGGCTGATTTTAAAATGTCTAACCTTAATAGCTTCTGTTTTACATCCTTCAGAGATACTAGTAGAATGGAAAAAGTGTTATCACCGCTATATGAAGGGACTGCATCATCTGTTTTTTCCCTCAAATATAAAACAGAAGTATTCATGAAACACTTCTGCCTTTTCTGCATTACTACTGATAATTCTACCAGTTTCATCTAGTACCAAAAGCACTCTCAGGATTCATTTTGTTCCAAATATATTTTAAAACCTCCCTCTTACTGAAGGTCTACACTTAAAATGCTGCAGCAGTGCAGCTGTACTGGTGTAGCGCTTCAGTGAACACGCTACCTACGCTACCTACCTAGTTAATCCATCTCCCTAGGAGGGGGTATCTATGTCAATGGAAGAAACTCTTCCATTGACGTAGTGCTGTCTATGTGGGGGTTCACTGCATTGCTTAGGAGTGTGGATTTTTCAGTCATGGGATAAGAGGGAAGGTCCTCTCATTGATTGGTAACTGGTTAAAAGATAGGAAACAAAGGGTAGGAATAAATAGTCAATTTTCAGAATGGAGAGAGGTAAATAGTGATGTCCCTCAGGGGTCTGTACTGGGGCCAGTCCTATTCGATATATTCATTGATCTGGAAAAAGGGGTAAAGAATGAGGTGACAAAATTTGCAGATGATACAAAACTACTCAAGATAGTTAAGTCCCAGGCAGACTGCGAAGAGCTACAAAGGGATCTCTCAAAACTGGGTGACTGGGCAACAAAATGATAGATGAAATTCAGTGTTGATAAATGCAAAGTACACCTCTGCCTCGATATAACGCTGTCCCTGGGAGCCAAAAAATCTTTCCGCATTATAGGTGAAACCGCGTTATATCAAACTTGCTTTGATCCACCGGAGTGCACAGCCCTCCCACACTCCGGAGTGCTGCTTTGCCGCGTTATATCCGAATTCATGTTATATCGGGTCGCGTTATATCAGGGTAGAGATGTAATGCATATTGGAAAAGATAATCCCAACAATACATATAAAATGATGGGGTCTAAATTAGCTCTTACCACTCAAGAAAGATCTTGGAGTCATTTTGGATAGTTCTCTGAAAACATCCACTCAAGGTGCAGCGGCAGTCAAAAAAGCAAACAGAATGTTGGGAATCATTAAGAAAGGGATAGAGAGTAAGACAGAAAATAGCATATTGCCTCTATATAAATCCATGGTATGCCCACATATTGAATACTGCGTGCAGATGTGGTTGCACTATCTCAAAAAAGATATATTGGAATTGGAAAAGGTTCAGAAAAGGATTACAAAAATGATTAGGGGTATGGAATGGCTGCTGTAAGAGGAAAGATTAATAAGACTAGGACTTTTCAGCTTGCAAAAGAGACAACTAAGGGGGGATATGATAGAGGTCTATAAAATCATGACAGGTGCGAAGAAAGTAAATAAGGAAGTGTTATTTACTTCTCATAAAACAAGAACTAAGGGCCACCAAATGAAATTAATAGGCAGCAGGTTTAAAACAAAAAAAAGGAATTTTTTTTTCACACAACGCACAGTCAACCTGTGGAACTCCTTGCCAGGGATGTTGTGAAGGCCAAGAATATAACAGCGTTAAAAAAAGAACTAGATAAATTCATGGAGGATTGGTCCATCAATGGCTATTAGCCAGGATGGGCAGGGATGGTGTCCCTAGCCTCTGTTTGCCAGAAGCTGGGAATGGCTGATAAGGGATGGATCACTTGATGATTACCTGTTCTGTTCATTCCCTCTGGGGCACCAGGAATTGGTGACTGTCGGAAGACAGAATACTGGGCTAGATGGACCTTTGGTCTGACCCAGTATGGTCATTCTTATGTTCTTAAGGTGTGTCTCGGCTGGGACATGTGCCTGCTGCCTGGATGCCTGCCTGCTCCGGTAGGAAATCCTTCTTCCCTTACTGGGAACAGGATAGAGTCACTGGGACTCTCTAAGGACTGGAGCCTGGAGAGATCTATGCTGGGAGTACCCTCAGTGTCGCCACCCCTATGCATTCAAAATTATGAGTCAGTTTCCCTAAAATCATGAGATTTAAAAACCAGTGCTGTTATGCTGGAAGCTGCTAGTGGTGCCATCAATCACAGACCTGGAGATGATGGATGTGCTAAACATCCTTCATTCAGGCTAAATGGAGGAGCAATTAAATATCCCTTTGTGTGGTGATGGCTGAAGCAATAGAAGCCACTGCCCAAGACACTGGCCAGCATAGCAAGGCCCGAGCAGAATCATAGAACCATAGAAGATTAGGGTTGGAAGAGACCTCAGGAGGTCATCTAGTCGAACCCCCTGCTCAAAGCAGGACCAATTCCCAACTAAATCTTCCCAGCCAGGGCTTTGTCAAGCCTGACCTTATAGACTCATAGACTCATAGACTTTAAGGTCAGAAGGGACCAAGATGATCATCTAGTCTGACCTCCTGCACAAAGCAGGCCACAGAATCCTACCCATCCACTTCTATAACAAACCCCTAACCTATGTCTGAGTTATTGAAGTCTTCAAATTGTGGTTTGAAGACCACAAGCTGCAGAGAATCCACCAGCAAGTGACCCATGCCCCATGCTACAGAAGAAGGCGAAAAACCTCCAGGGCCTCTGCCAATCTGCCCCAGAGGAAAATTCCTTCCCGACCCCAAATATGGCGATCAGCTAAGCCCTGAGCATGTGGGCAAGACTCACCAGCCAGCACTCAGGAAAGAATTCTCTGCAGTAACTCAGATCCCATCCCATCTAACATCCCATCGCAGACCACTGGGCATACTTACCTGCTGATAATCAAAGATCAATTGCCAAAATTAAGCTATCCCATCATACAAAACCTCTAAGGAAGGAGATTCCACCACCTCCTTAGGTAACCCATTCCAGTGCTTCACCACACTCCTAGTGAAATAGTGTTTCCTAATATCCTACCAAGACCTCCTCAACTGCAACTTGAGACCATTGCTCCTTGTTCTATCATCTGTCACCACTGAGAACAGCCGAGCTCCATCCTCTTTGGAACCTCCCTTCAGGTAGTTGAAGGCTGCTATCAAATCCCCCCTCACTCTTCTCTTCTGCAGATTAAACAAGCTCAGTTCCCTCAGACTCCCCTCTTAAGTCATGTGCTCCAGCCCCCTGATCATTTTAGTTGCCCTCCGCTGGACTCTCTCCAATTTGTCCAGTTCCTTTCTGTAGTGGGCGGACCAATACTGGACGCAATACTCCAGATGTGGCCTCACCAGTGTTGAATAGAGGGGAATAATCACTTCCCTCGATCTGCTGGCAGTGCTCCTACTAATGCAGCCCAAAATGCCATTAGCCTTCTTGGTAACAAGGGCACACTGCTGACTCATATCCAGTTTCTCATCCACTGTAATCCCCAGGTCCTTTTCTGCAGAACTGCTGCTTAGCCAGTCGGTCCCCAGTCTGTAGTGGTGCATGGGATCTTTCCATCCTAAGTGCAGGACTCTGCACTTGTCTTTGTTGAACCTCATCAGATTTCTTTTGGCCCAATCCTCCAATTTGTCTAGGTCACTCGACCCTATTCCTACCCTCCAGCATATCTACCTCTCCCACCATCTTAGTGTCATCTGCAAACTTGCTGAGGGTGCAATCCATCCAATCATCCAGATCATTAATAAAGATGTTGAACAAAATTGGCCCCAGGACCGACCCCTGGGGACCGCCACTTGATACCGGCTGCCAACTAGACATCGAGCCGTTGAGCACTACCCATTGAGCCCCACAATCTAGCCAGCTTTCTATCCACCTTATAGTCCATCCATCCAATCCATACTTTTTTAACTTGCTGGCAAGAATACTGTGGGAGACGGTATAAAAAACTTTGCTGAAGTCAAGATATAGCACGTCCACTGCTTTCCATATATCCACAGAGCCAGTTGTCTCATCATAGAAGGCAATCAGATTGGCCAGGCATGACTTGCCCTTGGTGAATCCATGCTGACTGTTCCTGATCAACTTCCTCTCCTCCAAGTGCTTCAAAATGGATTCCTTGAGGACCTGCTCCATGATTTTTCCAGGGACTGAGGTGAGGCTGTAGTTCCCCAGGTTCTCCTTCTTCCCTTTTTTTAAAGATGGGAACTATATTTGCCTTTTTCCAATCGTCCAGGACCTCCCCCGATTGCCATGAGTTTTCAAAGATAATGGCCAATGGCTCTGCAATCACATCAGAAGCTAAGCCAGACAGGCCCACTGATTTCCCTGGAACTGATTGCAAATGCAGGGGCTGGGACATTGATTGATTGATTGTGTGTGTGTGTGTGTGTGTGTGTGTGTGTGTGTGTGTGTGTGTGTGTGTGTGTGTGTGTGTGTGTGTGTGTGTGTGTGTGTGTGTGTGTGTGTGAGAGAGAGAGAGAGAGAGAGAGAGAGAGAGAGAGAGAGAGAGCGCGCGCATCTGGGCATGAGAAGGAGCAGAGACAGCACTTCTTGAGGCAAACCTGGAAATTGTGAGCAAGGAAACTGCCTGCTGTCATTTGTTCCTGCATGTTCATGGAAACAAGACTGTATATGCTCTTTGTAAATAACAGGATTGCATCAAAGAATATACCTGACTCATATCACCAATGTCTCCTGCTAATGGAAGCAACCTGCATGGCCCCAAACCTGTTAACTGCTCAGTCCAGACCCTCACTGGGGTCTTTTCTTTGTCTTCTGCTTTCTGAGCCCTGAGGTCACACTCAGTCACAGTTTCTGGATTTGTCCACAAAGGGTCAGACACCATTAAATGCAAGCTGAGAGTCTCACCTACTCCCAGGACTCCATGAGCTCAGGCTTTAAAATAAACACCAAACGTCATGAGGCACAATAACATGTGGAGAGCTGGCAACACTGCCTATGGTGCCCAGCACTTGCTACCAGCCCCCGGGCAAAGACTGGTATAGCACAGCACGTGCAATGACACTGTACTGCCACAGCACTGCTCTGTGGTCATTGAAGAGCTCCCTGCCATTTATCACATGGGCTGCAGGGTTAAAGCCAGCTTGGCTGATTCCACTTTGTCTCAAGGCTGCTCTGGAAGCCCCAATTTCAGCTGGATAAAGCTTCCCTCCACTCCCTGTCCCATCACATGCTGATGTGTGCCGGGCAGGAGCTTGTGCACTCACCCCAAAGGGAACTGCATTTAATGAATCAATAATAGGTGTGAGATACAGGTGATGCTATACATGAGGGGTAAATACCAGCTGTGATTTACACAGGATAGATACTAGGTGTGATATACTCAAGACAGATACTAGGTGTAAATGCCAGATGTGATTTACACAGGAGACATACTAGGTGTGATACACATGCGACAGATACTAGGTGTAAATGCCGTCTGTGATTTACACCGGAGAGATACTGGGTGTGATTTACACAGGACAGATACAAGGTGTGATATACACAGGATAGGTACTACGTGTAAATGCCAGGTGTAAATGCTATACCAGGGCTGGTGGTGATGGCAGGAGGAGCAGTTAGAATTTTTCATTTTGCGAGGAAGGACTGCTAGGAACAGATGGTGTTCACCTTTCGAAGAGGGGAAAGGCCTTATTTGTGCACAGACTGGCTAACCTGGTAAGGAGGGCTTTAAACTAGGTTCGACGGGGACAGGTGAGCAAAGCCCATAGGTAAGTGGGGAACAAGACCTGGGAGATGGGTTGGAAACAGGAGGGAGCACGGGCTATAATGGCAGAGAGAAAGGAGGGTCAGGGCAAAGCTGGGAGGCAAGATCAAACCAGTATCTTAGATGCCTATATACAAATGCAAGAAGTATGGGTAATAAGCAGGAAGAACTGGAAGTGCTAATAAATAAATACAACTATGACATTATTGGCATTACTGAAACTTGGTGGGATAATACACACGACTGGAATGTTGGTGTGGATGGGTATAGTTTGCTCAGGAAGGATAGACAGGGGAAAAAGGGAGGAGGTGTTGCCTTATATATTAAAAATGTACACACTTGGACTGAGGTGGAGATGGACATAGGAGACGGAAGTGTAGAGAGTCTCTGGGTTAGGCTAAAAGGGGTAAAAAACACGGGTGATGTCGTGCTGGGAGTCTACTACAGGCCACCTAATCAAGTGGAAGAGGTGGATGAGGCTTTTTTCAAACAACTAACAAAATCATCCAAAGCCCAAGATTTGGTGGTGATGGGGGACTTCAACTATCCAGATATATGTTGGGAAAATAACACTGCGGGGCACAGACTATCCAATAAGTTCCTGGACTGCATTGCAGACAACTTTTTATTTCAGAAAGTTGAAAAAGCTACTAGGGGGGAAGCTGTTCTAGACTTGATTTTAACAAATAGGGAGGAACTTGTTGAGAATTTGAAAGTAGAAGGAAGCTTGGGTGAAAGTGATCATGAAATCATAGAATTTGCAATTCTAAGGAAGGGTAGAAGGGAGTACAGCAGAATAGAGACAATGGATTTCAGGAAGGCGGATTTTGGTAAGCTCAGAGAGCTGATAGGTAAGGTCCCATGGGAATTAAGACTGAGGGGAAAAACAACTGAAGAAAGTTGGCAGTTTTTCAAAGGGACACTATTAAGGGCCCAAAAGCAAGTTATTCCGATGGTTAGGAAAGATAGAAAATGTGGCAAAAGACCACCTTGGCTTACCCTTGAGATCTTGTGTGACCTACAAAATAAAAAGGCGTCATATAAAAAATGGAAACTAGGTCAGATTACAAAGGATGAATATAGGCAAATAACACAGGAATGCAGAGGCAAGATTAGAAAAGCAAAGGCACAAAATGAACTCAAACTAGCTATGGGAATAAAGAGAAACAAGAAGACTTTTTATCAATACATTAGAAGCAAGAGGAAGACCAAGGACAGGGTAGGCCCACTGCTCAATGAGGAGGGGGAAACAGTAACGGGAGACTTGGAAATGGCAGAGATGCTTAATGACTTCTTTGTTTCAGTCTTCACTGAGAAGTCTGAAGGAATGTCTAGTATAGTGAATGCTTACGGGAAGAGGGTAGGTTTAGAAGAGAAAATAAAAAAAGAGCAAGTAAAAAATCACTTAGAAAAGTTAGATGCCTGCAAGTCACCAGGGCCTGATGAAATGCATCCTAGAATACTCAAGGAGTTAATAGAAGAGATATCTGAGCCTCTAGCTATTATCTTTGGGAAATCGTGGGAGACGGAGGAGATTCCAGAAGACTGGAAGGGGGCAAATATAGTGCCCATCTATAAAAAGGGAAATAAAAACAACCCAGGAAACTACAGACCAGTTAGTTTAACTTCTGTGCCAGGGAAGATAATGGAGCAGGTAATCAAAGAAATTATCTGCAAACACTTGGAAGGTGGTAAGGTGATAGGGAATAGCCAGCATGGATTTGTAAAGAACAAATCGTGTCAAACTAATCTGATAGCGTTCTTTGATAGGATAGTATCAGAGGGTAGCCGTGTTAGTCTGGATCTGTAAAAGCAGCAAAGAATCCTGTGGCACCTTATAGACTAACAGAGGTTTTGGAGCATGAGCTTTCGTGGGTGAATACCCACTTCCTCAGATGCATGCATCTGAGGAAGTGGGTATTCACCCACGAAAGCTCATGCTCCAAAACCTCTGTTAGTCTATAAGGTGCCACAGGATTCTTTGCTGCTTTGATAGGATAACGAGCCTTGTGGATAAGGGAGAAGCGGTGCATGTGATATACCTAGACTTTAGTAAGGCATTTGATACAGTCTCGCATGATATTCTTATAGATAAACTAGGAAAGTACAATTTAGATGGGGCTACTATAAGGTGGGTGCATAACTGGCTGGATAACCGTACTCAGAGAGTAGTTGTTAATGGCTCCCAATCCTGCTGGAAAGGTATAACAAGTGGGGTTCCGCAGGGGTCTGTTTTGGGACCGGTTCTGTTCAATATCTTCATCAACGATTTAGATGTTGGCATAGAAAGTATGCTTATTAAGTTTGCGGACGATACCAAACTGGGAGGGATTGCAACTGCTTTGGAGGACAGGGTCAAAATTCAAAACGATCTGGACAAATTGGAGAAATGGTCTGAGGTAAACAGGATGAAGTTCAATAAAGATAAATGCAAAGTGCTCCACCTAGGAAGGAACAATCAGTTTCACACATACAGAATGGGAAGAGACTGTCTAGGAAGGAGTATGGCAGAAAGAGATCTAGGGGTCATAGTAGACCACAAGCTTAATATGAGTCAACAGTGTGATACTGTTGCAAAAAAAGCAAACGTGATTCTGGGATGCATTAACAGGTGTGTTGTAAACAAGACACGAGAAGTCATTCTTCCGCTTTACTCTGCGCTGGTTAGGCCTCAACTGGAGTATTGTGTCCGGTTCTGGGCACCGCATTTCAAGAAAGATGTGGAGAAATTGGAGAGGGTCCAGAGAAGAGCAACAAGAATGATTAAAGGTCTTGAGAACATGACCTATGAAGGAAGGCTGAAGGAATTGGGTTTGTTTAGTTTGGAAAAGAGAAGACTGAGAGGGGACATGATAGCAGTTTTCAGGTATCTAAAAGGGTGTCATCAGGAGGAGGGAGAAAACTTGTTCACCTTAGCCTCCAATGATAGAACAAGAAGCAATGGGCTTAAACTGCAGCAAGGGAGATTTAGGTTGGACATTAGGAAAAAGTTCCTAACTGTCAGGGTGGTTGAACACTGGAATAAATTGCCTAGGGAAGTTGTGGAATCTCCATCTCTGGAGATATTTAAGAGTAGGTTAGATAAATGTCTATTAGAGATGGTCTAGACAGTATTTGGTCCTGCCATGAGGGCAGGGGACTGGACTCGATGACCTCTCGAGGTCCCTTCCAGTCCTAGAGTCTATGAGTCTATGAGTCCGCTCCCCTGCATCCCACCTGCCAACCCCTCCCTGGGCCAGGGGTCAGGGCTCAGCTGCCCTCCCTCGGGCAGCGCTGCTAACTCTCTTGCTCGGTAGTGTGTTTCTTGAAGCTCCTGCTCCGGGAGCCCTGTGACTAGGGGAGTCCTGATCTCCATTTTCAACAGTAAGTGCCTTGTTGCAGAGAGAAGCTAGACAGCATGGCTCCCCTCAGCTCAGAGACATGACAGCAGAGACAGATCTGACAGGGGTTATTTTCAAAGATCTCTGCTTTGGGAGGTGAGCTCTGGATTCTAGGGCTGGTGGGTGGGCTAGCACCTTCTCTCCCCAACTGGCACTTGGTCTCACAATGTCCCTTTGGGCTGAGGCCAGGCCAGACTTTTCAGCCTGAATGGCCTAGAAAGGGGTCTGGGCTGAGACAGACTCATCAGCCAGAATGGACTACTCAGCGCTGGCCCCAGCACTACCCAGGGGCTCCCTGCAGGGACCCCTCCGACTCAGCAGCTGAGCAGCCCCGACCACAAGGGCTCTGCGCCTTGTATTTCCCTCCGCAGCGAACTTTTGCCCTGGGCCTTGGGGTTTATCTCCCTGCCCAGCTCTGCGGAGGAGTCTCTTGCAGGGCTAGTCAGCCAGCCTCACACTGACACCAGGTGGGCCCAGCATCGCCATGGAGCTGCAGTTTCTGGATCCAGGACATGGGGCTGTGCAGCTGTGGGGTGCAGAAGGAACTGAGGAAAGGTCTTGGCTGCCCATGGTGGGGTGCATTGGACTTTTGGGGTTCAGTACCAGCAGCCCGTGAGCCCTAAACTTCACTGCCCCTGCCTGTGGAATGGGGTTTAACCCGCAGGGGGCGCTGTGTTAGCCTGCCAGCTGGGCCTTGATAACCAGCTGGCTGGGCTGCCAGCCCACAAGGGTTTTTTAGCCCAGGTAGCTGAGGCCCTGGTCTAGATGCCCCTTTCTTGTAGATGCTGCTGAACTCTAGAGACCCAAGGGAGGGGGGCAGGGGCTTTGGTTTGTTCTGTACAAGCCCCCAGGGAGCAGGAGGACACTGCCTGGCTGTCCCTCAGGGAGCCAGACAGCACCAGGCAGGAGCTGGGCAAGAAGCAGTTGTCTACAGGGCAGCGGGGGCTGGGGAAGGACACAGCGGTGCGGGGCAGGCTGACGTCATCTGTCCCTGCTGGCCTTGCTTCCGGGCTGCATGGCTAATCTCAGGCCCAGCACTGCTTCCCGTTTCCGCTCCAATCTCTGCCTGGGAGGGGGCTCCAAACAGGAAACCTGGCCAGCTGTGCCCTGCAGGAGCACCCTTCCCACTCAGCCACAGCCCCTGCTCCCCTGGGACTGCCCCAGGCCAAGGGGGCTGAGTGCCCCAGCCCCCCCGGCGTCTCTTCTGCCTAGATGCTGCCCGTGGCTCCCCTGGGCCGAGCCCCCAGGGCTCACAGCTGGATGGGACTCTGATCGGGACATGAAGCACAAATGCCTTCCTGTTTATACAACAGGAAGCCCAGCCATGAGTCATCAGGCAGTAAGAGAAAGCTGCGTGGGACTTCTTCCTCAGCCCCCCAGAGCACCCCACGGGGCTTGCCTGCCTGCCCTACTCTCCCCTGCCCCCCAGCACTGCCAGGGTCAGTGCAGCTCCAGGAGTGAGACTGGAAGCAAATTATATAACGATCTGATGTGAATATTAGCAAGTAATTTGCATATCATTGTAAATTGTGGTTTAACAAATTGTGCAGCTCTGGGGACGAGCCCTCTGATTATCCTTGGACAGCAGCAAGACAGCTTCCCCCACTCCACAGGCTGCCAGCAGCCTCACCTCTGAGAGCTGCATCTCGGGGCCATGGGGCAGTTCAGTCCCCTGGCCCAGGCTGTTCCTGGCCACTCTGCTGGGTCAGTCAATCAGTGCAAAGTACAGGCGGAGTTTGTGTGGGAGCTGGCACTGAGGCACTCCCAAACTCATCCCATACAAGCCTGCTGTGAAACGTGACACTTGTATATTTGTTAATGTTACTTTTCCCAGCCTCTCTGCTAGCCAGCAATTCTGCTGTGAAAAGTGATGTTAACAAATACACAACTAGCATTGTTCACAGCAGCAAATTTACTAGCCCACAAGTCCAAAGAAAAAGCAACCAAAAGAAACAACAACGAAAAAGAGAAGGAAGTGCAAAGCACCTTATTTGTGTTTCTAGTCTGTGTAGGTCCATTAAAGAATAGAGACAACTTCATGTTATTTTGACTGAGTCTACAAAAAAAACCCTACGCAAATAAATGCCATTCTTTTGGATCTGTATCTGTGCTTATTAATTTTTTTTCCTAAGGTTAATTACATATTGTAGGAAATATAGTCAGTGTAACCACCAGCAAGAGTTGGTGGCTGCACTCTGAGGTCACCAAAAATTTGTTGTGAGACCTCCTGCCCTAAAATGGGAGCACCCATCTTGTTTTTAAAGGGACAGCTCCTGTAGCCCAAAGACGAATGCTACAGACCTAACATAACCAAACCTTACCACCCCCTGGGCAGTCACTGCCACCTAGAATGGGGTGAAGTAGAATAGCCTCACCCTAGCGTATACAGATCCCCCCTCAAGTGGGTTTGCTCCTGCAGATACACACTGGGCCATGCTGGTGTTGCAGCTAGAGGCGCCATTCCAGCCAGCAGGCACCCCTCAGGAGTGAGCTAGCGCTAGGGCACTGAGCCTTGTGGGAGGGCTAGAGACAGCATTGTCCAGGGACAGCACCTGTGGTGGGTCGCCAGCAGGAACCAGACATGGGTTCTCAAGTGGGCAGTGGGAGGCACTTTCTGTGTTCTCTGTCAGCTCAGCAGCAGCAGAGTCGTCAGCCTTCATCTCCCAACTAGCCAACAGGGCCAAGGAGCTGCAGGGTTAATGGGGTGTGGAAAGCATGTAACTCAGCGCAGAGCCCCTGAGCGCTGGGGCGGCAGAGCGCATAAGCCATGGCTGTCAGACCCTAGAACTGGGTTCTCTGCCTGCCCTGCCTGCATCCCCTTTGTGCAGTTGCTCCATTACCCTGAGCTATAATCTATGAGGACTGTAGTCTCTCTTGAGGTCGCTGAGGAGGCAGCTGTGTAATAGGCCTTTGGACCACATTGACAAGCTATTGGTGGACTCCTGGGCTTGGAGCTCGCTGCACCTTCCTCTTGGCTGCAGGGCATAGGACAGGGATCTGCTCCCTTGACAAACACCTGACATATTTTGCCAGCTACTTGTGGCAGCTGCAAAATGCACAAGTGTTGTGTGTGCTGCATGGCACTGGACAGACTGCCTGGGGTACCCCCTGCCTTGCACCCTCCAGAGATCCCCCTGTCCTGGGCCCTAAGGGGCTCCTGGTCCCTTCCCTCTGTTGCCTGCTGATTTCACTGTGTGATTCCTGTGCCCTTTAGTCAGCAGCAGGAGGGAATCAGGGAACTAGACTCATGCTCTCCGCCTCCCCAGTGCTGAGGGTCCCCCAAGAGGGGGGTGCACTGAGCACAGGGGGGGAGCCCTGCCTCAACTGCAGGGGACCAGCAGCCAAACACCCCCTCGCTTTCACTTACCAGAGGGCAGGGTGGCTCTGGGGAGTGGCCTGCCTGGGCCAGGGGAAGCGGTTTGCAGGGTAGGAGGCTGGGGGCTCAGAAGCATAGTGGCCATTTCAGAAGAGGGGACACGGGATGCCAAGGGTGCAGCACAACCTAAGAGTTGCAGCAAAGCACCCTGTGATTGGTTTACCTACCAGGGGGCCAGGATTGTGAAGCAGGCCAGCCTGTGGCTCATCCCTGGGTGCCAGTCACCCATGGTGAAGAAGTAACCTCTGAGCTGGCACTGGCCAACGTGAGCAAGGGCTAGATCAGAGAAACAAGCCCAATTGTAATGACATGGCTGTCCTGATTGACATGGACCCCTCATGGAGATAGGCCTAAGAGCCAGCCAGGGAGGCCCCTTGATTTCTTGTGGGGACAGTCCCTGGCTAAGTTGCGACCTCAGCGGGCTCTGTGGGAGGTTTGGAGAGAGTGTGAACAAGGACCTGGAGGCTGGCACTATCCCAGCTCCAGAGTGCATTACCAGGCATAGGGCAGGCCCTGTGTGACCACAGTGCGTGCGACCACAGCACAGGGCGACCCTCAGCCTGCAGGCGCCACTACAGATCTTACAGCCAAAGGGGGAAGCGGGCAGGGGACATGGCTGTGGAAAGGAAGGTGCCAAGTGAGAAAAGGGGTGCCGAGTGTCCCCAGGAACAAAGGGAGCCTGGAGGGAAGGTGAGGCAGCCCAGTTACCAGGGCCAGGAAGAGCTCCTGCTGCCAGGGCCATTTAGCTAGTGGAGCTGCTGGGCAGGTCAAACAGAGCTCAGTAAGCTGAAGGAAAGAAAGAATTTGCTGTCTCTATATGGTGCACAACATCTGCATGTGCAGTGGCTGGGATAAGGATGGGGAAGGTTCCCAATGACCATGCTGCAGGGTATGGGCTGCTCACAAGGCAGGGTCAGGCAGGCCCCCTACAGCCCAGTCTGGGAGTTGGCTGTAGTTTGGAAGTGCTTTACAGGTTGCCCTGTGTGACAGTGGGGACTATCTACACAGGGAATGGGAGAGGGATAGCTCAGTGGTTTGAGCATTGGCCTGCTAAACCCAGGGTTGTGAGTTCAGTCCTTGAGAGGGCCATTTGGGGATTGGCCCTGCTTTGAGCAGGGGGTTGGATTAGATGATCTCCTGAGGGGTCCCTTCCAACCCTAATGATCTATGATTCTATGAGAGCAAGGGATGAGTTTAGGTGATGGACAGTACCTGAGTCAGGGTGGAGGGAGTGGACACCTTTGCCTGGGAAGCTGGACAAAGGAAGAGAGCCTGTAGGAGAGTTTGTTGGTTTCAGTTCTGGGCTGGCAGGGAACCCCAAGTCTGGGGTTTAAGATCCTTGCTCCCCAGAGGGGCCTGGTTATACCTACAAGGCCTGCTTGGGACTATGTTCCTGTTGTCTAATAAACCTTCCATTTTACTGGCTGGCTGAGAGTCACGGTGAATCACAGGAAGTGGGGGGTGCAGGGCCCTGACTTCCGCACACTGGAGCAGGGAGCACCAGGCACTGACAGAGGCAGGGGACAGGTGGGAAGGCCATTGGGGCTGTCCCCAGGCAGCAATTCAGAAGCAGTTTTATCTGCAATACTATTTCCTTTAGGCAAAGCTAGTTACTTACTGGAGCTGTCGCTCTTCCTCACTGCTTGCCCAGCTGCAGGATGTCCCATGTGGGGCCAGCAGGAATCTGGAGCCGTGGCTCCCAGAGACCCTGGCTATCTCTACAACCTTCACTGTTAGCAAGCCCCCAGGTGGATGCTCACTGGCTCCCCCAGCACTCCCAGGTGGGGCTTGGAATGAGCGGGCTGCTGCCACTTCCCCAGCAGAGATTTCCTTTGGGTCAGCAGTGCCTGGAAGGATGCCTGGATTCCCTCTCCCATCCAGCAGCTGCTGTGATCATGCGCAGGACTGCAGAGCAGCAGAATGCTAAGGATGCTCCAGAACGACCAGAGCTGCCCGGGATGTTCCCAGGAGAGGGCGAGTGAGATGCCCCAAGTGAATATGGAAGGGGATCAGGCAGCCCAGGGCCACAGAGCCCATGCACCTGCCCTACGGGCAAGAGGAGCTGAGGGGAAGCCACCAGGGTGTTAGACCTGCAATAGAGGTCTCCCTATGGGATGGGGAGTAGGCGGAGACTGGACATAGTGTTGATATATAACAGGGGTCGGCAACCTATGGCATGCGTGCCAAAGACGGCATGCGAGCCTATTTTTAATGGCACACTGCTGCCTGCCGGGGTCCGGCTCAGCCTGTTGCTGAACCCCAGCAGTGGGCTGAGCCGGACCCCAGAAGGCAGCAGCGTGCCATTAAAAATGCTGCCCGACCCAGCCCGCTCTTCTCTGCCCCCTCGCCTACTGCTCTCTCTGACGGGGGCAGAGGGCAGAAGTAAGCTTGGTCCTGCCGGCTGCTGCTGTAGGGCAGGCTCCGCCGGCAGCCAAGCTTCCCCCTCCCCTGCCTCTTCCCCCAGCGTGCTGCGTTGAGCCTCACCTCCCCTCCCTCCCTGCCACCGATGGCCCTTGCGAGGGAGTGCAGAAGAGGAGCCCCAGGCCCTCGCTGCTCAGACCGGTAACGAGGTGGGGAAGGGAGGCAGGAGTAGGGCCTTGGGGAAGGGGGTTAGGAGAGCGGTGTATCCCTCCAGCCCCTTGCCATGAGCCATTCAGGGCAGGGGTCTGGGAGCATCCCCTGATCCCAGCCCACCCCCCCAGCCCTCTGCCCTGACCCTGCACCCCCCTTGCACCCCAGCCCCCTGCACCCCCTGCATGACCCCATCCCTGATTCCTGCACCTTCCATACATACCCAGCCCTCTCACCCCCCATGCCCTGTCTCCTGCACCCCCTCAAACGCCCCCAGACCTCTGCCCTGACCCCTGCACCCCCTTGCACCCCAGCTCCCTGCATCCCCCTCACAACCCCATCCCTGACTCCTGCACCTTCCATTCATATCCAGCCCCCCTACACCCCATGCCCTGACTCGTGCACCCCCTCACATGCCCCCAGCCCTCTGCCCTGACTTCTGCACTCCCGACACCCCCTGCCTGACTCCTGCACTCCTCACACATACCCACCACCCCCCACACACCATGCCCTGACTCTTGCACTCCCCACATCCCCACCCCCCACCCTGAGCACCAAATAGGAGCTCCTGCACCCCCCGCCCCCATTCTCATTTGCACCCCTTGCACCAAATCGGAGCTGCCCAGGTAAGCGCTCCACATACAAACCTCCTGCCCCAACCCTGAGCTCCCTCCCTCATTCTAGCTCCTGGCCAGACCCTGCACCCCAACCCCCAGCCTGCTCCTTCACCCCCAGCCCTGTGCTCAGTGCACCCCCAGCCTCAGCTCAGTGCAGAGAGAGAGTGGAAGAAAAAGGGTCAGAACCAGGAGAAGGTAGGTACCCACTCTATGTGGGCAGGGCCGGGACCCCAGGCTGGCAGCAGGCTGAATAGAGCTGGCGGCTGGGACTGCAACTGGCAAGGGAGCGGCAGCCAGAACCCCAGACTGGCAGCGGGCTGAGTGAGGCTGACAGCCGGGATCCTGGCTGGCAGGAGCCAGCGGACAGAACCCCAGACTGGCAGTGGGCTCAGCAGTTCGGCCTGCTGCTGTTCTGGGGTGCTGGCCCCGCTCAGCCCACCGCCAGTCTGAGGTTCTGGCTGCTGGCCCCTTGGCAGCTGGGGTCCCAGCCACCGGCCCCGCTTAGCCTGCTGCCAACTTGGGGTTCTGGCCGCAGGCCCCGCTCAGCCTGCTGCTGGCCTAGATGAACAGAACCCCAGGCCGGGAGTGGGCTGAGCAGGCTGGTGGCTTAAGATCAGCATTTTAATTTAATTTTAAATGAAGTTTCTTAAACATTTTGAAAACCTTATTTACTTTACATACAACAATAGTTTAGCTATATTATATATAGAGAAACCTAAAAGACGTTAAAATGCATTACCGGCTGTGACGAACTGGGACTGTTCTTAAAGTGCTCTTTGAATGCTGAGTGGGGAGTGTTGGCCTGGGAGGAAGGTCTGCATTGGGGGATGGGAGACTGGCCTTGAGAGAGGATACCTGAGCATGTAACATGAGGACCCAAGAAGGGGTTAGAAGCCAGGTGACACCTTTGCCTGGGAAACTGAACAAAGGCTGAGGGCTTGGCTACACTGGCACTTTACAGCGCTGCAACTTTCGCGGTCAGGGGTGTGAAAAAACACCCCCCTGAGCGCTGCAAGATACAGCGCTGTAAAGCCTCAGTCTAATCAGTGCCGCAGCAAGGGGAGCGCGGCTCCCAGCACTGCAAGCTACACCCGTAAGGGATGTGGTTTACGTGCAGCGCTGGGAGAGCTCTCTCCCAGCGCTGGCGCTCCGACCACACTCACACTTCACACTGCGGCAGCGCTCCTGCAGTGCTGCCGCGGCAGCGCTTTGAAATTTCAAGTGTAGCCATACCCTGAGTGAGAGGCTGGGGGGAGTTTTTCAGCTTGGAAGCTGGCTGGGAAATGGAAGGTGTTATAACTCTTCTACTCAGATCTGAACCTTAGAGTTCAGAACATGAGAAGTTAGCATGAAACCTCCAAAGCTTAATTACCAGCTTGGATCTGATATTGCTGTCACCAATCAGGAATTTTAGGGCCTGATACCCTCTGGTCCCCCCAAACCTTCCCAGGGGACCCCAAGTGCCAGATTCCTTGAGTCTCACCACAAAGGGAAATAACTCACTTCCCTTCTCCCTCTTCCCCTCCAGGTGTTCCCTCCCTGGGTTCCTGGAGAGATATACAGATTCAAGCTCCGTGAATCTAAACAAAGGGATTCCACCCTCTTTACCTCCTCCCAGATTTCCCTGCCCTGGGGACCCTAGGATACTCCCTGCTTCACATCCTTGAAACACAAGTACCGAGAGATCTAATCTCTCTCCCCCCTCACCCAGAGGGTATGCAAAGTCAGGCTTAGTAAATCTAACACAAAGAGATTTCCCCCCCCCCTTCGTTTCTTAGCCTTAACCAGTGAAAAACACTCAAACAGGTCTTAAAAAGAAAGCTTAATATAAAAAGAATGAAAAAGGACATAAAAGGGTCTCTGTTCAAGGTGACAATATACAGGGTTAATTGCTTAAAAGAAAAATGAATAAACAGCCTTATCCAAAAAGAATACACTCCAGCAACTACACACATGTAAATACAAAAAAACCCAAAACAATATAAACCTATTGTCTTACTATCCTTGTACTTACAACTTGGAAACAGAAGATTAGAAAGCCTGGAGCTTCCTGTGGTCACTCTCAGAGCCGAGAAAGAGAACAGACCAAGAACAAAGGACTCACACTCAAAACTTCCCTCCACCCAGATTTGAAAAAGTCTTGTTTCCTGATTGGTCCTCTGGTCAGGTGTTGTTTGTTACCTCTTCCCAGGTGAAAGAGACATTAACCCTTAGCTATCTGTTTATGACAGAAGGGAGCCCCAACGAGGCTCGGGCCTCCCAATGGGGCTGGGGCCTCCCTGGGGCCCCAGATGGACCTAACTAAAGGGGGTCCTGTTGTCTGTACCGGCAAGACCTGTTTTGGACTCTGTTCCTGTCATCTAAATAAACTTCTGCTTTACTGGCTGGCTGAGAGTCACATCTGACTGCGAAGTGGGGGTGTAGGACCCAGTGGCTTCCCCAGGACCCGGCCTGGGCGGACTCGCTGTGGGAAGTGCATGGAGGGGCACATTCTGAATGCTCCTAGAGGAGACCCAGGAGGTGAAGACGTGTGAGCTTCTTGCCCTGAAGACAGTCTGCTCCAAGGGAGAGGAGGCTCCCCAAAGTCCTGCCTGGCTTTGTGGGGAGCAGTTCCAGAGCATCGCCTGGGGACTCCATGACACCAGCATGTGAAACCTTAAATTAAAGTGAATAAATGAAGACTCGGCACACCGCTTCTGAAAGGTTGCTGACCCCTGAAATATAATATGCTAAATACTCTAAAGGGGGCACAGGAGAAAGAACTATAGGCCTAGTTTGACTTCTATATTTGAGGGAGCAGCTCCAGTCAGGTCAACATCCCTTGCCACTCCAAACTACACCCATGGAAAGAACCCCTAAAGCCGAGAGCCCAGGGGACAGCTCCTGGGGAAGGAGGAGCTGCCAGGGATAGAGGCACGCTCCAGAGTGAGATCACATCTCACCTCATGTCACATACCCCTGGACAGATGTGCCCGCTCCAGCCTGCAAGCAGTAGGGCAGAGAGCTGGGCAGGAAAGTGGACAGCACCCAGCAAAGGGCCAGGCTGAGGCCGGAGCTCCCCTGTCCAGTAACCATTCTGGGAAGCCCAGGAGCAGGGTCAGCTCCTAAGGAGCGACCAGCCCTTCCTGCCACCCTTCTGCAGGGGCCAGCGCCCCAGAGCCACCGCACTGACTGTCCCCTCCTATAAAGGAGTGAATGGGGAGCCTGCCCCCACCAACTCCACTTCCGCTTCCCCACACCACCACCACCATCGGCCCCATGCTCCCGGGGGCTGGGGCTTGCTTGAGTCTCTGCAGCTCCCCAAGCATTGTTAGGGACACCCTCAACACCAGCTTAGCTCTGCCCTCAGCTGCTGGGGTGTGGGGGCTGGGCACTGGGCTCCTTCCCCTGAGCTCCCGGCAGAACAGCCTTTAACTGAACCAGTGGGGGAGGGGGCCTAGGAGCCATTTGAGTTCCTTTATGGAGCTGAGGGGAGGGGAGGAGTGCAAGTGATTCACATTATAATCTCTGGCCATGCTTGCCCCATTTCACCTGGGTACCTCTCTGGTGGATGAGGGCACTGGTGCAGTTTGACACCAGCAGGTAAGTGAGTGACCGAGCTGGCTTGGAACACTTGGTTTTGAGGTTGCTCTCTTTCCACCATGTCTTTCAGCTGCCCAAGGAACACAGGGAAAAGGGTTTTTTTGGTAAAGATCCATCAGCCGACAGAGCTTGTGGTACCCACACCTAGACAGGCAGCACAGGGCATGGCAGCCCAGGATCTAACAGGGTAAATACCAGTAGCTGCTCCCTTAGCCCAGCCCAGCTCCGCCTGCTTTCATTGCTGGCCTAAGGAAGTACTCAAGAGCACAACCCCATTTCCCCTCCTTGGCTCTTTACAGCTGGATTTTTGCAGCCGAGCAAACTCAAACCCAGGCCAGCAATGAGTGAGACCCTCGTGGAGGCAGGTTGAGGTGCTGCCTCCTCCTGTTCTGGCACCTGGCACTCCAGGGAGTGGTGCTCATAGCTTTGCTCTCTGGTGATCACCTTTTCAGAATGCAAAAATAGGACACGCGCAGGAGCTGCACTCCACTCTGTGGCCGTGCCCCCCTGCTCTTTCTCTTGCCCCGAGGCCCTGCCTCCAGGCTAGGCCGGAAGCCTGAACTGGGCCATGGTAAGGGGGGGCCTTGGACCCTCCACCTGTCCTGGGCAAGGGACAAGGGTGCCTGAGAGCAGCCCCCAACCCATGTCCCCGCTCCCCCAGGTGCACCGCCCAGGGCAGGTGGAGGATCCTAGGGACTCCACAGTGGCCTAGGCTCCCTGGGTGGCTCTTTCCATGGCCTGGTTCTGGCTTCCAGCCTGGCTATGGGATGGGGTTTGTGGGGGGAGAGGAGGAGCAGGGGGCGGGGTATCATGGTGATGTGGGGTTAAGGCTCACCTCAGGAGCCCCATTGGAAAGAGGCTGGTGCTACCCCTGAGCCTTGGACTGGCATGGAGTGGTGCTCCAGGGAATCTGGACAAATGCCTGGAACCGGGACTTGAACTCTGTATTTTGGGACTGTCCTGGCCAATTTGGGATAGGTAGTCACTTGGTTCCTGGCACCTCTTCCGTGGGGGGCAGCCCAGCCTTAGCTCTGAGCAGCTGCAACAACTAGGCTTGTCAGTGCTCCAGGATTGGCCTGGAGTATCCAGAAATTAAAGCTGAATCTTTAATTAAAGATTATGTCATGTGAAGAAACCTCCAAGACTACATCCCACTGAAACTGGCAACCCCCTAGCCAGGGCCGGTGCAAGGATGTTTCGCACCCTAGGTGAAACTTCCACCTTGCACCCCCTCCCCTACGGCAGCTCCCCCCCTCTGCCCTGAGGCACCCCCTCACGGCATCTTCCCACCCCCCCACCCTGAGACAGCCCCCCACCCCAGCTCACCCCTGCTCCGCCTTCACCCCGAGCACGCCGTCGCTGCTTCACTTCTCCCACCTAACAGGCTTGCGGCGCCTAAGCTGATTGGCGCCGCAAGCCTGAGAGGCAGGAGAAGTGAAGCAGCCACGGTGTGCTCGGGGTGGAGGCGGAGCAGGGGTGAGCTGGGGTGGGGAGTTCCCCTGGGTGCCACCCCCCCCACCTTACTTGCTGCAGGCGGCGCTCCCTGCAGCCCCCATCTCCCTCTGCCTAAATACCGGCGGTGACTGGGGCAGCCTAAGATCCAGCCGCCGCGATCACTGCCGAAGAAAATGCCGCCCCTCAAGTTCTAGCACCCTAGGCGACCCCTAGGTCTCCTAATAGGTTGCACAGGCCCTGACCCTAGCAACAACTGTGCCCTACCCGCCTAGAGACCCCGGGCCAGGGGTGGAGCGGGTGAGAACTCTGCAAATAAGATCCCCTGTCTAGTGGAGATGGCCACAGCGCCCTCAGGCTGTGTGCGAGGCGAGCTCAAACCTAAACCACCCGCAGCAGGTGCTCTGGGGACAGGTGCCCTGAAGGAGGCTCTGCTTTCTCTGCTGCATGCCCACTGAGTCTCCCACCTTGTGGCTGCTAGTTCTGTCCCAGCCATCATTGCAGCCAGCCCAGGGCGTTCCCTGCCACTGGCTGTCATGGGACGTGGCTCAGGCCCCAGGGGGCAGCTGGCTGACGAGGCTGCTGCGCGGCCCTGGATGGCCTGACCCATGTGCTAAGGAGCTAACCTCACCAGGCTCACCCCTCTGGCTGTGCCCTTGACAGTTCTGCATGCCACCTGGTGACAGCACAGAACATTTCCTTTGGATGCCAGTCCTGCCTTGGCTCTGGAGTCACCTGGCGCTGGGGTGAATGAATCTGACACAAGTGCCATCTGCCTCCTTTTTCCTAGAGAGAAGCTAATGCAAAGATCAGCTGGGGCCATGGCTCCTGACCAGAGCCCTGCTTGTGGAGGGGGCAGGGACAGAGCTGACATCCAGCCCAGCCCTGCACCTATGGAAGGCAGTGGTCATACTCCCGTGGAATTCCTTGCTAGCCAGATTGGGCCCACACTTAGCAGCAGCAGCAGCAGCACAGCCCTATTCCTTGGAATTAAGTTGTCATGGGATAAGAGGGAAGATCCTTTCATGGACTGAGAACTGGTTAAAAGACAGGGAACAAAGGGTAAGAATAAATGGTAAATTCTCAGAATGGAGAGGGGTAACTAGTGGTGTTCCCCAAGGGTCAGTCCTAGGACCAATCCTATTCAACTTATTCATAAATGGTCTGGAGAAAGGGGTAAACAGTGAGGTGGCAAAGTTTGCAGATGTACTAAACTGCTCAAAAAGAACAGGAGTAGTTGTGGCACCTTAGCTTCTGAAGTGAGCTGTAGCTCACGAAAGCTCATGTTGAAATGAATTTGTTAGTCTCTAAGGTGCCACAAGTACTCCTGTTCTTTTTGAGGATATAGACTAACACGGCTGCTACTCTGTAAACTGCTCAAGATAGTTAAGACCAAAGCAGACTGTGAAGAACTTCAAAAAGATCTCACAAAACTAAGTGATTGGGCAGCAAAATGGCAAATGAAATTTAATGTGGATAAATGTAAAGTAATGCATATTGGGAAAAATAACCCCAACTATACATACAATATGATGAGGGCTAATTTAGCTACAGCTAATCAGGAAAAAGATCTTGGAGTCATCGTGGATAGTTCTCTGAAGACGTCAATGCAGTGTGAGTGGCAGTCAAAAAAGCAAACAGGATGTTAGGAATCATTAAAAAAATGATAAAGAATAAGACGGAGAATATCTTATTGCCCTTATACAAATACATGGTACACTCACATCTTGAATACTGCATACAGATGTGGTCTCCTTATCTCAAAAAAGATGTACTGGTGTTAGAAAAGGTTCAGAGAAGGGCAACTAAAATGATTAGTGTTTTGGAACAGGTCCCATATGAGGAGAGATTAAAGAGGCTAGGACCTTTCAGTTTGGAAAAGAGGAGACTAAGGGGGAATATTATAGAGGTATATAAAATGATGAGTGATGTGGAGAAAGTGAATAAGGAAAAGTTATTTACTTGTTCCCATAATATAAGAACCAGGGGCCACCAAATGAAATTAATGGGCAGCAGGTTTAAAACAAATAAAAGGAAATTCTTCTTCACACAGTGCACAGTCAACTTGTGGAACTCCTTGCCTGAGGAGGTTGTGAAGGCTAGGACTATAACAGCGTTTAAAAGAGAACTGGATAAATTCAAGGAGTTTAAGTCCATTAATGGCTATTAGCCACGATGGGTAAGGAATGGTGTCCCTAGCCTCTGTTTATCAGAGGATGGTGATGGACGACAGGAGAGAGATCACTTGATCATTACCTGTTAGGTTCACTCCCTCTGGGGCACCTGGCATTGGCCACTGTCAGTAGACAGGATACTGGGCTGGATGGACCTTTTGTCTGACCCAGTACGGCTGTTCTTATGTTCTTATGTTCTTTGTACCGGGGGAAGGACAGTGCGGGGGTTAAGATCACATGGGGTTTGCATCCAGTCCAACCCAAGGCCCCTTTGCAGAAGTGCTCCTAGTTCCCTGCCCTGCCAGGGCTACTGTCCCTCTGACACCTAGGCCCCATGACAGACTCCAGCATGCTCTGAGGCTGGCTGCTCCTCCTGGGTCCCAACTTTGTGGGTCTATAGGCACCCTGCCAGCTCAGGTCCCGAATCTGTGGGTCCTGCTTTGATCCTCCCTATGCTAAAACACACCAGCAGAGGTAGGTCTGAGTGTGAGCAGCAGGGAATCTAGGTCCCACTGCATGAGCGTGGTTCTTGTTTCCATGGAGTGTTTGGGGTTGAGCTTGCCCATTAAAAGGGGGAGTCCAGTGGGACAGTTTACTGGATTAGGTGGGACAGGAGGGGACCATGGGGAGAAGTGTAGCCTTTGGGCCAGGCTAGACTTTCTAACCCCCCAAAATAATTCAGCAATCCCTAGAGTCTGTGCAGGCTTACCCCAGGTCAGGGGAGTCATTGCCCAGGATGCATGAGAACAGCGGTCTGCCCTGCTCCCATCCTGCGAGTTGCGTGGGGTGCCCGTGCAGGGTGCTCTAGGGGTGAATAGCTGCTCAGCCACCTGCTCCCTCCCTAAGGGCATTCTGAGAAAGGCCTAGCCCATTGGGGGTAGAGGAAGCTGAGCTAGGTGGGGACGAGTCCCAGCCACCTGCCACTCGCTGCTGCCCCCCCTCACTCCACCGGGCAGAGTTTAGAGCAGGGTTGGGCAAACTTTTTTGCTCAAGGGTCACATCTGGTTATGTAAATTGTATGGCAGGCCATGAATGCTCACAGGATTGGGGGTTGGGGTGTGGGAGGGACTGAGGGGGTGAGGGCTCTGGCTGGGGGTTTGGACTCTGAAGTGGGGCTGGGGATGAGGGATTGGTGGTGCAGGAGAGTGCTCTGCGCTGGGACCGAGGAGTTCAGAGCATGGGAGGGGGATCAGGGCTGGGGCAGGGGGTTGGGGTGCTGGAGGGGGTCAGGGATGCAGGCTCTAGGTGGCACATATCTAAAGCAGCTCCCAGAACCAGCGGCATGTCCCCTCTCCAGCTCCTACATGGATGCACATCCAGGCAGCTCTGTGCACTTCTCTGTCTGCAGGCACCGCCCCTGCAGCCCCCATTGGCAGCAGTTCCCAGCCAATGGGATCTGCGGGGAATGCACTTGGGACAGGGCAGTGCATGGAGCCCCCTGGCTGCCCCTACGCATAGGAGCCAGAGATGGGACACGCCACTGCTTCCAGGAGCCGCATGGAGTGAGGCAAGCCCCTGAACGCACTCCCCAGTGGGAAATCGAGGGCCAGATTAAAACATCTGGAGGGCCAGATGCAGCCCTCGGGCCGTAGTTTGTCCACCCCTGGTTTAGAGGCTGTTGATCTCTGGCCAGCCAGAAGTGGTCCAGCAATTTTGCCACAGCAACCTGCAGTTCCTCCTTTAGCCGCTAGAGGCTGCTGTGCCCTGGTTGGAAGAGGCAGGGCAGAGCTGTAGGGTGGGTAGGAGTCAGGAGGGGAGCAGTTTGGGGCGGGGTCTGGAAGGGGGAGTGGAGGAAAGAGGGCTGCAGTCAGTAGGGTTGCCAACTTTCTATCTGCAGAAAACCAAACACTGTTGCCCTCCCTGCCCCACCCGTTGGTTCTTTGCCCTCCCAATTTCCACCTGGGCTGTTTCCTGCCATGATCTATGCCCTCTCTGTTACCCTTGCATGGGCAGTTTCCATTTCTAGAAGGAGGCATTTGGTTTGGCTAAGCTACAGTTACCCACTTACTTTCCTGCTGTTTAGCACTAGCCAGGCCTCCTGGGACCTCCCTGCTGCCTGGATGGATGTTAGCGCCTCCCTTTTCACTCTAGGCCCCTGAGACAAACTTCCTAAGTGAATGAAATGTCCCTTTCCAAAGTTCACTGTCACTGAGATAGTTTTTGAAACAATCCCTCTCCTATGTACGGTGAGCATCTTCCTCAAAGGGAAAACAGGATACTGCGCAGGGCTGGCCTGAGCCACTCTCTTGAGCCCTGCCCCCCTCCTCCCGCACATGAGACTGGCCCCGCACAGGGCTCTCGTTGGAGCCCAGCCTGCTTCCTGCATGGGGCTGGCGTTGCTCCTTGCCTGAATCCTGTCTGTCCCCCCACATGGCTGGTGTCGCTGCTTGCTGGAGTCCTGTTTCCCCTCCCCCAGTCAAAGCTGGTGTCGCCACTTACCCCCCGCATATTTCTCTGCCCCCGACTAGGGGTGTATGCCCTTGCCGCGCTCCGGCTGGGGCTCCAGTCAGGAGAGTGGGGCCGTGGGGCTTGCTGCGCTCCGGCTGGGGCTCCAGCCAGGAGAGCAGGGCCGCGGGGCTTGCAGCACTCCGACCGGGGCTCCAGTCAGGAGAGTGGGGCCGTGGGGCTTGCTGCGCTCCGGCTGGGGCTCCAGCCAGGAGAGCGGGGCAGCGGGGCTTGCAGCACTCCGGCCGGAGCTCCAGCCGGGAGAGCGGGGCCATGGGGCTTGCTGTGCTCCGGCCGGAGCTCCGGCCGGGAGAGTGGGGCCACGGGGCTTGCTGCGCTCCGGCTGGGGCTCCAGCCAGGAGAGCGGGGCTGCGGGGCTTGCTGCGCTCCAGCCGAGGCTCCAGCCGGGGCCGCGGGGCTTGCCAGGCTCCAGCCTGTGCTTCGCTCAAGGGAGCAGGACCACCCGGAAGACCCCAGAGCAGATCGCAGCCAGGGACCCAGGATAAGTTTAAAAAAAAAAGTGTCTAAGGCGCGGGGCGCGATTCCTAGGAATCAGGCGAATCAGCCTGAAGCCGGCCCTGCATACCAATGCTCCTGGAGAGCTGCCTCTGCTTGGAGTTCTGATCTTACTGGGTTCACTGGGGCCCCCTCTTCACTTATAGATTCCTAGATTCCTAGACTCTAGGACTGGAAGGGACCTCGAAAGGTCATCGAGTCCAGTCCCCTTCCCTCATGGCAGGACCAAATACTGTCTAGACCATCCCTGATAGACATTTATCTAACCTACTCTTAAATATCTCCAGAGATGGAGATTCCACAACCTCCCTAGGCAATTTATTCCAGTGTTTAACTACCCTGACAGTTAGGAACTTTTTCCTAATGTCCAACCTAAATCTCCCTTGCTGCAGTTTAAGCCCATTGCTTCTTGTTCTATCATTAGAGGCTAAGGTGAACAAGTTTTCTTCCTCCTTCTGATGACACGCTTTTAGGTACCTGAAAACTGCTATCGTGTCCCCTCTCAGTCTTCTCTTTTCCAAACTAAACAAACCCAATTCTCAAGACCTTTAATCATTCTTGTTGCTCTTCTCTGGACCCTCTCCAATTTCTCCACATCTTTCTTGAAATGCAATCACAACTGGACACAATACTCCAGTTAAGGTCTAAACAGCGCAGAGTAGAGTGGAAGAATGACTTCTCGTGTCTTGCTCACAACACACCTGTTAATGCATACCAGAATCACGTTTGCTTTTTTTCAACAGCATCATACTGTTGGCTCATATTTAGCTTGTGGTCCACTATAACCCCTAGATCCCTTTCTGCCGTACTTCTTCCTAGACAGTCTCTTCCCATTTTGTATGTGTGAAACTGATTGTTCCTTCCTAAGTGGAGCACTTTGCATTTGTCTTTATTAAACTTCATCTGGTTTACCTCAGATCATTTCTCCAATTTGTCCAGATCATTTTGAATTATGACCCTGTCCTCCAAAGCAGTTGCAATCCCTCCCAGTTTGGTATCATCTGCAAACTTAACAAACGTACTTTCTATGCCAACATCTAAGTCGTTGACTTCTACACTGTGTCTCCCTCCCTGTACAGTTCAGAGCCAGCTGTTACAACCCCTGCTGCTTTTTGTTCCCCCAGGGCTCAGCAGGGCTACCTGGGCTGGGAGCCTCCTCAGGGGCAAATATTCCAGGTCAACTAGTTGGGGTTCCAGCTCCTCACAATGGCAGACAATCATTTATAGCTTTAATTTCTCATCATGGGCCTGTTTGTGTCTAATGCCTTGGCCCGAAAACCCTCTTCCTCTCCTGGACTGGAGATCTGTGATCTCAGCCTGGCCCTGTTCCACTTCTGTGGGGATTTCTGTCCCAGCCTTTGTTGGATGCAGAGATACCTTTGTATTAGTGACATCCCTGTGTGCCGTGCTGGTGTGATGTGAGTGCTCCTCAGTGTCAGCTGCCTTTCCTCCAGCTCCTGGGTGACAAAATCCCAGACGACAGTCATGTTCTGTGCCAGGAGCCTGGTTGTCTCTGGCTAAGGTAGAGTCCCTCCCTCCCATACAGGCTCTCCCTACCCCACAGCACCCCCAGTGCCTCATGCATTTAAACACCCCCCCCCCGTTAAACACAATGACCTGCTGCCACAGACATCTGGGTGCTGCTTGTGCACCCCGGAGTGTCACTCCAAAGGAAGCACGCTCACACCCCAATTCCTTTATTGGTTTGGTAGAAATCACAGCAGCAGCAGCAAACACTGGAGGAGGATCTCTGAGAGAAACACTGGTTGGAGCCCAGTGGTTTGGAGAGCAGCCACCCTGCTGGGTCCAGCTCCAGGTCTCAAAGGAAAGACCAGACCAGCCTCCTCTCCCCCCGCATGTGCTCTCAGGGCCTCAGAATGGAGCTGGGCTGGAGTAGCCCCACTGAGTTCCCAGGGGATGGCCAGATGCCGGGGGTGGGGCTGGAGAGGCACCCTGAGATGAACTGGTGACACAGGACTGGGAGCACTGAGGTCTGGGAGAGGCCATCCTGTCTATGTGAGCTGCTGAGTGGGAGGACGGGAGCAGAGGGGAAATACAGGCTCAAGTCATCCCTGTGCTGCTGCAAAGCCTGGTGCAGGGACAGATGGTGGCGGCTTGGGCCTGCCCTGCTCTGAGCTGCTGGGGCCAGTCCATCCCCCTCAGGGGATATCCAGCTGCCTAGAGCCCCACTACATCCTGCAGCAGCCGAGGAATAGCCAGGGGTAGGAATGCTGTTGCCTAATACCTGCTCTGCCCCTGCCAATCCCAGTCCCCCGAGAGGCCCTGAAACACTCCAGAACTGGAGCTCCTTCTTACACAGTCAGCTCTGTATCTCTGGCCAGGGCATCCCCAGGGGGCTGGATGGCTGCCCAGAGAGCCTTTGGTCAGGCAAATTAGGGGCATTTCTCCCGAGCAGAGGGCTCTGTGTGCCAGGTGGGTGGGTTGGGGCAGTTCTCTCTCTCCTGAGCAGAGGGCTCTGTGTGCCAGGTGGGTGGGTTGGGGCAGTTCTCTTTCCCCCGAGCAGAGGGCTCCATGTACCGGGAGCAGGATGAAAAGATGCTGAAGGATACATACACACCAAGAGCACTGGAGACAAATTTGTAACTATGTCCCCAACCCACTGCCAGGCTCCTGTGGGTACTGAATGCCCCTGAGCATGCGGTGGGGGGGCAGGGGCACGTCCTCTCCCTAGCCCTGCTGGCAGGTGCAGGGTGGCTGCAGGCCCCGTTCAGGCCTCGTCATCGCTGATGTGCGTCCTGTCCTCAGTGAGGCCACTCTCGTCGATGTTCTCCAGGGACTCGGCGTGCTGCAGGGACAGCTCGGCCAGGCTGATGCTAGGCAGCGTGTTCTGCTCTGGGTACACCCAGGGCTTAAAGCCAGGCTCGTGCTTCTGCTTCCACTCCTGGTACTTCAGCCCTGCCTTGTAGATCTTCTTCATGGCCTGGAGGGGCAGAGCAGCCCCAGCCTGTCAACAAGCCCCATCACCTGTCTGCCCATCCCCCCGGGGCCCAGGGCTGGAGCCTGCCATGCAGTCTGTTCCCGTTGGCCGGAGCTTGCCAGGCCTGGGCAATGCCCTTGGGTGCTTTCCTCCTGATCCCCTCTCCAGGCTACCCTGGCATGCTGAGGGTCCCCTAAAGGGGGCCTTGGGGTGGGGGGTGGAGGTAGGAGTGGGAGCCCTCCCCAGCCTGTGGCCTCACAGCCATGCTCACGTGCAGGGTATTGACTTGGCTCCAGCCCCACGCACAAGAGGCAGGATAGGAGTCCTAGGCTGAGTTTGCCATGGAAGCCTCATCCCTGCTCTCATGCTGCTGGCCAGACTGGCATTGTTGTAGCCGCTAGTATTAGAGACCCAGCCCCATCCCAGAGCAGGGGAACATTCCCCCTGCCCCTGCAGCACACACAGCTGGGAAGGAGTTGGACCAACACACTGGAGGGCGAGGAGAGGAGACCCTGAGTGCCCTAGGGGAAAGGGGAAACCTCCCTGCAGAAGCCAAGGAGACAGGGATGCCCCTTCCAGCATCACCCATGAGGCATAGCATTCCCAACCCCCTTCCCAGAAACCAGGAGGGAGGGGCCTGGAGGGCTGCTGCCATGGCACCCCAAGGCTGGGTGTGGGGTGACCTGGGGCTGCCCTAGCAGGGGAAATGTTCTGCCTTGCGTTCCTGCTGTTGGTGTGTCAGGCTGGCTCAGCCCCATGCTCCGAGCATGTCCTGGCATGTAGTGCACACAGCACCACAGTCTCTGAACTTTCTCCCTGTGCCCACCCCACCTGGGCTGCTGCGGCCACTTAGGGTATGGCTACACTTGAAACTTCAAAGCGCTGCAGTGGCAGCGCTGCCGCAGCAGCGCTTTAAAGTGTGAGTGTGGTCGCAGTGCCAGCTCTCCCAGCGCTGCACGTGCTCCACATCCTCATGGGGTTTAGCTTGCAGTGCTGAGAGACGCGCTCCCAGCGCTGCGGCACTGTTTACACTGGCACTTTACAGCGCTGTATCTTGCAGCGCTCAGGGGGGTGTTTTTTTCACACCCCTGAGCGAGAAAGTTGCAGCGCTGTAAAGCGCCAGTGTAGCCAAGGCCTTAGAGACAACTCAGCTCCATAGGGAGGAGCAAGTCCTAGAGCGAATCAAAGCTCTGGAGACTCTTAGCTGCAACAAGAGGCCAGAGAGCTTGCACCAGCAGGGTGGGGTGGGGACGTGTGCACAGGATGGAGTCACAGATGTGCTGTGCCCACAGTGTTGGGAGCTGCGTGAACGCACAGCCACACATAGATGGTCCGCGACCCAGGCCTAGGCAGCTGCTCACCACTGACCATGTGTCGCATAGAATGCACCTTGGCAGGCACCACAGGGCAGTGGCTTGGACACTCTGAGGTCTAATTAATCTCCAAAGCTGCAGCACAGTGTCGCTGCATTCTTTGCATGGGGTGACTGGATCCACCAGAACGAGGAGGGACTTCCCAGAGTGATTCCCCATTCTCTGCTGCACTGGGGGGATCTGGTGGACATACCCATGCCATTGGTATACGGTGGCTGCACAGGGCTGGCCTAGCTGAACCTAGTCTCTTCTTGCTTTGTCCAGCTGTATTTTCCTGACACTGCTCTGCTCCTCCCTGGGCCCACAGGCACCTGTGTATAAGGAGACTGTTGTCCCCATAGTAAAACTCACAGACTCATAGACTTTAAGGTCAGAAGGGACCATTATGGTCATCTAGTCTGACCTCCTGCACAACGCAGGCCACAGAATCCTACCCATCCACTTCTATAACTAACCCCTAACCTATGTCTGAGTTACTGAAGTCCTGAACTCGTGGTTTAAAGACTTCAAGGTGCAGAGAATCGTCCAGCAAGTGACCTGTGCCCTATGCTGCAGAGGAAGGCGAAAAACCTCCAGGGCCTCTGCCAATCTGCCCTGAAGGAAAATTCCTTCCCGACCCCAAATATGGCGATCAGCTAAACCCTGAGCATGTGGGCAAGACTCACCAGCCAGCACCCAGGAAAGAATTCTCTGTAGTAACTAAGATCCCACCCTGTCTAGTGTCCCATCACAGGCCATTGGGTATATTTACCGCTAATAATCAAAGATCAATTAATTGCCAAAATTAGGCTATCCCATCATACCATTCCCTCCATAAACTCCTCAAGCTTAGTCTTGAAGCCAGATATTTAATTTGACCCCACTATTCCCCTTGGAAGGCTGTTCCAGAACTTCACTCCTCTGATGGTCAGAAACCTTCATCTAATTTCAAGTCTAAACTTCCTAATGTCCAGTTTATAACTCAGTGGGGTTTTTCTGGTTGGCTAGCTCCCAGTACTAAAAGTAAGGGGAAGGGTCAATAGGAAATCAGGACCAGGAGTGTCCTGTCCTCCGAGTGAGCGGGAGCTGCCCGGGTCACAGAGTGGGGCCAAGCTATGGAGAGAGCAGGGGCCCAAGATGAGCAGGGGAGCAGAGCTGTGCCAGATCCAGCGGGGCTAGAAAAGCAGCCCAGGAAGCAGGTCAGTGCTGGGAGCAGAGCCACAGAAGCAGTCCAGAGAGCAGACCTGTGCTGGGAGGACAGCTGCACCAACCAGAGCCAGAGGGGCCAGAGAAGCAGCCCAGGGAGCTGGAGGCAGAGCAGCAACAGTGCTGAAGCAGAGTGGAGCTGGGGCTGGAGTAGTCCAGAGCCGGGTGTGGTGAGCAGGTGGGGAGGGCCATGGGGGACCCTGGGCAGTGGGCCCAGCACAGGGAGATGTCCCCAGCCAAGAGGCCCTACAGGCCGGACTTGGAGGGGGATTGTAATCCCAACGGGGCAGGGGTGATGCTAGAAAGAAGGGCGTATCTGACCTGCAGCATCTCTGCAGCACAGCCAGGGCCTGAGCAGGAGGCCTGGCCTGGGATATGTGAGGAGCAGACTGTGAGCTGCCCTTACACTGCAGCCACGGCTGGGTTGTGTTATTGCTGCTTGCTGTGTGCTCCACAATATCTCTGAGAGTAAGGGGGAGACTTTTATGGCGGGGTCGAGGCAAACCGCTTGGCTGCTGATTACGCTCAGCAAGACACCAGGATGGTTAGAAGAGCACAGCAGGGTGTGCTGCGCGTCAGAGAAGCTAAGTAGAGTACTGACTCAAGCGGAGAGGCAAAACCAATCACTGGGCCCTACGAGGCAGATTGGAAATGTTAAAGTGGGCAGAAAACAGAAGACTGTTATTCCTCCTCGGAGAGGGAAGATCCTTGATGAACACTGCTGGGTACCAGGAAATACCAATAGATCTCGAGCTCTTGTAGAGCCTACATCTGGAGCAAGCCTACCTAATGGGCTCCAGCCAGCCAATATACCAGGGGTCGGCAACCTTTCAGAAGTGGTGTGCCAAATCATCATTTAGTCACTCTAATTTAAGGTTTCACATGCCAATAATGCATTTTAATATTTTTAGAAGGTCTCTTTCTATAAGTCTGTAATATATAACTAAACTATTGTTTTATGTAAAGTAAATAAGGTTTTTAAAATGTTTAAGAAGCTTCATTTAAAATTAAATTAAAATGCAGAGCCCCCTGGACTGGTGGCCAGGACCCGGGCAGTGTGAGTGCCACTGAAAATCAGTTCACTTGCCGCCTTCAGCACGCGTGCCATAGGTTGCCTACGCCATCAAAGGAAGAGCACCAGTGAGTCTTCTAAACTCAAGTTTGAAGGTTGTGGAGTTGCATCCTCAAAACAGAACTGCAGAGGTACGCTGGCCTGAGGGAGTGGCTCCTCAGGTGAAGGTAACATTTGAAGAGAATGGAAATGAGCTGCGGGTGACAAGGAAGGAGAAGGGAGGATGAGTTATCTTTCCTCAAGAAAGATGTGGTGAGAGGTTGCCAATTCCAGTTCAAGCGGCACACCAAGGCTGATTCCTGCACAGGTGGCTAACTTAGGGGCGCTGCCAGAGAAGCATCAAGAAGTCTTTTCTAAGGATGAGGTGACTAATTTTGATGACTGGGTCAAAGGTGTCCATGACAGGCCAAAGACAGCCAGAGAAGTTGCTCTCAGTACAACTAAAGACACAGCCCAAAGTAGGATAAGGACTTATGATCTCAAGTCCAGTGGGGCTCTCATCAGACCTGGTGTCTGTGTACCAGTTCATAGCCATAGATGCCGGAGGCATAATAAAATACAGGACAAGTGGGAGTCAAATCCCTGTACTGTGGTCACCCACAACAATCCTGAACTGCCGGTTTACACTATCCAGCCTGAACAAGGAGGTCCTGAGAGAGTGGTATATAGGGACCAGCTAAAACGTTGGACTTTTAGTCTGAACAGGGCTCGTAGCAGGCATAGAACAGCATGTCCCTACTCCCTAGGAGACTGAAACCAATGGGGCAAACCCAAACCCTGACGAAAATGGCCAGATCCCTCAAATTGACCTGGTGTTACCCGAGAACAGGGGAAATAGAAAAATGAGTGTGACGAAGTGGGACTGTTCTTAATGTTTTCTCTGAATACTGTGTGGGTGCCTCAGTTTCCCCTATGCATTTCTTAAGTCTCTAGGTGGTAGGATAAAGGCCAGTGTGAATAAATCACTGGCACTCTGTCTCCCTGGCAACAAATGGCCAGGGCCCTTCCCCCCTGCAAGGAAATAGCTAAAGGTGAACAAAGAGATCAGGTGACCTCCTGGCCTGGGAAAGAGACAAAGGCCAGAGAGGAGGGGCTGGAGGGGTTTTCAGTTTGGGGCTGGCTGGGGACGAGGAGTGAGGGCAGACAGGTTGTCTGCCTCACTGGGCCCCAGAATGGACCCGGCTAAGGGGTCCCATTAGCTGTACCTACAAGCTCTGTTTTAGACCGTGTTCCTGTCATCGAATAAACCTGTTTTACTGGCTGGCTAAGAGTCACGTCTGACTGCGAAGTGGGGATGCAGGACCTTCTGGCTTCCCCAAGACCCCTCCTGGGCGGACTTGCTGTGAGAAGAGCACGGAGGGGCATATGCTGAATGCTCCACGGAGAGACCCAGGAGGTGAAGACGTGTGAGCTTCTTGCCCTGAACAAGTCTGCTCCAAGGGAGAGGAGGCTCCCCAAAGTCCTGCCTGGCTTTGTGGGGAGCAGTTCCAGAGCTTCGCCCGGGGACTCCGTGAAAATGGGTAATGAACCATCAGTCTTAAGAAGATCCCAGAGAACCAACTGTTAAACTTGGAGATGATTGTTATTGGTTCTGTGTAGTGTTTCAAAGGATATTATCATGTATAGTATGAAGAAGTAGATGTAGAATGTTAAATATGTTAAATGTTCTTTTGATAATTGTTAATGGGTTTTTTATATGACATGATGTGGGTATATGTTGTTAATATGGGACCAGGATATACTGGTGTGAATATTGTGGCTGTGGCAATATTTTAGCAAGGGGGAACGTAAGGGGACTGTTGTCCCCTCACTAAAACTCAGTGAGGATTTTTTGGTGCGCTAGCTCCCAGTGCCAAAAGGAAAGGGAAGGGTCAATGGGAAATCAGGACCCTGAGACTGACAGTCCCCAGGGGCAATGGGGAGAGGCCAATTCTCTAGGTCAGCCTGATTGACAGGTTAGGCAGGCTAATCAGGGAGTCAGGAGGCCGGGGAGGGGGGTCCCGTCCTCCTTGTGAGCAGGAATGGCCTGGGTCAGACAGAGTGGGGCTGAGCTAAGGAGAGAGCAGGGGCCCAAGCTGAGCTGGGGAGCAGATCTGTGCCAGATCCAGAGAAGCAGCCCAGAGAGCAGGTCAGTGCTGGGAGAACTGCAGCAATCAGAGCCAGAGGAGCCAGGGAAGCAGCCCAAGGAGCTGGAGGCAGAGCAGAAGCAGTGCTGAGACAGAGTGGAGCTGGAGCTGGAGCTGGAGCAGTCTGGAGTCGGGTGCGGTGAGCAGCTAGGGAGAGTGAGGGGGGACCCAGGTTAGGGTGACCAGCTGTCCTGATTCTATAGGGACAGTCAGGATTTTGGGGTCTTTTTCTTATATAGGGTCCTATTACCCTGCATACCCTGTCCTGATTTTTCACACTTGCTGTCTGCTCACCCTACCCTGCGTAGCAGGCCCAGCGCAGGGAGACTCCCCCAGCCAAGAGACCCTACAGGCCAGACTTGGAAGGGAATCATAATCCTGACAGGGCAGGGGCAATGCTAGAAAGAAGGGTCCTGCCACCTAGAGCCTGAGGGTGTGTGGCCACCACCAGAGCAAGTGTCCGACCTGCAGCATCCCTGCAGCACAGCCAGGGCCTGAGCAGGAGGCCTGGGACTTGTGAGGAGCAGACTGTGAGCTGCCCTGACATTCCAGACATGGCTGTTTGTGATGTCCCTGTACCACAGAGTGGGGTGATGTGTTTTCCTTTAACCTTTTCCATTTTTTCCTTATCTTTTAAATTGCTTGCTGCTTAATAAATTGTTTTTGCTTTGAACTGCATGTAATGATCAGTGGGTCAGGGAAGCATCCAGTGCAGAGAGAGCATCTCGGAGTGGGGACACCTTAGCTCCTGCCCTAAGTGACTATAACAAGAATGGGGGTCGAGCATCCCAGGAATCCTGGGTCCAGCCTTGCTGGTTACAAGGACTCTGCCAGACAGGAGAGTGGAAGGGTCTCTGGGTAAAGGAAGTGGGAGCGAGGACTCAGATCCGTCTGCTAGCCCATTTCACTGGGGTAGTGTATAAGCCAGGAAAGTTCCCACAATAACGGGACCATTCCCTTATCTGGTGACTATTTGCTTATGGGACACCGATATGAACCTGGTGTGAGTTCTAGACAATGACTGGGGCCAGGTCTATACTGTGAAGTTTTGCTGGCTTAGCTCTGTGGGCTAGTATAGCTCTGCTGGCAAAACTCCCTGTGTAAATATAGGCGCTGACTCCATGAGTGCTCCGGGGCTGGAGCACCCACGGGGCAAAATTAGTGGGTGCTCTGCACCTACCGACAGCCAAGCTCTCCCTGCCCCGCCCCACCTTACCTCACCTCCTCCTCCGCTTCGTCCCCTGAGTGTGCCGTGTCCCCGCTCCTCCTCCTACCTCCCAGTGCTTGCCGCCGCCAAATAGCCGTAGCAAGCTCCGGGAGAGAGGGGGAGGAGCGGGAAAGTGGCGCACCCAGGGGAGGAGGCGGGGCCAGGGTTGGGATTTGGGGAAAGAGTCGGAGTAGGGGCAGGGAAGGGGTGGAGTTGGGGTGGGGACTTTGGGGAAGGGGTTGGAATGGGAGCAGGGCAGGGGTGGAGTTGGGGCAGGGTCAGGGGCAGAGGGGGTGTCGAGCACCCACCGGTACCAGTAGAAGTTGGCACCTATGTGTGTAAATGCAGCTTATACCAGCAAGAGAGTCATAAGAGCGGCTATACTAGGTCAGAGCAATGGTCTAGCTAGCCCAGTGTCCTGTCTTCTGACAGTGGCCAATGCCAGGTACTTCAGAGGGAATGAACAGAACATGCAATCAAGTGATCCATCCCGTCTTCCACTCCCAGCTTCTGGCAGTCAGAGGCTAGGGACACCCAGAGCATGGTTTTGCATCCCTGCCCATCTGGCTACTAGTGATTTGGGCCTATCCTCCATGAACTTACCTAATTCTTTTTTTAACCCAGTTATACTTTTGGTCTTCACAACTTCCCCTGGCAATGAGTTCCACAGGTTAATTGTGTGTTGTGTGAAGAAGTACTGCCCTCTGTTTGTTTTAAACCTGCTGCCTATTAATTTCAGTGGGTGATCCCTGGTTTGTGTGCTATGCGAAGGGGTGAATAGCACTTCCCTAGCCACTGTCTCCACACCAGTCATGATTTTATTGCCCTCTATCATAGTCTCCCTCAGTCGTCTCTTTTCCAGTCTTTGTAATCTCCTTTGCTGGGATAGCTCATGCCCCTCAGGGTGTGACTATGCTGGCAGAACAGCACCTTTCACCAGTCACGCTGCGCCCCAACAGGGCACTCCCCATGGCCACACTAGCCAAGCTGGTGCTGAGAAGACAAAAGACCTTTTTGCCATTGCAAGCTGTTGTCACTAGGGGCCTGCAGCTGGTGTGGCTATCCCGGCAAACTCTTTCTAGTGTAGCCGAGGCCTGGGTGAGCAGCCTGGGGAAAGCGGAGCCCCTTGGGGCACGGCCAGGCCAGGTTGGAGGCTGCTCCGTTCACCAGGCCTTACTCTGATAGCCTCCAGACGTAGCTGTCACTCTACTAAAGGGGAGCGGTGCTGCTAGCCGGATGAACCCGCTGGCGCTCGCTGCTCCTGCCAGCATGCAGTAACACAGCCGCCTCCGCACCCAGCTTACCTTTGGCGCCACAAACTGGGACATTTTGTTCACCACCCACTTTGGTAACGAACCTAGAACAAACCTGAGTTACTCAGACAGCAAGTGAGGCAGCCCCAGCGCTCCTCTGGGGCTGTTTGTCCCTCTCCGTCCTTGTGTCTGGCAGTCCAATGCCGTAAATACCAGAAAGGCAGCTTGGCAGCAGGTAGTGTACACTCTGTGGGGCCCAGTCCCTCCCTAGCGCTGATGCCCCCTCACAAGGGTTCTAAACTCCTGTCCGCACTTAGTTTCTTGTTAAATCTCCTGTACCAGCAGGGCTGGAGCACTAGTGTAGACAAGGCCTGTGCTCCCTGGAGCTCCTAGGCCTGCCTGCCGCACAGTGGGCTGGCTTGGTCTCTTCCCCCACCCCAGAAAGTCAGTAATGCTGCAGACACCACCAGGAAATTGGCTTATGCATAAAACCGACAGGAGAATTTCCCTGGTGCCACCCCATGGAAACTGCCTGGCCTCCGTCTGGATCCCAACAGCAGCCTCCAGAGCTTGGAGGTCAGGGCTGTGGGGCTGGCAGTACCTTGGCGATGGGCTCAAAGCTCAGGGGGGCAGGGCTGTGGGGCTGGCAGAGCCCTGGGGATGGGCTGTGGGGCTTGGCAGTGCCCTGGGGATGGGCTCAGAGCCTGGGTGGGCAGAGCTGTGTGGCTAGTAGTGTCCTGGGGATGGGCTTGGAGCTCAAGGGGATAGGGCTGTGAAGCTTGGCAATGCCCTGGAGGTGGGCTCAGAGCTTGGGAGGGCAGAGCTGTGTGGCCAGCAATGCCCTGAGGATGGGCTTGGAGCTCGGGCGACCGGGCTGTAGAGCTGGCAGTGCCCTAGGGATGGGTTCAAAGCTTGGGGGGCAGGGCTGTGGGGCTGGCAGTGCCCTAGGGTTGGGTTCAGATCCTGGGGGGCAGGGCTGTGGGGCTGGCAGTGCCCTGGCGATGAGCTCCGGGGCGGGGAGCCAGGGGCTAGTTCTGATGAGACGGCAGGGAAGAGAAAGCTGCAGCACATAGAATCATAGAATATCAGGGTTGGAAGGGACCTCAGGAGGTCACCTAGTCCAACCCTCTGCTCAAAGCAGGACCAACACCAACTAAATCAGGGGTCTCAAACACACGACCCACGGGCTGCTATTTCCTGCATCCCGCCAAGTGGCCCACACCCCCCCTCCGGCCTACCTCCAGGACAGGGGTGGACAAACTACAGCTGCAGGATTGCCCCCTTGAGCCCCATGCTTCTTCCTGAAGTGGCTGGCATCATGTCCCTGCAGCCAAGGTGGGTGGGGGAGGAGAGAAGCAGAGGGCTCCCTCCATGTTTTGCCCTGGCTTCCAGGCTCTGCCCCCCCCCTGCAGCTCCCATTGGCTGGGAGCAAGAAATTGTGGCCAATGGGAGCTTCGGGGGAGGTACCTGGAGGCATAGCAAGCAGTGTGTGGAGCCCTGCCTCCCCCTCCCCCAGGGGCCACAGGGACATGGTTCCAGCTACTTCCCGGAACAGAGTGCGGCCAGGGGCGGCAGCCTGCCCAAGCTCCGGTGTGCACTGCTGCCACCTTGAAGCCCAAAGCCCTCCTGCACCCCGCCCCCTAACTGCCTGCCCTGAGCCCCCTGCCTGCACCTCAACCCCCTGCCTATGCCCCCTGCTGCACCCCACACCCCAACCCTGGGCCCTGAGCCCCCTGCTGCATCCCATACCCCTTCTGCACCCCAGTCTCCTTCTCTGAGCCCCCTGCCTGCACCCCAGCCCCCTGCTGCACCTCAACTCCCTGCCCTGAGCACCCGCCACACCCCTCATGCAGCCTCTGGGGGCACGGAGGGGGCGGAGTTGGAGTGGGGACTTCAGGAAAGGGGTTGGAATGGGGGCAGGGAAGGGGTGGGAAGAGGCGGAGCCTCATGGAAGGGGTGGAATGGGGGCAGGGCCAGGGGCAGCGAGGGGGTGTGTGTCAGTGATGCGGCCCTCAGGCCAATGAACTAGCCCTCATGTGGCCCTCGTGGTCATTTGAGTTTGAGACCCCTGAACTAAATCATCCCAGCCAGGGCTTTGTCAAGCCGGGCCTTAAAAAGCTCTAAGGAAGGAGATTCCACCACCTCCCTAGGTAACCCATTCCAGCGCTTCACCACCCTCCTAGTGAAAAAGTGTTTCCTAATATCCAACCTAGACCTCCCCCACTGCAACTTGAGACCATTGTTCCTTGTTCTGTCATCTGCTACCACTGAGAACAGTCGAGCTCCAACCTCTTTGGAACCCCCCTTCAGGTAGTTGAAGGCTGCTATCAAATCACTCCTCACTCTTCTCTTCTGCAGACTAAATAACCCCAGTTCCCTTAGCTTCTCCTCATAAGTCATGTGCCCCAGCCCCCTGATCATTTTAGCTGCCCTCCGCTGGACTCTCTCCAGTTTGTCCACATTCCTTCTGTAGTGGGGGCACCAAAACTAGACACAATACATAACCGGCGTGCGAGCTGGGTGAAGCCGAGCACAGGGCACAGCAGCTGGTAAACACTAACCAATGGGCCAGCCCACCTAATATAGGCACAGGAGTGCAGCAGTGTCCCCGAGGGAATCCAGTGGAGAAAGGGGATGTGGGGGCAGGGGGAGTGGGCAGCAAGCCCACCAGTCCGTGTGCACTAGACAGACAGGTGGGGCTGGGTGTGTCCATCTGTCTGGCTCTCACATAGTCTTCTGCTCTCCTACTGATGTCCCCTGAGCTGCCCTGCCCCAGCTTAGAAGGAAAGGGAAGTAAAGGGCTGGCTGCTTCCTTGGGGACAGGTCCCGCTGGGGATGGTCCATGTTCTTTCCCCACTGTTCATCACCAGCTTTGTATTTGGGGGGGTACTGGGAAATTGGCCCCATCCCTTTGGGGGGTGTCTCACCCCCTAGGTACAGCATGTCAAGCAATAGTTCCTCCTGCATGGCGCTACCACTGCCCCCCAAGTCACCTCTGCCCTGCCAGGAGGAGCTGCAGCATTCCCCCGGCTCATGTGCCATGCTGGGTGCTCACCTCGGGGGTCCACCTGGGTGAGGTAGTAGAGGGTGCAGGCTAGGGGGCCATTGGCCTTGACCAGGTAGCCCGTCTGCAGGGACACGGCCCTCACGAAGTCCTTCCGTGGTGGGTACTTCTGTAGAGACACCACACACAGATCAGTGCCTGCTGTGCACCTGCTCACCGGACCGCCACGCCACACAGGAGCTGTGCTCCAGCCCGCTCTGCCACAAGTTGAGCCACCTGCGGCTGGGAGGCCAGGTCCGGCACCAAGGCTTGGCCTGGCTTGGCCTTTCCCACCCCGCTGGGCAGCTCGGTAGCAGAAGCAGAGCTGAGGTCAGCAAAGTGGGGTCTCACCGGGTGCTTGACGCTGTAGTTGATGATCATGTAGTCATTGCCTAGGGGCAGCCAGGAGCGCAGGGTGACAAAGTCCCTGTTCTTCAGGGGACTCGGGCACTTCCCTGCAAGGGAGAGAGTCTGTTATCCCCCAAACACCTGCCGGCACATCCCCTGATTGCCTCCCAGGAACACCCCTTGTGCAGGGCCAGGTATGGTTCCCAAATTTCTAATCACACAAAACTGAATAATCCTGCCCCGCCCCTTCTCAAAGGCCTGCCCCCCCCACTCGCTCCATCCCCCCTCCCTCCATTGCTACTCTTCCCCCCCTCACTCACTTTCACTGGGCTGGGGCTGGGGAGCAGGAGGGGATTTGGGTTCTGGGCTGAGGGTGCAGGCTCTGGGGTGCGGCTGGGAATGAGGGGCTTGGGGTGTGTGAGGGGACTCTGGGCTGGGCCAGAGGGTTGGGGTGCAGACTTGGGGTGGGGCTGGGGATAAGGGGTTTGGGGAGCAGGAGGGGGCTCCGGGCTGGGGCAGGGGGTTGGGGTGTGGGAGGGGGTTTGGGGTCCTAGTGGCACTTACTGTGGCTCCGAGGAAGTAGCTGCTAGGTCCCTGTGGCCTCTAGGCGCATGGGCTGCCAGGCAGCTCTGCGCGCTGCCTTCACACCCTCAGGCACCACCCCCCGCAGCTCCCATTGGTCGCGACTCCCAGCCAATGGGAGCTGGGGAGCTGGCACTTTGGCGGGGGCAGCGCGTGGAGCTTCCCTGGCTGCCTATGAGCCGCAGAAATCTGGTGGCTGCTTCCCGGAGCAGCGTGGAGCCAGGGCAGGCAGGGAGCCTGCCTTAGCCCTGCTGACTGGACTTTCAATGGTCCGGTCACTGATGCCAATCGGAGGCACCAGGGTCCCTTTTGTGCTCGAAAACCAGATGCCTGGCAACACAAGGGCCGAGGCCTCCCTGACGTGAAGAGTGGCAGGTGAGGGGCCCAGGGGAGGGGAGGGCAGCCCCCCACTGTCCCCACTCACAGGCATAGTATCCCACATCGGCGTTGGCCGTCAGGCGCCCGATGTCATGGGTCTCGATGACGTTGGAGTCCCATTTCTTGCGGTACTGGGTGTCGTGCAGCACATCATAGAGTGTCGTGGCCGGCACATCCTTGCAGGTGATGCGCAGCTGCAAGGGGAGGATGGAGGGACGGCTTGCAGTCAGTGAGGCACTGACAGGAGCCAAGCATGCCCACACAGGCCTGGGAGCATGGGCAGGGTGTGCCGGGGCAAGTGTGTGAGAGGGGCACGTGTGTGACAGCAGCCGTCTGCCCGGGCATGTCAGGCTTATTGGCACAAAGGAGTAGTGTGACTCATCGCGACTAGTGTGCGGATATGTATGGGGGGTGGCCCAGCAGAGTGCATGCTAGGATAACCGCAACCTAGGGTTGGATGGGCCCTCCAGAGGGCATCTAGTCCAGCACCTGGCCCTGAGACAGGACTAACTATACATATAAAATGATGGGGTCTAAATTAGCTGTTACCACTCAAGAAAGAGATCTTGGAGTCATTGTGGATAGCTCTTTGAAAACATCCACTCAACGTGCAGCAACAGTCAAAAAAGAGAACAGAATGTTGGGAATCATTAAGAAAGGGATAGATAATAAGAGAAAATATCATATTGCCTCTATATAAATCCATGATATGCCCACATCTTGCATCTTGCATGCAGATGCGGCCACCCAAACTCAAAAAAGATATATTAGAATGGGAAAAGGTTCAGAAAAGGGCAACAAAAATTATTAGGGGTATGGAACGGCTTCTGTATGAAGAGAGATTAATAAGACTGGGACTTTTCAGTTTGGAAAAGTGACAACTAAGGGGGATATGATAGAGGTCTATAAAATCATGACTGGTGCGGAGAAAGTAAATAAGGAAGTGTTATTTCCTGCTTCTCATAACACAAGAACTAGGGGTCACCAAATGAAATTAATAGGCAGCAGGTTTAAAACAAACAAAAGGAAGTATTTCTTCACACAACGCACAGTCAACTTGTGGAACTCCTTGCCAGAGGATGTTGTGAAGGCCAAGAATATAACAGGGTTCAAAAAAGAACTAGATAAGTTCATGGAGGATAGGTCCATCAATGGCTATTAGCCAGGATGGACAGGGATGGTGTCCCTAGCCTCTGTTTGCCAGAAGCTGGGAATTGGTGACAGGGAATGGATGACTTGATGATTACCTGTTCTGTTCTTTCCCTCTGGGGAACCTGGCATTGGCCACTGTGGGAAGACAGGATACTGGGCTAGGTGGACCTTTGGTCTGACCCAGTATGTCTGTTCTTATGACCATCTCTGGTGAGTGTTTGTCTAACCTGCTCTTTAAAATCTCCATTGGCAGAGTCCACAACCTCCATGGGCAATTTATTCCAGTGCTTAACTACCCTGACTGGTAGAGAATGTTTCCAAATGTCCAACCTGAACCACACAGGCTGCAATTGAAGCCGATTGTTTCTTATCCTATCCTGGGGCTAAGGAGCAGCAGCATAGCTAGCGGGGTTTAGTGGAAGCAGCTGCTTCCCCTCAGGGCGGCAGGTGCGGAAGCAGCGCGTGCCGGCTGGCACGCACAACAGCATGGCAGAGGAGCCGTGGGGCGGCAGTGGCAAGCTGGCACAGAAGTGGCACCTGCCAGCACCACAGCCGGAGGAGCCATGGGGTGGCATGTATGGAAGCGGCGCCTGCCGGCCGGCGCTGCCAGCAGCACAGCCAGAGGAGCCATGGGGTGGCAGGCGCGGAAGTGGTGCCTGCCAGCTGGCACTGCCAGCAGTACAACCGGAGGTGCCATGCAGGGGCGACAGAAGCGGCCGGAGGAGCGAGGGGGCCAGCTCCTCAGGTCAGAGCTTGGAGGCCAAGTGCTCCCTGGCCCCCCTCCCCTTGCTAATACGGCGGGCCGGGGTTGGTGAAAAAGCCTCTGTGCCTTTAAGGCTGCCTGGCTGGCGAGCCCCGCGTGGAGCGTGCTGAGCGCTGGGAGCAGGTTGGAGACAGGCGGCGGTGCAGGAGGGAAGGTGAGCAGGTGGCCAGAGGAGGAGCCAAGGGGGGCATGGCCAGAGGAGGTGCCAAGGGAGGACGCCTTTTTTATGTTTGCTCCCTCTACATTGAAAACCTGGCTATGCCACTGCTAAGGAGAATAACCGATCGCCCCTCCTCTAGGTAATGGATTTCTAAAGCGGGGTTTTCAAGCATCCGACTTTCCAGGACAGCTGAAGGGACCCTCCCAGTAACCACGCTGCCATTAACATCTCCTTGAGTCTGGGTGCCCGCCTGCCTAGCTCTGCCTCAGCTCCCAAACCCACTGTTCAGTCACACAGAGCCAGGCTGGGGTGGATTTCGCTGGGTGTGCAGCCGGCTGGCAATGCAGTGGGCTTATGGGAGCCTGAGAGCAGGGGGAGGGGCCTGGGGAATTAATATGTGACACCCAGGGATGCTGGCTTTGTTCCCTTGCCCCAGTCACATGACCTGGGCCAGGGATCCCAAGGGACTGCCTCTGGCACCTGGCAGAGGCTGGAATTAAATGCATATTAAAAATGCCAAGGCAAGCCAAATGCCAAAACTGAGCCCAGCCCCAGCCGCAGAGGGCACTCAGGGAATCATACAATCATAGAATATCAGAGTTGGAAGGGACCTCAGGAGGTCAGCTAGTCCAACCCCCTGCTCAAAGCAGGACCAATCCCCAATTAAATAATCCCAGCCAAAGCTTTGTCAAGCCTGATCTTAAAATCTTCTAAGGAAGGAGATTCCACCACTTCCGTAGGTAACCCATTCCAGTGCTTCACCACACTCCAAAATTCATTCATATGTAACCCTTCTGCCCGTCTGAGTTGGCAGCAACAAGGGCCGGGTTCAGTATCTAGGGGTTCCATTTCAATAATACAATGCAAAACCAGCTTGAGCCCCCACCCAGTGACCTGGGTGCCTCTAAGGCCTGGTCTACACTACGAGTTTAGTTCGAATTTAGCAGCATTAAATCGAATTAACCTGCACCTGTCCACACAACGAAGCCATTTACTTCAACATAAAGGGCTCTTAAAATCCATTTCTGTACCCCTCCCCAATGAGGGGATTAGCACCGAAATCGACATTGCCATTTTGAATTAGGGCTAGTGTGGCCACAATTTAACGGTATTGGCCTCCGAGAGCTATCCCACAGTGCACCATTGTGACCACTCTGGACAGCAATCTGAACTCGGATGCACTGGCCAGGTAGACAGGAAAAGCCCTGCAAACTTTTGAATTTCATTTCCTATTTGCCCAGCGTGGGGAGCACAGGCGATCACGCAGAGTTCATCAGCCCAGGTAACCATGCAGTCCGAGAATCGAAAAAGAGCACCAGCATGGACTCTACGGAAAGTACTGGATCTGATCGCTATATGGGGAGAGGATTCCGTGCTAGCAGAACTACGTTCCAAAAGACGAAATACCAAAAAATCTCCAAGGGCATGATGGAGAGAGGCCACAATAGAGACTCACTACAGTGCTGCGTGAAAGTTAAGGAGCTCAGACAAGCCTACCAGAAAACCAAAGAAGCAAACGGAAGGCCCGGGGCAGAGCTGCAGACATGCCGCTTCTACGCTGAGCTGCATGCAATTCTAGGGGGGTCCGCCACCACTATCTCACCCCTGATCGTGGATTCCGAGAAGGGGGTAATCTCAGCCATGGCTGAGGATTCTGCAGACAGGGAAGATGATGATGATGGGGAGGACAACGAGCTTGTGGAGAGCACACAGCACTCCATTCTCCCCAACAGCCAGGATCTTTTTCTCAGCCTGACTGAAGTACCATCCCAGCCCTCCCAAGGCATTATCCCAGACCATGAAGCCATGAAAGGGACCTCTGGTGAGTGTACCTTTGTAAATATAAAACAGGATTTAAAAGCAAGCTTTTTTTAATGATTATTTGCCCTGAGGACTTGGGATGCATTCGCGGCCAGTACAGCTACTGGAAAAGTCTGTTAACATGTCTGAGGATGGAGCAGAAATCCTCCAGGGACATCTTGGGGAGGGGGAATTAGTTTGATTTCTGCAGGGATCTTCCCCAATACCAGCCACGCAGTGTGGGGAGGGATAAAGCAATAATCCCAGAGAATTGGATGTGGGGGTTAGTTTGGTTTCTGCTGCTGCACGTTAACAGGAAAACTGCAGCACTCAGCAGGCTTTGCTTGGTATGTGGGAAAGGAGGGCACTGCTTTTATGAAGGCTGCAGAAGTCAAAAGACAATGGCTTACCATGGCCACACGCAAGCTGAATTCTGTTGCCCGGACCTGCATCTGTGATCTCTAACACCAAAGCCGCAGACACTCAATATTAAGGTGCAAAATGCGACCTTGTACTGAAATCACGTGTGCTATGTAATATGAATAGTGTTGCTCACCATGAAAGAGTATAAGCATTGTTCTGTAAAATGTATCTTTTTAAATACTTCTCTCCCTTTTTTCCCTCCCTCCTGCAGCTGCAAATTTTTCAAGCCTCCATCCTCCATCCTGAAGGCTATCTCAGATAAGGCGGCGGAAAAAAAGGACGCAAGACGAAATGTTCTCTGAAATCATGGAATCAACCCACAATGAAAGCGCTCATCTGAATGAGTGGAAGAACGCGGTATCAAAGAACAGGAAAGATGCCAGTGAACGTGAGGACATGAGGGACCAATATGAGGACAGAAGGAACCAACGTGAGGAGCGGAGAGATGCTCAAGATGAGAGGTGGTAGCAGGAAGATCAGAGGAAGCATGATGCAACGCTGGGGCTGCTGCATGATCAAACTGACATGCTCCAGCGTCTGGTGGAGCTTCAGGAATGGCAGCAGGATCACAGAGTGCCGCTGCAGCCCCTGTATAACCGCCCTCCCACCTCCCCAAGTTCCATAGCCTCCTCACCCAGACGTGTAAGAACGCAGGGGGAGGCTCCGTGCACCCACCCACTCCACCCCAGTGGACAGCCCAAGAAAAAAGGCTGTCATTATTTTGAACTTTTGAAGTGGCCTTTTCCGTTCCTCCTATCCTCCTCCCAAACCCTACCTGGGCTACCTTGTCAGTTCTCTCCCTCTTTTTATAATCAATTAATAAAGAATACATGATTTTTAAACGATAGTGACTTTATTTCCTTAGAAAGCAAGCTGTGATCGAAGGAGGAGGGTGGGTTGCTTACAGAGAATGAGTCAATCATGGGGGCGGCTTTTCATTAAGGAGAAACAAACAGAACTTTCACACCGTAGCCCGGCCAGTCATGAAACTGGTTTTCAAAGCTTCTGCGATGCGCAGTGCTTCCTGCTGTGCTCTTCTAATTACCCTGGTGTCTGGCTGTGCGTAATCAGCAGCCGGGTGATTTGACTTAGCCTCCCACCCCGCCATAAAGGTCTCCCCCTTACTCTCACAGAGATTGTGGAGCACACAGCAAGAAGCAATAACAATGGGGACATTGGTTTGCCTGAGGTCTGAGTGAGTCAGTAACGTGCACCAGCGTCCTTTTAGACATCCAAATGCACATTCTACCACCATTCTGCACTTGCTCAGCCTGTAGTTGAACAGCTACTGTCCAGGCTGCCTGTGTATGGCTTCATGAGCCATGGCATTAAGGGGTAGGCTGGGTCCCCCAGGATAACTATAGGCATTTCAACATCCCAAACTGTTATTTTCTGGTCTGGAAAGTAAATTCCTTGCTGCAGCCATTTTTAAATAGAGTAGTGTTTCTGAATACGCGAGCGACATGAACCCTTCCCGGCAATTCCATGTTGATGTTGGTGAAACGTCCCTTGTGATCCACCAGTGCTTGCAGCACCATTGAAAAGTACCCCTTGCGGTTTATGTACTGGCTGCCCTGGTACTCCGGTGCCAAGATAGGGATATGGGTTCCATCTATCGTCCCACGACAGTTAGGGAATCCCATTGCAGCAAAGCCATCCACTATGACCTGCACATTTCCCAGAGTCACAACCGTTGGTAGCAGCAGCTCGGTGATTGCTTTGGCTACCTGGATCACAGCAGCCCCCACAGTAGATGTGCCAACTCCAAATTGATTCCTGACAGACCGCTAGCTGTCTGGCATTGCAAGTTTCCAGAGGGCTATACCACTCTCCTGTGAACTGTGAGGGCTGCTCTCATTTTGGTATTCTGGTGCTTCAGGGCAGGGGAAAGGAAGTCACAAAGTTCCATGAAAGTGCCCTTACGCATGCGAAAGTTTTGCAGCCACTGGGAATCGTCCCATACCTGCAACACTATGCAGTCCCACCAGTCTGTGCTTGTTTCCCGGGCCCAGAATCAGCGTTCCATGGCTAGAACCTGCCCCATTAACAGCATGATCTCCAAAGAGCTGTGGCCCACGGTTTGAGAGAATGCTGTGTCCATGTCCTCATCACTCTCGTCGCCGCTTTGCCATAGCTGCCACCTCCTCGCCTGGTTTTGCAGGTCCTGATTCAGCATAGACTGCATGATAATATGCTAGGTGTTTACAATGTTCGTGACTGCTGTTTTGAGCTGAGCGGGCTCCATGCTTGCTGTGGTATGGCGTCTGCACAGTTCACTCAGGAAAAAAGGCATGAAATGGTTGTCTGCCGTTGCTTTCATGGAGGGAGGGTTGGGGCTGTACCCAGAACCACCAGCAAAAATGTTTTTTGTACCATCAGGCATTGGGATCTCAACCCAGAATTCCAATGGGCGGGGGAGACTGCGGAAACTATGGGATAGCTATTAGATAGCTACCCACACTGCAATGCTCTGGAATTCGACGCTAGCCTCGGTACATGGACGCACACCACCGAATTAATGTGCTTAGTGTGGCCGCGTGCACTTGAGTTTATACAATCAGTTGCCCAAAATCAATTTCTGTAAAATTGGAATAATCCCGTAGTGTAGACATACCCTAAGAGGCAATACTTCCCCTCTTGCAAGCACAGAGTCTGAGTGTAGCAAAATCCTTTTAATAAAGGAGGGAAACAATGCGGCATTATGTTGGGGAAATACCACAAAGAGGATTCATAACACAAACCATGAGCAAAAGACCCACCCCTAAGTAAGTTTGGCAGTGTCCTTTTTCCTTCAGGGTCTTAAGTCCAGCAACCCAAAAAATCACCCAAAAGTCCAACAACCCAAATGTTTCTGTCCCTGGTCAGTGCAGCCCCAGAGTTCAAAAGTTTATCTGCAGAGTTTTACCTTCCAGCATGGGTGGAAATGGAGTGGAAACGGGGGGATACAAGAGTGTTAAAGGGCACCTTACGTGGTCCGAGGCTGTCACGGAGTCCCTGGGCGATGCTCTGGAACTGCTCCCCACAAAGCCAGCAAGAAGTCTGCCGTGCTTGGGGTGGCAAAATACCTAGAGCCGCCCCTGCTCCTGGGCCTTGGGGCTGTGAACGCTGCTGGCAGCCAATATCCCCCTTCTCCCCCCCAATCAAACCCTCTCATCTGAAAACTGATCCAGCCATCCTCATGCATTGTCCCATTCAAATCACACTCCAGAGCAAGCAGGGTTGGGTTTCTCTCCCCGGCCCCTGGCTGGGCCCTGTGAGATCAGTGGTAACTAAAGCTATTAAGTGGTAACCCAAGATGCAGCACAGTATCAAATCCTCAAGAGAGCGGGTGCATTATTGATGAAACCACCCAGCCTGAGTGCCCCTCAATGCTGTATGGCTGCAGCAGCGGGTGGGCTGACGGAGACGTCTACGACCCCTCATTAGAGGCCCTGCATTTTTGATGAGGTGCTCTGCAGCTGCCAGTCCTTTCTATAGGCTGCCATTGTCACTCCCCCACACCCCATTAATCTCAGACTATCCGCCCAGCTCCTCTCAGCAGTCCCCCACAGGAACCTTGTGGCCTGGTTTGTTTGCAAAGCAGATACCTCATGACAGCGCTGGTGAAACATTATAGTCTCTTTCCTCTCCTTCTGTGGGCAGGCACTGGGATGTTGTCACGGAATGCGGGGGAGTCCGGTCCTGCACCCCTCTTCCTGGGACCCACAGTGACTCTCAGCCAGCCAGTAAAACCGAAGGTTTATTGGACAACAGGAACACAGCTTACAGCAGGGCTTGCAGGCACAGTCAGGACCCCTCCACCGAGTCCTTCTGGGCTTTCAGGGTGCTTGGATCCTAGCTAGGATACCCTGAATTCTGCCCACACAGCCCCAAGCCCAAACTCAAACTGCCTCCCTCCTGCCACTCCCTTCCTTTGTCCCCTTCCCGGGCAAAGGTTTTGACCTTTCTCCTCCCTTACCTAGCTCAGGTTACAGGCCCTGGCATTGTCCATCCCCTAAAGTCCTCCCCTGCTCTCCCACTCCCCACACAGACAGTCCCTACTGCATCACAGATGTCTGGCAGCCTGCTGACTGCCCCCATCACACATCCATCTCCTAGGCCTGCAGCCTTTGGCCCCTGCCCTGATGGGCACTGCTGGGTGCATGGTGAAGCTGTGCCTAGGGCAGAGCGCTGTGCTTCTTCTGCTGTTCTGCCTGTGCAGGGGCCAGTGAGGATACTCCCATAGTGCACTTGGCCAACTGCACAATGCTGAAGAGTATCTGAGCAAAAGTGTGGTTGAGGAGGACAGGTTCCAGGCCCCCAGCTCTGCAGCTTGACTCAGCTAACTGGAGGTGTTGAGAGGAGCTTAGCAGAGCTCAGCCAGAAAGACGCTTAAAGAACTCCATGCATTAAAACATCCCTAGCTCACCAGGGTTAGAGTTTCACAGCTGGGAAATTGGGGCGTACGACTCTGCAGCTTCCCCCTGTATCAGCTCCCCTTTCCCCGCCCACTTGGAACACCCCAGCTCCCAGCCAGTGGATCTCCATGGCAATTCCAACAGAGGCCAAAGTCCCCAACTCAGCCCCTCTGCAACGCAGCCCTTCTGCAAAACACCATCCTGCCCCACAGAAACAGGTCCTTCTCCAGCCTCCGGCGATCCAGGGACCCCCAGACTGTGCCACATAAATGGGAAACCCCACTTGGCCTGCACCCCCTTGTTCCCAAGCTGCTCACAGGCTCTATTGCAACCCCCCAGCCCAGTGAGCACCGCGGTCCCACAGTCACAGACACACTGAAGCCCATGGCCAGAATTGGGGCACTTTCAGCGGGGGCCGTGCTGTGGAATGTTTCTGAAGTTGCGCTGCTCCTCAGACTCCCTACGAGCCCTGGGTAGCGGGGCTGGATTGCAGACATGTGGTGTTTTAAGAGCGCCTGTGTTCTGTTGAACCGAATGTGCCTCTGTAAACAGCCCAGTGAGCCGTGGGTGCAGCTCCCCCAGCAACTTCAGCTCAGACGTGCTTGCTCCACAGGCTTGTTCTGACTGCCAGCCTGAGCTCTGGGCAGCAGGTCGGGCTCCCTCCTCCTGTGCATCGCCTGCCACAGTGATTCTGCAGCCAAGCCAGGCCCTTGGTGACAACAGTGCAAGTTCTGCCTTCAAGGCGCATGCACTGAGTGGCGCTGATGGACCATAATGCACGGCCAGACTGATTGCAGAGTCTGCCCTCTCACTCCCCATCGCCAGCCTTCTGGGGAGGATCTGAGTGAGGGTTCAGAACAGAATGTGAGTTCCAGACTGCCTCACTCCTTGGTCGTGGCTGTAAGATGTTGAGTTACGATGGGCTGAGCATTGAGTGCAAGTTTTCTAAAGCAGTTGCAATAGTTATGCCATGTACCTGTCCCATTTTTGTAGTCTCTGAGCCCCCCATTGATAGCCACCTCAGAAAGGCCGGGCAGCACCATCAGCCTCATTTAATGGGTGGAAACTGAGGCCCAGGCAGTCTGAATGACTGGCCCAAGGTCACACAGGGAGACTGTGGCAGAGACCTGAATCCACGCCTTCCAAGGCCCGAGCTGATGCCTAAGCACTTGGCCATTCTGCCATCCCCAGCATATGTCTGTGCATGCACCCGCAAACAGAATCAATCACCCCCCCCGCATATTTCCATGCACAGTTACACACCCACCAGAGGGCACACACTGTGTGGCCATTTGCCTAAAGAGACTCTTCACCTGCCCATGTTCACACAGCCTGTACATGTTCTGGATAGGGGCGAAGCTGTACATGGTCTAAGCCACCTTCAGCTCAGCTCCGTGTGGCCCCAGCTCCATTTCAGTGGCAGAGGAACAATTTCCTCCCTCTGTGCTGCAGGGCTAGCCCCACAATGGGGAGTGTGTGTGTGGGGGTCAGGTCTGGAGCGTGAGTGGGGGAGGGCACAGTGCACTCTGCCTGGCTCAGGAGTGGGAGCAGCTGTCCCACATCCCACAGACTGGGCAATCAGTGCATATAGAGGTACCTCAAGAAGTCAATATTGAATCTCAATGAATGTCCCCAGCTAGCACTGGCCCATAATGCACTGGGCCAGACACCATTGGAGCCCATGGCTGGTGTATTGTTTTCTGCCCCTCAGACACCCTGCCTGATGGCTGCACGTCACACATGAGCAGTGCAGGAGAGCTAGCCCAGCAGGCAGGAGAGATGGTAAAAGCATGCATAGTTAGGAATGTCCCCTGTAGGGCAGGTACCCCCATGCAGAGATACTCAGGCCCCCGTGGGGCAGATACCCCTGTACGGAGATACCCAGGCACCCTGTGGGGGGTATCCCCATGTGGCAATACCCAGGCCCCTGTGGGGCAGGTAGCCCCGTGCTGTGATACCCAGGGCCCCTGTGGGGCAGGTATCCCTGTGTGGGGATACCCAGGGGTCCTGTGGGGGGGTACCCCTGTGTGGTGATATCCAGGGCCTCTGTGGGGCAAGTACCCCTGTGTGGGGATACTCAGGGCCCCGTGGGGCAGGTACCCCTGTGAGGAGGGTACCCTCATGCTGTGATACACAGGGCCCCTGTGGGAGGGTACCCCCCTGTTGTGACACTTGGTGCGGGGTGGGGTGTGGAGGAATGAGTAACAAATGGAAGATGAAGGATTTGGTTTGTACCATTAATAGGCAATTAGCAATTTTTAAATTCCCTTTCCTTTCCTACCCACTAGTATGTTACTGCTATCCCCCTTGCTCCACCCATGGGACCTGTGCTGCCCACAGTGCCAGCTATCGACCCTTCTGCTGCTTCTGACCGTGTACCCGTCTGCCCGGCATCAGAAACTTCCTGTGTCGGTCACCCCAGGTGATGTTCTGGTGCCTTTGACAGTCCCTGTGCTACAGACATGGCATGGCAGCTGTGCCATGGAGCTAGCTCTGACCTGGTGACCTCACCAATGGCAGGGCCACTCTCCTGCTGCCCTAGCTGCAGAAGATGCAGAGCAACTGCTCTTCTACAGAACTCAATGCATTTTCTGTTATTACCCCGAATAGCCCCCAGGAGCGTCACCAGACTCTCCCTCAAGCCCTTGCTGACCACAAGGCAGGCTGCAAAATCCGCGCAGCCCCAACTGGAGCAGAGCGGTCCAAATGACCCTCCCCCGGGGATAAACACGCTTCTGGGAACACCCTGCCCTTGCTGGCTAGTTAACCCCCGGGAGCCTTCCCGGCTACTCTAAAGTGCTTGCGCTTCATACTAGTTCCACTTCCAGGGCTCGCTGTGGTTGGGCTCAGGCCAGTCCCACAGGAGGGAAATGCTGCCAGTGAGGATCTCACTGTGGCAGCCTGCTGTGGGCTCCAAGCATCCATGTGACTCTTGGAATGCTGGCAGCCCCCGAGCATGCCGTGAGTGGTGTGTATGCCCATGTGCGGCCAGTGTCCCAGCCAATGCTGCACTAGAGCGCCCTCTGCTGCACTAGGGACCAGCTCAGAGTTGGGAGCACAGCATAGCACTCTGGCCAGCACCTCACTCTCCTCTCGGAGCATGAGCCCTTCTCCCCTTCATGCCTAGCAGAGCCTGCCTGGGGCCATGGCACTGACTGGGGATCATGAGCTGGGGGAGGGCAGTGGAGATGAGCAGCTGCTCCCCTGTGCTGTACTGTGTGGGCACCATCCATGAAAGTGCTTTGGTGTTCCAGCAGGACAGGCCTTTTATCTCAGCAGCTCAGTATCACTAATGCATAACTCGTGTACTCCTTTGCAAAGCCAGACAGTGCCCTGCCATTTGCGGGGGCTGGGAGCACCCTGGAACAGGGCAGGGCGGGGCGGTATTTAATGCAGTGATGATGGTGATAATCAGGCTTTGCAGGTTTCCTGGGATCCCAGGATCTCAACAGAACTGGGCTTCACAAGCTGCTGGGCAGGCTTCTCAACTCAGTGGGGACCCCGCAAGGCCCTGAGGCCCAGCACTCACAACAGTCCACATCAGCTAGTTACTCAGCTAGAGGCAGTGCAGCTGGGATTTGCTGCCAGGTGCCGGGGGGCGGGGTAACACAGTAGCCAGGATGTGACATTTGTCCCTGTTTATGAACTGGCCTGTGCCTGGGGCGTATGCTGAATCCATGCATGCGGAGTCCCAGGGCCTGGGTTCCCCCTGCCCTAGCCCGGCCCAGCGCAGCGCTCTCTGTGCAGCAGACATGCTCTGGGCTAGCTCTCATGGCTCTGGTGTGTGGGCAGCTTTGGAGGGTGGCCCAGCTGCACTCAATTCAGTAGATTTCTCAGGCAAGACTAAGGCCTTGGCTACACTGGTGCTTTACAGCGCTGCGACTTTCTCGCTCAGGGGTGTGAAAAAAACACTCCCCTTAGCACAGCAAGTTACAGCGCTGCAAAGTGCCAGTGTAAACAATGCCCCAACACTGGAGGCGCGGCTCCCAGCGCTGTAAGCTAATCCCCACGGGGAGGTGGAGTATGTGCAGAGCTGGGAGTGCTCTCTCCCAGTGCTGGCGCTGCGGCCACACTCACACTTCAAAGTGCTGCCGCGGGAGCGCTCCCACGGCAGCGCTTTGGAGTTTTGAGCGTAGCCAAACCCTAAGAGCCATTGCGGGCCCTGGATCTAGGCGGCTCCTCCCCTAGCTCTGGGCCTGTGTATTCTAACAGACCAGGGCCAGCCTGTGCTTTCTGGGACAGGCCTGACTTCACCGTAAACTGAGCCCCCCCCAGCTCATCACGCAGGGCCAGCTCAGCATCCCTGAGCCCTGGCAGACCTGGCAGGGGCAGCACAGCTCAGCATTCCAGTGTCATCCTAACCAGAACACTGCAGAGCCATCGTGCCAGCTGGATGCAACTGACTTTAATCAGTGCCCCTCCTGTTCCCTTCCCCCAGTCCCTCCTGGCCCCTTGCTGCAGCCAGCACCTGGCCCACCTCTAAGTCCTGAGTCCCAATAGCCAGAGCTACCCATGACTACTGCAGGGGGAGTAGCCTTGCTGTGGAGGTGATATGGGACAAAGTGGGAGTTTTGTAGTTTTATAAAGCCTATGTATGCCTCAGTTTCCCCAGTATGCTGCATTGTTACCCAGTGGGTGGAAAGGGAATGTTGGCAGTTAAGACACAGGTGTAAATGAAGCTGAGCCGTGTGGGACAAAGTGGGTCATTGGCACACTGAGGGGTTTCTCCAAAGCCGGGGCCATAGCACCGACCCTGTGGGTCCATGACAGGGGAGTGGGCTGCCCAAGCAGGGACATGGGAAGAGTAACAGAGTGTGTAAAGGAGAAGTGTTCAAAATGGTGTGTGCTAACCTGGGTGAATGTCCTCACCCTGAGGGGCCTCGGATACAAGGGCGGCACACGCCAAGGATATGTGCAGGTTAGCAAGCTGGATCCATGGTTAGAACCCAGGGCCCTGGAGTCCCACTGCTCCACCTTTCCCTGACTGCATCCCTGGACATGTCTCCATGTAGGATGGGCACAGGGACACACAGCCCCTCCCTGGCACTCCCAGGCCTGGGTGGGTGTGGGGCTGATGCTGGTGGAGGGGCAGACGGTCTCATGTGTTCATACACTGAAGTCGTGAGCCAGTCCCAAGCAGAGAGGGCTAGGGACTCAGGGTAAAAGCTGCTGTACTTCCTGCCCTCAGGAATCTAACACAGTGTCCAGGGTTAGGGGAGAGTGTAGGGTGTGTGTTTGGGGGAATAGTGTGAGCATGGAGGCGAGGGGCTATTTGTGCAGCAACGGAACTAACCTGCAAGTCTCACTCATTTCAGAGCAGGAGACAGTCTAGTCTGGTGACTTGTGCACTGGGCTGGGACTTAGGAGCTCTGGCTTTATTCCTGGCTCTGCTACTGACCTGCTGTGTGCTTGGCCAAGTCACCTCCCCTCTCCACCTTGTCTGTGCAGACTGGGAACTGAGAAGGCTGGGAGGGACTCCACCAACTGGCTGTCCCTCTGTACTTCGGAACATGCTGTAACCACCCCTCATGATATTTGGTGTTTAGCTTAAAGGCTCAGCTCCAGAAATGATGTGATGTCATGGAAATCTCAGCTTTCATTTAATGAACTAAGCTTCTAGTGCTTGTGGTATGACTGTGAGAATAACTCTGTAGCCTGGTGGTTAGGATAACCATGTGGGAGGTAGAAGAGCCAGGGGCCTTTGCCCCTGACTTCAATTATTATACAGACAAAGTGGATGATGTAACATCTTTTACTGGACCAACTTTTGCTGGTGGAAGAAACAAGCTTTCCAGCTACCCAGCTCTTCTTCAAGCCTGGGAAAGGTACTGCCAGGGACACAGCAACATACAAGGTGGAACAGATTGTTTAGCATAAGGAATTTACTCATATTGTAAAGGACCATTCAAGGTGAAGTGGCCCGTTCACACCTCTGCAGTCAAAGGACAAAAAAGGGATTAGTGGGTTACAGATTGATGTAATAACCCATAAATCCAGTGTCTTTGGCCTGGGCTACACTACGGGGTTAGGTCGAATTTAGCTGCGTTGATTTAAAAATGTATGCGTCCGCACAACCAACCCCGTTCCGTCGACCTAAAGGGCTCTTAAAATCGACTTCTGTACTCCTCCACGGCGAGGGAAGTAGCGCTAAAATCGACTTTGCTGGGTCGAGTTTGGGGTAGTGAGGACGCAAATCGATGTTATTGACCTCTGAGAGCTATCCCAGTGTGCTCCACTGTGACTGCTCTGGACAGCACTTTGAACTCTGATGCACTAGCCAGCTACACAGAAAAATCCCCAAGAACTTTTGAATTTCATTTCCTGTTTGGTCAGCGTGGCAAACTCAGAAGCAGAGATGACCATGCTGTCCCCCCAGAATTGTAGAGTGTAGAATGTTTCTATGCTCCCCCATCATCTCTGTCCCTGAAGTTATTGCAGATTAAAAGGCAAAAGAAATGCACTCGTGATGACATGTTTTCCGAGCTCATGCAGTCCTCCTGCACTGATAGGGCACAGCTTAATGCATGGAGGCATTCAGTGGCAGAGGCCAGGAAAGAATTAAGTGAGCGAGAAGAGCAGAGGCAGGACCTGATGCTGAGGCTAATGGGGGAGCAAATGGACATAATGAAGCATCTGTTGGGGGAGCAAACAGACATGATGAAGCGTCTGTTGGAGCTGCAGGAAAGCCAACAATAGTACAGACCCCTGTTGAATCCACTGTATAACCGCCTATCCTCCTCCCCATGTTCCATAGCCTTCTCACTCAGACGCCCAAAAAGGTAGGGGGGAGAGACTCCGGGCACCGAGCCACTCCACTCCAGAGGATGGCCCAAGCAACAGAAGATTGTCATTCAAACAGTTTGATTTTTAGTGTGGCTACAATAAGCAATGTGGCCTTGTCCTTCTCTCCTCCCCCACCCCACCCGGGCTACTTTGTCTGTTATCTCTCTCTCTTTTTTTTTAATTAATAAAGAAAGAATGCATGGTTTCAAAACAATAGTTACTTTATTTCGAAGAGGGGAGGATGGTTGGTTTACAGGGAATTAAAACCAACAAAGGGGGCGGGTTTGCATCAAGGAGAAACACACACAACTGTCACACCGAAGCCTGGCCAGTCATGAAACTGGTTTTCAAAGCCTCTCTGATGCACAGCGCGCCTTGCTGTGCTTTTCTAATCACCAAGTGTCTGGCTGCTCAAAATCGAATGCCAGGCAAGTTGCCTCAACCTCCCACTCTGCCATAAATGTCTCCCCCTTACCCTCACAGATATTATGGAGCACACAGCAAGCAGCAATAACAGTGGGAATGTTTGTTGCGCTGAGATCTGATCAACAGCGCCAGCTAGCTTTTAAACATCCAAAGGCACATTCTACCATCATTCTGCACTTGCTCAGCCTATAGTTGAACAGCTCCTTACTACTGTCCAGGATTCATGAACGGATCCCCTGAGCAGAAGAGCAGAGTTGCAGCAGAAGCATTGGACGAGGACGATTAGCAGTCCTACTGCACAGTCTGCTGCCAGCAGCACCCAGGAGGACCAGAATGGATCCCCCGAACTCGTTGCCAGGGAGCAGGAGAGCAGAGTTGCAGCGGAAGCAGTGGACCCGAACACCACATCCTGGAGGTTGCTAGGAGCTGGGCAGGGAAGACATTCCCAGAACCCCCGGCCAAGCTACATGTCTGATGAGGACGGTTAGCAGTCCTACTGCACCGTCTGCTGCGAAGCCAAGGGGCTGCTGCTGTGTAGCAATGCCAGGTGCTTCTGTGTGGAATGCTTGGAGATCCGGGCAGGGCAAGGTACCTCGGCCAAGGCAAAAGAGCAAGAGCCTTGGAGCTGTTACATGTGTCAACCACAGAAGTGCTATGGGGTATTACAGTGCCGACTGGACTGGAACGTATGGCTGCAAGACTTCTTCACCAGCAACAAAGGACAGGAATATGATGCACTTAAAATCTAAAAAGGGCCACACATTTCCCAGAGTCACTACTCTTGATAACAGAACATCAGTGATTGCATTGGCTACTTGGATCACAGCAGCCCCCACAGTAGACTTGCCCACAACAGCAGCAGTGAGGGTGAGCTGAGTGGGCTCCATGCTTGCTGTGGTATGGCGTGTGCATGGTAACCCGGGAAAAAAGGCGTGAAACGATTGTCTGCCATTGCTTTCATGGAGGGAGGAGTGACTGACGACATACCCCAAACCACCCACAACGTTTTTGCCCCATCAGGCATTGGGAGCTTAACCCAGAATTCCAATGGGCGGCGAAGACTGCGGGAACTGTGGGATAGCTACGCACAGTGCACTGCTCCGTAAGTCAATGCTAGCCATGATAGTGAGGATGCACTCTGCCGACTTAATGCGCTTAGTGTGGACGTACACAATCGACTGGATAAAAGCGATTTCTAAAAATCGACTTCTATAAAATCAACCTAATTTTGTAGTGTAGACATACCCTTTGTTAAATCCATGATTTTTCCTGTTTAGCAAATTTGATGAATTTAAGCTCCCGGGCTTGTTTTTTGAAGGTCTTCTGCAGATTTTCTTTGAGGACAGGGACAGAGAGATCAGATATTGAGTGATTGATCTGTGAAAAGTGTGACTGGGTGTTTTTGTCTTTTATCATTTTTCTGTGCGAGTTCATTTGAGAGCATAGGTGCTGACTCTGTGGATGCTCCAGGGGTGGAGCACCCACAGGAAAAAAATGGATGGATGGGGGTGGGGCCTAGGGTGGAGGTTGAACGCCCCCCAGGAACTCAGGAAGTTGGCACCTGTCATGGTACAATTCCCCACTCTGAACCTTAGCGTCCAGAAGATGGGGTACCAGCATGAATTCCTCTAAGCTCAATTACCAGCTTAGAACCTGTAGCGCTGCCACCAACCAGGAATTCCAGTGCCTGGTACACTCTGGTCCCCCCAAAACCTTGCCCGGGGACCCCCAAGACCCAGACCCTCTGGATCTTAACACAAGGAAAGTAAACCCTTTCCCTCACCGTTGCCTCTCCCAGGCTTCCCCTCCCTGGGTTACCCTGGAAGATCACTGTGATTCAAACTCCTTGAATCACAAAACAGAGAGGACAATTCACCTTCCTCCTTCCTTCTCTTTCCCCCTCCCAGATTCTTCCTGAGAGAAAGTAATCCTGGCACAGAGAGAAATCAGCCTCTCTCTTCCTCTTCCCTCCTTTCTCCCCACCAATTCCCTGGTGAATCCAGACCCAGTCCCCTGGAATCTCACCAGAATAAAAAAACCATTAGGTTCTTAAACAAGAAAAGCTTTTAATTAAAGAAAGAAAAAACAGTAAAAATTATCTTTGTAAATTTAAAAAAAATGGAATAGGTACAGGGTCTTTCAGCTATAGACACTGGGAACACCCTCCCAGTCTAAGTATACAAGTACAAATTAAAATCTTTTCAGCAAAATACCAATTTGAACTCCTTTCAGCCAAATACACATTTGCAAATAAAGAAAACAAACATAAGCCTACTCGCTTTATCTACCTAGTACTCACTATTCTGAATCTATAAGAGCCTGTATCAGGGAGATTGGAGAGAAACCTGGTTGCACGTCTGATCCCTCTGAGCCCCCAGAGTGAACAACCACCAAAACTAACAGCACACACAAAAACTTCCCTCCCTCAAGATTTGAAAGTATCCTGTCCTCTGATTGTTCCTCTGGTCAGGTGCCAGCCAGGCTCACTGTTCTTGTTAACCCTTTCCAGGCAAAAGAGATATGAAGCACTTCTGTGCTATTAATTTTTCTTATCTGTTTATGACAGCACCTCTGTTTGAGGGAGTAGTGATTGTGTGGTTTCACTCACACTGTTGTTATTGGGGCATTTATTGCACTGGATGAGATATACCCCATCTTGTGATAGGCATGTGTAGGACCCATGGATCCTGAAAGATGTGTGGTGTGGTCTGTGGATCATCATAGCAATGGAGATATGTCTAGAGGTTTTACATCTGTTGTTCTGTCAGAGTCTGGTGCTGCTTTGAGTTGGTGTGTCCTGCTTTTGGAGAACTTGCTTCTGATGATGAATTTGGTGAGGTTGGTGGGTTGTTTGAAGGCCAGAAGAGGAGGTTCTGGAAAGATTTATTTCAGGATGTGGTCCCCATTGAATATGGATTGTAATTAAAAAAATCAGGAAAAAACGGAATGAGAAATCGTTAACAAATATCACATCCATTGCAATCTCTCCACCACTGACAGAACAGCTATTCAGTCCCTGAAATTCAACCACCTGATAGTGATCAAACTAGCAGACAAAGGGAGTGCCATTGTAGTTCTCAACTGTGAAGACTATGTCAATGAGGCCAACCTACAACTCTCCAACACCACCTACAATAAAGAACTCAAAGAAGAACCCGCACCACAAATCACCCAGGCATATAATCAAATCCTTCCCCAACAACTTCAAGAGAAACTCTACAACCTCATCCCCCAAAAACCCTTCCCAGGGGCCTTCTACATGCTTTCCAAGATACACAAACAAGGGAATCTAGGCAGACCCATCCTATCTGGCCATGGCACTCTTACTGAAGGAATATCAGGTCTCATAGGAAACATCCTCAAACCATTCACCACACAAAGAGCCAGCTTCCTTCAGGATACAGTTGACTTCCCCAGATATACCACAAGATTAACAGCCTCCCTCAGAACACCATCCTTGCCACCTTGGATGGCACTAACATCCCTCACAATGACGGCATCACTGCCTGCCTCATATATCATAATAGAGGCTCAATTTAAACGTATACTCCAAATTAAAAAACACAGTAAGAGAACCAAAAAAGTGCCACCCTGGCTAAACAACAAAGTAAAATAAGCAATGAAAGACAAAAAGGCATCCTTTAAAAAGTGGAAGTTAAATCCTATTGAGGGAAATAGAAAGGAGCATAAACTCTGGCAAATGAAATGTAAAAATATAATTAGGAAGGCCAAAAAAGAATTTGAAGAACAGCTAGCCAAAGACTCAAAAAGTAATAGCAATTTTTTTTAAAGTACATCAGAAGCAGGAAGCCTGATAAACAACCAGTGGGGCCACTAGACGATTGAGATGCTAACAGAGCATTCAAGGACAATAAGACCATTACAGAGAAACTAAATGAATTCTTTGCATCTGTCTTCACTGCTGAGGATGTGAGGGAGATTCCCAAACCTGAGTCATTCTTTTTGGGTGACATATCTGAGGAACTGTCCCAGATTGAGGCGTCAGAGGAGATTTGGCAACAAATTGATAAACTAAACAGTAATAAGTCACCAGGACTAGATGGCATTCTCCCGAGAGTGGAACTCTGTAGCAAGGAGATGTGCTCTCCTGCCCTGTCAGAAGGGGAAAGACCCAAGATCGCCCCCTGGTGGGCAGAACCAGCCCACCTGCAGCCCTCCTGCTGAAAGCAGAGGGGCGGGACAGGAAGCTGGACTATAAAAGGCCAGCCTCATAGCTCAGTCGGGAGAGGGCTGCCAGAGGAGCAGGACGTTTCTTCCTTCTGATGGGGCCTGGAGCTGAAGGAAATGACTGCCAGACCAGAGGAGTTACCTGAATTGCTGGAGACCAGCAATGCCGACACACTGCTGGGGCTGCCATTGCCTGTATACTCCAGAGAGACCCAGGATGACCCCGGAACCCAGGTGCCCCAAACTGGGGAGGGTAGGAAGGAGCCCAGGGAACTGCTTGAGAAACAGCGAGGAGGCACGGCCTCCCACCCTGTCAGAAGGAGAGAGACACGTGCCTCTCCTTACAAACTCAAATGTGAAGTTGAAGAACTACTAACTGTGGTATATAACATCATTTAAATCAGCTTCTGTACCAAATGACTGGAGGATAGCTAATGTGACACCATTTTTTAAAAAAGGCTCCAAAGAGGTGACCCCGGCAATTATAGGCTGGTAAGCCTAACTTCAGTACCGGGCAAACTAGAAAAGAATTATCAGACACATAGATGAACATAATTTGTTGGGGAAGAGTCAACATGATTTTTGTAAAGGGAAATCATGCTTCACCAGTCTACTAGAATTCTTTGAGGGGGTCAACAAGCATGTGGACAAGGGGATCCAGTGGATATAGTGAACTTAGATTTTCAGAAAGCCTTTCACAAGGTCCCTCACCAAAGGCTCTTAAGCAAAGTAAGCAGTCATGGGATAAAAGGGAAGGTCCTCTCATGGATCAGTAACTGGTTAAAAGACAGAAAACAAAGGATAGGAATAAATGGTCAGTTTTCAGAATGGAGAGAGGGAAATACTGGTGTCCCCCAGGGATCTGTACTGGGCCCAGTCCTATTTAACATATTTATAAATGATCTGAAAAAAGGGGTAAACAGTGAGTTGGCAAAATTTGCAGATGATACAAAACTACTCAAGATAGTTAAGTCCAAAGCAGACTGTGAAGAGCTACAAAGGGATCTCACAAAACTGGGTGACTGGGCAACAAAATGGCAGATGAAATTCAATGTTGATAAATGCAAAGTAATGCATAGTGAAAAACATAATCACAACCAGTGTTCCCTTTAATTTTTCCCACCTATGTGCGGAATGAATTTTGTTACATGCACCAATATAGAGGTGATGTATGACACATCACCTTCATATTGGTGCACATAACAAAATTAATATGGTGGGGGTGGGGCCGAGGGGTTTGGAGTGTGGGAGGGGGTTCAGAGGTGGGGCAGAGGGTTGGGGTGCAGGGGTGTGAGGACTGCGGCCGGGGGTGCAGGCTCTGAGGTGGGGGCAGGGATGAGGAGTTTGAGGTGCAGTACAGTATTCTGGGCTATGGTGGGGAGAGAGGACTCCCCCCTGCTCTCTCTCCCTGCAGCACCAGCTGGGCTAGGGGACAGAGGTGCCTCTCCCCGCCGGGGCAGCTCTGGGGTTAGGGCTGCAGGATAGGCACCCCTCCTCCAGCCCCCGCAGGTCTGGCCAGGGCTGGGTTCAGGGACGGGTGCCCTGGACGCAACAGGTCCAGGCTGTGCCGTCTGTGTTCGGGCCAGGCAACCGTGGGTGGGTCCGGGCCTGCAGCACACTGCCCTGGCTGTGGCTGGGTCCAGGCTATGCCGCACCACTCTGGCTGGGTTTGGGCCAGGGTAGGGGTACCCTGGGCGCCACAGGTACGGGCCATGGCATAATTGGGGCCGGGGGGGTGCCCTGGCCATGGCAAGCTGGGGACCAGACTAGTTTGGGGTCAGGGGAGGGCCACCCCTCCCCTGGTCGCAGTAGGTCCTGTGAAAGTAGAATGAATTATATAGTAAGAATAGAAAGGATTAAAGAAATGCTGTCTGTACCTTTAAGCAAAACTTTTGGAATGCTGCAATCCAGGTGTCAGGAATACAGACATTAACATAGAACAATTGCACCGTTTAAGGGCAATTGGTGAAGTATTAGCCTTAAATTAATAACAGTTAGTAAGGAAATAGGATATGCATGCTGTGCCCCAGGTGAATTTTCCTGTTTTGCTTTCTTTGTCCCTTTGTCTAATTCCCGCTCTTTTATCTGTATAAATAAGACTGTTTGGGCCTTGCATGGCCACTCACATATTCTGAATGTTATTGGCGGAGCGCTGCGCTAATAAACAGAGTGGTCTGACAAATTGTGAGTCCTGATTCTAACTTTGACAGTCCCCAGGCAGGTTCCCTGAGTGCCTGCGCAGCGCTAAATAGGCGGCTGCACGGCTGGGCAGCTTACAGGAAACAGATCCCAACTATATGTATAAAATGATGGGGTCTAAATTAGCTGTTACCACTCAAGAAAGATCTTGGAGTCATTGTGACTAGTTCTCTGAAAACATTCACTCAATGTGCAGCGGCAGTCAAAAAAGTGAACAGAATGGTGGGAATCATTAAGGAAAGGATAGATAAGAAGACTGAAAATATCATATTGTCTCTATATAAATCCATGATACACCCAATCTTGAATACTACATGCAGATGAGGTCTCCCCATCTCAAAAAAGATGTACTGGATTTGGAAAAGGTTCAGAAAAGGGCAACAAAAATGCTTAGGGCTATGGAACAGCTTCCGTATGAAGAGAGATTAATAAGACTGGGACTTTTCAGCTTGGAAATGAGGGAATATGATAGAGGTCCATACAATCATGACTGGTGTGGAGAAAGTAAATAAGGAAGTGTTATTTACTCCTTCTCATAATGCAAGAACTAGGGGTCACCAAATGAAAATAATAGGCGGCAGGTTTAAAAGAAACAAAAGGAAGTATTTCTTCACACAACGCACAGTCAACCTATGGAACTCTTTGCCAGAGGATGTTGTGAAGGCCAAGACTATAATAGGGTTCAAAAAAGAACTAGATAAGTCCCTATAGGATAGGTCCATCACAACTGGGCCTCAGCGTATCATCTTCAGTCCAATGGGCTAGTGGAAAGATTCAACGGGACGCTACAGATGATGCTAAAAACATTTATGAACCAGCACCCGCAGGATTGGGACAAGTACTTACCTCACCTGCTGTTCGCGTACAGGGAGGTAGCCCAGGAGTCTACTGGATTTTTGCCTTTCGAATAGTTATATGGAAGGCGGGCAAGGGGGCCCCTGGACCTGATGAGAGACGAATGGGAGGGGAAGGCCACTCCTGATGGAGAGTCGGTGGTGGAGTATGTCCTGACCTTCCGGGAAAGACTTGCTGAGCTCATGGGCCTGGCCAGGGAGAATCTAGCCTGAGCCCAAAGGAAGCAGAAGGTCTGGTATGACCGCATGGCGCGGGCCCATGCCTTCGGCACCGGGGATCAAGTGACGGTTCTCGTCCCCGTGAGGAAAAACAAACTCCAGGCTGCCTGGGAAGGGCCTTTCAAGGTTGTCAAGCAACTAAATGAGGTAAACTATGTGGTGGAGCTGTCAAACCGAGCTCATCACCGCTGGGTGTACCATGTGAATATGATGAAGCCATACTATGACAGGGGGAATGTGGTGTTGGCCGTGTGTGGACATTGTGAGGAGCAGGGAGATGACCCTTTAGTGGATCTATTCCCTGGGACAAAAGCTGGTTTCCCCCTGGAGGCAATTCCCCTCTCTGATCAGCTGATCCTGGATAGTAGCTTCTCTTGCAAGGCAAATCTGAACAAACCTGGTCAGTGATCTCCCTACTGCCAAACTTTCTCCTACCTCTCTATACTGCAAGCTGGGTCATTCAGGCTGACTGAGTGGGTGGCATAAAGAATATGCCAAGAACTGCCCTGTGCAATGTGGTGGTTGGAAACTGGGTGGGGGGAGGGGGAAGTTTTGGGGGGAGAGGTGGGCACTAGTGCATAGAAGTTTCCTGTTAAATTCGGAGGTAGTGGAACCTCCAAGATGACATATACAGGGTGTAGATGAGTGGCCTCCACTGTCCTTTCACTATTTGTTGTGCTTTAAGAGCTTTCTTCTCAATGTATATGGAAAGTGGAAGTGTCTTACAGCTATAAACCAGCTCCCTCTAACATGCAAGTTGTCTGGTGATTTTGGAAAGAGGAACTTTTCCTGCCAAAAGCTGAAGTGGCGGCTCAGTCCCGGACCCGCACTCGGGGTCCCGGCTGCCGGCCCAGTATCCGGGGTCCTGGCTGCTGCCGGCCCCTCACTCAGGGCACTTTTCCTGGCCTCACACCCAGGGTCCTGACTGTAAGGCCCACACCTGGGGCTCTGCTCCCACCCCCAGCTGTGGTCCCAGGCTCAGCCCCCTTACCCGTGTTGCGTCCCCCACTCCCGGAGCCAGCTCTGGGGAGAGGGGGCACAGACAGGATAAGGGGAGGGTGCGAGGTAAAAAGGTTGAGGACCACTGGCTTTCAGAATCCCCACTGTAAAAATTGTTCTAACGCCACTGCTTGTCTTTCTCTGGTTTGCGAATCACTCAGAGCTTGCGGGGGGCTAAGTGGCCTGAAACCTACAGAGTGGCAGCAGGGCTCATGCACAGAGGCAGAAACTTAGGCACTGAGTGAGTTTAGGGGCCTACAGGGTTTGGTGCAAATGTTGTGCAGTGGAGACAAAAGTGGGACTTAGGTACCTAAATCTGAGATTTAGGTGCCTAAGTCGGGGGTGTAGGCACCTGAGTACCTTCAGGACTCAGGGTCCGGGCCATTGTAACTGTAACAAGAGAACCGCAGGCATTTGCACTTGGCTAATCTACATCATTCATCAACGGCAGCTCTCCCTGCTTCCCAGCAGAGCTTTCCAAGCCTTCACTATTCTTAGCAAGGCTTCTCCTGAACATGTCCCAGGACACCCCAAAGTGTGCGTTTAAACAATGAACAGGACACAGCCAGCTCCAGCTTGGCTCAGAACACGTATGGCTCATTCTCAGGCCAGCAGGACAGGGGCATGTTATGTTTGATTCTAAAGGAAATAACTGTTTTTGTTCCAAAGCCATTCCCTGCATGTGTGACCCCAACATCACAGCCTTCAGAACCCCGGAGGGAAACTGACGATGAACAAGAGGGCAACTAGTATCAGAGGGGTAGCCGTGTTAGTTTGGATCTGTAAAAGAATCTACAAAGTGGGTATTCACCCACGAAAGCTCATGCTCCAATACGTCTGTTAGTCTATAAGGTGCCACAGGATTCTTTGCTGCTTTAAGAGGGAAACTGACTCTTACTGTGCAGCATCGACCCAGAGAAGACAAAGGCGAAGCCAAGACGCAAACAAACAGCAGGCAACCTTACCATGTGAATAGGTTACAATGTTCTTAGGGATGAAGGCAAAGAAACCTGTTTGTTTCGAGCAGGATTTTTCACCTGACAGCGTTGCTTTAAGACAACACCACAGAGAGGTGCCAGTGTAAATGAGCCGAGTCTATTTGTACCGCAGTCCTCATGCCTTGGTCGTGTGGGCTCCAAGAATGCCCAAATTGTCAACCCTTACTCCCCGAGTAACACCACTGGAGTCCACAGGGCATTGCGCTGAACAGCGACCCATGCTTGCTCATTTGCAGATTCCTTTATTTGCACTTGCTTCAGTTCTAACGTGGGGCCGGGTGAGTTGGTAGGCAACAGCAGTCCAACATGCCCACCAGTGTTTAATTTGTAATGAAAGAGATGCTGGGGCTCAAGCAATTTTTTTACATTCATAACTGATGCAGGAAGCCCAGAAGTACCAGCGCTCTGAACGGCCAAGCCGAGAGGTGCCGGTGCTCAGGCCTGGCACAAATAAAGCACAGTAGCCTGTAAATGGGAACTCATCAGAAAATGAGGCTTCTGGGTGCTGTAGCTCTTCAGTGTAGCCATTCACTGCTGCAGATAGGAAGGGCAGTTAATCTGCCACCCTGAGAGGTGGTAACTCAGCTGACAGAAGAAGTCTTCCCTCAACCTTCTGCTTTCTGCACCAGGGGTCAGGTCGGCTTAACTGCGTCGCTCAAGGGGGTGGATTTTTCACACACCTGAGTGACGTAGCTGGATTGACCTAGCTTGTTAGTGTAGCCCTGGCCTAAGTGACACCAAGGCTTCTGGGAGTCTAGAACTAGCTATGCTGCAAACACAGACTGTGTGTGCAGATGTCCGTGTATGTGTGCATGCATGCATGCGTGTGTTTTCATGTGTACACACATGTAGAAACTTGGCACTAAGCAGCTTTAGTGAAACACATGAAGGCAGATTTGTACCCTCCAAACACACAAGGAGGTTGGAAGTGGAAGAGAGAGCCCTGGCCACAGTGGGGGTTTGCCCTGGCAGCACTGTGTCCAGCGAAGGGAGGGAATGAGAGTGAGTGCTGGTGGGGAGTCCCAGCACTGGGGGACAAAGCATGCTCTTGCTGTGCCATCTGCACTGGGCTCTTACCTTGATTTTCTGCACTGTCCGGCTCTCTCCTGGCGTCTGGCTCCACACCATCACCCCACCCTTGTTGTACTGGCTACGCCAGCCCTCCAGGCTCTCACACTGGTCCCTGAATGAGCTGAAGTCAGAGTCGTCCGGGATATAAACCATCTCCCCTCCTCTCGACATGGAGCTGAGCTTTGCCAGGCCCAGAATGCTGTGGCCAGTGTGCACCAACCACCGGGACCTGTAAAGTGGCTTTGCAGCGCCAGGCACAGGACGGGTCTTTGCCTGGCCTGCTCAGAAACTTCCAGCTGCTGTCCTGGCTCTGCTCAGCTATGCCTTGAGCTGGCTTCTCCGCTGTGCTGTGTCCCTGCCCTACTCACCCTGCCGTCCTCGCCCTCGGAGCCTGGAGTCCATCCCTCTGCTCTCCCCAAACCTCCCCTTGCCAGGAGCTGTGCGCTGTATCCTCCGGCAGTCTCCTACTCTCTCCGTTCCGCACTGTGCAGAGGAATTATCAGGAAGGCTCCTTCTCTGCAGTTGTTAATGCAGCTGCTGGGAGCTCATATATCAGATAAGCTTTGCCGACTGGTATCCCATTTCCTGGCCAGCAGGATCTCTGCTCCTCTATTATTCTGCAGGTAACATCACACAGGTGTCTCAGATTTCTTCCCCAAGCTGCTGCCTTCAGCCCCTCCCCCCGCCCCCCTCGTTCCTTCCCTCCTCCGCTCATCACTCACCAGCTTCTGTCTCACAGTCTTTGAAGCACTGAGTTACAGAATCAGCTGATCACCTGCTGGGAACAGCAGCCACCGAGTCAGATGGGATTCGCTGACTGCAGGGCATGGGTCAGAGGGGTCAGAGAGGGGACAGATCTGCCTTGGCCAGCCTGCAGAATCACACCTGTCCAGGACAAACCACAAGGCTCTGGCAGTGGGTTCAAAGGCTAGGCTGTCTTTTGCCCGCACTGCCTGTGGCTCAGGGGCAGGGCAGTGCTGTGACCCCGAGCACCCCTCGATGCCAATGACAAAGGGTTCAATGTTATTGTGATGGGTTGGATCACAGAAACCCTCTTGGGAACTTCCACCTGATGTGCCAAGACTACCTCTGCCCTGCCTTCCTGCCCCGTCAGCTTAGGACTTCAGTGCCCTGCTTGGTTTGAGCCAGACTCATTAGCCTGCTGCAAACCCAGACCCGGGTCCAAATCATGTCCCCTAACAGCTGTAGACTTACTTGAAAGCGGCTTACAGAAGTGTTCCTGTCTTTAACACTCAGATGCCCAACTCCCAATGGGGTCTAAACCCAAATAAATCTGTTTTACCCTGTATAAAGCTTATGCAGGGTAAACTCATAAATTGTTTGCCCTCTGTAACACTGACAGAGAGATATGCACTGATAGAGAGATATGTTTGCCCCACCCCGGTATTAACACATATTCTGGGTTAATTAATAAAAAGTGATTTTATTAAATACAGAAAGTAGGATTTAAGTGGTTCCAAGTAGTAACAGACAGAACAAAGTAAGTCACCAAGCAAAATAAAATAAAACACGCAAATCTATGTCTAATCAAATTGAATACAGATAATCTCACTCTTAGAGATGCTTCAGTAAGTTTTTTCCTTGGACTGGACACCTTCCAGGCCTGGGCACAATTCTTTCCCCGGTACAGCTCTTGTTCCAACTCAGGTGATAGCTAGGGGATTCTTCCTGATGGCTCTCTTTTGTTCTCTTCCACCCATTTATATATCTTTTGCATAAGGCAGGAATCCTTTGTCCCTCTGGGTTCCTACTCCTCCCCCCCCCCAATGGAAAAGCACGAAGGGCTCGGCTACACTGGCACTTTACAGCGCTGCAACTTTCGCGCTCAGGGGTGTGAAAAAACACCCCCCTGAGCGCTGCAAGATACAGCGCTGTAAAGCCTCAGTGTAATCAGTGCCGCAGCGCGGGGAGCGCAGCTCCCAGTGCTGCAAGCTACACCCGTAAGGGATGTGGTTTACGTGCAGCGCTGGGAGAGCTCTCTCCCAGCGCTGACGCTCCGACCACACTCACACTTCAAAGCGCTGCCGCGGCAGCGCTCCCGCAGCGCTGCCACGGCAGCGCTTTGAAATTTCAAGTGTAGCCATACCCTAAGTTAAAGATGGATTCCAGTTCAGGTGACATGATCACATGTCACTGTAAGACCCCAAGCTTTCATTCCTCCCAGCCTGACTCACAGGAAGGCCTGCAAGCAAACAGAGCCATCCACAGTCAATTGTCCTGGTTGATGGAAGCCATCAAGATTCCAAACCACCGTTAATGGCCCACACTTTGCATAATTACAATAGGCCCTCAGAGTTATATTTCATATATCTAGTTTCAGCTACAAGAGTGGTACATTTATATAAATGGGATGATCACATTCAGTAGATTATAAGCTTTGTAATGATACCTTACAAGAGACCTTTTGCATGAAGCATATTCCAATTACTTTATATTCACTCATTAGCATATTTTTAATAAAATCATATAAAGTGCAACATCATAGTCATGTAACCGTAGCACCTACCACACCTGACAAACCCGCTACACTTATCACATTGCTGTCATGGTATTTATCTACAAAGAATGTTGTGTAAGGGCAGCCCTGCGACTGGTCATCAGTATCACTGTGAAATGTATGTACTGACGCTTGCATGAGGAACTATGAATATTCACTGATATTATGCTTTATAGTCCATAACCAAACAAAAGGAGAACCAGGTTTTCCCCCAGACAAGAGGGCGGAGGGTTACCACCTTGTCTAATGAATGTTTTTGAGCTGCTGCCTGTGTTAATCTCACTTATAACATCTGTATCCCATACTGCAAGGTAATATTTAAGCAGTTGTGTTGTGAATCCCTGTGACTGTGTAAATCCACCAGACAGTAGAGACACATTAACTAGTGTGAAGGGCTGGTCTCCAACAGGCAGTTAGATAAAAAATAACATACATAAATAAATACAAATATCTTTTATTGGGCCAATTTCTGTTATCTCTCCCACCAGCAGTAGTTGGTCCAATAAAAGATATTACCTCACCCACCTTGTCTCTGCAATATCTCAAAGGTGTCATGTAGAGTATTGTGTGAAAATCATTGTGTGATGTATGTCTGGGTTGGGTAGAAAGAGTTATAGACATGGGCTGAAAATATGTTCTTAAAATGTGTTTGGGAGGCAGAGCATAAAACCCAGCCTGCCCTAAACAAAGGCATGTGTGTTTACTCTCTGACCAGCTTGGGCACTGGCAGAGGCCAATGGGAGTATATTTACATATAAGGTAAACAAAGCCATCAAGCTGAATGAGCAAGGAAGAACATTATTTAACAATCAGGCCGGAGGACAGAGTTTGCACCCCAGGAATCCCTCCCAGTTCCTGAGGCAGAGACAATGGGCTTTGAGTTACATAAGGGCAGCAAAAAGACCTTTACGTGATTCATCACTGAGGGGGCATAGGGTACAGCTCCCTGAGAACCCGGGAAAGTGGCTTCCTATTCTGGAGGGCTGGAGATGCTGGCAACTTTGTGTAAAGAAGAAAACTGCAGAGGCAAAGACTGTAACTTGCTAACATTAAGCTGCAGTCACTAGAAAGCCTGGTTTGTTTGGTTTGTAACCAGACCTGTCTCTTTTTCTCTTGCTTAGGATCACGTAAAGCTCTGCTCTTTGATAATAAACTTATTCTTGTTTTATTTCAAAACCATTTCAGTGCTGGGGGTTAGAGTGAAGTGTGAGTCTTCAGCTCACCTGGCAGGCTGATGTGTGCCCTGTCTCTTTGCAGGCAGTTAACCTACTCATTTCTGTAAGTGTCCAGAGAGAGGGACTGGACACTGCAGGATGATGTCTGTGGAGAACTTGGGAGCTGGCGTTCACTTACTGTACGTCTACACTACAGGATAATTTCGAATTAACTTAAACCAGTTTTATTAAATAGATATTATAAAGTCGATTGAAGCATCCACACTAGGCACATTAATTCGGCGGTGCGCGTCCATGGTCCAAGGCTAGCATCGATTTCCGGAGCGTTGCACTGTGGGTAGCTATCACTATAACTATCCGGCCAATAACTTCGATTTGCAGCCACACTAACCCTAAATCGATATGTTAATATCGATTTTAGCATTACTCCTCTCCTTGGGGAGGAGTACAGAAATCGATTTTAAGAGCCCTTTAAATCGATTTAAAGTGTATTGTAGTGTGGACGGGTACAGCGTTAAATCGATTTAACGCTGTTAAAATCGGTTTAACAGCGTAGTGTGGACCAGCCCTTAGACTAGCTGAGTTTGCTGGCAAGGTGACAGGCTAGCAAGGCTGGGAGCTGACACAGCTTAGCTGTGCTTAGCTTAGATTAGCAAAGCTTTCCCTTGCAGAGGCTAAGAATGGTAACACCAGGGCTCACAGCTCTGGGTGTCCAGAACATGATGTCACACCCCTTCTATTGGAGACACTCCTTATTGCTACACTGACCAGACCCTCCTGTCCTTCTCTCCAGCCCCTTCCCTGTCTAAGGGCTCCTCAAAGGGCCCTGGCACTGTGTGAGGGTGGATGATTGAGTGTGCACTGCCCAACTGGGCTGTAATAATTGGTTTCACACTAATGTATCTCAGTACACAGTAGGGTGCTTCATGTGTCCTTCCCATGTAGGAGTTGCACCCTCCTGGCCTAGGGGGTGGTTTGTGTGCAGAGATACAGCAGCTCTGCCTAGTGATTCTGGGCTAACTAGACCCACCAGGCAGGGGTGGAGAGTGGTTGTGCCCCATGTGCTATTGGACTGACCACAGTCTGAACTACCAGCCGGTCTATTCCTGTGGCCTGAGCATTCCCACTGCAAACTGAGCTGGGCATGACATGTTTCCATCCCACACAGAGCTGAGCATCTTGACACACCAGTCCCCAGCCAAGCCGCAGAGATGAGCACAGACCCTCCACACATCCCTGGATGCTCTGCGCCCAGCCCAGCTGCAGAGACAAACATGGACACTCCCCATGCCCCTGGACTGTTCGTCCCCAGCCCAGCCGTGGAGATGAGCATGGACCCTCCACACGTCCCTGGACACTCTGTCCCCAGCCCAGCTGCAGAGACAAACATGGATCCTCCCCATGTCCTTGGACTCTTTGCCCCCAGCCCAGCCGTGGAGATGAGTACGGACCCTCTGCACGTCCCTGGACATTCTGTCCCCAGTCCAGCCACAGAGCCAAACACAGCCTCCCTGGGCAGGCTGCCAAGCCTATTACAGTAATTGTGCTATGGTTATTAAGCAAAAATGGCCTCAAGTTGGCACCTCCCCATTGTTTCCTTTGAGGAGCAGCTGGTATATTTTGTGAGGGCGTCTTTCATTGTTTGGCCATTTGCAGTCCAATGCACAAAAACCTTTTCCTTGGATCTTGTGCCACTCCCACCCACACAGCACCCGCCTGCTTCATCAGCGCATTTCTCCCCTAGCCATAATGCCCTCTGCACCCTGTGCAGTTCAGAGGACACTCATCTAAAGCCTTCTCACTAGGGCCATCTTTCATCTGACCCCTCGCTTTGTGTTGCCTTTGGCAGGCATGGAGGGGGTTATCAGCTGTGCTGAGTCCATAGGGGGATTCTACTGTCCTCTGACGCAATCCCTGCTCCACTCATCTTGGCTTGCCTTCAGGTCATTCCCTAGGGTCTCTGCCAGTGGCCAGGTTTGAGCACCACAGGGGGGAGTTTGTGTGTTGATGGGTGGGACAGGAGAGTGCAAGGGTTCAGAGGGCTAGGGAGGATTGAAAAGGGCTGTTTGAACCCATGGAATCCCTTCCTGACTCTGCAACGCGGATGGTGTGAGTGCACAAACCCTAGTGACAGCCGTAGTGGCCCAGGTAGGTTGAGGGTCCCCAGGGCACAGCCTGTGCATGAGCCAGGCCAGACATTGTAAAATTCAACTTTGAAAAGACTCAAAGGAAATTCTGGGACAAGTATTCAATCCCCCCCCAGTCTTCACAATCAGGGAGTGGGCCTGAGGTTGGGACAAACCTGTGAGGTTTATAAAAATCTTCCTTGCCCCCTGAAGATTCACAGTGTTCAAAGCTGCCCCTTCGCAGCTGCTGTTGCCGATGTCTGGGTCATGTTTCCTCAGAGGATTGCACTCGCATGGATGCCCCCTGACCCTGAAATCCAGCTACAGCACCGTGTCCCTTGAGAACTTTCAATGCATTTCTGCACAAGAAGAAGCAGGAGCTGGGTTCTGTTGTGTGGCCTCTTGTAATCTAGCATTTGACCACTGGGTGCCTCCCAAACTCCACCAAGAAAAAATCCTGATTCAGCTCCTCAATGGGTGCAGAAATGGGTCACTCCCCTGGAGCCTGGGAGGAGCACGGCTGATTTATACCCAATGGCCTGGCCCTGGAACATTGGTCCCACTCAGTGCCAGCACATCCCCTGCAGGAGATGGGTTCAGAGGCCCTGTAAAGTGAGACAATCCCAGTACACTGCTGTTTGCAGGGCCCTTCTCCCACATGTCGGCTGCTGTGTCTATGCTGATTGGGTATGGTCTGTTTGTACAGCACCTGGCACAGCATAAACCTGATTCCAGTGTGAGCATCAAGGTGCTACCACAGTAATGATACAGTTCTTTTCATTGGGAGATCTCAAAGGAAGTCAGTATCACTAGTCATCAATGGGGAAACTGAGGCAGACTGACCTACGGTCACAGAACAGGCCTGCACCAGACCTGGGAATAGAACCAAAGCCCCCTTAGTCCCAGGCCAGCAAACCATGCACTAGGCAACACTGTCCCCTAGCAGTAAGTGACTGTACCTTCATGACACCCCTGTGAGGTAGGGCAGGTGTTATTTAGGCTCCAGTGCTCACCACAGCCCTGTGGGACAATTTCTTCGACAAGAGCTCTGTATTTTGCTGCAGTGTTAATTCCCTCAGGTCTGCAGCTGGTGGTTGGAAGTTCTCACGGTGCAGGTGTCACGGACTCATTCGCTCTCGGCTATGTACGGCCCCTGGGAGTAACTGTCCTTCGGTGTGACAGCCTTCCATGAAGGTTGCATTCTCTTGCCAGGGTTAGGCCCTCTGGCCTCACTGCCCCCTTGGACTGTACCTCTGCGCTTTCTGCACATCTGTCTCTTGCCGTGCACCCCTTAAGGGAGTCCACTCGCTTTGAACCCCCAGGGCCTTCACACCCAGAAGGAACAATGCCACCCTGATTCTCTAGCCTGTGCCAGCGTTAAACAGAAGGGTTTACTGAAAGTCTGAACCTAGCACAGGTGCTTCTCAGGGCCCTCAGGCCTAGAAACTCTCAGCACAGTACATCTAGGTCTTTTCCTCCCCAGTCCAGAAGCCCCCTTCTTCCAGCCAATCATCCTATAGCACCTCCCCCAACAGCTCCTCTCCATCCTTTGTCTTCTATCCCAGGTAAACATGTTTGTTCCTCCTCTGGCTGGAAGTGGCTGGTCAGGTCACCAGGATCTTCTCTCCTCAGCCCTTTGTCCTCCACTGGCCAGAACCTTAGATAGCTGCAGTGGCACAGAAGCCAGCAAACAGAGCTGTAAACAGGGGAGTTTCAGTGGGAGTTTGCAAGGGGAGTTTGCGGGAAAGACTGAGAGAGCTAGGCAGAGGAATAGATAGGCTAGTGAAGGGAGAGGGTGGTGGTCTGCCGGTGTTCTGGTGCCAGTTGGGGGTTTGTTTTGCTTTGGGTGGTGGTGGTTTGGTTTGTGTTTCCTGGACTAACAGGTTTTAGGTGAGAAGGCTATGACCGATACAGAGGCAGCAGTGGAAGACACAATGAAGATGACTGGATGTGGAAGCTGCGGCATGTACATGATCCTGGAGGGGGTACCTGAAAGGAGTTTTGTCTGCATGAAGTGCTGCCTGATAGAGCTGATGGAAGAAAAGATCCGAAGATTGGAGATGCAGGTGGAAACTCTGGTGGAGTTTAAAAGGGGGTTTAAGCAGATGATGGAGCAAAGACAGGAAGAGGCTGAAGGGAAAAACTCAAACTTGCTGATGGAAGCAGGACCAAAGAATTCTGAGAGGAGACTGCTGGGTGAGGAAAGTGGACAGTGAAAGCATGTGACTAAGAGAACCAGGCAGAGGAAAAGAGGGGATGGTGAAGGAGAAATAGAGCTCAGGAACAGGTTTGTGGAGTTGGAAAATGAAGACGGGGCACAGCAGATGGTTGCTGAAGGTGAGAGGGCAAGGAAGAAGAGAAGAGCAGCTAGTCCTGTAGGAAGAGGGGAAGAGTCAATGGAGATAACAACACCAAATATGAACCCCAGGAGGATACAAGATGGGTTGCGGAAGATTGCAAGCGACAATAGAAATCAAGAGGACTTGCAGCCAGAGGGGATAGACCAGAGAATCGCACCATCACCAGGAAAAGGCAGGTCTACGTGACTGGGGACTCCTTACTGAGAAGAATAGACAGGCCTGTAACTAGAGCTGATCTGGAGAACAGAAGGGTATGCTGTCTGCCGGGTGCTAAGATACGGGATGTGGACCTGAGACTGAAAAGGATCCTAACAGGAGCAGGAAAGAATCCGCTGATTGTCCGTCATGTGGGAATGAATGATACGGCTAGATTCTCGCTAGAAAGTATCAAGGGAGACTATGACAGACTGGGGAAGATGCGTAAGGAAATCGAGGCTCAGATGATCTTCAGTGGGATTCTGCTTCTTCCTAGAGAAGGGCAACAAAGGTGTGACAAGATTATGACGATCAACACATGGCTCAGGCAGTGGTGCTATAAGGAGGGCTTTGGGATGTATGGCCACTGGGAAGCATTCATGGATATAGGACTGTTCTCTCGGGATGGACTTTACCTGAGTAAGGAGGGAAATAGACTTCTAGCATGGAGGCTGGCACAACTAATTAAGAGAGTTTTAAACTAGGAATCTGGGGGAGATGGTTGGGAGATGTCCAGGTAATCGCCACGTCAGAATTTCATATTGAGAAGGAAGTAAACAAAGTAAGAAAGGATACAACCGTGGGTATGAGAATGGACATAAGGAGGAAGGGTAGTGTAGATACCAGTCTAATAGGTGATACTGGTGGTAGAAGGTCTGTGCCTAACTGGGTAAAGAAGGTCAGTGAAGCCGAATGGCAAGAATTAAGATGTTTGTACACTAATGCGAGGAGCCTAGGTAACAAAATGGAGGAACTAGAGCTACTGGTGCAGGAAGTGAAACTAGATATTATAAGGATAACAGAAATATGGTGGAATAGTAGTCATGACTGGAGTACAGGTATTGAAGGCTATGTGCTGTTTAGAAAAGACAGAAATAAAGGCAAAGGTGGTGGAGTAGCATTGTATATCAATAATGAGGTTAAGTGTAAAGAAATAAGAAGGGATGGAATGGATAAGACAGAGTCTGTCTGGGCAAAAATCACATTGGGAAAGAAAGCTACTAAAGCCTCCCCTGAGATAGTATTTGGGGTGTGCTACAGACCACCGGGATCTGATTTGGATATGGATAGAGACCTCTTTAATGTTTTTAAAGAAGTAAACACTAATGGAAATTGTGTGATCATGGGAGACTTTAACTTCCCATATATAGACTGGAGGTCAAGTGCTAGGAATAGTAATAGGGCTCAGATTTTTCTGGATGTGGTAGCTGAAGTATTTGAAGAACCAACAAGAGGGGATGCCATTTTAGATTTGGTTTTGGTGAGTATTAAGGACCTCATAGAAAAAATGCAGCAAAGAATCCTGTGGCACCTTATAGACTAACAGACGTTTTGGAGCATGAGCTTTCGTGGGTGAATACCCACTTCTTCAGATGCATGCTCCAAAACATCTGTTAGTCTATAAGGTGCCACAGGATTCTTTGCTGCTTTTACAGATCCAGACTAACACGGCTACCCCTCTGAGACATAGAAAAAATGGTTGTAGGGGACATCCTTGGTTCGAGTGCTCATGAGCTAATTCAGTTCAAACTAGATGGAAAGATAAACAAAAATAGATCTGGGACTAGGGTTTTTTATTTCAAAAGGGCTAACTTTAAAGAGTTAAGGAAATTAGTTAGGGAAGTGGATTGGACTGAAGAACTTGTGGATCTAAAGGCGGAGGAGGCCTGGAATTACTTCAAGTCAAAGTTGCAGAAACTATCAGAAGCCTGCATCCCAAGAAAGGGGAAAAAATTCATAGGCAGGAATTGTAGACCAAGCTGGATGAGCAAGCATCTCAGAGAGGTGATTAAGAAAAGGCAGAAATCCTACAAGGAGTGGAAGATGGGAGGGATTAGCAAGGAAAGCTATCTTATTGAGGTCAGAACATGTAAGGATAAAGTGAGAAAGGCCAAAAGCCATGCAGAGTTGGACCTTGCAAAGGGAATTAAAACCAGTAGTAAAAGGTTCTATAGCCATATAAATAAGAAGAAAACAAAGAAAGAAGAAGTGGGAGCGCTAAACACTGAGGATGGAGTGGAGGTTAAGGACAATCTAGGCATGGCCCAATATCTAAACAAATACTTTGCCTCAGTCTTTAATGAGGCTAATGAGGCGCTTAGAGATAATGGTAGGATGACAAATGGGAATGAGGATACGCAGGTAGATATTACTACATCCGAGGTAGAAGCCAAACTCGAACAGTTTAATGGGACGAAATCGAGGGGCCTAGATAATCTTCATCCAAGAATATTAAAGGAACTGGCACATGAAATTGCAAGCCCATTAGCAAGAGTTTGTAATGAATCAGTAAACTCAGGGGTAGTATCGTACAACTGGAGAATTGCTAACATAGTTCCTATTTTTAAGAAAGGGAAAAAAAGTGATCCGAGTAACTACAGTCCTGTCAGTTTGACATCTGTAGTATGGAAGATCTTGGAAAAATTTTTGAAAGAGAAAGTAGCTAAGGACATTGAGGTCAATGGTAATTGGAACAAAATACAACATAGTTTTACAAAAGGCAGATCATGCCAAACCAACTTGATCTCCTTCTTTGAGAAGGTAACAGATTTTTTAGACAAAGGAAACGCAGTGGATCTAACTTATCTTGATTTCAGTAAGGCATTTGATATGGTTCCACACGGGGAATTATTAGTTAAATTGGAAAAGATAGGGATCACTGTGAAAACTGAAAGGTGGATAAGGAACTGGTTAAAGGAGGGTTGTACTGAAAGGTGAACTGTCAGGCTGGAAGGAGGTTACTAGTGGAGTTCCTCAGGGATCGATTTTCGGACCAATCTTATTTAATCTTTTTATTACTGACCTTGGCACAAAAAGTGGGAATGTGCTAATAAAGTTTGCGGATGACACAAAGCTGGGAAGTATTGCTAACACAGAGAAGGACCAGGATATCATACAGGAAGATCTGGATGACCTTGTAAACTGGAGTAAGAGTAATAGAATGAAATTTAATAGTGAAAAGTGCAAGGTCATGCATTTAGGGATTAATAACAAGAATTTTGGTTATAAATTGGGGACACATCAGTTGGAAGTGACAGAGGAGGAGAGCGACCTCGGAGTATTGGTTGATCAGAGGATGACTATGAGCCGCCAGTGTGATATGGCCATGAAAAAAGCTGATGTGGTCTTGGGCTGCATCAGGTGAGGTATTTCCAGTAAAGATAAGGAGGTGTTAGTACCGTTACACAAGGCACTGGTGAGACCTCATCTGGAATACTGTGTGCAGTTCTTGTCTCCCATGTTTAAGGAGGATGAATTCAAACTGGAGCAGGTACAGAGAAGGATGATCAGAGGAATGGAAAATCTGTCATAAGAAAGGAGACTCAAAGAGCTTGGCTTGTTTAGCCTAACCAAAAGAACATTGAGGGGGGATATGATTGCTCTTTATAAATATATCAGAGGGATAAATATCAGGGAGGGAGAGGAAATATTTAAGCTTAGTACCAACGTGGACACAAGAACAAATGGATATAAACTGAACATTAGGAAGTTTAGACTTGAAATTAGATGAAGGTTTATAACCATTAGAGGAGCGAAATTCTGGAACAGCCTTCAAAGGGAAGCAGTGAGGGCAAAAGATATATCTGGCTTCAAGACTAAGCTTGATAAATTTATGGAGGGGATGGTATATTGGGATAGCCTAATTTTGGCAGTTAAATCTTCTTTGATTATCAGCAGGTAAATATGCCCAGTGGTCTGTGATGAGATGTTAGATGGGGTAGGATCTCAGTTACTACAGAGAATTCTTTCCTGGGTGCTGGCTGGTGAGTCTTGCCCACATGCTCAGGGTTTAACTGATCACCATATTTGGGGTCGGGAAGGAATTTTCCTCCAGGGCAGATTGGAAGAGGCCCTGGAGGTTTTTCATCTTCCTCTGCAGCGTGGGGCACAGGTCACTTGCTGGAGGATTCTCTGCGCCTTGTGATCTTTAAACCATGATTTGAGGACTTCAGTAATTCAGACATAGGTTAGGGGTTTGTTACAGGAATGGGTGGGTGAGATTCTGTGGCCTGCGTTGTGCAGGTCAGACTAGATGATCATAACGGTCCCTTCTGACCTTAAAGTCTATGAGTCTATGAGAACCAGCTGGCTCTTGAATTGGGCAGGGCCTTTCAGTCACCAAGTCACCAGTCTCTAGGGTATCCCATCTCCAGGCCATTGTCCCAGATCCTGGCTAGGTGAGGTCACACCTGGTCTAATGCAACAACAAGTCCTCTCCCACCACCTTGTTAAACATGCAGCACACAGGGAAACGGAGGCATGCACACAGTATTCATGTAAAACACTACAAAAATCCTCAGCGAGGAGTGTGTCACTGCTGTGCTCTGGGAGTGGCCCAGCTCTATGGCCTCTGCTGTGACAATGCTGTCTGGACAGCCTGGCTTTCCTCCTACCCTCTCACCCCCCAGTGCATGCCATGGAAAGGGGAGCATGCAGTCACCTATCCTCCAGGCAGCCCAGCCACATAGCCTGCAACTTCAGCTCCTCCCACTCCGTGGCTGCTCCCTGGACAACAGCCCTGGCTCCCCGCCCCCACCGGGTTCTACAGTGCAGTGCAGGGAGCGCACTGTCATCAGCTAAGCTAGTTTGGGGGCCTCACTCTTGGTTTCTGACACCTGGGCTTAGTGGTGCTGGGAGATGACGATTCAGAGCACAGGCAGCCGCTGGCTCCACACAGAGGAAAAGGGAAGCAGAGGGATCATCCTCCCTCCCCGCCCCTCCAGGAGGTCGCTCACTCTAGCACCACCCTCTGGGAACAGGGGATCACAGATCCTGGTGGGCCCCCTGCTGGTCACCAACTGGACTGCTATGAAAGGACCCAGCCATTAGCTCCACAGATGTTGTAAGTCTCCAGGGCCTGGACAGAGCTCCAGCAGTGCCCCTCACTCAGGGTCCCCAGAAACACTGTCAGGGTGCCTAGCACTGCCCCTCAAGAGCTGGAACAGCTGCTTGGCCCCTGGGCTCAGTGCTGACCCTTCAGACTCCCTGGTGTGAGCCCACTGGATTTCGGGGTAACTCTCTCTATGTTCGTTGTGAAGCATTTAACACAGGGAAAGTCTCTTTCCCAGAAGCCCAAGACATGATTGCTCTTTGCACTTATCAGATAAAGCACAAGAGAGCCCAGATCACACAGAACACACCAAGTATTTGAATGCAATACTGAGCCAGCAAGTTAGAGCGCTATAAAATGTAAGCATAGACAAGCTCATAGTAACTTCATAGTAGCAACCAGATTCCCAAATCGTCACACAGGGAATTAGGCACATGAGAGACCCCTAGCCTGCCCCTGCAAGAGGAGCAGAGACAGCTCCCTGCCCGCCCAGCTAGGGTTGCCATCTTTCTACTTGCACAAAACTGAACATGCTTGCCCTGCCCCCTGCCCTGCCCCTCTTCTGAGGTCCCATCCTCCACTGGGGCAGAGTGGGGGCGGAGCCTGGGAGGAGTGGGGATGGACTGTGAGCGGGGCTGATGGCACCCCAGTTTGTCCCAATATTTTAGTGTGGTGATCTGGTCACCCTATTTTGGGCTGGGGGATGGAGCCGAGGAGTTCGGATTTTGGGAGGGGCCCCTGGGCTGCGGCAGGGGGTTGGGGTGTGGGAGGGGGTATGGGCTCTGGACTGGGGGTGCGGGTTCCGGGGTGTGGCCAGAAATGAGGGGTTCAGGGTGTGGGAGGAGGCTCTGGGCTGGGTCAGGGGTTTGGAGTGAGGGAGTCATGAGGGCTCCGGCTGGGGGTGCAGACTCTGGGATAGGGCTGGGGATGAGGGGTTTGGGGTGCAGGAGGCTGCTCCGGGCAGGGACTGAGGGGTTAAGAGGGCAGGAGGGGGATCAGGGCTTGCCCCGCCTCTCCTCCAGGGCCCAGCCCCTGCTCACTCCATTTCCCCACCCCCTGTTGCTCGCTGTCCCCACCCTCACTCACTTGCTCATTTTCACTAGGCAGGGGCGGGGGGCAGGGGGGTTGAGGTGTGGGGGCTTCAGCTGGGGGTGTGGGCTCTGGTGTGGGGCTGGGGATGAGGGATTTGGGGTGCAGAAAAGGGCTGTGGACTGGGGCTGAGGAGTTCGGAGGGGAGGAAGGGGTTCAGGGCTGGGACCGGGGGTTGGGACATGGGGGGCATGAGGGCTCCAGCTTGGGGTGCAGGCTCTGGGGTGGGGCTGGGGATGAGGGGTTTGGGGGCAGGCGGGTGCTCTGGGCTGGGACTGAGGGGTTCAGAGAGAAGGAGGGGGATGAGGGCTGTGGCAGGGGGTTGGGGAGTGGGAGGGGGGCCGGGGTGCAGGCTCTGGGGGGTGCTTACCTTAAGCAGATCCTGGAATCAGCGATAGCTCTCCACTCTGATTCCTATGTGGAGGTGCGGCCAGGCAGCTCTGCACACTGCTCTGTCTGCAGGCACTGCCCCCACAGCTCCCATTGGCCCAGGTTCCTGGCCAATGGGAGCTGCAGAGCTGGTGCTTGGGGTAGGGGCAGTGTGCAGAGGCCCCTGGCTGCCCCTACGTGTAGGAGCCAGAATGGGAACATGCCACTGCTTCCGGGAGCTGTGTGGAGCCATGGCAGGCAGGAAGCCTGCCTTAGCCCCGCTGTGCCCACGACTGGACATTTAATGGCCTGGTCAACAGTGCTGACCAGAGCTGACAGGGTCCCTTTTTGACTGGGCATTCCAGTCAAAAACCGGACACTTTGCAACCCTAAGCCCAGCAGATGGCTCTGGTGTGGTTGGCCCAAGGGATGGGGGGGCCTATGGCACAGCCAGAGGTAGAACTGTGGGGTGACTATGTCATGGTGTGTCTAGGGTGCAGACGGTCATAATCGAAGCCTGTCACAGAGCTCTCCTGGCAGTGTAGGGGGAGGGTTATGCTCCTGGGGGAATGCCTGACATTGCTTACTGGAGTGCAAAAGGCACTGATTGCAACAGGGGCAGAAGAATTAGGGCCCTGGTATATTTTTTCTCTTCCAGTTGCAAAGTGCCAGGGCCCTTATTGGGTCACATGGGGTGCCTGAGTCCAGCAGGGGCGGTCGCTGCCACATTTTGGGAAGCATTAGGATCCTGCTGTGTGTTTCACCTATCAGGCCAGTAACATGGCAATGTCCCCATTGGCCTGCGTGGGGATGTTATGGGCTGATAGAACTTCTCATTGCAATATTCCAGTGGAGGGGAAAAGCCCTGTTATATTTTCATCTTCCAGGTTAAAACCATGACCCCTTCGCTCCCCCTGGCTGCATGGGGGTGCCAGGGTTGGACAGGACTCTCTTTGCTACGTACAGCGACATGTGAATGCTTGCACCCTAACCCAACCCCCAAAACCTAAGCCTGGTGCCACGCCAGCTCTAATCCTACTTCCCCAACCCAAACCCAAACCCTAACAACTCCCCCTGTATCAGCACTGTCAGCTGACCCGAGCTTTCTCCCTCACCCCAACCTCTAACCCTATTGTACAACCCGGTGGCCCGACTCTGAGCCCCTGACAGCCCCACACGCTGCTGCAGTGTTAACTCCTGGTGTCTGCCTAGCCCAGCCTGCTGCTGAGGGAAGGACATACTCACTGAGCTCTGATGGAAACTGGAGGATTAAAAACCCAAACATGAGAGAGCCAGAAAATTCTCTATTTTGCTTGGAAATCAAATAAAACCAGGACCTGCCGATATTGGCAAGTCTGGAAACGCAGTTCAGGTCTGAACCAAGCGTAACCCTTTCTGTTCCTCGGCTGCATCAGGAAGGCAGCCGGAGTCTGGGCGAGGAATGCCAGTGTCACAGCTGGTGGGTTTCTATGACAATGTACAGCTGGAAGCTCAGCCAGGAAGCCAAGGCTCTGGGAATCCACATATCTAAAGCCTGGAAGGGACAATGAGGACTTTTAGAATTGTTACCTTTGCATGCAGCCCTCTTAACACAGGTCTGCTGCCGCTATTGTCAAAGCCACTGACGGCTGGTGTAGGAACACCCCCTCTCCCGCCTGCAGCCTTGCACGATGTGGCTGGAACAGGATTAGAGGGGCTTGTGGAACCAGCTCGCATCAGATTGGGCTCAGAGGGGGACACACAACACAACCCCATCACTGGGTTCCACTTGTGGTTACTGCCAGAGGGTGTTACACGAACATTGTGAAGAGATGTGGTTAGGGTTTGGAAAGCGCTGGTCCCTGGGCACCCCCAGAGCAATCTGTGGGGTACCTGGGATTAGAGCTGAGCAAAATGTCAATGTTATTTTGGGGATGTCTTTCAATAATTTCTGCATTTTTCCTGTTTTGTTCTATTTGGCTGAAGACTTCTACCAAACTGTTCCCCCACCCCCCATCATGTTTTCAATAACAAATTTTAAAAATGGAAATGACACTATTTCTTTCATGAAAGACCTTCATTTGTGGACAAAGACTGATTTTTGACAGAAAAACTCCCACCAAGAACAATGCCCCTTTTGCCAGAAAAGCGTCGCCCAGTCCATGTATGACTCCTGTTGTGCCAGTGATCTACATGGCCCCCATCTGAGCCATGGAGCTGGAGCGCTAGGCCTCATGCCCAACACGGCCACCTCGCAACCCCAGCTCAGAGAGCCTCTGTTGTTCATCAGGTTGGTTGCCTTCGCTGGCCTGTGCCCTAAATGTCAGACTTGGGCATCTCCCTGTGATCAGTGGCCTGTGGTGAACGACTGAGCGGTCCTGGAGCCTGGAACTCACAAGGGCAGGGCTTGCTGATAAGGAAGCAGGCTGACCAGATGTTTGGTTTTCGACTGGAACACCCGGTCGAAAAGGGACCCTGTTGGCTCTGTTCAGCACCACCGACGGGGCCGTTAAAAGTCCAGTTGGTGGTGCTGCAGCACTAAGGCAGGCTAGTCCCTACCTGCCCTGGCTGGCACCGGACTGTGCTCCGGAAGCAGCCAGCAGATCCAGCTCCTAGGCGGGGAGGCCACAGGGCTCTGCATGTTGCCCCCACCCCAAGCATTGGCTCTGCACTCCCATTAGCAGGCAAGAGCAGCATGTGGAGATCTTCTGCTCCCCCGGTCTAGGATCCAGACTTGCTGGCCACTTCTGGCTGGGGTGCAGCGCAGAGCCAGGACAGGAAGGCAGCCTGCCTCAGGCCCCCCCCCCTCCACCCGCTGTGCTGCTGACTAGGAGCTGCCCGATGTAAGCTCGCACCCCAACCTTCTGCCCCAGCCCTGAGTGCCCCCCAAACCCAAAGCACCTCCTGCACCCCAAAACCTTCATCCACAGCCCCACCCCAGAGTCTGCACCCCCAGCCGGAGCCCTCACCTCCTCCCATACCCCAACTCCCAGCCCCAGCCCCCTCCCTCACCCTGAACCCCTAATTTCTGGCCCCACTCTAGAGCCCACAACTCCAGTAAGAGCCCTCACCCCCTCCCACACTGCAGCCCCCTGCCCCAGCCCAGTGAAACTGAGTGACGGTGGGGGAGGGCAAGCTACAGAGGTAGGGGGAATGTAGTGAGCAGGGGTGAGGGCCTTGGGGAAGGGGCAGGGCTAAGGTGTTTGGTTTTGTGCGACTAGAAGGTTGGCAACACTATAAGAAAGCCTGATCACTTTTTGCTGACTGTGATGGGAAGGTCAGAAATGGGCTGCCCTCACCCCATACCACCACAGTCTGCCTGCCCACACCCAGTCCCACTGCAGCTATCCCCTCACCTCACTGTAGTTGTCTGCTTCTGGACCCCCACGCCCACGGAGTTGCTTCCCAGCCCCCTCTCTTCCAGTGCAGGAGACAGATGATTTCTCTCCATTCTAGCCAGAGTGGTGCTGGTGGCCCAATGCAAGCCACTGAGCCACGTGTCCAGGTGTGCTCAGCAGGGCACAGGAATGGCTGATGAACCAGGTGTGGCCAAAGCTATTTTTCCTTAAGTCTCCAGTGCTAGTGTCCCTCCCTTAGGTCTGGCGTGGTACAAGGTACTTAGCTTTCCCAGTCCAGGAGACTGCTGTCTGGCACCGTGGGTCTCCCACAGCTCGGGGGGAACCGTGTGCTCCTCAGAAACCAGTGCAGAGCTGAGTGCTCCATTGGGCAGAGGGGCCAAGACAACAGGATTCTCCCTCTAGCTGGAGACTGTTCAGTTACACTGATCTCAGCACATCCTGCTGTCCGTTCCCACCCCTTTTCAGCCACAAGGCATGAACTTCCTCAGCCTCATTCAGGCTCTCTAGTGGGATGTTTTCTGGCTGGGAAAATCCCCCCAATCCAGTGCCTGAGCCCAGTGCCTTTTGGTTACCTTACCTAGGCCTGACAGCGCTGTGACTTGTGGACCTAAACCTTCCAGCCTTTCCATGGCTCTCCACATGGTCACCCAGCAACATAACCTTCTTTTCTTGTCCAGGCCCCGAGTCGCCTACTCAGGCCTGCTTAACCTCCTTAACCCAGCACTAGCATCCTGCCTCTGGCTAGGGGCTTGCTCTCCATATGGGGCAACAGGAGTAGCACCCATGTCTGGGCTGAAATACCCTGTCTAGACCCTTGGTTGCAGAGTGCTGCCAATGCCTAATGGGCTTGGCTCACTCCCCGTGGGCAAGCCCTTCCCAGTGCCCAACTCTGAGGCTCTGAGGCTGCCCTGGGCATGTTTGTGGGGAGGGAACGCTGGCTTTCCCAGCTTCTGTACGCAGTGCCAGTGTTCCTCAGGCACAGGGCTGTCACTCAGGGAGCAACTTAAAGGGCAACTGCTCAGCTGACCCCAAGGGGATGAGCAGGGAGGCCTGCTGGATCTGGCCATTGGCTTGTGGGGAGAAAATGGCAGCTGCAATGGCTTGGCCTTGAGCAGGTTGCTTTAGATGGGCCGGGCAATTTGTCCCCTGGTGAGAGAGCATCCAGGAGAAGTCCTGCCGGAGTCCTTTCACTGCACGTCCCCCATGGTGGGCCAGTGAGGGGCATCTCATGACACCGCAGTGACAGCCAGGAGGAAAGGTCTCCTCTGCGTGCTCTGAGCTGGACAGCTCATTGTGCCTGGTCCCGTGGGGCCACTCACTGGCTCTCGGGGCCTCTTTGTAAGTTCCTGAGGAAACAGCAAGTACCCTTGGCTCTCTCCCTTGCCAGTGACCAGAGCTGAGCAGTTGGTTCCCTGCAGGCTGGTCAGGAGTGCCAGTGGGCATGGGCCCCTCTAGTTTGTGGGGTCTGTGTGGGCAGTTCCCCTGGTAGCTCAAGACAGGGGAACCTGGCTCCCAGCTGGGTGACTGTCCGATCTCCCACTGCAGACCAGCAGTGCACCCTGACTGTGTTCTGCCACCCAGCTGCTCAGCTCCCAGGCTGTGGGAATATGCTAGGCTGTTTGCTGCTAGAGCAGGGGCTGGGTCCACTCTGAGTTATGGCTCAGCAGCCCAGCTGGCTGCCTGCCTCTGACCTAAGCTGCAGCCATGGGCAGCTTCTTCTGCCACTCGGAGGCCTGATCAGAAAATCTCCCATTTCCTAATAACTCACCAGTGGAGCTCCGGGGAGAGGATTTGACAGCTTAGCAGGGATTATTTCCAGTTCCCTTCTAGGGGGAGATCTCCTCCTCCGCTCCTGCATTCTTTACCTTCCAATAATGACATCTCTTTCGACTCCCACTTCAATTAGACACAAGCAAATGTTGCTTCTGACTTCCAATTGTCACCTGCAGTGTCTGGACAAGTCCTTACAAGCCTCTACTCCTCTGTCTATTCCGAAGCAATTCAAAGGAGGGGAGGAACTGTGCTGAACATGTTCGAAGGAGTATGTGAGATGAAACCCACATTGGATCAACTGAACATACCATTAAAGATTTTCTCTAAGCAATTAGTACCAAGACAACTAATAATTACTTTGTGCAGCATGTTCGAAACACACTACACACATCTGTGCAGAATGACTGTTCTCATAATATTAAGATAGTGCTGTTAACAGAAACAGGCACCTATGAAAACATCTCCGTGCTAATTCCTAATAAGCAACAGTGTGATTCCTCCACTGATACTGAAGGAAGAAAAGAACCCTGCTGCATCCCACAGTAACATCCCATCCAGAGATGCATCTGCCGGCGTACACCCTTGGGAGCACTGTGCCCACAGTGTGAGGCTCGGACAGGCACAGTGAGCAGAGTGCATTGGAGTCGTTCACTGCTGCCCCACCCCAGTCCCTGCAGGGCTATGGGGTATTAACCAGCTGTGTGGCTCCACCGTCCTTCAGTTCCTTCCACGCCCTTCAGAAATCCCTCTGCCAGGGAGTGTGGCCTATCTGGGCAGTGGGGCTGGGAAGGGACTGGTTTCCTCCTTTGAGATTTGTCCTCATGGACTAGGAGATGAGCAAGTGACTGAGGAGGCAGGGTGTCTGCTGCTGTGGCTGGTCCTGCTCTGCCTCGGAGGTTGGGCCGCCCAGCTTGTGACCTCTCCTGGGCACCAACATCAAACAGTCATTGGTGACCAGCAACACATTAGTGCACAAGGCCTTGGACCAGCTCCAGGGCGCTCCAGCTGCAGCACCCCTGGGGTCGGCGGCAGGCCCTAATGAAGAGCAGAAGGAAGTACAGCCCAGTGGTGCCTGCAGCAGCCCAAGGGAAGCCGCACTTGAGGGCTGGGCCCAGTGACAGCTGCAGTGCCAATGGGGAGGATTGCTAGCTTACCCACACTAGCCCGGGGAAAGCCCAGGGCGTGGGGGGGGAGCATAAGGGGAGGAGGAAAGTGGCGAAGAGGCAGCCCCAACCTGCTGCACCCAGGCTCAGGAGCTGGCAGGCATCCGGGGCCACAGCCCTTCTCCTTCCCTAGACCGCTGGGAGGGGAAAGCAGAATATCAGAGGTCCCAGTGGACACAGAAAAGTCCTGCGCTCCGGACAGCCAGGGCACTCCGTTTCTCTGTCTCTGCAGAGAAATGTTCTTCAAAGGGTCTTGATAAGAGAGGTCTGCACAGCTAGCCTGGGTGCTGGACAGCTGTTGTGAGCTGGGCGTGGGCAGCCCCACTGCAAAGCTCTGCCCGCATTATGTGCCCTCATTGGCGCTGGGCTTCCCTATGTGTCTGAGATCATTCCAAGGCCCTTTGCACTGAAACACTGAGATTCTGTTCCAGTCAGTTGTGTCCATGGCAGGGAGCTTGTCCATCCATTGGCTACTGGGGGAACTGTGGGAAGGTCTTGAGAGGCTGTGAGCCCTGGAGTGACCAAGCCTGCATCCTCCCTGCCATGTGGGCGGGTTCAGCCCAAGTTCTAACTCACCCCCAGCCGGCCACTGACCTGCACTTAGAGCCCCTTCAAAGCCAGCTCAGGGTTTTCTGGGTGGTTGGCTGAAACCTGGGTTAGAACCTGAGTTGTGTGTGAAGTGCAGACATACGTGTAGTAGGGCTGCCTGGGACCCTGTGCTCTGGGCCTGCCCACCACGCATGGGCCCCTCATCCCAGCCGTGCCATCGCCTGCTGGTCCCCCACACAGGGGAAGCCTAGAGATGGGCTGTTCTCCAGCTGTAGTGTTTCCAGAGCACCCTCTTTCTTTAGCTGGATTCAAGGGACTTGGCCCTTCCTCTCTGCAGGTCCATTAGCCTGGCAGGTCCTGGGTCAGTTGTACACTGAGTTCTCTGTTCCTCCTAAATAGAACAAACGCTTCTCTTCCTGATGGCTGCTCCCACAGCCCTTCCTTCCTTTCCTTCTGGCATGCGTGGCACTGGCCGGTCAGCATTCAGAGCTCCTTCCTCCTGCGCAAGAGCTGGTGTGGTTGGTAGCAGCTCCCACCAGGCTCTATCTTTCCCAGACAGATTTTTCTCCCCCCTCATCCCCCAAGCTAAGCTCCTGGAGTGACTGCTGTCCTCCCCACCAGGGCAGTGGGGTCCTTTGGTCAGTCCCAGGTGATCCAGCCAACCCTGGAACCATATGCCTCTCCTAGACAGGCTGCCACTGGGTTCTGAACAGGCTACCTGGGGTGGGGGTAGTTTGCCTTGGGCCCCCTGTTTGAGAGGCCACCCAAACCGAGTGTGGTGTGATCTGGTATGTGGGATGGCAGCGCCACTCAGGTTTGGCCCAGTTGTCCCCTCTGGCACAATGGAGGGGTGGCCAGGACAACCCTGAGTGGCGGTGTGAGCCCGCACTAGGCCGCAAGGCCAGAAGTGTGGAGCTGGGCCCAGCACCATGGGACAGGAGCTGCAGCATTGCTGTAGGGTGAGTGTGGTGTGGTGCAGGCTCATTCTCCAGTGCCCCCCACCTCGAGCCTCCCCTTTAGGGTAACATGTCTGGAAGAGTGACAAGGCTCAGTTTCAGACTTTGCCCTGGGCCCCCAAAGAACTATGCAGCCCTGCCCCATGGTGTCTGTGCAGGGCATTCGCTGCTCACAGATGCCCAGGGGTCAGGCTGGCACAGTCACTGAGGGTACTTCTACACTACAGTTAGACACTTGTGGCTGGCCCATGCCACTTGGGCTCGCAGGGCTCTGCTGAAGGGCTGTTTCATTGCAGTGTAGACACCCAAGTCCAAGCTCTGAGGCTCTCCCACTCTGCAGAGTCCTAGAGCCCGGATTCCACCCATGCCTGGACAGTTATACAGCAGTGAAACAGCCCTGCAGCCTGAGCCCCGCAAGCCCGAGTCAGCCAGCACAGGCCAGCTGCAGGTGTCTAACTGCGGTGTAGACATACCTTTTAAGGAATCACAGACTAGCAGCACTTTGGGTGTTGGTCTTGCTGCTCCCTGACACCCCTGTGAGGAGTCACCCATGCGGTGTGGGATACCACACCTCCATGGCCACAAACAGCCTTTGAGAGCCAGGCCTCTCTGGGGTAAGCCATGCAGTGCAATGGGGATGGATGGAAAACACCCTGTTGGAGTCACCAGTGAAGCTGAGGCTGGTTTGTCCACAGAGCACATGTCCTGGGCATGTGCTGTCCCCCTCAAGACACATCATGCCTGGCAGAGCAGAGGGAAAGAGCCACCTGGGCTCCAGCTGCCGGGGTGGGGCCTTTCAGCCTCGACCCAAGAGTGAGATTCGGAGACCTGGGAATTCCAGCTCCAGAGACACTGGCTGATAGGGCAGAGTGAGGCTCAGCACCCAGGCTGAGCTCCACAGGCTGGAGAGGCGCTCCCGGGGAGGGGCTAAGAGGCTCTGGGGGGCTAAGGGGCAGGGAGGAGTGAGCAATCTGCAATACAGAGCAGAGTCTCCTCTGAAAGCTTCCAAGTAGTCCTGAGAAGGTGCTGAGGGGGCCAGGGCCAGGGGGATTAGGCATAGAGGAAAGGATTACAGAGGCAGTTCCCCAAGGCAGATAAGCTGCTGCAGAGCTTTGGAGTGGTGATAGGAGCCTGCATAGTGCTACCAGGAAAGCAGGAAGCAGTGGCAGGATCAGGCCCACAGGGCCCTGACATTGGGCCAACAAGCGTCCAGCACCTGGGGTATCATTACTGCGAGCAGCACCCCCACCCCTATCATGCCTGCCCACAACCACACAGGTTTGGCTGGGCTGCAACAGCTCCTGCCAGTGGCCCCTGCTTCTCCCACTGCCATGGTGCAGAGCAGGGCAAAAGGTGACAAGAGAGCAATTTCCCCCAAATCCCCCCACATACACATAGGCACATCCCATAGACACAGCACCCTCCTCCACCCAGCTGATCCACCCCCTTCCCCAACTGCCCTTACTGTTCCCTCACCCAGCACCTCCCACCTCCAGCAATTCCTCCCCAGAGCCGTTGTCATGGAGTCCCCAGGCGATGCTCTGGAATTGCTCCCCACAAAGCCAGTCAGGACTTTGGGGAGCCTCCTCTCCCTTGGAGCAGACTGTCTTCAGGGCAAGAAGCTCACACGGCTTCACCTTCCTGGGTCTGACCTTGGAGAATTCAGCATATGCCCCTTCCTGTGCTTCCCACAGCGAATCCGCCCAGGTGGGGTCCTGGGGAAGCCAGAGGCTCCTGCACGCATCCCCACTTCACAGTCAGATGTGACTCAGCCAGTCAGTAAAACAGAGGTTTATTCGATGACAGGAACATGGTCTAAAACAGAGCTTGTAGGTACAGAGAACCAGACCCCTCAGCCGGGTTCATTCTGGGGCCCAGTGAGCCAGACAACCCCATCTGCCCTCACTTCCTGTCCCCAGCCAGCTCCAAACTGAACCCCCCCAGCCCCTCCTTTCTGGCCTTTGTTTCTTTCCCGGGCCAGGAGGTCACCTGATCTCTTTGTTCATCTTTAGCCATCCTCTTGCAAGGGGGGAAGGGCCCTGGCCATTTGTTGCTAGGAGACAGATCGTCAGCCATTTATGCACATTGGAGACTTTTAATGCATAGGGGAAACTGAGGCACCCACACAGTATTCAGAGGAAACATTAAGAACAGTTCCACTTCGTCACAGCCTTAACAAGGAATTTTTGCACCCAACGCAAGGGCTGACTCCAGGCTCTTTGGTGACAATTCAGCGGTGGGTCCCTGAGTCCCTGTCAGAGAGAAGGACTCATTGCCAAATTGCCACCGAAGAATGAATGAAGCAGTGGTGGCAATTCAGCGGCAGGTCCTTCCCTCCGACAGGGACTTGGGGACCCGCCGCTGAAGAAGTGGCAGCGGTAGAGCTGCCGCCAAAGTGCTGCCGATCGCGGTAGAGCTGCGCCCCTCTGCTTTATGCACCTGAAGCAAATGCCTCACTCGCCTCACCCTTGTTATATCACTGTTCCCCCTGCCCCCAGATTTCTCCCCACCTTGCCATGTGTGAGTCTCAGTGGCTGTGCCCCAGTGGCTTAGCAGCAGAGCTGCTTCACCAGGACATCTGTTTCCAGATGGAGAGAGGGGTTCTCAGGGCTCCCCCTCAGCTTCTGGCTCCTACCCACATGGGGTTTGGGGGCCCTGGCTGCAGATGACAGTTGAGGAGTGTCTGTGTTTGTGGAGAGAACAAGGCATCTCCTGCTTCAGGCCCTGCCTGAGCTGTCACACCTTCCTGGGGCAACACCAAACCTGACCCCCTGCAGACTCCACCTGGGGTCATGCCCCCCACAGGCCAAAGCAAGCAGCCATGCTGGCTGGTTTCAGTGTTAGCCCCAGTGGCTGAGGTGAGCTCTCACTGGGGCCCCGGGCAACAGCTTCCCGTGTATCCTGCATGTTGGACCAAGCTTGGGCATCTGCAGTTCTTCACTCTGGGTCTGTGTCCCCTGGGCTTAAAGCCAAGGGTGTATTCATTTTATCAGTAGGAGCAAAGCATTAGAGAGAAGGATTTTAAAACGTCAGCCTGCAAATTGTACCAAAAGCCCTTCCGTCCTGATGATAACCTAGCAAGGTTCACTCCCTCAGCCACCCCATCGGGCCCCTGTCTCCATCTGATTCCCCTGAACAACCCCCTCCTCTTTTGAGACACATGGATTTCTGGCTCCAGTTCTTTTGATCTCCAGCGTGTGTGGGCCTGGCACTGTTCGGTAACAACCCACAAGAGTTTGCTGAGAAGTGGCTTCTCTGGACCCAGGCTTTTCCTGCCTGCTTGACTAAACCAACATAGTCACACAGTGACACCTGAATGGCCAGGTAAATACCTAGTTACCATCAGTAATTACGTCTGTCCCTGCTGGGTCTCACTATACTCCAAGCCCCTCTGCTAGCTAGATGCCAAGGTTTCTGAGCACTCTGCCAGCCTGGTCTCTGCCCCGCCCCACAGGAATGTAGGTCTCTCTTGCCAGCTATACTGTCGCTACTTTTGTCGAGAAAAGACTGCTGCACACAAATGTGTGTGGGGCAGTGTTCCAGGGCTGCTCTGCAAGCAGCACATCCTGCTTTTACTCTAGTGGTTGGAAACCAATGTGATTAACATGGAGCAACCCCTGGGGATTCAGTAATACCACTATATCCGTACAGCTTATTCCTACTAATGTGGCGCCATAAGCTGTACGAGTACAAGATACTTTCATCTTGGGATATCTGCAGCCATCATGGGGTGTGTGCTGGCGTAGCTAACCAGCCCCTAGCTGACAAGTAACTGGGTACAGCACGGCTTGGAGCCAGACACGGAGGGTCAGAGATGGCCCAGCCTGCTCTCGTGAGAGGAAGGGAGCCTTGTGTGCCACCAGCCTGGCTCTGCAGATCTCCTGTCTATCTCTCTAAGGGGGCTGCAGAGACCCCAGGAGGGCTGCCAGGGATCCCAAGGGGCACATTGGGCCAGTGCTGAGAGTGTTTGAAAATCCTTCCTTAATCCCTCCGGGCCTCAGTCCCCGGCCTGTTATAATTCCAGTACTGCTGCCCCGCCCCCATCCTGCATCTTGCCTGCTCCATAGGGCAAGCTGTTCAGGGCAGGGATGGGGTCTCTCTCTCTATGGCAGTGCAGAGCCTGGCACAGCAGGGCCAGGATTGGGGCGGGGATCTCGAGGTGCTCCATAACACACGGACAACCAGTAATAATCACCTTCCAGGGCGGCGAGCCCCCAGCAAGTCACCCCTTGCCTCGAGCTCTGGCAGGTGGCAGGCTGGCCTGGGAATCACCTGCCTTACTGGGCCTGCTAAGTGTAGCGCTCGGGGCAGGAAGGAGGAGCCTTTGGTTGTCAGGCCCACTGAGAACTGTGAAGGGCAAGCTGAGGGCTCTGGTAACCAGCTCACTCAGCCTGTAGTCTCATCTCCCCATTCTGCTCAGGGGACGGGCCTGCATTGCGTGCCAGCTTCAACCTCTGCTAGCTTCGACCATCAGTTCCAGTCTAGGACGTGTACGAGGGCAGGTGCGAGGGGTGAGACCCAGAGCCAGATAGCCCACCTCAGTGCATTGCTTCCGGCCTGAATCACAGCCCTGCATTAGCAGCTCTTCCCTTCCAAGCCACGTGGCATCCACCCAGCTCCTGTGCAGCATGCAAGCTGCGTACAGCGTGGGGAGCAGAGCGGAGGCTGCCAGGAGAATGGGGCGCGTGAGGAGTGGGCACGACTATGGCTAGTGACTGTCAGAGGCAGGAGCAGTAACTGATGTCAAACAGGGCTTGGCACTAGAGCATGAGAATGCGGGAAAACCACAGCCTTCGGGCTCAGCTCCCCAGCTGCTGTGTGTGAGGCTGCAGAAGCTGCAGCATTTGAAATGATGTGTGCATCATTCAGTGGAAGTACATGGACTGGCAAGCTAGGCACAGGGAAGGGATTTCCAATCTCTCCCCTAAGCCTGCTTCAGAGGGTGTGTGTGGGGTTTCTCCAGGCTCTTATGCAGCCTCCACAGGCCCCCAGAATTATTCTTCACCCCAATGGCCTGAGCAACAGGCTCTTGCAGGTCACTAGAGCTTGGAAGTCCCTGTCTGTAGATAGAAGCAGAGTCCCCAACACCTCGGTCTGTCTTGTGCATTACTACAAACACACGCACAGATGCACACATGCAAACGTGTGCACAGCCACACGCATGGGTGGCCAGGCACAGATGGCACTGTGAACACTTTATCCCTGTCAGAGAGGCAGGGAGTGGGGTGCTGGGCGCTGGGCTGGCAAGTGCTGCTAGGTGGCAGTGTTAGACTGAGAGATCTGCCAGTGCCTCCCCTGCTAGCTGGGCTCAGGCTCCCCAGGGCAGCTGCTGGAGGCAGAGGCTGCAGTGCTGGGGGAAGCAGCCGAAGCAGCAGCACAGGGCAGGACAGGAAGAATTTCCTGGCATCATGATGTGGGTGTCCGGCCGTGCAAGGGCACACCCAGTAACACAGACCTGAGCGGAGGCTCTGGAGCTCTGCCGGGCGGGGCGAGGGGACGACACACTTAGAAGGCCAGTCCCTCCCATTGAAGGCACCAGTCTCCCAGTGCCTCAGTGGGGGGCAGGCTCTCCGCACTTGAGTGACAAGGAGTGGGTCAGGAGCAAGTGCCTCCCTCCCCAGAGAGAAGGCGGCTATAAAGCATCTTTGGGCAATCAAATGGGGAGATGCAGCCTCCTGCAGTGCCCCCTTCTCCTGCCCCAAGGCTCCTGGGGCTCTGCCTGCCCACAAGGGGTAGAGTCCTGCACAGATACTTTTATCTGCATCCCATCCGCAAATGTGGTCCATGGATATCTGCATCCCAAAATCCATAGAATTGGAGAGTCGCAGACTTGCAGGGCTCTACCAATGGTCACTGTGCTGGGCAAAGCTGCAGAGGGCACCAGTCACTGGATGGGGTGGGGAGTTCCCCCCTCCCCGGATTCCCTCACTCCACTCCCTGGGCCTGCACCATGGAGCAGCTGCAGGTCAGTCAGGCCCCATCACAGCCACCATGAGTCCTCACTCCACCTTGGAGGTGTCAGAGACATACAGAGACTCTGGGCACTGACCTACAGGGCCAGGGGAAGGCTACACGCACTGACCCACGGGGACAGAGACACCGGAGTTACTACACCTATGGCCATTGAGTGACACGTGACTCAGCAACACACACATTCTCACACACACACACCACGGAGTGACTATATGTGCACCATCAGGACACAGAATCATCCTGCGTTGCTGCACCTGTGCGCGTGTGTGTGATGGTGCTGAGTGGGTGGTTGTGTTGTGTGCCTGTCAACATGTGTGTATCATGGTTTTGAGGTGATGATTCCTAGATTCATAGATTCCAAGGCCAGGCAGGACAATCGGATCTGATTCCCTGTATAGCACAGGCCAGAGACCTGCCCCCAAATTATCTCTGGAGCAGAGCTTTGGGAAAATCAGCCCATCCTGATTTAACAATTGTCAGCAATGGAGAGTCCCCTTTCCCCTTCCCAACGCTGGGCCGTTCCCAGTGCCCCGGGCAGGGCTAGGGTACAGTGGGGAGCAGATGGTGCCGCACAGCACAGGCCTATGGGGAGTGTGTGGACTGAGCTCTGGAGCTGCTAGGAAGAAGCTAGGTGGCAGAGAAGGTTGAAGCAGGCTTAACCCTGGTGCCACTGGAGCCCAGATGCCTGCTGGTTGCAGTGGAATTACTGTATCAATAAGTGTATGAAGAGATGGCAATCCAGCTCACACACAGCCCCTTGGAAGCATGGCCCCCTCTTCCATACACCCACAGGTCTGTTCACAGCCCTCCAGCACACACACAGAGCCCTTCAGTGCATGCGTGCACACACACAAACACACACACACACACACAGCCTTCCAGCACAAGCACACACACAGAGCCCTCCAGAGCACATACACACCTCCAGCATGCACACACACACAGCCCTCCAGTGTGCGCACACACACACGTGCGCACACACACACACACAGCCCTCCAACACACATACACACCTCCAGCATGCATACACACAGAGCCCTCCAGTGTGCGCATGCACACACACACACACACTGCCCTCCAGTGTAAGGATAAGGCCATTTCCTGTAGCCATATTGTGAGGTCTGAGGCCTTTTTCTGCAGCCGTATTAGGAGAGCAGCAACCATTAGCTAAGAAGCAGGAAGTCACATCCTCAAATTCCATCTAAATTACATTAAAACAAGGTAATATCAGGCTGTTAAGAAGGCGGTCCTGCCCTAATAGCACCCACCATCACCAGATAAAGAAACAGAGCTTAAGATGGTTAAAGAAAATTTAGTTTGATGCATCCTGTCTGGCAAGAAATCACTTCTCAATAATTGTGGTTGTGAAATCTCTACTTCTATATTGTTTTGTCTTTATGGTCCCCACTTCTCTATTATTAATCTGTTAGGGTTGCCAGGCACCCGATTTTCGACCGGAATGCCCAGTTGAAAAGGGACCGTGGCAGTTCTGGTCAGCACTGCTGACTGGGCTGCTAAAAGTCCAGTTGGTGGCACAGTGAGGCTAAGGCCAGCAACTGGGGCCAATGGGAGCTGCAGAGGCAGCACCTGTGGGCGAGGACAGTGCGCAGAGCCCCCTGGCCCATCCGCCTAGGAGCCGCAAGGACATACCGGCCGCTTCCGGGAGCCACCTGGAGCCCACACCCCGCATACCCTCCTCCCATGCCCCAACCCGCTGCCCCAGCCTTGAGCCCTTTCTTGCACCCCAAACCCCTCATCCCCAGCCCCACTCCAGAGTCTGCACCTAGCCCTCACCCCCTCCCGCACCCCAACCCATAGCCCCTTCCTGCACCCAACCTCCTCATCCCAGGCCCCACCCTGGAGTCTGCATCCCCAGCCGGAGCCCACACTCCCTCCCGCACCCAACCCTCTGCCCCAGTTCAGTGAAAATGAGCAAGTGAGCAAGGGTGGGAGAGAGTGAGCGACAGAGGGAGGGTGGACGGAGTGAGCAAGAGGTGGGGCCTGGGGAAAGGGGCAGGGCCTTGGGGAAGGGGCAGGGAAAGGATGTTCGTTTTTCAGCAATCAGAAAGTTGGCAACCCTATTATCTGTATGATCTCTGTCTGGTTCTTTGATTGTCTGTGTCTGTTACAGAACTAATTTTGTAAGGTGTAAATAAACAATGGTGGTGGGTATAATTGGTTAAAGAATTGTTTTGCAATATGTTAAGATCTAAGTTCCCTAAAAGCTGCATAGCTGTGAGGCAGCTACTAAGAGCAGCGCGCCAGAGCGGGGGAGGCGCCTCTTCCCAGCCTTGGAGCTGCTGTGGCTGGGGAGAGGCACCTTGCCCCAGGCCCCAGCCTTGGAGGTGCTGTGGCCAGGGGGAGGCGCCTCTGCCCCAGTCCCAGCCTTGAAGCTGCCATAGCTGGGGAGAGGCACCTCTCCCCTGGCTCCAGCCCCAGAGCTGCTGCAGCCCAGAAGAAGCCCCCTTCCCCTGGACCCAGGCTGCTGCAGTGAGAAAGGGCTGGGGGGAGTCCTCTCTTCCCACTGCAGCCCTGGAGCAGCCTGCACCCCAAAACCCTCATCCATAGCCCCACCCCAGAGCTCCCACCCCCAACTGGAGCCCTCACCTCCACACTCCAACTCTCTGCCCCAGCCCAGAGCCCCCTCCTGCACCCTGAACCCCTCATTTCTGGCTCCACCCCAGAGCCCACATCCTGTTAGAACCCTCATCCCCTTCCACACTGCAACCCCTTGCCCCAGTCCGATGCACATGAGTGAGGATGGGGGAAAGCAAGCCACCGAGGGAGGGGGAAATGTAGTGAGCGGGGATGGGGCCCTGGGGAAGGGGTGGGGCTAAGGTATTTGGTTTTGTGGGATTAGAAAATTGGCAACCCTAATTGTATGCTTAGCGTGTGCATTCTGTTTTGGTAATTGTTAATAAATAGTGTTTAAGGATATTACTGTGTAAGGCTCCTTCACTAGTAAAAGACCCCATAAACCTGCAGAAGATTATTCCCTGAACCCTTGGAACTGGGCAAGGGTGGGGGTGCCTAGAGTGTGTGAGCAACAAATTTAGGTTAAAGTTGGGTGCTTTAGAGTATATGTAACAGAGAATTTTGTGCAGGTAACAGCAGCACACACATAGCCTTCCAGTGCACGCACACACAGAACCCTTCAGTACATGCACGTGCACACACACACAGAGCCCTCCAGTGCGCGCACACCACACACACACACAGAGCCCTCCAGTATGCACACATGCAGACCCTCCAGCACATGTACATACACACACAGAGAGCCCACTAGTGCACACAACACACAGAGCCCTGCAGTGCACATACACACGGAGCCCTCCAGCACATGTGCGCACACACACACACAGCCCTCCAGTGCACACACACGGAGCCCTGCAATGAGCACACACACACAGAGCTCTCCAGCTGCGCGCACACACACGAGCCCTCGAGTGCATGCACACAGAGCCCTGCCCACAGCCTTCCACTACACTAGTGGTTCTCAACCTATTTATCATTGTGGGCCACATACATGGCCCACAAAGTGTTACCTGGGCCACAGGTTAAGAATCTCAGTACCCCCCACCTAACCTCCCTCCACAAACCCCTATGCCCAGTGCCCTCCGCCCAGAGACTCCGCCTCAGAGTGGAGCCAGGAGCAGAGAGCTGGGTGCGAGGCAGGGAGCAGCCAAGACCCTGGACCCTGCTGAGCGGGGCCGGATGGCAGCCAGGAGCCTGTGCCCTTTAGCACACAGCTGAGCTGGGCCACAGTTGTGTGCTAACTGGGCCGCATGCAGCCCGTGGGCTATGGGTTGAGAACCATCGCACTACGCACACATACATACTCAGAGCCTTCCTCACAGCCCTCTAGCGCATACACACACACAATCCACTCCACCCCCTCCTGCATGCCTGTGCGCACATCCCCATTATCCGTCACACACACATTCCTCAAGCCCATCACAGCCTCTCTCCCCGCCCCTCCCCCGGCTCACACTGCCATCCTCCTGTGCCGTGGAGCCAAGTTGTCAGTGCGCAGTTGCGTGGGGTGGCTGCTGGGAGCCAAGCCCCACACCTGCTGGGAACTGAGCAGGGACGGCACTTAGAGAACATTGGGCTGCTGTGGAAAAACACATTTCGGTCTCGCTTCTTGCCTGTCAGGGCAAGCATGTGCCATGCAGCGGGGCTGCAGGGCTGCTCTTGGTGCTGGGCTTCAGCCACCGGGCTGGAGGCAGGATGGTCTTCTGCTCTGGTGCAGGGCAGGCAATGCTCCCTGGACCTGCCTGCCTCTCCCTCCGCTACCTGCGCCCTTTACACTGGCCTCGCTTCCTGCCAGGCAGTTCCCTCGCTGGCTCACGCTGCCCTCGGGCCTCGCCTGCGGGATCAGGCCTGGCAGGAGCATCATGCTTCAGTGACACCACAGGCACTCCCGGCAAGGGGGCCAGGCCAGGCCTGGGTATGTCATACCTGCACCCACAACTGTCTGTCTGTCTTACGGATGTAACCCTTCTGCTCCTCTGAATTGGCAGCAACAAGGGCCGGGTTCAGTATCCAGGGGTTCCGTTTCATAACACCATGCATAACCGGCTCGAGCCCCCACCCAGTGACCTGGGACACTTACATACCACACCCTCCTGGGCACCCCTAGGAGGCAATACTTCCCCTCTCGCAAGCACGGAGTCTGACTGTAACAAAATCTTTTTAATAAAGGAAGGAAACAATGCGGCATCCCACTGGAGAAACACCACAAACAGGTTTATAACACAAACCATAAACAAAGAAAAAAAACCCAACTCCAGGTATGTTTGGCACTGTCCTTTTCCCCTTAGGGTCTTAAGTCCAATCACCCCAAAGTCCAACAACCCAAAAGTCTCTGGTCAGTGCCACCCCAGAATTCAAGAGTTTATCTGCAGAGTGTTATAACCCCCCCCCCCCCCCAGCCTGAGTGGAAATGGGGGGAAGTCCACACAGAGTGTTAAGGGGCACCTTCCATGGGCCAGGGCCAACTGCTCCGCCTCTCCATGGAGTTCTGCTGCAGCCTTCACCACAACCCACTCTACCACATCAGCTGTGCTGCTCCTCCAGCTGTGCCTGCAAACCGCTTCACTCCACTCACTGTTCCTTGGGCTGCTCCAACACACTGCAAACTGCTCTGCTCTGCCAGCTGCTTAACAATAGGTCTACAGGCTCCCCCACTAGTTAACACAGCACTCAGGCCATGTCTACATCTAAAATTTTGCAGCGCTGGTTGTTACAGCTGTATTAGTACAGCTGTATAGGGCCAGCGCTGCAGAGTGGCCACACTTACAGCAACCAGCGCTGCAAGTGGTGTTAGATGTGGCCACACTGCAGCGCTGTTGGGCGGCTTCAAGGGGTTTCGGGGAACGCGAGAGCAAACCGGGAAAGGAGACCAGCTTCGCCGCGGTTTGCTCTCGCGTTCCGCGAACCACCCTGCAAACCGCAGGGAAGGAGACCTGCTTGCTCGGGTTCGGGGAACGCGAGAGCAAACCGGGAAAGGAGACCAGCTTCGCCGCGGTTTGCTCTCGCGTTCCGCGAACCACCGTGCAAACCGCAGGGAAGGAGACCTGCTTGTTCGGGGAACGCGAGAGCAAACCGCGGCGAAGCTGGTCTCCTTCCCCGCTTTGCTCTCGCGTTCCCCGAACTCCGAGCAAGCAGGTCTCCTTCCCTGCGGTTTGCAGGGGGGTTCGGGGAACGCGAGAGCAAACCGCGGGGAAGCTGGTCTCCTTCCCCGGTTTGCTCTCGCGTTCCCCGAACCGCCGAGCAAGCAGGTCTCCTTCCCTGCGGTTTGCAGGGTGGTTCGCGGAACGCGAGAGCAAACCGCGGCGAAGCTGGTCTCCTTCCCCGGTTTGCTCTCGCGTTCCCGGAACCACCCTGCAAACCGCAGGGAAGGAGACCTGCTTGCTCGGGGTTCGGGGAACGCGAGAGCAAGCCGGGGAAGGAGACCAGCTTGATTACCAGAGGCTTCCTCAGGTATGCTGGGATACCTGCTTATTCCACGGAGGTCAAGAAAAGCGCTGGTAAGTGTCTATACTTGATTACCAGCGCTGGATCACCAGCGCTGGATCCTCTACACCCGAGACAAAACGGGAGTACGGCCAGCGCTGCAAACAGGGAGTTGCAGCGCTGGTGGTGCCCTGCAGATGTGTACACCTCCTAAGTTGCAGCGCTGTAACTCCCTCACCAGCGCTGCAACTTTCTGATGTAGACAAGCCCTTACTCAGTGATCTCAATTCAGCTCTTAGTAGGAGAGCCCTGGTGCTGGTGTACCATTGGCCCAACGTGAACTCAGCTTAGCAGTCTCTAGATAGACTCATAATAGAATCAAAAATTAGCTCTACTCTTTAACATTGGAGAGAAAAGAATGTGCAATTAGCATTCCAGACCCCTCAAAGGAGGCCCATACCATCAGATACACACATCACCCCCAACCTCTCTCAATTTATGGAGTTCTGGAACCCATGTCCCATGTTTAGCAAGTACCACCCAACTGAGATTGAGTCATTTCTGTCACAAAGTAGTCCCACAGCTCCCCATTCACACAATAACGGTGACAAACTTTTTTTTTCTGCCCCAATAACAAAGAAATTGGGGATTCCAGAGCTGTTAAAATCACCATCCCAAGCTGCTGTGGGATTATGCTAAGGGGGGCGGGGGTGGGAGCCAATGCAATTCTTGAAATTCTTTCCACATTTTTTACAATTCACCACCAGATGTCAGGGTAGCGCTCATCCTGACTCTGCTTACACGGATATCCCCTTAGTGCCCCTCCTCATGCAGCCTTTCCCCAGCTCCCCGCTCGCACACCCACACACTGCCCTCCCCCACACCCTTTCCCCTCGCACCCCCACACAGTGTAATCCCCCACATCCTTCCCCAGCTTCCCCGCACACCTCTGCACACTGCCTTCCCCCAAACTCCTTCCCCTCCCCGCTTGCACACCGCCTTCCCCCACACCCCCTTCCCCAGGTCCCTTCCTCACACACCTGCATGGTACACTGCCTTCCCCACCAACCCATTCCCCTCTTCCCCCCTCACATCCCCCACACCCCGTTCCCCAAATCCCCTCTTGCACACCCGAACAGTACACCACGTTTCCCCCAAACCCCTTCCCCTCTCCCCCCCTGCACACCGCCATACCCCACAACCCTTCCCCAGATCCCCTCTCGCACACCCAAACTGTATACCGCCTTCCCCTCAAACCCCTTCCTCTCTCCCCTCTCGCACACCACCATCTCCCACACCCCCTTCCCCAGATCCCCTCCTCATACACCCACATGGTACACTGCCTTCCCCCCAAACCCAGTCCCCTCTCCCCCTCGCACCGCCTTCCCCAGATCCACTCTTGCACACCTGCACGGTACACCACCTTCCCCCAAACCCATTTCCCTCTCCCCTCTTGCACACTGCCTTTCCCCACACCCCTTTACCCAACTCCCCTCCTCACACCCCTGCACACCACCTTCCTCAACACCCCTTCTCCTCTCCCTCCCCACACACCTGCACACTACTTTCCCCTCTCCCTCCCCATACTGCTCTCTCCCCTCTCCTCCTTGCACATCACCTTCCCCAGCTCCCCCTTGCACCCCCCCTCACACTGCCTTTCCCCCAATCCCTTCTCCTCTTTCTCACACACACCACCTTCCCCAACACCCCTTCCCCTCTCCCTCCCCACACTGCTCTCTCACCTCTGCACATCGCCTTCCCCAACCCCTTCCCCAGCTCCCCCTTGCACCCCCGCACCGCCTTCCCCCCAAATCCCTTCTCCTCTCCTTCACACACACCACCTTCCCCTCTCCCTCCCCACACTGCTCTCTCCCCATAGTCTTCCCCAGCTCCCCCTTGCACCCCCACACACCGCCTTCCCCCAGCCCCATCTCTCTCTACAGACACCCTGTCTTGTCCCCGCCCCCTCTCCAGCTTTGCTCCTTCTCGCCTGCGGTGACTGCGCTAGGGCTCGCTGCTGCAGAGCACCCCACAGCCAGGGAGGGGCCGTAGGCAGCACAGCTGGGGGGGCACCCTAGTAAAATACATCGCTTTGCTGCTCTTCAAAGGACTCTTCTTAAGACCCCTCCCCTAATCTCCCTAAGCCCTCTCAGCTCCTGGTCTCTGCGCTCCCACCCCCCTGCCACTTTCCTCTTCTGCCTCGATCCTTCCCCGCCCTAGCTCCAGGCTCCGGCTCTCCTCCATCAACCCGCTCTCTACCCCACCTAGGGACTTCTCCAGCTTCCCCTCCCCCACCCCCGGCCCTGTCTCCGATGGCGTTTTTGTCTCACTCCGTCTCCCTCCTCTTCCAGATTCATCTTCATTTGAATCTCAAGCATATTTGACACATCTCCACGTTGTTTTGATGCAGCCGGTTTGATTGGGGCATGTCAGGCTCTCACACGACTTTGCTTTAATTGCACTGGGGCATGACTTCCTAAGCTACTGTGTCAGCCGAGGAGGAATCACTAATTAAAGTTTTGGAAGGCGATGACTTAAAAAAAACAAAAACCAAAGCAACACACCATGGAAAAACCCAGCCAGCCTGCACTTCATTCCCGTCTAAACCTCCTTCGCTTGGTTTTATTTCCCTCCAGAAGGGCTCCAAGCTGTGCAGCTCTCCTCCCGGCAGCTGGCCCCTATTGCACGTGCCCGCCTCACTGTCCGTGTGGTGCTCACCCTGCGCACTCGACTTTCTGCGCTAGCGCCCCTGTCCCCAGCTAGCTCTTGGTGCCGGGTCAGCGGCATTCAACACAAGCCCAGTTTGGGCTGGAAGGACGTGATTCTGACGCCCTTGAATGGGCCACAGGTGGGGCCTGGGATGTCAGTGCGGTGGCTTTCTCCCCTCTGCACCTGAGGCTCTCCAAGCAGGCTGCACATTGCGAAGACTAGCACCTCTCGTCTGGCTGAGTCTGGCAGCCAGCAGCACCTGCCCTAACTGCCGGAGGCCAGCCCCCACTCCCAGAGCATTGCCCCACTGACGAAAAGGGCCGGTGAGGGCAGGGACTGGCAGTAGGTCCCACAGCAAGTCTGTGGTGGACCCAGACCTGCTACGGCCCAGGCCCTATTCTGGCATCTGCCAGTTGGCGTCTCAGCACTGAGGGAGCTAGGCTTCTTGGCTTGTCTGCTGGCAAAGTCCCTGCGGGCCTGCCAAAGCTACTGGATGGGACGCAGCCCTTTGCTTCCCCCAGTGCTGCTGCCAAGCCAGGACCCCACAGAGGCCGCTCCCCTGCAGGCTGGGAGGCCAGGAGCTGGGTGATTTAGCAGGATGGTGAGAAATGTAGTTATTTTTCCGCGTTCGGCTGGAAGTCAATACTCCGGGAAGGGATGTTTAATTATCTTTCTCGCCCTCCTAAATCTCTTCAGGAGAGGGCTTGGCTGCAAATCTCCACATCATGGCGAAGTTATTGGCTGGTGCAGCACACGGCAGCACACTAAATTAGCAGATTAGAAGGCGCCTGCCTTCCCCCTGTTTCAACCGTGCGCCTGGCCGCACTGCACATGCCCACCAGTCCCTAATCAACTCTTTTAATAAGTGGGGCAGCGCCGTGGGGGGCGAGAGCCTCGCTCTTGACGAGATGATAAATCAGGAACAAGCTGAATCCCGGCACAGCATGTCAGCACCGTTCGGCGCGCGAGGCGGGGGCGCTGAGTGAGCGCGATGGGTGCAAGGGGACAGGAGCGCTGGGACGAGCAGGGCTGCAGGGGGCTTAGACCCTGACTCCTTGCAGAGAACCTCCCCCAGCCTAGCTGACCTGGAGGGGAAGGAGCCAGCACTAGGAACTGCACTGTCCCCTTCAACATCCAGCCAACAGGGGGTGCTGTAACCTCTAGGGTGCAGGGAACAGCAGCGCCACCCTGAGGCCAGAGGGGAGTAGGCTGGGGAGGGACCCAGGACTGCCCAGAGGCAGCAACCTGGCAGCTGGTGGGAGGATGCTGTGAGCTGGGCAGGGCAGCAACCTGGCAGGGAGTAGGGGGCAGGGTCAGCCCAGCAGCAGGATGGGAAGGGGAGACCCACTCTGCACATGTGCAACAGGAGGGTTTGGATGGCCCCTGCTGGGCCTATGCCCAGAAGAGCTGAGCTCTGGCTGGAAGCTGCAGGCTGAGTGCTGCTGGGGGTCTTTTACTGGAACTGCTGAGTCCCTGGACTTAGGGTATTTGCCCCTTTATTTCTGCCAGCCCCAGGAACAGCCCTCTATGACTTACTGGGAATGAGTGGGAGTCAGTGGGCCCACTGAGGGCTGGGTCTGGAGAGCCCCATGCCAGGAGCATGCGCAGCCCCCAAATGCCAGCTGAGGGTGGGGGTGGCTGGAGAGCTGCAACGTGCAGCCCACCCTGCCCTGGAGTCGACTACACTTGCACCTGTATTGCTGTCGGGCCCAGGGACCCAGTCAGGATGTGCAGAGTACTGCTGAGTTTGTTGCGTGCATGCACATGGCTGTGCTTGCTTTGCAAACTCCTCTTTGCATTTGTGTGTGCCCAAAGCCTGTGCCAGGTGTGTGCCCAGGCGGGGCCTGCCTGCTGGAATCCCCAGATACACCAGGCCTAGGATCACAGTGACAGGGCAGCAGGGAGAAGAACATCAGAGATTGCACTTTGACCAGACCTCTGCCACGCTGAGCCCCAGTAGTTGGTGCCTGACTGGAGTGGAACCGAGGAGGGGCTGGGGCCAGAGTCCAGCCCCCGCAGCTGCAGGCTCTTCCTGTGGAATGACTCTTTCCTGGTTCATTACCAATGGTGGGTTTGTTCTGCCCACTCTGTCCTGGGCTCTGAACCTGTCTCCCCAACCCCATTGCTCCAGTGCACAGGCTGGTGTCTGAGCAGCAGGGCCCAGCTTGCGCTGTGCCGCTGTTAATGAGAGCTGGGATGGAGCCAGCATCCACCCACCTTTAGGGGAAGATGAATGGGGCCTCAGCGCCACCATTGAATCTAAAACCTAATCATGGAGAGGGGCCGGTGCCCTCAGCTCCCTGGGCCCAGCCAATTGTAGATAACGGATGGGGCTCCCCGCTAATGAGATATTGACATGGCAGCACCAGGGGCCCTGCTGCAGCCACTTAATTGCTAGAGCTGACTGATCACGAGTTTCTGCTGCTAATGCCTGATGTGCCTCTCCTCTTGGTGAGCACCCGCCCTGGAGAGCAGGGGAGAACGAGTCGAGGCAGCATAGAGGAGGAAGGGGCAGCAAATTGGTAGTGAAGATTCATCTCCATGGCGCCTCCAGGGCTGCACGTTTCTTTGCCTTGCCATGGGGGAGCCTGCAGCTGCTCAGCACTGCCATCCAGCAGGGGGTACTGTACACATTTGGGGGACTCCTGTAGCTGCTCAGCCCTGTCCCCAGCAGGTGTGGCCCTGGCAGGGAGTGTGATGCCCTCGGGGCTCCCAGGGACTGGAGGCAGCTTGTGCCACACACGTATTGTGGATAAAACAGCAGAACAGGGAAGCAGCTTAGGTGAGCCACTTTGGCTGGGAGAGCAGAGTGCCACGATTGCCATGTAATTACAGGCAGAGCACACAGTGCAAGAAGGAAAGTACTACTGGTCCAGGTGGAGAGAGATAAGACAAACCCGAGTGCAACTAGCAAACATACTGGCAGATGCTGACAGACACACAGACAATGCTTCATGGGGAAGGCCTCTGAGCCGCATCCCAGGCCACTCATGCTTCTGTCCCTGATATCCTAGTAATCCTACCAACACCTCCTCCCCTTGCACTCAGCCAGGACGGGTGAGCAGGGGGTGGCATCTTATATGGAGCATGCAGTAAGGGGGACAGTCACAAAGTCTGTGGGCTCCTGTGCAGTATTTTTCCACGTGGCCCTTAGCATTCCCAGCCCCCCACCTGCCTCCTGACATAAATCCCTCCCTTAGCCACTGTCCTCCATGTACCACCCAGCCCTGTCCCTCCTTCCCTCTGCTCCTCCCCCCGCCTCCATTTTTACATCCCCACAGGCAATACCCAGTGTGACAAACTGGGAATTTTTCATAATGTTTTGTATGAATACAGTCTGTGCCTCAGTTTCCCCTGTGTGGTGCATGGTTAACTAGGTGGGGGAAAAGGTTGTTTACTCTTTGCAGTGCTCCAGGTGTGACTGATGCCCAGCTGTCTGGGGCCTGGGCCCATGTCCATGGAGAGCCTGAGAAGACAATAGTACTCCAATTGCCTGGACAATTGGTAACTAGCAACTAATGACCAGGGAGGACTGACCTTTCCACAGGAAGCCAGCCGGGTGTGACCAGCTGGCAAGCAAAGGACTGAGGAGGGGCCAAGTGGGGTTGTTAAGTGTGGGCTGCTGGAAGGAGATGGTTCTGAAATGGGACAAAAGAAGGGTCAAGGGGGTTCTGGTTTGACCCATATGGACTATTCTGTAACTTTCTATTCTCCATGTTCACCAAGGACTCTCTATGCTGTGTTCAAGACATCTAATGAACCCCCCTGCTTTGACACCGCTGGCTGAGAGTCACTCCAGACTGAGGATGTTACAGGTGCATAACTCCCTTTGGGCGTGCAAGTGTCTCTCAGGTGACCAATCCAGGTGGACTTGCTGCAGAGAGCTCATGGCGTGAAGCAGGGGGGCTGAAGGCTCCAAAGTTCGGTCCCAGGAAGTGGTGAAGCCCAGGCAAGGGCCTACCCAGAGAGAGTGTGACCCTTTGGGGGCTGACACACTGAGGGGTCCTGCCAGGGACTGTTCCAGAGCCATGAGACAGCACCAAGCCTGTGGATCTGTGATACACAGCCCCGGTGGTGCTCCCGTCACCCACCTTGCTGCCCCTCCCATCACAGCACTATGGTTAGGCCTTGGCTTTCTCTCTGCTCCTTGCTGGGATCCAGGGCTTGCTCTAACCAGTTTGAATCGCAAGGGCTAAGGACCCTGCCCCTCTCTGCTCTGCTCTGCCCGTGCATGGTTCATATTGTGATTGTGCACATCTCTAGCTCTTGTGGCTGGGAACAAAACCTTCCAAAGGGAAACCAATGTCAGGGCTGCGGTCTGCCTGGGTGTGCAGAGAGCCTGGAATAGTGGCTCAGGGTACCTCTTCCTCCTTCACTCACACATCTCTCTGGGATGATAATGGCCAGCACCAGTTAGCTGCCAGTTGTCTTAGGGCAGTGATACTCAGACTGAGGCTCACAAGCCGCAAGTGGCTCTTTAATGGATCTCCTGGGGCTCTTTGCAGGACATGATATTAAAACATTGTGTGATTTAATTATTAATTAATCATGACGCTTTTACTATGTTATTAACTGATCAAATAGTCAAACTGATCAAATAATAATACTTGGTCAGTCGTTTGGCTGTGAGAATAATATAGATATGTATAAAAACTGACTATTTCCTTTGCCCTACTGTTTAAATATGACTATATATATGGTACTCTGAATTCACACATTGGTGAAACCCTGAATTCACACATTAGTGGCTCTTCTGGGTAATGCTGATGGTTAATTTGGTTCCTGAACCGCACTGAGTAGCACTGTCTAGCGGATGGGTTGGTGGGGTGATGCAGGGATGGGGAGCATGAGGAGACCTGAAGGCAGGGAGAAAAGAGGTCTGCTGAGCTGGGAGCAGGGCAGAGCCGCCACCTTCTCATCCAACCCAGTGGCTCTGAGGGGACCCCACTGGGCCCAGGGCTGGGAACTGAGGCCCAGACGGGCTGGAGTGGGTGTCTCTATCTGCTCTGCCCCCACCCCATTTTGTCTGGATGCTCCTGCCTTCCCCCAGGGCCCTGTGTCCAGCACGCGCCCCTTTCTAGCTAGGGCTGACCTCCTAGCCCTGTCAAGGGGTGTGCTGGGCCACCCAGGCTGGCACTACCAGCTCCCCCCTCCCAGGCTGGGCACTTGCCCACGGAGCTATGTTTAGCTCGCTCACACACCTCTAGCGGGTGCTGGTGCCTTTGAAGTGCTGCTTGAGCATTTGCTGTTTGTGCTGCTGACGCAGAGCTGGGGGTGCTGGGTGCTGCGGATGCGGCAAGCAGAGTTGATGAGCCTGGGATAAGTGCAATGTGGTGCTGGGGTGGTGCAGGGGCTGTGTGCAGCGAGAGCAGACAGTACTGTGTGGTGTGGGGGCAGGGCAGTGCCATGTGGTGTGGGAGAAGGGAGTTGATATGCCCAGTTTTGGACTCTCACTGGTGCCATGTGTTGTAGACATAATACAACACCTTCCCCGTGCACACCCTGTCACAAACAGTACACCAGCAACACGCTGACCCAGCACAGCCAGGCACATCCTATGCACACCATAACAGCTTCGCTCCCCTGACAGGCTCTCTCCACATAGCATGTGCATAGGTGTCCCGCCACAAAGTCTCGTGCCAGGCATTGCTTGGGGGCCATCCCTGCCAATCAGCTTTGCCCCCAAGCGAGAGCCGTGCCCTTGGAGGTCTATCTGCCTGCCCTTGCCCTGGGCTTTTCTGGAGCAGGCCCTGGCTCCCACCAGATGGTGCCTTTGTGCTTCCATAAAAAGCAGCACCAGCACAGGGAAACCTGTCCCTGCCCCCCAAACCAGCTTGCAATCAGCACCTGCAGTTGCAGACAGTGAGTGCCCAGGGCTGTGCCAGTAAGCCAAGCAGAGATGGCACACCCACCCCTCTGCAATGCTGCAGACTGCCCAGGACACTTCTCAGCGGTGCTAGTGCTAAACGCACAGCCACGGTGTGGTGGGGAAGGGACCCCAGCCCCCCCCCCCCAACTGCAACCAGAATAGGAATGGAACGCCAGGCATAGCTGGGTATGCGTGGTGCCATTCCACTCCAGTGGGGGCATCAGGGCAGGAGAGGGCAGCGTTCCACCCCCGGAAGATGGGATGAGACTCTGGATCAGTCCCTGTGCTCTCAGGAATGTCCTGTGGGGCTGCAGGCTGGAAGCTCTGATGCTCCCCACCTCTGGGCAGGCTTCTGTGCCCCCTAACTGGCTACGTGCTCCTGGTGGGGCTCAGGGCTGTGGGACCAGCCCAGCGAACAGAGTGCCTGCCCAGCTCATACCAGGCGCTCCCGCAGGGGGCAGCACATGTGCCAGCAGAGACAAAGAGGCTGCTGGGGAGATCTCGGCAGGCTGAGCCTGAGAACCCATGAGGGCCAATCACATGCATGTCACTGTGTTTCTGGAGCCACTGGCAGGAGAGCAGGGCACCGACACATGTATATAATTACCCTCTCTGGGGTTGGAGGTGCCCAGAGGTGTCCCCAGCCAGGGCCGGTGCAAGGATGTTTTGGGCCCTAGGCGAAACTTCCACCCTGCACCGCCCCCCTCCCACCCTCCCGTCCTGAGGCCCCCTCCTTTGGCATCTCCCCCCCTCTGCCCTGAGGTGCCCCCACCCATGGCAGCTCCCCTCCTGCGCCATGAGGCGCTCCCCTTGCAGCAGCTCCCCACCCCCCACCCTGAGGCACCCCGCCCACCCCAGCTCACCCCTGCCCCGCCTCCTCCCCAAGCATGCCGTGGCTCCTTCACTTCTCCCGCCTCCCAGGCTTACAGCGCCAATCAGCTTAGGCGCCGCGCCGCAAGCCTGGGAGGCGGGAGGAGTGAAGGAGCCATGGCATGCTCGGGGAGGATGCGGGGTAGGGGTGAGCTGGGGCGGGGAGTTCCCCTGCATGCTGCCCCCCTCTTACTTGCTGCAGGTGGCCCTCCCCACGCTCCCCTGCCCAGCTCCCTCCGCCTAAATGCCAGCGGTGACCGGGGCGGCCGAAGATCCAGCTGCTGCCGAAGAAAATGGCAGCCCCCAAATCCCAGTGCCCTAGGCAACCGCCTAGGTGGCCTAAATGCTTGCACCAGCCCTGTCCCCAGCCCATGCATGTGCCCTGTGGGTTCCTGTGACTGCGTGGCCAGGGAGTGGCTGAGAAGCGACATGCTCTCCCAGGTGGCTGGGCTGGACAGGGAGACCGTTCCCTCCCCAGGAGTGGGACCCTCATGCTGGGCTTTGGAAGAGGCTGCCTAGGAAATGACCTGTGTCTCTCTCAGCCTAGGAGCTGAAATCCAGTGCCAGCTGCTCCCCAGCTATTTCCTGATGCACAATAATAGAGGCCATCTGGTGAGAGCCAGCGAGATCAGCAACCTGAGAGTGAGACGGGAAGCGACAACTCACGAAGCAGCTCCACAGGAACAAGGGATTACGCAGGGGCACTGCCAGCCGCCCCGGCCCTCCCACAGCACTGCCAGTCCCCGCCCCCCGGCAAGTCCTGGCTCCTGCCCGTCCCACAGTGAAGCCATGCTGGCCCTTTTAGAGTGACCAGATGTCCCATTCTTAAAAGGAAAGTCCAGTTTTTTGAGACTTTTCCTTATATAGGTGCCTATTACCTCCCAACCCCTGTCCCATTTTTTCACAGTTGCTATCTGGTAACCCTACTTTTCTCCTTTGCAGCTGCTACCAGGTCACGGGTGACAGATAGTAACAGGCCTCCTAAGCTGGTGCCTAGGGGCAGCAGGAACAGCCAGGGTGCTGCCCCTGGTGCTGGTGTCCGAGATATGACACCTGGGTTCCAGCCCTCAGCTGGTCCCTGGGTAGCCTAGACTGCAGGGTGGGTGTGTTTGCATGTGGGGAGGGGAGCCTTCCCTCTTGGTATGTGCAGCCCTGGGGCAGTCTCTGCAATGCTGCTGGGCGCTGCATGCTGGGAGATGAGCCCACCAGTGCTCCCTGCTGGGCTTGCGTCTTCATCTCCCCATTCCTGATTGCTGCTGCCCTGCCTCCCTAGGGTTGCCAACTCTGATTAAAGCTATGCTGGGAGATTTCCACCCCCGCCCCCCCAACATGCCGTATTGTCATTGTCTTAAAATATCCTATTAAAATCTCCTGGACTGCTTTCAATAGTCACCAGGAGATCAATGCCAATTCTGGGAGACTCCAGGCCAATCCTGGAGGGTTGGCAGCCCTATCTCTGGGGCAGGGCACTGCACCCCTGCAGCCCCTGCCATGCAGCAGCAGCAGCTCGCTGGAGTATGCCCAGTGGGGGTGCCCTGTGTGAGTGCCAGGCTCAGCTTCCTGCCCATCACTGCTGATCGTCTGGAGAATGGGGACACAGAGCAGCCTCCAGCCCATATGGCTGGGGCAGGGGATGTGCCAGGCAGCTGGCACACTGTGCCAGGATGGGGCAATGGAGTGCAGAGCAGCCCGGGCTGTGTGAGCTGGCCCCTGGTCTCCTGGGTCAGTTAGAGAGTCCCTCACATAGCCAGCCTAGAACAAAGGGTTCACGGGGGGGTGGGGAGCAGGAGGCGGGGCAGGGGATGGAGCAGAAGTGTGGAGGGCAGGGCTGGCTGCAGAGGAAGTCATGCTGCCATACATCTGGGGTAGGCGAGCCTACCTAGGGATCCCTCCTGAAGTGCAGAGCTGCCTGGCACCTGCCCCACACGTTAGGCTCCCTTGAGCCTGTGGAGTGGGTTTGGGAGCCTGGGCTGCACCCCATCCAGCCTGTTGGGCCCTCAGGGCGCTGGCCTCTGGAGCCACCTGGGGCCCATGGAACCAACATTCTCTGCTCCTGCTCAAGGGCATTGGCTTTAGTTGCCAGGAGGCGGCCAAGGAGGAAGGGCCTGGTTGGGGGCAGGAGCAGTGCCAACTCTGGAGGGGCTCAGAACCCTGGTGCCAGGCCCAGCTGGCTGTGAGGATGGACCCTCCTGCTCCAGGCCCTTGGCTCTGGGCCTGTCCCTCCCCAGGGCCTCAGGAGCCTCTGAATTCCCAGAGCATCTCCCCAGCCCACTGTGCATGCAGGGGTGTCACAGGCTGGTCCCCGGCCCTGGGCTGTGCTCGCCCTGCGGGGAAGCTGAGAGCAGCTGCACCATGAAGAATGGCGAAAACAAAGCAGAGCAGAGTTGCGGCCGCACTTAATTAAATGCTGAAGGGTGCCGCAGCCAGGCAACAAGATGGGGTGGAGGGACTTGCTACAGGCACTGCACTGGGATGAGGGGCTTCTCCACTTCCAGAGGCCTGGGTCCAGCAGCTGCTAAGCTGAGCATCCCAGGCTAGGAGAGCTTCTAGCTAGAGCCTCTGCAGCCCAACGCTGCTAGCAAGGCACCCATGCAGCCATCCCCAGAGAGGGGCCCTGTCACCCCACACATCTGTCCCCAGAGAGGGGCCCTGTCACCCCAAAGAGCTATCACCCCTGTGCTGTCATTGCTGGAAGCCTGTCAGGGTCTGGGCTACTTCTCTTTATGGGCCATTGGGAGAAGAGTGAGTGCCCCAGGCCATCGAAGGTGGAGGATGGGCAATGCTAGGGAAGGGGCCTGCCTGTGGATCTCACTCCTGCTGGTGTGCCTGACCTTGCGCTTGCTGCCCCCTAGAACTTGGGGCAAAAGCGACGTGTAACTGGAGGGGAGAGTCCTCTCCAGGCTGCTGCAATGTTTGCTGGGGGATGGATGGCAAGGGCTGGATCACATCCCTCAGGCCATTGGCGGGCAGCCCCCCAGGGGCCCATCTCCACTTGTTCCCCTTGGTCCAAGCCAGCAGTCAGACCCAGGGGCATTGGCCAGGACTGCCCCTGCACAGCTGCATCCCCCTGCTCCAGCGCCTCCTGGGAGTTCAGCGATGCCCCTGCAGAGCATATAATTGAGACCCCTGCTTCTGCTTCCTCCTTGCCCTGAGATGGAGCTTCCTGATGGTGCTTCCTCCCGCCCTCCCATGGAGCACTTCAATCAGGCAATGCTGCTTCTCCACGGGAGGTCAGTTTGGGACGTGCAGAGTACCCTGCTCCCCACTCAAGAAGCTGTGTCTGCAGCAATGGCTGCTGGGAGCTTGGGCTGGTGTGGGAGAGAGGCAGAAGCTCTCTGCCTCACCTCTCATGCCAGGTGCTGGTGTCCTTGCAGCAGGTGTGGAGGAGCTACCTGGGAGCTCTCAGAGCACCACTCTGGGGTGCACCAATTGCACAGGAGAGGGGGCTGAGGCCGACTGGGCTCCATGAGTCCATCCCTGGGGGCCTAGGGCAGGACTGGCTCACACAGGCTATTCTGCAATAGTTGGCCAATCCAATTGGAAGGGGCTCCCAGTCCTCCGCATGAGCTTCTCCAGCAGCCTGGGCAGGAGATGGCTGTGGAGACTCCCAACTAGGTTCCCTCGCCACACCTCTCCCACTCTGCACCCTCAGAGGCAGCCCCCATGACCTCGCCTCCACTGGCCGTTGCTGTGCACCTCTGAGTCCATGCTCTGTTGTCAGCCAGGCCCTCAGCCATGCTCCTTTTCTCTGAATCTCCTCCAATATGATCACTCACAAGAGCAGCCCACCACACCCCACCCCTGCTGCCCAGCCTGGGGGTGTGCACCAGCCTGGAGGGGCTCTGGACCCTAGGAACTGCCCCCCCATCCCTGGGGCAGTGCCCTGTTCCTCCTTAGAGAATCCTTTTGAGGCAGGGTGTGAATTTCATGAGCAATGGAGTTTTTACCTTGAGGCAGGTTCCAGGCCATGCAGTCCCAGGAGGGGGTTCCAGACCATGCAGCAGTGCCTTAGGCTGCAGGAAGCCGCTGTGTCCCTCTGTATGAACCTTCCCAGGACTTTGGGGAGCAGATCTGCTTCTCCAATAGCTTCCATTTCTTCAGATCAGTGTCAAGGTACAATTCAAGGTGTAATGAGTTTGGTGCAGCTCATTTCACATTATGAAAAATCCAGTCCCCAAACTCTGTCCCACAGGAGAGAGCTGCTGGGAAAGCCAGGAACACTTGATGTGTGTAAGGCCCTAAGGGGTGGGGTCAGTGAGCTGTGTAGGGCCCTGGGGTGGGGTCAGTAAGTTGTGTAGGATGTTGGAGGTGGGGTCAGTGTGCTGCGTAGGGCCCTGTGGGTGTGGTCAGCGAGCTGTGTAAAGCCCTGTGGGGTGGGGTTGCTGTGCTGCCTCTAGGGTGACCAGACAGCAAGTGTGAAAAGTTGGGATGAGGGTGGGGGGTAATAGGTGCCTATATAAGACAAAACCCCAAATATTGTGACTGTCCCTATAAAATCGGGACATCTGGTCATTCTGGCTGCCTCCTCCCCTGCTGCGGTCTGGTTTCCATTCAGCCCACTCCCCTGTGCTGTTATTCTTCTCCTGGGGGGACTGAGGCTGGGCCAGAGGCTGCTCCCTGCAGCGTTTGTCTGGGACAATAGAAGGTGTTGCGAAGGCCAGAAAGCTCCCCCACAAGTCCCAGGGAACTCTCTATGGACAGATGGAGGGAGTCTCTGGTGGCCACAGGACAGGGTCCAGCAGCTGGTGGACAGCTAACGTATCCTGTAACAAGATGCTAGAGAATCGATTCCAGAAGCTGAGCCCTTCACCAGCCTCGCTAGTCTGGTGGCAGCCCTGTCCTGGGAGCCTCAGCGTGAGGAGCCGTGCAGCAGCAGCAGAGCTAGGAGCTACTGGGGCTGGGGGGCTGGCACGTCCGGGCAGTTAAGCAGCGCTAGGCTGGCTCAGTTCCTTCATGGGAGGCTTCCACGGGCTGGAGTGTTGGGGAGGCTCTAAGGCCCAGCTTGTCAGGGATTCAGGCACCTGCCATGGGAGTTAGGCGCGTACATGCCTATGAGGCACTGTGGCACAAAAGGGCTGGAATGGAGGGAGCGGGTGGCCTACAGCCCTGCTTCCCTGGTACCTGGGATAGCCGTGGGGTGGACACAGGGATGCTGCACCGCACATACTGTGTCAGACTGGACTGCCCTGAAAGTAGGCAGGGGAGGTTCCCTGTCCGGGGGAATCTCGGGGGGGGGGGGGGGTTTCCCCTAGGGCTGTGCCTCCTGCCTTGTTCTGGGGGGGAAGATGGGGCCAGAATGAGCTCTGCTATGCCTGCCAACTGGGGTGCTGTGCTCCCGGTACCAGGCAGATGTAGGACTCAGCTCCTGGGCACTTGTAAATCAGGCCCCTTCTATGAGAGCAGCATGTCCGTGCTGATGCCCAGTGAGAGGAGTGATGTTCTGTCCTGTGAGGCCGTCACTGCCCTGAGGAGTGCAGCCACAGAGAGGGGGGCTGGGCCATGTGTATATGGTATGTGTTATGGCAATGGACACTAAGAGAAGGACAAACTCCCCTTGCAGTCCCTAGTGGGATGCAGTGTTCCCCTAAATGGTGTGGTGCTGTTGTGCATTGGCTGCTGTATTCAACCCCAGAGGAGGGTAAAGGGATCTGTGCTGTATAAATATAAGTTATTATTAATCATAAACCATCTGCTCAGAACTAGCAGGCACCCGTGGCTGACAAACAGCAGCCAGACCCTGACAACCTGCAGCAAGGGAGCTGAGATCCATCCAACACAAAACAGTTCTGATGGATCCTGGGGGCTGGGACTAACCCACCCACCCCAAGCTTTTCTGGCAAAGCCTCTCCTTCCAGAATGGGGTTGTGAAGTTCTGCTCTCTGCCTGAAAGATATGCCGGTGAGACCGGCTACGATGAAGCATATTCATTCCCACAACTCCGGCACAGAGACTGTGCCCACGGCCAGCAGGCAGGGGTGCCAGGCCTGGGCTGCCATGGCTAGGGATGACTCCTGGCTGAAGGCTGTTTCTGTGTCTCAGGCATGACCAGGCTTTGGCTTGCAGCCACATGTGCTGTCAGTGCTCTGATAACTTGGACCTGACAACACACAGACAGCGATTTGTTTGAAATGGGGTGTGAGCAGACAGCAGGGGCAGTCGGCTCCTCTGGCCCCGTGTTCAGTGGGGAGACTTCCGGCAGGTTCTTTGCACTGATAACAACGAATCCGCCTCTTCTCTCCTCCCCCACCTCCTCTCTTAGGTTTTGTTCCTTCTTCCTGGCCTGTAAAACATCCCTGCAAACACAGACAGCTCTGCACCTGGTGGCCTTACCCTGTCCTAAGACTTGCGTCCTCATGCCAAGCCAGCAGAGCTGGGGCCAGGCTGGAGGCCTGAGATATGCCAGAACAAAATGCTACCTTCCCAATAATGCCTTTTATTGGACTAAATGCCACGCAGGCTTTAGGGGAGGTGGAGAAGCCTCTCGGCTCATCCGCAGAGAGGATTTCCACAGCCCTCCCGGCTCCTTGTCAAGATTGTGCTGTGAGCCCCCTAAGCGTTATTCTCTCTCGGCGCAGTGCTGTGTCTGGTGGGAATTGAATGGCAGGTCGTCCCTGTTTGCTACTTAGAAAGATTACGCCGCCTTTGAATAAGCTCCATGGAGCGCTGGCTGCAAACCTGTCAGACAGGACTAACCAGAAACTTAGCAGGGAAAGCAAACTTTGGGTACGTCTACACTACAAGGTAATTTCTAATTAACTTAAACTGGTTTTATAGAACAGATATTATAATGTCGATTGTACGCGGCCACACTAGGCACATTAATTCGGCGGTGTGCGTCCATGGTCCGAGGCTAGCATTGATTTCCGGAGCGTTGCACTGTGGGTAGCTATTCCATAGCTATCCCATAGTTCCCCAGTCTCCCCTGCCCCTTGGAATTCTGGGTTGAGATCCCAGTGCCTGATGGGGCAAAAATCATTGTCGCAGGTGGTTCTGGGTACAGCCTCACCCCTCCCTTCCTGAAAGCAGTAGACAACCATTTCGCGCCTCTTTTCCTGGGTGAACTGAAAGGAAACGCCATAGCACAGCAAGCATGGACCCTGCTCAAATCAATAGCGCAATCGTGGACGTTGTAAACAACTCGCGCATTCTCGTGAAGTCTATGGTGAACCATGAACTACAAAGGCAGGCGAGGAGGAGGCAGCTACGGCAGCGCGGCGATGAGAGTGATGAGGACATGGACACTGAATTCTCCCTAACAGCGGGCCCCCGCACTTTGGAGCTCCTGCTGGTAATGAGGCAGGTTCTACCCATTGAACGCCAATTTTGGGCCCAGGAAACAAGCACAGACTTGTGGGACCGCATAGTTTTGCAGGTGTGGGACCATTCGCAGTGGCTGCTAAACTTTCGCATGCGTAAGAGCACTTTCTTTGAACTTTGTGACTTGCTTTCCCCTGCCTTGAAATGCCATAATACCAAGATGAGAGCAGCCCTCACAGTGGAGAAGCGAGTGGCAATAGCCCTCTGGAAGCTTGCAACGCCAGACAGCTACCGGTCAGTCGGGAATCAATTTGGAGTGGGAAAATCTACTGTGGGGGCTGCTGTGCTGCAAGTAGCCAAAGCAATCATTAAGCTGCTGCTACGAAAGGTTGTGACTCTAGGAAACACGCAGGTCATAGTGGATGGCTTTGCTGCAATGGGATTCCCTAACGGGGGGCGGGGGCGATAGATGGAACCCATATCCCTATCTTGGCACCGGAGCACCAGGGCACCCAGTACATAAACCGCAAGGGGTACTTTTCTATGGTGCTGCAAGCACTGGTGGATCACAAGGGACGTTTCACCAACATCCACGTGGGATGGCCAGGAAGGGTTCATGACGCTCGCATCTTCAGAAGCACTGTTCTGTTTAAACGGCTGCAGCAAGGGACTTACTTCCCAGACCAGAAAATAACAGTTGGGGATGTTGAAATGCCTGTTGTTATCCTGGGTGACCCAGCCTACCCCTTGATGCCATGGCTCATGAAGCCATACACAGGCAGCCTGGACAGTGGTCAGGAGCTGTTCAACTACAGGCTAAGCAAGTGCAGGATGGTGGTAGAATGTGCATTTGGCCGTTTAAAAGCCTGCTGGCGCACATTACTCACTCGCTCAGACCTCAGCCAAATCAATGTCCCCTTTGTTATTGCTGCTTGCTGTGTGCTCCACAATCTCTGTGAAAGTAAGGGGGAGACCTTTATGGCGGGGTGGGAGGCTGAGGCAAATCACCTGGCTGCTGATTACACGCAGCCAGACACCAGAGCCATTAGAAGAGCTCACCAGGAAGCGGTGCGCATCAGAGAAGCCTTGAAAACAAGTTTCATCATGGGCCAGGGTACGGTGTGACTGCTGTGTTTGTTTCCCCTTCATGAACCTCCCCCCCTTTATTGACTCCTCCTGTAAGCAACCCACCCTCCCCCTTCGATTACAGCTTGCTTATGGAAATAAAGTCACTATCGTTTAAAAAGCATGTATTCTTTATTAAAAGTCATTCCCTGTAAGCAACCCACCCTTCCCCTTCGATTACAGCTTGCTTATGGAAATAAAGTCACTATCGTTTAAAAAGCATGTATTGTTTATTAAAAGTCATTCCCTGTAAGCAACCCACTCTCCCCCTTCGTTTAAAAAGCATGTAATTATAAAAAGAGGAAGAGAAATAACAAGGTATCCCAGGATTGGTTTGGGAGGAGGATAGGAGGGAAGGAAAAGGCCATTAAGCACATTTCAATGTAATGACAGCCTTTTGGTTGGACTGTCCACGGGGGTGGAGTGGGCTGGTGCACAAAGCCTTCCCCCACGCTTTCTTACATGTCTTGGTGAGGAAGACATGGAACATGGTGAGTACTGAGGGTGGTTAAACGTGGGCTGCAGTGGCACTCTGTGACCCCGCTGCTCCTCCTGAAGATCCACCAGGCGTCGGAGGATGTCCGTTTGATCACGCAGCAGCTCCAGTGTTGCCTCCCGCCACCGCTGATCTTCCTGCCTACACCTCTCATCTCGAGCGTCTGTCCTATCCTCACGTTCATCCCTCCTATCCTCACGTTTGTCCCTCCTGTCCTCACGTTCACTGGCCTCTTTCCTGTACTTTGCTACCACGTCCTTCCACTCCCTCAGATGAGCTCTTTCATTGTGGGTTACTTCCATGATTTCTGAGAACATTTCATCTCATGTCCTCTTCTTTCTCCACCTTATCTGAGCTAGCCTTTGGGATGGAGTAGGGAGGCTTGAAAAATGTGCAGCTGCATGAGTGGGGGAAAATAGTGAGAGAAGGATTATAAAAGATACATTTTACAGAACAATGGTTATACTCTTTCACAGTGAACAACACTATTCACCTTACATAGCACATGTGATTTCACTACAAGGTCGCATTTGGATTCTTTTAGTATTGAGTGCTTGCGGCTCTGGTGTTACAGATCAACACAGACGCAGGTCCGGGCATCACAATTCAGCTTGCATGCTGTCATGGTAAGGCATAGCTTCTACCTTTGCTGCTTCTTTCCTGTTAACAAGGAGCAGCAGACACCAACCCCTCCCCTTCCCTAATCCAATTCTCTAGAATTGCTTTACCCCTCCCCCCACTGCATGGCTGGTATCATGGAAGATCACTGCTAATCACCTCCCTTTCTCCTCTCCCCCCACCGTGTGGCTGGTAGCTGGGAAGATTCCTGCTGGACAAACGCTAAAAAGCTCAGCGCTATCCTTCCTCCCCTCCCTGATCTCTCTGTCCCCTTACTTAAATTCCTTAATTTCAACCAGGTTACCATGAACTATATCACTCTGCTGAGGATAACAGAGCAAGATAAAGAACGGATGTTTCCTGAATGCCTGCAATCACCGGGACCATACGCAGCTAGGCTTTGTCATGCAATGATACCCGATTACTTGCTACATGCATGGCGTGGTAAAGTGTCCTACCATGGTGGACGGAACAAGGCTGCCTTGCCCAGAAACCTTCTGCAAAGGCTTTTGGAGTACCTCCAGGAGCGCTTCATGGAGATGTCCCTGGAGGACTTCCACTCCATCCCCAGACATGTTAACAAACTTTTCCAGTAACTTTACTGCCTGCTAATGCATGCCAAGCCCTCATGACAAATCAATCATTAAAAAACGCTTGCTTTTAAACCATGTTTTATATTTACAAAGGTACACTCACCAGAGGTCACTTCCATGGCTTCACTGTCTGGGCTAGTGGCTTGGGAGGGCTGGGAGGGTAATTCCGTCTGGGTCACAAAAAGCTCCTGGCTGTTGGGGAGAATGGAGTGCTGTGTGCTCTCTGCAAGCTCTTCCTCCTCTTCCTCCTCCTCATCTTCCCCCTCCGCTGAATCCTCATCCATGGTTGAGATTATAACCCCCACCTCGGAATCCATGGACAAGTAGGGGGTAGTGGTGGCGCAGCCCCCTAAAATTGCATGCAGCTCCACGTAGAAACGGCATGTTTTTGGCCCTGACCCTGATCTTCCGTTTGCTGCTTTGGTTTTCTGGTAGGCTTATCTGAGCTCCTTAACTTTCACTCTGCACTGCACTGAGTCCCTGGTGTGGCCTTTTCCCATTATAGCCTTCGAAATTTTTTCGAATATTTTCTCATTTCGTCTTTTGGAACGGAGTTCTGTTAGCACTGAATCCTCTCCCCATATAGCGATAAGATCCAGTACCTCTCGTGCGGTCCATGCTGGTGCTCTTTTTCTATTCTCAGGAGACTGCATTGTTACCTGTGCTGATGAGCTCTGCGTGGTCACCTGTGCTGATGAGAGCTCCACGCTGGCCAAACAGGAAATGCAATTCAAAAGTTCGCGGGGCTTTTCCAATATACCTGGCCAGTGCATTAGAGTTCAGATTCCTGTCCAGAGCGGCCAGTGGTGCACTGTGGGATACCGCCCGGAGGCCAATAACTTCGATTTGCGGCCACACTAACCCTAAATCGATATGTTAATATCGATTTTAGCGTTACTCCTCTCGTCGGGGAGGAGTACAGAAATCGATTTGAAGAGCCCTTTAAATCGATATACAGTGGACGGGTACAGCGTTAAATCGATTTAATGCTGTTAAAATTGATTTAACTACGTAGTGTGGACCAGGCCTTTGTGGCAGGAACGTATCTCCCTCCCTCTCTGTGTCGCACACACATCCGCAGTCCCTGTCCTCCAGGTGGGTCTCTCTCCCTCCCTCCTGCTCTAATCCAGTGGGAGTGAATAGGCAGCCAGTGGGCCAAAACTGGACTGCCAGACGCTTTTGAACAGACCCCCAAATCCTTTTATTTACTTACATTATCATTCTTGTTACTATTATTTTTATTATTTTCTCTGGAGTCTGGACCTTCACTAGACTTTGACCAAGAAATTTGGACCTTGACAAAAAATAATTGACTTCCTCGCTCTAAGCTGTATCAATCATTAGTTTTTAAGCAGAACTTCTCATTAACTTCAATTATTAAATCTGCTTTAAAACCAATAGCATGATACAATCAAGTGTGCATGTCTCTGGCCCTCTCCACCCATCCACCCAGGCTTGTCTCTGAGCACTGTACATGCACACGCCCGTCGGTCTCTCTCTTAGCACTGAGGGCTTGTCTACATCAGAAAGTTGCAGCGCTGGTGAGGGAGTTACAGCGCTGCAACTTAGGAGGTGTACACATCTGCAGGGCATCACCAGCGCTGCAACTCCCTGTTTGCAGCGCTGGCCGTACTCCCGTTTTGTCTCGGGTGTAGAGGATCCAGCGCTGGTGATCCAGCGCTGGTAATCAAGTATAGACACTTACCAGCGCTTTTCTTGACCTCCGTGGAATAAGCAGGTATCCCAGCATACCTGAGGAAGCCTCTGGTAATCAAGCTGGTCTCCTTCCCCGGCTTGCTCTCGCGTTCCCCGAACCCCGAGCAAGCAGGTCTCCTTCCCTGCGGTTTGCAGGGTGGTTCGGGGAACGCGAGAGCAAACCGGGAAAGGAGACCTGCTTCGCCGCGGTTTGCTCTCGCGTTCCCCGAACAAGCAGGTCTCCTTCCCTGCGGTTTGCAGGGTGGTTCGGGGAACGCGAGAGCAAACCGCGGCGAAGCTGGTCTCCTTTCCCGGTTTGCTCTCTCGTTCCCCGAACCCCCGAACAAGCAGGTCTCCTTCCCTGTGGTTTGCAGGGTGGTTCGGGGAACGCGAGAGCAAACCGCGGCGAAGCTGGTCTCCTTTCCCGGTTTGCTCTCGCGTTCCCCGAACCCCCCTTGAAGCCGCCCAACAGCGCTGCAGTGTGGCCACATCTAACACCACTTGCAGCGCTGGTTGCTGTAAGTGTGGCCACTCTGCAGCGCTGGCCCTATACAGCTGTACTAATACAGCTGTAACAACCAGCGCTGCAAAATTTTAGATGTAGACATGGCCTGAGTGTGTGTGTAAGTCTCTCTCTCTCCATGACTCTGGAAGTGCTTTGCACACTCAGCTCCAGCCAGGGGAAGCCAGAGTCTCTCTGCCTCTCCTCAGTGGGTGATTTCTCTTTCCCATTCCAGCACCAAAGGGAGACTGTTGGTAGGCCCCATCTGTCACGGAGTCCCCGGGCGATGCTCCGGAACTGCTCCCCACCAAGCCAGTCAGGACTTTGGGGAGCCTCCTCTCCCTTGGAGCAGACTTGTTCAGGGCAAGAAGCTCCCACGGCTTCACCTCCTGGGTCTCTCCTTGGAGCATTCAGCATCCTCTGCCCCTCCGTGCGCTTCCCACAGCGAGTCCACCCAGCGGGGTCCTGGGGAAGCCACCGGGTTCTGCACCCCCACTTTGCAGTCAGACGTGACTCTCAGCCAGCCAGTAAAACAGAGGTTTATTCGATGACAGGAACAGGGTCTAAAACAGAGCTTGTAGGTACAGCGAACCGGACCCCTCGGCTGGGTCCATTCTGGGGGGCAGTGAGCCAGACCCCCAGGTCTGCCCTCCACCCTTGACCCCAGCCAGCTCCAGACTAACAACCCCTCCCAGCCCCTCCTCTCTGCTCAGCCCCTTTTCCCGGGGCCAGGAGGTCACCCGATCCCTTTGTCTCCAACACCTTCAGCTGGCACCTTTGCAGAGGAGGGGCCCAGGCCATCAGTTGCTAGGAGACAGAGTGCCAGGCATTTAGGTGCACTGGCCCTTTGCTCTGCCAGATACTTAAGAACTGCCATGGGGACACTGAGGCACCAACACAGTACTCAGAGAAAACATTAAGAACTTTCCCAGTTCGTCACACCATCCCTGCCCCATTTGAGCCTTGGACTGACGCCGTCCCCTGAAACTGCCTAGGAGCCACATGCACCGCTGGCCTGCTCTCTGCTCCTTACCCTCCTGTGCTCAGCCTTCTGCACTCGGGCTGTGGCAGAGCTGTCTGTGCCAGGCCCAGGGGTGGAGGAGAGGGAGGCCATGGGGTGTGGTGCCCAGTCTCAGGTTTCTGCCTGGAAAGGATACTGGGGAGGGGAGACTGTACTAATCTGGAAGTGGGGAGGAGGAAGCAGGAGAGGCCAAGCAAGGGCGGGGGGAACTGGGTGGGATTGGCAGTGCTGCCTTGGTGCTCTGCAGTGGGACTGTGCATGGGTTGCTTTGTACTGGGGGGTTGGGGAGTTGGGGGTTCCCCACAATACTAGGGGCTCCTGGGCTGGCTACCAGGGCACCTGCCTCTGCAGCTTCTACCTCTGGCAATGCCATCCGAGGGTGCTGGGGCAGGGCTCTGCGCTGCGGGAGCGTACAGGGCTGGAGTCCCAGCTGGCACTGTGGCAAGGAAACCACCAGTGCCCCAGCCTGCACTGCTTTTTAAGGCCTGCACATCCATGCTGCAGCGTGGTGGTGGCTGTGGTGGGAAGTGAGTTCCCGGGCCGGCACCAGGCACCCCCGCACCGGGAGGGGTACCCTCCTTCTCTCTTGAATTGAACAGTGAGCTGAGGAGCGGGTGCCACCCAGGCCAGCATGGGACCCGCACAGCAAATTGCATTGCAGCTGCAAATCCAGTTATGCTTCGTCCAAGCTTCCTGCCAGGAAGGAACAGTTCTTCAGGCAGCCTCTCAGCTCTACCCTCCCCCACCTCAGCCTCTGCCAGACCCGTGGGGTGTGCTGAGACTCAGACTCTGCCAGGCCTCATGGCATCAGCACATTGTGCTCTGGTGCGCAGTATGCCTGGCATGGTGCTGCAGGGGGCAACCAGCAGGAAGCTCCAGGGGAGGCCAGCACCCCAGCTGGAGTGTCATCTGATGGTTGGGGGGGTCTAGGTTGGCGGGCAAGCATCCATTGAGGAATGGAGGCAGGTTGGGGTCATGGCCAGCGATGCCTGCACTCACAGGAAATGAGAGACCTCAGGGAGGTTGGGGGCAGGGGATGGGGGACAGGTGCAATGTGAGAAGCATGTGGGGAGCAGGTAGTGCTGTGAGAGGGTTTCTAGCCAGCGGGGGAGGGGGAGTCTGTGGGGTGGCATGTGGGACATGGAAGGTATGTGGGGCATTGGGGGGATGTGGCACGTGGGGATTTGGGGGAACAGAGTGTACACAGCAGGTCTTGTGGATGTTTTATGGGCATGTGGGGAGCTGCGGGGGGCTGCTGGGATGTGGGGAGCTGTGAGATGCATGGGGTTGCGGGGGGCTGTGGGATGCAGGGGGGCTGTGGGATGTGGGGGGCTGTGGGATACAGGTAAGTATGTGAGATATGAGGGGGCTGTTGGGACAAAGAGGATACGGGGCAGTGAGGGATGTCCAAGCGTGTGAGGGAGCTGTGGGATGTGAGGGTGTGGCTGGTGTTGATAGGGCCTGTTCTGGGGGCCATGAAGGGGGGTGGCACTGGAGGGCTGTTGGGGTGGGGGAAGGTGAGATTAGTGGGCTCTGAGGGACATAGGACTAGAGGGGTGTCTGGAGGTGTGGGGTTGGGAGGGAGCATGGGGCAGGCAGCAGATGGGAGGGCATTGGTGTGTATAGGGGAGGTGGTATGCTCCAGAGCCCAGCACAGCTTGGGAACTCACCCAGCCTTCTGACCAAGAGATCAGCAGCTGTGGGCCTGGCAGGCAGTGAAAGCCGGAGGAGGATGAGGAAAGCAGTGCCCCCAGCCCCACTCCCCGCAGTACCGGCTGAGCTCATCTGCCCAGGGCTCCACACTGATCCGTTTGCACTGGCCGCTAAATCCAGGAACCGCCCCTTAAATCAGAGACTTGCCGGCTGTGAAGCGTTTTCCTCCTGCACTGTGCCAGGGTGCGGGGGGAGGGTGAGACCAGGCCCAGCCCCCTCCATGTGTGCAAGGTGCAGCTGTGTGGCACTGGGTATGAGTGTGTGCCTGCGTGAGTGACTCCAAGGTGTCCCTGTGTTGGTGTGCGGGACATGAGTCTCTGTTCCCCTGGGCAGGAGGTTGCTCCTGATTGCATGTGAGGCTAAATGCCCATCAATATGCGTATGTGATAAGCCCCCTGCTAACAGACCCTCTGCACCTCCTTCCAGGCCTAGGCAGTTCTGGGGAACCCTACCCCTGCCATGTCAGCAGCCCCACTCTGGTGCTCCAGAGCTCCACTGCTCTGCAGCGAACACCCACTCCCAGCGTGCTGCGATCGCAGGGCTTTGGGGTCCACTGATGATGAAGGCACAGGAGCCGTGCTCCTCATCAGGAGGTGCTCCAATCTGGGCCTGGAGCCATTGCCACAGCTCGTGTTGTCTCAGAGAGCCCTTGCGAACGGGAAAGGAGCTCTGTGTCCCTGAAGCTGTGTGCGCATGTGATTAAAACCCACTGTTTGTTTTACTTAAGCACAGCAGTCAGAGAGAGTTACAGGGCAGTGAGCTAGAAAATAACATTTACAGAAAGTGCTGCTGCTGCCAAGCACCCTGACCTTTGCAAACCTCATTACTGCTGTTCACCCCTCCACCCCACTGCAGATCAGAGCTCACCTGCTTGCACCTGCAGCCCTGCTTCCCTTTCCCAGGCAGGCCGTTAGTCCTGTCCCTGAGTGGCACTGTGTGATGAACTGGAACTGTTCTTAATGTGGTCTGTGAATGCTGAGTGGGGAGTGTTGGCCTGGGAGGACAGACTGCATTGTGGGATGGGAGACTGGCCTTGAGGGAGGAGACCCTGAGCATGTAACATGAGGACCCAGGAAGGGGTTAGAGGCCAGGTGACACCTTTGCCCGGGAAACTGAACAAAAGTGGAGTGAGAGGCTAGGGGGAGTTTTTCAGCTTGTGTGATGTTATGAGTATAATATAATATCTCATTGAAAGGTGACAGGGCCAGAAAGAGTTAATTAACACCGACTGACCTGACCCGTGGGTGAACCTTAAGAACTGGTTAGCAAGATATGTAAATGAACAGAGCTTTGAAATGCAAGTCTGCATTGTTAAAGGTAGAAGGGGAGGTGTTTGCTCAGGTCTTGTGATGTAAGCAAACAAGTCTTGTCTATTGCTATAGTTTTAATTCAAAGATCAAAAAAGGAATATTAACATTTAAGATGATACTTGAGTGAAATAGTATTATTGTCTATGTGTCTCTTTGAAGGTTGTGGTAACCTGTATCTGAATTGTTTAATGGATAAATTACTCTGTGCTAGTTGCCAGGATGTTTGGGAGAAGGAATTAAGCCTATTGTTTTCTCAGGCCGAAAGGCTGCTGGAAATGTATAAGAAGCCTGGGACACGATCCTTCTTCATCTCAGATCTGCTTTGGGTTTCAAGAGGGGGAAACCTTAAGCCACAAGGATTGAGATCCCCAGTCATTGACTGGAGCCACCCTGAATATGGACATTGGACTATAACCTATGGACTATTTCTAAAAGGACTTTTGGCAACTACAAGCTCACCTCTGCTATGCATCTGAACCTCAAGAATTGAATTCAAGTCTGTCTGTATATTGATCTTTTAACCAACTCTCTTTCTTTTGAAATAAATTTTAGCTTAGTTAATAAGAATTGGCTATAGCTTGTATTGTGGGTAAGATCTAAGTTATAATTGAACCTGGGTATGTGGCTGATCCTTTGGGATTGGAAGAACCTTTTCTTTTATATGATGAGATAAGATTTTCAGGAATTATCATCATATGACAGGTGTGTCTGGACGGAGGCCTGAGGCTGGGCACTTTAAGGGAACTGCATTGTTTAAGCTTCTAAGTAACTAGTGAGGTACTACAGAAGCTGTTTTGCGCTGGTTTGGTAAATCTAAGTATTGGAATAACCACCAGCGTTTGGGATTTGTCTGCCCTGTTTTGTTTGCAGTTCACCCTGATTGAGTGACCTCAGCTGGCTCCCACGGGCAGCACCATCACAGCTTGGAAGCTGGCTGGGAAATGGAGGGGAGTCCAGACGGGGCTCGGGCCTTTCAATGGGGCTGGAGCCTCCCTGGGGCCCCAGATGGGCCTAACTAAAGGGGGTCCTCTTGTCTGTACCGGCAAGACCTGTTTTGGACTGTGTTCCTGTCATCTAAATAAACCTCTGTTTTACTGGCTGGCTGAGAGTCACATCTGACTGTGAAGTGGGGGTGCAGGACCCGGTGGCTTCCCCAGGACCCTGCCTGGGCAGACTCACTGTGGGAAGTGCACGGAGGGGCACCTGCTGAATGCTCCTAGGAGTGACCTAAGAGGTGAAACCGTGTGAGCTTCTTGCCCTGAAGACAATATGCTCCGAGGGAGAGGAAGCTCCCCAAAATCCTGCCTGGCTTTGTGGGGAGCAGTTCTAGAGCATCACCCGGGGACTCCGTGACAACTGCAATGCCTACCCCTGGCTCTGCAGCCTGCTGGCAAGGGCAGCAATACTCACGCTCACCCAGCTCAGCCTAGCACACACCATCTGAAGCATCCATCCTGGGCAAGGCTGGCTTCCCAAAGCAAGGGTTGTCTGGCTACTCCATCACAGAGCAGTTCAGGCAGAGTCGGCAGCTGGCTCAGACATGGAGCAGCCCAGGGCACAGTCAGAAAGGATGAAAACATGCCAGGGCAGGGCACCCCTTCCAGCCTGAAGCTCCCGCTGAGACTCAAGAGCTTCGTGTTCCCCCACCCCCCCCAGGCACCACAGTCAACCAGCCAGGACAGAGTAGCAAAGGGATAATAGAGGATGGTTCAGAAATGATCTGAAAAAAGGGACAAATGGGGAGGTGGCAGCAGGGCCATCCTTAGGCATAGGCAACATAGGCAGCTGCGTAGGGCACCTGAAAATTTGGGGCACCACTGGGTCTTAGTGTCCACCCTCTTGTTTTCCTATCCCTGTTTTGACCCTTCCTGCAGGCTCCCACAGATGGCTGCTCTAGCCTGGTGAGTCTTCCTTGGGAGGGAATCTAGTAGTTAAAAGTGAAAAAACCTCCAGCCTGCCAGACCTATTAGCACAACATTGAAACTGTTAAAGAGACATTCAAGGGGTAATAAAGCCATTTAACAGGCATTTGCCAACCCCAAGGTATATACTGACAGGTTTCAGAGGGGTAGTCCTGTTAGTCTGTATCAGCAAAAACAAGGACGAGTCCTTGTGTCACCTCAAAGACTAACAAATTATTTGGGCATAAGCTTTTGTGGACTAGAACCCATTTCATCAGATGTCTACGAAAGCTTATGCCCAAATAAATTTTTATACTGTCAGTTTCTGACTTTACTGACAAAAACAGTTGTGCATTAATGTAATATTTACACAGAACATGTCAGTCTACAGGACCTTAGTTTAAAATTTGCTTTAAAAATATTTCATTAGTGAGCTGGTGAAGATTATAAAATCACATTTCTAAAAAATGCTTGCATAGAGTTTTAGATGCACAATCATCTTTAGCCTTAAATGTGTGGATCTTCACACATAGTTTTTTAAATAAATCCTTCAAAAGACCTCCCTTATCTAAAATACACATTTTAATTACTATAGTTAAAAAAAAAAGTGCTTCCAAGTCTTCCTGTCCTTTCTGTCCGTCCCTTCACCACCTCTCCCCCCACTCCCCACTGAAGAGAGCCCTTAACGGGACAACAGTCCTTCCCTTCCAGATAGCTGGACAAAGAGTTCCCTTTCTTTACTTCTGACTATCTGACAAACTAGTTTTAAAAGAACCCTCCAGCAAAATCATTACCTTAGTAAGACAAAATCCTTGTTATACCTAAAATCTTTGGAAACATATTTTTTTAAAGTTGGTGAAATTTCATAACCATGTCTCTTGTTATGGAGATCACACAAAGTAAATTACTGTTCCCTTTTTCTAAAAGCAATGAACATTGTTATGAACACACTAAATCTCTCTGATTAATTTAAAAGAATGTCTTTGTTTCAGTGAGTTAAATACGTAGTAATCTGGAATGCTGGTTTAAGATTTGAGTACATTTAAAATATAAATTCAACTTAGAAATACTGATGAAGAAAATGTAAAACAGAGAAGAGCTGCATCATGTATTCCATTATATGTAATGTTGTATTCAGCAGGACAACTGACTCACCCTTACTATGAAGTTTTTGCAAATAAATCTCTGACAAACTTCAGGGCATATCAAAAAACCTGTGACTGACATTTTTTATTCCCAAATTTTAGTGCTTTTAATTAGGTACTTTCTTCATGTCCATTCTGCATGAGGGAGAGTGCATGGAAGTCTCTGCGGGAACTGTGACTCTCCGCCACCATGAGGCAGGCTGGGCATCTCATTATCCTTTGCTGTCAAGTCCCTCCTCCCTCTCCCCCATCAGGCTGTGAGCTTGGGCTGCCATCCGGCATAGGGGCACCAGTTTAATAATACTGCCTAGGGCCCCATAAATCCTAAGGACGGCCCTGGGTGGCAGTTTGCAGATGATATAAAATTACTGTAAATAGTTAAGTCCAAAGCAGACTCAGAAGAGTTACAGAGAGATCTCATAAAACTGGGTGACTGGGCAGATGAAATTTACTGTTGATAAATGCAAAATAATGCACATTGGAAAACATAATCCCAACTATACATATAAAATGGTGGAGTCTAAAGCAGCTGTTACCATTCACAAAAGAGATCTTGGAGTCATTGCTTATAGTTCTCTGAAAACATCTGCTCAATGTGCAGCCTAATCAAGAAAGTGAACAGAATGTTAGCAACCATTAGACAAGGGACAGACAACAAGACAGCAAATATCAGAATGCTACTATATCAATCCATAGTACACCCACACCTTGAATACTGCATGCAGATCTAGTCACCCCATCTCAAAAAAGATATACTAGAACTGAAAAAGGTACAGAAAAAGGCAACAAAAATGATTAGGGGTATGGAACAGCTTCCATCTGAGGAGAGATTAATAGGACGACTTTTCATCTTGGAAAAGAGACGACTAAGGGGGGATATGATAGACGTCTATAAAATCATGACTGGTGTGGGGAAAGTGAACAAGGAAGTGTTATTTACTCAGAACATTCTCAAAACACAAGAACCAGGTGTCACCCGATGAAATTAATAGGCAGCAGGTTTAAAAAAAGCATAAGGAAATACTTGTTCACACAGCACATAGTTAACTTGTGGAACTCATTGCCGGGGGATGTTGTGAAGGCTGAAAGTATAGCTGGGTGCAGAGAAGTTCATGGAGAATAGGTCTGTCAATGGCTATTAGCCAAGTTGTTCAGGACACAACCTCATGCTCTGAGGTTCTAACTGCCAGAAGTTGGGACTGGATGGCAGGGGATGGATCATTCTTATGTTTGTATGAAACCATGGGGCAAGGGCAGTTCAGTGATTCTGCAGGTAGAATAGTGCCCCCTCCCAGCCAAGACACTAATGTTATCAGACAGCAACCTCTGCCATAGTAGGGACAACCCCAGACACAGCCCTCCCCACCCTGGGACCCCAGGCACAGCCCTCTCTGGCATGGGATTCTAGGGGCAGCCTCATTCACCTGACTGGCCCATCTGCCCCACAAACGATCCTGAACTCTGTAATATCAGTGCTGGCCTCTCCTCCCTGCAGATCCCCCAGGGCAGCACCAGCACCCCTGCACATGGCTCCCACCCAAAGTATCTGAGCCATTAGCGAATAACTTGGAAAAGTAATGGAAGACTGGAAAGATTCCCTTGTTGCCAAGGCTAATGGCATTTTGGGCTGAGTGCCTTCTCCCTGGCACATAGGCTTGGGCTTGCGCCAAGAGGGCAGCAGGCAGCTTTGCCTGCAGTAACTGATGCCCCAGCTGTGTGAACCCGCTCACATAGGGTTTCCAGTGTTCTAATGGCACAAAACCGAACACCCTAGCTGTTCCCCTTCCCCGAGGCCCTGCCCCTTTCCCCAAAACCCCTCGCCCCCTGTTCACTATATTCCCCCTCCCTCTGTGGCTCGCTCTTCATTGGGCTGGGGCAGGGGGTTGGGGTGTGGGAGGAGGTGATGGCTTTGGCTGAGAGTGCAGGCTCTGGAATGGGGCTAGGGATGAGGGGTTTGGGGTGCAGGAGGGGTCTCCAGGCTGGGGTGTGAGGCCGAGGGATTTGGAGAAAGAAAGGAGGCTGAGGGCTGAGGCAGGGGGTTGGCATGTGGGAGGCGGTGAGGACTCTGGGTTGGGGCTGGGGACGAGGGGTTCAGGATGTGGGAGGGGGCTCTGGGCTAGGGAAAGGGGTTGGAATGCAGGGGAGGTGAGGGCTCTGGGCTGGGGGTGCAGGCTCTGGGGTAGGGCTGGGGATGAGGGGTTTGGGGTGCAGGAGAGGGCTCCGGGTTTGCGAGGGCTCAGGGCTGGGGCAGGGGGTTGCTCAGGGTTGGGGTGCGGACTTACCTCGGGCGGCTCCCAGTCAGTGGTGCAGCAGGGCTAAGGCAGGGTTCCTGCCTGTCCTGGCACCATGCCGCGCCCCGGAAGTGGCCAGCAGGTCCAAGTCCTAGGTGGGAGCGCCAATGGGAGTGTGGAACTGGTATTCGGGGTGGGGGAAGAGCACGAAGCTAGGAGCCGGACCTACTGGCCACTTCTGGGGCACAGTGCGGTGCCAGGACAGGTAGGGACTAGCACCTCTGATTGGACTTTTAATGGCCCAGTCAGCAGTGTTGACCAGAGTCACCAGGGTCCCTTTTCAACTGGGTGTTCCGGTTGAAAACCAGACACCTGGTCACCCTATGCCCATGGCTGTTGCTTGCTGCTGCCCTGAGGAAGGAGACCACCTGCTGAGTGTTCCCTGAGCAGTGCCCCTGAGCTGCTGCTCCCTCTGCTTTATCCAGGCTGCACCAGGGCCCTGGGGAAACCACCTCACCTTTTCACTGTCACATCCATCTCTGTGGGCCAAAGCCCCAAAAGGCCACAGTGCTGGATGCTTCCAAGCACAACTTGAAGGGCACAGACTCTGGGCTCCCCTGGCAGCCCCCACAGGCTGGGCAGGACCTGGCATCAAAACTCAGGTGCCTGCAGGAGCGGAGCTCTGAATTCGCAGCCTGGCCTGCATGCTGTGTGTTCCTAGCGAGGTTCGGCCCCCTGCAAACTTCCTTCCAAGCTCAGCTTGGTGCCAGCACTTTGCCTCTGAAGAGCTCTGCAGCCAGTGCTCTAATCATAGGGGCACCTGGGATGGCTCTTACTGCTTGTAGGGGCTATCAGCCCACTTCCTTCAGTGTCATGGCCCCCTTACTCTCACCACTGGTTAAATTAAAGCAGCTTGACATTCACAGCCCTCCGACTTTCCCCCATAATTAGAGCACTGGTACCAGCCCTGCCAACGGTCCTGTTGCCCCTCTGCCATTGCTGTCCTAAGCCACAGACTCTCCCTCAGGCTGTCAGCTGAGTCTCCTCCAAGCCCCAGAAAGTGGGGCTGGCTGCTCCCAAGCTAGCTGACCTAATCCTCCTTTCCTCTAGTGCCCCTTGATCCCGGCATTGACAGCCAGAACCCATCCTGCCCATTCACTGCCTTCGCTATCTGGTAATCCCTCTCTTCGACTGTGCACCCTTCACACAGCCCTGTGGCTGCCAGGTCTACTCATAGACTCATAGATTTTAGGGTCAGAAGGGACCAATGTGATCATCTAGTCTGACCTCCTGCACAAAGCAGGCCACAGAACCCTACCCATCCACTTCTATAACAAACCCCTAACCTATGTCCGAGTTATTGAAGTCTTCAAATTGTGGTTTGAAGACCTCAAGTTGCAGAGAATCCACCAGCAAGTGACCCATGCCCCACGCTGTGGAGGAAGGCGAAAAACCTCCAGGGCCTCTGCCAATCTGCCCTGGAGGAAAATTCCTTCCCGACCCCAAATATGGCGATCAGCTAAACCCTGAGCATGTGGGCAAGACTCACCAGCCAGCACTCAGGAAAGAATTCTCTGCAGTAACTCAGATCCCATCCCATCACAGACCACTGGGCATACTTACCTGCTGATAATCAAAGATCAATTGCCAAAATTAAGCTATCTTCTCCAGAGCTGAAAATTACCCTGCGTTTGTGTAGGGGGCTTCTCATCGCCTTCTCTGCCGCCTGCACCTGCTCCCAGATCCATTGTCCGAGGCACCACACTCCCCTCTAGGGTATGCACTGTGCACCACGTGGATGTGTGTCCCTGATGTCAGTCATCCCCTCCTCCTGGCCAACAAGCAATCTGTGCCATCATTCAGGTGCCTTGCTGCCCTGGCACTGGGGGCACTCCCTGTGAGAGGGCACTGGCCAGGGCACTAGGGCAGTGCCAGCTCTGTGCTGCGAGCATTAGGGGGCCTGGTCTCACTGCTCAAAGGAGGGGTGGGGGGTCCCTCTGTGATGGCTGGGGTGGCAGCCCTGGCATCCTGCCAAGCACACTGGCACTGCTTCCTGGTAAATGCATTTCCTGGAAAGGACTGTCCAGCCATAGCAACAGTTGCTAAGGTTCCCTTTCCTGGGCTCTGCAGTTTCAGGCCCCAGACCAAGCACATCTGGGGATATGTTTACATGCTATTAATGCTCATTAATTAGACAGAGACAACAGAGCCCACCCCTGTGACAGCTCATGGGGTGAATCCCAACACAGGGAGGGAGATGAGCCTTTCCTCAGTACTGAGGGATACCTTTCTACCCTGCTCCCACCCCCAGAGCGAGACAAGGCAGAACAGAACAGGTGGCGGGACAGGGCCCCGGTGGCTGGTTTGCACGGCTGTGTGTGCTGTCACACCTGGGGAGGGCGGTGTGCCCTCACTGGGGTGCATGGAGCTCACGGAGCATTTCCCTGTTGCCCCATTCAGGGATTCTGCAAGAGGTGGTGCCAGCAGAGCAGAAACCTGGGCCATGGGAGTATGATGGGGGTGTGCCTGACGCTGGGTCGTTCAGTGCTAGGGTACCATGGTCTCTCTCCCCCTAGCTTGGAGTGAGGGGCAGGCAGGGCAGGGGACAGGGGTCAGCAAAGGCGGCTGAGTCCACGCAGCCAGGCTGTGAGTGGGCATCAGAGAGAATAAAATCAGTGTTGTCACTACAGAACTCCCCCCACCTGGTCCTACTTGACCCTGGGTCTTGCTGCTTTTCATACTCAGCTCCAGCTAAGCCATCCCTATCAGCAGGAGGCAGTACTGGGATACTGGGCTCACACTCTGCTCAGAGTGTGGAGACCTGCCCAGTCATGCTGAGCAACAGCTCCTTTGGGGCCAGGCATGGGTGGGCTGCACACAAAGCCAGCTGACATTGTTCCTAGTCAAGAAGGAGGCAGGTCCAGAGAGCCCCCAGGACATTGGAGGGAAGGGCGTCCCTGGGCATTGGAACTGTGTGGAGGGGAAACTAAGCACTGGCTGGACGTAGCCCCACAGCACCAATGGCACAGTCTCAGGACCACCCAGAGATGCTCATTAGCTGCAGTTCTCACACCCCTCAAGGCAGATTCATCCCTGAGCTAGTGCAGGCACAGGCGCAGCGGAGACAAGACGCAAACTGTTCCTCCCTATTCAGGAGTCTGAGAGCTGTTCTAACTCATACCCCTGCTTCTCTGGCCCCTCTGGGGCAATGCAAGGGGAAAAGCCTGCCCACCCAGGCCATCCCCCCTCCTGCCCTTCCTTCTCCCAGACTGCCTGCCTCCAATCTGCCCCATAGAATCATAGGGTCATAGGACTAGAAGGGAGCTTGGAAGGTCGTCTAGTCCAGTCTCCTGCACTCATGGCAGGACTAAGTATTATTCTAGACTATCCCTGGCAGGTGTTTGTCTAACCTTCTCTTAAAATCTCCCATGACAGCGATTCCACAACCTCCCTAGGCAATTTATTTCAGTGCTTAAACACCCGGACAGGTAGGATGGTTTTCCTAATGTCCAACCTAAACCTCCCTTGCTGCAAGTTAAGCCCATTGCTTCTTGTCCTATTCTCAGAAGCTAAGAAGAACAATTTTTCTCCCTCCTCCTTGTAATAACCTTTTACGTACTTGAAAACTGTTATCATGTTCCCTCTCAGTCTTCTCTTCTCCAGACTAAACAAACCCAATTTTTTCAATTTTCCTTCACAGGTCATGTTTTCTAGACCTTTAATCATTTTTGTTGCTCTTCTCTGGATTTTCTCCAATTTGTCCACATCTTTCCTGAAATGTGGTGCCTGGAACTGGACATAATACTTCAGTTGAGGCCTAATCAGTGCGGAGTAGAATGAAAGGACTACTTTTCGCTTCTTGCTTCTAACACTCCTGCTTCTAACACATCCCAGAATGATGTTCCCTTTTTTTGCAACAGCGTTATATTTTGACCCCCAGGTCCCTTTCCACAGTACTCCTTCCTAGGCAGTCATTTCCCATTTTGTATGTGTGCAACTGATTATTCCTTCCGAAGTGGAGTACTTTGCCTTTGTCCTTCCTGAATTTTATCCTGTTTACTTCTGACCATTTCTCTAGTTTGTCCAGATCATTTTGAATTATAATCATCTCCTCCAAAGTACTTGCAACCCCTCCCAGCTTGGTATTGTCCATAAACTTTATGTGTACCCTCTATGCCATTATCTAAATCATTGATTAAGATACTGAACAGAACAAGAACCAGAACAGATCCCTGCACGACTCTACTCAATATGCCCTTCCAGCTTGACTGTGAACCATTGATAACGACTCCCTGGGAAAGAGTTTTCCAACCAGTTATGCACCCACCTTATACTAGCTCCATCTAGGTTGTATTTTCCTAGTTTGTTTATGAGAAGATCATATGAGACAGTATCAAAAGCCTACTAAAGTCAAAATATACCATGTTTACCGCTTCCCTCCATCCACAAGGCTTGTTACCCTGTCAAAGAAAGCCATTAGGTTAGTTTGATATGATTTGTTCTTGACAAATCCATGCTGACTGTTACTTATCTTATTATTGTCTAGGTGTTTGCAAACTGATTGCTTAGTTATTTGCTCCATTATCTTTCTGGGTACTGAAGTTAAATTGACTGGTCGACAATTTCCCGAGTTATCCTTATTCCTCTTTTTATAGATTGGCACTATATTTGCCCCTTTCCAGTCATAGAATAATTGTATCATATGTAAGTGGAGGAATGGTCCTGCTATTGTAGGGAACTTTCCTGGCTTCTGCACTACCCTGGTGAAATGGGCTAGTGGATGGCTCTGAGTCCTCGGTCCCACTTCCTTTACCCAGTGGCCTCCCTGCCCTCAAGGATGCCTCTTCTACTCTCCCATCTGGCAGAGTCCTTGTAACCCCAACAAGGCTGGGCCCGGGATTCCTGGGAGGCTCAACCTCCAACCTTGCTGTGGTCACCTAGGACAGGGGCTAGGGTGTCCCCACTCCGGGGTACTCTCTCTGCACTGGACACTTCCCTGACCCATTGATCATTACATACAATTTAAAGCAAATACAATTTATTTAATCAGTAATTAATTTTAAAAAGAATGGGAAAGGTTAAAGGAAAACACATCACCCTGCTCTGTGTCAGGGAACATTACAAACAGTGTCTCTGGAATGTCAGGGCAGTTCACAGTCTGTTCCTTGTAGGTCCCAGGCCTCCTTCTCAGGCTCTGGCTGTGCTGCAGGGATGCTGTGGGTTGGACACTTGGTCTGGTGGTGGCCTCATGCCTCCAGGCTTTGGGTGATGGGACCCTTCTTCCCAGCGTCAGCTGTCAGGTTAAGATCCCCCTCCCAGTCTGGCCTGCAAGGACCCTTGGCTGAGGGTGTCTTTCTGTGCTGGGCCCTTTGCCCATGGTCCTCCCTTGACTGGCCCCAGTTGCTCACCACACCTGGCTCCAGACTGCTCCAGCTCCAGCTCCACTGTTTTAGCTTGAGCTCCACTCAGCCTCAGCACTGATGCTGCTGCTCTGCCTCCAGCCCCCTGGGCTGCTTCTCTGGCCCCTCTGGCTCTGTGGCTGCAGCCCTGCTCCCAGCACAGGATCTGCTCTCTCCTTAGCTCGGCCCCGCTCTATCTGACTCAGGCAATTCCAGCTCACACAGAGGACAGGACCCCCTGGCCTCCTGACTTCCTGATTAGCCTGCCTGCCCTGTCAATCAGGCTGACTTGGATCATTGGCCTCTCCCCATTGTTCCTGGGGACTGTCAGTCTCAGGGTGCTGAAGTCCCATTGACCCTTCGCCTTTTCATACTGGGAGCTAGCCAACCAAAACACCCCCACTGAATGTTAGTAAGGGGACAACAGTCCCCTTACATTATAGATTGGCACTATATTTGCCCTTTTCCAGTCATAGAATCTTAGAATATCAGGGTTGGAAGGGACCTCAGGAGGTCACCTAGTCCAACTCCCTGCTCAAAGCAGGACCAATCCCCAACTATATCATCCCACTCAGGGCTTTGTCAAGCCTGACCTTAAAAACCTCTAAGGAAGAAGATTCCACCACCTCCCTAGGTAACCCATTCCAGTGCTTCATCACATCCGAGTGAAAAAGTTTTCCTAATATCCAACCTAAACCTCTCCCACTGCAACTTGAGACCATCACTCCTTGTTCTGTCATCTGCTGCCACTGAAAACAGTCTAGATCCATCCTCTTTGGAACCCTCTTTCAGGTAGTTGAAAGCAGCTATCAAATCCCCCCTTATTCTTCTCTTCTGCAGATTAAATAATCCCAGTTCCCTCAGCCTCTCTTAAATCATGTGCTCCAGCCCCCTAAACATTTTTGTTGCCCTCCGCTGGACTCTTTCTAATTTTTCCACAACCTTCTTGTAGTGTGGGGCCCAAAACTGGACACAGTACTCCAGAGGAGGCCTCCTCAGTGCTGAATAGAGGTGAACGATCACGTCCCTCGATCTTCTGGCAATGATCCTACTTATATAGCCCAAAATGCCATTAGTCTTCTTGGCAACAAGGGAATCTCTCCCGTCTTCCATGACTTTTCCAAGATATTCACTAATGGCTCAGATATCTCCTCAGTCAGCTCCTTGTGTATTCTAGGATGTATTTCATCAGGCCTTGGTGACTTGAAAACATCTAACTTGTCTAAGTAATTTTTAACTTGTCCTTTCTCTATATCAGCCTCTGATCCTACCTCATTCGCTATGTAAGATGTCCAATCGCTACTAGCCTTTCTGGTGAAAACTGAGATAAAAATGTCATTTAGCGCTTCTGCCATTTCCACATTTTTTATTATTGCCCTCCCACCCTCACTGAGTAATGGGCCTACCCTGTCCTTGGTCTTCCTCTTGCTTCCAATGTATTTGTAAAATGTTTTCTTGTTACCCTTTATGTCTCTAGCTAGTTGAATCTCGTTTTGTGCCTTGGCCTTTCTAATTTTTTTCCCTACATACTTGTTTTGTTTGTTTATATTCATCCTTTATAATTTGACCTAGTTTACACTTCTTGTATGACTCTTTTTTGAGTTTCAGCTCACTGAAGATCTCCTGGTTAAGCCAGAAGGGTCTCTCGCCATACTTCCTAGCTTTCCTGTGCAGGGGGAGAGTTTGTTCTTGTGCCCTTAATAATGTCTGTATTATAATAATCTATTACAAATAAGGCCCTGTGCCAGGCTGCTGTGGAGCAACACAGAGCTGGGGCTGCACTAGACATAAGGACCCTCTGTACCAAGGGAATGCCCTGGGGGTCCTTACACTGGTCCCTTGCTGTAGCCTCGCTTTCAGTTTACAGGAGCATAGGTGCCAGGAGATGGGACACAAACCCCCCTGTCAGGGCCAGCTTTAGGAAGTGCGGGGCCCTATTCGAACAGTTTCGATGGGGCCCTGGCAGGGATGACCAAAAAAAAAAAAAATGTAAAAAAACACATGGGGCTTGTACTCACTGGGCGGTGCTCTGAGTCTTCGGTAGCACTTCAGCAGCGGGTCCTTCACTCGCTCCAGGTCTTCGGCGGCACTGAAGGACCTGCTGCCGAAGTGTCACCGAAGACACGGAGCAAGCAAAGGACCCACCGCCCTAGTGTCTCCGAAGACCCGGAGAGCTGCCAGGTGAGTAAAAATTAAAAAGGGGCCTCTAGCCAGGGAAGAGATTCACACTGGACGTGGGGCCCTCTTAGGCGCGGGGCCCAATTCAGGGGAATTGGTGGAATTGGCCTAAAGCCGGCCCTGCCCCCATGCCTGCACTTCCCACCCCCTGACCGAGGGCACAGAGAAATGGCCCAGCCTGCCAGTTACAGCCTGGTTCACTCCCAGGCCCCATTGGGTCTGTACCTGGACCACAGCAGCCCTTTATGCGGCCAATGAAGTCACCCCACTAGGGCAGGCGTGAGCACCCCTCCTCCGCGATGCACTCAGCAGCATGCGAGCTGCTGGCCCCCTTCCAGGAAGCTCCACAACACTCCTAATGCTTTGTCATTTAAATGTAATCAACTTCATTCTCCTGCAGCAAGAAAATGAGCTGGGGCTTGTTTGTGGGGTTTGCCCACATGTGTTGAAGTGGAGCTGATGCGGGTGATTGGCGGGCGTGCAATCACTTAGCAGCCTTTCCGAGGCGGCTGCACCTCAGAAAAACAATAGCATTTGGTAGCAGGAGAAGAGAATATCCTCCCCGAATTGATTTAAATTACACTTTGATTGGGAACAGATGTAAGAGATAATGGTGGAGAGGCAGGTACCTGTGAGCAGACGCAAGCAGGGCCATGCTTAGTCTGATGTCTCATTTACTCACTGCGGGGGGGAACAGCTCCTAGGAGTGCAGGTGCTGCTAGCCTGCTCTGCACATGGAGCCATGCCAAGCCATGCCAGAGCAGGCCATTGTGCAGCAGGGCCCGCTCAGGCCAGCCTTCATCCGGCACCAAAATCCCACATGCAGGAGTGCCCCGACTATGACTTTAGGGGGAGCAAAATCTGCCCTGCCCAGCATGGCATGAGGCTCTTGGGCGCCCATCCTGGTGCCCTTCCCAATGGAACAGAGGCAGTGCAGCGGAGACACTCCATTTGCAGAAGGAGAGCATCTAGGGGGACACCATTCTCAGTGAAAGAAGAAAATGTAGGGGGTCTCCACGGGGATGCCTGGGCTCTGGGGACCCTGCATTGGTGGCACAGAAGGTTCCTGAGGATGCATAGGCTGGGAGCTGGATACATGTGGGCAAGGAGTGGAGGGCCTGTGTTGTGGGAGAGCAGAGGCTGGTGGGGGTCAGAGAGGCTCTTAGAGGCACCTGAACTGGACTGAAGCATTCTTGGGCCCCTGACACTATAAAACCATGGGCAGCCCTGCCAGGCTGGACCCCAGCAAGGTCCACTCACTGGGTGGGGGAGGGAGCCCAGCAGAGCACACTGTCCTGGACTAGGGGTGTCTCCCCCTTTCCCAGCTCTCTGCTGGGTCGAAGTGTCAGCAGGGTCATGGAGCGGCCGTGGGGAGCTCAGGGTGTGCAAGGAGCAGAACGGCGTCCCAAACCCTGGGGGGAGCTGTAGCCTGTCTGCAGTCTCAGCCTAGCCCCGTCACTGGTACAGTGGGGCCAATCCGAGGTTGCACTGGCAGGCCAGGGTCTCTGGCTCCTCTGGTGCCTCCTCCATAAAGGAGGCTGCCCCCTTCTGGCCAGCTGGTCTTGTCTCATGGCCAGTGAGTCCCCTCAGCCCTAAGCCAGAGCCCTGGGCACAAGCCCACTGTGCCTCATGCTTAATCAGGCCCTGGGCTCAAGGGTGGGGGCCAAGGCAGGAGCTGCCAGCTGGCGGCAGGCAGTGGGAGCTGTGACGAGCCCTGCAGAGCCCCACACTTCGGGCTAGCAGTGGTGGAGCTGTCTCTGCCCATACTGAGTGCTGTGTGCAGAGTGTGCCGAGAGCCATGGAAGAGGCCCCAGGGCACCAAGTGAGCACAGGGCACAAGCATATTCAGACACATGCTGCTGTCAAAGCTAGATGCAGAACGGCCAGAACAACCTCCTTCCCCACCAAGAACTCACCACAGAGATCTCTCCACCTCTGAGCCAGCAGTGCCCCTTCTGTTCAAGCTGTGTGTTTCTGCTGAGTTGCTGACACCCCATGATTCCCCTGGCAGCTGGCTGTGCGATGCCACAGACCCAGCATAGCCACTGCCCTGCAGGGTCAGCAGAGGAGCGGTTGTGCTGCTCACCTGCTGGACCCGCATGGCCCCAAGAGCTGAGCCTTGGGCGGCAATAGCAAGGGGTTCTGGTTCGCAGTGTCTGGGTCCTCTGAGGCAGCTCTGGATGCTGCTGCCAGGCAGCAGGGGCGCATGGGCTGTTGAACTGTCAGTCACAGGAAGGCAGGCTGGGAGGAGAGGCTGCCCTGCTGTCAAGGTTGCAGGGTGACTCCCAGCCTCTGCAGGGTGCTGCTGTGTCCTGCCCAGCCAGCTGAGAGGAAGGCAGGGACATTTGGCCCTTCTCAGAGGCATGCTATGATGCTGGGTGAATATGGATCTGTTCACGGATTCTCTGCATTTGGATGCTGCATTACCATCTAGCCAGCTGGAATGGCTCTGCATGAGGCAGTAGAGTCCGTGCCCAGAGAATATGTAGTCCAGTCCTTTTTAACCCTCTGGATCCAGCTGCTGCCAGCCACATGACTGACACCTGGCTAAATCTCTGAGTTGCTGATCATCTCCAGAAGATACAGCAGAAGGCAATCATCAGACTCACACTGCAGAGCGGCACTTTGCCTTCCTAAGCTTCTTATTTCATTTTAGCATTTACAATACACACAGCCAGTAATCCTGACATCAAACACGCCACGCGCACTTCCAAGCAGCTTCAACGTCAGGATGTGTGAGTGCCAGCAGGAGCTGGCAGCTCCGACGTCTCCAGATAACACTGAGAAGAAAGACAGACAGGAAAGCTTCTGTCAAAATCAGCTGAGGATGCACAAGCCCATTGTGTCCTAGAGCTCATTTGTCCAAACCCTTCTCCAGGGGACAGTGTGTGTGGCAGTGCTAATGAAGGATCCGAGATAATGCAGCGACAGACATAGCCCTGCAGAACTGAGCTCACAGCCATTTTGGTCACAGAGGAGCAGGTTTAGTGACCTTAGGCCCCGGGCATCCCACATCAAATCACTCCAGCCAAGCGACCCCACCCCAGGGCGGGTCAGCAGGGGCCTCAGGGCAGGACTGAGGGGGATCAGCAGAGCTGGTGCTAGGGCCCAGGACTGGAATGGGGGGGGGGGGGTAAGGAGCAGGGGTAAGGCACCAGAACAGCTGATTAGTATCCAGGTCAGAGATCATGGCCCCTGTCATTCCCATGGGCACAGCCAACACCCAGAGATGCCTGAGTTGAACACCTTGGTAAGCCAGGCAGATGGAAGCAGCCATGGGAGACAGGCTGTTGGCATGGAGCTAGCTGAATACACAGCAGTGAGGTAGGTGCATGGAGAGGCCCCACCCCTGATTTGGGGAGCTGTGAAGAGAAAGGAGAAATTTCATTCCTATTTCACACTCTTCTCACCCAGAGCCTTGAGAGTGCAGCTGCTAGCCCTGCTGCAAGCCACTGGCTGGGTGGACACACGGCACAGATTTGTCCTAATGAGCCAGACGATTCACCATCTTTGAAGTCACTGAAATCCATGGCCCTGGGCCACTCCATTGGTGAGGGTTGGTATTGCCCCCTGGGCTGCCCCTTGTGGTGGAGGGCCCATGCAAGCTCCCAGGAGCCCTGCTTCTGTATGACCACAGCAGCGTGCACAGCTCCATAACTGGGAGGTGTTGCTGCCTAGTGGAGGCCAAGAGGCTCCTGCATTCTAATTCTAGATCTCACACCAACCCTCTACCCTAGGTAAGCCACATCAGCCTCTCTGCCTCAGCTTCCCCGTCTGTGACTGGGGAGACTCCCTCTGGGCAGGGGTAGGGGGCACGGTGCATCAATCAAGTAGGTGCTATTTTTAAGGGCTAGACACCTGCAAACATTCCTGGCAGTGCCCTGACAAATGTGAGCAAAGGTTAGAAACACTGGTCGTGTTTCCAGTCAGAATCCGTCTAGCATCAGTTTCTAGCCCTTGACTCTAGTTTCGATGGCTCTTGGCTAGACTGAAGAGTCCCTTACTGAATATTTGTTCCACACATAAATACAACAGACTGTGGTCAACTCCTCTTGTTAAGTTTTGTCAAGCTCCTTGAGTCTGTCTCTATCAGGCAGGTTTTCCAATGCTTTAATCATTCTCGTGGCTCTCCTCTGACCCCTCTCCAGTCTATCAACCTCCTTCTTGAACTGTGGGCACCAGAACTGGACATGGGTTTCCAGCAGCAGTTGCACCAGTGTCAAATCCAAAGGTAAAATAACCTCTCTGCCCCTACTCAAGATTCCCCAGATTATGCCTCCTTGGATGAGTGCAGGCAGTAGAGCTGGGGATGGGGGAAGGGTAACTGGCATGGGGATGGATGAGTGAGGCTGCGGGGACGTTGGCATGGAGTTGGCTGGGAGTGGCTTAGGGAGGTTGTCAGAGCTGTGGGTGGGAGAGGAGCAGTTGGCACTGAGTCGGTTAAGGACAGGTGGACAGTCTTCCTAGGGAGCCATCCCTATTGCTGGGCTTGTCCTGTTGCCATGGCCTGTGCATCTCCTTGTGCCCTCACTCATTTCAGGAGGATTTGTATTCATTTTCCAGAAACACACCTGATTGCAGGGCCTGTGGTTTGTGCATTTCCAGGGATCAGAGACTCAGAGACTTTCAGGCCATCATCGGTTTGTGATCATCAGTCTGACCTCCTGCAGGTCGCAGGTTACAGAACCTCGCCCACTCACTGCTGTGATAGACAGGGATTAGTACAGTAATTCCCGCAGTGTCATGGGAGTATGGCCTCTGTTGGAGATCCTGGCCCAGGATCACACCCACATCCTCTGGGGCTGGGTTTGGTGCCAGGGTCATAACAAATGCAAAGGCCTCGGAGTAACACGTACCAGCTGTGAGACAAGGCAAAGGCCAAGGAGTTCACAGCAGGTAGAGCCCATTGCCAGTGGACCAGCACCTGGGGCCACAGGAGCTGAGCAAAACCATGAAAGAACAGATGCAGCAGGTTCATCTGGGGATGCTTCTTCCAGGGCTCATTTCTCCAATAAGCTGGGTTCATGGGGCCCACCTGGCTCCCCAGCTCCAAGGGGTTGCATGTGTACCCTGCACACACACACAGCAGCTCGCTGTCCCCCTCCAGCGGTGAGCTGGTGAGCTGATCCCTGCCTTCCAGCTCAGGCACCAGAGAGCCCTGCAGATGTCCCAGCCAGGGCATCAAGCCAAGTCTGTTCTATTACTCTCGCTGGCCCCAGCCCACTCAGTCCTGGGCTCCCTGCCCATAGATGACACCAGCTCCTTGAGATCCCTTCCAGTGATGCAGCATAGCAAACCAGCCATGGCACCTCCACAGTCACTGATGGCAGCCCCACGGCCCATGTCCACAGAACCCGCCTATACTAGGGTGTGTGTCTGAACCAGTGCAAGGTTATGGCTCTCCCTACATTCCCCATTTTCCCCCTAAATCTTGGATCCCTAGTGTCTCTTTGTAAGGGATGGGAGAGAGATTACTGACCTGCTGCCTCCTCCTGGTGCCCCCTTCAGTTCTTCCCCTGCCACCTTTGGTGTGTTCTCCTCCTAACCCACCTTGCCCCTTTCTCTCCCCTTGTAGGGTTCCCCATGATCTGGCCCTGGGATTCCCCCTTTCTCGCCACCCCCAGCTGGTCCCTGCAGCCCTGGTCTCACTCCCCTTGGAGGGTCTGCATTGAAGCTCTGCCTCTCGGCCTGTAGGATCCAGCAGGGCGAACCCTGAAACAGGGGAGAAGGCGACACAGCCCTGAGTAGGCCAGTGGCCGCTAGTGGCCAGAAGCTGGAGAGGGCCCCGGGACCTGCATGCCCAGAATGGGACTGTGGGCGAGGTGAGAGGTGGCTCGGTGCTGCTCCACTGCTCACCTGACTGGATCCACAGGCTGGGCCATGTTTTCTTGCTCCCTGCCCCTAAGCAAAGTGGGCTGGGGCCAACATGCTCAGTCTCAGCCCAGAGAAGGAGTACTCTGCCCCCTCAGTCTTGCAAGAGCATCCGTCTGGCTCCGAACAGTACACTGACAAGCAAGCCAAAGTCTCGGGGCTGGGAGTAACTGGGAGCTTTCCTGGCCGTTCCTTTCCACCTGCCATGCTCTTGGCTTATGTGTTACTTGATTTCCCCCAGCTGGGAATAGTTTCAAGTCGATTACACTTTCAGAGGCTCATGTGCTGGCCCAAGGCTGCAACGTGTGGGTAGCGAATGCTGCAGAGGAAGCGTGAAATCCAAACCAAAAACCATGTACATGGAAATGAGAAATCCTAATACTAATGAGAACATGGGCACAGAGAGGCTTGTAAACCTCTCCCTGTCTCTGTGGAAAAGAAAGGAATTTGAGGCAGGCGGCTTCTCTTTCCTGAGAACATTTTTGCCAGTCTTAGCCAGGGACTCCCCTGCAGTGGCATTACCATCCAGTGCTTTCCAGGGGCCCTCTCCAAGTGGGGTGCTAGAATCCCATGGGATGTTGGGGCTGGCATAGGCTAATGCCTGTCAGCATCTATAACATTTCCTGTGGTTTTCTCTGAGGCTGATAAAAACACCCAAAGGGTTTGTGGCACCACAACTGGAAGGGCTGGCACGGGGGGTGCAGACATCACTGTCGCACACCCCTATTTAGCTCCCTCTGAAGTCAGTCCCTTCCCCTGATGTGGCAGGGGCCAAGAAGACTGCACAGGAAGCACAGGCAGAGTTCAGGCTTGGGGATTCATCAGGAAATGTAATCAGACAGGGAATGAGAAAGCAGGAGAGAATGGATGGTTCAGCAAAGGCAAAGGTCAGTCTCTGGTTGTCTCTTGGCACATCCCAGCACCTGACCAGCAGTCTGCAGTTCCAACAAGGATGTCTGACAGGACTGACCTGATGGCTCCTAGGTGCCATCTGGTCCATTGTGCAAATGCTTCTTAGCTCCTGGACTGCTGCCCCGCTTGTCTGCGATGGCTCCGTCCTTGGGCAGCACTGTGGGCTGGGGTTGGTGCGGTGCCTGCTGCCCACGGGTGGTCCCTCGCCTTGCGCCCAGCAGCAGGAAACCCTTGCTAGGGGAAAGTGAAGAGGAAACAAACTGCAGGGAAATAACGTCACACCTGGCGAGTCCCAGGCACTGGTCCTTGCTTTGGGACTGGTGTCCAGCTCCAGCTCCCACTGGGTTCTATGGGGCCAAAGTGGAACAGATCTCATTTATCTTCCCTCACCTGCCACTTAACAAATCCCCCAGCACAGCTCATCCTTCCCAAGCTGTGCCTCCAGTGCCAAGTTTCTGGCCTCTGGGCCACGTCTGTGAGCTGAATGGCTCAGCAGGGCCGGCAGGGGAGGGATGCAGAGAAAGGAGAGGTGGAAAAGCTCCATGAGGTCACCTAACCCAACCCCGGCCTGGATTGCTCCCTATGTTCTATTATCCCAGCAGACTTTGCCTCAGTCAATGCTCCTGTTTCATGGCCTGGCATGCTGGGGACCCCCTCCGATTAGTCATGGTGCCAGGCCTGGTCAGAACTGGGTCTGAGCGAGTGAGAAGGGGGCTGACAGAGGGAGTAGCTTTGGTGCCTGCTGGTTTCACAACCAGCTTTGAACCTGCCAGCCCTGAGTGCACGGGGAGGGAAGGGGAGGGTCATATTCGTTCCCCAGGCACCTCCTGCTCTGTGCAGCAGGACCCAGAGGGGCAAGGCAGAGAAGCTCCTGCAGTGAGAGGGCTGGCTTCCCTCCACCCCGTGCCCCCTGAGGACGCTTCCTCAGACAGCTGTTTGTCCACAGAAGCAATATGAGCTCTCACTGCCTTGTGAGTGCAATGTCCCACCCTCCTGCTGCCCAGCCGGTCAGTGCCCACACTGCTGGGCAAGCTGCTGCTGCAGATTGAGGTGTGGGGGAAAGCAGTGGTGGCTGCTACCTCAGGCTGTGCCACTGACATGCCCTCAAAGGCCTCTATCTGCTGCCCTGGCTTTTCTTGCCTGCTCCCCTGCCTGCTGTCCTGCAGCCCTTCAGAAACACACGTGGAGATCAGCCCTGGGGCTTGGCAGCAAAGCAGGCAAGTCCCTGCCAGAAACCCCCCTGGGATCCAGCTGGAACCATCACCCCTGAGCCCCTGGCTTCACCCCAGGCTTCATGCACTAGGAAGGAGGGCCATGTCCTAGGAGAGGCCATCTGTCTCCTCAGTCCACAGCAGCAGGATAGACAATGGCATTGGGCATGCCTGTTTGAAGCCCCCAGCCAGTGGCAGTGGAATTGATGAACCATCCCCACTTTAAAACAATGATATGGAAAGGGCGATTGTTACACTGTTCCTGGACGATGTGAGCATGTAGCATGGGCAGGCACATCTCTCCCACCAATGATGCAAGCCCTTCTTAGGCATGTGGCTGGGTCATATGGCTGGAGAGGTTCTGCCTGCAGGCCATGCCATGCCAGCTGCTCCCCATACCCGGCCCTTCCCTGGCTGGCAGCCTGGCCCTGCTCTCTGTCAAATATGTCATTACCCAGCTGGGCTTCCTGGTCATTTGGATAAAGGGGTTTCAGCCTGTCATGTCAGGCCTGCTCTGTGGCTGGTCATGCCCATCTCCTGGTATTGGCACTGCCCTGACTGGTTGGCTAGCAAATTGCATCTGGCTAATGTGTTTCTGTGGAATGAACCATCAGTGGAGCATGAATGCAGGAAATGCCAGGCTCTGTCAGTCCAGCAGGTGCTGCCTGCCCCGGAGACTAGCAACTCATCCCAGCCTGCTTGCCACTTTGAATGCATGTCCCCTGGGAGTGGGGGAGAAAGTGTCAGCCATCACCTCTCGCCTTCTTCCCTCCCAGTGCTCTGTTGTTTTCACTCCACAGAGGCTCAAGAGCTGCTCTAATCCCCTAATCCCCTAATCCTCAGCATTTCCCACCCGCCAGGTGCGGTGTTTATCTCTCATCCGCTAGCTCTGTGTCTGTCCATCGGCCTGTCTGTCTAACCGCTGGTGGTCCCTGATGGCATCTCCATGGCAGCCTTAACCAGCTCCTGGGAAGCAACTCTGCAAGGCTGCCACTCCTGTGTCATGAGCTAGCGACCCACATGGCCTCAATCCAGCCAGCACCTCTCACACAGCATAATGCCAAGAGCTCCTGCGCAGTTGAAAGCCTTCTCCTGTGCCGGGAGCTGCAAGGAGGCTATCTCCAGGCTTTGCATGCAGGGAGACAACAGATGCCACATCCATGCCACGGCCAACTGCTACAGTTCACCCAAACAAGCTGGAGAGAGAACAGCAGAGCCAGTGTCCTTGGAGAGGGCTCCTTCCTTGGGGATGGCTCTGGCACTGGCTCCTGCATGGCAGGGGGTGGCCTCCAAAGGAATTTTCTCAGCTCTAATCCTCGCCTTGATAGCTGGGATTTAATCAGCACTGCCATAAGCAGCTTTTTCTAAGGCAGAGAAGAGCTGAGGCTCAATAGGAATTAATTTGCCTAATTAGTGTCTTTGGAAAGTTCTCCTCCTGCGCATGCCCAGGCTGGAGAACTCCGTGCGTGGGATGGCCGCCTGCAAAGACCCTTCCCCAAGCATGGCTAGACCCCCTCCCCCGCGTGGGATCAGGCTGCTGTCTCAGGGTCTGGCAGAAGCATTTGTGCCCTTCAGCTAGCTGTGTGCTGCCCTCCACTTGAGTGCTTTCGACATTGGACACAGGTTGTACCGCCATCTCTGTCCTCCCCAGGCTCTGTGCAATGAAGTGGGGAATGACTCCACCATGGGGCTGTTATGTGGGGTCACGCATGTAGATCCATGCTGGCATGTGGAACCAAGAGAACTTGTGCTGCTGATGACACATGTGAGGGCCAGGCCAGGTGAGGGGCACCCGGACGCCAGCTGTAACTGCTAAAGGTTGCTCCATTTTGGCTCACTCCCCAGCTTCCAGGCTGTGATTCCAGCCCAAGGTGGGTGGAGGCGCTTTGGGCCAGTGCAGGGCTCCCCTGGCCCTTAGCGTGGCACTGAGTCAGCCAGCAGGTGCCAGGACAGCCCTGTGCTGAGGTGCGGGAGCGGGCAGCTGACAGGGAAGATGAATGGGTTTAATCACACTGCTTACAGGGCACCAGCTGAAGTTTCGTGTAAGTTATGATAGCGCCAGTTTGCACAAAAATTGTATTTCCAGGCTTCATTGACTGGCTTAATGAGAATCTTTACGTGTCAGATATTAAATTAAGAAATTAAAGAACTGTTACAGTGTGTACAGACTCCTTCCCTTGCACTGGCCCCATGGCCCCCAGATCAGTCAGGAATGTGCCTCTGGAAAGGAGGGGGAAAGTCTTTGATTTTCTGCCACTGGGGACGTTAATTTAATGTGTAGAGGCACCTAATTCATGTTTTATTTAAAGGCATGAGATGAGTGCTGTCCTTGACCTCTGCCCATTGCCTGCCATCCAGCCAGGGCACACAGAGTCAGAGCTAGCACTCCTTGTGGGTGAAATCCCAACCAGCAGCAGGGTGCCAGGGACTGCACTGCTCCAGTGGGTTTGTGTTCCTTGGCACAGGAGGCGCTGTAGAAGCTCATCTCTTTTTTGGCTGGGATGTCCCTGGTGTCTTCCTTCTGGCTGCTGGGTGGGGGCCCCAGGTGCCTGGCTTTCTCCTGCTAGTTGGTCTGTCCTGTGCGTATGGTGGAGTGTGGGCAGATGTTGGCACAGATGGCTTCTGGCTTCCCTCGGGAGTCGGCCAGTCTGAGGCATTCCCGCGTGCGTTGAGGTTCACAGCGTGATCCTTGCTCAGAAAGCCTGGGAGCTGGGCCCAGCAGTGAGGATCTGCCTGACATGTGCACAGTGCTGGGAGCAGGTCTCTGGGACTGAGAGAGGGACCACCACCCATTCATGATGCCCACAGCACCACTGGCATGCTGCCTGTGTCGATCGGCCTGCACACAGGGTGGACTGCTCTAGCAAACCTGTAGCTGAGGGCGCCGCTGGCTCAGGCTCCACCCAGCAGGGACTGGCTGCAGTGCCAGGTGGCGTTTACTGCCCATGTGCTAGTGTCACATGCCGTGGAATATAATCTTGGGCCCTCCGGGAATCAGGACATCTCCCATCTTTACGTCACAAGCTGCCCCTTCCCTCCATAACCCCCAGTCCTGGATACCCCCATGGCTTCTGCCCTCTGCCATGGGACTGACCTCCCCGACCCCCAGCCCCAAAGCTTTCAGAGCATCAGAGCCAGGGGCCCACGAAGGGCAGAAACTCCCATGGTGACTCCTGTGAGCGGATGATTGGATGGCTTGATGGCTGGGGGCTGGCAGTGGGGAGACAGAGCCTTGATCGACAGCGGCTTGTGGCACGTCTGGGGCTGCCCCCACCGTGGTTACAGACTTACATGGGTGTAACACAACTTGCACAGCACTAGCAAGCTTCAAACTGCATTAGAGCTGTCATAAACAGAGAGTTACGGGTTAATGTCTCTTTTACCTCTAAAGGGTTACAAGCAGTGAACCTGGAACACCTGACCAGAGGACCAATCAGAAGACAAGATACTTTCAAATCTCGGTGGAGGGAAGTCTTTGTTTTGTGTTGTTTGTTTGTCTGTTGTTCTCTCTGGGTTCTGAGAGTGACCAGACGTACCTACAGGCTCTCTAATTTTCTGTTCAAGCAGTAAGTACAAGTACAAAGGCGGTTTAGTCTTTTTGATTGTTTTCTTTATTTGCAAATGTGTATTTTGCTGGAAGGATTTTAATGTGTATTTGTGCTGGAGGGAAGGCTTCTCTCTAGTGTCTATAAGCTGAAAGACTCTGTAACCTTTACCATCTTAATTACAGAGACAATTTTTCCTTTCTTTTATTAAAAGCTTTTCTTTTTTAAGACCTGATTGATTTTTTCCCCTTGTTGAGTCTCAAGGGAATTGAGTCTGTACTCACCAGGGAATTGGTGGGAGACAGGGAGAGAGAAGGAAGGGGGGAAGGTGGAATTCCTCTGTTTTAGAGTCACGGAGCTTGAATCTGTATTACCTCTTGGGGAGGGGAAAAGAGGAGGGGGGAAGGTGCATTCCTCTCTGTTTTAAGATTCAAGGAGTTTGAATCACAGTGATCTTCCAGGGTAACCCAGGGAGGGAAAGCCCGGGAGAGGCAACGGTGGGGGAAAGGGTTTACTTTCCTTGTGTAAGATCCAGGGGGTCTGGGTCTTGGGGTCCTCTAAGAAGGTTTTGGGGGGACCAGAGTGTACCAGGCACTGCAAGTCCTGGTTGGTGGCAGCACTACAAGATCTAAGCTGGTAATTAAGCTTAGGGGGATTCATGCTGGTACCCCATCTTTTGGATGCTAAGGTTCAGAGTGGGGGTTGTACCACGACAAGAGCACTGCTTGGGCTGGAGCAGCCAGTGAAGGAAAGCCCTGCGCAATCCAGGCTGTGGCTGGAGATGGAGATGTCAGGATTTGGAGAGGGCCAGCCGTGGCAGCATCTGGGAAGTAGCAGCACCTGCCATAAGCCTGCTCAGGCAGGGCAAGTGATATACAGGACTTGGGATGGGAGGGGGAGGAAGTGTTGTAAGTACCCTGCCTGCTGTCCTCCCCACCATATCCCTGGCTCCATCTGCCCAGCGCTGCAGCTGCGGTCCTCATCCTTGGGGTTCAGTGATGCCTGTGGGGCTGCAAGATGGGGAGAGGTAGCAGCCCCCCAGGTCAGCTGGCCATGGCTAGGGCCAGTATCCCCAGACCCCCATGTCCCTTCCTTCTTTCAGCGAGACAGGGCTGGTGCTGAGCCCATTGCAGGGACCTCAAGGGGCAGTGATGGACCTTCCCTGTCCAGGCCTGCCCCCCGCATCCCGGGGCAGGTTAGAACATCCCTGAGGGCTGCTTTACCTTGTGCCCTGGCTGTGAGAACCACTCAGAGCCATTGCACTCTGTAGAACAGCCAGTGTAGGGGTGGGGGACACGGATCCTGTTGGGTCAGGTCTGAGCCTTTTGCGGTGGCCCCCATGCTGGAGAATTACCCTGGGGAGGGGGGGCTTCAGCTGCTTGACAGCCCCTTTGCTTGATTCCTGTGGCACAAGGGGGATGTGTGGCTGTTATTACTGTCCCTCCTCCCTCTCCTGCTGCTCTAATTATTCCCCCCATGCTGCACAGCTGACTGCCCCACCAGGTCCTCACACAGAGCAGAGCACTCCCCAGCAAGCACAGCCATTTGGTTCCATTGCAAATCATGGAGCCAAGGCTTAGGCTGGGGATGCCGGGTGGGAAGCCTTTGCCCAGGTGAGCCACTGTGGACCTGGCCTAGTGCAAGGGGGAGCTGGAGGCCTGGTGCTCCGGCTCCTGGAGGAGCTGGGAGCCTTCTGCAGGCCCCAAAACCCAACAGTGTGCTGGCTGCTGACTCAGCCCAGGCCCACACCCTAGCTACTGCCCAACAACAGTAGAAGTGTGTGTGTGTGTGTGTGTGTGTGTGTGTGTGTGTGAAACTTATGTCAGTCAGAACGGTGTTTTTTTCACACCCCGACCAACAAAAGGTGTACTGATAAAAGTGCCAGTGTAGACATAGCCATAGACTTTAGGGCCAGAAGGGACCATCATGATCATCTAGTCTGACCACTGTGACAGACCCAAACCAGTGGGATACAGGAGTCTGGTAGAGGGCAAATATACTGGTCACTGGATGAGTAGTTTTCTGTTCCCTGAGTGACCAGAGCAGGGGCTGCACTAGAGTAATCAGGAACCTGCTAGAACCAATTAAGGCAGACAGGCTAATTAGCTCACCTGCAGCCAATCAAGGCAGGCTAATCAGGGCACCTAGGTTTTAAAAAGTAGCTCACTCCAGTCAGGCAGGGGGGAGCCAGAGGAGAGGAATTGTGTGTGAGGAGCTGAGAGTGAGAGTGAGAGTGAGAGTGAGAGTGAGAGTGAGAGTGAGAGTGAGAGTGAGGGTGTGCTGCTGGAGGACTAAGGAGTACAAGTGTTATCAGACACCAGGAGGAAGGTCCTGTGGTGAGGAGAAAGAAGGTGTTTGGAGGAGGCCATGGGGAAGTAGCCCAGGGAGTTGTACCTGTCATGCAGCTGTTACAGGAGGCACTATAGACAGCTGCAATCCACAGGGCCTTGGGCTTGAACCCGGAGTAGAGGGTGGGCCTGGGTTCCCCCCAAACCTCCCAACTCCTGATCAGACACAGGAGGAGTTGACCCAGACTGTGGGGTAGATCACTGAGGTGAGCAAATCTGCCAATAAACACAGGACCCACCAAGGTAGAAGAGGAACTTTGTCATGCCACCTACACATCGCAGGCCACAGAACCTCACCCATCCACTCCTGTAACAATCCCCTAACCTCTGGTTGAGTTACTGAAGTCCTCAAATCATGACTAAAGACTTCAAGTTACAGAGAATTCATCATTGACACTAATTTAAACCCTGCACCCCATGCTGCAGAGGAAGGTGAGGAAACCTCAGGGTCTCTGCCAATCTGGCCTGGGGGGACATTCCTTCCTGACTCCAAATATGGCAATCAGTTAAACCCTGAGCATGTGGGCAAGCCCCACCAGCCAGACACCTGGGAAAGAATTCTCTGTAGTAACTCAGAGCCCTCCCATAAACTTATCAAGCTCAGTCTGGAAGCCAGTTTGGTGTTTTGCCACCACTGCTCCCCTTGGGAGGCTGCTCCAGAACTTTACTCCTCCGATGATTAGAAACCTAATTTCAATCCCAAACTTGTTAATGGCTAGTTTATATGTACAGGCTGAGTCTTATTTTATTGTGAATGGTTGATCTCATTCCCTGTGTCAAACAAGGATAGGATTGCAACTTGGCCACTCCCTGCAATGGTGCAGGAGATCCCAGCTCCCACAGCAAGGGTCATCACCTTGCCAACCTCTCCAGAGCACACACTCTCCCTGGTGACTTCCCAAACCCAGACAGCCCTGGACTTTCATCCAAGTGGCTTTTAGTTTAGATTAAGAGAAAAAACAGAACTGGCAAGAACAAGGTGGAGAGCATGGAGTGTGTGTCTCCTGTGTACCATGCTGCATGTTCAAAATGGCAGTGTTCTGCAGCCAGCCGGCGATGGGAGCCCAGAGCAAGATCACTCTGTGTAACCCAGACAGGCCCAGGCAGGCCCAGGCATCTTCTCCATATTGCACTGAAGAGGGTCGTGTGTGGTGTCCGCTGACAGCTAAGGACTAGATGGCTGTCATGGTTCTTGAAAGATGTTCATATGGGAAACAATATGTGAACCAGTGAAATGTAGGCTGTTATATTCCAAACCTGCTGGGAGTGAAATCCATCTTGCGAGCAGTGGGGCTGAGAGCTGACCCCATCAGCATGAGCACAGTGAAGAGCCCTGGAGACCGGCTGGACTAGCTGCAGGCTGGAGATTTACAAAGCTAAAGGAACCTGTCCCCAGGAACGTTCTCAGAAGAAGGGGCCCTGTGGCTTGTGGCTGGTGCAAGTGACTCTCTGTGAGAGAGGAGTGACTGCCAGTGGGAGCTGTCTCATGAAAAGTGGGTCCCAGCTCGCTGGACGGGACAAGCTCTTAATGAACTACCCAGTGGGTGAGAAATACCCCGTTGGACAGGCCCATGACTTGCCAATAAGTACAGGCAAAGTGTAGTGAGGTGGCCTGGCTCCCAGTTGCCCCAGAGAGGGACGAGTCCCCATGGACGCCAAAGTGGGTGGAGTCGCTGGACCTGCGCCCACCCCCCCAGAGGTCAAGGCGCAGGGCAGGAAGTATAAAAGCACAGCCCCAGGGATCAGAAGCTGCCTGGCCGCCGGAGATGCCAGACACTGATGCCCTAGATCCCACTGGGGAGACTCCTGCTGCCTTCGACCGACCTGAGGACTGGCCATACCTGCAGAGACTGGACGCCGACCAGACGCTGGAAGAGCCCCTAAGCCGACCAGTACAAAGGAGCTGCCCAGTTTACTCCTCGTTCAGTATCCTGAGGAGGCCATGGTGTGGGACGCTGTGGAAGACTCCGCTAAGACACAGGTGCCAGTAGAGGGGGAGGTCGGAAGTAGCCCGGGGGCAGCTGACCCTAGTCTGGCTGCAGCACACCCAGAGCCAATGTCAGTGTGTTGCGGCCAGGATCCCCACTGACACAACAGCAGGTTGCCTGCCACTGTTAGGGCCCCGGGCTGGGACGCAGAGGAGTGAGTGGGCCTGCGTCCTCCCTGCCACCCCACTTATGGGTGGCAGTCTCCCCCTCGCCCCGATGCTCAGGCCCAGGAGCCTGGGCTTAAACTGAACTATTTGTGCAGCCCCTGCCTGAGGGTCTGTGCCCTGAACTATTGTTTGTTGCCCTGCCCCGACCTAGGGCCTGGGCCTACAATACGAGACTATTGGCTCAGCCCCTGCCTGAGGGCCTGAGCTCCTGGCCATTTCCTGACCACCCAGGCTAAGTCACCAACACACCGGACCGGACTCGTGTAGTGAGGTGGCCTGGCTCCCAGCTGCCCCAGGGAGGGGCAAACCCCCAAGAGTGGATGCTTACACAAGGGATGGGCTGATGTGGTTTTCTCTTATCTGTAACCTTGCGTCTCCAGCTCCTTGGACTTGCCTTTTAGTTGAATCTTTATCTCCAGCTTTGTTAAATAAACCTGTTTGGTTTTCTGTAAACCTGTCTAAGCGCCTCATGCTAAAGAGTGTGTGGAACTGAGCAGAAGCCAGTGAATAGGGCTGGGGGGAAGGGGAGGCTGCCCTGCTTCCCCAGAACCAGTGGCTCAGAGGACCCTGCAGTGTCCAGGAGACAGGGGACTGGGCGCACGGATCACATGGTGGGGTGTGTCAGTTGCTAGCCAGCAGAGGGAAAGAGCGGGGCTTGTGCAGCCAGAGCATCTGTGCTGCCAGTAGCCAGTGGCTGGAGAGCCTTTCCCCTGCTGGGCACAGACCGGGCTCCCTCCCACTGGAAGCAGGTGGCAGAGATTCACCCCTGACACCTTGGGTGACCCTGAAGCAGAGTCACACCTTGCCCCTGGGGAAGAGCTGGATGGCTGAGCCATTCATAAGGGAGAGACGGAGTTGGGTGTTGTCTGTGACCTGCTGGTGTTCTCCTGCTTTGGCTTCTCTTATCATGGTGAATACTGTGGTGAGGAGGTAGGGTGACCAGACAGCAAATGTGAAATATTGGGATGGTGGCGGGGGGGGGGAGTAATAGGAGCCTATATTAGAAAAAGACCCCAAAATCAGGACTGTCCTTATAAAATTGGGACATCTGGTCACCCTATGGGAGGGCTGGGCCCTGTGGGTCTCCAGAGCCAAGCAACTGTCCAGAACAGCCCTCTGCGTTTGGCTAGAGAGGAAGATCCCAAGCTGCACTGCAGCAGCCTCTGGCAGATGGAACAGGAGTGAATGGATGTGACAGGATAGATGGGCAGCGAGAGCCTGTAATAGCCTGAACAAAGCTTCTGGAGTTGAGATAAACTTTACGGAATTCTGTTCAATCGTACTGAAGGCAGGTAACAGCTCTGGAGGTCATTGTCTTACCTAGGCCATGGCTACGGTCTATGTGAGCTTCCTGGAATGCAGGGAATGTCTGTAGCACTAAGACCCACTTCATACAATTGCTGGAAGTTCAAAGGCCCTTTTGGCACCCTACTGGGGAAGTGGGTTTCCTTAAGAAATACCCTGAGGTGAGGGGAATGCAAAAGTTCCCTGGTAGAGCTGGGGGCGGGGGCAGGCAGGAGCGGCGTCAGAGTTTCTGGCACCCTAGGCAGAATTCAGGGGTGGCATTTTGTGCTCTCCCCACGGGGCGCATGGAAGCTTCTGGTTCCACTCCCATCGCGCCGCCGAAGGGCCCTCTGCCAAAATGCCGCAGGCGACAGCAGCAGTCATTGAGCTGCTCAATTGCCTGCCGCTGTTTTTCGCGGCACGTCGGCAGAAGATCCTTCTTCGGAGGCGCAACAGGAGCAGAACTGGAAGTTCCCATGTGCCCCGTGGGGAGTGCACAAAATGCTGCACCCCCGATTCCTGGCACCCTAGGCAACTGCCTAGGGTCACCTAATGGAAGCGCCGGCCTTGGCCCCAGGTCCTGTGAGAGTTTTCCAGGGCCCCCGGAGCATGTGAAGGACTCCACTACAGGGGCCTTGAAAAACTCTCATGGGTCTGGGGCAAATTGCTCCTCTTGTCCCCCCTCTGGGAGGCCATGGGGCTGGGTTCTAAATATAGGGGTTTCCTTTCAACAATACAACACAGAACTGTCTTGATCCCTCACTCAGTAACCTGGGAAAATTACACACAACCCCTTAGCACCTCTGAGAGGCAATACTTCCCCTCTCGAAAGCACAGAGTCTGAGTGTAGAAAAGAAACTTCTAATGAAATGAGGGAAGTCGCCTGACATTAATTAGGGGGAAGGCCACAAGCAGGGTCATAATCATAAATCTATGAGCAAGACACCCACCCAGAGTGCGTGGGGCAGAGTCTTCTGCCTCATGTTCTTGAGTTCTACAACCAACAGTTCCTTTACTGTGCCCTAATCTGCTCTTTCACCATACCCCACTCACTGTGGTTGTCCTTGGTCAGTGAGGATCCAGGGTTCAGAGGTACATCTTTATGAGTTAACTTCCCACCCGGGGAAGAAGGCACCTTGCTTGCTGCACCATCTAAGCACTTGCTTTGGCCGGCCGCGCTGCCAACCGCTGTTCCTCTCTGTTGGCCATCCTGCCAGCTGCTGTTCCTCTCCGCCGGCCACCCTGCTGACTGCTAGTTCTACTCCCCTCACCGTTCCACTCACTGGTCACCTTCTGCCACCTGCCTCTCTGCTGCGACCACTGCAGGTCAGTTTCCTGAGGGTTCACCCAATTCTTAGTGATTGTCAGCTCTAAGGCTGGGCAGAAACTCTGTCCCACCAGAAGTGACTGACAGCTCTTTAGAACACAAAATAATAAAAGGCTCCTAATGGGGCCTATTTAGCTCTATCTTTTAACAGTGGGGAGGAACAAGTCTTGCATCCCTGCTGAGGACCCTGCCTGCTCTCTGTGGACTCTGTATCCATCCCTGTTTCCTGCCTCCTCCCCTGCCGCAGCTAGTGCAGGGATGGAGCTCCACCCCCGTGCCCTCCCTGAGTGCGAAGGAGGAAGGGGAGGGCATGTGAGCCAGAGGTGCCCAGACCCCACCTGTGGGGCTGCCCCAATGGGAGAACATCCCATCCCTCTGTCTCACATAGTCAGCAGCAGCGCTGACGAGATCTGACCTGGGGACACGGTAGGAGGATTCCCTGACAAAACATCCCTCCCATCAGCATTCCCTGGTGCCCCAGTCCTGGAAATGCCTGTCTGCAAGCCATCCTGGCATGGGACTCCACCAGCCAGCAGTCACTGCCTGGCACTGGTGTCATCTCCACCTGGCACCATGGCAGTGACTGTCGTCTCTGGTCAGAGGTGTGATGTCACCGTGCTAGCAGCCGACTGAGCTGCCCAGATTTCAGCATGGGCTAGCCACGCAAGGAATTAGCCGCACAGCGCAAGCACACCTCACCTTGTAGCGCAGACAGTCCCCCAGCCTCTGGGACAGCAGGAGTGGGTGGGGCTGGGGCAACAAGGAGGCCAAGCTCAGGCCAGGTGTAAGTAAGTGCACATCCATTGGAGTGATTGGCTCCTGAATGCAGCAAGACTGAACTGGCCGTTAGGCCTGGAGAGCTAGGGGTGATCAGGGTACGGGCCAGAAGTGCAAGGTGGGAGACATAGGGCCCACATACAGGGCCAGGGGAGAGCTAGTGGGGGTGGGGGCGGTGCGGGAGGTGAAGGGGACTCAGTGGGGTGTGTTTGGGCTCAGTTGCGGGCCAGGGTAAGGGGAGGGCATGGGGTGATGCAGGGCTGGGGTGAGGGAGGAGTGTGAGGAGGTCAGTTGGGGGCTAGGGTGAGGGGAGGGTACAAGGTCACGCAGGGCTGGGGTAAGGGAGGGGTATGTGGGGGGTCAGTTGGGGGTTGGGGAGAGGGGAATGTGGGAGGTCACACAGGGCTGGGGCGAGGGAGGGGTGTGGGGGGGTCAGTTGAGGGCTGGGGCCAGGGGAGGGCACGGGGTCATGCAGGGCTGGGGCAAGGGAGGGGTGTGTGTGGGGTCAGTTGGGGGCTGAGGTGAGGGGAGGGTGCAGGGTCACGCAGGGCTGGGGTGAAAGGAAGGGCCAGTGGAGGCCATGGGAATATATTGCTGTCATGGAGCCCCAGAGTGCATGCTCTGCCCCTGTGAATTAGCTTTACTTGTCTGAGCTCTGGCCACATGGCTGGGCCTTTGGCTCCTGTCTCTCTGCACCAGCCCAGCTGAGTTCCAGACTGTTTAAAGACATGGCCTCCTCCAAGAAGCGATGCCCCCAAGGGCATGCAGTGACGCTGCCCAGCCTGTCCCAAGGAGCATTTCATAGTCTTGTGAATACCGTGCTAGAGAGCCATGGTTAGCATGGAACAACAGAGTCCACATCAGCGTCTGGTAGGGTTACCAACCGTACCAGATTGTCCTGGAGACTCCAGGAATTAAAGATTAATATTTAATTAAATATTATGTCATGTGATGAAACCTCCAGGAATATGTCCAACCAGAATTGGCAACCCTAGTGTCCATATTGGCAGAAGCAGCTGCACCTGCATGGCCTCCTGCCCTGGGATCCCCAGGGCTTTCCAGCCCTTTAGCAGCAATCTCCTCTGCACTGAGTGTCGCAGGTGACACCCTAAAGACAGCTCTCCTCACATCGCGGGTCTTCACCGCCCGCTGCAGCCTCTGCTGGATTCATAGGGCTGGCCCGACGGGGCCTCCCAGGCATTAACAGCCAAGGTCCAGTCCTGACTCTGCCACTGTCAGTGCAGACCCTTCCACTCCGGTGTGGTGACTGCATTCAGCTTGTGAAAGTGCATTTAAATCAAACCAGCCAGGCTGCAGGGACAACCCTGCAACTCCATCCTTCTGCACTCAGCGGGTGGGACTACAGAGCTGGGGGGCACTGAATCACACCTGCTGGTCAGACACACAGTGCAAAAACCCTGTGTAGGCCACAACTGCAATGAGGCGAGGCAAGCGAGGAGAGGGGTGGACAAGCTGAGGGGGACCCGGTCCTGACATGAGGGAAAGGGAAGGGATGAGGGTAAGACAGGGATGATAGTGATGAATGTGGGCAATGAAGGGGGTGGACGGGTGTGTACTGTACATGTAGTGTGTGTGCTGTATACATGCAATGTACATACAGGTCTTGTTTATATGCACTGCATGTGAGTGTACAGTATACATGTTGGAATGCATGTGTGTACGCTTGCTGTCTATATGTAGGTGTTCTGTGTGCATGTTGTAGTAGGAAGAAAGCCTGAGACACAAGCCCTTGTATCAGAGGCGTGATATAAGGCAGGACCTGCTCACAGAACCTAGCAAGAATAGAGCTGATATTGCAGAAATACACATTCCTAAGAAGTGCTAGTCAGAGTGCTCACACAAACAAATCCTGATATCAAGGATTGTACAAAAACATTCCCCAAGGATAACAGGAACACACTGATCCCTCCTAAAAGATAAGGTCAGGATGACAGTGTCATGAATAGAGATGTTTTGATCGAACAAATACATGCAAGGTGATGGGTGATAACTAGCCACATCAGGAGGCAGTAACTAACTATGTCAGAAGGGCAGTACTAACTTGTTTATACTGGGGCATAAAGATGTATCTCAGAGGGAGTATCTTTGTCTGACCTAGGGAGTAATGGAAAGTCCTGCCATTCACTTAGCTGGTCCATTGTTACGGGCATACATGTATTAGTGGTCTGATAGAGCCTGCGGAATATTAATACTGTGCTTCCTTGACAATAAACCTGGCTGGGGCCTTCGTCCCTTAATGGATCTTGTGGTCATTGGGTGGCGAGCTCAAAGTCTGCCATGCCAGCTGTCTGCGCAGGACTGGGGCAGCACACAGAGGGAACACACACACACACAGCCAAACATCTATCAACATGTAACCACACATGCATGGGTGGGTGCTGTTTGCATTTGTGCAGTTCGCATGGAGTGCACATGCTTGCTATCTATATGTAGATGTTCGGTGTGGGTGTGTATTTGTGTGGTTCTCAGGGTGTACGTGTACTGTGTGTTTTTGTGCAGTATTGAGGAAGTGTGCCTGCGTGTACTGTGTGTGTGCAGTACATGGGGGTGTGCATGCATCTGCTGTGTGTATTTGTGAGGTACTCAGGGGGAGTGCATGTATGTGCTGTGTGTATCCTCTGCCCTCACAGACACAGGGTGCACATGCTTGCTGTCTATATGTAGGTATTCTCTCTGTGTGTGTATTTGTGCAGTACCAGGGGGTGCATGCTTCCTGTCTATATGTAGGTGTTCTGTGTGGGAGTGAGTGTGTATTTTTGTTGTGATCAGGATGTGTATTTGTGCAGTACAGGGTGTGTGCATGTAGTGTGCATATCAGTGCAATAGACGGGGGTGCACATGCATGTGCTGTGCATATGTGTGTGGTACACGGCGGTGCACATGTATGTGCTGGGTGTATGTGTGCGGTACAGGGGGTGCACATGCTTGCTGTCTCTTGGCAGAGTGCTGTTTCTGTGCTGGGACATGTGCGTGTGTGTGAGGGCAGAGGAGCCACGCAGCACTGTGCCTGGGGGGGTGGGACGGGTGGAGGATGCTGCCTGGTTGACAGGGATCCAAAGAGTAAGTGACAGGAGGCTGGGGAGGTAAAGGAAGTCACACAATTATCCCTCTCCTACCGGTGGAGCCAGCGCACTCAGAGCGCGGTCATTAATAGACTGTCATAGCCCACGCTGACAGAGCAGGATTGGCTGCTGACACTGATAGGCAGGAAAAGATGAGCTGCCTTGCTCAGGTCTCAGAGTAATGGATATTGAAGGCAACAGCCAAGGAACATGTCAGGAGTTTGCACCTTCAAAAACCATGACCTGCACAGCATGGCCTGCCCTGCGCCTCGCTGCCCCTCCTCCGTGTTTCTGCCTCTGCCATGAGCTCCTGCCTCCTGCCAGTTGCAGGGCCAGCACCCTAGCCTTGAGCTGGGACAAGGGGCACCTCCCCATTCCCCATTGCAGTACAATGAGCCCTGGGCCAATTGCAAGGATGCATCCTCCCAGGAGAGCACAGGCAGAGGGGCCTGCCCAACCAAAGGGCTGCAGCTGCCAGTGGTCTAAGCACTCCTTGGGCAGCCGCTTCAGGCAGCTGTTATGGGGGGCTCAGCGCTGGTGCCGTGTGCTGGCAGAGCAGATGGGCACACAGAGACCAGGGTGGGAGAGTGTCTTGGGAAATGCAGTACCCAGTAGCCCTATGGATAGCCTGGACCCCGTCCACCACTGAACTGCAAGGCTGGGCCACCTGAGCCTACAGGAGGCCAGGAGAGCACCCTGGGACAAGCAGCTTTGCCCCCACTTCCACCTCCCCAAATATCCCAGTGAATGAGTTCCCTGCTCCCGCTTCTGCCCCCCCAATCTCCCAGTGATCTAGTTCCCTGCTCCCACTCCAGCCCCCCGAATCTCCCAGCTTGTGAGTTCCCTTGCCCCTCTCAGGCTCCCCCAATATCCCAGTGATCAAGTTCCCTGGCCCTGCTCCCAACCTGCCAGTCTCTCAGTGAACAAGTTCCCTACCCTCATTCCCACTCCCCCAAATCTCCAGTGAGCGAGTTCCCTGCCCCACATCTGCTCCCCCGAATCTCCTATTGAGCAAATTCCCTGCCCTCACACCCCAAAACTCCCAGTGATGAAGTTACCTGCCCCCACTCCCACCCCCCAATCTCCCAGCAAGTGAATTTCCTCCCCCGACTCCCACCCCCTAATCTCCCAGAAAGTGAATTGCCTGCCCCTGCTTTCAACCCCCCAATCTCTCAGTGAGTGAGTTCCCTGCCCCCATTCTTGCCCCCCCAATCTCCAAGGAAGCAGGTTCCCTTCCCCCGCTCCTGCCCCCCAATCTCCCAGCAAGCAAGTTCCCTGGCCTGACTCCCACCCCTCCCCAAATCTATCAGCAAGTTCCCATCCCCCACTCCTCCCTCGATTCTCCCAGTGAGTGAGTTCCTCGCCCTGCTCTCACCTGCCCAGTTTCTCAGTCAGAGAATTCCCTGCTCCCACTCCTGCCCCCAGAATCTCAAAGAGATTGAGTTATCTTGCCCCTCTCAGCCCCCACCATATCCCAGTGATCAAGTTTCCTGCCCCCACTCTACCTCCCTGGATCTCCTCTTGAGCGAATGCCCTGCCCTTGCCCCCTGAATCTCCCAGGGATCAAGTTCCCTGCCTCTGCTCCCACACCCCCAAATCTCCCAGTGAGCGAGTTCCCTGCCCCACACCTGCCACCCCGACTCTCTGAGCAAGTGACTTCTCTGCCCTCTCTCCTGCCCCACCAATATCCCATCAAGCGAATTCCCTGCCCCCACTCCCACCCCAAAATTTCCCAGTAAGCAAATTCCCTGCTCCTGCTCCCACCCCACAATCTCCCCTTGAGCGAGTTCCTTGCCCCTGCTCCCACCCCATAAATTTCTTAGTGAGCGAGATCAATGGCCCTGCTCCCCTTCCCCTGAATCTCCCAGTGCAGGAGTTACCTGCCCCAGCTCCTGCCCCCCTGTGGTGAACTGGGAATGTTCTTAATGTTTTCTCTGAATACTGTGTTGGTGCCTCAGTGTCCCCTATGCAGTTCTTAAGTATCCAGCTGGTGGGATAAGGGTGTGTGATTGCTACAGAGCAAAGGGCCAGTGCACCTAAATGCCTGGCTCTCTGTCTCCTAGCAACTGATGGCCTGGGCCTCTTCTCTGCAAACGTGCCAACTGAAGGTGTTGGACACAAAGAGATCAGGTGACCTCCTGGCCCGGGAAAGGAACTGAGCAGAAGAGAAGGGGCTGGAGGGGGTTTTCAGTCTGGAGCTGGCTGGGGACAAGGAGTGAGGGCAGACATGGGGGTCTGGCTCACTGCCCCCCAGAATGGACCTGGCTGAGGGGTCCGGTTTGCTGTACCTGCAAGCTCTGTTTTGGACTGTGTTCCTGTCATCTAAATAAACCTCTGTTTTACTGGCTGGCTGAAAGTCACTTCTGACTGCGAAGTGGGGGTGCAGGACCCTCTGGCTTCCCCAGGACCTTGCCTGGGCAGACTCGCTGTGGGAAGCACATGGAGGGGCAGAGGATGCTGAATGCTCCAAGGAGAGTCCCAGGAGGTGAAGCTGTGTGAGCTTCTTGCCCTGAAAAAGTCTACTCCAAGGGGAGGCTCCCCAAAGTCCTGACTGGCTTTGTGGGGAGCAGTTCCAGAGTATCGCCCGGGGACTCCGTGACACCCCCCAAATCTCAAAGTGGGCAAGTTCCCTGCCCTCACACCCTGAATCTCCCAGTGATCAAGTTCCCTGCCCCCTCTCCTGCCACCCCAAATTCCTATCGAGACAATTCCCTGCCGTTGCCCCCGAATATCCCAGGGATCAAGTTCCCTGGCCCTGCTCCCACTCACCCCGAACCTCCTAGTGAGTGAGTTTATTGTCCCCACTCCTGCCCCCCGAATCTCCCAGCCAGCGAGTTCCCTGCCCCACTCCTGGCCCTGAATCTCCCAGTGAGTGAATTCCCTGCCCCTACTCCCCTCCCCAGTCTCCCAGTGAGTGAGTCCTGTGCCCCCACTCCTGCTCCCAGAGTCTCCAGAGAGTGAGTTTCCTTTCCCGCTCCCGCCCCCACAATCTCCCAGCGAGTGAGTTCATTGTCCCCGCTCCCCTTCCCCCAATCTCCCAGCAAGTGGATTCCCTGACCTTACCCCCAAAATCTCCCAGTGATCAAGTGTCCTGCCCCCTCTCCCACCCCCCAAATCTCCCAGTGAGCGAGATCCCTGCTCCTACTCCTGATCCCCAATCTCCCAGCGAGTGAGTTCATTGCCTCCGCTCCCCTTCCCCCAATCTCCTTGCAAGTGAATTCCGTGCCTCCCCTCCCACCCCTACAATGTCCCAGAAAGACAATTCCCTGCCCCTACTTCCATCCCCCAAAATCTCCCATTGAGCAAATTTCCTGCCCTTGCACCCCAAATCTCCCAGTGATCAAGTTCCCTAGCCCGCTTCCAACCCCCAATCTCCCAGCGAGAGCGTTCCCTGCTCCCTCTCCTGCCTTGCATCTCACAGCAAGTGCATTCCTTTCCCCTGCTCCCTCCCACTTGAATCTCCCAGTTAGTGATTTCCCTGCCACCGCTCCCACACCCTTGAATCTCCCAGCAAGCAAGTTCCCTGCCTCCATTCCTGCACCCCCTGAATTTCCCAGCGAGTTCCCTGTCCCCCTACCCCTGAATCTCGCAATGATCAAGTTCCCTGCCCCTGTTCCCGCCCCCCCATCTCCCAGCAAGCAACTTCCCTGCCTCTACTCCCACCCCCCAATCTCCCAGTGAGCCAATTTTCTGCCCCTGCTTCTGCCCCCCAATATCCCAGTAAGCTAATTCTCTGCCCCGGCTCCCCCCACCAATCTCCCAGCAAGCGAATTCCCTGTCCCTGCTCGCCCGACCCCCTTGTCTCTCAGCGAATGAGTTCCCTGTCCCCACTTGGCTCCCCCAATCGTCTACCGAGTGAATTTCTGCCCCTGCTGCCATCCCCGCAATCTTCCAGTGAGAGAATACCCTGCCCCCACTCCCACTCCCCCATCTCTCAGTGAGCGAAATCAATGGCCCCAATCCCATTCCCCCAAATCTCACAGCGAACGAGTTCCCTGCTCTCAGACCTTGAATCTCCCAGCGATCAAGTTCCCTGCCCTCACTCCCACCCCCTGAATCTCCCAGTGAGCCTATTTTCTGCCCCCGCTCCCTCCCCTCCTGAATCTCCCAGTGAACGAGTTCCCTGCCCGCACTCCTACCCCTACAATCTCTCAGTGAGCGAGATCAATGGCCCTGCTCCCGTTTCCCTGAACATCCCAGGGGGGGAGTTCCCTGCCCCCACTCCCACCCCCCCAAATCTCACAGCCAGCGAGTTCCCTGCCCTCACACCCCGAATCTCCCAGTGATCAAGTCCCCTGCCCCCGCTCCCACCCCCTGAGTCACCCAGTGAGCAAGTTTCTGGCTGGATGTTCATGGAAAGGGGATTCTGGTGTCTCCAGGAAGGTCTCTATGGAAAGCTGCTGAACTCACTAGCAAGGCCTCACACTTGAAGCCAGATCCTCGTTCATGCCCCCCCGGCCAGGCATGGAGCACATCCCATGTGGGCTAAGCAAGTCATCATCACAGCTCCCGGGCAGATGGCCATGAGCAGCAGGAGCAGCCTGTGAGGAAGCCGTGCAGCAGAAACTGTTCCAAGGTCATCCTCGGCTGTTCCTGCAACAACCCAGCTGGGAACAGACCCCTCCCTGGACAAAGGCTGCTATACACCACTGCCTCTGCACTTGGGTGCACATTGCCAAGTCCTGCTTCCCTACCTTGCCACACCCCCTGCTTCCCTGAGCACCCTCCCAGTTGGGGCAGCGGCGTCTGGGCCTGGCATGTCGAGGGGCATCTGGAGCCATGTTACCAACAGACAAGCTGATTTTATGCAGCTAGATTCACTGCACAGTGTGATGGCTCGGGAATGTCTGGGGGTTTCCCAGAGAAGCCCCTGCCAACTCCACTGGGGTACCATTCAGAGGGCTGGGTTTTCAGACTAAGGAGCCAGCCGCAGCAGCACTGCACACCCACAGCAAGCTCAGCATGCCCTGGGGACAGAGCAGCCTTAGCCAGCAGGCACAGAGATCTGCTGCCATTCACCCTGTCACCAGCACCCCATGCTTCCCACAGGGCCTGCCAGGCCTCCGGCTCCCCCAGGAAGTGTCATGGAACCCCTCAGGGCTGGCTGGGGACACGCCTGGCTCTGGTGCCTTCAGGGAGCAGGCGGCTTTTGCCAACTGGGCTGGAGCTGAGCCAGGACTGCCCTGAGTAGCTGTGACCAGCACACTTTGGGGTCCTGAGAGACGGGGACAGCTTTAAAGGGCAGGGTAATGACTGCGAGGAAAATGAGGAGCTGCAGACCCCAGGAAATATTAACCCTGAGATCAGCCCTGAGGCGTCAGTGACACAGGAGAAGGCCGTGAGTCTGTGTGGGCGACAGGTGGCCTGCTCTGCCTGAGTCTAGGAGAGAAATGCTGCCAGGGAAGGGGTAGGGGGGAGCTGGCAGGAATGAGCTGGCAGAGATGCTTTGAACACAGCAAGCAGGCTTCATGCTGGCCTGTACTGGGCACCACCACCAAGGTAATGGCCAAGTCTGGGTCAGCTGTGGCTGTTTGTATCAGAAGGAAAAGAGGAGCCGGAGGGTGGCCAAGGAGTCCCCATCACAGAGATGGAGATGGGGCAGCTCCAGGAAGTGCAGGAAGTGGTGAGGAGCAGATGGCATCTTCCAGGGTGTCATGGACTCACAGGTCCCTGGGGGGAACCCCCTTCAGTGTGACAGCCCTTCTCGGGGGTCCACTCTCTCTTGGGGGTTAAGCCCCTTCGACTCCTGGAACCGCACCTCTCTGAGCCTTAGCATGCCTGTCTCTCACCATGGGCCCCCTCAGGGAGTCCACTCGCTCTGGGAACCCAGGGCCTTCACTCCCAGAGGGAATAATGCAACACTATTCTCTAGACCAGAGCGACTTTCAGCCAGCATAAAACAGGAGGGTTTATTGAGCATCTGAACCTAGCACAGGAAACTCTCAGGGCTCTCAGGCCTGGCCTCCCTCAGCACTGTACATCTAAGTCTCTCCTGCATCCAGATAGGTTCTGCCTGATCACTATCTCCAGTCCAGAGACCTTGTGCTTTCCAGCTCGGAATCTGATATCACTGTTCCCAAGTCCCGCCTCTGTCCATTGTCTTCTATCCGGGTAAATAGGGTTGCCTGGGCCTCCTTTCCTCTCATAGACTCATAGACTCTAGGACTGGAAGGGACCTCGAGAGGTCATCGAGTCCAGTCCCCTGCCCTCATGGCAGGACCAAATACTGTCTAGACCATCCCTGATAGACATTTATCTAACCTACTCTTAAATATCTCCAGAGATTTAGATTCCACAACTTCCCTAGGCAATCTATTCCAGTGTTTAACTACCCTGACAGTTAGGAACTTTTTCCTAATGTCCAACCTAAATCTCCCTTGCTGCAGTTTAAGCCCATTGCTTCTTGTTCTATCATTGGAGGCTAAGGTGAACAAGTTTTCTCCCTCCTCCTGATGACACCCTTTTAGATACCTGAAAACTGCTATCATGTCCCCTCTCAGTCTTCTCTTTTCCAAACTAAACAAACCCAATTCCTTCAGCCTTCCTTCATAGGTCATGTTCTCAAGACCTTTAATCATTCTTGTTGCTCTTCTCTGGATCCTCTCCAATTTCTCCACATCTTTCTTGAAATGCGGTGCCCAGAACTGGACACAATACTCCAGTTGAGGCCTAACCAGCGCAGAGTAAAGCGGAAGAATGACTTCTCGTGTCTTGTTTACAACACACCTGTTAATGCATCCCAGAATCACGTTTGCTTTTTTTGCAACAGTATCACACTGTTGACTCATATTAAGCTTGTGGTCCACTATGACCCCTAGATCTCTTTCTGCCATACTCCTTCCTAGACAGTCTCCCCCCATTCTGTATGTGTGAAACTGATTGTTCCTTCCTAAGTGGAGCACTTTGCATTTATCTTTATTGAACTTCATCCTGTTTACCTCAGACCATTTCTCCAACTTGTCCAGATCATTTTGAATTTTGACCCTGTCCTCCAAAGCAGTTGCAATCCCTCCCAGTTTGGTATCATCTGCAAACTTAATAAGCGTACTTTCTATGCCAACATCTAAATCGTTGATGAAGATATTGAACAGAACCGGTCCCAAAACAGAACCCTGCGGAACCCCACTTGTTATACCTTTCCAGCAGGATTGGGAGCCATTAACAACTACTCTCTGAGTACGGTTATCCAGCCAGTTATGCACCCACCTTATAGTAGCCCCATCTAAATTGTACTTTCCTAGCTTATCTATAAGAATATCATGCGAGACTGTATCAAATGCCTTACTGAAGTCTAGATATATCACATCCACCGCTTCTCCCTTATCCACAAGGCTCGTTATCCTATCAAAGAATGTTATCAGATTAGTTTGACATGATTTGTTCTTTACAAATCCATGCTGGCTATTCCCTATCACCTTACCACCTTCCAAGTGTTTGCAGATGATTTCTTTGATTACCTGCTCCATTATCTTCCCTGGCACAGAAGTTAAACTAACTGGTCTGTAGTTTCCTGGGTTGTTTTTATTTCCCTTTTTATAGATGGGCACTATATTTGCCCCCTTCCAGTCTTCTGGAATCTCCCCCGTCTCCCATGATTTCCCAAAGATAATAGCTAGAGGCTCAGATACCTCTTCTATTAACTCCTTCAGTATTCTAGGATGCATTTCATCAGGCCCTGGTGACTTGCAGGCATCTAACTTTTCTAAGTGATTTTTTACTTGCTCTTTGCTTATTTTCTCTTCTAAATCTACCCTCTTCCCGTAAGCATTCACTATACTAGACATTCCTTCAGACTTCTCAGTGAAAACCGAAACAAAGAAGTCATTAAGCATCTCTGCCATTTCCAAGTCTCCCGTTACTGTTACCCCCTCCTCATTGAGCAGTGGGCCTACCCTGTCCTTAGTCTTCCTCTTGCTTCGAATGTATTGATAAAAAGTCTTCTTGTTTCCCTTTATTCCCATAGCTAGTTTGAGTTCATTTTGTGCCTTTGCTTTTCTAATCTTGCCTCTGCATTCCTGTGTTATTTGCCTATATTCATCCTTCGTGATCTGCCCTAGTTTCCATTTTTTATATGATGCCTTTTTATTTTGTAGGTCACGCAAGATCTCAAGGGTAAGCCAAGGTGGTCTTTTGCCACATTTTCTATCTTTCCTAACCATTGGAATAACTTGCTTTTGGGCCCTTAATAGCGTCCCTTTGAAAAACTGCCAACTTTCCTCAGTTGTTTTTCCCCTCAGTCTTAATTCCCATGGGACCTTGCCTATCAGCTCTCTGAGCTTACCAAAATCCGCCTTCCTGAAATCCATTGTCTCTGTTCTGCTGTACTCCCTTCTACCCTTACTTAGAATTGCAAACTCTATGATTTCATGATCACTTTCACCCAAGCTTCCTTCTACTTTCAAATTCTCAACAAGTTCCTCCCTATTTGTTAAAATCAAGTCTAGAACAGCTTCCCCCCTAGTAGCTTTTTCAACTTTCTGAAATAAAAAGTTGTCTGCAATGCAGTCCAGGAACTTATTGGATAGTCTGTGCCCCGCGGTGTTATTGTCCCAACATATATCTGGATAGTTGAAGTCCCCCATCACCACCAAATCTTGGGCTTTGGATGATTTTGTTAGTTGTTTGAAAAAAGCCTCATCCACCTCTTCCGCCTGATTAGGTGGCCTGTAGTAGACTCCCAGCACAACATCACCTGTGTTTTTTACCCCTTTTAGCCTAACCCAGAGACTCTCCACCCTTCCGTCTCCTATGTCCATCTCCACCTCAGTCCAAGTGTGTACATTTTTAATATATAAGGCAACACCTCCTCCCTTTTTCCCCTGTCTATCCTTCCTGAGCAAACTATACCCATCCACACCAACATTCCAGTCGTGTGTATTATCCCACCAAGTTTCAGTAATGCCAATAATGTCATAGTTGTATTTGTTTATTAGCACTTCCAGTTCATCCTGCTTATTACCCATACTTCTTGCATTTGTATAAAGGCATCTAAGATACTGGTTTGATTTTGCCTCCCAGCTTTGCCCTGACCCTCCTTCCTCTCTGCCATTATAGCCCGTGCTCCCTCCTGCTTCCAACCCATCTCCCAGGTCTTGTTCCCCACTTTCCTGTGGGCTTTGCTCACCTGTCCCCGTCGAACCTAGTTTAAAGCCCTCCTTACCAGGTTAGCCAGTCTGTGCGCGAATAAGGCCTTTCCTCTCTTCGAAAGGTGAACGCCATCTGTTCCTAGCAGTCCTTCCTCAAGTAGCATCCCGTGGTCGAGGAAGCCAAAGCCCTCCTGGCGACACCATCTTCGCAGCCAGGCATTCACCTCCACAATGCATCTGTCTCTGCCCGGACCCCTACCTTCAACAGGAAGAATTGAAGAGAATACCACCTGCGCTCCAAACTCCTTAACCCGTACTCCCAGAGCCCTGTAGTCACTCTTGATCTGCTCAGCATCACACCTCGCAGTATCATTTGTGCCCACATGGATGAGTAGCATGGGATAGTAGTCAGAAGGCCGGATAATCCTCGACAAAGCCTCTGTAACGTCTCGGATACGGGCCCCTGGCAGGCAGCATACCTCCCGGGATGAACGGTCAGGGCGACAGATGGGTGTCTCCGTCCCCCTCAGCAGAGAGTCTCCAACCACCACTACCCTACGTTTCTTATCAGTGGTGGCAGCAGACCTCCCAGCCTTAGGGGTACGAGGCTTCACCCCCTTAACTGTTGGGGGTGATTTCTTCTCTCCTGTATCTTTTACCACAACAGGAGGGTTCGCAGCAGTGGTGGAGCACTGCCCGCTGCTAGAAGCAACCAGCTGGCTGTGTCCACCCTGAGCCTCCTCCTCCACTGGTGTGTCAGGTACACCCTGAGGCATCTCCTCTTCCACTGCAGTGTCAGTAGTCCCGTCAACTGGGACAGCACCATCAGCTGTCTCCACATGGATACTGTCCAGGAATTGCTCATGGACATAGATGTTCCTCAGCCAGGCCACCTCCTCCTCTCAGCCGTCCTCTGTTCCCCTCTTGCTGGAACTGGCTGGTCAGGTCACCGGGGTCCTCTCTTCGCATCCCAGTGTCCTCCCACTGGCCAGAACTGGCTGTGATTCCTGAGCTGGGCCTCCTGGTCACCAGGTGACCAGTCGCTGGGGTAGCCATTCTCCAACATTGGCTGAGGGTCGCCAGTTCTCTGTAACAACAAACTCCCTCTCCCATCACCTCAGTAACAAACCAGTAACACCCAGGGAAACTGCGTCCCAAGCAAACCACTGAAAAAACCAAGAAAACCCCCCACTTTGTCACGGAGGGTTCTACGGGGCAAGTGTGACAGCTGTCCGACTGGCCGTGCCCTGGGGTTGTATCCCCGTGGGTGCTGGGCCGCGAGAAGCCAGCAGACAGTCAGTTAGCATGCTGGGTACTGGAATGACAGCTGGGGTGTCCCCACGGTGCAGGCTCAGTGACTGGGTATCCTGATTGGGAGTCTGGCCCCATTCCCTGTGAAAGCCAAGAAAGCCGAGGACAAAAACACTGCAACCAGGGGCAGTTTTGGGGCAAAGGCTTGGGCTGGATTTGAGCAGTGCTAGGAAGGAGAGACCCTGGGGAACCTGCTTCCAGCTCCAACTCTGGTTACTGGGGCACCCTGGCACCCTGGGTATCTATTCAGCATGTAATACTGCTCCGACAGCCTGGCCTGCTTCAAGCACTGGGGAGCAGGCCCAGCTTTGGTCACTGCACCAGGAGGAGGAGATGGCTGAGGCTGAAGGGTTGGCGGAGGAGTGGGTGGGCTCTCACTCAGGATATGCTGCAAGTGTGATTTCCAGGGCAGGCAGACAGACCCGTGCTAGCTCACCCAAGATCACTGCAACCCCAGTAAGGGCTCTGGCCGGCAAACAGCCTTCAAACCCCAGCTGGCAGTTCTATTGTGGGCACAAGGTCATAACAGCTCTGGTTCAGAACCAGCACTCCTATAAAGAGGGCACGGCCTTCCCCAGGAAGGATTGGGCCCCCTTGGGCAGATGATCCTGACCGTTTGCTGGGCCAGAACTCAGGCCTTGAGGTGGTTTAAACTCAGGCTGCTTGTCCAAGAGTGCTGCCAGCCAGCAGTGGTGACTCAGGAAGTGTTACACCTGAGTGAATTTTGCTAATTGCCCCCCCCACCCCCACTGCTCTCAGTCCGTGGCGGGCTGTGATCCCATTCCCATGGCATTCCATACATGACATCCAGTGAGAGCTCCCCAGGCTAGCCCAGGGATTGCCACGTCTGTCCCAGAATGCAGAACTGTTCCTCCAGACAGGGCAAGGATCTGGGCATGACTGGGACTGCCTACCTTGGGCTGGCACTAGCCTGGGCATCGCTCACACATAGGTTGCAGCCCAAGGGAGGGGCAGGGGATATCTCAGGGAAAAGCCCCATGGAGCTGCCAGAGGGTGTGAGGGTGTCATAACCTTAGTCCCAGATTTGGACCTTAGCGTCCAAAATATGGGGGTTAGCATGAAAACCTCCAAGCTTAGTTACCAGCTAGGACCTGGTACCTGCTGCCACCACCCAAAAAATTAGAGTGTTTTGGGGCACTCTGGTCCCCCTGAAAAACCTTCCCTGGGGACCCCAAGACCCAAATCCCTTGAGTCTCAAAACAGAGGGAAATAATCCTTTTTCCCTTCCCCCCTCCAGGTGCTCCTGGAGAGATACACAGACACAAGCTCTGTGAATCCAAACAGAGTGATTCCCCCTCTCTGTTCCCAATCCTGGAAACAAAAAGTACTTTCCTATTCCCCCAGAGGGAATGCAAAATCAGGCTAGCAAATCCAACACACAGATCTCCCCGATTTCTTCCTCCCACCAATTCCCTGGTGAGTACAGACTCAATTTTCCTGAAGTAAAGAAAAACTCCAACAGGTCTTAAAAGAAAGCTTTATATAAAAAGAAAGAAAATACATACAAATGGTCTCTCTGTATTAAGATGATACAATACAGGGTCAATTGCTTTAAAGAATATTGAATAAACAGCCTTATTCAAAAAGAATACAAATCAAAGCACTCCAGCACTTATATTCATGCAAATACCAAAGAAAAGAAACCATATAACTTACTATCTGATCTCTTTGTCCTTACACTTAGAAACAGAAGACTAGAAAGTAGAAACTACTTCTCCAAAGCTCAGAGAAAGCAGGCAGACAGACAAAAGACTCAGACACAAACTTCCCTCCACCCAGAGTTGAAAAAATCCGGTTTTCTGATTGGTCCTCTGGTCAGGTGCTTCAGGTGAAAGAGACATTAACCCTTAGCTATCTGTTTATGACAGAGGGGCAGAAGGGAACCCCCACCCCCTCCCTGACCAGCTGCCCCTGGGGGATCCTTCCTGCACTGTGGGGGAGGGGAGGACTCCATTGCCCCAGTCCAGCCCTTCCGGTCCTGGTGCACCCCCACCTCAGCCACAGGTCCCGACCCTGAGGGGCCAGCAGAGAGGGGAAGAGGGGCTCTCCCTTCACCTAATGCCCCATACAGACCTGCTGGGACTTCCTTGCCGCTGCTTGTGGAGCCCGTGGGACAATATGACTCTGCACATTGGAACACGCTGGGCACTGAGGGCTTTGAAGGATATGGCCATAAATCCCAAACAGGGCAAGTGCCTGTGGGGAGATGTAAGGTCTGCCTCCAAACAGCTGGAAAGCAATGGTATGGCCAGGCCTGCTGGTGGGGAGGCGCTGGCTGTGTTTGTTTGCTCAGGCGTGTGTGAAGGTGTGTGCATGGCTGACTGTGTGTGAAGGGGGAGTGTGCAAACACATGTGCACAAGCATTAGTGGTATATGCATTGTGAGTGTTTGTATTGTGTGTGCATTCACTGTGTGTGCTGAGTGTGCATGTGTGTGTGTGTGTGAGATCCTCCATGGGGAAGCCCATAGAGGCTGTCGCAATACCTAGCCTAGAGCAGTCCTGCAGATTCCAGCATGGTGGGCCTGGCCCCATTCTCCAAAAAGCCTGGCTGTGCAAAGGATAAGGTTGAGGGGCAGGGGGCAAACAGTGAGTGAGGAGGGCAGAGGAGTCGGTGAAGCTCAGTAGCAGACTGTGGAGGCAGTGGGTGGGGGACAGCAGGGCTGTGTGTGGCAAGGGGCTGGCAGGCAATTTGCTCCCATTGGTGTGCTCAGTGAGCGGGGGGGCCACGGCTCCCATCCACGTTCATTATCGTCAGGGCAGCTGGACAGTGGGCTCATTAAAGCTTTTCTGGAGGGAACAGTCAGCAAGCACCCAGCCCATTCCCTGACATCTTCCAAAAGCAGCACGGAGGAGCAGGGCCAGTGGCCCAGCTTTCTGCTGGCGCTGCCTTTTCCAGCTGATTAAAATCAATTCTAAGTGGATTCCCCCATGGCCCTCGGCAACCCATCAGTCAGCCTGATGGCCTGTCACTCAGCAGCAACTTTTCTCTGGCTGGCGAGGGAGCTGTGGATGGAGTCATGAGTCATCCAGCCAGGCTGTGTGGGGAGCGGCTCCCTAGAACAGGTGGCAGGAAGGACCAGCGTTGAGGGTGGAGGGCAGCATGCTAGTGGCTCTTTCCCAGCCATGCCAGGTGCATGGTGCTCTGAAGTGATGCCATATGCTCTGCTCTGTGGTATCTTGCCCATTCTCTTGCTCCCCTGGCTTTGTATGGCTCTGGGTGCCAGGGAATGGCCCACAGATCTGAGCACTCCAAGCAAGGGCTGCTCCTCTGGCCTGTGGAGCCTGCACTGCGAGGGCTGGGCATGCCAGCCTGCAGCCATCCCTGGGGACTAGACAGGCCTGGGCAGGATGGACATTGCACACCCTGCCCAGACATTCTGCAGGGCCCAAACGCACAGCAGCACTCCTGGCCAGCCAGGCACAATGGTCCAAATCCTTAAGGGCAGTTACGTGCCTAATTCTCATTGGTTTCTATGGGAGCTAGGTGCCAGGGCACTTGCTGTGAGCCGCTGACCCGGGGAAAGGTAGCCCTGGAAACCCACTGGAGAGAAATGGTCCTGGGATCCCAAGCAGCACCGCAGATGGCTCAGAAGTGAGGTTTTGTTTCTGCTGAGCACTACCTCGCCTGGCCTGGCCTGCCTCATGGATCCACAAAGGCGCCTGCTCCCTCTCAGCCACCCCAGCCCTTCCCCATGCAGCAGCCGCTCTCAGCTCCTCCGGAGAGAAGCCAGGAGCCAGAGCTGTGCGCTCAGAGAACTCCAGCAGGACTTGGCAACATTTGCTGGTGGTATTGCATGGCGCATATGCTCTGCAGGGAAACAAGTGGACATCAACATCATGCCATTGCCGTGTGGCAGCCTGACGATGCCCTCCCCTCCCCATCCCTTTCCTGGGCCTTGCATTGCTAGAGAATGCTCTTGGAAGAATTGTTCACGCAGGAAACCAGATGAATTATTGGGCCATGCTGGCTGGGGAGGGCTGGTCAGGCTCCTGTCTCCCACAGTACAGGCTCCCATTGAGCCAGGCAGTGCCTGTCCTGGCACCATGTCAGGGTCATGTGGGACTTTAGCTGTGAGGGAGGCTGTGGCACCCTCCCTCCCTTGGCATTTCTATCCCTGGGGAAGAGAACTTGCCCTCTGCTATTGGGGTTTATCTCACCTGCAGCAAATGTGAGTGCGGCCAGCTCCCCACCTCACCCTTCTCTGCACAGCAAGCAGCTTTGGAGTGGAGGGGACACGAGGTCTCCACTGAGCCAGCCTGTCTACACCCCCTCCCAGCCTCCTCTGAAGGAGCTGGTTCACATTCTACCAACCGCTGGCACCAGCACCCGGGCGCTTTGCACCCTGCAGAGAGGGGACCTGCTCCCTGCTCCCAGCCCCCACAAAATGTGCCCAGACTTACCTGATTCTGTTGCCTGGGAGATCTCTGCTGGCCAGGCAGTTAGCCATGTGTGCCTGTGCCCCCTTCCAGCACTCTGAGTGACCTGCAGGGCTCTCCCACCCAGACTCCACAGCCCTGCCTAGGCCTGCCCCTGCCCCTGCTTGCACATTCTCTGCTCTCCTGCCTGAGGGTGAAACCAGTGCAGTGTCACCAACCCCAAATATTACAAAAATCACAAATCAGGCCCGTGAAAGGAAGTTTGGCTTAAAAACAGCACACCCGACTCTCCTCTGTGCCACTGGGGTTTGGAGTCCAAGGTCTCACACAGATTGGTCTCCAGCTTTTCTCACAACTGTGTGGGCTAGACACCTTTCTTTTTAATGCAGCCCAAGGTTCTCCCAGATTCACATGACTCCAGCAGCTGGGGCTTTAACACCACCCCTTATCACAGGACGCCTGATAATATCACAAGATTTGGCAACACTCCCAGCGTGGTTGATTCCTGATTCGCCTGCCCCAGATCATAACCATTATTAATGATTATTCTGGTAGTCCCCACCATGGCTGGGCACAGCCCACAGCCCTCAGAACTCACTGCCTGGCCCACCATGCCAGCAGGAGTATGTCCAGGCCTGGGCCAGCCATGTGCAGACAGGTAGCAGAGCCAAGAGGAGACTCATGGCTGGGGATTTCATTGTGCGTGTCCATGAGCGCACTGCAGAGGCAGCAGCCATGGGTATGGCTCAGAGAGGGCAGCAGGGGATCACCCATGCACTCAGAGTCGCAGTCCAATGGCACCTATTGTGGGCAGTGCTGGGCTCTGCATGGGACCTTCCAGAATGGAGCAGCGAGTCTATCTGGGCCCAAGCTGAGCAGCAGCACCTTCCTGCCTGGCTTACACTGGAAACACCAGCAACCAGCAGCTCCCATCATCAGCTGTCTCTCAGCACCAGAACCAGCCCACCCCAACCCAGGGCACAGCCAGTGCCGTGCCCAACATGCTCCGCTATTGCCATTGTGAGTTCTGCCTCTGGAACGCCTGCTTGCTGCAGTCACTCCAGCCCTGAAACCTGCTCTATTGCTCCTGGCTCCCCGCTTTACGTAGCTCACTTCCCTCTTGTTCCCTCATGTGTCTTTCGCCCGTGCTCTTGAAGAGACTGGCTTCTAATCTGCTTGTTAACCTATCAGTTCATCTAAAACCAATATGTGTCTGACTGCTGGAGATAATTAACTGATCAATTAGATAGAAGGGCTGCGTGGTGCTCCCGGTAGCAAGCGCTTCAATCACACCATCCCCTGTGCACACACAACAGGGAGACTCCAGTACCCAGCCAGTGCCGCATGGAAACACGCCTACTACATTGCAAAAAACTATGAGGCCTGGCTAACAGGAAACAACATTCAAACCTTGGAAGAACTGAACCTCCTCATACAAATGGAGCAGTTCTTGGATGGTGTTCCTGAAGACATCACGCGGTACATACAAGATGGAAACCCCAAGAATATCGCTGAGGCGGGGGAGATTGGAGCCAAATGGATGGAACTGGCAGAAAGCAAAAAAGCTACTGTCAAGGGGAACGATTACCCCAGGGGGCACACAGACCATAAACCCTACCACCGAGGACAGCCAAAGACCCCACATACCACCCAAGTAAAGCCACAGATACCCTACCCTTCAACCTCACCAGTCTCCAGTAACTCACCTCGGCCCAGTGACCCATCAGATGGAAGATGCTTTAAGTGTAATGAACTGGGACATATCAAGGCCAACTGTCCCAAGAACACCATGCGAGTGCAATTCATTACACCACCATCACACCAAAGATCCCCAGGCCCGGATGCCTCTCAAATACCCTTGGAGCGAAGGGAAAATTTGAGAGTGGGCGGAAAGAAGGTTACTGCGTGGAGAGACACGGGGGCACAAGTGTCAGCTATCCACCAATCCTTCGTTGACCCCAAATTCATCAACCCAAAGGCCAAAGTTACAATTTACCCCTTCATGTCACAAGCTGTAGACTTGCCTACAGCTCAACTGCCTGTCCAGTACAAAGGCTGGTCAGGAATGTGGACTTTTGCAGTCTATGACAATTATCCTATCCCCATGCTACTGGGGGAAGACTTGGCCAACCAGGTGAGGCGGGCCAAGAGAGTGGGAATGGTTACACGTAGCCAAACCAAGCAAGCTTCCAGACCCATTCCTGTTCCTGAACCGTCCACAGAGGCCCCGTCTGTGTTACCAGAGACCCAGACAGAGGTAGTGGACCCGGATTCCATGCCAACCACTGAAACAGCCACAGCACCTCCAGTCCCAGGCCCGGAACTGGAACAGCAACCAGCACCAGCAAGTGCAACCACATCTTCAAACTCAACGCCAGAGGGCGCCAGCGAGCCAGAACTGGCAGAAGCAAAAGACAGCCATACCCAAAAGGCTCAGCCAGAGCCTGAAATACCCTCAGGTGCACCAGCGGAGAGCGGTTCACCAGCAACGGAAACAACCCCATCACCTACATCGCTTCCAGAGGGACCAAGCCCAAGTCCACAGTCTGAGGAAGAACTGGTGACCCCAGCCTCAAGGGAACAGTTCCAGGCTGAGCAGGAAGCGGATGACAGCCTTCAGAAAGCTTGGGCGGCGGCACGGAGCACCCCACCGCCTCTCAGCTCTTCTAATCGATCCCGGTTTGTTATAGACCAAGGACTTTTATACAAGGAAATTCTTTCTGGTGGACACCGGGAAGAATGGCAGCCGCAAAAACAGTTGGTGGTTCCAACTAAGTACCGGGGGAAGCTCTTAAGCTTAGCCCATGATCATCCCAGTGGCCATGCTGGGGTGAACAGAACCAAGGACCGGTTGGGGAAGTCCTTCCACTGGGAGGGGATGGGCAAGGATGTTGCCAAGTATGTCCGGTCTTGTGAGGTATGCCAAAGAGTGGGAAAGCCTCAAGACCAGGTCAAGGCCCCTCTCCAGCCACTCCCCATAATTGAGGTCCCATTTCAGCGAGTAGCTGTGGATATTCTGGGCCCTTTCCCAAAAAAGACGCCCAGAGGAAAGCAGTACGTACTGACTTTAGTGGACTTTGCTACCCGATGGCCAGAAGCAGTAGCTCTAGGCAACACCAGGGCTAACACTGTGTGCCTGGCCCTAACAGACATCTTTGCCAGGGTAGGTTGGCCCTCTGACATCCTTACAGATTCAGGGTCTAATTTCCTGGCAGGGACCATGGAAAAACTGTGGGAAACTCATGGGGTGAATCACTTGGTTGCCACCCCGTACCACCATCAAACCAATGGCCTGGTGGAAAGGTTCAATGGAACTTTGGGGGCCATGATACGAAAATTCATCAACGAATTCTCCAATACTTGGGACCTAGTGTTGCAGCAGTTGCTGTTTGCCTACAGGGCTGTACCACATCCCAGTTTAGGGTTTTCACCATTTGAACTTGTGTATGGTCACGAGGTTAAGGGGCCATTACAGTTGGTAAAGCAGCAATGGGAGGGGTTTACGCCTTCTCCAGGAACTAACATTCTGGACTTTGTAAGCAACCTACAAAGCACCCTCCGACAATCTTTAGCCCTTGCTAAAGAGAACCTAAAGGATGCTCAAGAAGAGCAAAAGGCCTGGTATAACAGACATGCCAGAGATCGGTCCTTCAAGGTAGGAGACCAGGTTATGGTCTTGAAGGCGCAACAGGCCCATAAGATGGAAGCCTCATGGGAAGGGCCATTCACGGTCCAAGAGCGCCTGGGAGCTGTAAACTATCTCATAGCATTTCCCAATTCCTCACTAAAGCCTAAAGTGTACCATGTTAATTCTCTCAAGCCTTTCTATTCCAGAGACTTACAGGTTTGTCAGTTTACAGTCCAGGGAGAGGATGCTGAGTGGCCTGACGGTGTCTACTACGACGGGAAAAAAGACGGTGGCGTGGAAGAGGTGAACCTCTCAACCACTCTGGAACGTCTGCAGCGGCAGCAAATCAAGGAGCTGTGCACCAGCTTCGCCCCATTGTTCTCAGCCACCCCAGGACGGACTGAACGGGCATACCACTCCATTGATACAGGTAATGCTCACCCAATCAGAACCCCACCCTACCGAGTGTCTCCTCATGCCCAAGCTGCTATAGAACGGGAGATCCAGAACATGCTACAGATGGGTATAATCCGCCCATCTACCAGTGCATGGGCATCTCCAGTGGTTCTGGTACCCAAACCAGATGGGGAAATACGCTTTTGCGTGGACTACCGTAAGCTAAATGCTGTAACTCGTCTGGACAACTATCCAATGCCACGTACGGATGAGCTATTGGAAAAGTTGGGACGTGCCCAGTTCATCTCTACAATAGACTTAACCAAGGGGTACTGGCAAGTACCGCTAGATGAACCTGCCAAGGAGAGGTCAGCATTCGTCACCCATGCGGGGGTGTATGAATTCAATGTCCTTCCTTTCGGCCTTCGTAATGCACCCGCCACCTTCCAAAGGCTGGTAGATGGTCTACTAGCTGGACTGGGAAAATTTGCAGTTGCCTACCTCGATGATGTGGCCATTTTTTCTGACTCCTGGCCCGAACACCTACTACACCTGGAAAAGGTCTTTGAGCGCATCAGGCAGGCAGCACTAACTGTTAAGGCCAAAAAGTGTCAAATAGGCCAAAACAGAGTGACTTACCTGGGGCACCAGGTGGGTCGAGGAACCATAAACCCCCTACAGGCCAAGGTGGATGCTATCCAAAAGTGGCCTGTCCCAAGGTCAAAGAAACAGGTCCAATCCTTCTTAGGCTTGGCCGGATACTACAGGCGATTTGTACCACACTACAGCCAAATCGCTGCCCCACTGACCGACCTGACCAAAAAGACCCAGCCAAATGCAGTTAAGTGGACTAACGAGTGTCAAAAGGCCTTTACCCAACTTAAGGCAACGCTCATGTCTGACCCTGTGCTCAGGGCCCCGGACTTTGACAAGCCATTCCTAGTAACCACGGATGCATCTGAGCGTGGTATAGGAGCAGTGCTCATGCAGGAAGCAACAGATCACAACTTCCATCCTGTCGTGTTTCTCAGCAAGAAACTGTCTGAGAGGGAAAGTCACTGGTCAGTCAGTGAAAAGGAATGCTATGCCATTGTGTACGCCCTGGAAAAGCTACGCCCATATGTTTGGGGACGGCGGTTCCAACTACAAACTGACCATGCTGCACTAAAGTGGCTTCATACTGCCAAGGGGAACAACAAGAAACTTCTTCGTTGGAGTTTAGCTCTCCAAGATTTTGATTTTGAAATTCAACACATCACAGGAGCTTCTAACAAAGTAGCTGATGCACTCTCCCGTGAGAGTTTCCCAGAATTCAGTAGTTAAAAAGTGTTCTTAAAATGTACAAGTCTGTTAGTTATATACTTAGGAGTATATGTAAAGGTGTATGTGTTGTATTAATCTGTTTATTTTCAAGTTCTAGAAGGAAATCGCCGCCAGTGAGCTTCCCCACTGTCTGCAATTTGGGGGGCGTGTCATAAACAGATAGCTAAGGGTTAATGTCTCTTTCACCTGAAGCACCTGACCAGAGGACCAATCAGGAAACCGGATTTTTTCAACTTTGGGTGGAGGGAATTGAGTGTCTTTGTCTTTGTTTTTCTGGCGGCCTGCTTTTCTCTGAGCTTTGGAGAAGTAGTTCTACTTTCTAGTCTTCTGTTTCTAAGTGTAAGGACAAAGAGATCAAATAGTAAGTTCTATGGTTTTCTTTTCTTTGGTATTTACATGAATATAAGTGCTGGAGTGCTTTGATTTGTATTCTTTTTAAATAAGGCTGTTTATTCAATATTCTTTTAAGAAATTGCCCTGTATTGTGTCATCTTAATACAGAGAGACTATTTGTATTTTTTCTTTCTTTTTTTATATAAAGCTTTCTTTTAAGACCTGTTGGAGTTTTTCTTTACTGCAGGGAAATTGAGTCTGTACTCACCAGGGAATTGGTGGGAGGAAGAAATCAGGGGAGATCTGTGTGTGTTGGATTGCTAGCCTGATGTTGCATTCCCTCTGGGGGAATAGGAAAGTACTTTTTGTTTCCAGGATTGGGAACAGAGAGGGAGATTCACTCTGTTTGGATTCACAGAGCTGGTGTCTGTGTATCTCTCCAGGAGCACCTGGAGGGGGGGAAGGGAAAAAGGATTATTTCCCTTTGTGTGAGACTCAAGGGATTTGGGTCTTGGGGTCCCCAGGAAAGGTTTTTCAGGGGGACCAGAGTGCCCCAAAACACTCTAATTTTTTGGGTGGTGGCAGCAGGTACCAGGTCCAAGCTGGTAACTAAGCTTGGAGGTTTTCATGCTAACCCCCATATTTTGGACGCTAAGGTCCAAATCTGGGACTAAGGTTATTATAGTAGCTCACTTCCCTCTTGTTCCCTCATGTGTCTTTCGCCCGTGCTCTTGAAGAGACTGGCTTCTAATCTGCTTGTTAACCTATCAGTTCATCTAAAACCAATATGTGTCTGACTGCTGGAGATAATTAACTGATCAATTAGATAGAAGGGCTGCGTGGTGCTCCCGGTAGCAAGCGCTTCAATCACACCATCACCTGTGCACACACAACAGGGAGACTCCAGTACCCAGCCAGTGCCGCATGGCGCACACAGCACACAGAACGCACAGCACACACAGCACGCGTACAGCACAATGGCACACAGAACACATACAGCACACAGCGAGCGTACAGCACAACGGGACACAGCGCACATACAGCACACAGCGCATGCACAGCACACAGAGTGTGCACAGCACACAGTGCGCATACAGCACAGAGCACACACAGTGCACATACAGTGCACACAGCACGCGTACAGCACAATGGCACACAATGCACATACAGCATACAGAGCACACTGAGTGCACACAGCAGACAGAGCACACACAGTGCACACACAGCACATGTACAGCACGATGGCACACAATGCACATACAGCATACAGAGCACACAGAGTGCGCACAGCGCACAGAGAGCACACAGTGCACACACAGCGCACACAGCACGCGTACTGCACAAAGCATGCAGCACACAGAGCACAGCACACAGCACCCCTCAGACACAGCATGATGTCTCCGTCACTTGACACTGTCTGGGAAAGCAAGTATCTAGCTGGGCAGACCAATAAAGTCTCATTGAATTGAACTGAACTGACGGGAGGACACAGACACACCCCGACAGAGAAATAGACATACCTAGAATTATACACACAGACACATCGTGACAGAGACACACACCCTGACAGAGACACACACACTGACACACCCAGAGTGGCACACAGATGCACACCTGGAGTAGCACACAGACACACCCTGACAGAGACACACACCAGAGTCTTACACACACGAGTGGCACGCAGACACACCCCTGGAGTAGCACACACACAATGGCACATAAACATACACACAAGGAGTGGCACACAGACACACCCTGACAGAGACACACACCCAGAGTGACACCCCCATCCAGAGTGGCACACGGAAACACTCTGAAGGAGTTAGCCAGCCATGCTTTGTGCACACAGCCTGGGGTGTCTCTGTGTTTGGGGCTCAGCACCAGGCAGTGGGGGGACTGGAGGGGAGCTCTCCTTGGAGCCTAACTCAGCCAAGCTGGAATCAGGCGCTTGACCCTGGCAGGCTGTGAGGGGATAAGCTGGGCTGGGTTGGTGGCTCCGAGGCTGGCCTGGCCCCCATTCGCTGCTTCACCTCCTGACTCCAGCGGGAAGAAACCCATTTGCTTTGGAGCAAACAAACGAAAGCAAGAAGTAAGCTCTCAGGGGGCCAGGAGGTCAAAAACGCCTGCCCTGGGAGATGGTGAGAGAAGCAGGTGCTTGTCAGCTGGACTTCATTAGTTGGCAGCTTGGCACGCGGAACAGAGCAGAGGGCAGAGCCCTTCTGACTGCTGCAGCTCAGTGCCACAGCCAGCACTAGGGAGGGGGAAGGACCGAGGGCCCCAGACAATCCGGAGGAGGCAGCTCAAGGGCACTCACAGTGCGTTTGCCTCCTGCTGCCTGCGCCTACCACATGCCAAGGAGCTAGTATCAACCACATGCCACCCAGGTCCTATTGAGCCCCTGTGGCATAGACTACAGCCTCTCCTGGGCCACTCGTGGCAGCGGCAGCTCCAGTAGGAGGAGGCACCAGCCACGGAGCGAGGGAGTGGGGCTGGTTGAAGCCTCCTGAGCTGTTCCCAGCTCCAGTCCAGAGCACAGCCTGGCTGGCTGGGGAGTTACACAGTCACCTCAGCCCTTGGCCTGTGCTGGGCCTGTGGGCAGGAGGCAGCTTAGTGCTGCCTCTGGAGCCCCTGGGGCTTGTGCTCACAGCGGCTCATGGTGGGGATGGCATCTGCTGGGCAGTGTGACCCCTCCCTGGACAAGAGGGAGGGGCTGGTGCATGGGCTGGGGTACAAGCCCAGCCGTGTGCATGCCAGGGCCCTGCCCCCCAACGAGCTTTCCCAAGAGCCAGGTGTCAGATTTGAGGCCCATCAACCCTCAGCCTCACGGAGCCTCGCTGGGACTCTGTTCGTGTTAGCGAAGGTCTCCACAGAACTAGGCTGAGGCCTGGCTGTCTAGCCTTTCCCTTTGCTGGACAGGGGGCAAGGAGGGAGGGGACCTCTGGCCCCAAATGGCCTGAGGCCTGGTAGTGTGGGTGGGGGGTGACGAGGCAGCTGGGGACTCCTCAGAGGCAGTGAGGCTGAGGGAGGTAAATAATGCAGGAGATCCCTGTTTGCCACCTCCCTCCCCACGGGGCTTTGAAAGGCAACAGATTTACCCTGATCTCCAGACATGAGTTTTTGTCACCAAACAGGGAGATGAGGAGACTTTGAAGCACAGACAAACACCGAGAAAGGGAATAAATAAGAAGAAAGTCTCGTGTTCTCTTCAGAGAACAATTGTGGTGTCATCTGCGCGGAGTGGCTCATAGGAGGGTGAGACGCTAACCAGGAAACTGACAGCCACAAACGCTAGGAAATTATCATAAAAATAAATAAATCTTCACCCTCTCTGACAGCACACACCAGCGCTTTGTCGTGGTTTGTTTTCCCAGAGCCTTAAACAAGCCAGGACATTCTCCTTCCTCCCCCAGTGGAGAATAGCAGTGCCTCCCCCTCTCCCTCACAGAGTCACTCACATGCACTGGCATATGCACACATACACAGAAACTTACAAACACAGTCGCAAAGGCATTCACATGCACACACAGTCACACGCAGCCACTCACACACGCACGCACATGCAGTGACAGCAGGACAGGTCCCTCCGAAGTCCATTCTAGCCTGGCTGTCCGCATGGGAGGACACACAGCCACCTCCCTCAGCCACTCCTTCTGGTGCTCACCCTGATACCTAACCTACATTTTCCCTGGTGCAGCTGAAGCCCATGCTCAGACACACATCCATAGACATGACTACCCCCCTGCACACTCACTCACTGTCACACACAGCCACACACACCATGTGTGCACAAACACAGCTACACACACAGTCACTGCATGCACACAGCCACACACACACACACCATGTGCACACAGACACACACACATTGCATGCACATACATGTAGAGGATGGAGCAGAATGTGGCATGTCCCACACTTTATTTGCTCTGGGTTGCTGAAGGCCCTTGCTGGATGCTAACTCGGCTCCTGCAATGCCTGAGGGCAGTGTTTCCCAAAGGGTATGTCCCAGCCCACCAGCAGGGCACAGAAAGGGTCTAGGTGGTTTGCCTGTCACTGCCCTCGCTCCCCTATGACTTCCCCATCCTGGGTCTGCTGTGGAAGTGCTGTACCCCTCCCCCGCATTCACACTTCTCTGGGCCAGGGCGGGGCAGCAGGCAGTGGGTGGGTGAGGGGCGAAGGGGGTCCAGACAGCCGCAATATGGGGGGAGTGTCCAGAGCCAGTGAGCGGGCAGTCAGCAGTTTGGCAGTGATTGTGGCCTGCAGGGGCTGGCTGGGGCTGTAGCCTGCAGGAGGGGGCAGGGCTGGGAGAGTGAGAGACAGGGGGCTGGGGGCAGCTGGGGAGGGGGAGCAGGCGGCTGGAGGGCTGGGAAGGGGAGGGGAGCAGGGGGCTGGAGGGCTGGGAAGGGGAGAGGCAGCCAGAGAGCTGAGAAGGGGAGGGGGAGGAGGGCAGGTCCCCCCAAAAGACAAAATGCCAGCGGTGGCTCTTCTTGGTGAAGTGTGTGGGCCCTCCTGCCCCAGGGAACCGGCCCTGTGGACTCTTGGATCCTTCGGGTCCATTTGCAATTAATTTTTGTGTGATTTCCCACCTCTTTCTGCTGCATTTGGGGGGCAGGGGATTGGGGTGTAGGGCCTGGGAGGGAGTTTGGGTGAGAAAGAGGGTTCCGACCTGGGGCAGGAGTGCAGGCTCCAGCTGGGCGGTGCTTACCTCTGGAGGCTCCCGGTTGGCAGCGCAGTGGGGCTAAAGCAGGCTCCTTGCCTGCCCTGGCTCTGCACGGCTCCCAGAAGCCTCTGGCATGTTTGGCTCCTAGGCGGCTCCTTAGCCCAGCTGTGCTGTTAACCAGACTTTTAGTGGCCCAGTCAGGAGTGCTGACCTGAGCCACCAGGATCCATTTTAGACCAGGCATTACGGTCAAAAACCGGACGCCTGGCAACCCTAGGAAAACACCTCCTTAGCAGCAGGATGGCTGTGCCCACGGAGGGGTGATCCTCCCCATGGCTGTGTCTTTGCAAGAAGTGTGATCACCCTCACTGCATTACCGAGCCCCACAGAGGGGTCACCCAGCCCCTCCCAAAAACCCACAGCTGGGGGCACTGCAGCAGCTGGGGGAATGGCTACACCGATCCTATTGGCTTTGCAACCATGCAGAGCTGTTACCCAGGCCAGGACACACCTGGGAACTGGGACAGGCCACTTGCCCCACATGGCTGGCCCTGGCCTCCCACACAGGAACATGTTCCCGTAATGCCCCTGGTGCAATGCTGCAGGTGAGCGGGGGCAGGAGCGCCTGCCTGACCTGACCCCACAGGTGCCGATTTGCACCCTGCACTCACTGTAACAACAATGGGAAGGGGGAAGGGCTAGAGCCGTGTTTCTCAACTTATTTACCATTTTGGGCCACACATTCAGCTCTCTGGGTGATACGGGGCCGCATCTGCACAATATATACACTGCCTGTTTGGCCCTGAGGATGTCACATGGGTCATAGCTATATGCTGACTGGGCCACAGGTTGAGAACTGCTGGGCTACAGAAGAGCCTCAGGGTGGGGCTTCCAGAAGGTATCCAGCCCCACCCCTCACACACTGTAAGGGCCCCAGGTACTGTATGTTCTCCCCACAGGAGCTCAGGGCCTGTTCTAGCTAGCGGTCCCCACAGGACCTAGCTGCTGCTTCCTGGCACACTCGGTCTGGTGCTGGGTGTTGGGTGAGTGAGACATTTGCTTGACATTTAACCTACATGGCCCAGCTGCAGTCTCTTAGGGTTTTTCTCTGCTCCGTGCCTGGTGATTGTGCTGGAGCCTGGCCTTTCCACAGCAACTCTGCACATCATTGCAGCCCAGCATCACATCTCCGTTAAGTCATCTCTGCTCGGAGCCTGCCCTCCCCAGGGCCTGTTCCCCAGACCTGTTCTTGGGCTGGGGCTCTCCTCTGACTGCTCACCCATGTGCCTGGCTCTTTTGCACTGGTGTGTCCCCAACAGCTGTGGGCCCAGCAGAGGGCTAACCAGTGCAGTGGAGTGGGGTAGTTACCTTGCTTGTGTTCACGCCTGCCACCCCAGCACCTCCAGCTGTGATCTCTCAGAGCTCACCAGCTAACTAGGTCAGGCTGGTCAGCACTTGACTGAGCCATTCAGAGAAAAGCCGATGATGGGGTCAGGTGCTTTGCCCTCTGCATTAGCTCCACCAGCCTCCCACAGCATGGGCAAGAGAGCCCGGCCACTCGTGGGCATTCACAACATCCCTGGGCCGCCTGCCAGTTCTCCTGGTGGTCGCAGCCTCCCCGTTTCTCCAAAACTGCTGCTGGGCTCCACCCTAGAGGGGGACATTTCAGCAGCTGGAGAACAGAGCCCTCTAGTCTAGAGAGCAGTGTGCTGGGGGAGGAAGGAGCCATGGAAATGAAGGACCATTCCACAAGATGCATCTGCTGGCACACCCCAAGGGGGGCTGTGCCTCTCCATGGCAGCCTGGCATTGCTGCCCATGTGTCTGGCCCTTGATAGCTGCCAGACCCTCAGCCCCAGGTTGCCCCCAGGCTGGGTGTTTGAATTCTGGTTGGGGGCAGTCTGGCCAGCCCTTAAGCCACTCTCCTCCCCATGCTCAGCCCCAGACGCTCTCCCAGTTCAGCATCTTGTCCCAGCCTGTCCCAGTGGGATCTGCATGGGGGCAGTGTTCAAGCTGGCATGGGGCTGGCCCAGGGCCTACCCATCCACTCACTCTCAGCTCTTGTTCTCTGCCCCTCTCACCCTGTCCCGGCTGGGTCAGTGCAAGGTGGCATGAGCAGTGGGGCCAGCCCTACCTGGCCTAACTGGCTTTCCCAGGATGGCAGCCCATGCTCCTGTCCCATAGCCAAGCAGGAGGTTCTGCTGCTGGGCAGCTCCCCAGTATCTGCAGAGCAGGCTCTGGACAATTGTCCCAGGTGAGGCACCAAGGTGGCCCTTGGGTTGGGTTTGATGGTGGCTCCAGCTGCTGCTGAGCCCAAGGCAGCGGGATGCAGTGTGTGTGATGGGCTGGGCCTCGCTCACCACTCGCAGCCCAAGTCACTCAGCACCAGTGCCAGCAGACAGACTTCCTTGGCAAGGCAAAGACAAGAGATGCGAAGGGTCCAGCTTCATGGGTACTGCCAGCTCCCCCTCCGCTGCTCTGCTCACTTCTCCAGTGCTCTGGCCAGCACCAGAGCAGACTCCGCACCCCAGCCTGGCACTGCCCACTCTGCGTGGGGAGGTGCTGGGGCTGGACGATGGAATGCCAAGGGTTCCAATGTGGTATCTCCTGTGCTCAGTCCCCAGACACAGCCAGCAGTATGGACACTGCAGGCTGGAGCCCAGATCCAGCTGAGCCCGACTAGCAGCGCAGCAGGCAGCTCCAGATGGACTCAGCCCCCTGGGCTCTGTGTTTGGATAAAGCAACTGACATTCCAGCTGCTGCCCACTTTGGCCCCTCACCATGGAGCCTCTCCATCACTGCAGAGGTAGTGGGAGGGGGAAGGTGGGGGAGGGAGCTGGCTTGGCTAGTGCCCAGTGCCAGGCTGCTGGAAAACTCCTTGCCTTGTCCATGCCAGCAGCATCTCAAGCATCTCAAGCTGCACTGGATTGGGGGGACAGGGAGTGAGGAACATGGCCACCAATGCCAGGGACACCCTTGGGTGGCTTAGGATAGGGGGACAAAGAGAGAAGGGGGGATTTTCAGGCCTACTTCCCAGAGCCTAGAGACAGCAGGCAGAGCGCTGGCTTTGAAGGTTGGATCCAGAGCTGTCAGCATCTTGGTTAGCTGCATAGAATCATAGAAGATTAGGGTTGGAAGAGACCTCAGGAGGTCATCTAGTCTAACCCCCTGCTCAAAGCAGGACCAATCACCAACTAAATCATCCCAGTCAGGGTTTTGTCAAGCCAGGTCTTAAAAACCTCTAAGGATGGAGATTCCAACCACCTTCCTAGGTAACCCAATCCAGTGCTTCACCACCCTCCTGGCGAAATGGAGTGCTTGGAGCCCAAGAAAGGACGGGGCTTCCCACTTGCCCACCTTGCCTCCTTAGCAATAAGGGGTCTGGACTGGCCCCTCCCCCCAGCAGACACAATGAAGGATTCTGGCTCACTCCTGTGCAGGGGAAGTTTTGGCTCAGCCTGGTGAGGAGGACTCAGTGCTCCCTGTGCCAGATCAGCTGGGCACTGTGCCCTGTAGTACGCACAATGCACTCGGTTACACTGACCTGGGCATCCCTGGAGAGGCTGCACCATGCAAGTGACCCAGGGAGATGCTGGGAAGGTGCCACACAGCTGTGATTGAGCCAGGGGAGATTAATGGCAGGTGATAAACCCAGGGCTGTTGACTTCACAGCATCATTTAACAAACCTGACACTTACAGGCCTTTTGAGGTGGCTGCTAGGAGCACGTGATGGCAGGGAGGGCAGTGCAAACCCAAGGGCAGGCAGAGCCAGCCTGTGCAAGTCCCACTTCCCTGGCCATGCCCCTGTGCATCCCTCGTGTGTCCTCTTCTGTACTGTGCCCATGTGTGTCTCCAGGAGAACCTTGGCAGCAGGGTCTCTGTGTGCCCAAGTTCAATTGCATGTTCCCATGAGCTCCTGAGCACAGCCTGGCATTCCACCTGTACATGTGCAGTAACCTGCACCTGGCATTAGCACCTATGATGCAGCATCCCCGAAGGCTGTTCTGGGGAGAGAGATGGCCAGTGAGGGGCCAGCTCAGGCTGTGGAGGGGGCCTGAGCCCCACAGCTGGAAAAAGCTGGTAGAGAAGGGGAAGAGTTGAGATGTTGAGTTAGCGGGTGAACCAGAGCTGGGTAGGAGGGAAGCTGATAAATAAAAGAAGCCCAGGAGAATAAAAGTAGGAAACTGGGAAGTGAGGAGGAGGAAAGAGGGCGAATAGGGAAGGTTTCAGATCAGGAGAAGCAGGAAAACAGACCTGGGTATGTGAGCAGATGCTAGTAGAGAAGGGAAGTCGAGAGAGTGTCAAGGGAAAACCGGAAAGGCAATAGAATTAGTGAAAGGGAATTGATCCAAAAGCCGTGTTAGATGAGAACCAATCCTGAAAACGATAAACGGGAAGCCCATCCACAAAGGACCTAAAGAACATGAACAGAGAGAATGACTGAGCAGCTATTGACAGAACTCAGTTCAAAGCTGCCTAATGGACCAGTGAGGGCTCACTAGGGGCAGAAACCCACCTGTGGATAAACTCGGTGCAAAGAGGTACAGCCACAGGAACGCTGGAGCACGTCAAGCCAAAGAGAGGCTGTCACAAACAGATAGTTAAGGGTTAATGCCTCTTTTACCTCTGAAAGGTTAAGAAGCTGTGATGAACTAGGAATGTTCTTAATGTTTTCTCTGAATACTGTGTTGGTGCCTCAGTGTCCCCATGGCAGTTCTTAAGTATCTGGCAGAGCAAAGGGCCAGTGCACCTAAATGCCTGACACTCTGTCTCCTAGCAACTGATGGCCTGAGCCCCTCCCCTGCAAAGGTGCCAGCTGAAGGTGTCGGAGACAAAGAGATCAGGTGACCTCGTGTCCCGGGAAAGGAGCTAAGCAGAGAGGGGGGCTAGGGGCGGGGGTTGTTAGTCTGGAGCTGGCTGGGGTCGAGGAGTGAAGTGCAGACATGGGGGGTCTGGTTCACTGCCCCCCAGAATGGACCCGTCCGAGAGGTCCGGTTTGCTGTATCTACAAGCTCTGTTTTAGACCCTGTTCCTGTCATCAAATAAACCTCCGATTTACTGGCTGGCTAAGAGTCATGTCTGACTGCGAAGTGGGAGTGCAGGACCCTGTGGCTTCCCCAGGTCCCCACTAAGGCGGGCTCGCTGTGGGAAGCGCACGGAGGGGCAGAGGATGCTGAATGCTCCAAGGAGAGATCCAGGAGGTGAAGACGTGTGAGCTTCTTGTCCTGAACAAGTCTGCTCCAAGGGAGAGGAGGCTCCCCAAAGTCCTGACTGGCTTGATGGGGAGCAGTTCCAGAGCATTGCCTGGTGACTCCGTGACAACTGGTGGGAGCGGTGGGATGTACTGCATCCCGTGAATGGCGCTTCTTGCAGTAAGTGACTGGGGAGCAGTAAAACAAAGGAGGGATAATGAGGACCAGGCGTGCTGAAGGCTCAGAGAGGGATGGTTTCAGAGGGCAGTTAACCTCTGGGAGTGGGTGACCAGCGAAAAGAACTGTTGAAGTAACGAGGTCCCCCTGAGGACTGCAGCGAGAGTCTCAGGGGCGGAGGAACTTGCCGCTGGACCCTGGGAGAGAGAAGGATTTTTGCAGTAGCAGGGTTCCCCTGGGGATTGCAGGAGCAGTCCCTGGGGGGGAGGAGTCTGCAGCTCGACCCTGGCAAAGAGGTGGTGATCATGAGAAGGGCTGTCACACCAGAGGTTCTTCCTGCAAACCATGGGGGAGCCAAGAGCACACAGGCCTGTGAGTCCTGAGCCACTTGGGAACGGTGAAGTGATGGCCTATCACCATCTCCTTAAGAAGAACATTGTGATCCTGTGCACAAAAAGAGGGTTACGCATGGGAAAGTTCACCAAGGCACAGTTAATCGTGCAGTTGGAGGAGGAGTACCGCTCTGAGGAGCAGATTCCTGACCCAGATGGGGCTACAAGAAGATCTGGAAGCAGCTGGAGCATCAGCCAGGCATCCCCGGGAGTCTGGTCCCCAATCAGACGAGGGTCTTCACGATTGGGTTCCCCATCAGGAGATTGAAGACGGATGGGATGGGAGCAGAGCCCAAGAGAGCGAGAGGACCGTAAAAGAGAGCAAAAGCCAGAGGAAAAGCTGCAGGAGAAGCAGCAGCAGCATGGACTGGTGATGGTGGAGCAGAGAGACATAGGGGGCTGCCCAGGGGTCAGTGGGAAAACATGCCTGCGGGGGCGAGACCCTGGGACAAAAAGAACTGTGGTGGTGCAGCCCCAGATGCTGAGGGACTGTGGGACCTGGGTGAAGTTCCCTGGGGTGAAGCCCCTTGCCCTGCCTATGGCCCAGATCCCTGTGCAGCCCCAGGAGGGGTCGGGCTGGCTGGTAGTTGGGGTTCTCCAGGATATCGGCTTGGAGGCCCTGTTGGGGGGTAACTGTCTCCCCTTGGAACAGGATCCAGGTCCTGCTCCTGTAATGGCCGAGGGTTTAAATTCAAATCCAGGAAACCAACTGGCTAGAATAAAAATGGTCAGTGAAAATGCAAATAACCTGGCTGGCAGGCGGGAGGGGCTGCTGGGCTCAGGATACCTGCCTACCTGTAACCAGCCCCCTGGGGCTGAGTGGGAGGGAGAGATGCTCCCCGCCCTCCTGCACACCGAAGAGGGGGCTCACGCTGGCTCTGATGCTGTAACCAGAGCAGAGAGCTCGTTGCCTGCCCCCACTGGGACAGCAAGGGCAGTGCTGAGCATGGGAGGAGCTGAGACCCCAGCTGAATGGGGGGACACCCAGGCAGGGCAGGTCGGCTGCCAAACAGGTTTGCCTGGTCCAGACGTGCTGCTGGGAAGTGATTACACAGCAGGAAGGGAGCTACCAGGGACAAGGCTCGGGGGGCTGTGACCCCAGGCCCAGCCAGCGAGAGGAAGCAGGTCCCACTCCCTGCCCCAGCCGCTGAATCCCAGACCGAGCTGCAGAGGGATCCCTCCTTGGAGAAGCTGAGGGAACTTACTGGCCACAGCGCTGCAAACCCCCTTGGGGAAGGCTGCAGGGACAGAGTCCTGCAGGAGAAGGAATTCCTGTACCAGGAATGGGCTCCCCAAGGGGAAGTAGAACTGGGGGGAATCGGGAGGCAGCTGGTGATGCCCCAGGAATCCACAGGGTTCTTCCCATTTGAGCTGCTGAATGGGAGGAAAGTGAGGGGATCCCTGGACCTGAAGGGGGAGGATTGGGAGGAGAAGGGGCAAGACCCCCTGGGGGATCTCTTCCCTGAGGTGGGAGCCAATCTCCCCATCAGATGTTCCCCGTTCAGAGTCACTGGGAAAGCAACCCAGATCCTGGAGAGAAAGGTCAGGAACATGCTGGCTTTAGATGGGATCCAGCCATTTTACAGCCCATGGGCCTCACCCGTGGGGCTGATCCCCAAGGAAAACAGGATAATCTGGTTTTATGGGGCTATCAGAAGCTTAAAGCCATCACAGTGTCTGATACCAACCCCATGCCTAGGCCTGGGGAGATTCTAGACAAGCAAAGGGCGATGGAGAACTTGGCCCTGGCAGACAATGATGACATGCATCTTTAGCCAAACCTGGAAGAAACAGGTGTCCCAGGTAAAAAGGGGGCTGGGCTGCCTCAAAAAGGTGAGACTAACGTTAAAAGCTGGAAAGTGCAAGGGGGTACGACAGAGGTGTTGTGTCTGGGCCACAAAGTGGGAAGCGGCTGCCTAAGCCCAAAACTGGCCAAGGCCAAGATGGGGGCTCTTAACCAAAAGAGCCCGAATTGCAGCCCAGAGTGCTGGAAAACCCCCCCGTCCCAGTTTAAACCCCAGGGGTATTGGGGATAGCAAAAGGGTTCAAGCCGCGGAAACCTTCCCACATGCGGCCTGCAAGTGCCATCAAGCACACCCGACCTAAGGGAGGGCGTAAGACTGAACTGTCCTGGTGTAACTCACACCAAGGAATGGGAAAGATGCTGGGGCATCCATGGGAATGTTGGTGGGTTCAAACTTCCCCAGGTCACTGACTAAAGTAACCTCGCCCAGTTCGGTCTCAAAGGAAAAAAAATGTAATAAACTAAAAATGTTCTTAATGTTTTCTCTAAATACTGTGTTGGTGCCTCAGTGTTCCCAAGGCAGTTCTTAAGTATCTGGCAAAGCAAAGGGCCAGTGCACCTAAATGCCTAACACTCTGTCTCCTAGCAACTGATGGCCTGGGCCCCTCCCCTGCAAAGGTGCCAGCTAAAGGTGTTGGAGACAAAAAAATCAGGTAACCTCGTGTCCTGGGAAAGAAGCTAAGCAGAGAAAAGGGGCTGGGGGGGTGTGTTAGTCTGGAGCTGGCTGGGGTTGAGTAGTAAAGTGCAGACGTGAGGGGTCTGGTTCACTGCCCCCCAGAATGGACCCGGTCGAGGGGTCCAGTTCGCTGTATCTACAAGCTCTGTTTTAAACCCTGTTCCTGTCATCAAATAAACCTCTAATTTACTGGCTAACTAAAAGTCACGTCTAACTGCAAAGTGGGGGTGCAAAACCCTGTGGCTTCCCCAGGACCCCACTAAGGCAGGCTCGCTGTGGAAATCGCACGAAGGGGCAAAAAATGCTAAATGCTCCAAGAAAAAACCCAGAAGGTAAAAACGTGTAAGCTTCTTGCCCTAAACAAGTCTGCTCCAAGGAAAAAAAGGCTCCCCAAAGTCCTAACTGGCTTAATGGGGCGCAGTTCCAGAGCATTGCCTGGTGACTCCGTAACAGAAGCTCAGTAAACCTGGCTGACACCTGACCAGAGGACCAATAAGGGGACAAGATACTTTCAAATCTTGGTGGAGGGAAGTCTTTGTTTGTGCTCTTTGTTTGGGTGTTGTTCGCTCTTGGGACTAAGAGGGACCAGACGTCAATCCAGGCTCTCCAAATCTTTCTGAATCAGTCTTTCATGTTTCAAAATTGTAAGTAACAGCCAGGCAAGGTGGAGTAGTTTTATTTTTGTTTTCTCAACTTGTAAATGTCCCTTTTTTGCTGAGAGGATTTTACATCTGCTTGCTGTAACTTTGAACCTAAGGCTAGAGGGGGTTCCTCTGGGCTATATGAATCTGATTACCCTGTAAAGTATTTTCCATCCTGATTTTACAGAGATTTTTTTTTTACTTTTCTTTCTTTAATTAAAAGCTTTCTTTTTAATAACCTGATTGATTTTTCCTTGTTTTAAGATCCCAGGGGATTGGATCTGGACTCACCAGGGATTGGTGGGGGGAAAGGAAGGGGGATGGTTAATTTCTCCTTGTTTTAAGATCCAAGGGGTTTGGATCTGTGTTCACCAGGGAACTGGTGAAGTCTCTCAAGGCTGCCCAGGGAGGGGAAGGTTTTGCGGGGGGACAAGAAGTGATCCAGACACTGAAATTTCTGGATGGTGGCAGAGTTACCAGATCTAAGCTAGTAATTAAGCTTAGACGTGTCCAAGCAGGTCCGCACATTTGTACCCTAAAGTTCAGAGTGGGGAAGGAACCTTGACAGAGGCAAAGAACAGGACAGTAAGAGTGGAGCTGGATGTACAGCCAAGGGGAGGAAAAGTCAATTCTTCTCTGAAGTGAATATTGTTGAGTAATTTTTTTTGTTCATGCTAATAACAACACATTTGGTCCTAACCGCACAGCGTGTCCCAGCGCACAAAGGTTAATGAATTGATAACCTAGAGTTTATTATTATAAATAGTAGGTCTTTGGTAATGGTCTGTATTGTTTATGCTCCTGGTACAATTTTGGGGATTCTCCTATAAAGTTCTAAAAATTTAAAACAATCCCTTTTGTCTTGGTTTGCCTCTGCCTCTGCGCACAGTCAGCGCAGCCCAGCCCAGCCGAGCTGAGGCACCACACATGGGCTCAAGCAAGAGCCACTGGCCCCATGTGAGTGTGGCATATCCCAGAACAAGCACTCTGCTCCTTTGGGACACACCCACGTGTACAAATAGGAAGCAGTCATCCCCTCATATGTTGTCCCCTCGTGCTATCCCCTCACAGGTCGTCCCCTCGTGTGTCATCCCCTCATGCTATCCCCTCATTGGTCATCCCCTCATGGGTTGTCCCCTCATGCCATCCCCTCGTGTGTCATCCCCTCGTGGGTTGTCCCCTTGTGCCATCCCCATGTAGGTCATCTGCTCATGCCATCCCCTCATGCCATCCCCTCACAGGTTGTCCCCTCGTGTGTCATCCCCTCATGCTATCCCCTCATGGGTCATCCCCTTGTGCCATCCCCTTGTGTGTTGTCCCCTCATGTGTTGTTTCCTCATGCCATCCCCTCACAGGTTGTCCCCTCGTGTGTCATCCCCTCATGGGTTGTCCCCTCTTGCCATCCCCTCGTGGGCTGTCCCCTGGTGTGTCATCTCCTCATTGGTTGTCCCCTTGTGGGTCGTCCCCTCATGCAATCTCCCTCATGGGTTGTCCCCCGTGCCATCCCCCTGTGGGTCATCCCCTTGTGCCATCTCCTTGTGGGTTCTCCCTTGTGATTGGTTCCATGCCCAGCCGGCTTGTGCCCCATGGCCCTACCATTCACATGCCTGGCAGGCCTGTGCTCCGTGCCCTTGCCATTCACATGCCCAGCTGGCTTGTGCCCCACACCCCTGCCATTCACCCAATGTGCCTGTCTATTGGTATATGCAAAGCCCTGTTTATCACAAGTGGCCAGGGGGTCCCAGGGTGAGTCCATCAGTCCTGTGGCTGGGTTGGTAGCCCTCACTCACATGTCTATCTCCAGGTTTGAAGTCCAAGCAATCTATGCTGGTGCATGCACCCAATGAGACATCCTGAGGGCTCCTGGCTGTGAGAGCAGCGTTACTGTGTCCAAGTGCAATCCTGGGCAGGAGATGCTCAAACTCATCTCATCTCAGCACTGCAGTGTGCAAGCCTGGGCTGAAGGCAGGAGGCGACAGCTTGGCTGTGCCCTTAGCCGCCCCGCCTCCCTGGAAAGCAGCTGGTTGGGATCCGCGTTTGGCAAAGCAGCTTAGTTGCAACACTATCAAACGAGCGAGTGTTTTCATACTGCCAGGGCCCCTGCAACTGCAAGGAACGGCCCTGCCTCTCTGACAGAACCCGCAGCCCAGAGAGGGAGATGTTATCACGCTGGGAGGGGGGACCGCTCCTCGCCGCTGTCAGCTCCTTGCTAAATTTCACTTGGTTCTTTAAGCGCCTTGGCAACTGGGCCAAGAGGGATGGGCCCGCCAGCCTGAGCTAAGTGCAGAAGAGCCGGAGCCAGAGAATCGCTGGCAGCCAACGCGATTCTAGCTCCATCCCTTTAGTGCGGGAAGTACCCGACTCCTTTGCTGGGAGGCGGGAGGGACCAGCGGGCCGCGCAGCGGGGAGGGCTCAGGGCTGGATGGAAATTTACAATGGAGCAGCTCTCGTGGCCTGCGGCTCTGGTCACCCGGCAGCAGCCCCGGGGAGAAGCCAGCGCCTGGGAAGGGGTGGGGGGACAACCACAAGCCCCCATCGCAGGATGAAGCGCAGTGCGTGGCTCGTTCTCTGTCGCGCAGCGCTTAGCGCAGCTGGTCTCCAACCTGGAGGCTTAGAGGCGGCCGCAGCCGGCCCGGGAGCAGCAGGGTGTCCTGCCGAGGCGGAGATCCAGGCGCTCGGGGCCGCGGTGTAATTAAACCATCGCTGCCTTTCACTGCGCGGCTCCGGAGCCAAGCGAGGCTGCGCCGCGGGTTCGCTGCCAGGGCTCTTGCCCCGCTGCGCCCCTCTCCAGATACCCGCCAGATCCGGGAGCTACCCCCGGCCGCGGGGCCAAACCTGGGGAGAGCCCAGTATCCCGATGGCTGCAGCGCGCAGGGAGGCCGCAGGAGGCGCTGCCGCTGGGCTGGGATCGCCCCGCGTTAGGGCCGCGGGGCCCAGCTCGGAGCGCCAGGGGGCTGCGCAGTGACTCGGCTCGGGGCCGGGGCCCTGGAGCGCACGGAACCCCGAGCGGGGGCGGCCCCCCAGCTCCCCGAACCGCGGAAAGAGCATCCGCGGCTCCCGCGCGGCCCTGTGCGCTTGTGGCCACGGGGGGGCAGCCTGCTTCTGTAGCTGGCTCCGGAGCAGCTGGGCTGACCGCGGGGAGGGGCCAGGCGGGCTGCGGAGACCATCCCCGAGCTGGCCTGGCAGGCTCAGGCGCTCCGGGCCGGGGGTGAGAGACGGCGCTCCTTCGCTCGGTACACACACAGGGACACAGACACAACCCGCTCCCCCCGCCCCTGCTGACACACAAACACAACCAGCGCACATCCTGCTCATATACACAGGGACACACACAATCCGCACACACAAACACAGCCTGCTCGTGCACACACACAACCATCACAAAACCTGCTAACACACAGGGACACTAGTACACATTCTGCTCACACACACACACCTTTCACACAGAACCAGCATAGCCACCTGCTCACATATAGAAACAACCAGCACACAGGGACACACACGCCTAGCACACACTCTGCTCCCACACACACAACCAGCACACACCCTGCTCATACACACAGGTCATACACACAGGGACACACACACAACCAGCACCCCCTCAACCACCTGCCTACACACAGAAACACAGCCAACACACACACTGCTCACACTCAGGGACAGACGCACAACCAACACAGACCCAGGGGCAGCAATATGTTTTTTGCCGCCCCAAGCACGGCAGTCAGGCAGCCTTCGGCGGTGTTTCTGCGGGAGGTCTGCTGGTCACTTGGATTCGGCGGCGGTTCTGCGGGTGATCTGCCGCTCCCACGCCTTTGGCGTACCCGCCACCAAATTGCCACCGAAGCTGCAGAACCGGCGGACCTCCTGCAGAAACGCCGCCGACGGCTGCCTGGCTGCTGCCCTCACAGCCACCAGCAGGCTGCCTCCTGCAGCTTGCCACCCCAGGCATGCGCTTGCTGTGCTGGTGCCTGGAGCCGCCACTGCACATACCCCACTCTCACACAGACGCACAACCAACACACACTGCTCACACACAGGGATACAGACACACACACCGCTCACACAGATACCCCCATGTCACTCACTCACAGACATACACGGCTCACACAACAGATGCACAATCAACAGACACACCACTCACAAGCAACACACACAAGCAAGACACACATCTCTCTCACTCGTGCACACTCTCTCTTACATACCGCTCACACACACCTCTCTCACAACCAGCACACCCCTCTTTGCTTACAGACCCACACACATTGCCCTGTGTTCTCCAGCCTCACTTATGCACATACACTCCCCTTCCCTCACACACACCACTCACCTCCAGCCCTGCTCCGCCTCACCCTACCCTCCCTCTTCACAACCATCGCCCCCCATCTTCCTTTCCCACTCACTTCTGTTGCGGTTGGGCCCACACTCCCCTCGCAAATTAACCCCTTCCACCTGCCCTCGGGCAGACGCACATCCAGTTCACACAACCCCTTCACTCTCACCCCTCCCCTGCTCCTCCCGTTCCCCCATTTCTCCTCTCCCTCCTGTTCATTCTCTTCCCTGTTTTCTCCCTGCCTCTCTCTGTCTGACTCCTTCCCTCTCTTAGCCTAACGCCTCCTCCCCCCATTTTATCTCCCTCTCACATGCTCTCCCGCCTGCTCCCCCTCCATCCATCTCTCTCTGTCACACATTCTCTCCATCCTTCTGCGTGCCAGCCTCTTTCCCCGTTATCTTTCGCTCACAGATTCTCCCATCTGCACGTTCCTGCTTTCACACTCATCCCTTTGCTTTTCCCTTAGAGATGCCTCCTCTCCCCTCCTCCTTTGGTTTAGCTATCCCCTGTGCCCCTTCCCCCCTCACTCCTCTTCCTCCCTTTTGCTCCTTCTCATGCAGAGGTCTTCCTGTCTGCTCTCCACCTCTCTCCTTCCTTCTTGCACCCACAAACCTGACTCACACTCCTCGCTCTCACACTCACATTGCTCGCCATCACACACACAGACACACACACACTTCTTGCACACCTCTCCCTCCTGTTTCCATCTTGTGCTCTCTCTGGTGCACCCCCCATCCCCACTGTCCCCTCTTGGGGCTGTCCCTGCCTGGGTGTACTCTTGTCACACTCAGACGCCGGAGCAGGCAGCTTCCCTTTCATCTCTGCGGCTCAGGATTTTACACCAGTGTTTTGCTTTAATGTTTCAATCAGTGCCTGCCTGTTCCATGCAGGCAGCTCTGCCTCGCTGCTCCCAGCCGTGCCATTGCGCTGCCATTCTGAGCTCCCCTGCTTATAAATTTTACATTATTACCCACTTTAAAGGATATAAAATAACTAGTCATAAATTATTGAGAGGGAATTTAAAATACTACAAATGTTTATAAATGTTTATCAAGAGGGCTTTGGAAGGAAGCTAGCAGAACCAAAGAGCCTCCCCCATTGCTGGCAGGAGCACTGGCTGGCTCGGCCCATTTCAAGGGACCATCAGCCAGAAATGCATGTGGGCCCCCAGCTGCTGTATAGTCCATGTCCCAAAGGGTCTGGGAGAATGCAGTACCCTCTGTGTGTTCTGCTACCGAGGAGCCCCAGTGCACTCCACTCCTAGATGCAACTCTGAGTGCCCCTCCCCAGCACCTTGCCCAGCTCCTGCCCTTTGGCACAGCTCTGTTTCTAGTGCTCTAGATTAAACTGTCCTTGGTTAGGGCTAGATCCATCCTCCCCCACCCCTCCAGCCACTCAGCTGGAGGCCAGGCCTGCACTACTGTTAATTGAAGGTCCATTTTCATGAGCTCCAAAGTGATGACACCAGAGAAATAAAATTGGATAAAAACAACTTGGGCAACATCTAGATAAACCAGAGCAGGTATCCAGGCTGCAGATTGCCACCACCCTGCCCTTCCCAGTGCTGAATGTGACAGGCGCCAGGCAGGCCCTGGGGGAATGGAAGGGGGTATCAGGGGGAGCTGGCTAGATCCTGGCTAGGTCCCAGCTAGATAGGTGTGGAGTGCCAGTTAGATAGGGGGGTGCCGGCAGGATCTAGCTACATAGGAAGGAGCTGCCTAGATGAGGCTGGCTCTGGAGGAACCTTGAGGAAGGGTTTGGGAAGTACTGAAGTAGAGTCATTTGCAAAATAATGAAGGGTCAGATTGGACTGAATTGGGAAATGAGTGAAGAGTGCAGAGCCGTGCACAGAAACACAGCAGCCCAGACAGTGCCCAGCAATGGGGAATGGATATGGCTGTAGGATGACCAGACAGCAAGTGTGAAAAATCAGGATGGGGGTGGGGGGTAATAGGAGCCTATATAAGAAAAGACCCCAAAATCAAGATTGTCCCTATAAAATCGGGACCTCTGGTCACCCTATATGGCTGGGATAGCCAGCACAGTGCCAGTCCTCCAGTGGCAGGCAATCCAGAGGGAGGGGCTTTCTGTGCCCAGCCCATCCAGCATAGTGCCTGTGCACATGGGTGGCAAGTTTGTAGAAATTTTGGTGGTGCCCAGAACCCGCCCCCCGCAACTCCACCCTCCCAAACTCCACGCCCACCTGCCTAAGGCTCTGGGAGGGGATGGGGGGGAGGTCTGGGGTGCAGGTCCTGGGCTGGGGATTAGGGTGCAGGAGAGGTGCAGGGTGCAGGCTTTGGGATGCAGTTTGGGTGGTGGGTGCAGGCTCCGGGCTGTGGCAGGGGGTGGGTGTGCAGGAGGGTGTGAGGGGTGCAGGCTTTGGGACGGAGTTTGGGTGTAGGCTCTGGGCTGGGGATGGGGGTGTAGGAAGGGGTGAGGGGTGCAGGCTCTGAGAGGGAGTTTGGGAGTGGGAAGGGTTGTGTGGGAAAGGGGAGGTGATGCACTGTCTGGGAGGGGGTGCATGCTCTGGGTGGGAGTTTGGGGATAGGAGGGAGTGCAGGGGTGAGGGCTGTGGGGCTGAGGATGAGGGATTCATGATGCAGGATGGGGCTCAGGGCTAGGGCAGAGGGTTGGGGTGTAGGGTGAGGGCTGTGGGGCTGAGGATGAGGGGTTTATGATGTGGCGGGGCTCAGGGCTGGGGCAGAGGGTTGAGGTGTGGGATGAGGGCTGTGGATGAGGGATTTATGATGTGGGGGAGCTCCGGGCTGGGGCAGAGGATCAGGGTGCAGGAGGATGAGGGTTGGGGCTGAGGATGAGGGATTCATGATGGGGGGAGCTCAGGGATGAGGCAGAGGATTAGAGTGTTAGGGGGATAAGGGGTATGAGGTGTTGGAGAGGCTCAGGGCTAGGGCCGGAGGGCAGGGTAAGGGCAGCCTGCCTTACCATTAGTGGATGGCAGGCACTAGGACCCTGGGGCAGCAGCAGCAGTACTGCGGGGGGCAGTTCTACTCTGGCAGCAGAAGCAGGCAGGGCAGAGGCACTGTGCTGCTTTCTGTCAGGCAGGGACGCGGCGGGGCGGGGAGACCCGCACGGGCCGGGGCCCAGTCCAGGCAGGGCCGGGGGAGAGACCCACGTCCAAATATTGCTGGAGCAGGGCCCCCAGCCCTGAATATTCCTGGTGCTCGAGCACCGCAAACATATATAACCTGCCGCCTATGCCTGTGCAGATATAGGCAGCCCATGGAGGTGTCATATGGGAAAGCATGAGCACCAGAAGCTGGGGAGCAAGGCTGTGCCTGGCTCCTGAACAGGGAGTGTGGGGGAGGGGAAGGATATTCCCCTTTGCTGCTCCCAGGAGTGGGTGCTCCCTGGCCTATTGGCAACTCCATCACCCTTGGGAGGAGTAGGACAGTACTGGCCTGGAGGGCTGGGAGGTCAAGAGTGACGTGGGAGGGTTCGCTCCCATGGCAGTTACTGCAGGGCTCCATGCCAGGCACAGGATGGTGCAGACACAGAGCAGTACTTTGGGATGGAGCCTGTGTGACTGGGATGCTGCTCCTTCCCCGGCCCCAGATGTTCCTTCCTAGGGTCACTTGTGGATCCTCCTTTGATCACTGCACTCAGACCCCCCACCCCGACCTAGCTGCGAACCCAGCCTTGTGCCTGAGGTCTTGGGGCTGTGGCTTTGGGAAGTGCTCTGGCAGGTCTCCTCCTCACCTGCTTCATGGAGTTTCAGTCTCTCTTGCCCTGTCACGGGTGCCGGCTGCTGCTTTCCTAGTGGTGCCCTAGTCTCCTGGCCTGTCCCATGATGCTGTGGTGCACAGCTTCCCAGTGCACCCTGCTCTCCTGGTGCCGCTGTTTCTCTAATTTGCGTCAGGGGAAGGAAGTCAACAGACCAACGACCTTCTTGCCTTTCTTGATGAGGCTGCCTAGTGTTGGGAGCTGGCTGGCATGTTGCCCACACTGCGGGTCAGTGTCATTGGTACTGAGTGTTGCCTGGCTTCATTTGCAGGCCTGTGCCCCACTCCACTCAGAGACCCTTGGCTCAGAGCATCAGCAGTAGCTCCATGATGGGAGCCTGGAGATAGCAGCCTGCGAAGAGCAGGGGCTAGAGCCCAATGGCTCTGGAGAGGGAGTGCTCATCCCACCGGCCAGGCAGAGGAGCGGAGAGGAGAGCAGAGCTGTGCTCTCCCCCAGCTCCTCTTACTTAGTCCCTAGCAGAGGAGAGGCTCAATCCTGGGGTCATTCCAGCAATCTGTTTGGGATACTTCACCCCTGCCAATTGCCAAGGAAGGCTAGTGCCTGAGGACACCCCTGGCAGACTGGCCACCCTGTAGCTGAGATCCAGTGCTGGGCACCCCCCACCACCAGCATGAGGCAGCAGCATGGGCCCTCCTGGCCCCCTGCTGGCTACCAATGTCCGTTCCCCTGGAGCGGGACCTGCTCACAGGAGTGCAGGGGCCTAGAGTACCCAGCCAGATGGCGAGTGAGGAGCAGTGGCCTCTACAGTCAAGGCAAAGATGGCATCAACTGATTGGGGCCTGGTGTTGGGAGGTGCTGAGTGCGCAGGGGAGTGGCAGGTGCAGAGTCCCAACAGGGTTCGGTCTTGCCGCCTGCTCCTGGCAGCACAGAATCTCACCTCTTCCCTCTCAGGGGATTTTTTTTCCAAGCAAGTCCTTTAGTTTGGCAAGGTACCGGCTCTGTCTGCTCGGTGCGCACTCCACCCGAAAGAGAGCAGGTGACTAACAGCAGCCGGCACCAAATTACACATTTCGGGACAGCCCTGCATTTTAAAAAGACAGATGGTGCTGTGACACCACTGGCAGGGACCTGGCAAGATGGGGACTGGACTGCCCAGGCAGGGTGCAATGGTGGCCGACAGGGGGCAGCTGTGCCTCACTCTCTCCTGTGACTGCAGCAGAACGCAACTCCGTGCCAAGAAGCCACACATTTCCCAACTCCACCTGTGAGCGAGTGACAGTTTTCTAGCAGTTAATAAAGAAAACATCTTTAGCTAGCAAGGGGGGAGGCTGAGTTCCCTCTGATAGTTGCTCCTTTTCTGCATGCTAATTCGCACTGAATATGCAGTAGGGTGTAATTACTGCACACTCACTGCTCGGCTGTGGCGCCCACATGCCTACAGGCTCCCAGGGATCGCAGCTTTGAACTAGCACTGAAATAACAAAGCGCCTTTTGCACAGTAAGAGGGAGCCAAGGAAGAGCAAGCTCTGGAACAGGCTGTGTTCTCCAAGCCTCGACACACAGCCTGCAGCTCTCACGAAGGGACCCGGCGTTGAGTGGGTGAGCCTGGCAGGACCCCTTGCTAGGATGAGCACCCAGCCATGCACACTGAGGTTCTAGGCTGAGTTGCTGTGGGGAAGGCATTGCATCTTCAGGCTGGCTCTGTTTCAGATGGCTCATTTTCAGGCAAGGGCCTCACTTTGGCTCCCTCCCTGTCTTTACTTCAGGGGCCCTGAGTTTCCCTGTAGCCGTGAGGGAAATATGCCTCAAATAGCTGTGTCCAGGTCAGCGGGAGTGGCTGGGTCCTGTGCCCACAGCAGGCAGACACCTTCTATGAGTACTCTTAGATTTCTCCATGCACGGGCCAGAGTTTGCTCCCAGCCACATGTGGGCCCTGAAGCCAGTGGAGTTACTTGAGATTTCTCCTGGGTGACTGGCAGAAGAGCGCAACCCAGAGGTCCTGCCTGCATGGGCCAATCTCACCAGCCCCTCCCATGCCGAGTAGCCTCTTTGGTATCAATATACCTGGAAGAGAGACAGTAACAAACGGGCTGCAGCCTGGAGGCCATGCACTGGGTGGAGTCATAGCTGTATCCCTGGCACTTTGCACGGCCCTCTTGCTGTGAGGCGTGCCAGCAAGGCCCCTGGAAGCTGCGTTTCAGGAGAGAAAGGGGGAGACAGCTGTGGCAAAGAGTCTGCTCTCCCTGTGCCATGGGGGAAAGGCTGGTGCTGGGCTTTGGGCTCACTCTCTGCCCATGTCATCCAAATGGTGGGGGTTTGCTGGAGCCCTGGTGGCCCTGCGAGGGAATGCGCCTGGGGGTGAGCAGCTTGCTGGGCTGGGGCCGGCGGTTGTTTGTCATGCACCAAACCAGCCAGCCACTGGGAGACATTTCTAAAGCATGCAGGCATTTGTGCTGCTCTGGCCAGTGTCAGCCAGCCAGGAAACGCGGAGGACAGCAAGCGCCCAGTGTGCAGCCCAGCTGCGGCGTGGGGTCCTTGCAATGGCTCCTCAGCATCTGCCCAGCCTGCCCCGCTGCCATCCCCACTGGAGGGCAGAACTCACATCTTCCCCAACCCGTGCACCGTGGAGGAGACGCAGCATCTGGGTAGGACTGCACAGGGCCTTCTTCAGAGCCCACGTGGGCAGCCAGACCTTGGGGAGGGTCTCAGGGCAGGGCTGGTGTTGGGGGCTGATGTGTTTGGGGCTCAGTGCCTGGCTGTTTGGTTTGGGGGAGCTGCAGGTTTTATGTCATTGCATTATACTGACACTTAGAGCCCTGGACTGGGGTGTTTGTGTGTGTGTTACACATCTAATTAAACACTTGCACTCACACACACGTGCACATACACACCTACGCTGAGCTGAGCTGCTTGTGGGGAAATCCCACACTAAACAAAGTCGCATTCTTGAAATGATACACTTGCGGATTTAGCAGAGGAGTGAGGCTATGTGAGGTCCAAGTCCCAGCTCCAGACTCAGCTGCACCCTCACCCTCTGTCCCATCCACAACTCCCTTGTCTCACCTGCTGCATACATCAACCCCCCTCCATGGGGGCTGTTGCGGTGGCCTTGCCTGCCAAGCAGGGGCTGCATTAACTACTGAAGACAGCTGAGGAATCAAAGGGATGGTGTCAAGTCAGCCAATTGAACTTGGCTAGTCCTGGAATTGTCTATTGGCTAAAGTCCACCACGTGCCCCCCTTCTGTGGTGGGAGACAGGACCTGCAACAGGCATCTGGGGCGTGTGCAGCTGGGTCCAGGGCTCTGTCGTGGCAAAGCCAAGCATGCATTGTTGTGTCCACATTCTGGGGGCTTGTCTACACTACCAAGTTTTGTTGACAAAACTTATGTCGATGCCCAAAAGTCAACAAAACAAAAATTGCCAAAAGGTGTTCACACTTGCTCCATCTGTCTACAGATCATGTCCACATTGGGGACACCATCATCAACAGGGTGTGCCATGCACCATGGGTATGTATCCCACAGTGCAGTGTGTGGGAAGGAAGGACTGATCCCTGCGCATGTTGGGATTATGTCCCAGTTCTCCCATGGCTCCTCCGGTTACCGAGAGCAGCATCATGAGCAGCAGTGTGAGCGCTCCATGATGAGGAATGGCAAAGCAGCACAGCAGTCTGTCACTCTCCTCCTGAAGCAGCAGCCTCTCTGCTGCTGTGTTTCTAGTGCAGCACAGAACAGAACAGCACACAGATACTTCCCGGAGCTTTGAAACGGGAGGGGCACATGCCTGCATGGCAGTGGAGATCAAAACACTGAGCACAGCAATCAGGGCAGGCATTATGGGATACTGGCGGAAGCCAGGTCTGTTGACAAAACAGTCAGCAGTGTCTAGACTGGCTCTTTGTGGACAATAAAGGGAGAGGAAAAGACAAAAGTCTCTCATAGGAGTGAAAGTCGTTTGTCGCCAAAACGGGGTGTTTTTCGTGACAAAAGTCCCATTGTAGTGTGTATGTTCTTGCTGTTCTATCTCCAAGAGGCAGTTTTTGGTAACAAAACTTGCCAGTTTAGACAAGCCCTCAGATACCATGGTGATGGGCAGCCTTGTAAAAGCCTAGCCAGGCAGCCAGAGCTGTGTGGTGCTGCTCAATAGCTAGGCAGCTCTGCTAGGCAGAACCCTGGCATCAGGTTTGGCGAAGGGGAACACTGTGTGCCCTGCCCTCTGCCCCTGGTGCCACTGCTCACTGTGCCAGCAACCCGCAGGCATGTGGGGTGGGGAAGGGGAGAGGCTGGCCTTGTGCAGAGACATGGGAGTGGGAGCGGTTGGTATTGGGTGAGTGAGGGGATCGACCAGCCCTGCTGCATGGGCATGAGGGAGGGTGGGGTTGGAGCTTTGCCAGCACTTTAACAGGCACATTAGAGCTCAAACCAATTCCATGCAAAGGAGTCTCCGGCCTGTGGGATGGGGGCAGGGAAAGCTGGATGGTGGAAATGTAATGAGACGGTTCTGGCATCTTGGGCCTTCCCCTTGGGGTGATTCGTCACAGCCCCATTGACAGCGGCAATGGCAATACTCTACTGATTGCTCCTTGCTTTATTGTTATCAGCAGTGTTTTCAACTATCAGTCAAGGTTTTTGCAAATTACAGAGTGTGTGTATGTGCACGCACATGCGTGTGTGCATGCATGTGTGTGTGTGAGTGCACATGTGTGTATGTATGCATGTGTGCATGTGCACGTGTCAACGTAGGTGTGTGTGTGTATGTATGCATGTTCTGTCATTCAATGCCAGTTTAAAACCTGCCCCTCCAGGCACTCAGCGAAATGGCTGGGTGCACCTTGAGTTCAGAGCCTGGAAGGGAAAGTTAGTAAATAATTATTCCGAATTTTTATTCCATCTGCTGGCACGGAGCTTGGGTCTCCACAGATGGGAAGGTGCCCAGACACACCCCTGCACAGCCAGGGCTCACCCCATGGAGGCATTGAACTCTCCATGCCAAGGAGTGCCAGCTCCATGCGTGACCCATGCTCGCACAAGTCAAGTGTGAGGGCATGCTGAGCTTGCCACGGCCGCTGGTTTGGAGTCCGACCTTCCCCAGGGGGCCGCAGGGGTGGGGTCCTCATTGTCAGAGCCCTGGCACTACCAAACTGCTGCACCCATTTGCTCCCGGCCAGTCCTGGGGATTCTGCCCTGCACTAAGCCACAGCACTGGGGCTTGTCACCCTAATCAGAGAGCAGCTCACGTTGGCTCCCCCTGGCTCACATCTCAGCCAGTCCCCATGTGGTCAGCGGAGGGCATTCCTTCCCCCATCCATCCTCTCTTGTGCCCTTCAGCTCTTCACAAAGGCCTGGGCAGTTGAAGCCAGGCAGTGGGCAGCACTCAGCACAGGCAACCCCTGCCCAGGCTCAGGGCTACATCCTGCCACTGCTGTGGGAATCCAGCTGGGGATGGGATAGTTTGGCTTCCAGGTAATTAGGCAGGGAAATGATTTATGTCATGTGGAAACATCCTGTCCCCCGCCTGATGCCCTGGCAGCACGGTGTAATGCAGGAGAACAGCTGACCTGTCTGTAACGCAGGGGGCTCTAGTCCTGACAGCACCTTCATTCTCCAGGTAGCGTGGGACCTGCTGGGGAGAGTGAGCACCAGTGTTGCCTGGCATGGGCCTAGGGGAATGGTCAACATTGGCACTGCCCTGCAGGATGCCCTGTAGCCACCTTTGCTTCCAGTGGCTGCTCCCTGTGCCATGCCTGCCCAGGGCCAGGCAGCGGAGCAGGGGAAGGACTCAGCGAATGCCACACCTATGTGCACAGTGTGGCTTAGCTCGGTGTGGTGCCAGCCAGGCCATGCCAAGGCTGGGTACTGGAAGTGCAGCACATATCCAGCATTTCAGGCCCCTGTATGTGTGGGGACATGCTCATCACATGGACACCCTCTGTGTTGCTGGTCCCTGAAGCACCATTTCCCTGCCCCAGTTAGAGCCCAAGGCCATCGGGCTCAGCCAGGAACAGCCAGGAGAACCCTATCTCTGCAGTTCTCAGTGTGCCTAATCTGGAGAGGAGACATACAGTGGGGCTGAAGGGCAGCACAGCCCCTGCTGGGCTGTGCCCTTCCCTTCTGGTGCTGGCTGCATCCCTGCCTGTTGAAAGGTGGGCATGAGGCACCCAGCATCTACACAGTGTGAAGCTGAGGCCAGGCCTCTCGGCGGGGAGGGGCACACATGGGATGCGGGCTGCTGATGTAGAGAGGAGCCAGAGCAAAAGACCTGGGAAAGACAGGGATATGCAAACGCTCTGTAAATGAGAACGAGGGCGTATGCAAATTAGTGGCTTGTGCTTTGGGTGGCAGGGCTGCTGGAGGGCACTGTGTCTGGAGGGCAAGAATTCCAGAGCCAAGTGCATGGGGAGGGGCACTGGCTTCCCACTGTGCAGGACTGCCTCGCTGCTCACTGTGCCCAGGGAAATCCTCTGTCCCTGTGTGCCAAGCCCTGGGGGAGGGGAGGTTTGCGCCCAGCAGCTACCATCCAGACATCATCATAGAATCATAGAATCTCAGGGTTGGAAGGGACCTCAGGAGGTCATCTAGTCGAACCCCCTGTTGAAAGCAGGACCAATCCCCAACCAAATCATCCCAGCCAGGGCTTTGTCAAGCCTGACCTCTAAGGATGGAGATTCCACCACCTCCCTAGGTAACCCATTCCAGTGCTTCACCACACTCCTAGTGAAAAAGTTTTTCCTAATATCCAATCTAAACCTCCCCCACTTCAACTTGAGACCATTACTCCTTGTTCTCTCATTTGCTACAACTGAGAACAGTCTAGATCCATCCTCTTTGGAACCCCTTTCAGATAGTTGAAAGCAGCTATCAAATCCCCCCTTCATTCTTCTCTTCTGCAGACCAGACAATCCCAGCTCCCTCAGCCTCTCCTCATAAGTCATGTGCTCCAGCCCCCTAATAATTTTTGTTGCCCTCTGCTGGACTCTTTCTAATTTTTCCACAACCTTCTTGTAGTGTGGGGCCCAAAACTGGACACAGTACTCCAGATGAGGCCTCACCAATGTTGAGTAGAGGGGAATGATCACATCCCTTGATCTGCTGGCAACGCCCCTACTTATACAGCCCAAAATGCAGTTAACCTTCTTGGCAACAAGGGCACACTGTTGACTCATATCCAGCTTCTTGTCCACTGTACCCCCTAGGTCCTTTTCTGCAGAACTGCTGCCTAGCCATTCGGTCCCTAGTCTGTAGCAGTGCATGGGATTCTTCCGTCCTAAGTGCAGGACTCTGCACTTGTCCTTGTTGAACCTCATCAGGTTTCTTTTGGCCCAATCCTCTAATTTGTCTAGGTCCCTCTTTATCTTCTCCCTACCCTCCAGCGTATCTACCACTCCTCCCAGTTTAGTGTCATCTGCAAAATTGCTGAGAGTGCAGTGCACGCCATCCTCCAGATCATAAATCCTGGGGGCCAAAGCATGGGATGGGACACTGCAGGGAGTGCAGAGCGCCAGGCCCAGCGAATGTGCCTCCTGGCATGGCACCCTACCCTAAAGTGGCACCCATGCTGCCCACCCATGGCCAGCACCAGCTGTGCCAATGATACCTCTCTGGAAGGCAGCAGGGCTAAGTGTGAACATGGCACCAATATGCCCTCTGTCCCGGCTGCGCTCAGGAGCGAGGGCGACACAGACCGAGCTCAGTGGGGTTGCAGCAATGACTCTGTACTGTCTCCCACTGGTGCCAGCATTGTCCAGACTATGCCAGTGTCCCACTCTTGGGCTCTCCGCACCATAGCTGGCCTCCACCAGCATCAGCCTTCTGTCCTGGTTCCTCGCCTTGGTCTTGGTGCTGTCGGAGGGCGCAGGAGCTGAGGGCTTTCAGACCCTGTGCACCCCCATCTGTGCCTGTTGTGCTGCTTGGGGTCATGTAGCTCACATTTCACACTTGGCCTGGCCTAGGTCCTGGTGTCAGCCATGCGGGGTGAGCCTGGGCACTGTGCAGAGCAGCCCCCTTGCCTGGCTCCTTCGCATGCTGTCACAAATGGCTTTTGCTAGGCTTGGTGAGGGCAACGTGTGCTGGAGGGACAGCTGGCAGGGAGGGGCAGGGTTGTGTGGGTTAGCTGTACTGGGCGCTGGAGCCCAGCATGAGAAGAGCCCTGGCCTGTGCCAGGCCTGGTACTGAGAGCTGGTGCCAGCCAGGCTGCTGGTTTGAGTGCATGAGACAGAGCAAGTGTGGCCTGGCTTCCCCTTGGCCAAGGCTGCCTGAGTCGCGTGCAGGAACAGATGGGCTGCGACACAGACACCCGGCTTCATTACCCACCAATATGGTACCTGTCACTGACTCACACCAATGAACTCACAACATGTGTCACCTCCCGCTGCCAGCACTGCGCGGCTGAGCACGGCCTGCCCAGCCCCGCATGGCCTTCCCAGCATGGCACAGCCTGCCCAGCACAGCACAACCTGCGCAGCACAGCCTGTCTAGCCCAACACAGCCTCCCCCGCCCAGTGCAGCCTGCCCAGCACAGCCTGTCTAGCCCAGCACAGCCTCCCCCGCCCAGTGCAGCCTGCCCAGCATGGCACAGCCTGCCCAGCACAGCACAGCCTGCCCAGCCCAGTGTGGCCTGCCCAGCACAGCCTGCATTTAGGCAGCCTAGGCAATCACCTAGGGTGCCAGGATTATTGGTGGGCAGCGTTTTGCCGGAGGGGGCGGCAGGCGGTTCCAGTGGACCTACCGCAGTCGTGCCTGCGGAGGGTCCCCTGGTCCGAGGCTCTGGTGGAGCTGCTGCAGTCGTGCCTGCGGACGGTCGGCTGCTTGCGCTGCTCCTGTGGACCTCCTGCATGTACCACTACAGCAGCTCTACCAGAGCCGCGGAGCAGCCGACTGTCCGCAGCCACAACTGCGGCAGCTCCACTGGAGCCGCGGGACCAACGTGCGGGACAGTGAAATTGCTGTGCGCCTAGGGCGCTAAAACCCCTAGCGCCGGTCCTGCTGCAAAGCCCAGCGCAGCTTGCCCAGCCCAGTGTGGCCTGCCCACCATGGCACGGCTTGCCCAGCACAGCCTGTCCAGCCCAGTGCGGCCTGCCCAGCATGGCCTGCGCAGCCCAGTGCAGCCTGCCCAGCCCAGTGTGGCCTGCCCAGCATGGCCTGCTCAGCCCAGGGCAACTTGCCCAGCACAGCCCACAACCCAACCCTAGAACCCTGGGTGAGACTCTGAGAAGGGGGGAGTACTCTGGAGAACCCTCATAGGAAATAAATCCAGCTCCCTCCACCCTAGTTGGATCTTCAGGCACGGGGCTCCCCCAGCCCTTCCCTGCCCAGCCTTGTGCCAATGCTGTGCCTCACCCACCGTGGCCACTCATTGCAAGTCACCTTCTCTCAGGCTAGGCTCCAAAAACAGAGGCTGCCCAGACTAGGGGCCATGTTGGAAAATTTAGGACAAAATGCCCAAAGGACTTGCTGTCAATCATAGAATATCAAGGTTGGAAGGGACCTCAGGGGGTCATCTAGTCTAACCCTCTGCTCAAAGCAGGACCAATCCCCAGACAGATTTTCACCTCAGTTCCCTAAATGGCCCCCTCAAGGATTGAGCTCACAACCCTGGGTTTAGCAGGCCAATGCTCAAACCACTGAGCTATGCCACCCCTGGAAAACTTTCAAGGGGGCACTCTGTCCTGTATCCCAGCTCTGCTGCTACCCCTGCTGGCCCTGCCTGGACTCCCACATACAGCTCCCCTCACTCTCACCCCAGGGCCCCTGCTGCCCCCCACATACAACTCCCCTCACTCCCACTCTATGGCCCCTGCTGGACCACCCAGGCTCCCCATATACATCTCCCCTCACTCTAACCTCATGGATCCTGCTGTGCCCCTTCCTTAGTGCTGTCATGATGCCTGTCAGTGCTGACCCAATCCCCTGCAGACCATGCCCTGGGCTCCCCGCACGCCACAGGCCTGTGGAGAGCCTTCCACCCTAACCACACGCTTCCACCCCGCTGATCTGAAGCAGCCCAGGGTGCTGCTCACAGCCATCCCTGCCCAGCCTGTTCTCCAGGATCCAAGCTGGCCCGTTGCCAGCGTGACGAGCTGCGCAAGGGCCGTGTGATTTGCTGGGCATACGACGCAGCCCTCAGATGTCAGGTAGGGGGCACGCGGGTTAGACTGGGCACTGCCCATGCTGAGGTCAGAGGAACGTCGAACACCTCAGAGCTCAGAGCAGAGGCTGGGGGAGCTGGAGAGTCTGCCCAGAGCGCTGGTGCCAGGTGCGCTGCTGCAGCAAGGCAGACAGACCTGCACGCTGTGACCCAGGCCAGCTGCTCTCCCAGCTCAGCGCTGGTGGAGCTGGCTGGGGGCTCCCAACGGGGCATTGGGGTTTCTGTCCTTTGCTTGACATGCCTCAGATCTCTGAGGAACCGGCACATCACATTGCTGGAAGAGGCTCCTGCAAATGGCTGCCAGCCCAGCCCCCCCCCCCGAAACACTTCCAGGGCCAAGCCAAGTGGGGCTGTGGTGTTAACGGGCTTGGTGGTTAGAGGCTGCAGCCAGAGCTCCCCTCTGAGAGTGTGGGCCTGATGGGCTTCCCACAGAGCTGGGCTGGCAGCAGATAAGGGGGAATGAAAGGCTCTAAGGTGCAGCTAGTCTGTGAACCAGGACAACATCATGCAGCACCCCCACACCCTGTCCTCAGGCTCCCCCTCAGCCAGTCCCTCCCCCATGCTCCTGAGCAGGCATAGCAGGCTGCTGGAGACACGACTGAACGCTCCTGATCCCAGCACACAGTGCTGGCTGCTGGGACCCCCTCTGCAGAGGAGCTGGGCTGGGGTGGGGGCATCTACGGGCTCGAACCTAGCCAGTCTGCACACAGACACAGGGCAGAGACGCACCCAACTGGCACAGACAACGCATGGTGGTGGCACCTGCAAACCTGTTGTATCAAATACAGCCAGGGTCCCACACCCTGCCCACCCCCAATCTGACCCATACCCAGCCAGCACCCCACACCCTGCCCACCTCAACTCCAACCCGAACCAGCCAGCGCCATGCACCCTGCCCACCTCCACTCTGACTCAAACCCAGCCAGCGCCCTGCACCCTGCCCACCTCCACTCTGACCCATGCTCAGCCAGCATCCCACACCCTGCCCACCCCTACTACAACCCAAACCAGCCAGCACCCCACACTGTGCCCACTGCCCATTCCGACCCATTCCCAACCAGCACCACACACCCTGCCCACCCCCACTCCTACCCGAACCCAGCCAGCACTCCACACCATGTCCACTGCTATTCCGACCCATTCCCAGCCAGCACCCTACATCCTGCCCATTCCCACTCTGACCGGTACCCAGCCAGTGCCCCACCCCCTTCCCACCCCTACTCCTACCCATATCCAGCCAGTGCCCCACCTGTGCCCACTCCCACTCCAATCTGTATCCAGCCAGCACCCCACACTTTGCCCACTGCCACTCTGACTCATACCCAGCCAGCACCCCACACCCTGTCCACCCCCACTCCAATCTGTACCCAGCCAGCGCCTCACACCCTATCTCCACTCCAACCCAGACCCAGCCAGGACCCCGCCCCCTGCCCACTCCCACTCCAATTCATATGTGCCCAGCATCCCGCACATTCCATTCAGACCCCTTCACACCCAGCCTCCCGCTCCCTGCACGCACTCCTCAGACCCAAATACAGCCAGCTCACTGAACCCTTACTGTAATGTGCCCATTTGAGTGGGGGCAGTGTAGACAGGCCCCACAGAGCTCCCAGCTCTGCTAGAGGGATTGCTCTGTGTGCTTGTGAGGGTGAAACATGAATTGCACGAGCTGGAGCCAGGGCAGGTGCTGGGCTAGTGCCTCTCCAGACAGCTCCGCTGATGCACATCAGTGCTGCCCTGCTCCCACAGCTCGGGCCTGCTGCCCCCTGCCCCATTCCAGCCTGGGGCTCCACACACAACTCGGCCAGAGCCCGTACTGCTCGCACAGGAGTGGGTTACTTCTGAGCAAGGCTGAAGGGGACCCCAGCCACTGGATCTATGACACGGACATGTGTTCCAAAGTGTAAGCAGGGCAATGAGTTTTAGTAAGGGGCCAACAGTCCCCTCACACAAGGGCTGGGCTGAGCCCTATGTGAGCAGAGCCAGGCCCTGCAGGGCTGCATGGCTAAGGCACTGTCCCAGTCCTGCTGGTTTTAGAGCAGATCAGACCCCTGCACCTGAAAACCGGCCTCGGTGGGAGCTAGCCAGAGTAGCGTGTAGGGTCCATGGCTCCTGCACCTGGGCCCCTCCATGCCAGACTGCTTAGCACAGTGTTTTTGCTGCACCAGCGTGGCTGCTCAGTGAGGTTTATAACTTCCAACAGGAGCTGCCTGCAGGGTTGTGTTTAAAGCACTGGCTGATTGGGGTAATCATGGGCGCACTGAGTGCATTAGCTGCAAAGGTTTATAAAGGGAAATTAAAATAAAATTGGATGTGACAGAAAAGTACATGGAAAATTAGCAGGAGAATATGAATATTTATGGGTGCGCTGAGTGAGCGCTGGGGAGAACATTCCTTCCTGCTCCCACAGCTCCGCAACCCACTGCCACCACCGCCACCGGGTCCAGAGCAGCAGGGAACCCCAGCTGGCCCCTCCCAGCCTGGCCTGGCCAGTGCCAGGCAGCAGTGATGGGAGTGTTGCGGGGCAAGGTGCTGAGTGGGGCAAGGTTTCATCTCCTGAGGCTGATGGCTCATTGCACTATACAGAAAACTCCTCTCCATCTATTTACTGTGAGCTGCCTGGATACTTGCATTATCGGCAAGTAGCCAGGCAGTGCCTGGGCAATGAGTGTACATGGTGGCTGGTGGGCTGTGCCCCTGCGGTGCATGTGCACATAGGTACATGTCTGTTGCCACGTCTGCGTGCACAGGCCAGAATGTGGGACTGTGTCTGCATGGCCAGACACACACAGCTGTTTGTCCAAGGGTCTTTCTGGACCTGGCCTCAGGTTTCCCCACAGCCTGGGGTGACACCCGCAGACACTCGATGGGCTCTCGGAGGGGGATCTGTGGGTGGGATCTGCCCCTCTTTAGAGTCACAGCCCTACATAACTGGGCAGAGCTCAGCCCCAGGGGACAGGGTTACAGCTTGCTGACGTCTGGATCCCTGTCAGGAGGGCATGGCACCAGCAAGGGAGGGTGGATGGCACCCAGTTGGCCTCCTGACCCTGCTGGTTCTGACAGCGCTGCCCCAAGGAGATGCAGAGCACTCACCGGTGGGTGCAGCCCCCGGGCCTTGGCCTCCCTCCCAGCTCCCTCAGCATTGCTGTGAAAGCTGGGGTGATGGCAAGGCTCCTCACTGTCCGGCCCAGGAACTCCACCCAGGGCCACACTGGCTGTGGGACTTGCGCCCTGGGGGGACGGAGGTGATGCTGGTGGGAAGAGGAAGGGCAGAGCCATCTCAGCTCCCATAGCGCCCCAGGCAATGCTATGTTCAGGGCCTTCTGGCCTCCTCGCCAAAAGAAGGACCCAGCTCGTGACCTGAGCCCTGCTGGCCACTAACCTGCAGCCAGCACTCCGCACTTCACCCTGGCTGGGGGGCTCCAGGTTGGCAAAGGAGAGATAGCCCCTGGGAACACCCTAGCAGGGTCAGCACTCAGCAGCCATCGGCTCAGCAAAGCTAGAGGTGAGAGCACTTCCTCTGGCGTGGCCGTATTTTGACCAGATGTCCCGATTTTATAGGGACAGTCCTGATTTTTGGGTCTTTTTCTTATATAGGCTCCTATTACCCACCGCCCCATCCCTATTTTTCACACTTGCTGGCTGGTCACCCTACGTGGCCAGCTCTCCAGGACTGTCAATGCTGCTCCATCAGAGGCTAGCACTCAATGCTCCAGGTCTGAGCCCCACGCCGGCCCCAGATCTCCACCGCAGCCAAACTCCTCATGTCAACAGGCGATAGGGAAGCAAGGAGGGACAGATTAACTGTCCCCCAAAGGCAGCTGGGGCAAGAGTTGGGCACAGAGCATTTTGTGGGCAACAGGCTGCCCCAAATCCCCTCAGTCCAGTGCCCTTCACCATGGGAACCCTGGAGCCTGGAGTGCATGCAGAAATGCTGATGTTGGCCCTTTCCTCCCAGTGAGCCAGGTGAGGATGCTGGGTCTCCAACTCCCCAGGTCAGTGCACATTCAATCAGTATCACCCCCATCTGTACAGGGACCCCAGGCCAGGCCAGGAACAGCCAGCACAGGAGAGAAGCACAATGCAGTGTCACATTCACTGGCATCAGTGTGGGCCTCTTTCCTCTGTATCCTCCTGCCTCAGGCTCTGCCCCAACCCACTTGTCCCATTCTCCATCCCTGCCCCAGGGCCCTGGCCTGTCTTGTCTCTGCTGCGGTTCCCTCTCTGATCCCATCCCCTCGGCTCAGTCCCCTGTGACAGAGTGGGAATTTTTCATGATATTTGGGATTAATATGTGTACGCCTCAGTTTCCCCTATGTGGTGCATGATTAACTAGATGAAGGGAGGGTGTTTACTCGTGGAGAGACACAGAGATCCAGTGGGACTGATGTCTAGCTGCCTGGGGGCCCATGCCCATGGAGAGTCCCAGAAGACAATGGCTACTCCAATTGCCTGTACATTTGGCACCTAGCAACAAACGACCATGGACACAGACCCCACTGGAGGAAGCCAGCCAGTTGTGACCAGCTGGGGAACAAAGGACTGGGGAGGGACCAGGTGGGGTTAAGTATAGGCTGCTGGAGATAGGGGAGAAGCTTCTGGACTGAGACTAAAGAGGGGTCAGAGGGCTCGGAACTGAACCACATGGCCTACTATGCTGTATCTTTCTATTCTCCACATTAAGTAAGATCTCTCCATGATGTGTTCCAAACATCTCAACAATCCTGCTTGTGCACTGCTGGCTGAGAGTCACTGCAGAGCCAGGAAGCTGGGAGCGCATGGCTCCTTTTGGGTGTGTAAGTTTCCCTCCAATGTCCAATCCAGGTGGACTTGTTGCAGGGAGCTCATGGTGTGAAGCAGGAGGGCTAAAGGCTCCGAGCTGGTGAAGCCCAGGGCCTTATCCCAGAGAAAGAGTGTGACCCTTTGGTGGCTGACACACTGAGGGGTCCTCCCAGGGACTGTTCCAGAGCCGGGCCTGTGGATCTGTGACACCTCCATCTCCCCCGGTGGGTTCACTCTCTCTGTGATCCTATCCCCCTGGCACAGTCCCCACATCTCCCACAAGATGGTGGGTTTGGGCTGCTGAAGGCCGGAGTTGGGGTAGGGAGGCTGAGGGGTCAGAGTTGGGGCTTGGATCCCTCAATCAGCTGCCCCCTCCCCCATTTCACCCCTCTCTGGGAGCATTGCCCCACGCAAAGAGTGGGATGTCCCTGTTCACTCTCCTGCTGCCTGCATGTAGCAGGGTTCAGGCTCCGAACCAGCCAGCAGGGAGGAAACGTGGCCCTTGGAGCAATGAGGGCACCGAGGAGTAAGGTGGGATGGGTGGCAGCCACAGCTGTTGGTTCCTGCTTCTGAGTGAGCAGCAACCCTGGAGAATGCCCCTGACCTGTGCTCTCTGCTGCCCAGACTGGTGAGTGGGGTGGGGCCCTGGGAGATGCAGGGACATGGGCACCTGTGTGGAGCATTGGCAGTGATTAGCTGTGTCGAAGGTGCTTCCTCAACCTTTCAGTAGGCCAGGAGGCTTTGTCGGTGGAGCTGGTCTCAGGGCTGTGGGGGCCTGGAGCAGGGGTGAGGGACACTCAGTTCTCTCACTCATTCTCCCCTTGCTATCAATAAAACACAAGGGCTGGGAGAGGAGAGCACGGGAAGTGGGAGCCCAGCTGGGCTAGCGGCTGTGGCGGATGGGATCAGCACTGGTAAAGGCTGCGGGACTAGCACCTGCTGCACCCTGTGGGACGCCGTTACCTCATCATGCAGCCCCTGACAGGCTCGGCTGGCACCGCCTGTCCCTGCCGCTTGGCAGGCTATTCTGACTGAGCACAAAGAAGCACTGAGAGCTGAGCACCCCCGCACCTTGGGTTCCCCCTAAGTCTGTGCGGGCTCCTCCCAGAGAACATGGCTGGCAAAGGTGGGAGAGACTCAGCAGAGGAACTGAGGGATCCTGAATCCTGCGCTGCCAGCCCTTCCTGGAGGCACCTGGCCAAGGAAGCAGCTGGACATCCCATCTCTCAGCTGGGTCCATAAGCCAGGGCAGTCAGGTCATGCTGCAGGCTCTTGGCTGGACCATGTGCCGCTGGCAGCTGCAGGAGCCTGGCTGGTGAGACAGCAATGGGGCCCCGAGGGACCCTGAGCAAAGCCCATTGCCCCCATGTGGGGCAAGGTGTGAGCCCCTGCCTGTGGGGAACAGAGCCTGGGCCAGGGCCTGCTTTCCAAACCAGCCCCCGCTTCCCCACATCCACAGAGCACTGCTCTCCACCCGAGGGCAGCACCATCCGGGCCCAGGCTACGATTCGGAGCTGGCCCTGCTGGGGACTGGCTGGCAGCTGCCATGCCCTGTGACTCCAGCCAAGGCACAGGGTCAAATCTGATCCCTTTCGGGCAACTCTGACATGTTGGGCAACCTGGTGCCCTGCACACACCCAGGAGGTGCCAGCCCATGGCTGAGCTCAGACTGGGATACAGGAAGGCAGGGGCTGCACCATGGTCAGGGCAGGAGAGGGTATGCCAGGGGAGAGGGCCCTGCCAGCTCACAGTGGCCGCATGCTGTGCCAGCACTGGTGAATGCCCCAGTCTGGGGTGGCACATCTATGCTGCTGCAGTGGCAGGTAAGGGGAAGGCTCCTCCCTGGCTCCCCAATCAATGCACAGAAACTGGACCTAGATCCTGCTGAAACGGAGTGAGCTGCCGCTCCCGGCCTGATGAGGAGGCATGAAGCTACCTGCCTCATCCCAGCCCCCAGCAGCCCCACGGTGAGCCCTGTGCTGGGCTCCCCTGTGTGCCGACACAGCCCTGCCCCCGCCCGCTGTCACACTTAGCAGCCATTAAAATCATTTAACTGTTCAAATATTCAACGGGTCGCTTAAATATTTATCAGCAACGTTATTCTGATTGTTAAACACACATCAGCACAGGGTGGAACCTAGCTCCTTGCTCATCAGCCCAACCCCATGTGCACATACCGGCACACCCATGCACATGTGTGTGCACATGTACACCCACCCCAGACACAGGTGCACATGCATGCTGCCCCTGTGGCAAAGGGGGTGAATGTGCAGAAGAGAGCTGCTGAAATCCCAGCCATCTGGCTGGGTGAGACCAGTGGTTATGGCAAAGGCCCTTGGCTTTAAGCCACTGATCTCCCTGTGCAGGGACTCACGGAAAGTCAACCACTTCCCCCCACTCCTCATTCATCTGGGGTGGCAGAGACAATAGGAAGAGAGCCCTCGTGCACCTGCACACGTGCATCCCCCCAATACTTGTCTCTGGCGAGCTAGCTAGGGTTTCCAGGATCAAGCTTGAAAAGAGACCCTGGTGGCTCCAGTCGGCAACACTGACCGGGCTGTTAAAAGTTTGGTTAGTGTCGCAGTGGGGCTAAGGCAGGCTTCCTACCTGTCCTGACTCTGCGCAGCTCCCGGAAGTGTCCAGCATGTCTGGCTCCTAGGTGCAGGGGCAGCCACACGGGCTCTGTGCATTGCCCCCACTCCAAGTGCCAGCTCTGCAGCTCCTGTTGCTGGGTAACTGTGGCCAATTGGAGCTGCAGGGGCAGCGTGCAGAGCCACCTGGCTACCCCTGCGCCTAGGAGCTGAGGGACATGTTGCCACTTCCAGGAAGCTGCCTGAGTAAGGTAAATGCCATCCAGAGCCTGCACCCCTCACCCTCTCCCATGCTCCAACCTCCTGTCCCAGCCCCGAGCTACCTCCTGCACCCAAACTCCCTCCCAGAGCCTGCACCCCAAAACCCCTCCCACACTCCAATCCTCCACCCCAGCTTGGCGCTCCCTCCCACACTCCGAACACTTCATCCCTGGCCCCACCTGGAGCCCAGACCCCGTACCTCCTCTGACACCCCAATCCCCTGCCTCAGCCCAGAGCCCCCTCCCACACTCTGAAACCCTCAGCCCACCCCTGAGCCTGGAGACCCCTCCTGCACCCCAAACCCTCATCCCCTGCCCCACCCCAGAGCCCACCCCCCCAGCCGGAGCCCTCACCCCAACTCTCTGCCCTAGCCCTGAGCCCCACACCCCTAGCTGGAACCCTGATACCCTCTTGCACCCCAACCCCCTGCCCCCCCCCAGTGAAAATGAGTGAGTGAGTGAGGGCGGGGGAGAGCAAGCAAGTGACAGAGGGAGGGGAGATGGACTGAGTGGGGTGGGGGTCTCATAAAATGGGTGGAACAGGGGCGGGGCCTTGAGGAAGGGGCAGGGCAGGGGCAGGGCAAGGGTGTTCAGTTTTGTGCAATTAGAAAGTTGGCAGCCTTAAGCCAGAGGACTCTTGTGAGCAGCCAGGGCCTGCCATTTCCGCTCCTGAAATGCATCAGGGAGAGCTCCGCATAGGCAGCAAGAAGGATTGACAGGGGCTCTGCTGACACTCCATGGGTCTGCCCCCCTTGATGTGTGGGAGAAGACAGGGCCCCAGAGCTCAGCTCTGCCCCTTCTCCTGCTGAAAGTCAAGTGCTGGTCAGAGCTGAGCTGGGCAGTTCTAGGGGAAGGGCTGATGAGATCCAGGTACCCTGGGCTGGGATACTCCAGGCTGGTCCCGTGCCAGAGCCCTGGCCTCCTGGCGAGATGCACTGAGGCGGCTGTGGCCCAGGCAAAGGCTGATGCTGTGCATCCCCACCATTAATGCAGCATCAAAAGCCAGACGGTGTTTGTGCCTTTTTATAGAAACTGGATGGTGCATGGAGCCCCCCAGCTCTCTCACACCCCTGTCTCAGGCACACGAGACTGGCTGGCCCTGACCACTCTCCATTTGCTGGGGGACTTTGGCCATGTCCCCACAGGACCAGAATGGTGACGTTGCAAGATGGGGAACGCTGAGCCCTTGGGATGCCCAGAGTGCTCCTGCCCCTCGGGCCCTGCTGCAGCGGAGCAGCCACCTAGGGTGTCCCGCAGCCAGGAGGCCAAGGCCAGGGCACCACAGCTGCATCCTTCTCATCAGTGATGTGCTTCCAGGCTCACTGTTCTTCCAAGGACAGCCATGCACTATGGGAAGCCCTCTCCACCCCTCCCCCACATGCTGCTGGGCACCCTCCCCATGCTCTGTGGGGCACCTTTCCGTCCCTCCCTTGTGCGCTGCTGGGTGCCCTCCCTGCCCTTCCCCCATGCACTGCAGGGTGCCCTCCCTGCTCCTTCCCCTTGTGCTGCAGGGTGCCCTCCCTGCTCCTCCCCCTTGTGCTGCTGGGTGCCCTGCCTGCCCCTCCCCTGCATGCTGCTGGGTGCCCCCTCCCCCATGCACTGTGGGACGCCCTCTCCACCCCTCCCCGACATGTTGCTGGGGACCCCTCCCAACCCTTCTCCCATGTGCTGCCCTAGCTGCCCCTCTCCTTTGTGCTGTAGAGAGATTTATCAAGCAGTAACTCCTAAACCTGTTGGTGACACTCCACAGTTGCACCTTGGCAGTGCCCTGGCTGCTGATCCTGTGCCTGTCTGTGCATGGGGACTGGGGCTCCGTGTGAGTTGTGTGAATGCAAATGTCAGAAAAGGTGCTGGTCCTAAACTTCCTGTGTCAGTTCTGCATAGGGTGACCAGATGTCCCAATTTTATAGGCACAGTCCCTATTTTGGGGTCTTTTTTTATATAGGCTCCTATTACCCCCAAACTCCATCCCGATTTTTCACACTTGCTGTCTGATCACCCTAGTTCTGCAGAGGTCACTGTGGCCAGACCCTGTGCCCTGGCCTCCCCACAAAGCCAGTGAGAGCCAGAGGGGCTCAGTACCTCACAGGCATCTTTGGTCTGCACCAAAAACCAGGGGCAAGTGAGGGCAGCCTTTGCGTAGCTACTGATTTGGGTCAATGCTGCCTCCCCAAGCTGCCCTGGGAGATGCCTGGCGTAAGAACCTCCTGGACGTGCCTGGAGTCAGCTCCTCTTCCGTGAACGCCTGATCTATGGCCCATCCCTGCTCAGCACGAGGGACTGCCAGCCTGTGTGATAGAGTCCCTGAGCTCCTCACCAGAAGGAGGGGGACTGAGCAGAGGGCTAGGATGGGTGGGAGCTCAGATGTGGGGGGTTCCCCAGAATTCTCAGGGCACTGAGCTGACCTCTGTCTGCAGGCAGGCCTTTGTGTTTTGGGCTTTCTCTGCGCTGCCCCCTGAGGGCAGACAACCGCAGGGCTCAGGCGGTTTCTGAGGGTCCAAGTGAGCTGTGAGCATTTGGAAGGAGGGAGCTCTGGGCTTGGAGAAGGGTCCTGCAGCTGCTTTGCCAGCAGGGTGCAGCGAGTGGGAGCCCTGTGGCTGTTCAGAAGAGAGTAGAATTGCTTTGGAGGAAGGGGCAAGAGAAGTCTGCTGGGCTGTGCTGATATGGGCTTGGCCTGCTGCCCTGGAGAGGCTAAGTGAGGCTTTTCTGGGCTCAAGCCCCCAAGAAATAGGCTGCCTGCATTTCCTGATCACTGGAGGGGGGTTCCAAATTCAGGAGTGCCCAGGAAGAGGGGGCTGCAAGCCCATTCCCCAGCCAGATCTGCTTGGCCCAACCCTCCCACTCCCTCCCCAACAGCCTGCCCCCCACTCAGGGTCATTAGAAGGACCCAGACACTAGGATCCCAGGCAAGCTTTTGGTTAGATCCTTCCAGAGGTGCCAGGGAAGGCTGCTCTCAGGGACGAAGCATGGCCCTGTGGTCAGGGCACTGAGACTGAGAGAGTTCTACCGCGAACTACTTGGGTGCATCATTCTGCCTGTCAGTGCTCCAGCTACACAGCAGGGCCATAGCCCTGCCCTGCTTCCCTGGGCAGGTGAAGGGCAATTCTGGGAGGGGCTCTGCTAAGATGGAGGGTGGTTCTAGGGACACCCACTGTACCTGGGCCAATGGGTGTCTTGAGTGGGAAGATTTTGGCCCCTAGAGAGGCAAAGCTGTTTGCATCTGCATCCCTTTCAAAAGGGTACAAAGTAGAGCAGCATTTCATAGAAATAGGAATCATAGAAAATGTGTCACCACAAACAAACAAAGGCAAAGGAAACAGCCAAGCATTTTGCCTCTGTTGACACCACTTGAAATCTGCTATGTAATCTGCACTCTCTGTAATATTTCTGGATACCCTTTGCTGTAAGATTGCAAGGTTTTGTATCTGAGTATCCTTGAGCCAATGTTTGCATTATTTACTTGCTCCTACCTAAGGAAAGGACAGAATAAAGATTGATTCATAAAAAAAATATTAGCAAGACAGAGAAAGGGAGAGAGAATATCGCCGGCTAAGCACATTGGCCAGGAATGCACCATCCAACAGAGCTGCCCAGTGCTGGCTGGCAAATGCGCCTTTGCTAGCAAAGCTGCCCAGCACAATCTGGGAAATGTGCCTTCTGTAACAGTGTCCAACACAGCGAGTGAAATGCCTTGTAACTAGCTCCCTACTGCATCAAAAGGGCTAAGGCGATCCTGGGACACGTAAACAGGGGAATCTCGAGTAGGAGCAGAGGGGTTATTTTATCTCTGGATTTGGTGCTGGTGCTGGAATCCTGTGTCCGGTTCTGGTGTCCACAACTCAAGAACGAGGTTGATAGACTGGAGAGAGGTCAGAGAAGAGCCACGAGAATGATTAAAGGGTTAGAAAACCTGCCTGATAGTGATAGACTCAGAGCTCAATCTATTTAATTTAACAAAGAGAAGATTAAGGAGGGGACTTGATCCCAGTCGGTAAGTACCTACAGGGGAATGAATATTTAATAATGGGCTTGTCAGTCTAGCAGAGAAAGGATAACATGACCCAGTGGCTGGAAGATGAAGCTAGACGAATTCAGAATGAAACAAGGTGTGCATTTTTAACAATGAGGGTAATTAACCACTGGAATAATGTACTTGGTGTGGGGGATGCTCCATCGCTGACAACTTTTAAATGCAGATTAGCCGTTTTTCTAAGAGATCTGCCCTAGGAATGATTTGGGACAGGTCTCTGGCCTGTGTTATACAGGGGACAGACTAGATCAGGGGTCTCAAACACACGGCCTGTGAGGTTATTTTCTGTGGCCCGCGAGGACCTCACAGTCCCCCCCACCCTCCTCCAGCATTTACCTAGAATGGTTCCAGCCTCATGTGCACTGGGGGCAGGGCAGGCTCCCTGCCTGCCCTGCCCCCACTCCGCTCCAGGAAGGGGACAGAACCTGCGGGAACAGGGGCACAACATGTGTGTGTTGCTTTTGCTTCAGGCGCCGCCTACAGCAGCTCCGATTGGCCGCAATTCCCTGTTTCCAGCCAATGGGAGATGCTGGGGGAGGTGCCTGAAGCAACAGCAACACACACGTCGTGCCCCTGCTCCCCCTCGTTCCAGCCTCTTCCTGGAGCAGCATGGGGGCAAGGTGGGCAGGCAGGGAGGGAGTCTGCCCTGCCCCTGGTGCTCGCTGGGCCAGAGCCCACCCCCCGAACCCCTCCTGCAGTCAGATCCCCTGCCACACGCCTCCTGCAGCTCAACCCACTGCCCTGAGCCCCCTGCTGCACCTTGACCCCCTCCTGCACCCCAACCCCATTCCCTGAGCAGCCTGCCGCACCCCTCCTGCACCCCGATCCCCTGCCCTGACCCCCTGCCGCTCTTCTCACCCCTCCTGCACCCTGCACCCCAACCCACTTCCCTGAGCCCCCTGCCACACCCTGACCCCCTGCTGTACCCTGCACCCTCCTACAACCCAACCCCCTGAGCCGCCTGTCGCACCCCTCCTGCACCCCAATCCCCTGCCCTGACCCCTTGCCGCTCTTTTCACCCCTCCTGCACTGCACACCGGAACCCACTGCCCTGAGCCCCCTGCCACACCCCGACTCCCTGCTGTACCCTGCACTCTGACCCCCTGCCCTGAGCCCCCTGCTGCACCCCACACCCCTCCTGCACCCCAACCCCCTTCCCTGAGCCGCCTGCCACACTCCTTCTGTACCCTGATCCCCTGCCCTGACCCCCTGCCTCTCTTCTTACTCCTCCTGCACCCCACACCCCAACCCACTGCCCTGAGCCCCGTGCCGCACCCCTCCTACACCCCAATCCCCTGCCCTTACCTCCTGCTGTACCCCTCCTGCACCCCAACCCACAGCCCTGACCCCTTGCTGCACCCCTCATCCCTCCTGCACATCCACACCCCAACTCCCTGCCCTGAGCCCTTGCCACACTCCACACCCCTCCTGCACCCCCTGGGGGCATGGAGGGGATGGAGTTGAGGTGGGAATTTCAGGGAAGGGATTGGAATGGGGATAATGTGGCCCTCAGGCCAATGTATTAGTCCTCATGTGGCCCTCGTGGTCATTTGAGTTTGAGACCCCTGGACTAGATGATCACAATGGTCCCTTCTGGCCTTGCAATCTAGGACTATTTTAAACTTGTCAGTGTCCTGCGGTGGGTGAGGGTACTGCGGAATGGCACTGAGGGAAGTATTACCAAGCTTAATAAAGATGCCTTATTCATGTAAAGGTCTTTATCCTTACTCAAGGGTGATGCTGAAATCCTGACTACAAGGTAGGCTCTTGTATTACCTGGGATTAGCACTGCCAGCCAAGCAGATCTGAACATGGTGGATTTACCAGACAAAACATCAGCTGGGTGTTCAGCAGCAGTGGGAGAATGCAGCCAATGCAGGGTCTCCAGCCAGGGAATGTTCCATTTCAAGCACTAGCTGCTCTTCTACCTGGGACCCCAGATACTGAACGGGATCAAATTCCTGTACACTAAATTGTGGCCTGAATTAGAATCATCCAAACCATAACAGATCAGGCTGAATTAGGCAGGGACAGAATATTGGACCTGTCAGTGTCAGCCAAGCTTTGCGCTGCGGCAGAGCCAGCAGCCACGACTCTTAGGAGAGAACAGACAAGGCATGTGGGAAGCAGAGCTCGGGGACTGATCTGTAACTAATCATTTAGTCTGTAGATGTCATCTCTTTCTCTGCTGTCGAATATGGTCCACAATTTTAAAATATCCCTGTTATTCAGAGTTATTTGGTGGATACTTCTGAGAAGCAATTCTTGGCCTGTTACTTGTTTAAGACTAGTTTGTTTCATAGGTACTGGGGAGGTGGGAGCTGTCACAGACACACAGGTCATGCCCACTCTTGGCCCGGATGGTCCCTGGGGGGAACCCCCTTCAGTGTGACAGCCCTTCTGGGGTGAGGTAACACCTGATCCTCTGCAACAACAAACCCTCTCCCACCACCTTGTTAAACATGCAGCACACAGGGAAACTGAGGAGCGCAGACACTATTCATGTAAAACACTACAAAAATCCCCAACTTCGTCACATCTCTCCCCCCTCCGAGTCTGAACTGAGCGAGGTCACTCCAGCCGGTGACCTGGGGAAGTTCAGGCCCCACTCTCTGGGACAGAGCATCAGCTATAACATTCACGCTCCTCTTAACATAGACCACCTCCATATGATCATCCTGGCGGATCACACTCCACCCTAGGAGTTTGGCATTAGCCCTTTTCATGCAGTGCAGCCATGTCAGGGTGAGTAGTCAGGCGCGAGTGGGCAGTGTGCACCATAAAGAGCCATCCAAATAGATATGGCTGCGGCTTTTAAGAGCCCATCTCAGGGCCAGGCATTCCTTCTCTATGGCCGTGTAGTATTGCTCCAGGAGGAGCAGCTTCTTGCTCAGGTACACAATGGAGTGTCTCTTGCCTTTCGGATTGGCCTGCATCAGCAACGCGCTCACCCTGGCGTCTGAGGTGTGTTGTTGAACACCATAAAGGGTTGGTCAAAGTCAGGTTAGGGAGTGTCTGATACCACGCAGTGCTGTTGGCCTACACAGCTGCAGTACATGACAGCGCATCACAATCCAGTCATGCCACACAATGTCTCTCATCACACCGTCTGTGCAATGAGCACTGCCCCCCACCCCCATAACCTGTGCAGGGCGGCAAGCCTAGGTCCCAGAGAATTATTATGCCTTTTATGTGCACAGTGCTGTACAAATGCAGGACATAGTCCCTGCCTCAACCTAGCTAAGGGTATGTCTATACTGGAGCTGGAGGTGTAATTTCCAGCTCAGGGAGATGTACCTTCGCTGGGTCTGCTTGAGTGAGCAGTGGAACAGGCAAGCTGCCCAATGTGTACCTAGATCTCAGATGGGCTCATGCCTAGCGTGGCTAGCTTGTCCCGCCACTTGCACCGCCATGGCCACGCTGCTATTTTCAGTGCACTAGCTTGCTCAGAGCTCACCTGGGTTTATCCACCTGAGCCAGAAATGACACCTCCCACTCTGGTGCAGACATCTTGTAAAATGGTTCCCAGATGGCAGGGGAGGGCAAGAAAACCGTGATGGAAACCCCTATCACTGAGATTGTTTTGTTTGCATCTTCGCTTCTGCTGCAGGTGGAGGCGGATGTGTGTGTGAAGTTTCCCTTGTAATTATTTTCCATTTTCTCCCATTTGTTTTTCCAGTGTTAATTCAGAAACAGGCTCATCACTCCCTTGAAGATGTGGGCCACCATCCTGAAGACCCTGGGGCCTGGCACAATATTACCCATTCCAGTCCTGCACTGCAGGTATAAGATGCTTCCCTATGCCATTGGTAGCACTTTGCTCTGGTGTAAATGAGTGCCCGAGAGGCAGGGTAAATGCAGCCCAACAACAGAACATGAATGGGCCAGGGGAATGTCTTCATCCAGCAAATGGTTTCAACAGGGACTACACCCCACAGTCTGTGTATAGAGGGGCAAGGAGCGGCTGCCTCCCAGCCAGTTGTAAATGTCCTGTGGATGGCACTCAGAAGGTTAAATACATACCAGTAAAAGCAGCAAAGAATCTTGTGGCCCCTTATAGACTAACAGACGTTTTGGAACATCTAACGAAGTGGGTATTCACCCACGAAAGCTCATGCTCCAAAATGTCTGTTAGTCTATAAGGTGCCACAAGATTATTTACTGCTTTTACAGATCCAGACTAACATGGCTACCCCTCTGAAACTTGATAGCAATAAAAATGTCTCAAGTGCAATTAAGATGTGTTTTGTGCAGTTATTGAATTAACATATGGTTAAGAGGATGCAAACAATGTGCAAGTTTTGAGAGGATCCAAGCCTGAAACAGGAGTGAGTGCTCCTCCCTGGTAACAGCCAAACTGGAGCAGGAGCAGAGGTCTGCTTCCAATGCACACAAGTCAGCCACCAACACCAGATACCAACCAATATCTGATGAGTCTCTCCACCCAGCACATATGGGACAGGCCCTCATGGGAAATCAAGTAGCACAGAAAACCAAGGAATACAAGACCTTGATGCTAGATAAAAATCACTGGGACTAATCACAATTTTCTCCTAGTTTCTTCTCAAACTGACACTGGCATTTTCATGCCCGTGCAGTGGGAGGCAGGTGACCGGGCAAGGCCTGTTGGTGTGATATCCACCAGTCCTTCTCAGGCAGTGCTGGAGCCCATCACCGTGGTCTGAGATATCCCGAAATGAAGCTACTAACTGCCCCAGCTTTGTGACCCTCATTTGTAATCACAGCTTTCAAGGATCAATGTGTCATGGAGAATGAGCCCAGCGCACAGAACATCTGCCCTGCAGACATCACTTGCATGACAAGAGGCACCTTTAGCGGGGCAGTATGAGAGTGAAGCAGGCAGCATGCTGGAATGCTTGAATATTGGCTTTAAAAACAACACTTAAGGCTCAAAATAGAGTGTTTGTTCCTGAAACATAAGCACCTGGGCTAAGAGGAGAACAACAGAAGGGAACAGACAAAAGTTGAACAAAGCCAATTGCTGAGAATAAAGGATGCTCAGAACTGCATTGTCAAGAACAGGGCCAGACAGCACATAGAGGGACATGCGCCGTCACCATGGGAGCCAGCTCTATGAGGCAAACAGGTCTGCATGGAAAAACTGAGCCCCAAAACTGCGAGTTTAGGAGGAAGAGACTTTTGACTGCGAGAGAGTTTTGCCTACATTGTGCATGTCAACAAGTGCGGTCAAAGCTGAGCTGCTGAGAAGTCAGATATAGAGGGTAAGTTCTCAACATCTATCGGGTGATCAGAAGAGCCCTGTGATTTCGACTCTAATTGTTTGCTACTGTTGCATTTTTTAAATTACTTTTGAGTCAGAACTTTATAGGATGGTTGAGATAATGCCTGTGGCCTGAGCCAAGACCAGCACTGGCCAGAAAACACCAAGAAACATTTTGAAATTCTGAGAAAGAGACAGTCTCTCCCCCATCCCTGCCAGTAGACTGCATGTCTGGGAGGTGGGAGAACTTGATTCAAGGCCTTGTGCTGCCTGATTGGGAGCAGAGAGGTGAACTGTACAACCTGAGTGAGTGCCCCAACCACCAGCTACTCTGGGTTGGTGTCTTTCCCATACTTGGTGTCAGCAAAATGGCATTTTTGATTATAAAAATGTCACTGAAAGCTTTTCAACCAGCTCCACCCATGACCTCAGATGTCTCCACATACCTGTGGGCCAGTTGCCTGCCTGAATATATTTTGAGATACATGGACTTTCTGAGCCTGAAGTTACTGGAACATGTGATTCTTTATCTGCATAACTGGGTCTGATCCCAGCAGGCAGCAGGCAGCAATACACATGGGTGGGTAAACTGAGTCATGCATATACATCAAAATACTATACAAATTCCCGCATTCTCCTCATCCTGCTGCTGGCTTGCTTCTGGCTCCTGACACATTTGCCTGCAGTGGCTGCTGGCCTCTGGCTGTGCATTCCCCCATGCCTGACAAAAAGGCCTGTGCTTCCTTCACCATCGGGGTGGGGGAGTCCAGCGACATGCACCATCTAAGGTTATGTCTACACTAAAGAGCACTAAATATCAGAGCCAATAAGCCCACCAGCTAGCCTGTGCAACTACATTCCAGCTTCCTGAAGCTGAATGAAATCATGAGAGTCAGGACAACCATCCTGCATAGGCATCAACCTTTTGTATTGTGTTTCCTCGTTCCAGTTTGTTTAGTACAGCAGCCTCTACCTTAGCATTCTCGTATTTGTTTTGAACTCCAGCAGATGTCTGAGAGTGAGCGTGTGTGTGTTCATGGATAGAATCACAGACTCTTGCTGAGAATGGTGCCTATGGAATAGTTCCTCAGCTACCTAAATCAGCCATAGGTTAAACAAGCCTCCTGTCTAAAAGGTCTCTCTCTCTCTCTCTCTCTCTGTCTGTCTTACACACACACACACACACACACACACACACACACACACACACACACACATTTCTTGGGTTAGTAGCCGTATGTTGAATCCTGAAAACCCATACTATTTCCTCCTAGATTTGTCATCTGAATGTTAAATGCACCAAGCTGTGAGGTCCTGAATTGCATTGGAAGGTTCATAGTGGCCCTGTGCTGGGGAGAGAAGGGATTTGGGCAGGCTGCTTACCTGGTCATTTGGGCAGGCTGATTACCTGGCATCAGAGTGGCACTCCCAACATTAGCTTCAATCCAGGAGTGATCTCAACCTCCCAAGTCAGCTCTTTGGCTGGCCCCATAACCTATTGCTTGGCACTGAGACTGAGAATGCCCTTGTCTTTTGGAGACTGGCAGCTCAAGAAGATCCGCACCACCCTAGTGAAGACACAGAGTTCACAAGGCCTTGTGGCTCTATCTGATATGACTTAATCACTCTGATCATTACATTAATCTGATGGTTTGCTGTTACCCACTTCCCTGGGGTTTGATCCATCTAAATGCACTCCAGACTTTTGTTCTCTCACTTAGTTTTGTTAATAGCACATAGCACGGGAAGCTGGGTGGTCTGGAGGCTTCCTCCCTCCTGTGAGGGTCTGAACCTGATGAGTCCCTGGGACAAAGAATCACCCAGTGGTTATCCATGGAATGGCCTTAGCGTCCTCCCAAGACTGGGGCCAAAGATGGGGCTTGAGGGAGAGCTAGCTTCTGTATTGATCACTTGTTGGATAAACAACATGGCGTCCAGACCTTGGTGGACACAAGTTGGGAACCTAAAGGCTGAGCAGTTCCCCAGAAAAAGTCTAGTCTCCTCACACTGTGGGAACTGCCTGATGTGGGGAGGGAAATGCTCCATTGTTATGGGAACTGCTCAGTGCAGAATGGAGAACACCCCATTGCTGTGGGAGCCACCTAGCGCGGAAAGGAGGATAGGTCATGTCGCTATGGGAACTGCCCAGTCAGGGGATGGAATTAAACACTCTGTCGCTATGCTCAACATGGGGATAGGATTAAACACCCTGTTGCTATGGGAACTGTCCAGGGTGGGGATGGGATTAAATGCTCTGTTGCTATGGGAACTGCCCAGTGTGAGGGTGGAATTAAACATCCTATCACTATAGAAAATGCCCAGCATGGGATGGGATTATATACCCTGTTGCTATGGGAACTGCCCAATGTGGAGATGGGATTAAACACTGTCACTATGGAAACTGCCTAGCGTGGGTGTGGGATTCAGCACCCTGTTACCATGGGAACTGCCCAGCATGGGGATGGGATTAATCACCCTGTTGCTATGGAAACAGTCCAGTGTGGGGATGGGATTAAACACCCTGTCACTGTGGGAACTTCCTAGAGTGGAGAGGGAAAATCCCATTGCTCCAGAACCAGCTGGGAGGTGAGGGGTAGAGGGGAAAGGAGAATGGCCTATCCTAGAGAGCTGCTTGACAGAGGCAGAAAGATGCACCATGAGCTGCAAGGGGCCTGGGTGCCCTTGGGTCCTGCTCCTCTGTCCCAGTCCTTCTCAGGGTAGTTCTGAAGATGAGCTTTTTGCTTTTTGAAGGGGTTTGGTTTTGATGACTCTGCACAGGGAAGGGTGGAGTGCTCCTGACCTGGATAGTGCTGCGTTGTCTTCCTGGCCCCTCACAGGGCAGCCCTCGCCTGTCCCACCCCAGCAGCATTCTCTTGGCCTAAGCAATAAAGTAGTTTTGCAAGCAAAAAGACCTGGTTTGCTTGTTTTCAGTATCGAACAGATGGGCAGCAGAGTGCAATGTGAAGCGAATGCTGCTTGCATGGACTCAGCAAGATCTGTGTGCGCAGGAAGGAGCAGAAAGGGCCTGCAGAATGCTTTCTCCTCTGCCGCCCAGCATGGTCTCTGCTCTACTGCCCTCCCGCCCGCCATTCGCCAGTGCCACATCACATGGCAGAGAACAGCTGTTGCTGATGGATGCAGATGGACATGGGCCTTGAGAAAGCCCTGAGCTATAGGTTATACATGGTTCAGAGACTCAGCCGTATGCCCCGGAATCTTGCCCAGGAAAAGGCATTGTCCATGAGAAATGTGAGAGAGAGTCACAAAGTGCTGGTGGACACGGGGCCGTGTGAGACTGGCAAGGCCAGAGATAGCCTCTGAGGGGAAGCCAGCAGGAGGTATGGACAGGGGCTGGGAGCCGGGGCTATGTTAGATGGAGACAGAAGTTTCACTGCCCTCCCCCTTTAGTGCCTCTGGTAGAAGCTCTTTAGAAATGGGAAGCAACTGAGGGCACTTGGGGAGGCAGGACACAGTGCATTATGTCACAGGCATAATCGTTAGTGGCATCTCTGCTTTGGCAGAATTGGCTCCACCAGATGGGCACTTGCCCGCTCCCCACTGCAGGCCAGCTCTGCAACCCTAGCACCCAGCGTTGGAGGCTGTGCAACCATCACTGCCACTTGGTCTCTGTCCCCAAGATTGGGGCTAACTTTGGAGCCACATTTGGAGGCTGACAGGAGCCCTGCACAGCTCAGCAGTTGGTGCTGGGGTCCCCTTCCCCTGCCAGCCAGCTCTGCCAGGCCTCTCAGATGGGGGACCAGAGTTCAGGGGGAAAGGTGATGGCTCCATTTATGGCTGTGGGTGCTTGGAGCGCAGCCCTATCTGTGTTCCCCCAGCCATGGGGGCTCAGTGAGTAGCACAGGGAGCACGCAGTGACTGCCTGGGCCCCGGAGGGTGAGTGTGGGGCACTTGCCAAAAAAATCCTGCCGGGGCTTTGCTGGACTGAGCTCTATAGATGAGATGGCTTCACTGCAGGACCTTGCCAGGCAATGTGACAAGCCCAATCCTACTCCAGGCCACAGCAGGGGCAGGGCAGCTCCCCGCTGCCAGCAGAAAAGCTGGCCATGCCTGCATCCAGCCCTCTGCTTGTTAGCAGCACGCTGCAGGAGAGCAGCAGTCCTTTCTCCATGCATACAGTTCTCCAGCACGGCCCCCTCCCATGGCCAGACATCCTCACCCTGCTGCCCCCTCTGAGACCTGAGAATTTGTCACCCCCTGGCCAGGGCTCTCGCCTCCCTCGGTCAGAGATTCCCACCCGATTGCTGTCTGTGGCCTGAGAATTCATTCCCCTGGCCAGGGCTCTGCTCCTGCCATGGCCTGGAGGGGTCCATTTCCCTCCTTCCAGCGTGCACGGGCAAGGTGCGGTCCCTGTTCCTGGGCACCCTGTGCTGCTCCCCAGCAGTGCCGTCTGCATGCGGTATCCCTCACTGCAAGGGAACACTCTGAATAATTAAAATGAAAGTGATAATGAAGAAAGGTAACAGAGAGGAAGGGGAAGAGCTGCGATGTTGGAGAGAAAGTTTTCTGGAGATGCCAATGTGAGGAGCTCTTTGATGGGCAGCTCCTTTGATCAGCACTCTGAATATAGCCCTCACGTTTCCCTGTGTGAGCCTGCTGCCTAATTACCAAGCAGCAGGGCCGCTTGCCGTCCTTGGCACGTTGCTGTAATAGATTTCACCGAGCTCCCAGCCCTGGAAGGACATCGATTCTCTCTGCAGCCATCGGCTCAGGCAAAACATTGCGTCCCATCGATTTTTTTAAAAAAAGATTTTCTTTATTTTCATTAAATCATTAATCAGGGAGAAATCTACATCTGGATCATTTCCGTGCCTGGAGAGAATGGGAGGAAAGTTCTATCGCCATAGAAACCGTTCCCTATCATTTTAAGCCTTGGATCAGTCCCTCTCTTGTCAAAAGGCCTAATTGTTGCCCCGATCTCTGCTGCTCAATTAGCGGTGATGGCTCCCTTCAAGTTAATTGCTGGAGATGGGAGGAAGTAGGACAAATGTAACCTTTGAGATTAAAAGATTTTTTTTCACTCCTTAGCTTTTTTTGCTCTAACACACTTCAGCGCACTCAGCTCTCTGCTGAGACGGCAGCTGTGGACAGGAGGAGAACTCGCAGTCCATTGGAGGCGGGCTGAGAGATCAGCTCCAGGTGCTTCTCTCCTCCCACATTGTGGGTGGCCCTCTCAACCCTTCCCCTCCCACCAGGGACCCTCTCCAGAGCCCATTCCAAGGGAATGCAACATTGCAGGTTGCCCTAGATTGGCTCCATAATCCAGAACCATAAATTCCCCCTTGGATATAGGAGTTTTTTACACTATCTCCCAGATGTACAGGGGGAGGTCTCCAAAGGCACCAATGGCAGGCAGATGCCTAACTCCATCAGGTTGCGAGGCCTTGAAAACCTTCCCTAGCCCCCTACATCCCAGCCACACGGGCTAGGGGAGATGACATCTGCAAGCCAATCACATGACAGACAGGGAATTCAGTGCAGGTGCTCATTGCAGCCTACCTCTGCCCCGCTGTGTGGCAGGGTGTCCCACACATGCTCTTTAAGCAACTTTCTGCACCTGCCGGGATGCATATTGCTAGTGGCAACCAGCTGTGGTTGTAGAGAAGGTGCAGTTGTGTTGCCTTCTGTTGTAGCATTTGCTGAACAATAAGTGCTGTTACCCAGTGTTATCCGGTTACTCTTTCAATACAACAGGCTAAACCCCATGGGAATGTTAACTAGGAATTTCCTGACTTTCCACATCCCCGCCTCCTGGCAGAGGGTTTTGCATAGGGAGAGACTGTACTGTCTAATAATTACAGCAAGGTACTTTTGTGTTCCATGTCACGGAGTCACCGGGCGATGCTCTGGAACTGCTCCCCACCAAGCCAGTCAGGACTTTGGGGAGCCTCCTCTCCCTTGGAGCAGACTTGTTCAGGGCAAGAAGCTCACACAGCTTCACCTCCTGGGTCTCTCCTTGGAGCATTCAGCATCCTCTGCCCCTCCGTGCGCTTCCCACAGCGAGTCCACCCCAGCGGGGTCCTGGGGAAGCCACCGGGTTCTGCACCCCCACTTTGCAGTCAGACGTGACCCTCAGCCAGCCAGTAACACAGAGGTTTATTCGATGACAGGGTCTAAAACAGAGCTTGTAGATACAGCGAACCGGACCCCTCAGCCGGGTCCATTCTGGGGGGCAGTGAGCCAGACCCTCAGGTCTGCCCTCTACCCTTGGCCCCAGCCAGCTCCAGACTAACAACCCCTCCCAGCCCCTCCTCTCTGCTCAGCCCCTTTCCCGGGCCAGGAGGTCACCTGATCTCTTAGTCTCCAACACCTTCAGTTGGCACCTTTGCAGAGGAGGGGCCCAGGCCATCAGTTGCTAGGAGACAGAGTGTCAGGCATTTAGGTGCACTGGCCCTTTGCTCTGCCAGATACTTAAGAACTGCACAGGGGACACTGAGGCACCAACACAGTACTCAGAGAAAACATTAAGAACTTTCCCAGTTCGTCACATCTCTCCCCCCTTCGAGACCGAACTGAGCGAGGTCACTCCAGCCAGTGACCTGGGGAAGTTCGAACCCACCAACTTTCCCATGAATGCCCCAGCATCTCTCCCATTCCTTGGTGTGAGTTACACCAGGGCAGTCCAGTCTCACGCCCTCCCTTAGGTCGGGTGTGCTTGATGGCACTTGCAGGCCGCATGTGGGAAGGTTTGTGCAGCCCACACCCTTTGCCACCCCAGTACCCCTGCGGTTCAAACTGGGATGGGTCTTCTCCCAGCACTCTGGGCTGCTTTCCCAGTGACTCTGAATGGGGAACACCTGATGGGGAGATTGGCTCCCACCTCAGGGAAGAGATCCCCCTGGGGGTCTTCCCCCTTCTCCATCCAATCCTCCCTCTTCAGGTCCAGGGGTCCCCTCACTCTCCTCCCATCCAGCAGCTCGAACGGGAAGAACCTTGTGGATTCCTGGGGTACCACCAGGTGCCTCCCGATTCCCCCCAGTTCTACTTCCCCTTGGGGAGCCCATTCCCGGTACAGGAATCCCTTCTCCTGCAGGACTCTGTCCCTGCAGCCTTCCCCAAGGGAGTTTGCAGCGCTGTGGCCAGCAAGTTCCCTCAGCTTCTCCAAGGAGGGATCCCTCTGCAGCTCGGTCTGGGATTCAGCAGCTGGGGCAGGGAGTGGGACCTGCTCCCCCTCGCTGGCTGGACCTGGAGTCACAGCCCCCCTGAGCCCTGTCCCTGGTAGCTCCCTCCCTGCTGTGTAATCACTTCCCAGCAGCACGTCTGGACCAGGCAAACCTGTTTGGCAGCTGACCTGCCCTGCCCAGGTGTCCCCCCACTCAGATGGGATCTCAGCTCCCCCCATGCTCAGCACTGCCCTTGCTGTCCCAGTGGGGGCAGGCTGCGAGCTCTCTGCTCTGGTCACAGCATCAGAGCCAGCGTGAGCCCCGTCTCCGTCTCCGGTGTGCAGGGGGGCAGGGAGCATCTCTCCCTCCCACTCAGCCCCAGGGGGCTGGTTACAGGTAGGCAGGTGTCCTGAGCCCTGCAGCCTCTCCCCACTGCCAGCCAGGTCATTTGCATTTTCACTGACCATTTCCATCCTAGCCAATTGGTTCCCTGGATTTGAATTCAAACCCTCGGCCGTTACAGGAGCGGGGCCTGGATCCTGTCCCATGGGGAGACAGTCACCCCCCAACAGGGCCTCCCAGCCGACATCCTGGAGAACCCCAACTACCAGCCAGCCTGACCCCTCCTGCGACTGCACAGGGATCTGGGCCATAGGCAGGGCAAGGGGCTTCACCCCAGGGAACTTCACCCAGGTCCCACAGTCCCTCAGCATCTGGGGCTGCACCACCACAGTTCTCTCTGTCCCAGGGTCTCGCCCCCGCAGGCGTGTTTTCCCACTGACCCCTGGGCAGCCCCCTATGTCTCTCTGCTCCACCATCACCAGTCCACGCTGCTGCTGCTTCTCCTGCAGCTGTTCCTCGGGCTCTTGCTCTCTCTCACGGTCCTCTCGCTCTCTCAGGCTCTGCTCCCATCCCATCCGTCTCCAATCTCCTGATGGGGAACCCAATCGTGAAGACCCTCGTCTGATTGGGGACCAGACTCCCGGGGATGCCTGGCTGATGCTCCAGCTGCTCTCAGATCCTCTTGTAGCCCCATCTGGGCCAGGAATCTGCTCCTCAGAGCGGTCCTTCTCCTCCAACTGCACGATTAACTGTGCCTTGGTGAATTTCCCCATGCGTAACCCTCTCTTTGTGCACAGGATCACAATGTCCTTCTCAAGGAGATGGTGATAGGCCATCACTTCACCGTTCCCAAGTGGCTCTGGACTCACAGGCCTGTGTGCTCTTGGCTCCCCCATGGTTTCCAGGAAGAACCCCTGGTGTGCCAGCCCTTCTCGTGATCACCACCTCTTTGCCAGGGTCGAGCTGCAGACTCCTCCGCCCCTGGGACTGCTCCTGCAATCCCCAGGGGAACCCTGCCACTGCAAAAATCCTTCTCTCTCCCAGGGTCGAGCGGCAAGCTCCTCCGCCCCTGAGACTGCTCGCTGCAGTCCTCAGGGGGACCCTGTTACTCCAACAGTCCTTCTCGCTGGTCACACACTCCCAGAGGTTAACCGCCCCCTGAAACCGTCCCACTCTGAGCCTTCAGCACGCCTGGTCCTCATTATCCCTCCTTTGTTTTACTGCTCCCCAGTCACTTACTGCAAGCAGCGCCATTCAGGGGGTGCAGTATATCCCACCGCTGCCACCAGTTGTCACGGAGTCACCGGGCGATGCTCTGGAACTGCTCCCCACCAAGCCAGTCAGGACTTTGGGGAGCCTCCTCTCCCTTGGAGCAGACTTGTTCAGGGCAAGAAGCTCACACAGCTTCACCTCCTGGGTCTCTCCTTGGAGCATTCAGCATCCTCTGCCCCTCCGTGCGCTTCCCACAGCGAGTCCACCCCAGCGGGGTCCTGGGGAAGCCACCGGGTTCTGCACCCCCACTTTGCAGTCAGACGTGACCCTCAGCCAGCCAGTAACACAGAGGTTTATTCGATGACAGGGTCTAAAACAGAGCTTGTAGATACAGCGAACCGGACCCCTCAGCCGGGTCCATTCTGGGGGGCAGTGAGCCAGACCCTCAGGTCTGCCCTCCACCCTTGGCCCCAGCCAGCTCCAGACTAACAACCCCTCCCAGCCCCTCCTCTCTGCTCAGCCCCTTTCCCGGGCCAGGAGGTCACCTGATCTCTTAGTCTCCAACACCTTCAGTTGGCACCTTTGCAGAGGAGGGGCCCAGGCCATCAGTTGCTAGGAGACAGAGTGTCAGGCATTTAGGTGCACTGGCCCTTTGCTCTGCCAGATACTTAAGAACTGCACAGGGGACACTGAGGCACCAACACAGTACTCAGAGAAAACATTAAGAACTTTCCCAGTTCGTCACATTCCATTCCTGCCTTGCTACTGATGCCCTGTGTGAACTTGGCATGTCCCCTGACCTCCCTGGCCTTGTGCATTCTCCTAAACACTTCCAACCATTGCAGTAACCCAAGTCTAACTCCGGCCCAGACCTGCTGCTGCTAGTGGGCCCAAGCTGAGCCACTGGGAAGAATGCTGGTGGCAGGTTTACACTAAAGCTCCTGTTGCTACCATCAGTGGCAATGTGATTGGGGGGGCCTTTCTGGAAAGCCCTAGGGCAGAGCCAGCCTGTGCACTTTAGGGGCTGCCCCATGAGATGGCACAGCACTGACCTGCCCCAGGGTTGCGTGGCTCCCTAGTTAATGTCCTCAGCTGGATGATGCTGTGGGTGTACAGAGTTCTGTGCTAAGCTCCTGGCTAAATGGGCTCATGGCTGTTTCCTTGCCTGCCTGGCAGCATCTGGGCCATCAGGAACAGTTACTGCCAGTGCCAAGTTCAGAGCTCCTGGGGCGCTTGTTCTGCTCAGTGTAGGTGACTGGATGCAGGGCTGGGAAGGCTGGTTCCTGCAGGTAGCTATCACAGGGTGTCAGCCATTGAATACAATTCTCCTTTGGAGCCCTATCAATGGGGGTTACCAAGGAAGGTCTAGAGTTTGACATGTCCCATGGCCCTGCCCTGGTGCTGGCTAGTGCTAGTGGAAGCTGTCCTCCCCTGGGGAGTTCTGGCTGCTCACCTCAGGGTGGTTGGACCTGCTGTCCAAGGAACTCAACCACCCTGACACCTCATTCCAATGGAAGGAGCTGAGGCAGCCGCCAGGTCTCTGGGGCAGGCTAAGCTCACAGAGCCTGCCAGATAACCCCCAGACAGCCTCTGCTCCCATGGCACTGGCAGCTGCTCACTAGAGCCCAGCACCCCTATTCTCCCCATACTGGGAACAGCTCTGCCAGCTTGTCCTGAGCACACTTAGCTCCATCAAGCCCATTGAGGATCCAGCACAGTGGTATCCAAGTGCTTCTTGGGTGGGGCAGGTTTTACCCCATTACCCCAGAGCTGGGGGTATGTGGGGGAGGCATCCTTCCCATATAGAGGTTGCAAAGTCCCCCATCTCATCTGCTAAATCCAGGTACTAATCCCAGCCCATCCCCTAGCACTGAGAATCACACTTGCCCAGTGCAGGCCAGCACTGAATTCCACTGGCGCCCTGTGCCCAGGCCTGCCCTCTGCTCACAGCTGGGTCTGCCATGGCTTGTGGCTAAGGAAAGCTGAGGGCCCAGGCACAGCAGACAGTGGCATGTTCCACCAGAGTCACAGGTTCTATTGTAATTATGCAAAGTATGGGCCATTAATGGTGGTTTAGAAACTTGATGGCTCCCATTGACTAGGACAATTGGTTGTTAATGGTTTATTTTCCTGCACGCCTTCCTGTGGACTTGTGGGCCAACCCAGGAAGAATGGAGAGTAGGGGTCTTGGCACATGATACTGGATCCATCTTAATCCTTGGTCTTTTCCACTGATGTGGCAGAGGTGGGGACAAGCACAGACAAAAGATTCCCGCCTTGTGCTAAATCTATTAAAGGGGGTGGAGCAGGACAAAAGGAGCTGTCAGTCATGAGAAAACCCCTGATTACCACCTAAGATGTCTGCTGGATCTAACAAAGACTGTACCGGGGAAAGGGTTGGGCCCAGACTAGGAATGAGTCTAGTCTGTGAAAGAAGCTTATTGGAACATCTCTGAGGATAAGATATTACCTATAATCAGTTTCTTAATGTATTATGCTTAGACTTGCATGTTTTTGCTTTATTTTGCTTGGTGACTTACTTTGATCTGTCTGTTATTGCTTGAAACCACTTAAATCCTACTTTTTATACTTAATAAAATCACTTTTGTTTATTAATAAACCCAGAGTAAGTGATTAATACTGGGGGGCAGGGGGGCAAACAGCTCTGCACATCTCTTTATCCACGTTATAGAGGGCAGACAATTTATGAGTTTACCCTGTACAAGCTTTATACAGAGTAAACTGGATTTATTTGGGGTTTGGATCCCATCTGGAGCTGGGTGTCTGGGTGCTGGAGACACATGACCTGCTGAGCTGTTTTCAGTTAGTCTGCAGCTTTGGGTGTGTGGACCAGACCTGGGTCTGTGTTGCAGCAGGCTCGCGTGTCTGGCTCACAGAGACAAGGTTCTGGAAGTTCCAAGCTGTCAGGGAAAATGGACTCAGAGGTAATTTCAGCACATCAGGTGACAGTCCCATAGGGGTCTCTGTGATCGAACCCTTCACATCTGCTGAAGAGCCTAAAGGCAAGATATGGATGGTCCTGCAGAATGGGGCTGAGAGCAGTAGACGAAACCTGGCATAAGGTACCGTGGGAGGAGCCCCAGGGCCCCATTGTTTGGGGTTACCCTGGGTGGCTGGAATATTGGTGGATCCTACTGGCCATGCAACTGCAGCTCTTCAACGTCCAGCCCCATGGCCGGGCAGTGGGCTCCACAGGTGCTGGGCAAAGAAGAATCTTCTATTGACTCTGAATTTACCAGCCACTGATTTCACGGTGTGACCCCTCAGGAGATGGGGTAAAGGAGTCTCTGATCAGCCATCACTCTACTCTTCCTCCTTGTGGGCTATGCCCCCATTCCCTCCAGGCTGGGCATCTCCCTTCACATGGAAATACCTGTGGGTCCTCTGGTAAACCCCTTGTAACCACCAGAGCTGGGCATGGTGAGCCACACAAGGCCAGTTCGGTGGCATCTCTCTCAAAGCATGTTGTGATCTTCACTGGACAGGCACTAGGGAAAAGCAGGCTGTATTATTAATGCACTCAAGCATTCCATTGGCTTTGTGAAATGTGGCTGCATGCTGCTCCAATGGCTGCATTGCGCCACCCATGCTGACCCACAAGACATTCTCCTCGGAGGAGACCAGCATGGTCCATGGCAAGTCACCGAGAACACAATGTGAGTTTGTCACTGTGCATTATCTCTCACTCATTCGAGTCACATTTCAGCTGCCATAGTGCTGCCTAGTCCCCGACCCCATCGGCTTGCAGGCCTCACTAGTTCACAGCTAACTGAGGAACTTAGGGTCAGTAGCAACGCTGCCCAAGCTGCAGCCCTTGCCGGCGCCTGCCTGAGGGCACAGCAGCTCCAACCTAGCAGTGTGTCTGTGCTGTTTAGAGAGCACCACTACAGAGTTCCTGAGCAGCTCTATGCAAATTGCGTTTTACCTCTCATGAAACAAAGCTGTGAGCAGAAGCAAAGCTTAGCTGATACACCGCTAATAATATGCAAAATGATACAAAATATATGCAAATAGGGTGCCACAAGCCTGGGGTTCCCCGGATCTGAACAGATAGGAGGCTGTATTGACATGCTCCACGGAGGAGCCTGTGTCAGTCCTCGAAGGTCTTGAAACAGAGCCGCAGCAGTTCCAAGGCACAGCTTGGACTTGGCAAGTTTCCCATCTCTGATACTGAATGCATGAAGCAGCTTCAACGCTTGGAGCTCAGAACATGCAGCTCCTCAGCGCTGTGGTTCAGCTTAACCCATCTCCTGAGTCAGACTGGCCCTGATCACATGCTGAGATAGCCAGTAGTCAGATGTCTTTGGCCAATGGCTTGAGTTAATTTTTTTTATGAGCTTTCTGTTCTTTACCATTGGCTCAAGATGCTGGGGGACACTAGTGAGAGATGCGAGTAACCAGGGTAATGCACGATTCAGGGAATATGTACAGGTGAGTAAACATTCCTATTCCAGTGGGTGAAAGCTGCAGGTTCACAGCCTTTTTCAGGGGGGACTGGCAGCCATCCAACCATTGATGAGTCATGGAGGAATCAGCTCAGAGGGAACCAGCTCAGAGGTACAGAGCAATTGTTTTGCAACAGAGCAGCTCCACTGTTCAGGTGCCTGTTGGGTCAAGCAATTTGGGGGTGTCTGTCTCAGGCTGATCTCGTCAGCCGTCCTGCCAAGTCAGCCAGCCTGGCATTGCTCACACTAGGCTGCAGGAGTGGGGATCTGGGGAGCTAATTTCAGAAAGCTCCAGCTAGGTTGTTCTCCCTCTGATGGAGTAGGGGCTGTCTGTGTGGGGAATGGGAGAGCAGGGGAGGACTTTAGGGGATGGACGATACCGGAGCTTGTAACCTGAGCTAGGTAAGGGAGGGGAAAGGTCAACACCTTTGCCCGGGAAGGGGGCAAAAAGGAAGGGAGTGGCAGGAGGGAAGCAGTTTGAGTTTGGGCTTGGGGCTGTGTGGGTGGAATTCAGGGTATCCTAGCTAGGATCCAAGCACCCTGAAAGCCCAGAAGGACTCGATGGAGGGGTCCTGACTGTGCCTGCAAGCTCTGCTGTAACCTGTGTTCCTGTTGTCCAATAAACCTTCTGTTTTACTGGCTGGCTAAAAGTCACTGTGGGTCCCAGGAAGAGGGGTGCAGGGCCGGACTCCCCCACACTCCGTGACACTCCCCATAGCTGTCGTTCTCAGAATGCATTGCCTGGGGAGAGCCACTCTCACCCTCCCTGAGTCTCTGCTTCTTTGCCAGTCTTCTTTGCCCAGGCCCAGGGCAACTTCTACTACAGGTGCAGGTTGGTGCTGCTGGGGATGGTCTGAACTGTTCTGGGCCCGCACCTCATGGCTGGGACTCCAGCAGGCAGGTCTGTGGAGACCCTCTTCCCAGCGGTCTCTAGTTACCTGTAAGGGCTGGTCTAGCTGGGAACTGTTCCAGCATTGCTCTCTGAGTGTGGTTATGCCTCTATATCTGTACAGCCCATTGGTCTGACCCAGTATGGGCCGTTACTATGCTCTTAGATAAACCCTAAGCATGGAGCTTTTGACAGTGGGTTCCTTGCTGTCACTAGTGCAAAGGGGCACTGGTGGAGGTGGAATGGGCAAAGGGGCACACAAGACCAGCTCGTGCTTTCTCTTCTGCTCAGTAGAAATGATCCCTTAGAGCTCGAGCAGATGCTGATGGCCCCAGAGTGCTGTGCATGGTGACTTCTAGCCCTTGGTGAGAAGATCATTAAGGAGGGATGGTGGAGGCATCCTGGGAGGGGTGGCGAGTGAGGAAGGAGCTGAACTCAGTGTGGTACCAGAGCCAGGAGTGGGGGCAGAAGCTGGCTGCCCAGCAAGGAGAGAACTTCTGATGCACATGCAGACAGCCCCCCACCCACACACCCAGCCCGTCTGATTCCCCTCCACACTGACGGGCCTCGCAGCTGGTGCAGCTGTCTTGACTCTGAAGATTCTGACATATCTGCAATTAAAAGCTCACCCTGAATATTGCATTAATGTCAGGTTTGCATCTGCTTTTGCACGCGCCAGGTAAGGAGGGGCCAGCAGGCTCGGGGAGGGATCACACGTGGCAGCTTTTAATAGAAATGCACTCGCCTGTCACTGGCTTCTCCTAATTTCTCTTGAAATGTTTGCTAATTGCCAGTGCTGGCGGTTGTGTTGCAGTCATTAAGTTCCCTCTTGCAGCCCATTTCCTCTGCTCACTTCATCCCACCCTCAAACCATAAGCCGCAACTTGTGACTTTGGGAAGGCGGTGTGACCTAGTGGCTAAAGCACCAGGCTGGGCTCTGTCCCCCTCTCTGCCTAGACAAGCCACCTCACCTCTGCACCACTTTCCTCTCCTATCAGATGCAGTTAGGGTTGCTAATTGCAATTCTCTCTCACATCTCATGGACACCCCTAGACATATGGTCATACAGAGATCACAAGCTAAGGGATGCAAACCCCAACCTCCAGGCCCAGTTCTTACACCCAGAAGTCTTCTCAGTGGCTTGTGTCCAACCTTAACTCTGTCCCTGGGCCTGTGTGACTGGGATTGGGACTGATCCAAACTGCTATGACAGCCAGCAGTGACCATCCCAGGGCTAATTTTGTTGGTATTCTCTTTGAGGTGTGAGGGCAAAATATTATGACCGCAGAGTCATCTCCACATGCCCTAACCCTACGATCAGGGCTTCATTACAGAGGGAAGCAGTGACAGAAATTGGACTCTGATGAGATGGGCTGAGATTCAAGCACTAACACCTGCAATAACTCACAGGGAACATCGCCTGGAGCCAGACAGCATATGTTCAACTCCAGCTTCTTGCCTTCCTGCTTGGCTGTACAAGGCTTTTATTGCCTGCAGTCCCAGGGGACAGAAAAGCTTTAACACCTATGTGCTGAATGTGCCTCTTCACATCCTACTTGGGACTTGTCGTCCATGGCACCGCAGCTCGGAAATGGCTTTTTGGATTACAACAGCCGTGCTGGGCAGAGAAGAGGAGAGAGGGCGCCAGGGGGCAAGTGCATGCTTTAATCCTGGACTGCCAGTGTTTGCTGGCACCCCCAGCACTGCCATGCGAGCAGGAGGAGGTGCCGTTTGTCCCGCTGGGTTGCTCCAATGCCTTGTGCTGTGGCTGTTCATGACAGAACAGTGTGCGGCTATGGTGGGCCAGGAGGCGGGCCCATCACCCCTTCTCCTTTCTCGCGGGCACCCCCTCCCATTGCTGCTGTTCCCTGCAGCCATGCTGGGGTCTGGCTCCTGGACAGTCACTGGGGCCAGCATTAGGGAGAGGCTAGCAGTAGGAGGGGCACAAGCCTGCTGTGCAGGGGCAGGTGATGGATTTTAGCTGAACTAGTTTAAGTATCTCTGCCAGGTGCTTCATCCTAGGGACTGAATAGCAACCTGAACCTGCTGCATGTGCGGCCAGGGCCGTTGGGATCAGTGGATGCTCTGCCCACTCCCTGCTGGCCTGTACCCCCAGCCACCCTTCCCAGGCCATGGTGGGCAGCTCACAGTGCCCAACCTTTTCTGCTCATCACCTTCCCACAGCACAGGGGGTGCCACACTCCCTGGGTTCCTGCTCTGCCCAGCAGATGCCCCCAGTCTGGGTCTCCTTCCATCCGCTCCAGCCCCTCCATCTCGGTCAAGTGGCGGATGCCAGAGGGGGAGATGGAAGCATCTCTTCCGCTGGGGGGGAGAGAGGGGCGATAATGTATGTAACCAGCGATCCATGGTCAGAAGGAAGATCCTGCAGCTCAGCACTGAGAGAGGGGAGAAGGAGAAGTAAAGTAAGAGGACTGAGGCCAGGCTAGGCCCAGCTGAGGTGCCCCTGGGATGAGAAAAGACAGGTCTCAGGGTAGGGGGTGCAGGGCTCCAGTTGGGCACCAGGCTGTGAGTCCCTGGATGGTTTCCTGCTGTGGAGCCCCTGCCGCGTGGCAGGCTGAGAATGAATGGCAGTGTGTGGGCGGCAAACACAGAGTTACCAATATCACAGCGCCCCTGCCTGACCTTTTCCATTTGAATGGCTTCACCTTTCTGCAGGCTGATGACTCACAGATCCACTTATCCACAACTGCCTTGCCCTGCTGCGCTGCTGCTCTGATCTGGCCCTGCCAGGCTGGCTACTGGCGGGGCACCTAATCCTCTGACCCAGTGCGGCATGCGCCCCCCTTGCCCTGCCCAGTCCCACCCCTGAGGTCTCCTTTGGCTCCCCACATGGCTAGTCTGTTGCACACGCACTGCCTCCTCCCTGCCAGTCCCAGTGACTGATCCCCCACCTCTTCCTGGCCAGCTCCCAGCCGCAGCCTCCGACTGGGCCTCAGCCCCTAGTGCCGGTTCCGCCCAGACTTAGCAGCTGGCATCGCCCTGCACTATTGATTGAACCGTGCTGGTCCCCTCCATTCACTCCCTCTTCCTCACCACATTCTACTCAGACTCCTCAGGCTCATCTATAGGTACCTGCATAACCCCACCCAGCCTCGTGCCAGAAGCCCTCTCTGTTTGGTTGCCACCCCTGTCATCACCTGCTCCCCTTGCCAGCCCCAGGACATCTTCTGGGACATCTCTGAGCCCCCAAAGGTCTCCCACAGTATTCTTGCCATCAAGTTAAAAAAGTATGAATTGGATGAATGGACTATAAGGTGGATAGAAAGCTGGCTAGATGGTCGGGCTCAATGGGTAATGATCAATGGCTCGAAGTCTAGTTGGCAGATGGTATCAAGTGGCAGTCCCCAGGGGCTGGTCCTGGGGCTGGTTTTATTCAACATCTTTTTTAATGAGCCAGATGATGGGATTAATTGCACCCTCAGCAAGTTTGCAGATGACACTAAACTGCGGGGAGAGGTAGATACGCTGGAGGGTAGGGATAGGGTCCAGAGTGAGCTAGACAAATTGGAGGATTGGGCCAAAAGAAATCTGATGAGGTCAACAAGGACAAGTGCAGAGTCCTGCACTTCGGATGGAAGAATCCTATGCACTGCTACAAGCTGGGGACAGACTGGCTAAAAAGCAGTTCAGCAGAAAAGGACCTGGGGATTAGAGTGGATGAGAAGCTGGATATGAGTCAGCAGTGTGCCCTTGTTGCCAAGAAGGCTAACAGCATATTGGGCTATATTAGTAGGAGCATTGCCAGCAGATCGAGGGCCGTGATCATTTCCCTCTATCGGCACTGGTGAGGCCACATCTGGAGTACTCCGTCCAGTTTTGGGTCCCCCATTACAGAAAGGAAGTGGACAAATTGGAGAGAGTCCAACAGAGGGCAATGAAAATGATCAGAAGTCTGGGGCACATGACTTATGAGGAGAGGTTGAGGGAACTGGGCTTGTTTAGTATGCAGAAGAGAAGAGTGAGGAGGCGATTTGATAGCAGTCTTCAATTACCTGAAAGGGGGTTCCAAAGAGGATAGAGCTTGGCTGTTCTAAGTGGTGGCAGATGACTGAACAAGGAGCAATGGTCTCAAGTTGCAGTTGGGGAGGTCTAGGTTGGATATTAGGAAACACTAGTTCACTAGGAGGGTGGTGAAGCACTGGAATGGGTTACCTAGGGAGGTGGTAGAATCTCCATCCTTAGAGGTTTTTAAGGCCTGGCTTGACAAAGCACTGGCTGGGATGATTTAGTTGCTGTTGGTCCTGCTTTGAGCAGGAGGTTGGACTAGATGACCTCCTGAGGTCTCTTCCAATCCTAATCTTCTATGATTCTATGATTCATTGTTCCAGGTCCCCACCCACCTCATACAGATCCCTCCATCTGCCTGGGTCTGGTCAGACACCTCGCACTGCACAGCCAGATGTGGGGTGAGCGGAAGGGGGCAGGGTGGAGATTGCAGGCCTGGCTCTGCATCACCCCTTCCCTGCATGTGTCCATTGGCCTGAACCTTGAGGCGGCACCAAGCAAAGTAGAAGTCGGCCCCTTGCTGAAAAGGACATTTGCCCAGTGCTGCTAAAGGGGAGTGGCCCCTGCAGTGGTGCCCACATTTACTGACCACCAGTATCCCCCAACATTATTAACCAGCCGCTGCTCATCCCCAGCCCCTTGAGGTATCAGCCCCTCTCTGTCTGTCTGTCTGAGGCAGACGCAGTGCAAGCTGCACAGACCCAGCTGTGCTCAGAGCCATATTTTCCCTCAGCAGCATTTTCCTTGAGCTAATTATTATCAGAACAGTCTGTGATGCACCCAAAGCATCTCCCTTTAGCTGTGTGATCAAGCTGCTGCCTCCTTTCCCTGGCTGTGCTTCTGTCATGCCCAGCAGGGCAGGAACCTTGCCTGTACCTGCAGCACCAGCGCAACTTCTGGGCTAACACAATTCTCGGCTTAAAAAAATAGCGTGCTGGTCCCCAGCCAGCACTGGGCCTGAGGTCCGCTAGCTCCACTGTCAGCTGAGTGAGGTAGTGGGTGTGGCCTCTTGCCCTGCCCCCAGCTGTACTGCCACTCCCCAGAGCCAGCAATCCCGTAGCAATGCTCAGGACCAGATGGCTGGCTCTTGGAGTGATTGAGAGCTCTGCGGTTCCTAGCCCAGATCCCTGCCTCTCCCCTCTGGAATTATTTATACTGACAATATAGGATTGTCACTTGGCACTGCCTGGGTGTTGTCCCCCCGTCTGCACCACCCCCCAGTACCAACCCTAACAAAGCAAATCATCCTGATATGAAAGGGAAAATTAAATTACCCCAATAAAGCTTTAGTGCTGCTTAATGACATCACCAGGCTCAGGTGTTAATTAACCGAGTACAAAGGAAACTAAATGTGAAAACGTGAATTCTGGCCCCTTTTCTCATGTTGCAGCATCGAATGAACAGGGAGTTCTAGCACAGTCGCTCCTGCCCTGGTTACACACAGAGGCTTGGCAATGGGACCTGTGCGTGAGCATGCACATGCACACACACACTCATGCATGCACACACACATGCATACATACACACTCACATGTACGCACACGCAGATGTGCACACACAGGGTTGCATACATGCACGCACAGCTTTGAAGGTGGCAGGGCTGGCTCCCAGAGCGACTCAGCCTGTGCACTTTTCACTCAGGCACCTGCAGTCCGCAGGGAAGGTGGCTGCCCAAGAGTTAGTGAGAAGCAGCCTCTGAGGGGCTTGCAGTTCTGCTGGAGTCCGGCAAAGTGGATCCCCACTGGCCAGCGGGAGCGTGCAGAGAATCCACTGCGGCTGCCACCTCCAGCACGTGAGCGCACGCTCCCTTGTGGGGGGTGCTGGGTTCTCACCACCTATCCCTGCACATTACCCTCCCCTCAGCCACACACAGCCTGACACATCCCCACGCTGAGGAGACTCCACATAGGCCCTGACTGCTGCTCCTCTCGCTGGGCTGCAGGTCTCAGCGCTGGCAAGGAGACAGCAGGGCGCTTTGCCTGGATATTTCAAGGATTTTGCAGGCTAAACTTTCACCATCTGGGCATTTCCTCTGGCCAAGCCCTGGAACCCAGCTGGCTGGCTCTTCCTCACTGAACTTGGTCTGGTTTAAATGGCCTGTGCTGGTGTCTGGACCTCAGAGCCATCTCAGAGCAGCCACAGCTCTGTGGGGCTGGGCCTTCCCTGTTTCCAATCAGACACACTATGATCTTCCCCCGCTGCTGTAAATTGGCTCCAAGTGGCATATTTTATATGTCAGTTTCGCCTACACACTTTCAGATGTCACCATCCTGCATGGCAGCCCAGCCTGTGAAATCACCAGCTTCGCACCTCACCTCCATCTCTGGAGCCAGCTTAGCCTGGGCTGTTGTGGGGGCAGGGTGCCCATGGCACATTCGCATGGGGCCTGTGTCAGAGGTTAATGCATTATTACACTGTCTTCACTGTGCAATGGGGTGGGAGTAGCACACAAGGAATGAAAAGACACTTTCAGATGTCACCAGCCTGCATGGCAGCCCAGCCTGTGCCTCATGTATTTAACCCCAGTGTTGTTGCTGCTTCAGTCACATTCATACTGTTACAGAATCCCTGGGCGATGCTCTGGAACTGCTCCCCACAAAGCCAATCAGGACTTTGGGGAGCCTTCTCTCCCTTGGAGCAGACTGTCTTCAGGGCAGGAAGCTCACACGTAGCATTCAGCATGTGCCTCTCCGTGTGCTTCCCACAGCGAGTCTACCCAGTTGGAGTCCTGGGGAAGCCAGAGGGTCCTGCACCCAGTGCCAGTGCAAGGAAGTTTCGTGCCCTAGGCGAAACTTCCACCTTGCGCCCCCCTCAGCCCTGCAGCAGCTCCCCACCCCCTGGCCTGAGGAGCCCTGTGACCTCCCCACCCCAGCTCACCTCTGCTCCGCATCCTCTCCAAGCAGGACTGCACAGTGGAACCCCTGGGCTGGAGGCTGCCGGCGTGACAACACTTTGAGCAACTCTCCCGTTTTGCAACTAGGTGCAGTTTCTGCTGGGTAACTTAACCATCTGTGTGCCTGCTCAGGAATTGCTGCCGTCTGGTCCATGCGGTTGTCACTTCGTTACACCGACAGCAGCATGCTGACTCAGGGGTTGTCAGCGGCGCGCCAGGGCAGCCCACAGGATTCCGGGGGCCTGGGGTCTTCGGTGGCTGGGGGCCCCCGCTTTGGCGGTAATTCAGCGGTGGGGGGCCCTTCCGCTCCAGGACCCGCCGCCGAAGTGCCCCGGAGACCAGCCGCGGGGCCCCCCCACAGCCGAATTGCTGCCGAAGCGGGACCAGTTGCCAAAGTGCAGCCGGGTCTTCAGCGGTAATTCTGTGGTGGAGGGCCCCCACCGCGGGTCTCCGGAGCACTTCGGCGACTGGTCCCAGAGCAGAAGGGCCCCTTGCCATCGAATTACTGCCGAAGACCCGGCTGCATGTTGGCAGCAGGTCCCGCTTCAGCGGTAATTCACCAGTGGGGGGTCCTTCCGCCCCGGAGCGGAAGGACCCCCACTCCAGTGAGGACCGGGAGCAGAAGAAGCTCCAGGCCCCACGAGAGTTTTCCGGGGCTCCCGGAGCGAGTGAAGGACCCCACTCCAGGGGCCTCAAAAAACTCTCGTGGGGGCCCCTGCGGGGCCTGGGGCAAATTGCCCTTCTTGCCCCCCTCTCTGGGCGGCCCTGCTGGCGCATTGATCCAGAGGAAGCCCTGGGCTGCCCGCAATGGCGCACTGACCCAGGGGACTCCCTGGGCTCCCGGCTGCCGCGGCGGCGCCCTGACCGGGAGGACCCCCTGGGCTGCCGGCTGCTGCTGCGGTGCCCTGACCCGGGGAATACCCTGGGCTGCCGGCTGCCATGGCGGTGCCCTGACCCAGGGGATCCACTGGGCTGCCGGCTACCGCCGGCAGCTCAGACTCCCTCTTTGTCGCAGCAGCAGCGGCTGCTCAACCATTTAAAAAAAAAATTGGGGGGCGCTTTTTGGCGCCCCCAAATCTCGGTGCCCTAGGCAACCGCCTAGTCCGCCTAAATGGTTGCACCGGCCCTGCCTGCACCCCCACTTTGCTGTCAGACATGACTCTCAGCCAGCCAGTAAAACAGAGGCTTATTTAGACGACAGGAACTCAGTCCAAAACAGGTCTTGCCAATACAGACAACAAGATCCCCCTTAGTTAGGTCCATCTGGGGTCCCAGGGAGGTCACAGCCCCACTGGGAGGCCTGACCCTCCTCGGGGCTCCCCTCCATCTTCCAACCAGCTTCCAAAAACTATCAAACCCCCTCCAGCCCCTCCTCTCTGGGCTTTGTCTCTTTCCCGGGCCAGGAGGTCACCTGATCTCTCTATCTCCAACACCTTTAGCATCCCCTTGCAGGGGGGAAGGGCCTGGCCATTAGTTGCTAGGCGACAGAGGGTTGGCCACAGCTGAGGCCCCCACACAGTATTCAGAGGGAACATTAAAACCAGTCCCACTTCATCACACATACTATCCTCATTTCTGTGCATGCTGTGGACCCCCAGCGCTGGACACTGCAAGGAGACCACCCCCTACAGTCTCCTGTTCTCCGGAGTGGGTGAGTGACTTATGCTCTCAGGAGGGGCATTGCAGCTAAGCCCTTGGTTCTGCAGCCCTGCAGCAATGATGCCATGCTGCAAGTGGGGCCCCAGCCTGACTTGGGCAGAGGGCTGGGTATTTCCCCAGCAGTCACAGTCAGGCCAAAACGAGCCCCTTGAACCCAGCTCCTTTGAATTTCAGAGTGTGAACTGCTCAGATCCTCACCCTGAGCTGGTTCCTGTGCTTGTCAACTGGGATCTGACCCGTAACTGGACAGGCTCTTTCTGAGTTTAGTTCAGGCTCAGCTGCAATATCAAGATAATGCCACTTCTAGGAGCTCTTGGCCCAAGATGGTTATCGGGAGATTTTGCCCCATGGCTGTGGAAATCTCACCAATTCATCTGGCCGTTCCACAGGACTTCCACCACCTTGGGTCAGAATCTCATGGAACAGCTCAGGTGTGTGCTCCTGTCTCCAGATCCCAGCAAACAGCAGTGCCCGGTCCCCTTCAGTGTCAGTGCATGCCAAGCACTCACCTACCTGATCATGTCTAAACAGCGGCCAAGAAGAAAGCCAGGGAAAGGGAGGGAGGGACAGAGAGACATTTGTTAGCAAGTTTCATTCGCATCCCTCCAAACAATGAAAGCACTGGGAGGCAGCTAATGACTAATAATGGTGCTAACAGAGTAGGAGCAGGAGGAGCTGCATTCAGCTGCACAAACGATGCTCTCACCATGAGGGCTGCTGATGCTAACTGGCACCCTGCAAAGGGCCCGGGGAAACTCATGCATTGTTTGGCTCCCGTTTAAGATGGCTGTTGAGAAAATAAAAGCACAGACAGGAGTTCAAGGACATAAACAGACACCGATGAGCAGCATGTGAGTTGTGGCAGCAGCAAGTGGGTGCCTGGCAGGCCAGTCTGCACAGACCCCTGTAGGGTGGCATGCTCCTTTACGGGATGGACAGTTGTGTACTCCGACCTCTCCATGGGAGCATGCAGGTTCAAAGCAGGGGCACAAAGGAACCAGATTCTCATGAGTCAACATGCATGACCAGCAAGATGTCTGGGTAACTCTGTATTCAGGTGGGCACATGCCACATGGACACTCATTTCTGCACCTCCCAAAGATCTGAAAATCAGACTGTCTCCGTGAGGGATCATGTACCAAGAGCCTCTGCAGCCAGTGATCATTCCCCAGTGCTGGGTACCCGGAGTGCCTCCATGTCTGTGGGCAGAGGCACCACATAGCTGTGGCTAGTGGGTGCACAAATGAAAGGTTCTGGGGGGGTCACACCCAGATTTTTTGGGACACCTCTGGTGTGGACACATGGTAGAGAGGAAGCAGTGCTCCCCCGGCAGTGGTGCTCTCAGTGTGTCTACGGCGTGAGGAGGGAGGAAACAGCAGGTGGCTGGCTGTGTTATCATAGCACTTGGGCGCCTCATTCATGGACCAGGACCCCACTGGGCTAGGAGCTGGCTGCTGGCTGAACTCTTCCCCCACCACATAGGGCTGCTTTGTCTTCCCTCTGCTAGAGTTCAATATTGTCTCTGCCTCCACCCCCAGCTCAGATGGTCTGCAAAGCAGGCAGCAGGGCTGGGACTCCAGCAGCAGGGAAGGTGAAGCAGCCCCATGTGGTGGGGAAGGAGGTGGCAGCAGGGACACAAAGAGAGCAGCGCTGCTAGGGAGAGTGCTGCCTCCTTGCTGCTGGGCATCCCCGCCAGAGGCATCCGGAGAAATCTGGGTGAGCAAGTGACCCTGCATACCCCTCCTGCATGCATCACCTCTGCATGTGGGACTGCACTTGTCAGGGCTTGGGTAATTTACCAAACACTGACTAGCTGGAGGGGGCTGCGAAAGGCAAGGGTGGATACCCTGGGAAGTGCAGGGACAACACCATGGTGAGAGGCTCAGCCACTGTGCAGTCCCAGTTGCAGCTCTGTGCATGTATCTCACCTGGGGTTCCCTCTTCTGAGGCAGCTTCTAGGGTAGTAGGTTTGATGCATTCACAGTTGCATCCTCCACCCCCTCCAGAGCTACTGCAAGAGGGGGATGCTCTGTATCCCTCCCACAGAGCCTCCTAGCCACTGCACAGGATGGGGGCATGGAGGGGGTGGGCTTGTCTCTCCCCTCTTCCACATAGCATATTTTGGGGCCTTTTCCACAGGGAGTAACCCAGGTCCTATTCCAATGCTCAAAGCCACCATGGGGGTCAGAATAAAACTGAACAGAGTCTTGGTAGTTTCACTGTGTTGTGTGACAGAGCTGTGAGTCCCAGCAGAGGTGCTGTTCTGCCTGTGGACTCAAGAGGCCGGAGCAGCATTGTCTACACTCACTCATATTGCCAAAGGGTTTTAGCCACCCGTAGGGGATAGGAACATTGTAAATTACACAGACCACAAGGTGTTACATGCCTCACACACCCTGGCTACACCTACCCCCTTCTAACACACACACTCCAGTAGGAGCTTCCCGTGACTCATCAGTGAGAGGGCAAGTGTTTTTTTCCAAGCCTGTCACTTGTGGGTGCTCATGTGTTGCCTATTAATACTGGCTTTCTAGGGCTGCAGTTCTGTCCCAGACATTCCAGCTGGGCCTGCACTTGCATCCCTGAATACCTATTCCCCATTCCGATTCTGTCTGTAGTATCTGGCTCTGTAACTATTCCCACTCACTGCGATTCTATCCCTGCATCGGCTACTCTGTATTATCATGAGAATCCAAATCCAGCAGTTACCAGACTCCCCAGCTGACCCGTTTGGGATTTAAGGGGATCTCATCTTCTCAGCGCTGCACTTGCCTTTCATTGGCAGGTTAATACTAGACAGACGGGTGTGAATACCTCAGTGCCTCCTTAAAAATATATAGCTTGTCTCCATAGCAACTCTTTTCTGCCTTTTGCCTCAGACCAAGTGCAGCATCTGCTTTGTGATCCCTGCAGGCCAAACTCACAGCCTGCACGGGGTGCAGGGGTGCAGCAACCCCCAGGCTGAGTGAGGGAGAGGGGCTGCTCCCACCTTCTCTCTGTCTCCCGCAGAAACCAAAGGAGTCCTGCCAGGTGGCTGACTTGCCCTCTGCCCCCACTCTCCTCCAGACCACAGGTATGCTGCTAACTCTGAGTGAGGAGCGGTCTTGGGGGCACAGTGGGGTGGGTTGCACTCTGGATCTGCCACTGGCTTTGGCAGCTTGTTCTCATGCCATCTATGCCCTCTGCCCTAGGGGATCCTCTCCTCAACCCCCAGCTTATCCCCTGCAGCTGGTGGTCAGTGGCAGATTCCCCCCACAAGCCCCAATACCTGTGGCTGAAGAAGCCAGCTGGAGCGGTGGGGGAGGAGTGGCTGGCTGGGCTTGAGGTGGGCGAGGTGGGAGAGCCTCCCACATGTGTCTTCATCAGCCCAGCCAGTGCCGGGGCTCCATGGACCCATGGATGGGGCTACTTTGGGGCAGGAGGGTAGTTGGGGTAAGCCCCACCTCACAATGGTCACTAGACAAGCTGGTGGGCATGGCCCCATGCAGCTGCTGTGGAGGCGAGCAGGCGGGACAGAGGGAAGCTGTAAAACTGGCACTCTCAGGGTGGGAAGGTTCCCGGGAAGCCCTGTTGCCAAGGACGCCAGCTATAGCCCCTACGACAGGACCAGACTCACAGGTCTGCTGGGAAGCTGTGCAATCTCCAGAAAGCCTGTAAAGCCTCCACAAAGCCCCTCAGCCCATCTCTGAACACACCACAGTGCGACGGGCAGGCCTGGAGACACGAAGCACTGATCCCCTATTGGGGGTTCGCTGCGCACAATGTAAACTGCCTATCAAGCACTCAGCCACACCTGAGAAAATTGGAGAGGAGCTCAAGTCAGCAGGGAAATTATCCAGCACTCCAGCCAATCTCTGGTGCCCTCCTGTCTGGCCCTGTGGGATGGGAACCCATCTCTGTGACCCAGCACAAGCCCTTGCTTCTTAAGCACCCCTTAAACCTAATTTCCAGTGTGTGGGGAATGTCTGGGGAGGATTAGACAGGTAGAACAGCGGAGGAGAGTGCGGCACTGACAGAGACAGCGAGTGTGGCAGGGCTGGTAGGCTGGGAAAGGAGGGTGCTGCATCCCTGCCCTGGCTCATGCTGCCTGTGCCTCCAGCATGGGTCGGGGAGAAGAGCGCGTGCTCCAGGGAGGAAGGGGCTGGGGGTGGAGGGGAAGAGCATGAGGGCAGAAGAGGAGCTTGAGTTCAGGTGCCTGTGGATGTGACTTCAGATGCACATCCAGAGCAAACCATATGAGCTTAGCCATAACAGCTGTGGAAGCGTATGTGTGTGTGTGTCCATTGCACACAAGGGTGTGTGCCCATGGAGTGTGCAGATGGGCATGCGGCTTGGTGAAGATGAGTGCATGTGTGTGAGCAGGCATGTGAATGTGACTGTGTGTGTGCGTGTGTGTGTGCACATGCCCAAGAACGCACCTTTGTCTGTTGGTGTCCCTGGCTACCTGGAGCTGTACTGCATGTGCCTAAAGCTCCCTGCCCCATGTGTAGTAGCATGTGTGTTCCTAGCAGTGCTCTTTGCGAGACTCTGTCCAGCCCCAGTAAAGGCAGATCACATGGTGGCTCTGGTTCTCTGGGGAGTTTCCTCATGCTCCTAGATTTCACTGCCAGGGAATGTTTCCTAATATTCACTCTGCATTTCCCTTTGCTCAATTTCCTCCCATTACTCCTAGTTCCCCTGGGGAGCAGCAGACAATTGCCTTCCCCTGGAGTACTGTCACGTGCACAGGGGAGTGTGGGTGTGTTTATTTATAGGGCTGCCCTGCTGCCTGCATATTTCTGTGCCTGCGTGGGCCCCTCAACGCACCTGCAGTGTTTGTATTTACTGGTGCTCCTTCTAGAATGCGCTCTGGGCACAGGCATGTGAGCTGACACAGCCCAGCCTGGCTGACAAGAACGGCACTGCAGGGACACTGACTGGCAGGGGCCTGGGGAGAGGCAGGCCTTGGACCACTGCCTTGACAGCTGCTAACTCGGGCCCCATCAGAGCTGTGGCGAAAGTGAGATGCAGAACCAGGGGGCTCCCTTCAGGCTCATGGCTTCCAGCACCCAGCATGTAACCAGGGACTGCACCCCAGTGGTGGATCAGCACAATGGCTGAGAGGCATCTCCCAAAGCCAGATTCCAAACCTCATAGGGAAGCGTAGATCACCCCAATAGCTAGTGCTCCCTCAGGAGCCAACTGTGCACTACAGTAGAACAGGTATGATGAGCTCAGTGAGCAGAGGGGCAACCACATCCTGCATGAGCTCCAGCACTTTCAGGCCTTGCCAGCCCTCCATGGTGTGCAGCATAGGGCAGCAAGCCACCCCAGCGCTCATGGGGGAAAGGCTCAGGGGCCAGGCCTGGAGCCAAGGCTAACAGGGCCAGTGTCTAAGCAGGTGTGATAAAGTTGGGGATTTTTGTAGTGTTTTACATGAATAGTGTCTGCACTCCTCAGTTTCCCTGTGTGCTGCACGTTTAACAAGGTGGAGGGAGAGGGTTTGTTGTTGCAGAGGATCAAGTGTGACCTCGCCTAGCAGCCAGGACCCCTGGACAAAGGTCTGGAGATGGGGAACTCCAACAACTGGTGACCTGGTGACTAAGAGACCCACCCCAGCTTGGCAGTCAGCCGGTTCTGGCCAGTGGGAGGACAAAGGACTGAGGAGAGAGGACTTCGGTGACCTGACCAACCAGTTCCAGCTGGAGGGGAACAAAGGACTGAGGAGAGAGTCCCCCAGCAACCTGTTTACCTGGGATGGAAGACAAAGAACAGGGAAGGAGCTGTTGGGGGTGGTGATATCAGATGCCCAGCTGCGAAGTGCAGGGTCTCTGGAATGGAGAGAGAGAGCAGACAGAGCCCACCTGGATGGAGGGGAGACTTAGATGTGCTGAGGGAGGCCAGGCCTAAGGACCCTGAGAGTTTCCTATGCTATGTGCAGATGCTGAGTTAACCCTCCTGTTTTACGCTGGCTGAGAATCACTCTGGTCTATAGAACAGTGTTGCATTATTTCCTCTGGGAGTGGAGGCCCTGGAGGTCCAGAGTGAGTGGACTCCCTGAGAGGGCCCATGGCGAGAGACAGGCATGCTAAGGATAGGAGAGTTGCAGTTCCAGGAGGCGGAGGGGCTTAACTGTCACACTGAAGAGGGTTTCCCTCAGGGACTGTATGGGGCCAAGAGTGGGCACTACCTGTGAGTGCGTGACAATGTGGTAGCAGAGGATGGTTTGTGGATGAACCCTGTAGACGGTTGGCTGCGTGCACAAGCACTTTGCATTGAGTGGCTTCCAGCAATAAAATGAGGGAATTAAGGAACGAGCGCATAAATGGCCTATAACCAGCTCCATAAGAGGGACGTGGCACATCTGTGTGGAGGCTAGCTGACTACTCGGAGCAGTGACAACATGACTGGAGTTGGAGGAGAGGTGGGCCAAGAGGGCCTGTCAGGGGGTAAGTGGGGGAAGGATCCAAAGATGCCAGTTCTGCGGGGACTCTAGACACCAAATGGCTTCCCCAGTTTAATGGGGGGGTGGATATTGATGCCTACCTCACAGCTTTTGAGAAGGTGATCTGAACCAGATTGACCCTGCAGACAGGCTCCGCTGTCTAACCCCCCTGCTGGGTCTGAAGGCCATAGAGGCATTCAGCCAACTGGATAGTATGGAGACAGGGGACTGTGATCTGTTAAAACAGACTTTTCTGCTGAAGTTTGAACTGACTCCCGAGGCATATAGGAAATGATTCTGGGGTGCACATAAGACCTCAGGTGTCACCTACAAGGAGGTTGCCAGCCTGCTGGGGGAATATCTCTGAATGGGGGCCCCAAAGAGGTTGGGGTGCATGATCAGCTAGCTGCAGAGGTGCTGATCCTGGACGGACTGAAGAACTGGCCAGATGGTGCTCTGGTCCTTCCCTGTGGCTTAGGTCAGGGAGGGCCACTTGGCCTGGCACCTGGCAATCCACCCAGCAGTGGGTCGTAGAACCAATGGGGGGAAGTGAGTTGCCAGGGACAGGGCTTAATAGGGCTGAGACCAAGGCCTTGTCCTGAGGTGGGAAAACTAAAGAACAGCAATGAGGGCTGGGCCCTGAACCCAGCAGCTGAATTCTAGACCTAGCCGCAGAAGGAGCCCTACTGGAAGAAGCAGGGGCCTTGTGCGCCCCAGTGTTGCAAGATCCTGGAGGAGGATCCAGGTGAGAGAAGCAATGCAGTACAAAGAAAGGGCTCCCTGAGGGAAAACTGAACTTGGGGGTCAGAGAGTGTCTGATGGTCTCCCAGAAGTACCACGGGGGGGATGTCCCTTCTTCTTAACATCAGGGGATTCAGTGCACCCGGTGAGAGCTGATGCAGAACATTTACTGCCCTGGAAATTCACAGGAGTCCACTCTTTTGAGTGGTGTATGGAAGGAGAAGGAGGGGACCCCTGGACTTGATTAACAAACAAATGGGGACTCAGTGGTGGATTGAGGAGACAGAAGGCAAAGGACAGGAAAGGAGCTGTTGGAGGCAGTTGCCCAGATGCCCAGTTGGGAAGTGCAGGGTCTCTGGACTGGAGAGAGAGAGCAGGCAGAGCCCACCTGAAGGCAGGAGAGACTTAGATGTACGGTGCTGAGAGAGGCCAGGCCTGAGGACCTTGAGAGTTTCCTGTGCTGTGTTCAGAAGCTCAATTAACCCTCCTGTTTTATGGTGGCTGAGAGTCACTCTGGTCTAGAGAACAGGGTTGCATTATTACATAACATAAGAATAGCCCTACTGGGTCAGACCAAAGGTCCATCTAGCCCAGTATCCTGTCTTCTGACAGTGGCCAATGCCAGGTGCCCCAGAGGGAATGAACAGAACAGGTAATCATCAAGTGATCCATCCCTTATTGCTCATTTCGAGCTTCTGTCAAACAGAGGCTAGGGACACCATTCCTGCCCATCCTAGCTAATAGCCATTGATAGACTGATCCTCCTTGAATTTATCTAGCTCTTTTTTTAATCCTGTTATTGTCTTGGCCTTCACAACATCCTCTGGCAAGGAGTTCCACAGGTTTAGTGTGGTTTGTCTGAAGAAATACTTCCTTTTATTTGTTTTAAACCTGCTGCCTATTAATTTCATTTGATGACCCCTAGTTCTTGTGATATGAGGAGTAGTAAACAACACTTCCTTATCTACTTTCTCTACACCAGTCATGATTTTATAGACCTCAATCATATCTCCTCTTAGCTGTCTCTTTTCCAAGCTGAAAAGTCCCAGTATTTTTAATTGCTCTTCATACGGAAGCCGTTCCATACCTCTAATCATTTTTGTTGCCCTTTTCTGAACCTTTTTCAATTCCAATATATCTCTTTTGAGATGGGTCGACCACATCTGCACATAATATTCAAGATGCAGATGTATTCCCTCTGGGAATGGAGGCCCTGGGGGTCCAGAGCAAGTGGACTCCCTGAGGGGGCCCACAGTGAGAGACAGGCATGCTAAGGCTCAGAGAGATGTGGTTCCAGGAAGCAGAGGGGCTTAACCTCCAAGAGAGAGCGGAGCCCCGAGAAGGGCTGTCACACTGAAGTTCCCCCCAGGGACTGTGCGGGGCCAAGATTGGGCATGACCTGTGAGTCCTTGACAGCAGGCACTGACCAAAAGAGGCTATGAATACTGCCTAGGATTCCAGACTTTTCCCCTCATCCTACCCCCATCACCTCCAGTCCACCTTGTCTGGATTAACCTGCAAAATCTCTCTCTGATCTGTGACTGCTAAGAATTCAGGGGCAGGAGTCTCGGGGACCCTGCCCCGTGGTTGGAAAAATGAGAGAGTTCCACCCCCTGGCCTTACCCCAGCAAAGGTCAATAAGATGTGGTGTTGAGCTCCATGAAAGAAAGATGGGCTTTGACTGCATAGAACTGAGGGGACAGAGCTCAGGGTGGAGGGCTCCAGTGCAGCCAGGCCTGCGCCATTAGTCAGAGATTGACAGAGGGAAAGGCCAGAAGTGACCATTGCAGCATCCAGTCTGACCTCTTGCGTACCAGAGACTGTCTCCCAGGGACACTGGTATCTGGCACAGGATGTGGGGCTGTGCTGGAGCAGAGCTTTTTGGATGAGTCGCCCAGTTTTAATTTAAAGGCTCCAAGTCTTGGAGAATCCACCACCTTCCTAGATGCAGGCTTCCAGTGATTAATCTGCTGCTAAAGATGTGCACCTTTGTCAAGGAGTGTGGGGGAGACAAGGCCCTGCACCCCCGGCTTCCTGTGATTCACCATGACTCTCATCCAGCCAGTAAAGCTGAAGGTTTATTTAGATGACAAGAACACAATCCAAAACAGGTTTTGCCAGTACAGACAACAGGACCCCCTTTAGTTCAGTCCATCTGGGGGCCCCAGGAAGGCCACAGCCCCATTGGGGAGCCTAAGCCCTGTAGGGGCGCCCCTCTCCATTTCCCTGCCAGCTCCAAACTGAAACTCCCTCCAGCCTCTCACTCAGCCTCCCCCAGCTCCTCCCCCAGCCTTTGTGTCCCTTGTCCAGTTTCCCGGGCAGAGGTGTTCCCTGGCCTCCAACCCCCCTCCTGGGTTCTCAGGTTACATGCTCAGGTATCCTCCATTCCCCAGTGAAAGGCAGTCCCAGCAAAACTCCCCTGCAACCTTCCCAGGTCAATACTCCCCACTCAGCTTTCAAATAACGCATCAAGAACAGTCCCACTTCGTCACAACCTTATTTCCAGCTTGCTCGTGCTGCCTTAGACAGCAGCACCTTCTCTCCAAGCAGGTTCTTAGGGACTGTCACCATGTCACCTTGCAGCCTTCTTTTTGATCAGCTAGGTAGTGTGAGCTACCCCAGCCTTGCACTATGAACATTACCGGGCAGCAGGTTTAAAACGAACAGAAGGCAGCACTTCTTCACACAATGTGCAGTCAACCTGTAGAACTCCTTGTCAGGTGATGTTGTGAAGGCCGAAAGCATAACTGGGTTCAAAAAGGATTTAGGTAAATTCATGGATGTCCAAATGCATAGTAGTCAAGATGGTGAGGGACACAGCCCCATGCTCTGGGTGTCCTTAGCTTCTCTTTGCCAGAAGCTGGGACTGGATGACAGGGCATGGATCACTTGACGATTGCCAGTTCTGTTCATTCCCGCTGGGGCATCTGGCACTGGCCACTGTCAGTGCATAGACAGGAGAATGGGCTGCATGGACCATTGGTCTGACCCGGTATGGCCATTCTTATGTACTATCAGGCAGGCTTTCCAGATCTCAAATCATGCTTGTAGCTCTTCCTTGAACCCTCTCCAACATTCCAGCATCCACCTGGCAGTGTAGATACCACATGTGGACCCAGGATTCCACGTCCAAACACAGAGCCATTGTCTTCTCCTCACTCCTAGATGAGCCTTGTTTATACAGCCAAGGACCACACTTGCTCTCTTAGCCATGTTGCACTGGGAACTCATCTTCAGCAAGTTATTTACTATGACCTCTAAGTCTCATTCAGTGCCACCACTTTCCAAAATAGTGTCCCCCATCCTGGGAGACCAACACTCTTTGTTCCTAGATCTATGACCTTGCATTTGGCTGTCTTCAAACATGTTGTTCCATTGTGCCCAGCTTACCAAGCAGTACAGATCACTCTGTGCACATAGCCTGGCCTTATCATTATTTACCTTTCACCAATCTTTGTGTCATCTGCAAACTTTGCCAGCAGGGATTAGAGATTTTCTTTCAGTTCATTGATAAAGACATGGAATAGCCCTGGGCTGGGAACTGATACCTCGCTCGCTCTGGGGCCCTATTAACAAATACATTCTGTAAGAGAGAAAATGAAGGTCTCTCACCTGTGGCAATGTCAGTTGATGGGCCATCTGAGGCAGGCAGGGTAGGGGCCCAGGGCTAGCATGACATGCTCAGGATGGATCAGATGAGCGAGAAAATGAGCTGCTGCCTCCTGAACAAGCTCCAAGCGATAGAGACACCCTACCGTGAGGTCTGCAATTGAGCCTCATGATGGGATAAATGAAGCCTCAGTCTACACCCACAGCACAGCTGGGAAAGCACCTTCCTCCTGCACCTGCGGCATGGGACTGAAAGTGATGCTGAGGCTGTGACGGACTAAGAGGGGTAATGAACAGCCAGCCTCCTCCCCATCTCAGTACCCTCTTCTTGGCAGCAAGACTTCTGCTGACCAGGGTGAGGGCCTTCTCGCTGGCCGTATTGATCAAAGACATGCTGCAGCCCTGGGCACTGTTTAGAACTGGCCTTGTATCTGCACTGCCCAGCATGGGTGGCCTCAGCCTTTGGGCCTAACACACCATCCCCCCGAGTGAGCCTGGTCTCCTAGGGCAATGGGGCCAGCTGGGGCTGGGGGCAGGTCCAGACACACTGGCAAAGTAGCACCCCACAACTCCTGGTAACAATACCTGCTGGGAGCCCAGCATGACCCAAACCACCAGCTGGCCCAGCTGGAAGCCAGCCAAGCAAGCCATTTGAGTCCCTAGCAAGGGCTTCAATGGGAGTCCAGGCCCAGGCTGGACACAACTGAGGGCCCCGGGTTTCACTCCAGTCCCAGGGCAGCCAGAGTAGCACCTGCGCTCTCAGGCACCTCCTCAAGCAGGGCAGAGGCAGGGGGGATTCTCTGGCTCCATCGCACTGAGCCAACCTCAGCCTCCTGCCCCAACACTGCTTCTCCCCATCCTCTGCCACAGCCCCTCCTCCATCCCCTCTTCCAGGAGACCCCCTGGTCAGGAGGCAGCATGGGGAGGTGCAGGAAGCTGGGAGAACAGAAACGGGGGATGAGAGGTCTGGCTGGGCTGCCATGGGCCCTCGCAGATGGCTCTGTTCTGCCCCTGGTGCCCATTGCACACATGGCTCTGGGCCCCAAGGACCTGGCATCCAACGGGGTACCATGTCCCAGACACTGGGGATGGCTGGATTACAAACCTGTTTATTAAGGATTGCCCTTGGGCAGGGGGCACACAGCACGAGCTGAGAGATGTTAAGTGCAACCCACCGGCCACACAATGAGCTTAGGCTCATTCAGTGGGAATTCAGCTACCTGCACCTGCCAGGAGGAGCCCTCTGCTGAGGCATGGGGGGGCCAGGATCCTTGGGGAGGAGTCAACTCCATGCCCCCCAGGGAACGCCCAGGGACAGGGCTAGAAGCCCTGCCCCTGATTGGCGCCCCCTGGGGGAAAGATGGCTGGTTTCTGGAGGGGAATTTCAGGGCCTCGACTGGGGTAAACAGCATCCTGCTGGGGAGGCAGCCAGACCCCATGGAGCAATCGGCCTGTGGGGGGACTCGGGTGGGCAGCAGACGTGGAGATGTGTCCAGTGCCTCTTGTGCACTGGACACGGCTGGCAGCACTGTCCCCAATCTTCAGGGGAGTCTCGTTGGCATGTGCCAAGTGGACCAAGCATCCCCTCACGTCCAGCACAAGAAGGAGGTTACCAGTGGCTGCATTACCAGAGGGACAAAGGCTTGCTGCTGGATGGGGAGTGCACCAGGCTGGATCTGGACATGCTGAGCTAGCGGTCGCTACATGGCTGGTCAGGGATAGTAAAGGGCATCCCCTAACACCAGCTAGGGTGACCAGACAACAAGTGTGAAGACTTGGGACAGGGGGTGGAGGGTAGTAGGAACCTATATAAGAAAAAGACCCCAAAATTGGGACTGTCCCTCTAAAATCAGGACATCTGGTCACCCTAACACCAGCGCAGCCACTGGCAGCATGGCACTCGCCATTTACACCCCCTGGCCTCCGTGACATGCTCCAGCCCTGCTCTGCAAGTACCGCCCCTGCTGCAGTCACTCACCTGCTCCAGGTGAGATCAGTGACTGTGCTAAGAGACGCTTAAAGTCTAATTACCAGGCAGGAGCTCGGGACAGCAGCCGTGTGTCATGGCTTTTCTCTGCACTGGCTTGCCCCTCGTTTGTTCGCATTAAAGGCTGGCAGGGTGTCTAATTATCCAATGTGACTTTGCCAGCGCCCTGCTGGCTAACACCTGTGCACACAGGCCTTCTCCCTTGCCCTGGCTTGGAATTAGCTTTTAGAACGCACTTCGCTCACTCGGCAGGATCTGCTCCTGTCACTGGGAGACAAGGCAGCGGCTTCATAAGGGCATAGCGCCAGCCAGATCTTGGCCGCTCCTTACCAGAAGAGCCGCAAACCCAGTGAGCCACAAACCCTACAGCCCAGTTAGCCCACAGTGTAATGTGTAGCCCTCACACAAAGGCTCAGCACTCCTGGGCATGGTGGGGAAGGGGTGTGACATGGGGGGCAGAGGGCTGGGAATGGCTGGCTCCATGGGGTTTGGCTGCATGTCATACCAACCCCCCAGCTGGCACCGAACACTCCTGGGCACAAAGCCCTACTGCGGGATGGAGGCCTCTGCACATGCAGCCCCAATCCCTGTGGGAATCTTTGCTGGGGTCTGCCTTCCTTGCTCCCCTCTCACCCCGGGCTGTCATGTGGGAATGCTTCTCTGATCATTGGTCTCTCCTCAACCCCACAGGGTGCCCTGGGGTGTGAGGCAGGTGTGGAGAGGCAGGACGCAGTCCCTCCCACCCCTCAGAAGTGGGGCATACAGGGGACACTGGGAAGTCTGGAGAAGCGAGGGGGGACCAAGGTATTGGAAAGAGTTGGGCTGCATTTGTCCAGGACAGACAGGAGAGACTAGGGTACCGGGGGGGAGGGAATGCAAGGGGTGCTGGTGGTAGCCTGAAGGACCAGGGAGATCTGGGAACAGTGACAGGGGGAACCAGGAGTAGTCTGGAGGCAGGGACAGGGAGATCTAGGGGGCAGGGACAGGGGCATTTTGGTGTAGCCAGAGAGCAGGGACACGGGCATTCAGGGGTAGCCAGGGGGCAGGAGCAGCCTTCCCCATTCTGCCCTGGTTTCCCATTACTCCCACCCAGCTGTTCACCCAGGCCCCTCCACTCATCCCCACAGGCTCCTGCCCTTTCCCACCGCACCCCAGGGGGTGGGAGCAGTCATTGCAGGCATATTTCCAAGAGCCGGCAGGGTGTAGATGGCACCTGTCGGAAGTTGAGAAGCATATGGTTGGCTCAGTGTTTGGACCAGGAACTGGAGCCAGGAGTCAGAGCAGGAATCCAGGGTGGGGATGGGGTAGGTGGGGGGATACAGAGGAGGCATGGTCAGGGGGATCCAGGGGTCAGGGGGGATCCAGGGGGGGCAGGGGGATCCACCAGGCAGGGAGGTTCGAGGGGCAGGGGCAAAGGGGATCCAGGGGGCAGGGGAGATGCAGGGGGAAGGGGGGATGCAGGGCTAGCAGGGGCAGGGGAATCGGGGGGGAAAGGGGCAAGGGGTCCAGGGGTAGCAGGGGCAGGGAGGATATGGGGAGATCCAGGGAGGCAGGGGGATCCGGGGAGCAGGGGGGATCCAGGGGGAAGGGGAAGGGGGAATCCAGGGGGGGCAGGGGGATCCAAGGTGATCTAGGGGGCAGGGGAATCCAGGGGGCAAGGGGATCCAGAGGGGGAAGGGGCAGGGCGGGGATACTCCCAGCCAGGTAGCACCATCAAGCAGACTGTAGTTGCTGCTCCCACTGGGAGCCCAGATCCCTGCCACGGGGTGATCTGTGAGAGCTACGCTGGGGACTGACTGAATCCTGGCTGCCTGAGGCTGAGACCCCAGTCTCAGGGCTGATTCAGCAATGCCCTTGAAAGCACTCCCTGAGCAGGGAGAAGCCAAGGGATGCCCTGCTGCCTGAGAGCCACGGGCATAGCCATCTGCCACAACTGTGCATCAGGGTGTGTACTGGTTTGGAGCCGTGGTTAGCGGGCCACCTCTCACTCCCTTACCAGCCTCCACATTGGCACCGATGGGCGCTTCAAGGGCAGACCCAGGGAGGCTGCCCAGGCACTGACCAGCAGCCCATGCCCTCCCCTCCCTTGGCAAAGAAGTGCAGAAGCCCAAGGGCTAAGTCCCGAGCAATTCCACATTGGTGGGATCTCAGGGATGCTGACAGAGGAGACACATCCCATGGGCTCTGCTGGGGTTTGGCCCAAGTGCTGAGAGACACCTTGGACCTTGCCATCAGCTGGGGGCCCACACAGCAGGGTGAGCACCAAGGGAGGCGGGGTGCCACACGGACCCAGCGATCCAGATTCAGGAGAGGTGTGCCAAGTGTGCTGTGCATTCTTACCATGGCACAGGGCGTTTGCATTGAACATACGCGTGGGTTTATTGCAAGTCTCGTGGGATTTGGTGTCTTTGAGGCCCCAGCTCCTGGAATCAGGAAACTGTGTGAGAATCTTGACTTTCATTTTTTAAAGTAAGTTTCTTGCTGTCCTGGTTGTAGAGACAAACTTGAAAATGACACCTCTCCCCTGTGCCCCAGAAGGCTCTGAAACCAGAGGCAAACAGATAGAGCTCATCAGTTAGCTTTTTAAATCTCACGAATTTCAGGGCTGTTTCCTGATTTCGGGACATCTAGTGCTGGTGACAGGGATCCCATGTCTGTGACAGCTCTGGGGGTGGGCACAACACAGCTCCGTCCTTCACAGTAGGACCATGTCTACTCCTCAAGGGGAGTGAACACTGCAAGGCCAGAATGGGCTACGCATCTGGTCCTAGCTGGTACTGCTGTGGGGGACGCTCTGATGCTCACCAGGGCTCCTCCTGGAACCAGGCTGGAATCTAGTCCCCACTGTCCAGGCGTGGCCCCTCATCCCTCCAGGAGCAGCAGGATTGCACTCAGGATGTTGCGCCTTGTCTCTCTGCTGTGATCGGTCTCCCATGGTGACGAGGAGTAAAGTGCCTCTCTAGTGGGCTCCATGTCAAGCCTGGAGGTGTCTCCATCAGGCAGATATTCAGGAGTCCAGCTGCCATTGATGTGGATTCAGTGGCAGTCAGTTCACAGGACTGTGGGCAGCTGTTATCCATGTTCTGCTTAGCTAGCAGTACTGTGACCTCTGCTTTGCTGCCTGGGCCCATGACAGCTGCTTTGTGGACTCAATGCCCAGGGACTCATCACTGGGGCTAGCACTGGATTCCCACACTGTATTTACAATTGGCTTTTCCCTGCATTGTCTGGCAAAAGAGTTTTAATGGAGGCAGCCTCTGCCCTCTTGCCCAAAGCTGGACAATCCCCCATACCGCCCACAGCCGCCTGTGATGTCTGTTGCAAGTTTCTGGCATCCTTCTTGCAGTGCCTGGTTTCCTCATGTTTTCCTCTCACACCCATCCTCTACCTTCTGCTCCAGGTTAACCTCAGCGACTGTTTCCTGACACTCTCTACTCAGAGCCAGCAGCACCCACAAGTTTGCCTGTGCCATCTTTGTGCAGAGTTGTCTGGCTGTTCCTACAGTCAGCTCAGAATATCTCAGCCAGTGCTCACCCGCCTTCCCATCGCAGCTTCCCAGCAACCTGGCTCCAATCAGGGAATCTCCTAGCAGGCGAAACCTACAAGACTAGTTCTGGGGCTTTCAATCTGTGACACTCCCCAGTGCGTCCCAGTAGCTTTTCCACTCTTGGCTAGCAGAGGAATCTTTTGCAGGTTTTGTTTTTCTAGGGTCACAGATAACTTTCAGTCTCTACCAGGAACCCATCAAAGCACAGCCAATCCCACAGATTACAAATCATGGGTCAGGCCCCAAAAGATTATATTCTCAGGGTTCTTTTGTGCATCTTTTGATTGGTACACTCCTCTACCCATCCCCTGTCTGTGGGTGACAGCCAGTGTCGCCAATGCTCTTGGATTTATTGGGTCAGGGGATTCTGGCCCCTGCTGCAGGCGTGGTCTCCCCACATCTGCCTGTCCCATGCCCAGAAATTAATTCTGCCTCCAACTTCCAATCATTCCTGTCTCTCCAGCCCCCATCAGTTCTGCCCATCCCCCCGCACATTCCCTATCCCCACCCCATCAGTTCAGCCCCCCAGCCTCCCCTCTGTTCCTCCTAAGGCTCTTCATCCCCATCTGCCAGGCCTGGGGTGGCTGCATCAGGGTCTCTATCCAACTTCAAGGCTGTGGGGGAGGCTCCAGGGGCTCCTCAGCCACTGTTACGAAGTTGGGGATTTTTGTAGTGGTTTACATGAAAAGTGTCTGTGCTCCTCAATTTCCCTGTGTGCTGCGTGATTAACAAGGTAGGGGGAGAGGATTTGTTGTTGCAAAGGGTCAGGTGTGACCTTGCCCAGCAGTCGGGACCCCCGGACAATGGCCTTGAGATGGGGAACCACAACAACTGGTGACCTGATGACTAAGAGACCCACCCCAGCCTGGCAGTCAGCCGGTTCTGGCCCGTGGGAGGACAAATTACCACCTGAGGAGAGAGGACCTCGGTGACCTGACCAACCAGTTCCAGCCAGAGGGGAACAAAGGACTGACAAGCGAGTCCCTCAGCAACCTGTTTACCTGGGAATGAAGACAAAGGACAGGGGAGGAGCTGTTGGGGGTGGTGATATCAGATGCCCAGCTGGGAAGTGCAGGGTCTCTGGAATGGAGAGAGAGAGCAGACTGATTCCACCTGGATGGAGGGGAGACTTAGGGCTTGGCTACACTGGCACTTTACAGCGCTGCAACTTTTTGCTCAGGAGTGTGAAAAAACACCCCCCTGAGCGCTGCAAGATACAGCGCTGTAAAGCCTCAGTGTAATCAGTGCCGCAGCGCTGGGCAGGGCCGGCTTTAGGAAGTGCGGGGCCTAATTCGAACATTTTTGGCGGGGCCTTGGCAGGGATGACTTAAAAAAAAAGTGGAAAAAAAAGCCTTTCATTTCTTTCATGTATTATTTACTTTCCATAACTATATGAATAATACAATTATATATTATATACATTGCATCATATATGCTGTTGATTGGCTATTAATGACCGCCATTTCACATGTGTGGGTCCCCGCCACTCCCTGGGGGTATGCACATGTGTTGGTCCCAGCTGCTCCCTGCTCCCCTCATTGAAGCAGGTGTGCAGGGTTACTGCCCTGGAAACTGCAGGGCAGCAGTGGACATGGGGCTGGCTGGAGGCAGGGCAGGGGCTGACTGGAGCTAGGGTCTGGCTGCAGGCAGGGCAAGGGGTGTGGGGCTGGTTGGAGACAGGGGGTGTGGGGTGGGCTGGCTTCAGGCAGGGCCGCAGGGGGCTGCAGCAGAGGTTTGCAGGTCTGGAGACCGCGGAGTGTGGAACTGGCTGGCTTCAGGCAGTGGGGTGCAGCAGGGGTTGACTGGAGACAGGGCAGAGGGTGCAGGCTGGGCAGGGTATGCAGGGTGTGCAGGGCTGGTGCGGGCAGCAGTGTGTGTGGGGCTGGCTGGCTTTAGGCAGGGCTGCAGGGGTGTGTAGCAGGGGTTGGCTGGAGACAGGACAAGAGGTTTGGCAGGGGCAGGCTGTGGGCACGGGGTGCAGAGCTGGCTGCAGGCAGGGGGGGCCGGACTGGTGTGGGCAGGTCAGGGGGTGCAGCAGAGGCAGCTGGAACCCCAGCCCTTTAAGTAGCCCCCAAACCCCCTTCTACCCTGCCCCGGACCTCTTAAATAGCCGTGGGAGCGCTGGGGAATGCATGGGGGAGGCGGGGCTCAGGCGGCTATTTAAAGGACTGGTGTGGCAAAGGCAGCTGGAGCCCCAGGCTCTTTAAATAGCCCCTGGAGCCCCTCACTGCCCCAGGGCTCTGGGGGCTATTTAAAGGGTCCAGAGCACCAGCCAGGGTCGCGGGGCTTGCCGCGCTCCAGCCGGAGCCGCCAGGCTTGCCGCACTCCGGCTGGAGCGTGGCAAGCCCCGCGGCCTCGCTCTCCCGGCCGGAAAGCGGCAAAGCCCAGCCGCCCCGCTCTCCCCTGCTGGAGCCCCGGCCAGAGCGCGGAAAGCCCCGCCGCCCCGGCTGGAGCTCTAGCTGGGAGAGCGGGGCCGTGCCGCGCTCCCGCCGGCGCTTCGCTCAAAGGACTGGGACCATGGAAGACCCCAGAGCAGACCGCAGCCAGGGACCTGGGTAAGTTTAAAAAAAAAATTAAAAAGGTGCCTAAGGAGCGGGACCCTCTTAGGCACAGGGCCCGATTCCCCGGAATCGGTCGAATCGGCCTAAAGCCGGCCCTGGCTCTGGGAGCGTGGCTCCCAGCGCTGCAAGCTACACCCATAAGCTACACCTGCAAGCTACACCGTAGCTGGCGCTCCGACCACACTCACACTTCAAAGCGCTGCCGCGGCAGCGCTTTGAAATTTCAAGTGTAGCCATACCCTTAGATGTGCTGAGGGAGGCCAGGCCTGAGGGCCCTGAGAGTTACCTATGCTGTATGCAGACGCTCAGTTAACCCTCCTGTTTTACACTGGCTGAAAGTCACTCTGGTCTAGAGAACAGGGTTGCATTATTCCCTCTGGAAGTGGAGGCCCCGGGGGGTCCGGAGCGAGTGGACTCCCTGAGGGGGCCCATGGTGAGAGACAGGCATGCTAAGGATAGGAGAGTTGCAGTTCCAGGAGGTGGAGGGGCTTAAACCCCGAGGGAGAGAGGATGGACCCTCAAGAAGGGCTGTCACACTGAAGGGGGTTCCCCCCAAGGGACCATACAGGGTCAAGAGTGGGCACGACTTGTGCATCTGTGACACTCCCTCTGCCCCTGTGTAGGCTAGGTGCTGTGGAGGGAGGGGGGAACTGGCTAGTTGCTCGAAGAGAAGGGGGAGGAGCTTCAGGGCTGGCTTTAGGAAGTGCGTGGCCAATTTGGCAGGGCCCCGGCAGGGATGACTCACCCAGCGGCACTCTGGGTCTTCGCTCCGGGTCTTCCGCGGCACTGAAGGTCAGTGTAAATGGTGAAGAGCCACCCAAATAGATACGGCGGCAGTTTTTGGAGGGCCCACCCCATGGCCAGGCATTCCTTCTCTATGGCCACATAGTGCTGCTCCTGGGGCAGCAGCTTCTTGCTTAGGTACACAATGGGGTGTCTCTCCCCCTTAGTATTAGTTTGTATCAGCACTGCCCCCAGTCCTGTGTCTGAGGCGTCAGTGAACACCAGGAAGGGTTTGTTAAAATTTGGGTTTACCAGCACTGGGCCCTGGATAAGTGTCCCCTTCAGCGCACAGAGAGCCCCCTGGCACTGCTGGGTCCAGACCATCTTATCCGACTTTCCCTTCCTACACAGCTCCATGAGGGGAGCTGCCAGGGAGCTAAAGTGGGGCACAAACCTCCAGTAGTACCCTGCCATCCCAATGAAAGCTTGGACCTGCTTCTTAGTCTGGGGAATAGGCCAATTCTGGATAGCCTCCACCTTGGCCGGCTCCGGCTTCAGGTGGCTGCCCCCCACCTTGTGGCCCGCGTATGAATCCTCCGCCATCCCCACCTTGCACTTTTCACATTTTATGGTCAGTCCTGTCCTGCATCCTGGAGGCTACCCAGCACCCCCTTCACCTGGGACACATGTTCCTCCCAGGTCTGGCTAAAGACACAGATATTGTCAATATACGCCAGAGCAAAGCCCTCCATCCCCCTTAGCAACAGATCCACTAGGCGCTGGAAGGTAGCAGGTGCCCCCTTGAGACCAAAATGCATGACCAGGAACTCGAAGAGCCCTATTGGGGTGGTGAAGGCCGACTTGTCAGTAGCCTTTGGTAAGATCCATGGTAGTGAGGTAATGGGCACCTCCCAACTTGTCCAGGATCTCATCAGTCCTAGGCATGGGGTAGGCATTGGACAGGGGCATTTAGCTTCCAATAGTCCACACAGAACCGGATCAACCCATCCTTCTTGGGGACCAGCACCCCACAGGCGAGGCCCAGGGGCTGACAGACAGCTGGATCACCCCTAAAGCCAACATATCCCCAACGTCTCTCTCCAGGTCCTGGGCTGTTTTCCCAGTGACCCTGAATGGGAAATATCTGATGGAAGGGTTGATTCCTGTCACCACTCAGTGGACAGCCAGGTTAGTGAGCCCAGGCCTGTTGGAGAACAGCTGCTGGTATGAATGCAGCATCTCTCTGATCTCTGCCTGCTATGCAGAGGTTAGCTGGGCAGAGAGTGGAATTGATTCCAGTAAGGGGTTAGCCCCAGCCTCAGGGAAGAGTCCCACCAGGGGATCCTCTCCCTTCTCCTCCCTTCTCCTCCCACTGCCCACACACAACCAGCACCAACTTCTCCCTGTTCCAGTACGGTTTCCCTTGAAAAGTGCTGCCCCAAAGAGCTGGGGTGCCACCCCTTAGAAGTGCCACCCCAAGCACATGCTTGGAATGCTGGTGCCTGGAGCTGGCCCTGTTTCTGGGTAGTGCAGAGCTGATGCAGTGGTTCTATGCCACGTCCTCACAATCTCACCACAAGGCCTCAGAGGCAAAGGGGGGGGGGTGGGCGGGCTGTGTGATCCAGCTATTCCTAGCTTCTGTGACAACCTACAGGGTCACAGACAGCCAAGCATACACCAGAGAAACTGGAGCCCCTGGCTAGTCTGGAACTGGAGAACAATGACAATGGCAGAAGCCACCTTACCCCTTTCACAAGACTGAGTGCAGCTCAGCCAGGCCTCAGGATCAGATCCACTAGAGGGATGCTGGCTTCGCAGAACAAACAGTGCTAGGGCCACTGCCGTAGACACTAGGGGTGTGTGTACACTGCATTGCAAACCAGGGTCTGTGGGATCTGGGCTGTGGACTTGGTGTTTCCAAGTGCGTTGGAACATCCATACTGAATAGTAAAACCTGGGTTTGCCATTGCTGGCCCCAAGTCTCACAGCTGTGCTAACGCATCCATACTGCACAGCTCAGACCTTCTGACTCGGGGCTGTGGTTTGGCTGCATCTACACTGCAAAATGACAGCGGGACTCGGGCTCTGACCCACCTCCCTAGCAGGCCCTAGGACCTAGGACCTGAGCTGACTTGAGTCGCACAGATTTGTGTGTGGACGGAAGCAGGGCTTGGGCACAACCTTGAGTCAAAGCCCGGGCTTAGTGTGCAGTGTGGACATACCCTTTGGGGCCAGGCATCAGCGAGATTAGGAAGGATGATCCAGTGGTTTGGGCACTGTGACAAAGTGGGACTGTTCTTAATGTTTCCTCTGAATACCGTGTGGGTGCCTCAGTTTCCCCTATGCATTTCTTAAATCTCCAGTGTGCATAAATGGTCGACTATCTGTCTCCTAGCAACAAATGGCCAGGGCCCTTCCCCCCCTTGCAAGGGGATAGCTAAAGATGAACAAAGAGATCAGGTGACCTCCTGGCCCAGGAAAGAGACAAAGGCCAGAAAAGAGAGGCTGGAGGGGGTTTCAGTTTGGAGCTGTCTGGGGACGGGAAGTGAGGGCAGACGGGGCTGTCTGGCTCACTGGGCCCCAAAATGGACCCGGCTGAGGAGGTCCTGTTCTCTGTACCTACAAGTTCTGTTTTAGACTGTGTTCCTGTCATCTAATAAACATCTGTTTTACTGGCTGGATGAGAGTCACATCTGACTACAAAGTTGTGGGTTTGTGTAGGATCCTCTGGCTTCCCCAGGACCCAGCTGGGTGGACTCGCTGTGGGAAGTGCACAGAGGGGCATATGCTGAATTCTCCAAGGTCAGACCCAGGAAGGTGAAGCCGTGTGAGCTTCTTGCCCTGAAGACAGATTGCTCCATGGGAAAGGAGGCTCCCCAAAGTCCTGACTGGCTTTGTGGGGAGCTGTTCCAGAGCATCACCCAGGGACTCCATGACAGGCACTAACCTGGGGCTTAGGAGATCCTGGCTCAATTCCCTGCTCTGACACCAACTTCCTGGGCAAGTCCCTTAGTCTCTCTGGCCCAGATCATCAAGGGTGTTTAGGCACCTCACTTTCAGTGGGGCTTTGTCCCCTATATGTAAATGAGGCTAGCAGCCCTGCCTCCCTTCCAAGGGCATCAGAATGGGCAGTGCCCAGATACTGCAGAGTGGGGGCTGCAAAGCACCTGGGGGAGTGAGGGGAGCAATCTGGGCTGACAATGAGCAAGAGAGAGATGGAGGAAGGGGAGAGGCCCAGCTGCCGTGTTTGCTGTATAGTGCCTGTCTCCCAAAGCACTAGGAGCTCACAAGCGCCAGCATCACTCAGGCCCAGGAGGGGCAAGAGAGCAGCATTGGCTAGCTCAGGGAAGATTCCTGAAGGCAGCGCGTATCTACGCAGCATCCTCAGCTGAGCTGAGATTAACATTCACCAGCAAAAAAATAAATACATCCAAGCGGCATCTGTTCTGTGGACCCCATGCGCGGCACGAATTGAAGCACAGCCTCCCCTGGGACTCCAGGGATGTGTGTGCAGCAGCTAGCTGCAATCACGTCAGCTGTTTGCAAGGGCTACTAATACCTTGTCTAACAAGGTCTCAGCTGAATGTGTCCTATGCACACCTGAGGACAGAGCCTGGCTGCCTTCACCCACCTCTCACTGCTACCCTTCTCCTTCCCCCAGCCTCTGTCCCACCACAAACCTCCTGCTGGCAGAATCCCGCTTGCTCACATAGGGTGCTGGAGGCAAGAGCCTGCTGCACTAACAGCCAATGGGCAGGGCTGATTTAGTGTTAATAGGGGTCTGAGCAGGAGAGTGGGGGGCTGTCTGTTACTGGGGCACTGGGCTGGGGGGTTATTAACTGGATTCAAAGAACCTTTTGTGTATAAACTATCAAATGTTCCCCTGCTGTTAATGTCCTGGTGATTTTTGTTCTGCAGGTTCTGAAAGGCAGTGGTGTGTGATAGGTATGATGTGCAGCTGTGGGTATTTGCCTGTCTCTGTGTGTGTCTGTTTTCCTATAGATCGGTACATACGCTTGTTGTTGTGCATACATGTATCCCCCTGTGATGCAGTAGGGACTGTCTGTGTGGGGAGTGGGAGAGCAGGGGAGGACTTTAGGAGATGGACGATGCCAGAGCCTGTAACCTGAGCTAGGTAAGGGAGGGGAAAGGTCAACACCTTTGCCCGGGAAGGGGACAAAGGAAGGGAGTGGCAGGAGGGAAGCAGTTGGAGTTTGGGGCTTGGGGCTGTGTGGGCGGAATTCAGGGTATCCTAGCTAGGATCCAAGCACCCTGAAAGCCCAGAAGGACTCGGTGGAGGGGTCCTGACTGTGCCTGCAAGCTCTGCTGTAACCTGTGTTCCTGTTGTCCAATAAACCTTCTGTTGTACTGGCTGGCCGAGAGTCACTGTGGGTCCCAGGAAGAGGGGTGCAGGGCCGGACTCCCCCACACTCCGTGACAACTGGTGGCAGCGGCGGGAGATACTGCACCCCGTGGACGGCGCTTCCTGCAGTAAGTGACTGGGGAGCAGTAACCCCAGTGAGAAGGACTTTGCAGTAACAGGGTCCCCCGGGGGATTGCAGCGAGCGGTCCCAGGGGCGGAGGAGTCTGCAGCTCGACCCTGGCAGAGAGGTGGTGACCTCAAGAAGGGCTGGTGCACTAGGGGTCCCCCTGGAAACCGTGGGGAGCGGCGAGCACCCCGGCCTGTGAGTGGTCAGCAGGAAGATGTATGCCAAGCGGCGCAAGTGTGACCTGGTGGAGCTGTGCAAGCAGAGGGGGCTGCACCCAGGGAGGCTCAGCAAGGACCAGCTGATTGCACAGCTGGAACAGGGAGACCGCATGAATGAACGGAGCCCTGTCTCTGAGGGAAGCAGCCGAGCAGATGCAGCGCAGGCACCAGTGTCTGTCCCCGCTGGGAGTGGTCAGCCGGCGGACGAGGGCTTCCCGAGACCCCCCCTTCCTAGGCGTAGAGGAAGGGCGGGGAGGAGCCCAGTGTATACCGAGGGCACCGTGACACCCCCGGCCAGCAGGGGATCTGCCCGGCGAAGCCCACCCCCCAGCAGGGGATCCTTCCGGCAACACTCGGCATCCGTGGAGCGGATGCGGCTGGAATATGAAAGGGAGCTGAGACGGGAGGAGCTCGAGTTAAAGAGGCGAGAGCTGGAGGAGAAGGCGAAACAGCGTGAACATGAGGAGAACCAGCGTAAACATGAGGAGAACCAGCGTAAACATGAGGAGAACCAGCGTAAACATGAGGAGAACCAGCGCCAGCGTGAGTGGGAGGAGAAGGAGAAACAGCGTAAACATGAGCTGGACCTGGCCCGGCTGAGGAGCAGTGAGGCCCCGGCTGCGGTGAGTGAGGGGGGACCCAAGCCTACAAAGAGCTTTGATAAGCACTTGCTGCCCCGGCGTAAGGAGGGGGAGGACATAGATACCTTCCTGACGGCCTTTGAGAATGCCTGCGAGCTGCACAGGGTTGACCCTGCAGACAGGATCGCAGTTCTCACCCCCTTACTGGACTCCACAGCCGTGGAGGTGTACAGCCGACTGAAAGGGGCGGAGGCAGGGGACTATGAACTGTTCAAACAGGCCCTGCTCCGCGAGTTTGGGCTGACTCCTGAGATGTACCGGAAAAAGTTCCGGAGCCAGCGTAAAACCCGTGAGGTCACATACCTACAACTGGTCAACCGGGCGCAGGGGTATGCCCGCAAGTGGACAGCTGGGGCCCAAACTAAAGAGGACCTGCTTGACCTATTCATACTGGAGCACCTGTACGAGCAGTGCCCGTCCGACCTGAGGCTGTGGTTGATGGACCAGAAGCCGGAGAACCCGCAGCATGCAGGCCAGCTGGCCGACCAATTTGTGGACAGTCGGGCAGGGGATGGCAGGGAGGAGTCTCGAAGGAGCAGGCCTGCCTCAACGCAGAGAGAGAGTCAACATGGGACCTCCCAAAGGGGGCCTATGGAGAACCCCCCCAAAAGGGGAACATCCAGCGGCAGGTCCCTCCGACCCACTCAAGGGGACCCACGAGATATGGGCTGCTATCGCTGTGGCCAACGAGGTCACATACGGGCCCAGTGCCCAAGCTCAGGGACAGACCAAGCAGACCCAACCCGCAGAGGGTGGACTGGGTAAAAACCCAATCGGAGGAGGGGCTACATTCCCAGGAAAGGGGGGTTGGCAACATACCACCTATGGATGCTCCCGGTTCCGGGTTTTTGGTTTACCGGGTGGGCGCGGGGCTGCCCCTCCGGAAAGAGTGCATTGTTTCCCTGGAAGTGGATGGGAGGAAGGTCACTGGGTACTGGGACACGGGCGCAGAGGTGACGCTGGCCCGGCCCGAGATGGTGGCCTCAGATCGGATGGTGCCCGACACCTACCTGACCCTGATGGGCGTGGGCGGGACCCCATTCAAGGTACCCGTGGCAAGGGTACACCTGAAATGGGGGGCCAAGGAGGGCCCCAAAGATGTGGGGGTACACCAATATTTGCCCACTGACGTGTTAATGGGAGGGGACCTTGAGGACTGGCCTAGTAACACCCAGAGTGCCCTGGTCGTGACTCGTAGTCAGAGTCGGCAAATGGCACTGCACCCCGAAAACGGGGAAGGTACTCGACCTGAGGTGCAGGACCCTAACTCAGGGAGCAGGGAACGCCCAGGGGCACGGTGCAGAGAGGCTGCGGCCTCAGACCCAGCCAGCAAGAGAGAGCCGGTCCCCATTCCTGTCCCAGCTGCTGAGTTCCAGGCCGAGTTGCAGAAAGATCCCTCCTTGCGGAAGCACAGGGACCGAGCTGACCTTAGTGCGGTACAGACCATGAGGAGAGGTTGCAAGGAGAGGTTCCTGTGGGAGAAGGGGTTCCTGTACCGAGAATGGGCTCCCCCAGGGGAAGTAGAGTCATGGGGGATCAGGAGGCAGCTGGTGGTTCCCCAGAAGTTCCGTCACAAGCTGTTGTACCTGGCCCATGACATCCCTCTCGCAGGGCACCAGGGAATCCGGCGCACCAGGCAGAGGCTGCTACAGAACTTTTACTGGCCTGGGGTCTTTACCCATGTCCGACAGTACTGCCAATCCTGTGACCCCTGCCAGAGGGTGGGGAAGGCCCGGGACAAGGGGAAAGCGGCTTTGAGGCCTTTACCCATCATAGAAGAACCTTTCCAGAAGGTGGCCATGGACATAGTGGGACCTCTCAGCAAGATGATCCGGTCAGGGAAGAAATACATCCTGGTGGTGGTGGATTTTGCCACTCGCTACCCCGAGGCGGTGGCCTTGTCCTCTATCGAAGCAGACACAGTGGCAGATGCGCTGCTGACAATTTTCAGCCGGGTGGGGTTCCCCAAGGAGGTCTTAACGGACCAGGGGTCCAACTTCATGTCGGCCCTGCTCCGGTCCTTATGGCAGAAATGTGGGGTCCAGCACAACTGGGCCTCAGCGTATCACCCCCAGTCCAACGGGCTGGTAGAAAGGTTCAACGGGACGCTGAAGATGATGCTAAAAACATTTATGAACCAGCATCCGCAAGATTGGGACAAGTACTTACCTCACCTGCTGTTTGCGTACAGGGAGGTACCCCAGGAATCTACCGGGTTTTCACCTTTCGAACTGTTGTATGGAAGGCGGGTGAGGGGGCCCCTAGACCTGATGAGGGACGAATGGGAGGGGAAGGCCTCTCCCGAGGGAGAGTCAGTGGTGGAGTATGTCCTGACCTTCCGGGAAAGACTGGCCGAGCTCATGGGCCTGGCCAGGGAGAATCTGGCCCGAGCCCAGAGGAGGCAGAAGGTCTGGTATGACCGCACAGCACGAGCCCGTGCCTTCGCCACCGGGGATCAGGTGATGGTTCTTATCCCCGTGAGGAGAAACAAATTCCAGGCCGCCTGGGAAGGGCCCTTCAAGGTTATCAAGCAACTGAATGAGGTAAACTATGTGGTGGAGCTGTCAAACCGGGCACATCACCGTCGGGTGTACCATGTGAACATGATGAAACCATACTATGACAGGGGGAATGTGGTGTTGGCCGTGTGTGGACATTGGGAGGGGCAGGGAGATGACCCCTTAGTGGATCTATTCCCTGGGACAAAAGCTGGTTCCCCCCTGGAGGCGATTCCCCTCTCTGAGCAACTGACCCCGGGCCAGCACGCTGAGATCAGAGGGGTGCTGCATCTGTACCGACAGCTGTTTTCCAACCAGCCTGGACGCACTAATTTGACTGTCCACAGGGTGGAGACGGGGTCACACCCCCCTATAAGATGCTCCCCTTTTCGGGTCACTGGTAAAACTGCCCAGGATCTTGAAAGAGAGGTCAGGGACATGCTGGCTTTGGGGGTGATCCAGCCGTCTTCCAGCCCTTGGGCCTCGCCAGTAGTGCTGGTTCCCAAGAAGGATGGGTCAATCCGGTTCTGTGTGGACTATTGAAAGCTCAATGCCATCACCGTATCTGATGCCTACCCTATGCCCAGGCCTGACGAGCTCCTAGACAAGCTGGGAGGTGCACGGTACCTCACCACTATGGATCTTACCAAAGGCTACTGGCAAGTGCCGCTGGACGCAGATGCCAGGCTGAAATCGGCCTTTATCACCCCTCTGGGGCTCTATGAGTTTTTGACCCTGCCCTTCGGCCTCAAGGGAGCGCCGGCCACCTTCCAGCGCCTGGTGGATCAGCTACTGAGGGGGATGGAGAGTTTTGCCGTGGCGTATATTGACGACATCTGCGTCTTCAGCCAGACCTGGGAGGACCACGTGTCCCAGGTTAAACAAGTCCTGGACCGACTCCGGAAGGCTGGGTTAACAGTAAAGGCTGAGAAGTGCAAGGTGGGGATGGCTGAAGTATCTTACCTGGGCCATCGGGTGGGGAGCGGCTGCCTGAAGCCGGAACCAGCCAAGGTGGAGGTGATCAGAGACTGGCCTGCTCCCCAAACCAAAAAGCAGGTCCAGGCCTTTATTGGGATGGCGGGGTACTATCGAAGGTTCGTGCCCCACTTCAGTGCCATAGCCGGCCCCATCACTGAACTGTGCAAAAAGGGGAAGCCAGACAAGGTGATCTGGACTGAGCAGTGCCAGGAGGCTTTCCGGGCGCTGAAGGAGGCTCTGGTTAGCGACCCAGTTCTGGCAAACCCAGATTTTGACAAACCCTTTATGGTGTTCACCGATGCCTCAGACACGGGACTGGGGGCGGTGTTAATGCAGGAGGATGAAAAGGGGGAGAGACACCCTATCGTGTACCTGAGTAAGAAGCTGCTACCCCGGGAACAAAGCTACGCGGCCATCGAGAAGGAATGCCTGGCCATGGTGTGGGCCCTTAAGAAGCTAGAGCCATATCTCTTTGGGCGACACTTCACCGTGTACACCGACCACTCTCCCCTGACCTGGCTGCACCAGATGAAAGGAGCCAACGCCAAGCTCCTGAGGTGGAGCCTGCTCCTGCAGGACTATGACATGGACGTGGTCCATGTGAAGGGAAGTGCCAACCTGACAGCGGATGCGTTGTCCCGGAGAGGGGACCCTGAACTTCCCCAGGTCACTGGGCAGAGTGACCCCGCTCAGTTCAGTCTCGAAGGGGGGAGAGATGTGATGCAGTAGGGACTGTCTGTGTGGGGAGTGGGAGAGCAGGGGAGGACTTTAGGAGATGGACGATGCCAGAGCCTGTAACCTGAGCTAGGTAAGGGAGGGGAAAGGTCAACACCTTTGCCCGGGAAGGGGACAAAGGAAGGGAGTGGCAGGAGGGAAGCAGTTGGAGTTTGGGGCTTGGGGCTGTGTGGGCGGAATTCAGGGTATCCTAGCTAGGATCCAAGCACCCTGAAAGCCCAGAAGGACTCGGTGGAGGGGTCCTGACTGTGCCTGCAAGCTCTGCTGTAACCTGTGTTCCTGTTGTCCAATAAACCTTCTGTTGTACTGGCTGGCCGAGAGTCACTGTGGGTCCCAGGAAGAGGGGTGCAGGGCCGGACTCCCCCACACTCCGTGACACCCCCTTGGCAGTATGTGCACATGTGTGGACTCCAGTACCCTCTGTGTGGGAGTGGATGTTCTGCCTGTACGTGAAAGTACCCCATATCTCTGGGGGGGTGCTGGAACCCCATGAGGGGTGGATGCTGTTCTGGGGCTTCCTGGCTGCCTTTTGCTCATTGACATTTTTTGTGGCCTCCTTTTCTCCATCCACTTTGGGCCCTGGGCCACGGCACTGCTGGGAACTAGCTGTCCCGCAGCCATAGGGAGCCTGGGGGTAGAGGCTGAGCCGGGCTGCAGAGCAACTTTTCAGGTCCGGCAGTTTAATAATGAGCTGTAGGGACGAGCGGGATAAAAGTACGTGGGAGCGGCGCCTGGTGCCCAGCAGCCCTCCTGGGCTGAGGAGGCTGCGCTGTGCTGCCCAAGCCCCACAAGTATTTTTAGCACTGACACCTCCATGCTTCCCTTGTTGGCCACTTTATAAATGGCATGTATCTCGGCCAGGCCCTGCTGCCAGCCCCACACTATGCTGGGATGAACTGATTCACCTGCCGAGCTGCTCTCCAGGAGCCTTCTCCTCATCCAGGGCACAGCCCACAGCCAGCCTTTTCCTCTGGGTGTTCTCAGGAGACCCCATGCACATGCCTCACTTGTCCCGCCCACTCCGGGCTCCAGCCCCAACTTTCACCCACTTTGACGAAGTGGGGGGTTTTCTTGGTTTTTCTGTGTTTTCCAGGGGGTTGCATGCAGAGGGAGTAGGACTCAGTGTCCCCGGGTGTTACTGATTTAACGAGGTGAGGGGAGAGGGAGTTTGTTGTTGCAGAGGACCGGAGAGGGAACTTAGGACACCAGAAAATGGCCTGGAGGATGGATACCCCAGTGACTGGTGGCCCGGAGACCCAAATCAGGAGTCACAGCCGGTTCTGGCCAGTGGGAGGACAATGGGCTGCGAAGAGAGGACCCTGGTGACCTGACCAGCCGGTTCCAGCCAGAGAGGGCCAGAGGAGGGCTGAGAGGAGAGGAGATCCAGGCCATCCTGTTTAGGACCCTGTTTACCTGGAGAGAAGACAATGGACAGAGGTGGGGCTTGAGGCCGGGGATATCGGAGGCCCAGCTGCGAAGCAGAGGGGCTCTGGGCTGGAAAGGGGGAGCAGGCAGAGCCCATCTGGATGCAGGGGAGACTGGGATGTGCTGTGCTGAGGGAGGCCAGGCCTGAGAGCCCTGAGAGTTTCATGTGCTGTGTTCAACCCCCAATAAACTCTCTTGTTTTATGCTGCCTAAGAGTTGCTCCTGTCTAGAGAACAGGTTGCATCAACCCCTTCGGGGGTGAGGAGGCCTGAGGGGTCCAGAGCGAGTGGTCTCCCTGAGAGGGCTCACAGCAAGAAACAGTTGTGCTAAGGCTCAGAGAGGTGCGGCTCCAGGGTCCTGACCCTGGGAGAGAGTGGACCCCTGAGAAGAGCTGTCACACTAGAAGGGGCACCCCCCACTGACCACACGGGGCCAAGAGTGGACACGATCTGTGAGTCCGTGACAATGTGGTAGCAGAGGATGGTTGGTGGATGCACCTTGTAGAAGTTTGGCTGCAGGCGCAGGCGCTTTGCAGTGAGTGGCTGCCAGCAATAGAATGAGGGTATTGAATGGAACCAGCCTGGAAATGGCCTAGAACCAGCTCCATAAGAGCAACCTGGCATGTCTGTGCAGGGAGAGAAGGCTGAGTGTGGGGAGGCTCACTAAGGAGCAGATGATTGCTCAGCTTGTAGAGAATGACCAATCTGAGGAACAGACTCCAGACCCCAGGAGGCCTCCCGGGGTGCCTGGTGAGCCGGGGAGTAGCCGTGTGGGCAGTCTGTGTAGCGACTGGGAGGGTGTCAGACTCGACTCCCCAGTCAACACAGGGAGACCCCAGTCAGGTTCCTCCCTCGAGGAGCTGTGGAAACTAGAGCTTGAGCTGAAAGCGAAGGAGCTGGAGCTAGAGGAGCGGAGGCTGGTGGACAGAGAGAGAGAACGAGAGGACTGTGTAGAACAGCGGAAACACGAGTTGGCGATGGAGGAGTGGTGGGCCAAGAGGGCCTGCTGGGGGGTAAGTGGGGAAGGGCTCCGAGACGCCAGTGATGTGGGGAATTTGGACACCAAACTGCTGCCCCAGTTCAATCAGGGGCGAGGGGTGGGGGATATTGATGCCTATCTCACAGCCTTTGAGAAGGCCTGTGATCTGAACCAGATTGACCCCACAGACAGGCTCCGCTGTCTGACCCCCCTGCTGGGTCCCAAGGCCATAGAAGCATTCAGCCAAATGGATGGGGTTGAGACGGGGGACTACGACCTGTTCAAACAGGCTTTGCTGCTGAAGTTTGAACTGACCCCCGAGGCATACAGGAAACAATTCCGGGGTCTACGCAAGACCTCTGGTGTCACTTACAAGGAGGTTGCCAACCTGCTGGGGAAATATCTCCACAAGTGGGGGAAGGGCGCAGGGGCCACCACCACAGAGGACGTGTATAATCTGTTGGGGTTGGAGCAGCTGTATGACATCTACCCTCCAGACCTTAAGATGTGGCTAGTGGACTGGAAGCCCAAGGATCTGCACAGTGTAGGGGCACTGGTGGATGAGTTTGTGGACAGCAGATCGGGGGCAGGAGGAAGACCCACATCGGGGGCTCAGAAAGGGAGTCATAGATTCATAGACTTTAGGGACAGAAGGGACCAATGTGATCATCTAGTCTGACCTCCTGCACAAAGCAGGCCACAGAACCCTACCCATCCACTTCTATAACAAACCCCTAACCTATGTCCGAGTTATTGAAGTCTTCAAATTGTGGTTTGAAGACCTCAAGCTGCAGAGAATCCACCAGCAAGTGACCCATGCCCCACGCTGCAGAGGGAGGCGATAAACCTCCAGGGTCTCTGCCAATCTGCCCCGGAGGAAAATTCCTTCCCGACCCCAAATATGGCGATCAGCTAAACCCTGAGCATGTAGGCAAGACTCACCAGCTAGCACTCAGGAAAGAATTCTCTGCAGTAACTCAGATCCCATCCCATCCAACATCCCATCACCGACCACTGGGCATACTTATCTGCTGACCAAAGAGGTCAGGGTGCATGATCACCTGCCTACCGAGATGCTATTGAGTAAGGACTTGGAGAACTGGCTGGATGGCACTTGGAGCGCCCTGGTCCTTACCCAGAGCCAGAAGCCAGCGAGGGTCGTGGGACCTCCCGAGGGTGTGGGGGTGAAGCGCTGAGGGCAGGGCATGACAGGGCTGGGCCGGAGCCTCCATCCCAAGGTGGGGAAACTGAGGCACCACCAGCCAGGGCTGTATCCTCAGACCCAGCAACTGAATTCCAGACAGCTGCAGCTGGATCCCTCCTTGGAGAAACTGAGGTCCCTGGCGCGCCACGGCATTGCAGGGTCCCAGGGGGAGGACCACCGGGAGAGATTCCTATGGGGAAAGGGATTCCTGGACCGGGAATGGGCTGGCTCAGGGCAAACTGAATCTTGGAAAGGCGGGAGGCAGTTGGTGGTTCCCCAGAGGTACTACCGCAAACTGCTGTACTTGGCCCATGATATCCCCCTTTTGGGGCATCAGGGCATCCAGCGCACCAGGCAAAGGCTGCTGTGGAACTTTTACTGGCCTGGGGTCTTTGATGCTGTCCGACAGTATTGCAGGTCCTGTGACCCCTGCCAGAGGGCGGGGAAGGCCTGGGACAAGGGAAAAGCACTGCTGAGACCTTTGCCCATCATAGAGGAGCCTTTCCAGAAGGTGGCCGTGGACATAGTGGGGCTCCTCAGCAGGGTGACCCAGGCAGGGAAGAAATACGTCATGGTGGTGGTAGATTTCACTACGTGCTACTCCGAGTCGGTGGTCTTATCCTCTATCGAGGCAGACACTGTGGCAGATGCACTGCTGACTATCATCAGCAGAGTGGGGTTCCCCAAGGAGGTCTTTACAGACCAGGGGTCTAACTTCATGTCAACTCTGCTCCAGTGCTTGTGGGAGAAGTGTGGGGTCCAACACACCTGGGCCTCAGCATATCACCCTCAGTCCAATGGGCTGGTGGAGCGGTTCAGTGGGACCCTAAAGATGATGCTGAAAATCTTTATGGACCAGCATCCACAGGACTGGGACAAGTATTTACCCCACCTGCTGTTTGCATACAGGGAAGTGCCCCAGGAATCCACAAGGTTCTCCCCTTTCGAGTTGCTGTACGAGAGGAGGGAAGGGGACCCCTGGACTTAATGAGGTCTGAGTGGAAGGGAAAGGCCTCTCCCAACGGGGAATCAGTGGTGGAGTATGTACTGGCTTTCCAGGAAAAGCTCATGGAGCTCATGGGCTTGGCTAGGGGAAACCTAGCAAGGGCCCAGAGGAAGCAGAAGGGCTGGTATGACCACTCAGCACAGGCCCGCTCCTGAGCTACCGGGGACCAGGTGATGCTCCTCATCCCCATGAGGAAGAACAAGCTGCAAACTGCCTGGGATGGCCCCTTCAAATTCATCAGACAGGTAAACAAGATGAACTATGTAGTGGAACTGTCCAGCCTGGCACACAGCCCCCAAGCTTGGTGCAGGGAGGCTGGCATGGGACAGCTCAGTAATTGCCTGTGACAAGCTGCCCATAGCTTCACTGCAGACAGTAGCTAATGGAAGTGCTGGTGCCTATGTCTTTGCTTTGCGTATTTTACAGCTCTTCGCTGCTTGACTTAGCAGTCCCAAGGGGGAGGGCACGCTAACCTGTGTGAATGAAGAGCCCAAGGCCTTGCACCTAGCCCCCCTGCTCCTGCCTGGAGCGTGCATAGGGATCCAGAGCACCTCCAAGGTGCCTGCTCTGCGCAGAGCCTGGCCAGTGCGCTTGTGAGCGTGAAGGAAGGTCACTGCTTCCCCAGCGAGATCTGATTATATCACATAGCTTTATCCTGTCAGGCCTCTCTCAGGCATTCTAGTGCCCAGAGCGCTTCCCAGGTGCTTAACAAAGAACTCTCAGGAGAGGAGAGGGTTAACTGGGATAGGCAAAGCATTTATTCTGTAAGACGTTGTTTTACATTTATGGAGCAGCTCCAGCTGCAGACTCAACACAGGGACCCAAGACATCCTCATAATACCTGTGATACAGGAGCGAAGGCAGCCACCTCTGGGGTGAAACAAGGCAGCTGCTTGCTGGGAATCCCATATCCATGTGAAGCTGCAGAGGGGACTCAGTCAGATTCGAATTGTCAAAGCTGATATGCGACACCTGGCCAAACATTCCAGCTATGGGGACCGTATCATGGAACAAAGAAATTGCCAGGCTGCATCCATCTAGCACAAAATCCTGTCTGACAGTGGCCAGCACCAGATGCTTGAGAGAAAAGTGCATGAAACTTCACAGTAGCAGGTGTGGGAAAATGTCCCCAGGATAGTTTGATGCAATTACCTAAAGTTAGAGATTCGTTCAAGCCCCGAAAAACAAAGTTTTATCTCCTTTCCAAAATATTTGTTATCACTAACTGTGATAACTTTGGAGATTCTTGCTATGTTCTTGGCCTCAATGACTACCTGTGGCAGGAAGTTCCACAGTCTAAATACATGTTATGTATAAAAATATTTCCTTTGATCAGTTTTGAAATTCCTTCTTTTAATTTAATTGAATAATCCATTGTTCTTGTATTACGAGACAGAAAGAACAGAAGTCCCCACTCTCCCTTCTTGAGACCATTCATTATTTTATAGACATGGATCACATCCCCTCTCATTTGTCTCCTTTCTAAGGTAACAATCCCACTCTCTTCACTCTGTCATCAAAGGGGAAATTTTCCAGACCCTTGATCATTCTCATCACCCTTCTCTGGACTCCTCTACTGCTGCAATACCTTTGTGGAGATGGGGTGCCAGGGCTGCAATATAGTGTCCAGATGCTCCTGCACCATTGAGTTATTTAGAGGCTTTATTTTTTGGTTTAATCTCCATGCTCTTCCTTCTACCTTCCAACATTCTATTTGCTCTTTGGAAGTGCAGTTACACACAGGTCCCTTTCCTGAGTGGATACAGTTAGTTTAGGGTGAGTTGTTCCCTCCAATGTGCATTACTTTGCATTTGTCAACGTTTAATTTCATCTGCCCTCATGTTGCCTATTCCCCAAGGATGGGTAGGTCCTTCAGAAGTCCCTCACAGTCTTCCTCGGACTTGATTGATCTCAATAATTTTGTGTCATCTGCAGATTTTGCTGCCTGACTGCCCACCCTTGTTCCAGACATAGCACAAAACCTTGAGGCCTCTGATGCTCGAGGCCTCCTTTTGCTGTGATGAAATCTGACCATTTAATCCTACTCTTGGTGTCCTTTCTCTTAGCCAATGTTTGATCCAGGACAATACTTTGTCTATCACCACGTTGCATCTTAGTATCTTTAGGAGCTTTTTATGATGGATGTTGGCAAAGCCCATTGAAAGTCTAATTAAATTATGTCAGCTATTTCTCCTTTATTCACCATGTCATTGACAGATTCTAGTAGATTAGTGAGATATGATTTCCTTTTGCAGAAACCTTGCTGGTTAGTGCCTGTCAGATCATGATCTCCAATGGGGATAGGTGGGAAAGGGAAGGGAAAGGGAAAGATTATTCTATTTGAAAGATCTACTCACCATTGTTAGCAGCCCCCTGGGCTCCAGGGATCACCAGGCAGGGCCAGTCATTAACTCAAAGGACTGTGCACAATGTGGCAAATTTTCAGCTATCCCAAAGGACTGGCCAATTTCTTCAGCAAGTAGTTCTTGGTCAGTAGCTTCTTACCAGTTGTGACGTTATTGACATGAACTGTGACCATATAGATCATTGTTTCAACCACTCATATATTTGCAGCAAATCTTGTACAAAGGTTGTCATGTGAGGTGTCTATAAAAAGGTTATGATTTACTGGTTATGATTATGCTGTCTGTATGTGTGTATCAGTTTGGTAGCTGGTTATGATTATGCTGTCTGTATGTGTGTATCAGTTTGGTAGTTGAAATTATGAATATTGCCTATCACTTATATCTCAATGTGTTTGATTCTAAGAGCATGGCTACACTGGAAACTTCAAATTGCTGTCACGGAAAGGATCCCATGGCAGCGCTTTGAAGTGCGAGTGTGGTCACTTGCGAGCGCTGGGAGAGAGCTCTCCCAGCACTCCTGGCAATCTACCTCCACGAGGGGATTAGCTCAGAGTGCTGGGAGCCTGTCTACACTAGCGCTTTAAAGCTCTCAGACTTGCTGTGCTCAGGGGGTGATTTTTCACCCCCCGAGCCAGCAAGTTAGAGCGCTATAAAATGTAAGTGTAGACAAGCCCTGAGTAGCATTAGTGAAGCATTTGATCAGCTTCTTGAGAAAGGAATTTGCAGATTAAGTGTCCAATCAAGAAACACTTAACTGACAATGGACCTTGAGAGACTTCAATCCACATATGAAAATTCTTCTTGGGATGTTCGAAGTAGCATGTGAGCAATGGCTGCCCCCTGCAGACTGAGTCATGCATGAACATGTGACTTGCCCAAGTGGCTAGAAACTCCATCTTGTTACTGTGTTTTTGCACAGAAGAACAAAGGGGTTTCTGCCCACAAGAGAAAGAATATAAAAGGCCCTGGAAACCCCTCCATTTTGTCTTCAGTCCTGCTTCTGACCTCTGCAGGAACTTTGCTACAAACTGAAGCTCTGAACAAAGGGCTGAATGACCCATCCCAGCTGTAGATGTACTCCAGAGACTTGATTTGAGCCTGCAGTTTACTCCATCACTGCTACAAGCCTGAACCAAGAACTTTGCCATCACTGTATGTAATTGATTCCATTTAACCAATTCTAGCTCTCATCTATATGTTTTTATTTTTATGAATAAACCTTTAGATTTTAGATTCTAAAGCAGAGGTGGGTAAACTATGGCCTGCGGGCCAAATCCGGCCCCTGGGACCATCCTGCCTGGCTCTTGAGCTCCCGGCTGGGGAGGCTAGCCCCTGTTCCATCCTCCACTGTCCTCCCTCTCCAGAAGCCACACCGCTGCATGGGCAGCACTCTGGGCAGCGGGGCTGCGTGATCCTGCCAAGCAGAAAGGCAGCATGTCTGACTCTGGCCAAGTGGTGCGGCTGCCAGACATGCTGCTCTGAGTGTCATGGTAAGGGGACTGGGGTTAGGGGGTTGGATGGGTGGGGGATCCTGTAGATCCCGGGGGGCAGTCGGGACAGGGAGCAGGGGGCAGTTGGATGGGAAGGAGGTTCTGGAGGGTGGACAGGGGATGGGGCAGGGGTTGGAAAAGCGTGGGAGTCTAGGGGGTCTGTCATGGGGCAGGTGGTGTGGATAGGGGTTGGGGATGGGGAAGAGGGGGGGTTGGATAAAGGTGGGGTCCCACGGGGCCTGCCAAGGGATGGGAGTGTGGATAGGGGTCAGAGCAGTCAGGGGACTGGGAGCAGGGGAGTTGGATAGGGGGTGGGGTCCTGGGAGGGGGTGGTTGGGAGGGTCTTGGGAGGGGGCGGTTAGGGGACAAGGAGCAGGGGGTGTTGGATGGATCAGGGGTTCTGAGGGGGCAGTCAGAGGGCAGGAAGTGGGAGGGGTCGGATAGGGGGCAGGGGCCAGACTGTTTGGGGAGGCACAGCCTTCCCTTCCTAGCCCTCCATACAGTTTTGCAACCCCAGTGTGGCCCTCAGGTCAAAAATTTTGCCCAACCCTGTTCTAAAGGATTGGAACAGTGTGATTTGTGGGTAAGTTCTGACTTGTATATTGACCTGGGTCTGGGGCTTGGTCCTTTGGGATTGAGAGAACCTTTTTTCTTTTACTGGGGTGTTGGTTTTCATAACCATTCATCCCCATAACAAGTGGCACTGGTAGTGATACTGGGAAACTGGAGTGTCTGAGGGAATTGCTTGTTTGACTTATGTTTAGCCGGGGTGAGACCGAAGTCCTCTCTGTTTGGCTGGTTTGGTTTGCCTCAGAGGTAAAGGGCCCCAGCCTTGGGCTGTAACTGCCCTGCTCTAAGCAATTTCTCCTGAACTGATACTCTCAGTTGTGTCCCACCAGAAGCAGCTTCGTTACACCAGTCACTTGGCCATTGATGCGGGGGGGATGGATTCAAGCAAACCCTTTCCCTTTCAGGGAGTATTCATGCTGTAAAGCTTCAGCACACAGACGCTTGCAGGAAGCAAAGATGGGTACTCTGAGAAGAGCCATGGATTCAAGCCAGCATTTACCAGAGCCACTGTACCCAAAAGGCCCCTTACCATCACTGTCATCAGCTCAGAGGGGCAGCACTACATACTGAAGCCCCAACACCCTTCCTGGTGGCATCTTGTTGCCTGCAGGTTTCTCATCCATGCTGCCATCATGGAGTGTGGGGGAGTCAGGGCCCTGCACCCTCCACTTCCTGCAATTCACCATGACTCTTAGCCAGCCAGTGACACAGAAGGTTTATTAGACGACAGGATCACAGTCTAAAACACAGCTTGTAGCTACAGAAAACAGGACCTCTCAGTCAGGTCCCTCTTGGAGGGTGGGAAGCCCAGACCCAGGTTCTGGGCCTCCCCCTGTCTCCCCAGCCAGTTGCAAACTGAAACTCCTTCCTGCAGCCACACCGCCAGCCTCTCCTTCAGCCTTTGTCCAGTTTCCCAGGCAGACGGTGTCACCTGGCCCCAACCCCCTCCGGGACTCAGATTACGAAGAGAAGTCGCCATTGTTTACGTGCTGGCCGTCAAGTGTCATTCCTCAGAGAAGTCACACCCTTATTTCCCATCACCACCTAGTATTGGTGCAGTACCCCAGGGAGATGGAGGCACACCCCATGTTAGCAGAAGACAGTAAACTAGTAAAACTCCCACGCTATATTATCAGGTTAATACTCCCTACTCCATCACACCACCCTGCTTGGTTTATTAGATTGGAAGGGATCAAGGTACAGGGTGACAGAATGGTACTTACCAGATGGCAACAAATAGATAAGCCCTGTTGGTGGAATTCACTCGCACACCCGGAGTTTGAAATCAAGGGCACCACTGGAGCTTATTGCCAGCTTACCTGTGCTGGAGAAGGCGTGCTGTCCTTGCGGAGGTGTCCATGCAGCAATTCTGGGATGGCAGATGATGTTCAGGTGGTACGAGCAGGTACGCACTTTTTTGGGTATAAATCTCTTTAGTTTCCCTTGTCATCACTTCTCCCCAGCAAAGCGCTGAGGAAGCAAAGGTCTGAGCCAGCAGTTCGCACTTCATCACTCATATATCATCATTGCAGCAAGATTTCCCCGTGCTGCTCTTGCAGCAGGTCACATGCACCTCTGCCCACCTCGGCAATCTGCTGTGTCTCATTAACGGTTTTCAGGTGGCGATGGCAGAGAGCCAGCGTGGGACATTTCCTGCTGGGGAATGCTGGACTCCTTGCCAAGGTGCCCAGTGCAGGGCTGAAGGCAGGGTGCTCTGGTACCAGCAGCAGGGCAAGTGCTGGGAGAAACAGGAGGGGGCCACAGAGAAAGCCTACAGCCTGCTGGAGAGCCCATTAAACACCTTAGCAGAGCTGTGTACAAGAAAATCCATCACTCCAACTGGGAGCCGGAGGGTCTAGTGGTTACATCCAGGGGCTGGGAGTCAGGACTTCTGAATTCTACTTCCTGGCTCTGCCACTAGGATCTTGGACAAATCCCCTTAGTGCCTCAGTTTCCCCCTGCATACAATGGAGACTATGGTTGCGACCTTCCTGCCAAGTGACTGGGAGGGCTTAAAGCTCTGGTATTGATAGATGGCTAGGATGTCCTCCTCACTTTGGGACTGAACTTTCTTACTCTTTGCTTGAGCCCACAGGTGAGGTTTGTAAAAATAAGTTTGAGCAAAATCCCTTCATTGATCTCTGAATTATGGAAAAGTAAAAAAAAGCCCCATCCTTATTTCTCATGTATCTTGGAGCACTTTTTTACACATGCAAAAGTGCAAAAAAAAGTTGAGTTTTCAGTCTGGAGAGCTAAGGGCACTTGGTCCTCACCCAGGGCTGGATTCTTTCATTGCTTGCAAACAGAAAGATTTAATATTATAGCAGAGTAGTGTGCCAGCTCTTGATCCTCAGTCGGATCAGCAAGGTTGCAGTAGGCTGCTAATGTGGATCTGACTGCAAGATAGACTCTAAGAAGAAAGTGTCAGCACAGAAAACTCTCCGTACACAACTTTCCATGCCCAACCAGATCCTTGCCCTGAAGTCTCTGCTCCTTACCTCAGGGAGCCTACTGTGCTCCCTTAGCCTGTTCTTTCTGGGGGTTTCCTCTTTTTGTTCTATTTGTTGTTGTTGTTGTTCTGGAGAACAAGAATCAAGAAAAATAAAAGCTACAGGGCAGATCCTCAGCTGATGTAACCTGTCATCTCTCCCTGACTTCAAATGACACTTTATACCAGCTCAGGACCTACCCCATATCATACTTCTGAACTTAAATGCTCAACACTCACAAAATGCAAAAACTAAAGCAGATCAAACAACCTCTTGTTCTTGTTTCCCCTTGTCTGCAGCCTGAGTTTTACAGCCTTTAGACAGATTACAGATTACTTGTTGCAACAGTATGTGACCAAGTGAAGCCTGGGTGGTCATATGTACAGCCACCCATGGGACAGGATCAGGGTAGATAAGACAGTTAAAATTATAAGCTTGTAAGGGGTTTCCTGGTCCTGCTTGCAGGCTGGGGGGCAGAGCTGTAAGGAAACATGCAATTTTGGCCTAGCAACAGTCAGTCTGCTGAGAGTAAGGTGGGGTAGTCTTTAGGGAGCAGCCTGTTTTGTCTCTCTTTGCTTTTGGTTCTGGTGGGTTATCATTCTGAATTCTAAGAAATAACGCAGGGTTACATTGTAACCCTCCAACAAGACTATTTTATGTTTGTATCTAACATATCTCTGTGTGTAGGCCAGGGAACATAACAATATTCCCCTGCAATGTTTGCATTTCCTGGCTATTGCGCAAACTTGAATTTGACCTAAATTTGTGTAACACAATTCTGTGCATTTTTGCCCCAGTTCAATGGGAGGCATATCCTAGGCATCCTCACAGTGGGAGCTAGGGAGCATTGTCTTGCGGATGTGATGAGCTGCTTTTGAGTTCTGAACACATTCTAAAGAGTGCTGCACAGCAAACACACATTGTATCATTTCCTTTAGACAATAGCATGGATTTGCCCTTGAGAACATTTGCTGGTTCAAAGCAGGTGGCTTGCTGCAGAATAGCAAAAGATTTGGACTCCAGGAATGTGAGGGGGAACAGGAATTAGCAAAACAACGTGAGCTTTTCCAACTGATTTTCTCTCATTGTGTTGGGGTATTTTAAGTGACAAAAACAAAAAAAACCCAAGAAACGGTGGAAGCGGCAGCTGCAGCTAAGGGAGGGGGGCCCACAATATAGGGGGATGTTTAAGAGAGATCTGAGTCTCAGGGAGCTGTGGGGATGGGCAATGACACCTCCAGAAGGCAGGCAGAAGGCAGAGGCAGGCTGAGTGGGACCAGACTCAGGGCTTTTATAGATTGTATTTTTAACAGCAGCTTCTCAGGCAGAAGAACAATTTGTTCTATGACACAGAGTTTAACATGACTCAACTTCACCTACTTTCTGCTACAGTGATTTATGCCTGTTTATCTTTCCTGTATAATCCTGGGTCTTGGTGAGTTTGTGTCTCTTAAAATGTGGCTCAGAAGGGAGCTGAGGAACTGGAACCTGCAGTGAGGAGGGGAAAGAGAAGTTCCTGCCTGGGATTGGCTCCTCTCCCAGGAGCAGAGCTTGACCCCATCCATCCCACTGCCTCAGGAAGGTACAAAGGGGAGAGAGCATTTTCTAGGGATCCCTCCAGCAGCAAAGCAGGCTCCTGCCCCTAGAGGGAGCACACAGAGAGCCCCACAAGGTGATTGTTTCATTAATTGGCCACTTAATTTTCAAAATAACCTTGAGGAACTAAATGAAGAGCCTGGGAAGTGGCAGCTAATTGTCGGCTGCACCTGCTCAGCACATAGCTCCAGAAGTGTCGCTCAGGGCTGCACTGCAGCCCACTCCCACCAGTTCTGGTTCCTGAGCAGTGACATCAATGCGTAGGGCACAGCAGTACCTCAGGCCTGGTCCACACTACAGCGTTAAATCGATTTAAACAGTGTTAAATCGATTTAACGCTGTACCCATCCACACTACAAGGCACTTAAAATCGATTTTAAGGGGTCTTAAAATCGATTTCTGTACTCCTGCTCAACGAGAGGAGTAACCCTAAAATCAATATTACTATATCGATTTAGGGTTAGTGTGGACGGAAATCGAAGTTATTGGTCCCATTCTTTTACTGAGCTACCCAGAGTGCACCGCTCCGGAAATCGATGGTAGCCTGGGACCATGGACGCACACCACCGAAGTAATGTGCCCTAGTGTGGACGCGTAAAATCGATTTTTATTAATTTCGATTTTACTCTGTAGTGTGGACGTGAGAAAGAACCTGGTGCATGGCCTAGGCTTGATGTCAGGGAGTGTGTGAGACTAGGGCGACCAGATGTCCTGATTTTATAGGGACAGTCCAGATATTTGGGGCTTTTTCTTATATAGGCATCTATTACTCTGCACCCCCGTCCCGATTTTTCACACCTGCTGTCTGGTAACCCTATGTGAGACAGAGCCTGGGTTATGAGTGTGCATGGGGACATGCCAGCAGAGGGGAGCATGAGTGTATTTCTGGTCCCATGTCTCCACTTGTCAGTCAGTAAGTGTAGCGTGTGTGTCTGGGTGTCTATCTGCACCTGGCAGAGATATGAGGGGATGTGTGTGCAACCCTGTGTGTACCTGCACCTGCAGTCAGTGGTGAGTCTGTCCTCCAGGCTGGGGGTTTCATGTCCAGCTCAAGGGGACATACCTTCACTAGCCGTGGTCGAGCCAGTGTATTACACTCAGAGGATTGCCGTGGTGGTGTGAGCAATGAGTGGGACTAGCCACCTGCATTACAGATCTAAGACAATAGGTATGTCCCACGGCCAAGTCAGGGCTAGCACGGGTATATCTCCTCGAGCTGGAACTGACATCTCCTGTTCCAAGTGAGACAGAGCCAGTGAGAGCAGGAGGTGCCAGATGCTGTCTACATTAGGATCAGAGGTGTGTGGTTAGAACCTGGGAGCTGACACATTCTACAGCTTGGCTGGGGCCAGAACAGGGCTGATTTCATGCAGACTAAGCCCACCAAGTCAGACTCTGTGAGGGGAGCCTGTCGGATCATGGGCGGGGCTTGACCCATCTCCCCCTGACCCCCACAGACAGTCTGGGACACAATCTGTTCCACTTTTTGGGCTTAATTTCCCCCTCCTGCCTTTGCCTCCTCCTTCCTTCCCTAGCACTGTCCTAGCATCATCCCCTATCCTGCTACCACCTTTGTGGGGCAGGCAACTGGCTACTCCCAACCATCTCCAGGGGTTTTGCAGTCAGGGCCATGCACACCCCTGGCAGTCCCCTCCTGCTGGGGCTGTGACCCTGGGATCCTGGCTCTGGGGCATTCTGGGGTCCATGCAGTGGGAGGGATTTGTTCCCTGCAGATTGGGGGTGGGGAGACATGGTGTGCATTCTGTGCTCTCTGGGTCCCAACACCACAGCTAGGGGGCCCTCAGTATAACTGAAATAAGGCAAATAGTCTGAAAAGTAAATACCTTTTCTCACAATGTGTGATTAGTCTGTGGAACTCACTGCCACATGATGTCATTGAGGCCAAGAATTCAGCAAGTTTCACAGAAGGACTGGATATTTATCTGCATCATAAGACTAACCTGAGTGACCTTAATTAATGACACTAGTTTTGGAAAGGAAATAAAACCTTGTGCTTCAGGGTTTAAACCAGCTTCTACCTTGGGGGCAGGTTACCACATGTAAGCCTACGGTTCTGATGAAGCTGGTGCTGCTCCTGTTGCAGGCTGGACACTGGACTAGAGGGACGTCAGGTCTGATCCAGCCTGGCAATTCCTGTGTGATGAGCCAGACAGCTGTGCCCTGAAGAGCCACAGTGGAGGAGCAAGCCCCAATGACTACAAGGGGAGGTGGGTGGAAAGCCCTAAGAGTGACCCTGGCCTGCGAGGACCTGTGTGAGCCGGTGGCCCCACTGCAGAAGGGGTGGGCAGGGATTGAGAAATGGAGTGTGATGGGAGGATTGGGTCTATCCCAGGAGAGGGAGGAAAGGGGTAGCAGCTTGGGGCCCTAAAATCCCACTCCTGGCATGAGGGATGACTCCTGCTCCCTTCACAGAGCCCCGGGCTGGGGGCACAGCCAGATCCCTGAGTAGCCACGTGCCATCCACTCCAGCAAGCCTCATGGCCCAGGAAAGAGCTGCAGCCGGCGGCCGCTGACAGAAGTGGAGCATGGTTCCATATGCTGCGTCTGGCTCATGCTGCCCAGTCCTGTCTCTCTGAAGCGCTCGCTGCCTCCACACTTGGCTGCATTAATAATCGGCAGGATGATGGGGAAGGATTTACCAGCTGGTTTTCACAACTCTACTGGCCTCAGATAAATCAGGGAGGGGGGTGTCAGCCGGTGTTTGCCAGGGGCCTGATGGATGGTGCCAAGCGTGCGGATCACTCACACCCTGACACTTACACACACTGGCAGCCTTGCTGAGAGCACAGGATTAATGGTCCCAATCTGGCAGGGAGGAAACGCTGGGGTGGCACTTGTCCTTCCCCTATCCTGCTGCACCGCAGGCTCCCTCACCCCCCCCACCCCCCAGGGATGCAACAAGCTACTCGCCTCACCCACCCCCCACCCCGTCCCATGCTGCTTCCCACTCGCAGCTGCCCTTTGGGCTTCACAGGGCTAGGTGCAGAACAGAGGGGATAAAAGAGAAGAGCTGAAGAAGCTGGAGACAAAGAGCACTAAGGCAGCTAATGGCTCTGCAACTGTCTTCCACGGAGCTCTGCCAAGGCCCTCAGTCCCAATGTGCAGCCCCCTCCCACTATCCCAGTGCTGGGCTCCCGGTCACTACTCTGCTGAGCCCCCTCAGTCCCACCCCTCAACCTCCTGCTGTCCTGCCCTGGCATCTCCCCTACAGCTGCTCTGCTGAGTGCCCTCAGTTCCATCCCAAAGCCTCCAACTATCAGCCCTGGATTCCCCCTATACCCTGCTCTACTGAGCATGAACATATCTCCAATGGCATGACCCTTGGCCCTATTCCCTATAATGCCTCTCTAATGAAGCAGCCTTTGGCAGGACACTACTGAGAGTATCAGTTCAGGACAAATTCCTTAGAGCAGGGCAGTCACAGCGCAAGGCTGGGGGTCCTTTGCACACCAAACCAGCCAAAAAGAGAGGACTTCAGTTTTTTCCCACTGGCTAACTGGACAAGCAATTCCCTTAGACACTCCAGTGTCCCAGTATTACCACCAGCACCGCTCCTTATAGGGATGAATGGTTATGAAAACCAATACCCCAGTAAAAGAAAAAAGATTCTCCTGATCCCAAAGGATGAAGCCCCAGACCCAGGTCAATATACAAGTCAGATTTTACCCACAAATCACGCTGTTGCCAATTCTTTAGAATCTAAAATCTGAAGGTTTGTTCATAAAAAGAAAGAAATATAGATGAGAGCTAGAATTGGTTAAATGGAATCAATTACATACAGTAATGGCAAAGTTCTTGGTTCAGGCTTGTAGCAATAGTGGAATAAACTGCAGGCTCAAATCAAGTCTCTGGAGTACATCCACACTGGGATGGGTCATTCAGTCCATTGTTCAGTGCTTACATTTGTAGCTAAGTTCCTCTAGAGGTAAGAAGCAGGATTGAAGACAAAATGGAGAAGATGCAGCTGCCTTTTATAGTCTCTTGCCATGCGACCTGTGCTTCCTTTGTTCCAAACACAAGCTGCCCAGTACATGGCTTGAAAGCCTTAGAGTCCCTGCATGCCTTCTCTCAATGGGTCAGTTGTATAGCTGATGGTCCTTAATGGGCCATCAAGCAGGCTAGGCAGTGCTGATGCCAAACTTTCTGTTGTGTCACCCAGAACCATAGCCCAAGTTTAAAATACAGACAGTATAGAGCCAATACTTATAACTTTAATACAAAAATGATACATGCATACAGATAGCATAATCATAACCAGCAAATCATAACCTCTTTATAGACACCTTACTTGACCTCCTTTGTACAAGATTTGGTGCCACTACAGGACCTTGGTTGCAACAATGATCTACACAGTTACAGTGCATGTCAGTAACATCACAGCCTCCCTCAGTTAGTTTTCCCTCCCTTTTCACCAGTTCTGGATCCAATGGAAGGTGTCTCCTCATAGACCCCGCCCAACCCTTACGCTGTGGAAAGATCTATCCAGTATTGGGTCTAGTGGGCAGTGGGGGGATTGGCTCCAAAGAACTGAACAATCAGAGCATTTCCAATCCAAAGGAAAGAGAAGCTCTGAGCATCTGTGGACTAAGCAGCCAGCCTCCTTCTCTACCTCGCAACATCTGGCTGCAGCAGCTGTGCTGGCTAACAAAAAACAGTTCAGTGGGAGGGAAAATAACACAAGGTCCATAAAGCTTGACACAGGCAATCACTTGGATCCTGGATAAGGAAAAATAAATCCTGCTCTGGGCCTGTTTCTGAGAGCACAAACTCCCCTGCAGATGTGCGTGCTGTGTAGGGAACTGGGTGTAAATGGCAAAGAGCATCCTTTCCTGGGGCTTCACCTCCCCTCGATCTGCCTGCCCAAATCCCAGCACCCAAGAGCAGGGCGGAGACAGGCCCCAGAACACAAAGTTCATACTTTCCCTCACAAGTATTTGCACCGCATACCTGAGTGTGAGAGGACTGGTCTGCCAGGCAGGGGCAGGCACATGCCATGTGGTACAACAATTCTCTGGATGCAGCCAACCCTCCCTGTCACTGAGAAAATCATGCCCACCCTGGGGGAACCTGAGCTGCAGCCCTCACCCTTCCAACCCAAAACACGGGTGTCCAGCACATTGACCCTTGTACCCACTCTTTGGGCTGCGGATAGACCCTATAGACTGGGTCACTAGCCCCACCTCTCCTCGTGTCAATGCTACTCTGGAAGGGAGATGCCCTCAGCTCCCTCACTCCTGTCTGGCTGTTGTTGGCATGGCACCCCCACCCAAGTAGAGCCCTCACTCACACCAAAGAGCCCAGGGGCTCCTAATGCACAAACAGGTCATTGTGAGTCACTGTCCACTCCATGCCTCCAAGGAAACCCCTTCTTCCACCCCCTGTCCGTGGAAGCGAGATGGGCCAGTCATTACCTCATGCCAAGCATAGTGCTGGGCTCGGAAAGTTCGAGAAGACTGGGTGAGAGAGTTTGGGCTTTATAATCCACATCCACTCAGGAGACCAGGCCCCACTTTGGTGCATCTCCAGAGCCTTTGGGAATAGGATTAACACAGGCTCAACAAACTCAAGCCCTTCTCCGAAGTGATGCCCTGCAAAAGCCTGGAAGCCAGATCATGCTTCCTAAAGAGCAATGAGCACATCCCCCAGAGATGCCCTGGGACATGTTCAGGCCAGGGAAACAGGCCGCCCCAAAGCCCAAGTTCAAAAAGCCCTGAACGAGCCCCATTCCCATGCACCACCTGGGCAGCATCTCCCATGGCTTTTCCTGCAGCCTCCCTGCTGCCAAGTCTCAGCCACTTGGCTCTTCGCTCCATATCTGGAGATTAATGGCCACTGCAGCGTATCTGCACACTCAGCAGCTCCAAACGCCCCCTTCACCTGGCAGACCCCATCCTACAAAACCCAGGGCTGGACTTCCCCTGATCTGCAACTGGGAGAATCCCCTCCACAGGGAAAGCTGGTCTCAGGGCTGGGGATGCACAAAGCTTCCTCCTGATAAACGGACCCTGCACCTTCTTCAGCCAGGCTCTGAGAGGGGGCAAACAGGCAGGGTGGTACTCAAACTCTGCCCACGTGACCCATCTCCATCCCCATCATCCCCCACTAAAACAGCAGGCGTCACACTAGAGCTAGCCGGGGGGCTGTCCTGGGATTCAGCCATTGCTGTTTAGGGGTGCAGCTGAATTCCCATTGTGACGGCACCTCCCATAAGGCTTTATGGGAGTATGACATAAGTGGAACATGTTTTGTGCTGCCTGTGCCATGTAACATATCTCTGTAAAGGTTATGGTCTACTATATCTATGCATCCTATTTGTACACATATATCATTTTATACTTGAGGTTAAGAATATTGGCTGTATACTGGCTTGATTTCTAAGTAAGCTTTGTGAGACATTTGGTCAGCTTCTTTTGGAAGGAATTCGCAAGGTTAAGTACCTGATCAGGAAGCACTTGGGGAACAATGCATCTTGGAATGCTCCAATTCACATAAGAAGTCTTCCTGGAGACCTACAAGGCACCATGTGGACAATGGCTTCTGCCTGTAAAGTCTGTGAGTCATGCATGGACATGTGACTTGCCCAGGTGACTCCAGAACTCCATCTCAGAGTGGATTTGCATAGGAGTGAGGAGGGGGGTCTCCACCCAGAAGAGAAAGTCTATTTAAACCCAAGAGAGACCCCTCCATTTTGTCTTCAGCTGGCTAAAGAAGGAGCCTCTCCAACCCCACAGGATACTTGAAGGAAACTGGAACAAAGGACAGTAACTACAGGGGGTGTGAGTGATTGCTGGACCCAGGCTAAAAGGAGATTAGTCTGTAAAAGGGAGCATTCTGGAACTGGTGAGGATCTTTTCTGTATTCAGTTTGATTAGACATAGATTTGTGCATTTTATTTTATTTTGCTTGGTGACTTACTTTGTTCTGTCTGTTAGTACTTGGAACCACTTAAATTCTACTTTCTGTATTTAATAAAATCACTTTTTATTTATTAATTAACTCAGAGTATGTAGCTGGGGGAGCAAACAACCGTGCATCTCTCTCTGTCAGTGTTATAGAGGGAGAACAATTTATGAGTTTGCCCTGCATAAGCTTTATACCGGATAAAATGGATTTATTTGGGTTTGGACCTCACTGGGAGTTGGGCATCTGAGTGCTAAAGACAAGCACACTTCTGTGAGCTGTTTTCAGGTAAATCTGCAGCTTTGGGGCAAGTAATTCAGACCCTGGGTCTGTGTTGGAGCAGATGGGAGTATATGGCTCAGCAAGACAGGGTGCTGGAGTCCTGAGCTGGCAGGGAAAACAGGAGCAGAGGTAGTCTTGGCACATCAGGTGGCAGCTCACAGGGGGTTTCTGTGATCCAGCCTGTCACACCCATCCCCCTCTCAAATCCACAGCAAAGGTTCTGGGGGACTCATCATTGGCAGACTCCTCCTACACATGGTACAGTGGCATTGATAGGGCTGCCTGAATTATGACTGGCTGGGACCAGGGATTCCCCAAGGCTCAGGAAGTGTTAGCTTCCCTGCATTAGTAAACAGTGGCAAACAGGAGCAGTAACTCCCAGCACGCTGGGCACCTTGCTCAGCCCAGCACTAAGCAGAGCCCTATCACTGCACTGGTGCCATCGCAACCCCAGCAGGCTTCCCACAGGGCCCCCCAGGGTGCTGGAGAGATATTTTGGCAAGAGAGAGTTTGTGCAGTGTGAACTCCCAGGAAAGGCCCTCCCTCTTGCAGTAACCAGGGAGCCACCAAGTGTGAAGACCCAATCCTGCCTGCTGCAGGTGCTCGGTTTCCATAAGAGGAGCCTGGCATCTTTGTGGATTGTGTCCTGTGATTCTATGTGGTGCTAATGTCCCAAGCATCATTGGACATAGAGCTCCAGGCATCTGGAGGTGACAATGCAGCTCCCTTGGTATCAGAGATGTAGCCTTGCAAAACAGCTAGGAAAGCAGCATCCCATGGAGCCTGTTTGGCGGACTCCGCACAGGGAAGAGTAGGCGCTGGCATCACTACGGGCCCTTGTTTGAAATTTCTGCTTCGCCTGGCTTTCCCCAGGGGCTGTTTATTTAACTCCAACAAACGGGCCTGTATCTGCTCACCTCCGGAAGGCTTCTTTGGAGCCAGAAGGACGGGAACGTAGGTTATCTGAAAATAGATGTTCAAATGTTGCACCTAGTGAGGGCCCTGGAGTGGGATGAGTGGGCCTGGAGAAGGTGGCGTGCCCTACTTTGGTGGGACACCAGGAACACAATCTGGTGGCTGGACCGCCCCAGGGCAAATGCAAGCAGACTCTCCTGCAGCTCTCCCTGCCCCTGCTCTAATTGCTGAGGAAACTGCTCCTTGGAGAGCACTGCCTGGGGCTGCACTGCCTGCCCAGCCACTGTTAGCACAGGTCACCCCTAGTATGCCTGCCCTCTGCAGAGACCCCCGGCCCCATATTCCACCCACCGCCACTGGGCTGAGGCAGGATGGATCTCAGGGAAGTTGGTGGGCTTGTACAGGTGTGAATGCTGCCAGCCCAGCTCTCTGCAGTGCACCCAGTGCAGCCAGCCTGCTGCAGGGAATGAGGAAGGAAAAGCACGTCAGCCAGCACCCCATCCCCATTACTAGGCCTGGCTGGGATCCCCACTCTGGACGCAGGGCGGCTAATGCATTCCAGGAAGGCCATCCCCAGTGATGATCATCTTCCTGACTAGTGCTCATTAGTGTTTGACATCTGACACCCCTGCTCCCAGCTCCCCCTCCCCCCGCAGCTCCCTTTGCCAGTAAGTGGGAGGCAGGAACAGCTTCCTGATGAGAAAATTATTGTGCCATTGTTAACCCCCCACTCTGAAGCCAAGAGACCTGCCAGGGCACAGGCAGCACCTGCCAGGCCTGGGACACACTTTGCACAATGAACCCCAGCCAGAGCAGCCCTGACCTGTACTATTGGGGGGCTCCTCTTTCCAGCACAGCCGCGGGGGGTGGGAACAAAGAACCCCTCCACACCCTGACCCATCATCCCCTCCCAGACTGCTCCACCCCTGCCCAAGACCAGAGTAGTCAGCAGCCCCACCTGCAGCCAGTGCCCTGCCCTACAGCGCCTCCTGCTGGCAGCACCCGGGACTGGAGTAGCGTGGGGCTCCCCCCACAGCACCTACTGCTGGAGAGGCCAGGACTTTATGGTCCCCTTTAGGCCTGGCAGAATAAAAACCTTCCCAGATCTGGGGCTCTGCAGGAAGTTCCCCTGTGGGGCGGGGGGCAGTTTCGGGTGCAGCTGGGCTTGGAACTCTGCAGAGGACAATGTGTTACCAGCCTGAGTCTCAGCTCCAGGCATCTGGAGGATGGTGGGAGCAGAGCTGCTGACTGGCAGTGTGAGATTTCTGCTCACCTGGCCTATCACATTGTGCTGAATGAGCCAGAACCCTCAAAGTCTCAGCGGAGCCAAGACAGGGACCGTGTCGCACACAGCCTGCGCCTGCCACTCCAGCTAACAGTGATGCTGCCAGGAGCCTGGAGAACACGCAGAGGGATTATTGATTCCTCATCATGTCCTTTCTGGGTCCAGGGAAGACGAAACATGGGGCACCCCCACTCCTTGCATCCTCCAGCCGGCTGGGCGCTGTCCTGGAGCCTGTGTGCAGCTGTGGGAGTGGCAGTGAGCCCTGCGCTGGCCATCCTCAGCCCGGAGCCTGCTCAGCCCCCGCCAGGGACTGTAATTTGGCTTGATTCGGTTGTTGGGTTCTGTGGGAGGTGATGGGGGTGTGGGGGTGCCCTGTGTTATGCAGGAAGTCAGACTGGAAGGGGGTCCCTTCTGGCCTTAAATAATATGGCTCGGTGAGTCTGTGCTCCCACCCAGCCCCTGGTACTTGGGGGGGGGGGTGACCCCCGAGCCAATGCCATATAGCACTCATCTGGGGGGGGGGTTTGAACACCCCCCACAATCCTACCCACCGTGCACACTCAACTAACTTCCTCACGGTACACCCTACCATAACATGCACCAGCACAACCCACCCCCACACCTCCACCACACACACACATCCACAGACTTCCCCACCTAACCTCCCACACCCCACAATCTACTCCACCGCAGACACCCCACAACCTTTCTCACTGCACACGCTACTGTAACATGCACCCTCACAACCCATCCCCCTGACCTCCATCACACACACACATGCACAAACCTCCCCCACTCACTCCACAGTCCACAACCTACCCCATCACACACACGTGACAACCTTCCTCATGGCACACCCTACCATAACATGTACCCCCACAATCAGGGGCAGCTCCAGGAACCAGCATGCCAAATGCATGCTTGGGGCGGCAAGCCATGGGGGGCGTTCTGCCAGTCACTGCGAGGATGGCAGGCAGGCTGCCTTCGGCGGCATGCCTGCGGAGGGTCTGCTGGTCCTGCAGCTTCGGCGGACCTCCCACAGGCTGCTGCCGAATCCACGGGACCGGGGACCTCCCACAGGCACGCTGCCGAAGGCAGTCTGCCTGCCGTGCTTGGGACGTCAAAATACCTAGATTCATAGATTCATAGACTTTAGGGTCAGAAGGGACCAATGTGATCATCTAGTCTGACCTCCTGCACAAAGCAGGCCACAGAACCATACCCATCCACTTCTATAACAAACCCCTAACCTATGTCCAAGTTATTGAAGTCTTCAAATTGTGGTTTGAAGATCTCAAGCTGCAGAGAATCCACCAGCAAGTGACCCATGCCCCACGCTGCAAAGGAAGGCGATAAACCTCCAGGGCCTCTGCCAATCTGCCCCGGAGGAAAATTCCTTCCCGACTCCAAAAATGGCGATCAGCTAAACCCTGAGCATGTGGGCAAGACTCACCAGCCAGCACTCAGGAAAGAATTCTCTGCAGTAACTCAGATCCCATCCCATCCAACATCCCATCACCGACCAATGGGCATACTTATCTGCTGGTAATCAGAGATCAATTGCCAAAATTAAGCTATCCCATCATACCATCCCTTCCATAAATTTATCAAGCTTAGTCTTAAAGCCAGATATGTCTTTTGGCCCCACTACTCCCCTTGGAAGGCTGTTCCAAAATTTTACTCCTCTAATGGTTAGAAACCTTCATCTAATTTCAAGTCTAAACTTCCTAGTGTCCAGTTTATACCCATTCGTTCTTGTGTCTACATTGGTACTAAGCTTAAATAATTCCTCTCCCTCCCTCATATTAATCCCTCTGATAGATTTATAAAGAACAAGCATATCCTCCCTCAGCCTTCTTTTGGCTAGACTAAACAAGCCAAGCTCTTTGAGTCTCCTTTCATATGACAAGTTTTCCATTCCTCGGATCATCCTAGTAGCCCATCTCTGAACCTGTTCCAGTCTGAATTCATCCTTCTTAAACATGGGAGGCCAGAACTGCACACAGTATTCCAGATGAGGTCTCACCAGCGCCTTATATAACGGTACTAACACCTCCTTATCTTTGCTGGAAATACCTCGCCTGATGCATCCTAAAACCTAGAGCCGCCCCTGTTCACAACACCTCCCCCCAACAGCTCCCCCCCGACACCCCACAACCCATCCCACCACACACACCTGACAACCTTCTCCACAGCACACCCTACCATAACATGCACTCTCACAACCCACCCCTCTACACCTCCACCACACACGTACTCCCACAAACCTCCCCACTTCATTCCACACCCCAAAACCCATCCCACCACACACACCTGACAACCACGGCACACCCTACTGTAACATACACCCTCACAACCCATCTGTCACGGAGTCCCTGGGCGATACTCTGGAACTGCTCCCCACAAAGCCAGTCAGGACTTTCTGGACCCTCCTTTCCCTTGGAGCATTCAGCATATGCCCCTCTGTGCACTTCCCAAAGCGAGCCCGCCCCGGCAGGGTCCTGGGGAAGCCAGGGGGTCCTGCACCCCTACTTTGCAGTCAGATGTGACTCTTAGCCAGCCAGTAAAACAGAGGTTTATTTAGATGACAGAAACACAGTCCAAAACAGGTCTTGCCGGTACAGACAACAGGACCCCCTTTAGTTAGGTCCATCTGGGGCCCCCAGGGAGGTCACAGCCCTTTGGGAAGTCCAAGCTCCATGGGGGTGCCCCTCTCCATTTCCCTGCCAGCTTCAAACTCACAATTCCCTCCAGCCTCTTACTCAGCCTCCCCCTGGCTCCTCCCCCAGCCTTTGTGTCCTTTGTTCAGTGTCCTGGGCAGAGGTGTCCCCTGGCCTTCAACCCCCCTCCTGGGTTCTCTGGTTACATGCTCAGGTATGCTCTTTTTCCCAAGGCAGTCCCAGCCCAACTCCCCTGCAACCTTCCCAAGTCAATACTCCCCACTCAGCATTCACATAACACAGCAAGAACATTCCCACTTTGTCACACCATCCCCACACAACTTCCCCACCCCCCAACCTCCCCAGCTCACCCTTCACACACACTCCACAACCCACCTCACCACACACACGACAACCTTCCCCACAGCACACCCGTCCACAACACAAACCCTCACAATCCATCCCTCCCCTCCACAATACATGCAGTCCCAAAATCCTCCCCATTACATACATGCTCCCTCAAAAAGATACACACACACCATCACCCTCCCTGACACACACACCACTGCTCCCACAACACACACATGCAACTTCCCATGGCATCCCAGCCCCTAATAGATATATACCAGGACTCCCACAACCCCATACACACACACAAATCCCATCTCACCACACCTTTCCAATGCCCCTCCACCAACTCTCACCCTTTCTGTTCCAACCCCTCCCAGCCACATGCTCCAACCGCTCATAGACACACACACCCCCAACTTCCTCCCCACCTACCTGGACCCCCACTTCAGTGCACACTGATGCTCCAGCCACATTCCCAGCTGCATGTACCAACAACCCCATTCCTTCCTAGAGCCCGACAGATGAAGGCCAAAGGGACCATTAGATCATCTCATCTTACCTCCTGTATAACCCAGGCCTTTACATCTCCCCCAGTCACCCTGGATAGCCCCAGGGCTTCTGTTTGACTGAAGCATCTTTCAGAGAGGCCTCCAATCTGTTCTGAAGACATCAAGAGATGGAGAATCCCCCAGTTCCCAGTCAGTTTGTTCCAACTGTTACTCACCCTCACGGTTAAACTGTTGGACCTTATGTCTAATCTGAATCTGCCTGGCTTCACCTTCCAGCCATAGGTTCTTGTTCTGCCTTTCTCTGCTAGGGTAAGGAGCCCTTTGCATCTGGTATTTCCTCCCTATGAAGGTATGTATACACTGTCATCAAGTCACTAGTCGTCTCTTTGAGAAGTTAAACAGATGGAACTGCATCACACTCGTAGAGTCACAGATTCCAAGGCCAGAAGGGACTGTTGTGATCATCCAGTCTGTCCCCCTCTATAACACAGGCCAGAGACCTGCCCCCAAATCATTCCTAGGGCACAGCTCTTAGAAAAACAGCCAATCTGCATTTAAAATTTGTCACTGATGGAGAATCCACAACACCCTGGGAAAATTATTCCAATGGTTAATTACCCTCATTGTTAAAAATTTACCCCTTATTTCCAGTCTGAATTTGTCTAACTTCAGCTTCCAGCCATGGGATCATGTTATACTTTCTCTGCTAGACTGAGAAGCCCATGATCAAATATTTGTTCCTCAAGTCGTTCTTACAGATTGTCATCAAGTTACCCCTTCACGCTCTCTTTGTTAAAATAAACAGATTGAGCTCTTTGAGTCTATCACTCCAAGGCAGGTTTTCTAATCCTTTATTCATTGTCGTGGCTCTTCTCTGACCCCTTTCCAATCTATCAACACCCTTCTTAAGTTGTAGGCCCCAGAACTGGGTACAGAAGTCCAGCATTGGTCACACCAGTGCCAAATCCAGAGATTAAATAACCTCTCTGCTTCTACTCGAGATTCCCTACAGACTGCATTAGCCCTTTGGGCCACAGTGGTGCATGGGAGCTCATGTTGAGTTGCTTGTGCACTAGGGTCCCTTTATTCTTTTCATAGTTCCTGCTTTTCAGGGTACACTCCCCCTCTTCCCCAAAGCTTAGGTCTGGCCTGCACTCCTTCCTAGGCAGAGAACTGTGCCTTTGGCTGTGGGAAAATGCATCTTGTTTGAATGGGCTCCGCTTCCCAACTGATTCAGATGGCTCTATATGTCTACCTGTCCCATCATTATTCACCACTCCCCCAAGCTTTGTGCCATCCGCAGATTTCACCATCAGCCAACTCACATGCATACAGCCACCCCACACAAACATGAACCCAAGCCCCTACAGCCACAACCACACACAACACGTGTACTGCAGCACAACCCCTGCAGACCCAGCCCCCCGACACTTTTCCATTCAATCCCTGCCCTCAGACAAACCACAGCCACTCCACCCCACACCTGTCACAACCCCTACTCACTGCCTGGTGGGCTATAGCTCCAGACACACACCCAGGAGCACTCAGCACTACTGGACAAGCGGGTTACACTCTGCTGCAGTAGCACACTGGAGGCTCCCACCAGCTGGCGGACACTGTAAACATGGCTAGGCACGCCCTGTCCATCGCTAGGAGAATGCAGCCAGCTGAAACCCAGGAGCGTACAAAGCACAAACAAAGCCAGAGGTGCCAGGAGAGACTGTAGGGGTGAAGGACCCACTGCACGCAGCCCTTACATTGAGTCAGGGCCTTTGAGTCCTGCCCCAGGAGGATTCAAAGAGCCTGCGGTGTTGCTAGGTTTTCTGCATGGGGAGCTGCCTGGGCACATTTGCTGGGACAGGGAGCCCTCAATACTGAGTGATCAGATTGAAGCGTCCTGTGAGATGCCCTTTGCAAGCCATGCACTACTAGGCCCAAGACCCTATAATGGCAGTTGCCATGGAGCTGCACTTGGTTCATTTTGCAGAACTGGGCAGGACTGTCAAGAGACCACAGCTCAGGAGCCCTTTCCCAGCCTTCCTTTGGGAACCTGCACAGCCCTGCTTCACCGACAAGTGCTGAGGCATCACCCCGGCCTGTCTGCATGGCACTGCATGTGCAGCAGGAGGGGACTGTATTGTATAAAGCCGTATGGCAGTGTAGCGGGTGTTCCCAGGTATCCTGACATTACTGGCCTGCACAGGGAGCTGGAGCAAAGCACTTAGACAGTTCTGACACCTGGATTGTAGAGGAGAGCTCAGCTCTCTATCCCAGAATGCTTTGCACGTGTGGGGCAGAACAGTTTTTGGTGCTGATTGTGGTGGGGGATGCAGCCAGTCAACCCCCACCCCTGGCTGAATTAAGCCGTTTGCAGAGCACGAGTTTTCGTTACCCTTGGAGCCTCCTTAGCGGAATCAATAATAAGCCTAACAAAATGTGGACATTTGGGGGCAAACTGAGGCTGGCAGCAATAGAGCAAGAGGCTGAGTCACCATCGCAGTGCAAAGGAGCTGAGGGACCAGGACAACCAGAAATCAATCCCGTTGGTTTCTGTGCCAAATGAAACCTGCTGCCTCCAAAGGAGTTTACTGCAGCCTCGGGGTGTGTCTACACTGCAATGAAACATCTGGACCTATAAAGTTGCAGTGGAGATATCTGGGCTCAGGCTGGCACCTGGGCTGTGGGACCCCAGCCTGAGCCTGGACATCTCCACTGCAATTTTATAGCCCCACAGTCCAAGGTCCACAAGCCGACTCAGCTGACATGGGCCAGCCTTGGTGTTTTATCACAGTCTTTCTAGACACACCCTCAGAGACCAAGCAGAAACATTTAAAAGACTGGAAAAAGGATCTTAACAGATCACTACACACCAAAACCATGCATTATTGTGGAGCACTTCAAGTTTCACAGCTGGCTGAGTCAGCAAGGTGAAAAAAGCCACACCAGAGGCTGACAGAGCCTTGCTCCTATGGAAATGTCCCATAGCATCTGACTGCTGCAGTTGGCCCTTAGCATATTTTGGGAAGCAGGAGGGAATTCACCCTTTGGTAACAAAAAAGCCTTTATTTAATACTTGTTGGTAAAGTGCAGAAAGGATGTCAGCTCTGCACATTGATTAGAGATCATCTAGGGAGTTTTCTAGTCAACAGGAAATTAAACTCCTGACTGACAGCTCACTTAAACAGTCACCCTTAAAGGTACAGTACAACGGCATTTCAATGGTTACCTACAACACTAAATGTACCAGACAGATTAGCTTATGGAATCAGTAGTGACTGGATTTAAAGATGATTGCTGTGGGAGTGTGACTGTGCCTGGCAAAGGACAGTGCAGTTAGCAACAGCAATGGGAGTGAAGGCAGAACAGCAGCAAGATCCTCCCTGAGAAGGCCTGGAAAACCAAAGCGAGTCTGCAGTCAAGGGTGTAGACTCTAGCAAAAGGCTCTGGTGAGCAGGGGAAAATTTTGCATCTTTTTGTAAATTTGGGCTGACACAATTCTGCAAGGCCTGAAGCCAGGGGACGGAGTGAGAAAATGCAAGATAAACACTGTAGGGAATATCGCTCTGAGAGGTTAAAGCACATAAAATCCGGAGAACAATGAGCAAGCGGAGAGCTGCTCCATGGCAGGGAGGGGCGAACTGGAGAGGAGGAAGCACACAGAGGCCCTCGGTATGTAATGCCTTTCCGGACACATGCATCACAGGTGCTGGCAGGCAGGGTGGCCAGAGCACCTGAAAAGAAAAAAAGTCATTCTTCTAGGAAAGCAGAGATTGCAGCGTGTGTGTGTGTGTGTGTGTGTGTGTGTGTGTGTGTGTGTGTGTACATACGAGTGTGCGTTTGCATGTGCTACACACAAATGTATGTGAGTGTGCGTTTGCATGTGCTACACACAAGTGTATGTGGGTGTGCATATGTACATGTCTTCTGACACCCCGCACATTGAGCACAAAACGGCTGAGGGATGGGGCGTCTCTCCGTTTGACAGCGCTGCAAAGATGACAAGTCCTAGCAGGGTCTCCTGTGTTCAAAGGAAAGAGTTCCCAGTGACAGCGAATGGGGTAGCTGCTGCATGCACGGGAAGGGCCAGCCAAACTGCAGACTGGGCAGTGAACTGCAGAGTGTCTCAGGCCCTGGGCAGCTTATCTGTCATTAGGGGGGCCCAGGGGCTCCTGTGCATTGCGTAGGGTGCCCAGGGGCTGAGGCAAGGGCTCTGGGGAAGCTGGCAGAAGGGGCATGCTGGGCACTTTGAACAATGGCTGAGGCACCCAGAACCACCCTCTGCACTGCAGAGGTTCCTGCTTTGTGTGGCCCTTTAGTGCTCAGCTGGCCTCACTCAATGCACCCACATGCTGGGTCAGTGAAGAAGAGCCTGCCGGTGCAGGACAGAGCGTTCTGGGCTGGCCAGCTCAGTCTGTTTTCATAACAGCCTAGGCAGCCCCACAGCAATATTAGGGGGCAGAGGGGAGGACTCCGGAGCCGGGAAATGCCCACGTGTAGTGGCCTGCACAGTCCCTTACCTCTGCCCTCCAGGGAAGCTGCATCTTCACCATTCTCACTGACACACTCCCAGACTGTGTTCTGTGAGCAGCTGCGGAGGAGAGGCTCTGCTTGGAAAGAACCGCTGACCGTCTGCCTCAGTCCCTGTGTATAGGTGTTGGAACTAGGGGTGCTGGGGGTGCTGCTGAGCTCCCTGACTTGAAGTGGTTTTCATTATATAGAGTTCACAGTTTAGTTCACTGGGTCTCAGCTCCTGCATTGTACAAATTGTTCCAACACCCCTGTCCCAGCGTGGCCGCAGTCCTGGGACAGCAGGAGGCAGGGGGCTGTGGAAATGCATGCGAACGGCTGTATTGTTGTGCAGAGGTACAAAGGGGCAGAGCTCAAGGCGGACAGACAGTCCCATGTGTGACATTTCCTGGCTTCCGAGTGCTTCCATTGTTTGCCTGGCAGCTTCAATCCCGCATGCACCCACCCAGCCTGTCTGAGACACAGGGCCAATCCCCCAGTGAGCAGGGTAGCTGGGTGGGACCCTTGCTCCCAACATTATCATGGGGCAGGACTTGCACCCACTTAAGGCCCTCAGCACTGGGGAGCTGTCAGAGCTACTGGTGCTTACTGCGGCACTTCTGGCCTCGCCCACAGGGATGCCATGGGATGGCATAGGCACAGCTTCGAGATGATGGCTGCTGGTCTTGTGATTGCACTATGGGGCAGCACCTGGGCGCCCCTGTAATAGTGGCTTTCTCGGGGTGTGACATGATAGCCAATGTGGTACCGCCGCAGCTGAGTGCTGAGGAGAGGGGAGCAAATGCTGAAGGGTTGGGGGAAATATCCTCCAAAACAATGGTGTCGGGAGCTTCCAACTAGATGGGGGAAGAAGATGTAAATTGCCACGGGGGCCATCTGCGGGGTGGAGCTGGCAGGAAACAGAGCAGGGGCTGCAAGCCCAGAGCCCGTGGTGCTAGTGGGACATGTGAATGCTGATTATCAAAGCCCAGCCTCAATGTACAACCTTGGACACAGCTCTGGGCAACAAAAGCCTCCCCCTGTTTCTGACCCTTGCTCTCCATGAGCCAACCCCCGCCCTCTGTGCATGACCTCACTGCGCCTGACCTGAGGAGGGAGTCCAACTCACTGCTGACCCCCAGGTTTTGCAGCAGGAAGTTCAAGGGACAGCCCCATGCAAGCTCCTGGCAGGGTCCCACTTACTCTGGGAGCCTGACTGAAGCCAACTGCTTGTGGGAAGGTGCCAGCACCCTGCAGGAGCAGCTCTGGGATGCTGCCCAGGCCTCCCCAGCCTGTGAAATGGCCTAGACTAGGCTCTGAACAGGATCCCTGTGTTTGGGGCAACAGCCCCCACCCTTGGGGAGGAGGAGACTGGATCCCTGTGTACCGGGAGAGGGTGGCTCTGGCTGCACCCCAACCCAACCCCTTTGATCTTCCCCCTTCTCTGCCAGCTTTGAAGGGATGTGCTAGGCTCTAACTGCCAGTGCCTCTTCCCTGCTGTACAAGGCAGCTAGTGAAATATTTACACACCTCTCCTTTGAAGTCTGACGTGATCGCCAGCCCTAGCTCCTGGGGCTCCGTCCCTGGCTCTAAGCCCCCACGCTGCCCCTTCTAGCTGGCAGCATCACTTAGGGCAGATGTGGGCAAACTACAGCCTGGCCCCATAGCTCCCGGATAGGTAGCCTAGTCCCCGGCCCCTCCTGTGCTGTTCCCCATTCCTCGCAGCCATGCCGAAGCACTCTGGCCTGCTGCTCCCGCTGAGCAGCGTGGGGAACGCTGCTGGCTCTGGCCAGGTGTCGCAGCTGTGAGGTCCTGCTGCTGGTAAGGGGGTGGGGAACGGGGGGGTTGGGTAAGGGAGTGGTGGGGGAGATCCTGAGGGGCAGTCAGGGAGGAGGGGCGGTTGGAGGGGGCAGAGGTTCTGCGGGGGGCAGTCAGAGGATAGGAAACAGGGAGGGTTGGGTATGGGAGTCCCGGTGGTCCTCTCAAGGGGCGGGGATGCAGATAGGAGTCGGGAGGGCAGTCAGGGGACAGGGAGCAGGGGGGCCTGGATAAGGGGGTGGGATCCTGGGGGACAGTTAGGGGCGGGGGGCCCTGGGAGGGGGTGATCAGGGGATGAGGAGCAGAGGGTGGTTGGATGGGGGGGGAGTTCTGAGGGGGGGGGCTGCCAGGGGGTGAGGGTGTGGATAGGAGTCGGGGCAGACAGGGGACAGGGAGCAGAGGGTTGGATGGGGGTGGGGGTCCTGCAGGAAGCAATCAGGGGACAAGGAGCTGGGGGGTTGGATGGGTTGGAGGTTCTGAGGGGGGCAGTCAGGGGGTGGGAAATGGGAGGGGGCAGATAGGGGGTGGGGACCAGGCTATTTGGGAGGCACAGCCTTCCTACCCAGCCATCCATACAGTTGCGCAACCCCGATCTGGTCCTCAGGCCAAAAAGTTTGCTCACCCCTGACTTAGGGTGACCAGATGTCTCAGTATTAATGGGCTTTGTCTGATATACACAAGTATACTCTGCCTCCCCAAAACAAAAGCTGATTTTTCACACTTGCTATCCGGCACCCTAACCTCACTCTCCCGTGCTGGAGCCTGGACACCCGGAGCTGGAGAGGTCAGCAGAATTGGAAACAGAGGCCTGCCTGTGGATATTAGCCACGGTGGGTGGAAGGACATAGTGCCCAGGGGCATTGCTGCAGAGGCCGGGATGTGGGAAGAGGGAAGTTGAGTCAAAGTTGAAGGCCAAGTTACTGAGCATGGAGGTCTGGACAGCAGGGGAGAGAGAGGAGTCACTTTGGAGCAGCCTGGTCAGGGGGCTACCAATGGGGAGACAGGCCCAGATGCTAGGGAAGGGGAAGGAGGGAGAAATAATCTGTGCTGATCCCCTCATCCCCCTGGACACGCCCCTCCTTCCCCGCTGCGTCTGTACTGGGCCCCTGCTGGCACTGGCCTCTCCAGGCCCCAGCCCACAAACAGATGCACTTGGAGCTCTCCATGGTGCAGGGCATGGCACTGCCCACAGGGGAGGGCAGCAGGGAGTCACCGTGTGGCACTGAGCCCAGCATGGACCCTGGCACAACTGGTCTGGGGGGGCACATGGGTGCAGGGTCAGACGGGGGCTCAGTGACTATGGGTTTGGTGAATAAAGAGCACTAACAAAATGTAACTGTCCCCTCTTGGTGCCAGGCCCTCCCTTCTCCTCCTGGTGCTAGGCTCTCCACCCCACCTGGACACCAGACCTCCCCTGACAGCAGGAGCCAACCTCTCTCACTTTCTTTTCTCCTTCCTGCCCTCCCACTGCCCGCTCCCCTGCTGGCCCTGCTTTCCCTGGAGCACTACATACTGCTTGTTCTTGGCACCTTTGGGCTTGGCCAAACGCAGCAGCCCCGGGCAGGTCCCCATATAGCTGCCTGACTGGGGGCAGGGTGTGTGGATCCGTCCCTCACTGCTCAGGGCTACAGGATCCTCAGCTGGCTCCAGCCCAGCCGCCACCTCTGCCCAAAGGTGAAACAGCCAACTGCCCCTGCAGCCCCAGCCACTCCCAACCACTGCCAACATGGGCACTGGGAAGGGAAGGGAGGGGTCCCTGCCAACTCACTACCCCCACAGGTACTGCTTGCCCCTTGCTGTCCCTGTCACCCCCACAGGCCATATCACCACCCCTTCAGCTGCCTCTACAGTACCCGCTGCCCCACACCTCCCACCCAACCTGCCCAATTTGCTCACCAGCCCCACCCGACTGCCCCATATTGCCCTCCAGCCTCACCCCACACCACAAACCTCCCCACCACACTGAACCCACCAGCCACCAGCCACAGACAGCAAGGAGCCATTTCAGCCTGAGCGTGGCTGGGCACTGGGAAGGAGATCCAGCTGATCCAGATGATGGGGAGCCAGGACATGGCCATGGGGTGCATGTACACTGCAGGGCAGAGGGGGTCACTGATGGGGAGCAGCCATGCAGCATCTCCGGGAATCTCTCCTCCCGCTTGCTGCACGTCTGCTGCTGTCACTTCCCCTCAGCAGCTGCGAGTGGCACCGGGCAGCCCCACCGGCACGCTAGGAAATGTGCCATGTGTCAGAGCTGATAAGGTTCCTGTACAGAGCGGCGTGGCTCAGATCCTGGCTGGCTGGGGAGCCTCGCCCGGCGCTGTCAGCACAGCTTCTGCTCAAGCAGCAAGGGTAACAAAGTGGAAAATGGAAGATCACTGAGGTTTGCTGAGCTGGAAACAGAGCCTTCACTGCCCCGCTCCACAGAGAGACACTCCCTGCGGCCCATCGGCAGTGCCATGGTGCAGATGCAGCTACAGCCACCTTTGACACACCAGTGGCAGTTCCCTGCCTTGCCCAGTCCAGCCTGGCTCAGCCTATGTGGAGCCAGGGCCAGAGCTGAGCAGGATGGGCTGGCATGGCTGAGCATCCCTGCAGTCCCTGCCCAGCACAGTTCTGGGAGCCATGCTTTGTCCACCATCACAGCCCACCGGGTAGCGGGAATGGGGCTGGGTGCATTGTTAGCCTGTGTTTGCTGAGCGCTGCCCGGGCCACAGATACAGCAGGTGCCAGGGCTCAGGGACTCTCGGGGCCTAGGAATGAGGGGTTGTACCCTGCACCACAGTGGGTGCAAGGAGATGGGCCTGGTCTCTGCTCGGAGCTTGGTTGTGGCACTGAGCAGGGTGCTACAGCCCTGCAGGCATCACTCCAGGCCACGCCAGCCCACAGCTGGTTCCCTGGAGCTGGGAGAAGCCTGGTTCCATGGGTCCAGCCCTGCTTCATATGCTGCCGGTTTTCAACCAGAACACCTGGTCAAAAAGAGACCCTGGTGGCTGACCAGGCTGTTAAAAATCCAGTAGTGGAACCAGGGCCAGCAATATCAAGGGGTGGCACATCCGAGTCTTCAGCAGCAATTCAGCGGTGGGTCCCTCAGTCCCTGTCGGAACAAAGGACCTGCCACCGAATTGCCGCCAAAGAGTGGAATGGCGCAATTGCGCTGATACAGCCTTTTTTTTTTTTCCACTTGGGGCAGCAGAAAACCTTCACCCGGCCCAGAGCAGCACAACGGGGCAGGCAGGCACCGTATTTGGCTCTGCGTGGCTCCCAGGAAGCAGCGACTTATCTCTCCAGCTCCTAGGTGGAGGGGAGGCCAGGGGGCTCCCGCGTGCTTGCCCCCACCTGCAGGTCCTGCCCCAAGCACCAGCTCCACAGCTCCCATTGACCACTGGGAGCTGCGGAGGTGGTGCCTGTGGGCACAGGGAATGCCCGGAGCCCCCTGGGCACCCCTCCACCTGGGAGCCAGAGGTACATGTCACCAATTCCTGGGAGCCACCTGAGGTCAGCGCTACCTGAAGCCCACTACCATCACACCCTCCTGCTCTCCAACCTCCTGCCCCACCTCAGAACCCCTCCCACACTCTGAACCCTTAATTTCTGGTCTCACCCCAGAGCCTGCACCCCCAGCCCAGAGCCCATGGCTCCTCCCACACCCCAACCCTCTGCCCGAGTCCGGTGAAAATGAGTGCGTGAGCAAGAGCGGGGGAGAGCAAGTAACCGGGGGGGGGGTGGTGGGGTGGAGTAAGAAGGGGCAGGGCCTTGGAGAAGCAGTGGGGTAGGGGGTGAGGCAAGGATATTTGGTTTTCTGTGATTAGAAAGTTAGCAACCCTAGCCCCACTAGCCAGCCCCTCACCTGGCACCAGAGCTTGATCGAGACCAGGCTAGGGGGCCCGAAGCCCTGGCAGACCTGGCTCCCGTCTGCCCCACAGACACTCTGTCCCGGGCCAGCCCCAGTGGAGGGCCCAGACCTGGGTCACTACTGGAAACACTGGGGGCTCAGCCTGGCTGCTCCTGGAACAGCTCTGCCCCTGCTCCCTGCCAGCCCCATCCACTCCTGGGCCACCAGCCCTGGAACTCCAGCCCTGCCTGGGGGGAGCCTTGACTGTCTGTCTGCCCCCTTGCCCCGCCTCCTGGGGAACAGCAGCCAATCAGTTCTGATGCAGGGGTCAGGCAGTGCTCCCACCTCCCCTTGCATCCCCCAACAAGAAAGAGGAATGTTTGACTAGGGGAGCAGAGAGAGGGAGCAGCCAACACCACTCTCACTGGAGAAGAGTGGGGAGAAGAAAGAGCTCAGGGCAATGCTGCTCCCCCCACCTCCTGTGAGCAATGGTTCAATCTTCCCTCCTCCTCCTCCCCTCCTGTGAGCAGTGGTTCAATCTGCCCTTCCTCCCCATCTCTTATGTAGATTCCTAGATCCCAAGGCCAGATGGGGTCATCAGTCCCCCCAGTCTGGCCCCCACCCCCTGTGTAGCACAGCCCAGAGACCTGCCCCAGAACCATTCCCAGAGCAGATCTCTTGGAAAAACATCCAATCCTGATTGAACAATTGTCAGTGATGACAAATCCCCCCGACCCTGGGTAAGTTATTCCAGTGGTTAATTACCCTCACTGTTAAAAATGCACTCCTTATTTTCAGTCTGAATTCATCCAGCTTCAATTTCATGCCGCTGGATGAGGTTAGACCTTTCTCTGCTTGACTGAAGATCCCATTATCAAATACCTGTTCCCCATGCAGGTACTTACAGACTGTGATCAAGTCACCCCATAACCTTCTCCTTGAATCTATCACTATATGGCATGTTTGTAGCGCTGTCTGCAGAGACCCAAGAGTGTGGGTACCAACTTTCACAGTAGTCAGTTAAGCAGCAGGGCACAACCCCTAAATTGGCTGTGAGTTCTGTACTTAAGATTTCACCAACCGGTTACCAAGCATGTACTCCTCAGGCACTATAACAGACTTAACATGGGGTCACAGATAGTCCTCTTGGGGACTCTGACCTATCTTGCCACCCAGGTGAGCCTGCCTTTGTGATAGCTGGTCCCTTACACCAAGGATCACAGCAATATTCAGGTTACTCCCAGTCCCAAAGAACCAGTCACTTACCCTGGGTTAATTGCACTTTAGATCTCACGCCAAAGACAATGCGTCTAGTCAATCCTATAATAAACTATACAAAGATTTATTAAACAGAAAAATAAAGTAGAGAGTTATTTACCAGGTTAAAGCAGCTAAACATAGATACAATCTTAAATTTCAAAAGCTAAACACTGGGGATCTCTTGCTTATGCCTGGAAAAACCTTGCCCTCCAAAGTCCAAACAGCACAGAGATAACCAGTTCCTTCTTGTTAGGGGTTTTTATTCCCTTTCTGTCATGTGCTCTGAGTAGGGGTGGCTCTAGATATTTTGCCTCCCCAAGCACGGCAGGCGGGCTGCCTTCGGCGGCTTGCCTGCGGGAGGTCCCTGATCCCGCGGATTCGGTGGCACGCCTGCTGGAGGTCCGCCGAAGCCGTGGGACCAGCTGACCCTCCGCAGGCATGCCACCAAAGTCAACCTGCCTGCCAGCCTTGCGGCGACTGGCAGAGCGCCCCCCATGGCTTGCCGCCCCAGGCTTGCGCTTGCCGTGCTGGTGCCTGGAGCCACCCCTGGCTCTGAGCTGCAAACTCCACTAATGGGAGGAGTCCACCTGAATGACTCATCTGCATGGGGGAGAGCGGAAGAACAAAGTCTTTTATCCTCTTTAATGTCCTACAATAGACCATCCGGTGTTGATGAAGCTTCCTTGTTGGGCAGGACATTACACCTTCTGTTGATAATTGACACTAATAAATGTCTCTTTCTTGTCTGATGATTTACACAGCCACAGAGGCTCATTATACAACCACAGCCAGGCCAAGGCTATAACAGGGTCCAAAAAAGAACTAGATAAGTCCATGGAGGCTAGTCCATCAATGGCTCTTAACCAGGATGGGCAGGGATGGTGTCCCTAGCCTCAGGTTGCCAGAAGCTGGGAATGGATCACTTGATGATACCTGTTCTGTTCATTCCTTTTGGGGCACCTGGCATTGGCCACTGTTGGAAGACAAGATACTGGGCTAGATGGACCTTTCACAGTTCTTATGTTCACTCAAATATTACCTTAGCTATACAAATGTTATAAGTGACATTAATGCAGGCAGCAACTCACAAGCATTCAATAAAGTCTAAACACTTTCTTAATAGTCCTAACACCTATTTTAACAGCACTGACACACAGGTGAGCCAGCTCTGTATCTCATAGACTCATAGACTTTAAGGTCAGAAGGGACCAATGTGATCATCTAATCTGACCTCCTGCACAAAGCAGGCCACTGAACCCTACCCATCCACTTCTATAACAACCCCCTAACCTATGTCCGAGTTATTGAAGTCCTCAGATTGTGGTTTGAAGACCTCAAGCTGCAGAGAATCCACCAGCAAGTGACCCATGCCCCACGCTGCAGGGGAAGGCGAAAAACCTCCAGGGCCTCTGCCAATCTGCCCTGGAGGAAAATTCCTTCCCGACCCCAAATATGGCGATCAGCTAAACCCTGAGCATGTGGGCAAGACTCACCAGCCAGCAGGAAAGAATTCTCTGCAGTAACTCAGATCCCATCCCATCCAACATCCCATCACTGCCCACATGGCATACTTATCTGCTGATAATCAAAGATCAATTGCCAAAATTGTCAGTATCTACCTGAGACTGGGGACCTTGGCATGAGCTGGCATATGGTCTGCCAGCATCATGTTTTCCAATCCTTTAATTATTCTCATGGCTCTTCTCTGATCCCTCTCCAATCTATAAACATCCTCCTAGAACTGTGGCCACCACCAGAATTGGACACAGGATTCCAGCCACGGTCACAGTAGTGCCAAATATAGAGGTAAAATAATCTCTCTACACCCATTGGAGATTCCTATTTATGCATCATAGAATCATAGAATATCAGGGTTGGAAGGGACCTCAGGAGGTCATCTAGTCCAACCCTCTGCTCAAAGTAGGACCAATTCCCAACTAAATCATCCCAGCCAGGGTTTTGTCAAGCCTGATCTTAAAAACCTCTAAGGAAAGAGATTCCATCACCTCCCTAGGCAACCCATTCCAGTGCTTCACCACCCTCCTAGTGAAAAAGATTTTCTTAATATCCAACCTAAACCTCTCTCACTGCAACTTGAGACCATTGCTCCTTGTTCTGTCATCTGGTACCACTGAGAATAGTCTAGATTCATCTTCTTTGGAACCCCCTTTCAGGTAGTTGAAAGCAGCTATCAAATTCCCCGTCATTCTTCTCTTCTGCAGACTAAACAATTCCAGTTCCCTCAGCCTCTCCTCATAAGTCATGTGCTCCAGCCCCCTAATCATTTTGTTGCCATCCGCTGGACACTTTCCAATTTTTCCACATCCTTCTTGTAGTGTGGGGCCCAAAACTGAACACAGTACTCCTGATGAGGCCTCACCAATGTCGAATAGAGGGGAGTGATCACGTCCCTCGATCTGCTGGTAGTACCCCTACCTATACAACCCAAAATGCCGTTAGCCTTCTTGGCAACAAGGGCACACTATTGACTCATATCCAGCTTCTCGTCCACTGTAACCCCTAGGTCCTTTTCTGCAGAACTGCTTCCTAGCCATTCGGTCCCTAGTCTGTAAGAATGAATGGGATTCTTCCGTCCTAAGTGCAGGACTCTGCACTTGTCCTTGTTGACCCTCATCAGATTTCTTTTGGCCCAATCCTCTAATTTGTTTAGGTCCCTCTGTATCCTATCCCTACCCTCCAGCGTATCTACCACTCCTCCCAGTTTAGTGTCATCTGCAAACTTGATGAGGGTACAGTCCACGCCATCCTCCAGATCATTAATGAAGATATTGAACAAAACCAGCCCCAGGACTGACCCTTAGGGCACTCTGCTTGAAACCGGCTGCCAACTAGACATGGAGCCATTGATCGCTACCCGTTGAGCCCGACAATCTAGCCTGCTTTCTATCCACCTTATAGTCTATTCATCCAGCCCTTTAACTTCTTTAGCTTGCAAGCAAGAATACTGAGGGAGACATTATCAAAAGCTTTGCTAAAGTCAAGGAATAACACATCCACTGCTTTCCCCTTATCCACAGAGCCAGTTATCCCCTCATAGAAGGCAATTAGGTTAGTCAGGCGTGACTTGCCCTTGGTGAATCCATGCTGACTGTTCCTGATCACTTTCATCTCCTCTAAGTGCTTCAGAATTGATTCCTCGAGGACCTGCTCCATGATTTTCCAGGGAATGAGGTGAGGCTAACTGGCCTGTAGTTCTCCGGATCCTCCTTCTTCCCTTTTATAAAGATGGGCACTACATTAGCCTTTTTCCAGTCATCCGGGACCTCCCCCGATCACCATGAGTTTTCAAAGATAATGGTCAATAGCTCTGCAATCACATCAGCCAACTCCTTTAGCACCCTCAGATGCAGCGCATCCGGCCCCATGGACTCGTGCTTGTCTAGTTTTTCTAAATAGTCCCGAACCACTTCTTTCTTCACAGAGGGCTGGTCACCACCTCCCCATACTGTGCTGCCCAGTGCAGCAGTCTGGGAACTGATCTTGTTCGTGAAGACAGAAGCAAAAAAATCATTGAGTACATTAGCTTTTTCCACATCCTCTGTCACTAGGTTGCCTCCCTCATTCAGTAAGGGGCCCACACTTTCCTTGACTTTCTTCTTCTTCCCAGGATCACATTAGCTCTTCTGGCCACAGCATCACACTGGGAGCCGCTGTCCAGCTCATTATCCACCTCCCCCTCCACAATATGTTGTCAGAGTCACTGCTTCCCAGGAGAGAGTCCCCTGTCCCATAAGTGTCACTCACATTCTTTGTTCCTAGATGCATACAGTTACATTTAGCCATATTAAAATGCTTATTGTTTGGTTGCACCCACCTTACCAAGGGATCAGGATTGCTCTGAATCAGTGACCTGTCCTCTTCATTATTTAGCACCCCCCAATCTTTGTGTCATCTACAAACTTCATCGATGATGATTTTAGTGCCAGTCTGCTCCCTTCCCCCCTCCCCCGCAACACCCACTCTGGGAAGCTGGGGGGGAAGGGCCCTTGGAGCTGCAGAATGAGCAAAGCTGAGGCTGTAGGGGAAAATGAATTAGACAGGGGACTGGGGAGAGTCTGGATGCTCAGCTCTTTCCAGCAGCGTGAGGACCCTGGTTATGGGGCCAGACCTGCCTCCCTCAAAAAACCTGGGAGAGCTGGTGATGCTGGGGAGGAGGAGGAGGTTTTGTCAGAACCCAGAGCAGTCAGAAACCAGAGCAAAACCATGGGATCCTCTCTATAAACTCTCCCCTCAGACAGAGCCCAACACCTACAAAATCTCCACCAAGCATTCTCAAAACTACAATACCCACATGAGGAAATAAGGAAACAGACCAACAGAGCCAGACGTGTACCCAGAAGCCTCCTCCTGCAAGACAAACCCAAGAAAGAAACCAACAGGACTCCACCGGCCATCACATACAGTCCCCAGCTAAAACCCCTCCAACGCATCATCAGGGATCTACAACCCATCCTGGACAATGATCCCTCACTTTCACAGGCCTTGGGTGGCAGGCCAGTCCTCGCCCACAGACAACCTGCCAACCTGAAGCATATCCTCACCAGTAACTGCACACCGCATCATAGTAACTCTAGCTCAGGAACCAATCCATGCAACAAACCTCGATGCCAACTCTGCCCACATATCTACACCAGCAACACCATCACAGGACCTAACCAGATCAGCCACACCATCACCTGCACGTCCACCAATGTAATATACGCCATCATATGCCAGCAATGCCCCTCTGCTATGTACATTGGCCAAACTGGACAGTCTCTATGGAAAAGGATAAATGGACACAAATCAGATATTAGGAATGGCAATATACAAAAACCTGTAGGAGAACACTTCAACCTCCCTGGCCACACTATAGCAGATCTTAAGGTGGCCATCATGCAGCAAAAAAAGCTTCAGGACCAGACTTCAAAGAGAAACTGCTGAGCTTCCGTTCATCTGCAAATTTGACACCATCAGCTCAGGATTAAACAAAGACTGTGAGTGGCTAGCCAACTACAAAAGCAGTTTCTCCTCCCTTGGTTTTCACACTTCAACTGCTAGAACAGGGCCTCATCCTCCCTGATTGAACTAACCTCGTTATCTCTAGCCTGCTTTTTGTTTGCATATATATACCTGCCCCTGGAAATTTCCACTACATGCATCCGACGAAGTGGGTATTCACCCACGAAAGCTCATGCTCCAAAACGTCTGTTAGTCTATAAGGTGCCACAGGATTCTTTGCTGCTTCTCCTGAGTTGGGGTCCGGCTGATGTTTTGTGAATGCTGGGGGCTGCTGCACTGTCCCTACCCCTCACCAAAGCCTCTAGCTGCCAGCCCAGACTGTGCCCAAGCACCCTCCCAGCACAGCCAGCTCTGAGCCAGGGCAAAGGTTCGGCTCAAGGTGCAGAGCTGGTTCTGGCAGGAAAGGAGGTGTCTTGGCCAGGAAATGAAGGAATGGCTAGCACTGAGCTGCGTCTTCTGCTGGGGCCCCACCACCACTCCCTGTCCAGCCAAGGCCCTCCTCCAGCTGCAGGAGCCCAGCTGTGGTGCACACCTCCAGCCCAGTGCACAAGAGACCCATGACCACCCCCATTAGGGGGCACCATGCTGGCATTGTGCCCCCAGCCCTCCCGTGCTGACATGTAACCTTACCCCCATCCTTCCCTGTGTTTCCAGATCATTGATACCCAGAGCTCATTACCCATGGCTAGTCCCCTGCCCCCTGTGGGTTCACACACCTTGGTGAACTTGGCTTCAGGCAAGCAGGTCAGCATGCCCCTAGTGCCCACCAGGGAGACAAAGCACTGAGGGGAAGAGACTGCCCCAGGGCCATACAGTGAGTCCACAGCTGAGCCCAGGAGTCCTGACTCCCAGCCCCTGGCTCTGAGGACTGGGCTTGGTGGGTGAGATGGCTGTGCTCAGCTGGCTGGAGTCCAGACAAGCTCCCAGAATCCTAGCGGGGGTGGGTGGGTGAAGACCTAGTTCATCCCACTAACCCCAGCACCACTGAGTCCCTGGCTGCACTTTCCAAGCCTGGGCCAGCTGCCTTTCCTGGCATGGAGCGAGGCTGCGAGGGGCTCTCTCACCATGAAGGCAGCCACCCCTGTTGGAGACATGTGGTGACATTTCCAGAGGTCTGCAGAAATGTCGCCTTACTCTTAGGGGAGCAGGGAAAACTGAACCATTAGAAGTTTGCTTTTCTAATGTGAAATGCTAACTTTGTGTGACTGCCCACAAAGCAATTCTGTCGAGCAGCACAGGTTGTTGGCTTTACCTGGAGCCAGCAGCTTCTCAGTGCTGGTGAAGCAAACAGACACTACTCATTGGCTGACCTTAAGTAACCTGTCAAATCCCCCGGCAGATCCCCTGCTTTTCATTTGGCTGTTCACAGCTGCTGGCCTCTGGGGAGGAAGCTGCTCACCGGGACCAAATCCCCCTGTCTTTTATTTCAGGTCATTTTCTTCTCTTTGATGCTTTCATTAAAACAAACCATCCCCAAAGCACATGGAGGGGAGCATCCCACAGACTAGAGCCTGGCGGAGCACAGGCAGGGCTCTGACAGCCGTACAGCTCCCCCCATCTCTTCTAGTGCCCCTCAATCCCAGTCCACTTCTCTTCCCGGCTCGGCCCCACAACAGTTCTGTTGATGCCCCTCAATCCTGACCTGCAGCCTCCTGCTATTTCAGCTTCCCTCACATTAGCTGTGCTGGTACCCCTCAGCCCTGCTGTGTGCCCCTTGCTTTTTCAGCCCTGGGCTCCTTTCCCCAGCTCTGCCAATGCACCTAATTCACACTCCCAGCTATAGCAGTCCTAGCCCCCTCCACACCACCTTTCGCTGTACTAATGCTCTGCCTTGTACCCCTTGCTATCTCAGCCTTGGGGTCCCCTTTCCTACAGCTTTGCTAGAGCCCTTCAGTCCTGACCTACAGCCAGGTCTCAGGGTGAGACCAAGGTCACATCCTGTCATGACGGAGATGTGGATGGGCCAAGTTTGAGTGGCATAGGGGTGGTACACCACAGTGATGCCTAAGTGGCAGAATGGCTTGTGTAGCCTCTGCCCACAACCCTCTGCACTTCCTGGATCTTTTACATGCAGATGTTGCCAGTTGTGCTGAACTATGCTGCATTCTGGGGTAGTTACGTAATGCAGACAAATAATCAGGACAAGGCTGAGGTCACTAAACTCATTGCACTGGTGGGCTTCTTGGAGCAGACAGCTTTATTCCAGAAAGGACTGAACCCTGCAGCTCCTCGCTCTCTTATCCCATTGGAGTGCAGTGCCCTTTACAGGCTCATGCTGCAGCAGGTGTGAGAGGCACAGCAATGGCCGTGTCAGCCCTGCCATGAGTTTCTGACTGAGCAGAGTCAGGACAAGGCAGAATCCATTGAACACCTAATACCAGCAGAGCTGCCATCCCCTGGGAGGGGCTGTAGGCAGGGACAAACAGCAGGGACTGTAGGAAGGAACAAATAGAGGCAGCTGCCAGAAACTCAGGCAATGTGATCTAATCCCAAAGAAAGCAGTCTGTCAGCAGCTCAAACTCTGAGACACAAGCCTCACTCAGCTGCCTTTATGCTGGCCCAGGTTTTATGCAGGCCCAGGCTATGCATTTCAAGTGCTTAGTCTTTAGCTGATGCCATGCATCCGGCAGCATAACGCCTGCTGCAATTCAGTCTCAGTCCCACAAGGGATGCACACGCTACAGCGCTGCCAGGCACACTGCAGTGCTCCCTCCATCCCACAGAGAATGCACATGCTACAGCCCTGCCAGGCACACTGCAGTGCTCCCTCCATCCAACATGGAGCACACATGCTACAGCGCTGCCAGGCACACAGCAGTGCTCCTTCCATTTCACAGGGAGCGCACATACTACAGTGCTGCCAGGCACACTGCAGTGCTCCCTCCGTCTCACAGGGAGCACACATACTACAGTGCTGCCAGGCACACTGCAGTGTTCCCTCCATCCAACATGGAGCACACATGCTACAGTGCTGCCATGCACACAGCAGTGCTGTCCCCATCTGTCACAGAGTCCCCGGGCAATGCTCTGGAACTGCTCCTTGCAAAGCCAGTCAGGACTTTGGGGAGCGTCCTTTCCCTTGGAGCAGACTGTCTTCAGGGCAAGAAGCTCACACGGCTTCACCTCTGGGTCTCTCCTTGGAGCATTCAGCATATGCCCCTCCGTGCTCTTCTCACAGCAATTCCACTCAGGCGGGGTCTTGGGGAAACCAGAGGGTCCTGCATCCCCACTTCGCAGTCAGACGTGACTCTTAGCCAGCCAGTAAAACAGAGGTTTATTTAGGTGACAGGAACACAGTCCAAAACAGGTCTTGCCGGTACAGACAACAGGACCCACTTTAGTTAGGTCCATCTGGGGCCCCCAGGGAGGCCACAGCCCCATTGGGAAGCCCAAGCCCTGTTGGGGCACCCCTCTCCATTTCCCTGCCAGCTCCAAAAATGAAACTTCCTCCAGCCTCTCATCCAGCCTCCCCCCGGCTCCTCCCCCAGCCTTTGTCCAGTTTCCTGGCCTCCAACCCTCCTCAGGTTACATGCTCAGGTATGCTCCCTTCCCCAATGTAGGCCATCCCAAACTCCCCTGCAACCTTCCCAGGTCAATACCCCCACTCAGCATTCACATAACACATCAAGAACAGTCCCACTTCATCACACAGGCACATGCTACATCGCTGCTAGGCACAGAGCAGTGCTGTCCCCATCCCCCGGGGAGGGAGGGGTGGACCTCCTAGCCATGCTATACATGCTGCAATGCTGCCTCCAACCCACTGGTTCTGTGCAGGGCCACCCGGGGCGGGGGGGGAAGGGAGGGAGAAGTGGGGCAATTTGCCGCAGGCCCAGGGCCCTGCAGGGGCCCCCACAAGGATATAGTGTTCTATAGAATTGCAACTTTTTTTTTATGGAAGGGGCCCCTGAAATTGCCTTGCCCCAGAACCCCTCAATCCTCTGGGCAGCCCTGGTTCTGTGCGCCTCAGCCCTGTCACACATGCTGCAATGTTTCCTCTGCCCTCCCTGTGTGCCTCCCCCAGGGGGCAAGCACACTCCACTGTCCTGCTGGCTCTGTCTCCCCAGCTGCCCTGCTGCTGTGTGAGCTGTAACCTCGCAGCCATTCTACTCTATGCTGTGTGCCTTGACCCTGCCTCAGACACCCCCGCTGTGCTGACAGCCCACAACTCCCTGCCTCCCTAGCGTGAGAGGGGCTTGCTTTCGCTGAGTGTAATTGTGGCCTTTGGGACTCAGGCGAGCGATGTCTGGAGAGATGAAATGCTACAGGGCAGCTCAGTATTAGGTGCATTCCTGTCAGAAGCAGCTTCATTTATAACCCTCAGGATCTCTGGTGCTGTCACTTTGCCATACGCCTGGTGTCCTTTTGTGGCAGCATCAAACCGGGAGCCTCTGCAGCCCTTGCACAGCTCAGACAGATCTTAGTGACACATCCCTGCTGCACATCGCCTCGCGGTGCCGTTACGGCGAGGGCGGAGGGAATAGAACCACCACATCGACTCCCACCTCCTCAGTCCCAGTCAGGGGAGAAGCAGGATTCTGCCAGGGTATCAGTGCCAGAGCTGCACCGAGGGACCAGAGAGACATGCATTTCACTGCAGGAGATGCTATTAAAAAGTGAACATTTGCCAAGAGTTTGCACGTCCCTGGGGCTGAGCTAACCCAGCCATTTCCTGTGCAAAGTGCAAAGGAGTAGCTGGCATAGGGATGACACATGTTTCAGGAGCTATAATGGAAAGAGATGGAACAATGGAGAGGGATGGATGTACAATGCTAATAAGGGATGGACATGCAGTGTTGGGGAGCGATTGTGCATGGAGGGAGGATGAGTACGCAGTGTTTGGGCGTGGCCATGCAGTGATGGGAAGGACACATGTGCAGTGTTGGATGGATGTGCAGTGATGAAGGATGGGTGTACAGTGGAGAGGTGTGTGCATGCAGTGATGGACAGTGGGCTTGGAGTGATGGGAAAGAATAAATTTGCAGCGAAGGAGGAAGGGCATGCAGCAAAGGGAAATGGGCGTGCAGCAAAGGGGGGTGGGTGTACAGCAAAGAGGATAGAGTGAACAACGAAGTGGGATGGGCATGCAGCGAGTTGGGTGGGCATGCTGTGAAGGAGACTGGGTTGCAGGGAAGGGGTCTGGGTGTGCAGCGAAGGGGGAGAGGCCTGTAGCGAAGAGGAGTGGGTGAACATTGAAGTGGGATAGGCATGCAGTGAAGGAGGATGGGTTGGTAATGAAGGGGGATGGGTGTGCAGCAAAGGGGAACGCATGAAGCAAAAGGGACTGATAGGGTTGCTAGGTGTCTGGTTTTCGACTAGAATGCCCAGTTGAAAAGGGACCCTGGCAGCTCCTGTCATCACCACCAACTGGGCCGTTAAAAGTCTGGTTGGCGACACAGGCAGGCTTCCTACCCAGCTTAGCATGGCTCCTGGGAACTGGCCAACATGTCGCTCTGGTTCGGGGGTGGCCACGGGGACTCAGTGCGCTGCCCCCAACCCGAGCATCAGCTCTGAACCTCCAATTGGCTGGGAACCACGTCTAACTTGAGCTGTGGGAGCGATGCCTATGGGCGGAGGCAGTGCACAAAGCCGCCTGGCCGCACCTCTGCCTAGGAGCTAGAGGGATATGTCATTGCTTCTGGGAGCAACCCAAAGACAGCATCGCTCGGATCCCACACCTCTCATCCCCTCTCGTGCTCCAACCCCCTGTCCCAGCCTGGAGCCCCATCCCGCACCCAAACTCCCTCCCAGAGTCTGCACCCCGCACCTCCTCTCACACCCCAAACCCCTCCTCAGCCTGGAACCCCTCCCACACTTGAACCCCTTGGCCCCACTCCCTAGCCCAGAGCCCCCTCCTGCACCCCAAACTGCTCATTCTCAGTGTCATGGAGTCCCCGGGCAATGCTCTGGAACTGCTCCCTGCAAAGCCAGTCAGGACTTTGGGGAGCATCCTCTCCCATGGAGCAGTCTGTCTTCAGAGCAAGAAGCTCACACGGCTTCACCTCCTGGGTCTCTCCCTGGAACATTCAGCATATGCCCCTCCGTGCTCTTCTCACAGCAACTCCACTGAGGCGGGGCCTTGGGGAAACCAGAGGGTCCTGCATCCCCACTTCGCAGTCAGATGTGACTCTTAGCCAGCCAGTAAAACAGAGGTTTATTAGATGACAGGAACACGGTCTAAAACAGAGCTTGTAGGTACAGCTAACGGGACCCCTCAGCCAGGTCCATTCTGGAGCCCAGAGAGCCAGACAAGCCTGTCTGCCGTCTTTTCCCGTCCCCAGCCAGCTCTAAACTGAAATCCCCTCCAGCCCCTCCTTTGTCTCTTTTCCGGGCCAGGAGGTCACCCGATCTCATTGTTCACCTTTAGCTATCCCCTTGCAGGGGGGAAGGGCCCCAGCCATTTGTTGCCAGGAGACAGAGTGTCGGGCATTTATTCATGCTGGAGACTTAAGAAATGCATAGGGGAAACTGAGGCACCCAACCAGTATTCAGAGGAAACATTAAGAACAGTCCCACTTCGTCATACCCAGACCCATGACAGAGCCTACACCTTAACTCCAGCCAGAGCCCTCACCCCTCCCACACCACAACCCCCAGCCTTGAGCACCCTCCCAAATCCCAAACCCCTCATCCCCAACCCCACCCCAGATCTCGCACACCCAGCCGAAACCCTCAGCCCTCCCACACTCCAACCCGCTGCCCCAGCCCAGTGAAAATGAGGAAATGAGTGAGGGTGGGGGGAGAGAGTGAGTGACTGAGGGAAGAAGATGGAGTGAGCGGGGGTGTGGCCTCAGGGAAGGGGCAGAGCAAAGGTGTTTGGTTTTGTGAGATTAGAAAGTTGGCAACCCTAGGGACTGGTCAGGCAGCAAAGGGGAAAGGTGTGCTGTGAAGGAGACAGGGTGTGAAGTGAAGCGGGATGGGTGTGCAGAGAAGGGGAATGGGCGTGTAGTGAAAGGGGGATAGACATACAGTGAAGGAGATTGGGTGTGTAGCAAAGTGGGATGGGTGTGCGGTGAAGGGGGATGGGCAAGCAGTGAAGGAGGATGGGTGTGCAGTGAAGGAAGCTGGATGTGTCGCGAGGGGGGATGGGCGTGCAGTGAAGGAGACTGGATGTGTAGCGAAGGGGAATGGTTGTGTAGTGAAAGGGGGCTGGGCATTCAGAGAACGGGGATGGGCATGCATTGAAGGGGGATGGGTGTGTAGCAAAGGAGGATGGGAGTGCCGTTAAAGAGACTGTGTGTGTAGTGATTGGGGATGGGTATACAGCAAAGGAGAGTGGGTGTGTGGGGAAGGGGGATGGGTGTGTAGCGAAGGTGGATAGGCATGCAGAGAAGGAGACTGGGTGTGGGGGGGAGGGAGTTGGCTGTGCAGCACAAGGAGATAGGTGTGTTGCAAAGGGGAATGGGTGTGTAGCGAAGCGGGATGTACATGCAGCAAAGAAGACTGGGTGTGTAGCGAAGGGGGATGAGTGTGCACTGAAGGAGACTGGGTGTGTAGCGAAGGGCGATGGGTGTGCACTGAAGGAGACTGGGTGTGTAGCGAAGGGTGATGGGTGTGCACTGAAGGAGACTGGGTGTATAGCGAAGGGCGATGGGTGTGCACTGAAGGAGACGGGGTGTGTAGCGAAGGGCGATGGGTGTGCACTGAAGGAGACGGGGTGTGTAGCGAAGGGCGATGGGTGTGCACTGAAGGAGACTGGGTGTGTAGCGAAGGGGGATGTGTGTGCACTGAAGGGGAATAGCCGTGTAGCGAAGTGGGATGGGTGTGCAGCAAAGGGGGTTGGCGTGGAAGCAGTGTTGAGGACAAAGTGTGGCATGGCCAGGCAGCAGGCAGCAATTGGATCAGAGGCGATTACCATCCCTACCAGCAGCCATGGCCGCTCCCCAGTGCTGCTGCTCCACTCGGGCACTAACAGCAGCAGGAGTGACTGTAACTGAGTCACGCTGAGAAACCTTTGGAATCTGATCGGGCACACACACCCCCATAGGACCTCTGCAATGCACCATGCAGCTCCCTCCACTGGCTTTTATCCCCTGCCATTGCTGGGTACATCCTCCTTGTGTGTGTGACCCTCACTCCAGGGGTCTGTCAACAAAGGATGTGTATTCTGCGGCAGTGTGTGTGTGTGTGTGTGTGTGTGTGTGTGTGTGTGTGTGTGTGTGTGTGTGTGTGTTGGAGCTGCTTGTGTGCATGTCTCAGTGTGTGTGGAGGATGGGGACATCGGCAGCCCGTGTGAGGAGGGGCTGAGCAGGGGCAGCTTCAGGCCCCAGTGCGCCAAGCGCGTGCTTGGAGCGGCAAGCCACGGGGGTGCTCTGCCAGTCACCGCGAGGGCAGCAGGCAGGTTGCCTTCGGTGGCATACCTGCGGAGGGTCTGCTGGTTCCGCGGCTTCGGTGGACATCCCACAGGTGTGCCACGGAATCCGCAGGACCGGGGACCTCCCACAGGGAAGCTGCCGAAGGCAGCCTGCCTGCCATGCTTGGGGCAGCAAAATACCTAGAGCCACCCCTGGGGCTGAGTTCCATTGTTACACCTTGTCCCAGCCTACAAGGCCCCACCTTGGCAGAAGAGAATCTGTTCAGCAGAGGGGTCAGTGGGGAGTTCAGTGTGGAAGCAGTGGGGGCTGTGTGGAGAGGCCAGTGGGAGGCAGTGGGGGCTGTTTAGAGGGGTCAGTGTGGGAGGGAGCAGGGGCTGTGTGGAGGGGCTAGTGGGCAGGCAGTGGCTCTGAAAAGGATTTAGGGATCAGACTGAGCAAGCAACTTGACATAAGCTCCCAGTGTGATGTGGGGCAAAAAGGGGTAATGTGATCCTTGGATATAAAAACAGGGGATGGTGTAGGAGCAGGGAGGTAATTTCATGTCTGTCTGTGGCATTGGTAAGGCTGATACTGGAATACGGCGTCCAATGCTGATGTGCACATTTTTAAAAGGATGTTGGAAAATTGCAGAGGGTACAGAAAAAAGCCACACCCGTGATTCCAAGGCTGGAGAAAATGCCTGCCAGGGAGTCTCTTAAAAAGTTCAGTCTGTGGAGTTTGTCAAAGAGAAGGTTGAGAGGTGGCTTGAGACAGTGTGTAACTACCTTCCTGGGGAGAGCAAGTCCAGTAAGAAGGGCTCCTTACTCTAGAGGAGAAAGGCAGAACAAGAACTTATGGCTGGAAGCTGAAGCCAGGTACATTCGGATTTAAGGCACAAATGGTTAGCCATGAGGGTGAATAACCTTTGGAACAAACTGCCGGGGAACTGGGCAGTGCTCAGTCTCTTCATGTCTTCCAGTCCAGACGTGGATGCTGTGACAAAGTGGGAATTTTCTATAATATTTTTATGAAGCCTCTGTGTGCCTCAGTTTCCCTCTTTGCATCGCTAGACTGTGGAGGGAAAAAGGTTCAATATGCTCTGGGAGCAGTGCAGAACAGTTGCCTTGCTCACAATGTATAGGTCGTTAAGGAACTGATTAAAACCAACATAGATCAATGGAGGGTCCAGAGACACAATGGAAACCCCAGGACTGAACAACTCTCTCCTCTCAGCAGAGACGCTGAGCAGAGACCAGGACTGAGAGGTGCCAGGGTAGGGGATACAGAGTGGGCTTCTGGAAGAGGTTGGCTGCTCTCATCTGGGCCTGTCAAAGGGGTAAGAGAGCAGGAGCCTGAAAGAGAACCCCCTGTAGTGCAGCTGGGCTCTGGGCTGGCCAGACCAGATGAGGCTTAAACCCTCAGTTGTCTGTGCTGCCCTGAGGACTCGTAGAATCATAGAAGATTAGGGTTGAAAGAGATCTCAGGAGGTCATCTAGTCCAACCCCCTGCTCAAAGCAGTACCAACCCCAGCTAAATCATCCCAACCAGGGATTTGTCAAGCCGGGTCTTAAAAACCTCTAAGGACAGAGATTCCACCACCTCCCTAGGTAACCCATTCCAGTGCTTCACCACCCTCCTAGTAAAATAGTGTTTCCTAATATCCAACCAAGACCTCCTCCACTGCAACTTGAGACCATTGCTTCTTGTTCAGTCATTTGCCACCACTGAGAACAGCTGAGCTCCATTCTCTTTGGAACCCACTGTTAACGATGCTGCCTTTGGTGGGACAGTTCTGAGAGTATCAGTTCAGGACAAATTGCTTAGAACAGGGCAGTTACAGCCCAAGGCTGGGGTTTCTCCACTTCTAAGGCAAACCAAACCAGCTAGACAGAGAGGACTTTGGTTTTACCCCACTGGCTACCCATAAGTCATACAAGCAATTCCCTTAGACACTCCAGTTTCCCGGTGTCACCACCAGTGCCACTTCTTATAGGGATGAATGGTTATGAAAGCCAATACCCCAGTAAAAGAAAAAAGATTTTCCCCATATAGGGTGACCAGACGTCCTGATTTTATAGGGACAGTCCTGATTTTTGGGTCTTTTTCTTATATAAGTTCCTATTACCCCTCACCCCAATGTCGATTTTTCACACTTGCTGTCTGGTCACCCTATCCCCATCCCAAAGGACCAAGCCTCAGATACAAATCAGTCAATATACAAATCAGATCTTACCCACAAATCACGCTGTTGCCAATCCTTTAGAATCTAAAATCTAAAAGTTTATTCATAAAAGGAAAAGGATATAGATGAGAGCTAGAATAGATTAAATGGAATCAATTACATACAGTAATAGCAAAGTTCTTGGTTCAGGCTTGTAGCAGTGATGGAATAAACTTCAGGCTCAAATCAAGTCTCTGGAGTACATCCACAGCTGGGATGAGTCATTCCTTTTTTCAGAGCTTCAGTTTGTAGCAAGGTTCCTCTAGAGGTCAGAAGCAGGATTGAAGAGATGCAGCAGCCTTTTATAGTCTCTTGCCATGTGGCCTCTGCTTTCTTTGTCCCAAAGACAAGTTATCCACATGGCATGGAAAAACCTTAGAGTTTTGTCCATAGGCATGTCCCTGCATGCCTTCCTGAGTCACAAGGTGTATCTGCATTCTCTCAGTGGGTCAGTTTTATAGCTGATGGTCCTTAATGGGCCATCAAGCAGACTAAATAGTGCTGACCCCAAATTGTCTGGGGTGTCAACCAGAAGCATAGCACAAGTTTAAAATACAGACAGTATCGAGCCTATACTTATAACTTTAAATACAAAAATAATACATGCATACAGACAGCATAATCATAACCAGCAAACCATAATCTTGCCTTAGACACCTTATTTGACCCGCTTTATACAAGATTTGGTGCCACTACAGGACCTTGGTTGCAACAATGATCTGTACGGTCCCAGTTCATGTCAATAAAACCACCCCCCTTCAGGTAGTTGAAGACTGCTATCAAACCCCCCTCACTCTTCTCTTCTGCAGATTAAATAAGCCCAGTTCCCTCAGCCTCTCCTCATAAGTCATGTGCCCCAGACTCCTAATAATTTTAATTGCACTCTGCTGGACTCTCCTCAGTTTGTCCACATCCTTTCTGTAGTGGAGGGCTCAAAACTGGACACAATACTCCAGATGTGGCTTCACCAGTGCTGAATAGAGGGGAATAATCACTTCCCGTGATCTGCTGGCAATGCTCCTACTAATGCAGCCCAAAATGCAGTTGGCCTTCTTGGCAACAAGGGCACACTATTGGCTCATATCCAGTTTCTCATCCACTGTAATCCCCAGGTCCTTTTCTGCAGAACTGCTGCTTAGCCAGTCGGTCCCCAGCCTGTAATAGTGCATGGGATTCTTCCATCCTAAGTGCAGGACTCTGCACTTGTCCTTGTTGAACCTCATCAGATTTCTTTTGGTCCAATCCTCCAATTTGTCTAGGTCACTCTGGACCCTATCTCTACCCTCTAGCGTATCTACCTCTCCCCTCAGCTTAGTGTCCTCCGTGAACTTTCTGAGGGTGCAATCCATCCCATCATCCAGATAATAAATGAAGATGTTGCACAAAACCAGCCTCAGGACCAACCCTTGGGGCATTCCACTTAATACCGGCTGCCAACTAGACATCCAGCTGTTGATCTCTACTGTTGAGTCCGATGATCTAGCCAGCCTTCTATCCACCTCATAGTCCATTCATCCAATCCATATTTCTTTAACTTGCTGGCAAGAATACTGTGGATGACTGTATCAAAAGCTTTGCTAAAGTCAAGGTATATCATATCCACCACTTTCCCCATATTCACAGAGCCAGTTATCTCATCATAGAAGGCAATCAGGTTGATCGGGCATGACTTGCCCTTGGTGAATCCATGTTGGCTGTTCCTGTTCACCTTCCTCTCCTCCAAGTGCTTCAAAATGGTTTCCTTGAGGACCTGCTCCACGATTTTTCCGGGGTCTGTGGTGAAGCTGACCAGTCTGCAGTTCTCCAGATTATACTTCTTCTCTTTTTTAAAGATGGGCCTTTTTTCAATCGTCCGGGACTTCCTCCAGTCTCCATGAGTTTTCAAAGATAATGGCCGATGGCTCTGTAATCACATCAGCCAACTCCCTCAGCACCGGTGCATTGCATCTGGCCCTATGTACTTGTGCATGTCCAACTTTTCTAAATAGTCCTTAACCTGTTCTTCCACCAAGGAGGGCTGCTCATCTCTTCCCCATACTGTGTTGCCCAGTGCAGCAGTCTGGGGGCTGACCTTGTCTGTGAAGACCAAGACAAAAAAATCATTGAATACTTCAGCTTTTTCCACATCATCTGTCACTAGGTTGCTTGCCCCACTCAGTAAGGGTTCCACACTCTCCCTAACCACCTTCTTGTTGCTAACATACCACTAGAAACTCTTCTTGTTACCCTTCACATCCCTTGCTAGCTGCAACTCCAACTGTGTTTTGGCATTTCTGGGCTGTGTGTCCTGCTGACTTACCTGCTGTTCTGAAAAGGCTGCCCAGCATCACTCCAAACCTGGGTGAGTGCAGTGGTCCCTGTAGAGTGGACACGTCTCTTCCAGGCATCTCTCTCAGTTGGCCTTGCCAGGCTGGACCATGGTGTGAACCAGGAGGGCTGGAGTCCAGAGATTCAGTCTTGGAGGCAGTGAGGCTGAGTGGCTGACCCTTTGGGGACTGCGTTACTGAAGGGCACCCTCTTAGAAAGCTGGGCTATAGCATCATCCCTGGGGAGCCGTGACAGAGGCCTGGAAGAAACTTTAGCTAGACAAGTCACTGGACTCCCTACACAGGTATCTGTGTGGAATGGGATGGCCTGTGCTATACAGGGGGTCAGACTAATTGATCTAAAGGTCCCTTCTAGCCTGAAACTCTCTGGGTATGTCTGCACTACACATGAAGGGTATGTCTGCACTACACACGAAGGCTAGATCCACACCGCAAACGGAGGGTACATCCACACTGCACATGGAGGGTACGTCCTCACTGCACACAGAGGGTATGTCTGCACTACAGAAGGAGGGTACATCTGCACCACATACGGAGGAGGGTATGTCTGCATTGCACATGGAGTGTATGTCCACACTGCACACAGAGGGTACATCTGCACTGCACATGGAGGGTATGACTGCACTGCACATGGAGGGTATGTCTGCACTGCAGTGTTGCCAACTCTCATGAGTCTGATGAGAATTCTTGTTTCCTTAAAGCTCCAGCCCTTGGAGTCAGGTGGAGATGTAATGATTTCAGCCTACATTCATAAAGAAAAAGTAACGTTGTAGCCCTTGTGGCCATGGAGAAAGCTTCAAAATGTGTTCCCAGCACAGCCTAAAGGCTCCAAAAGCAGAAGGCAAATCAAAAGAACTCACATCTAGTATTGTTACAGAATTGTATGATTTTAAAGCCAATCTCCTTATTTTTGGTGAGTCTGACTGATGGTGTTGAACATTTGGGATTGGCAGTACTGACACTGCAGCAAACTCTTGACAGTGAGTCTCAGGGCCCCAGTCAGCTGGTTCACAGAGCAGACTGGAGCCCAGGGTCTGAGCCCCGCTCCCCTCATTGGGTCTCAGAGCCCAGATGCCAGGATAAGTGGGAACGTCCACACTGCTCTTTTTAGTGCCTGAGCACAAGCCCTGTGAGTCAAGTTGACTGAGCTGGACGCCTCAGAGTTATTCTGCAGTGTAGACTACCCTAAGCCCGTGCTCTGCCTCAGGACTGAGCCCAGCTCCCAAGCACGCACAAATCAGTCTCACCAGGTCAGCACAGAACCTGGCTCCTCAGACCTGCTGAGGGGTGGCTGAGATCCCGATTCCTGCTGTGACTCAGGCCAAGCCCTGTCACTTGGCAGCATGGATGCAGGTCAAGCTGCAGACCCGAGCCAGAAGGGCTGTGCAGGGCAGTATGGATGCAGAGTGGATGCTGATGCATGGACTTCAAAACCTCAAGTCCACAGGACTGGGTCCTGCTAGGGTTGCCAGGCATCTGGTTTTGGAGTGGAATGCCTAGTTGAAAAGGGACCCTGGCGGCTCTGGTCACCACTGCTGGCCATTAAAAATCCAGTTAGCGGCACTGCAAGGCTAAGGCAGGCTCCCTGCCCCGCTCCACACGGCTCCCCAGAAGCATCCGGCATGTCCCTGTGGCCCCTAAAGATTAGGGAAGCACCGTGTGCTGCCCCCATCCCCAGTGCACATCTCCCTGCCGTGCCTAGTGGGTGTCTGTGCCAATCTGCTGCCCACCTGCTCCCAGTACCCAGGGAAGCACCCTGCAAAGCTGGGGCAAAGGCTGTTTTAGGGAACAGCCTGCTTTGTCTCTCTCTGTTTTGTGGTTCTTGTGTGTAACTGTCCAGAATTCTAAGAATTAGAGGAGGGTTACTCTGCAACCTTTCAGCAAGAGTACTGGATGTTTATCTAACTCCTCTCTGTGTATGCCATGAACATAACAAATTGTCCCTGGGATAAAAACCAAATTCCCTCTGAGGGCAGCAGCTGCCACAGCACCCAGCTCTCTCCAGTCCATTTATAGGTCAGAAGGAGACAATGTTAGATTTTAGTCCATTTCTGTGCATATCTGTCTGTGGGTGTGGGTGTCTGTCACTACAGTGTGGGAGACTCACAGCCAGGGGCTGGATCTGACACAACCGAAGCTGGGGGAGTGGCTGTTCTAAAGCTGCTCTGCAGCGGCAGAGCCAGAGCACTGCGAGGTGTCAGGACACTGGGGCAGCTCTGTTATCTTTCACTGCTGAAGCTCAGAGAGATGCTGTGTGAGCGAAGAACCAGGGCAGGTGCCCAGCACTCAGTGCATCAGTTCAAGTCTCACTGTCACACAGGTCATTGGAACCAGGCAAAAGGATTTGCTTCAACTCTGCAGCCAAGATTTTCAGAGCTGGGGTTTAAATTCAGCCTCCTGTGTGCACATTCAGACACATCTGACTCTTCTTACTGCCAGTGGCTGGATCTCCAGAGGGGCCAAGCCCCTGTGGATTCAGTGGGAGTTTCTGGGTGCCCAGCTTGCTTGAAACTCAAACCACGTCTTCAGGTGCTCACTATGGATTTGGGAACCTGACTTCAGGTGCCCCAGCTGTGGTTTGGGCCAGAGGTTGAGGAGTGTGACTCCCAGGCGCCAGTGAATTTTCATGAGTGGCACTCCCCTTTGCTGGTAGCTCAGGGAGGTCATGCTGTCCTAGGGGACAAGGGCTGAGGGCAGATGTAGTCTGCTGGGTAACCTAGAGGGAGAGAGGAGAGACACTCTTTTGTGTGATGTTGGCTCGGGGGAAGATAGGAGATGCATGGTTGGCCACCTGTGCACCAGCTCACCAGAGGGGCAGTGTCTGAGGAAAAGGAGGGGGCCAGGGCCAAAGGATTGACAGGAAAAATCTGGAAAGTAGAGCTAGCCTGACCAGTGAGATGCTAGTCCTGGAGGGGAGAAGCCATTTTGGGAGGTGTCTGGAGCCAGCCAGGGAAAGGACAGGGCTGGCTGTGGGTGAGCTGGTGAGCCCCAGACTTGCATGCAGTGTGCTCCGAGAACTGGCCTAGGCATACCCGGTAGCAGTATCCCTACGCTTAGTCCTTCCCTCTTCAAGGAAACTCCAAGTTAATGGGTTTGTGCTGGGACACTCGCTACCCAGTCAGGCTGAGTTAACCCTTCAGTGCCTAGCTAGACCAGTCACCTCGAGTGAGTGCTTCTCTGGTTGGCCATCCCATGTGCCTGCCTGTGGCAAGTGTATCCGAGCGCTGGGGCAGGGGATCTGGGGTAGGGTTCTTAGGATAGTTATTGTGATCTGCACCTAAGCCCTGCCTCCCTTATTGGTGGGGGCTCATCATGCGAACAGAAAAAGCTGGATTCTGGTATGACGAGAGCATTGTAACTGCAATTGTCAGCCCCTCTGCAGAGGCTGAGGAGTCCAGTGGAAAGGGGGTGAACAGGAAGATGGCAGTTTGCAGATAATACAAAATTATTCCAGATAGTTATGTACAAAGCAGGCAGGGAAAAGCTACAAAGGGACTTCCCACAACTAAGGTGACCAGATAAGAGGATGAAAATGTCTGTGGAGCAAAACGAACAAACAAACAAAACGGAGTGCGAAATATTGGGACAAACTTCGCTCAGGATGCGAGACAAACGCCTAAATATTGAGACAGTCCTGATTATATTGGGACGTCTGGTCACTCTAACCACAACTGGATGACTAGGCAACAAAATGGCAGATGAAATTCAATGTTGATAAATGCAAAGTAATGCACATTGGAAAACATCATCCCAACTATACATACAAAATGATGAGGTCTAAATTAGCTGTTACCCCTCAAGAAAGAGATATTGCAGTCACTGTGGATAGTTCTCTGAATACATCCACTCAGTGTGCAGCAGCAGTCAAAAAAGCTAACAGAATGTTGGGAATAATTAGGAAAGGGATAGATAATCAGCCAGTAAATATCATAATGATACTATATAAATCCATAGTACACCCACATCTTGCATACTGCATATCTCCTTGCCCCATCTCAAAAGAGACATATTAGAAATGGAAAAGGTACAGATAAGTGCAACAAAATTTAGAGGGATGAAATATCTTCTGTATGAAGAGAAATTAAAAAGACTGGGACTGTTCAGCCTGGAAAAGAGATAACTACAGGGGGGTATGATAGAGGTCTATAAAATCATGAATGACCTGGAGAAAGTGAATTGACTGGCAATCCCTCGATTTCGAGGATGATCTCAACCACAGATTTATATATGGGTCCTGAGATGACTCAGGAGTCCGATCCTGGAACCACAGATCCGCCCGCAGTAGGCACAGACTTTTCATGGCAGGTCAGCGGCCTGCTGGGAGATAGTTATTTCCTTCTCCTTCCTCTTCTCTCTCCTTTTCTGCTTTGAGGGCAAGGCTCTTCTCATAAAAGCAGGCCACTGCCTGATGGAGGATATGGCATCATTTGGGTCAGTTGGTGGCTTGCTCTTCCCAGATTGTGATGTCCACATCAGTTTTCTTAAGATACGCTTTCACTGCATATTTGTAGCATTTCCTCTGTCCACCACAGGATCTCTGACCATGGGTGAGCTGAGAGTAGAGGGCTTGTTCTGGGAGGTGAGAGTCTGGCATGCATACACAATGTCCAGCCAAGCGAAGTTGGTGCAGGAGGATCATTGCTTCCATGCTGGTGACATTGGCTTCAGCAAGGATGCTGGTGTTAGTGCGGTGATCTTGCCATTTGATGTGAAGGATCTTCCAGATGCATCATTGGTGGTACCTCTCCAGAATATTGAGGTGCTGTCGATAGGTCACCTAGGTTTTGCATCCATAAAGGAATGTAGAAATAACAATTGTCTTCAAAAGGGCCTCATCCTCCCTGATTGAACTAACCTCGTTATCTCTAGCCTGCTTTTTGCTTGCATATATATACCTGCCCCTGGAAATTTCCACTACATGCATCCGACGAAGTGGGTATTCACCCACGAAAGCTCATGCTCCAATACGTCTGTTAGTCTATAAGGTGCCACAGGACTCTTTGCTGCTTTTACAGATCCAGATTAACATGGCTACCGCTCTGATAATTGTCTTATAGACATGGATAATGGTGTCCTGCTGTAGGTCACGGTCCGTGCAAACGTGTTGGAGCAATTTTCCAAAGGAAGCACTTGCACACTGGATACTTTGCTGGATCTTGTCATGGACTCCCAGGTCATGCCCACTCTTGGCCCTGTACAGTCTCTGAGAGGAAACTCCTTCAATGTGACAACCCTTCTCGGGGGTCCACTCTCTCTCGGGGGTTAAGCCCCTCCGCCTCCTGGAACCATACCTCTCTGAGCCTTAGCATGCCTGTGTCTCGCCACGGGCCCCCTGAGGAAGTCCACTAGCTCTGGACCCCCAGCGCCTCCACCCCAGAGGGAATAATGCAACTCTGTTTTCTAGACCAGAGAGACTCTCAGCCAGCGTAAAACAGGAGGATTTATTGAGTGTCTAACCACAGCATAAGAAACTCTCAGGGCCCTCAGGCCTGGCCTTCCTCATCTAAGTCTTTCCTGCATCCAGTTGGGCTCTGCCTGCTCTTGCTCTCCAGTCCCAAGACCCCGTGCTTTCCAGCTTGGCATCTGATATCACCTGTCCCCAAATTCCGTCTCTGTCCTTTGTCTTCTCTCCTTGCAGGCTCTCTGCTGCACGTTCCTCTTTGCAACAGCAGTACATTGCCATTCTGGCATCATCTGATCGAGCTGATGCCTCCAAGTGTCACGGTCATCATCGCCTGCAGGCATTGGTTTGGTACCTGAGAAGAATATCAGACTGGGCCCAACTCATGAGCCATTTTTATTGACTCCTTTATAGCTCATCCCATAGAATGTAAACAGGATTGCCTGGGCCTCAGGGCCAGTGCTACCATTTAGGTGACCTAGGCAATGGCCTAGGGCGCCAGAATTTTTGGGGGGCGCTATATTGCCTGGGGACGGCACGTGGGGCCGGTGGACCAACAGCAGTCATGCCAGCGGACGGTCCACTACTGGAAAGGCTCCAGTGGAGCTGCCGCAGTCATTTTGGCAGATGGTGCGCTGGTCTAAAGGCTCCGGCGGACCTACCACAGTCATGCCTGCGGCAGGTCCACCAGAGCCTTTAGACCAGCGGACCGCCCGCCGGCATCACTGCGGCAGCTCCACCGGAGCCTTTCCAGCAGCGGACCGTCCACCGGCATGACTGCAGTAGGTCCACCGGACCCGCGGGGGGAGGCGAAATGGCCGTCCGCCTAGGGCGAAAGAAACCCTGGCGCCGCTCCTGCTGGGCCTCCTCTCATCTCAGCATTCCTTTGTTCCCTACTGGCTGGAACTGGCTGGTCAGGTCACTGGGGTCCTCTCTCTGCAGCCCATTGTCCTGCCACTGGCCAGAACCAGCTGTGACTCCCGAGCTGGACCTCCCGGTCACCAGGTCACCAGTCGCTGGGGTATCCATTCTTCAGGCTATTGGCTGGGGTACCAAGTTCTGTCACTAGTCCTTTGTAACAAACTCCCTCTCTCATCACCTCGTTAAACCAGTAACACCCAGGGAAACTGAATCCCATCCCCTCTGCATGCAACCTACTGAAAAAAACAAGAAAATCGCCCCCACATCATCACAGATCTCACTGTCAATTTTTGTGTTTTGAGAAAGTTGGCTACTGAGGAAGCAAAAGTGCTCATCTGTCTCCAAAGTCTGCCTCTCAATGGTGATTTGTGGTGGGTCATGTGCAAGGCCTGATGCAGGTTTGGAGCACTTTAGTCTTCTCAATATTGAGTGAGAGTCTTAGGCTTCAGTAAGCTTGTGTAAGAAAATCCATTGTGGACTAAAGGTCATTCTCAGTGAGCGTGAGGATGACACCATCATAAGCAGTAATGTATAACCCTTCTGCTAGATGAAGCCAGCAGCAACAAGGGCCAGGTTCAGTATCTAGGGGGTCCTTTTCACCAATACAACACAAAACAAACTCAAGCTCCCACCCAGTGACCTGGGACAATACACGCCACACTCTAGGCACCTCTAAGAGGCAATACTTCCCCTCTCGCAAGCACAGAGTCTGAGTGTAGCAAAAAATTTTAATAAAAGGAGGGAAGTAACTCAGCATTAATTTGGGAAAACACTGCAACTATGGTTCATAAACATAACCCATGAGCAAAAGACGCACCCCCAATTAAGTTGGGCAGTGTCCTTTTGCCCTCAGGTTCTTAAGTCCAGAGAGAGGGAAGGAAGGAATGTGACCATCCAAGCACAATCATGTTTTCCCTCCCTATTGTCCCCACCATCTGAAACAGCAGATTTACAGTCCAAACTGGGAGACTTCCTTAGGCAGGAAGGGAAGACTAAGGCTGAATTAAGGACTTGTATGGGAAGTAGTCCTGTGCCTTCCCCCAGATCTACAGGTCAATCAATTTTTCTATGGGATGAGCTATAGAGGAGTCAATAAAAACGGCTCATGAGTTGGGCCCAGTCTGATATTCTTCTCAGGTACCAAACCAATGCCTGCAGGCGATGATGACCGTGACACTTGGAGGCATCAGCTCGATCAGATGATGCCAGAATGGCAATGTACTGCTGTTGCAAAGAGGAATGTGCAGCAGAGAGCCTGCAAGGATCTGCAGGAAATATACTCTGTGCATTAAAAGCCAGCAAGCTGGGGCTGCTGTATGAGAATTACACCTCAGCTGTAGTGGATGCCTTTGGTCGTCTTGAGACAGGAGAAGAGCTCTGTTTCCAATTTTGATCCTGCTATCAACAGCACAGTGAAAACCTGTCTTTCTATCTCCACAGATCAGCGCAATCCCAAGTGTGACTGGAACAGGTCACACAAGGTGCGGTTTACAAAGACTTTCCAATCCTAAACCTGAAAGTAGAGGACAGATTAGACGACGTTTCTAGGTTCCAGAAACTGTTGTGAGAAATGATTTTATTTTGCAAAATCTTGTGTTTAGGAGTGCTTTCTTGAGATTTGTCACTTGGTGATGGTGGCTGTCCCTCTAAGGATAGAAGGCAGTGCAGTCTCAGTGTGGGGAGGGGGTGTCTGGGCACAGAGGGCAGATCCTGCACGGGACAGCTCCATACAGGCCAGGATTGGATAGGTCTCTCCATGGAAATGGAAATGACTTGGTTCTCCTAACATCAGAACTCCCTGGGGACCGGCTGCCTCAGGGCATCACTAGTGAGTTGCAGAGCCTTTCCCCATATCCCTGCTGGGGATCCAGCCCAGCTTGGCATTTCCCATCCATGGGGAAGTTCAGGGGGCTCCTGTATGGGATGAGTTTGGGGGGTGCCAGCTCCCACATCACAAACTTGCTCTGTGCTTTGCATTGATTGGCGACCCAGCAGAGCGGCCAGGAACAGCCTGGGCCAGGGGGACTGAACTGCTCCATGGCCCTTAGAGGCAGCCCCCAGACCGGGTGAGGCAGGGTGGAGTATGCGAGGGTTGCCTGTAGAGCAGGGCTGAGTTCATTGGCTGACACCTTTCTCCAGCACTCAGTCAACACCCTGCCAGCACAAAGCTGTACCCATAGAACCGCCCAGTGCAGCCCTGGCACTAGAGACAGCCTAGACCGCCTCCTCAGCTGGCCCAACAAGGCCATTCATGCTGCAGCAGGGGTGAGGTGGGGGCAGAAAGATCACAGAAGTCCCAGCAGGAGTGCTGGGCCACGCCAGGGAGAGCCATGCACTGCCCCAGAATATGAGGCCATCTCTAGGCTAGGGAACATACCATGTGACCTGAGGAAGCTGCTCTGTCCTCTTGTCTGCTGAGCAGGGCAGCCAGAGCCTGGGCCCAGTAGCTGAAGTGTAACAGTGCCAGTGGAGTTTTGGCCCACCATGGTTCCCCCCGTAGCCTGTGTAGCTGGCCAGTGGACAGGTACAGCACTCTGCTCCTGCCACCTTCTCTCCCTAGACTGCTCTGGGGAGCGAGTTTCCACTGTAAGCCTGGGCTTTGCCCCAATACTCTCCAGCTCAGGTCTGGCTGCTGGCCACCTTCCACTTCTGCCCCACAGTTCTCCTGACCCGACCCAGCCTCCTTCCGCCCTGGGCATGCTCCAGGAGCCTGCTTGCTGGGCAGTGGTCTTGAGTCTCAGCCAACTTCAGCCCCAATCTCCCCCACTGCCCTTACAAACAAGGGAGCTGGAGAGGGAAGGGCAGCCCCTGTGTGGCAGTAAACCTACCTGCTGTGCTCTTCAGGCACCCCCCAGCCCCAAAGGTGAATGAACCCCCACGGAACAGGTCCCGGCCACACAAGGACCAAGAGTTGAAACAGCTGCCTCGTGTCTGCGTGGAGCAGAGAGGAAGTTGGACAAACCAGCTCTGCTAGACAGTGGGGAGATGGGAGTCAGCCGTGGCCTCCAGTTCTCCCCAAGCTTGGGGGGTGAGGAGAGTTATATAGCAGGGACCCTAGCTGGGGATGGAAATGACATTCTACCCTCATGGGCTGTGCAGGGCCTGGGCTAGCTATCCTTGCCCGGAAGCCTGCAGCTGTTTTGTGGTGGAAGATTTCCTGGCTGAGAGCCCAGGATTTTCCTCTGAACGGGCTGGGTGGGGAGAACTACAACTCCCACATCTCTGCTGCACACAGCTAAGAACAGCTTCTCAGTTTGTGTTAAAATTGGTGTGAGGGTAGACAGGCAAGTGGCACCAATGGCTCCAGCATTGCTATCCCGCCCCTCCAGTGATGGAGCTGCTGTTTGGGCATCGCAGTGCAGGTCCTGAGGGCTGGGCTAAGACACTGCTCCTAGATCAGACCTCATTACTCTTGCCCTTGCTTTAGTGTTTAACAGCAACTCCTTTACAGTGCGCTACCCTCATGTTTCATCTCTGCTGAGATGTTCCTCACTGCATCAGAGCCTGGTGCCCCGTTGTCCCAGCTTATAGTATCCCATTGCTTCTTGGCTTGAGAGTTACACTTCACAGCAAGCCCACAGACGAACCTATGCCTTTATGCAGGGGGGCCTGGCTGGCACGCAAAGCCTGCATCTTGCTGCAGGTGTGGCAGGAAGTTCCTGCCCAAGCACTTCCTGCTTCCAGAGCAGTGTCTGTCTTGGAGTAGGGTGACCAGACACCAAGTATGAAAAATCAGGACAGAGTGTGGAGAGTAATAGGCACCTACATAAGAAAAATCCCCAAATATCGGGACTGTCCCTATAAAATCAGGACATCTGGTCACCCTAGTCTTGGAGAGCCATCCTTCATTCCAAGAAATGGAGCGCTTCAAAGCAGAGCTCTGAGGTGCTCCGTAGCTTAGGGAAGACAATGCTGGAAGCAGAATCCAGCAACCCTGCAGCAATGGCACAGCACCTGGGGAGGGGTTGATACCGTAACTGACTGCTCCATTAACTCCAGTTCTCGCTGTGTGTCTGGTGACTGCGAGGAGATCTGCAGAGACAACTCCTCTTGCCATAGTGAGTGAACGGAGTCAGTCCCCTCCATCCCAGTACGATGCCCGAGCCCATGAGCAGTGCAGGTGAGAGAGTGTGGCCCATCTACCCAATCTAGGGTGGAGGATATCCCTTGGGGTGGGGGCAGATTGGAAGAGCCCTGCTCTGCCAGGGACTTGCTGGGGAACCTCAGGTCACTCCATAGGTCTCTCTGTGCCTCAGCTGCTGATGGATGAAAGGGGGACAACAGCCCATCCCCCCTGGCAGGGATGGAAAGAGAAGAACTCTCAGATACCTGGCCCTTTGATACCACATTGATGGGGCCATCCCAGAGCCTAGAGAGGAAAGTCCCCTCCGGCAGCCTGGACTTACTCAGACACTCCCTGGAGTCATGGGGCTGCTTGCGACTCAGGACTACAGCAGTGGTCAAAACTTCCCACCTTGGCTGCCTGGAGTACATAGAGCTGGCCTAGGCATGATTATCGTTGGAGTGGGAGGGCTTGTACTCCACCCCTCCTCTTGGGGCCTAGTGGGGACAGTTTCTCTCCCCCTTGGCACTTGGCAGGCCGAGGAGTGGAGCTAGCAGAGGGGTATCGCGCGGTCACTCTGCTCTTAGCCAAAGCAGTGGGGACAAGACAGATAGCGAGGGGGGCCCAGCCACATTTGCCCTCTGCATGCGCAGCTCACACTTAGTTTGTTACAGCAATGTGTTCCAAAGGGCCCCTGCATGGAGAAGAACCTGCAGATGCTTCAGGGATACTGGGCTGAGCTAAGCTCGTGTTCAGGGGTATTTGTGAGAGGCTTGAAAATGTTCAACACCAACAGTGCAAGTTGGGAAGACGTGCCAAGTCCCAGGCTACGCTGGAGGGCTGTGCTGCCGCAGGGAGCCAGCGAGGTGGAGAGGAAAGTGCAGCAGGCCTCAGCCACAAGTGGTTACTGGCTTCGCCTGGACCTGCACCTTGCCCCTGTGGCAGGACTGTCATGCAAGACTTGGCCGTTTAGCCACTTGTGATACTGTAGCACAACATGTTGAGTTGCCGACTTTCTAATTGCACAAAACTGAACACCCTTGACCCACCTCCTGCCTCCTGCCTTGCTCCTGCTCTGAGGCCCCACTCCTGCCCTGCCCCTTCTCCAAGTCCCCGCCCCTGCTCACTCCATCCTCTCCTCCCTCTGTCACTTGCTCTTCACCACCCTCGCTAACTCACTCATTTACACTGGGCTCAGTCAGGGGGTTGGGATGCAGGAGGGGGTGAGGGCTTCAGCTCGGGGTGTGGGCTCTGGGGTGGGGCTGGGGATGAGGGGTTTGGGGTACAGGAGGGGGCTCCAGGCTGGGGGTGTGTGGCCAAGGGGTGCCGCATGTGGTAGGGGGCTCCAGGTTGAGGCAGAGCGTTGGGGTTTGCGAGGGGGTGTGGGATCTGGGCTGGGGGATGCGGGCTCTGTAGTGGGGTCAGGGGTGAATGGTTTGGAGTGCAAGAGGGGGCTCCAGGCTGGGGCCAAGAGGTTCAGAGTGTGGGAGGGACTTCAGGCTGAGGCAGGGAGTTGGGGTGTGGGACTGGGTGAGTGCTCCAGCTGGGGGTGCAGGCTCTGGGGCTGGGCTGGGTATGAGGGTTTTAGAGTGCAGGAGGAGGCACCAGGCTGGGGCAGGGGATTGGGGTGCATGAGGGAGTTTGGGGTATGGGGACCTGATGGCACTTATCATGGCTCCTAGGAAGTGGGCACCAGGTCCCTGTGGCCCTAGGTGGAGGCATGGCCAGGTGGCTCTGAACACTGCCCTCACGCCCACAGGTGCTACCCCCGCAGCTCCCACTGGTCGCAGTTCCCAGCCAATGTACAGAACCTCCCTGGCCATCCAGGCGCCTAGGAACCTCAAACCAAAAACCCTAAGGACATGGAAAACCTGTCTTATGAAAGGAGACACAAAGAGCTTGGCTTGTTTAGCTTAACCAAAAGAAGGTTGAGGGGGGATATGATTGCTCTTTATAAATATATCAGAGGGATTAATATTAGGGAGGGAGAGGAATTATTTAAGCTCAGTACCAATGTGGACACAAGAACAAATAGATATAAACTGGACACTAGGAAGTTTAGACTTGAAATTAGATGAAGGTTTCTAACCATTAGAGGAGTGAAGTTCTGGAACAGCCTTCCAAGGGGAGCAGTGGGGGCAAAAGACATGTCTGGCTTCAAGACTAAGCTTGATAAGTTTATGGAGGGGATGGTATGATGGGATAGCCTAATTTTGGTAATTAATTTGGCAATTGATCTTTGATTATCAGCAGATAAGTATGCCCAGTGGTCTGTGATGGGAGGTTAGATGGGTTGGGATCTGAGTTACTACAGAGAATTCTTTCCTGGTTGCTGGCTGGTGAGTCTTACCCACATGCCCAGGGTTTAACTGATCGCCATATTTGGGGTTGGGAAGGAATTTTCCTCCAGGGCAGATTGGCAGAGGCCCTGGAGGTTTTTTGCCTTCCTCTGCAGTATGGGGCACGGGTCACTTGCTAGAGGATTCTCTGCAGCTGGAGGTCTTCAAACCACAATTTGAGGACTTCAATAACTCAGACATAGGTTAGGGGTTTGTTATAGAAGTGGATGGATGAGATTCTGTGGCCTGCATTGTGCAGGAGGTCAGACTAGATGATCATAATGGTCCCTTCTGACCTTAAAGTCTATGAGTCTATGAGTTTATGGAGTAACTGAACTTCTTTGGTGCTTCCACCGTCACCTTCTGAAATAGATGGTGGCTACAACAGAGGCCTTGTCAAAGATCAGGTCCCTGGTGTGCTGGGGGCTGCACAGACATGGTGAGACAGCCGTTTTCCCATTGACACAGACATGCCAGGGCCAGAGGGAGGGAACAGAACCGGGGATTGCAAGCCAACCCAGCCCCTAGACATCCCCTACTGAGCACCCCTTCCAGGAGCCCCCTCATGCCCCACCATCTGGCACTCCAAGCCCAAGATGCTTTGTCCAGCTCTGTATCCAGTGCCTACCAGGGCTCAGGGCAGGTGCTGCTTGAGCAACAGCTGGAGTTCATGGTTTTATACAAATTAGCTTAATTTCCATGAAATTCCTCCCATGGGGCAGTGCAAGCTGGGAAGCTCTGCCTGTGAAGTCACCAGAGCTGGCTGTCCGTCAAGCTGGTGGCTGTAACACCAGCTCTGGCAAGGCCAGGAGCCTTTCAAAGTCCGGTTGCCCCTGTCCCTCTCTGCGATTCTCTGCAAAGGCCAGGAGAAGAACCGAGCAAGTTCTGCTTCCCCCTCTCCCAGCTGCCATGTTTGTATGTGTGGCAGAGCCAGGGTCAGGCCACAGCAAAACCTGTTTTTATTGGAACTAAAAATAAAACTCCATGGATCCATCTCTACTGATTTAGGGGTTTGGCTCTCCCTTCCCTGGAACTCACAGGCTGGTCGTAACTGACCCAGGGGCGTCTCTTTAATCTCCTTGTGTGGTGTGGCTTTGTACAGCCTCCCTGTGCTGATGTTGAGCTGTGTGCATGCAACGCAGGGCAGAGGCCAGAAGAAGGGGAGTGGTTCCTTCTATTGCTTCCTTAGCATGGGCCCAAGCACACCTTTGTCTCTGTCTTCGGAAAGATGAATGGCAAAGCTTTGGTAAAAGCCTTGTGTAAGATCCTGGATCAGTAAATGATGCAGGTGCTACAGGGTGACTTAAAAGCAGCTTCTCCTTCACTTATCTGCCAAGACCTGAGGTCAGCATTCCATGTTCCCATCTGCCAGCTAGTGATAAATGCTGGTTCAGGCACTGGGGATGTGTTGCTGCTAGAGAGGGGAACAGGGCTGCCCTCACCTCAGGTCTTGGCAGGGAAGTGATGAAAGCGATTGCTCTGCTTTCAGATGTAAATGCATTTGTGCCGTTTAATGCTCGCTCCATGCGGGGTCTTGCAGGGGCTCTTTAATTCAAGAGCAGAGCTGCCTGGCCCGCAGGCTGAGTGGTGCTGATGAGGGGCTGTGCCTTTGAAAGCAACTGGCTGCTACTAATCAGGCAAAGTGGAATATGTCACCAGAGTACAAGCTTCCTGCGCTGGCGGTTCCTGGGGCTGTGTGATCCCAGGATGCCTGGCTCTGGGCTAGCCCCACCATGCTGCTGGACATAGTGAGGCCTCACTTCAGTCTGAAAGAGGCACCTCTGCAGTCACAGAGTTACAGACATGAGTGGTGGGTATAATAGGCCAGGGGAGTCTCTGTCTTCCCTGGCTGGAGCTGCTGCCATGGGATGCTGGGCTGGGGCTGCTCAGGTCTGAGGTGGGTGGGGGTTCAGGACGCCTGCCACGGAGGGTGGGGGCCTACAGCAGAAGGGATAGGGCCACGGGATTAGCCTCCCCCTAGGGAGGTCCACCTGCTGCCCATGCAGGTAAGAGGTGGAGCCTTGGGGTGGGGGGAGAGATGAGGCAGGGGCGGAACCTTGGGGAAAGAGGCAGAGAAGGGGGTGGGGCCTTGAGACAAGAGGTGGAGTGGGGGGTGGGGCCTTGGAGGGAATTGGCAGAGCAGGAGCGGGCCCTGGGGGTCTGGTCAATTAGAAAGATGACAACCCTAACACAGATTCTAAGGCCAGAATGGAGCATTCTGATGATCTAGTCCAGGGGTGGGCAAAGTTTTTAGCCCAAGGGCCACATCTGGGTGGGGAAATTGCATGCAGGGCCATGAAAGTAGGGCTGGGACAGTGGCTTGGGGTGCGGGAGGGAGTACTGGGTGTGAGAGGGGTTGTGGTGTGCAGGCAGGGGCTCAGGGCAGGGGGTTGGGGTGAAGGAGGGGGTATGGAGTGCGGGAGGGGGCCCAGGCCAGGGGATTGGGGTGTGGGAGGGTGTGGGGTGTGGCAGGGGGCCCAGGGCAGGGGGTTGGGGTGAAGGAGGGGATATGGAGTGTGGGAGGGGGCCCAGGGCAGGGGATTGGGGTGTGGGAGGGTGTGGGGTGCGGCAGGGGGCTCAGGGCAGGGGGTTGGGGTGTGGGAGGGGGCTCAGGGCAGGAGGTTGGGGTGCAGGAGGGATGCAGCAGGGAGATGGGGTGCAAGATGCAAGAGATGTTTGGGGTGTGGGCTCTGGCCTGGCGCCGCTTACCTGGAGCAGCTCCAGGGTGGCAGCAGCACGCAGCAGGTTGAAGACAGGCTCCCTGCCTGCCCTGGCCCTGCGCTGTGCCGCTCCTGGAAGCAGCTGGAATAACGTCCCTGCGGCCCTGGAGGGGCGGGGGCAGATGGTTCTGTGCACTGCCCTCATCTGCGGGTACCTCCCACAAAGCTCCCATTGGCTGCGGTTCCCCATTCCCAGCCAACGGGAGCTGGTGCCTGCAGGCGAGGGCAGTGCGCGGAGTCTCCTGCCCCACCACTCCCCCAGGGGCCACAGGGACATGATGCCGGCCGCTTCTGGGAGCAGCGCAGGGCCACAGGGGTGGCAATCCCGTGGGCTGGATCCAAAGCTCTGACGGGCTAGATCCAGCCTGACGACTGTAGTTTGTCCACTCCTGATCTAGTCTGACTTCCTCTACAGCACAGGCCAGAGAACTGGCCTCAAATAATTCCTACAGCACAGCTGTCAGAAAACCATCCAATCTGGATTTAAAATTATCAGTGGAGAATCCACTACCACCATTGGTAAATTGGCCCAGTAATTAATTTGTCTATCCGCAACTTCCAGCCATTGGACTGTGTTAGACGCTTCTCTGCTAGACTAAGGAGTCCATTATGAAATATTTGTTCCTCATGTACATACTTACAGACTGTGATCGAGTCCACAGGCACCAACTTTCCTTGGCACTGGTGGGTGTTTGTGCCCCGCTGCCCCTGCCCCCACCCTGACTCTGCCCCCTCCCAGCCCCTCCCCAAATCCTCAAATCCCTGCCCGGCCTCGCCTCTTCCCCGAGTGCGCCGCATTCCTCCTCCTCCCTCCTCCCTCCCAGCGCTTGCTGTGCAAAACAGCTGTTTCATGGCACAAGCGCTGGGAGCTAGGGAGAAAAGCAGAGTGCTCAGGAGAGGAGGTGGAGCGGAGGCAGAGGTGAGCTTGGGCAGGACAGGGAGCTGCCGGTGGGTGCAGAGCACCCACCAATTTTTCCTTGTGGGTGTTCCAGCCCCAGAGCACCCTAGGAGTCAGAGCCTATGATCAAGTCCCCCCTTAACCTTTTCTTTGTTAAATTACATAGACTGAGCTCCCTGAGTCTATCACTGTAAGACATGTTTTCTAATCCTTGAATCATTCTTGTGGCTCTTCTCTGAATCTTCTACAATCTGTCAGCATTGTTTTTGAATTGTGGGAACCAGAACCAGACACAGGATTCCAGCAGTAGTCACACCACTGCCAAATACAGTGGCAAAATAACCTCTCTACTCCTACATGAGATTCCATTATTTATGCAACTCAGGGATTAGTTCTTTTGGCCACCGTGTAGCAGTGAGAGCTCATGTTCCACTGATTATCCACAATGACTCCTGAATCGTTTTCATAATCACTGCTTCCCAGGAGAGAGTTCCTCATTTAGTAAGTATGGCCGATATTCTTTGTTCGTAGATGTATACATTACATTTAGCCATATTAAAAGACATATTGTTTGCTTGCTCCCAGTTTACCAAGCAATTCAGATCATCACTGGCCTGAATCAATGACCTGTGCTATTCATTATTTACCGCTCCTTCAATTTTGTTGTCACCTGCAACCTTTATGAGTGATGACTTTATCTTTTCTTCCAGGCGATTGATAAAAACATTAAATAGCATGGGGCCAAGAACCAATCTCTGCAGAACCCCACTAGAAACACATCCACTTGTTAACTATTCCACATTTACAGTTACATTTTGAGGCCTATTGATTAGCCAACTGTTAACCTATTTAATATGTGCCAGGTTAATTTATATTGTTCTAGTTCTTTAATCAAACTATCATGTGGTATCAAGTCAAACACCTGACAGAATGCTAGTATATTTTGTCAATACTATTACCTTTATCAGCTAAACTTGTAATATCATCAAAAAAATATATCAAATTAGCTTGACAGGATTTCTTTTCCATGCCCCGTCCCCATTGACTGGCATGAATTACATTACCCTCCCTTAATTTTTTATTAATTGGGACCTGTATCAGCCGTTCCATTGTCACAGATCCTCTGGGGGAACCTTTCACTGTGCCAGACCCCCGCGGGGATTCGCTCTTCCCCAAGTCTTCACTCTGCAGGGATCGATGCACCTCGCCCAGCATTGGCAGGGACACTCACCCAGCACTATTGACACAGTTGGGGTTATTAGTCAGCTGGGCACAGCACAGGAAAGCCTTAGGGTAGCACCAAGGAAGGAAGGGTAAAGCATAGTCCATCCTGGCCAGCCCAGAGCCCAGCCATGCTGTAGTGAATCCCCTTGTTCAAGCTCTGTCTCTCTCCAACTGACCTTCTTGGTCAGTTCCCAGATGAGAGCTCCGATTCCTTCCTGCATCAACTCTGATCCCCCCCATACCTCTTCCAAGACTTTTGTTCTCGAGCTGGGGTCTGTGCTCAGTTTCCCTGCTGAGAGCTGGGAAATCCATCTCCCCCTGGGTCATTGGTTGCTAGGTGTCCATGACCTGCTGACTGGCTTTGCTGTTGTCTGATATGGAGACTAAGGCAAAGACAGAGAAGCAACACCACGCTTATGTGTGTCAGCCTGCCCTGAGAGTAAACAGTGATTTTCAACCCCACTGGGTAGCAATGCCACATAGAGCAGAAACTGAGGCACATATTGGATTCATAAAAATATTACAGAAAATTCCTGCTTCATCATATCATTATCTTGGCCCGGATCAATGTCAAGGCCTATAATTATCCAGGTCATCCCACTTACCCTTTTAAAACATTGGCGCAACATTAGCTTTCTTCCAGTATTCTGGAACTCCTCTGATGTTCCAAGACTTATTGAAAATCAACATTACTGGTCCAGCAAGCTCCTCAGCCAGCTCTTATAAAACTCTTGGAGGCAAGTTATCCAGACCTGCTGAGTTAAAATGTCTAACTTTAATAATTGCTATTTAATATCCTCCTCAGCTACTAGTGCAATAGAAAGAGTGTTATATGATATGACTACAGCATCAGTTATTTTCTACCAAATACAGAACAGAAATATTCATTGAACCCTTCTGCCTTTTTAAAAAAAAACTATTATTGGTAATTTTACCATTTCCATCTAGTAATGGACCAATACTATTGTTACAATTCTTTTTGTCTCTAATATATCTATAAAACTCCTCCTTATTGTCTTTAACTCTGCTGGCCATAGAGTTTTGCTTGTGCCCCTTTGCTTTCCTTATCAATTTTCTACAGTTCCTAGCTTCTAATTTACATCAATCACTCTCAACTTTCCCTATCTTCCATTTGTTATATATTGTTTTGTATAACTTCCTTCACTTCCCCTCTAAACCAGATTGTTGTTTTAATCAGCACAGTCTTCTACCTCGATTGTGGAACTGTGGCTGTTTGGGCTTCTAGCATGGTGTTCATAAACTATCCCCAATCATCATTCAAATGTTTCTGATTAAATTCTTCCTCCCAGCTGAGGCACATCTCAGACATGATTCTCTTATCAGCCTCTTCCTCCCACTCCAAGTCAGGGCACAAGCCCAGAGGACTGGTGGCACCAGCAGAAGGTGCAGCTGGCAGGACTTTCATCTCTCTGCAGTTACCATAGCTAGCTCCCCTCCCCTCCTTGACCCACATTCCATTCCGATTGGCAAGGTTTCCTGGGGGAGTGTGTGGGTGGTTGGCAGCCAGGGTTGGCCCTTGCTCCCTCAGTCCCAGGGATCCCTTGCTGTGGCCAGGCTCTTCTCTGCACTCTCTTTGCCCTTCTCCCTTGGCCCCGGGGAATGTAGGATTGGGCCCATGGAGGAAAGTGCCTTGGCAGTGCATGGCACCACAGTGTTGGAAGTTGCCAGTTACTAACACTGCACTCAGCCCTGGCTCTGCAGTGACATGCTCCCTGCCCGTGGCCTGCACAGAACTCACAGACGGGGAATGTGGGGCTGGGCTGTTGGCAGAGATGAGGCAGCATTTTGATGGCTGGGGAGTGGCTGCAGACTGTCCGAATACCCCACCCATAGCTCCTTGAGCCAGCGCTTGTGCCCATGTGGGAGCCCGGAGCACCTCAGATGGGCGAGGTGCTCAGGGCGTCCACATGGGCACAAGCAGTCAGCTTTGGCAGTGGCTCAGCAGCTCACCACTCAGGGCTATACCCACCCAACACACTGGCTTTGCACCCAGCTGGGCTGCTGCTCACGGCTTGAGTCTGACCCAGTCCTGCCAGATGGGTTCATGGTTCTTGGAGCCTGGAGGGCCCAACCCTCTGAACCACCGGGTGAGCCTGCAGAGTGTCATAGCCCAGCCTGGCTAGCCAGGGGCTTATGGGCTTGCACTGGATACTTGCCCTCTGTCCTGACCATGTGATACCCTTGGATCATGTTGCCCTCAGCAGGGCTGGGAACTATGGGCTTCTCCACTTGTTTTGGTGAGTCTGGGGTCTCAGGGCTATTTCTCATACTCTGCTGCACCCGCAGCCCCCAGAGCCATGTCTCTCCCCAGAGAAGGAGGCTGCTGGGCCAAGGGTGGCTGCCTTGGGGGATGGGGTGGGTGGCAGGAAGCATCAGCATGGCCTTCAGTCATAGAGTAGCTGGGATAGTTCCTTGACAGCTGCTCAGCTCACAGTCCCTGCATGAGCATGCAGCATCTTGCCTCAGGCAGGATAGCTCCCCTGCTGCTCCCAGTGTCACAGAAATTACACTCAGCATGTGCACCTAGCCAGCAGTGCCAGCCTGGGCCAGCCATACTGCAGACAGGGGAACCTGCTGCGTGCTCTCCCAGGGGCAGGGGGTACTGACAGCACAGCGGGGCAGAGTGTGTGTGATCCCCGCAGGGGGCAACACAGGGGGACAGGGACCCCAGGGCTGTGAGGGTGGCGGGGGAGGGTGCAGATATCTCTGTAGTCCTGCTAGGCAGGGGGCACAGACTGTGTAGCAGGACGGAGTAGGATCTAGGGGTCAGTGTGAGTGGGGGGTCCCAATAAGGGGTGCTCTCCTAGGAGCAGAGGGCACTGACAGCACAGTGGGACAGAGACCCCAGGATGAAGAGTGGGTGGTGTTTTGGGTTGGGAGCCCCAGACTGGGGATTGAGGGGGAGGCAGATGGAGTGGGAGTGGCTCTGTGGGGTGACTGACAGGGCAGAGAGATCTGCCTGAAGAAGCGGGATAGAGTGTGAGGCTGGCTCCACAGACAGGCTGCCAGGGCTCAGTGACATGGGCTGGGGCAGGGCAGGGTGCCAGGGAGGTGCTGAGTCCAGGGCAGAGGAGCATGGCCCATGCCAGGCAGCAGTGGGTGGCATAGAAAGCAAAGGCTGCACAAAGCCATAGAGACACCGGGTGGCGCTCTCTGCGACACACCCCGGATGATATGCCAGGCTCCCCCGCCACGGCTGCCTCTGCACCTAGAACAGCTACAGACATCCCCGAGAAGCTTTGTTCCTCCAGCCACTGCTGCTAGGTAGAGTCAGTCCGGACTCTTCCAGCAGGGGGTGCTGTGGGGAGCACAGCACTGCCTGGGGACTCAGAGCAGATGGATTTTTGCCTCGTTGCGAAGTGTCTGCATGCTGCAGCCGGGGGCCAGGCCAGAGGGGGACTCGTGCCAGCAGGTCCTGCTTTCCCCAGGCACATGGAGCTCCTCTCCACTCCCACCCCAGCATCCTGTCACCAATCCTAGACAAGCCCCTCCAGCACACTCCTCACTCAACTCCCCTGTGGCGCCAGCCCTGCACCTGCCTCTCCCTACCCTGGAGGTGGGGTCGCCAGGTGCCTGGAGAGTCCTTTCCCTGTGCTCAGATGGCCTGCTCCTCACCGTTGAACCCCATCAAGGCTCAATGGGGCAGGGCGTGGGAGCAAGCAAACGCCGTGCCGAGAGCACCCTGAAGTGGCAGGTAATAGGAGCATATATAAGAAAAAGACCCAAAAATTGGGACTGTCCCTATAAAATCGGGACATCTGGTCACCCTAGGTGCTGGAGTCATAATGGTGCCGTCCTTGCCCCTTGGTGCTCGCAGGCTGTGGAGCACTCTGGCCATTAACAAACCCAGCTGGGTGTGCCACCTGTGCTTCTATTGCCCGGAGATGTCACTCCTGCACCTCCCCCAGCACCAATGACTTCATCACACGGAGAGAGCCAGGCACTCGTAACTCAACCACCCCGGCAGGATGGTGCCTGCCCTGTGGAGCCCCCGCGCCCTGCTGCTGGGAGCTGGAAGCCCCCGGCCTCCTGCAGGACAGAGAGGGGTGCTGAGTCCAGGGCAGAAGACATGCAGCATCGCAGCCGAGCAGGCTCTGTAGGCAGGGCCCATGAGCAGATGCTTGCCAAACCGGTTCACCAAGGGGCCAGGCCCAGCCACAGCGAGCCCCTGTTCCTCTCCTGAGAGTGCCCTGGGGAGCTGCAGCCTTTCTGGGGAGGGTGATCACTGGCTTTTCCGTCTGTGTGGAGGGGAGTGGCTGTTAACTTTCCAGGGGCCACTCCCCTGCATGCTGTACTTAGGGAGCTGAGCTCCTGCCAAGGGTTGGGGGGGAGGTGAATCCATATCCACCTGGCATCACCTCTGCCTTCCTGCTGCCCATGGCCAAGCACCACAGCAGTGGGTTGTAGGACATCACTGGCAGGGCAGTGGAGGGTGGGGCAGAGGCAAGAGGCCAGCAGGACCCTTTCACAGTGGGTGGATTTGGGGCCCTGCTGTGGCAGGCTCCAGCAGCTGTGTCCCCCCAGCTCTGTGGTGAGCATGGGGCTTCCCCGTGTTCTGGGGCTGCTCTTCCTGCAGTGCTCTGGGTGCTGGGGGGTTCAGGCACCTCACCTCCCCAATTGCAGCCCATGAGGTGTAAATTGCAGGTTTGCTGTTAACTAGGTCAGAAAATTGTGCAATGTGGCTCTCTTCACTGCCAATCCCCAGTGAAGCGCGGGCGGCAATGTGCTGGAAGGGGGATGCACCGGCAAAGCTCTCACTGCCCCCCGCATGAAGCCTGGGTTTGGGAGGGTGCTGGAGTGGCAAGCTCTAGGCTCGGCTCAGCTGCCCTAATGGCAGCGTGGGGAGATCAGCAGCAGTCAGGTGCTACTCTGGGTGTGCCAGGCACTGCCAGGTGAGAGTGCCAGGTGAGAGCTGCCAGGTGAGAGCTGAGGAGCAGCTGCTGGGCTCAGAGTGGGTGTAATGCTGCTGCCAGAATGTGCTGGCTCAGAGGCACCAGTGCCACTCTCCCTTGGATCCTTGAAAGTTTCCGGGACCCGCCCCTGCAAACTGGTCCTTTCCCTGGCCCCAGCCCCAGGCTGGCACTGCCCTACCATCACCTACGGAGGAGATACTTCTGACAAACCCTCTCACCCCCTCCTCCCAACATGTGGCACTGTTCTCTTCTTACCATTAGGGCAATTCCCCATGAGTGCCCTGAACCTGGCCTGACTGGGATGGGTGGGGGGTGGGGGGAAGAGTACACATGTGGGAACAGGGGCTGAGATCTATGGGCTTGTGAGAACATCAAAACCTGTAGTGGTGCAAATGTAGGCCTGCTTGATGTTTGGCTGGGAGACTGCCATGTGGCCCCTCCAGGCTGGGCAGGGACAAGTGCTCAGCCTACCCCCCTCCTACCCCAGAAAACTGGGCACCCAGACCACCTTCTCCCAGGCCCAGCCACCCTGAACACCCATGCCACCACCATGCCCATGGCTGGACCCAGTGAGTTCCTGCTGCAGCTCATGGGGGTGGGGGGCTGCCCCCAGCTCCCGGTTATGTCCAAACAGCACCCCCAGCTCCCTACTGCAACCCACTATCATCCCAACCGCAATGCCCCTGTAGTGAGGCGGCCTGGCTCCCAGCCACCCTGGAGGATGAAGGGCCCAGGCGGAGGCTGGACTGGGCGGAGCTATAGAGCTCTGAGCCCGCCCTGCAAAGGGTCAAGTGCCGACCCGGAAGTATAAAAGGGGGCAAGCGCCCACCTGGAAGTATAAAGGCAGGCCCTCCGAGCTCAGTGAGGCCCCAGCGGCCGGAGCAAGCGGACGTCCCTCCGGGAGCTCGGGACTGGGAGACTCCTGCAACCCAGGGTAGCCGCCCAGAGTGGCCTGAACTTCCCTGTGCTCGCTACCCCGAGGAGCTGCCGGACCTACCCTCCAGCCCCGGCTGCAACGAACCCATGCACCTAGACCCTGCAGAGGACGACCCCAGGATCCAGGTAAGCCCCAAGGGGGAGTCTGGAAGTAGCCGGGGACAGCCGACCCTAGTCTGGCTGCAGCAGAACCAGAGCCAATGTCAGTGTGTTGCGGCCAGGATCCCCACTGACACAGCAGCAGGTTGCCTGCCACTGTTAGGGCCCCGGGCTGGACGCAGAGGAGTGAGTGGGCCTGTGTCCCCCCGGCTACCCCACTCACGGGTGGCAGTCTCCCCCTTGCCCCAACGCTCAGGCCCAGAAGCCTAGGCCTCTTGCCTTGTATAAATGGAACTGCTTGCTCAGCCCCCACCTGGGGGTCTGAGCCCTGCACCAGTGTTTGTTGCCCCGCCCTGATCCAGGGCCTAGGCTTTAGAAACTGAACTGCTTGCTCAGCCCCTGCCCGAGGGTCTGGGCCCGGAACTGCTGTTGTCACCCCAGGCAGTGAGGTGGCCTGGCTCCCAGCCGCCCCAGAGAGGGGTCAACCCACTTTCCCAAGAGTGGACTCCTACACGTGGTACCAGAAGTGGGGACCTTCTGCCCAGAATGTGTTCACGAGCCCTCGACCCCAGTAAGAAAGGGGCTGGGAAGGGAGAGGACCCCCTCCCCCCGAGACATGGATCTGTCCCAGCTCTTCACCTTCCTGACAGAGAGCCAGAGCGACAGCAGGCGGCCTAGTTGCAGCAGCAGCAGGAGCAGCGGGCCGCCCAGCTCCAACAACAACAGCAGCTGGTCGAACAGCTAGGAGCCCAGCAACATCAGCTGGTTCAGGATCTGACCACCCAGCACCAGGACTTCCAGCGGCAATGCTTACAACAGTTCGCGACGGCGCTGTCCCGACCCGTGGAACTCCAGCTGGGAGGCCCGGAGGGGACCCTGCGGCTAAACCCGCCTATCCGGCTAACAAAGATGAGCCCCAGCGATGATCCAGAAGCCTTCCTCGTAACGTTTGAGTGGGTAGCGGTCGTCGCGGGGTGGGCCCAGGACCAATGGGCTTCCCTCCTGGGACCGCTCAGATGGTCTATTGAGGCCTGTCCGCGGTCGTGGCCCAGGACTACAACCAAGTAAAGCCGGCAATTTTAGATGCCCTGGATGTGAGTCCAGACACCTTCCGGCAGCGGTTTCGGAGCCAGGCGTACCCCACCGGGGCCCAGTCCTGGATGGTGGCCCAGGAACTTAGAGAAGCATGCAAGCGGTGCTTGCAGCCCCAAAGCTGAACGCTGGAGGAGCTCACAGAACAGATTGTATTGGAACAGTTTATCCACATACTCCCGCCGCGAGGAAAGGTTTGGGTTCTCCGCCATCGGCCTGCGACGCTAGCCGCTGGCATCATTGTGATGGAGAACTTCGTTGCTGCTGAGACACCAGTGGGTCCGACCCTTTGAGTAGCCACCCCCGGGGTAGGGCGCCCAAACCCCGAGCGGAGGGGGCCTCCCACCTGGGCTGATTCTTGAGTTTCCTACCGGGGTCCCAAGCCCCGACCCCGACCTGCAGAGGCCGCGGGGCGACAAGTTCCATCCCCTTCTCCAGTGGCGCGGGGGGCCACTCGGAGCCCTCCCCAGGGAGCCGCAGGGACATGTCCCCGGCTGGGACAAGGTGACCTTGGGCCCTGTTTTTCCTGCATGGAGTATGGCCATCTACAGCGGGACTGCCCAGCGATGGAGTGCAACTTTGGCCAGGTCTGCTCTGGGGAAGCCCGTGCCCGACGTCCCCAAGCGGGCAAGATCACAGTGCCCGTGGTCGGGGAGGGTTACCCAACGGAGGCCCTCATAGATTCAGGCTGCGGCCAGATGCTGGTCCGCCACAACTTAGGCCTCCAGGCCGACACCCTCCTGGGGATGATCCGGCTGCAGTGTATCCACGGGGATGTCCGGCCATACCCCAGTACTCAGGCCCAGCTAACAGTGGGGGGGTCACCCAACCGATGCTGGTGGGTCTAGCCCCACGCCTTGCGTACCCAGTGATCCTGGGGCAGGACTGGCCAGAGTTCACAGAAGTCCTCCGCTGCAACACGGGAACACCCGAGGATCATGCGAGCCTTGGGAGGAGATCCCCCTGAGACCGGGGCAGAGGAAGGGGAAGCATCCGACCCCACCAAACTGATGAGAGAATCGGAGGACTCTCCCTCGGAAGTGGTTGAGGAGCCCCCGCTTCAGACTGACTTTTGCCGTGATCAAAGGACTGATCCCACCCTCAAGCAGGCGTACGAGCAATTGGCCGCTGTCGATGGCACCGTCATGGATCCCCACCGGGTGGCCCAGTGGACGCATGTTGAACTACGACAGGAACGCCTTTATCGGGTCGAGAGGGACCCCCGTACAGGGGAGTTCCAGACTCAACTCCTCGTGCCCCAGTGTCATCGGCGGGCCATCATGAAACTAGCACACGACGTCCCAGCAGCTGGACACCTAGGCCACAAGAAGACTTTGTCCCGGATTTTGATGCGCTTCTTCTGGCCTGGCGTACACCAGGAGGTGAGGAACTACTGTAAGTCCTGCCCAGACTGCCAGTTGGCTGCTCTGGCCCAGACCCCCAAGGTGCCCCTAATCCCAATGCCCTTAATCAAAACCCCCTTCGAGCGGGTGGCCATGGACCTGGTGGGCCCGCTCCCCAAAAGCGTTGCAAGGTTCCAGTATATACTGGTCATGGTGGATTATGCGACCCGATTCCCCGATATCATGCCCCTCCGAAACATCACGGCCCGCAGCATTGCAGGCGAGCTTGTGAAGATCTTCACCCGCGTAGGCTTGCCCCGGGAGATCCTTACGGACTAGGGCACCAACTTTACTTCTCGGCTATTGCAGCAAGTTTGTGAGGTCTTGGGGATCAAGCAGCTATGCATGACGATCTACCATCCCCAGACCGACGGGTTGGTCGAATGATTTAATCGGACTCTTAAGAACATGCTACGCAAATTCACCCAAGCCGAGCTCCGCCGCTGGGACCAGTTACTTCCATCTCTGCTCCTGGTGGTTAGGGAGATTCCACAGTCATCTACCAAGTTCTCCCCATTCGAACTACTGTACGGTCGACGCCTACGGGGCCTCTTGGACCTAATGCGGGAGACATGAGAGCAAGCCCCGTCACCCGCCCAGGGCCTCTTAAAATACGTATTCAGCTCCAGGAGCGCCTTGCGCAGGCTGGGGCCCGGGCGTGTGAGAATTTGAAAGCCGTGCAACAGACTCAGGCCCAGACCTACATCCGTGAGGCGTGGACTTGCGACTTCCAGCCTGGAGATCGGGTTTTACTCCTCCTCCCCTCCAGTGAATCAAAGATTCTGGCTCGGTGGCAAGGGCCTTATGAGGTGGTCTGAAAGATCGGGCCCATCACATACGAGATCTACCAGCCCGATCGACGCAAGAAAAGGCAACGCTACCACATGAACCTTCTCAAACCATGGAGGGAGTGAGAAGGGCTGTTGATTAACCCCTACCCGCCGGAACCCGAGCTGGGTCCCCAGGTAACATGTTCGGAGGACCCCGAAGGACCCCAGCTTGGAGAGACACTGACGGTGGAACAACTTAAACAGACCTAGGGTCTCCTACAGGCCTTTCCTCGCACCTTCACAACCCAACCGGGATACACTATCCTCGTCCATCACACCATTCAGACCGAGCCGGGCGTGGTGATTCGAGGCGCTACCAGGCCCTTGCCGTATCACGTAGGATAGATCGTCGAGGAGGAAGTACAGGCCATGCTGGACTTGGGGGTCATCGAGCTGGCAGAAAGCGAATGGCACAGCCCAGTGGTGCTAGTACCGAAGCCGGATGGCACCCGACGATTTTGCATCTATTTCAGATGCGTCAATGCCATCTCGAAGTTCGACGCATGCCCGATGCTCCGGGTAGATAAGCTACTCAGCCGGCTGGGAGAGGCCCGTTACATCACCACCCTTGATCTGAGCAAGAGGTATTGGCAGATCCCCCTCGAGCCAGCCTCCAGGGAGAAGACCGCTTTTGCCACCCCTATGGGCCTGTATCAGTTTACCCGGATGCCCTTAGGCCTCCATGGGGCCCCAGTCACGTTTCAGCGGCTGATGGACCGCCTCCTCCAGCCCCATCGGGACTACGCGGCCGCCTACCTTGATGATGTGGTTATTTATAGTCGCCAATGGGAGAACCACCTCGAGCGGGTAGCCGCAGTCCTGAGGTCCCTGTGGGCAGCCGGGTTGACCGCCAACCCAAAGAAGTGCCATTTTGGTTGGCAAGAAATGATCTACCTGGGGTATACCATCGGGAATGGACAAGTAAAACCCCTCGTGGGAAAAGTTCAGGCCATTGCAACCTGCCCTCCGCCAGCCACAAAACGCCAGGTACGCCAGTTCCTGGGACTGGCTGGCTACTATCGGCGGTTCATTCCCCAATTTGCGGCTATTGCAGCCCCCTTGACTGGTTTGTTGACCAAGGACAACCTGAAGCAAGTAAGATGGGCCCGAGAGTGCGACAATGCATTCCAGACACTCAAGGCGAGCCTCTGCCGCAAACTGCTTCTATATAGCCCTGATTTTGACCAGCCATTCGTCCTCCAGACAGATGCCTCGGAGGTGGGACTCGGGGCTGTCCTCTCCCAAGAGGTCAACGGGAAAGAACATCCAGTCATCTATATCAGCAGGAAGCTGTTCCCCCGGGAGAAGAACTATAAGGTAGTGGAAAAGGAGGCCCTCGCCGTAAAGTGGGCTTGTGACTCATTGCAGTATTATCTCCTCGGAGTCCCATTCATGCTTGGCACTGATCATGCCGCACTCCAATGGCTAGCCCGAATGAAAGACCATAATATGAGGCTACAGCAGTGGTACCTGGCGTTACAGCCCTATGCCTTTACGGTTCACCACAGGGCTGGGAAGGACCACACCAATGCGGACTTTCTTTCCCACGTGGGAGGCATGGAAGGGTCTGGCCCTCCACACGGGAGCCGGACTTGAGTGGGGGTGTGTGTAGTGAGGTGGTCTGGCTCCCAGCAATCCGGGGGCCAAAGATCCCAGCCGGAGGCTGGACTGGGCGGAGGTACAGAGCTCTGAGCCCGCCCCACAAGGGGTCAAGCGCCGACCCGGAAGTATAAAGGGGGGTCAACCGCCCACCTGGAAGTATAAAGGCAGGCCTTCCGAGCTCAGTGAGGCCCCAGTGGCCGGAGCGAGCTGACGTCCGTCCGGGAGCTCGGGACTGGGAGACTCCTGCAACCCAGGGTAGCCGCCCAGAGTGGCCCAAACTTCCCCGTGCTCACTACCCAGAGGAGCTGCCGGAGCTCCCTTGTGCTCGCTACCCAGAGGAGCTGCTGGAGCTCCCCTGTGCTCACTAACCCGAGGAGCTGCCAGACCTACCCTCCAGCCCCGGCTGCGACGAACCCATGCACCTGGACCCTGCAGAGGACGACCCCAGGATCCAGGTAAGCCCCGAGGGGGAGTCTGGAAGTAGCCCGGGGGCAGCCGACCCTAGTCTGGCTGCAGCTGAACCAGAACCAATGTTAGTGTGTTGCGGCCAGGATCCCCACTGACACAGCAGCAGGTTGCCTGCCGCTGTTAGGGCCCCAGGCTGGGACGCAGAGGAGTGGATGGGCCTGCGTCCCCCCTACCACCTCACTCACGGGTGGCAGTCTCCCCCTTGCCCCAACGCTCAGGCCCAGAAGCCTGGGCCTCTTGCCTTGTATAAACGGAACTGCTTGCTCAGCCCCCGCCTGAGGGTCTGAGCCCTGCACCAGTGTTTGTTGCCCCGCCCTGATCCAGGGCCTGGGCTCTATGGACTGAACTGCTTGCTCAGCCCCTGCCTGAGGGTCTGGGCCCGGAACTGCTGTTGTCACCTCAGGCAGTGAGGCTGCCTGGCTCCCAGCCGCCCCAGAGAGAGTGAACCCCCTCTCCCAACAGCAGACTCCTACAGCCCTTCAATATCATCCGCTCTTACTCCCATGACATCCCAATATCACCCCACTGTACCTGAATGCCATTACTCCTACCTGCCCATTGCACCCTGTGATGAAGTGGGAACTCTCTGTGATATTTTTATGAAGCTGAGGTGTGCCTCAATTTCCCCCATAATGTAGTAGTGGTTCCCAGTGGTGGGGACAGGACTGTTTGCTCTCAAGGCAGGCTACAATGTGGGTATGAAATGTGGCCTATCTGTCAGAGTCATTGGAAAAGGACGGGCCGCGGCCGACCCCATATCAATGGAGAATCTGAGAAGACAACAGCAAAGCCAGTCACCAGGTCATGGACACCTGTCAACCAATGACCCAGGGGGAGATGGATTTACCAGCTCTCAGCAGGGAAGCTGAGCACAGACCCCAGCTCAAGAACAAAGGGCTAGGAAGGGGCATGAGGGGGATCAGAGTTGCTGCAGGAAGGAATCAGGGATCTCACCTGGGAACTGACCAAGAAGATCAGTTGGAGAGAGACAGAGCTTGAGCAAGGGGATTCACTACAGCATGGCTGGGCTCTGGGCTGTCCAGGATGGACTATGCTTTACCTTTTCTTCCTCCGTGCTACCCTAAGACTTTCCTGTGCTGTGCCCAGCTGACTAATAAACCCGACTGTGTCAACAGTGCTGGGTGAGTGTCCCTGCCAATGCTGGGCGAGGTGCATTGATCCCTGCAGAGTAGACAAGTCTCCATCGGGGTATCTCATTTGGAAAAGCTGAGCAGAGCTCACGGGGTGCAGCAGGGGGGCTGCAGGCCCAAGGGTCCAGTCTGAGGAGGCGGTGAAGCTATGGGGCTAACCCTGGGGGAAGAGTGACCCTTGGAGGTCTGGCACACTGAGGAGTTCCTCCTAGACCAGGAGCGGGCAAACTTTTTGGCCTGAGGGCCGCATCAGGTTTCATAAATTGTATGGAGGGATGGTTAGGGGAGGGGGTCGTAGCCTGGCCCCCACCTCCTATCTGCCCACCCCCCATGGGACTTCTGCCCCATCCAACCCCCCCATTCCCTGATGGCCCCCCGCGGGACCTCTGCCCCATCTAAACCCCCACTCCCTGTCCCCTGACTGCCCCCGGACCTCTGCCGCCCCATGCAACCCCTCCTCTCATTCCTGATGGCCCCTCCCGACCCCTGCCCCTTCCAACCACCCCTTAGCCCTGTCTGCGCCCAGAACCCCTGCCCCTAACTGCCACCTGCCGTCCCATCCAACTCCTCCCCTTCCTGACTGCCCCTAGGACCTCTGCCCCCATTCAGCCCGTTTCCCCCCAACTACCATCCACACCCCCACCCCCTGACCCTCACCCCGAACTCCCCTACCCTCTCCCTGCCTCCTTACTGCACTGCCTGGAGCACCGGTGGCTGGCGGTGCTACAGCTGCACCGCTCAGGGGGAGCCGGGCCACACTGCCGCCACTGCCACTACCATGCAGCACAGAGACCGTGTCAGGCTGGGCTCTGCAGCTGCGCTGCCCCAGGAGCTCACAACCCCGCTGCCCAGGGCATTGCGCTGGCGGTGAAGCGAGCGAGCTGAGGCTGTGAGCCAGGGAGAACAGCGGGGGAGAGGCCGGGAGCTAGCCTCCCAGGCCAGGAGCTCGGGGGCCGGGCAGGACGGTCCTGCTGGCTGGATGTGGCCCATGGGCCATAGTTTGCCCACCCCTGTCCTAGACACTGTTCCAGAGCTGGGGCAGTTGCACCAACCCTGTGGGTCAGTGATACACCCCAACAGCAGCACACCCAAGGCTCTCTCAGCACCCCAGCCATTCCCCCACTCCCTCCTTTCCCACATCTCGCCCTCTCCACCTCAACTCCCAGCTGGTTCTCCTCCTGTGAGGGTGGACTGGAGTTGCCAAGTGAGAGCTAACCTGAGCGCCTTTCTCCTGGGAAGGGCAGCAGGTCACCGTCCCTGCATGGTCAGTCCCACACCAATGCATGCGAGGCAGCGCTAGCTGAGTGTGAGTCTGGTGCCACAGCAAGGGGCTGTCTGCACAGGCTGCTGGAGCCTGGCAGGGCAGACCAGAATGGAGACATGTTTGAACGCAGGAAGCCCAGGTAGCGTCACAATGATGAAAAGGTGTCAGAGCTCCATTGAAGTCCTGATCAAAGGCCCCTGGTTCATTATTGTAACTGTAGCACGCACAGAAACAAATACTCCAGCTGAGAAATGCAGGCGCAGGGGCTTCAAATGAAACAGAGCCAAGGCTTTGTACTGCTGGGGAGTGATCAGCGAGTCCCTCGCAGCAGCAGCTCCTCATGCTGAGTGCACTAATCCCCCCACAAGTGGGGGGATACATCTCGTCTGCCCTGTGCCTGCATGTCCCTGCACTGTGCCCGCTCCCCTGCAATGGATCCGCTCTGGCCATGCGCTAGGGAGGCTGTGACAGCAGCATGGTACTAGGTGAGTGCAGAGCACCTGCCCCGTGCCCCCATCCTTGCTGTGTGGGAGGCTCTGCACTGACAGCAAACCCCCAGAGAGATCACGCTGAGTGCCAGCCAGGCCCCGCTGCATGGAGGAACAGCCATGGCCAGGCTGCCTATGGGGATTGAACAAGGGCTCTCTCGAGATGCTTACACTGCCTTCCCTGCCCTGGTATCTGAGCCCTTGCCTTGAGTTTCTTGTATTTCCCGGGACTGGGCAGAACCAGCAGGAAATCTGTTCAAGGAGGCAGTTCCCCTTGGTCCTGGGCTGAAGGCATCCAGGTTCCCTGTGGTCCCCCCAACAGCTTGCCATGTCTGTGGTCTGTGCATCTGGGTGTCCCCAGCCCCATAGCAAGGATCACCCTCCATTCCTAGCTCTGGGACTGGCCTGCTGTGTGGGGTGATGCTGGACATGGAGGCTTCCCATGCTGACAGCGACTTCCTAAGGGGAGGGCCTCCCCCATGCGAGTGCTAACCAGACCCAGTGCCCCCAGGGACTCTGGGCCTCTAGCTGATCTTCAGGGCAAATTCTCCCTGTTTTACACCCTAGGAGATTGTGGACTGTAACTCAGGTCAGAGTGGGCCCAGATGCCTTGACTCGGCAGGCAGAGTGGCCCAGTAGTTGGCACTGAATGGGCATACTGAGGCATGGGGTCTATTCCTAGCCTTGCTCCAGGCCAGCTGGGGTCCTTGTGGGGCCTGTCACTTCTGGGTCCCTTTCCCCATCTGTAATGTGGAGATCCTGAGTCACACCCTGCTATGCCAAGTGTAACACCAACAGACCCTGGTTGTCAGCAGGAGAGATCGAACCTGGGGCCTCTAAAGCTCAGTGCATGAATCTCTGCATGAGCTAAAAGCCTTATGGCTGTTAGCTGAGACTGTAGAGCAGACTCATTCATCTCTCTCTCTCTCTACGTGGTCTCAGTGCCACTAAATGGGACAGAACACCATACCCAGGTGTGTGGGTTACACAAGCATGTGGTGAGCTGAGGCCGATGGGTGCCACACGGTTACTGCAGTTAGACACACCCAGTGCCCTGCATACCCATTGCACTCCATGCACTGTGGGTAATATTGCTGGAGCATCTGTGATGAAGGTGGTGGGGGAGGAGACAGGCCTGGGCACTCTAGTCACGTGAGAGAGGGCCCAGGCCCTGAGGAGACTGTGGCTCAAGGTTGGACATGAGTTGCTTCAGCAGCAGTGGCAGAAGACACGGTGCCTGCGAGGGAGGCAAAGACAGTGATGTTTACAAATACCCAAAAGGGGAAGAAACAGCATGTGTACAGAGCCATGCAAATGGGGGGCATCAATCCACAGATGTGGGGCAGGCCAGATGCCACTGGTGGTGGGGAGGCAAATTGCCATGATCACCGGTGGTGCAGGCTGGGAGTCACTGCGAAACAGAACCCAACTTGCGTGTTTCAGGGACCATCCCACGTTTCTCCAGTTTGTTGGGGGTGGCTGTGAAGCCATGAACATATGGTCTCCCAGCTCTGGAGGAACCCCCCACCTGGCATTCCCGGGCAGGGGTGCAGGCTTGGGCTCTCACAAGTGACACCTGTTTTCCAGGTAACCCATATGTAAAAAGGGCCAGCCTGGGACAGGGACACCAGTGCCTGGAGCTGCTGAATGTGGTCCTGGACTGGCACCGTCCCAAATCCCCTCCCCTCCCTGCTGGGCTCCTCACCATTCAGAAATGTTCCTGGCCTCAGGGTGCTCATGGTGAGGCGTGGGGCAGGGGTGTAATAGGGCAGGCAGGGAACTCTAGAGCCATGCTGGAGTATGGGGAGCCTGTGGAGGGCGGGCTGGCCGGCAGAGGGTGCTACAAGGTAACAAGGGGGTCCCTGGGCTGGATGTTAACTGGCAGGACATGAATTGCAATGGCACAGTGAGGGTCTCCTGGGCAACGAGACCTGAACTGCATCCTGCTGCCCTGAGCCCAGCCCAGGCCTGGAGTGCTTGAGATGGGCCTGCTGCTGCTCAGCCTGCGCCATGGGGCTTTGTGGAGAGCAACCCTTGCCCGCGAGTGCCCTGCCAAGTTGAGAGCAGGAGGACATTAATGGGGTGTGGGGAGTGGGCCTAATGCTGCTAAGGCTGCGCCCTGGCCGGCCACAAAGTGCTCCCGAGCTCTGAGCACTGCTAGGACTGGCAAATGTTACTCAGAGTCTCAGGCCAGCCATGAGGCAGGAATGGGCTTGTTCTCCTCAGAGCCAGGCCTTTTATTGGTAAATGTTGGCACACAGCGATTTCACTGGACACCACAAAACAACAAACCAATATTACCACTGAGTATCATGGAAATGTGCAGCTAGACAAAGGGAGTAAACTGCTGCATGAGAACTTCTGAGAGTTTGCTTTCAGGCTATTTACTTTGTACAATTTGCCCGTGATGTTGATGTCACGGAGTGTGGGGAGTCCGGCCCTGCACCCCTCTTCCTGGGACCCACAGTGACTCTTAGCCAGCCAGTAAAACAGAAGGTTTATTGGACAACAGGAACACAGGTTACAGCAGAGCTTGCAGGCACAGTCAGGACCCCTCCATCAAGTCTCATAGACTCATAGACTCATAGGTCAGAAGGGACCAATCTGATCATCTAGTCTGACCTCCCTTCTTGGCTTTCAGGGTGCTTGGATCCTAGCTAGGATTCCCTGAATTCCGCCCACACAGCCCCAAGCCCAAACCCAAACTGCTTCCCTCCTGCCACTCTCTTCCTTTTGTTCCCCCTTCCCGGGCAAAGGTGTTGACCTTTCCCCTCCCTTACCTAGCTCAGGTTACAGTTCCAGTGTAGTCCATCCCTAAAGTCCTCCCCTGCTCTCCCATTCCCCACACAGACAGCCCCTACCCCATCACAGTTGATAATTTGTTTTTTAACAGTTATAAAGCTTTAACTTTTTGAATCTCAGTGTCTATGGTCATTAAATCATTATTGGCTGACCCCCCACCCCATTGTCTGACACCCCCCTCATTTCTTCCAAATGTGAAAATTTTAATTGATAGAAAAAAATCCTTAAAAATAACCATCAATATTATCTGCTGAAATTATAAAAAATAAGCCTGGCCTCCTGATAAGCTGAGTGCCACTTAGACAGAGCGACTGAGCAAGAGACAGATCTGTGCCTGTTCCATGGATTTTCAATATCCCTGGTAATTATTATTCTTATGCAGACCCGGGATGGCAAATAGCACAATTTTCAAAGACAGATGTTGTGCCTGGAGAAAGAATGAGTGGGATTTCCCAGAGCCCGCTAGCTGCCCTGGGGACAGAGCAGGACCATGCGACCGGCTGCTGAATAGCCCAGCCAATGCCTATGGCACTGGTCTGCGTGAGACAGGGGGAGTTCAGTGCATGGCTGATAACGGGGATTCTCTCTTCAGCCAGCTGGGCAGTGAGAGGAGAGGCAGGAAATCTCGTGTCTGTGGGCGCGGTGAGCGAAGGCAGGCGTGGGAGCCACCGACACGCTCAGCAGGTTGTAAAGTTCCACTCCTCCAAAATGTCTGCCCAGCCCCTAGCACATGGCTCTTCTCAGTCCTTCAAAGTGTGTGAGGGAATTCTGTCCCATGGTAGAGCATGACTCGGACATGTGTGTGTGTATCCTTGTCCCTGCTGGAGGGGACAAGTCCCCTGCTCTGTGTGTGTGTGTGTGTGTCCCTGCTGGAGGGGACAGGCTGGGGTGGGATGGACGGAGGTGCAGGAGCAGGGTTGGGGGAACATTGCTCAATGCTGGGGTGGGATGGATGCGGGATCAGGACTAGAGGGGATGTTGCCATGACTAGCCAATGTGGCTGTGTGGAGTGGCTGGGAGAACTCATATGCAGGTCATTGGATGCCTTCGTGGGCTTGTGATGGACAGACTTACTGCCCCAGGTGCTCAGTAAAGCCCTGACTGGACCCTGGCACCAGCGGTTCCCAGAGGAGCTGGCTCTTCTGCCTGTGTGTGTGCATGTGTGTGCGCCTGCCCATGGTGATGCACGTGTGGGCACATGTGTGTGCACGGGAAAGTGTGGGGCTCCAGTGCTGGTTCCCTTTCTCCCGACCCAGCCTGCGCTCCACCACAGGGGATACAGTAACTCAGTGGGCGGCACGAGGCAGGTGAGATCCCAGTGACATTTACACTGTGCAAAAGGGCACTTTAATAAAGCCGAGCGAGCGGCTCCCACGGCAAACAGCATGCGAGGCCGCGCAGCCCAATGGGGGCTGCTGGGTTTTTTCCTCTTTAATTGCGGTGTGTTTTCTGTTCTCCTTCTTTGCCATGGCAACGCCTGCCTGGCGTGCGACTGTGCCTCCAGCGCACATTGTTTGGGAAAGGTCACTCGTGGTGCTGGTGGGCTCGGCAGAGTGACGGCTTTTATTTTTACATATTTATGAACTAGGAGCTTGAAGGTAATTACAGCCCCTTCACAGGCCTTCATCTCCCCATTCCTGCTCTTTGTGTGAAGACAGACACTCCAGGCTCGTTCCGGGGGCTGATTAAACCTGCAAACAAACACCACAGCGCTGGGTGCTGCTGTACACATGCGCCGCGCCACCCTTCTAGCCAGAGAGAGAGTGCTAACAGCTGCAAAATGGAAACCGTCTCCCAAGGCCAAGCTCCTGCACTCCCAGCTTCTCCCACCAGGGGGAGCTGTGGGGAGCAGCGTCCAGCACTGGCTGTGGGGGAGCTCCCAGCAACTCCAGCCCCAGCCTATCCCAGCAGGGGGTGCTGTGGGGAGCAGGGCAGGAGCGCTAGCTGGGGTGGGGGGAAGCTCATGCAGGGAGGATGGGAGTTGCGGGTCAAGGAACGAGGGCAGAGCCTCCCGCTTAGCATCCCAGAAGGGGACCAGGGAGGATGTTGCCCGTCCCAGCACTGTCCTGCAACCTGGCGAGGGCGCAGTGAATGCCATGTCTCCCTGCCATGCCCAGGGCAGCTCAGGAGCAGTCTCTGATCGTGTTAGGAGCTTGTAGGGACATGGGGCCTGGTTTGGGTTGGCCTGGCTGTGATCCAGGTCCTGAGCAGCTTCCCAGTGGGCCCTGCACAGCCCCTGGCAGCGTCAGCTCCAGGCCTCCTCTGGGGTGGGGCCATGCCTGACTGATCCAGCCACTTTGTGCCCTCTCCTGCCAGCCCACTGGGTGGGGGCTGCCCAGGGGCTTGGAGGGGCTAAGAGCAGTGCCCTGGACTGGCACGGCAGGTGGTGCAGTGACAAGGCTCTAAGCCCCAGCGTGCCCCCAGTAGGTCGCAGTGCTGGGCCCTCGTGCTGGGCCAGGGATTCCTCTGCCTGCTGCCAGATTTGCTTTCCGGGGCGATGGACATGGCACCCGAACAGGACGGGGCAAATGGGGTCAGAACAAGCACCAGCCACTCCCCTGAGCCTTCAGCCAGTACTAACCATGAACCCGGACTTCCTGGGCAGGGCCCCAGCCCCCTACCTGCTCCTGGAACTTTCCCCGCGGTGAGGTCCACTGGGGTAGCTGGGTGGCCCTGAGCTGGCCAGGCCTTTCCCTCAGTGGGAGCAGCTGCAGTCCAACACCCTGGGGCTGGATTCCCCTCCAGGACCATGGCTCAAAGGGAGCTGAGGGGATCTGAGCTCCGCAACCCTCCTGCCACACTCAGCACTGATTGATGCAGGTTTGGACCTGCAGTGCCCTGGGGTCTGGAGCAATGTATGGGTGCACTCTGGGCAGGGAGCATGCATGCCCAAAGGCCCAGCCAGGGGAACGGTCCTACTGAATGGCAGGCCCCTGGGGAGGGCATGCCATGGTACTAGTGCCCAGGGCCCATGGGGCAGGGTGTGCCGTGCTCCTAGTGCCCAGGAGGCCTGTGGGGCAGGGCACAGATTCATAGAGTATTACGGTTGGAAGAGACCTCAGGAGGTCATCTAGTCCTATCCCCTGCTCAAAGCAAGACCAACACCAACTAAATCATCCCAGCCAGTGCTTTGTTAAGCCGAGCCTTAAAAACCTCTAAAAATGGAGATTCCACCACCTCCCTAGGTAACCCGTTCCAGTGCTTCACCACTCTCCTAGTGAAATTGTGTTTCCTATTATCCAACCTAGACCTCCCCCACTGCAACTTGAAACCATTGCTCCTTGTTCTATCATCTGCCACCACTGAGAACAGCCTAGCTCCATCCTCTTTGGAACCCCCCTTCAGATAGTTGAAGGCTGCTATCAAATCCCCCCTCACTCTTCTCTTCTGCAGACTAAACAAGCCCAGTTCCCTCAAACTCTCCTCATGAGTCAGGTGCCCCAGCCCCCTGATCATTTTTGTTGCCCCTATTTGGTTCCTCCAGCCCTTGTACCAGGAAGTTGCCCTCAACACACTCTAAAAACTTCCTGGATTGTCTATGCACTGCTGTATTGCTCTCCCAGCAGATGTCAGCAGATTGCTCTCCCAGCAGATGTCATGCTGTGCTCCTAGTTCCCAGGAGGCCCACGGGGCAGGGCATACCATGGTCCTAGTGCCTGGGAGGCCTGCGGGGCAGGTCATGCCATGGGTCTCTCATGGGGGCAGCAAGATTGAGAGCCAGGGTGGAGATTAGCCCACAGCACATGCTACCCTTGCATGGAAGGGGACGAGCCCCAGCAGCAGCTGTGGGGCAAAAAGTGTCAGGACGTGAGAAGCTGGAGTCTCTGGGGTGCCCGGCTGTGGGTCCAGTGAAGGCATGTGAGGCCCAGAACCCACAGGGAATGTGTAGGGTTAAACATTCAAGTGCACTCCCTGCTCATTTTGTAAAGCTCAAGAGCACTTCCAGTGCCGTGTTACTCACAAGCCACTTCCCCTGCTGGCCGCAGCCTCCCTGCTTAATTAGTTTTCAGAATGATACATTTTTAAAGTCATTATTTCCAGACATGTTCAAAGTTAGAGCATTTAGTCTGCTCCAGTTCATAGGGAGCTCCCTCCGGCTGCTTGCGCCTCTTAGCCCACTGTCAAATCCACCAGCCTGTATGCTTCCCCCCAGCCCACTGGCTCCCCATCCAGCCTGGTTGTTCCTCTGCAGACCCCTCACTCCCTCCCCTGACACCAGCCTGCTTGTCCCAGTTCCATGTTCCCACACTGTGGTCATGGGGAGCTCGCAGTCAGGTGGACTCTGCTGCATTGCCCTGCAGTTGTCTGATTCCCCCAGGGTCTGGTGCAGGACATTCTCCCAGCAGGCAGTGGCTGGCTGCTCCCCAACCCAGCACGGGACTTGTGTTTGGTGCCTACAAGGAGCATCTAGTGTCTCCACTAAAGGGCGTGTCTGCAGGAGGAGCTGGAGCCTGGCTCAGCTTTCCCCATAGCGTCCCGGACCCTCTAATCACAGAAAACCGAACATCTTTTGCCCCACCCACTGCATAATCTGATGAGGTTCAATAAGAACAAGAGCAGAGTCCTGCACTTAGGACGGAAGAATACCATACACTGCTACAGACTAGGGATCGAGTGACTAGGCAGAAGTTCTGCAGAAAAGGACCTAGGGGTTACAGTGGACGAGAAGCTGGATATGAGTCAACAGTGTGCCCTTGTTGCCAAAAAGGCTAATGGCATTTTGGGCTGTATAAGTAGGGGCATTGCCAGCAGATCGGGGGACATGATCATTCCCTCTATTCGGCATTGATGAAGCCTCATCTGGAGTACTGTGCCCAGTTTTGGGCCCCATACTACAAGAAGGATGTGGAAAAATTAGAAAGAGTCCAGTGGAGGGCAACAAAAATGATTAGGGGGCTAGAGGACATGACTTATGAAGAGAGGCTGAGGGAACTGGGATTATTTAGTCTGCAGAAGAGAAGAGTGAGAGGGGATTTGATAGCTGCTTTCAGCTACTTGAAAGGGGGTTCCAAAGAGGATGGATCTAGACAGTTCTCAGTGGTACCAGATGAAAGAACAAGGAATAATGGTCTCAAGTTGCAGTGAGGGAGGTTTGGGTTGGATATTAGGAAAAACTTTTTCACTAGGAGGGTGGTAAAGCCTTGGAATGGGTTACCTTGGAATGGGTTGCCTCCTTCCTTAGAGGTTTTTAAGGGCAGGCTTGACAAAGCCCTGACTGGGATGATTTTGTTGGGGATTGGTCCTGCTTTGAGCAGGGGGTTGGACTAGGTGACCTCCTGAGGTCCCTTCCATCACTGATGTTCTATGATAATATGATTCTATGATTGCCCCACCCCTTCCCAAGGCCCCACCCTTCCCCACTCCTTCTCCGAGGCCCCACTCCTGCTCACTCCATCCCTACATCGCTCCCTCTTCCCCACCCTTGCTTACTTTCACCGGACACCTGGTCACCCTAATCCTGGGGTGGGACGAAACTGCCTTTTGTTTTGAATCTAGGCCTGGAAACCGGCTAGCTGGAGGGCAAAGGATTCCCCTGGCTGGGACTGTAGGGGACCAAGTCTCTTCTGGGTCTCCCACCTCTCCCACAGCCACTTTCTTTTTCCACACCATGGCCACTGGTCCTCCCCCACCACAGCCACCAGCTCCTCCCCCACCACAGCTTCCTTGGGTTCTGCTGGTATTACTGGTGCTTCATTAAGGGATATTCTACTATCGTTTGTCCCTTGAATGAACTGACGCCAGACACCCAGAGAAGATGTACATTTGAGAGAACCAAGAGGCCCAATCCCAAAGGAAGAGAGCCGTCTGGTGAGTGAGGGACACTAGATGTGCACATGCTTTCTGCATAGTGTTTTGATCAAGAGTCTTACGGAAGCTCCTGTTCTAGGATTTGCCTGCTCAGATGAATCATCTTTGTGGCATGTGTATGCCTGTCTGGTTGGCCTGGGTACTGTGCTGCATTAGGAACATCCTGGAAGCCATCATCCTGTATCATCGAATCATAGAAGGCTAGGACTGGAAGAGACCTCAGGAGGTCTAGTCCAACCCCCTGCTCAAAGCAGGACCAACCCCAGCTAAATTATCCCAGCCAGGGCTTTGTCAAGTCAGGCCTTAAAAACCAATAAGGATGGAGATTCCACCACCTCCCTAGGTAACCTATTTCTGTGCTTCACCACCCTCCTAGTGAAATGGTGAAACAGCCGCAGTCTAACATCTTCAGAGAGGAACTGCCCAGTACATGAGCTGCAGTTCTTGGTATTGAAATCAGCAGTGGTAGAAACGTCTCACGATTACCTATCCTGAGCAGTGTCCCATCAGAACTGATAACAACTCGCTCATGTACATTATGAAATCAGCCAAATTGGATGCAGCTGGACATCACTGATTAGCTGTGCTAGCTGTGTGTGACCTTCACATTCAGCATCAGCCTGGGAAAAGCAATGTTGCTGCTGATGTTCTGGCTTTTTCTCCACATGGCCAATTGGCCTAGCAACGTGTGGTTGGAAATATCAGCACCAGGAGAGGGCACTGTGCAAATTGCTGTCTACCCAAACTAGATTTAAAACATCCAGTGTAGACAGAGTAATAGAGATCATGGGTGGCACGTGACTCCCACATTTGGGGAAGCTGGGCCTGAGCCATGGCCCTACCCCTTGCTCTTCCCCAAGGCCCGTCCCCACTCAGCCTCCTCCCCCTGAAGCCCCACCCACGCTCCACCTGTACTCCACCCCAGGCCCTTCTCCCACTCGGCCCCGTCCCCTGCTCGTGCCTCTTCACCCCTCCCCCAAGGGGCCCGCTGCCTGCACCTCTCTGTCCCCCAGGGGCCACAGTGGAGAAGCATGGTCAGCAATTGTCTTGGGGGCAGAGTGGGGACAGGAAGAGGAGCGGGGCCACAGGGAAAGAGCACGATGCAGAAGGGGGGCCTCGGAGTGGACTGTGGGCAGGGCCACAGCCTGACTGCCTTTTCAGTGGCTCTCCACAAGCAGCAGGATAGCCACTGTATCCTGTTTGGGGAGGCTCAGCCTCCCCTGGCCTATTATATCTGCCACCCATGGTAAGGATGGTGGGAGCTCCCCCTGAAGACTGCTCCTGCAGTATTCATGTTGTGTTGCTAACCTGAACCTCACCTCCCTGCCTCAGCTTAGTTGTGAAGACCTCAAGAAAGCACAATTGGCAGATCCTACTCTTAAAGATACTGTTGTGGCTAAAATACAAAGAAAACCACCTGCCTGGGCTAAATCCAGGGCTGGTGCTACCATTAAGGTGAACTAGGCGGTTGCCTAGGACGCCAAGATTTGAGGGCGCCAAAAAGCGGTGCCCCTAATTTTTTTTTTACAGCAGTTCCTCCCCGAGCGCATGGTCGCTGCTCCATGTCTCCCACCTCCCAGGCTTGCAGCTCCAATGTTTGGCTCCGCAAGCCTGGGAGGAGAATTAGAGCGGGGGCGGTGTGCTCGGGAAGGATGTGGAACAGAGGAGAGCTGGGGTGGGGAGGTGCCGCACGGCTTCCCTGGTTGGGGGGGGTGAGGAGCTGCCACGGGGAGGGGGCCTCAGTGAGGAGGGAGGGCGGGAAGCTGCCGCAGGGCTGGGGAGGGGGGCGCAAGGTGGAAGTTTTGCCTAGGGTGCAAAATTTCCTTGCACCGGCACTGGCTAAATCTATTCACCCTGATGTTTGACTTATGCTTCAAAAGATGGACAAGTTGCTATACAAGGAGACTTGTTGTATTGAACCATCTGTAACCACTGGATCATACTTTGAGACAGTTCGTATTGCCGAAGGAATATTGCTAAATTGTGCTTAAGTCCCTACACGATGGCAGAGGGGACATGGGAATTGACAAACATATTGACCTAGTCAGACACCAATTCTATTGGCCTCACCTAACTCTAGGGTTGCCGGGTGTCTGGTTTTAAACTGGAATGCCTGGTCAAAAGGGGACCCTGGCAGCTCCAGTCAGTACCTCAAAGTGTAGTTGGGGGTGCAGTGGGGCTAAGGCAGGCTTGGAAGTGGCTGACATGTTCCTGTGGCTCCTAGGCTTTGGGTGGCCACGGGGGCTCTGCGCATTGCTCCCTCCCCGAGTGCTGACCCTGCAGCTTCCATTGGCCGGGAATCCTCCTCCCACACTCCAAACCCCTTGGCCTCAACCAGAGGCCCCTTCTGCATTCCAAACTCCTCATCCTGGCCCCACCGCAGAGCCCACACCCCCATCCAGATCCCTTTCTCTCCTCCATGCCCCAACCCCCTGCCCCAGCCTGGAACCCCCACCTGCACCCCAAACCCCTCATCCCTGTTCCCAGACCAGAGCCCGCACCCCTGGCTCGATCCCTCATCCTCTCCAACAGCTCAACCTCCTGCCCAATCCCAGTGAAAATGAGTGAGTCAGCGAGGGTGGGGGAGAGCAAGCGATGGAGGGAAGGGAGATGGAGTGAGTGGAGGCGAGGTCTCAGAGAAGGGGTGGGGCAGGAGCAGAGCTTCAGAGAAGGGTGGGGAAGGAGCAGGTGAAGGGTGTTTGGTTTTCTGTAATCAAAAGTTGGCAATCCTATTTAGCTCGTGATGTGAGCAATGTTTTACAAATTATGCTTGATACATAGCGCAAAGCCATTACCTAAGGAATCAGCAAGTGTGACCTGTAGAGGAGCAATGGACCTAGTCTGCATCAATTTCTTGACAACAGAACCTAATAGAAGTGACATGACTAACGTCTTCATTGTTCCCAATCACCACATGGATATGCCCATGTCCAACCAATAACCAAAAAGCACCAACAGTAGCCAAAGACTGATGAGAGCATATTTCTGTCACTATGGGCTTCTCAGGACCCGCATTCATTCTGATCAGAACCAGAGCTTTGAGAGCAGATTAATTAAGAGCACTTCTTTTAGTGACTGATATAGAGAAGTCCTGTGCTGATCCATTTCATCCTCAAGAGAGCCACAGCTGGAGAAGTTTAACAGGACTCTACTGAACATGCTGAGCAGTCTGGAGACTCAGCAAAAGTGACAGTGGAGTCATCACAGAGCACATCTGGTCCATGCATACAGCCACACTGAAGCCACCTGGCTCTCCCCTTACCCTCTCATATTTGGGAGAGAGGCTAGATTGCCAGTGGACCTTTGTTTTGGTCACATGGGGCAAGTCACAAGACCTGTTTACAGCAGGTAACTCAATTAAAGGATCGACTCAATGCAGCATGGAAATTGGCCGCCAGCGTGAAGAGAAACCAGCCAAACAAGATCCATTCTGGCCTGTGGGTATGAGACTGTGAGATGTTACTTGGTGCTAGGATGCTCCTGAGAAATTTAGGAGCACCTGGGGAACACAAGTTGCTTGACAAGTGGAAACGAGACCCATGTGCAGTGGAGCGGAAGTTACTAGAATTCTAGTTCACTGAGTGAAGTCTGAAAACGGTCATTGGGGGGTGTACGGGTTTTACACAGAAACCTACGAGCCATGGATGGATGGTCAGATTCTCTAAGGAGTCAGCGAGTCTGGTAACTTGTACCTGGCAAAGTACTATTATACTAGCTCCTGCTGAAGATACCAGTCCTGATTCCAAGTCAGAAAGCATTTATCCCACACAATTATTTGACACTCCATCTGGCACTTTTACACCTCCTCCTACTGCAGACAAGGAGTGCCCTATGCCACATTCTCCGGTGCCACATTCCCCCGAGCTAGAGCAACTAAAAGAAGAGGCCACTGAGGAGCCTCTAAGAAAGCATACAGTGCTGCATCTAAAGCTGTGTCTGAAGACAAATGAAATTAAGTTGGATCCTGTGTGGGGCACAGAGCCTAAGGGCATGAACTTAGAAGCTAGCTCCTTTGCACAAACATGGTCAAAGAGGGAGATAAGACCTGTAAAAACCTGATGTATGACTCATCCAGTGAATCTAGTGATTATCCTCACTGAGTGGTACACTGCTTAATGACTGCTTTAAGGAGCTGTGCTTTAATTGTGTGTGATATGAACCCAGCGGAAATGTAACTGTTAAGTCTGAACAGTGTCAAGAGTTATGATTAACACCCTCCTAAGTTTGTACCCTCAAACTTCCTTTTGGGAGGTGTGTGGGGGTTTACAGTAGCTTTTCTCACTTCTTTCTTTATCCTCCTCTCATGTTCACTGGTGGCTGAGAGAGGTGCCCTGACTAGGTGTTGGGCCATGTTCTGATGCCCCAGGAGTACTTTCAGAGCAGCATGCTGCTCACCACAGGCCAGGCTCAGAAAGTCTGCCCCGTAGAGAGGACATGCGGGTGGATTCAGAGTAAAACACATGCTGGCTATGGAATATGAATGATCCAATTAACCATAGCAGGTTTCTCAGAACCTGCTGGATTTCAGGTTGCTTAAACTAAATTAGACACGCGACTCTGTATACATGCATACATTTTATTAATCCACATCAGTTTGAAAGCTAAACGGGAAATTATAGAGAACTGAGTAAAGATAGGCTATGGCAGAGTTTGCATAGTATAAATTAACGGTTTAACAGGGGATGGTAATACTTTTCACGAAGTAATAGATCAAATCCAAACAAATCAAAGTCAGGTCCCCCATGACAAGCTGCCACCCAGTGAGGGGACGGGTGCTCCCAAGGGACATGGGATCCTTCAGACAGGCCTGTATACATTTGCCAGCTGGGCTTTTCTCCCTCACAGTGTCTGGGGCTGTGAGTAGTGGGGAAATAGCCACTGTTCCAGCCAGGTCAGCCTTACTCCACTGCCTGCAGACATCACACAACATGCATGACAACCAGGATTCTGATGGGCTTCCCAGGCCATACACCCATGGCCCCTCCTCCCGCTCTCACCCTGCCCCCTTTGGGGTATGGTGCATGCCCAGAGCCATAGGATTGGAACTGTTCCTGTGATCTATGAGCACAGGAATTGCTGAAGTGCCTGGCCTTCTAGTGGGCCATGCCAGGGGGAGGTAGCTTGTGCCCCCGACAAAACACACAGGCGTAAAGGCCAGGCACAGACATATTCATCCTGATTTAGAGCTGCTTTTAATTGCTCTGGCAAATCCCAGCAGGGCTAACCCAAGGGACTGGTAAGCCTCCCTCTAGTTCAGTATAAATTCTGATGGCAGTCTAATCATCTGTTAAACAATGGGAAGGCCTTGGGTTTACAATCCAGCAGCATTCACCCACGCTTCTGTCTCTTGGCCAAGAAGTTACATCAGCAATGCTGTGTTCTTGGAGAAGCCCCAGCTGCCATCGCTCGTGGCAGGCAGACGTCACTCCAGCCACCTTTTGCCTGGAGTGCTAGGTGGAGCTGGTGGGAGGACTGTTCCAGTCTCCTCATTCATAACCACTTATTCATTGGCCCCTAGGGTGCAGCCTGCCAGGGACACCTCAGGCCATGATGGTGCAGATCAAGTCTCTGAAGGCATGCATCACACAGATACCTAAGTCTCTAACGTCAGCTACCGAGTCACCACTTATGTAAGAGGAAAGATGTGTATAAAAGTGTCTGTTACTCATAAAGTTGGCCTGGCATCAGATACACTCTCTGCTCAGCCTGATGGCTCCTCATGCCCAATGGCCAGACTGGCAGAACTTCCTTTCAGGTCTAGGCAGGATCACGGTGTCAGGCATCCCTGAAGGACCTCAAAGGGAAAGAGTCAGCGAGGTGCTTATCTGTGCCAAGGCTTTGTTGTTAGCCACTCCCACTCGCCTGTCCTGCCCAGGTGTTTGCAGCTGTGAGAAGTGACTGCTGGAGGCACCAGCCTTCTTTGACTTAGTGGTGATGGACCATCCATTGACTGGCTCCTTTTTCAGAACGGTGATGTGGACCAATCAGGGTGCAATCCTCACTCTTTACGAAGAGATTCATAGACTCATAGACTCATAGACTCTAGGACTGGAAGGGACCTCGAGAGGTCATCGAGTCCAGTCCCCTGCCCTCATGGCAGGACCAAATACTGTTTGGACCATCCCTAATAGACATTTATCTAACCTACTCTTAAATATCTCCAGAGATGGAGATTCCACAACTTCCCTAGGCAATCTATTCCAGTGTTTAACTACCCTGACAGTTAGGAACTTTTTCCTAATGTCCAATCTAAATCTCCCTTGCTGCAGTTTAAGCCCACTGCTTCTTGTTCTATCATTGGAGGCTAAGGTGAACAAGTTTTCTCCCTCCTCCTGATGACACCCTTTTAGATACCTGAAAACTGCTATCATGTCCCCTCTCAGTCTTCTCTTTTCCAAACTAAACAAACCCAATTCCTTCAGCCTTCCTTCATAGGTCATGTTCTCAAGACCTTTAATCATTCTTGTTGCTCTTCTCTGGACCCTCTCCAATTTCTCCACATCTTTCTTGAAATGCGGTGCCCAGAACTGGACACAATACTCCAGTTGAGGCCTAACCAGCGCAGAGTAAAGCGGAAGAATGACTTCTCGTGTCTTGTTTACAACATACCTGTTAATGCATCCCAGAATCATGTTTGCTTTTTTTGCAACAGTATCATACTGTTGACTCATATTAAGCTTGTGGTCCACTATGACCCCTAGATCTCTTTCTGCCATACTCCTTCCTAGACAGTCTCTTCCCATTCTATATGTGTGAAACTGATTGTTCCTTCCTAAGTGGAGCACTTTGCATTTATCTTTATTGAACTTCATCCTGTTTACTTCAGACCATTTCTCCAATTTGTCAAGATCATTTTGAATTTTGACCCTGTCCTCCAAAGCAGTTGCAATCCCTCCCAGTTTGGTGTCGTCCGCAAACTTAATAAGCGTACTTTCTATGCCAACATCTAAATCGTTGATGAAGATATTGAACAGAACCGGTCCCAAAACAGACCCCTGCGGAACCCCACTTGTTATACCTTTCCAGCAGGATTGGGAGCCATTAACAACTACTCTCTGAATACGGTTATCCAGCCAGTTATGCACCCACCTTATAGTAGCCCCATCTAAATTGTACTTTCCTAGCTTATCTATAAGAATATCATGCGAGACTGTATCAAATGCCTTGCTAAAGTCTAGATATATCACATCCACTGCTTCTCCCTTATCCACAAGGCTCGTTATCCTATCAAAGAACGCTATCAGATTAGTTTGACACGATTTGTTCTTTACAAATCCATGCTGGCTATTCCCTATCACCTTACCACCTTCCAAGTGTTTGCAGATGATTTCTTTGATTACCTGCTCCATTATCTTCCCTGGCACAGAAGTTAAACTAACTGGTCTGTAGTTTCCTGGGTTGTTTTTATTTCCCTTTTTATAGATGGGCACTATATTTGCCCCCTTCCAGTCTTCTGGAATCTCCCCCGTCTCCCATGATTTCCCAAAGATAATAGCTAGAGGCTCAGATACCTCTTCTATTAACTCCTTGAGTATTCTAGGATGCATTTCATCAGGCCCTGGTGACTTGCAGGCATCTAACTTTTCTAAGTGATTTTTTACTTGCTCTTTCCTTATTTTCTCTTCTAAACCTACCCTCTTCCTGTAAGCATTCACTATACTAGACATTCCTTCAGACTTCTCAGTGAAGACCGAAACAAAGAAGTCATTAAGCATCTCTGCCATTTCCAAGTCTCCCGTTACTGTTTCCCCCTCCTCATTGAGCAGTGGGCCTACCCTGTCCTTAGTCTTCCTCTTGCTTCTAATGTATTGATAAAAAGTCTTCTTGTTTCCCTTTATTCCCATAGCTAGTTGAAGGCAACCAACCAGAATACCATCTGAGCTTCATGTGTCACCTTTTAATAGTCTAATGAGAAAACGGGGTATCACTTTTGTGGCTGTAGCTGCACATGCTCGTGTCTTGGGACATCATGGTTCTGCTAGTCTCCTGAAACCCCCAATTTGGCATGTGGCCTGTTTCAGTAGAGTGACCTCCTTGGCAAACCGCACAAGTCTTTGTTCCATCTGACACTGCTGCTCTTCTTCTTTGCAAAGTCCATCAGTCAGTGGTGAGGCCACTTGAAACCTCTGTTCTCCAGCAGACTTCACTTAATTCAATGCCAGCAGCATGGGACAGCTGCATAAATCTCTAATCTCTCTAGTGGTACCTGTTTGTCATCCTTATTTATCCTTAGCTAACTTATGTGTGGGAATTGCTTAGTCCATGTACTTCTAATCAAGCAGAAGCAGGCCTCCATGGCCATCCATCCATCTCCTAGTGACACACTTGGGTTGGGTTTACCTTGAGGAACCTCACATCAAATTGGCTTGTCAACATATAAATTAAGTGTTTTACCTGGTCTTTGAGGTTACCCAGATGCCTCCGATACCTCTGTTTATTATATCTTACGCATGTTCATTAATCAACATTGCATATGTAAAATACATAGACACAATCAGGATACTTTGTATTTACATTCTCGTAGCAACAGCTGATCCCTGCCACTCCAGGGGATCTGATTCAAGCTCCCATCACCTTTCTATAGTTATGCCAAAAGTTTTCTGCCATTGCCTCTTGTCAGTGAATTGTTTCCTGCCCAAAGGGCTTGGCTGAGCTGGTGCCTTCCTCTCCTGACTCCTGTGTCCTGGCATATATCACCATCTTACAGCTTCCCGCTGGTCACATTTCCACTCACTGGAAAGGAGCCATCCCACCTTCATAAAGACACCATTTCTGCATGGCAGAGACATTGTTTCTCAGGCAGAAAACCTCTCTTGAGAACTCCTCTTGCTGTGCTGAGCTCAGACTGATGACCACCTTTCAAGCAGATAATGTTGTCACAGATCTGTTGGGTGGTCCCTTCCTGGCCAGCCACTATGACTGTGGTGAGGGAGCTCCGTGCTCTGGATTTCCAAGGGGGTTTCAGGCTTCTGGCGCCTGAATGGAGTCCAGCCAGTGCCCCACTCTTGGGATCCCTAGGCATACTCCCAGAGTATTTGGTCCTGCCATGAGGGCAGGGGACTGGACTCGATGACCTCTCGAGGTCCCTTCCAGTCCTAGAGTCTATGAGTCTATGAGCTCAGAGCCAGGGCTGGATTAACTTTTTGTGGGCCTGGCACCAAACATATTTTTGTGCCCCCCTGGGGGATAATTGTAAAAGGGGCCGGGGGTAAAAGCACAGTGGGGCAGGAGCTAGGGTTGGTCTCTGGAGCAAGGGAGGGGTTGGGGTAAACTTCAAGTGCAGCAGGGCTGGGGAGGGGGTAACCAGGATCCCCCCTGCCCCTGCCCACACAGAGTGGGTACCTACCTGGTTCTAGCCCTGTCATAGTATAATTCCCCACTCTGAACCTTAGTGTCCAAAAGATGGGGTACCAGCATTAATTCCTCTAAGCTCAATTACCAGCTTAGTACTTGTAGCGCTGCCACCAACCAGGAATTCCAGTGCCTGGTACACTCTAGTCCCCTCAAAACCTTGCCCAGGGACCCCCAAGACCCAGACCCTCTGGATCTTAACACAAGGAAAGTAAACCCTTTCCCCCTGTTGCCACTCCCAGATTTCCCCTCCCTGGGTTACCCTGGAAGATCACTGTGATTCAAACTCCTTGAATCTTAAACAGAGAGGAAAATTCACCTTCCCCCCTCCTTCTCAATCCCCCTCCCAGACTCTCCCTGAGAGAGAAAGTAATCCTAACACAGAGAGAAATTAAGCTTTCTCTCCCCCTTCCCTCCTTTCTCCCCACCAATTCCCTGGTGAATCCAGACCTCGTTTCCTGGGGTCTCACACCAGAAAAAAAAACAACAATCAGGTTCTTAAACAAGAAAAGCTTTTAATTAAAGAAAGAAAAAACAGTAAAAATTATCTTTGTAAATTTAAAATGGAATAGGTACAGGGTCTTTCAGCTATAGACACTGGGAATACCCTCCCAGCCTAAGTATACAAGTACAAATTAAAATCCTTTCAGCAAAATACAAATTTGAACTCCTTCCAGCCAAATACACATTTGAACTCCTCCCAGCCAAATACATACTTGCAAATAAAGAAAACAAACATAAGCCTAACTCGCCTTATCACCTAGTACTTACTATTTTGAATCTATAAGAACCTGTATCAGGGAGATTGGAGAGAAACCTGGTTGCACGTCTGGTCACTCTCAGAACCCAGAGAGAACAACAACCAAAAACTAACAGCACACACAAAAACTTCCCTCCCTCAAGATTTGAAAGTATCCTGTCCCCTGATTGGTCCTCTGGTCAGGTGACAGCCAGGCTCACTGAACTTGTTAACCCTTTACAGGCAAAAGAGACATGAAGTACTTCTGTTCTATTAACTCTTAACTATTCGTTTATGACAAGCCCATTCTCTTTGTTTCTCTCTGCACTGAGCTGCCCCTCCTCCCACAGCAGCAGTACAGGTTCTCTTCCAGCTCTCTAGGGTGGGTGTTGGGAGTGGGAGGAGCAGGAGGCTAATGTGGTTACTCCTATAACCGGACATTTAGTTTCCAGTCAGCACTGCTAACCGGACACTCAGGTCCCATTTTCTACTGGAGTTTCCAGTCTAAAACTGGTACCTGGCAGCAGGGCTGCCAGAAAAGCCTGAGAGGGGAGAGGGACAAGCAATCATTTTTAAAAGTAAGAGGGCTAAGCCTTAAGGGGAGGGGCAAGTGGTGGGTGGACTAGGGAGTGGAGAGCAGCTAATGGGCAGGGCCATGTCTGCTGTACTGCCCAGGTAGGTTGGAGACTGTGGGGATCAGCTGACACGGTATCCAGGGCTGGTGCAAGGATATTTTGCACCCTAGGTGAAACTTCCACCTTGCGCCCACCCCCCTCTGCTCCGGAGCATCGCTTATTGTAAATGTTCAAAAATGAATACAGTGGAGTCACATCTTACACAGGGATTAGGTTCTAAGGTCAGCACGTCAGACGAAAATCGCGTATAGTGAAAATTACCATAAACTACAGTACACACAGTATACACTGTCTACACTAGAACAGGGGTCCTCAACCTACAGCACGTGTGCCAAAGGTGGCATGCAAGCTGATTTTTTTTTTTTAATGGCAGGCTGCGGGGCCTGGCCACCACTGAGCCTGCTGCAGGCCTGGGGTTCCGTTCACTCAGCTGCCAGCCAGGGTCCCAGCCGGCGACTCCACTCAGCCTCCTGCCGTTCACCCATGCCGGCAGGAAGCTGAGCAGGGCCGGTGGCGGAGACCCTGGCTGACAAGGGGCCGGTAGCCAGAACCCCAGATTGCCAGCAGACTGAGCAGAACCAGTGGCCAGGACCCCAGACTGGCAGTGGGCTCAGCTGCTCAGCCCGCTGCCGGTCTGGGGTTCCATCCAAAGGCTCCTGCCAGCCGGGGTCCCAGCTGCCAGCCCCACTCAGCCTGCTCATAGACTCATAGACTCATAGACTTTAAGGTCAGAAGTGACCATTATGATCATCTAGTCTGACCTCCTGCACAATGCAGGCCACAGAATCTCACCCATTCACTTCTATAACAAACCGCTAACCTATGTCTGAGTTACTGAAGTCCTCAAATTGTGGTTTGAAGACCTCAAGCTACAGAGAATCCTCCAGCAAGTGACCCGTGTCCCATGCTGCAGAGGAAGGTGAAAAACCTCCAGGGCCTCTGCCAATCTGCCCCGGAGGAAAATTCCTTCTCGACCCCAAATATGGCAAACAGTTAAACCCTGAGCATGTGGGTAAGACTCACCAGCCAGCACCCAGGAAAGAATTCTCTGTAGTAACTCAGATCCCACCTCATCTAACATCACATCACAGACCACTGGGAATACTTACCTGCTGATAATTAAAGATCAATTGCCAAAATTAGGCTATCCCATCATACCATCCCCTCCATAAACTTATCAAGCTTAGTCTTGAAACCAGATATGTCTTTTGCCCCCACTGCTCCCCTTGGAAGGCTGTTCCAGAACTTCACTCCTCTAATGGTTAGAAACCTTCATCTAATTTCAAGTCTAAACTTCCTAGTGTCCAATTTATATCCATTTGTTCTTGTGTCCACATTGGTACTAAGCTTAAATAATTCCTCTCCCTCTCTAATATTAATCCTTCTGATATATTTATAAAGAGCAATCATATCCCCCCTCAACCTTCTTTTGGTTAAGCTAAACAAGCAAAGCTCTTTGAGTCTCCTTTCATAAGACAGGTTTTCCATTCCTCAGATCATCCTAGTAGCTTATCTCTGAACCTGTTCCAGTTTGAATTCATCCTTCTTAAACATGGGAGACCAGAACTGCACACAGTGTTCCAGATGAAGTCTCACCAGTGCCTTATATAATGGTACTAACACCTCCTTATCTTTGCTGGAAATACCTCGCCTGATGCATCCTAAAACTGCATTAGCTTTTTTAACGGCCATATCACACTGGCGGCTCATAGTCATCCTGTGATCAACCAATACTCCGAGGTCTTTCTCCTCCTCCGTTACTTCCAACTGATGTGTCCCCAATTTATAACCAAAATTCTTGTTATTAATCCCTAAATGCATGACCTTGCACTTTTCACTATTAAATTTCATCCTATTACTACTACCCCAGTTTACAAGGTCATCCAGATCTTTCTGTATGATATCCCAGTCCTCTGTGTTAGCAATACCTCCCAGCTGCCAGCCATGGTTCCAGCTGCCGGATCCGCTCAGCCTCCTGGCGGCCTGAGTGAACGGAACCCTGTCAGGGCAGGGGGCTGGGGGTATGTGAAGGGGTGCAGGGGGCTGGCGAAGTGGGGGAAGGTGCAGGGGTTAGGGTGGGTAGGGGGCTGGGGGGGTGGGTTGGGGTCATGATGGTGCTCACAGAGGGGGCTGGAGGAGGTACGCCCCAATTCCAGCCCCTTCCCCAAGGCCTCACCCCGCCTCTTCTCCTCCTCCTCTCCGGAGCGCCATGCTGAGGTTTCTCCTTCTCACTCCTGTCAGCAAGGCTGATCCAGCTGATCGGCGGCGGGGGGGGGGGGGGGAGGAGGGAATGTAGCATGCTGGAGAAAGAGGTGAGGGAGAGGCCTCACCCAGCCTCTTTTCCTTCTCCTCCCCGGAGTGGCATGCTGCGGCTCCCCCTCCCCGCTCCTGCCGGCAAGGTTGATCCAGCTAATCTGCAGCAGGCAGGCAGACGGGGGGTAGGGGGGACGTAGCACGCTGGGCAAAGGGGCAGGGCAGGAGCCAGGCTGACTGCAGATGCTGCCACGGAGCCCCAGCAGTGGCAGAGTCAAGCTTCTCTGACCCCACAGGAGAGAGCAGGGGGTGAAGAAGAGTGCACCGGGGCCCCTTTCAACCATGGGCCTGGCGCCATGGCACCAGTGGAACCATTGTAAATCCGGTATTGCGCAGAGCATCTGTTCGGCTACCAGCTCCAAGTGTTAAAACCCGCTGTCATGATCAAGGTCAGCTCCCAGACTGCTGCACTGGGCAGCACAGCATGGGGAGGAGATGAACAGCCCTCTGTGGAGAAAGGAGTGGTTCAGGATTATTTAGTAAAGCTGGAGGAGCACAAGTCCATGGTGCCAGTTGTGCTGCATCCAAGAGTGCTAAAGGAGTTGGCGGATGTGATTGCAGAGCCATTGGCCATTATCCCTGAAAATTCATGGCAATTGGAGGAGGTCCCGAATGACTGGAAGGCGAACACAGTGCCCATCTTTAAAAAAGCGAAGAAGGAGGATCCGGGGAACTACAGGCCGGTCAGCCTCACCTCAGTCCCTGGAAAAGTTTTGGAGTAGGCCCTCAAGGAATCAATTCTGAAGCACTTAGAGGAGAGGAAAGTGATCAGGAACAGTCAGCATGGATTCATCAAGGCCAAGTCGTGCCTGACTAACCTAATTGCCTTCTATGAGGAGATAACTGGCTCTGTGGATGAGGGGAAAGCAGTGGACGTGTTATTCCTTGACTTTAGCAAAGTCTCCCACAGTATTCTTGGCAGTAAGTTAAAGAAGTATGGGCTGGATGAATGGACTATAAGGTGGACAGAAAACTGGCTAGATTGTCAAGCTCAACGGGTGGTAATCAATGGCTCCATGTCTAGTTGGCAGCCGGTATCAAGCGGAGTGCCCCAAGGGCCAATTTTGTTCAATATCTTCATTAATGATCTGGAGAATGGTGTGGACTGCATCCTCAGCAACTTTCCAGATGACACTAAACTGGGAGGAGTGGTAGATAGGCTAGAGGGTAGAAATAGGATACAGAGGGACCTAGAAAAATTAGAGGATTGAGCCAAAATAAATCTGATGAGGTTCAACAAGGACAAGTGGAGAGTCCTGCACTTAGGACAGAAGAATCCCATACATTGCTACAGACTAAGGACCGAATGGCTAGGAAGCAGTTCTGCAGAAAAGGACCTGGGGATTACAGTGGATGAGAAGCTGGATATGAGTCAACAGTGTGCCCTTGTTACCAAGAAGGCTAACGGCATTTTGGGCAGTATAAGTAGGGGCATTGCCAGCAGAATGAGGGATGAGATCATTCCCCTCTATTCGACATTGGTGAGGCCTCATCTGGAGTATTGTGTCCAGTTTTGGGCCACACACTACAAGAAAGATGTGGAAAAATTGGAAAGAGTCCAGTGGAAGGCAACAAAAATGATTAGGGGGCTGGAGCACATGACTTATGAGGAGAGGCTGAGGGAACTGGGATTGTCTACAGAAGAGAAAAATGAGGGGGGATTTGATAGCTGCTTTCAACTACCTGAATGGGGGTTCCAAAGAGGACGGATCTAGACTGTTCTCAGTGGTAGCAGATGACAGAACAAGGAGTAATGGTCTTAAGTTGCAGTGAGGGAGGCTTAGGTTGGATATTAGGAAAAACTTTTTCACTCAGAGGGTGATGAAGCTCTGGAATGGGTTACCTAGGGAGGTAGTGGAATGTCCTTCCGTAGAGGTTTTTAAGGTCAGGCTTGACAAAGCCCTGTCTGGGATGATTTCATTGGGGATTGGTCCTGCTTTGAGCAGGGGATTGGACTAGATGACCTTCTGAGGTCCCTTCCAATCCTGATATTCTATAATTCTAAGGCCCTCTGGGTGCAGTGCTGACCCTGACCCCCAGCACTCAAACACCCCCCTTTCCCAGAGGTGCGAAGCTGCTCGTTTCCAGTTTACCTGGCTTGAGCACGTGGTAGTTGTGAAAGCAGCAGAGAGTCCTGTGGCATCTTATAGACTAACAGACGTTTTGGAGCATGAGCTTTCGTGGGTGAATACCCACTTGGTTGGATGCCTGTAGTGGAAATTTCCAGGGGCAGGTATATATATGCAAACAAGAAGCAAGCTAGAGATAACGAGGTTAGTTCAGTCAGGGAGGATGAAGCCCTGTTCTAGCAGTTGAGGTGTGAAAACCAAGGCAGGAGAAACTGGTTTTGTAGTTGGCAAGCCATTCACAGTCTTTGTTTAATCCTGAGCTGATGGTGTCAAATTTGCAGATGAACTGAAGCTCAGCAGTTTCCCTTCGAAGTCTGGTCCTGAAATTTTTTGCTGCAGGATGGCCACCTTAAGATCTGCTATTGTGTGGCCAGGGAGGTTGAAGTGTTCTCCTACAGGTTTTTGTGTATTGCAATTCCTAATATCTGATTTGCATCCTTTTATCCTTTTCCGTAGAGACTGTCCAGTTTGGCCAATGTACATAGCAGAGGGGCATTGCTGGCATATGATGGCATATATTACATTAGTGGACGTACAGGTGAATAAACTGGTGATGGTATGGCTGATCTGGTTAGATCTTGTAATGATGTCGCTGGTGTAGATATGTGGGCAGAGTTGGCATTGAGGTTTTTTGCATGGTTTGGTTCCTGAGCTAGAATTACTATGGTGCGGTGTGCAGTTACTGGTGAGAATATGCTTAAGGTTGGCAGGTTGTCTGTGAGCAAGGACTGACCTGCCACCCAAGGCCTGTGAAAGTGTGGAATCATGGTCCAGGATGGGTTGTAGATCCCTGATGATGCTTTGGAGGGGTTTTAGCTGGGGACTGTATGTGATGGCCAGTGGAGTCCTGTTGGTTTCTTTCTTGGGTTTGTCTTGCAGTAGGAGGCTTCTGGGTACACGTCTGGCTCTGTTGATCTGTTTCCTTATTTGCTCATGTGGCTATTGTAGTTTTGAGAATGCTCTGTGGAGATTTTGTAGGTGTTGGTCTCTGTCTGAGGGGTTAGAGCAGATGCGGTTGTACCTCAGTGCTTGGCTGTAGACAATGGATCGTGTGATGTGCCCGGGATGGAAGCTGGAGGCATGAAGGTAGGCATAGCGGTCGGTAGGTTTTCGGTATAGGGTGGTGTTAAAGTGCCATCACTTATTTGCACCGTAGTGTCTAGGAAGTCGACTTCCTGTGTAGATTGGTCCAGGCTGAGGTTGATGGTGGGGTGGAAGCTGTTGAAATCGTGGTGAAATTTTTCCAGAGTCTCCTTTCCATGGGTCCAGATGATGAAGATGTCATCAATGTAGCGTAGGTAGAGAAGGGTGTGAGTGGATGAGAGCTGAGGAAGTGTTATTCCAGGTCAGCCATAAAAATATTGGCATATTGTGGGGCCATGCGGGTGCCCATGGTGGTGCCACTGATCTGGAGATATAGATTGTCATCGAATTTGAAATAATTGTGTGTGAGGATAAAGGCACAGAGCTCAGCAGCCAGTTGTGCTGTGGCATCATCAGGGATACTGTTCCTAACAGCTTGTATTCCATCTGTGTGAGGAATGTTTGTGTAGAGAGCCTCTACATCCATGGTGGCTAGGATGGTGTTTTCTGGAAGGTCACCAATGCCTTGTAGTTTCCTCAGGAAATCAGTGGTGTCATGGAGGTAGCTGGGAGTGCTGGTGGCATAGGGTCTGAGTAGAGAGTCCACATATCCAGAGAGTCCTTCAGTAAGAGTGCCAATGCCCGAGACGATGGGGTGTCCAGGATTTCCGGGTTTGCGGATCTTGGGCTGTAGATAGAATAACCCTGGTCGGGGCTCTAAAGGCACATTGATTTGTTCCGGTGTTAGTGTAGGGAGTGTCCTGAGCAGATGGTGCAGTTTCTTAGTGTATTCCTCAGTGGGATCTGAGGGAAGTGGCCTGTAGAATTTGGTATTGGAGAGTTGTCTGGCGGCCTCCTTTTGTTCATGATGACAACAGCACCTCCTTTATCAGCCTCTTTGATTATAATGTCAGGATGGTTTCTTCAACCTCCCTGGCCACACAATAGCAGATCTTAAGGTGGCCATACTGCAGCAAAAAACTTCAGGACCAGACTTCAAAGGGAAACTGCTGAGCTTCAGTTCATCTGCAAATTTGACACCATCAGCTCAGGATTAAACAAAGACTGTGAATGGCTTGCCAACTACAAAACCAGTTTCTTCTGCCTTGGTTTTCACACCTCAACTGCTAGAACAGGGCTTCATCCTCCCTGACTGAACTAACCTCGTTATCTCTAGCTTGCTTCTTGTTTGCATATATATACCTGCCCCTGGAAATTTCCACTACAGGCATCCGACGAAGTGGGTATTCACCCACGAAAGCTCATGCTCCAAAACGGCTGTTCGTTATACGGTGCCACAGGATTCTTTGCTGCTTTTACAAATCCAGACTAAGACAGCAACCCCTCTGGCAGTTGTGAAGCAGTCCCTCCTGCACACATACATGTACATTGGCCAATATTATCTTCATGCTAGTGTTTTTCATCATGAAAAGCACAGAGTACAGATCATACAGAATAAAGCATCCTCCACAGAGCATCCCTTACTAGGAGATCACCTGTACTGCAGCAGACAGGTTGGGTCCTCCACCCCCTGCAATACCTTGCTTTTGCAGCAGCCTCCCTCATCTTAATCTGGTGCAAGATGTCTCTGCCACCTTCACCATGTGTCCCCCCTCTACAGACTCCTGCTGATCACCTGCTTCTTTGTTCTGCCTTTCAGTAATTTTCCACTGGTCTCAACCCTCCTCCCTCCCAGACAAGGGGAGGAAGTGTCTTCTCCCAGCTTGAGCAACCCATTGTCCTAAAGTGTTTTACTTTGAATAGATGATCATTGAGTGCTGATCACTCCCCATTGCCTAGGGTCTGTCCTGCTAATTGTGGAGCCACAGCCATATAGGCTTTGCATGACACAGTGATTTCCTGTCACAATCTCATAACCTTAGCCACAGTTCAGAGGAGATACAGACAGAACCAGGGGTGGCTCCAGGCCCCAGCACGCCAATCGTGTGCTTGGGGCGGCATGCCGCCGGGGGCGCTCTGCTGGTCGCCGGGAGGGCGGCAGGCAGGCAGTCTTTGGCGGCATGCCTGCGAGGGTCTGCTGGTCCCGCAGCTTCGGTGGAGCCGTGGGACCAGTGGACCCTCCACAGGCACGCCTGTGGGAGGTCCAACAGAGCCATGGGACCGGCGACCGGCAGACTGCCCCCCGCGGCATGCCGCCGTGCTTGTGGCGGTGAAATGTCTAGATCGCCCCTGGACAGAACCTCCAATTTGTCACAAGCGCCATTACTAATAATCAAATGATGGCAATAATGTGGGTGTGTTTCTTATCACCCGAGCACCCTGGGACGTCTTGCTCTGGCTGGCTAGTTTGTCTGATGTTTTCAAAGGATCCCCTGACCCAGGCTTTCTCTTTCCCCAGAACATCAGGACATCCCAGCGGCCTGCATGTGTCTTTTCCTGGTTTATGTGTAGCAGGCAGTGTTAGGATAGCTGTTGAGTATGCAGACAGTCAGGGATCCATCCCTCATTTATCAATGGCCTGCTACCCCTCTAACCTCCGCCTAGGGTTGCCAATTTTGGTTGGATGTATTAAAGATTAATTTTTAATTCCTGGAGACTTCAGGACAACCCTGCAGGGTTGGCAACCATATGGACTGTGGGCATATGCTTGCTTCTCCCTTATCTTATCTTATCTTATCTTATCTTATCTTATCTTATCTTATCTGGCCTGGAGTTTTCTCCCCCAGGTCCATTCTCTGTGCTAGGCTCTCCACTCTCTCCGCTCGGGACTCTACATTGGTCATTTCTCTGTCCGAGAGGCCTTGTTGCCTGCTGAGGGTCCTAATAATTTGTGTTGCCACAGGGCCTAGGCACCCCAGCCAAGGACCAGGACCCCATTGTGCCAGGCACTATACAAACACAGGGCAAACAAACAGTCCCTGCTTCAGAGAGCCTACAGTCTAAGGGTATGTCCACAGTACAAAATTAGGTCGATTTAATAGAAGTCAATTTTTTAGAAATTGATTTGATAGTCGATTGTGTGTGTCCCCACTAAGCTCATTAAGTTGGCGGTGTGTGTCCACAGTACCGAGGCTCAGGGCCGGTGCAAACATTTAGGTGACCTAGGCGGTCGCCTAGGGTGCTGGCATTTGGGGGGCGCCATTTCCTTTGGCAGTGACTGCGGCGGCCAGATCTTCAGCCGCCCCAGTCGCTGCCGGCATTTAGGTGGAGGGAGCTGGGGCAGGGGATCGTGGGGAGGGCCGCCTGCAGAAAGTAAGGGAGGGGCGGCACGCAGGGGAACTCCCCGCCCCAGCTCACCCCCCGCCCTGCCTCCTCCCAGAACACGCTGTGGCGCTGCAAGCCTAGAAGGAGGGAAAAGTGAAGCAGTCAAGGCGGCGTACTCGTGGAGGAGGTGGGGCAGGGGTGAGCTGCTTCACTTTTCCCGCCTCCCAGGCTTGTGGCGACTAAGCTGATTGGCGCCGCAAGCCTGGGAGGCGGGAGAAGTGAAGCAGCCATGTTGTGCTTGGGGAGGAGGTGGGGCAGAGGTGAGCTGCTTCACTTCTTCCGCCTCCCAGGCTTGCGGCGCCAATCAGCTTAAGCGCCTCAAGCCTGGGAGGCAGGAGAAGTGAAGCAGCAACGGAGTGCTCGTTCTTGTGCGCGGAGCAGGGGTGAGCTGGGGTAGGGGCGTGCCTCAGGGCGGAGAGTGGGGGGTAGGGAGCTGCCGCAAGGGGAGCACCTCAGGGTGGAGGGGGGAGAGCTGCCGTGGGGGGGGGGCACCTCAGGGCTCAGGCGGGAAGCCTCAGGGTGGGGGTATGGGGGGGCACAAGGTGGAAGTTTCGCCTAGGGTGTGAAACATCCTTGCACTGGCCCTGCTGAGGCTAGCGTCGACTTTAGGAGCATTGCACTGTGGTAGCTATCCCACAGTTCCCGCAGTCTCGGCTGCCCATTGGAATTCCGGGTCAGGGCCACCCAGGGGGAGCAATTTGCCCCAGGCACCAGGCCCCGCAGGGGCTCCCACGAGAATATAGTATTCTACAGTATTGCAACTTTTTTATGGAAGGGCCCCCCGAAATTCATAGATTCATAGATTCTAGAACTGGAAGGGACCTCGAGAGGTCATCAAATCCAGTCCCCTGCCCTCATAGCAGGACCAAATACTGTCTAGACCATCCCTGATAGACATTTATCTAACCTACTCTTAAATATCTCCAGTGCCATCACAACCTCCCTAGGCAATTTATTCCAGTGTTTAACCACACTGACAGTTAGGAACTTTTTCCTAATGTCCAACCTAAACCTCCCTTGCCGCAATTTAAGCCCATTGCTTCTTGTTCTATCCTTAGAGGCTAAGGTGAACAAGTTTTCTCCCTCCTCCTTATGACACCCTTTTAGATACCTGAAAACTGCTATCATGTTCCCTCTTAGTCTTCTCTTCTCCAAACTAAACAAAACCAATTCTTTCAGCCTTCCTTCATAGGTCATGTTCTTAAGACCTTCAATCATTCTTTTTGCTCTTTTCTGGACTCTCTCCAATTTCTCCACATCTTTCTTGAAATGTGGTGCCCAGAAATGGACACAATATTCCAGCTGAGGCCTAACCAGCGCAGAGTAGAGCGGAAGAATGACTTCTCATGTCTTGTTTACAACACACCTGTTAATGCATCCCAGAATCACGTTTGCTTTTTTTGCAACAGCATCACACTGTTGACTCATATTTAGCTTGTGGTCCACTATAACCCCTAGATCCCTTTCTGCCGTACTCCTTCCTAGACAGTCTCTTCCCATTTTCTTTGTGTGAAACTGATTGTTCCTTCCTAAGTGGAGCACTGTGCATTTGTCTTTGTTAAACTTCATCCTGTTTACCTCAGACCATTTCTCCAGTTTTCCAGATCATTTTGAATTATGACCCTGCCCAAAGCAGTTGCAATCCCTCCCAGTTTGGTATCATCTGCAAACTTAATAAACGTACTTTCTATGCCAATATCTAAGTAGTTAATGAAGATATTGAACAGAGCCAGGCCCAAAACAGACCCCTGCGGAACCCCACTTGTTATACCTTTTCAGCAGGATTGGGAACCATTAATAACTACTCTCTGAGTACGGTTATCCAGCCAGTTATGCACCCACCTTATAGTAGCCCCATCTAAATTGTATTTGCCTAGTTCATCGATAAGAATATCATGCGAGACTGTATCAAATGCCTTACTAAAGTCTAGGTATACCACATCCACTGCTTCTCCCTTATCCGCAAGACTTGTTATCCTATCAAAGAAAGCTATCAGACTGGTTTGACATGATTTGTTCTTTGACACAAAATTGCTTTGCCCCAGCCCCCTGAATCCTCTGGGCAGCCCTGTTCTGGGTTGAGCTCCCAGTGCCTGATGGGGCTAAAACATTGTCGTGGATGGTTCTGGGCACATGTTTTCAGGCCCCCTCCCTCCATGAAAGCAATGGCAAAAAATCCTTTCTCACCTGTTTTCCTGGGTTACCCATGCAGAAGACATACCACGGCAAGCATGGAGCCCACTCAGATGACTGTGGCAGTTATGAGTACTGTAAACACCACGTGCATTATCCTGGAGTATATGCAGCACCAGAACCTGCAAAAGTAGGCGAGGAGGCAACGGCAGCGTAGTGACGAGTGTGATGAGGATATGGACACAGACTTACCTCAAAGCATGGGCCCTGACAATTTGGACATCATGGTGGTAATGGGGCAGGTTCATGCTGTAGAATGCCAATTCTGGGCCTGGAAAACAAGCATAGACTTGTTGGACTGCATAGTGTTGCAGGCCTGGGATCATTCCTAGTGGCTGCGAAACTTTCGCATGTGTAAGGGCACTTTTATGGAACTTTGTGACTTGCTTTTCCCTGCCCTCAAGTGCAAGAATACCAAGATGAAAGCAGCCCTCACAGTTCATAAGCAAGTGGCGATAGCCCTCTGGAAGCTTGCAACGCCAGACAGTTACTGGTCAGTCGGGAATCAGTTTGGAATGGGCAAATCTACTGTGGGAGCTGCTGTGATCAAGCAGCCAATGTGATCACTGAGCTGCTGCTATCAAGTGTAGTGACCCTGGGAAATGTGCAGGTCATGGTGGTTGGCTTTGCTGCAATAGGATTCCCTAACTGGTGGGACAATAGACAGAATGCGTATCTCTATCTTGGGACTGGACCACCAAGGCAGCCAGTACATCAAACCAAAAGGGGTACTCTTCAATGGTGCTGCAAGAACTAGTGGATCACAAGGGACATTTCACCAACATCAGATGGCTGGGAAAGGTACATGATGCTTGCATCTTAGAATATCGGGGTTGGAAGGGACCTCAGGAGGTCATCTAGTCCAACCCTCTGCTCAAAGCAGGACCAATCCCCAGACAGATTTTTGCCCCAGCTCCCTAAACAGCCCCCTCAAGGATTGAACTCACCTTTCTGGGTTTAGCAGGCTAATACTCAAACCACTGAGCTATCCCTTCAGGAACTCTGGTCTGTTTGAACAGCTGGAGAAAGAGACTTACATTCCAGACCAGAAAATAACCATTGGAGATGTTGAAATGTCTGTAGTTATCCTTGGGGACCCAGCCTACCCCTTAATGCCATGGCTCATGAAGCCATACACAGGCACTTTGGACAGTAGTCAGGAGCTGTTCAACTATAGGCTGAGCAAGTGCAGAATGGTGGCAGAATGTGCATTTGGACATTTAAAAGTGCACTGATGCAGTTTACTGACTCGGTTAGACCTCATCAAAACCAATATTTCCAATGTTATTACTGCTTGCTGTGTGCTCCACAATATCTGTGAGAGTAAGGGGGAAATATTTACGGCGGGGTGGGAGGTTGAGGCAAACCGCCTGACCACTGATTACACACAGTCAGACACCAGGGCTGTTAGAAGAGCATAGCAGGGCACATTGTGCATCAGAGAAGCTTTGTACTCCCAAAGCTTTGTACTCCTAGTTTCATGACTGGCCAGACTACAGTGTGACAGTTCTCTTTGCTTCTCCTTGATGAAAACCCGCCTCCTTGGTTCACTCTACTTCCCTGTAAACCAACCACCCGCCCCTCCCCCCTTTGATCACTGCTTGCAGAGGCAATAAAGTCATTGTTTCAAATTCATGCATTCTTTATTAATTCGTCACACAAATGGGGAAATAACTGCAAAGGTAGCCTGGGGGGGGGGGGGTGGGGCAGGAGGGAAGGACTAGGCCACACTGCACTTCAAAACTTATTTATTGAATGCCATCTTTCTGTTGCTTGGGCAGCTCTCTGGGGTGGAGTGGTTGGGTGCCTGGAGGCCCCTCCACCGCATTCTTGGGTTTCTGGGTGAGAAAGCTATGGAACTTGGGGAGGAGGGTGATTGGTTACACAAGGGCTGCAGCGGTGGTCTGTGCTCCTGCTGCCTTTCCTGCACCTCAACAATACGCTGAAGAATATCAGTTTGATCTTCTAGTAGCCTCAGCATTGCATCCTGGCTCCTCTCATCATGCTGATGCCACCTATCATCTTGATCCCACCACATGTCCTCGCGTTCATTTAGTGCTTTCCTGCACTCTAACAGTGTCTGCCTCCATGCATTCTGCTGGGCTCCTTCAGTGAGGGAGGACTGCATGAGCTCAGAGAACATTTCATCGCAAGTGCGTTTTTTTTACCTTCTAATCTTTGCTAGCCTCTGGGATGGAGATGATACGGGGAGCATTACAACATTTGCAGTTGTGGGATGGAAAAAAAGAGACAGTAGTCTTTAAAAAGACACATTTTAGAGAACAATGGGTAGACACTTTCACGGTGAACCAAGCTGTTAACATTACATACCAAGCACCCATTGGCTATTTAAAAGGTTGGCTATTTAAAAAGGAGGGGCTGTGGTTTTTGGGTTAATGTGCAGCACAAACCCAGCTAACCCCCCAACACATACACACCACCAATCCTCTGGGATGATTGCTTCACCCCACCACGTGGCTAACAGGCTTTGGGAGTACATCCAGGAGCGCTTCATTGAGATGTCCCTGGAGGAGTTCTGCTCCATCCCCATACACGTTAACAAACTTTTCCAGTAGCTATACTGGCCGTGAATGCATCCCAAGTCTTCAGGGCAAATTAATAATTAAACACGCTTGCTTTTAAACCATGGATTATATTTACAAAGATACACTCACCAGAGGTCCCTTCTTTGCCCTCTAGGTCCGGGAGCCCGCCTTTGGTGGGTTGGGAGGGTACTAGATACAGGGTGAAAAACAGTTCCCGGCTGTTGGGGAAAACGGTTTTTCTGCTTGCTTGCTGTGCGCTATCATCATCTTCCTAGTCCCCAAAATCCACATCCCTGTTGTGTGTGAATCCATTGATGGAGTCCATGCACAGGGCTAGGGTAGTTGTAAGGGCACTGCCTAGAATTGCATGCAGCTCTTCATAGAAGCGGCATGTCTGGGGCTCTTACGTGGAGGAGGTGTTCACCTCTCTGGCTCTTTGGTAGGCTTGCCTGAGCGCCTTAAGTTTCACAGCACTGCTGCAGGTTCCTGGTATAGCCTCTGTCCCAGGGGCGGCTCCAGGCATCAGCAGCCAAGCAGGTGCCTGGGGCTGCAAGCCACAGGGGGTACTCTGCTGGTCACTGGGAGGGCGGCAGGCAGGTTGCCTTCAGTGGCATGCCTGGTGAGGGTTCAGCTGGTCCTGCGGCTTCAACGGACCTCCCACAGGCGAGACGCCGAATCCGCAGGACGGAGGACCTCCAGCAGGCAAGCCACCGAAAGCAGCCTACCTGCCATGCTTGAGGCAGCAAAATACCTAGAGCCGCCCTGTCACGGAGTCACCGGGCGATGCTCCGGAACTGCTCCCCACCAAGCCAGTCAGGACCTTGGGGAGCCTTCTCTCCCTTGGAGCAGACTTGTTCAGGGCAAGAAGCTCACACGGCTTTACCTTCTGGGTTTCTCCTTGGAGCATTCAGCATCCTCTGCCCCTCCGTGTGCTTCCCACAGCAAGCCTGCCCCAGCGGGGTCCTGGGGAAGCCACCGGGTCCTGCACCCCCACTTTGCAGTCAGACGTGACTCTCAGCCAGCCAGTAAAACAGAGGTTTATTCAATGACAGGAACAGGGTCTAAAACAGAGCTTGTAGATACAGCGAACCGGACCCCTCGGCTGGGTCCATTCTGGGGGGCAGTGAGCCAGACCCCCAGGTCTGCCCTCCACCCTTGACCCCAGCCAGCTCCAGACTAACCACCACTCCCAGCCCCTCCTCTCTGCTCAGCCCCTTTTCCGGGCCAGGAGGTCACCTGATCCCTTTGTTTCCAACACCTTCAGCTGGCACCTTTGCAGAGGAGGGGCCCAGGCCATCAGTTGCTAGGAGACAGAGTGTCAGGCATTTAGGTGCACTGGCCCTTTGCTCTGCCAGATACTTAAGAACTGCCATGGGGACACTGAGGCACCAACACAGTATTCAGAGAAAACATTAAGAACTTTCCCAGTTCGTCACACGCCCCTACTGCCTATGCTATCTACTCACTGGGAGTTTTGTCATTGACTTCAGAGGAAGCAGAGATGCCACATCACTGAGTCCGAGAATTCTGGACAGGGAGTTGAAGGGCCAAACTGAGACGCCTAAACTTAGGTGCCTAAATCCATATCTATCTATCCAGCAGTACGACAGGATAAATAGATAACGTGTCTACTGGCATGGATAAAGTAGGTTTAATAAAAAGATTTGCTCAAGACGCTATTTCCGGACTCAGTAAATGAAGGCTGCAAGTCCTCCGGCCCTGCTACCCCATCCAGAGTGCGGCAAGTCCCATGGCCCTGCTCCCCCGGCCAGAGCCCCGCTACCCCACAGCCCCACTCCCCCGGCCGCAGTCCTGTAACCCCACGGCCACGATCCTCCGGCCAGAACGTGGCAAGTCCCGCAGCCCCGCTCTCCTGGCCGGAGCCCCGCAACACAGCGGCCCTGCTTCCACGGCCCCAGCGCGTCAAGTCCTGCAGCCCTGCTCTCCCGGCCGGAGCCCCTTAACCCCGTGGCCCCGCTCCTCCCACCGGAGCTCGGCAAGTCCCGCGGCCCCGCTCCCCCAGTGGGAGCACGGCAAGTCCCGCTCCCCCTCTCCCCCGGCAGGAACCCCGCAACCTCGCAGCCCCGCTCCCCCGGCCCTAGCGCGGCAAGTCCCACGGCTCCGCTCCCCCGGCTGGAGTGCGGCAAGTGCTGTGGCCCCGCTACCCTGGCCAAAGCGCGGCAATCCAAAGTGCCGCCGAAGACTGGGAGCGCCGCCCATCAAATGTCTCCCATTGCACTTGGCACATGGTCCATTGTGAAGTGGGGATCAGTAGAATCAGAACATTCAAACCTCGTTACCACCTGGGAATACTAGTTCTTTGCTACATTCAACCTCCTCTGTCTGCTGCTGTAGGTACACCACAGGGCCCCATCACAAGAGCCAAGGTATCTCTCCAGACACACCCCAAATCTCCCCAGTTAGCTAGGCGGGGTCTCTGCGGGGATACACTCATGCTCCCATTCCAACAGACTGGATTAGGTGTGTTTGAAAGTTTGGCAGGATGGGACAACTGGTCCCCACTCGGCTGAGTGCTGGTGATAATTCTGGAGCAGGTGTATAGCAGTTAGGGAGTGTATTGGAAATCAGAGCAGAGTCTCATGGGATTGCTGCAGGGTGGCTAGCAAGATGAAGCAGAGGCTTAGGCTGTGTTTTGGCAGACGATGGAGATCAGGAAGGGACCTATGTGAGGGGCGAATTGTCCCACCTACACCAGCTGTAGCTACCCCTGCCTCTGAAACAACTAGTGCTGGCCCATGATGGACTTTGATCCAGGCCTGGCAATGCCTATGTTCCCTCGCCTGCTCTGGACACTTATACAGTGGCCAGGGGTGGCTCCAGGCATCATCACACCAAGCGCGTGCCTGGGGCGGCAAGCCATGGAGGGCGCTCTGCAGGTCGCCGAGAAGGCAGCAGGCAGGTTGCCTTCAGCGGCATGCCTGGGGAGGGTCCGCTGGTCCCGTGGCTTTGACGGACCTCCTGCAGGCGTGCCGCCGAATCTGCAGGACAGAGGACCTCCAGTAGGCAAGCTGCCGAAGGCAGCCTGCTTGCTGTCCTTGGGGCAGCAAAATACCTAGTGCCGCCCCTGCTCTGTCCTTCATGCCCTTGGAGATTTTTTCAAATGTTTTGTCATTTCATCTTTTGGAATGGAGTTCGGATAGCATAGATTCGTCTCCCCATTAAGCAATCAGATCCAGTAGCTCCCAGCTGGAGCTGTTTTGCGATTCTGGGACTCCATGGTCACCTGTGCTAATGAGCTCTGCATGGTCACCTATACTGATCAGCTCGCCACGCTGGCCAAACAAGAAGTGAAATTCAAAAGTTTGCAGGCTTTTTCCTGTCTACCTGGCCAGTGCATCTGAGTTGAGAGTGCTGTCCAGAGCGATCACAATGGAGCACTCTGGGATAGCTCCCAGAGGCCAATACCATCAAGTTGTGTCCACACTACCTCAAATTCAACCCAGTAGGGTTGATTTCAGTGCTAATCCCCTCATTGAGGAGGAGTACAGACATTGATTTTAAGAGCACTTTAAGTCGACAAAAATGGCTTCATCGTGTGGATGGGTGCACGGTTAAATCTATCTAATGCTGCTAAATTCGACCTAAACTCATAGTGTAGACCAGGGCTAAGGGCTTGTCCACACTACAGGCACATCTGACAGCAACGGAGAAGTTGTTCCACATCACTGTAGTGACTCAACCTCTGAGAGGTAGTAGCTAGAGTGACGGAAGAATCCTTCTGCCAACCTAGCCATGGCCATACTGGAGGGCTGGTCAGGGTAGCTCTGAACGCAGGGGTGTACATTATTCACCCTCTGAGTGATGGAGTTAGGTCAATCTAATTTTTCAAGTGTAGACCAGGGCTAAGACAAGAGACACTTGCCAGACACAACCAGCCAGATAGGGCCATCCAGGGAAACAATGAGACCATGTTGGTGAATGTCACTGGTCTCAGCAGCTCAACTGCTGGCATGTTATGTGCAGGCATCCCGGCTCAGGAAAGTGAAGAGAGCTGTGAAGGCAGCTAACGAGGTGGCTTTGTGGCTGTGTATGGGTAGCTCCTCACAAGTGCTGCAGAGCCATCAGAGAAAGCACTAAAAGGCTTGTTTTAGAATGTAACAAGGGGCAATGAAGGTGGCAGCATAGGCCAATCAGAGGCGGAGGCAAGATGTCCATAGTGAATGGCACTTGTGTGGGGTGAGGCCATGATGGGCCTTGGAGGTGAAAACAAGCAGCTTCTGTTTGGCGCAGAGCCAGTGGAGAGAAATTACCCCTGGGCCCTCCCCCTCATTCACCATTGGCTGGACCCCCCATCCCAATCCCAGAACATCCCTGGTGTCACCACAGCAGCTGCTCACGTTATCAGGGAGTTGGCTGAAATGTGGAGGAGGAGCCATGTGACTTCCCTGTTCTCCCAACAGCAAGGGCCCAAACCCATCTTGGGGAACCCTGCAGCTGGCAGTAGCTCTCTCCTGGCACCAGAGGGAATCTCCCTGGCTGCTCTGTCTCAGCGGGGCCTCTCCCAGGTGGCTTCCCAGAGTGTCTGCCATGCTTGAGGTTGGGGCCTGGTCTCCAGAAGGGACTGGGTGCTCACAGATCATGCAGCCCCACACTGCTCAGGACGAGTCTCAGTTGGGGAAGGGAGTGGTCAGATAATCTGGCATGTCTTTACCACCTCCACCATGTACCCAGAGATGGGGAAAGTCATCAATAGACCTAGATTAAAAGAGTGAGCAACAAAGTATGCAGCGCTGTCCATTCATGAATGCACAGGACCAGGGGTCAGTTAAAGAAGTGAGGACATTCAAGCAACAAGGTGCAAGGGGGAATATATTTTATTGAACCAACTGCAGTTTGTGTCAGCATGAAAGCCTGTCTCTCTCACCAGCTGCAACTGGTCCAATAAAAGCTACTCCCTCCCCGACCTCGTCTCTCTAACATCCTGGGACAGACACAGCTACAGTGACATGACATTCAAGCAGTTACTTTAGCAGCAGGTAAGGGGGTTCTTGAGGCCTGGAAGCTAGCGGGTCCAAGCAAAGGACAAGACATCTTTGAAGTTATAGAAATGTAGGGCTGGGCAGGGACCTCAGGTCCAGCCCCCAGCGCTGAGCCAGGACCAAGTAAACCCAGACCATCCCTCAAAGGGATTTGTCCAACCTGTTCTTGAAAGCCTCTAGTGATAGGGACTCTACAGCCTCCCAGGGCTCCTGTTCCTGTGCTTACCTATCCTGAGAGTTAGTTTTTCCTAATGTCTAACTTAAACCTTGCTGCAAATTAAGCCAATTACTCCTTGTCCTATCCTCAGTGGGTGTGGAGATCAATTGATCACTGTCCTCTTTAGGACAATCTTAAAATATTTGTACATATTTCATTTCCCACTTCAGCCTTCTCTTCTCTAGATTATACCTGACTAGTTCTTTCAATCTAACCTCATAGGGATGTTCTCAAAACCTCTTATCTCCTTGTCATAAACAGATAGTTAAGGGTTAATGTCTCTTTTACCTGTAAAGGGTTAAGAAGCTCAGTCAACCTGGCTGACACCTGACCAGAGGACCAATAGGGGGACAAGATACTTTCAAATCTTGGTGGAGGGAAGTCTTTTGTTTGTGCTCTTTGTGTTGTTGTGGTTCGCTCTTGGGACTAAGAGGGACCAGACATACATCCCGGCTCTCCAAATCTTTCTGAATCAGTCTCTCATGTTTCAGACTTGTAAGTAATTAGCCAGGCAAGGCGTGTTAGTCTTATTTTTGTTTCCTCAACTTGTAAATGTTTCTTTTTGCTGGAAGGATTTTACCACTGTTTGCTGTAACTTTGAACCTAAGGCTAGGGGGGGGCCCTCTGGTCTATAGGAATCTGATTACCCTGTAAAGCATTTTCCATCCTGATTTTACAGAGATAATTTTTACCTTTTCTTTCTTTAATTAAAAGCTTTCTTTTTAAGAACCTGATTGATTTTTCCTTGTTTTAAGATCCAAGGGGATTGGATCTGGACTCACCAGGGATTAGTGGGGGGAAAGGAGGGGGATGGTAAATTTCTCCTTGTTTTAAGATCCAAACAGTTTGGATCTGTGTTCACCAGGGAATTGGTGAAGTCCCTCAAGGCAACCCAGGGAGGGGATGAAGTTTTGGGGGAACAGAGAGTGCCCCAGACACTGGAATTCTGGGTGGTGGCAGTATACCAGAGCTAAGCTAGTAATTAGGCTTAGAAGTGTCCATGCAGGTCCCCACATCTGTATCCTAAAGTTCAGAGTGGGAAAAGAAACCTTGACGTGGTGAGCAGCGTTTTGGGATTTTTTTTAGGAACCAAAAGCCAGTGGGATTTTTTTTCCTCTCCTTTCTAGCTGCTTGGAAAACAGCCTGAGGGCAGAGGTGTTAAGTTTTTTAACAAGGGTCTTTGTTAAGAGGAGGCTTCAAGCTGTGAGCAAGCAGCCAGCAAAAGGAATTTACAAGCTGAATTGTTTTCTTTCTTTCTACCTCTTGGGTATAGCTAGTTAGAAAGTCTCTGTTAACAAAGCAGCCCTGCTGAGTGCATCCCAAGTTCAGTGAACTGCAAAGGGGTGTGGCCAGCACAAGAAAGAAGAAAAATGAGTACCAAGGAAGCCGTTAAACAGGAACTGGCTAGGCTGGACGCAGAAGAGAAAGACAAAGAGGCTGACCACAAAAAGAGATAGAGATCCAGAGGGAGGCCCACCAGCAGGCCCTGGAATTAGCAAAGGCTAAACCAGATGTACCAGTCAACCCTAACAACCTTTCTCCAGGTACTGTTTCCCATCCCAGAAAATTCCCCACCTACAAGGCAGGTGATGATGCTGAGGCCTTCTTAGAAAATTTTGAAAGGGCCTGCCTTGGGTACAGCATCTCTGCAGACCAGTACATGATAGAGCTGAGGCCACAGCAGAGGTGGCGGCTGAAATGCCTAAGGAACACATGAATGATTATGATCTTTTTGAAACCAAGGCCAGAATCAGAATGGGGCTAACACCTGAGCATGCCCGCCGGCGGTTCAGAGCCCTAAGATGGAAACCAGATGTGTCATTTACCCGACACGCCTACCATATTGGAAAGAATTGGGATGCCTGGATATCAGGAGCAAATGCTAAATCTCTGGAAGAGCTGGCCTTCCTAATGCAAATGGAGTAGTTCTTAGAGGGTGTTTCTGAGGAAATAGAAAAGTACATCCTAGATGGGAAGCCCAAAACTGTAAATGAGGCGGGGGAGATTGGAGCCAGATGAGTGGAAGTGGCAGAAGAGAAAAAAACTACTAGCAGGGGGAGCGAATATCAGAGGGGGCAAACCGAAAATAAACCCTATCACCGGGGGCAACCCAAGACCCCACCTACAACCCAAGGAAAGCCCCAAACACTCTATTGTCCCACCTCACCAGTCTCCAGCAACCTACCTCGACCCAGTGACCAGTCAGCTGGGTGATGTTTTAAATGTAATGAACTGGGACATAAAAAAGGCCCACTGCCCCAAGAACCCCAACCGAGTACAGTTCATTACACCACCATCACACCAAAGATCCCCAGGCCCAGATGCCTCTCAAATACCCTCGGAGCGAAGGGAAACCTTGAGAGTGGGCAGAAAGAAGATTATCATGTGGAGAGACACCGGGGCACAAGTGTCAGCTATCCACTAATCCTTAGTGAACCCCAAATTCATCAACCCAGAGGCCCAAGTGACAATTCACCCATTCATGTCAAAATCTTTAAACTTGCCTACAGCTGAATTGCCTGTTCAGTACAAGGGCTGGTCAGGAATGTGGATTTTTGCAGTCTATGACAATTATCCCATCCCCATGCTACTGGGGGAAGACTTGGCCAGCCAGGTGAAGCTGGCCAAGAGAGTGGGGATGGTCACATGCAGCCAAGCCAGGAAAGCGTCCACACCATCCCTGTTCCTGAGCCGTCCACAAGGACCCCATCTGTTTTACCAGAGACCCAGACAGAGGTGGTGGAACCGGATCCCCTGCCAATGACTGCAACAGCCATAGTGCATCCAGTCTCAGAACCGGAACTGGAAAAGCAACCAGCACTAGAACCGTTGCCAACAATGACTCCAGCGCTTGCAAACCCATCTACAACTCCAACGCCAGAGGGCACCAGCGGGCCTGAACTGGCAGAAGCAGCAGACAACCCTACCCAAGAGGCTCAGCCAGAGCCTGAAATATCACATAGTGCACCAGCGGAAAGCAGTTCACAATCAACGAAAACAACCCCATCACCTACATCGCTTCCAGAGGGACCAAGCCCAAGTCCACAGTCTAAGGAAGAACTGATGTCTCCAGCCTCAAGGGAACAGTTCCAGGCTGAGCAGGAAGCAGATGACAGCCTTCAGAAAGCTTAGGCAGCGGCATGGAGCACCCCACCGCCTCTCAGCTCTTCTAACTGATCCCGGTTTGTTGTAGAACAAGGACTTTTATACAAGGAGACTCTTTTTGGTGGACACCAGGAAGACTGGCTTCCTCAAAGACAGTTGGTAGTTCCAGCTAAGTACTGGGTAAAGCTCTTGAGTTTAGCTCATGATCATCCCAGTGGCCATTCTGGGGTGAATAGAACTAAGACCAATTGGGGAAGTCCTTCCACTGGGAGGGAATGGGCAAGGACATTGCTAATTATATCCGGTCTTGTGAGGTGTGCCAACAAGTGGGAAAGCCCCAAGACCAGGTCAAAGCCCCTCTCCAGCCACTCCCCATAATTGAGGTCCCATTTCAGCGAGTAGCTGTGGATATTCTGGGTCCTTTCCCAAAAAAGACCCCAAGAGGAAAGCAGTACATACTGACTTCCATGGACTTTGCTACCCGATGGCCGGAAGCAGTAGCTCTAAGCAACACCAGGGCTAAAAGTGTGTGCCAGGCCTTAGCAGACATTTTTGCCAGTGTAGGTTGGCTCTCCGACATCCTTACAGATTCGGGAACTAATTTCCTGGCAGAGACAATGAAAAATCTGTGGGAAGCTCATGGGGTGAATCACTTGTTTGCCACCCTGCACCACCATCAAACCAATGGCCTGGTGGAGAGGTTTAATGTAACTTTGGGGGCCATGATACGTAAATTCATAAATGAACACTCCAATGATTGGGACCTAGTGTTGCAGCAGTTGCTTTTTGCCTACAGGGCTGTACCATATCCCAGTTTAGGGTTTTCACCATTTGAACTTGTGTATGGCCACGAGGTTAAGGGGCCATTACAGTTGGTGAAGCAGCAATGGGAGGGGTTTACGCCTTCTCCAGGAACTAACATTCTAGACTTTGTAAGCAACCTACAAAACACCCTCCGACACTCTTTAGCCCTTGCTAAAGAAAACCTAAAGAATGCTCAGGAAGAGCAAAAGGCCGGGTATGATAAACATACCAGAGAGTGTTCCTTCAAAGTAGGGGACCAGGTTATGGTATTGAAGTCGCAACAGGCCCATAAGATGGAAGCGTCATGGGAAGGGCCATTCATGGTCCAAGAGCGCCTGGGAGCTGTTAACTATCTCATAGCATTCCCCATCTCAACCCTAAAACCCAAAGTGTACCATGTTAATTCTCTAAAGCCCTTTTATTCCAGAGACTTAAAGGTTTGTCAGTTTACAGCCCAGGGAGGAGATGACACTGAGTGGCCTGAAGGTGTCTACTATTACGGAAAAAGTGACGGTGGCATGGAAGAGATGAACCTCTCCACAACCCTGGAACGTCGGCAGTAACAGCAGATCAAGGAGCTGTGTACTACCTTCAATCCAATGTTCTCAGCCACCCCAGGACGGACTGAACGGGCATACCACTCCTTTGACACAGGTAATGCTCACCCAATTAGAACCCCACCCTACCGAGTGTCTCCTCATGCCCAAACTGCTATAGAATGGGAGATCCAAAGCATGCTACAGATGAGTATAATCCACCCCTCTAACAGAGTATGGGCATCTCCAGTGGTTCTAGTACCCAAACCAGATGGGGAAATACGCTTTTGCGTGGACTACCGTAAGCTAAATGCTGTTACTCGTCCCGACAACTATCCAATGCCACGCACCGATGAGCTACTGGAAAAATTGGGATGGGCCCAGTTCATCTCTACAATAGGCTTAACCAAGGGGTACTGGCAAGCACCGCTAGATGAACACACCAAAGAAAGGTCGGCCTTCATCACCCATGCAGAGGTGTATGAATTTAATATGCTTCTTTTCGGGCTGCGAAATGCACCCACCACCTTCCAAAGACTTGTAGATGGTCTCCTAGCAGGATTGGGAGAATATGCCAACCTCGATGATGTGGCCATTTTTTCTGATTCATGGGCGGAACACCTGGAACACCTGGACAAGGTCTTTGAGAGCATCAGACAGGCAGGACTAACTGTTAAGGCCAAAAAGTGTCAAATAGGCCAAAACAGAGTGACTTACCTTGGACACCAGGTGGGTCAAGGAACAATAAACCCTCTACAGGCCAAGGTGGATGCTATCCAAAAGTGGCCTGTTCCAAAGTCAAAGAAACAGGTCCAATCCTTCTTAGGCTTGGCCGGATATTACAGGCGATTTGTACCACACTACAGCCAAATCGCTGCCCCACTAACAGACCTGACCAAAAAGACTCAGCTGAATGCAGTTAAGTGGACTGATGAGTGTCAGAGAGCCTTTACCCAGCTTAAGGTAATAGGGTCCAGACACTCATGTCTGACCCTGTGCTAAGGGCCCCAGACTTTGACAAACCATTCCTAGTAACCACAGATGCATCTGAGCGTGGTGTAGGAGCAGTTTTAATGCAGGAAGGACTGGATCAAGAATTTCATCCTGTTGTGTTTCTCAGCAAGAAACTGTCTGAGAGAGAAAGCCACTGGTCAATCAGTGAAAAAGAATGCTACGCCATTGTGTACGCCCTGGAAAAGCTACGCCCATATGTTTGGGGACGGCGTTTCCAGCTACAAACCGACCATGCTGTGCTAAAGTGGCCTCATACTGCCAAGGGAAAAAACAAAAACTGCTTCGATGGAGTTTAGCTCTCCAAGATTTTGATTTTGAAATTCAACACATTTCAGGAGCTTCTAACAAAATAGCTGATGCACTCTCCCGTTAAAGTTTCCCAGAATCAACTGGTAAAAATTGTTCTTTAAATGTGGAAAATCTTATAGTTTTACATAATTAGTAGTATATGTAAAGTTGCAGGTGTTTTATTAATCTGTTTATTCTAAAGTTCTAGGAAGAAATCACCGCCAGTGTGGTTCCACACTGTCTGAGATATGGAGGCGTGTCATAAACAGATGGTTAAGGGTTAATGTCTCTTTTACCTGTAAAGGGTTAAGAAGCTCAGTTAACCTGGCTGACACCTGACCAGAGGACCAATAGGGGGACAAGATACTTTCAAATCTTGGTGGAGAGAAGTCTTTTGTTTGTGCTCTTTGTGTTGTTGTGGTTCGCTCTTGGGACTAAGAGGTACCAGACATCCATCCAGGCTCTCCAAATCTTTCTGAATCAGTCTCTCATGTTTCAGACTTGTAAGTAATTAGCCAGGCAAGGCGTGTTAGTCTTATTTTTGTTTCCTCAACTTGTAAATGTTTCTTTTTGCTGGAAGGATTTTACCGCTGTTTGCTGTAACTTTGAACCTAAGGCTGGGGGGGGGCCTCTGGTCTATAGGAATCTGATTACCCTGTAAAGCATTTTCCATCCTGATTTTACAGAGATAATTTTTACCTTTTCTTTCTTTAATTAAAAGCTTTCTTTTAAGAACCTGATTGATTTTTCCTTGTTTTAAGATCCAAGGGGATTGGATCTGGACTCACCAGGGATTGGTGGGGGGAAAGGAGGGGGATTGTAAATTTCTCCTTGTTTTAAGATCCAAGGGGTTTGGATCTGTGTTCACCAGGGAACTGGTGAAGTCCCTCAAAGCAACCCAGGGAGGGGACGAAGTTTTGGGGGAACAGAGAGTGCCCCAGACACTGGAATTCTGGGTGGTGGCAGTATACCAGAGCTAAGCTAGTAATTAGGCTTAGAAGTGTCCATGCAGGTCCCCACATCTGTATCCTAAAGTTCAGAGTGGGGAAAGAAACGCTGACACTCCTGGACTCTCTCAAATTTGTCCACATCTTTCTTAAAGTGTGGTGCCCAAAACTGGACACAGTGCTCCCGCTGAGGCCTCACCAATGCTGACAGTGAGCTCCTGTGTCTTACGTACGACCCTCCTGTTAATACACCCCAGAATGACATCTGCCCTTTCCCCAATAGCATCACACTGCTGACTCATATTCAATCTGTGATCCATTAGAACCTCTACGTCCTTTGCAGCAGTGCTACCACCTAAGTTCCCTGTAAGATGTGTGGCTGTGCAGCTGCTCAGCAGCCTATTTAGCGCCATGCAGGCACTCAGGAAACCTGCCTGGGGACCTGCTGCGGAGGGAGTGGCCTGAACCTGCCGCGGGCAGGGTGTTGGCAGGAAGAAGAGGGGCTGAGGTGGAGCAAGAGTGGGGGCTATGGGGAAGAGGTGGGGCAGGGGCTGGAACAGCATGCAGCTCCGCAGGGTTCCTGGTGCCCTACGCAGCTGCGCACCTTACTTATGGGTAAGGACGGCCCTGCACAGGTGGGGCGGCACGGACCCAGACGCAGCTGGGGTAGCCCGGCCGCACCCGGCCAGGGTGCCCCTCCCCCAGCCCGGACCTGCTGGGGCCAGGGAAGGAGTGCCTATACTGCAACCCCAGCCCTGGAGCTGCCGCAGCAGGGAGAGGCACCTCTCCTCCCTCAGCCCAGGTGCTGCTGCAAGAAGAGAGAGCTGAGGGGAGTCCTCTCTCCCTGCCGTAGCCCTGGAGCAGTGTAGAAGTGCTCGGCTGAGGCTCGTCCCTCTGTGGGGCTGTGGGGTATCCCACTGCCTCGCACTCGTTCACTCTGGGCCCAAGCCCTGGGTCATGGCGGGCCAGTAAACAAACAGTCAGGAGCTTGGGTCCTTAAGCAGGGGCTGAGCCAATAGTTCAATATGAGCCCTGGCCCTCAGTCAGGGCGGGGCAGCAAACACACAGTCAAGGGCTCAGGCTTCTGAGCGTCTGGTGCAAGGGGAGACTGCGACCTGTGAGTGGGATGGCAGGGGGAACGCAGGCCCACCCGCTCCACTGCGTCCCAGCCCGGGGCCCTCGCAGCAGCAGAAGACTCGCTGCTGCGTCAGTGAGGATCCTGACCGCAACACACTGACATTGGTTCTGGCCCTGGCTACTTCCGGACTCCCGCTTGTAAGGTATCTGTGATTGGCTGGCATCCTTGCCGGTTTCCAGCACCATCGGTTCCTCCAGGTAACTAGCAAAGGGTAGGCTCGGCTGCTCCTCAGGGTAGCTAGCGAGGGGTAGGTGCGCCTGGCCTGGCCGTCCTCTGGTAGGCCACAGCCTGCCGGCATTCCTCAACCTGGAGGTAGGCCACAGGCATCTGCCCTCGCTGGCGGCTGGCTTTCAACTGAGCTTTGCAGTGGGGCTTTTCTACTTCCTGTCCTGCGCCGTGACCTCTGGGGGGCGGGGGCAGGTGCAGGACCCACTGGCTCCGCCCACGTTGGTGCTAGGGAAGGCTTGTCCCTCAGCGGGGTTGTGGGGTATCCCACCGCCTTGCTATAAGCACCCTCTGTGACGATGCTGCCCGTGGGAGCCAACTGAGGTCACTCAATTAGGTTGAACTGCAAACAGAGCGGGGCAGACAAACCCCAGAAGCTGGTGGATATTCCAGTACTTAGATTTACCAGTCCAGCACAAAGCAGCTTCTACAGTACCTCACTGGTTGCTCAGAAATCCAAACAATGCAGTTCCCTTAAAGTACCCAGCCTCAGGCCTCCATCCAGACACACATGAAATATGATGATGATTACTAAAATCTTATTTCAACATATAAAAGAAAAGGTTCTTCTGATCCCAAAGTACCAGCCACACACCCAGGTCCAATTATAACTTAGATCTTACCCAAAATACATGCTTATAGTCAATTCTTGTTAACTAAACTAAAATTTATTAAAAAGAAAAGAGAATGTTGGTTTAAGCACCAAATCACAATTCACTTTTTTAGTGAAGGATGAAGCAAAAAAGACATTACATTCTTCAGTCTTCTCTGTGTCATCTGCTATTCTCTCTCCTTCTCTGTTAAGTAATGGACCTACATCAGTATCATGTTATATCCATTAAAGAAATTACTAGAAAACCCAGTCTGGAGAGGATATGATGCCTTTCTACAATAGGAAATCACGTAGATACTACTAATGAGGGGTCAGATTCTGATCTCAGTTACTTAGTAGTACATGTTTGACTTCACTGAAATTACTCTAGCTTTATGCAAGTATAATGGAGATTAGAATTTGATCCTCACACTGTACAAAATATTCACAGGGACTCTTGCAGACCTTTTCTTCTGTATCATGGCTGTGCACTCTTTATACTTGGTTTTGGAGTACGCAAAATTTGGGCATATATACAAGACTGGCAATTGTTGCAGTGACTTCACCATATGTTGCTGGAAGTTCTTAATGTTTGTATGAATCTGACATTCTAAGGAAGTGAAAATTACAACCCAGGTGAACTAAACCCTTTGTTTTCAGTTCATCCAAACTGGTGGGTTTCATTCAGCCCTACCTACTCCTTTGTGGCCACCATTTGGAAATGTAGGGCTGCTTTTGAAGCTTAAGGTTTTATTTGACAAAACCAGTGCATAGGCGAGAGTGAGAAGGGTGCTGTCATAGGAAATCTCTCATGACCTGCGATTATGCCCCACCGCTTTAGGGATAGCACCAGTGTGCGCTGTGGTTTGTGACCCACATTGTCTCCTTTGCTAATGAGAACTGAGGATCCTGAGACTTAATCTGATGTTAAAAATGCTCATAAGTGACTGATCAGTAATAAGGGGTGAACTCTCACCATTTTTGTTATATCTGATTGTTATTACAGTGCCTGAGATCAGGGTGACTCTCTGCTAAGTGCTGTGCACACCTTGGAAGAGACACTGCCTGCAGCAAAGATCTTACAGTTGAAACAGGCAAGACAAGGAAACATTTTTGCCCCTATTCCCGGTGGGGGAACTGATGTCTGGCGAGACAGGGTGAGGCACTCCAATCACACACACAAAGTCTGTGGCAGAGTCAAGCATTTAACGCAAACCTGCTGGATGCCAGCACTACCTTAGCCACAGCTTGCCCTTCCATTGAGCTGTTATCCCTGCAAGAGCAGCATTTCAAATTTCCCCTCACCGACTGGATACAGAATGGCTACCCAAGGCTTCGAGGCTGCACAGAGAGGATCATGTTCCACCTTCCAGCTGATGCCCCAAGCCCATGGTGGTGTCAACATTAGCATTTCCCCTCTAGCATTTCCCACCACTGCTAGCATGGCGGGGAGCCTGTTTTAGCCCAGCTTGGAGCAGGTCTAGCTATTGGGGAGTTAAAGCACTGGGGCTCTGTCTACACCCACATCCTGCCCTCGCCAGCACCAGTGAGCTGCCCTGGTGTCAACAGTGGGAAATGTTGGGGGAAAGACCAATAGAAAGAGGGCTGCAGGGCAAGTATAGAAGAAGCAAAGGGACTGGGCCAGCAGCTGACAGTGCTCAAAGTGGGCAATACCCATGAGAAGTAGCGTCAAGAGAGACACAGCTGGGACCTTGCTTGGGAGATGTGGAACAGAAGGAGGGAAGATGGAAGAATGTGGCATCGGAAGGCTGGAGGTGACAGCAAGAGACAGAGACATTGGGAATGGAGCCATTCCCACTGGCCACCTGCCACGTGTCTGGCCTGGATACAGTGGAGGCAGCCCCAGCAAACCCCCAAGCCCCCGTTAAAGCAAACGCAGTCCCAGGCCCAGAGAGCAGCTTTAATGGGATTTTGGGGGTTCGCTGGATGCAGAACTCCAGGTGTATGGAAATCTAGCAAAAGCTTCTCCATGTCCATGTTGTTGTTACCCTAACGAATGGAGTAGCAATGGCATATTGATAGAAACACTTCCACTTCCAGATCTCCAATGTTTAGCACCACTGCTGTCCTTTACAGGTGAGTGTCTGGTTGTTTATGTTACAAGGCCTGCACCACGCACTGGAGCAGCCACTGCAGGACTTGACACAGCTTTCTGAAGGAGCCTTGAAAATGGAAAACCAGGTGGTGCAAAGAAGAATGTGGTGTGCTGGGATCAGGGCATTTTCTGCATCTCCAGGGCTGAGGAGTTTGCACAGAAACCGAGTGCACAAAGCCCTCTGGTGACAGGTCTCCAGAGGGTAGTGTAGGTAACATCCCCCATGGACTTTGACCTGCCTCCTAGGAGGTGTGGTGGGCAGAGATCCCTTCCTGCAGGCCTGAGGGCTTTGCTTTAGCAGGGCTTGCCCCTGTGTACCTCCTAAGGGGCATAGGAGAAGAGCCCAGAGCTGTAGGCCTGCTAATGACCCAAGGGATAGATGCTGCACTGTTGTATACCCAGGAGGGAAGCTGAAGCGGGTTCCTCCCCTGCAGCCCTCCTGAAACAAGAAGTGGCCAGTGCACATGGACCAGGAACCGTGCAAAGATCAATGAGTGGTGGGGAATGAAAGCGAGTCCCCAGGGAAAGCCCAAGTTATTTACAGTTTGAATGAAAAGTTAAAGGCAGCAAAAAAGCAGAGGTTAGTGTTAGCCATGGGGCTAAGGGGAATATGAACAGCTTCTACAAATATATCAAGGGAAAATACTAGAGTCACGACAAAGAAGGCCCATTAATAAATGAGGAGGAATATTAAATTAATGATGATCCTCAAATGGCTGAGTTACTGAACTATCTATTTAAATCTGTCTTTACCAAGAAAAACAAGGGAAAGAGGCTTAAACAACTAGGGAGCAATGAAGCACCTTTGATATAGTTCTAAGGAAAACAAAATTAGGGAAATACTTGGGCCAAGTGGCCATGACCAATCAGTGGGTCTGGATGGCCTGGATGCCAGACCCTCAGGAAGCACAGGGGACGTTGTGGCAGGTGCCAGAGAGCCAGTTACTAGTTTGCACACAGGAAAGCAGGGAGCTAAAGCGCTCAGGCAGCTCTCATCCAGCACTAGTAAAAAAAGAACAAACAATAGGAGAATGAGAATAATAGGCCTAGGAAGAAGCAGGGTCAAGATGCCAGAGCAGAAGCTGATTGGGGCCAGGAAATGTCAGTGTTTGGAGGGGGTTTCTGATAAAATGACAAAACTCGTCCAAAGCTAGAAAGAAATGCAAAGAAAACTAGAGCAGTTCTGTCTGGGTCTGTCTCTCTGTGGACTGTGAGTTCTTTGGGAAGGGACTGTCTTTCTGTTCTGTGTCTGTACAGCACCTAGCACAATGAAGAGTTGGCATTGCAGTATCATGGGCAACACTTCATATAAAGTGGAAGTGTCCAATTCAGAGCCATCGGCTCTGCCCTGCCCGGCTCTCCCTGGAGTGGGCTCCAAGAAGAGGAACAAAGCTTTGCAGGGCTAGAGAGTTACAAGAGAAGGTGAACAGCACTCGCTATGTCTACCTGGGCTGGTGATTCCTAGATCCCAAGGCCAGAAGGGATCACTGGGATCATCTAGTCTGACCCCCAGTGTACCACAGCCCAGGGAACTACCCCAGAATCATTCCTAGAGCAGAGCTTTGAGAAAAACTTCCAGTGTTGATTGAAAAATTGTCAGTGATGGAAAATCCTACCTGACCCTTGGTAAATTGGTCCAGTGGTTAATTACTGTCACCGTTAGAAATGCACACCTTATTTCAGCCTGAATTAGTTTAGCTTCAGCTTCCAGCCATAGGATGTGTTGGATTTTTCTCTGCTAGACTGAAGAGCCCATTATTCAATATCTGTTCCCCATGCAGGTACTTAAAGAGTGTGATCAAGTCACCCCTGAACCTTCTCTTTGTTAAGCTAAATAGATTGAGCTCTTTGAGTCTATCACTCCAAGGCAGGTTTTCTAATTCTTTAATCATTCTCATGGCTCTTCTCTGACCCTTCTCCAACCAACATCCTTCCTGAACTATGGCCTCCAGAAGGGGTCTGCCCTTCGTCAGGCAGCGGTGTCCCTGTGGGTGTTCCTAGCTCCCCCAGAAATGTCCCCTGAGCATGGCACTGAGCTATGTGGGGCAGAATGCAGGGCAGAGCTGGAGGGGGCGTATGGTGTGGTGGGAGGGGGTGCTGTGGGCCCTCAGTGCTTAGGTCTTGCAGAGGAGAAGGGGGTGCATTGGTGTTGAATGGCTCCCTGGGCTGGATGTAGATGCGCCAGGCCATCCCTGTGGGAGATGCACTGAAGGCAGGTGCCTGTCAGGGGGCGAAGGAGACTGGACTTGTCAGGCAGGTGTCTAGGGGCAGATGGGCTCTCCCTCCCCCTGCACTAGGGGGCTGTCCCTGCCTGCATGTGGTCCCAGCTTGCACCCATACCTGAACCACTTCCACCTCCTTCCATGCAACCCTTCAGCCAAGGAAGCTCCAGCTCCAAGGAAGCTTCTATCCTTAGAATCATAGAAGATTAGGGTTGGAAGAAACCTCAGGAAGTCATCTAGTCCAATCCCATGCTCAAAGCAGGACGAACACCAACTAAATCATCCCAGCCAGGGCTTTGTCATGCTGGGCATTAAAAACCTCTAAGGACGGAGATTCCACTACCTCCCAAGGTAACCCATTCCAGTGCTTCATCGCCATCCTAGTGAAATAGTTTTTCCTAATATCCAATCTAGTCCTCCCTCACTGCAACTTGAGAACATTGCTTCTTGTTCTGTCATCTGCCACCACTGAGAACAGTCTAAATCCATCTTCTTTGGAACCTCTCTTCAGGTAGTTGAAAGCTGCTATCAATTTCCACCTCACTCTTCTCTTCTGTAGACTAAATAAGCCCAGTTCCCTCAGCCTCTCATAAGTCCTGTGCCCTAGCCCCTAATCATTTTTGTTGTCCTCCGCTGGACTCTCTCCAATTTATCCACATCCTTTTTGTAGTGGGGGACTCAAAACTGGACACAATATTCCAAGTGTAGCCTCACCAGTGTTAAATAAAGGGAAATAATCACTTCCCTCGATCTGCTGGCAATGCTCCTATTAATGCAGCCCAATATGCCATTAGCCTTCTTGGTAACAAGGGCACACTGCTGACTCATATCCAGCTTCTCATCCACTGTAATTCCCAGGTCCTTTTCTGCAGAACTGCCGCTTAGCCAGTCGGTCCCCAGCTTATAGCAGTGCATGGGATTCTTCTGACTCTGCACTTGTCCTTGTTGAACCTCATCAGATTTCTTTTGACCCAATCCTCCAATTTGTCTAGGTCACTCTGGACCCTATTCCTACCCTCCAGCATATCTACCTCTCCTCTCAGCTTAGTGTCCTCCGTGAACTTGCTGAGGGTGCAATTCATCCAATGATCCAGATCATTAATAAAGACATTGAACAAAACAGGCCCCAGGGGCTTCCACTTGACACTGGCTGCCAACTAGACATGGAGCCGTTGATCACTACCCATTGAGCCTGACGATCTAGCCAGCTTTCTATCCACCTTATAGTCCATTTGTAAGCAGAGTCAGGATAAGCTCTACCCTGACATCTGGTGGAAAGAATTTCAGAGAGTGTATTTGCATAGGCACGCCTACCCCATCCTAGGCTGCCGAGCTGTGGGACTGCTTTGTGACAAATGACTCAACCTAAGTTGGGTGGTAATTGCTAGACAAGGGACATGGGTTCCAAAACCCAGTGAATTGAGAGAGACTGGGGACAGGTATCTGTGTCTGGTGGTGCAGTCTCCTTGTGGAGCCAGAAGCACCAGTTCCACCCCCTCCTCTCTCCACTGTGGAATGTCAGAGTTGATTTTTTATTCCCTTAAGAATCCAGATACAGGTTACTGAGCTGAACTCACTTTTGGCTAATGGTGTACTAGCACTGGGGTTCCCCTACTATGAGCTGAAATCACTAAGAGTTGAAATCACTAAAGAGCAGAAATTACTGAGCTGAGAGCACTGAGTACTGTGCTAACTAGTGGGGGAGCCTGAAGCTATACTGTGGAACAGAGCAGCTGGTGGAGTGGAGCAGTTTGTGGGGACGGCTGGAGCAGATCACAGGACAGCCGGTGGAGCAGAGCGGCTGGCAGAGCGGAGTAGCTGTGGGATGGGTGGAGCGGCCCACAGAGCGAGCGGAGTCAAGCAGTTTGCAGGGACAACTGGAGCAGCTCACGGGACAGCTGGTGAAGCAGAGCAGCTGGTGGAGCGGAGCAGTTTGTGAGGATGACTGGAGAAGCAGAGTGGAGCGGCTGGTAAAGCGGAGCAGTTCGTGGAGAAGGTGGGTGCAGAACCCACGGAGAGGCAGGGCAGTTGGCTCCGGACCACGTAATGTGCCCCTTTCTACCCAGGCTGGGGGGAGGGACCTCTGCAGATAGACTCTCGAACTTTGGGGCTGCACTGACCCAGGACAGAGACTTTTGGATTGTGGGACTTTTGGGACTGTGGGTGATTTGGGGGTTGCTGGACTCAAGAGCCCAGGAAAGAGGACACAGCCCAATTTCCTGGGGTGGGTCTTTGCTCACAGTTGGTCTATGAACTCTAGTTGAGGTGTTTTCCCAATTTAGTGTTTGTTGTTTATCTCATGTAATTTAACCTTTTCTGCTACACCGAGACTCTGTGCTTGCGAGAGGGGAAGCATTGCCTCTTTGAGGCGCCTAAGGGTGTGTGTAAGATTTTCCCAGGTCACTGAGTGGGGGCTCGAGCTGGTTTGGCATTGGGTTATTGAAACGGAACCCCTGCATACTGAACCCGGCCCTTGTTGCTGCCAACTCAGAGGGGCAGAAGGGTTACACATTCATCTAATCCATACTTTTTTAACTTGCTGGCAAGAATACTGTGGGAGACCATATCAAAAGTTGTGCTAAAGTCAAGGTAAATCACATCCACCACTTTCCCCATATCCACAGAACCAGTTATCTCATCATAGATAGCAAACAGGTTGGTCAGGCATGACTTGCCCTTGTTGAATCCATGTTAATCGTTCCTGATCACTTTCCTCTCCTCCAAATGCTTCAAAATGGTTTCCTTGAGGATCTGCCCCATGATTTTTTCCAGGGACTGAGGTGAGGCTGACCAGTCTGTAGTTCCCCGGATTATACTTCTTCTCTTTTTTAAAGATGGGCACTATATTTGCTTTTTTCCAGTAGTCCGGGACCTCCCCCGATTGCCACAAGTTTTCAAAGGTAATGGCCAATCGCTCTGCAATCATATCAGTCAACTCTCTCAACACCCTCGGATGCATTGCATCCAGCCCCACGGGCTTGTCTAGCTTTTCTAAATAGTCTTTAACTTGTTCTTTCACCACTGAGGGCTGCTCACGTCCTCCCCCTAATGTACTTCCCTGGGTTGCAGAGGATTGCAAGGGTGAATGGGAATCAAGAAGATTTGCAGCCAGTGGGAGCAGAGGATAGACCGGAGAATCACACTGTCACCAGGAAAAGGCAGGTCTACGTGATTGGGGACTCCTTACTGAGAAGAATAGACAGGTCTGTAACTAGAGCTGATCCAGAGAACAGAAGGGTGTGCTGTCTGCCGAGTGCTAAGATACGGGATGTGGACATGAGGCTGAAAAAGATCCTAACAGGAGTGGGAAAGAATCCGTTGATTGTCCTTCATGTGGGAACGAATTATATGGCTAGATTCTCGCTGGAATGTATCAAGGGAGACTATGCCAAACTGGGGAAGACACTTAAGGAAGTCGAGGCTTAGGTGATCTTCAGTGGGATTCTGCCTGTTCCTAGAGAAGGGCAACAAAGGTGTGACAAGATTATGGCAATCAACAGATCGCTCAGACAGTGGTGCTATAAGGAGGGCTTTGGGATGTGTGGCCACTGGGAAGCATTCATGGACAGAGGACTGTTCTCTCGGGATGGACTTCACCTGAGTAAGGAGGGAAATAGACTTCTGGATGGAGGCTCGCCCAACTGATTAAGAGAGCTTTAAATTAGGAACCTGGGGGAGATGGTTGGGAGATGTCTGTGTAATCTCCACTCTGGAATTTAACATTGAGAGAGAGGAAAACAAAGTAAGAGAGGATACAGCCGTGGGCAGAAGAATGGACATAAGAAGGAAGAGTAGTTTAGATACCAGTCTAATATGTGATACTGGTGGTAGAATGTCTGTGCCTAATCGGGTAAAGAATGTCAGTGAAGCCAAAACAGCAAAAATTAAGATGTCTACACACTAATGCGAGGACCCTAGGTAACAAAATGGAGGAACTAGAGCTACTGATGCAGGAAGTGAAACTGGATATTATAGGGATAACAGAAACATGGTGGAATAGTAGTCATGACTGGAGTACAGGTATTGAAGGCTATGTGCTGTTTAGGAAAGACAGAAATAAAGGCAAAGGTGGTGGAGTAGCATTGTATATCAGTGATGAGGTAGACTGTAAAGAAATAAGAAGAGATGGAATGGATAAAACAGAGTCTGTCTGGGCAAAAATGACATTGAGAAAGAAAGCTACTAAAGCCTCCCCTGAGATAGTGCTTGGGGTGTGCTACAGACCGCTGGGATCTGATTTGCATATGAATAGAGACCTCTTTAATGTTTTTAATGAAGTAAACACTAATGGGAATTGTGTGATCATGGGAGACTTTAACTTCCCAGATAAAGACTGGAGGACAAGTGCTAGTAACAATAATAGGGCTCAGAAATTTCTGGGTGTGATAGCTGATGGATTTCTTCATCGAGTAGTTGAAGAACCAACAAGAGGGGATTCCATTTTAGATTTGGTTTTGGTGAGTATTGAGGACCTCATAGAAGAAATGGTTGGAGGGGACAACCTTGGTTCTAGTGATCATGAGCTAATTCAGTTCAAACTAAATGGAAAGATAAACAAAAATAGATCTGGGACTAGGGTTTTTTATTTCAAAAGGGCTACCTCTAAAGAATTAAGGAAATTAGTTAGGGAAGTGGATTGGACTGAAGAACTTGTGGATCTAAAGGCGGAGGAGGCCTGGAATTACTTCAAGTCAAAGTTGCAGAAACTATCAGAAGCCTGCATCCCAAGAAAGGGGAAAAAATTCATAGGCAGGAATTGTAGACCAAGCTGGATGAGCAAGCATCTCAGAGAGATGATTAAGAAAAAGCAGAAAGCCTACAAGGAGTGGAAGATGGGAGGGATAAGCAAGGAAAGTTACCTTATTGAGCTCAGAACATGTAAGGATGAAGTGAGAAAGGCTAAAAGGCATGTAGAGTTGGACCTTGCAAAGGGAATTAAAACCAGTAGAAAAAGGTTCTATAGCCATATAAATAAGAAGAAAACAAAGAAAGAAGAAGTGGGACCGCTAAACACTGAGGGTGGAGTGGAGGTTAAGGATAATCCAGGCATTGCTCAATATCTAAATAAATACTTTGCCTCAGTCTTTAAGAAGGCTAATGAGGAGCTCAGGGATAATGGAAGGATGACAAATGGGAATGAGGATATGGAGGTAGATATTACCACACCTGAGGTAGAAGCCAAACTCGAACAGCTTAATGGGACGAAATCAGGGGGCCCAGATAATCTTCATCCAAGAATATTAAAGGAACTGGCACATGAAATTGCAAGCCCATTAACAAGAATTTTTAATGAATCAGTAAACTCAGGGGTTGTACCGTATGACTGGAGAATTGCTAACATAGTTCCTATTTTTAAGAAAGGGAAAAAAGGTGATCCAAGTAACTATAGGCCTGTTAGTTTGACATCTGTAGTATGTAAGGTCTTGGAAAAAATTTTGAAGGAGAAAGTAGTTAAGGACATTGAGGTCAATGGTAATTGGGACAAAATACAATATGGTTTTACAAAAGGTAGATCGTGCCAATCCAATCTGATCTCCTTCTTTGAGGAGGTAAGAGATTTATTAGACAGGGGAAATGCAGTGGATCTAATATACCTTGATTTCAGTAAGGCATTTGACACGGTTCCACATGGGGAATTATTAGTTAAATTGGAAAAGATGGGGATCAATATGAAAATTGAAAGGTGGATAAGGAACTGGTTAAAGGGGAGACTACAACGGGTCATACTGAAAGGTGAACTGTCAGGCTGGAAGGAGGTTACTAGTGGAGTTCCTCAAGGATCAGTTTTGGGACCAATCTTATTTAACCTTTTTATTATTGACCTTGGCACAAAAAGCGGGAATGTGCTAATAAAGTTAGCGGATGGCACAAAGCTGGGAGGTATTGCTAACACAGAGAAGGACCGGGATATCATACAGAAAGATCTGGATGACCTTGTAAACTGAAGTAATAGTAATAGAATGAAATTTAATAGTGAAAAGTGCAAGATCATGCATTTAGGGATTAATAATAAGAATTTTAGTTATAAATTGGGGACACATCAGTTGGAAGTAACGGAGGAGGAGAAGGACCTCAGAGTATTGGTTGATCACAGACTATGAGTCACCAATGTGATATGGCCATTAAAAACGCTAATGCAGTTTTAGGATGCATCAGGCGAGGTATTTCCAACAAAGATAAGAAGGTGTTAGTACCATTCTACAAGGCACTGGTGAGACCTCATCTGGAATACTGTGTGCAGTTCTGGTCTTCCACGTTTAAGAAGGATGAATTCAAACTGGAACAGGTTCAGAGACGGGCTACTAGGATGATCCGAGGAATGGAAAACCTGTCTTATGAAAGGAGACTCCAAGAGCTTGACTTGCTTAGCCTAACCAAAAGAAGGTTGAGGGGGGATATGATTGCTCTTTATAAATATATCAGAGGGATTAATATTAGGGAAGGAGAGGAATTATTTAAGATAAGTACCAATGTGGACACAAGAACAAATGGATATAAATTGGACACTAGGAATTTTAGATCTGAAATTAGACGAAAGTTTCTAACCATTAGAGGAGTGAAGTTCTGGAACAGCCTTCCAAGGGGAGTAGTGGGGGCAAAAGACATATCTGGCTTTAAGACTAATCTTGATAAATTTATGGAGGGGATGGTATGATGGGATAGCCTAATTTTGGCAATTAATTTAGCAATTGATCATTGGTTATCAGCAGGTAAGTATGCCCAGTGGTCTGTGATGGGATGTTAGATGGGTTGGGATCTGAGTTACTACAGAGAATTCTTTCCTGGGTGCTGGCTGGTGAGTCTTGCCCACATGCTCAGGGTTTAACTGTTTGCCATATTTGGGGTCGGGAAGGAATTTTCCTCCAGGGCAGATTGGCAGAGGCCCTGGAGGTTTTTCGTCTTCCTCTGCAGCATGGGACATGGGTCACTTGCTGGAGGATTCTTTGTAGCTTGAGGTCTTCAAACCACAATTTGAGGACTTCAGTAACTCAGACATAGGTTAGGGGTTTGTTATAGAAGTGGATGGGTGAGATTCTGTGGCCTGCTTTGTGCAGGAGGTCAGACTAGATGATCATAATGATCCCTTCTGACCTTAAAGTCTATGAGTCTATGAGATCTTATCTGTGAAGACCAAGGCAAAAACAGCATTGAATCCTCAGCTTTTTCCACATCCTCTGTCACTAGCCTCCCCCATTCAGTAAGGGTCCCACACTTTCCCTGGCCTTCTTCTTGTTCCTAACATACTGTAGAAATCCTTCTTGTTACCCTTCACATCCCTTGCTAGCTGCAACTTCAATTGTGCTTTGGCCTCCTGATTACACCCGTTTGCTCGAGCACTAATTTTATACTCCTGCCTAGTCATCTGTCCAAGTTTCCACTTTTTGTAAGCTTTCTTTTTATGTTTAAGCTCACTAAAGATTTCTGTTAAGCCAAGCTGGCCACCTGCCATATTTGCTATTCTTTCTGCACATTGGGATGGTTTGTCCTTCCCTTGGCTTCTCTTCTCCACTCTTTTGGGGTTAGTTGGGGCGGTTGTGCCCGGCTGAGCCCTGTTAGTACTGGGTCACAAGACTCCTCTGCACAGAGGAGTGCTCTAACCATTGGACCACTCCCAGAGCCAGCAGCAGAAGGCTGGAGTCCTGCTCTGCATCATTCTGTTGCTGTCTAACAAACAGCTTGTAACTGCCTGGTGAGGCATGTGTATGCATCCAGGTCCCCTCTAGTGTTTGAACCAGAGCAACACCAGCAGCTGCTCTGGGAGAACCAGAGGTGCAGCTGGGCTCTGGGCTTGGAAAGCCATCAGTTTCTCTGTGGCCCATGGTGGTGGCACTAGGTGGATTGTTCCATGTCAATAAAGAGCTGTATCTAGGAGCCTGGAGAGTTAGAAACCTGTAGAACCTGCTGGTGCTGCTGTAACATACAGCCAAGCCAGAGGTCCCTACGTGGCTCATGGGCACTCATTGTGTGTCATGTGCTGACAGGTTGGAACCGAAAGGCCTGTGAGAGAGCCTGGCCCATTGGGGGCCTGCAGCATAAGCTAGGGCAGGAGCCACAAATGAGCCTGTGACAGAGACACAAGAAAATGATCTGTCATGCTCAGCATAGCTGTGACACCCTGGGTGCAGCAGAGTGTGTCTGGCCTCAGACTGGCACAGAGATCAGCCTGCCCTAGACATGGGCACAAGGCCCTTCTGCACCAACCTCCCACACTGCTGGCCCCAAAGCTCACTCTTTTGGTAGTGAGTGAGGTGTTGGGGGCTCCAGCCCTGCAACTGGGCCCTCCATGCCAGGTGTCCTGGGCCAGGCACGCCCTGCCCTGCTCTGAGCGCATGGCCAGCAGGGCACTGTGGTGTGGAGTCATTATATATTGAATGGTGGTGGGGAGAGAATGGCCTCAGAAGAGAGGCCCTTGTCAATGTTTTATAGGCCCAGCACTCTCCAGGGGGTGTTTACAGGGCAGTAAATAAAAGCAGTCAGCCAAGTGACATTTGTGTTCTGCAAATGCGATTATTATGCATGATTAGCAGCCAAGCACACTGAAAAACCCACGCAAGCAGTGAGCGGGAGCCCCAGCCCTTGCTTGGCCCTGAGGAACGGCTCATGAGGTAATGCCTGCACTGTGCCCTGGCACCAGCACCTGTTCTGGCTGCACCTCCTAGGGTGCATGAAAGCACAGCACTGGGTTTTCCTGCTGCTGGCAGGGAGCCCCCAGCACTGCCTCCACCCCAGCTGCCAGCTAACCCTTTCTCTAGGTCCCAACCCCAACTGCCTCCAGCTCCCCCTCTGCCTTCCTCATGCCCCCCCATCCCTTCTTGGCCCTTCCCTCCTGGCTGTCCCAGCCCCTCTCCTGCGCTGGACCCCGTCCCACTCCCTCCTGCTCTGTGGGACCGGCTGGGACAGATGACGAGTTCAGAATTTATTTTACAGCTGCTGACCCTGCTTTCCAGCGAAATTCATCCAAACCTACTTTTTAGTTTTAATTATTTATCTGTAACCAATTTGGCAGGAAAACCAATTAAAAGAGTGGGTGATTAATGACCTGCTGATTTGCACCGGTACCTAATTTCAATGTCTATATAATATACAAGCACATTTCGGAGATGCTTTGCCTGCTTGGCTCGGTCCTATGGGCCTGCAGCTGTGCTGAGTGATTGAGCAGTTCAGAATTCACAGCCCAGCACTCTGCAAAGCTAGCAAGGCTGGCTGAGTACGGGGGCTGCCTCCTGCTGGATGTGGGGATGCCTACGAAGGAGCAGGTGCTGCCATCCAGGCTGGCCCTGCCCTGGAGGCCTGCTCACTGGCAGGAGCAGTGCCCTTACCAAGGAAGCCCTTTGCCAGCACTTCTCAGCCAGCGAGGACCTGAGCAAGAGGAAGGAGCAGCCAGGGCAGGGCGCAGTGCTGACTGCTGGGCCAGCTGCACAGTGCACACTGGAGCAACTGCTATCTGTGCTGGAGTCAGACTGGCCACTCACCTCCGCCTCCTTGTGCACTGCCCCCAAGTCTTCCCAGTGCAGGCAGGGCTGTCATTCAGGACACTGTCCTGGAGGACCCCTGGCCCCCTGGGTGCAAGGAGACCCAGTTAGAGATGTGAAGGGCATGTTAGACAACCTCCCCTCACAAATAAATTTATGTTGGATATTAGGAAAAACTTTTTCACTCAGAGAGTGGTGAAGCACTGGAATGGGTTACCTAGGGAGGTGGTGGAATCTCCTTCCTTAGAGGTTTTTAAGGTCAGGCTTGACAAAGCCCTGGCTGGGATGATTTAGTTGGGAATTGGTCCTGCTTTGAGCAGGGGGTTGGACTAGATGACCTCCTGAGGTCCCTTCCAACCCTGATATTCTATGATTCTATCAACCCTGGGCTCAGCCTTGCCTTGCAGAGACTGGCTGGTACTGGCAGACTAGTCTCCATGCAGGGCTCACACTGCCACTGGTTAGGGTTGCCAGGTGGCTGGTTTTCGACCAGAACACTGTGTCAAAAAGTGACCCTGAGAGCTCTGCCCAGCACTGCTGACCAGACCATTAAAGGTCCAGTCAGTCACAGTGGCTGGCTCCGCGTGGCTCCCGGAAGTGGCTGCCATGTCCCTCTGGCTCCTAGGTGTAAGGGTAGCCAGGGGGCTCTGCACACTGCCCCTGCGTGCAGTTCAGGCACTGTTCTGAGCACCAGCTCTGCAGCTCCCATTGACCAGCTCCCATGGCCAATGGGAACTGCAGGGTGGCACCTGGCATGGAGGCAGTGCTTGGAGACCCCCCTTGGAGTACTTGCACCTAGGAGCCAGCAGGACATGTCACCGCTTCTGGGAGCCACCTGAGGTAAATGCCGTCCGAAGCCTGCATCTTGAACCCCCTGCCAAACCCCAACCCACTGCCCCAGTCTGGAGCCCGCTCCTGCATCCCAAACACCTCATCCCTGGCCCCACCCCAGAGCCTGCACCCCCAGTTGGAGCCCCCCACCACCACTCCTACCCCCTACCCCATCCTGGTGAAAATGAGCAAGTGAGCGAGGGTGGAGGCGAGTGAGCAACAGAAGGAGGAGGGATGGAGTGAGCAGGGCGCGGGGGCTCGGAGAAGGAGCAGAGCAGGGCCTTTTTGGAGGGATCTGACCATCAGGTGCCTGGCACAGCTGAGCTCAGACCCAGCAGCAGGTCCCAAGAGGGAACCCAGCAGCACAGCACCTAGCCCGGTGAGACGTGCTTTCCAGAGCATACAGGTGCTTCCGGCAGATATTGTGAGGACTCCAATGTGGCCATTCCTGCTGCTCATAACCCCTGGGCCTGGTCCAGCTGTTACAATCACTCTGTCCCTGTGGGCTGGCTACGAGACACCTGCAGGCAGCATGGGGCTGGCTGCTTCTCATAAGCACGGTGACAGGCAGCGAGTGCAGGAAAATGGAGCATTAGCCCCACCACTGCTCACCCCCCTTAGCTCACCACCCCTAACACTGCGGAATGGCTCCCCTTGGTGTGATTTCAGCACAGAACCTGCCCAGATGTGAAACAAGCATGACCTGAACATCCTTTGGGGTGGGGTCCCAGCTCTCAACGCCGGGTCCAGCCCTGTCCCCGACTCCCAGCACAGGCCCAGTAACTGGGGCCACCAGTGGGGAAGATATCCTGGGTCATCTGTCTCCCAGCTCCGTATAGCCCAGAAGTCAAGGCACTTGGGCCCCAGGACAGTCTCCTGGAGAAGTTTTCTATGCACTCTCCCCTGTCCCGCGGAAGGAGCCCAGTGCAGGGAAATTAGCTCACTAAGCTGCTTCCCTGCAGGTATTCAAGTCACTTCAAATTGCAGAAGGGCTGAGCCACTGGAGCCCCAGGAACTCATCTCAGTGTGATGTGTAGGGGAAGCAGAAGACACCCTAAGGGCAGGATTGGGGTTTGGAGGCTCTGAAGGATTTCTCAGCACTGATTTCCCCAGGGAAAGTAATCAGGGCAGAGCGCCCATTCCAAAGGGCTGGCTGGGATGGACAGAGGCTGGGGCTCTCTCCTGCCATTCCCATGGCCTCAGCTTCCTGCTGGTATGAGGCACTGAGGGACATAGTGGGCGCCCCATCATGTGGGATGTTCAGAGCTGGACTGGGCAGATCCCTACAGGACATGCTGCATGGCAGGACATTTCTGTCTTGCTTTGTAGAGTTCCATGATGCCACTGCACACTGGTGACAAGAGCTGAAAGTCGGTTCAGTCTATGTGCTTTCTCCTTTTCTCTGGGAGGCTGGGCCGTAGCCTTGGCGGGTAACCATGGGGACAGATACGGAAGGAGGCACCATGGCCAGTGAGAGGGGCAGTGTTGAGATAGGAATGGTAAATCCATTAATCTTTAGAAATACAATTCACTGTGCAAAACAGAAAGGGAAAAGAGACACCTCATTTATTATCAGGTGCATTGTGAGAGTCAGGCTCTTTAATTATCTCACCAAATTCTACAGCCCATTCATCAAGGTGAACTGCCAAACTGCCGAGATTACCACCCATGTGCCATCTGAGGAGAGCTGCAGAGGAAGCCCTGCTGAGCCAGACCCCTCCCACACTCACCCTCAGCAGCACTTCTCACTGGCAGCCAGGCCTAGCTCCAGGGCTGGGGTTCACCTCCGAACAGGGCTGCTCTCCATTCTCTTACAGGACCTCAGCAGCGCCTTGGAAAGAAATTGCCCAGAAGCATCATGTCATTGCATTTGGCCTGCACAGGGGACCAGCCAAATGCACAGTATCTCACCGCAGCCTGCTCTCAGACATGTTGCACTACACGTCTTTCTTGGGGAAGGGACTGAAAACAGCACAGTGCAAACTGGTATGGCAAGGTCATGTTGCACCTTGTCACCCTGAAGGAGGTGGAGAAATTGCACAATATAACTTCAGTGCAGGAATAGGACATTGCATTGTATTTTGCAATGTGGATGCAGGGCATGCAGCATGGCACCTCAGTGTGGGCCTAGGACATTACACCATGGGACCCCACTGTGGGCCTGTGACATTTTCGTAGGTTCATATTCCAAGGCCAGGAGGGCCCATTGTGACCATCTAGTCTGACCTCCTGTATAACACAGGCCAGAGAACTTTCACTAAATAATTCCTATGGCAGCTCTCTTAGGAAAACAGCCAATCTGCACTGAAAAATTGTCAGTGATGGAGAATCCACCATGACCGTGGTAAATTGTTCCAATGGCTAATTTCCCTCATTGTTAAAAAATTATGCCTTATTTCCAGTCTGAACTGGTCTAGCTTCAAAGTCCAGCCATCGGACTGTGTTAGACCTTTCTCTGCTGGACTGAAGAGCCCATTATTCAATATTTGTTCCCTCTGTAGGTATTTACAGATTGTGATCAAGTCCCCCTTTAACTTTCGCTTTGTTAAATTAAACTGATTGAGCTCTTTGAGTCTGTCACTACAAGGCAGGTTTTCTAATCCTTTAATCATTCTCGTGGCTCTTCTCTGACCCCTCTCCAATTTATCAACACCTTTCTTAAGAGTGGGAACCAGAACTGGACACAGGATTCCAGCAGCGGTTACACCAGTGCCAAATATAGAGATAAAATAACGTATCTGCTCCTACTTGAGATTGAGCATGCGAAATTCCTGGTGGCATCTGAGTGTGGGCCTGGGGCATTGCTTCATCCCTAGCATGCTGACTGTTTTCACAAATACCCCTATGCTGACAGCAGCACTAATGATTTCTGGAAAGCTCCTGATGGGAGGCGTACCAAAGATCCTGCCCCAAGGAGCTTACAGACCAAGTTAAAGAGATAGTACCAGGAAAGCCCTTAGACCCAGGGAGAGGGGCTGAGTGAAGCACGGGGATGAGTGAGATCCCTAGGCAAGGCACCCCATGCCAGCAGCCCTGCCCTCCTCATATAGTTAACGAACACCAGCAATAGAGAAAGGGGAAGAGTCTTCCCCCTCAGCTGGCAGGAGACCACAGCCACTGATATCCCCATTCCAGCCCTGCTGTGGGGATGGGGCGTATTCCAGACATGGGCCCTTGAGGAAGAAGGCCCTGCCTCTGACTTGTGGACCAGCAGGGGTGGAAACACCTTAGACTTCATATGGTCCCAGTTCAGCACGGTGCTGAACTCAGCACACGACTACCTTTGAGCACATCGACTTCAAAGGGGCTACTCACATGCTGAAGTTTTGGCCTTGGCTTCAGGACCTTGCTGGGTTAGGGCCTAGCCCATGAGCTCTCTTCCTCCATGGTCTGTATTTCAGTAACTGGGTCAGTGGTCATGTACACGTAATCAGGGTCTGAATGAACTCTCCCCTGACAGCTAGTTGGGGAGGGTGAGAGACTTTAGGAGCAAGCTGTATTTACATGAACACACCTACTCTGCCTAGGTATCTAGCAGACAGGAGCTGTGTAGCTCCAAATGATCAACCTTGGCTGGTGTTAGGTTACAAATCAGTTTAGTATGAATGTAGAGGTAGTGAAATGTAGTTATCAATGTTGTTATCTTCATTTATGACTAAAGAGGAACTGAACTGTGCTGACCCTGTCCTGATTGAGCTGAAAGGAACTCATTAAGCCAGGGGCTCAAATGCTAGACCCCTATGAGATTAAGGAGGTGGTAACAGGTGTTCTAGTCAGGAGATGGTCCCAGTCTGGTTTAACCTAGTCCTCCCACTGTTCAAAGATAGAGCTAAATAGGCTTTATTAGGACTCCTTTTTATTTTAAGTACTCAGTAAGAGCTGAAATCACTTGAGATGGGGCAGTATTTCTGCCAAGCCTACTGAGAAAAATTGCTAAGAGACTTATCTACAAAGGTCACAACAGAGAGTCGGGTGGCAGCAGAAAGTGATTGATGGGTGGCAGGCAAAAGTGGCAAGCTGGTGGGAGTGGCCAGCAAAAGTTGTGAACAGTCAGCAGCTGGCAGGCCAGCTGGATAGTGAGGAACAGCAGCTGGCCAGTCTGAGCAAGAACTCAAATGGCAGAGCAAGCCAAGTGCCTTCTTCCCCAGGTTGGAGGTGAGCTCACACAGATGCGCCTCTGAACACTGGGTCCTCACTGACCAAGGACAAGCACTGTGAGTGGGGTATGGTGAGGGAGCAGACAGGGGCACAGTAAAGGAACTTTTGATCATAGAACTCAAGAATATGAGGCAGAAGACACAGCCTCATTGATTCTGGGGTGGTATCCTGCTCGCAGCTTTATGATTATGAATCCTGCTTGTGGCATTTTCCCTAATTAATGTCAGGTGACTCCCTTTATTTCATTAAAAGGTTTTTTTCTATGCTCAGACTCTGTGCTTGTGAGTGGGGAAGTATTGCCTCTCAGAGGCATGCAGGGGTGGTGTGTAATTTTCCTAGGTTACTGGGTGGGGGTCCGAGCCAGTTCTGTGTTGTATTGTTGAAAAGGAACCCTTAGATATTGAACCCAGCCCTGGCTGCTGCTGGCTCCACCTGGCAGAAGGGTTACATACATATTCACATTTCTCTGTTCCTTTGGAGATGGATCCCCCTCAGAAGGGGCATTGATTGCTGTGTGTCAGAAATCCAGGCCTACCCTTGTAGGAACATTGCCTTCTTCAAGATTCCTTCTTTGCAGAGTCTCATTTATAGAGAAGTGAAGCTAATTTGTATTTTTCATTTCACCGATCCTTGAACTGTCTTTACAAAGCTCAGCTGTGCAGAGGACACCTTAGATCACATTACCAGATCAGTCTCCTGGAGACCCACATGCACTGAACACAACAGTGATAAAGGGGCCCTGAGGGAGCCCATATAGGATGTGTCCTCAGGGCTGATGATTACACAACAGCCCCACCCAGAACCTCCACAGAGGAATGGATAGCACCCCTGGGAGCAGTGATGAGCTCCCAAAATCCTAAGAACTGGTTCCCTATCAGGTGCTTGGTGGCACTTCGGTGGTGCTGGGGAGTGTGTGTCTTCACTCGCTCCAGGTTTTCGGCAGCATTTCAGCTGCAGGTCCTTCACCCGGAGCGAGTGAAGACACCCCTCCCCACCCCCTCCCGCTTCTGAAGTGCCACCGAAGACCCGGTAGGGAACCACGCGGTGAGTACAGTACAAGCCTCAAGTGCCTGTCTCCCCACCCATCCAACCCCAACCCATGTCCTGCCCGTGACTGCTCCCCTCAGAACCCGCAAGTTTCTCCTTCCCCTCCCACTGGGGTAGCAGCAGCAGCCTGGGGCTCCAGGGGCAATTTAAAGGCTGGGGCTCCCCTGCTTCTACCGCCCCGCCCCTTTAAATAGCTGCCGGAGCCCTGGGGAAGCGGTGGGGTTCTGGTGGCTATTTAAAGGACTAGGCAGCAGAGGCAGCTGAAGCGCCAGACCTTTAAATAGCCCCTGGAGCCCCCTCCTACCTCTGGGGGCTATTTAAAGGGCCCAAGGTGCCCCTGCTTCTACTGCCCTGGCTGTTCAAATAGCTGTTGGACTCCTGGAGTAGTAGTGGGGCTTTGGCGGCTATTTAAAGGGCCGGGGTGGTAGAAGCAGCGGGAGCCCTGTACTTTTTAAATAGCCCCCACAGTCCTACCCCAGGGCTCCAGCAGTGGGGCTCCGGTGGCAATTTAAAGGGCCTGGGGCTCCAGCCCCTGCTGGGAGCCCTAGATCCTTTAAATTGACCCCTAGGGAAGCCAGGCCACCCCTTTAGCAACCGGTTCTACACCGGCTTCCAAATTTAACAACCAGTTCTTGCTAACCGGTGCGAACTGGCTCCAGCTCACCACTGCCTGGCAGGAAGTAGTCTCTGACCTGGGCTCTGCAGAAGATCAGACTGGCCTGGAAACTATGAATCTATTAGATTACGCCTACGAAACTGGGTCAGCATCACTTTGGGATCGATGGTTGTAATGATCTACCTCTTGGTGTGCAGCCTACTTTAAATTGTCCTTTTTTGCTTCTCTATCTCCCTGCAGACACGTCTGATGTTCACTGCCACACCTGGTCCTCTCTTGGCATCTGTTTCCCACTGGGCACATGTGTTCTGGATTCTCTATCCCATGGGGTAGAAGCACCCGCCCCAGCTAGCCCCAGGAAGAGTCTGTGCTCTGGAGGACCAGGGGCAGTGGTAGTTTAGGGGATTTAACATGAACAAGAAGAACAGGTTTAAAACAACAGATGAGTGGGCAAGAGAGAGCTTGTGAGGGAAAGCAGGAGAAGCCAAGCACAAAATGACTCTGTATGTCTGCAGTGCTGTTGGAGAGCAGTGGCGATGGTCCCAGGATGTGAGAGAGTCAAGTGGGGGGAGGGAATAGCTGCTTTTGGATCAGCTGCTGGTGGTGACAGAGACAAGCTTTGAGCCACACAGAGCTCTGCTTCAGGTCTACAGCTCTTCTTCTTGGAGGAGCAGGGGGTTAGTGTCTGTGTGTCTCTGTGAGTGTGTGTGTGTGTGTGTGTGTCTGTATGTGCATGTGTGTCTGTTTAGTGTGTGTGTGTATTTAGTATGTCTCTGTGTGTCACTGTGAATGTGTGTCTGTCTCTGTGTGTGTGTCCCTAGTGGGACTTGACACGCTGAGAATACAGACGGATAAGGGCATGACCTCATCATGATCCATCCCCCAGCTCCATGTGCTGTGTCTGCAGCCAAGTCATGTGCTCTTCAGGGCAGGATCATGTGTATTTTGTGAGTCTGTAGAGAGGGTGGCACACTCCGGTCACTGAGACAATACTAACTAACTAGAAGAGCCCCATTCTTTGTCATCCTCGGGTTGGTTAGCTGTGTCGCAAAGATGAATGGCACTATCCATGTCAGGTCCCCTGTATTATCTCTCTGTCCTCATAGGAACTGGCTTTCACTGTAGTCTGCCATCCAGTTCTCAGTGCACAGGCTATGTTCCAATGCAATGCAGGGCAGTTGTCTGGGGAGTCACAAGCATGGATCAGGGATGAGCATTCACCTTGGAACCCTTGAGAGCAGCAGCACTGAGGAGGCTCACACAACAGTTTGGAGAGGAACATGTGCGTGACTTTTCACCATCCCCAAAGCTTCTTCACTTCCTCACATCCTGATGAGACCTCCAGTTTCATGAGGGGGAAAGACAGGTTACTGACTTGACAGGTGTTCTCTGGATGGCCACACTGACCCCTGTAAGGGTGAGAAATAATCAAAGAGCCTTTCACAGGTGCAAGATAAATTGCAATGGCTGCTAGTGTGCCACTGTCACAGACAGACAGAGAGATCAGTCTTCCCCAGGGATGAAAGAGTCTCTCAGTAATAAGGAATCAGGCAAGATCTTGGTGCAGTCTCTCTGGTATCTGCCTGTCTCCAAAGGCTTTTGTCACAGCTGCTGGTGGGAAATTTTCTGAATCCCAACAATCTCTTTTTACTAATAGCTTCTGCAAAAATTTGCGCCAGTTAACACCAGTAGCCCAGCTGCTAGGGGATGAGGCTGCAGCATTTGACCTTTATCCTGAGACACAAGGTCTAGCCCCAGAGGCAGGATGGATGGAGTGTTTCTGGAAAGGGCAGTGAAGATCTGGGCACCCAACTGGCTGGACATGGCCAGATATCAAGGTCTTGTCCTGACAAATCCCCCATAAGAAAAGGAAAGGGAAAAAAGTGTCACTTAGGTTTGTCCCTGCTGCAGAAGAACCCACTCCTGTTGCCTTTGAGCAAAACACCCCAGTGTTGTGTCCCGGCTGAGGATACAATGTCTGCAAACCACGTGCAATCTCTGCAAACTCCCTGTGACCAAGGCAGAAGGAACTCCCCCCTATCCCCCCATCCCTCAGAGCCTGTTAGCACAGCACTTGGTCCTGACTGCTCAGAGCAGCAGCAGCGGGAGGGAGGCAGGTTCTTCACACCAGCCAGCTGTGCCAACAGTGGACATTGTCCATGCACAGGTGCCACGTGTTCCTTGGGGTGTCGACGCAACAGTGCTGCTGCCTATTCTGTCTGTGAGACTCTGCATCCTGCTGCCCTGGCATCAGAGGGATGAGCTGAGACTGTGCCATGGAAGCTAACTCAGCCTTGCAGACAGGTTCCCATGAGTATGCCAGGCCCTCACCTTGGCAGCCAAAGGAAGAGCAGACCTGACTTCTGACTGCAAACATTCCTGCTGAAGCTGTTTGATAGAGCTGCAAAGCCAGCTGGGAACAACAGCTCCCATCAGCCCCCTCCCCACTGTACATCTCCTCCCTCCTGGCTAAGCAGGGACTAGCTTTCTCATAAGCCCCCTCCCCATTGCACTTCCTCTTCCCCTTCTCTTGGCTGTGGCCATGGCCAACTAAGCGGAAGAAGGTCCTGAACCAGGAAGGGGCCAGGCTGTGTTTGGGAGCAGGAGCTGCCTGCATGGCAGCCAGGAATGAGAAGATGCACCAGGACCTGTGGACAGAGCTGTGTGCGAAGCGGGCTGTGACTAGGGCAGGTCTCTGAGGCTTATGAGGAACAGCTTGGGCTGGGCAGGGAGCCAGGGCAGAGGGCCCCAATGAAAGACACTGAACCTGGCATGGAAACCTGTAAATGCTTATTTGCTTGAATAAAGCCTGGACTGGAGGGACACCCCAGGCACTAGCACTGAAGGGCCTCGACTCTGGACTGGAAAGCCCCAGGGACCCAACCAGGAACCACTGTTACCTGCTGCTCACTTGGAAATGTCACTGTTAAGCCTCTGCACCTTGGGTGTCTGCATCCTGCCTTACTAAAAACCTTTCCCTGAGCCCTGGGCCTGAGTGGTTAGTGAGACCCACCAGGGCAGGCTGCAAGGCTGAGCAGCTGAAGCACCTAAGTGCTTGGCTTTGAGACGCAGCACACTCGACATGCTACGGGCACCCTAGGGGTTTGGGTACAGAGTAACCCCAATAATTACACAGCCTTCTGAAGGTGTGAGAGCCTCTCTTGAGGCAAACAGGCTAAGGCCCATCTGGAGTCCAGATTGGTTCCTATAAACGTTACCAATGGAGTGGGTGGGAAGCCAGACTTCGCCATGCTCACTCAGTCACAGTGTCGGTAAAAGGGAACACGCTATACCGACAGCACAAGTGTATCACATGAGCCAGCAAGGCGAGGAGAGTGAGGAATGCCTAGACAGACCGAATTAACCCTGAGGAGGCTGTGCTCCTGTGAGCCAGCTGTCACGGAGTGTGGGGAGTCCAGTCCTGCACCCCTCTTCCTGGGACCCACAGTGACTCTCAGCCAGCCAGTAAAACAGAAGGTTTATTGGACAACAGGAACACAGGTTACAGCAGAGCTTGCAGGCACAGTCAGGACCCCTCCATCGAGTCCTTCTGGGCTGTCAGGGTGCTTGGATCCTAGCTAGGATACCCTGAATTCTGCCCACACAGCCCCAAGCCCAAACTCAAACTGCTTCCCTCCTGCCACTTACCTAGCTCACGTTACAGGCTCCAGTATCGTCCATCCCCTAAAGTCCTCCACTGCTCTCCCATTCCCCACACAGACAGCCCTTACTCCACCACATCTCTCCCTCCTTCGAGACTGAACTGAGCGGGGTCACTCTGCCCAGTGACCTGGGGAAGTTCAGGGCCCCCTCTCCGGGACAACGCGTCCGCTATCAGGTTGGCACTTCCCTTCACATGGACCGCGTCCATGTCATAGTCCTGCAGGAGCAGGCTCCACTTCAGGAGCTTGGCGTTCGTTCCTTTCATCTGGTGCAGCCAGGTCAGGGGAGAGTGGTTGGTGTACACGGTGAAGTGTCGCCCAAAGAGATATGGCTCTAGCTTCTTAAGGGCCCACACCATGGCCAGGCATTCCTTCTCGATGGCCGCGTAGCTTTGCTCCCGGGGTAGCAGCTTCTTACTCAGGTACACGATGGGGTGTCTCTCCACCTTTTCATCCTCCTGCATTAACACCGCCCCCAGTCCCGTGTCTGAGGCGTCGGTGAACACCATAAAGGGTTTGTCAAAATCTGGGATTGCCACAACTGGACCACTAACCAGAGCCTCCTTCAGGGCCCGGAAAGCCTCCTGGCACTGCTCAGTCCAGATCACCTGGTCTGGCTTCCCCTTTTTGCACAGTTCAGTGATGGGGCCGGCTATGGCACTAAAGTGGGGCACGAACCTTCGATAGTACCCCGCCATCCCAATAAAGGCTTGGACCTGCTTTTTGGTTTGGGGAGCAGGCCAGTCTCTGATCACCTCCACCTTGGCTGGTTCCGGCTTCAGGCAGCCGCTCCCCTCCCGATGGCCCAGGTAAGATACTTCAGCCATTTCCACCTTGCACTTCTCATCCTTTACTGTTAACCCAGCCTTTCGGAGTCGGTCCAGGACTTGTTTAACCTGGGACATGTGGTCCTCCCAGGTCTGGCTGAAGACGCAGATGTCGTCAATATACGCCACGGCAAAACTCTCCATCCCCCTCAGTAGCTGATCCACCAGGCGCTGGAAGGTGGCCGGCGCTCCCTTGAGGCCGAAGGGCAGGGTCAGAAACTCGTAGAGCCCCAGAGGGGTGATAAAGGCCGATTTCAGCCTGGCATCTGCGTCCAGCAGCACTTGCCAGTAGCCCTTTGTAAGATCCATAGTAGTGAGGTACCGAGCACCTCCCAGCTTGTCTAGGAGCTCGTCAGGCCTGGGCATGGGGTAGGCATCAGATACAGTAATGGCACTGAGCTTTCGATAGTCCACACAGAACCGGATTGACCCATCCTTCTTGGGGACCAGCACCACTGGTGAGGCCCAAGGGCTGGAAGACGGCTGGATCACCCCCAAAGCCAGCATGTCCTTGACCTCTCTTTCAAGATCCTGGGCAGTTTTACCAGTGACCCGAAAAGGGGAGCATCTTATAGGGGGATGTGACCCGGTCTCCACCCTGTGGACAGTCAAATTAGTGCGTCCAGGCTGGATGGAAAACAGCTGTCGGTATAGATGCAGCACCCCTCTGATCTCAGCGTGCTGGCCCGGGGTCAGCTGATCAGAGAGGGGAATCGCCTCCAGGGGGGAATCAGCTTTTGTCCCAGGGAATAGGTCTACTAAAGGGTCATTTCCCTGCCCTTCCCAATGTCCACACACGGCCAACACCACATTCCCCCTGTCATAGTATGGTTTCATCATGTTCACATGGTACACCCGACGGTGATGTGCCCGGTTTGACAGCTCCACTACATAGTTTACCTCATTCAGTTGCTTGATAACCTTGAAGGGACCTTCCCAGGCAGCCTGGAGTTTGTTTCTCCTCACGGCGATGAGAACCATCACCTGATCCCCAGTGGCGAAGGCACGGGCCCGTGCCGTGCGGTCATACCAGACCTTCTGCCTCCTCTGGGCTCGGGCCAGATTCTCCCTGGCCAGGCCCATGAGCTCGGCTAGTCTTTCCCGGAAGGTCAGGACATACTCCACCACTGACTCTCCCTCGGGAGTGGCCTTCCCCTCCCATTCGTCCCTCATCAGGTCCAGGGGCCCCCTTACCCGCCTTCCATACAACAGTTCGAAAGGTGAAAACCTGGTAGATTCCTGGGGTACCTCCCTGTACGCGAACAGCAAGTGAGGTAAGTACTTGTCCCAATCCTGCGGGTGCTGGTTCATAAATGTTTTTAGCATCATCTTCAGCGTCCTGTTGAACCTTTCCACCAGCCCGTTGGACTGGGGGTGATACGCTGAGGCCCAGTTGTGCTGGACCCCACATTTCTGCCATAAGGACCGGAGCAGGCCCGACATGAAGTTGGACCCCTGATCCGTTAAGACCTCCTTGGGGAACCCCACCCGGCTGAAAATTGTCAGCAGCGCATCTGCCACTGTGTCTGCTTTGATAGAGGACAAGGCCACTGCCTCAGGGAAGCGAGTGGCAAAATCCACCACCACCAGGATGTATTTCTTCCCTGACCGGGTCGTCTTGCTGAGAGGTCCCACTATGTCCATGGCCACCTTCTGGAAAGGTTCTTCTATGATGGGTAAAGGCCTCAAAGCTGCTTTCCCCTTGTCCCGGGCCTTCCCCACCCTCTGGCAGGGGTCACAGGATTGGCAGTACTGTCGGATCTGGGTAAAGACCCCAGGCCAGTAAAAGTTCTGTAGCAGCCTCTGCCTGGTGCACCGGATTCCCTGGTGCCCTGCGAGAAGGATGTCATGGGCCAGGTAAAGCAGCTTGTGGCGAAACTTCTGGGGAACCACCAGCTGCCTCCTGATCCCCTATGACTCTACTTCCCCTGGGGGAGCCCATTCTTGGTACAGGAACCCCTTCTCCCACAGGAACCTCTCCTTGCAACCTCTCCTCATGGTCGGTACCGCACCAAGGTCAGCCCGGTCCCTGGGCTTCCGCAAGGATGGATCTTTCTGCAACTCGGTCTGGAACTCAGCAGCTGGGACAGGGATGGGGACCGGCTCTCTCTTGCTGGCTGGGTCTGAGGCCGCAGCCTCTCTGAACCATGCCCCTGGGCGTTCCCCGCCCCCTGGGTTAGGGTCCTGCACCTCGGGTCGAGTACCTTCCCCGTTGTCGGGGTGCAGTTCCCTTTGCCGACTCTGACTACGAGTCACGACCAGGGCACTCTGGGTGTTACTAGGCCAGTCCTCGAGGTCCCCTCCCATTAACACGTCCGTGGGCAAATATGGGTGTACCCCCACATCCTTGGGGCCCTCCTTGGCCCCCCACTTCAGGTGTACCCTCGCCATGGGCACCTTGAATGGGGTCCCGCCCACGCCCATCAGGGTCAGGTAGGTGTCGGGCACCATCTGATCTGAGGCCACCACCTCGGGCCCGGCCAGCGTCACCTCTGCGCCCGTGTCCCAGTACCCAGTGATCTTCCTCCCATCTACCTCCAGGGAAACAATGCACTCTTTCCGGAGGGGCAGCCCTGCGCCCACCCGGTAAACCAAAAACCCAGAGCCTGGAGCATCCAGCCCCCCAGAGGAGTTGACCTGGGGACCTCCTCCCTCCTTCACAGGTGGTATGTTGCCAGCCCCCCTTTCCTGGGAATGTAGCCCCTCCTCCGATTGGGTTTTTACCCAGTCCACCCTCTGCGGGTTGGGTCTGCTTGGTCTGTCCCTGAGCTTGGGGCACTGGGCCCTTATGTGGCCTCGTTGGCCACAGCGATAGCAGCCCATGTCTTGTGGGTCCCCTTGAGTGGGTCGGAGGGACCTGACTCTGGATGTTCCCCTTTTGGGGGGTTCTCCATAGGCCCCCTTTGGGAGGTCCCATGATGACTCTCTGTCTGCGCTGAGGCAGGCCTGTTCCTTCGAGACTCCTCCCTGCCATCCCCTGCCCGACTGTCCACAAATTGGTTGGCCAGCTGGCCTGCCTGCATGCTGTGGGTTCTCTGGCTTCTGGTCCATCAACCACAGCCTCAAGTTGGACGGGCACTGCTCGTACAGTGCTCCAGTATGAGTAGGTCAAGCAGGTCCTCTTTAGTTTGGGCCCCTGCACCCGGTTGACCAGTTGTAGGTATGTGACCTCACGGGTTTTACGCTGGCTCCGGAACTTTTTCCGGTACATCTCAGGAGTCAGCCCAAACTCGCGGAGCAGGGCCTGTTTGAACAGTTCGTAGTACCCTGCCTCCGCCCCTTTCAGTCGGCTGTACACCTCCACGGCTGTGGAGTCCAGTAAGGGGGTGAGAACTGCGATCCTGTCTGCAGGGTCAACCCTGTGCAGCTCGCAGGCATTCTCAAAGGCCGTCAGGAAGGTATCTATGTCCTCCCCCTCCTTATGCCAGGGCAGCAAGTGCTTATCAAAGCTCTTTGTAGGCTTGGGTCCCCCCTCACTCACCGCAGCCGGGGCCTCACTGCTCCTCAGCTGGGCCAGGTCCAGCTCATGTTTACGCTGTTTCTCCTTCTCCTCCCGCTCATGTTTACGCTGGTTCTCCTCATGTTTACGCTGTTTTGCCTTCTCCTCCAGCTCTTGCCTCTTTAACTCGAGCTCCTCCCATTTCAGCTCCCTTTCATATTCCAGCCGCATCCGCTCCACGGATGCCGAGCATCGCTGGGAGGATCCCCTGCTGGGGGGTGAGCTTCGCTGGCAGGATCCCCTGCTGGCCGGAGGGGTCACGGTGCCCTCGGTATTCACTGGGCTCCTCCTCGCCCTTCCCCTAGGCCTAGGAAGGGGGGGTCTCGGGAAGCCCTCGTCAGCCGGCTGACCACTCCCAGCGGGGACAGACACTGGTGCCTGCGCTGCATCTGCCAGGCTGCTTCCCTCAGAGACAGGGCTCCGTTCATTCATGCGGTCTCCCTGCTCCAGCTGGGCAATCAACTGGTCCTTCGTGAGCCTCCCCGGGCGCAGCCCCCTCTGCTTGCACAGCTCCAGCAGGTCACACTTGCGCCGCTTGGCATACCTCTTCCTGCTGGCCACTCACAGGCCGGGGTGCTTGCTGCTCCCCACGGTTTCCAGGGTGCCCCTAGTGCACCAGCCCTTCTTGAGGTCACCACCTCTCTGCCAGGGTCGAGCTGCAGACTCCTTCGCCCCTGGGACTACTCACTGCAATCCCTCGGGGGACCCTGTTACTGCAAAGTCCTTCTCACTGGGCACACACTCCCAGGGGTTAATCACCCCTTCGTTTTACTGCTCCCCAGTCACTTACTACAGGAAGTGTCATCCACGGGGTGCAGTATCTCCCGCCGCTGCCACCAGTTGTCACCGAGTGTGGGGAGTCCAGTCCTGCACCTCTCTTCCTGGGACCCACAGTGACTCTCAGCCAGCCAGTAAAACAGAAGGTTTATTGGACAACAGGAACACAGGTTACAGCAGAGCTTGCAGGCACAGTCAGGACCCCTCCATCGAGTCCTTCTGGGCTTTCAGGGTGCTTGGATCCTAGCTAGGATACCCTGAATTCTGCCCACACAGCCCCAAGCCCAAACTCAAACTGCTTCCCTCCTGCCACTCCCTTCCTTTGTCCCTCTTCCCGTTGACCTTTCCCCTCCCTTACCTAGCTCAGGTTACAGGCTCCGGTATCGTCCATCCCCTAAAGTCCTCCCCTGCTCTCCCATTCCCCACACAGACAGCCCCTACTCCATCACACTAGCTCACTAGATGAGGGTGTTCGAAGGTCACCGTGTGTGTGAACCACGACAAGGGAACACATGCAGTGCTGGAAATGATCGCTGCCTAGGCTGGCGCTGGGATGCTGCCCGTTCACTCAGTATCAATGTGTGCAAGTGCATGGCCCATCTAGGGTTGCCAGATGCCTAGTTTTTGACTGGAACGCCCGGTTGAAAAGGGACCCTAGCTCCTCTGGTCAGCACTGCTGACTGAGCCATTAAAAGTGCAGCCAGTGGCACGGCAGGGGGAAGGCAGGCTCCCTGCCTGCTGTGGCCGGCATGTCTGGCTCCACGTGCTGCGCCTGCCCTGAGTGCTGTCTCTGCAGCTCCCATTGGTCGGGAACCACGTCCAGGCAGCACACATAGCCCCCTGGCTCCTCCAGCTGCATGCCGGCTACGTGCCGGCTGCTTCCTGGAGCTGCCTGAGGTCAGCACCACCCAGAGCCCGCACCCCGGATGCCCTCCTTCGTCCAAACCCCCTGCCCCAGCCCTGAGACCCTCCTTCACCCAAACTCCCTCCTGGAGCCCACACTCCACACACTCTCCCCCGCTCTGAAACCCTCATCCCCAGCCCAGAGTCCTCTCCCCCTCCCACACCAAAACTCCCTCCCAGAATCTGCACCCCGCACTCTCTCCAGCATCCCAACCCCTGTCCCAGCACAGTGAAAATGAGCGATTGAGTGAGGGTAGGGTAGGGCGAGCAACGGAGGGAGAGGAGATGGAGTGAGTGGAGCCAGGGCCTCAGAGAAAGGCAGGGGCAGAGGGCAGGGCAAGGGTGTTTGGTTTTGTGCAATTAGAATGTTGGGAACCCTAGTTGCCCTAATCCTGACAAGTTAAGGGTCCCCTTGGAAAAACTGGTGGCTCTTCCCTGGTGTTTAGAGGCTGGGAAGGGGCACAGCTGTGACCAACTGGGGAAGGTGTGTACTCCCTGTAAGATTATGAACGCTCCCTCTTTATCTAGCTGCAGACTCCATTTGGAAGGTGCAGCCTTTTGCCTTCTCTGATTTCTGTTCTCCATGTTGGGCTGCGATTCCAAAGGCTGGTGGCAAAGGGATAACAAAAGATGTCCTTAATGTTAAGTGGGTAGTCACCCACGAAAGCTCATGCTCCAATACGTCTGTTCGTCTATAAGGTGCCACGGAACTCATGAAATCACTCAGCAGGGATCTCTGGTCAGCTGTTGAAGTTGGCAAGGCTAACAGAGGAGACTGGAGGATTATAAGAGGGAGGAGCTGCTGAGCTATTTGGGGCCTTTGACCTTTTTTCTCCAGCTCAAGAGGAGGGAGAAACAACCCAGCGTGTAGCAGCCTCATGAGGCTGGGGACCCTGCCTAGCCCACATGGGCCCCAAGGTCTCCCCAGGAAGGGTGAGCTAGGGATGACATTGCGGGTAAGATGTTCATTGTGTTCTATGATTTGTATTCTCTGTGCTTTGTCTGTTAAGTAACAGAGCAATGTGTTAGACTCCGTGCAACTTATCTACCTGACAATTGCTGCTTGTCCGCAGAGAGAGCTCACCTGTAACCTGGCAGGTTCACTGTGCAGGCGGGGTTCTGGGATAAAGAGGGTCTAACAGTCTGAAGGGTCAGCACTGAGTCCAGGGGCTGGGCAGCTGGACAGCAGGTTCTCTAGAGCAGGTGCTAGAAAGAGGATCTGCGCCCTGAGAAAGCACCTAGGGACCCCAAGACAGGGCAGTCGCTGGACTCTATTCAGGCCTCAGAGGCTTAAAACACCTGCACATCCAGGAACATGGAAGCTTAGATTCCCTTCCCAGCAGTTGGGTGGGTGGCTGTCAGTCAGCCTGACCGGATCTGTGCCTGTAACATCCTCTGCCCTGACAGAGGCTGGCACCATTCGCTCTCCAGCTCCCACCTTTCCTGGGACTGACTACTTCCATCAGCATGGTCTTGTGGGTGAGGGAGAGGGTGTGGGACTTGGAATGGTCTCTATGGCCCAGAGGTTCAAAGGACCTACACCATGGCTGAAGAAACTGGGATGAATGGACCCCAGGTGGTGAGGAAAGGCTCAAGGGCAGAAGTCAGGGCTGCTCTCAGGATCTCTGGTCTCATGCACCCTCAGAGCTGTTGTCGAGGGAGCAGCAGCAAGGCCTGGGACAAAGAAGTAGGGCTTGGAGCCTATGAAGTGGCATGGTCAGCTGGTTATGTCGCCTCTGCTGAGACTCTGAGCATGGGGCAGGGAGACGGCTGATGGAACCCTAACCTGCCTGTGCTCAGAAGGGTGACGCTGTCTGTGACATCCCAGGTCCACTGCCCAGCTACACCCCAGGGTGACGCTGTCTGTGATGTCCTAGGCCCACTGCCCATCCTACATCCCATTGTTAGTATAACCCACATACCTTCTGGGTGTGGTGTTCTGTCCCATCCAGTGGCACCAAGATCACTCAGAGAGAAAGATGAAATGAGTCTGCTCTAAAGCCTTTGCTAACAGGCAGCTGGCTTTTAGCTCATGTGTAGAGGCTCATGCACTGAGGTCCCAGGTTCAATACCTCTCAACTATGACCAGACCCTGGTCGGCATTACATTAGCACCTTTATGGTTCATAAAGAAAGGAAGGAAGGAAGGAAGAGTGGGTGGGTGGTTTGTGTTTAGCCTAGGACTAATCAGGCATGTCAAGGCTGTATTTATGTGAGTTCTTGGACTAGGAACTCTCTTAGCCATTAAATGACAGGCTGGGGGTGAATCTTTAACAAATAGATCTTTTCTCTCTACTGTTTCTAAGGCGTTTGAGTTAAATAAGTATTCATAAAACTGAACGAAGTAAAGAGGGTTTTAAACAGACTGAATAAAACTCCCCATCCACCTGAATGCTCAAGCTCCACTCCCTCGGTCCCTGTGATGTTGGAAACCCACCAGGTCTCCAGACATCCATAGAGTTTTCCACAAAAAAACAGAAACGGTTTTTAATGTCAGTATAAACGCAGGGAAAAATCATCCCAGTAACACTGCACAACCAGTCTTATTTCTCTTCCCGAGGACAAAACAGCCTGCTTCAACATTTTCAGTCACTGCTGCTTGTGACCCATGCGAATGCAGGCCCAATATAAAGAGAAAGATTTTTTTTGGTTTTACTCTTGCTTAACTGGAAAGTGGCTCAAATGATTTTGCTCATCTTTTCCATAAAATGTCAACTTTGGGCTGCAACCAAACAGGGAAAATTTCAGCCTAATGGAATTTGTTTGATAAAGTCTGAAATGGGAACAGAATGGAGGCTGTATAGAGAAAGCTACAATAAAACACTGGCCAGGTTTTCCCATCAACTTGTGCTTGAATTACAAGGGACAAAAGGTCAGAACAAAAAGTGAAAAACCACCAATTCCCCAAAAGGCTCCTAGCTCAGAAACGCCTTTTCCAATTACCCTGGAACTCTCCACACACCAAATTGTCCGATGGGCACAAAGCATGCAGGAAAGTGTTAGATGGATGGAAAAGGAGCAGGGCTGGCTCCAGGCACCAGCCGAATGGGGCAGCAGATTCTAAGGGACGGCTTCCCTACAATTCATATATATATATATTTGCTTTGCCAATATATATATATATGTATATATATATATTTGCTTTGCCATTTCGGTCACCCTGTAGGAGGCGGCAGCACAGAGGAGGGGAGCACGCCGGCTGAAGGAAGCCCTAGCCGCCCCCTCTTCTCTCTCTCCCTGTTCCCTCCCCTTCCCTCTGCTAGCTGGGGCACGCACCCCGCTGCCCGAGGCACGTCTGCAGCACAGGGAGTCCCCCTGCACCCTGTCTCCGGCTGCCCCGCAGTTGTTCTTTTTTTGCTTGGGGCGGCAAAAAAGCCAGAGCCGGTGCTGAAAAGGAGGAGGAGGAGAGATCAAGATTAGGCCAACAGGAAAGGTGGTCGACAAGGAGCCAGGCCTAGGAGTGGAGGGTTTGCTGGAGAAGAGCTGACTGCTGGTCCAGGCTTGGATATCGCCATGTTGCTTCCCCCATTGGCCTACAGCAGATGCTTCACCTGATTTGCTGCCCAGCAATGTGATGCTGCCTGTCTGGGAATGACAGCCAAACCCCATCCCGGATACTTGAGTGATGATCATGGTACCCAAACCAGGGAAGAGAGCTGGAGGGGGAATTACAGGGCCTTGCAGGGCTCTTTGTGCTGAAAGCAGAGATGGGAGCCAGGTTTGTGAACCTAGCTTTGCTGTGCATTACTCACTGGCTGCAAACATTTTTACAGTGGCTTTGTTTTGTCTTGGTATTCAACTGACTTGACCATGAGATCGTCTTTGCTTTTCCTGCAGTCTCCTGCCTCATTCTCTACACTCCTTCCTCCTACTGCAACAGATGAGGCTGGGGGTCTACAGAGAGCTGCACAACCCTGATTCACTCTTGGAGCAGGGCCATCCTGTGCAGTGAAGGATGCAGGGCTCCTGTGGAAAAATAGTATTTGATCTTGCAATTAAAGACTGTGTCATAATGTAGACACACACAAGGCCAAGTTAAGGTTCCACAGGCAACCTCCAGTCTGGTATTTCCTAACTTTTGAGTGCTTGATTTTGCAGTCTTATCATTCTGACAACATAGGTGGGTTTATGTATATTTGTTAGGTTTTAAAAAATCCAAACTGACAAAACAGAAATCCCATCATGTGGCACTGTATTGATCCCCACGTGGGACATCAGCAGGGTTGGAACCTTTAGATGCATCACACAGACCTCTGCCCACAGGCTAATGGAGTGACTGATGGCAGTAGAAGTCTGTTATCTTCTGTGTGGGCCAGCTCTAGAGGGGGAAGGGACACACTTTGCCACACTTTGGGTTTCAGAGCTATTCACTGGCACAGAGGAACTGGGAGAGACAGGAAACCTGGGCTTTATTCCACATTCTGAGAGAAACATGCTCTAGAGGTGATGAATTCTCTGCTCCTGCTTCCCTGCCCAAGTCTGACACGTCCTGTCCCAGGTCCCTCCAGACTGTCCTTGTCCCAGTCTGAGTCCTAGTTTCCCCTTCTCCCATTCCTCCTCAGATCCACATCCCAGGCCCAGTCTCACATTTGTCTCCAAGTCCTCATCCCCCCACTCTCCCTGGCCCTTTGTCCCAGTCTCACCCCATACCAATCTGCCTCCCCTCCCACCCACCCCTACTCAGCTGCACTCTCTGGTCAAGCTGCTTCCTCCTTCTTTGCCCAGCCTCACTGCCTGGGCATAGTGGGGCACTGCGGGCCCACGACAGACAGTCCGCCTGATCTCAATTCCAGTGCCCCAGACCACAGCGCCTTTGGAGGACGATAGCAGGGAAAGTCCTGGTCAGCCACTGCTGCCTAGGCTGGAGCATGCATGTCTTTCTGTGGGGACATACAGCGGCACTGGCAGTCTGAGCTGTGAGGGGCTGGAGCATGCTCAGTGCAGAGGGAATTGGCTGCTGCATTCTAACAAGTCTACTGAGCATGTACAGACAGATTTTCAGAGGCTCTTAACTCAGCCCAATTTGGATAAATTTTCCTGGGAATGGCAAAAGGCTCCTCCCTGACACCAGGGCAACCCTATCCCCACTCTGCTGCCCCCAAGTTACAAGGCCCTGCTCCAATGCAAGCAGGCATTACAATGTAAGATTCTTTTCAACATGGACGAAATTTCATTTTGACAAATGTCTGAAATTTTCCAAAAAGATTCAGCCTGAGGCAAACTGATGTAGAAAATTTCAGCCCGAATGGTATAAGCTGGACAGGGTTATAAGTAACAGAGAACAAGGTCTCATAATGGGAAACATCAGGCAGCCTTAACTAGAGATCGTCATTCCTTTTTGAATCCTGCTAAATTTTTGGCCTCAGTGATGTACTGTGGCAGGGAGTTCCACAGGTTCATTATCTGCTGCATAGTGCAGCATTCCCTGCTGTCAGGGTCCGTTGGGCTGCTTTTCCGTTTCATTGAGCCTCCACTTGATTTTGTGTTATGTGAAGAGAGAAGAGGGTCCGTGCTTTACCTAGAACTGTACAGGTTTAACCTTGCTTGCTGAACTGGCGCTGAACCCGGTTTGTCATTATCTGCACTTGCTACTAATGGGTGTTCAGCACCAGCTCAGCCGTTCCACTGCCAACCCCCAGTGGCTCATTATTTACCACCAAAAAGGCTGCTATCTGTAATAGACACGGTGAATCACACACACAGGCTTCCTGTGTCCATCACTTTCATGCATGCTCTCGCACAATCTCCCTGCTGTGATTCACACACACACAGTCTCCGGATCACAACCAGCCCTCTGCACACACCTGATGCAATGCACCCCCCTGCTCCCCACCCCCTCCCTGGCCAGTGTCTGTCAGGCCTCCTCCTCCCCACCCCTGCTCTGATACTTGCTCCTGTCCAGGAGCATTGAAAGGGAGGTAGGGAGGGCTCCCAGAGCCTGCGACCTGCACTGATGGTGCTGACCTTCCAGCCATTCCAATTAGCAACCCTCCGAGCCCTGACTGCCACTGCAGCACTGGGAACATCACAGCCCTGGCTGGGCCATTTGGAGAAGGCGATGAGGTGATAGCTATGTCTCTAACGAGGCCTCCTCCAGAGATGACAGCCCTTGCCAAGCCTGAGGGGCTCAGTGAGTGAGCGTGGCCAGAGAGCCATAGCCCTGCCCCCTACCAACAGCTCACAGCACAGCCCCTACCAGGCACAGCTTACAAACAACTCTGGAAAGACAGGAGCCTGCAGCTGGGCACTGTGAGTGTGTGTGTGTTTGGTGGGGGGCCCTGTAGCTGCCCAATCCTGCCTGTAGCAGGGGATGCTTTGAGAGTGTGTGTGTGTTTGGTGTGGGGGGTCCTGTAGCTGCTGAGCCCTGCCGCCCACTCCAGCAGGGGGCACTGTGACAGTGGGGAGCCTGTACCTGCCCTTTCCCTTGCAGCAGCAGTGGCTGTGCAGAAGGGGAGCCCTGTGGGTTTGGAGCTCTGCCCTGTCCTCGCTATTGGAGACATGACTTTCTGCTGCTAGGATGCCCCCGGCCCCGCCCTTCCTGGTTAGTATCAGCATTTGGTTTAGCGACCAAGCGATGTTGTGGGGCTTGAGTAACTGATGTGCAGGCTGTGAGTCAGGTGTCTCTCCACATCCTTGGGCTGGAATGCATCAGAGCTGGGCAGCTGAGTAACTAACTGTGCTGGTCTGTATTTGCCCCTCTCACAGCCCGAGGGGCTCCCTCCCCCTCAGTTAATATCCTGGCAATTTCAACAAGCCAGAGATGCTGCCGTGGGGTGGGGGGAAGCTGCAAATTGGGAGTGAGATGGGCTCCCAGCCCCTTATATGGCTCAGCAGCCTGTGCCCCTGAGAGAAAGCCATTTGCCATTTCCATTGAAACTCTGTGCATGTCAGATGTACAGCTCCTGAGGGTGCAGCAATAGTCTAGCAGAGCCAGTGCACTCCACGGGCAGAGAGAGTCATGTGAAAAATGCTCTCATTCCCTCTTAAGATGCTTGGAAGCAGCCTGAGGGCTTTAGCACTGTGCCGCTTTGGTTTAAGTTTCTCTAATGAGGTTTGCCTTCTATTACTGTCAGGGAACATTTTTCATTGTTGAAGCCACTGTAAATGCAAAGCCTTAAAAATGAGTTTCCATTTCAGATCTGACAGCTCAGCTGCTAATGTAAAATAGAGAAAAACCACAGATCAGGCTGCCTTTTAGTGCAATTAGCCCTCCAAATGGAGCAATTTACATTGGCACACTTGTGTATCTACCCGCAGAAAAAAACTCATTACTTAAGCTCAGACCTTTATGAACAGGAATGAGAAAAACAGCAAAAACACACAAGGGACGAGGTCTCTGGGATACACATTCCCCTTCCAGTGCTGCTGCTCCTGCTGCTGTGTGTGTGTGTGTGTGTGTGTGTGTGTGTGTGTGTGTGTGTGTGTGTGTGAGGGTGCACTGCTTTGTGTGCACCCTGCTATGTTGTGTGTTTTTCAGTGTATGGGTGAGTGTATGAGGACATGTTTACTGGTGTGTGTGTGCTGTGCATTTGTTGAGCGGGAGGGGTTTACTAGTATGCTGTGCGTTTGTTGGCATGTGTCTACCAATAGGTTGTGCATTGGTTGGGGGAGGGTGTGTATTTACCAGTCTGCTGTGCATTTGTGTGTGTGTCGGGGGGGGGGGGGAGGTTGCTGGTATGTTTGTCGCTTGGCAGCATGGATGTTCCTTGTGTGCTGGTCGGTGTGGTGTGTCTGTTTACCAATATGTTGTGCACTGTCAGGGGCTGGGTGTGTGCTGCTCTGTGCATTTGTCAGTATATCAGTTTAAATGTTCCCAGTGCCAAATGTTCAGCCATTCTTCATCTGCCACAAGTGTTTACAAATTAGAGTAGCTCATCAATTCTTTATTTCCTCCTGTAAGTTGCAGGCAGCCCAAACAGGTCCCTGGAACTCCCAGCCCATTTTCCTATCTGCCACCTGCATGCAGAATTGGGACTGCAGCTAGGTCCCTGGGAAACAAGGGGAAATCACAGAATTACATTCTTGGAGGATCTGCACCCTTGTGTCACCACCTGCCTTTGCAGCCCTCTCTCTGCTGTGTCTGTTCAGAACCTGCATCTTTAATAGACACCCAAGGCCACACCACCGTGGCCCCAGCTTCCTGGCTGCGCTCGGAATGAGATATGGTTTTCCTGGCTTCAGAGCTCTAATTCACACACACACAGCCCTTCTCCCCCTCTCCCGCCCCCTCTTCCAGCCCTCTCGCTAATGAAGTCAGCACAGCTCTGTCCAGGAGGGCTGCACTCCCTTGTCTTCCAGAGATTCTCTGAGAGGACAGACCCTGAAATATAATCCAGTCAAAGAGAATTCTAATGATACCTTGGAGCAGTTATTAACACTATGTACAGGAACAAAATCATGCTGCCCTGGCCATGCGAACCAAACAGGGAACGGACAGAGAAGCATGTCACAGGAGCGGGCACAGAGGACTGGGGTGCTTTGTTACAGGGAAAGCTGCAGACAAGACTGGGTAGAATTGAAGCCAGTTCAGTCAGACCCTGCAGAGTGGTTTTAAGCTGGTCAGCATCTCTAATTCCAGCCCCCGATACAGTCCCTCCAAACCCACCTCAGCCTGACAGCCTCCCCCCCCCCGCCCCCGCACCCATGCCCTGCCAGCCCTCCTCGCCTCCCTTGGTAGGCTATGCATGGTGCTTGGCCAGGAGATGTGGGGGGCCCTGGGGAGAAGCTGTGGTTCTGTCACCCTGCTCTCCTTGCAGGCAGCTGGCTGCCTGGTGAATACAAGCGCCCCAGGAAAATCAGCAGTGTCCCAGGTTTGCTGTGACAACGGAAAGGCCTAGTCAGCCAGCAGCTGGTCAGGGGTCACAATGGGAGGCTGTGGAGAGTGGGTTCCAAGAACAGCTCCTTGCTGAACCATTGCAAGTCTCCTCCTGAGTGCCACCAACCCAGGCCATGGGAAACACAACAGCATCAGGCTAGCAAGAACCAGGAGGTCTGTGAGTGTGCCTCCAGATCAACCCTAATCACAGCCGGAGAGCTGGGGACTTCAGCAATGGCATGCGCTGGGGACACAGGGAGGAGGAGATGGAGGCCGCTGGGGACACAGGGAGGAGGAGATGGAGGCAGAGGGTGGGGGAGATGCTGCTATGATGAATAAGTCCAGGAGAACAGAGAGAGGTATGTGATGGGAGCTGGGACCCTAGACACAGAGAGCTAGGAGACACAGATTGGGGTTTACACAGCCCAGGAGGCGATGGACAGTCACTGACATTGCTGAGCTGAGTCCAAGCATCTGTGGGTGCCTGGCTGGTTGGTGGCACCTGCCGATTGCTCAGAGACATGTGCCTCCCCATGTGCTTCCAAGCAGCAGGGCAGCAGAGCCATCCATGGGGGGGATGAAGTAACTGTGGGTCCCAGCCCAGGGCAGACACAGCTGGCTGTCATGGGATCTCCAGAAACCAGGCAGAGGCAGAACAACCCCGAGCACAGGCAGCTTCACCTGTGGGGAGCACCCTAAAGGGCTGATAGAGAAGGGTAAGAGTGAAGGGCAAGGAGCCGCTGTAGAAGGTCATGCCATCACTCCCAAGGAAAGCCAAGGCAGTGGAGCAAGCTGGGCAGAACCCCATGAACACCAAGGGATCCTGAGAATGGCCCTGCCTGGTCCAGGCTCACACAAGATGGTGCCCTTGAGCACGTTACCCAGCAGCAATATCCACAGCCTGGTGACTGCATCAACAGCTGACTCAGTTCCAGGTGCACCATGGGGCCAGCTGAAATGAAACAGCCCCAGAACCAGTGTGCAATGCCAGGCCAGACTGTGTGATCAACTTGGCTTAGGCCAAGGGAGACAGGCAAGTGAAAATACAGAGCCGGCAAAGCTAGACCATGCCGCCTGGAATGAGTCGCCCTCTCAACAGGGAGAGCCCCTCCCTCCACCCTGGATCTGATCAAAGCCCAGCAACACAATGTCCAGCCAGGCAAGAACATGCCTCAGGACCAGGCACTCCATGAAGACAGCAGGGGTTCCTCCAAGACAAAGGGTCCCTGGAGAGGTCAGATCCATCAGCCAGCTATAGTCCAGCAGGCAGTTCCCCACACCCCCCAGCACTGCACTGCACAGCAGGGAGATGCCCAGCGAGGGAGGGGCTGGATAGCAGCCTGCCAGGATCTGTCCCCGGCCCTTGGGAGGAGGACTCTGACACCTGTGCCAGCCTTTTAGAGCTGCTACACGGCACATTCCAGCAGGAGATCTGAAAGCGCTTTACTAATTACCATTATTCTTATGAGTAGCATTAACGTGGCATCTCAGTTCCCCAGTCATAGCCCAGGACCCCACTGCACCAGGTGCTATACAAGCACAGAATAAAAATGGTCCCTGCCCCAGAGAGCTGACAATCTAAGTTTCAGACAGGAGGATGCGGCCAGACAGATGAGTGGGGGAGGTCTATGACAAAGTGGGAACGTGCTATAATATTTTCATGATGATTATGTGTGCCTCAGTTTCCCCCTATATTTTGCATGGCTACCCAGCGGGCAGAAAAGGATATTTGCTCTCAGGGCAGGCTAAGAGTAATAGAGGTGTGCATCAACGCCCTGTCTGGGTGGAATGAATAGAGTGGTTATGTAACTGGCTGAAACTGTCCCAAATCTGGGTCCAGAGAGACAATGCACACTCCAATGACTCCTGGACTGACACTCCCAGCAGGGAAGCTGAGCAGAGACCCCAACCTGGTGTGAGGTGGGGGATAAATAGGCTGTTTCAGGAAGAAACTTGAGGCTCTCTCAACTGGGAACTAAGGAGCGAAGTCAGAGAGAGCCTGAAAATGAGGTTCCCTACAGCTTGGCTGGGCTCTGGACTGACTGGAATGGATGAGGCTTTAACTGCGCTACCCTATGGATTCCCTGGGCTGTATACCAGCTGACTACTAAACCAGACTGTTCTGAAAACACTGCCCAAGTGTCACTGCAAATACTTGGTGAGGTGCATTGATCCAAGGGTGTGTTTCAATTGGTCTCACTGAACAGAGGGAGTGAAGCAGTGGGGCTGGAGCCCCGGAGGTTCAGTCTCAGGAGGCAGTGAGGTCATGTGGCTGACCCTGGGGGGAGAGGGAGGCCCCTTGGGGGTCTGGCACATCGAAGGGGTTCCTCCAAGTGCTTGTGCCAAAGTTGGGGGCTTAGCCCCAATCATGACAGGAGCACAAGGAGAGAACAAGACAGTTCTGGTCAGCATGACAGGTAGGTTCTGCCCAGCACACCAGCAGCCAAATGTAGCATCACAGCCAAGGAGAGTTCTGAGGGATGTGGAGGTAGTTTTGTGGCTGTTTGCAGTGGGCCCCTCCCAGGCTGAGGGACAGCAGGGGAGGAAGCCCAAAGAGGCTTCTCTATAATTGTAACAAGGGTGATGCAGGCTGGCATGATGGGCTGATCAGAGGGGGGCACCAGCAGCTCACTAGTGAATGGGAGATGGAGGGTGGGGATTGACTGTGAGGGGAACACAAGCAGTTCATGTTTGATGCAGTAGAGCAGGAGGAGGCAGGGAAGGGTTCCACAGAGAGGGGTGACATGGTCAAAGCGACAGGCTAGGGAAAGGACCTTGGCAGGCGGCAGCGTTTGGCACAGCTCTGAGTCAGGATTGCTGGGGGGTGTAGTGAGGAAGGAGTTGGGAGTTTGGGGGTGGGGGGAGGCTAGGGAAGGAGTTTGAGGGCAGAAGTTGGGTGGGGAGGGTGCAGCACAAGGCCGGGGGAAGGACTGCATTTGCAAATCTGTGCAGGATTGCGTTTGTCAAGGCCAGAGAGGATGCTGTTGCATTAATTGAGACGTGAGATGATGAGCACCTGGATGGCAGTTTTAGATGTGTGGATGGCCAGGAAAGGCTGTATTTTAAAGGTGTGATGCAGACAGAATCTGCAAGACGTAGGCATAGCCCGATGTGAGAACTGCTGTATTAATTTCGATGGAATATTTGGGCCCAAAGAGTCAGAGCTGTTAATGTGACCCAGTCACTGTCCAGCACTAAACAGGGTTAAACAAGAGTCGGGGTTGGCTACTCAAAGACCCCAGCTCGCTTTGTACCATGGCAACACCCCATTAAACATCCTGTTATTGAAGATACAGCAAAGGAGGAAAAACAGTTCCAGAGTCTGAAATGTGAAGTATTAAGTCAGGCTGTGTGATGAACTAGGAATGTTCTTAATGTTTTCTCTGAATACTGTGTTGGTGCCTCAGTGTCCCCATGACAGTTCTTAAGTATCTGGCAGAGCAAAGGGCCAGTGCACCTAAATGCCTGGCACTCTGTCTCCTAGCAACTGATGGCCTGGGCCCCTCCCCTGCAAAGGTGCCAGCTGAAGGTGTTGGAGACAAAGGGATCAGGTGACCTCCTGGCCCAGGAAAGGAGCTGAGCAGAGAGGAGGGGCTGGAAGGGGTTGTTAGTCTGGAGCTGGCTGGGGTCGAGGAGTGAAGTGCAGACATGGGGGGTCTGGTTCACTGCCCCTCAGAACGGACCCGGCCGAGGGGTCCAGTTCTCTGTATCTACAAGCTCTGTTTTAGACTCTGTTCCTGTCATCGAATAAACCTCTGTTTTACTGGCTGGCTGAGAGTCACGTCTGACTGCGAAGTGGAGGTGCAGGACCCTGTGGCTTCCCCAGGACCCCACTGAGGCGGGCTCGCTGTGGGAAGCGCACGGAGGGGCAGAGGATGCTGAATGCTCCAAGGAGAAACCCAGGAGGTGAAGACGTGTGAGCTTCTTGCCCTGAACAAGTCTGCTCCAAGGGAGAGGAGGCTCCCCAAAGTCCTGACTGACTTGGTGGGGAGCAGTTCCAGAGCATCGCCCGGTGACTCCGTGACAGGCTGTCAGTGTAACCACATCCCTGTGTCCCTTCCCCTTAGCTGGAGAGTCTTTAGAAGGAAGAGCCCCTTGCTGGAGTCTCTTAGATGGTATCAGAGATGGGAATAACTGGCCTTTAGGAGAGAAGAAACATTAGCTGGGCTGGAGCTGGGCTGGGCTGGAGCTGTTGCTGTCCCTCATGTGAAAGCCTGATCCTGTTTTCTAGACAACAAAACAAGCCAAACACACACTGAAGGAGAGAGATGAGAACAACGAGGGCAGAAAATGCAGCTTCTGGCTCTGGTGTTGACTTTCACTCCCAACCTCGTGGCTGGCCACTCCGAGGCCTGGCAAACCTGTACTAATGTTGGGCTGTCTAAGACAGAGTTTCTCAACCCAGGGGTCATGTCAAAGGTGGTGGAGTTGGCTGGGCCTAGTTCCCCACATTGCGACCTGCTGCATGGGGTTACAGTGCTGCTCACATCTGGCCCAGCGGTTCATCTCTCATGATGATAAAGGAGCTAGAGAGGCCAAATTTGAGTGAGCTCATGTGCCAGGTTCAGTGCCACTAATACGAGTTTAGTATGGCCAGCACCCCTTTAGGACTTAGGAGGCCAGAACAAAACTGAAGCTGCAACGCCCAGAACAGGGAACGGAGTCCGTGCAGCCCAGTGGAATGGGAGACACGAGGGAGCGGTTGGTGTCATGTTCTCCAGCAAATATCAGCCCCCAAATGTACCCCACAACCCACAGCCAGACAAAGCTCTGTCTTCCAGACCCTGCCCTGCCCCCAAGCCTGGGCCCTCATTGTACCCATCCCCTACAGTCAGATGACTTGCCTTCTATCATACCACACATCCTGGTCCCCAACCCCCCCAGTCTTCTTCACTGCAACCCCAGCCCCTTTCCCCTCAACTCATTCCCTCAGCCTCCCCACTGTACTCCCAGAAGTCAAATCCCCCCACCCTTTTACTCTCTACCCCCCAAGAGGCTGTGGAGACCCCTGTGTGTTTTTTGGGGAGCTATTGCCTCACTGTTCCTCCCTCTGGCTCGTCTAACCCCATATCTTTCCCCCAGCCTTGCACTGCACACCTCTGCCCCCAAATTCCTTCTCCAGCCTACCCCAGAACCCCCATCTCCTTCCTCACTACACGCCCAGGCTCCTTCAATCTCCTCACTTCACCTCCAGATCCCCAAATCCTGCCCTTACTCCCATGGGGGGTATCTCGACATGGGGGTGTACTTTCTGGGGGGTATCTCGACTTGCTGCCGCTTCCTCAAATAGCTGGTGGGGGTGGTTCCCCAAATGTTTACATCTGGCTGAAGCCTCTGGAATCTTAACTCCGATGTGCTCCTGCCCCAGGTGGGCCCCTTTGGTGGTGGGGGTATCACGTCTGGAGCATCTTAGGAGATTCCTGGGTGGCAACAGGCTATCAAGATAGATGGGTTCTGAGTCCAAGCAGGCTGGGAACCACTATGTGAGGGCATCACTTTTAGCTGCTGCTTTCTGGTGACAGGGTCACAGCTAAGCCAGACTGGTATGGGCCAGAAAGAAAAGGCAGAGCGAGCGGAGAGAGAAGTAAGGGTGGGAAGGAAAAGGACACATGACGGTGGGGCACAACAACAAGGGCTCACATCCTGGAGGGTTGTTGGGGTTTCACTGAAGTGGGTGGCAGTGACCATGTCACCTGGGCTTCTTTCTCTGGCCTGGCCTGGTCTGGGCATCTCAGGACCAAACACCCAACAGTGTCACGGTGGATTCCGGGGCACCAGGAGACTGTGAAGCATGGTGGTGAACCTCACTCCTTCCTGGTCTGTCTTCCATTCAGCCCGCAGTCACCTTTGCCTCCCAAAGTCTCTTGTTGAGGCCCCTCAAGAAGAGGGGTGGGAGGAATAGCCTGGGCCCTCAGTATGTTGCTCACCAATTAGGCCTAATTGCCAACATACCAGTTTTGGTCCATTGATATCCAGTCCCATGCTTCGCTTGTTCACAAGCCCTAGGCCTCGCACAGCCCTTGCATGACATCAGGAGACCATTTTGTTTTCAGTCTGTCTGTCTGTCTGTCTTGCCTTTGCACCTTTTCCCATCAACATTTGTTGTTGTAGGTTGTTGTGACATTTCATAAACCTGTAGCCACTTCCCATAGTTGGGCTCACCCGGGGGATTGGCCCCAGCTCTCACGGCAGGGCCTAGGGAGAGGGCTGAGCTGAAGACAGCACCCAGGTGGCAGGCAGGAAGGTGGTATTGTCCCCAGTGACTGAGTAGGGGAGCATGTCACTACCCTCATTTGGCAGATGGAGACACCCCGAGGCCCAGCAAAGGAGAGACCTGCCCTGTCGCCCCGTAGGGCGGTGGCAGAGCCAGGACTATAAACCAGGTCCCAGTCCAGGGCTCTGTGCATAGCCCCATCCCACTGAGGATCTCAGAGTGCGTCACAGACAGCTGTGACTGCAGCCCTCCAGGGAGGAGAGTGAATGGGTGCCATGAATCATCCCCACTGGCTTCAGCTCACTCCTGCACTGAGTCTGAGCACTGTGCCTGGCACTGAGCCGCAGATGTACAGGGTGTGCACAGGCACTAACAAAACAAGGCCCCTTCTCTGGAAAGCTCAGTCTTATAGCAGCTCAGTGGGGTAGAGAGGGCACTGTAGTCCCAGTAAAGAGGGGGAAATTGAGGCACGGGGTAACCAAAGAGACTTGCCCCAGATCACACAGTGAGACAATAGCAAAGTCATGAGACACCCATCGAGACACTGACCCCCAGAGACAGCCATGCACACATACAAATGCACCCGAGTGCCACATGCTCACATCCCCAGAGAGTCACACCTAGATTCCTGCAACCCTACTAGAGTTGCCAACTTTCTAATTGCACAAAACTGAACACCCCTTCCCTGTCCCTGCCGCAAGGCCCCACCCCTACCCCGCCCCTTCTCTAAGGCCCCACCCCTACTCGCTCCATTCCCCCCCCCCATTGCTCGCTCTGCCCCACCATCACTCACTTTCATCAGGCTGGGGCAGAGGGGTGCAGGCTCCAGGAGGGAGTTTGAGTGGGGAGGGGACTCTGGGCTAGGGCAGGGGGTTGGGGTGCAGGAGGAGGTTCAGGGCGTGGGGTTCCGGCGGCGCTTACCACAGCTGCCTGGAAGTGACCGCCAGGTCCCTGCAGCCCCTAGGCAGATGGGAAGCCAGGGAGGCTCCTTGCCCTGCCCTCGCACCCACAGGCACCACCCCCGCAGCTCGCATTGGTCACGGTTCCCAGCCAATGGCAGCTGTGGAGCTGGCACTGGGGCAGAGTCAGCGAGTGGAGCCTCCCTGGCCTGCCCATGGGTCTAGGGGCTGCAGGGATCTGGTGACCACTTCCGGAAAGCCGCACAGAGCTACGTAGGGAGACTGCCTTAGACCTGAGCCTCTGCTGTGCCCCCAACAGGACTTTTAATGGCCTGGTTGGCCACGCTGACCAGAGTCCCTTTTTGACCGAGTTTTTCAGTCGAAAACCGGATGTGGTGGGGATAGGTGAGGGGCGCAGGGCCCGTGGCAGTCGGTTGAGGCAGAGCTGGGCAGGGTACTGGGGTGGGCATTATTAATTATTAACCCTTCTCTTTCTCTCTAACTGGCAATGCTCTCCGCCCCTCCCCATCCCCGGCAGGAGGAAAGTGGTGGTGGGGAGGCTAGGTTAACCTGATGGGCCTTTTCCCATCCGCCATTGCTATGAATCCCTGGGAGAGCGAGAGGAGCAGCACAAGCCTAGTGAGGAGAGCAGGGTCTGGAGAAGGGAGCAGAGACAAGGCAGGCGTGCGACCCAGGAGAGGGCTGGGAGGTGCTGGGGGAGCACAGAGGCAGGGTGGGGCAGCTTGCAGAGCCTGCTGTGACTGGCTCCATCCTGTTCCCCAGCATGACACGTACCGTACGAAGTCAGGGCTAAAATCAAATCCGTGTAAAACTCAAAGAGTGGCTGCATTTTTCATGAGCCTGATTTCTCCAAACAAAACAAGCTTTTTGCGAGCAGTCGAGTACCCGGGCCACGCCTGCTGCTGCCGGTTACGGTCACTAAGCAAGCGAGAGAGGAGCCGATTTGACAGGCCATCATGTTCGTGTGATCCAGTGACAAGAACTCCTCACTCCCTGCACCTGGCACCAGCTTTTAACACCCGCAGCCTGGGGAGCAGAGCTGCTTCTCGCTCTCTGGGGGATGCAGCAGGGTCACTGATACCTACACACTTGTAAACAGCCAGAGACATGCTCGGCTCATCTCTTCTTAGCCACCCGGCAGCCAGGGCACATGAGGTATTTTCACACCACTGGCTTTAAAAGGACTTGGCTCCCTGCACAGGCTTCACCTCGCACTCTCCCCACGGGGACCCCACCACTGCTCCTGCAGCCAGAGCCAGCTCCACTGCACAAGCCTGTACCATCGAGCGTCTGCAGCCTGCTAGGAGCCCACATGGGCCAGGCCTCTATGACTGCATGTACAGCTGGGGGGCAGGCCAGCTGGGGCTACAGGAGGGCGTGCAGCATTGAGAGGTGGAATGTCTCAGGCAAAGTGTCTGTGCCTCAGTTTCCCCATCTGTAAAATGGAGCAGAGCCCTGCCTCTGTCTACAGAGGGCTGTGGGGATTAATTAGCTCCCATTTATAAAGTGCTAAGTGTCCTCATTATAAAATCAAGAGGGGGAAGTACTCTTTAAAATGTTCCATTTGATTGAAATCCCAGATAAATGGAACGTGGTTGGTCTAATCCCATCAGTCAAAAGTGCTGCTGCATCTCTGTGCACAGGGAGCAGGGCCGATGCCCTTCTTCCCGCTGCTCTCTTTGTCACGAATGGAATTGTGATTCAATTACTAACCCAATAATTATTGTTTTAAAGTCTCTGGATTTTATGCGTGCCTGTAATATTTAATTTTTTACCCTAATTAATTAGAAGACTGCAATTATCTCTCAAATAACGTTGGCATAAACATGGTGTTAAATAAGCATGTGAGCAGCTTTCCTATTAGGCAATGAGTGTGGTGGGGGGCTGCCCGGGCCCAGCTTCACGGCAGATGGTGGGGAGAGTCTTCGGCACCGAGCACAAATCCTCATTTTGAGACAGAGCTGAAAAGTCTTAATTGAACATGACCTAGTAACACTCCCCAGCGTCTCTCTAGCTGGTGGAGCTGCCTCCCGGCGCAAGCCTGGTGAGTGCTGGAAAAGCTGCCGTGGGCCTGTCACGGGAGAACTCTGGGTGGGGGGCACAGCTGTTGCTGAGATTCAGGATGGCCAGTATGGTCCAAACGTCCAGTCAGAGAGGAGTAGACATAGGGCCAGCAGGCCACACAGAGAGGGCAGCTCCAGCCTCAGGGAGACCTGGACTCAGGCCTGCCGGCAGCACCCTCAGTGAGGACGTGCACCTTGCAGCTGAGATATTGCCCTGCTGTGCTGGACCCTGGGAGCAGGCACTTAGAACTTCCTTGCTTCTTTCCTTCGCCCCACAGCAGCAAATCCACCTTCATCCTGGTGTCACTGAGTCCCCGCGTCCCCCGTCATCACCAGCTCCATGCCATACCCCATACTGCTCTTCCCTACTGTCACTGAGTCCCCACATCCCTCCATACTCACCAAATCTCCCCTGGCCTGCCATTTCACTGAATCCCTGACCCCAAATCCCCCTCTGGCCCTCACAGAGCCACTTGAGTGTGGGGGGAACCAAGGGAGCTGCTGGCGTGCCCTGCACTAGAGAGAGGGCAGCCATGAACTGCCCCATAATCCCTCTAAATGCAAACTGAGCCCTGGGGCCAGCTCCCCTCTCCCCCAACCTTGTGGCATAGCAATAAAATCAAACCCTGGTGCCGTTGTGTTGTGTTGCCAACTTTCTAATCACACAAAACTGAATACCCTTGCCCTGCCCCGCCCCTTCTCTGAGGCCCCATTGCCCACTCAGTCCATCCACCTCCGTCTGACACTCACTTTCCCCCACCCTCACTCACTCACTCATTTTCACCGGGCTGGGGCAGGTGGTTGGGGTGTGGGAGAGGGTATGGACTCTGGACTGAGGGTGTGGGCTCCCGGGTGTGGCCATAAATGAGGGCTTCAGGATGGGGGAGCTGGGGTATGGGGCTGTGGTGTGGGGAGAGTGAGTGAGGAATGATAGGTTTGGGGTGCAGAAGGGGGCTCTGGGCTGGGGCTGGGGATGAGAGGTTTGGGATGCAGGAGGAGGCTCCAGTCCAGCCCCACCCCAGAGCCCCCACCCCGAGTCTGTACCCCCTCCAACACTCCAACCTGGAGCCTCCTCCCACACTCCAAACCCCTTCATCCCCAGCCCCACCCCAGAGCCCATACTCCCAGCCGGAGCCCTCACCCCCTCCCGCACCCCAACCCCCTGCCCCAGTTTGGCAAAAGTGAGCGAGTGAGTGAGGGTGTGGGAGAGCGAATGACAGAGGGGGGGGGGGATGGAGTGATTGGGTAGCAGGGCCTTGGAGCCAGGGCAGGGCCTCGGGAAAGGGGTGGGGCAGGGCTAAGGTGTTTGGTTTTGTATGATTAGAAAGTTGGCAATCCTAAATGGCCATTGCTCACACCCAGCCCCAGGCACACGCCCACGCCCCATCAAACTCATTCACCCATGTGCACAAGCCCATGCACCCGCACATGCCCATTCCTTTTGCCCATGGGAAATCACGAGGCTTTCACAAAGGCAACAGCCACCCCCTTGGTACTGAAACAGCCCCTCAGAGGGTTGCACTATGAGCAGACAGGGCTGCTGCTGGGACAGGGTCAGAATGGGACGGGGGTGCTGGACCTCAGGTGCTATTAGCAGAGAACAAAATCAGGAGCAAAAAAATGCTGTGCCTGAGCAGTGCTCAGGGTCCAGCAAGGAAGAGGGAGGAGGGAGGAAGAGATGGGTGTAGTGATGCTGGGGGCAAGGAAAGGCTACACTCGGTAGCTCAGGAATGTGGATTTTTCACCACTGAGCAACATAGCTGGTTGACTAACTTCCTAGTGTAGACCTGGCCTTAGTCAGTTTCCAAGCTTCTTCCGGGGCTCATGCTTATCCCCCACCTCACAACTCTCCATCCTGTGTTCTCCAGCTGAAGCCTTTGCTCAGCTTCCCTGCTGAAAGGCAGGGAAATCCTGCAGTCATTGGCGCCTGCATTATCTCTCTGAACCCCTTGCTCAGCTGGGTTACTTTCAATGACTCTTCATTTCACCCAGACAGGGAGGTGACACGCACCTATGTCTCAGTCTCCCTGAGAGCAAACTTAATCCTCCCTCCCCCGACCACTGGGTAGCCATGCAAAATGTAGGGGGAACCAGAGGCACACATAAAACTCATAAAATTATTATAAAAAATAAATTCCCACTTTGTCACACTGTCATTGTTAAAAATGTGCATCCTAAGCTATTGTTACATACCGCTCACCCAGTGAAGCACCAAATGGCAGAGCTGTGGAGGTGACAAGTGGTTTCTCTGTTGACTTCTCAGGGGTACCTTATCCTGCTACAATACATAGTTACCCATTCTCCATTGACAGCCATTGAACCAACAATACATGGCACAATCCATCCTCCCCTGTCAGCCATTGAACCAACAGTACGTGGTACTGCCCATCTTCCACTGACAGCCATTGAACCAGCAGTTCATGGTACAATCCATCCTCCCCTGAAACCCACTGAACCAACAGTATGTGGTACAACCCATCTTCCCCTGACAGCCATTGAATCAAAATCACTGTTATGCCCAGATAGTCATTGTAAAATACATTTGATAACAAATTAACTGACCAAAATTGTATGTTGCAGTATTGTTGGTATTGCTCTCAGTGTATTAGAGAGACAAGGTAGGTGAGGGAATATCTTTTATTGGCCTTCTTCTGTTGGTAGAAGGGTCAAACTTTCCAACTCCCGTGCTGAGTGTTGTAAATCCCATATCTGCACATGGCTGTCTTCCAGTTATAGCCATGGCTGCAGACTCAAGATGCCAGCACTCCACTGGTTTATATTACAGTTGCCTTCACACTCACGAGGGCTGCATACATAGGGCCAGGTCCTCTGCTGGAGTTCCTGGAAATCCTAGTGAGGTGAGGGCATAACAGGGAAGTCACCGGAGCTACACGGATTTACACCATGTGAGGATCTGAGGTGCTAGAACATTAATTCACCAGCAAACACATTCTAGGATGACAATATTTGTGGACACGCATCCTGTGGTAAATAGAACAGCTATGACGAATAGTGTTAATAAAGACACAGTTAACACGTTCATAGACTTTCATGCCTTTGATTTGCTGCTGTCTAGACCTGAGAGTTTTCAAACCTCAAGAATCAAGAATTTGCTAGCAGGATCTGAAATAAGGTTTTTGAAATGCTCCTGATTCCTAAAGGCATGACAGATTTTCTAGTGCCTTCAGGAAATGCACTCTGGTTTAAAGCACAGTGCTGGGAGTTTGGGGCAGGGATGCTGTGTTATTCCTACAGAGCAGAGGCACAACTTCTGCTTTAGGTGCAAGGCTCAACATGAGCCTAACAACAGAGACACTGGGGCCTCCAGGGTGTAGCCTGTCACCTGCTTTGGGAGCCACCAGTAAGGAAGGCTCAGGAGAGAAGTAAGATATTTTATTACTGATCACGTTACAAATGACAGCAGGCAGCCTTGGAGGGTGAGGGCTCTGTGCCCCACAGAGACCTGGATAGCACCTGCCATGGCCCCCTCACACGGCATCATTTCATTGCTTTATTGTGAACAAGCTATGGACTAATATTTTAATCCTGAGAGCCTGGTGGGGAGAGCCTTGCCAGCTCCCGTCAGCGATGCCTCATCCATTGCCAGCACCGGGCCAGCCCCAGGATCTCTTCCCCTCGTACATCATGGGAACATGGCATGCAGTCCTTAATGGCTGAGAGGCAAAAGGGGAAACAAGGGAATGGGGTTACCCTCAGAGCCAGGCCTCGCAGAACTCCCCCCTCTAGCACTCGTGCTCCCCTTCTCTGCTGCAGTGCCCATCACTCTGGCACCTAGGCTCTCATTCTCTGGCTCTTTGCTGGTGGCTCTAGAGCCAAGTGCAATCTCAATCTCTTTGCTGAGTGTTTTTAGCGAGCCAGCTTGTGGTGTGTGCAGCCCAGTCTGCCCCTACTCACATCCTGGGTTGCCTGGGACTCTGAGCTCGACCCTACACTCTGCAGGGGAAGCAGACATGTTTAGAGACTGGGAATGTGGCTGGGTGTGGGACTGTGCTTGGGTGTGGGAGCATGGCTGGTGCTGGAGTGTGGCCGGGTTCAGGAAAGTGGCTGGGTGCAGGAACGTGGCTGGGTGTGGGACTGTGGCTTATTGTGGGAGCATGGCTGGGTGTGGGATTGTGCTGGGTCTGGGACTGTGGTGAGGTGTGGGAGCATGGCTGGGTATGAGAACGTGGCTGGCTGCAGGAGCATGGCTGGGTGTGGGACTGTCATTGGGTATGGGAAAACCTGTTTCACTAGGAGGTTGGTGAAGCACTGGAATGGGTTACCTAAATAGGTGGTGGAATCTCCATCCTTAGAGATTTTTAAGATGTGGCTTGACAAAACCCTGTCTGGGATGATTTAGTTGGGGTTGGTCCTGCTCTGAGCAGGGGTTGGACTAGATGACCTCCTGAGGTCTCTTCCAACCCTAATCTTCAATGATTCTATGACTGTGGGTGGGTGCAGGACTGTGGCTGGGAGTGGGAGAAAGGCTGGGTGTGGGAGCATGGCTCTGTGTGGGAGCGTGGCTGCTTGTGGTAGTGTGGGACTGTGTCTGGGTGTGAGACTGTGTCTGGGTGTGGGACTGTGCTGGGCGCAGGACCCTGCCTGGATGTGGGTCTGTGGCTGGGTGTGGGAGCATGGTTGGGTGTGGCAGTGTGGCTTGGTGCGGAAGCATGGCTGGTTGCAGAAGAGATGCTGAGTGTGGAACTAGGCTGGATGAGGGGGTGGCTTGGTGTGGGAGCATGGCTGGATGTGGGAGTGTGGTTGAGTGTGAGATGTGGCTGGATGTGAGAGAATTCCTGGGTGTGGGAGTGTGACTAGCTGCATAAGTGTGGCTGGGTGCGGGAGCATAGCTGGGTGTGGGAGCATTGCTTGGTGCAGGACTGTGGCTGGGTGCAGGAGCGTGGCTGGGTGTGGGAGCATTGCTTGGTGCAGGGCTGTGGCTGGGTGCGGGAGCGTGGCTGGGTGTTGGACTGTGCTGGTGCGGAGAGTAGCTGGAGGCAAGAGAGAGGCGGGGTGTAGGAGCATGGCTCCGTGTGGGAGCATGACTGGTTGTGGGAGCATAGCTAGGCGTGGGAGTGCAGCTGCGTGCAGTAGCGTGGTTTGATGCGGGACTGTGGCTGGACGCAGGAGTATTACTGGGTGAAGGAGCATATCTGGGTGTGGGAGCATGGCTGGAGGTGGGACTGTGGCTGGATGTGGGCCTGTGGCCGGGTGTGGGATGTGGCTGGAGGTGAGAGTGTGCCTGGATGTGGGATTGTGGCTGGGTGCAGGAGCGTGGCTGGTTGCAGGAGCGTGGCTGGGTGTAGCAGTGTGGCTCGGTGCGAGAGAGTGGTTGGGTGTTGGACTGTGGCTTGGTGCGAGAGCATGGCTGAGTGTGGGACTCTGGCTGATTGTGGCTTGGTGTGGGACTGTGACTCAGTGCGGCAGCATGGCTGGTTGCAGGAGAGTAGCTGGATGTTGGACTGGGGCTGGATGCAGGAGCGTGGCTGAGTGTGGGATCTAGCTGTGTGTTGGAGCGTGGCTGGGTGCAGCAGTATGGCTGGTTGTGGGAGGGTGGCTGAGTGTGGGAGCATGGAAGAGTATGGTACTGTGGCTGGGTGTGGGACTGAGTCTGGATGCGGGAGCGTGGCTGGTTGTGGGAGCATAGCTCGGCTCGGGAGCATGACTGGGTACAATAGTGTGGCTCGGTGTGGGACTGTGGCTGGGTGTGGGAGTGTGGCTGGGTGAGGGAGCATGACTTGATGTGGGACTGTGGCTGGGTATGGGAGCGTGGCTGGGTGCGGGAACATGGCTGAGTGTGGGAGCTTGGCCAGGTGCAGGACTGTTACTGAGTATGGGAGCGTGGTTATGTATGGGAGGGTGGCTGGGTGTGGGTATGCTATCAGGACTTTTTGTGTGGGAGGCATGAGGTGCGCTGAACCTGCCCAATACCTCCCTGGACAAGGGTGACTCCTGGTGTTCCTCTCCTGGCATCCAGATTCCTGGTTTCTGGAGCTCTCACTGACTGCTGTTGCGGATTCAGGCGGGGGCTAGGAGCACTGCGCCTGTTCAGAGGAAATGAAGCTGCCGGAATAACAGTAAATAATTGAAGTTGCTAACTGCAGAGAAATGACAGAGATAACAGAGAGAGCTCAAGCAGAAAACTCGGGATTAGCTGCTTGCAGCATTCCTAGCTCAGCTCTATGGCTGTGGCTTACCCAGCATGGCCAGGAGGGAGCCAGGTTCTCTCTAGGCCCTGGCTGTGCAAGCTCTGTGATTTCTGCAGAACAGGGAGAGGTAGGGTGACCAGACAGCAAGTGTGAAAAATCAGGACAGGGGGTGGAGGTAAAAGGAGCCTATATAAGAAAAAGACCTCAAAATAGGGAGTGTCCCTATAAAATCAGGACATCTGGTCACCCTAGGGAGAGGGCTGGTGTAACCCAGTGCCATAGCACCATCTGGGTTCTGCTTCTTTACCACGTGGACAAGGCTGCTTCATTGCAGTGTCTGCATTCAGAGAACACCCGGTCCCCTCAGACGGGTTCTCTTCTTCGTGCTTGCAGGAGACATTGTCATGTTAATTTGGCTTCAGTAGCCCCAAAGACTTGTGTGTTACTATTGCCTGCCAGTGGCAAGCTGCTTCCATTGCTACAATCTCAGCCCTCTGGGGCTTCACATGGCAGATACCATTCTCCTCCCAGCCATGCTTACATAGGTCTCATTTTAACTGTCTAACATCATTCATTTTCCCACACCAGCATGCATTCACACCCCTCTGCCCCACCAGCAGCATGCATTCACACCCCGTCCGTTCCCCTCCACCAGCATACTTTCACACCCCTGCTCACCACATGTGTGCATTCACACCCCTCTGCTCCCCACCAGTGTGCCTTCACACCCCTATGGTTCTCACTGTTAGTGAGCACACACACACACATCCTGTTTGCACACCTAGCAAGCAGTTTCCCTTCAGTTTTGGTGCTTATCAAGCACCGAGGAAGCACATTGGGAAGACTCACACCTCTCTGTCCTTGTGCTCGGCAGACTCCCTGCCATGGGGCTGTGTGCCCATGGGGCTGGCACCATGTGCCACCTGCAGCAGCTCTCCAGTGCCACTTAGATGCAGTGAAAGGCAGGCAAGCAGGGTCCCTTTGTGAGCACTTTGCTCTGTGTTTTTGGTTTTACCTAGTGTCCCTCCTGGCTTCCCGGCTGTCCTTCTGTGCCAAGAGCATCATGCCTTCCCTTTGTGTGTGGCGTGTTTGAGTGCTGGCGGGGTCCCTCCCAACAGCCTCTCTCTCCCACTGCTTTCCCAGCTCCTGTTCTCCACACCAGCATGCTCTGTACAAAGAGGCCCATTTCCGACGTGCATGCCTATTGATTTGTCTTGTTTTGCTGCTCCCTCCTGTGCTTCATAACTGTCAACTTTTTTCTCTCACAAAGAAATGTTGTGGTAATGACTCTTTGTGCCGCATCTAATTCCCCAATTACATAAGGAGCCATTTCCCTTTGGTGGAAATCTCAGCGTAATCCCTTTGCCAGAGAAGCAGCCCGCCAGTGACACGCTTCTAACTCTTTGTTTGCTCCTTTGGATCAAATCTAACTGATTGCCGTGACTAATTAACTTTCGCTTTCTTCAGGCCTCTGTTGTCTTAATTAATTTCACAAACACTTCATTCCGTGCTCCCAGCCAAAAGGCTCAGTGGTGCAAATAACCAGCAAGAAGCAGAAGAACCCAGGTTCCGCATGTCTGGAACGGCCTCATCTCACACCAGCTGCACTGGGCCAACCTGCCTGCGCTGACCTTGAGGCAGAGCAACAGCTTCACAGCCAAGACACCCCGTCGCCCACATTCCCACGTTGCTTGCAGCAATCACTCAGAGATGCTGCCAGATTACCCAACGTTCCAGAGTGCAATCTGCCCACCAAAGCCTGGCTCTCCAAGACAAGAGCGCAAGCCACTTACCATGACCGGCAAGTGAGCCATTCCGCCACAGGCTGAGTGGCAGGTGGGGCCCCTGGGAGACACGTGGGCAGGAGGAGTTCTTGGTGCAGCTGATGCACAGACAGAGATATAGAGTTACAGATAATATACACATGCACGGCTCCTGTTCTCCCCCGGCCCCCGCCAGCTGTCCTCCAAACTCCTGTCCCTGTCCCTCTCTTTCTATCCCTCTCCCTCATGGTTCCTGTTCAGGCTGTTAGAGCCCAAAGAGTCAGAGCTGTTAACGTGACCCAGTCACTGTCCAGCACTAACCAGGGTTACGCAGGGGTCGGGGTCTGCTACCCAGAGACCCCAGCCTGCTTTATACCCTAGCAACACCCCTTTAAACACCCTGTCATTGAAGATTCAGCAAAGGAGAAAAAACAGTTCAAGTGTTTGAAATGTGAAGTATTAAGTCAGGCTGTCAGTGTAACCACATCCCTGGGTCCCTTCCGCTTAGCTGGAGAGTCTTTAGAAGGAAAAGCCCCTTGCTGGAGTCTCTTAGGTGGTATCAGAGACAGTAATAACTGACCGTTTGTGGAAAAGAGAAGTTAGCTGGGCTGGAGCTGAGCTGGGACTGGGACTGGGAGGGGCTGGGGCTGGAGCTGCCCTGGGCTGGGGCTGGGGCTGGAGGTGGAGCTGGAGCTCGGGCTGGGGCTGCCATCACTGTTGTTAAAGTCTGATCCTGCAAACAAATCAAGCCGAACACACCGAAGGGGAGAGACGAGAACAGTGACACAGAAAATGCAGCTTCTGGCTCTAGTGTTGACTTTCACTCGCAACTTTGCTGCTGGGACAACACAGGCCCAGCACATGGTCTGATCAGCTGCCCTGAGACCTGGCAAACTTGGGCCAGTGTCAAGCTGTTTAGGGCATCACTTAGAGCTGTGTCTTTGGTCACAGGCACTGCAAAATATAGTGTGGCTGCTTAAGCCAGATTCTTATTAGCTAGAAGGCAAACTCAACTCACAGGTCACTGATGTGGTGATGTCTGCCTGAGTGTGCAGAAAGCCTGAAGCAGAACTCTGAGAGCCATGTCCTGCTCCGTTGACCTCTGCAGGAAGTGTTCATTCTGAAACTTAATGATGGAAATCTAATTGCAAATGTAGTCAGCTATTTAAATATTACATACATTAGCAGAAACATCAGCTAATGGACTTACTCACTTCCGTTAGCCCTGCTGATGAAAGGGAGTGATGGTAAACACTCCCGCCTGCAGAGGAAATGGTATACTGACTTACAGCAGAAGGGAAGAGGAAAACACTGAACCCCCCAGCTCACTGTGTATACGCAGCCAGTGGAGCAGAGCTTGAGGGCCCATATCCCAGCTGAGTGCCCTAGCCACCAGCTAGCGAGTCAGTCATACCTTTCGCTCTCTTTGTCCCACTGACAGGGAGAATGAAGCATGATGGACACCACACCATCTCTCCCGCCTGCAACTGCCTCAGCATTTCTCTGCACATGCAAGAAACAAACCATCCCCTTCTTTGCTCATGCTTCCTCCTGCAGGTTCCAGCAGCTCTACACTGGGAAAGCAGGCCATGGCTGCCTGGGGTGGCTACCCCGCCCAAGGTATTACCATGGAGACACTTCTCCATGGGGGAGGTGAAAGTCTGTTGAAAGCCAGCAGGGGGCAGGCTATGCTGTGGGGCAGCGGGTGGGGTGGGTTCCTGAGTCAGTAGATCAGTGGGGGTGATGGGGTCTCTCTTTCCAGTGATCAGTGAGGAGGAGGGGAAGGCCAAGAGTTGGGCTTGTTAGTGAAATGGCCCCATCAGAGGAGCCAGGAAGATGACTGCTGTTGGGTGCCTGCAGACTCAGGGGAAGCCCACTGCAGCTGTGACATTGTGTGATGAGACTGGGTCCCCTGCCTCCCATTGCCAAGTCTGCAAGAACTCAGGGCCAGGCAGGGCTAGTCCTCATGTCCCGCCAGTTGTGGGGCTCAGGGTTTGAGTAGGAGTAGGAGATCTCAGTGCTCTGTCATGGTGGCTTCTCTCCAAGGCTCTGAGCACACATCTCCTTCCACTGAGAGTGACCTGGCTGGCAGGGAAGGGCAAGGGCTATGCCTGCTGTACCCAGCTGTGTGCTCATGGGCTGTGGCCATGGCTGGGAAGTCCTCCTGGCTCAGTGGGAATCCTGCTGTCCTCTCTGGCCAGCTGGCTCATCTGTGCTCTGCTTTCTCCTTCTGCCAGGGGCCCCTCAACCCGGGGCATAGCCCCTGCTCAGAAAATCCATCTCCTCCCACAGGTAAGGTTTCCAGGTGTCTGGTTTTCGACCAGAACAGCCAGTCAAAAAAGGATCTCTGGTGGCTATGGTCAGCAGGGCTCTCTACCAGGCTCCACGTAGCTCCCCGCAAGCGATGACATGGCCCTTCAGCTCCTAGACATAGGGACAGCCAGTGGGGCTCTGCACGTTGCCCCTGCCCCAAGCACCGGCTCCGTGCTCCCATTGGCCAGGGATCATGACCAATGATAACTGTGGGGGAGGTGCCTTCTGGCAGGGGCAGCACACAGGGCTGCCTGGCCACACCACTGCCTAGGAGCTGGAGGGACATGACTCCGCTTCCCAGGATCCGCCTGAGGTCAGTGCCAATGGAAGCCCACATCCCCTCCCACACTACAAACTCCTCAGCCCTGCCTTCACCCCTCCACATACCACAATCCCTGCCCCAGACCAGAGCCGCCTACCACACCCTGAACTCCTAATTTCTGGCCCCAACCTGGAGCCCGCACCCCCAGCCCAGAGCTCTCCCACACCTCAACCTCCTGCCTCAGCCCAGAGCCCCCTCCCACAATCTGAACACCTTGGCCTCACCCTCCAGTCTGGAGCCCCTTCCTGCACCCCAAAAGCCTCATCCCCAGCCCCACCCCAGAGCCCTCACCCCAGCTGGAACCCTCACCCCCTCCTTTAGCCCAACCCTCTGCCCCAGCCCAGTGAAAATGAGCGAGAGAGTGAGAGTGAGGGAGAGCGAGCGACAGAGAAAGGGGGATGGAATGACAGGGCGGCAGGGCCTCAGCGAAGGGGCGGGGCCTTGGGGAAGGGGCGAGGCAAGGGTGTTTGGTTCTGTGCGATAAGAAAGTTGGCTATCCTACACACAGCCCCATCTGGGAGAGAGGGCCAGTGGGTAGGGCACTTATTGCTCTTGGTGCTGCTTCCCCCACCAGGCCATAAGATCTTAGCCCTCAACGTGGTGCAGATGCCTAAAGGCAGGGGGTGCCATAGTTTAAATCAGTGCTCTGCACTCCTCTGCTGGTCAGTCACTCGTCTGTCAGTGCAGGCTTCCCCAAGAGCCTCCTCTGGGTCACATCCTGCAGAGGCTCAGCATGGTTACTGGAACCAGTGGTTTCCCCAGGAATTGAAATTGGGGACGGGGAGATGTTTCAAATTTATGGGTGTGTGTGTCAGGGCTGATGAGATATATAAAAGAGATGTGAATAAAGTAAGTGTTTTGTTAGGATAATGCAAATTTAACATAAGGATAATGCAAGTTACAGCAAAACACATAACAGGTCTAGATTTCTAAAAATATATATATATATATATATATATATATATATATATATATATATATATATATATATATATTTTTTTTTTTAAATGTATTTAATTTAAATTGACTTTTGAAAAGTAAGCCATCATGGGATAAGAGGGAAGTCCTCTCATAAATCAGTAACTGGTTAAAACAAAGGGTAGAAATTATCAGTTTTCAGAATTGAGAGAGATAAATAGTGGTATCCGAGAGGGGTCGGTACTGGGACCATTGCTGTTCAACATATTCATAAATGATTTGGAAAAATGGGTAAACAGTGAGATGGCAAAATTTGCAGATGATACAAAACTATTCAAGATAGTTAAGTCCCAGGCAGACTGTGAAGAGTTACAAAGGGATCTCACAAAACTGGGTGACTGGGCAACAAAATGGCAGATGAAATTCAATGTTGATAAATGCAAAGTAATGCACATTGGAAAACAATCTCAACTATACATGCAAAATGATGGAGTCTGAATTAGCTGTTAACACTCAAGAAAGAGATCTTGGAGTCATTGTGGATAGTTCTCTGAAAACATCTACGCAATGTGCAGCGGCAGTCAAAAAAGCAAACAGAATGTTGGGAATCATTAAGAAAGGGATAGATAATAAGACAGAAATTATCATATTGCCTCTATATAAATCCATGGTAGGTGCGCACCTTGAATTCTGTGTGCAGATCTGGTCACCCTATCCCAAAAAAGATATATTGGAATTGGAAAAGGTACAGAGATGGGCAACTAAAATGATTAGGGGTATGAAACAGGAGGAGAAATTAAAATGACTGGGAATTTTCAGCTTAGAAAAGAGACAACTGTGGTGGGATATGATAGAGGTCTATGAAATCTTGACTGGTGTGAAGAAAGTAAATAAGGAAATGTTATTTAATCCTTCACATAACACAAGAACTAGCAGTCACCCAATGAAATTAATAGGCAGCAGGTTTTAAAAAAAAACAAAAGGAAATACTTCTTCACACAACATAAAGTCAACCCATGGAACTCTTTGCCAGGGGATGCTGTGAAGACCAAAACTATAACAGGGTAAAGAAAAGAACTAGATAAATTCTTGCCTAAAGGGTCCAAGCCTCTCATGGCTGGTTTTGTAGGGGAGTTAAGTCTATTTCCAATTAAACAAAGGTGGTGACATCTTGATTGTTCCTTTGCTGGCTGGGCCACACAAATTAAAGAACTTGATCACTGGCTTCCAATGTGACACTGGCAGGCCAGGCACTAGCTCATGCCAAGGTCCCCAGGTCTCAGCTGAACGCTGACAAATACACAGCTGGAGTCAATCTGGCTTCCCTGTGTGGCAGTGCTGTTAAAACAGGTGTTAGAACTATGAGAATCTGATTAGCGTTTAGTCTTTAGAGTTGCTGCCTGTCTTAATCTCACCTGTAATATCTGTATCCCATGGTGTAAGGTAATATTTGAGTGGTTGTATTGTGAGTCCCTGTGATTGTGTAAATCACTAGACAGCAGAGAGACACTAATCAGTGGGAAGGGTTGGGCTTCAATCGATGTTACGTCCTGCCCTAAAGGAAAGGGCCATTTCTACCTGACCAACTATTGTGAGACATTGCAACTGGAATCTCCCTACCTACCCTCAACAAGAGGACAAAACACATTTGCTGTTCTGCTCTTCTCCCTCTGAAGATGTGTCATGCAAGTGGACTCCTCGCATCAGCTGAGTTTGCAGCTCAGAGCACCCGGCAGCAGGAGGTTAAGAACCCCAAAGAAAAAGAACTAGGGATTTCTGTGCTGCTTGGAGTCTGGGGGGCAAAGTGGTTCTAGGCAGAAGCAAGAGATCCCCAGTGCTTAGCCTGGGTTATCCCTAAAGAACATATTGAGCTTGTTGATTATAGCACCTTTTCTTACAGTGCTTTCTCCAGAGATGATGGAGACATTGGACAGATTCCTACTCTGCAGATGCTGATCAAGTTACATGAAGACTGACAGGTGAGGGCTTGGCTACACCTGGAAATGGACTGAAATAGGTATTTGGGTGTAAGTCCCCACTCTAATTCTCAGTATGCCTTTCACCTGATTGGGCTCAGTCTACAAGAGAATACATTGCCAAGTGTATACAAGCCTTCAGTGCCACATCAGCTATGTAAAGCAGTGACAGAATATCTGCAAGATTGCAAAACCAAAGTCAAACAAATCTTCACCACTGGTTTTTGGAAATGGGATGGCTGCCTCTGACTCTGCAGACTATCAGAAACTGAACAAAAAAACACCCCAGACAAATGACCCAACCCTCAAACTCAGGATGTTCTGAACAGACAAGGAGGAAAATCTTGGTTCTCCATCTTAAATTGGGGGTTCACAGCTGAACAAGGCATCATCCCAAAGCCTTCATTACTCCTTGGGGTTTATATGAATGGGCCAGAATCCCATTTGGGTTAAAAACTACACTTGCTGCCCTTCTATGGTGTATGGAAGAGTGCCTTGAGAAGTTTAGGGATGAGCTATATGTTCCATTCCTGGACAGTGTCCTAACTGTAACAGTTATAGAAACAGAGAATTAACCTGAAAGCTTCTAAATGTGATCTTATGTGGCTTCTGCTGAAGGTTACAAGACGGATCCAGCTATCACCTTGGCTGTTCAGACTTTTGCAGAGAAACCACCAAGCACACGGGGAACTTAGCAAGGTACTAGGCTTCCTCACCTGCTACTGAAGGCGCATTCATGACTTCTCTTGACCTGCAAAGCCATTGTATAACTAGTTGAGTGTTCCATTGGAATAAAACACGCAACACTGTCACAAGTAGAGTATGAAAAAGAAGAAGGCCAGTTACCAGGACTGAGGAACATCAAAGTGTTCTAAGCCAGCTGACTGACTTCCCTGTACAGTTACCAATAACAGCCTATCCTGAGTTTTCCTTATCCTTCATGTAGATGCTTCAAATAATGGACTAGATGCAGTCTTGTACCAGCGTCAGGAAGGTAAACCAAGAGCCATTGGTTATGGATCAAGAACACTAACTGCAACAGAGAAGAATGAGCATCTTCACTCGGGAGAGCTGGAATGTCTAGCTTTAAAGGAGGCTGTCACTGACAGATATCATGACTACCTTTACCATGCACAGTTTACTGCGATAAGAACCCACTAACCTATGTCTTCACCTCTGCAAGGCTGAATGCCACAGCACACGGGTGGGTTGCAGAATTAGCTGACTTTGACTGGGAATTCTAAAATGGAGGCAGATGCTTTATCCAAAATGGCCCTTGATATGGAAAAATAGATGACAGGATGCACAAAAGTGACGAGCAAAGATGTTGTTAATGCTATCTTATAATCTTTGCATGTACACAGATGGCGAGGTATCCTGGTAGCACTATTGCTATCAACCCTTGGGCAGTAGTTGACCTCTTCATGGGCATTAAATCCACCATAAAGCCTGTTCCATGAGAAGACATTTTGCTGGCTCAGAAGGAAAATCCAACCATTGCTAACATTCTTCACTGTAAATATTTGTGGCAGAAGCCGAATAACCAAGAGAACACAAGGAAACGGTAAAATCCCCAGCCTGATGTGAAACTAGTATTGGTTGTATTTGGATAGAGATGGAAGATTTTATCAGAAAACCAAGTTACAAAATCAGCTTGTATTACCTGAAAAATACACAAAGTAAATATATCGAGAAGTACCTGATGAGATGGGACATTTAGGAGCAGCGCAAGTAATCAGTTTCACAAGAGATCAGTTTTGTGCTCATAGATGAAGAGGGACATTGACCATTATGTCATCAAACAAAATAAATCTCACTCGCCTACCAGAGATCCCCTAACTTTGTTATGACAGAACCATTTGAGCTTGTATCAATAGACTTCTTGCACCTAGAAAGGTGCAAAGGAGGATATGAATACATCTTAGTCTTAGTAGATAAATTCACTAGGTTTGTCCAAGATGACCCTGCCACCAAGAAGTCAGGAAGGGCTGTGGCAAACAAGATCTTCAAGGACTTTATTTTAAAATTTGGCTTCCCCAAAAGGATCCACCATGACCAAGGGCCAGAGTTTGAAAATAATGTATTTACCGCACAACTATCAAAATGAAACATCCTGCACAACTCCATACCACCCATAGGCAATAGGCAAGTAGAAAGGCTGAACTGAATTCTTCTGGCTATATTGAGAACCTTGCTATAAGGGCAAAAGTCAAACTGGAAGGACTCTCTTAACAACATAACATATACCTAGAAGAGTACAGGAGTCTTACCCTTCTACTTACTATGGAAGATCACCACATTTGTCCATTGACATTGTGTTTGGTTTACTGATAAACTCCTTATCTGCACTGGGAACCATAACGGTTATGCTGAAATATGGAAACAGCAGCTGAAAGAAGCTCGTGAACTCATGCTGGTAGTGGAAGGAATGACTGATCAGAAAGTGCCTGGAGCAGCCCTCTCCCCAGGTGACAGAGTGCTTTCAGAGTGAGGGTGATCAGACAAATTAAAATCCTATTGGGACTATAAAATCCATGTCATGCTCAAAAGGAGTACAAAAGATGATGCTAGGCATGTACTTGGGGCAGCTAGCCCCTCCCACTATTAGCTACCTGCTATTTTTAGCACACTAGCTTGATCAGGGCTAGTGCGAGTATGTCTTCTTGAGTTGAGAATTACACCTCTGGCTCCAAGGGTTGTCATACCCTGAGAGTGAAGATCAGTTACATTACCTGATGGTGCCAGCTACTGGCCATGGCACTGTGATGAAGTGAAAATATTTTACATAAGAATGGCCATACTGAGTCAGACCAAAGGTCCACCTAGCTCTGTATCCTGTCTTCTGACAGTGACCAATGCCAGGTTCCCCAGAGGGATTGAACAGAACAGGTATCATCAAGTGATCCATCCCTGTTGCTCATTCCCATCTTCTGGCAAACAGAGGCTGGAGACATCATCCCTGCCTATCCTGGCTAATAGCCATTGATGGACCTGTCCTCCATGGACTTATCTAGTTCTTTTTTGAACCCTGTTCTGGTCTTGGCCTTAACAACATCCTCTGGCAAAGAGTTCCACCGGCTGACTATGCATTGTGTGAAGAAATACTTCCTATTGTTTGTTTTAAACCTGCTGCCTATTCATTTCATTTGGTGACCACTAGTTATTGTGTTATGAGAAAGAGTAAATAACACTTCCTTATTTACTTTCTCCATACCAGTCATGATTTTATAGACCTCAATCATATCCCACTTAGTCATCTCTTTTCCAAGCTGAAAAGTCCCAGTGTTGTTAATCTCTCCTCATAGATGATGCTGATGTGTGCCTCAGTTTCCCCCATAGTGCTGCATTGTTACCTAGTGGGTGGAAAGGGACTGTTTGTTCTGGGGGCAGGCTAAGACACAGGTGTACCGACAAAGTGGATATTCACCCACGAAAGCTCATGCTCCAAAACATCTGTTAGTCTATAAGGTGCCACAGGACTCTTTGCTGCTTTTACAGATCCAGACTAACACGACTATCCCCCTGATACTTGACTGGTGTAAATGGTGCCTAGCTGTGTGGAACTAAGTGGGTCATTGGAAAAGGACTACCTGAGCCAGATCCGTTATCAATGGAGAATCGATGAGGATAATGGAAAATCCAATCACTGTACCATTGACACCTAGTAACCAACAAGCATGGATTGCCCACATCTCTGCAGGCAGTCATGCAGCATTTCCCCAGCAGGAGAGCAAAGGACTGGAGAGGTGTGAGGCGGGCCATAAGAGCTGGCTGCTGGAAGGAGTTGCAGCTCTCACCTGGCATCTGATGAAGGAAGGACAGACAGACCTTGAACCAAGGGGTTCACTACAACTTAGCTGGGCTCTGGGCTGACCAGGATGGACTAGGTTTTAACCTTCAGTTCTCTGTACTACCCAAAGGACTCCCTGTGCTGTGTCCAATTAATGAATCAACCTGAATGCTGGGCGAGATGTATTGATCCCTGCAGTTTGGACAGGTCTCCATTGGGGTGTGTCTCAGCTAGACTCACTGAGCAGAGTTCATGGGGTGCAGCAGGGGGACTGCAGGGCCAGAGGTCCAGTCTGAGGAGATGGAGAAGCCACGTGGCTGACCCTCGAGGAAGAGTGAGACCCCTGAGGTACTGAGGTATTGAGGTACTTTAATAGCATGGCATATGGTCCCCTGTGCAGGGTAGCCTCACCTGGCAACACAACCCCACCACCGCCATGCCTCAGGCAACCCTCAACCCTGCAACTACATTCCTTGCTCAACCACCCCTGCATGCCTAGATCACCCCAACAATATGCGGTGAGTCCCTGACCACGCACCCTACCTTATCATCATGTCCCCACTCCACCCCCTGCAAACTCACCCTGGCAACATGCAGCCCTGCCCAGGACAGCTCACCCCCCATGGCATAACTCCCCTCCCCCAGCCACTGGGCACTCACCCCATAGAACTGTGTCTGTAACGCTCTGCCCTGGGTGCCATCACACCTAGTCTGCATGGGGAATGGCTTCTCCATGCTCCAGGCTCAGAGGCCTCCTTTTATTTCTCTATCACATTGCAAACTCCTCTTTAACGTGCAGCCTGCTCTCAGCACCGCTGTGCCCCAGATCTCATCCTCACACAGCCTATCTGAGTTTCAGGTCATCTCCCCCAAATGGATGGGCTGCCTTTTCCCAAGCTGTAACGCATGGCTAGAAAGGGTTAAACAGCCAGCAAAATAAATAACCCTCAAAAGACATGTGGGGAGATAATGTTTGTGTTTTTGTGTATTTACATATGTATGGGTATGACAATATAACCAACAGTCCCTGTCTATGCTGTATTCTGATGTCATTTAAATGACTTGTAAACATGGGATATCTCGGTATTCATCTCTCTTTGAAATGTACTGTGAATGGTGGAGGAAAAAGCAAATGGCCTTATGTTAATTCGTATAGCTAAGTACCGGTCATGGACCTCCTTTGAACTCATCCTAATTACCTTTTGTTCCACGAGGAAATCCCAACTTGTCAAAGAGGACATGAAATTGTATTAAAGTTCTTTGGGCCCTGATTCTGTCATCTCAGATCTGATTAGACTTTGTCAGGGGAAGTTTGAGTTGCAACACTGAAGTCCCAGTTATGCTGGTACGCCCTGAATATGACATTTGGACATTGGACTATGACCTATGAATTGAATTCTAAAGGAACTCTTTGCAACTACAAAGCTCACCATCTCTGCTAGGAATTTGAACTTCAATGAATTGAACTCATGTCTGTATGTATAATGATCTTTTAACCATACTCTCTCTCTTTTGTTTTTTAATAAATTTTAATTTAGTTAATAAGAATTGGCTGCAGTGTATATTTGGGTAGGAGCTGAAACATTCATTAACCTGGGAGATAATGTGTCCAATCCTTTCGGATTGGTAGAACCTGTTCTTTTATGTGATGAAATAAGATTTACAGAAATTTTCATCGTATTTGGCATGGGTACCTGGATGGAGGCCTGAAGGTGAATCACTTTAAGAGAACTGTGTTGTTTGGACATCTGAGTAACCAGTAAGGTAATAAAGAAGCTGTTTTATGCTGGCTTGGTGAATCTAAGTACTGGAATATCCACCAGCTTTATGGGGATTGTCTGGCCCATTCTTTGCAGTTCACCCTAATTGAGTGACCACAGCTGGCTCCCCATTGGGACCCTGGTCACAGTAAGCAGAATCTCATTTTGTTGCTTATGATCGCTGCAGGACTCTCTCGGTTATTTCTCCATCCTCCTTGGGTTTTGATCTCTTTCCAATTTAGTTTTATCTGTGAATTTCAGGCCCATGCTGTTTACTGGAGATGCTTGTCTTATTCATTGTGAATAATAGCTCTTGTTTCTGTTTGCAGTCATTTTCTACTGCTTTCTGCAGAGTTCCTTGTTGTTTCTAATTATGTACCAGTTAACCCACATGTTCAAACTCCAGTGTGAACTCTTCTGCTATTGACTGTTCTTCATGTCTGTTGTGTGATTGGTCATCTCCCATACATGACATTGTTTCCTTTTTGTGATTGGATGTTGGACACATCATAAACAGGAGACGAACAAACATGCTTTCCAGTACAGATTTTTGGACAAATCATCATTTGTGCTAAGACCGGTGAAACCTGGGATTCCTGGTCCCTTTCTAAAATAACCAGGGACTGGTGAATAACGCAATGAGCAAAGCAAAATCCACTGCTCCTACCACAGAGAGAGTTTTTGAACCTTTCCCCGTCACTGCTTGGTCAGTGAGATCATTAAAAAAGGTGCTAAACCAAATGTTCTGGACATTGTTCTTTACCCCCTCCTTTGTTTGCAGCCCTTCAGACAGACTTCTGCCCATAGGACACTGTTTGTAGCAAGCCAAGCTGGAGGAAACTTTTCAAGGAAGGCTCTGCTCTGTTACTCCAGTCCCCTGACTTTACTGGAGCTACCCCATCACTGCAACAAACTCCCCTGCGTGGAGCAGTGAGTGAATCAGGGATGCTGGTGTGTGGGGATGAAGCCCATGGTTACAGACTGACAGCTGAGAGCAGAAGGGCCCAGTAGATCTGCTCTGTTACCTTCACCCACTCCTGGCTGTGGTAAGAAAAGCCTTTGGTGTGTCTGGCTAGTTTGTAACTCACCCACACCCCCGTTTCTGCCCTTGCTCAGGATCCCAGTCACTTGGAAAGCTCTAGTGAGATTCTGCCTCTTAATATTGGCTCTGATATTGGGGACAGAGACTCTTCATCCCAAGTGCTGCAGGAAGCAGCAAATGAACTCACCCAGCCACTGACAATGGGCTGAGTCTGAGCTCCTTACTCAGGCAAATCCCTTGGACTTTAATGGTCCTTCAGGATTTGGCTACAGACAGATTGTTTTTCTTAATGCCTCCAAGTTCTTTGGAGTATCAGCAATGCTCAGGCAGCCTGCCCCAGTGTCAGCAGAGTGGAGCAGAGACAAAGCTGAGCCCCAGGCCAGACCCCTGCCTCCTCATCTCCCCACCCCCTTGTTCTCCCACAGACTAACAGAAGGAAATGGAACATTTAAAGGGAACCTCGCCAGGTGCGTGTCAATGAGGAGAAAATCCTGGCGTCCCAGACTAGCACTGAAACAGGTCCGGCCCCCACTCTGGAGAGCATACTGCAGGAAGACGTTAATGTGGTAGCAATCTTTGAAGAGGCAAGATCCTAGCAATCCCTGTTCCCTGCAGTTGGAGCGAAGTCTGCCATGGCTCACCCAAAGGTTTTGTTGTTTCCTATCAGGGGCTTCTCCCACTTCTGGTGTCTCACTCTGACTTGAGGCCTCATTCCCTCATGTGGGTTGACGCAGATATACGGTAAAAAAGGGCTTTTGCTGGGATAGGTAATTTCATGCAGAGAACGGATATAAACTACACCAGCACAAGGACCCATCTGGTGGGGGAAGCCACCTCTTCACTGGGGTGGTTAGCTAATATGGCCATACTGGCATAGCTGCACCCGCAAACTCTCTCCAGAGCTGCCTAGGCTTCAAATGAGCCTGCCGAGCCAGCACTAAGGGTACGTCTAGACTACACGCTGTATCGGTGGGTAGCGATCGATTTCTCAGGGATCGATATATCACGTCTCATCTAGATACTATATATCGATCCCGGAACACGCTCCTGTTGACTCCGGAACTCCACCAACGCGAACAGCGGTAGCGGAGTCGACAGGGGGAGCCGCGGACGTCGATCCCGCACTGTGAGGATGAGAGGTAAGTCGATCTAAGACACTTCAACTTCAGCTACGCTATTCACGTAGCTGAAGCTGCGTATCTTAGATTGATCCCCCCTCCCCAGTGTAGACCAGCCCTAAGGGACATGCACGGACTGTGGGGGCCAGACCAGGACCCGTGGGATGGGCAGGGCACTCAGCTGCAGGCCCCGGAGACCCTGCCCAGAGCTGGGACTGCCCCAATATGTGCACGGAGCTGTGTGCTCAGGGAGGGCTTACGTCAGGGTGCTGGGTTACAGCAGCCAGAGAAATGCCATTCTCTCTGGGAATAAACTATTGCTTATCCTTATAATCTACGGGTGCTTGATTTCCTGTCTGTATAAACAGTAACAGTTTAGAGATAAGTGGGGGCTGTCTAATAATTTATGGACCCAGCCACTAGGTGGAGACACAAAGCATGAAGAAAGCAGGGCCCATTGGTTCTAAGGTGTGGCACAGAACTGCTGCAATCGCAATGGCCTCAGAAGGCATCATAGTCACAGATGGCTTAACCCTGGCCAAGAGCCAGAACATCAGCCCATCTCCAGGCTTCATTCACTGCTTCTGCTCATTCCCACTGTGCCTGGCCTCCGCCTCCCTCTCTCTGCAGCACAGAGCACCACACAGCTGGGTCTGCCAGCTCCAGAGCTCATTAGAGGGAAACTGCATCCTTCTGGCGAAGGTGAGATGTGCACCGTCCCCATATTGATCTGAGAAATTAGGAGCCTGCCGTGGTATTTGCTGCCCTTTTAAGTGTTAAAATAACATTTGAGTGAAATATGAGCAGGTCAGAGAAGTGCTGCCCCCTTTCATCTCATAACACAAAAGGCAAGCTCATCTCCCATGGGAAGGGATCTAGCCGTGTGTGTGTGCACGTGTGGATCTGTGTGAGGGAAAAAGTCTGCCAGCCAGAGAGAGGGAGCGCATGCATGCTTGTGTGTGAGTGGTGTCCGGATGAGTTTGTGGCTCTGTGTAGAGGGTTTATGTGGCTCCAAACCACACCTTGTACTGTAGGGCCTTGTCTACACTACACAGTTTCGTTGACAAAACAGTGGAGGTGAACATACTGCAATGCTCCTTCTACCAGCAAAACTCTCCTGTTTTGCTGACAAAATAAAACCACCTCCACGAGAGGTGTAGAACTTTTTGCAGCAAAGTTATATTGACAGAGTGTCAGTGTAGACACCGTGCTTGGTTATGTCACTGTAAATGATCTCCAGGAGGTATCCCACAATGCCCATCCTGACCACTCTGGTCAGCAGTTCAAACCCCACTGCCATGTACCCAGATACATAGGCATCTGCCCTCTCCCATTAAAGGCCCAGGAATTTTTGAAATTCCACTTCCTGTTTGCTCAGCATGGAGAGCTCGCATCTTCCCAGCTGATCATGGCAGCAATGCTGCTTGGAGCTATTGGGTCTGCTGGTAGTGTGGGGAGAGAAGGCTCTGCAGTCCCAGCTCTGCTCCAACCATAGAAACTTTGATACCTATGGTCAGATTTCTCATAGCTTGTTGGTTAAGGGTTATGAATGTGACACACTTCAGTGCCGTGCAAAGATAAAGGAGCTGAGGCAGGCGTACCAGAAGGTAAGGAAGGCAAACCATTGCCCTGGTGCTGCGCCAAAACCTGCCACTTCTATAAGGAGCTGGACACATCCTTGGCAGCGATCCCACCTACACTGCCAAGAGCCCGTGGATACTTTGGCAGGGCTGGAGGCGGTGGACAGTGAACTCAACTCTGAGGATTAAGTCAGGGACAAGGAGGTAGAGTTGGAGGGTGATGTGGAGCATATGGAAGGGTCATCTGGTGACACAGCGAGTCAGGACTTCTTTTCCACTCCCGAGGGGTCTAGACGGTCCCAGCAGCCCCGTCTCTAGCGCATATGATGCAGGAAAGAAGAGCCCTGGTAAGTGATCTTTTGGAGTTGATGCTGCTCACTTAAGTGAGGTACAGCTGGTAGAAGTGGGTGAAGGGATAGAAATGTATAAGACTAGCTGTGTTCGCATATGCTCCACATTCCCTTGTGCAGCTGAGCAGTGTGATGGAACAGTGTGTTAATGCACACTGAGATTTCACGGGAATCTTCTGGTAAACTTCTAGGAAACTTTCCTGGAGATAGTCACCAATTCTCTGCTGAAGGTTCCTTTGCAGAGCTGCTTCATTCCTTCCCCCGTTATAGGAAACTTTCCCGTCCCAATCGGTAATCACTTGTGCAGGGACCAAGACGGCACACAGGTGAGCAGCATAGGGACTGAGTCCGAAGCCGTGTGCATTCAAATGCACTAAGATGTGTGTTTGCCAAGGTACAGAGAGAAAGTGATTTGTATGTTAAAACATGCATCATGTATTATAATGATTCAATGCTGTGCGTGAACTAACAATCATGCTTCTGTTTATTGTATCTTGTGCTTCTGCAGATGTGGCCTTCAGGGGAATCCCCTACACACCTGTAGAGCACCTTCACCAGATATGGAACTGTCCAAGGCAGAGCAAAGAGGGCTCATCCAAGGCAGAGCAAGAAGGCCAACGACATTTTGGGCTGTATAAGTAGGAGCATTGCCAGCAGATCGAGGGACGTGATCATTCCCCTCTATTTGGCATTGGTGAGGCCTCATCTGGAGTACTGTGTCCAGTTTTGGGCACCACAGTACAAGAAGGATGTGGAAAAATTGGAAAGAGTCCAGCGGAGGCAACAAAAATGGATAGGGGGCTGGAACACATGACTTATGAGGAAAGGCAGAGGGAACTGGGATTGTTTGGTCTGCAGAAGAGAAGAATGAGGGGGGATTTGATAGTTGCTTTCAACTACCTGAAAAGGGGTTCCAAAGAGGCTGGATCTAAACTGTTCTCAGTGGTACCAGATGACAGAACGAGGAGTAATACTCTCAAGTTGCAGTGGGGGAGGTTTAGGTTGGATATTAGGAAAAACTTTTTCACTAGGAGGGTAGTAAAGCACTGGAATGGGTTACCTAGGGAGGTGGTGGAATGTCCTTCCTTAGAGGTTTTTAAGTTCAGGCTTGACAAAGCCCTGGCTGGGATGATTTACTTGGGAATTGGTCCTGCTTTGAGCAGGGGGTTGGACTAGATGACCTCCTGAGGTCCCTTCCAACCCTGATATTGTATGTTCTGAGAGGTGCTCCAATCCTCAGAGACCAAAAAAGGAGAATGCAGGAAGTGGAGAGAGAGCTTGAAGGAAAAATTTAAAATAGACAGGCCAGATAGAAAGAAGAGTCAGGAGCTCATTGTAAAGGGGCAGGAGTGGATGATAAGTCATGGAGGAGGAAACAGAGAAGTCCCTAATCATGCTCCAGGCAGAACACATGCATGCTCCCGTCCCCTGAGCAGCCGTTACAGAACTGCTGTCCATGCCCTCCCCAGACTCCTCCCACACATTCCTTGCAACTTCCCAGAACATCTCTGTACCCCATTCACTCCATCCCTTCGAACATCTTCCAAAATGATAGGTGGACTTAGACACAGCTATGAGAGCCTACACTGCCCTGCACTCTTATCTCCCTTCCCACTAAGCCTTTTGTGTGTGCTGTTAATTGGTATTTAATAAAAACAAACTCTCTGAAACATAAGCCAGTTTTATTTGTCTCCTACACATGGTGTTTGCTACTGGTAGTAATACATAGTTTCAGTTTAATTGTTTGCTGACTACAAATTCTGGTCAGGATTTATCACAATTTTCATGCTAGGAGGAAGCATGAAAACAAAGCATGGCAGAGTGCTGTACAGAAAAACATTACTGGTGCTCATTGTCAAAATGTTGCTTCAAAGCCACTCTGATTCAAATAGATCCCCATTGTGCCCCTCTAATAGCCCTAATCTGGCTGCTCAAATTCAGCAGCCAGGCAATCTGCCTCTGCACTCCACCCCAGGGGGAACTTCTCACCCATAGCCTCACAAATATTATGCAGTGCACAGCTGGCTGCTATGATCATGGGAATATTTTCCTCATTTAGATCTAACCTGCCATAAAGGCAGCACCAGTGAGCTTTTAATATGCCAAATGCACATTCAGCGGTCATTCTGCACCTGCTCAGCCTATTGTTGAAGTGCTCCTTGCTGCTGTCCCGGTTTCCCATGTAAGGCTTCATGAGCCGTGGAAGTAAGGGGTAGGCTGGGTCTCCCAGGATCACTATGGGCATTTCAACATTCCCCATTGGAATCTTCTGGTCTGGAAAGAAAGTCCCTGCTTGAAACTTTCTGTACAGGCCAGTGTTCCTGAAGATGTGTGTGTCGTGCACCTTCCTGGACCACTCCATGTTGATGTCAGTGAAACGTCCACTATGATCCACAAGCACCTGCAATATCATAGAAAAGTACCCTTTTCTATTCAAGTACTCCATTGCAAGATGGTCTGGAGCCAAAACTGGAAAATGAGTGCCATCAATTGCCCCACTGCAGTTAGGGAATCTGATTGCCGCAAAGCCATCCACTATTTGACACACATTGCCAAAAGTCAGAGTCCTTCGTTGCAGGATGTGATGCACATTTGCATTGCCACAGCCCGAACGGTCAACTTCCCAACTCCAAACAGATTTGCGACCAACAGGTAGCAGTCTGGAATCACAAGCTTCCACACAGCGATCACCATGTGCTTCCCCCTCCAAGAGGGCAGCTCTCATTTTGGTGTCCTTGTGCCGCAGTGCTGGGGGGAGCTCTGCACACAGTTCCAGGAATGTGACTTTCCACATCCAAAAATTCTGCAGCCACAGCTCATCATCCCAGACCTGCATAATGATGTGATGCCACCACTCAGTGCTAGTTTCCTGAGAACAAAAGTGACAGTCCACTGTGTTCAACTGCTCTGTGAATGCCAAAAGTAATCTGGTCGTGTTTCTTTCCAGGGCACACAGCAGGGCAGGCGCCTCTGATTCTTGTTCAGATTGGGAGCTCATGAGGTACTGCATGACCTTCTGCAAGGTGTTCATAACAATGACCACAACAGTAGAGAACAGTGCGGGATCCATCCTTTCAGACAGAGATGGCAGATGCGCAGTAAACAGGTGCTGTTGAAAAAAGCCGCAAAATGTAGCCAGAATCCCATGGAATGCTGGGATGGAAAGAACTGCATGATGGGATGTTGAGCCTGCACCCATGATGCACTGCAATCCACTCCACCTTTCCACAACTCCTAGTTGCACAAGGTGATAAGTAGCACAGTGGGATAGCTACCCACTTCGATGCTAGAGCACCAACTGTGGACATGCTATGCTGACAGAAAGAGTGATGCGTGAACATGCACAAGAGATATAATTACACCAGTTTTTGATTGTCAGTTTAACTTGCATCAACAATACTCTGTAGTGTAGACAAGGCCTAGGTTTGGAGGGGGTGGAACTGATGTATCAGCACCCGGGGTGAAACTCCCCATGGGGTCTATCTCTTTGTCTCTTGAGATTGGCCTACTGTAGTTGTGAGAGAACACATCTTTTCTTCTGGGTGCACAGGAGAATTGTGGGAAGACACTGGAGTGATTTAGCCTGCATCCTCACTGACAAGTGGATAGGTTACCAGTCCAGGAGAAAGCAGAACCTGGGCTCTAATCCATACCCGAAACTGAGCCAGCTAATCTAGGTGTAAAGTACCACTGAACTTGGGCAAGAGGGTCTGTGTGTGATGGGTGGGGATTGGGGGCAGCACCTAGGAAAGAGACTGCATTAACTTGGCCGTGAAGACAAACCCATATAAAGAGCTCAAACTGCCATGCAGAACCTGAACCCCAAAGTATATTGCAAGGTCACAGCACTGGGCTTTGGCTCGGCTGGTACACCGAGGGGGTTGGAATGGGAAGCTGGGAGGAGAGAGGTCCCTTGAAAAACTTCACACAAAACATTTTCGTTCAAAATGTTCTGAATCTAGTTGCAGGGAAGATTCACAAGCAAGTGCTAGTTTAATTTTCTTTCAGTTCCAACAGCAGGGTCTGTGCATTTATTTGAAGTGGGATTTTTGAAAACTCACCACTCTGGGTTTGATTTTTGGCATGGAGATTTGAAGTTCCCCTTCCCCCTGCCCATCCTGCCCCTTTCTCACTGGTCTCAGGGCTTTCCCCTTTAAAGTTAAAGAGTGGCAAAAAGAGCAAGTGCAAACCTATCTGGGCCATCTGTCATTCTACTGCGTTCAGAGGTGAAAAAGGAAGGGAGTGACAAGGGGACAGGGAACACAAATCCAATCATTTTAAAGAAAATTTGGCTTTTGAAAAAATAAATGACAGGAAAACTTCAGTTTGAAACAGAACTAAATTAAAATGATCATTTAGTTTGAAATTTCCTGTTGAAAAATCAAACTATTTAAATGCCATTTTCCCATTAAAACCCATTGTTGATGAAATCCCTTTGGCAAAGGGAAAATGTTTCAGCTCCAATATTTCAAGCACCTCTAGCACTTTGGGCCACAGAGGGGGAATGGCCAGACCACATTTTCCAGACCATGCCATTCTTGGACTAGGGTCGTCCCAAGTGGAAAGTGGAGAGATTGAGAGGAAAAGGGGCAGAGTGTGTGAGCAGTTGGGTTTGCTTTGGGTTTTGTGGGGGTCTGGGAGTCAGGGGATGGGGTCCAAGGCAGCTGCTTCTGGAGCAGGGCTGAGGTGCCTGCCCTGAGATTTCTGCAAGAAGGAGTTGCCTGGGTTTATTACCAGGAACCAGGACTTGTGCCCAGCTTGGAAGTAAACACTCCAAGAAGATACCTGACTCCATGTGGCTTCTGCTCCAAATGAGAAACTAACCTGCCAAGCCCCAAATCTGCTGCTGTTTGGCTCAGCAATATGCTTTGTGTGTGAATGCATGCACATGGTGTCAGGGCAGGGAGACAGGGTGGGAGGTTTTTGTGTGTGCACATGTTTGTGCATTCATGAGGTGTCACTATGTGCACGTACAGGGCTGGCTTTAGGCTGATTCCCCCAAATTGGGCCCCCGCGCCTAAGAGGGCCCCACGCCGAGCCAGAGCGGTGCAAGTCCAGCGGCTCCGCTCCCCCGTCCGGAGCATGGCAAGCCCTGCCGCCCCCTTCCCCTGGCCAGAGAGCAGGCAGACAGCTCTAAGCACGTGGCCCTGCTCCCTGGACTGGAGTGCAGCAAGGCCGCAGCCTGCTCTCCCGGCCGGAGCGTGCTGCTCCCAGACTGCAGGATGTACCAGTATCACAGGGGGCTGGCCCTGTGCAGCAGCAAGGCCGGCACCCCACAATCTACACTGGGGTCTAGGCCCCTCTGCTGTGCCTCAGGGATCAACACTTGGCATTTCAATCCTCAAATATACGTGGCCCATGTGCCCTGACACACCAGCCCTAGAGGCTGCCAAGGTTCTCTGCAGCACTCTCCCTCATTGCCCCCTCTCTGTGCCCATCCCCCCTGAGGCCCCTTCAGCTTTCTGCCTGCACCCTCCCTCCCCCAGTCTCCAGTGGGAGGGGTTGTTTGCTTTACAGTGCTGCATCCCCCTTGCCCCAGCCGGCAGCGCTCAGCCCAGCATCTGTTCCGGCCCCCCTGCCTCTCCCCCTTGCTGCGTCTCTCTAGAGCGCAATTTTGCCGCGCCCTGGGTGAGAGCGAGAGAAATATGTGCTGAGATGACATTTTGGTTATACATGGTGCCATTAAAATATGATAAGAACGCTATTAACATTAATAATCCTTTTCATTGTATCATTTAGGAGCAAAACAAGCCATTAAATATTACGGAGTCATTGGCGCTTTGATGGCTTCAGGGAATGGACCATTTGGCCTTATTTGTCTATATGCTCACTCAGAAAACATGCTGTTATCTCTGGGAAATGGGTTCTGCTTGGCCTGGTGCTGCCCTATGACTCAGAAGGGAAGGCCCCTCTACTGTGCTGGGGCCAATGGGTGTGAGGGGCAGTTATTGGCCCAGTGTGTGGGAGACTGGTGCCATTCCAGAGCATCTTGGAGTGGGCTGGGGAGGTCTGCCTCTGGGAGTGCGGGGGGCAGTGTGTGTATGGAATGGCTCAGAGATGGGTTCATACAAGCAAAGACAGAACCAGGAGGGAAGGCCGAGCTCACCAGGACAGGGTGGGGGGTGTACCAGGAGGATGGTGAGAATATGGGAGAAGGTAGGGGTTCAGCAGCCTGAAGAGAAGAGGTTATGTGGAGAGGGGCTTGTCTAGGCCTGGGGATCGAGGAGTGTTCCAGGGGAGTTCTGCAGCCTAGGGACTTCTATATACACGAGGGGCTGGATCTGGAGGCAGAGGTATGGGCAGATTGCAGAGCAGAAGCTGGGAGCAACAGGGAGGAGTTGGAGGGGCTGCATAGGCTGGGGGCTGCTAGGGTGGATTTTTCCAGGCTAAGGGTTGCCAAACCTCCCAGTTTTGCTGGGAGTGTGTCCCATAATTGGGCTCAATCTCCTGGAGGCTACTAAAGCCAATCCAGGACATTTTAGGCCGCTAGAAGTCTGGCGGTGCAGCGGGGCTAAGGCAGGCTCCCTGCCTCTCTTGGCCCTGCGCCGCTCCTGGAAGCGGCAGGCACATCCATGTGGCCCCTGGGGGGAGCTGGAGGTCTCCTCATGCTGCCTGTGCCCTGAGCACCAACTACTCAGCTCCCAATGGCCGGAAACTGCGGCCAATGGGAGCTGCGGGGGCAGTGCCTGCAGGCAGGGGCAGCACGCGGAGCCCCTAGGACCTCCCCTCCAAGGGCCACAAGGATGTGCTGGCTGCTTCTGGGAGTGGTGTGTGGAGCGCGCAGTGCACAGAGCCCCCTGACAGTCAGCAGCTCAGCAAGGCTAAGACAGGCTCCACCACCGCAGTTCCCATTGGCTGCAGTTTCCGGCCAATGGGAGCTACAGAGTCAGCACTCAGGGCACTGGCAGCGAGCAGAGATCCCTGGTCTCCTGTAGGGGCTGGACATGCTGGCTGCTTCTGGGAGCAGCGTGGGGCCAAGGCAGGCAGAGAGCCGGTCTTAGCCCTGCTGCGCTGCCGACTGGGAACTGCCCCAGGTAAGCTCCACCTGGGCAGAGCCTGCACCCCAAAACCCTTCCTGCACCCCAACCCCCTACCCCAGCCCAGAGCCCCCACCTATACCCAAACTCCCTCCCAGAGCCCGACCCCTGGACCCGTTCTAGCACCCCAACACCTTGCCCCAGCCCTGAGCCCCTTCCCACACCCAGACTCCCTCTCCGAGCCCTGAGCCCCCTCAGGCACCCAAACTCCCTCCCAGAATCAGCACCCTTCACCCTCTTCTGCACCCCAACCCCCTGCCCCAGACCTGAGCCCCCTCCCACATCCCAACTCCCTCCCCCAGCCCTGAGCCCCTTCCTTCACTCAAACTCCCTCCCAGAGCCCGCACCCCACACCCCAACCCCTGTCCCAGTCCTGAGCCCCTCCCACACCCAAACTTCCTCCCAGAGCCTGCACCCCCTCCCATGCCCCAACTCCCTCCTCCAGCCCTGAGACCCCTCCACCACCCAAATTCCCTCCCAGAGCTTGCACCCACACCCCCTCTTGCACTCCAACTCTCTGCCCTAGGCTCATCCTGGAGCCCCCTCCCACACTCCAAACCCCTCTGCCCCAGCCTTGGGTCTCAGATTCTGCATGGCTCCTACATGTGGGGGCTCCAGCACAGGGGACCCTCTGCTGCAGAGGGTGGCTTTCAGTGGTGGAGGAAGGGTAACAGCCCTTCTGGAGGGGGGCCTTCCATGGGGTCTGAGTGGGAAGGGCCCCACTGCAGAAGGGGGTGAGCAGTGGGGAGGGGCCTACTGGAGAAGGAGGTGGTCAACAGGGGGAGAAGGGGCAAAGAGCTCCACTGGAGATGGGGGTGCTCAGTGGTGGAAGGGGGAGAAGGGCTATGCTGGAGATGGGGGGGGCTCAGCGAGGGGAGAGGACACTGATTTTAGCAGCTCTTCCCAGTTTTATAGCAGCTGTAGAACCCTCCATTTCCTGGGGGGTCCCCAGACTGTGAGGCCAGGAGAGCCCACCCTGACGCCCCTCTGGCCCCCTCCACAGCACTGCCCCATGGCCTCTGCATCTAGCCCAGAACTTCGGGCCTAGCTGGAGTGGGGCTTTTCGAAAGAGACGCCGCAGCTCGCCTCTAGGGTTGCTAACTTTCTAATTGCAGTTAACGGAACACCCCTTACCCCAGCCCTTCTCCCAGGCCCTGCCACCCACTCACTCCATCCCTCCTCCCTCTGTTGCTCGCTCTCGCCCACCCTCACTCACTCATTTTCACAGGGCTGGGACAGGGGGTGAGAGAGCGGGAGCTGGGGTGAGGGCTCCAGCTGGGTGTGCAGGCTCTGGAGTGAGGCCAGGGATGAGGGGGTTTGGTGTGCAGTATGGGGCTCCAGATAGGGGCCAAGGAGTTTAGAGTGTGGGAGAGGGCTCGGGGCTGGGACAGGAGGTTGGAGTGTGGGAGGGAGTTTGGAGAGTGGTGCTCATCAAGCTCCCAAGCTCAGGCAGCTCCCAAGAAATGGCACCATGTCCCTCTGGCTCCTAGGCGGAGTTGCATCCAGGGGACTCCACAGGCTGCCCCTGCCCAGAGGTGCCGCCCCCACAGCTCCCATTGGCCAATAGGAGGTGTGGAGCCAGCACTCAGGCAGGGGGAGTGCGCAGAGGCCCCACAGTCACCCCTATGCCTAGCAGCCAGAGGGACATGCCGGCTGCTTCCTGGAGCTGCGGGAGCCAGGTAGGGAGCCTGCCAGCCCCATGACAACTGGACTTTTAACACGCCAGTCAGCGGTGCTGACTGGAGCCGCCAGGGTCCCTTTTTGACCAGGTGTTCCAGTCAAAAACTGGACACCTGGCAACCCTACTAGTTTCCCAGGCTCCAGGTGATGAACCTTGCGCTCCCAGGCACTGTGCTGGCCAGCCCATTGTCCCATGGTCAGTTGGCCTCACTGGTAAAGCTGTGTCTTGGTTCCAGTCCAGTTTCAGCTCCCAGCTCTCCGCCCTTAGCCTGCCTGGGTCTGCTGGACAGGAGAGCCCTTGGCTGCCAAAAACCTCCCCACACAGGGGCTCCGAGGTGGGGTCATGGTGTCTCTTGTGTTTGGCGCTCATGCTCAGGTGCTTTTCCAGGCGGGGCTGGGAGAAACTCACACCCAGCCTGTGCTCAAGCCCCATGGACTGCCAGGAGTGAGAAGGCCACTGTGGGAGTACTGCTGAGACTGCTGCTGGCAGAGATCATCAATGGCTCCATCCAAGACAGAGGGCCTGAAACATCAGGGCAGTGACTGCTCATGGATGCTGGCCAGCTATGGCCATGTGCTACCTGCACTTCAGGCTCAGATGGCTGAGGTGAGACCTGTCTCAGAGAATGCCTGCACCCTGGTCAGGCCCTGCTGTGGTAAATGGGCTCGGGGTCCATGCCAGGAGCCTTGGCTCTGCCAGCTGTCTTGGGTCCTGGTGACTGGTGAGTAGTGAACCCGCCTGCAGGGCACAGGGGTGCACAGCCAAAGCTGGCTTTAAGCCGATTCTCCCGATTCCCCGGAATTGGGTCCCGCACCAAAGAGGGCCCCACGCCTTAGGAATCTTATAAATTTTTTTTTACTCACCTGGCAGCACGTGGGGGGTGTGTGTGTGTGTATCCGCTCTGGGTCTTCGGTGGCATTTCAGCGGCATTTCGGTTGCAGGGGGTCCTTTGGTGCCGCAGAAGACTCAGAGCAAACCTCCTGCCACTGAAGTGATGCCAAAGCCCCAGACCACTGCCAGGTATTTGAATCGGGCCCCGCAGTTCACAAAGCCAGCCCTGCACACAGCGCTGCTTCAGGTAGCGCCATTCTTCTGTCCACTCTGAGCACTCTGGTGGGAAACATGTGACCTCGGGCCATGCAGGGCTTCACCACAGCCCCTGTGTGAGGTAGGGAGGGGGCTTCAGAGAGGCTAGTGGGGGCCCTTCAGGGTCACCTGTGTGCTTGTAGCATGTGGCCAAAGGTCCCCGTTGCGTCCAACCCAACCGAAGCCCTCAGGCATCTGAGGCCGTGGGGGGTGGGGGACATGGGGCATGGCTGAGAGCCGGCTGGCTGACAGCCCAAATCACACTGAGGACGTTAGCTGGCTGGGGAAAGCTTCTGCTGGAAATGACACAAGCCCTGCCCACCCCTTTGATGGAGGGTGTGTGACCCTGGCAGGCCAGGCTGCTGAGGATCCAACGGGATTCCCAGCTGTGCTAGAAGATCAGGTATCAGCATCAGCCAGGCGGTTGCGTCTGTTCTTGTTGGATGTGGCCCTGACCACTGGGGCTAGACTACTGCAATGCACCGCACAAACTATCCGCAGGCTGGGGCACAATGAGGCAGTCAATGGAGGAACTTGCCGTCAGCATATGAGACCAGACTCCAGGGGCCTGCGCTGGTTGCCTGGAGGCTTCTGACTGGAGCGCAGGGTGTTGATTTTGACCTGTCAAGCCACATCAGCCTGGGCCCTGCCTAGTTCAGATGCTGCCCCTCCCCTGTGCCATACTGCTACAGCTGTCACCTGGAGAGGGGCTCCAGCAGCAGCCCAGCAGTGTAAAGGAGGAGGACTCCAGTAGGGAATTTGCTCACCCTTCCCCGAGCTGCACTCAGGTCTACCCTCAGTCTGTCAGCATGATGCAAAGCTCATCTCTTCCCAAGTGTCTGCTGATGTGGGCAGATGCTAGCTTGCCAGTGCCTGGCCTACCAGTGTGGGCAGAGGTTAACTTGCCACTGCCTGGCCTGCGGGCTCTGGCTTATGTTGAAAGCCATGGCAGCAGCTGCGTGGTGCCGGAGTCACTCCCTGCCACACTGTTCTGGCAAGGCCCTAGCCGCACCGATTTGGGGCCTTCTAGTAGGAATACATCCAAATAAATATGCAAATCGGCCAGTTCTGAGCAAGGCCCCAGCAGCTCCATCCATTGCCCTGTGTTGCCCTTTGCTCTCATTCCTGCAGCCAGTTTCAGGTTGATATGACAGTGTTGGAGCCAAGTCTATTTGAATTAATATTGTGAACAAGCTTTTGTTTGCCACCGTAGCAAAGACTTGGCACAAATCTGGCTGTAGCCCCTCCCTCCGGTCCTTCAGCCACCAGTTCTGCAGTTCTCTCCAAGCAGCAGTCCAGGCTGCCTGGCAAGTGCTCTTTTGTATAAACCTGTGATTCCATTGGCTCCGTCAGGGACAAACCCCGCGGCCCTTGCTCAATTCCTGCTCAACCCAGCCGAGCAAACTCTCACAGCTGCCAGGACTGAGGAAAACTCAGTAAGATAGCAGGGTTTGGCCTTGGAGCTCCAGTGATGTTTGCTTTGCTACTGCCCCCCAACTAGTAGATGTATGGGATGGCTGTTGCCAGGTCCTCTGTGCCGGGCCTTTGAAGCTCAGTACCAGATTTGCTTTCCTCCACCATTTTCAGGCCCCGGCAATGTGATCCATGGCTGTTCCCGGAACTAAGGGGATGGCGCATATATTCCCAGCCCTGCCTTATGCAAAGTTCTTGCACATCCTCTCCCATTTGCTGCAGTTTGGCGGGGGGGGGCCCTTGGCTGGAGCGTGGTTTTGAGCAGTGGCTTCCTTGCTGGTCAGCCCCATGAAGGATGCAAGGATCTGAATAAGCTGCATGACCCAGTAGGCAGGGCTGAACTGCACAAACCCAGATGGAGCCATTGCACTACATGAATTTCCAGGCTGCTGCTTCCTGTCCAACTCCAGGAGGCACAAGCCCCTGGCCGATGGGAGTCTCAGGTGTTTTCGGAGCAATTCCATTCTGTGCTGCCCAGGAAGCCAGCTCACCCCTGTGGAGCACTGGCCATGCCATGGAAGCTCAGTACAGCATGCAAGGGGGGCACAGCTCCCTCCCAACCCCAGCAACTCAGGGAAAGGTCTCCCTGGAACTGTGCAGTGGGCCCACAACTGGCAGTGCTTTGTGCACGTATGCTCCATCCTCTGGAGAGAGTGCAAGCTGATTTTATAGCAAATGATATTATAGGAAGTGGTGGCTCTGGTGAGCGTGATGGGCCAGACCCTGTAATGTGCTGTGTAGCCTGATTGCTTCACTTAACGGCGATGATAACTCCCATGCCCAGATCTCCCAGGTGCTGGGAAATCAATTGTAATGAGGCAGCTCAGCGCCTCCACAGTTGACAGCAGGAGCAAAGGGATCACGGTGGAGGCAGGAGAGCAGCAGAGCGCAGCCAGTGTGACCCGGGCTGGCTGCTTGTTAGAGCAAGCAGTTGAGGGGACAGTGATCAGCTGATCCTCCACTGCTTGTGTGTGTCATGCCAATCATGCTCCATGGGCTCAAGGCCCTTCTGGTTTGCCGTGCCTTCACAAGAGCACTGGCTGCAGATCAGGGAAGGGATGCAGCATGCCTGCACAGTGCATTCTGGGTAACCTTTGATGGGCACTGTGGGATGCCTCAGGGCAGCTGCCCACTACACAGTGATGCAGTGCTTTGGCTGGAGTGCCCAGGCTTTGGACTACAGCAGTAATATAGGCCTGGCTTGATCAGGGCCGGTGCAAGGAAGTTTCGCGCCCTAGGCGAAACTTCCACCTTGCGCCCCCCCAAGCCCTGCAGCAGCTCCCCGCCCCCACCCCCACCCTGAAGTGTGCTGTCCGCCCCCGTGGCAGCTCCCCACCCCATGGCCTGAGGAGCCCTGCGGTACCTCCTCACCCCAGCTCACCTCTGCTCCACATCCTCTCCAAGCAGGACTGCGCAGTGGAACCCCTGGGCTGGCGGCTGCCGGCAGCAGTGTGCTGACCCAGGGGACTGCCCTGGGTTGCCAGCGGCGTGCCAGGGCAGCCCAGAGGATTCTGGGGGCCTGGGGTCTTCAGTGGCGGGGGGCCCCTGCTTTGGCGGTAATTCGGCGGCGGGGGGCCCTTCCGCTCCGGGACCTGCCGCCGAAGTGTCCCGGAGACCCACAGCAGGGCCCCCCCACCGCCGAATTGCCACCGAAGCGGGACCAGCTGCCGAAGTGCAGCCGGGTCTTCAGCGGTAATTCTGTGGCGGAGGGCCCCCGCCGCGGGTCTCCGGAGCACTTCGGCGACTGGTCCCAGAGCGGAAGGGCCCCCCACCACCGAATTACCACCAAAGACCAGTCTGCATGTCGGCAGCGGGTCCCGCTTTGGCAGTAACTTACCGGTGGGGGGTCCTTCTGCCCTGGAGCGGAAGGACCCCCCCACCAGCGAGGACCGGGAGCAGAAGCTCCAGGGGCCGGGCCCCGTGAGAGTTTTCCGGGGCTCCCGGAGCGAGTGAAAGACCCCACTCCAGGGGCCTCGAAAAACACTCGTGGGGGCCCCTGCGGGGCCTGGGGCAAATTGCACCCCTTGCCCCCCTCTCTGGGTGGCCCTGCTGGCGCGCTGACCCAGAGGAAGCCCTGGGCTGCCGGCAACGGCGCCCTGACCGGGGGGACCCCCTGGGCTGCCGGCTGCTGCAGCGGCGCCCTGACCCAGGGAACCCCCTGGGCTGCCGGCTGCCATGGCGGCGCCCTGACCCGGGGGACCCCCTGGGCTGCCGGCTGCCACGGCGGCGCGCTGACCCGGGGGACACCCTGGGCTGCCAGCTGCCGCGGCAGCGACCTGACCCGGGGGGCCCCTGGCCTGCCGGTTGCCCAGGCGGTGCGCGCTGACCCAGGGACTGGATCAGTGCGCCTCCGCGGCAGCCAGCAGCCCAGGGTTTCCCTGGGCCAGGGGATCCCCTGGGCTGCTGGCTGCTGCGGCGGCGCCCTGACCCGGGGTCCCCCTGGGCTGCCGGCTGCCATGGCAGCGCCCTGACCCGAGGGACCCCCTGGGCTGCCGGCTGCCACGGCGGCGCCCTGACCCGGGGGACCCTCTGGGCTGCCGACTGCCATGGCGGCGCCCTGACCTGGGGGACCCCCTGGGCTGTCAGCTGCCACGGCGGCGCGCTGACCCGGGGGACCCCCTGGGCTGCCGGCTGCCGCGGCGGCGCTCTGACTCAGGGACACCCTGGGCTGCAGGCTGCCGCGGCGGCGCCGTGACCCGGGGGACCCCCTGGGCTGCGGGCTGCCGTGGCAGTGCCCTGACTCGGGGGACACCCTGGGCTGCGGGCTGCCGTGGCAGCGCCCTGACCCGGGGGACATCCTGGGCTGCTGGCTGCTGCCGGCAGCTCATACTCCCTCTTTGTCCCAGCAGCAGTTGCCGGTCAACCATTTAAAAAAAATTGGGGGCGCTTTTTGGCGCCCCCAAATCTCGGCACCCTAGGCAACCGCCTAGTTCGCCTAAATGGTTGCACCGGCCCTGGGCTTGATGCTTTCCTCCTCATGTCTTGTTTGCAGTTTCTCTGCGACTGTGCAGACACACGGTGGGGGACTGAGAAGGCATGACTGGCGCACTGTGGGAAATCAGGAGGGGATGCCTGCATCAGCTGTTACTTGGCAGATGCACCCTGCAGATGATATGGGGAAGGTCCCATGATGGATGGCCAGCAGCCAGCTGCTGCAGCAGAGTGTGGGTGCCAGCGGCCCTGACCAAGAGGAATTACAGTCAACTGATCACTAATGGAGACAGCAAACCACTCCCACCCCAGTAGGTGAGATGCACAAGGAGACACACCCGGCTGTGCTTAACAGGAGCACTCTAACCTCAATGCCTGTGTCTGGGTTTGAAGCATCAACACAGGCACCTACAAGAGTTACAGCAGCATGTACAGCAAGCCAGAGTCAGAGTGTCAGGGACATCTCATGCCTGGCCAGGAGCACCGCCAGCTAGTTTGGCGCCCTAGGCGGCGGAAGGTCCCGCCCCCGAAATGGTGCCCCCCACAGAGGCGGCGGAAGGTCTCGCCCCCGAAATACCGCCGATGACCGAGGCGGCCGAAGATCACCATGGTCACCCCCCCCCAAATGTTAGCGCCCTAGGTCATCTAATGGGTTGCACCAGCCCTGTGCCTGGCCTACCCACTGCACTCTCATTTCTTTGTGCCTGCATTGGGCTGCAGCCCAATATCACTTCAATGTGCAGACCCTGGAGAGTTTGCTGGGCGCTCCAAGGACCTGCTTACCACATACGCTCGCCAGAAGGCACAAGAAAGGCAGCTCCAGTTTGTTTGAGCCATAGTCTGAGTGAGCCTGGCTTTAAAGAAGCAGGGGCCTGTTGGTTGGACGTGGGAGAGCCAGGGAAACAAGAAAGGGATGCCTCCTGCATTAGACACACTGACAGCGACTGCATGTGTCCAGAGTTCATTACAACACAGAGTGGAGGGTCAGATCCTGCAGAGGTGATGGGTTCCTCTATAGCAACTACCTGACCTCTCCCCTGACCTCATCCTGGCACTGCTGGGATGGTCACCAAGTGGGCAGGTTGGGGCAGCCGTGCACATTCCAGCTCTGTGGGGCAGGGAAGGTCCTGCATTGTCTGGAAGGAACTGAGGGTGATCGAGGACAGGGCTCCAAAGAAGTGTGTATGCTGCATGGCCATGCAGTGCGGAAGTGTCATCTGTCCACGTGATGCTCTGCTGGGCAGGGCTGCATAGCCGCTGCTCCTTGTGCCATGTGCCCTGAGCTGGGAGAACTGCAGCGCCCGGAGGCCTCTGTTGGATGTGAGAGGCCATAACCATGGGTGGGAAGAATGCAGGGTGGATGGTGCACTGTGCTGGACAGCCCATAATAATACTGGTTGAAGACCAGTTCATCTGGTCACTGATTCTAAGACTAGGGTGACCAAACAGCAAATGTGAAAAATCGGGACGGGGATGGGGGGTAATAGGAGCCTATATAAGAAAAAGACCCCAAAATCAGGACTGTCTCTATAAAATAGGGACATCTGGCCACCCTATCTAAGACAGACAGGATTCCTGTAATCATGTGTTCTGACCTCCTGTAGCCACACCCCCAGGGCACCCTGTAGCCACACCCCCAGAGCACCAGACAGGGCAGAAGGCACCACTCACTGACCTGCTGGTGGCCATCCCCAACTGCCATGTAGAGCTGGAAGGATTCAAACACTACGTGCTCACTTCTGGTGTTTGGTGGGTGGCATCAGCCCTGGCGCTCTCGCACTGAGCAAGTGCCCAAGATCTTCTGACAATCCCACCAGTGCCATTGTGACCTGGATGCTTCCTGGCGCTGACAACAGCAAATGAGGGAGAGAAGTGGGAAATGCACGGAAGCTTTTGACAAGACTGTCACAGCATGGAGCGAGCGCTAACAAGGCCAAGGGTGGGCTTTTTAAACAAATCACTGTCATACTGCAGGCAGAGCATCGGTCAACACGGGCGCACAAGTCACCAGGAAAGGTTAATGCAACAGTGGAAGCCTCAGCACCAGAGAATGTCACGACTGTACCATGTTCAGGACTGATCCATTCCTCTTGCTGGTGTCACACCCTAGGAACATCTCCTTCCAGCTGGCAGGCAGCAGGCTGTACAATAGCTGCTGCAGGACTTTGGCAGGGTGAGTTTCAGGGCACATGTTGACTGCCCACTGCAGCAGGTTGAGGCTCTGTGCAGGACTCATACAGGATGTAAGAGAGCCCTTTGCACCCCACTCAGAGAGCTGCATCAAGTGCTGATGCAGAGACACTAGCATAAGATGCAGAGAAACCCATGCCCAGGACGTTCCCAGGGTCACTAGAGCTAGTGCGTCTATTCGATGCCAGCCTGCACCACTCCTTGCCTGGCGTGACCTATTTTCCTCCCCGTGGGAAGTCCACAAGCAGGGCGTGCCTGTCTCATCTCAGTCCCAACGGATACTGGCTGGGCAGGGAGCAAGGCCTGAGATAATTGCTGGTGCTGAGTCCCTCCAGCTAGCTGTACACCAAGAAATAGAACCACTGCTGAAAGTGGATTGGGGCCCTGGCTCCCCCAGAATAGTGCTGAGACTGGCTCACATGCTAGTAAAGGCCAGCCAAGCCACTCTTGCACAGATCCTGTCTGAGGCTTAATGGAAGCAAATCCCGCTGATCCCACTGGGCAGCCTCTGTGGCTGCAGGGCCATGTACACATCCTTGTGCCATGTGGAGAGGTGGCTCCAGTGTTGGGATGTCTGGGGGCTGCTCCCCTGCCTCAGCTTCTAGCCTCCCTTCAGGCACCTTGCTCCATGGGTTCTGCTCCTCGAACAGCCCTGCCTGGCCCCTTTCCCTGCTTCTCAGACTGACCCCCAGAATTGTCTGTTTGCAGAGCACCAGCTTTTGCCCCTCCTGGTCTCTCCCTGCCTCATCACTCAGTCGCCCCAGCCAGTGTGGGGCCAGACGAACCCTCCAGCACTCTTGGAGCAGCAGGTTTGTATAATTTTTGGTGGTGCCCCTGCCCCCCACCCACACACCTCCCTTGTAAGCCAATATATATTTTGTAAAAGAATGTAAAAATGTGAGGGCTCTGAGGTGGGGCTGGGGATGAGGGGTTTGGGGTATGAGAGGGGCTTAGGCAGAGGTTGGGGTGCAGGGGTGAGGGCTCTGGGGTGAGGGTGAGGGGTTTGGGGTGTGGGAGGGGGCTCAGGGCTAGGACAGAGGGTTGGGGTGTGGGGTGAGGGCTGTGGGGCAGGGGTGCAGGCTCTGGGGTGGGGTGGGACTGGAGTGAAGGGTTTGGAGTGATTCAGGCTGCCCCAGGGATGGAGCCAGAGAGGAGGACTCCCCCCAGCCCTCTCCCGCTGGCAGCAGCAAGCTCTGGGGGAGGGGCCTCCCTCTCTACCCAGGCAGCACACTCACCACACACCACTGTCACTGCATGTGCTCCTAGGGCCCCTCTCAGGTCCAGGAAGCCCCCTCACCTCCCCTGCGGTGGGTGCTGGGGGAAGGTTGCCATCACATGTGTGCCTCCTCCCCTACTGCTGCCCCTCACTATAGTCTCACAGTGGCTGGGGGATGGGGCTGCCACTTGCCCAGCATGGGGCAGGAGTGGTGATTACTGGTAGGGGAACCCCTGTGCTGGTGGTGGGTCTCGCTGGAAAAGGGAAGGGTCTGAGGTGGAAGGAGTCAGCCTACCCTGGCATTAGTGGATGGGTGGCATTAGGACCCTGTGGCAGTAGTTGATGCCCAGAGCCAGAGGTGCAGAGCTGCAGGGGAGAGTCAGGGACACTCCAGGACCCGGAGGAGGCACATAGGGGGAGAAAGTGGGGCCCGGGGAACACTCAGGGGAGGTGCACAGGGATGGCAGGTGGGGCCAGGGGAGAGACCCGGCCCCAGACATTGGTGGTGCTGGGCCCCTGGGCCCTGAATATTGCTGGAGCCCAGGCATCACTGGCCCATATAACTCATCGCCCCTGCTTGGTGCAGCTAAAAGCTCTTTCCCAAACCCTCATTGGCAAGGACCTGGCAGGTGGCTGGGGGAAAGTGAGCAGAGCCAGGAGTGAACACGGCCAGCGTGCAGCCTAGTGGCCAGTTAGGGAAGTGGGCCACCACTAGGGGTGGGTGGTGGCTGAGGTAGGGGGACCCGGGCCCTCCCTACTCCATTGGGTCCCAGCCCAGGACACCGGCAGTGGTGAGTGTGCTATTGTCACTGAGTCAGCAGGGATCCAACTAAAACACTCTGACTTAATGTTCGGTTCTATAACCGGTCCACTGTCTAGTTCCCCTTGGCCACTTTCTACCACTGTATGGATGTCTCTGGGGTCTCTAGGTTCTTTGGCTTGTGCTGCTCCCGGCGGCTCCATCCTTTCTGAGGTGTCTGCAGGGACCTGGCTATCCACTTGGATCTCGACGCCTCTGGCTTCTGCGGTTTGGGGCTTCAGCAGTGCCCGGGCTGGAATCGGCAATGTGTGGCCTCCCTCCTTGGCAGTCAGCCCCAACTGAGCTAATCTGCTCCCCTTTATACCAGTACTCAAGTTGGAGCATGCCCAGTGGAGGTGAGGGGGCATGGCTTCTGCTGCCAAGAGTTCAGGTTTAACCTCTACATTTCCAGTGTCGGGTGAGTGCACCCCATCACAGGTCCCTTCTGCCTTTGGAATCTGAAGCTAACGTGATTCGGGTCAGAGTGACGGTTGCCATCTTGGCCAACAGCAGGAACTGAACTAAGTCCATCCAGAGCTAACAACAGGAGCTGCTACAGCTTGAACTAAAGACACCTGCAGGTAACAGGCTCACATCCTCTGTGGGCTGGACCCAACAGGGAACCGGTAACTCAGCCTCACTAGTGGGCTAAGAAGCGTGGGAAGGAACGTGGTGAGCATTCCAGCGGCGTAGGGTTGGAACTGGATAGATGGCCAAGAACCAAAGCCCCAGGGCTCACAGTGAAAATGACATGCCGATTTGTTGACCACTGGGAGCAGAATGCAGGTTTGTAACAGAAGGCTGAAAACCAGCACTCATCTACATTATCACACCTGCAATCACATACATTAAACCACACGCTGGTCAATGGTGTATTCATTATCTCATAGGTTTCTAACAGTTTGAAATATTGGCATTATTCAGAGCCAGAAAGTGTTTGTACATTAAAAATCTTTTATTATTCATTAGCATTATTTATGATTAATTAATGAGAATTACAGTCAGATCCAGCAGCCCCCCTTGGGGTCGGGGCCCTGCCCTGCTGCATGCTGTACAAATTTGTAACAAAATAGTCCCTTCCCAAAGGGTTGGGGTCTACAGGCAGGATTTTCAACTGCACTCAGCACTTGCCTAATGCTGCTCCCATTGAAATCAGCGAGGCTGCTCCCATGGGGAAAGTGCAGTGCATGCAGGTGCAGGATCAGGGCCTTTGTAGACAAGGGACATGCAAAGGAGGCATTCAAATACAACATTACTAATCATGTTTAAAATGTAGGGAATGAAATACGCTGAGACATTGTTAACTGGCAGTTAACACCACTACATAGGGTGGCCACTGATGCAGCCCCAGAATACCAGCCGGCCAGGAACTTCTGACGTGTATGGCTTGCCCTCACCTGTGTGACCCTATCTCCACCGGCATGACGTCACACACACAGTGTGTGTGAGGTCACACCAGCAGGGGTGAACAGCATGCTCTGATACCAGACAAAGACATGTCCGGTACTGGACATGGACTGATAATTCTGTCTGTCCTAAAACTGGACGAATGGCCTATCTATCCCTACCTGCCATTCAGGGAGAGACATCCCCTGGCCAGATCCTAACCTTCCAAGGATGGATGTCCCTTGCCAGGTCACATAACCCATCCTCACACCGACCTTAGCGCTCCACTCACACATAGTCCATTAGACAGAATAATGTGCAATGACTATCCCCAAACAGCCCACAGGCCTGTCACATGGTGCTGACAACATCTTACCAAGTGTTCTCCACCCATCTTGCAGCTTCCCCAGAACAGTGCTTCAAATATCTTCCTCTTAGTCACACGAAAGCTGGAACAAGTCTGGCCTTTCATGCTACTGACACAATCCACAGCATCAAAGACACGCTGACAGCTCAGCAGCCCCTGACTATAATCTCCCTCTCTCATCTAAATCCAATCTGTGGTAGGGATCTCCATAGCACCCATCAGCACAGTACATAAGCACAGCTGAATCGCACATCTTTTCCTACTGAGCAAAATAATTGTGTGTGCCTCTAATTAGACAAATCTCGTTGGCTATGAAGCTAAGTATGAAGCTAGACTAAGCAAAACTCCTACAGAAGATTATAAAACTGCACGTTAGATTAAAATGGAAATTGCTCATTCATGTCTCTCTCCTCACATTTGACATTGCAGGACAAATGCCAGACACTCGCATTCACCTGTCCATGGTCCCAGTGAGGGAAGGACTTAGAGTGGGCAAGGCCAGCAAATCAAGCACTGAAATGCCCAAACAGCACCCTGAATGTAAGGCTGTAAATAGACACTCATTACATTAGGAATTCTCTGAGGTCGTTGTGGTTATAATGTGACAGATACCTGACAGCCTGTGAATTCAATTAGGTTGTAATAAAAAAATAAATAGGTGTTTGCAAATTTGGAACTTCATAGTAAGTGTTCTACATGCAAACTGTGACCTCATTTGAATGCCCTCATGTGCCTGACTGTCAGCCATGCCCTGGCAGCCAGGCACCGCTCCAACAGCAATGTCCTGGCAGCTGGGCACCATCCCACCAATGCACCATGCCTCGGCCACACATCAGCGGACACGTTGCCCCCAGCACATGGTGACCACTCTGATGTTCTAAAGAACTGGAGCTGTTGGGGTTCCTATGCTGTCAGAGTGATGGGATTTTGGCTCTTGTTTATACTGTCCATACCATCAGTTCTCACACTGGAGGGAAAAAGCATGTCATGCTCAGGCCAACAACCATCCAGTGTCACTCGCCACATCACCCACATGCTGGCAGAGGGAACCCATCCTCCTTGAGCACACAGTCCTTCCTTTTTGCTGTCCCCTGTTCAACACAGCTCGGCTTTGGGCAGCAGTTAGGGGCAGGGCCTCCAGGGCAGGTGGGGAAGGAAGGGGCCGGACCTCCACAGGGATCTGCCTCTCTTGGCACTAGCGGCACTGCAGAGCCTGCCCTCTCGGATTATTAAGGAACAGGACACCCCTCTCCACTCTGTGCTCCAGGCTAAAGCACGCAGGCCTTCTCAGCCCCATAGCACAAACTGGGGGGCTGAAGCGAATGAGCCAGCTAGGTAGAGGGGCTGGGACAGAGGGCGGGGGAAGGAGACAGAGGGAAGGCTGGAAGGACAGGGGGCTGGGGATTCTTTAAGATTCACCATTGGAATCCACTCCATTTGGGCCTGCACAACAGCTAAGCGTCTGGCTTTGTGCAGCAAGCAGAGCAATTCCATGATCCATTTGACTCGGAGCTTAGCAAGGGGGAAACTCGGTGCTTAGGAGGAGGAGAGGAAGCTCTGGAGCTGGTCCAATGAGTTAAGCCACTTGTACTGGCTGAGGTTAGACAGAGAAGGAATCGGAGTTAGATGTAAAATCTGCTGCTACCTCCTCCCCTTGGCTCTCTCGGCACCTGGGCTTGGCCAGAGAGGTTTAAAGGCAGAAAGGAGGGCCAACCCCATTCCAGGGGCAACAGGGTGGGGGAGGGGCCTGGACAGAAAAGGAGAGGGGACACCTGTCTTTCTCATCTGCCCCCTTGCTCTCCTCTCCCCCATGCTCCTTTCTCCTCATTCCTCTGCCCCCTCCGAGCCGTGCTGGCCCAGAAGGGGCATTGCAGTTGCTCTCTGGCTTGGGCTCCTCACACACAGGAAGAGTCAGTGAGTCTTGCCCTCAATATCGGGCTTTCCCTGCTTGCTCTGGGGGACAATCCTCACTCTGGTGGTGCCCAATCTGGACAGCAGTGTGGGGTGCCAGACAGGGTGCTGTGCTCTGGAGAGACCTGGCATGCATGGCCCCAGAGCCAGCAGAAGGCAGAAGCAGACTAAGCAATTGCTTTGGGCCCCAAGCAGCTCCAGGGGGTCCCCAATTCGCTTTTTAGTATGTGTTGTTTGTGGGAAAGGGGCAAAAATATTGCTGCTTAGGGCCCCCAATGGACTAGCACTGCCTCTCTATAGCCCAGCCTGGGCCTGTGAGCTTCCTCCTGTGCATTTACAGCCTATCCCGTACGTGGAGTTTGCTTCCTAAGCCCTCCCCCAAAAGCAGCGTAATGGGACCCTAGGGTGCATGGCTTGGAAGACCCTTCTCAGCCCCTGCTGGTGGAAAGTTGGATGATGCTTTGGTTTGCAAAAGCCCCAGCACCAAAGGTGGGAGAGCCCCCAACGGGCCAGATTCCACTGCCACCCCAGCTACTGGTGCCTGGGATGTGAGTGGAGCATGGTGCCCTCAGAATGGGCATGGGCTGTCACCTTGGTGATGCCTGGCATGATGCTGCTGGAGGAGGGGGGCCTGCTGCTGAGGAATCGCTGCTCTGACCCACTGTAGGTGGGTTGATCTGATGCAGACAATCTTTGCTTCAGGCAGTGGGAAGCCCCCCACACGTGCCCAGGCTGGGCTTGGCTCTTAGCATGGCTGTCAGCCCTGGCTGGTGCCTGGGAGACCAGACCGGCAATTTACACATGGAGCTATTACCCTGCTGTCTCCATAAATAGTAGGGGCTTTGCATGTGCGTAGGCTGGACAGTTTAAGGGAGTGTCTGTAACTTGCTTGGGTCATTACCTCTCCATTCATCATCCGGCAGCCATTTGCCCAGGAGCAGCACACAGGCCGGGCCAGCACTGGCTGCCTGAGTCAGCAGGGGACGCAGCCTTCGCTGCTCATACACAGCTTCTTACCTGGGGCACCAGTCGGCCCCAATGGGACTTCCCGTGGCTCCAACGGCAGCCGGCTCCGAAACCGGGAAGGACGCACCACTGACTTCCCTTCTCTATTGGTATTGAGATGGTCTGGAAAGGGTGCTGAGAGCTCAGGGGTCCCGGCAGTTCTGCATGAGGTGTGGGAGGCCCCTCTGCTGCTGGAGGCGAAGGTGTGGGCCCAGACCAGGGCCAACCTCCTTGCTGTCGTGCTGCCTGGTTGGCAGAGGGCTCGCAGAGCCAGGTGCATGAGCAGCAGGAAATCCGAAGGCGAGCGGAGTGTAGTGAAGCCAACGATTCCCAGGGGCTGGGAAGCAGCAGGGCCAACCCCAGGAGCTGTCAGGAAGAGGGACGGAGAGGACAGCCCCTCTCCCTAGTGCTACCATTCCAGCCGTCAGCAGGGATCACGCCTCTCCCCAGAAGGCAGATTTCTCGGGGAAGGCTCAGCACAGTGCTGAGGGCAGGGAAGGAAGGAGAATCCTTGTGTGTGACTGGAGCTGTAAGGCCTCAGGGAGATACAATGCAGGAATGCCTGGGATCTCACTGTGTCTCAGATGACAGTGCTTCCTGCAGCCCCAGCACATTTCTGTGAAAAGCCCTTTACTAGAGCTGGAGGAGAGAGAATCCAAGGGGCAAGAGTCTCAGGTGCTGGGGGTGGAGGAGGGACAGTGAAAGGAGGGGGTAGGGATAGTGATGGGATGGCAGTGTTCCCCCATCCCCCAAGGGATGGGAGCAGCACTCAGTGCCCTGCCCATTGGTGTGTGCACTGAAGGTTGAATCTCCAGTCAGAAATGGCCCCACACGACTTGGAGCTGGGGCTCCCCCCTGCTGAAAGACCATGACAGAGACCAACTCCCGTGACTTACCACTACAGCCCCTGGCCCTGAGAGCTGATGTCTGACTTGGCAGCTCTGTGGCTTGGTGAGACTGCCCTAGGGTGACCAGATGTCCCGATTTTATAGAGACAGTCCCGAGTTTTGGGTCTTTTTCTTACATAGGTTCCTATTTCCCCCCCTCCCCCTGTCCCAATTTTTCACACTTGCTGTCTGGTCACCCTAGACTGCCCCCTTCCTCCCAGCGCTCTGGGCTGCACTGCGTCCCAGAGGACTTCCTCCCATGTGCCATGGTGTCACTCTGAGGGGCACTCTGCCTCTGCCAGGGCACTGCTGGGAGAGCTGCCTGCACTGCCCCAGAATGCAGATGGTGATGCAGGCGAGCAGCGTGGCAGGTGTGTACAGTGCAGTGTGCAGCTACATGGGTGCAAACTGAGTTGTGCTGACAGTGCAAGGTTAAGCTTCCCCTGGCTCTTGCCAGACAGATGTTCAGGGTTCCAGTGCAGGCAGGCCCTTAGTGGCACGGATGCTGAGCAAAGTGCCAGTCAAACTGTGCATCAGTGGTTCATGCAATTCCCAGGGCTGCATGTGCAGAGCAGGGAACGACACATGAGGGCTTGTTCTAGTCACTGGCAGTGCAGGTCCCCTGCACTGTGATAACTGTGCAGGCAGATGAGGTGTATACTGCTGTGTCACGCAGCCCATGTACATTGAACCTGGGCCCTAAGAGTGGCTCCACTGGAGCCCAGGGTTATCGAGAGCCTTGCCATGACATTTGGGCAGTGTTGGAGCCTGGAACAGCAGCTGAATGCTTGGGATCAGAAGGAGACCTACCTACGTGCTTTATTAATTGTGCTGTGAACTTTCCCTTTAACGATTCCCCCTCCAACTTCCCCTAGTTAAAGCTAATGGCCTATAACATGTTTAGTAGATGGATTAGCCATAGATGCCCACCCAGCTGTGCAGGTCAGACAGACGGGGTGAATGGGGCTTGCTAGCTAAGCAGAATTAGGGATGGACTCACCCAGAGCAACTGCAAATAATGGTGTCCCTGGCAGGGCCGGCTTTAGGCCTGTTCCACCAGTTCCCCTGAATTGGGCTCGGCGCCTAAGAGGGCCCCACTCCCAGTGAGAATCCTTTCCCTGGCTAGAGGCGCCTTTTTAATTTTTACTCACCTGGAGGTGCTCCGGGTCTTTGGTGGCACTTCGGTGGTGGGTCCTTCGCTCGCTCTGGGTCTTCGGCGGCAGGTCCTTCAGTGCCGCCAAGGACCTGGAGTGAGTGAAGGACCCATTGCCGAAGTGCCGCCGAAGACTCGGAGCACCGCCCGGTGACTACAAGCCCAATATGTTTTTTACATGTGTTTTTTTTTTTTAAAGTCATCCCTGCTGGGCTGTCGAAACTGTTCGAATTGGGCCCCGCACTTCCTAAAGCCCCCCTGACTGCAGGGAATACATCACATCTCTCTATGTGAGACAGATGCATGTGTATCTATCATTCTCTATAGAGATAGAAAGATAGTCATGCACCTTTATTTGCTATTTTTCTCACTATCTCTGATACTATGGGATAGTATTAAAACAGGAAAAAGTCAATGATGGTTATGAAGTAGATTAGAGAGATACAATGTCAGATAGTGAACAGTCAGGATGAACGTTTTAAGAGTTCACTTAAATAGCTGAAAGCTAAGAAATAAAAATGATGACACAAGATGAAAAAGGGCCAGGTTTAATTTTTAAAGCAAATTTTACTTAACATTTTCTACTGATGCCCAGGCAAATTTCTGTCTATGCAGAGCCCTTCCCTTCTATGGTGACAATGAACGCACCATGTCCAGTAAGACGCAGACTGAAACAATGTTAATGTCAGATTTTGCCCTTTGGCCCAGTTCCCCTGCAGCCCACTCCCGTGGCCAGAGCCCCGCCACCCCGCGGTCCCGCTCCCCAGGTCGGAGGCCAGCAAGTCCAGCAGCCCCGCTACACCGGCCAGAGCCCTGCAACTCCACAGCCCCGCTCTCCCAGCCAGAGCCCCGCAACCCCGCAGCTCCCTCTCCCAGCCAGAGCCCCGCAACCCCGCAGCCCCGCTCTCCCAGCCAGAGCCCCGCAACCTCACAGCCCCGCATCCCAGCCGGAGCCCCGCAACCCCGCAGCTCCGCTCTCCCGGCCAGAGCCCCGCAACCCTGCGGCCCCGCTCTCCCGGCCGGAGCCCCACAACCCTGCGGTCACGCTCCCCTGGCCGGAGCCTGGCAAGTCCTGCGGCCTTGCTCCCCCGACCAGAGCCCCGCAACCCTGCGGTCCCGCTCCACCGGCCAGAGCCCCGCATCCCCGCGGTCCTGCTCCCCCGGCCGGAGCCCCACAACCCTGCGGTCACGCTCCCCTGGCCGGAGCCCGGCAAGTCCTGCGGCCTTGCTCCCCCGACCAGAGCCCCGCAACCCTGCGGTCCCGCTCCCCCGGCCGGAGCCCCGCATCCCCGCGGTCCCGCTCCCCCGGCCGGAGCCCCGCAACCCCGCGGTCCCGCTCCCCTGGCTGGAGCCCCGCATCCCCGCGGTCCCGCTCCTCGGCCGGAGCCCCGCAACCCCGCAGCTCCGCTCTCCCGGCCAGAGCCCCGCAACCCTGCGGCCCCGCTCTCCCGGCCGGAGCCCCACAACCCTGCGGCCCCGCTCCCCCGGCCGCAGCCCCGCATCCCCGCGGTCCCGCTCCCCCGGCCGGAGCCCCGCATCCCCGCGGTCCCGCTCCTCGGCCGGAGCCCCGCAACCCCGCAGCTCCGCTCTCCCGGCCAGAGCCCCGCAACCCTGCGGCCCCGCTCTCCCGGCCGGAGCCCCACAACCCTGCGGCCCCGCTCCCCCGGCCGGAGCCCTGCATCCCCGCGGTCCCGCTCCCCCGGCCGGAGCCCCGCATCCCCGCGGTCCCGCTCCTCGGCCGGAGCCCCGCAACCCCGCAGCTCCGCTCTCCCGGCCAGAGCCCCGCAATCCTGCGGCCCCGCTCTCCCGGCCGGAGCCCCACAACCCTGCGGTCACGCTCCCCTGGCCGGAGCCTGGCAAGTCCTGCGGCCTTGCTCCCCCGACCAGAGCCCCGCAACCCTGCGGTCCCGCTCCCCCGGCCGGAGCCCCGCATCCCCGCGGTCCCGCTCCCCCGGCCGAAGCCCCGCAACCCCGCGGTCCCACTCCCCTGGCCGGAGCCCCGCATCCCCGCAGTCCCGCTCCTCGGCCGGAGCCCTGCAACCCCACAGCCCTGCTCTCCCGGTCGGAGCCCCGCAACGCTGTGGTCACGCTTCCCCGGCCAGAGCCCCGCAACCCCGCGGTCCTACTCCCCCGGCGGAGCGCGGCAAGTCCCGTGGCCCAGCTACCGCAGCCAGAGCCCGGCCACTCCGCAGCCCCGCTCTCCCAGCCGGAGCCCCGCAGCCCAGCTACCCCGGCCAGAGTCTCAAATCCCCACGGTCGCGCTCCCCCGGCTGAAAGCAGAAACTCCCGCGGCCCCGCTACCCTGGCCAGAGCCCCCGCTCTCCCAGCCGGAGCACCGCAACCCCGCGGTCCCAGTCTCCCGGCCCAAAAGTGGCAAGTGCGGCTGCCCCGCTCCCGCGGCCGGAGCCCCGCAACCCTGTGGTCCTCCTCTCCCGGCCGGAGCCCCACAACCCCGCGGTCCCGCTACCCTGGCCAGAGTGCCGCATCTCCGCGGTCGCGCTCCCCCAGCCAAGCACGGCAACTCCCGTGGCCCCTCTGCCCCGGCCAGAGCTCCGCAAGCCTGCAGCCCCGCTCTCCCAGCAGGAGCCCTGCAACCCCGCTGTCCTGCTACCCTGGCCAGAGCCCCGCAACCCCGCAGACCCGCCCTCCCGGCCAAGCGCGACAAGCCTGCGACCACGCTACTCTGGCCAGAACCCCGCAACCCCACGGTCCTGCTACCCCGGTGGGAGCTCCCCAGCCCCGCATCCCAGCTCCTTCTGCCAGAGTTCCGTAACCCGGCAGCCCCGGTCCCCCGGCACGAGAATGACAAGTGCGGCTGCCCCCCTCCCACAGCTGGAGCCCCTCAACCCCGGGGCCCCGCTACCACGCAGCCTGCTACCACCGCCAGAGTGCGGAAATCCGAAGTGCCGCCCGGAGAGTACATGCCCCACAAATCGGGCCCCACACTGGCTAAAGTCGGCCCTGGTCCCTGGCACCATCTGCATGCTGGAGCCCCAGGGGCCAGAAGGACTGGCACATGAGCCTTGTCCCTTCCCATACACAGTCTGCTAGGGGTACAGAGGCTTCCCTTCCCCTCCCAGGAGCCCCTTCGTGCAACTGATAGAAGGGGGGCTCCCTTGGGTCCAGGGCTTGGGGAGTTGTGCTGCCAGGTGCTAACTGGAGCACGCAGGGCACTGACATGCAGCACCCCACAAAGCTGTGCTGGAGAGCTGACGTAGGGTGACCAGATGTCCCAATTTTATAGGGACACTCCTGATTTTGGGGTCTTTTTCTTATATAGGCTCCTATTACCCCCACTCCCCTCTCGATTTTTCACATTTGTTGTTTGGTCACCCTAGGCTCATGGGCAGCCCCAGGCAGCAGCCCACACCCATCTGAGGCAATGGGACACACTCTCCTCATCTCCCATGGACTGGCACCAATTTCCCAGCAGAACATTTTTCTGTCACAGAAGGCCATTTCTCTGAACTCAAAGCTTCCCGTACAGCTGGCAGCTCGACAGCATCATTTTGAAAACAAACTGGAACAAACCATTTCAGCTTCTGGTTTTGAACTTTATGTAAGTGGGGGAATGATCCCGCTATTGTGGGGAACTCTCCTGGCTTCTGCACTACCCTGGTGAAGTGGGCTGGCAAAAGGATCTGAGTCCTCACTCCCACTTCCTTTACCCAGAGGCCTCCCTGCCCTTGAGGACTCCCCTTCCACTCTCCTGTCTGGCAGAGTCCTCGTAACCCCAACAAGGCTGGGCCCAGGATTCCTGGGAGGCTCAACTCCAACCCTGCCGTGGTCACCCAAGACAGGGGCCAGGATGTCCCCACTCCGGGGTACTCTCTTTGCACTGTGCACCTCCCTGACCCACTGATCACATCATACAATGTAAAGCAAATACAAGTTATTTAATTAACAATTAATTTTAAAAAAGAATAAGGAAAAATGGGAAAGGTTAAAGGAAAACACATTACCCCACTCTGTGGCAGGGACCATCACAAACAGTGTTTCTGGAATGTCAGGGCAGTTCACAGTCTGTTCCTTGTAGGTCCCAGGCCTCCTTCTCAGCCCTGGCTGTGCTGCAGGGATGCTGCGGGTTGGACACTTGCTCTGCTGGTGGCCACACACTCTCAGGCTCTGGGTGGCAGGAGCCTTCTCCCCAGTGTCACCTCTGCTCTGTCAGGGTTATGATCCCCCTCCAAGTCTGGCCTGCAGAGCCTCTTGGCTGACCCATCTCCCTGTTCTGGGCCCACTGCCCAGGGTCCCCCTCGCTCTCCCCAGCTGCTCACTGCACCCAGCTCCGGGACTGCTCCAGCCCCAGCTCCACACTGCCTCAGCACGGCTGCTGCTGGTGCTCTGCCTTCAGTTCCCTGGGCTGCTTCTCTGGCCTCTCTGGCTCCAGTTGCTACAGCTCTGCTCCCAGGGCAGGTCTGCTCTGCAGGCTGCTTTTGTGACTCTCTCTCAGCTCTCACCTGCTTCCTGGGCTGCTTGTCTGGCCCCTCCGGCTCTGGTTGCTGCAGCTCCCCTCCCAGGGCAGGTTTGCTCTCTCTGGGCTGTGCTCTGGCTTTTGGGCTGCAGCTCTGCTCCTAGCAGTTTAGCTTGGATCCCTGCTCTCTCCTTAACTTGGCCCCACTCTGTCTGACCCAGGCAATTCCAGCTCACACAGAGGACAGGACCCACCCTGGCCTTCTGTCTCTTTGATTAGCCTGCCTACCCTGTCAGTCAGGCTGACCTGGAGCATTGGCCTCTTGCCATTGTTCCTGGGAACTGTCAGTCTCAGGATCTTGATTTGCCATCGATCCCTCCCCTTTTAGTGTTGGGAGCTAGCAACCAAACACCCCCACTGAATATTAGTAAGGGGATAACAGTCCCCTTACATTTATTTATCTGAGACCCTTTTATGCATGGCAAGAGACCATCCCATTTTGAAAAGCCTGTACCAGAGGAAAACGTTTGGATTTGATCAGGACAGAGCTTTTCACTCCACAGGATTTATTTTCCAGAAGTTTTGTTGCCCAGGAAATTTTGGCATTTTGGGGGTTTGTGATTTGGATTGAAAACAAATTATGAAATAGTGAGATTTCTTACAGGACAGAATTTCTGCGTTCTGCCCCATCCCATGAGCTGCAGACCTGAATCCCTGACTGGCTCAGAGCTGCTCAGAGATATTGGGAGGGGCTGGAGCAGGACAGACCAACCCAGAGGGGCAGGGGAGGGGCTGGAGGGGGGCAAAACTGCCTGGAAAGGAAGGATTGTTGATGCCCACCCAGTTCCTGATTCCCTGTCTCCTGCCTCATGACCCTTCAGCAGCTCCTCAGCACCTCCCTCCCATCCTGGGGCCTCGTTCTCAACAGTCCTGCCCAGCTTCTCTGCCTTGGCTCACAGGGTCTATGTCTATACTACAGGCTGGCCCTTGCCAGCTGACTGGGGCTCACCAGGGCACTGGCTAAGGGGCTGTATAATTGCTGTGTAAACGTTCAGGCTCAAGCTGCTCTGGGACCCTCCCACCTTGCATGGTCCTAGAGCCCAGACTACAGCCCGAGCCCGAACATCTACACAGCAACAAGACAGTCCCTAGCCCGGGTCAGCTGGCAAGGGCCAACTGTTTGTGTCTAATTGCAGCATAGAAAGACCCTGTGTAGCCATGCTCCAGCATCTTCCTGGTGGGTTTGTCCCTGCACTGGCCAGTGCTGAATGCCATTGCCCAGAGCCAAGAGCTCCAGCCTGAGTGTGGCAGCCCCATGGCCCTGGCCAGAGCACGGCAGCCCCACGGCCTCGCTCCCCCGGCTGCAGCGCGGCAAGTCCCACGGCCCTGATTCCCCCAGCTGGAGCGCCGCAGCCTCACAGCCCCGATCTCCCGGCCCCAGAGCGCAGAAAGCCCTGCAGACCCACTATCCCAGCCGACAATCTGAAGTGCTGCCGAAGACTGGGAGCACCGCCAGGTGACTACAAGCCCGGTCCCCCAGGAATCAGGCCCTTCACCTGCTAAAGCCGAACCTGGTCGTGGGGCCCACCCTGCCTGGCCTCTGTCTTTCCCAGGCTGGGAGCCCATGCTCCTGTCCCATGGCCTGCAGGAGGTCCTGCTGTTGAATAGCTCCCCAGTATCTCTGCAGGGCAGGCTCTGGGTCACTGTCCCAGGTGAAGTACAATCATGGCCCTTGAGTCGGATTTGATGGCGGCTCCAGCTGCAGCTGAGCCCAGGGCAGCAGGATGCAGAGTGTGTGATGGGATGGGCCTCGCTCACCACGTGCAGCCCCAGGGCCGGTGCAACCATTTAGGCAACCACGCTAGGATTTGGAGGGATGGCATTTTCTTCAGCAGCAACTGTGGTGGCCGGATCTTCAGCCGCCCCAATCACCACCAGCATTTAGGCAAATGGAGCTGGGGCAGGGGAGCAAGGGGAGGGCCTCCTGCGGCAAGTGGGGGAGGGGGGGTGACATGCAGGGAATTCCCCGCCCCAGCTCACCCATGCTCCGCCTTCTCCCCAAGCATGGCTTTCGCTTATCCCACCTCTCAGGGTTACGGCCCTAAGCTGATTGGAGCTGCAAGCCTGGGATGCAGGAGAAGTGAAGCAGCGACGACGTGCTCAGGGTGGAGGCAGAGCAAGGGTAAGCTGGGGCAGGGGGTGCCTCAGGACGGAGGGTGGGGGGTGGGGAGCTGCCACGGGGGGCGCCTCAGGGTGGAGGGGGGGAACTGCTGCGGGAGGGGCCTCAGGGCAGGGGCTCGGGGACGGGGGAGGGCTCAAGGTGGAAGTTTTACCTAGGGCGCAAAACTTCCTTGCAGCCCTACTCACTCAGCACCAGCCCTAGGCAGACAGGCAGTGGTGGCTCCAGGCATCAGCAGCCAAGCGTGTGCCTGGGACGGCAAGCCATAGGGGGCGCTCTGCCTCTCGGAGAGGGCGGTAGGCAGGTTGCCTTCGGCGGCATGCATGGGGAGGGTCCGCTGGTTCCGCGGCTTCGAGGGACCTCCTGCAGGTGTGCCGCCAAATCCGCCGGATGGGGGACCTCCAGCAGGCAAGCCACAGAAGGCAGCCTGTCTGCTGTGCTTGGGGCAGCAAAATACCTAGAGCCGCCCTTACTGCCTATGCTATCTACTCACTGGGAGTTTTGTCATTGACTTCAGAGTAAGCAGAGATGCAACATCACTGAGTCCAAGAATTCTGGACAGGGAGGTGAAGGGCCAAACTGAGACGCCTAAACTTAGGTGCCTAAATCCATATATGGCCGTAGAACAGGATAGATAGATAACGTGTCTACTGGCATGGATAAAGAAAAGTTTAATAAAAAGATTTGCTTAAGACGCTATTTCCAGACTCAGTAAATGAAGGCTGCAAGTCTCGCGGCCCTGCTACCCCATCTGGAGTGTGGCAAGTCCCACGGCCTCGCTTCCCTAGCCAGAGCCCTGCAACCCCAGGGCCCCGCTCCCCCGGCAGGAGCGCGGCAAGTCCCATAGCTCCACTAAACCACTGGAGTCCCGCAACCCCACAGCCCCACTCCCCCGGCCGCAGCCTCGCAACCCCGTGGTCCCGCTCGCCCGGCCGGAGCACGGCAAGTCCCGCAGCCCCGCTATCCTGGCTGGAGCCCAGCAATCTGAAGTGCCACCGAAGACTGGGAGCACCACTCATCAAATGTCCCCCATTGCACTTGGCACATGGTTCATTGTGATGTGGGGATCAGTAGAATCAGAACATTCAAACCTCGTTACCACCTGGGAATACTAGTTCTTTGCTATATTCAACCTCCTCTGTCTGCTGCTGTAGGCACACCACAGTGTCGCATCCCAAGAGCCAAGGTACCTCTCCAGAGACACCCCAAATCCCTCTAGTTAGCTAGGCGGGGTCTCCACGGGGATACACTCATGCTCCCATTCGAACAGACTGGATTAGGTGTGTCTGAACCAGTGTAAATAAAATAAGACCCAACCACACCACTATGCATCCCAATTTGGGATGGGAAATTGTTTGATGTCTTGAAAGTTTGTGCAGGATGGGACAACTGGTTCCCACCCGGCTGAGTGCTGGTGGTAATTCTGGAGCAGGTGTATAGCAGTTAGGGAGTGTATTGGAAATCACAGCAGAGTCTCATGGGATTGCTGCAGGGTGGCTAGCAAGATGAAGCAGAGGCTTAGGCTGTGTTTTGGCAGATGATGGAGATCAGGAAGGGACCTATGTGAGGGGCGAATTGCCCCACCTACACCAGCTGCAGCTACCCCTGCCTCTGAAACAACTGGTGCTGGCCACTGATGGACTTTGATCCAGGTCTGGCAATGCCTATGTTCCCTCACCTGCTCTGGACACTTATATAGTGGCCAGGGGCAGCTCCAGGCATCATCACGCCAAGTGCGTGCCAGGGGCAGCAAGCCATGGGGGGCGTTCTGCCGGTCGCCGCGAGGGTGGCAGGCAGGTTGCCTTCGGCGGCATGCCTGGGAAGGGTCCGCTGGTGCCGAGGCTTCGACGGACCTCCAGCAGGCGTGCCGCCGAATCCGCGGGACGGGGGACCTCCTGCAGGCAAGCCGCCGAAGGCAGCCTGCCTGCTGTGCTTGGCGCAGCAAAATACCTAGAGCTGCCCCTGCAGACAGGCAAGGCAATAGTAACCAGTCCGCATAACAGGATTCATGCCACGTGCCAGAGAGAAGGAGGCTGAGACATCAGGACCAGCTTAGTGACCAGTTCATGCCAGACACTCAGATCCAGGGCAGAGAACCAGCTCCTGGGAAGCATCTCTGGGTGTTAGGGTAGGTGGAGATAGCCCTTGAGAGGCATGCTGGCAGTTGTGGCCCTTCTCACCTATAAGCCTCCTCAAACAAGACTCACAGGCTGCCTGTGTCTGGGCCCTCTCTCCTCAGCCCTTTTTTCTCCCAATGGCCAGAACCGGCTGGCTTCCAAGATGGGGTAGGCCTCCAGGTCACCAGTTGCAAAATTCCAATGTCCAGACTGTTGTCTGGGGTCCAGGTTGCTAGGCGAGATCACACCTGGTCCCCTGCAACAATAAACACTTTCTAGCACTGTGACGAACTGGGAAAGTTCTTAATGTTTTCTCTGAGTACTGTGTTGGTGCCTCAGTGTCCCCATGGCAGTTCTTAAGTATCTGGCAGAGCAAAGGGCCAGTGCACCCAAATGCCTGACACTCTGTCTCCTAGCAACTGATGGCCTGGGCCCCTCCTCTGCAAAGGTGCCAGCTGAAGGTGTTGGAGACAAAGGAATCAGGTGACCTCCTGGCCCGGGAAAGGGGCTGAGGAGAGAGGAGGGGCTGGGAGGGGTTGTTAGTCTGGAGCTGGCTGAGGGCAGACGTGGGGGTCTGGCTCACTGACCCCCAGAATGGACTCGGCCGAGGGGTCCGGTTCGCTGTACCTACAAGCTCTGTTTTAGACCCTGTTCCTGTCATCGAATAAACCTCTGTTTTACTGGCTGGCTAAGAGTCACGTCTGACTGCAGAGTGGGGGTGCAGGACCCGGTGGCTTCCCCAGGACCCCGCTGGGGTGGACTCGCTGTGGGAAGCGCACGGAGGGGCAGAGGATGCTGAATGCTCCAAGGAGAGACCCAGGAGGTGAAGCTGTGTGAGCTTCTTGCCCTGAACAAGTCTGCTCCAAGGGAGTGGAGGCTCCCCAAAGTCCTGACTGGCTTTGTGGGGAGCTGTTCCGGAGCATCGCCCGGCGTCTCCGTGACAAGCACCACCCCGTTAAACAGGCCACACACAGGGGAAACAGAAATACCCAGTGTTCATGGAAAGTATTATGGAAATCCTCCACTCCATTACAGGATGTAACAGCCCTGGTGCAGGCTCTCCCATTTACCACAGTGATGATCACAGACAAACAGTGGACTTCACTCGTCCATGCACGTGTAACCCACACACCTCCTGGGTGTGGTGCTCTGTCCCATCTAGTGACACTAAGACCACTCAGAGATGAATGAGTCTGCTCTACAGCCTTAGCTAACAGGTATGTGGCATTTAGCTCATGCAGTAGAGGCTCATGCATTAAGCTCCAGAGGTCACATGTTCAAGCCCACCCGCCAATGACCAGGGTCTGTCAGTGCTACACATGCCCATCCCTTGGCCTCCAGAGCTGGGCTCTTCAAAGCAGCTCCAGCATCCTTCGGGCCAGGGGATAACACACAGAAGCTCTATCCAGAGCCAGGCAATATCGTCCACTGATGGCTGCATTGGGACTGGCACTGTACCGGAGCCCAAGTAGCCTCCCCCTGTGCCTTTCCCCAGGGGCCAGCCAGAGTTTGACTGGGGAGCATAGGTAGCACTGTGAGCAGGGCCAGGGTGGCATCAAGGGCCTTGGACCCCCCCATTTGGGTGGATGCAGAGCAGAACTCCTCTCTCTCCTATCCCAGCAAGCCCACTATTCCCTGGGGGCTGCAGCAGGGCTCCTTGGCCCCTCTCCCCAGCTTGGCCTATGGCTGGAAGGTGCAGGCAAGCTCTAGGCAGCAAGTGCAGGCTGGGGCAGGGCGCCCTGGCCTGGGGGGCACTGCGCAGGAAGGAGAGGAAGCCTGGCCTGAGGGGCTGAGCCTTTTGGATGCAGCGAGAGTTCAGCGCCTCTCGGTCCCAGGCCCTGTCTTTAGGTGGCCCTGTGGGAAGCAAGGGGCCAAACTGCAGGAGCCATTTTGGATCATTCTGGCTTATTGGCTTTTTGAATAATTTCTTTAGCAGCCCCCTGCTGTTTAACCCCATTCATTCTACAGTGATTTGTAATCTAACAGTTTCCCATAAATTCTTTTGTTCATTAAAATTCGGATTGTGTATACAGCAGCAGAACCCTCTGTATAAATGCTTCTGTGCCCAAAGCCGCAGGCTGCAGAGCAACTGCCAGCATGCCTCCCAAAGGTTATCTCCACCTACCCTAATACCCAGAGATGCTTCCCAGGAGCTTGTTCTGTGGCCTGCAGTGAAGTCGGACACATGCCCGGGGTCTGCCCATGAACCCAGTCAGCGAGGCAAGGCCCAGGAAGGCAGTAGAGGGTCACACCAGCCGCCCCCTCTTCGCTGGCCAAGGGGAAGCCTTTCCTGGCCTGTTAAGCCCTCTGTAGAGTGGCTGCTCGGGGTGGAGCAGAGTGTGGGGTCTGGGTTTCAGAGCCTTGGCACAGCACAAATGGGCCCTGACCAAACACAGGTGGATGTGGGCATGTGAGTCCTGGGCTGTGCACACACTTGGTTCCTGGCTGCTCAGCAGGCCATGTGTGCTAAAATCAGGCTGTGTGCATGTTGAGAGCTGCATGTATGCAGATCCATGCTTGCCATGGGGCTGCACAGCAGACCTGCTGAGAGGGAGGAAGAAGAATGAAACCCTTCACCAGCTTTGTGACAAGCTCAGGCTGTTCACTGGGGACTCGCTGGTCATTTTGGAGGGGCCAGTTGTGGCTCCATACTTAAGGCTGAGCTGAGTTTTGCATTTAAAACAGAGATTCAAACTGTGTTGTGCATGAAAATGCAGCCCATCTCCCTAGCATTGCTACAGAAGGAGAAGATTTAACACACCAGCCTCTGCTGACAGAGAAACTTCCAGTCATGGAAAATAACCAGCCTTCTGCAATATTGATTTTCAGAAGCTCTCCGTGGCAGAGAATGAAAGAGGGGGAGGAGGAGCTAAGGTGTGACTGTGCTGGGAAAAGAGGGGAGCTTGGGTGGGAGTGCATGTGCAGGAGGGTGTGAGAGGCAGAGACTTTGGAGGACAGGAGAGAGGGGAAGACTGGGTTGTGCACTGCAGGTGCTTTGCATTGCTCTGGAGAAACAGAGCCACTGAAAGCTCAGTTCAGCTGGCCCATGAGTGCTGGCTGGCCTGTGCTGCTCAGGAATGGAAGTTTTATTAAAATAAAATAAAAAGGGGGAAATTCCCAGATAAAAACTCCATTAAACTAGAGTAAAGATGAGGATACGGACCAGGAATTGAGGGTAAAATGCACTTCAGAGGTTGTCATTATCCCCACATGTGTTAGAATCTGGAAATGCAGATAGGATACCAAACAACCTTAACTCTGCCCTGCTGAGACACACTGAGAGGAGATGAAAAAACAGTGTGTTCTTTTAGAATCAGCTTAATCTAACTTGGGTTCCCAGATGCGGACGTGCATTAGGACACATACACTTCGCACTGGGGTGCGTGACCTGAACAGTAACTAGTGCAAGATGCTCATTGGTCCTTGGTGGTGAGTTTCAACTGGCCTGATCAGTTCAGCGCCCCCCCAGCTCACTACTGCTATAACCAGTACTAAAGATATCATGTAAGATATCAATAGACGCTCACAGCATCCTGAGCAGTAACAGTATTGGATGAGGTATGTCTGGAGGGCAAATTCAAAATTACAAACACACTGCAATTTATGCTATTGAAGCATGTCTGCCAGGCAGGGCTGAAGTTACCCTGCCCTAGACAAAGGAATGAGGCTCTGCCACCCTGAAGGTGCATTAACGGACAATGGTGCATTTCCATGAAAGCTAAAACAACCAAGGGAGGCAGTAACCACTCAGCACAGCAGCATGGGAGGAGATCACAGCAACAGATCAGTTTGCATTTTAGCAAACACCAGCAAGGGAAGAAACCAGCATGGAACATCCTTCACCGGGAGACTTTGTCTCCTTCCTCTTATCTTGAATAAACTTTACCTTGGGAGGAACCTTTAGAAGAAGCCATTTCAAAGGCTCACAGGACTATAAAGAGAGGGGTTCAGAGAACTCCAACGGATCTTTCACCTAAGATGACAAAGGACCAAGCACTTTGGGTTTTGTAAGAGATTCTGACCAGAGGGGTGGTCAGCCATCTTGCTGGAAGGTCATATGATAAGAATCTGACCTTGAACCAAGACTGTAGTTTCGTTGTCTTAGTTCTAGAAAGAGTTTTTCACATTTATTTGCTTGTAACCATTTCTAACGCTGTCTTTGTCTTGAACTCACTTCAGAGTCTACCTCCTTTTGTTAATAAATTTGTTTTACTCTTAGCCTAAACCAAACCAGTGCTGTATTTGAACTGAAGTTAACTCCAGATATAGTGGTAAGCTGGGCAGTTTGGCTCTTTAGAGGAGCAAACAAACCTTATTGTTCCTCTGAATGACCCTGGAGAGGCTTGACATTGCAGAGCACGAGGTTCTGGGAAAATTCAGGGCTGGGGTGTGTTGGGGTTATCTCACCTGGGATTTCACCCAGGCTGATGGAAGCCAGAACATGGCTGCAGTGTAACAAGCAGGCTGCTGGGTTCAGACCTGCTGATCCAGGGCTACTTATCACACCGACACTCAGTGCAGCCTTGTCTCCTGGCTGGGACCATCCAAACCAGGTGCCAGGAGCCCAACAAGGGCAGTCAGGGGCAAGGTTGAGAGCAGGAGCAAACCTGAGGCTGGGAGGAGCTAAGGAGCTCATAGTCAGGTTCCAGGCCAGGTTTGATGCCTAGAGTCAGAGTCCAAGTCAGATTTCAGGAACTGAGACATGTTTCAAGGATAAGGTTGCCAACTTTCTAATTACACAAAATCGAACATCCCTTCCCTGCCCCTGCCCCAAGGCCCCAGCCCCTTCTCTGAGACCCAGCCCCCCTCTTACTCCATCCCCCTCCCTCCATCACTCGCTCTCCCCCACCCTCACTCAGTTTTACCAGGCTGGAGGTTGGGGTGCAGGCTCTGCTTGGTGGTGTTGGCTCTGGGATGGGGAAGGGGATGAGGGGTTTGGATTGCAGCTGCTGCTGGGCGGCAGCCTGGGGCTGTCAGCTGCCTGGTACTCTGCAGGCCTGGGCTCAAAACCCACTGGGGGGACCTTTCATTAGATAGCTAAAATCACAGAGCATTTAGAGGTACCTAGGGTTACAGGGTAGGCAAGGACACATCCCCTCTCTGGTCTGGCTTGCATCCCAGAATGTGACATGATGGTGGGGCTCCAGCATGATAAGACATGCCCTGACTGAGCCAGTTCACTAATTGTAGACTTTAAGGCCAGATGGAACCATTGTGTTTATCTAGTCCAGGGGTTCTCATAACAAACTTTTGGTGGTCTCAGAGTGCGGCCACCAACTCTTGCTGGTGGCCACTCTGACAATTTTTCTTTAAACACTTAATTAACTTTAGGAAAAACAAATAAATATGCACGTATTTGTGTCCAAATCATTGTAATTTATTTAGACAGGTTTTTTTTTTTTTGCAAACTCAGTAATAAAAATAATGTACCCTTATCTCTATTCTTTACAAGCCTACATAGAATAGAAACACAAATAAGGTGCTTTGCATACTCTTGTCTTTTGTTGCTGTTTGTGTTGTGCTTTTTTTTTTTATTAGACTTGCTAGCTAGTAAGTCTGTTGCTGTGAAAAGTGATATTTGTATGTTTGTTAATATCACTTTTCACAGAACCAGACTGGCTAGCTAGCTGGGAGGCAGTAAAAGTGATATTAACAAACATACAAATATCACTTTTCACAGCAAACATACTCAGCCCCAGCAAGCTGGGAGACAAATTAAGCACTGGATGGGGAGGTGAATAGGGAGGCAGTGAGGGCCAGGGACAATGGAGGGGCAGTGAGCCCACGGATGGGGCCAGAGACCAAAGCCCCATGGCTGGAGCCTGTCACCTGCCACCATAAGGGTTGAAGCCGGAAGCCCAAGCCCCACATCCCCTGGACGGTGGGGACCTCACACGGGCTGCCTGCTCCTCCAGCATTTGTAGCACCAGAGAGGGGTCAGTGCCCAACCCCTGCTGGCAACCCCCGGGGAGCAGGACTGCTGCTCTCCCTGTGCAATCACCACCCAGGAGGCTATGGTCACAAGAAAAGGCCCTGGTGGCCACATTTGAGAAATGCTGATCTAGTCTGGCCTCTTGCACACTGCAGGACACAGAACCTCGCCCACCCACTCCTGTAACAGACCTCTCACCTCTAGCTGAGTTACTGATGTCCTCAAATCATGATTTAAAGACTTCAAGATACAGAGAATTCACCATCTACATTAGTTTAAATCTGCAAATGACCTGTGCCCCAGGCTGCAGAGGAAGGTGGAACACCCCTTCTACCAGTCTCTCTGCCAAGCTGACCTAAGGGAAAATGCCTTCCCAATCCCAAATATGGTGATCAGTTAGACCCTGAGATGTGGGCAAGACTCACCAGCCAGACACCTGGGAAAGAATTCTCTGTAATAACGCAGAGCCCTCCCCATCTAGTTGGAGATGTTGCTGCTAGCAGTCGCAGATTGACTACATGCCACTGTAAGCAGTCTCATCATACCATCCCCTCCATAAATTTATCAAGATCGTTCTTGACACCAGTTAGGTTTTTTGTCCTCCACTGCTCCCCTTGGGAGGCTGTTCCAGAACTTCACTCTGATGGTTAGTTCTCTCCAGCCTCACCCTGGGTCTGGCTGGTCTAGTTACATTGTCAGCTTTTCTTCCAGGGACTGGCTGCTGCTCTGTGTTTGTGCAGGGCCTGGCACACTGGGGCCTGCCCTTGGCTGGCCCAAGGCACCACTGTAATAAACACGGTTAATAATAATAACTGTCACTCCAGCCTTTCATAGAATGTCAGGTTTGGCAGGGACCTCAGGAGGTCATCTAGTCCAACTCCAACTAAATCATCCCAGCCAGGGCTTCGTCATATCCAGCTTCTTGTCCACTGTAACCCCTAGGTCCTTTTCTGCAGAACTGCTGCCTAGCTACTCTGTCCCTAGTTTGTAGCAGTGCATGGGATTCTTCCGTCCTAAGTGCAGGACTCTGCACTTGTCCTTGCTGAACCTCATCAGATTTCCTTTGACCCAATCTTCTAATTTGTCTAGGTCACTCTGTATCCTATCCCTATCCTCCAGCCTATCTACCACTCCTCCCAGTTTAGTGTCATCTGCAAACTTGTTGAGGGTACAGTCCACGCCATCCACCAGATCATTAATAAAGACATTGAACAAAACCAGCCTCAGGACCAGCCCTTGAAGCACTCCACTTGACACGGGCTGCCAACTAGACATGGAGCTGTTGATCACCACCCATTGAGCTCCACGATCTAGCCAGCTTTCTATCCACCTTATAGTCCATTCATCCAGCCCATACTTCTTTAACTTGCAGGCAAGAATACTGTGGGAGACGGAGACCGTATCAAAAGTTTTGCGAAAGTCAAGGAATAACACGTCCACTGCTTTCCCCTCATTCAAAGAGCCAGTTATCTTGTCATAGAAGGCAATTAGGTTAGTCAGGCATGACTTGCCCTTGGTGAATCCATGCTGACTGTTCCTGATTACCTTTCTCTCCTCTAAGTGATTCAAAATGGTTAATGAGCCAGGGTGTACACAAGACCCCAGGTATCACTTACAAGGAAGTCACCAGCCTGCTGGGGGGAGGGTACAGGGGCCACTACCACAGAGGACATGTACAACCTGGTGGGGTTGGAGCAGCTGTATGACATCTGCCCTCCAGACCTTAAGATGTGGTTAGAGGACTGGAAGCCTAAAGATCTGTGCAGTGCGAGTGCACTGGTGGATAAGTTTGTGGACAGCAAATCAGGGACAGGAGGGAGACCCACATCAGGGACTCAGAAGGGGGGTCACCCAGAGACTTCTCAAAGGTGGGACTCCAGGAAGCCCAACTCAGGGGTGCCTGTGAATTCCGGGGTGGGCCGACTTCCTGCGTGGAACTTGAGGAAACTGAAATGCAATTATTGTGGCCAAAGAGGACACAAGGTGGCACAATGCCTGATGATGAACAAAATGGCTGCCAAGCAGAAACTGCAGGGTGTCAACAGGGTGGAACCCCACCGAGAGAGGGCACCGCTGGTCCAAAGGGCTGCAGTAAATAGGGCTATGCCAAGTGGAGGGGACCACCAGGCCAGGCCAGCAGGGGAGGAGGGGCTCCAGGTCCAGAGCACCCATACTCAATCCACTTGGTGAGCGTGGGACAGGCCACATCATCCCCATTGAGATGGAGGGAAGGAGCATCCAGGGGTTCTGGGACATGGGTGCAGAGGTGACACTGGTGTGGCCCGAGATGGTGGACCCAGACTAGTTATTGCCCAATGCATAGATGACCCTGAGGGTAGTGTTCGGGTCCCCTGTCAAGGTTCTTGTAGCAAAGATACACCTGAAATGGGGGGCTAAGGAGGGACCCAAAGAGGTTGGGGTGCACAGTCACCTGCCTACTGAGGTGCCAATGTAATGACTTGGAGAACTGGCCAGGTGGCACTCAGAGCGCCCTGGTCCTTACCCTGAGCCAGAACCAGCGCGGGATGCGGGACCTTCCGAATGGGAGGCCCAAAGCACTGAGGATAGGGCTTGACAGGGCTGGACTGGAGCCTCCGTCCCAAGGCACCGCCAACCAGGGCCGTACCCTCAAACCTAACAGCTGAATTCCAGTCGAAGCTGCAAGAGGATGGCTCCTTAGAGAAGCTGAGGGCCCTTGCTGGCCACATCCATGTAGGGTCCCAGTTGGAGGACCACTGAGCTAGATTCCAGTGGGAGAAGGGATTCCTGTACTGAAAATGGGCTGGTTCGGGTGTAAACTGAACCTTGGAAGGCCAGGAGGCAGTTGGTGGTCCCCCAGAGGTACAGCCACAGACCAGGGTTTTTGACGCTGTCAAAGAGTATTGCAGATCCTCTGACTCCTGCCAGAGGCTGGGGAAGGCCCAGGATAAGTGTAAAGCACCTCTGAGACCTTTGCCCGAGGAGCCTTTCCAGAAAGTGGCTATAGACATAATGGGGCCCCTCAGCAGGACAACTTGGTCAGGGGAGAAATACATTCTGGTGATGGTAAATTTCACTATGCGCTACCCTGAGGTGGTAGTCTTGTCCTCTATCGGGAGTCACAGTTGGTTCTGGCCAGTGGGAGGACAATGGGCTGCAAAGAGAGGACCCCAGTGACCTGACCAGCCGGTTCCAGCCAGAGGGGTACAAAGAACATCTGAGAGGAGAGGCGGCCCCAGGCGACCCTGTTTACCTGGATAAAAGACAATGGACAGAGGCGGGCCTGGGGGGAGGGTGATATTGTATGCTCAGCTGAAAAGCATGAGGGCTCTGGATTGGAGGGAGAGAGCAGGCAGACCTGGATGCAGGAGAGACTTAGATGTACAGTGCTGTCAGAGGCCAGGCCTGAGGGCCCTGAGAGTTTCCTACACTGTGCTCAATAAACCCTCCTGTATTACCCTGGATGAGACTCATTCTGGTCTAGAGAATAGGGCTGTATTATTTCCTCTGGGATTGGAGGCCCTGGGACTCCAGAGTGAGTGCACTCCATGAGGGGGCCCACGGTGAAAGACAGGCATGTTATGGCTCAGAGAGGTGCCGTTCCAGGAAGCAGAGGGGCTTAACCCCCGAGAGAGAGTGGACCCCCCAGAAGGGCTGTTACACTGAAGGAGGTTCCTCCCAGGGATCATACGGGGCCAAGAGTGGGCACAACCTGTGAGTCTGTGACACACCACAGCAGCAGCGAGGAGAGAAGCTGCTCCCTGGACTTGCCAGCGCTGGCCTCTCGGACTCTGCAATCGCATGAGGAGGCAGCAAGGGCAGCAGTCCAGCTTGAGGCAGGTTATCAATGCAGCTGGTCAACAGGCTTCTTGTGTTGGCCCTGGCCGGCTGTTTGTCGTGGCTGAGCACACGCTCAAGCATCCTCACGATGGGCTTTCAAGGCTGCTTTTGCAAAGGAGAATAAATTAGCACCTTGCTTGAAGCTGGAGGTTTCCATGTGGGAGTTTCCTTAGTTTGAACACTAGGGGACTAAGTGCCCTGGATGTCACTGTCACAATGAGCAGGCTGGCTGTGCTGTGTCCTGCCATTAGTCAGGGAGGTAAGAGGGGAGCTGGCGAGTTCTCCACAGACTGTGACTCATCCGCCCCCAAGCTCTCTGACAGAGCCTTTCGCAGGGTGAGCCGCAGCATCAGACACCCCGGAATTCATTTCAGATTCTCTCAGCTGCCTGCAGGCCCCCCCACGGAATCGCATTCCCAGCCAGTTGTCAAGTGGCTGATGCAAATTTCCTTCCCTGCTGTGGTCGCTGGGAGATGTGCAGTGTTCCAAGCCCTGGGTGATGCTTACTGAGTTTGGTGCTTGAGCTGCTTGCACAGAACAGTCAGCATGCTCCAAAGTGGAGGGCAGCACTCAGAGCCATCGAAGGCAGCAGTAACTGGTATTGGGCCTCCAGCCAGCCCTGCTCAAGCCTCACATCCAGCAGCTTCCTTGCCGTTGTGTTTGGGTGACAGACACAGCCGGCCATCTGTAGGAGGGTCCAGTGGAACAGCCAGCAAGGGCCCATCACACTGTTGGTTACTACCCCGTAGCAGGGCCTGTTCCGAATCGTGACTCACACAACCCAACCGCCCCAACAACAGATTGATTCCCATTGACTCCAGCAGGGTGGGGGGAACCGCAACGACTGCAGTGAGTTCAGGCACCAGCATCATAGAAGCTGCTTCTCCCTCCACCCCTGGGAACAAGGGGGAGCTGGGCCTGGGATGTAACTCCATAACTGGGGCTAAGTGCTCATGGCAGGGTGCCCAGCTCCACCACTCCTGTCAACAGAGATCAGATTGAACCCCAGCCCATTCTCACTGCATCAGGCCAGAGCTGCTCCTCGGCAATGAGTTATCTGATCACATCCCGGACAAAGGGCCCAACCCTCTGGGAGCAGCAAGGACAGCAGGGTGGGGCCAGCAGATACTTTGCAGCATGGGCCTGTCAGTGTTCGATATGGGAGGCATTCCAAAGCACAGATGCAGGGAGATGGTGCTAGGGTTGACCTACCCAAAAGGCCTGTGTAACTTGGCACCAGCGGAGATATTCACAGCACAGCCTGCTCGCTCGCTCCAAATGCACTGACGGCTGCAGCTCTAGCCTTGGCAAATGCTTCTGGCCAAAAGTTTCAGAGGAAGTCGGAAGTGGATTAAGAACAGGACTTAGAGAGGAATGGGGATGGCCTGGGTCAGGAGCAGGGCTCTGTGCCGGTTCACATGTGGGACATAAAACAGCCTGTCCAGCAAGCCATCAGGATCTGTGCTCCAGATATTCCTGGTCTCAGGCATTCAAATGTCTCAGCTCCCCTCCCCACACACAGCACACATGGGCACTTGCACACACAAATGTACAAGCATGCACACATAACACATGCACAAACACACACACACATGCACAAAAGCATGAACATACACTTGCATGCACACATGCACATACACACACATGAAAATGTGAGTGCACAGATGGACACATGCATGAACGTGTCCCATCTAGTGGCACCGAGACCTCTTAGGGAGAGAGAGATGAATGAGTTTACCGTACAGCCTTAGCTAGCTGGCATTAGCTCATGTGGTAGAGAAGGGGTCAGCAACCTTTCAGCAGTGGTGTGCTGAGTCTTCATTTATTCACTCTAATTTAAAGTTTCACATGCCGGTAATACATTTTAACGTTTTTAGAAGAACTCTTTCTATAAGTCTATAATATATAACAAAACTATTGTTGTATGTAAAGTAAATAAGGTTTTTAAAATGTTTAAAAGGTTCTATAGCCATATAAATAAGAAGAAAACAAAGAAAGAAGAAGTGGGACCGCTAAACACTGAGGATGGAATGGAGGTTAAGGATAACCTAGGCATGGCCCAATATCTAAATAAATACTTTGCCTCAGTCTTTAATAAGGCTAATGAGGAGCTAAGGGATAATGGAAGGATGACAAATGGGAATGAGGATATAGAGGTGGATATTACCACATCTGAGGTAGAAGCCAAACTTGAACAGTTTAATTGGACAAAATCAGAGGGCCCAGATAATCTTCATCCAAGAATATTAAAGGAACTGGCACATGAAATTGCTAGCCCATTAGCAAGAATTTTTTAATGAATCAGTAAACCCAGGGGTTGTACCGTATGACTGGAGAATTGCTAACATAGTTCCTATCTTTAAGAAAGGGAAAAAAAGTGGTCAGAGTAACTATAGGCCTGTCAGTTTGACATCTGTAGTATGTAAGGTCTTGGAAAAAATTTTGAAGGAGAAAGTAATTAAGGACATTGAGGTCAATGGTAATTGGGACAAATTACAACATGGTTTTACTAAAGGTAGATCGTGCCAAACCAACCTGATCTCCTTCTTTGAGAAGGTGACAGATTATTTAGACAAAGGAAATGCAGTAGATCTAATTTACCTCGATTTCAGAAAGGCATTTGACACGATTCCACATGGGGAATTATTAGTTAAATTGGAAAAGATGGGGATCAATATGAAAATTGAAAGGTGGATAAGGAACTGGTTAAAGGGGAGACTACAACGGGTAGTACTGAAGGGTGAACTGTCAGGCTGGAAGGAAGTTACTAGTGGAGTTCCTCAAGGATCAGTTTTGGGATCAATCTTATTTAACCTTTTTATTACTGACCTTGGCACAAAAAGCGGGAATGTGCTAATAAAGTTTGCGGATGACACAAAGCTGGGAGGTATTGCTAACACAGAGAAGGACCGGGATATCATACAGGAAGATCTGGATGACCTTGTAAACTAGAGTAATAGTAATAAGATGAAATTTAATAGTGAAAAATGCAAGGTCATGCATTTAGGGATTAATAATAAGAATTTTAGTTATAAATTGGGGACACATCAGTTGGAAGTAACGGAGGAGGAGAAGGACCTCAGAGTATTGGTTGATCACAGGATGACTATGAGCCACCAATGTGATATGGCCGTTAAAAAAGCTAATGCGGTTTTAGGATGCATGAGGCGAGGTATTTCCAGCAAAGATAAGGAGGTGTTAGTACCGTTATATAAGGCACTGGTGAGACCTCATCTGGAATACTGTGTGCAGTTCTGGTCTTCCATGTTTAAGAAGGATGAATTCAAACTGGAACAGGTTCAGAGACGGGCTACTAGGATGATCCGAGGAATGTAAAACCTGTCTTATGAAAGGAGACTCAAAGAGCTTGGCTTGTTTAGCCTAACCAAAAGGTTGAGGGGGGATATGCTTGCTCTTTATAAATATATCAGAGGGATTAATATTAGGGAGGGAGAGGAATTATTTAAGCTTAGTACCAATGTAGACACAAGAACAAATGGGTATAAACTGGACACTAGGAAGTTTAGACTTGAAATTAGATGAAGGTTTCTAACCATTAGAGGAGTGAAGTTCTGGAACAGCCTTCCAAGGGGAGTAGTGGGGGCAAAAGACATATCTGGCTTTAAGACTAAGCTTGATAAGTTTATGGAAGGGATGGTTTGATGGGATAGCTTAATTTTGGCAATTGATCTTTGATTATCAGCAGGTAAGTATGCCCAGTGGTCTGTGATGGGATGGGATCTGAGTTACTGCAGAGAATTCTTTCCTGAGTGCTGGCTGGTGAGTGTTGCCCACATGCTCAGGGTTTAGCTGATCGCCATATTTGGGGTCGGGAAGGAATTTTCCTTCAGGGCAGATTGGCAGAGGCCCTGGAGGTTTTTCGCCTTCCTCTGCAGCGTGGGGCATGGGTCACTTGCTGGTGGATTCTCTGCAGCTTGAGGTCTTCAAACCACAATTTGAAGACTTCAATAACTCAGATATAGCTTAGGGGTTTGTTATAGAAGTGGATGGGTAGGGTTCTGTGGCCTGCTTTGTGCAGGAGGTCAGACTAGATGATCATATTGGTCCCTTCTGACCCTAAAGTCTCTGAGTCTCTGAGTCTATTTAAAATTAAATTAAAATGCAGAGCCCCCCGGACCAGTGGCCAGGACCTGGGCATTGTGAGTGCCACTGAAAATCAGCTCACGTGCTGCCTTTGGGACGCATGCCATAGGTTGCCTACCCCTGTGGTAGAGGCTCATTCACTAAGCTCCAGCGGTCCCTGATTCAATCCTGCCTGCTGATGACTGGGGTCTGTTGGTGTTACACATGCGTGTATATGCATGCACAGACATACATGGATGTGCATGCACTTGCATACACAAACATGCAAATGTATACATGTTGGAGCTGCCGTAGTACAGCTCAGCAGCACAATCAGCAGTTGTTCTTCCTTTCAGCATGATCAGGCAGAAGCTTGGCTTGGCTCAGAGAGAGTTAGAGAGATGAACACAAACAAATGAAGGCCCCTTGTGGCTGGTCCTCAGACCTGTCCCTCCCACCCTTGTTGCCCTTCTAGGACCGGTAGCACCTGTTGCCATGGTAACACCTCCCCCACTGCACTAATGAGTCTCTGCAGATCAGGTTAATTGACCCTTGGCAATAACCAGGCAGTGCCCCCATGAGTGAGCGTGATGCATGTCCAGTGAGTCTGATGCACTCACTGCCACACACCAGCCCAGGATTCTCACCAGTGGTGGCACTGGCATAGGCCTAGGGCTGGGTGGGTGCTGCTGGCCCTGCACTTCAGAGTCAGCTGATGGAGAGGGCCCGGGGCCAGAGCCTCCCAGGGGCATGGGCTGTCCGTTTAGAGGGAAAAGCCTTGGCCTCTGAACCCAGCACCACTTGGGGGCAGTCAGCCCCTGGAGGGACTGGAGCTGCCCCTTCCCTGGGGGGATGCCTCTGCCTGGCAGTGGGTGTGAGCTGTGGGGCGGGGCTGCACCAGTGCTAGCTGCGCCTTCCCTGCACAAATAGCCAAGCTTGCCCGTGCTCAGCAGTCATGGCCAAACCACATTCAGCTGCTCATAGAGACAAGGCTGCAGACAGCAACCCCTGTTCTGCATGTGGCCTGCCCTGGTGCCAGGGGCTGCCTGGACTGGGACACAGGATAGCCAGCCTACATCAGATCCTCCTCTCAGAGGCAGCATAGGCCAGGGACTGTGACTGGCCAAGAATTCCTATCCCAGTGAGGTCATGAGAAACCTCTGCCTAGGATTCACCACCGCAAAGATCCAGGGCTGCAGACCCCATGCCAGCGAGTGCATGGATGGGATCTCTGTGGCTTGGGGGCTCCGGGATGGGGAGACAGGCTGTAGGGACAGCCAGAGCAGGTTTGGTACTGAAGATGAAAACCAGTTTTCTGCGCATGCAGATGCACAGACACATGCACATATGCATGTAGACATGTAGGCACAGGCAGGCGCACATGCTTTTGTGAATGAATGTACTCACATGCAGGCAGATTGGTATGCATACACTCAAGGACGTACACACAGGCACACACTCAGATAAGACTCATATGTGTGCACACACATGCATGCACCTGCACAGACTTACAGGTACAGGCTTTCATACACATGCATGAGCACGTCAGACTTACACATGTACCCACTGCCGTGAAAAGAGAAGGCAGAGGGATGACAACATCGGTAACATTGTTCTGTAAGTGCAGGGGATCCTGGGAGAGTGTATGCAGGGGAGACTCTTCAATGTACATGGGGGAGGGCAATGTATTGGGATTGGAGTATGTGGGAGGGGCTGTATTGGTTGGGGATGGGACCTGTGACTGGGGGTGGGGATGGGTGCATGGGGCACACCTGGGGGCAGGGGTGGGTGTGTCCATCCACACCAAGGAACAAAGCCTGGGTTGAACTTCCCCCTGCTCGGGACGTGGAGAATCGCAGCCCATGGAAAACACCTTGCCACTAACCTCCTGCCGATTAACAACAGGGTGATGACTTCAGGGAACTCGGAAATGTGCTGAAGAAGAAGTATGTCCAAAGCGATTGCCTCTGAGAGACCTCAGGCCAAGCAAGGCAGAAGGCAGAAGATTCTGGAAGTGAACTGCTGGCTAGGTAAGTGGGTAAAGATTTGGGGGTCTTGGTGGATAATCATCTGAACGTGAGCTTCTAGTGTGACGCTGTGGCCAAAAGGGCTAGTGCAACCCTTGGATTCATAAATGTCTTGAGCAGGATCAGAGAGATTATTTTACCTCTGGATTTCACACTGGTGCAAATATTGCGGGAATACCGTGTCCAGTTCTGGTGTCCTCAATTGAAGGAGCATGCCGAGGGTTCATAGAAGAGCCACGAGAATTATGAAAGGATTAGACAACCTGCCTTGTACTGATAGACTCAAGGAGCTCAACCTGTTTAGTTTAACAAAGAGAAGGTTAAGGGGAGACTTGATCACAGTCGGTAAGTATCTACATGGGGAATAGAGATTGAACAATGAGCTCTTCAGTCTAGCAGAGAAAGGATAACATGATCTAATGGCTGGATTTTGAAACTAGATAAATTCAGACTGGAAATAAGATGTAATTTGTTAACAATGAGAGTAATTAATCACTGCAGCAATTTACCAAGGGGTGTGGTGGATTCTCTATCACTGACAACTGTTCTGTCAGGGATTGGATGTTCTTCTAAAAGCTGTGCTCTATGAATGATTCTGGGGCAGTTCTATGGCCAGTGTTATACAGAGGGTCAGACTAGATCAGTGACTCTCAACCTTTCCAGACTACTGGACCCCTTTCATGAGTCTGATTTGTCTTGCGTAATCCCAAGTTTCACCTCACTTTAGAACTACTTGCTTATAAAATCAGACATAGAAATACAAAAGTGTCCCAGCCACTAGTACTGACAAATTGCCAACTCTCTCATTTTTACCATACAGGCATAAAATAAATCAATTGGACTATAAATGTTGTACTTACATTTCAGTGTACAGTATATAGACCAGCATTAACAAGTTATTATCTGTATAAAATTTTACATGTACCCCTGGTTGAGAACCACTGGCCTAAATGATCACAATGGTCCCTTTGGCCTTTGGTACACAATGGACATGGAATCTATGAACCTAGCAGTGGCAATTTCTCTACCATCAGTGTAGGTGTCTCACACACTTTAGCACTGGTTAGGGGGCAGGTTTTATCACACCCATTATCTCTAGTGAGGTCTCTGCCCCATTGCTGGGGGCCTCACACCTTTTGCACTACAGGCTGCCATAGTAGTGAGCAGAGCTGATGAAACCATTCCTGGGAAATCCCTGAGGCTGATCTCTGCAGACAGATTTGTTGTTCAGGAGGAGTCACTGCATCGTCTGTGGGAGCCCATTTCCATCCAGAGGGGTATGCAAGCTGTTCCCATCAGGAATGTGCAGGGACTGGCCCTGTCACTCACCCAGGGCTGTTTGTGCTCTCCCTCTGGATGGGTGAACAAGGAGTCACTTTCTCTTTTGGGGGATTTTGTCTCATCTGCGGGAGTCACAAGCCTTTCCCTCAGTCCCGGGTGGCTTCATGAACAAGTGAGAACAGGCCCCAGCAACCTGAGCCAACACAAGCCAACACATCTAACTCTGTTGACAAACACTCTGACTGGCTGGCAGAACCTACTCTGGACCTGCTAGGCCAGCCCAGCACATGGGGAAGGAGGGAGCAGGAGGCAGATGTCATTTGGCCGTGCAGTGGGGCTACGAATGCCTCATTGGTGGGGGACATTGCAGGGCATGAGTCCCATAGGTGTCGGAGACCCAGTCATTAGTGTGACATGGAGCCCTGTCCTGGTGCTCATGCCCTCCAATGCAGACACCCTTCCTAGCCCACCACAAACAGAAATTGCCACGGCCCCCTCCTGTCCTATTTAAACCCAGCCTGAGATTGGACAGGGCAGCAAACATCAGCAGTGCCAGACCAGGGGATGAGGTGTGAGTTCCACAACTGAGACCCCTTTGCTGAAACATCCTACTGGAAGCCCTTCCCTTCTGCGCCAATGGGCTGTGGGCTCAGCGCAGACTCAGGGGAAGGGAGGCGGTCAGGACCAAGTGAGCCAGGTGCTGCCCCTCTGGAGCTGCATAGCCTGAACCCAAGCATGTCAGTGTCACCTGGAAAGTGCTGAGAGCAGGGCAGGCTATGGAGCCTGTCACATCAGTGGCCTGTGTGGGATGGGGCATGGCCCATGTGCAGCTACTCCAGATAGCCATTTCTCGTTGAATTCACCTTGCCATTAGCCGAATTAACTGTCCAGTGCAGGCAAGCGTCTCATGGCCATGTGGCTCTCTGGGCTTTGCTGGGGTGTTCCTGGAAGCACAAGTGGAAGCAGACAAATTTTCTAAAGTGGTCACTGAGTTGGGGGTGCTTCAGGATCTGGGCACTCATGCTGAGACACTGTAAAGGCTGGCTAAACACGGCAACCAGGATCAGTGGCCACGGGTGGAAACATAGCGCTCGCAGCATGGCAGTTTGGGGCAACAGCAGTCTCTGGATTCTGCACATCGTGGGGAGCAGCTGCACTGATGTGATTTTTACATATGGTCAAATATTTATAACAAAACAATTTGTGGATAATTAATTCAGCGACTGATGGCAAAGCTCCTCCGATTTATTCCACGAGTGCCAACTATTCATGGGCTAAGAGTGGGCAAGTGTGTTCATAAATCATTCATCATCTAGTGATGAAAACATCATCAAATAAACTTGGCCTGAATGCTCTCCAGCCAGCAAGAATGTTAGTGACTGTACGGAACACTGAGACGTAGGCACCAAGAAAACCACATGGAAACTCCCACAAACCACAGGATTGTCAGGAAGCTTAGAGAGACAGAAGCACGGGCATGGGCAGTGTGACAACAGAGGAAATAGAGTCCAGTCCTTGCCCACTTCAACTAAATCGATATCGGGCCTTGTCATAGCTTTCCCTCTCAGATCTGAACCTTAGAGTTCAGAAAATGAGATACTAGCACCTGAATCCTCTAAGCTTAATTACCAGCTTAGATCTGATAGCACTGCCACCACCCAAAAATATAGTGTTTTGGGGCACTCTGACCTCCCCAACCTTCCCTGGGGACCCCAAGAACCCAGATCCCTTGGGTTCTTAAAACAAGGAGAAATAAACCATTCCCCCACCTTTCCCCCTCCCAGAATTTCCCTCCCTGGGCTATCCTGAGAGATACTGATCCAACCTCTTAAATCACCATACAGAGAAGCATCTCCCTTCCCTTCCACAAAGAGGCAAACAGATTCAAGGAAAATAGAGAGAGATTCTATCTCTCCCCCCTCCGGTCTCCCCCACCCGTCCTGGTGAGTTATCCCAATCCCCTGGAATAAAACAAGGGAAACAAGAAAAAAAAATCAATCAGGTTCTCTAAAAAGAAATCTTTTAATAAAAGAAAGGAAAAAGTAAAGAATTATCTCTGTAACTTCAAGATGTAAATATTACAGGGTCCTATAGCTTACAGACACCAGAAAGAGACTTTCCCCCCAGTACCAATACAAATCAAAACATTCCCAGCAACTACACATATAAAAGTTAACCAGCCAGATCCACAATTGCAAATACAGTAAAACAATCAAAAAGCCTAAACCGCCTGTTTTTACTTACTATTTGAAAAGAAACTTAGAGAGCCTGTAGTAATGTCTGGTCTCTCTCAGACCCTTCAAGAGAAGAACACACAATGGACAAAGAACACACACAAAAGCTTCCCTCCACCCAAATTTAAAAGTATCTTGTCTTCTGATTGGTCTTCTGGTCAGATGTCCAGTTCCCTGCTTGTAAGCCTTTACAGGTAGAAGAGATGATGGCAAAGCTTCTCCGATTTATTCCACGAGTGCCAACTATTCATGGGCGAAGAGTGGGCAAGTGTGTTCATAAATCATTCATCATCTAGTGATGAAAACATCATCAAATAAACTTGGCCTGAATGCTCTCCAGCCAGCAAGAATGTTAGTGACTGTACGGAACACTAAGACGTAGGCACCAAGAAAACCACATGGAAACTCCCACAAACCACAGGATTGTCAGGAAGCTTAGAGAGACAGAAGCACGGGCATGGGCAGTGTGACAACAGAGGAAATAGAGTCCAGTCCTTGCCCACTTCAGCTAAATCGATATCGGGCCTAGATCAGAATCTCCACACAAGGGGGCTTCCCCAGCTTAACTGTGGCAGTTTCTAAGCCAATTTAGCTCAACTGGTGCAGTTTTCTCCTGGAGCCAAGGCCACGGTGGGGCTCTCTGAACCTGCAGAGTGCTCTGGAGAAGAGCTCTTGGGGCATTGTGGATCCCTAGTCCTGTAAGGTTGGAAGCCAAAAGCAAGTGTCCAGTAGAGGCCGAGTGCTCCAGACGAGCTTTGGCAAAATGATGAAGTTGGGGCCTGTCATGGTATAAACCCCCATTCTGAACCTTAGCGTCCAAAAGATGGGGTACCAGCATGAATTCCTCTAAGCTCATTTACCAGCTTAGTACTTGTAGCGCTGCCACCAACCAGGAATTCCAGTGCCTGGTACACTCTGGTCCTCCCAAAACCTTGCCCAGGGAGCCCCAAGACCCGGACGTTCTGGATCTTAACACAAGGAAAGTAAACTCTTTCCCTCACCATTGTCTCTCCCAGGCTTCCCCTCCCTGGGTTACCCTGGAAGATCACTGTTATTCAAACTCCTTGAATCTTAAAACAGAGAGGAAAATCCACCTCCCCCCCTCCTTCTCTCTCCCCCTCCCAGACTCTCCCTGAAAGACAAAGTAATCCTAACACAGAGAGAAAATTAACCTTTCTCCCCACCAATTCCCTAGTGAATCCAGACCCCGTCCCCTGGGATCTCACACCAGAATAAAAAAAAACAATCAGGTTCTTAAACAAGAAAAGCTTTTAATTAAAGAAAGAAAAACAGTAACAAATTATCTTTGTAAATTTAAGATGGAATATGTTACAGGGTCTTTCAGCTATAGACACTGGGAACACCCTCCCAGCCTAAGTATACAAGTACAAATTAAAATCCTTTCAGCAAAATACAAATTTGAACTCCTTCCAGGCAAATACACATTTGAACTCCTCCCAGCCAAATACACACTTGCAAATAAAGAAAACAAACACAAGCCTAACTCGCCTTATCACCTAGTACTTACTATTTTGAATCTATAAGAACCTGTATCAGGGAGATTGGAGAGAAACCTGGTTGCACGTCTGGTCACTATCAGAACCCAGAGAGAACAACAACCAAAAACTAACAGCACACACAAAAACTTCCCTCCCTCAAGATTTGAAAGTATCCTGTCCTCTGATTGGTCCTCTGGTCAGGTGACAGACAGGTTTACTGAAATTGTTAACCCTTTACAGTCAAAAGAGATGTAAAGTACTTTTGTTCTATTAACTCCTACTATCTGTTTATGACAGGGCCAGATTGCTAGCCAGGTAAGCTACGGATGCTCCACTGAAGGGAATACTACTGATATCAATAAGACCTACCAGATCACCCCAGCAGAGGATCTGGTCCAGAAAATGGGCCTCATACTCCCCTGCCCTGCACTATCAATATCACTTGGAGCTGTGCAACCCCCCCTGTAAGCGTGCGGACTCACCTGGCAGCGCCCCCTGCTGGTCGTCCTCGGGAATTAGCTCACCAGCCCTCTGGAGCGCCCTTTGCAGGTCGGTGTCCTGCTGCCACTTGGCCCCCAGGTCCCTCTCGGACCCGGTGCCCTGTTATCTGGGGCGCTGCCCCATGGCAGTAACCCCTCAGCCTTAGGGTCTCCCCTCCCTGGGGAACCCCCACCCACTATCCCACCTCGCCTCAGTATACGGCTACTACCAGTCATTGTCTAGCCCCTGCGCCCTGGGGCAGACTGCAATATCAGCCTACTCATCACTGGTGAGGTTGGGTTTGGACCTGCTGCCTTTGCCTACCCCTGGGCTGCCCTCTGCAACCCTCAGTACCTATTAGCCCAATGCTAGGATGAAGCCTGAGGCTTTCCAGGCTGGAGCTCCCCAGCTTCTCTGCCTTTCCCCAGCCCTGCTCCACTCAGGTACCCTGTCTCTAGCTCTCTGCAGCCAGGCCCATCTCCCTCTACAGCCAGAGAGAGACTGTTTGCTTGAGCTCCTGTCTCAAGCCTTTATAGGGCCAGCTGGGCCCTAATTGGGCTGGTTTTAACCCTGTCAGGGCTGGAGCGGGTAACCACCTTGCCTCTGTTTGTCAGAGGATGGAGATGGATGGCAGGAGAGAGATCACTTGATCATTGCCTATTGGGTTCACTCCCTCTGGGGCACCTGGCATTGGCCACTGTCAGTAGACAGGATACTGGGCTAGATGGACCTTTTGTCTGACCCAGTACGGCCGTTCTTATGTTCTTATGTACACCTCCATTCTGATTCGGGGGTGTTACAGCCATACTGCACCCACTGCATCCACTCTGCCTGGCTGCCAAAGATGGCCACACAGCCAGGCCCAAGGACACCAGCTTGGCCATTATCTGGCTCCTGGAACCATGCAATGCCCCCCGGTCCCTTGAGGGGCACCTTCCCCCAGCCCATCAGGGGATGGACTGCAGCATGGGGTTACCAAAGATTAACCTGATCTCCTTCTTTGAGAAGATAGCTGACTGTTTAGATAAGAGAAATGCAGTAGATCTAATACACTTGGACTTCAATAGAGTTTTTGATATGGTATCACATGAGAAGCAATTAGATAAATTAGAAATTATGGGGATCAGAACAATAATGTTAAGGTGGGTGAGGAACCGGCTAAAGGGGAGAAGGCAACAGGTGAACTGTCAGGCAGGAGGGAGGTTACTGGTGGAGTTCCTCAAGGATCGGTCTTGGGACCAATGTTATTCAACATTTTCATTAATGATGTTGACACAAACAGTAGGAGCATGCTAATGCAATTTGCTGACCATACAGAGTTTTTTAGATGCATTGTCAAGTAAGAGGAGGATCAGAATATTACACAGGAAGCTCTGGGTGATCTTGGAGACTGAAGTGACAGAAATGGGATGAAATTCAGTCAGACCAATTGCCAGGTCGTGCACTTAGAATACAATAATAAGAATTTCTGCTGTACGCTGGGGGATCAGCAGATGGAAGCAACAGAGGAGGAGAGAGATATGAGTGTGAAGTTCAATCACAGGATGATCATGAGCTACCAGTATGATGGGGCTGTGAAAAAGACAAGTCTGATCCTAGGCTATATCAGGTGAGGCACTTCCAGTAGTGTTAGAGAGTGCCATTGTACCAGGCACTGGGAAGACCTTGTTTGGAATACCAGGTACATTCTAGTGACCCATGGTCAAGAAGATGAATTCGAACTGGAGTAGGTGCACAGAAGGGCTGCTCAGCTGGGCAGGGGACTGGGGATCCTAGCTTATGAGGGAGACTGGTTGAGCTTGTCTTGGCTAGCTTAGCAAAATGAAGGCTGAGTGAGGATCTGACTGCTCTCTGTAAATCCACTGAGGAGTAAACACCAGGAGGGTGACGAGCTAGTGAAGATGAAGACCAGGCTGGCACCAGAACAAATGGGGATAAATTGACCATGACCCAATTCAGGCTGGAAATGAGAAGGTTTCCAACCATCAGAGATTCTGGCACAGCTTCAGCCAGCCACCTGCAGGGGTCAGGAACATAGGTGCCGACTCTGTGGGTGCTCCAGGGCTGGAGCACCCACAGGGAAAAATTAGTGAGTGCACCGCATCCCTACTCCTCCGCTTACCTCCCAGCACTTCCCCCTGACCACCGCTAAACAGTTGTTTGGCTGCGGGTGGGGGGGGAGCGGGAATGTGGCGTGTTTAGGGGAGGAGGTGGGGAAGAGGTGGGGCAGGGGTGCGGATTTGGGGAAGAGGTTGGATAGGGGCAGAGGGGGGCAGAGTTGGGGTGGGGACTTCGGGGAAGAGGTTGGAATGGGGGCGTGGCAGGGGTGGGAAGAGGCAGGGCTGCATGGAAGGGATGGAGTGGAGTGAGGGTGGGGCCGGGGGAAGAGGTGGGGTCGAGCACCCAGGGGAAAGAAGGGAAGTCGGCACCTCTGGTCAGGAAGAGATTTTCCCTCAACCCCCACCATTCTTGTGGGTTTGTTTTTTATCTCCTTCCTCTGAAGCATCAGGGCTGGCTGTGGCTGGAGATGGGATATTAGGCAGGCAGGGCCAGGGCTCTGAGGTGGCACTGAGCACTCTCTCTCTCAGGTGCTAGGCTGGTGGTTCGTGCTCACATGCAGAGGCACCGACTTCCCCAGTTCCCAGGTACTTGACCCTCTGCTCCACCCCAGGCCCCCCTCCAACTCCATCTCTTCCCCCAAGCTCCACCCCCTCCCCCTGCCTCTTTCTGCCCCACTCCTCTCCCTCCTGCCGACCGGTGAACAGCTCATCGCAGAAGGCAGGAGGCCTGAGGGGGAGAGGGAAGAGCTGATTGGCAGGGCTGCCAGTGGGTGCTGAGCACTCACTAGTTTTTTTTCCATGCGTGCTCGAGCCACGGAGCACCCATGGAGTCGGCGCCTATGCTCACATGCTCAGGGTCTGACTCACCACCATGGGTGGGGTCAGGAAGGAAATTTCCCCCAGGGCAGATTGGCTGCAGCCGTGGCAGTTTTCCACCTTCTTCTGCAGCGTGTGGGTATGATCACTGGCCAAGATTATCTGGGTAAATCTAATTTAACCATTTTCCTGCCATTGTGGGGCCTCGAGCACTGGTGCACCTCGATCCCTCCTATTCTCTACCTGTGTTCTGTAATGTCTCCTGGCTGCTGTAACATTTTGGTCTAATTTTGGTTGCTGGGTTTAGTATGAGGTTGTTGGCTGGTGTTGGTGGCTTGGTGATCTCCTCTGGCTTTAAATTCTATGGCTCTATGAGCCATCTAGCTCTGGGCACTGCACTACCCCATTCAACATCAAGCCAGAAGGGGGCGCTGTAACCCCAATGGTGCAGGGAATGCCAGCGCCACCCTGAGGCCAGATGGGAGCAGGCTGGGGAGGGAGCCGGGGCTGCATGACAGCAGGAGGCAGCAACCTGGCAGCTGGCAGAGGGGCTGGAGGCAGCACCCTGGCAGCTGGCACGGGGATGCTGGGAGCAGGGCCCTGAGAGCTAGGCAGGGCAGCAGCCTGGAAGGGAGTAGGGGGTAGGGGCAGCCCAACAAAAGGAGGGGATAGAGAGCCCCGCGCTGCACGTGCGCAGCAGAAGGGTTTGGATGGACCCTGTTTGGCCCTGCTTGAGCTCCAGCTAGGGGCTGCAGGCTGCGCGCTGCTGGCCTGTGGGAGAGCGGTGGGCCGGGGGCTCTCCCTGGCACTAGTGTCATGGACTCAGAGGATTTGTGCTCTCTCTCGGCTCTGTATGGTCCCTGAGAGAAAGCCCCTTCAGTGCGACAGCCCTTCTCGGAGGTTCACTCTCTCTCGGGGGTTAAGCTGTAGGCCCCTCCGCCTCCTGGAACCGCACCTCTCTGAGGCCTCAGCATGCCTGTCTCTGGCCGTGGACCCCCTCAGAGAGTCCACTCGCTCCAGACTGCTGGGGCCTCCACACCTAGAGGGAATAATGCAACCCTGTTCTCTAGACTGGAGCAACGTAAAATAGAACGGGTTTAATGAGCGTCTGAACACAGCATAGGAAACTCTCAGGGCTTCAGGCCTAGCAACCCTCAGCACAGTACATCTAGGTCTCTCCAGCCTCCATCGGCTCTGGCTGCTCTTTCCTCCCAGCCCAGAGACCTGCTCCTTCTAGCTGAGGCATCCTAAATCACAGCCCCAACAGCTCCTCCCCTGTCCTTTGTCTTCCATCCCAGGTAAACAGGTTGCTGGGGGACTCTCTCATCAGTCCTTTGTTCCCCTCTGGCTGGAACTGGTTGGTCAGGTCACCGGGGTCCTCTCTCCTCAGTCCTATCCTCTCACTGGCCAGAACCGACTGAATGCCAAGCTGGAGTGGGTCTCTTAGTCACCAGTTGTTGGGGTTCCCTATCTCCAGGCTGTTGTCCGGGGGTCCTGGCTGCCAGGCGAGGTCACGCCTGATCCTCTGCAACAACAAACCCTCTCCCCGGACCTTGTTAAACATGCAGCACACAGGGAAACTGGGGAGCGCAGACACTATTCATGTAAAACCCTACAAAAATCCCCACTTGGTCACAACTAGGCTGAGGAGTCCCCCGTGGCAGAGGGACCTTTGCACTCTGCACTGCACTACCCCCAGGGCTGGGCTGGGCACTTCTGGGGGGTCTTTTACTGTAACTGCCAAGTCCCTGGGCCAGTGGCGGATTAGCCACTGGGGCAATGGGGCCCAAGCCCAGGGTCCCTGGCCAATCGGGGGCCCTAGAAAAATGGGTGCCTCCGCACCCCACTCCTCCTGTCCTGTGCACCGGGAGTCCAAGTTCATGTACCTGGTAAGTAATCACTTTGTAACAATCATCCTGTTGTCTCAAACTGGGGGTTGGGACCCTTCAGGGGGTTACGAGGTTATTACATGGAGGTCGCACACTGTCAGCTTCCACCCCAAACCCTGCTTTGTCTCCAGCATTTATAATGGTGTTAAATATATCTAAAAGTGGTTTTTTTAAATTTATGGAATGGGGGGGTCTCACTCAGAGACTTGCTATGTGAACGGAGTCACCAGCACAAAAGTTTGAGAACCACTTGTCTAAAGGCCCTGGCCCAGTTCTCGGAGTCTTTACCATTCCACAGCTGAAGATGCAACAAGCACCCTTGGGCTGAAAGATACCTCTCCAAATACTCAGTGAGTGGCTGGTGGTGCATAGCTCCCCTGTTACTATGAGTCCCCATCTGCAAGCTTTCTGCCCCGAGGAATTCTTGTGCTGAAATAGCATTTTATGGGTTTCTCTCCCCAAACTGCTCTTCTGATTAAAGAAATGTTATCATGTCAAACATGACCACAAATTAAGGTTTTTGGATGATTAAAAGCAAAATGTTACTGACCCAAAGTCCAATAAAAACAGTTCCAGGATTTTCCTGAATTCCAGCAGAAACAAGCCAAATAAATCCTCCCCTGGGGTATTGTAGGAGAAGCATGGAATGAGCTTGCCTGCTCTGTTTTCATTGCTCAGCTCAAAAACAATGCAGAAAATAAACAGAAGCACCAGGCAGGTGGAGCGGGGCAAGACCCCACGCCTGAACCCCACTCCCTGGCAGGAGCACCGAGTGGGTGGGCAGAATGGGGCAAGCCCCCATGCTCTGACCCCATTTCCCCGGCAGGAGCACTGGGCAGGTGGACAGAGTAGGGCAAGCCCCCACACTCTGACTCCATTTCCCCAGCAGGAATGCCAAGGAGATGGGGCACTACAGGCTGAAGGGGTGGGGAGGGATCCCCACTTGCTCTGGCACAGGGCCCCACAAAACCTTAATCCACCTCTGCCTTGGGCTAGGGGTATTCACCACTTTATTTCTACTAGTCCCAGGAACAGCCCTCTGTGACTTACTGGGAATGGGCGAGAATCAGTGGGGCCCACCGAGGGCTGTGCCTGGACAGCCCTGTGCCTGGACCACCCACAGTGCTCTCCTGCCAGCGAAGGGTAAAGAGCTGCAGTGTTTGCAGTGCCTACTTGTGGTGCACACCTGCTCAGAGGCCCCTTGGCCCACCTCCTCCTCCTGATGATCCAGGTCAGCTGCTGCCTCTGGAGACCAGGATCCTGCTCTGCATCTCACCCTCTGCTCTGGCCTGGCTCTAGTGTAGGGCCAGCCTGCCTGGAAGCAGACCTAGTCCACCCTGTGGTTTGGAGGCCCTGCTGTTCATGTGTGGTGTGTGCAGGGGGACCAGCTGGCCCAGCCACCTCCCTGCTGGGCCCACTGCCCCTGCATAGAGAGCAGGCGTAGGGCTCCCAGGGCTGCACAGCGGAGCTAGCTGGAGTGGGAAATGCTTTGAGAGTGGCTGAGTGAGGAGAAGTTTGCACAATTCGGGCTCTACAGCTGGGGAGGAGGGGGCCTGAGGAGCTGGGCTTGGGGAAGCTGTGGTCAGGCAGGGGGCAAGCAGTCTGTTCTTGTCCTGCTAATCTGAGAACCAGGAGCTGCTCTGAGATGCTCCCAGCCACGGTATTTGTAAGTACTAATGGGCAGGCTGCATCCCAGTAACTGGAGCTCTGGCCCAGGGCCACCCAGAGGATTCAGGAGGCCTGGGGTCTTCGGTGGTGCCCCCCCCCCCGCAAAATTGCCGCTGAAGACCCAGTACTGTGGTGGCGGGTCCCGGGGCGGAAGGACCCTCGCCGCCGAATTGCCGCCAAAGACCCGGAGTGGAAGAAGCTCTGGGGGCCCGGGCCCCTTGAGAGTTTTCCGGAGGCCCCAGAGTGAGTGAAGGACCCCGTTACAGGGCCCCCAAAAAACTCTCAAGGGGGCCCCTGCAGGGCCTGGGGCAAATTGCCCCACTTGCCCCCCTCCCTCTAGGCAGCCCTGCTCTGGTTCTGAGAGACTGTCTGGGGCAAACCCTGCAGCCAGCTTTAAATCAGGGCAAGAGATTCCTGTGGTCAGCAACAGCCTTGGCAGCTAAGAGCAGGGTATGCACACCGCCAGTGGCAGGTTCTGGCTGGTCTCCAGAGGAACCATCCCGGGCACTGCTGCTCAGTTGGCCAGACATCTGGAGTTGGCCACTGCTGGCAGCCGGATACAGGTCATGAACAGTCCCCAGCTAACCACCCTTCCCAGTGCCTGTGGGCAACCTCATGGGTGCAGGAGACACCAGGAGATGCTCCCTGGCCAGTTTCAAACACCAGAGGGGGCAGCATGGAGATCTGCAGGGCCTGCCTACCTGCAGCCACTGTGCAAAACAGCAGCCACATGGCACCAGACAGGCCCAAAGCCTGGGGTCAGAAGGCCAGAACCGCGACTTGAGAACAGGCAGACAGATGGAACAGGAGGGCCCTGAGGGCATGGTATGGGACTGGAGGGCATGGGGAGGGGCATGGGGGTATGGCAGAGGGCAGGAGGGTATAGGACGGGGTGAGCCAAATAGGAAGGTGAGGGTGCTGGATGGCCATGGCTGCCGGGGTAGAGTGGTCCTGGCACTGGCAGTGCCCCTGCATTCCTTCCTTTCCAGGTCACCGAGCCCGTGTAAAGGCAGCCAGGGCACAACCCCAGTCTTGTGCACTGCAGATCAATGCCCCCTTGTCCCAGGCCTCTCGCCGTTCCCCTGACCCCTGGCCACCTGCCCTCCATCCGGCTGCCTTGCCATGCAACCAGGATGCCCCGGGCTGTGCTGCGCGGGGGCCGCCCACACAGCACTGTAGCTCATTCTCCTCACAGAAAGGGGCTCTTGTTTCCCTCAGACTTGCTGCAGGGGGCAAGGAGGACAAGCACGGTGCGGGCAGCTGCCAGCCGCCACGAGCCCATTAGCTCTTTGATAGCCTGGGGGGCTCCAGCTGGGGTGGGGGGCTGCAGATCCCAACTCCCCCTTGTCACCCACCCCCACAGCCGCTCCAGGGAGTGCAGTGTCCACACGCAAGGAGCCGGCTGCTGCTTCAGCAATGGGGGAGCTCCTGCCCCACACCAGCCCACAGGCCACCAGGGACCTCAATGGGGACCCAGCCAGGAGCGGGAGAGCCTCAGCCCTGCAGCCTTCACACACCCCTGCTCCAGCCTGTTGGGGGGAAACGGCACATGGGCCAGCACCTCCCCCTCCCCCAACAACTGCACAGGAAGGGCACGAGTGCCATGTGGCCAGGCTCCCCCACATGGAGACCTCATTGTCCTGAGGCCAGCTATAGCCCCATCCCCTGTACTAACACCTCCCTTGCCCCTCCCCCCACCCCCTGCACCAGCTCCTAGCCTGACACCCTGATTCCTCCACCTGCATCTCCCCTCCCCTCTCCCCAACACCCCAAACCCTGCACCACCTCCCCGCCCCTAAACCCAATCCCTGGACCAACACCTCACCTCCCCACCCCTGATCCCTGCACCAACACCTCCTTCAGCCCTCCCTTGCATCAACACCTCCCCACCCCTCCCCCACGCCATGCACCAACACTGCCCCTCCCCTCCTCCCATTCCTGCACCAGTACCTCCTGTGATGGAGTAGGGTTTATCTGTGTGGGGGATGGGAGAGCTGGGGATGTCTTTAGGTGAGGGACAGGATCTTTAAGCCTGTAACCTGAGCTAGGTAGGGGGGAGGGGGTTAGCACCTTGGCCCGGGAAGCTGGACAAAGGAATCGGCTGGCAGGAGGAGGGGGAGTTCAGTTTCGGTTTGGGGCTGAGTGAGGGAATTCAGGGAAGCCTATGCTGGGATCCAAGTGCCCTGAACCCCGAGAAGGACTCGATTGAGGGGTCCTGGTTGGGCCTCCAAGCTCTGCTGTAACCTGCATTCCTGTTGTCCAATAAACCTTCTGTTTTACTGACTGGCTGAGAGTCACTGTGAGTCCCAGGAAGAGGGGTGCAGGACCGGACTCCCCCACACTCCATGACACCTCCTTCCTCCCCTGATCCCTGTACCTGCATCTCCCCTCTCCCTTCCCCCATCCAGATCCCTATACCAATACCTCCTCTGATCCCTGCACCAACACCTGGCCCCTCCCCAACACCCTGATGCCTGTGTCAACACCCCTGTACACTCAGACTCATCCCCCGCACTAAATCCCTGGACTCAGACCTCCTTCTTACCCCAAGGGTCTAACAGAGACTGGCATGGTTAGGCTGTAAGCCTGGCATTCCCGGCCTAGGCCCTGCACAGTAGGTATCTCGGAGGGCACTGGAAAGGGCACCTGAAGAGTTGTTGATTAGTCTGGTGGTAGGGAGAAGCTGCCCGCTGAGGCTATGGAGAGCACTAGCAGCACAGCACTGCCTAATATACTCATCAAACCCTACTGCTCAGAGTTCCGCAGAAAGCCATGCCACACAAGGGGAGAGGGCTACTCTGCTCTGGCCACCTGGCTTCTGAGTCACCAGAAAGGGATCACTCCCAAGAGCGGAACTGGTGGCCACTGCCAATCTGTTCTCCATGGGGCCACTTGCCCGACAGGCTCACTCCAGCCTGGGGAGTGACATGCAGCTGGCATGCTCAGATGCCTAGAGACAGGCCCTGTATGACAACCGCACTCACAGAGCCAAGCTGGGAGTCTGGGCTCCCAGAGCTCTGGGCCAGCTGTGATAGCAGAGCCCTCATCTGGTGCAGCGTTCCTTCCTACCAGCCTCTCGTGGGCCAGGGCTGTGTTCCCTCCTGCCAGCTCCCGTGGGACAGGGTTGTGGTCTCTCCTGCTGGTCCCATGGAGTCTCAAGCTGCGTACCCTCTTGCTGGCTCCTGCGGGGCAAGGGGTCCTGTTCCCTTCTGCCAGCTCTAGCGGGGCCTCGGGCCGCGTTCCCTCCTCCCGGCTCTAGTGAGTCCTGGGGCCACGTTCCCTCCTGCCAGCTCTAGCAGGATCTGGGCCACGTTCCCTCTTGGCTTTAGCAGGACCAGAGGCAGCGCTCCCTCCTGTCGGCTCCCACAAGTCCTGGGGCCACATTCCCTCCTGCTGGCTCCCATGGAGTCTGGGGCCACATTCCTTCCTGATGGCTCTAGTGGGGCTTGGGGCCATGTTCCCACCTGATGGTTCCCATGGGGCCTAAGGCTGTGCTCCCTTCTACCAGCTCTAGCAGGGCCTGGGGCCACATTCCCTCCTGCTGGCTCCCATGCAGGGCCAGGGGCCGCGTTCCCTTCTGTTGGCTCCACAGAGCCTGAGGCCACATTCCCTCCTGCCAGCTCTAGTGGGGTCTGATCCACGTTCCCTCCTGCCAGTTCCTGCAGGGCCTGGGGCTGCGTTCCCTGCTTGTGGCTCCTAGGGGCCGCAGGGACATGTTGCTGCTTCCGGGAGCTGCCTGAGATCAGGGCCGCCCAGAGCCCACACCCCAAATCCCCTCCTACACTCCAACCACCTACCCCATCCCAGAGCCCCCTTCCACACCCAAACCCGCTCCCGCACTCCAACCCTCTACCCTAGCTCTGAGCACCCTCCCACATCTAAACTCCCTCCGAGTGCCTACATCCCAACCCCCTGCCCCAGCCCTGAGCCACACCCCAGTCCCCTGCCCCAACTCTCTGCCCCAGGCCTGAGCCACCGCCAGCACCCAAACTCCATCCCAGAGCCTGCACCCCTTCCTGCACCCTCCAAATCCCTCATCCCTGGCCCCACACCAGAGCCCACACCCTCAGCCAGAGCCCTCACCCCCACCACACCGAACCCTCTGCCACAGACCAGAGCCCTCCTCTACACCCTGAACCCCTCATTTCTGGCTCTATACCAAAGCCTGCACTCCTAGCCCACAGCCTGTACCCTCTCCCTATCCATCTGCCCCATCCCAAAGCCCCCTCCCACACTCCAAACCCCTCATTTCTGGCCGCACTCCACAACCCGCACCCCCAACCAGAGCCCTCACTCCCTCCCACACCCCAACCGACTGCTCATCCCCGTGAAAAGGAATGAGTGAGTAGAAGGTCAGGGAGAGAGATCAATGGAGGGGGTGGGACAGGGCCTCAGGAAGGGGCAGGGCAGGGGGCGGGGCAAGGGTGTTTGGTTTTCTGCAATCGGAAAGTTGGCAGCCCTGCCTTGGAGTGACAGTGCTGGAGGGCTTCTCAGGGCTGTTTGCTGTTCTTCAATTTGTAGTTGATGGAGGGGGAGTTTCACACACAGCCCTGAGCCCATCTTGCCTTGGGTGCAGGCCCCAGGGCAAGGCACTCCACCCCCACCATTGGCACTGCAGGAGGCAGCTCCCAGGGAGCAGCCAGGAGCAAATCGCAGGATGTATGTTACCCAGGTGCCTTAGCAACCCACTGAACCTGCCCTGCATAGCAAGGAGAGAACAGCCACTCTGGGGCACCCGCCACTCAGCTGGGTGCAGGACTGGAGAGCAGCTGCTGGCACCGAAGCCATGGCAGCCAGTGACAGGGACGAGAGAATTCACTGCATCCCCTGGCACTAGCAGACTGGACCCCTGCACCCCTAAGCCAGCCTAAGATGGCACCCCATGCTGGGAGAAGCCCAGGCCACTGGCAGAGCAGGCCAGGCTGGGTAGCACAGGCTGCAGCAGATCCAGACAGGCAGCGTCGGTATATCAGTGCCTAAGCCCTGCAGTGGGACATCACTCCGGTCTCATGCACTCAGAGCAGCCTCTGCTTCTCTCAGCCCCTCCATCCAGCTAGCAAAGCAGGATGGAGCAGGGGTGGGGGTGATGGAGTAGAATGAGGGATGGATCCACCACCACAGGGGGGCTCTGTGCCCCAGGAGAAGTCACTGCAGAACCAGCCTGGGCCCTGCCCCTCCTGCCCAGGAGTTCCCTGCCTTTCCCCCGTTCCCAGGACCAGCACTGCTCACTCCACAGTCAGGGCTTGGCTACACTTGAAACTTCAAAGCGCTGCCGCAGGACCGCTACCGCGGCAGCGCTTTGAAGTGTGAGTGTGGTCGCAGCACCAGCGCTGGGAGAGAGCTCTCCCAGCGCTGCACGTACTCCACCTCCCCATGGGGATTAGCTTGCAGCATTGGGAGCTGCGCTCCCAGCGCTGCGGCACTGTTTACACTGGCGATTTGAAGCGCTGTATCTTGCAGCGCTCAGGGGGGTGTTTTTTTCACACCCCTGAGCGCAAAAGTTGCAGCGCTGTAAAGCGCCAGTGTAGCCAAGGCCTCAGATTCAAATGTTTGGGCTTTGCTTTCTCTGCTGTCTAGTGTGAGCCCTGGTCCAGACCTATGGAGATCGTGCTGTATGAGCCCCAACCTGACTGGTGGCCCCTGGGCCCAGATTCAAGGGGGGGCCCTGCCATGATTCAAGGCTATCCCTGCAGTTTGGGCTAGACTCAGAATGGGGAGCCCAGGGGTGGGAAGGTGCCAGCCCCTCAAGAGGGAGCAGGGCGCTCTCCTGCCTGGGATGCAGGATCATACCGTTTCCCATCCATCTGCTCTCCTGTCACATCCCCATCTCCCTGATTATTTTAATGAGGATAATGATTCACACCTGGGCAATTCAAACCCGCTAACAATAACAATTTTAATTAGTTTCCACTACAAATCTGAAATGTCGTCATTAACATTTAAAATGCCTGCAACTGGCAGCTCCCTGCAAAGCAGAGCATGGGTGGGCCTAGGCGTTGGAGGAGAACTGGGGTGGGCAGGCCAGGAGTAGTGGATTGAACTGGAGTAGATAGGTGGGGGGTGGAACTGGGATGGGTGGGCCAGGGGTCAGGGTGGAACTGGGGCAGCTGGATCAGTGGTGGGGCTGGGGAGACTGGAATAGACCAGGGGGAGGGAGTGGAAAGGGGGCAGGCAGATGGGCCTGCTGAGATGAGGGACACATAACCTCCCTCATGTGTCATGGCTTTGCAAACCTCTCTCCTTGTGCCCCCCTTACCACCACTCCCATTTTAACCCAGCTCCCAGGCAGACCAGCAGGGAGGGGAAATAGCTGTGAAGCAGACTGCCTGGTGACTAGGTTACCCCAGCAAGGGATGGGCAGGCAGGCCTGTCCAGGGTACAACGAGCCGGCCAGATATTCCCTAGTGAACGGGCCAGCTGGGTGTTTGGCTGGTGCTGGATTTTTCCACATCACTCGCAGATCGATAATGGTCCGTGCAAGCTGTGTGCTCAGCGCTGCCGTCAGGGGACAGTGCAAAGGGCCCTCGAGTATAGGGGCTATTTAAAGAGCTGGACATGTCGGTTGGAGGCTGGTTATAATTTCACACAGCTCTCTCTGGACCTTTTAATGCAGTACAAGGCTGGAGGCAAGAGGCAGGCTGCAGTGTGAGATTAAGGCCATCAGGGACACTGGGAACCAGCAACACACACAGGCACACTCACTGACAGACACCCACACACGGGCACACTCACTGACACACACACACATGCACAGACACACAGAGATAGACACATATGAGCACAGACACACGCACACCAGCTGTTCTGCCTACTACTCATGGGAAAGCCCTAGTGGCAAATGGCAAGCCAGGGAAAGATTTTGCATCTCCGAAAGTTGGCTAAGACCTCCTGCCTTGTACCGAGTCATCCAGAGCCCTCACTTACTCTAACATCGCTCTGGGGCATTTTTGGGTCAGCACTGACTGTGTGGGGAGAACTCCTGGTGAGCCCCTTGCAGCACAGCGCCCCCTAGCACCATGTTGGGACACTGGGGCCAGCACTGACTGTATGTGGAGAGTACCCCCCACAGAGCCCCCGACACGCTGCCTACAGCACCCTGAAGATATTGCAAGGCAAGCACTGCCCTGCTCCAACCCTGCTTCGTTTCCAAACTCTGAGCAGGGAGACAAAGGGTTCTCTTCTGCTGAGACAGCCAGCCCCATCCAGGGTAAGACACGGGCATAGGAGCGGGGGCGGGGGGCAGAGGCAGCAGAGTGCCACCAAGGCACAGAGACAGCCCCTCCTAGAGTGAGGCCCAGGGACCTGGGGGTGAGGGACAGAGATCACATTTTCATGGGGGTTGGGAAGAGGGGAGCTGGGGCGATAGAAGCAAAGGCAGCTCCCTCCCACTCAATGCAGAGAGAGGTTGGGGTGAGGGGGCTCAGCAGATGGCCTGTTGGTTGCCCTGGCGTCTGTGCGTGGGTCCCGGCCTGCAGGTACACAGAGAGCAGGCACTCAGAACCCTGCAACAGAGTCTGACTCAGCCCCTCAGAGCTCTCCCCAATGGGTTTCTCTTCCTCTCCCCACTGTGAAGAGGAGAGTGTTGGGAGAGAGGAGAAAGGGCAAGGGGCTTCCTGGGCTGCTACTCCAGCAGTGCACAGGACTCTGTGCTTAGCCCAGTGCTACTAGCTGGGGGCAGGGGCAGGATCCACCACACAGGCACACTCAGACACGAGGCTTGTTTGATATCTTGATTTGACTAGTACCCCTCCCCATTCCTGGTTTTTACCATCACATCCTGGCCAGGCTTGGAATTCCTCTCTAGAACCAGCCACAGTCTGTCCAACAAAGGGGCTCCTTATTCATCCCCAGAGCAGCAGTAATGGGGGAGGGGAGCTGGGCTCGAGGAAAAGATGTCATTATCCAAAAACTAGCAGTAACTGCCCAGGGAATTCCTAGAGTTTAAGGCCAGAAGAGACTTCAACTGACATGTAATGTTCATCTTAAAAGGTGTCCAAACATGTTAAGCTATAGAAATGCTCTATCAGGGCACCAAACAACCTTAACTCTGCCCTGGAGACACCATGCAATAGCCATACAGTCATGTTTGGTGCATGTTAGTACTTGTGGACCCAGCTCAGACTAAACCAATTTTTAAAGCTTTTAGACTTTTTTATCCCGATTTTTCCTCAGGGCATCACTGCAGGACATAGTTCAGTGGTTTAGGTGCATTTCCATTGCTTAACTTGACTAGGTTTCTTTTCATTTAACCTTAACTCTGAATTCCCTGCCCTTGTGATGCACGTTTCTAGAAAACTCCTATTGCCCTGTAAGGTAGGTTACTGCTATATACTCTCCACATTCACTGTAGCAAAACTTCCCTTTTAAAAATGTACTACCCATTTCCCCCATGACCAGTAAACAAGCCGCTCAGAGAATACTTTCGAGGGCTATTGCAAAGGAGGTGAAGTTTCTGTAGAACCAACCTGAACAGTTTATTTTAGCTTTCAGGGACACATTGTCCAGCACACTCTCTGCTGTCCCAGAGCAGCTAGCCGGGACAGGCCACTTGTGCTGCATCTACAGCTCTCTGTGTAGCCAGAGCAATGGAAGGTAGCTGGGGTCCACACCTGTCTTCCCTGGCTGCTGACCTCTGCATTGCCCTGCTCACACCCCTGCTGATTTGCCCCTCCTTCCTGGCCTCTACATTCACAGCACATGTGCCCACCACACACACACACACACACACACTGCCTTCTGCCCAAAGGGCTTCCTGCTGTGTTCCCAATGGGCGTGATGCCAAGCTGCCCTTGATGAGTTTGGCACCCTCCCATGTTGGCAGGAGGCTGAGAGGAGCTCTGTGAAGGGCAGGTGAATGTCTGCAGTGGCCACCTTTGCTAAGGGCAATCTGTGACGTCAATTCCATTGCGAGCCATAAGAGATGTCAGCCATTTGGAAAGAGGGCAGTGCTCTTTGGCTACCTGGCTGGCAGAGCACTGTACAGTGCTGGCCACATTGTTGGCATCTCTGCAGGTCCTGCTCCATCCCCTGGGACTGGGGCAAACTCCCTCTGATTGGCTGCCTGCCCCACTGCCTGCCTCTAGGGGTGCAGAAGACAGGCAGAGCTCCCTGCCCTCGCCAGGAGCTATAGGGGTTTTGGGGTGCAGGGAGGGGGGGAGCAGCTGACACAAGAGATGGGTGGGGGGAGCAGAAACTGCCCAGCAGTTCAGGGCAACCCTGACTCCTCCTTCCCTCCTGTGGGCAATGGGTCAATCTGCTCCCTGCTCCTCCACCCTCCTCGCCCCATCCCTGCAGCCCTGACCTGGGAAAGGGGAATGGGGTGAAGGGCCCCTGGAGCTGCAGGTGCAGCAGAGCTGGGGCTGGGGGGTGGATGGATTACCCTGGGGGCTGGGGAGAACCTAGATTCTGTGCTCCATCGGGCAGCATAAGGGCACCTGCAGCAGGGACAGACCCCCTCCCTGGATAAACATCACCCACACACAAGGGTAAGGGGAGGGTGTGTCAATAATCAAAACCCAGAGCAAAACCATGGGATCATCTTTATAAAAATCTCATGATTTTGGACCTATTAACAAAGGAAAGAAAAGGTCGCATGAAGAAGTCGCTGGGCAGCAGAGTTAAGTACAGTAAGAAGGAGTTTTTTAAGATATTAGGAACAAAAGGAACACTAACAATGGCATTGGTGCATTACTAGATGGAAACTGTAGAATTATCAATAATAATTCAGAAAAGGCAGAAGTGTCCAATTTCTGTTCCGTGTTTGGGAAAAAACAGATGATTCAGCCTTATCATATAACACTCTTCCCATTGCACTAGTAACTCTGGAGGATGATAAACAGCAGCAACTAAAGTTAGACATGTGTAAGCAGCAGGTCCAGTAACTTGCATCCAAGAGTTTTAAAAGAGTCATCTGAAGAGCTCAATAGAACATGCTGATTTTCAGTAACCCCTGGAACATTGGGGAAGTTCCAGAAGACTAGAAGAAAGCTGATGATGTGCCAACATTTAAAAGGGTAAATGGGACTACTTGGGTAATTTATAGGCCTGTCATCTTGACATTGAGCCTGGGCAAAATAATGAAACCCCAGATACTTGATTTGATTAATAAAGAATTAAAGGAGAATAATAAATGCCAGTCAACATGGATTTATGAGCAATCAATTTTTTGATGAGAATACTAATTTGATTGATGAAGGTAATAGTGCTGATGCAATAGGATCCTGTAAGGATTTTGACTTGGTACTACCTGGCATTTTGGTAAAAAATACTAGACTGACACAAAATCAGCATGGCACACATTATGTGGATTAAAAGCCGGCTAACTGATAGATCTCTAAATGTAACTGTAAACGGGCAATCATCATTGAATGGGTGTGTTTCTAATGGGGTTCCCCAGGGACTGGTTCTTGGTCCAATGTTATTTAACAGTTTTATCAATGACGTGGAAGGAAACATAAAATCATCACAGATAAAATTTGTAGATGACACAAAGACTGAGGGAGTGTAAATAATGAAGAGGACAGGTCACTGATACAGAGCACAAGCAAATAATCTGTGTTCTAATGTGGCTAAATGTAACGATGTCTATCTAGGAACAAACAATGCAGACCATGAAGCTAGTTAATCATTGGAATAAGTTACCAAGGGTCAGGGATTCACCATCAGTGGGAATTTTTAACTCAGGATTGGGTGTTTTTCTGAAGGATCTGCCCTGGTTCAAACAGGAATTAATTAAGGCCATTTCTCTGGCCTGTGCTGTATGGGAAGTCATCAGACGGAGGGCCATAATGGTCCATTCCAGCCCTGGCCTGGGAATAAAAGTGCCCTGGCTGAGTGAGGATTCGGGCTGGGCCCCATGGGCTGTGCATATTCCAGCACTGCAAGAACAAAAGCAGTACTAATCACCACTCTATGCTGCAGGAGGGATGATAAGCAGCTGTGAGGGCAGGTGCTAGGCAGCACTAGGTGGTGGTGGGTCAAGCAGTGCTGGTGGGGGGGTGGGTCAGGCAGTGCTGGGGGAGTGTGTCAGGCAGCGCTGGGGGGGTAATGGGCAGCTCTGGGAAGTGGATGCTGGGCAGCCCTGGGAGTGGGTGGGTCAGGCAGCACTGGGGGGTAAGGGTGGGCAGCACTGTGGTGGTGGGTTTTGCAGCAGAGAGGAGTGGTGGGTCAGGCAGTGCTGGGGGGTGGATGTTGGGCAGCACTGCGGGCAGTGGGCTGGGCAGGGCTGAGGGACGGCTCCACCACAGTGAGAGCCCTGGCCCTGGCCCTGGCCCTGCTGGCCTGGAGTCTGTGTGAGCAGCGAGTGCTGGTGGGGTCTCATGCTGGGCCATGCCCTGGAGATGGGACGTCAGCTCCTCCTGCAGTGCACAGCTTCCCCTCAGCTCTGGGCTTTGCCATCCGTGCCTGAGGGAAGGGAAGGGTCCCCTGGAGCAGGGCTGGCTTTAGGCCTATTCCACCATTTCCCCCAAATTGGGCCCCAATCCCTAAGAGGGCCCCACGCCCAGTGAGAATCCCTTCCCTGGCTACAGGCACCTTTTTGCTCACTTGGCGAGGCTCCAGGTCTTCAGCGGCACTTAGGCGGCAGGTCCTTCGCTTGCTCTGGGTCTTTGGCGGCAGGTCCTTGAGTGCCACCGAAGACCTAGAGCGATTGAAGGACCCGCTGCCAAACTGCTGCCGAAGACTCAGAGCACCGCCCAGTGAGTACAAACCCTATGTGGTTTTTTTACATTTTTTTTAAGTCATCCCTGCCAGGGGCCCGCCGAAACTGTTCGAATTGGGCCCCGCACTTCCTAAAGCTGGCCCTGCCCTGGAGAGTGCAGGGATCTCCTTCTGAACAGGGGCGGTTCTAGGTATTTTGCCGCTCCAAGCACGGCAGGCAGGCTGCTTTCAGCAGCTTGCCTGCTGGAGGTCTCCGGTCCTGCGGATTCAGCAGCAGCCTGCGGGAGGTCCGTCAAAGCCGCGGAACCAGCAGACCCTCCACAGGCATGCCGCCGAAGGCAACCTGCCTACTGCCCTCGCGGTGACCGGCAGAGCGCCCCCCGTGGCTTGCCGCCCCAGGCACGCACTTGGCGTGCTGGTGCCTGGAGACGCCCCAGCTTCTGAGGCCCCCCTCCAGTGCACCAGGACTGTTGCACAGGTGACCATGTGCCTACCGGACCAGCTGCCAGGAGCTGTTTCCATGCTGCTGTGGCTCTTCTCCCTTCAGCTGATCGTCAGGTAGAGCACAGGGTGCCACCCAAGGACCCAGAGAAAAGGGGGAAATGCCAGGGGCAGTCTGCTTTGGAAAAGCACCCCCTTCCTGCAGCCAGATACCATGCCCCAAGCTCCAGGGTGGCAAGTGATAGTGGGGTCGCAGGCTGTACTGGTGCTGTGAGCTTGGGTCTCCCGGGGATGGAGGACATCGCTGGAAGCGGTATTCTCTGAATGCAGGAAACAGCCAGGAGTAAACCTCCCACCCAGGCCATAAATGCCTTCTGCCCACCAGGATCCAGATGCGGTTGCAATCTCTCTTCCACGTCAGTGCCAGCCCTTCCAGCTTCTGCATGGCTTTCTCTGCCCATCCAGTTCCCTGGGCTGCTGCGGCCCGTTCCCAGCTGAGCTGGGCACCGTGTCGTCCAAGGAGGCCCCAGCAGTGTCTGGCACTGGTGTGGTGCTTGGCCGGTCCCAGAAAGTCCTCACCAGCCTTGCTTGGCTGGGCTATGGGTAGGCTGCTGCACACAGAGAAGCTCAGAGGCCTATGCAGGGTGGCCACAGGACAGATAGACAGGGGGCTATGTGGGGACAGGGCAGTGGGTGAGGTGGCCACTGAGGGGGCCAGAGTCTGTAATGTTGAGTGCAGGAAGCCAGAAAGAGATGACCAGGAGCAGAGTGCCCTGGAATTTCACCAGGGCTGACCCAGCCTCGCTGCAGATTGCGGCTCCAGCCCTTCCCAAATCCAAAGCTTGCAACAGGTTGGGCAGGTTCCCTGGGTGCGAGCAGGCGGGTGGGCTGGGAACTGCAGGGGCAGGGAGCCATGTAGGACTGTTGCACACTCTCCCCACCTCCCCTCGGAGCAGCACCGGCTGTTGTCTGAGTGTAAACAAGGTATTTAATATGCAGACGAGCTCATTAGCATCTCCTGGTTTCAGCAGCACTGTGTCTGCAGCTGGACTCGCGGGACATGTCACAGGAAATCTCTACACACAACTTTTAATTACAGACAAATGGGTGGACACATTATCGTTAACAGCTCTGGGTGCTTCCTGCCAGCCCGGCTCAGCTCCTGCTGCCAGGGCTGGTGCAACCATTTAGGCAACCTAGGAGGTCGCCTAGGGCACTGGCATTTGCGGGGCGCCATTTTCTTCGCCAGCGACCACGGCAGCTGGATCTTCGGCCACCCCGGTCGCCACCGGCATTTAGGCGGAGGGAGCTGGGGCAGAGAAGCGCAGGGAGGGCCACTTACAGCAAGTAAGGGGGGGTGGCATGCAGGGGAACTCCCCATCCCAGCTCATCCCTGCCCTGCCTCCTCCCCCAGCACGCCATGGCCGCTTCCCTTCTCCCGCCTCCCAGGCTTGCGGCACCTAAGCTGATTGGCGCCGCAAGCCTAGTAGGTGGGAGAAGTGAAGTAGCCACGGCGTGCTTGGGGAGGAGGTGGGGCAGGGGTGAGCTGCTTCACTTCTCCCGCCTCCCAGGCTTGCGGTACCAATCAGCTTAGGCGCCGCAAGCCTGCGAGGCGGGAGAAGGGAAGCAGCCACAGCGTGCTCGGGGAGGAGGCAGGGCAGGGGTGAGCTGGGGCACAGGGGGGGTGCCTCAGGGCGGAGGGTGGGGAGCTGCCTTGGGGGGGGTGCCTTAGGGAGGGTGCATGGGGGGGGCACACGGTGGAAGTTTTGCCGAGGGCCCAAAACATCCTTGCACCAGCCCTGCCTGCTGCCAGCCTCACCTGGATGGGCAGAGGCATCAGCCTGCCACTGCCTGAGCCACAGGCTGCTGGAGAGGAGTGTGTGTGGAGCCACAGGAAGAGTAGGGCTTAGGGTTGCCAGGCATCCGTTTTTTTACCAGAATGCCCAGATGAAAAGAGACCCTGGCGGCTCCAGTTGGCACCACTAACTGGGCCATTAAAAGTCTGGTAGGGGGCCTGCAGTGGGGGCCCGCAGCTAAGGCAGGCTCCCTGCCTGCCCTAGCTCTGCGAGGCTCCAAGAAGTGGCCACCAGGTCCCTGAAATCTTAGGCGCATGGGCTGCCAGGGAGGCTCTGTGTGCTGCTCCTGCCCGGAGTGCCAGCTCCACAGCTTCCATTGGCCGGGAACCGCAACTAATGGGAGCTGTGGGGGCATCAGGAGCAGGCATGAGCAGGGCTGGGGCAACACCCTAGTCTCCCCTGAGCAGGGGCAGAGCATGCAGGATCAGGGCTGGGGGTGGCACCCTGGTCTCCCCTGGGCAGGGGCAGAGCATGCAGGACCAGGGCTGGGGGTGACACCTTGGTCTCCCTGGGCAGGGGCAAAGCAGGCAGGCCTGGCAGGAGCTGCTGGCCCCATGCTGCACACAGAGTGTACAGGGCACATGGTTGTGGTACCACCCCGATCTGGGGCTGGCCTAATTCACCCTCAGTGCTACCCCTGCACACTCCGATGCGCCATCCCTGCCAGACTCCCCCATGTGCCAGGCTGGAGGCCAATCGTAGAAAGTCTGGCAGTGGAATTGTTTCCAGGATCTCAGCCCTCCAGGCTCAGGCATCTGCCAGCCAGCAGAAGGAGCTCATGTTACTTGGAGCTGGTCCCGATGCTGTGGGGTGGATGTCAGGGGAGCACAGACAGCAGAGTCACATTGCCTTTGGCTCCCTGGGGCAGTGGAGCAGGGGTGAGGGACAGCCCTCACATTGCCATGGCTCTGCCCTGGCATTGCTGGGCTCCTTGTCACAGGGAGCTAGTGCAACCACCACTGTCCTCCAGTTAAACCCCTGGGGCAAGTGTTGCAATCTCAGCATCCCATCAAAGTCATGCTCGTGTCCCTGGGTCCACCCTCCCACCCATACCAGCGCCATGGGTGACCTGCCAAGGGCTCCCTCCTTGGGAGGCATATGCCTTGGCATCTCCGCTGGCAGGCACGGTGTAGGGGTTCAGTCTGGGCTGACTTGACTTTGAAGAGGTACTGGGAGCTGGCTGGTGATTGGGCACTCACTCTGCCCACTCACAGGCAGGCTGGGGGCAGCATCCCAAGCACAGATGTCCCATGGCAGGATGCTCCTTAAGCTTGTGTGAACAAACCCAAATACAACTACAGAGCATAGCACATCCAAGGGCCAGTGTTGGGGCTGCCAGGCCCGAGAATGCCACTCGTGAGGGATCCTGCCATGTCCTCACCCCCCACCTCCCGATCTCCACTCGGCAGGGGGCTTCACCAGCCCAGAACATAGAGACCCCAACCCAGCCTCCTCAGCCAGCAGAGCCAGGCAAAGATGGGCCAAACCCAGAACTGCCCGACCAGGTCCCTGGCAGGGCCGAGGCAGATGCTGCCTTGTCAGAAATGAGGGCCAGGCCGTGAGCAGCCAGGGCCGAGGGAGACTCCAGGTGTGAGCCTCCCAAGAGTAGGGACAGCCGCTGAGTTGGGGCTGCTGAGTTGGGGCTCATGTACATCCTCCCCCCAAGTCGGGTATCAGAGCCATTGGGGTGACCCCACAATCCTCCACATCTCTGGGGCACAGGCTGCTGAGAAACAGAGACTCCCTTCACTGAATGGGATCCTTGACATGCGCCCGCCGGACTCCAGGCTGTGTAACACTGGCTTTGCCGAATCCTCCAAGCGGTGCCTCAGCTCCCCCATGCACAGCCACCATGGAAAGGTAGCAGTCAGAGTGCCCAGGCTCCAGCGGCTTGGGGGCACCTGGCTGGCATTGCTTGGCCAGTGTGATTGAGATCCCTTTGTATCATGCTGCCTCTTCTTCCACCAACCTTCCTGGCCAGCCCTGCTCTCCCCACTTCTGCATTTTTCGCTTCTCTTCCCCACTCTCAGTTCTTTCCTTCATCCTCTCTGGGCTGCTGCAGCCCCTTGGAGCCTTTGCCATTTTGTGCTTACCTAAAATCCAATAGAAACTTGTAACTGAAGAAAGAACTGGTAGGGCAACTCTGCAGCCATTTGCCAGCTGGGGAGCAGCTGAAGCCCTGCCTGTGCCGGGATCTGCTTGTTATTTGGTGAAAGAGCTATCATCCCAAGCTGTGTCCAGACATGCGCTATTCATCTGTCACAGAGTCAAGAGCCAATCAGCAATGAGGGAACAGAAAGTCTAGCATGTGACCAAAGTGAGCACTCATGCCGTCCATCGAGGACCGCACATTATCAAAGACGGCCCATGCCAAGCCAGGCTGGCATGATCCAACCAGTGAATGCAACGTCTGCTGGTTCTGATCATGTCTGTGATCCCCTCCAGCCCACCTCAGGCACTGCACAGACAGCCGGGGACAGGTTCCCGCCCCACCCCAGGAGTTCGGCGTGCGTGACTGCGACACAGAGGGCTGGCGAGCAGCAGGAAGAGCGGAGGCTGCTCAGATCTCACCATTCCACAGCTCGCTCTGCACAGCATCTTGGAGCTGCTCCGAGTGACAAGTGTGTGGGCACGAATGGGGCTTCGGGCACCAGTGAGTCACAAGCACAAGGGTAGGCACGCAACAGCTATGGGCCCCGAGTCGCTGTCCCAGCTCCAAGGGTACTCAGAATATCCCCTCCTGTGGCACGCCCCAGAGCCCCTAGCACTTGGCACTGCTGAGTAGGTAACAGCAGCCAAGTCAGCTGCAAGGTTTCACTCAGAAAACAGCTGCATTTTGCCGCTACTAGCCTCCAGGCATCTGATCCTGGTGCTGATCCCCTTCCTAGGGAAGGCAGGCACTGACCACTCTGGCGTTCCCTAGGAGCTGGCCAGATGCATTGCTCTCTCTGTCTGCAGCAGCTTTGCTTCACACAAGGAAACTGAATTCTCAGCTATTGGTGGCTAACACCCAGCCAGTCTGAAAAGCTCAGTTGTGTCAATGTAAGTACCTTTTAGCACTGGGTCATTAGACTCTGTCCAGGCAGGAGCTGTCCCCTCTAAGGGAGCATTGTTCAGAGAGTGCCTTTCCCCGCTTTGATCACAAAGAGAAAGGGCAGACTCAGGCCGAAAGCCTGCAGGACAGTGCGTGCGTTGAACTCCCTGCATCCACCCTGCATCCCACTTTGACATCCTGACACTGCCTGCCTGTCAGTGCTGAGAATAGGCACCTCCAGGCTGGCTTATGGAGCACCAGGGATGGAAGTTCTGCATGGTCAGACTGTAGCTGTCTGGTCATTTGCACACTTGCTAGGGAGTGCAGACAGCATTGCAGGACGAGGATGGCAGGCATGACGCTATACTAGAGACCGTGGAGCAAACAAAAGGCCTTGTCTTCACATTGGCGCAGAGCCCAGTGAAGGCCCAGCACCCGTGTGAACTGCCACTCGTGCCTGTGCAGGGTAACCAGATCCACACATGCCTGGCTCACCTGTGCAGATCTCCAGGTAGAGCTCTCAGTCCTGCCAGCGTGACACCCACACAGTGATGGAGTGCCTGGGCACCAGGGCTTGGCTGGGGCCTGGGCTGGAGTGGATTTGACCAGTAGGCCAGTTTGAATGGCTGTTCTCACAGGGTGAATTGGAGAGAAAGCTGGAAAAATCAATTCCGTCATATCCACCCAGAGACAGCAGGGCTCAGGCCCTGCCCCTACAGCCTACATAGGCCTCAGCCCCTTGAGTGCCTGTTGCCCCTGTCAGCCAGTGCCCAGGGGGACTTCACCCTCCCTTGGCCAGCGGGTCGCAAACCATTTGCTAGGCAGCAGCAGAACACTGGTGATCAGGGCTCCTGGGCTCTGGTCCCAGCGCTGGGAGGGGAGAGTGGCAATAGAATAACCAACCTGCAGGGATTTTGCCATTCAGGAGGGACTTTCAAAGGCCCAGAGGAGGTTAAGTGCCCAGCTGCTATTGATTTTCTGCTACCCTTTGAGTGTCTGAGACTCTCCCTGGCTGAAAGGCAGTCTGGCTTTGCAGCTAAGACTGGGGCCTGCTGTATCAGTGACACAGTGCTATTCCCAGCCCTCTTGAACCATGGCCTGGGGACCGTTTTCAAAAGCAGTTTGGTGACTCAGGTCCTTAAGAGCCAGATTTGTAAAGACACCCAGGTGCCATACATCCAGGTGCCAGACACCTGGGAGCCAGACACCTGGAAGTCAGACATCCAGGGAGCAGACACCCAGGGTGCTGGGTACCACCATGCATTGAAAAGTCCCACTAGATTCCTAAATACTATTACAAATCCGACGTAAAGACTCATTTTCCAAAGTGATGTAGGCCAGGCCCGCCTTACCTGCCAACACCTTGGCTCTGCCTCAGGGCAAGTCCCACTCCTACTTTTGCTTCCCAGCAGTAACCTGCCTTCCCTGTCCAGCAAGGCACTTGTGCTGCAGTTTAGAGCACTTGGCAGAGCAGAGGCAGCAGTGAGATCCCGGATGCGTCCGCAGAGGTGGCTGCTTCACATGGGCAAAATAAGATGCAGTACCTGGCTGTCTGCAGAGGCGGCTGTGCTGCTCTGAGCATGCACACTCTTGGCTAAGTTTCTGTTATTCACTTTGATTCCTGCTCTTCTTATGTGGAGTCCCAGGGCTTCAATGATGTAACAGCTGAATACCTTGCCTGAAGCACTGTGATGCTATCCAAGCCCATAAGCTATGAAAAATAGGCTCTGATTAGCACTCACACAGCCCTCCTGAGAGCATAGAGTGTGAGCACTCACATGTTGTTTGTACCCCACATGGCAGGTCTCCCATGGGCTGGGCTGCCTCTCACCCACTGCTTGGTTTTACGGCTTGGGTAGTTCATGATTTTTCTTTTTCGTTTAAAAGAAAAAACACCAAATCATTGAAAGACAAAAGGATTAAACAGCAAAGCATCTCAGCAGTGATGAGGCTGCAAGGACAGGAAGTTCTGCTAACAGGCATCTCTCACCACTACCCCTCTTCAACCCCCCTGTTATACAGAGAACCAAACAGGAGTGGTACAGAAACCTCTCCCAGGATCTGCCTGGGAAAGGACCAGTGTACTAGGGAGCATATGTGAGATGGTGTGTGACTGCAAGCATGTGAATGTTACCTTGTGCCTGTGTGTGACTAGGTGTATGTGTGTGTGTGTGACCGTGTGCATGCACCACGGGTGATTGTATGTGCTTGAGAGAAAAAGAGACAGTGAGGTGGTGACTGAGTGTGCCCTTGCCTATGTGTGTCAGTTCTGTATTGCTGTAGGGCCAAGGGGTGCCAGTCATTGACCAAGGTCCCAGTGTGCTAGGTGCTGTACAAACAGAAAGCTTGCAATCTTGGTGTCAGAGGAGAGACAGTGGAGCAAACAGATTGGAACCCAGTGAGCTAATTGCAGACAGCTGAGCCATTGTCCAGGCTCCTGTTGGCCTTCCTGCAGAGGGGAGTGGTAAGGAAGGGTTTGAGGGATCAATGAGGGGGTTTGTGCAGCTCCTCTCATGTTAGGGGGCAGCATGGGAGAAAGTGCAAAGGGGCTGTCTGGAAAATCTGGCAAAGGGGTGATTTGCTTGGAGCTGGCACCACTGGCCAGAGCAGGGGTGCACAGAGGGGTAACATGGTCCAAGTGACAGGCTGAGAACATTTGCAGGAGCATTGTAAATGGATCTGAGTGGGGGTGAGGTGGGATGTGTCCAGACCAGGCAAGAGGAGGGCGTGAGTTGCTGAGAGCCTGGAGGAGAGAACTAGCTGCATGGTTGGAAAGTAAAGGGAGCAGCAAGGTTTAGACACAGCCTGGAGGTGAGGCGCTAAAGAAAGGGCAGAGCTGAAGATGATGCCCAGGCTACAAGTCTGAGTGACAGGAGTATGATGATGTTCTCCATGGGGACTCAGAAAGAACATTTGTTCCCCGTATAGGTACTTACAGACTGTGATCAAGTTCTCCCTTAACCTTCTGTTTGTTAAACTAAATAGATTGCACTCCTAAATCTGATCGCTGCAAGGAACATTTTCTTATCTTTTAATCATTTTTATGGCTCTTCTCTGACTCCTCTCCAATTTATCAACCTCCTTCCTGAAGTGGGGACACCAGAACTGGACACAGGATTCCAGCAGTGGTCACACCAATGCCAAATCCAGAGGTAAAATAACCTCTCTGCTTCTACTCTAGATTCCCCTGTTTATGCATCTCAGGATTGACAGCATCACAATGGCAGCTCATGTTCAGATGATTATTCTCCATGACCCCCAAATCTTTTTTCAGCCACTGCTTCCCAGGATAGAGTCCTCCATCCTGTAATTATGACCTAACTTCTTTGTTCCCAGACGTATACCATTATATTTAGTTGCATTAAAGCTCATATTGTTCGCTTGCACCCATTTTACCAAGTGATCCAGATTGTATTAGTGACCTGTCCTCTTAATTATTTACCACTCCCCCAATTTTTGTGTCATCTGCAAACTTTATTGTGCTATGAAATGATCCCTGAGGGACCCCACTGGAAACCCACCTGTCTGATGATGATTCACTGTTTACAATCACATTTTGACACCTATCAGTTAGCTGGTTTTTAATCCATTAAAATGTGTGCTGTGTTAATATTATATTTTTCTAGTTTTCTAATCAAAATGGCATGCCATACCAAGTCAAACGCTGTACAGAAGTCTAAGTATATTACATCAACCCTATTACCTTTATCAACCAAACTTGTAATCTCATCAAATAAAGATATCAACTTTAGTTTGACAGGAACTATTTCCCATAATCCCATGTTGATTGGCATATTGGCACAACATTGGCTTTGTTCCAGTCTTCTGGAACGTCTCCAGTGATCCAAGAATTATTGAAAATCAACATTAACAGTCCAGGGACCTCTTCAGCCAGCTCTTTTAAAACTCTTGTCTGCAAGTTATCTGGACCTGCTGATTTAAAATGTCTAACTTTAGTAGCTGCTGTTTAAAATCCTCCTGAAATACTAGTGCAAGGGAATATGATATGACTACATTGTATATGCAACAGAAATATTTATCAAATGCTTTTGCCTTTTCTTATTGATAGTTCCACCATTTCTATCTAGCAATGAACCAGTACCTTGCTAGGATACTTCATTGATGTCCTACAGCTGTTTATTAACAAGCAGGAGAAACAAGAGTCGGGGTAGGTTATGAGGCTGTTTCATAGGCTTTTTTAAGCTTTTAACTTATTCTGGCAGCCAGGACTCACCCTTAAATTGCTACCTGATGGAATTTGTAGAAAATCCAGGGCATCACTGAATCACAAAAATCATAGAAATGTAGGATTGGAAAGGACCTTAACGGGTTGTCTAGTCCAGTCCCTTGTGCTGCACCAGGACTAAGTAGACCATCAGTGATGGGTGTTTGGCTAACCAGTTCTTAAAAACCTCCAGTGACAGGATTCCACATACTCTGTAGGTAATTTGTTCCATTGCTTAACTGTGTCATCAATGATTAAGAAGAACAATGTATCACCCTCCTTTTTATAACAACCTTTTACATACTTGAAGACTGTTACCATGTCCCCCCTTAGTCATCTCTTCTCCAGACTAAACAAAGCTGATTTTTTTCAATCTTCCCTCATAGGTCATGTTTTCTAGACCTTCAATCATTTTGTTGCTCTTCTCTGGACTTTCTCCAATTTGTCCACATCTTTCCTGAAATGTGGTGCCCAGAACTGGACACAGTACTCCAGCTGAGGCCTTATCAGCACTGAGCAGAGCAGAAGAATTACTTCTTGTGTCTTGCTTGCAACACTCCTGCTAATACATCCCTGAATGATGTTTGCTTTTTTTGCACCAGTGTTACACTGTTGACTCATATTTAGCCTGTGGTCCACTATGACCCCCAGATCCCTTTCCATAGTACTCCTTGCTAGGCAGTCATTTCCCATTTTGTATGTGTGCAACTGATTGTTCCTTCCTAAATTGAGTACTTTGCATTTGTCCTTATTAAATTTCATCCTATTTACTTCAGACCATTTCTCCAGTTTGTCCAGATCATTTTGAATTTTAATCCTTTCCTCCAAAGCAGGGGTTCTCAACCTTCTTCTTTCTTTCTCCAGATAAAAGCCAGGGCCAGCATTAAGGGGCAGGGTTAGCTCCAGGGTTTTTGCTGACAGACCCGCTGCTGAATTGCCACCAAAGAGCCCAATGTGCCACCCCTTCCCCTTGGCCGCCCCAAGCACCTGCTTGCTGGGCTGGTGCCTGAAGCTGGCCCTGTTAAGGGATTGGAAGCAGGGCAATTGCTAAGTTGCTCAGGCTTCAGCTTCAGCCTTGGACATTGGGATTTGTGGCCCAGACTGCAGTCCTGTGTGGCAGGGCTTCAGCTTTCTGCCCTGGGCCCTATCAAGTCTAATGTCGGCCATGCTTGGCAGACCCCCTAAGACTTGCTCTTGGCCCGCAGGGGTCCTCTGACCCCTTGTTGAGAACCACTGGTCAAAAGCACATGCAACCTCTCCCAGCTTGGTATTGTCTGAAAACTTTATAAGTGTTTTCTCTATGCCATTGTCTAGATCACTGATGAAAATATTGAACAGAACCAGACCCAGGACAGATCCCTGCAGGACCTCACTAGATATACCCTTCCAGCTCAGTTATGAACCACTGGTAACTACTTTGTTTTCCAAACAGTTGTGTATCACCTTATTGTAGGTTCATCTAGGCCAGGGATCGGCAACCTCTGAGAAGTGGTGTGCCAAGTCTTCATTTATTTACTGTAATTTAAGGTTTTGCGTGACAGTAATGCATTTTACATTTACAAGGGTTGGCAGACGGAACCCCAGACTGGCAGCAGGCTGAGCCGGGGTCCCGGGGTCTGCTGCCAGCAGGGGTCCCAGCCGCCAGCTCCACTCAGCCCGCTGCTGGCCCAGGGTTCCATCCATCCAGGCCGGCAGTGGGCTGCATAGGGCTGGTGGCCAGACCCGGCTGGCAGCAGAGTGCCACTAAAAATCAGTTGGCGTGCTGCCTTTGACACGCATGTCGCAGGTTGCTGACCCCTGATCTAGGTTATATTTCCTTAATTTGTTTATGAGACCATGTGAGCCAGTATCAAAAGCCTTGCTAAAGCTGAGATATATGACATCTACAGCTTGGGCTTGTTATCATCATGTCAAAGAAGGATATTAGGTTGGTTTGACATGATCTGTTCTTGACAAACCCACGTTGATTTAGTTGGGGTTGGTCCTGCTTTGAGCAGCGGGATGGACTAGATGACCTCCTGAGGTCCCTTCCAACCCTGATATTCTATGGTTCTATGACTGTTATTTATCACATATTTTTCTTCTAGCTGCTTACAAATACAAATCGATTGTTTGATTATTTGCTCCATTATCTTTCCAGGTACTGAAGTGAAGCTGGTTGGTCTGTAATTCCCTAGGTTGTCCTTATTCCCTTTTTTACAGATAGGCTCTATATTTGCTCTTTTTCAGTCCTCTGGGATCTCTCCTGTCCTTCACAAGTTCTCAAGGATCAACACTGCCACTTTAGAGCACTGAACTTTGCATCGCTAAGGGGTGTGTTTTTTCACACCCCATGAGCGAGAAAGTTTCAGCGCTGTAAAGTGGTAGTGTAGATAAGGCCTACACTAAACTTGGAGGAGTGGTAGATACGCTGGAGGGTAGGGATAGGATACAGACGAACCTAGACAAATTAAAGGACTGGGCCAAAAGAAACCTGATGATGTTTTTGGGGCAGATCTCTGCATAGGTGCCAACTTCTGGATATGAGTCAGCAGTGTGCCCTTGTTGCCAAGAAGGCTAATGGCATATTGGGCTGCATTAGTAGGAGCATTGCCAACAAATTGAGGGAAGTGATTATTCCCATCTATTCAGCACTGGTGAGGCTACATCTGGAGTATTCCGTCTAGTTTGGGGTCCCCCACTACAGAAAGGATGTGGACAAATTGGAGAGAGTCCAGCAGAGGGCACCAAAAATGATTAGGGGTCTGGGGCACATGACTTATGAGGAGAGACTGAGGGAACTGGGCTTATTTAGTCTGCAGAAGGGAAGAGTGAGGAGGGATTTGACAGCAGCCTTCAGCTACCTGAAGGGAGGTTCCAAAGAGGATGGTGCTCGGCTATTTTCAGTAGTGGCAGATGACAGAACAAGAAGCAATGGTCTCATGTTGCAGTGGAGGAGATCTAGGATGGATATTAGGAAAAATTGTTTCAGTAGAAGGGTGGTGAAGCACTGGAATGGGTTACCTCGGGAGGTGGTGGAATCTCCATCCTTAGAGGTTTTTAAGGCCTGGCTTGACAAAGCCCTGACTGGGATGATTTAGTTGGGGTTGGTCCTGCTTTGAGCAGGGGGTTGGACTAGATGACCTCCAGAGGTCTCTTCCAGTCCTAACCTTCTATGATTCTATGAAAGGAGGTAACTGAGTGGAGAGGGGGTGCTATATTGGAATCCCACTGCTGGGATCCTGTCTTTTAAACCCAGCCCTTAAATACACCTCTGCTGATTCCCAGGGAAATGGAGTCAATTCCCAGTCTGGATTATCAGGGGGGATTTGTAACCTTGTGTGCGCTGGAGACAGCTGATCCTGAGCGCCACTTCTCTTCATGTTCACTGACTGAATGGGGAACGAGGCAAATTGGAAGATGAGATGACCTGTGTCAGAGAACGGGGAACCTGTGTGGGTCAGAATCAAGTGGAAGCTAAAAGGGAGATGCTTGCTTCCTCTAACTGCTTGGTTAGCCAGAGAAGCTAAAGCCCTCCTCTCACCCTCCTGCAGAGAGCAAGCGGCTCTAGTGACTCCCATGGGACTCTGCCAGATGGCGAGAGGGAAGGTGACCATCCAAGGTAACCCTGCTTGGTCAGAGTGACACTTTGTCCCCATTCTAGTGGTGGCTAGGCCAGCTAGCAATTGATGAGCCTGCTACAGTTTTATCAGAGACTGTCTTTTAGCTCAGGCAGAAGAGGGTCATGCATTTAGCTGAAGAGGTTCCAGGCTTGAGCCCTGCTGCCAACACCCTGTGTGGGTCGGCGTTACACCCATATTTAAGTAGTTGTATGGTAAGCCTCTACGACTGAGTAAGTCACCAGACAGGAGAGAGACATTAACTGGAATAAAGTGCTGATCTCCAAGAGAAGGTGTGATGTCCTGCCCAGCAGGGAAGATCCATCGATGCCAGACAGACTATTGTGGAACACTGAAGAAGATGAAAGATGTTTGTTGTTTGCCCACCATGAAGATGAGTCATGCCAGTGGAGGGCTGCTGGTTCTAAGGCCCCTCCGTGATGCTGGAATGGCACAAAGTGGACCATTGCAGAACAGCTAGTTGGGCCCGGAGTGAGGAAGGGGGAGCCCTGTTGCTTTCAGGGCTGCACCTAGGAATCCATGCATGATGTCTTTCAGGGGGTCTCTAGGACCCTGTGGTGGGGCTGTCCGAGGGCATCCCAAATGCTGGTGAAAGTCTATGCTGCTCTCCTCTTTCTGCACCTATTGTCCAGCTGAGTTGGGTAGAGGCTGCTGGGTTGGGTGGGTTGTCAGGTTGGACTGCAGGGGCAGGCTGGGGTTGGGTTGGGCTGAGTTGTATTGGGTGGTGTGGGATTATGTAAAGTGTGTCAGGCAGGCTGGAATTTCCTTTCTCAGTGCTCAGTTTGTCTTTGTGTTTTGCTCTGCGGGGGGTGGGGAAGGTTGCTCTGTTGGGACTTGTTGAAGGGGATTGCTTTGCTGGGGAGACTGGGTGAGGGGGGTTTTGCGCTGCTGGGGGGCTGGGTGAGGGGGGTGTTTCTCTGCTGGGGGGGTTGGGTGAGGAGGCGAGGCTCAACTCTGCTGAGGGACTGAGTGGAGGTTGCTTTTCTGGGGGGCTGAGTGAGGAGGGGGGTTGTACCCTTTCCCTCAGTCTCAGCTTGCTTCCTCTAGCTGCTTGGTTGGCCAGAGACGCTAAAGCCCTCCTCTCACCCTGAAAGCAGGCCTCACCTGACTCTTCTCCTCTCCTGCTTGCCCAAACCTTGAGTTCCTCCTGTCTCTGTGAGTTTTGGAGTTTCCTGTCTCACCACCACCATCTAGTTCCTTTGTTCTGCTGCCAGGAATTTTCTCTGTTGAAGGGTGGGGAAAGCTGAGTCTCCTGGAATCAGCCCACATCCTTAGCATACCCATTGTGTGGTCAGAGTACAGTAATTAAGGTTAACTGCTCCCCATTGTCCTCCCTAAACTAAGGGGTGGGGGCTACAGGCCCTGCCAGTCATAGTGGATTCCACATTTATAAGAGGTATTCATTGGTACAGGTATCAGGAGGTAGCCGTGTTAGTCTGTACCTTAAAGGCTAACAGATACTGATACAGGAATTGCATAAGAACAACGTCAGAGCTGCAATGCAACCCGAATCCATATGTGCACTGATGGATCCCCTACATGATCACAAGGGGGCTGGTGCCCTGGGCAGGACTGGCGCTAGGGGTTTTAGCGCCGTAGGCGCACGGCAATTTCGCCGCCCCGCGCGCTAGTCCTGCTGCTCTGGTGGAGCTGCCACAGTCGTGCCTGCGGAGGGTCCGCTGGTCCACAGCTCCGATGGAGCTGCCGCAGTCATGCCTGCGGGCGGTCCACCGGAGCGGCGCGAGCAGCCGACCGTCCGCAGCCGACCATCCGCTGCTGCCTGCCGCCCCCTCCGGCAAAATGCCACCCACCAATAATCCTGGCGCCTTGGCGATTGCCTAGGCTGCCTAAATGAAAGCGCCGGCCCTGGCCTTGGGGGCTGGGACTGTGAGGGTGGTGTGAGGGGGCTGGAGCAGGGCAACTGCCCTTAGGGCTGGATCCTTATCCCTAATCCTGTTGCCCCTAGCTGTGGAGCCTGGCACCCTTGCCCCTGCCTGCTGGGCTTGGCAGTGTGTGATTGTTGTACTGTTCTGTTGATCCGGTGCTCCCGCTAATTCTGTGCTGCCTGTGAGCACAGCCTGCATCCTGCGGTCCAACCCCCACAACATTCATAATGGCCATAATCCTCTGGAACAAAGTATTAATCCTATGGAGATCAAGAGAGCGGAGTGGGGTTACTCCAGCAGTGCTACTGCTAAACAATGCTGTAATCCCAAAACAAACCGCGCTAATCCTAGCCCGCTCTCCCCAGCCCAGCCTGCCTCAGGTCTGTCAGCGATCACCAGCATCTATCAGCTCCCCAGGCCCTGCCTTGGTGGGAGGGTGGGATCAGTCTAGCACGGCCATCTGCCAGCCCTGTTTAGGCACATCACCCCTGGGAGAACCTGGCCGAGCAAGGACACCCTCCCACCTTGTCCAGCATGGACCAGCAGGGGCCGCATGGCCTGCAGTGGTTGAGGGTAGATGTAGCAGAGTGGGTCTCTGCTCTGGCCCAGAAGGGGTTAAAACAGCCCTGGATAAGGGCTGGGACTGGAGAAAGCAGCCTTTTAGGCTGGGCTGATTGGGGAAGTGGCAGCAGCTGGGGCCATGCCCCAAACTGAGCAACAGGCCCTTATATAAGGGCAGAGAAGCCAGAAGCCCAGACAGTCTCTTTTTGTGTTCAGAGAGAGAAGGGCCTGGCTGCAGGGAACCAAATAAGGTACCTAGGGTGAAGCAGGGCTGGGGAAAGGCAGGGGAGCTGGGGAGCTCTTGCCTGGAAAGCCCCAGGCTGCAGCCTAGTAGAAGGCTAAGAGGTTCTGGGTGTTGCAGGGTGCAACCCAGGGGTAGGCCAAGGTAGCAGGTCCAACCCCCTTTGCCGATGATGAGAGGCTAATACTGCAGTCTGCCCCAGGGCATGGGGCTAGCCAATGCCTGGGCAGTTGCCAATACACTGAGGCAAAGTGGGGATAGAGGGTGGGGGATTCCCAGGGAGGGGAAACCCTTAAGGAAAAGGGGTTGCTGCAGGAGGGGGGTGAGGGCTTCGGCTGGGGGTGCAGGCTCTGGGATGGGGCTGGGGATGAGGGGCTTTGGGTGCAGGAGGGGGCTGTGGACTGGGGCAGAGGGTTGGATTGAGTTGGGATGTGGGAGGGGATGAGAGGTTTGGGGTGCAGGAGAGGGCAAAGGCTTCAGCTGGGGGTCCAGGCTCTGGGGTGGGGCTGGGGATAAGGGGGTTGCAGTGCAGGAGGAGGCTATGAACTGGGGAAGAGGGTTGGACTGTGATGTGGGAGGGGATGAGGGGTTTGGGGTGCAGAAGAGGGTTCAGGGCTGGGGCCGGGGAATGGAATGGGATGGCCGCTGTGGAGCCAGCACTCAGGTGGAGGCAGCACATGGAGCCCCCGTGGCGCCCCCAGCCCCTACGGGGCTGCAGAGATCTGGTGGCCACTTCCAGGAGCCATGCGGAGGCAGGGAGCCTGCCTTAGACCTGGCTGGACCCCTACTGTGCCACCAACCAGGCTTTTAGTGGTCTGGTCTGTGGACACCTGGCAACCCTAATTCCATCACATGACATAATCTTTAATTAAAGATTAATCTTTAATTCCAGGGCACTCTGGGACAGTCCTGGGGGGTTGGCAACCTTACTAGGGCCCAAGGCACCACTCTTCTCTGACTGAAGACAGGCTGGGGGTAGGAGCATCACGTTCACACTGGCTCTTCCCATTGCCCAACCTGGGGCTAACCAGAGAAAATGGCCATTCAATTGTGCATGATCAGCGCCTGTGGGGCGGAGTATCTGCGTTGGCTGTGGGTGAAGATCTGGGGTGGGAATAAAATGATGCATGTTGGACAAGCCGGAGCCAAATGCGAGGCCAGGCTGCCCTCACTTGCACGACTGATTTAAGCCCCCTAATGAGAGAGGTTGCTGGTGCCTCCTGGCCCTGCTGTGCTTCGCAGTGCTTGTCCCACACATGGGCCAGCGCCTGGGGCAAGGCCCGAGCCAATGACTGCTCAAGAATCGCCTGGATCCTGGGGTGATGGATGGGTGCGTGGTGCTGTATGTTGGTGAGCATGGGCAGCACAAAGAGCAGCCTCCCAATCAGATCCAGCGCTTGTGGGGCACGGCCCATCTCAGCCAGGGTCCTGTTACTGGCTGCCCAGCAGAAGGGTGGGAATCCACAGTGGGTAGCAACCACCTCCATTCCTATCTCCTCCACTCTGTTTGCTTTACCCCCTCACACTCTGCATCCCAGGTGACACAATGTCTGTGGCAGTCACCCAGTCACCAGGTGGCACAATGTCCATGGTAGTCACCCTGTCATTGAGTGGCATGATGCCCCTGGCACTCACCCTGTCACCAGGTGGCACAGTGTCTGTGGCACTCATCCTATCACCAGGTTGCATAATGCACATGGCACTCGCCCAGTCACCAGGTGACACAATGTCTGTGGCAGCCACCCTCTCTCTGGGTGGCACAATGCCTGTGGCACTTCCCATGCAACTGGGTGACCTATCTTTGATATAAAGACCCTAAGTATGTGGCCTGTATGTTCATGGTGAGTCCGTGCTAATTGCACTGCCCTCTATGGCCCTGCTGCCCTGTAGCTAAGCCCCAGGTGGGCAGGAGTCAGTACAGCAGAGAGGCATGAACTCCTGAGCTTTACTGAGAAGGGGCTGGGATGCTGAACCCAGGAATCCAGGACCTTTCCTGGGCCTGTCCTTGCTGAGCTGAGGCCCCAGAATGAGGGGCATGAGACAACCCTTTGAGACCCTTTGTCTGAGGTGCGGGATGGATAGCCAGAGACTCCCCTTCTGTGATGACAATAGCAAGACACTGGCAGTGCCATGACATTTGGGGTGGGGAGATTCACACCAGCTACAAGAAGCATCCCAAACTTGGAGCATGATGGTGGGGCTGGATGCTCCATACTGCTTTCCCAGGCAGTGGTGGATTAGCCAATGGGGCCGGTGTCCAGGGGCCCTGGCCAATTGGAGATGCCTGGAAAATGGGTGCCGCTGTGCCCAGACCTAGTCCACCCGGCCAGTGCTCCTGCCAAGGAAGAGGGGAAGCCCTCGCTCCCCAGCAGCAGCTCAGGGGTGGGGCAGGGACTCCCACTTGCTCTCTCCCAGGGCCCCAAAAGCCCCTAATCTGCCTCTGTTCCCAGGAATGCGATAGATTAGGCTGAGATAGGGCTACCAGTGACCCGAGAGATGCCCACAGACTTCGCAGCCTGCCAGGTGAGTCCTGCTCCCCCAAGCTCAGCGGGATGTGCAGGGTGCAGGGGAGGCAGATGGATTTCTGTCTCCACAGGGTAGCCCTTTGCCCTTGCTGTATTTCTGTCCGGTCCAGAAAAGCAGGAGACGGGTGTAAGTAGATTTTCAGGGAAGAAAGAAGCACAAAGTGAAGCATGAGGGACAGCCTGTAAGCTGCAAAGCATGGAGCTCAACACAGAGCAGGTGGGAGATGGGCTCCAGACAGGCTTCTGTGATGAGCAGGAATTAGAAATGCAGTAGAAGCAGCTTCAAAGAACTCCAGATGGGAGCAGCACATTGGCTGCTGAAAATACTTGTAGATGAAAGAGAATAAACAGTTGCATGGACACTCGCTCCCCCTCTTCACTGGAGTCACCTGCACACTGACACTCACAGCCGCACCCAGACAGTCACATACTCAGACACAGGCATATGCAGGTACCACCACACTGACACAGCCACATCCAGACACACTGACAGTCAGACACAGCCACACTCAGCCACCACTACACTGACACATTCTCAGCCACATCCAGACACAGTAACACTCAAAGCCACACTGACGTACCCGTGATAGAGTCACACTCACATAGACAGGGAGAGACGAGTACACTCACAATCCCATTCACTCAGAAATGGTCACAAGTCACACTCATCATCACACACAGCCAGAGCCACAGGCTCACACCCATGCACAGACACTGTTGTATTCACACTGAAAGTCATTCACTCCTGCACATCGTCAATGTATTTCTATAATAATACTTCATTGGCCTGGCCAGCTAGACACTTGCAGCCGCTGAGTAAAGAGTTGGAACCTTTGGAGCCTTTGGGCCAGGACACATGTGCCAATGGCTCTCGCACCTGCTCTGGGGCAGGATGCCCCCAGCGCAGTGCCAGCTCTCCCCCATTCCCAGGCACACTTTCCCTTATCTGAAGATGCATGGGAGTTTCTTGCACTTCCTTGTATTTCAGAGCCCGCAGCAGACGTCCCTAAACCCTGCAGCTCTGCTCCTGGCTCACACTGGGCTCCTCTCACTCCAGCTCTGCTCCCTGGTCACTGCTGAGGCATGTGTTGTGAGCTTGCCATTGGCTTGCACACGTGGCTGTTCTGCAGTGTATGATAGACCTGGGCAGGCAGCCAGAGCCATCGCACTGGGTTGTGAGCTGATCTTCCCGGGCTCTCATGTGTTGAGCGCCAGGCTACGAACTTGGAGCTGCACCCAGGCTGTTAGTCACTGAGGCCGGGGTTTGGAGTGGGATGTTTTCTCACTGTAGCTTTTGACTTCCTGGTGCTTTGGGTTTGTGTCAGGGGCTGTGCTGCCATGGCTGAGACATACCCCCCAGGCTGATTAGCAAGACCTGCCCATTCTGTGTTGGATGGTGCCGGCTGCAGGCTCCCAGGCTGCAGCATGATGTGCAGGTGTGAGGTTTCTTCTGGGTTTTTGTCGCAGCTTGTGTTCAAGCCCCAGCTTGGCTGGTGCATGCCACTGTCAAATGCTCCCAGCAGGAGGGGCAGTGGGGCTTTTTTCCCTTCTGGCACAGAGACTCACGGAGCCTAAGGGCTAGGTTTGGGGAGGTATTTAGGCCTTGCTGAGCTCAGTGCTGTAGCTGTGTTGCTGCAGTGCAGTCGCTTCCTACATCAGTGGATCACTGTCGTTAATCCGCCTCTCTGGGAGGTGGCAACGAGGAGAATGAAGAACTCTTCCTCTGAGCTCTGTGTCTGCACTGGGGTCCGGGGACCTATGTATGGAACTACAGGAGCACAACTAGTCACAGCTCTGAGGGATGGTGCTTTAGGGTGATCCTTGAAGCATAGCCCAGGCCTACATCTCATTTTCAGCCACGACCGAGGCCCTTAGGAACTGATATCCTAGCACCAGTGAATGGGATCTTGGCTTGTAAGGGCCTAATTCTCTTTGGAAAATGAGCCCGAGGCTCTAAGTCAGGTAGGCATTGCAATGCTTGGGAGCAGCGACACTTAACTACCTTTCCCAGTCTGGGCCTTAGTGTCTGTACAGCCAGGCTAAAGTTCCTGAGATGTTGATTACAAAGCCCAGGAATGCACTACTTTGGATGTGTTCAGTCCCTAGGGTGAAATCCTGGCAAACACCTCACTGGCGCCAGGGACCTAGATTTCACCCCATGTCACAGTGTTTGCGGGCTTTATCTGACTGTATTTTCCAGGGTGACATTTAGGGCTAAGGCATTTTTTGCAGGAGCTTCCTAGAGACCATGTAGGAGGAAGACACCAGATCACCTGCACACAGCAGGCACTTTGGATTCAACCCTGCAAGGTGCTGAGCACTCCTGCAGGGTACCAGGGCCATCATCACTCACTGAGATCAACAGAAGCCCAGACTGCTCAGCACCAGGGAGCATGAAGCGTTGGAGTGCCCGCCTGGGGCTTGTTCCAGCAGGGCTGGTAGGTCCCTGATGTCTGTGCTGAGAAGGGTCAGGCTTAGGTTGCATCCCTGTTCTCATCCCCTTTCTAGCCTGAAGGCTTGTTGTTCCTTTTGATCCTGCATTTGATGGATTGGTGTATGCACTCACCAATAGGAAGTATGGCAAGAGACCACCCTGGCTTAACCAGGAGATCTTTTATTATCTGAAACTCAAAAAGGAGTCAGAGTCAGACAAAAAGAGGAAACTAGGTTACATTACAAAGGATGAAAATAAAATAACAACACAAGTATGTAGAGACAAAATTAGAAAGGTCATGGCACAAAATGAGATTAAATTAGCTAGGGACATAAAGGGTAACAAGAAAACATTTTACAAATCAATTAGACTGAAGAGGAAGACCAAGGACCCAGTAGGCCCACTACTCAATGAGGAGAGAAAGATAATAATAGAAAACGCAACAAGGGACAAAGTGTTAAATGTCTTTTTTGTTTCAGTTTTTACCAAAAGGTTAACAGTGATCGGACAACTAATATAATAAACATCATTGTAAACAGGGTAGGGTCTCAGGCTAAAATAGGAAAAGAGCATGTTAAGAATTACTTAGAATCATAGAATATCACGGTTGGAAGGGACGTCAGGAGGTCATCTAGTCCAACCCCCTGCTCAAAGCAGGACCAATCTCCAACTAAATCATCCCAGCCAGGGCTTTGTCAAGCCTGACCTTAAAAACCTCTAAGGATGGAGATTCCACCACCTCCCTAGGTAACCCATTCCAGTGCTTCACCACACTCCTAGTGAAAAAGTTTCTCCTAATATCCAACCTAAACCTCCCCCACTGCAACTTGAGACCATTACTCCTTGTTCTGTCTAAGAACAGTCTAGATCCATCCTCTTTGGAACCCCCTTTCAGGTAGTTGAAAGCAGCTATCAAATTCCCCCTCATTCTTCTCTTCTGCAGATTAAACAATCCCAGAACATTCCTAGAGCAGATCTCATAGAAAACAGCCCATCTTGATTGAACAGTTATCAGTGATGGAGAATCCACCACGGCCCTGGGTAAATTGTTCCAATGATTAATTACCCTCCTTGTTAAAAATGTATGCTTTGTTTCCTTTGGAATTTGTCTAACTTCAGCTTGCAGCCACTGGATGGGATTAGACCTTGCTCTGCAAGCCTGAGGAGCCCATTATCAAATATTTGTTCCTCAAATTTCTTTAGCTGCTCAGACTCAAGCCAAGCTCAATACTCAGCTTGGCCAAGGCCTGGCACATATTCTTTGTTTTTTGACCATGGCACCAGGAGTAGTGACTACAGCTGTTTCAGGGGTGAGCTCCTGCCCCTTGGTGCCTGCAAGGGTTTCTTTCCTTTCATCCAACGAGTGCATCCCCCAGACATCCTGGGTTTGCAGCCCTCTCATGTGCACTAGTGGCAGGGAGCTTTCCTGGATGAATCGATCAACCTCTGCAACTTCTCCAGGTTCATTAAAGACTTGAGCCCTTCCAGGAGTGGCACCGGCTTCCAAACATGCCCTGTGTGTTGTGGAGGTGGGGCTGTCTTCCCCAGCTGCAGCAAGGTTCTCAGTGCTGTTCCCCAAAGCCTGTGGGAAGCTGTGAACCAGCAAGACTTTGATCAATTCTGCTCTGCAGCTGGGAAAGCTCCCAGTGCCAGTGGAAAGGAGCCAGGAACTATTCACAGGGACTCCATTGGTATATAGTGGAGACCCCCCCTCCACTCCTCTTCTGTCCCACAGCCAGGAAAGGGAGGCCCAGGGTCTAGGACAGGCCAGGGCTGGTGGATGGAGCCAGGTTGAGGGAAGGTAACAGCAAAGCCAGAGGACCCATTGTAGAGAATGTTGGGACATGGCTCCTGCCCACCCCATGGAGTTCTCCCCAGTGGTAGGTGTCGGCCCATGGACATTGACCCAGCTGGACTCTATCAGGCTCAAACTGTGCACACCCAGGAGTGGCGCTGATCCAGCCTCATTGATCCAGGCACAGTATGGGTTAAATCAGAGCAATTTCTGTTAGAACTGTCCCAGAGTCTCCTGCCAGCAAATGAGAGCTCAAACCAGGCTTATCTCTCTATATATCATCTGTAGCTATGTGGCTCACTGAGTGCATGCACATGCACACACAGACTCAGATTTAATTAAGGAAAATTGCTTATCACTTTGCACTGTGCGCAGTACCAGCTCTCATGTCGGCACCCAGTGGCTAACGAGTGCCTCTCCGCACAATGGGCCAGTCATGGCTGCGATCTACTGCAAAGCCCCCTGCAGTGAGGGACTGGAAATGAACATTGCATTTTTCTGCGACTCCAGGCTCCATTCACGTACATTAACCACACTTGTCTCTCTCCTGTTTCATGGTGCTCTCTTGCCTGTGGCTCGCCTGTGGTGGTGTTCTTGTGGGGTGGGTGGCAGGAGACCAGCTGGTGGCATTGTTTGCAAGCATAGCTGGGTGAGCCAAAGGCAGATGGGAAGAACACAGCCTTCTGAGTGTGGTGGCTTGGTCTAGCCTGGCTTGTCCAGTTGTGCTATGGTTTGAGTTAACTGACTATCAGTTAACTTGATGTAGCTAACAGGACAGTAATGCTAACACAGCTGTTTCATTCCTGTCAGTTAACTCCACTTAACGGGTGATCAATTAACTTCCTAGAATCATAGAATATTAGAATTTGAAGAGACTTCTGGAGGTCATCTAGTCCAACCCCCTGCTCAAAGCAGGACCAAAACCAACTAAATCATCCCAGCTAGGGCTTTGTCAAGCCAGGTCTCAAAAACCTCTAAGGGTGGAGATTCCACCACCTTCCTAGGTAACCCATTCCAGTGTTTCACCACCCTCCTAGTGAAATAGAGTTTCCTAATATCCAATCTAGACCTCCCCCACTGTAACTTGAGACCATTGCTTCTTGTTCTGTCATCTGCCACCACTGAGAACAGCCGAGCTCCATCCTCTTTGGAACCCTCTCCAAGTGGTTGAAGGCTGCTATCAAATCCCCTGTCACTATTCTCTTCTGCTGACTAAATAAGCGCAGTTCCCTCAGCCTGTCCTCATAAGTCATATGCCCCAGCCCCCTAATCATTTTCATTGCCCTCTGCTTGACTCTCACCAATTTGTCCACATCCCTTCTGTAGTGGGAGGACCAAAACTGGACACAATACTCCAGGTGTGGCCTCACCAGTGCCGAATAGAGGGGAATAATCACTTCCCTCAATCTGCTGGCAATGCTCCTACTAATACAGCCCAATAGGCTGTTGGCCTTCTTGGCAATGAGGGCACACTGCTGACTCATATCCAGCTTCTTGTCCACTGTAATCCCCAGGTCCTTTTCTGCAGAACTGCTGCTTAGCCAGTTGGTCCCCAGCCTGTAGCAGTGCATGAGATTCTTCCATCCTAAGTGCAGGACTCTGCACTTGTCCTTGTTGAACCTCCTCAGATTTCCTTTGCTCCAATCCTCCAATTTGTCTAGGTCATTCTTGACCCTAACCCTCCCCTCCAGCGTATCTACCTCTCCCTCCAGTTTAGTGTTGTTGTAGAAGCAGCAGTGATCTGTATGCTATGTATAACCTGTATGCTCAGAAGGTCTGTTACACCTTCCCCCTCTTTTGTCTCCTCTCCCTCTTTGAATACCTGTGAAGTGGATTTCCCCCTTCCCCTCCCTCCTGGAATGCTTGTGCAATGAATGGGCTGGATGAGCAGCTGGAAGAACAGAAGAGCTCCCAGGTAGACAAGGTGTCTGGCACTCTGATTAGGCAGTGATCACATGCCCAATGCATGGACATTGTCCGAGGTGGAGTGTGACCAATTAGAATGTGGCCAAGTCATCTCTAGTCACAGGACATGAGGAGCAGGTCCTTAAAAAGGGAAGGGACCGTGTGCTCAGGAGTGCACTCACAAGACTGTACCTCCTGTGAAGGCCCTTGGCCCAGACCTTCTGGCCAGTGGTTTGCCACGTTGCATTCTATCATGCCTCAGGAAGACTTGCCTTCACTGCACCATCTATTGCTGTGCTGTGGAACACTTACCTTCAAGGATCCTGACATCTCCAGTGCCATGCCTGTCCTAGGAGCATGAGTATGCGAGTGTGAGTGTGACCCTCCCCTCTTTTGAGGTTAGCTATCAGTATAATAAATTTGTCGCTTTCTGCCAAACTCTGGTGGGACATTAGTCCTCCTTAACCTTACTAGCTGGCCCAATTTTGGGTAACAAATGTGATCTGCGAACTTGCTGAGGTTGCAATTAATCCCATCATCCAGATATTTAATAAAGATGTTAAACAAAACCAGACCCAGGACTGACCCCTCTGGTACTCCACTTGATACTGGCTGCCAGCTAGACATTGAGCCTTTGATCACTACCCGTTGAGCCCAACAATCTAGCCAGCTTTCTATCCACCTTAAAGTCCATTCATCCAATCCATACTTTTTTAACTTGCTGGCAAGAATACTGTGGGAGACCGTATCAAAAGCTTTGCTAAAGTCAAGATATATCACATCCACCGCTTTCCCCATATCCACAGAGCCAGTTATCTCGCCATAGAAGGCAATCAGGTTGGTCAGGCATGTCTTGCCCTTGATGAATCCATGTTGACTGTTCCTGATCACCTTCCTCTCCTCCAAACATTTCAAAATGGATTCCTTGAGTACCTGCTCCATGATTTTGTTGGGGAATGAAGTGAGGCTGACCAGTCTGTAGTTCCCTCTTCCCTTTTTTAAATATGGGTACTATATTTGCCTTTTTTCAATTGTCTGGGACCTCCCCCGATCACCATGAATTTTCAAAGATAATGGCCAATGGCTCTTCAGATTTCACAGGACCAAACCCTCTAGTCCAGACAAAGCCCTGGTGGAGACAGGGCTTAACACCTATGACACACGTGAAGTGCTCATGGCCAATGCTGTTTCCAAATGTTTCTTTTCCAGGCTATGTCTACACTCAACACACTACAGCTGCGCGGCTGCAGTGCTTCAGTGTAGACACTGAGGGCTTGTCTATACTTACATTTTATAGTGCTCTAACTTGCTGGCTCAGGGGTGTGAAAAACCATCCCCCTGAAAGCAGCAAGTCTGAGTGCTTTAAAGTGCTAGTGTAGACAGGCTCCGAGCACCAGGAGCTGTACTCCCGGCACTCGGAGCTAATCCTCTCATAGAGATGGATTACTGGGAGCTCTGGGAGAACTCTCTCCCAATGCTTGCACATGACCACACTTGCACTTCAAAGCTTTGAAGTTTCCACTCTAGACATACCCTCAGTACAGTGATGGGAGGAGTTCTCCCGGCGGCACAAGTAATCCACCACCCCGAGACTTCTTTTGTCAGCCTAGTGTTGTCTACACTGGGGTGCGGGGGGGAGAGGGGGTTGGCTTAACCACATCATGCAAGGGGGTGGAGTTTTCACACCCCTGACGGGTGTATATAAGCTGATGTAACTTTACAGAGCAGGCCAGCCCCAAGGATTCCCTGTGCCTCCATGCAGGCTGCCCATGTTATGAGCTAGGCTGCCTTCCAGCTAAAGCAAGGAAAGAGAGTCGCTGCCCTTCAACTAGGAGGCAGACCCTGGTCAGGCTCTGATGAGGAGATTGTGTGAGCCAGGCATTTTTCCTAGCGCAGACCAACTCCTTGTGGACTTGTCGGGACTGACGTGAACTGGCAATCAGCTAATTAAGTAAACAGCTCCGCGCACTGAGGGTCACACCCCTAGAGTATCCAGGTACCACACGGGCTGCCAAGCTGGGCACTGGAGCAAAGAGGTGCAGAGAGCAGTTCTCTGTTCTCTGTACTGCTTGAGGGGTGCACATATTGCAGGGGGATTGCAGGGGGCTGGCCCTTCACTAGCCCAGTGTTTGCCAGCCACGCCCCTTCAGCCCGCTGCCGAAGAACGGGAATGACATGAGACCAAATTTTGTTCTTCAACTGGTTCATGGGCTCTTGTGTTCTGGACAGATGTGTCCTGGATGCTGCCCGTTCAGTCCAAGGCACTTTGTTAGGTAAAAGTGGGCTGGAACACAGCACCTCAGGGTAGGGCCGGATTAATCTTTTGGGGGCCTAGCGTCAAAAATATTTGTGGACCCCCATGGAGGCAATTGGAGCATGGAGTGGGGAGTTCAGTCCCTGGAGTGAGGGGCTGGCCAGGAACATGGCATGATAGGGATGGCCCCACTCTGCCCAGCCCAGTGCGAGGGCACTATTTACAAACTGACAGGCCACTGTGCATCTGGCAACTGCCCGGCCCTGTGCTGTCAGCATGCCCTTTCCCCTCGGGGGCAGGCCCATGCCACGTCACAGTCCCCTCGCCCAACACCCCCCCCAACTCTCTATGGCCAGAGACCCTTGGACCTGCTATGTTCACTGCTCTCCCCCCCAATCCCCACAAATGCCCTGCACAACACCACCCTTGCCCAGCACCTCCCTTGCTCACAGACCCCGCCACCACTGCCCAGCAGAACCCCCACTCCCTAGTGCCCCAACACACACACACATCTTCCCTGCCCCCTCACAGCCAGCACACCTCCCCAGGTCCCTCCAGAAACCCACTCCCATGTCCTGCCTCCCAGCCACACTCACCAGCCCTGCTGGGAGGCGACTGTATCTGCCAGGCTGAGCTGGAATGGGGATTTGCTCCAGCTCCTCGGGAGTGGCAGGATCAGCCATGTCAGGGTCTGCCCCGGCCGGGCTCCCTCAGGACCCAGTTGCCTGGAGGGGCCCAGCCAAGCCCTCCCCCCACCCCATTGTCACCCCCACTGCAACTGGCTGAGACTGACCAGGTTTCTGCACCAGTGCCAGGCAGCTCCGGGGAGACAGGCGGGGGGGCCCCACAGGTGATGGGAAGCAGAGACTGCCCGGAGCCAGAGATGCACTGGGGTCTGTCCAGGGGGCACAGAGGAGCTGGTGGGTGGGGCTAATGGGTGGAGAGGAGCCCTGGGCTGGCAGGCAGGCTAAGAGGAGCAAGTGGTGGGCAGAGGGGAGCCAGTGGGCTGGCAAGGTCTCGGGGCGCAGTGCAAGCGGAGCAGGCTGGGGCCCCTTCTGAGCATAGACCCGGATCCATGGCACCACTGGTGCTATTGTAAACCCAGTACTGCCTTAGGGTCACTTCCTGGCAACTTTAGAGTCGTTATTGCTAAGTGGCAACATTAATCTTTTCTCTAACAAAACATCTCTCTTGTGGGCTCAGCAGGATGCCTGGGACTGACTTCCCCTCGGTGTGACTCCAGTGCCCAGCAGGTACCCTGGGCCTGGTTTCCTCTCAGCTTGACTTTGATGCCCTGGGGGTACCCTGGGCCTGGGTCCTTCTTGACTAGCGATAATGTCAGTGGGCTCTGTGTGTAGCCCACCCATGTCTGGCATGAAAGGAGCTGTTGCTCAGCATAGCCTGGTCAGGTCTCCACACTCTGACCATTCTTCTCCTTCCCCACACGCGCTCAGGTTCAGTGAGATAATTAACAATGTTGGCATCTAACTAGCATCACTGACCATCCCCACTGGGACTGGTGAGGCAAGTCCCACCTCCAAGGCCATGGCTACACTGGTGCTTTACAGCGCTGCAACTTTCGCGCTCAGGGGTGTGAAAAAAACACCCCCCTGAGCACTACAAGATACAGCGCTGTAAAGCCTCAGTGTAAACAGTGCCACAGCACTGGGAGCGCTCTCCCAGCGCTGCAAGCTACACCCGTAGAGGATGTGGAGTATGTGCAGCGCTGGGAGAGATCTTTCCCAGTGCTAGCTCTCTCCCAGTGCAGCGCTTTGAAGTGCAAGTGTAGCCATACCCCAAGCCTCATTCAGGCTCTCTCTGCAGACACAGGCAGAGACAGCTCATTTATGCTCCGTTCACCTTTTCAAGATTTTCTTTGCAGCCATCACAGCTAGAGACTCAGGTTTTCCAAAGGAAAGCTGAGATTCAGGAGAACAAAGGAGAGGCCTGTGAGTGCCCCCTGGCTAGTGCTGGGCAGCACTCCACTCTCTGGGAGACCCTGCACTCTTATTGAGAGGAACAACTTTGGCTGATGTGCCCAGTGTTCCTGGCCCGTCAGTGCCTCTGCTGGTTTTGGATTGACTCTGTGTGTTGGGATTTTCCAGCAGTTGCAATACAAGTCATAGGCGTCAACTTTTAATTTTCCCTGGGAGTGTTCCGCCTGGAGGCCCTGCTCCCCCTCAGCCCCTTCCTCCAAGGCCCCATCTTCACTCTGCCTCTTCCTACCCTCGCTCCACCCCCTCCCCAAGGTCCCACCCTCATTCCCCCTCTTCCTGCCCTCACTCCTCCCCCTTCCCGGAGGCCCCAGTTGCTGCTCGCCACCCTTCCCCAAGCCCTTCCCTGAGCCACCAAACAGCTGTTTGGTAGTGCCCCCGAACAGCTGTGGCTGGTGGGTGCTGAGCACCCAGTATTTTTTTTCTGTGGGTGCTCTAGCATCAGAACAACCTCAGAGTTGGCACGTGTGATACAAGTATCATTAGAAATCCCCAAATGACAGAAGCACTAGACTGAAAGGGTGTCTCTGCCCCATATGCCAGTTTGTTCCAGGCAGTTTGTTCTGGGCAGAGTGAGCTAGCTGCAGGCTGTGTTTGTTCCTCATCCAATGGGTTTTCCCCCGCAAACAATCAACAAAAGGAAGTCAAATTTGGTCCCAGTCTGGGGCCTGTCCTGGGCCTTGTAGCAGGCCTTTTCCTAAGGCAGAGAACGTGGCATGAATGCAGAGAGTTGCTGCTGGTGATCTGGGAGAAACCTGCATTTTGTGAGCATCAAGTGCCACCTGGCCAAGATCCTTTTGAGTAAGAGTATATTGATATTTGACAATTTACCAAAATATCTATGCTGGGTGCCAGAATTTTGGTCAATTTCCATATGCAGAGAGACCCTGAGTTTCTCGTCCTGCACACAGCCAGGTGCAGAGGGCTGAGGGCTACATTTTCCTGCATCATGTGTGACAACGCCATTCCAGGAGTTTTGGCACGAGGGTTTGGTGTACATTTTTAATAGCGAGGGCAGTTAACCACTGGAACAGCTTCCCAAGGGTGGTGGTGAATGTTCCGTCACTGACATTGTGCAGTCAAGATCGGATGTGTTTCTAAAAGGTCTGCTGTAGTTCAAACAGGAATCATAGAATATCAGGGTTGGAAGGGACCTCAGGAGGTCACCTAGTCCAACCCCTACTCAAAGCAGGATCAATCCCCAACTAAATCATCCCAGACAGGGCTTTATCAAGCCAGGCCTTAAAAACCTCTAAGGATGGAGATTCCACCACCTCCCTAGGTAACCCATTCCAGTGCTTCTCCACCCTCCTAGTGAAAAAGTATTTTCCTAATATCCAACCTAAACCTCTTGCACTGCAACTTGAGACCATTACTCCTTGTTCAGGGCATTTCTCTGGAGTGACTAGATAGTCACAGTGGTCCCTTCTGGCCTTGGAATCTGTGAACTTTCTGGCTACTTCACCTCTGGAACTCCTGGACTGGAAGGCTGGAGTGAGGAACTGTAGGGGTTGGAAAAAATGTATCCAAGAGGCCTGTGAAGCTGGCTTTGCTCCCGAGTCGAGTGGCTGCCCTTCCAGCTTACTGAAAGCCCCAGTCCCAGCTCATTCTCCTAGTATTCTTGTTGGCACTGGACAGCAGCTTTTGGTGTGAGGGATCCGATGGGAGCAGGACTCTCATCCAAAGCCTTTATGCAGGTTTTCTTGATGGTGCTAGTATGAAATCTGGCAACAATTTGCATGCACTGAGAATCTGTATCAATAGGGTGGAAATTCCTCACACATTATTGACAAGTTTCTAGTCTCTTGTGGATTTTGGAATAAAGCCACAAATGTTTTGGATTTTCAGTCTCCTTGTAGTACGTATTAGGGCCAGGTGGCCAAGTCGCTCTGGATGTAACATGCAGAGAGTTGTCTGTTTGCACAATCCTTGCTCTGTTTAGGGTTTTACAACAATCTATTGACTAGAGTGTGAGGGGTCACGGGGCCCGGCCCAACAGATGTTGTTCAGTTCTGTTTGCTGAGCTTCTCAAGAAGTGAAGTGATTAAGGAAGAAGTTGGGGGTAGTGCACCTTGCCCCCAGTTCTTGCACTGAGATTCTGTTTACCCAGAGCTATGAGCTTGTAAAGAGCAACTTTGATAGCCCAGTGGGTTTGAAAGGGGCAAGCAATCCTTGGTAAGACAGAAAATGTCACTGTGTTTTCTCTCCTGATAAGACAACAGCTGTGGGGAGGGGTGCCACTGGCTTTAGAGTCTGCAGATTCCTTCTAGAGCTGGATGTTTTAGGATGTTGATTAGATCTCTGCCCTTAGTTGTGCTTGTCTGCATCTGAAAGGTGGGGACAATTCTCTAACAGGATCTGTTCCCAGTAGAACTGAATAGTGGGGCTTCCCCTTTCTTTGCAGTTCTGGGCATTTCCCACAGCCTGCCATTGCACACACTAGGACAGGCAGAGAGATGTGGGACCATGCAGAAGTCCATCCTAGTCCGCCAGTGAGATCCCAGCCTGACTCCTCTGACCTGGGGAGTTTGCAGCTCTGACCTGTTTGTCAAGTCTCCCTCACTGCTAGGTGAGCACTATAGGATCAGAGCTAGTGACAGCCAGGACAGAGTTTGTGAGGGGGGGAGGGGCCATGCTGCCTGTGCCTCTTTGCAAGGCCAGGCTACAGATCAGAGTCCAGTTTTTACAGAGGTTGGGTAAACAGCCCATAATTTATAACCTGCTGGAGCCACCTGGCACTGAGTTCCAGAGTGTGGGAAATGGGGCCGTTCTGCCACTGGATGACAGCTATCATCTGTCCTTCCTTTGCCACTTGCTCAGGGATGGGGGGTTGAACAACCTCCAAAGCCTGTGTGAAGTGGACCAGCCCTGGGGAAAGCCGGATGGCTAGGAATGACTGATACGGATCCTCAGCAGCTAGCGGGTATGTCATATGGTCAGAGTGCCACTGCTGGTGGCTTGCTGGCACTGGAAAGAGTTCACCCTTTAACAGTTAATTCCCAGGCTGGCGCTTTTGGAAATATTCCCTGTGCCTCAGTTTTGCCTGCTATAACGTGGGTGAGAACAGGTCAGACTCAGCCCCTCCATCTATACTGGGACAATGAACTAAGGTGTGAGTATGGAGATGCCTCGTGTTACGTATCCGCCTTTGGCTTCATTAATTTCCCTAAGGTCGATGAGTGAGTCAGTGGCACGGACAGGATTAGGGCTTCAGGATCCTGCTGCCTATGCCTCTAGGCCAGTGTTCTCAACATCCCGCCCACGGTGGGACCCCAAACCCCCTGAGTCTCCCAGTCCCACAGGCCTTGGTGCTCTTCCTTCCTGAATAAGCATCTATTTGAACACCATCACCACTGGCTTGAGGGGCTGGGTTGAGGGTGCCGGTGCTGGAGGTTAGGGCTGGGCTAGTGGCAGCCTAGTATCTGGCAGTGGGATTGCTAGGGCTAGGCGGGGTTGACTAGGATGATGTCATGGTGAAATGGGAGCCCGGGAAGGTGAGGGAGGAAGTCGGGGTGAGGGGAAGGGAGCAGGGGTCTGGAACAATTTATAAAGTGTGGGTGCTGAGAGCCATTGAACCAAACTGTAAACCCTGTATATAATGGAAACCACTTGAAGCCAGGGGGTGCTACAGCTCCCCCAGCACCACTAGTTCCAGCACCTATGTGGCGGGGGGAAGAGTGTGTGTGGTGTTAGTTAGCTGTGCATGTCTGTGCGGTGGCCAGAAGTAATTTATAATTGTTTTCTTGGCAGGCTCCAGGGGCTGTTCTCTCCCTTTTCAGTTAGCTAGATTGTTAGCAAGGTCTGCTGCAGGGTCTCCACCTTGCTCAGTTGCCATTTATTGTGGGGACTGACAGTGGGCTGGCTCTATTCTCAGCCCAGAGGTCTATTGAAATTAACAAAGCAGGGTTAAATAGCCTCTTCATCATATCACTTAATGTCTCCTCCTGCAGCCAGACCAATGCATCAATTTAGGGCTAATGCTGAAATGAACAAAGGCTTCCCTCACAGGGAGGAGAATGGAAAACAAGTGAGTATTTTAGACTTGGTGCCTTGTTGGAGTACATGGGTGCGTCTTCACAAGGATAGATAAGGAAAAAGGTGCAGCATGACCTGGGAGTACAGATTTGAAAGGTGTTAAACTACTTCTCTGCCATTGCTAGGCAGCGCTTTGAATCACTTGAGAGTCCGCCCATGTCCTTCCCTCCCTCTGGTACGAGACCCTGGATCTCCTCCCTCTCTGCAGTTAGAGGGAGAGAATTGCCCTGCACTCCTCTGACACTGTTAACGACACAGCTGGGGCAGCCAGGGCTTGTCTACACAATGAAATGACATCACTAGTTATCAGAGGATCCAGGGGACCTGGGGCAAAGCGGGGGAGCTGCAGCGCTTGTGCTCACCTGGTGGCGGTCCGGGTCTTCTGCAGCAGTTCAGAGGCAGGGGGCTCTTCAGTCACTCCGCATCTTCGGCAGCACTGAAGGGCCCCTGCTGCCGAAATGCCACTGAAGACCCAGACGGCCACCAGGCCAGGGCTCGTGGGGCATTTTGGCATCGGGAGGCCCTTCAGTCACTCTGCGTCTTTGGCAGCACTAAAGCACAAGGCCTGGGGCAAATTGCTCCACTTGCCGCCCCCCCCCCCCCCCGGTGGCCCTGCTAGTTATCGTGGTATAATGCCTTGTCTGGACACTCTTATTCTGGGCTGAGGGCCTTGCTCTTGTTGCTCTGAAAGTGGCTTAAGCTAAACCAGAAAAAAGGTCTTATTATTCTGGTATCCAAGCATCCACGCAGGGATTTATGCCACTCTAAACAGAGCATAGGATTATGTCAGTAAATTTCACTGTGTAGACAAGCCCTTAGTAATACTGAGAAATGGATGTGAGCAGCTATTACATGAGAGACCCACCTGGGATGCAGAACCAGACCAGCAGCGGGAACAGGGTCTGGACATCGCCCCTTCATCCCCACCCCAAAGCAGGCCACACTCTAGCTCCAGGGTCTCCAGGGTGTGCTCGCTATTGACTCTCTACTGCAGCCTGTTGGACATAGTTGGGTTTTTCTCTTCTTTTTTTTTTTACTGTTTGTTTATTTAGGAAGTTTTAACAGGTTTACAGCTTCTTGCCATGTAAACATCAGAGCCAAAATATAATCATTATGAGAGTGAGCTGTTGTTTAGAACCGTTGTCCAGTAATACAGCAGTCACCAGGTATCTCTGTGGAACAGCCTGTTCCCATACTACAGGCTGGGCATCTGTATGCTACCCACCATGTGCTGCTTTTCGTGATTGTACTAAATCGAGTGATATCTCTGAATACACATTTTTAACAAATCAGGAATGTTTATCAAATGTTAATAATAAAAAAAACCCAAAAAAAACCAGACAGGTGTGCTGGGGTTTCTGCAGGTGACTAAATGTACTTTGTTTGAGCATTGAATACATAAAAACCAAATATCTACAGATCTGTTTGTCTTCTCTCTGTTTTGCTGGGGATGTAATTGATGTGTTCATTTTTCTGTAACAACCATCTCCCTTATTTTTTGACCCATTCCTCTAGAGCTGGACTAGTTTTCGTTCCCAATGACAGGCTATCAGCCACTGAGCAGCTACTAGCAGATAAGAGATTAAGGCTTCATTTCCTTTTGTGTCATTTCCACTAGGCACCCATAGGAGGCTTGCCTGCCAAAGGAGCATTTGGTACTAAACAGCCACCCATTTGTGATGTTTGGTGATGGAGCATGTCCCAATGCTCGCTAGCTGGACATGTCCACCATGTCCACCAAAAATCTCCTCTTTCACCTTGTCTCCTACACTTATCCCCATTCAGAGCTCTCTGTGTTTTAACCTGACTGTGGTGAGTTGCTACTGAAACAGTATTGTAAGGAATTTTTCTTGTGTCATGTTACAGACTGAAGCTGCTGCTATGTCTGGTCTAGTTTTTAATAACTGCAATTGTCTGTCCATCCTCCTCTCCCCGCAATCCCTCATTCTTTGTTCTCTTTTCCTCTCACCTCCCGCTCTTGCTTTTCTTCACCATCTCAGTCCAGTCTCCTTGGCTCCTAGCCCTACCTCACTGTGTATACAACCTACCTAAGGAGGGAGAGACCATGCACCATGCCCACTCCAGCATGTATCCAGCACTGGGTACGCTCTCGAGCCTTGTCTGGCTAAGGGGCGGCTCTTCATATAGACTTGAACCGAGATACCTACACATGTGAATTCAAAGCCATGTTCATAGGTGCTGGAACAAGGGTTGCTAGGGGAGCTGCCACACTTCCTGGCTAGAAGTGGTTTCCATCATATGCAGGGTTTACGATTTGGGTCAATGGCTCTCAGCACCCCTACTACACAGATTGTTCCAGCCCCCCAGCCACATTGTTAGTTCAGTGCAGGTTTGCATGTAGCCCAGCCCTGAGAGCTCAAAGCTGTTCTGAATCGTGTGAGCTGGCACATATGGTTACACCTCAGTGCCAACAGGACAGGCTGGTCGAGGTGAACCCAACCAGGGAGGCCTGCTCACATCTTCAAACCCACTTGCCCTGTCTGCACGAGGGTGTTACATTGTGTTAGTGAAAATGCAGTGCCAGCGGGCTGGGCCTCTGTCCATAATTCAGACCAGGCCATGACAATAGCAACCCAAACCTTGCTTGCCTTCATGGATTTTAGCAAGAAGCCTGACCAAGGTGAGTAAAGTCACTGAGCTTTACTCTAACAGGGAGTTTCCTGGCAAGTCTAAGGAAGTGTAGCCACAATCAGACAAGCCGGTCTGGGAATGGTGGTACCTGAGCTCAGGCATTAGGCCTTTGAAAAGTGGCCTCTCCTCAGCAGGCTGTCTTTGGCAGAGAATGGCCTATCTGGATCCTGTGGTGTGACATGGAGCTGGAGAAATCTGGTTTGGAAGCGGGGTTCACGCTGCTGAAATGGGGCGGGGAGGGGGTTGCTAAGGAGATTGAGGGAGGGAAGTGACTTGCCCAAGGTCCCATGTTGCCCAGATGTCCCAACACCCAGCCCTGGGCTTTGCCCCAGGGCCACCCTCCTCACCAAATGAGTGGCTCTATTCTGCTCAAGCTGATGTTCAGGTGGTGTTATGATGCCGCTCCTTGAAGAGCGCAGTGCATGGACGCAGCCTGCAGGTGACAGGCAGGGGTAACCAGGAGAGTTCCCATGTCTGAAAGGCGAGGTCATTGCTCCTGGCCAGGCACAGGTGAACAAAGTGCTCTTGGCCTCTGCTGCTACCTGGAGAGCCAGAAGCAGCTGTGTATCCAGCAAGGCCCCCAGTTGACAGATCTGAGTCAAACCCCTCAATGGAGGGAGCCAATACTTACTCAGCCAGCCCCTCCAATTCAACCCCTAACCTGCCAGCAAAACCTCTGCCTTCTCTGGCCTGTACTCAGAGCTGATGGCATGATCTCCTCCTGCAGAACTGAATGGGCCCTCATTTATCACGGTCTTTCAGGCCAGCCCCCTACCGTAGGGCAGGCCCCAGATTGCCACTAAGACCACACTAGATTCATTGGCCTAACACTTCCTTCCCCCCACTTATGGGTGGGGGAGGTAACACGAGCCTCCCTCCAGTGCTGCCTTGAATATCTGCTCATGGGGTGAAGCTTCGGTTGGCATTTCCTGCTCTGTGAGCATAATGCAAATATCTTGATACCTGTGCTGGGCTGACCAAAGGCCTGTTTGCTCCAGCAGCACTCACAAGGCTAAGCACACACTGCTGGACTCTCTCACCACAGAGCTTCCCTGCTGCCCATTTATAGCCACTCATGCTCTAGGGTGTCAGGCAAGCAACTGGGCTCACTGGAGTTCCCCCTTCCAGCCTAAAATCTCTCATCTTCTAGGGAGGCCTGGTTGCTAGACTGTAGGTCCCTGGAGCCTGCGGGGGTGGCCTGGCTGACCAGGGCAGGATTGGAAGCCCATGACTGTCCCAGCAGACGAGTTTCACTTGCCCCATCGCAGCCCCCTAGGCCTGGATGCACACTCGTGATGGATGCGTGTGGTCATGCTAAGTGTGCTCTAAGAGACTCCAAAGCTGCTCCAGGCTCCAGTGTCAGTGGGTCCAACAGTAGCTTCCCCCTCATCTGCCCTTCAGTTGGGTGGTTTTCTGCCCCAGGCTATCCTGTGGCCTTAACTCCTGACCTGTGCTCTGCCCTGCAGCATCACATGTCATAGAAGGATCCATGCTAACACAGGTCCTGGCACTAGCATAAGCTGGGGGCTGTTTCTCTGGCCCTGACCTCTTTACCTGCCAGACACCGGGAAGCTGGGCCATCCCCCCACCCTAGAACAGATCTGTTCTCCCATGTGCCATGTCCTGACAAGTGTGTCTGGCAGCATTCACTGGGGGATGGAAGTGAAGGGAGCGATTTATCTACAGGTGGCAGAATGAGGACAGGTTCCCTAGTCTGTCACTGGCTTCCAAGCACCACTGGGTGCTAAAGCCAGCTCCACAAAGGCCAGTGCCCAAAAAGGAAGCAGCAGAGCAGGAGCCCTTGTCTCTCAGGGACAATCTGCACTAACAGCAGCACTGACTCATCCTCCAAGCAAACCCAGCCCCACACCGAGGCTGCTATAAGAAGGGAGGTGCCATGCAGTCAGTGCCTGAGAACGCTGCCATGCAAAGCGAGCTCCAGGCACAAACAGGGTCCAGATTCTCAGCATCACCCTTCCCCCACTTGAACCCAAGCTCCCACCAGATGCCCTGAGCCAGGGGAAGGTCTCATCTGAGAGCCTGCTGCTGTGGAATGCAGAAGGCAGAGGAACAAAGGCTTGTTCTGGGAAGAGCTCCTAGAAGCAGAGCTTGGCCGGCTGGCCAGGCCCCTCATGCCACTCACCTTAGCGGCCTGCTTGGGATCTGTATATTAGCCGTGAATTAATGTCCTGCAGAGACTGGGAACCTGGATCAGGCGGAGATTAAAGAGGCATTACCCCTTTGTTAAAGCTGATGTTTTGGGGATAATCTGGAAGCTTTAGCTAATACATTATTACAGAAACTTCTTCAATCACAGTGGCAGACAGTAAGCAGATTTGGATATTACTGTCTAACCATGTTCAGGGCTGCTGCTCCCGGGGGAGTGGGTTTGCATCATGGCAAACACATGCCTGAACTCCTCAGGCACTCTGGAGGAGCAGCAGGGGGGCAGCAGGAAACCAGAGAAACTCAGTCCCACCTAGGGAATAGGCTCCTACCCCGCTGGGAAAGGGCCCCAGGCAGGGTGACCATATGTCCCATTTTGGCAGGGACAGTCCCTTTTTAAAGCCCTATTCCGGCCCTCCTGACTTTTTTTGGCAAAAGTGAGCATTTGTCCTATTTGTTCTTGCTGACTTGATCAGCTGGCAAGAGCAAACAGGACAAATGCCCAGTTTTGTTTAAAAAAAAGTGGGTTATGGAAGAACGTGCAGGATGGGGGAAGAGAGTGTCAATGCCAGCCCTGCGCAGTAGGCTAGGCAGGGCTCAGGCGAGCAGCAAAGCCAGTCCCAGCCTCATGTAGGAGGCAGACAGGGCTCGGGCGAGCAGTGACACCAGCCCCATGGGGGGTGCGCGGGGGTGGAGGGACTTGGGAGTGCAGCTAGGCTAGCCCTGTGTGAAGGGGGCCTCAGGAGAGTGGCTTTGGCCAGTCCCAGGGGGTGTGTGGGTGGGCTCAGGCAAGTGACTTGGGCCAGCTCCACGTGAAGGAGGAAGCCTCAAGTTAGCCCCACACTGTGTATCATTTTCCTTTAGGGAAATATGGTCACCCTAGCCCCAGGGAGTGCCATGCAAAAATATTGGCCCGGTCTCACCCACCAGAGGCAGCAGCAGCCAGGGAGACCTCTGAAGAGTGCCTATACACAAGTGCAAGAAGCCTGGGAAACAAACAGGGAGAACTGGAAGGCCTGGCACAGGCAAGGAATTATGATATGATTGGAATAACAGACTTGGTGGGATAACTGACATGACTGGAGTATTGTTATGGATGGATATAAACTGTTCAGGAAGGACAGGCAGGGCAAAAAAGATTGGGGAGTTGAACTGTATGTAAGAGAGCAATATGACTGCTCAGAGATCCAGTATGAAACTGCAGAAAAATCTGAGAGTCTCTGGATTAAATTTAGAAGTGTGAGCAACAAGGGTGATGTCATGGTGGGAGTCTGCTATAGACCACCAGACCAGGGGGATGAGGTGGACATGGCTTTTTTCTGGCAACTAACAGAAGTTACTAGGTCACAGGCCCTGGTTCTCATGGGGGACTTCAATCACCCTGATATCTGCTGGGAGAGCAATACAGTGGTGCACAGACAATCCAGGAAGTTTTTGGAAAGTGTAGGGGACAATTTCTTGGTGCAAGTGCTGGAGGAACCAACTAGGGATAGAGGTCTTCTTGACAAACAGGGAAGAATTAGTAGGGGAAGCAAAAGTGGATGGGAACCTGGGAGGCAATGACCATGAGATGGTCGAGTTCAGTATCCTGACACAAAGAAGAAAGGAGAGCAGCAGAATATGGACCCTGGACTTCAAAAAGCAGACCTTGATTCCCTGAGGAAACTGTTGGGCAGGATCCCCTGGGAGAAAACATGAGGGGGAAAGGAGTCCAGGAGAGCTGACTGTATTTTAAAGAATCCTTACTGAGGTTGCAGGAACAAACTATCCCGATGTGTAGAAAGAATAGTAAATATGGCAGGCGACCAGCTTGGCTTAACAGTGAAATCCTTGCTGATATTAAATGAAAAAAAGAAGCTTACAGGAAGCGGAAGATTGGACAAATGACCAGGGAGGAGTATTAAAATATTGCTCAGACATGCAGGAGTGAAATCAGGAAAGCCAAATCACACTTGGAGTTGCAGCTAGCAAGAGATGTTAAGAGTAACAAGAAGGGTTTCTTCAGGTAGGTTAGCAACAAGAAGAAAGTCAAGGAAAGTGTGGGTGCCTTACTGAATGAGGAAGGCAACCTAGTGACAGAGGATGTGGAAAAAGCTAATGGACTCAATGCTTTTTTTGCTTCTGTCTCATGAACAAGGTCAGCTCCCAGACAACTGCATTGGGCAGCACAGCATGGGGAGGTGGTGACCAGCCCTCTATGGAGAAAGAAGTGGTTAGGGGCCTATTTAGAAAAGCTGGACGAGAACAAGTCCATGGGGCCAGATGCACTTCATCTGAGGGTGCTAAAGGAGTTGGCGGATGTGATTGCAGAGCCATTGGCCATTATCTTTGAAAACTCATGGCAATCAGGGGAGGTCCCAGATGACTGCAAAAAGGCTGATGTAGTGCCCATCTCTATAAAAGGGAAGGAGGATCCAGGGAACTACAGGCCAGTCAGCCTCACCTCAGTCCCTGGAAAAATCATGGAGCAGGTCCTCAAGGTATCAATTCTGAAGCACTTAGAGGAGAGGAAAGTGATCAAGAACAATCACCATGGATTCACCAAGGGCAAGTCATGTCTGACTAACCTAATTGCCTTCTATGATGAGATAACTGGCTCTTTGGGTGAGGGGAAAGCAGTGGACGTGTTATTCCTTGACTTTAGCAAAGCTTTTGATACGGTCTCCCACAGTATTCTTGCCAGCAAGTTAAAGAAGTATGGGCTGGATGAATGGACTATAAGGTGGATAGAAAGCTGGCTAGATCATCAGGCTCAACGGCTAGTGATCAATTGCTCCATGTCTAGCTGGCAGCCAGTATCAAGCGGAGTGCCCCAAGGGTCGGTCCTGGGGCCAGTTTTGTTCAATATCTTCATTAATGATCTGGAGGATGGTGTGGACTGCACCCTCAGCAACTTTCCAGATGACACTAAATTGGGAGGAGTGGTAGACAGGCTGGAGAGTAGGGATAGGATACAGAGTGACCTAGACAAATTAGAAGGTTGGGCCAAAGGAAATCTGATGAGGTTCAGCAAGGACAGTTGCAGAGTCCTGCACTTAGGACGGAAGAATCCCATGCACTGCTACAGACTAGGAACCGAATGGCTAGGCAGCAGTTCTGCAGAAAAGGATCTAGGGGTTATAGTGGACAAGAAGCTGGATATGAGTCAACAGTATGCCCTTGTTGCCAAGAAGGCTAACGGCATGTTGGTTTGTATAAGTAGGGGCATTGCCAGCAGGTTGAGAGACGTGATCATTCCCCTCTATTCAACATTGGTGAGGCCTCATCTGGAGTACTGTGTCCAGTTTTGTGCCCCACACTACAAGAAGGATGTGGAAAAATTGGAAAGAGTACAGCAGAGGACAACAAAAATGATTAGGGGGCTGGAGCACATGACTTATGAGGAGAGGCTGAGAGAACTGGGATTGTTTAGTCTGCAGAAGAGAAGAATGAGAGGTGATTTGATAGCTGCTTTCGACTACCTGAAAGGGAGTTCCAAAAAGGATGGATCTAGACTGTTCTCAGTGGTACCAGATGACAGAACAAGGAGTAATGGTCTCAAGTTGCAGTGGAGGAGGTTTAAGTTGGATATTAGGAAAAACTTTTTCTCTAGGTGGGTGGTGAAGCACTGGAATGGGTTACCTAGGGGGGTAGTGGAACATCCTTCCTTAGAGGTTTTAAGGTCAGGGTTGACAAAGCCCTGTCCGGGATGATTTAGTTGGGGATTGGTCCTGCTTTGAGCAGTGAGTGGACTAGATGACCTCCTGAGGTCCCTTCCAACCCTGATATTGTATGATTCTATGATTCATCTAAACTGTCATTTCAGTCAAATGGGTGCAGCTGTCTTGGGTACACAGGCTCTTACTGATAGTGAGCATGACATAATGCCACTGGGGCCGGAATCACGCCAAACTCTAGCACAGGGACTTGTGGAAGTACAGAAAGAACTGACAGGGATTTGTCATTTTACAAGGGGAAATTTAAATTTGAAACTTTACAAGGGGAAATTTAAAAAAAATGAAGGCCCTTGTCAAAGTGACCATAAAGTCAAAATGTGAGATCATCGAAATCCTTGAACTCAAGATACAAGGCACTTAAGTAATCGTAACGGAGTCCCAGAAGGCAATTAAAAAACAGTATGCTTAAATAGCCAGGAGTGATACAATTTTTGAGCCAAACAGGGGTCCTGCTGAACATGGAAACTCGGTGAAGGCAACAGAAAGAGGCATAAACTGTGGCAGGAAAATGTAAGATGGAAAGTAGAAGGCTCACAGGGACTGGAAGAATGAACAGACAAAGACAGAAAACAAAAACACAAGACAGTGTTTCATTATATCAGAAACAGGAAATGCAGTGGGTCTGCTAGACCACCTGGAGAAAAGGCGCAATTAAGGGGGATAAGGACATTCCAGAGAAGCTAAATGAATACTTTGTATCAGTCTTTACCATAAAAGATGCTGGGGAGGAACCAACACCAGACCTGCTCTCGTGGGTAGTAAGAGATTGAGTTCAGTGACTGAGGTTTCAAAAGAGGCGGTTCTGGAACAAGCATAAATAAAGAGCAACAAATCCCTCAGCCCAGATGGCACAGCCAAGAGTTCGGAAGGAACTTTCTAATGAAGTACCAGGGCTGCTAGCAGTAATGTCTCATCTCTCATCAAAATCAGCTACTGTAGTGGAAGGCAGCAAATGTTGTGCCTCTATTTTTAAGGGGCCCTAGGGTGACCCAGGAATTACAGACTGTGATGTTCACCTCTGGTGTTATCTGGACCAGTGATCTGCTAGGCCTCTCCAGTCCTTGACTCTGGGAGCCAGCCTTACCCTGCTCTGCTGTGAGAATCCCCACTCCTGGGCTGTCCACACACAGCCTTTGGCATGCAAGCTGCTCCCAGCTACTTGCAAGCAAATGATACTAGCCAATATCTCCGGTCTTAGACACAAGCCTAGGAACCTCCGTCTTGCAGTGTCGAGTTATGCCCACTAGACGCTGCAAGCTTATATGAGTTTATCAATTTAACAAAGACATTGATATGTAGACTTGTTATCCCAAGGAAAGCCTCTGACACACTTCAAACCAAACACACCGCTTCAGGTAGAATAAACAAACAAATTTATTAACTATAAAGATAGAATTTAAGTGAATGTAAGTCAAAGCATAACAAGTCAGAGTGGTTAGCAAAATAAAATAAAATATAATCACACAGTCTAAACTCTCAACCCTATTAGATTGGGCAGCAACTAGATTAAGCAGTTTTTCTCACCCCACTGGATATTGCAGTCCTTAATATACAGGCTTGTTCTTAAACCTGGGCCAATCTCCTGTGCTGGAGTCTTGTCTTCTTACTGTCTTGGTTTGCTTGCCGCATAGGTGAAGCAGGAGAAGGGCTCTGTATGTGTCCACTCTGTTTGTTTTATAACCTCAATCTATGTGTTTTTGGAGCACAAGTCCAGACATGTCTAGGGGGCATTGCTGAGTCTCTCCAAGCAAGGTTGAGCAATTCCCCTGGTGTGGCCTCATGCAGGTGAGTCATTGCATTGTAGCTCCCTTGCTGGACAATGATTGTTGATGAGTTGATTGACACCTGCCCGGGCATTGGTTACTTTCCTTGTTGTTGCCTCTGGGGAGCTAATACCTAGCTGATTCCCCCAACTTACAGCATGTTCTAGTGACAACTATACTACACAATTCTCATAACTTCATATGCATTAATGATACACATATATCAGTGGTTCTCAAACCTCTGTACTGGTGACCCTTTCACATAGTGAGCCTCTGAATGCGACCCCCCCTTATAAATTAAAAACACTTTTTAATATATTTAACACCATTTTAAATGCTGGAGGCAAAGCAAGGTTGGGGCGGAGGCTGACAGCTTGCGACCCTCCCCCCATGTAATAACCAAGCAACCCCCCGAGTTTGAGAACCCCTGACATAAATGGCTAGAGAAATGACTTTCAGCAGATCCTAATCTTTCCCCTGATACCTTACAAGGCATGCTTTATATGTGAGATCATGATTATATGAAAATGAAGAATATGGGGGTTACAATATGCTCCCCCAAGGTACAGAATGTCACACAGACCAAGAAGCTTTGCTTCAATACAAGATAATTGGTTGAAACAATCACTTAGAGCCATATGATAAAACTCCTAGAGGGATGTAATTATTGGGCTACTCAGGGCAGGAGTATCCCAAACCCCTAGACTCCAGAGTGCCAGTAGCACCACTACTCTCCACACTGCAGGGGCTATAGCTGTGACGGGTCCCAATAACCATGCAGGTACATGGCTCAGGGAAAGGGTATTTTCCTAGGAGTGGATGGAAAGGGCAGGGTACAGACACTTCTAGGTACAGAGGTCTAAACAGTTACATTTCGAAGTGAGCAGCCGCGGTTCCTGGTTGGACAGCTAGGGCTGTCCAGTCCAGAGTCAGAGCCCTTCAGCGCTAGTACCTGGGGTGTGTCTCCAGTCCAGGCTCTATTCAAGCCAGCAGGAGCTTGCAGGCTTCCAGGCCAGGCTCAGGGAATGTCTCTCACTGGCTCCTTGCCCAGCTACTGCTGCTTCCCACACAGACCTGCCCTCAGCTTGACATCTGGCCATCACAGCCTGTTCCATATAAGGCTCATATTTGCGGGGAAATCTTTCTGCCCTCATGTGGCCACTACTTCACCAGGCCACTGGCCCTCCTCCTTGGTCAGGACCCTCCCGTCACCTGGCCAGGAGGAAAGGGCTGTGCAGTGGGGAGGGTGGGGTGGGAGTTGCAGTCCCCTGCTTAGCAGATCCATTGCAGGACATTATTATATGATAGGACAAAGCAGCTCAGTTTCTGCAACGCTTGCCTCTCCAGTCTCCTTTGCATATGTCAAGGAAATAGTGGATGGAGGGGAAGCGATAATGGATATAATTTATCTGAACTTTCTAAAAGCCTTTGACAATGTCCAATGCTATTAAGGAAACTTAAGTAGCCATGGAGTGACAAATAAAGTATTGTCGTAACCCTTCTGCCAGGTGGGTAACAGCTGCGCTCAGGGCTGGGTTCAGTGTGTCTAGGGTCCTCCTTGAAAAATAGCTAAACCGGCTTGAGCCCAACCCAAGCCTTGGGGAAATGAAACTCCTTCCCTGGTGCCTCCTGCTCACCAGCATTCTGAGTTGTGCACAGACAAGGGGATCTTCATGAAGGGAACAGAGTCAGACATGGGAAAACACAGACTAGAGATGCAAATTAAGAGTAAAATAATCCCTCCTCCTGCTTCCAGTAATGTTGGCATCAGTCTGTGTAACTCCTGTCCCACCCGTTGCTGAGTGCCCCACAGGTGCTAGCCCCTTGGCTGTCCCTCCTCACCCATTTGTCAATCCCCACTCACAGCTGGGATCAGAAAGAGCAGCATCTAAGTGTTTCTGAGGCTCTGTCTCCTGTCCCAAGACTGCTGGTCCTGCCTGGAGGTGCCACCACCTGACTCAGCTAGTGATTCAGCTTGATTGAGGTGCTGGGTGCACAGGGCCTCACTGGATCCTCTGAGCTCTGCTGCTATCCTTTGGGCCATCTCTCCCTACAGAGCCTCTTGCAGCACAGTCCTCAATCTGCACCATCTCTCACTGGGAAGTCCACACTGGAGGGAGCCAAGAACCCTTACGACCTTGAGCAGAGTCCTGGCTGCTTGCAAATGAGTTCTTTGCCTCTCTCCCCTTTGTGCATCTCTGAGAGCCCTCAAACATATTTATATTAGTCAAGTCCAGAGAAGGGCGTGAGAAACTTTGGAGAGAGCTGGGCAGGCTATGCCAGTGCATAACATGAGGGCAGATGAAATTCAGTGTTGACAAATGCAAAGTAATGCAAACTGAAGGGGAAAAATGGAACCTTGCAGGGTTCTAATTAAGTGTAAATGCTCAGAGAAAAGACCTGGGCATCAGAGCTCAGTGAAGACATCTGCTCGATGTGCACCGGTACTCAAAAAAGTACACAAAATCTTGGCTGCATAAGGAATGGGATAGAAAATAATGTGGAGGGTATTATAATGCCTTCAGCTGACTTAGTGTTCAGTTCTCAGCCCCCATTTCAAAAAGCAGGATGTTGAAGAAGAGGGGTTGAGAGATGAGCAATGTAAATGATTGGCAGAATGGTGAGACTTTCATAGGAAAGGAGAGAGAAACATTGGGACTGCGGGCTGGAACCTTTGGTCTAATTCCAATTGTTGGGTTTAGCCTGCGGGTGCTGGGTGGTGTGTTGGCCTGTGCCATACAGGCTAGGTCAGGCTAGGTGATCTGGGGGACTCTTCTGGTCTTAAACTCTATGACTGCTTATAGATTCCTAGATTCCAAAGCCGGAAGGTATCATTGTGATCACCTAGTCTGTCCCCCTGTATCACACAGGCCAAAGACCTTCCCCCAAATCATTCCTAGGGCAGATCTCTTAGAAAAACAGCCAATCTGCATTTAAAAATTGTCAGTGATGGAGAATCCCCCACACTCCTGGGTCAATTGTTCCTACCATTCAGAGACTCTTTATGGTTACCAGTAAAGCTGGGGTGTCTAGCACATCTGAGCTATGGGGTTGGGGGGGCAAGGCAGGTTGTTGGGGGTGATAAGTGCAGGACTGACTGAGTCACAAGAGTTTCTGAACTGCAGAACTCCAAGGGCAGAAAGGAAACTGTGTCCCAGGACAGGGTATGCACATAGTGCCCTGCATGGGCCTCATAGCCTCCTCTTCTCCAGTCCCATTGCCTTGCTGCTTAGCCTAGTGAATGCTCTTGCTACTGGGTCCTCCTCCTCACATGCATCTCTTCAGCACAATCTTCACAGTGAGAAGGGAAACCCAGCTTTGATCAGAAATCTAAAGAAGGGCGGTTTGGATAATGAGGTCCCAGTTCTTCCTGCTGGGGTCCATGGGAAAGCTGGGGTCCATGGGAAAGCTGCCATCGCCTTCCATGTGACCATGATCAGGCTATCAGCAAGGGAGGAGCACCTTGAACCAATCACTCTTGGACAAAGTACTAGTGTCTGCACAGCCCAGCAGGTCCTGAGACACAGGATGCCACATGTCCCCCGTGGGACAGAAAAGCACCATTGAACTGACAGCTAGCTGGGGAGTTATGGAGAACTGGAGCAGTGAATGACTGGAGGAAAGCAATGAGGTACTGAGCTTCAAAGAGGACAGAACAGAGATCCTGGCACCTCCTGCCCAGTGAATCTAAGTCAATTAGACAATGGGATGATGAGAGAGGAATGAAATCCTGGTGAATGGTCTGAGAGCGCTGAGCACCACTGGGGCAGGCCCAGAATGTGTTACCATTGAACTGCCAAATGAGCTGAGGAAGGGAGTACAGTAGATGGCATCTGGTTGGCTGTCAGTGAGACATTTGATACCTTGTCTCATTAAGTCTTGCTCACAAAATTCACTGTGTATTGGCTTGGGTCTGACACTGCCACTGGGTCGGAGACTGGGCTCCAGAGTCATAAAGGAAGGCAATGAGAAATGGCAGTGTATCAAAATGGGGGCGGTTTGTAGTGGGAACTGCTGGGCTCTTTGTTAACATTTCATTAACACACTCAAAGCTGGAGTAAATCACACACCAGTGATGTTCAGAGACCCAAGCAGGGGCGAGAGCCAGGAGGAGAGTAGGCAGAGAGCTAGGGTCCAGCCAGCTCAGCAGAGAGCCTGGCCTGCATGTGGGATGGCTGTGGACCTGACGGGTCTGAAAGCTGGTCTGGCAGCAAAAAGACCAAGGTGAGCTGGAGCTGCATGTACAGAGGGCTCAGATCACAGGAGGGAGGGGGATGGTCTGGGCTGGTCCCCATGCATAGAGCCTTGCTGAGATGACAAGAACTGGGGCTGGATCTCAGGAAATGTCCTGACGGTAATGCTGTGCGGTCAAAGGGGTGGGAACCACATGGCCTAGGCCTGCCTTGCAGAGTGCTCTGGGCTGGATGGTGCTGAGATCTCCGCTCTCCTCTGAACAGCCTTTCTTTGGGGCAGAACAAAGGGTCCTTTTCTTGCCATAGCTTCTGATTGGATGAAAATGAAAGGCCTGGGGAGCAGAAGCTGAAGTGCCCCCCCACTCCCCCAAGGCCTGCCCAGTGCAGGTCCCGGGGAATGAAGCTCAGTGAGCAGGAGGGGCTGATGTGGGGAGAGGAGGGGTACAGCAGGGTGGAAGGCAAGACTGCTGTCCCCTCCCCTCCATCTTTAATACGGGGGCACATGCAAAAGCCACTCCTAGGAATGAGGATCTCTCTGAGTTCGGAACTGGCCAGCAGGGTGATCTGGCCCCGTACCACGTGGCTGAAGCACACCAAGGCTCTGCCCCAGCTCTGCCCTGGAACAATGTGAACAGACAACAAATGTCCCAGGGATGGTGCGGGCGGATTCGGAGCAGCACTGTGCTTCATGCACCCCTGGGGCCACCATCGCTTTCACTCATCTCCACCCTCTGCCGCTTGGCTTGGTCCCCACCTTTGAGGAGGCACTGGGCATGGACTGGCTGGAGACATGGCAGCAATGAGCCCAGGTGGGTACCTGCCAGCAGCTCTCAGCCCGGGCTGCCAGGACAATGTGGCAGAGCTTGTCGGGGAAGGCATGTGGGGGCTCGGTGGAGGCAGACTGGGGATTGCTTAGAGGCACTGCAGGAAGCAGTGGACCTGAGCCTGGATGGAACGTGGGAGGCAAGGGGGCGAGCAGGGGGTGAGTGGGATTCTGGTGTCAGAGAGACCAACCTTGGCTGAGGCTATAAGATGTACCACGTATATGTGGCAGCCATTTCAGCGCGGCCCCCTTTAAACAGCCTGGCGTCAGGCTAGGGTTACAAACTTTCTAATCGCACAAAACCAAACACCCTCACCCTGCTCCCGCTCCTTTCCAAGGCCCTGCTCCTTCTCCAAGTCCCGACCCCATTCACTCCATCCTGCCACCCTCCATCACTCACTCTCCCCCATCCTCACTCACTTTCACCAGGCTAGGGCAGGTGTTTGGGGTGCAAGAGGGTGGCTCAGGGCTGGGGCAGAGTGTTGGAGTGTGGGAGGGGGTGCAGGCTCTGACTGGGAGTGTGGGCATTGGAGTGGGGTCAGGGACAAGGGGTTTGAGGTGCAGGAGTGGGCTCAGGGCTGGGGCAAGGGGTTGGGAGGTGAGATGGGGTTTGCGGTGCGGGCTCCAGTTGCCATGTCCAGCTCCTAGATGGAGGGGTCCGGGGGCTCTGTGTGCTGCCCCAGCCCACAGGCACCACCCCCTCAGCTTCCATCTGCCACGGTTCCTGGCCAATGGAAGCTGCAGAGCTGGCGCTTAGGGCATGGGTAGCATGCAGAGCCCTCTGGCCACCCCTGTGCCTAGAAGTGGGAGGAACATGCCAGCCACTTCCGGGAGCCACACAGAGCTGGGCAGGGAGCCTGCCTTAGCCCCGCTGTGCTGCAGACCAGACTTTTAGCGGCCCCATCAGCAGTGTTGACCAGAACTGCCAGGGTCCCTTTTTGACAGGACATTCCCGTCGAAAACCGGATGTTTGGCAACCCTACTTCAGGTACCCCCATGGCTGGGGCTGTAGCGGTTTTAAAACTGGTGGAAAGCGTCCCCTGTGTGGACAGGCCATGACCTCCCAGCTCACTCACCTGTGCAAAGGAACTTAGGCAATGGGACACAGCTAGTTCATGGCATCTCCACACACCTGGGCCAAGCCCTGGCCTTCTGCAGAGTTCCCCCTTCACCATAGCACTGCTCTGCTTCAGTCCCTGGCCCAGATGCAGTGCCTTTCAGTGCCATCCACACCAGCCCCGGGCTGGGAACTGTCTGGCACAGTCCCTGGAACATGGCATGCAGCCACTCCAGGGACACCAGCCACAGCCATGCTGCAGGAACCACAGGCAGGTCTCAGACACCAGCATTTCCACCCCGCCATGTCAGTTAGGAACAGCTAGGGTAACCATATTTCCCAAAGGGAAAATGGGACACAGGGTGAGACTAACCCAAGCCCCCCTTGTCCATGCGGGGCTAGCCCAAGCCACTCCCCTGAGCCCCCCTCCACCCTGCATGAGGCTTGCACTGGTGTCACTGCCTGAGCCTGCCTGTCCCCTGTCCAAGCCCTGCCTCCCACACTGTGCGGGGCTGGCACTGATTCTCACCCCCTTTGCACCCCACTTTTGTTAACATAACTCAGAATTTGTCCCATTTGCTCTTGCCTACTGATCAAGTCAACAAGAGCAAACAGGACAAATGCCCCTTTTGCCAGAAAAGTCAGGACATCCGCGACAGGGCTTTAAAAAAGGACTGTCCCAGCCAAAATGGGATGTATGCTCTGGGCATGGGATGCGAGGGGACAACCCTTTAGCAGACAAGGCCTCAGAGCAGTTCTGCATTCAAAAAACTAACCCTTTCTCATTGCACTGGCTCAGGGTGTCTGTGCCCGCTAGTGCAATTGGTCTGGGCAACTTTACAAGTGGGCTCGAACCTCCCACATTTGCACTGCCCACTGCGTATGCATCTGAGAGCTCCTGCAACAGCTGTCAGCAGCAGTGCCTTCTGGGTGATTTCTAAAAGCCTCATGGGGTCCCACATCAGTGCCCTGAAGAACTGTGGTAGAGGAAGTCCAAGTCCCAGAAGCCCCTGGGAAATCCCCAAGGGACTCTCATAAAGTTCCCCTGAGCCGTGGCATTTTCAAAGCAGCATTCGCAGCATGGCAGACAAACAGATTGCTCGGATCCCACGTCTCACCTGGAAGAAAATGTCATGCTCACAGCTGCCAAGGTTTGTGCTGCTACCTGTGCGAAGTTTTATGCAAACTAGTTAACAAGGTCATTTGAACATAAGAGCGCCCATACTCAGTCAGACCAAAGGTCCATCTAGCCCAGTATCCTGTCTTCTGACAGTGGCCAATGCCAGGTGCCCCAGAGGGAATGAACAGAACCAGTAATCATCCAGTGATCCATCCCCTGTCGCCCATTCCCAGCTTCTGGCAAAGGGCTAGGGACACCATCCCAGCTATTAGCTATTGAATGTGCATATTTACACATATTTTGCATGCAACCCTAAACTTCATTTGCCACAAATTGTGTGGCCCATGCAGCCCATGCAGCCCTGGGGACAAGCCTTCTGATTATCCCTGGGCAGCAGAAAGGGCAGCTTCACCCACCCTGCCAGCAGCCTCACACCAGTCTGGGAGTTGCCTCTTGGGGCCATCGGGTGGTTCAGTTGCCATGGTCCAGGGTGCTCTGTTGGATCAACCAATCTATGCAAAGCAGTTGACATGGGAGCTGGGACTGAGACCCCCCCAAACTCATCCCATACAGGGGCACCCCGAACTGCCCCAAGGATGAAAACAGCTGGTTTCTGGGGAGTTCTGATGTTACCAGGGTGGGGCTTCATGGGATATTGCCTGATCGGACCCATGGAAATGACAGGCTGGGGGAATGGACACAAAGGGGAGCCAACCCAAGGAATACAGTGCAGCCCAGTGCATCCCTGCCCTGATGCAGCCCTGCCCCTGCACAAGGAGCCCAGTATGTCCCTAACCTGGCCTGGGGAGCCTGGTGTGTCCCTGCCCTGTCCTGCTTCCTGCCAGCCCCCTTGTGCAGGAGCACACTGTGGGCAAGGACCCAAAAAGAAAAAGGCTCAAGGTGCCAGGAAGAAGATGAAAGAAATGGGAGAACTATCCAGCTTTAGGCACCAGAGGGGCCATCTTCAGATATGCCAACTCCCCATATCTGACCCTACATCTTTAAAAAAGGGGAGAAGAACCCAAGGAACTACAGATGGGTCAGCCCCACCTCAGTCCCTGGACAACTCATGGAGCAGGTCCTCAAGGAAACCATTTAGAAGCACTTGGAGGAGAGGAAGGTGATCAGGAACAGTCAACATGGATTCACCAAGGGCAAGTCATGCCTGGACAACCTGATTGCCTTCTGTGATGAGATATCTGGCTCTGTGGATACGGGGAAAGCAGTGGATGTGATATATTTGGACTTTAACAAAGCTTTTGATACGATCTCCCACGGTATTCTTGCCAGCAAGTTAATAAAGTATGGGCTGTATGAATGGACTATAAGGTGGATAGAAAGCTGGCTAGATCGTTGGGCTCAATGGGTGGTGATCAATGGCTCGATGTCTAGTTGGCAGCCGGTATCAAGCGGAGGTCCCCAGGGGTCAGTCCTGGGGCCGGTTTTGTGCAACATCTTTATTAATGATCTGGATGATGGGATGGATTCCACCCTCGGCAAGTTCACAGATGACACTAAGCTGGGGGGAGAGGTAGATACACTGGAGGGTAGGGAAAGGGTCCAGAGTGACCTAGACAAATTGGAAGATTGGGCCAAAAGAAATCCGATGAGGTTCAGCAAGGACAAGTGCAGAGTCCTGCACTTAGGAAGGAAGAATCCCATGCACTGCTACAGGCTGGGGACCGACTGGCTAAGTGGCAGTTCTGCAGAAAAGGACCTGGGGATTACAGTGGATGAGAAGCTGGATATGAGTCAGCAGTGTGCCCTTGTTGCCAAGAAGGCTAATGGCATATTGGGCTATATTAGTAGGAGCATTGCCAGCAGATCGAGGGAAATGACTATTCCCCTTTATTCAGCACTGGTGAGGCCACATTTGGAGTATTGTGTCCAATTTTGGTCCCCCCACTACAGAAGAGATGTGGACAAATTGGAGAGAGTCCGGCGGAGGGCAATGAAAATGATCAGGAGGCTGGGGCACATGACTTATGAGGAAAAGCTGAGGGAACTGTGCTTGTTTAGTTTGCAGAAGATAAGAGTGAAGCATAGGCGAGCGCAGCACATTTCATTAGGGTGTGCACCCAGGGAATTTTATTTATTTATTTATTTATTTTAAAGGTGAACATCATAAAGGTTGGGGTGCGGGAGGGAGTGCGGGGTGTGGGAGGGAGTGCGGTGTGCAGAAAGGGGCTCAGGGCAAGGGATTGAGGTAGAGGAGGGGTGCAGGGTGTATAAGGGGGCTTAGGGAAGGGGGTTGGGGTGCAGAAGGGGTGTGGAGTGCAGGAGGGGACTCAGGGCAGGGGGTTGAGGTGCAGGAGGGATGCGAGGTGTGGCAGAGGGCTCAGGACAGGGAGTTGGGGTGTAGCACGGGGCTCAGGGCAGGGAGCTGGAGTTCATGGGGCTGCAGGGTACAGCACAGGGCTCGGGGCAGGGACTTGGAGTGCATGGGGGTGCAGGTTGCAGCGGGGGCTCAGGGCAGGGGTTTGGGGTGCAGGAGGGGTGCGAGGTGCAGGCAGGGGGCTCAGGGCAGGGAGTTGGGTGGGGTGCAGGCAGAGGGCTCAGCAGGGAGTTGGGGTGCAGGAGGGGTGTGAGGTGCAGGCAGGGGGCTCAGCAGGGATCAGGGTGCAGGAGAGGTGTGAGGTGCAGGCAGGGGACTTAGGGAAGGGAGTTGGGGGGCGGGATTCAGGAGGGGTTCGGGCTTCGCCCAGCGTCGCCTACCTACAGTGGCGTGCTCCCTGCCTGCCTGCCCTGGTCCCATGCTGCGCCGCTCACCACGTCCCTGTGCAGCCCCAGGGAGGGGGCATAGGGCTCTGCATGCTGCCCTTGCCATGCTACCAGGTTCCTCCCCCGAAGCTCCCACTGACCGCAGTTCCCCCGTTCCTGGCCAATGGGAGCTGCAGGGGGCGGTGCGTGGAGCAATGCACGGAGCCCTCTGCCCCTCCATCCCCCTCGGGGCCCCAGAGATGCGATGCCGTGCTGACCGCTTCTGAGAGTGGCACAGGGCCTGAGGCACCATGGGGGGCACACCCCGAGCGCACACCTGTGGTGAGGGGAGATTTGATAGCAGCCTTCAACTACCTGAAGGGTGGTTCCAAAGAGGATGGAGCTCGACTGTTCTCAGTGGTGGCAGATGACAGAACAAGGAGCAATGGTATCAGGTTACCTAGGAAGGTGGTGGAATCTCCATCCTTAGAGGTTTTTAAGGCCCGGCTTGACAAAGCCCTGGCTGGGATGATTTAGTTGGGGTTGTCCTATTTTGAGCAGGGGGTTGGACTTGATAACCTCCTGAGATCTCTTCCAACCCTAATCTTCTATGATTCTACAGAGCACCCTTCTCTGTCTCTCTGTGGGCATATGGAGTGCCCTGCTCCATCCCTCTGCAGCCCTATGAAATGCCTGGCTCCATCGCTCAGTGACCCTCTGGAATGCCCAGCTCCGCCCCCCTGTGGTCCTATAGTGCACTCAGCTCCATCTCTCCATCACCCTACAGTGTTCCCGGCTCCATCCCTCTCTGACCCTACAGATCATCCCCCTCTGCCCCTGTTCGTGGCTCTGGAGGTCACCCTGGGCCGGTCTCTTTATTTTGGGGGAAATGCCAGCTGAACCCCAGGGCCTGACCACAGACAGGAGGGTGGGCCCAGCACTGTGCGATTGTTCAGTGGGGGTGGACTCCCTGAGGTTCTTAGTGATGGCGTAGTCAGCATGGGTCCTGGTCCAGTTGTGTGTGCATCTCACGTGCAAGGTCAGAATTTTGTGCCCGGCCCTGTCCGGTCAGGGCTGTGTGTGTGCCCCAGCCTTCTGCTGCTCCAGTGCAGGGCAATCAGGAGCAGGGTGGCCGTGGCTCTCCTCCAGGCCCTCACAATGCAAAGCATAGTTAGCTGGGGACTCTGAAGGCAGGATGGAGGGCAGGTCGCGGGAGCCACAACAGCTGGAATACCCGCAGTTACTGGAGAGCAAGGAGCTGCTGCCTCCTCCTTCCCTACATGTGTGAGTGGATCCCACCAGCGGTGATCAGCAGGCTGCTTCCTGGCTCACAGCGGTGGTGACCAGCAGGCAGCATCCCCTCAGGTTGATGGGCTGTGGAGCATCAGATGCATCAGTTGAACAGTGACTGAAGTCCTGATCTCCAGAACCTGGGATCTGCCCTAGCAGCTTGGTCCAAGGCCTAGTGCTTGACAAAGGTCAGGGATTACTCCACCTTGCCCCATCACTGATGCTGATACCAGGAGGTGCACCAGCCAGCTGCTGACATATGACAGTACATTGAGCTGTGTGCTTGGGAATCCTCTGATGACACAGCCTGACCTTTTGAATGCCTGGCCAAGACTACAAATAATCGAGGAGACAAACTGAATCCTTTAGTTCTGTCAGTGTAATAAAGCAAGGTGCCACAGCCATCCAGAGTGTGATGCTTCCTCTCTCCCAATAGCGGAGGTCTGGAAGAAGACTAGTAAGTTAATGGACTGGTTCAGGTGAAACTGAAAAACCACCTTGGGGATGAATTTCAGCCAAGGTCTCAACACCATCATGCCCTTATAAAATGTTGTGCAGGAAGGCCCAATCAGGAGAAGATGCAGCTTGCTGACTAGCCCAGCCAAAGTGATGGTGACCTGAGCATGAGATGGTGCAAAGAGCAAACTGAGAGCTCCAAAGGGGGCTCCATGGGATTCAGGAGGACAATGTTGAGGTCACATGCTGGAGTCAGGTCCCTGACAGGTGGGTAAACAGTTAACAGGCATTTCAGGAACCTTGAGATCATGGGATGTGATCAGACATCAGATTGCATCAGATGACAAGCCAAGATTGCTGCAGGGTGGACCTCGATGGAGCAGAATGACAGGCCAGACTAGTCAAGGATTTTTGATATCAGAGTCTACACTGGGCCTTGGCTGTGCTGAGCTTCCCACACTGAGAAACTCTTCAATTTCAAGCCATGTCTCTCACAAAGATGTTTCCCTGCCGTGTATCAGGATCTCCTGAACTCATAGGAGCAGTCTCTGTCCATGGCACTCAGCAAGCCAACATTCAGTGACTTTAGGTCCAGATGCAATATCTGATCTGCCTGTGGTTCTGTGAGAACAGGTCTGGGTCCTCCGGCTGAGCTGGATAGGTGGCTGCATGGGCATCTGCAGGAAGTGTCAGCCAGAACTATCTCAGCTAGTAAGGAGCTACAAGGGTGAGTGTGGCTCTGTCTCATCAGATCTTAGATGCCACGCTGGGAATCCAAGGAATCAGTGGGAAGGCCTACAGGAGGCCTTGATTCCACAGCAGAAGGAAGGCGGCTGGTAGCAGTCCTGGGCTCATGCCCCCCACCCGCAGAAAAAGTGTATAGATTCCAAGGCCAGAAGGCACCATTGTGACTATCTAGTCTGACCCCCCGGATAGCACAGGCCAGAGACTTGCCTAAGAATCAGTCCCAGGGCAGAGCCAATCTCGAACCATTGCCTGAGATAGAGAATCCACCATAATCCTGGGTATGTTGTTCTAATGGTTAATTACACATCACAGGTTTCACTGTGGCACCTACTCATGACAGAGTCCAAAGATCAACTCCTGTCAGGTCTAGCACCCTTTTCCAACTCATAGACTTATAGACTTTAGGGTCAGAAGGGACCAATATGATCATCTAGTCTGACCTCCTGCACAAACCAGGCCACAGAATCCTACCCATCCACTTCTATAACAAACCCCTAACCTATGTCTGAGTTAATGAAGTCTTCAAATTGTGATTTGAAGACCTCAAGCTGCAGAGAATCCACCAGCAAGTGACCCATGCACCACGCTGCAGAGGAAGGCAAAAAACCTCCAGGGCCTCTGCCAATCTGCCCCGGAGGAAAATTCCTTCCCAACCCCAAATATGGCGATCAGCTAAACCCTGAGCATGTGGGCAAGACTCACCAGCCAGCACTCAGGAAAGAATTCTCTGCAGTAACTCAGATCCCATCCCATCTAACATCCCATCACAGACCACTAGGCATACTTACCTGCTGATAATCAAAGATCAATTGCCAAAATTAACTATCCCATCATACCATCCCTTCCATAAACTTATCAAGCTTAGTCTTAAAGCCAGATATGTCGTTTGCCCCCACTACTCCCCTTGGAAGGCTGTTCCAGAACTTCACTCCTCTAATGGTTAGAAACCTTCATCTAATTTCAAGTCTAAACTTCCTAGCGTCCAGTTTATACCCATTTGTTCTTGTGTCTACATTGGTACTAATCTTAAATAATTCCTCTCCCTCCCTAATATTAATCCCTCTGATATATTTATAAAGAGCAAGCATATCCCCCCTCGACCTTCTTTCGGTTAGGCTAAACAAGCCAAGCTCTTTGAGTCTCCTTTCATAAGACAGGTTTTCCATTCCTCGGATTATCCTAGTAGCCCATCTCTGAACCTGTTCCAGTTTGAATTCATCCTTCTTAAACATGGGAGACCAGAACTGCACACAGTATTCCAGATGAGGTCTCACCAGTGCCTTATATAACAGTACTAACACCTCCTTATCTTTGCTGGAAATACCTCGCCTGATGCATCCTAAAACTGCATTAGCTTTTTTAACAGCTTACTCGGCCAGTGGCCCCACTCACTTTCCAGGACTCAGGGTGCACTCTTTTCGTTATTCAGCCCTCCAGCCAGGTCACTACACAGTTTTCTCCTTCCAGCATAACCAAGTCCCACCTGACAATCTGTCCCTGTGCCATCTCAGGCAACCTTCTGTAACTCCCAGTCTGTGCCACTTCCCCAGTGGCTGGCAGGGGAACCTGGCCCAGGAATTCTATTATTAGCTGCCAAGGTCTGCACTGTTTCAGCCCTTGCTGCTCTTTCCTTGGGCTTCTTCCTACCTTCTGCTTTCCACAAGCATTCTTCCCCGCACCATCTCCGGGTAAACTTGTCCTGCAGGGCTGGGAAATTAGCACCTTTGCTCACCCCACTCCACCCTCAGGGTTTCCTTATATCCACCTCTCTGTGCCCGGACAGTGCCTGCAGCCTCTCCTCCAGCGGTCCCCTCCTGCTCACAACTTCCTGGCTTTATACAGGCCCACCCTGCTCTTTCCCAGCAGGATTCATCTCCAGTTAGCGATTATTAATCAAGCCGGACTCTCCCCCAGCTGTGCCCTATGAGGTTAATTAAGGGGAGGTGTGTGTGTGAGGACACCCTATCACATCCTCACTATTAAAAATGTATGCCTAATTTCCAGCCTGATTCAGCTTCCAGCCATTGGATCATGTTATCCTTTCTCTGCTAGACTGAGGACACCATTGTAAATATTTGTTTCCCATGTAGGTACTTACAGACTGTGATCAAGTCTGCTCTTCACCTTCTCTTTGAGCTCCTTGAGTCTATTGCTATCAAGCAGATTTTCAAAATCCTTATTCATTCTCGTGGCTCTTCTCTGACCCCTCTCCAATCTATCAACATCCTTCTTGAATTGTGGACACCAGAACTGGACACAGGATTCCAGCACCAGCACCAAATCCAGAGATAAAATAACCTCTCTGTTGCTACTTGAGAGTCCCCTGTTATGAATCCCAGGATCCCATTAGCTCTTTTGGCCACAGCATCAGGCTGGGAGCTGCTGTCCAGCTTATTATAAATACCCTCACTCTCCCACCAAATCCCTTCCCCTGGATAGAGTCCCTATCATGTAGGTAGGGCCCACATTCTTTGTTCCTAGAGACACACATTTACATTTAGCTATAGTAAAACACGTTGTTTCCTTGCACCCAGCTTACCAAGCAATCCAGATCACTCAGTATCTGAGACCTGTCCTCATCATCATTTACTATGTCCCAGTTTTTGTGTCATCTGCAAGTTTTGTCAGCGTTGATTTTATATTTTCTCCCGGGTCATTGATAAGAAAAAGAGTGTAAGGCCAAGAACTGGCCCCTGTGGGAGCTCACCCATTCAGTGATGATTCCCCATTTATAAATACATTTTGAAACCTATCAGTTAGCCAGTTTTTAATCTACTTAAACTGTGCCATGTTAATTTTAGTTTTTTAATCAAGATGCCTTACAGATGTCTAAGTATATATATATTATAAAAGCTCTGAGATTTGGTGTTGTTTTTGCTGGCAAGCAGGTCTATTATGGGAATTCCCCATTGGCTGAACACCAGCTCCAAGATGGACCCTGGCAGTGGCTGGGGACAGACTGTCTTCTTAGGAAGTCCGCTAGAAGTTGCTGACTCTTGGTAGGTGAAGATCCATTGGGGTTATTCTGTGTCAGTGGCACTGTGTCCAGAGCCTGATACCTTACTGGCAAAGTGGTGATGAGCAGGAAGCTCTTTGTATCTTTATGTAGTATACTGATGTCACAAAGTGGGAATTTTTCATAATATTTTATATGAATATTGTGTGTCCCTCAGTTTTCCCTATGTGCTGCATGGTTAAGTAGGTGGGGGAAAAGGTCACTTACTCTTTGCAGAGGTCCAGGTGTGACTGATGCCTGGCTGTCTGGGGCCTGGGCTCATGCTCACGAAGAGTCCCAGAAAACAATGTCCAGTTGGCCACTCCAATTGCCAAGACATTTGGTACCTAGAAGCTAAAGACCATGGTTGGCTGACCCCTCTGCAGGAAGCCAGCCAGGTGTGACCAACTAAGGAGGAGGCCAGGTGACAATGTTTGCCCGCAAACAATGAAAAAGGACTGGGGAGAGACCAGGTGGGGGCTGCTGGAGGTAGAGAGATGCTTCTGGACTGGGACTAAAGAGGGGTCAGGAGAGCACTGGGGTCTGGAGGGATCCAGACAGACTTTGCTGTAACTTCCCATTCTCTATGTTAACTGAGGACTCTTTACGCAGTGTTCCGTACATCTAATGAATTCTCCTGCTTTTACAATGCTCCAGAGCCAGGAAGCTGGGAGTGCATGGCTCCCTTTGGGTGTGTAAGTCTCCCTCCCGTGTCCAATCCAAATGGACTCATTGCAGGGAGCTCATGGCATGGAGCAGGAGAGCGGAAGACTCTGAGGTTCAGTCCCAGGAGGTGGTGAAGCCTAGAGACCTACACAGAGAGACAGTGTGACCCTTTGGGGAATGACAAACTGAGGGATCCTCCTAGACACTGTTCCAGAGCTGGGCCTGTGGATCTGTGACAACTGCAGATGTTTTCTGTCAAGATATGCACTGTGAAAATCCATAGAATAGGTAGGAATGCTATGCAAGCTAGTTTGATGACCCAGAACTCCACCATGTTTATGTGATGTCCCGTATCTGCAGTGGACCAGCTCCCTACATTTGTACATGGCCCAGGTGGGCTCCCCAGCCTGTAGGAACCATGTAAGATGTGTTCAGAATCAAAAGTCATTGTTGGGGAAGGGGCCTTCGCACATTTTGGGGGCCTACCCAGTGTGACAGGATCCACAGGGTGCAGCCTGGGACTGTGGGACCACTCTGCCCCCTTAATTCTCTCCAGCCTGGGTTGTCTCTCACAATGCCTTCCTAGTGACCAGCAGCAAACCCCTCCAGATGCTGTGATCACTTAGCATAACAGCACGTGGAGCCCCACACACCCAGTTAGATTGCATGAATGCTCTCAGAGCCACTCATGAATCTCACAGAGAAAGGCACCAGCCAAATCTCCCCAGGTCCCAGCACTGTACCCCAGGAATATACCATCTCACACTGTTCAAGATGAGCAATGCAGATGTATTAATCGGTTCACTACTTCATGAGTGGAAAATGGATATACAACAGCCTTTGCAAAACCTGAGCAGATTTGCCACACATTTCATAAAAACTCACTGGTGAAGATAAACAGTTAAACAAATTTATTGACTACAAAAGATAGATTTTAAGTGATATTACATGATAGGCAAAAAGTCAGAGTTAGTTACCAAAAGAAAAGAAAATATAACCACACAGTCTAAACTCTCAACCCTATTAGATTGGGCAACATCTAGATTAAGCAGTTTTTCTCACCCCACTGGATATTGCAGTCCTTAATACACAGTTTTTCTCCGGAAACCTGGGCATCTCCTCTGTTGGAGTCTTGGCTTCCTCTCAGTGTCTTGGTTGCTTGCAGTGTAGGTGGAGCAGGAGAAAAGGCCCTGCATGTGGCCACTGTGTCTGTTATATACCCTCAGTCCTATGTGCTTGGGGACAGAGCCGTAACAGGGATTTTTTGCACCCAAGGCAAGGGCTAGCTCTAGGCTCTTTGATGACAATTTGGCAGCTGGTCCCTTAGTCCCTGTCAGAGGGAAGGACCTGCCACTGAATTGCCACCGTCACTTCATTCATTCTTTGGCAGCAATTCGGCGGCAGGTCCTTCCCTCCTAGAGGGACTCAGAGACCCGCAGCTGAATTGCCACCAGAGAAGTGGTGGCGGTAGAGCTGCCGCCGAAGCTTTGCGCGTCCGAGGCAAGTGCTTCACTCGACTCACCCTTGTTATGGGACTGCTTGGGAAGCACACACATCCAGGCACATCTGGGGGCATTGCTGAGTCTCCAGGCAAGGTTGAGCAATTCCCCTGGTGTGGCCTCATGCAGGTGAATCATTGAATTGTAGCTCCCTTGCTGGACAATGACTACTGATGGGTTGTTTCATACCCCATCTGGGCACTGGTTACTTTCCTTGCTGTTGCCTCTGGGGAGCTAATATCTGGTTGATTCCCCAATTTACTGCATGTTTTAGTGACAATCATACAACACAATTCTCATAGCTTCATATGCATGAATGATATACATATATGGATAGAGAAATGATTTTCAGAATATCGTAACCTTTCCCCTGATACCTTACAAGGCATGCTTTATATGTAAGATCACAATTATATAAAAATGAGGAATATAGGGGTTACAAGATGCTCCCCCAAGGTATAGTATGTCACACCCATGCATTCAGCTTTGAGGTGACATGAGCTGGGATGTGACTTTCTTGATCATCTGGCATCTCATTGAGGAGTAGACAGACCTAAGCCAAAGCTGAAGGGGCCAGAGGTGAAGTCAGGCAATCATTGGTGTGTAAGTGTCCCAGACTTGCTGCCCAGCCATGTGAGGCAAAGCTGGACCATATGGTTGGGTTTGATTATATTCCACTTAGTAATAGTGGCAATGGTAGCAATCTGTCCTGCAGAAGATAAGTCCCAGCTGACCTGGAAGCAATCATGGCTCCTACAAGCTCTATTGCCTGTGATGTGGTGAGGGATGATTTTTCACAGTACACAAGAAGGCCCGCAGAGAGAGAGCATATTTGGGGCTTGCCATCATCTCTTATGGGGCTCTGTCCCTAATCAGCCAGTTATCAAGGTCAGGGTAGACATGGCTACCTCCCCTCTTCTGGCATGCAGCCTCCACCACTAGGCATTTCTCAATGACTCTCAGCGTCATAGAGACTCTGAATGGCAGTACCTTGTATTGGCAGTTGCTGGGCCACCGCACAGATCTGCGGTACTTCCTGGGTGCTCTGTAGAAATTCACATCCTACAAATTGATAGCCATGAGCCAATCTGAGGCTGCAGAGCTGGAATGATGGAAGCTAGGGTTACCACCTGATCTGAGGCAGTGGAGCATTTGTTCAGTCGCCTCCATTCTAGGACAGGCCAAACCTTTTTTCTTCAGGTTAAGGAAGTATTAGTAGTAGATGCTTCTTCTCCTGGACTCCATGATAATTCTTCTGTGGCTCCCAGACAAAGCAACAAGGCCATTCACTTCTGCTTATAATAGGTTCTTGTGAGAAAGATCCTTGAAGAGGGCGAGGACATGGGGACAGTGGTGGATTTGGGGGAGAGTGTGGTAATCGATGAGGTGACAACATCTAGCACCCATTCACTAGCTGTAAACATAGCCCAAGCCAGTGGAAAAGGAAGAAGAGGGCTTCCAAAGATGATGGTGGGCTCTAGGTTGGTGTTAGAGATACCATGGGTGGGCAGGCGTAGTGGGCGGAGCAGGAGCCAGGAAGAGGATCCAAACCAAAGGTCAGGGCTGACGTCAGGACCCAGAGTCAGGGAGATGAAGCTTGAAATATGAGAAAGGTGAGGTAGCAGGGACTGAGCAGGAGCAAGGCGGGGAACAAGCCAGGAACGGTAGTAGAAATAAGGCTTGAGCAAGCCAGGAGCCAGATGAGGAGCAGCAGACTCTGGGAGCATCACAGCTGCAGGTTTAAATGCATGGAGCAGCCAGAGAAGTGCTGCTGCTACCGGGCTTAAAAGCCAGCCAGCCATCCTTCCTGCCCAGTCAGGTGGCACAGTCAATCAGACAGCCTGCCCAGGCCAGCGGTGCTTGTTGGGTGGCCAGGAGACAGATTCTGCCACAGGACCTGATCCCTGAGGATTGGCTCTCGCAGGGGTCAGCAACTTTTCAGAAGTGGTGTGCCAAGTCTTCATTTATTCACTCTAGTTTAAAGTTTCGCATGCCGGTAATACATGTTAACGTTTTTAGAATGTCTCTTTCTATAAGTCTATAATATATAACAAAACTATTGTTGTATGTAAAGTAAATAAGGTTTTTAAAATGTTTAAGAAGCTTCACTTAAAACTAAATTAATATGCAGAGCCCCCGGACCAGTGGCCAGGATCCGGCCAGTGTGAGTGCCACTGAAAATCAGCTTGCGTGACGCCTTTGGCATGCGTCCCATAGGTTGCCTACCCTTGGGCGCCAGTATGGCACCAACAGTTGCATCAAGACTGCTGCCTCTGCGAGGGTGCTGGTGTGTGAGGGAGAAGAGCATTCACCTCCTGGAATCAGGGCCTCCTCCGAGGGAGGTACTGCAGCTGTCGAGACTGGAGGAGGAAGGGGCTCTCTGCCACGGTGGGGCTGGTGGTTGCATGGCTTGTGATGGAGTGTAAATCCCTGTTTGCAGGTTGGCCCTCGAATCCTTCAGGCAGCAGAGCCCTTCATCTGCTCGGCTGCTGAAATGGCAGGCTCTGCATGGTGCACTGTGCCTCCCATTGTATGCCAGACACTCGGGGCCAGGAGGCCCTTCTCGGGGTGATCGCCATAGCCATTAACCTGGCAGCTGTGTCCACTGTGGCCATGGCCACTTGTCAGGCTGTCTGTGTGGCCGTTTCGCTCTCATTAATGAGCTCTCTGAGTTCCGCCCCATTGTCCTGTGGTGGGAGTTTGTCAGGAAAGGGGCTGCTTGCTCCCCTCTGAGGAAATGATAGTTCATGCTTGTGGCTTGATTGGTCATGACACAGTGCTGTAATACAGCAGAGGAATAGGCCTTGTGCCCCAGGAGTCCAGTTTCTGATGTTCCTTCCTTTTCGGTGCCACTTGTAGACTTGGATTTTTCCTGCACAGGGTTAGGATGGGCACAAATGTGTTCAAAGCCCTTTTATTGAACCTGCTACCTCTTTCTGATCCTTTTGCACATGGAAGGAAGAGTCATAGAATCATAGAATATCAGGGTTGGAAGGGACCTCAGGAGGTCATCTTGTCCAACCCTCTGCTCAAAGCAGGATCAATCCCCAACTAAATCATCCCAGACAGGCCTTTGCCAAGCCTGACCTTAAAAATCTCTAAGGAAGGAGATTCCACCACCTCCCTAGGTAACTCATTCAAGTGCTTCACCATCCCCTGTAATGAAAAAGTTTTTCCTAATATCCAACCTAAACCTCCTCCACTGCAACTTGAGACCATTATTCCTTGTTCTGTCATCTGGTACCACTGAGAAAAGTTTAGATCCATCCTCTTTGGAACCCCCTTTCGGTAGCTGAAAGCAGCTATCAAATCCCCCCTCATTCTTCTCTTCTACAGACTAAACAATCCCAGTTCCCTCAGCCTCTCCTCATAAGTCATGTGCTCCAACCCCCTAATAATTTTTGTTGCCCTCTGCTGGACTCTTTCCAATTTTTCCACATCCTTCTTGTATTGTGGGGCCCAAAACTGGACACAGTACTGCAGATGAGGCCTCATCAATGCTGAATAGAGGGGAATAATCATGTCCTTCGATCTGCTGGCAATGCTCCTACTTATACAGCCCAAAATGCCGTTAGCCTTCTTGACAACAAGGGCATACTGCTGACTCATATCCAGCTTCTTGTCCACTGTAACTCCTAGGTCCTTTTCTGCAGAACTGCTGCCTAGCCACTCTGTCCCTAGTCTGTAGCAGTGCATGGGATTCTTCCGTCCTAAGTACAGGACTCTGCACTTGTCCTTGCTGAACCTCATCAGATTTGTTTTGGCCCAATCCTCTAATTTGTCTAGGTCCCTCTGTATCCTATCCCTACCCTCCAGCATATCTACCACTCCTCCCAGTTTAGTGTCATCTGCAAACTTGTGACAAGCTTTCAAGCCACACAGAACTCTGCTTCAGGGCTGGGAAAGGTACCCTGAGCATCGCCCCTTCCGAGACCTGAAGAAGATCTCTGTGTGAATCAAAAGCTTGTCTGTCTCACCAACAGAAGTTGGTCCAATAAAAGATATCCCCTCCTCCATCTCATCTCTCTCATGTCCCGGGACTGACGTGGCTACAACATGATGAGTATATTTCCTTCAATGGTAGCATGTTGGACAGTGTGACCTTTGCCAGCCACGGGCTCAATGTGGGGAGTGGCCCTAGTGGAGATAGAGATTCCTCCACCAAAATGTCTCTTGACATCATGATGAGCTTGGGCCTCAGGGTCAGTGCTAGTGTGAGCAGGGAAGGGTTGGAGGTTTGTCACTAGCGGACTGGTGTTTATGTCCTTCCATCTGAGATAAGCTGGGATGGTGCTCAGAGCTACACTTTTACCCAGGACCTGTCCATACCTGTCTCTTGAGGCCAGTCTTTGGTGCTAGGTCCATCAGTGCCCAGGGTCGATGCCAGGGCTGCCAGTACAGAGAGTGCTGGTTCTGGGGATGCTAGTGCCAAGGCAGATGCTGGTTTGGAGGCTGCCCATTCTGGGGTTGCCAGTGCCAATGTTTTCAGCAGCTTTTTCTCATTGTCGGATTGTGGGTGCCTGCTAGAGGGGGCACTTGGAGGGGACAACTTCTTTGGCTCTGGTTTGGATGTGGCTGTGTCCTCTGGGTCAGAAGTGGCCCTCTAGAATGCTCTAATAGACGCAGTTTGAGATGAGCATGTCTGCACTTACAGAGGAAAAGGAGCAGCAAAAGGGGAGGAAAAGGAGCAGCAAACAGAGCGTAGGTTTGGAATGTGGCTCTCCCCAGGGCACAAGAGGCAGTGGCTGGGGCTATCTGCAAGTGGGGAGAGCCCACCAGAAGATGGGCATGGCTTAGTTCCAGATGTTTTAGATTCCCCCATTAGGTGTGGCAGTTTCCGCACAGAGACAGGCCCCACTGTACAAGGGGTGTGCAGGGGGGTTTCCAGGGGTACATGTCCAGGACTGTGCATGGGGGGTGTGGGGGAAAGGAAGTCATCCTTTCCTCTCCTTTGTTTGGTTGTTTTCAGTCCCTTCAGATGATCTGTCTGATGAGCAGGATTCTGTTGTGTGTTTTGTTTACAAGTCAGGGTTAGGAAGCTCCGCAGAGAGCAGCAGGTTGGACGCTTGCTGGTTCCCCTCTCACTGCTCTGAGCAGTAAGAGGAAATTGAGGGAGGCCTGTGGTTGCTCCATCCTCATGCTGTCGCACAGGGACACAAGGAGGTGCAGGGCTCATGCATGGCCCTGACAGACACAGCTGTCCTCCCCATGAGGCACTTGTGCACCTAGAGTAGGTTCCACACTGATACATACTGAAAGCAAAGGGGGTGCACTACCATGTGCCCTCCCAGACAGGATTTTGAGCAGAGTCAGACAGAAAAGGACAGGCTGGTGCTGGCCACCTCCTCTTCCTTCCCAACAGGGTTTTTCTATTAATGGCTAATTTATTTTTGCAGAAGTTAGTTAGGTGCCTGTATCCTCCTGGGACTCGCCACAGGACTCCGAGCTCCTGTATCTCCTGGGACTGATGGGGCTCCAAGCTGCCCATATGTCCCTCACACACTGGCTCCCCTCTCAGGGTGCAGGCTGGGCCCTGCCAAGAGCAGCAGTGAGGTGTCAGTGAATGGTGCAATCCCAGCTCCACTGGAGGTGCTCAAAGCAGAGACCTCAAGGCAGGGAGGGGCTGGGGGTTGGGCAGGCGAATCAGATGGAATCAGCCAGCCCTTTTTTCCATGTCATTGAGCCTCAAGTATGAGTGAGACAGAGCTCACGGGTTTGTGCCATTGGGGCCAGATCCCCCAGATGACATACTGCCTGGAGTCTGACCCCCCTTTCTATGTCAGCAGTGCTCAAACTGGGGGGGCTGCCCCAGAGATGGCTCAAAGTGGTTTCCATGAAATACAGCGTTTACAGTTTGGTTCAGTGCCTCTCAGCTCCCCCACTGTACACATTGTTACAGCTCCCCCGGTGCCCTTGCCTGCTCAGGGGCTGCATTTTCAGCTCCTGTGTTCAAGCCAGAGAGCGTGAAGGGCCTGGGCGGAGGACAAAGGAAGTGGCATGTGTAAAACACTAGGAGCCTCTGAAAAAGGCTGGGGAGATCCCCTCCAGGCCAGCAGCACTGTCAGAGCCAGGAACTTTTCCAGAGAAGCTGAAAGTCAGAGCCATGCCCAAGCACAGCAAGATGGCCATTCACAGCATCTCTAGCCTCTTTCACTTGGCTTTACCTGGATTTCCTTTAGGGGTCTGATTTGCCTTGTCAGGTACTGGGAGCTGCTCCCCAAAGAAGGAGAAGTGAGCACTGGGCAGGGGTAGAGGGAGGGGGCCCAATTCCAGCATTCAACCACAAATCTTGGCTTGAGGGGTCCATCAGATGGCTTGATCACAGCCTGAGCAGAGATGGAACCTAGGCACGAAGAGGGGAGATAGGTCTGGGGGGGCTGAGCTAGCAGAAGGGCTGGGGCTTCCCCCAGCCTTCAGCATCTCTGGGCCTCCCATCACTGCAGAAGCTGGGCCAGATCTGCATTTGCAGCGGCCGACACAAGCTGCCTCTGTTTTCCTATTTTTGTTATTTTTGAGAGGATATTTTAGCGCTGAGCACATTCCCTCCTGTTGCCATGGCAGCCGTGACAGGGGTTATATACCGTGAGAAAAATACCAAAATTAATGAGTGAGTGAAAGTGCAGCCGAGAGAAAAACAAGGTTAAAAAAAGAGTTAAAACAGTAATAAAAACAATCTCTCAATAATTCGGCGCAGGCATCCTGCAGGCAGGAGAGAGAGAGAGAGACCATTCCAAGAGTGCATGCTTCAGCCTCCACCACAAACCCAGCACAGAGGCATATACACCACAATTAACATACCTTCCCCGCTCAAGCCCACAATCAGTGGTTCAACACCTTCCCAGCTACAGCCCACAATCAGCACAACACCCTTCTAGATACACCCCACAATCAGCACAACACCCTCCTAGATACACCCCACAATCAGCACAACACCCTCCTAGATACAGTCTACAATCAGTGCAACATCTTCTTTGGTACACCCCAGACACTGATTACTCTCCCTTGGGATCCCAGTTATGGTCTGGATCCTGGCTGGAGTCCCCAAGCCTCCCCATATCTCTGCCCCCCTACATTATCAGGAGTGGAGGTAGGCATGAGGGGAGTAGTTCTTTCATGTTTCTCATTTCCTTGTGTTTAGTTTTGGGGATCTTTTGCTTTTAATTGTAGGAACGAATGAATTGTCAGAACATCTGGGTTATTAGCATTTGCTGCCCAAATCCAGGCTGCTGCCTCTCTCAAGGAGCCCAGAGCTGATGAGAGAGAGAACAGAAGAGCCTTTGAACGCCTCACAGCAGACAGGTTTGCTGCGTGTGAGTGTTGTGGAGGGGGTATTTATTCTCTTGTAAGGTTCATTTGCTTGCCTTGTTTCCTTTTCTTCTCACTTTCCCAGAGATTTATCTGGATGCTCTACCCTTGCAGGCTTTTTTCTTCTGACAAGGCCCCAGCGGCACTGAGGAGCAGCTGCCTCTGTGTGATGCCAGAGCAGACCAGCCTGGGGTATCTTGCCTGGGCCATACTGCCACCTCAGCACCCTCCCGGAGGGTGAACTGGGCCAGGGTCCTGGAAGGCTGGTTTTCTATGGGGTTTATTGTGAGGGGTCCTTGGGGATGGAGATGGAAACCAAATGCTATGCCCCCGATTTGGGGGAATCCCTCATAATGGTTCAACTTGCCTGGGACCAGCACTAGCACCAGGATGGGAGGAGGAAAGGGGAATGAAGGCAAGAGGTGGGCTGGGCAACAAAGCAGGGGCTTCCTGTGGGACATGCCTAGAATCTTTCTTGGCTCCATTTTCAAATGCCAATTGGCAGCTCAGGGAAGCAGAGAGAAAAATGTCCCTGCCTCCTCTGCACTTTCATGCTGCCAGTGCCGATGCCCTATCCTATGGAATCATCCTGACACCTCCCCTTCTTAGAGGGCATCGGGTTGTTGGTGTGACTGTCACCCAGGCTTCAGTTCATCGAGCCTGATGAGCCTCAGCTGACTGATCAGATTCCCAGCCAGCGCACTGCATTGGGCTGCACTGCTGTAACCCTGGTTTAGACCCTGCCCAGGGTGGCACCTGCACTTGGTGCTGCACACCCAGACAGCAGGCAGTGCAATGCAGCGTACAGGTTGGCACACAGTACAAAGCAGTGCAGTGACTGATGGAACCCACTCCAATACAGACATCTGGAGAGCGTGTCCTATATGTTGGAAGAAGTGCCCATGGCGATATACCCACCCAGGTCTCTGTACAGGATGGCACATGTGCATATGTCACACCTGGCCTGGGAAGCAGCATTACATAAGAACGGTCATACTAGGTCAGACCAAAGGTCCATCTAGCCAACAGTAAGCAGTGGCAGGTGCTTCAGAGGGAATGAACAGAACAGGATCAAGTAATCCATCCCGTCACCCATTCCCTGAGGTGTCATTGCACGGAATACTCTTGGCTCTACTAGCTGGTTCCTATTGATGCTGGGCTCCAGACTTTGGGGACTGACTGAAAAAAGGTGAATCCTGGTTCCATCACATTATTTCTTCAATGCTTTTACCGTTGAGGCCATGTGTGAATAAGCACTTGCAGATACCCTCCGAGCCTGTACAAATGGGCAGTCTAAGCAGGGATGCACACGCAGCCTCCCTCACTTCATGTACAATTATGGTAACCAGACATGCAATGTAGCCACACATTTTTTTGCTCATAATATTGAAAATCTGGGCCTCCAACATCTCAGATGTTGGGGCTTCTGCCCTGAGTTTACATCCATGGCTCCATAGTGTCTCTTAATGGGACCCATCCTCAGAGTTCACCTTAGACAGTGCTTCAGACTATCGGCCTCTCTCTGCTTCTCGATCTTGGCCCCTTCTCTGAAGCCCTATAACGAAGGCAGCTGCTTGCATTTTCTCTCTGGGCTGGTTATTCCTTCTCTTTCATAATACAGTTATGAATAATAATAAATAATCCCTGGCTCTCAGCCAGTTCTGATTTCACCAGCTCCCTTTGCAGAGGGGCATTGACCTTTAGGGGGTCGGATCCCCTCTGATTTTGATGTCTTCTGCTGATTGGATTGCAGGTGAATTTACACCAAAGAAAAACCTGGCCCAGCTGGGTAGGAGCAGAGAAGTTTGCGATTAAAAAGCTCCAGGAAAGCCTCTGAGTTGCCCTACCTCAAGAGGAACCAGTTCCTCACAACTCTCTGTGTTCCTTCCCTGCCCACCAGGAAAGGAACTATGCTTGGGTGCCGCCCGCTGAGTCTCACCCAGGGACAGGCAGATGGATTCCTCCTCGGGGCAAGGAGCCTGAGCCACAGCCAGGGCTGCTGGAGCTGGCTCCGTGGAAGGACAAAGCAGCCTCTAGAAGGTGGTGCAGTGGGTCATCAAAGGCCAGCTGACAGCATGTGTGAGAGGAGGGGGGCGGGAGGCTGTGCTGTGCATGCAACAGGTTCATGTAGCTCAGCAGGAAGTAGGGCTCCTCTGTGTCGCCCCCGCCCTCAGCTGCAGGAGCTTCATCTCAGGGCTATAAATCTAGGAGTCAATCTGCTCCCTGGCAGGGATGTGAAGAACTGCCTTCTCCCCGCCGCACTAGCGCTCCAAGTCCCCAGCCTACGGATTTCACGCTGCACCACAGAGCACCAAGCTTGTCTGGTCAGCCACCCGCCGTTGGCCAGGAGAGTCCCCGCACAGCTCGGCCTTGCTGAATGCTGCAGAGACTGACTCTAGGCTGCACTCGCACATTAAAGGAACAGAGGGGCCAGGTGTCACTAGAGCGGCTGGGACAGGGATGATTATCACATAGAATGGACTGCCCTAGAGCACACGGTCTGTGGGGTTTAGCCCTGACAAGGAATTGTCTCCCCTCCCCCCCCCCCCAGGCTGCCATACACAGAGGTGCCAAGAAGTGCAAACGAGGTGTCTGACCCAGCCCTGTAGTGGGAGGGGGCGGGAGTTTTCAGTGTCAGTGGGGAACCTGCAGCTGCTCAGCTCTGCCCAGCGGGGGTCTGACGCCTGGAAGAAGAGCGTTCGTGACTCACCAGGGTGCTGACACCAGGTCTGTGACTTGCTCTCTTGCCACCTGGTCACCCCTGGTCCTGGGGCCGCAGCCAGACAGCCAGTCCCCGCCGGCCCAGGGTCACTGATTCGGGAACGGGGGATACACTAGCTCTGCGCCCTGGCCCACCGCAGGCCAGCGGAGGCCAGAGCTGTTTGTTGGGAGGTGCTGAGCATCCCTGGGCTCCTCCTGAGCTGCATTTCTTGAAGGGGCGGCTGCTGGCTGGGCCGAGAGCGGCGGGACACAGTCACCAACCCCTCTCCTAGCTCCCCAGCGGGCTAGTGAAGCCACATTTCGGCCCGCTGTTTCATGGGCAGCACCTCACTCTGGTCCCTTCCCTGAGCTGCGCTCTGCGCCCCGACTGGCCGGGATGCCCAGGGTGGGAAGGGGCGAAGGGCAGGCGCGCGGGGGCTGTTGCGGGGAGGGTCCATCGCATGCGGTGCTCATAGGGCTCCTCTGCTCCCGGGGAGCGCACCGGCTAGCCGGGAGCCGCAGGCAGCACCTCGGGCAGCTCCAGGAGCGCAGCTCTGCCTTGGAGTCACAGGGCTAATTCCTCCAGCTCCCAGGCTAAGGCAGCGCCTCTAATCCCGTGGGAGGGGGCTGGGCAGCTCCTTAGTCTCCGGAGAGGCGGGATTGGGGGGGCAGCCGCGGATGCGCCGGCCGTCGGGCTGCTCGGGGCTCTGAGGGGTGGGGGAAACGAGGCGCTGGCTACGCTCTCCAGTCAGGCTTTCGGGGGCACATTGCTCGGTCCGCAGAGAACCGGGGGTGTCCCGGGGCTCTCCCCTAAGCGCTACCGCAGGGCTGGGGTCTGGCTTGGTTCCCATGCGCACACCGATCCGCCCCCAGCCGGGCCGTGCAGGTGCCGCTCGCTGGGGAACAGGCGGCTAGCTCCGGCTCCGACCCACCGCGACACGAGCCAGAGGCTCCAACCGCCTCTCAGCCGCAGCGCTCGGCGGATCTGCTGAGCCCCCGCCTCGCCGGGCTCCACCTCCGGGTGCTGGCGGCAGCGAGAGGCGGAGCAGCTAGGGGGAGGGGGCTGGGCCGGCTCGGTGCGTCCCTGGCACAGACTCACACACGCCGAGAGCCGGACAGCGGGACGGACACGGCTGCGCCAGCCCCGCTTGCCGCGCCGGCAGGGAGCCGCAGCCCCGACCGGCCGCCACGGGTCCCCCGGGATTCCGCATGTTTTTTGGGGAACCAGCCGGAGGCGCAGAGCTGAGCCAGTCCCGGCAGGGGATGGAGAAGCCGGAGGTGCCGCGCACACGGCGCTCTTCGCTGCCAAGTAAGAGCTGGAGCCTGCCCGGTGCTCGGTGCCCCCGCGCGGCTGGATCCGGGAGCCCCCTCGTTGCCCCACGGCCATGCCTCCGCGTGTGTCGGAATGCGGGAGTCCGCGGGTCCTCCTGGCCGGTCCTCGGGCAGGGAGCGAGGCGGGGGCTGGGTCTCGGGGACCAGACGGCGGCGCTGGCTGCGGGGGCAGCGGGGTGCCCGGGGAGGGGGAGTGGAGCCCAGAAGCGATGCTGGGCAGGTTAGCGAGGCGGATGCTGCGCCCAGCGAGGGAGGGACGCGCCTGCCAGCAGCCAGGCGAAGGAGAAGGGGCAGGAGCTGCTGCCCTTCCGCCGCTTGCGGGGCCACCAACTTTCTTTCCAGGCTCTGCGCTGAGCAGCTGGGCGCCGTGATCAGAGGCTGCCCTGGGATCGGAGCCTTATTAGGGCGCATCCGCCCCGTCCCCTCCATGGGCTCCCGGGCTTCAGCCGTCTCGTCCCCGGAGATTCCCGAGGCTTGTTGGGCGAGGAACCCCCCCACCCTTCCGCACCAAGCGTGGATCACGGAGCTGCCCTAGCCCCAGCCAGGGCCGGGCGGGGTGGAGCTGCCTGAGCCAGGGGCTCTCGCTGGCTGCTCAGAGCCTGGGACCTGGGCCGGCAGAGCGGAGGGCCTGCGGGGCTGCGAGCTGCAGTGTCCCGGAGGGGCCAGGCCGGACAGCAGCGCCGTACGCGTCTCATGACACTTGTTGTGCTGCTGCCTCCATTCCCGGGAGAGGCTGCCCAGAGCCTGCCAGACCAGCGCCTGCCCGATCGCCCACCCCGGCTGAAACGGGCTCATCTGCATGGCAGAGGCTGGCTGCCCCCGGCGCTTCGTTCCCCACTGGCCCCCGAGCTGCCGGCCCGCCCCACAGCTTCCCCGGGATAACCGAGCCTGCCCTGGGGTGCGGGCAAATGCTGCTGTAAATGCGAGAAAGAGACTGGGAGCGCGCGCCCGATCGCCGCTGGCACGGTGTGCGCGCGCGCCTCTGGCATGGGGTGAGGGGTGAGTGGTGTGTGTGTGAGTGTGTATGTGTGCGCGCGCCACTGGCATGAGCTGTGTGTGTCTGTCTGTGCCACTGGCGCTGCTTTTGTGTGTGTGCCTGTGAACGAGAAAGTACCAGGGAAAGCACCAGGGAAAGCAGGTGTCACTTTCTAAATGGTCCAAACGCCTCCTTATCCACAGCTTTCCTGGCCTGCCCATAGCTCCAAGACAGCAGCTTTGGGATTTGGCCAATGATTAGTTCCCCGAGAGCGCGTAGAGTGTGTGCGCTGCGCCCCCCCCCCCCGCGTGAGTGTGCGCGCACGCCTCCCTTCCTCCCCCCCCCCCCGCGCTTGTGCCCTGCCTCTGGGTGTGTACTGGGGAGGGGGGAACAGGGACTGGCATTTCCCCCTTAATCCCTTTCCCCCTTTTTTCTGGGGTCACTGCCCAGCTGCCAGCCTCCCTCTGGGGCTCAGCTCTCCCCGGGTTCTAGCCCAGGGCCTGGGTGTACTAAGTCCTGACAGCTCCAGCCTGGCTTGGCATGGTTGGGAGAGCTGGTCAGTGCTAGAAATGCCCTGGCTCTGGGGCAAGTGGGCAAGGCAGGGCAGGTGTGATCTCTTGCATAGTGTAATATGGCCCAACCTGTGTGGGTGACAGTCAGTCTCCAGGCCGCTGGTGCCTGCTTCCCACATCTTGCTCCCTCTGTGCCTAGGAATGGTCGGGGGTTCCTTCTGCCTGTAGCTGCTGTGGTGGGGTCAGGCTTGGAAGCCCTGGGCAGGGAGTTGCTGTGGCCAGGATGTGCAGGTGTGATTCTCCGTTGCCCTGTTCCAGTCTACATGGCCAGGCAGCACTGCCTGTAGCTATGGCTGCCAGGGTAAGATCTTGTTTTCAGTTGCTTGTTGGTAAGATTTTACCAAACGCCAAATCTTCAGGCTGGAATTTCCCACACTCACTGTCTGCCTCCGGCTGGATCTTTCGGAAGGGTTCAGCTCAAAGGGCTCAGCCATAAAGGTTTCCACTGCTGTTGGGTTGAGAAGCTCTGTCACTGCCATGCTTTGGGGGTAAGGCTTGAAATTTGGCCAAGGGATCACTCCTTTTGCTGGTCCTGGGAAAAAAAACACCCAAATTTGGTCAAGTGGAAAGCCTTTGAAAAATCTTAGTGTGCACATGCTCAGTAGAGAGAGGTTCAGCCTCTAAAATCTCAAAGATTCGGTCTGAACTGAGCATGCTCTAGCTTAGGACTGCGAGTGGGGTGCTGAGCAGGACTTTCCCTGCTGTTGCTCCCCCAAAAGGCCAGGGGCTGCTGTGGAGCAGGGATGCTGTCTGTCCTGTGTCCTCAGTGATCTCCCCTCCCCCCACCCCTGTGTCCAGGCAGGAGGAGGAAAAGGGTGTGTGTGTGTATGTGTGGCAGGAGCTCAGGAGGAGGGACAGGTAGGAACAGAATGGTGGGGGGCAGAAGATGGGAGGGGGGACAGAACAAGGTAGCAGAGGGAGGGGGCAGGAGCCATGGAAGGAGGAGAATAGGATCAGGGTGTGAGCATGGCAGGAGCTGGGGACAGAAGCAGCAGGGGGTGCGGGGGAGATGGCAGCAGGGAAGGGGAAATGGGGGGAGAGGGGCAGGACCAGGAACTCTGGAGGAGGGAGTCTAGGAGCAGAGTAAGTAGGAGCAAGGAGACAGGAGATAGCAGCAGGGGAGGGACAAGGTGAAATGGGGCAGAGAGATTTATAACCACTAGAGAACACTTCCCTCCAGAACCTGGGACTGAATCCAGGATTCCTTAGTTTCAACTTTATCGTTCAGCAAGTATGTGTGAAACCTACTCGCAAAGTATGTCTCTATCCTCCTCTAGTGGTAGGTCTATATTGAGGTTCATAACCTACTACTGCTATCAATTAAAGTTAGCTCATATGGCAGAGTACTGTGCTGTGGAGCAAAGGATCCCAGCCCCACTGATGACACACGTTGGTGTCGGTGTGATTTTACACAATGAAATTTGTGTTTTTTTTCAATTGTTATGTTTTTTAAAAGTAAGAAATAATGTCTGTAAAGGAATATTAAGGTTGCAAAGTCAAGCACTCAAAAATTAGGGAATGCCTGAATGAAGTTTGCATGTAACCTTAATTCAGTCCACTTGTACCTATGCATTATGATACAGCCTTTAATTCTGTGATCACATACTGCTTTTTGCACTGGTCCCCTGCCTCTTTCAGTGCACAGGGTGGATCTGCTGTAGGGATGAATCAGGGTTGTGTATCTTTTGGGTTTCTGGGTGAATCAGGGTTGTGTAGTGAAGGAGGCTGCTTTCTGTGGAGCCCTTTCCTCCTTTGCTACAGAGGTTGGAAAGTGCGGAGGGGGTGAGGCGGGAGGGTTTCAGGAAGAGAAAGGATGGTTTCGCTGTGGTGGTTGAATACCACCCTCAGGACTGGGGTATCTCCCTCTCTCTGAAACAGGGTCTGTAGCCTGCATGAGGTGTTGATTAAACCCGAATATGCACAGGTGGCGACTTGGGTATCTGGCTTAGGACACCTTAGGTCAAAGCTGCAGAAGTGCTGAGTGCTCACAGCTGCTCTGAAGTCCACGGGAGCTGTGCTTTGAACATTCTGGGTGTTAACAAATGCTAAGATTGGGCCTTCTCAGATTTGGGCACCAAAATTTGTTCGACGCCTTTGGCAGTTTTGGCCTTAAACTCTTTGTTTCACTTTCCCATGTGCAAAATAGGGACAATACCCCCTCTACCTGACAGGCTTTGTGAAGACACATTCATTAAAGTGTGTGAAGCGCTGTGATGCTGTAGTGATGAGCAATATAGAAAAGCCCAGGAGGAAATGAATGATTCTGTATTCAGGTCATGGTTTGAGTGGTGTGCAGTAAATAAGATCAGGGGCCATGCAGTGAATGATGAGGATAAACAGAAATATTGAGCATGGAGCACTGTCCACTCAGTGCCCTGAATGAGGCAGAGTCCTGTGTAAACAACAGTATGTAAACATGTAATCCAAGACTGTCTCCTAATGCCCATAAACAAAGAGGACTAATGAAGGTCCCACAGGCATCTTTAATTCTGGTATTTCCTAACTTTTGAGTTCTGGACTTTGCAACCTTCCTGTACACAGCCCCTTGGGTGTAATTCTGCAGGGGTTCTGATCCCATCCTCATAACAGCAGTATCTGAGTGCCTTCTGATGGTGCATTGAGTGATGCTAAGTGTGGTTTGCTCTGTCGCTCACCCTCTCCCTGGGGGAGAGTTGTGTGTGCAGTGGAGTGGTTTGGGTTGTAAATGGTCACTGCTTCGAGTGTTTAGTGGTACAGGTGGGTTGTAGGAGAACGCCTGGCTTTCGGAGCAGAAGCTGGGGAGGTCTGGTACAATCCTTCGCTCCTGGAGGAGTTGGTTCCAGTGCATCCTGCACAGATGATCTTTACCATTGGTGGACAGCTTCACTGTGCCCAAGGGGCCACACTGTCAGCCATGATCCTCAGGCTGGAGCTCTGCAGCATGTCATTCACAGCCACGCAGTGTGTAGGAGTCGTTCACACACCCTCCGCACCAGCAGAGGGTGGTGGTGGGGCTGGGGCAAAAATGCAGCACCTGCTCCAGCCAAGGTGAATTGTCCTGGGAGTGAGCGCTGGTCTGTGCTCTGCCTCTGGCCCCTGCTGCAGTGAGAGAGGTGGTAGGGTGAGCCCTGGGTTTGCCAAGCCCCACCAGCAGTCACAGCGGAAGCTGCTGGGTGCGGAGCCCTGTAAGGCAGCTGACCCATAGAGCCCAGGAATGGCTGACTCAGGCTGCCTGCTAGGCACAGGGACTGCCTTACCTTACAACTTTCACCTTTGCCCCGAACCTCACCCGATGGGAACCACAGCTCAGGGACTGGACACAGTTGCAATCCACGCCTAGAATAAACAAACATGGGCAAACAACCTCTGGGAGCAGCTCCAGGCCCAGCTGCAGCTCCAAAAGAGCCTCACCTGGGAACTCAATAGATCCCGACCAGCTCTTGGGGTTTGTCCAACTTGGGCTCTCCCGGGCCCTGTGGTTAGATGGTATTTGTTTGTCTTGCTCCATATACAGCCATTATCTAGGGTGCTACTGAGCAGTAGGGTGCCTGAGAAGGGCACATGCATTCGCCGTGCAGGCATGTGGCACACTGTGGCTGCTGTCAGCCTTTTGCCTCCCTCTGGGAGCCATTCTCCACCAAAGCAGATTTTGTTCTGTTTCTTCTCTATGCCTGGAAATGTGCTTCTCCAGGGCCAGGGTTGATTCTTGGTGTTGGTGTCCCTTCTGGCTGGGAGGGGCTTGTTTTGCTCTCTCCCGCTGCAGCGCTTTGAAGTGCAAGTGTGGTCGCAGCGCCAGTGCTGGGAGAGAGCTCTCCCAGCGCTGCAGGTACTCCACCTCCTCGTGGGGATTAGCTTACAGTGCTGGGAGCCACGCTTACACTGGCGCTTTGCAGCGCTGTAACTTGCTGCACTCAGGGGAGTGTTTTTTCACACCCCTGAGTGAGAAAGTTGCAGCGCTGTAAAGCGCCAGTGTAGCCAAGACCTCACACTTTGCCAGGACAAATAGGGCCTGTCCCACACATGGGTTGCTCCTGGGCTGGCTGCTCCTGCCATGCCAGAGCCACCTCTCTCACTCATGCTGCCAGAGAGGGGCAGATTTTTTAGTCCTGCATGAAGGACACTTAGCAAAGTGGGACAGCCATTCCAGGGAGGGGGAGCCGGGCCGTGGGGCCAGGGCCTTGGAGCAGGGCTGCTAAAGCTTCCCTATGACTGTCATCTGTGCTTGTGGAACAGGCTGTGGTCTGTGTGGGAGAGGAGGGGCTGCACAGGGTCCCCTCTGCTGGGCTGGGGTCAGGGACTTGTGATGGGGTGTGAGCTGGTGGCTCGAGGAATGTGCTGAACTATGTAGCGCCTGAGCTGCTCTTGGCACTGACTGTTGCCCCACTCACTCACTGGGGGGAGCAGGGGCCCATTCAGGGTCAGAGCACCATGTAGCAGAGTGGGGGTGGGGAACGGAGGGATTCCCTGTCAGGGGGAGGGAGGGGGGGACTGAGTGTGTGGGAGGGGGGCTCACAATGAATGGGAATTGGGTAGTGCCCCATGGGATCACTTTGTGCTGGGGAGGGAGACTCAACTTGCGGGGCGGGGGAGGGTCTGGTCATATGTGAGGGAGGGGTAGCTCTGTGTTGGAGGGCAGCTTGCTGAGTGTGCGGGTGCAAAGAGAAGGGCTGGGGGAGCTTGCCGTGTGTGGGGTGGTCTGGAGCTTACTTTGTACATGGGAGAGGAGCCCACTGGGCTGGAGGGATCTTGTGCCTGGGGTTCCCATGCCCAGGTGTTGCCTTCCACAGGCTTGAACTGCAGCGTCTCTCCAGGGGCTGTGCTAGTAGACAGGCAGCTGTAACCCTTCCCAATGCCTGCCCTGTCCTGTGCGCACTTGGAGACACTCCCCGCTGTATAGGGTGAAGTTGGGGAAGGGCACTGCCAAGGGTCCTGTGCTCTGACCCGCTAGGGCCTGGCACTGCTTGTGGGGTTGATGTTCAGGGCAGGCAGTGAGGCCAGGCATGCTTGGAGGGGCTGGGCCAGGTGGGCATCTCGCATGTCATGGGGGAAGAGTGAGGGGCTCAGGGCTCATGCCTGGGGGAGAGGCTGGCCCTTAGTGCAATAACGGAACCAGGAAGAACTGGAGAGGGGGGCCCCCAACTGTGCGTTTCGGGGTTGAGCAGAGAGGTGTGTGTGTGGTGGAGGTTTGAGGTTGTGTGGGGTGCATAGGGGGCAGTGTTGAGGGGCAGGGGGTTGCAGTGTGGGGAAGGAGGAGTACAGCATTGCATGTCTGTTCATCACAGGAGGAGTTTCTGTGGGGGTATGAGGCTGGGGTATGGGCAAGGTGATGGGCTGGTGGGAGCAGTGCTGTATGTGGGGCCCTAGGAAATAGGGGATGTGGGGCCATGATTCTGGTCCTGGACAATCATGCTAGGGGCTGGCGAGTTTGACGCTTGTGTTCGGGTGTTTGGCTGGGATCGTGTCATTTCTAAGAAGGAAGTTAACGCTTGTATGTGTCAGGTACACAGCTCCCACTGTGGGCTGCTTATTGGATCTGTATTGGTAGTCGAGCCCTCTGTCTCCTGGGGTGCTCTGGTGTGTTGGCGGGGCTCGGAGAGTGTGTGTATGTGTGTGTGCGTGCGTGCGCATGGAAGGGGTCAGACAGTGTGTGTGTGTAGGGGGTAGGTTACTGTGTGTATGTGTGAAGGGAGTCAGACAGTGTGTATGTGTTGAGAGGAGGTTACTCTGTGTGTGCGTGCTGGGGAGGGTCAGACACTATATCTGTGTGCAGGGCCGATGAGGGAGGGGGGAAGACCGATACAAATTACTGGGGCCCGGCGGTCCAGAATGTGGCCGTGGGCCAAGCTTCCCTGGCTTCTTTGGCCCTGTTTAGCCAGTCCACCCTTGCTGGGGGGCCCGAATTTTTTTTTTCACCAGGGCCCGAACCTGTTCTTGGCAGCCCTGTCTGTGTGTTGGGGTGATGTTACTATGTGTGTTGGAGGAGTCAGAGAGTCTGTGTTTGTGGGAGGCTACTGTGTGTGTGCTGGTGGGGGAGTCAGACTGTGTGTGTGTTAGAGAGTTTACTCTGTGTGTGTGTGTGTGTGTGTGTGTGTGTTGGAAGTGGTCAGATTGTGTGTGTTGGGGGAGGTTACTGTGTGTGTGTCTGTGTGTGTGTTGGCGGGGGTCAGACAGTGTATGTGTTGGAGGAGTTCAGACTCTGTGTGTGTGTTGGGGTAGGTTACTGTGTGTGTATATCTTGGGGGGCCTGGGGCAATGAGGAAGGGAGGGATCTCACCTTGCCTCTCTGCCCCCCACCTGGTGTATGCCCACAGCTTGTACCAATGTGAGCAGGTGTGAAGCCCCAGCCTGCCCTATGTGGCCAGGGAACCCAGCTCAGGACCAACACAGCAGTGGTGTGGGTGTTCCACTCCATGTGAGGCAGCGCTGAGGGTAGGAGACACTTTATGGGGTGGCTCCAGTGCCCTAAGAGTCTCTTCTCCTGTCTGCTCTACTGCAGCCCCCTAGGGCCAGGAGTCCGGACTGAGTCTCTGTGCTCAGTGCAGTGTGTGTGTGTGGGAGAAGTGTGTGTCACTGCAGCGTGGGGGATGGGCGTGCGCTTGTAGCGTGTGTCAGTGCAGAATCCGTGGGGGAGGGGAGAGTGCACTTGTAGCATGTGTTGCTGCAATGCCAGGGTGTGCATGGGGGTGCACGCTTGTCATGTGTGTCTCTGCAATGGCGGCGTGGTGGTGGTGGTGGCGTTCGCTCACAGCGTGTCACTGTAGCACCAGGGTGGGGGTGGGAAGCTCATAGCATGAGTCACCGTAGCACAGGGGTGTGTGCGCGCTCGTAGCATGTGTCACTGCAGCACTGGGGGGGGGTGGAGTTTGCGCACCTGTAGTGTGTCACTGCAGCACTGGGGGGGCGCAGGGTCTCTGGGCTGCGGTGCGAGGCTGTCTCTCTGGCTAGAACACACTATGCAGTGTGTCACTGCAGTGCCGAGATGGGGTGGGGTTGCTCATAGCGTGAGTCACTGTAGCTCTGGGGGTAGGGGGCTGAGGAGGAGGAGGGTGTACTTGTAGCATGTGTCACTGTAGCACGGAGGGGGTGGAGGGGTTGTATGTTTGTAGTGTGTTGCTGCAGCACCGGCTTGGAGGCACTCGCTCACAGTGTGTCACTATAGCACTGAGGGGGGCACAGGGTCTCTGGTCTGCCCCGCAAGGCTATCTCTCTGGCTAGAGGACGCTATGCAGTGCAGGTGGAAGCTCTTTGCAGCGTGCCCTGCGTGCGTCTGCCTGGGTGCAGTGTCCGTTAGAGTTGTGACTAGCTGGTGGGCAGGGACAGGCGTGGGGCTGGGTTTCAGTGCCTGTGTTCTTACACAGGCAGGGCATGTAGGACCCTTTCTTCTGGGCATTGATGTTGGGTTGCAGAGGGCTGCTGGAAATCAGCTGCTGTGACCAGCTGAGCAGGGAGGTGAGTGTGTGGAGCAGGGAACTGCTCAGCTGCTTCATAGCTGGCAGCAGGGCTGGGCTTCTCATTCCTAGCCGGGTTGGACGTGCAGTGGCAGCAAACAGGGTATGTGGGGAGCGAGGAGGCCCAAGAAATGGATCATGCTGTGTCTAATCTGTGGTGTCTCTGCTTCCTTGCAGCCCCTGTCCAGTGCAGGATGACATGGCTGGCAGCCTACCTGGGCCTGTGGCTCGTCCTGCAGCTCCCCACCTTGGGCGCTGGGACACGAGTGGTCTACAAAGTGCAGGAGGAACAGCCACCCAACACACTCATTGGGAGCTTGGCTGCTGACTACGGCTTTCCTGACGTGGGGCACCTCTATAAGCTGGAAGTGGGGGCCCCCTACCTGCGTGTGGATGGCAAGACAGGGGACATTTACACCACGGAGACCTCCATTGACCGGGAGAGCCTGCGGGAGTGTCAGAGCCAGCTCCCAGGGGAACTCTGCTTCCTGGAGTTCGAGGTGTCCATCACGGACCTGATGATGAACAGCAGCCCACGCCTGCTAGAAGGGCAGATTGAGGTGCTGGACATCAATGACAACACGCCCAACTTCGCCTCGCCTGTCATCACACTGGCCATTCCTGAGAACACCAACATTGGGGCACTCTTCCCCATCCCCCTGGCCATGGACCGCGATGCAGGCACCAACGGGGTCGCCTCCTATGAGCTCCTGGCTGGGCCCGAGGCGCAGGAGCTCTTTGGCCTGCAGGTGGCTGAGGATCAGGATGAGAAGCAGCCGCAGCTGATTGTCATGGGGAACCTGGACCGGGAGCAGTGGGACTCCTATGACCTGACCATCAAGGTGCAGGATGGAGGCAGCCCACCGCGGGCGAGCAGCGCTCTGCTGCGTATCACCATCCTGGACATGAATGACAACACCCCCAAGTTCGAGAAGGCCCTGTACGAGGCAGAGCTCTCAGAGAACAGCCCCATGGGGCACTCCGTCCTCCAGGTGAGCACACAGCAGGGCACCAAGCATGGTGCACAAGCTGCACTGCCCAGGCCAGCTTCCCACTTTCTTCATCAGCTTTCAGTTGAGACAGGTGGAGCAGCCGGAGTGCCTTTATATTACTTGCTACGATTATTATTTATTAAGCATATTATGGGACCACTGATTGGGCCCAGTCATGGCCCAGGCCCATATTGCAGTAGGCACTGTACATTATTAGGAATATTACGGTAGCTCTCATGGGCCCCTGTCATGCCCAGGCCCCTGTGGCCCCAGGTGTTTTACAAACACAGAATAAAAAGAGCAGTCTCTGTCCCAAAGGCCTCACAGTCTGTCTGTCTGGGAATGTGCTGAGGCACCACCGGGAACCTGGTTTCAGGCATAGCATGATCACAAGTGGCAGGGGTTTTGTAGGTGGGCAGCTTCCCTAGTAAACCATACCACAATGTGGTAAGATTAAGAATGGAAAAGAAGTGGGGGAAGGCCAGGGCTGGTCTAGCAGGGACTGCAGTTCAGGATTGAGGGGCACCGGGAGAGCTGTGCTTGGGAAGCCTGCCCACTGCCTAGCTGTGCTAAATGCTGGCTACAGACAGGAAATTAGTCTCCCTTTCACCAGCATTAGATGCCTCTGAAACTAAAGCAGTCTCCTTTGGCTTGGCAATCCCTGGGAAGCGCCTGCTCCTCAGGGAGATGTGGGATGGTGCAGCCTCTCCTGTACATGCACAAACAAAATGTGGCACGGCTGAAGCCCTGGGGTAGCCAAAAGCCGCTTGCATGCCACAGACTCTACAGAGAGAATTTTGAGCCCAAGCGTGGCATCCTAATGCCCATTTCAATTGGCTGGGAGCCCTAAGGGATGGGTCTCTGTGGATTTGGTGGAAGGGGCACTGAGCTGATGGGAGCTGACATCTGTTTATCTGCAGCTGCCATCTTAATAAGTGGAACGCGGCCAGCACTCAGCTGCTTGGCTCGCTAATTTTGATGTGAAGTTTAAGAATTCATTTTTCACTGTTCAGAGAGCGAAAGTTGGAGGCAGATAAGGCAGAAGCAACAGGAGAATGGGCTGCAGCTCTGCTGCTGCCATTGCTCAGCTTTTATCTTTCAGGAGGAAAATGACTCCTTAGCTCAGGGAGTGGAGGTAAAAGGTGGAATTTACATTTAACAACTTTTGTTCTCCATCCAAATCTGCTGAGCGAGATAACGGCAGAGCTGCAAATGGTGCAGAGAGGAGCCCGCTTGGAGAGCTGATTAGGAAAGCAAATGTTAGACAAACCTCCGATTCTTTAGAAGGCAAATAATAAATGTGGAAACAGGCTTATGTGAATGCAGAACTCCTGACAGGGAGGAGTGGGGTGGGGAGAGGGGATGGAGCCATGCAGAGTATGGGCAGCTCTCCTCTGTCTCTCAGCCCCAATCTGGAGCTGTTCCAGCCCTGGGACCCCTCCCCCCACTTTTGCTGCTGCTTGTCAATCTCAGCCTCTTCTACATACTATTTCTGTCCTGGGTTCCCCCCATTCCCCAGTTAGGCTGGTCCCCTCAGTCCTGACCCACAGCTCCCCCCACCCCTATGCTATCCCAGCCCTGAGCTTCTCCCCAGCTCTGTCACAGCCCCACAGTACTGAACCTCAGCCCGCCCCCTATTGATCCAGTCCTGGGCTCCTGCAACACCCAATTCAGCTGGTGCTCCTCAATCCCAACCTGCAGCCTCCTGCTGCCCCAGCCCTGAGAATCACTAGCCCTCTGCACTGAACTGCAGCAGGCTCTGGGCTGACTTTGAGTCAGGACGGCCCAGGTGTAGGCACTGGGCTGCCTGTGCAGCTTCGGAGCAGCGCCCCAGAATGGGAAGCAGTGGGTTCTAACCCAGCCTTCCCGGGTAGTGTCTTTGGCTGCATGTAACTAGCTTCGCTGCAGCGTGGTGGTGAATCAGGATTCATCTTAGCAAAGGGATGTGCGCAGCCAGGCTGGGATCCTCTCTGCTGCTGCAAGGGTCCAGCAGGGTGCGGCCTGCTCACCTGGACAGGCTAAGTTCTAGTTCCTGGCTGTTCCTTCCTGTTGCTGGGTGTCAGACCTGCTGGCTGGCTGGTTCCCTGGAGAATTCCTTGCATGCCAGAGCGGTACAGCAGGGAGTGGGGCTTGAGGCAGCCTAACCGGTTAGGCCAGTTTCACTGGAGAGACATGGACAGAGTTGCTCCTGTTCACCTTGTCCTCCTCTTCCTCCTCCCACAGGTGAAAGCCAATGACTCAGATCAGGGTGCCAACGCCGAGATTGACTACTCCTTCCACCAGGCGACAGACATGGTACGCCGCCTGCTGCGCCTGGACAGGACCACGGGCCTCATCACTGTGCAGGGGCCCATTGACCGGGAGGATGTCAATATCCTCAAGTTCTCTGTCCTGGCCAAGGACAAGGGGGCCAATCCCAAGAGTGCCCGCACCCAGGTGGTGGTGACCATCAAGGACACGAATGACAATGCCCCCTCCATTGAAATCCGGGGTATTGGCCTCGTCACCCATCAGGATGGCATGGCCAACATCTCCGAGGACGTGCCCGTGGAGACGGCCGTGGCTCTGGTACAGGTGTCTGACCGGGATGAGGGTGAGAACGCTGTGGTCACCTGTGTGGTTGCTGGCGATGTCCCATTCCAGCTGAGACAGGCCAGCGAGACGGGCAGTGACAGCAAGAAGAAGTACTTCTTGCAGACCACCACGCCGCTGGACTATGAGGCGGTGAAGGAGTACACCATTGAGATTGTGGCTGTGGACTCGGGGAACCCGCCCCTCTCCAGCACTAATTCCCTCAAGGTGCAGGTGATGGATGTGAACGACAATGCTCCAGTCTTCAGCCAAAGCCTCACCGAGGTGGCCTTCCCCGAGAACAATGCCCTTGATGACCTGGTGGTGGAGGTGAGTGCCAGTGACGCTGACAGTGGATCCAATGCCAAGCTGGTTTACTCCCTGGACATGGACCCCTCCTCCAAGGGCTTCTTCTCCATCGACCCTGACTCAGGTGAGATCCGAGTGAAGACGGTGCTGGACCGGGAGCAAAGGGAGCGCTACGAGTTCCTAGTTGTGGCAGCTGACAAGGGCAGCCCCAGTCTCAAGGGCACGGCATCTGTGGCCATCAATGTCATGGACAGGAATGACAACGACCCCAAGTTTATGCTGAGCAGCTACAACTTCTCAGTGATGGAGAACATGCCTCCCCTGAGCCCGGTGGGCATGGTGACGGTGATTGACGCTGACAAGGGCGACAACGCCCGAATCCAGCTGTCAGTGGAGCAGGACAATGGGGACTTTGTCATCCAGAATGGCACTGGCACCATACTCTCCAGCATCTCCTTTGACCGGGAGCAGCAGAGCACGTACACCTTTCGGCTCAAAGCTGTGGATGGCGGGGACCCTCCTAGATCCGCCTACGTGGGGGTGACCATCAACGTGCTGGATGAGAACGACAATGCCCCTTTCATCACCTCCCCTTCCAATGCCTCTTACAAGCACATCCTGCCCCACACCAGCCCCGGGCAGCAGGTCAGCAAGGTCAAGGCTGAGGACATTGACTCGGGGGTCAATGCAGAGCTGACCTACAGAATCACGGGAGGCAACCCGTTCGAGCTGTTCCAGATCTCACCGCAGAGTGGGGACATCACGCTGGAGAAGGAGATCCTGCGCAAGCACCATGGCCTGCACCGCCTGGTGGTGCGTGTTAACGACAGGGGCAAGCCCTCGCGCCATGGCACCGCGCTGGTGCACTTCTACGTCAATGAAACCCTGGCCAATCGCACGCTGCTGGAGACCCTGCTGGGACACAGCCTGGACACGCCACTGGACATCGACATCGCTGGGGACCCCGAGTATGAGCGCAGCAAGCAGCGCAGCAACATCCTCTTCGGTGTCATCGCCGGCATTGTGGCCGTCACCCTGGTCATCGTGCTGGTGGTGCTGGTGCGCTACTGCCGGCAGAGGGAGGCCAAGAGCGGCTACCAGGCGGGCAAGAAGGAGACCAAGGACCTGTACGCCCCCAAGCAGGGCAACAAGAGCAGCAAGAGCAAGAGCAAAGTGAAGAAGAGCAAGTCCCCTAAGCCGCCCAAACCGGCCGATGACGAGGAGGAGACTGGGCTGCAGAAGTCCCTCAAGTTCAACCTCATGAATGACTCTGTCAGTGACAGCCCCCGCATCCACCTGCCTCTCAACTACCCGCCTGGGAGCCCGGACCTGGGGCGCCACTACCGCTCCAACTCCCCTCTGCCCTCCATCCAGCTGCAGCCCCAGTCACCCTCTGCCTCTAAGAAGCACCAGGTAGTGCAGGACCTGCCTGCCACTAACACCTTTGTGGGCACTGGGGACAACAACTCGACGGGCTCTGAGCAGTACTCTGACTACAGCTACCGCACCAACCCCCAGAAATACACCAACAAGCAGGTAGGAGAGCTCATCCTGAGCCCGCCGGACGCACCCCCTCTGCATCGGGGCGCCATCTGGACGGAGGTGTGGGAGTGAGCATGGACCCACCCCCAGCCGCATGGGAATGGCCTGTGGGGCTGGCAGAGGACTAATGGAGCAGCTAGCCATGGTTCCTTCCTGGGGCAGGAAAAGGCAGGGGCTGAAGGCACCGTGACCTGCGGGCAGCCGCCTGTGGCTGATGGGGGTGGTAGCCACTGGGCTGCATTGCTGGGGATTCCCCTGACGGGAAGGAGCCCTGCATGTGCTGGGTGAGAGGTTGAAAGGGCTGGATCCGCAGCCCCTGTGCCCCAGTAGCAACTGAGCACTGGGTTAGAGACCAGGCCTGCCAGCACCAGCAGATGGCAGTGACCACCCCTCCCATCCAGTGAGTCACGCTTGCGCCATCTGTCCTGGACTGCCTGGGGCCTGCACCTTGCTGGTCCCACAAGGAGCTGACTTTCAGCCCTGCCCTGGGTCGGGGGTGCTATGCCCAGTCCCAGCCCATTGCTAGCAGCAGCCTCTGAAGTGCCAGCTTGGGGCTCCCCGGGAAGGGAGCTGAGCCTGTTACTGCCCTGAGGCAAAGCAAATCTGTAAGAGAAGCTTCTTCTGCTCCTGGTGCAGCTGCCTGGGGTGGGGACCCCAACCTGTGTCCCAGCGCCAGCCCTTGCTGCCCAGGGTGCTTGGCCCTTTGCTCCAGCCTGAGCATCAGGCATGTCGCTGGAGCTACAGAGCTACACTGCAGCCTCTGCCAAGCCCACTGCAGAGGAGATCAGAGCACAGCTCATTACCAGAAGTGAGGGGGCTGGGCTGCACCAGGGCTGTCTGTGTGTGTCGGGACTGGGGAGCCAGGGCTTGCGGAGTTGGGGTCTCTGCTGGGGAGCAGGAGGTGGCTGTGCTGAGTGTTGGGGCTGGGGAGCGAGAGCTGGAGAGGGTCTCTGCTGGGAGCAGGAGGCGGCTGTGCCAGTCGGGGCTGGGGAGGGTCTCTGCTGGGGAGCAGGAGGCGGCTGTGCCAGTCGGGGCTGGGGAGGGTCTTTGCTGGGGAGCAGGAGGGGGCTGTGCTGAGTGTCGGAGCTGGGGCCAGTCGGGGCTGGGGAGCGAGGGCTGGGGGGGTGTCTCTGCTGGGGAGCAGGAGGTGGCTGTGCCGAGTGTTGGGGCTGGGGAGCGAGAGCTGGAGATGGTCTCTGCTGGGAGCAGGAGGCGACTGTGCCAGTCGGGGCTGGGGAGGGTCTCTGCTGGGGAGCAGGAGGTGGCTGTGCTGAGTGTCGGAGCTGGGGCCAGTCGGGGCTGGGGAGCGAGGGCTGGGGAGGGTCTCTGCTGGGGAGCAGGAGGTGGCTGTGCTGAGGTTCGGGGCGGGGTCACTGCTGAGAGTTGAGGCTGAGTGTGTCTTGCTGCATGAGGGGACAGAGCAAAGGCCCTGGCTGCATCTTGAGGGACTTGGGTGGGGGAGGGGAGAGCAACTCTGGGAACCAGGCTGTTGAGGTGATGGGTGAGATGGAGGGGTCGAGGCCTTGAGGACATCCTGCCTGACTGCCTCATCTTGCTGGGTTCCTGCTTTGTGGGCCCTGTTGGGATCTGCCAATGGGTAGGGGGGACTTCCTGCAGCATTGGCATTATATCCTATGTGTCCTGGGGCTGGGCTCAGCTGGGCTCCCCTCCCCCCCATTGCATTGTATGTATCCTGTGTGTTCCATGGAATTGGGCTCCCCTCCCCCTCCATTGCATTGTAGCCCGTGTGTCCCATGGGACTGGGCTTCTCTCCCCCCATTGCATTGTATGTAGCCTGTGTGTCCCATGGGACTGGGCTCCCCTCCCCGTTCATTGCATTGTAGCCTGTGTGTCCCATGGGGATGGGCTGCCTCCACTGAATTTGCCCTCAATAAAGTTTTATATTTTTGAATGCTGTGTTTTGTTTTCCATAAGGCCCAGAGGCAGGGGGAGGGTGAGTGAAGGGAAGAGGGCTCTGCCTCCACCCCAGCCCATCCCCCCATAGTACAGCTGGGGGCAGTGGCACATTATCCACCACCCCAATTGCATCTCCTCTCCTCTCTCCCTGTGGAGACATAGCAGGTGAGCCTAGAAATGGTGTTGCAAGGCCTGGTCCTGTGCAGGCAAGGGGCAGTAATAGTTTGGGCTGCCTCTCCCACACCATGGAGCCTAAGCTGCACCCGGGGAAAATTTTCAGGGCTGCATGTTACAGCAAAACCCCCTCTCTGGGTCAGGCCCCACTCCTCCAAGCCCTGGGGTTTGTGCCTGTGCACTGGTGCTAATTCTTCTCCTGTACCCTGGCTCCTTGTGCCTGAGTCCTGCTTTCCTGCCTGTGGGATAGGCAGGGTGGCTTGGGAGGGAATATGGCATGTCCCTGGCTGGCTGTGCCGTGCTGGTGCACTCCATTCCATGGCATGCTGCTTGCTAATGATGGGGGCTGGTGCAGACATCCAGCCTCTCCCTGTGCTGGAATCAAGCCTTGCCACTAGGGTTGCCAACTTGGCAATATTTAAAAACTGGACATTCCAGCAGGGGTGGAACCTCCCCTGCCCTGCCTCTTCTCTGTGAGGCTCTACCCTGCTCTGCCTCTTCCCCCCAAAGCCCCACTCCTGCTCATCTCTTCCCCCGAGGCCCATCCCCATCTATTCCTCTTCCCCCCCCCCCCCCCCCGCATTGCTTGCTTCCATCCCCCGCACTCCACCCCATGTGGGTTGGGGCTGGGAGCTGCAGTCACATGACAAAGGTAGGAGGTGGCCCTGGCTGAGTAAAGGCTGGAGCGGGTGATGACCTGGCGCCTCCCTACTTCCCCCACTCACAGTAACTGGACTTTGGGTGTCCGGTCAGTAGATCTGACTGGACACTGTCAGGTCCCCTTTTCAACCAGATTGTCTGGTCGAAAACTGGGCACCTGGCCACTCTACTTGCCACGAGGGAGCACCAGCCTGTAAGTGCGCTCCTGGAGCCGCTCCATGCACCCCATTGGGCAGTGTGGTGTGTGCATGCAGAGGGGCTGCCTGCAGGAGCAGTTACTGACCAGGTCACCATACTGCAGTGGGGAGCAGTGGGGTCTGTGTGAGCAGGGAGAGGGAGCGAGGAGCCATGCTCCAGCAGGAGGAGAGGGAATAGTTATGGACGAGCAACTCCATCAGAGTTCATAAGGCAACTGCCAAAGTGCTTGGGGCCTCTTCCCTTGCCCCCTCCCCACTGCACAGAGCTATCCTTCTGCTTGGGCCGCAAACCCAGTCCCTGATCCCTGCCATTCTCTCCCTCGCCCCTTACCCCAGGGGTTTGTTCCTGGACTCTTGTGTCCACTGCCTATGGAGGTAAGCAGGACTCTTGAATGTCCCATTCCTTGTGGCATAAGAACAGCCATACTGGGTCAGACCAATAGCCCAGTATCCTGTCTCTGACAGTGGCCAGTGCCAGATGCTTCAGGGGGTATGTACAGAACAGGTCAGCTGGAGGGTGAGCCACCCCATCTTCTCCCCCATCTTCTGGCAGTCAGAGGTTTAGGGTCACCCAGCGCGTGGGGTTGTGCCCCTGATCATCTTGGCTAATAGGCATTGATAGGCCTATCTTCCATGAACTTACCTAATTCTTTTGTGAACCCAGCTGTACTTTTGACCTTCACAACATCCCCTGGCAATGAATTCCACAGGTTGACTGTTGTGTGAAAAAGTATTTCCCTATTTATTAAACCTGCTGCCTATTAACTTCATTGGGCGACCCCTGGTTTTTGTATTGTGGGAAAGGGTAACTAACACTTTTCTAATAATTTTCTCTGCACTATTCATGATTTTATGGACCTCTGTCATATACCCCCTAGTCTTCTCTTTTTTAAGATGAACAGCTAAAATCTCTCATAGTGAAGCCGTTCCATACCCTTGATAATTTTTGTTGCCTTTCTCTGAACCTTTCCCAGTCCCACTATAACCTTTCTGAGATGGGGTGACCAGAACTGCACGCAGTGCTCAAAGTGTGGGCGCAGCATGAATTTATATAGTGGCATTATCTTATTTTCTGTCTTATTTTCTATCACTGTCTTAATGGTTCCTAACATTGTTATTCTTTTTGACCACGGCTGCGCTGTTTTCAGAGAACTATCCACAATGACTCCGAGATCTGTTTCTTGAGTGGCGACAGCTAATTTAGACCTTATCATTGTATCTGTGTAGTTGGAATCATTTTTTTCATTGTGCATTACTTTGCATATCAACATTGAATTTCATCTGCCATTTTGTTTCCCACTCACCCAGTTTTGTGAGATCTCTTTGGTTAACTATGTTGAATAATTTTGTATCTGCAAACTTTGTGGTTTCCATTTTCCAGATCATTAATATGTTGAACAGCACTGGTTCCAGTGCAGACTTTTGGGGGATCCTGCTGTTTACCTCTCTCCATTCTGAGAACTGATCATTTATTCCTGCCCTTTGTTTTCTATTTTTTAACCAGTTACTGATCCATGAGAGGACCTTCCCTCTTATCTCATGACAGCTTACTTTGCTTAAGAGCCTTTGGGGTGGGACCTTGTCAAAGGGTTTCTGATAGTCCAAGTACACTATATTCACTGACTAACCCTGGTCCACATGCTTGTTTCCACCTCAAAGAATTCCCATAGATCCATGAGGCACAATTTTCCTTTACAAAAGTTTTGTTGGCTCTTCCTCAACTAATCATGTTTATCTATGTGTCTGATAATTCTGTTCTTTACTATAATATCAGCCAGTTTGTCTGTCTTGAAGTTGGGCTCACTGCCCTGTAATTGCCAGGATCGCCTCTGGACCCCTTTTTAAAAATTAGCATTGCATTAACTACCTTCCAGTCATCTGGTCCAGAGGCCTTTTTCAGTAATAGGTTACATATACTACAGTTAGTACTTCTGCAATTTCATATTTGAGTTACTTCAGAACTCTTAGGTGGTACCATCTGGACCTGGTGATTTATCACTGTTTAGTTTATCAATCTATTCAATTTGTACTGCCACAACAATCTAGGGCAGTACTTTAGATTTGTTACCCACATCAGAGCTAGTCTTTTGGGTATCCTTTTTGAAGATTGATGCAGAGAATTAATTTGGCTTCTCAGCAATGGCCTTGTCTTCCTTGAGTGCTCCTTTAGCACCTTGATTGTCCAGTGGCTCCACTGATTATTTGACAGGCTTCCTGCTTCTGATATATTTTAAAAAAATCTTACTGTTAGTTTTTGCATCTTCTTGTGAATGCTTTCTTGGTTTGCCTTATACTTTTACACTAACCTGCCAGAGTTTGTGTGTTTTCTTTTTACCCTCACTGGGATTTGGCTTCTAAATTTCAAAGGGTGCCTTTTTGCTTCTAATGGCCTCCATTACTCTGCTGTTTAGCCATGGTGGTATTCTTCTAGGCTTCTAGTTGCTTTTTCTGTTTAGGGCTATTCATGTAGTGTGAGCCTCGGTGTTTTTAAATAGTCCTTATGCTGGTTGCAGGTATTTACCCCTTGTGACTGTTCCCTTTTAATTTCTGTCTAACAAGGGACCTCATTCTTTTGCCCCTTTTTAAAGTTGCATGTTACCAGGGTGGGATTTTTTGTGTGTGGCAGGGATGGGTATTATTCCCCTCCAAGGGTGTTAAACTGAATTACATTGTGGGCACTATTGCTGAGCGGGTCAGCTATATTCACCTCTTGGACTGGATCCTGTGCAGCACTTAGGACTAAATCAAGAATTACCTCTCCCATTGTGCGTTTGAGTAGCCGCTCCAAGAACCAGATACTTATGATGTGTAGAAATTTTCTCTCTGCATCACTCTCTGATATGAGGATAATGCCCAGTCAGTATGAGGATAGTGGAAATCCACCTTTATTATTGCGCTTTCTGGACTCGCTAATCTGGGTGAGAGTTCCCCCCAGGTCTCCCGCAGCCACTGCAGGATTGGCTTCCCCTCTTTCGTGCAGGCTTTGAGAGCGGTGAAATAGTGATATGCTGACTTAGCCCAGGAACCAGAGGGTGAGAATGTGTTACGCCCTTGAGAAGGGCTAGGGCAGTTACCCCCTCTTGCAGCCATGGCCTCAGACTCTCTGCAACCTTAGGCAGTCGTCGTGTTGCTCATGCTGGTGTGTGTGTGTGTGGGAAGGGTTGGGTTCCATGAAGGCTACACACTGACATTCTGAAGAATAAGACACAGCATCAGACAAGTGTCAGGTCACTGCCTGTGCAGCCCAGCCCAATGGCAGCTCGGGTGATGTCAGGCCTTGGCTCATAACGTTCCAGTTTTGTTCTGTTTAAACGACTTTTGTGATGTTTTGCCTTATGCTATTCAAGGCTTGAAAATGTCACCATGAACTTTAAAGGCAGGGAGTGGGCTATGTAGGTGGAGGGGAGTGGGCTGTGAGGGAAAACAGTGGGCTCTGGGGGATGAGGAGTGGGCTGCAGAGGGGGAGAGTGGGCTGTGGGGGGGCAATGGGCTCTGGGGGGTGGGGAGTGGGGGGGAGAGGGCTGCGGGGGGGCAGTGGGCTTGGGCAGGGGAAGAGGGCTGCAGGGGGGCAGAGAATGGGCTGTGGGGAAACAGATAGAAAAAGAGAGGGGAAACAAACTCCAGGAGGAGCATTCTGGTGAGGACCACCCCAACCTCCTGCGAGCCATTAAGGGTGGTGGTGGGCAGGGAGGTCCCTGACCTCTGCCCAGCAGCCTGTGGCTGGCAAGGACCTACTACCCTTCCTTGGCTGCTGGAAGGAACATTCTGTTCTTCCTCACCACCAGTCTCTTCCTGCGGTGGTGGAGGGAGCAGGGTCGGCTCTACCATTTTTGCCACCCCAAGCAAAAAAAAAAAATAAAGACGTTCGAACTGCCGCCAGAACTGCCAAAGCAAAAAATAAAAATTAAAAAAAAGCCGGCCAGACTGTGCTGCCTCAAGAATGGACAGAATGCCGCCCCTTAGCATGAGCTGCCCAGGCACATGCTTCCTCCGCTGGTGCCTGGAGCCAGCCCTGGGAGGGAGGGACCTCCCATCTCCCCACTCCCTAGCTGCTTGTCTCTTGTACTCTGCACCTTGGCCAGCCTCCATGTTTCAGGCCCCTTTCCCCAGGGTGTAACCCCAAGGCCTGCCCCGATGCTCAGATCGACCTGATTCTGAGCCCCTGCAGCCCCAGGGATCTGCACCCATCTTATTAGTTCCCAGTTGTCTAACTGAGCTCTGAGTCCCAGCAGAGATCAAGAGGCTAGAGCAGCATTGGCTTCACTCATGCACGTAGCAGCCATTGTAATCTTAACCAGCTAGATATTGAATGTGTCTCTTAGAAAGCAAGCTTAAATTCTGCATACTTTGCAGGCACTGGAGTCGGAAGGTGCCTGGCAAAGCTGCCTGTTGGCCAGCGGTGCAGGGCCAAGGGGTTTTTGTAAGGCCAGTCGTAGACTATAAAATAGTGGCAAAATGGTCCAGAAACCTGGGGCCCTGGGGCAGCACTGAGGACGTACGCAGAGCTGATCTGGCTTCTCCCTCCTCCAGAATGCCAGTGTGTGGGTGAGTAGCACACACCGTATGTCAGACCAGGGCTGCTTGGCTGTGACACTGGCATGAAGTGATCCCAGCTGATGGAGCATGACACTGGGTACTGGGAACTGAACAGTGGAGAGGGTGGCTGTAGGGAGCAGTGCTAGGATGTAACTGAGTATGTTTTGCCCTTAATGAGCTGCAGGGGCAAGAAACAGAATCCCAGGTGAAATTCAGTGAGGATACTAAACTGGGGAGAGCTGAGAGCATCAGGGAGCAGAAGGCATGAGGTGAGCCCAGAGCATGGGAAACCACAGGGCCAGGAGACAGCACAGCAGGATTTGGGTGGGTAGGGCTGAGGTAGGGGAGTGAGAGTCCTGGCTGTAGGGCAGCTGGAAACCATCCTGAGAGCTGGCAGGGCAATGAGGGAGCAGGGAGGTGGCGATGGGAATGGGGTGCAGTTCTGAGGGAAGTTGGTGGTTGTTTACCTGGAGACATAGCAAGATGTTTTCAACCCCTGAGTGGGAGGTCAGGGAGTCCCTTTGCAGGGCACTCCACCCCAAACACAAGCCCCACAGGTACTTCTGAGCCCAGGCCCAAGAATGGACTGGAGTTTCCCAACACCAGAGTTTAGGATTCCTTCTCTGAGCAGCATCTAGGTCTCTGAAGACTCACTTGCCTTGGGGGCCCACCCGCAGCCCCTGGGATACAGGCCCTTGGGGACACGGACTGGGGGAATTTGGCTCTCACCTGGTTGCATAGGCAGCAGAAGTTGGCCATGTGTACCTCGTTATCCAGGAATGAACACATGTTGGATACCATGAGCAGCCTTTATCCCAGGGGTCAGGAAACATAGGTGCTGTGTATTGCCTGTACCCTGGGGCAGGTGAAATGGGCTCTGTGTGCTGCCTGTGCCCTGCGGGAGGTAACGTGGGTGTTGTGTGTTGCCTGTACCATAAGGATGGTGAAATGGGGACTAGTATCAGAGGGTAGCCGTGTTAGTCTGGATCTGTAAAAGCAGCAAAGAATCCTGTGGCACCTTATAGACTAACAGAGGTTTTGGCACAGGGGAAATGGGGACTGTGTGCCACCTGCACCCAGGGTGAAGTGACATGGGTGCCATGTGTCGCCTGTACCCTGGAGGAGGTTTCATGAGTGCTATGTGCTGCTTGTACCCAGGGTGAGGTGACATAGGGGCCATGTGCATCCTCTGCCTCAGGGGAGAGGTGACACGGGGTTTGCTCTTCCTGTAATCTTGGGAGGCGGGGGGAGATTACATCAGGGCTGTGACCAGCCTGTATTCATGGTGGAAGGTGACGTGGGGCTGTAAGCAGCCTGTGCCCAGGCGTAGGGGGTACGTATGTGGATGGGAGGTTGTGCTGAAGTGAGAATTGTCTGTAATATTTTTATGAAGCCAATAGGTGCCTCAGTTTCCCCTATATGTAGTAGTGGTATGCGGTGGTGGGAGTACAGGACTATTTGCTCTCAGGGCAGCCTAAGACATGGGTATGAAATGTGGCCCATCTATCTGAATCATTGGAAAAGGGTGGGCCGCGGACGACCCCATATCAGTGGAGAATCTGAGAAGACAACGGCAAAGCTAGGCACCAGATCACGGACTCCTAGCAACCAATGACCCAAGGGGAGATGGATTTCCCAGCTCTCAGCAGGGGAGCTGAGCACAGACCCCAGCTCGGGAACAAAGGGCTGGGAAGGGGCATGGGGGAGATCAGAGTTGCTGCAGGAAGGAATCGGGGCTCTCACCTGGGAACTGACCAAGGAGATCAGTTGGAGAGAGACAGAGCTGGCCTGTACCCCAGGTGGGAGGCTCCACGGGGGCTGTGCGTGGCTTGTATCCCAGGCAGGAGGCAGCATGGGGGCCATGCCTGGCCTGTATTCCAGGCAAGAGGCACTGCGGGGGCCGTGCCTAGCCTGTACCCCAGGTGGGAGGCAGTGTAGGGGCCATGCCCGGCCCATACCCTGGGCAGGAGACTCCACGGGGACCATGCCCGCCCCATACCCCTGGCAGGAGGCAGTGTGGGGGCCATGCCCAGCCCATACCCCAGACAGGAGCTGCCGTGGGGCCTGTGCCTGGCCCATACCCTGGGCAGGAGGCTCTACGGGAGCTATACTCAGCCCGTACCGTGGGCAGGAAGCTCCGTGGGGGCCATGCCTGGCCCGTACCATGGGCGGGAGGCAGTGTGGAAGTCTTGCCCAGCCTGTACTCTGGAGAGTGGGAGTGATGCTGAGTCCTTATGTAATTCTCTGGGAATGGGGTCCATCAGGATTTGTGAGGTCCTTGTAGCCATGCTATGAGTAGGACAGGTTACCCCTGGTGTCTGTGCTGCCTGGGGACTGGCTTTGCCCCAAAGATCCTAGCCATGCTACAGGCAGTTCCAACTGTCCAGATCACATTGTCCCAGGCTGACTGGAGCCTTCCACTGCCTCTTGGCTGTTACTCTCCTTCTGCTCTGGAGCTGGGTGCTGGGGCTGTCACCTTCCCGCTGCCCCTGGGACCTAGGGGCTGGGAAGAGTGGGTTTCTGGCCTAGTGCTGTATGAGTGCCTGCAGATTAGAGCAAATGGCTGCAAAGCTGCCCATGGTAATCACATCCCCAGGGTCTGGAGCATCTGTGCCAAGGGGCAACATCCTGGGAGGCAGCTTCCCAATCAGCAGGATGGGGCAGGGCAGGGCCTTGGGCGAAGAGCTGGGAGGGCATAGATGTCACTTAGGCTCTGGCTCAACATGGCCTAAAGGTTGCTACTGGGAGCAGCCCATGAAAGGAGCCTGTGCCCCCGGTGTATGTGTGTGTGTGTGTGTGTGTGTGTGTGTGAGAGATCTGTGTGCATTGACTCCATGCAACGTGCCATGCTCGCATCACCCCTATGCTACCACCATGCCTTGCTTCTGGTTGCACCTGCAGCCAGCACCACACACTGCTGGAGCAAGAGCTACCTGGGAGTGCCCCGCCATCAGGCCCTCCCTCATGCCTTGTGTAGGGGAGTCTCTGCTCTGTGCTCCCGGCAGGGTCCCCATTTTCCTGTTGCTGTGCCTCTGCATTGGCCTGGGGGCTGCATGGGGATTTTTTTAACTACCGAAGCCCTGGCTGTTTGCACGGCCGGCTGGCAATCCAAGAGGCTCTGATTGATATTCCCAGCACTGCCTCTCCTGGGCTCCGCTGCAGAGCTGCTCCTTGCTATTCACAGTCCTTCTGGAACCAGGCCAGGAGCTGAGCCTGGCTAATCATTTACCCAATTACGGGGACAAAACTGGATTCAGCCGCCCTCTGCTTGGGTGTGTTTGTGGGCCTTTCTATCACTAGCCAGGCTTCTGTGGAAGAGTGGGTGTCAATGCCCAAGGCACCATGGGGCAGGAGGAGATGGAAGGCAGGGTGCTGTTGGGCAGGAGGAGGTGGAAGACAGGGTACTGTGGAGAAGGTGGGGATAGAGGGGAAGGTGCTGTGGGGGAGGAGGAGGTGGAGGAAAAATTACTCTGGGGTGGGGCTGTGCTTGAGACGTGTTCCAGCTGTGTTCCTGTGGGCAGCTGTGTCGTGTCAGAGTGGGGCTGGCCAGTGCCTAGGTTCTCCTCACGAGCAGTAGGCGGAACGTACCAAGAGGTGTGTGCTGGTCTCATGTCAGTTATAGCTGGGGCTGGTGTCTGGCAGTAGGGGCATGTGGACTGTGGGTTACTTGTTCCTGTAGTGGGGGGATGGAGTGTGAGGCACCCCAGCCCCCTGAGAATGATGAGGTGAGTGCGAGGTCTCCTTGGGTGGAAGGACTATTTGGGGTGTGACTGCAACTCAGGTGAGGATCTTGGGGAGCCTGTTGTTGGGATTACACCCAGTGATGCCAGGGGATGAGTGTTTCTTGGGGCGATATGGGGTGGGAGCTCCTGGCTGTGCCATGGGGGTCAGTCTGCCAGGGAGCACAGTGCTGGGCAGCTGGGAGGGAGATAGGAATTTGTGCAGCAATTTCTGTCTGTGGATCCCATTTATGGTACATGAACTTCATGTATGTGGTTGAGATCTCTTGACCTGCAGTGTCTATTGGGGTCATGCACGTTCTTGAGCCCCCCCACACCTGAGGGCGCATAGGATAGGGCAGCCCTGCCCACTTGTAGTAGTGAGATGTCTTTCTGCTGCCCCATAACACCCTTCCATCCACTCAGCTAGTGTGTATTTGACTGGCTAGGGGAACTGAGTAGCACGTTCCTGCCCTGTTGGCATCACTGTTGATAGTTTTCTTTCTTTAAAATCTCTGCCATTCCCCTAACTACACTAAGCGCTGAGGCACCTTCCTGCCCAATCACCTAGCCTATACCATTGGTCCTCAAGCCAAGTCCAGCATGTGATGGACTTATCCTGTTAACCAGTGGACATGGCCAGTGTCTCTTCCCTTTGGGCAAAAGCCACCTTCCAGACTGTGGCTGTGTGTGCTCGTCACGGCTCCAGAGATATCCAGCTAAAGCGCTGCCTACTGGACCGATCCATGAGAGGAGTATCAGAATGGGGAGATGTTCCTCGGACTCCATAAAAGCACTTTTCTCCCAAAGATCCCACTTCTTCAAGGCCCCTGTAAGTAGGGATTCTTCCCTGAAGGCTTCCAATGTGAGTACCGAGAACAGACCTGCATCCCCTTCAGATAGTCATCCTCAGCTCTCCAAACTTAGTCCCACGCTTGTTGGGAGCTCAATGCCAAAGCACAGTACCACCTCCACCTCATCAATGCAGGGCAGATCTGAGCACTTCTCTACGAGCAACTCATGGCACCTATCCTCTTTCCCTGAAGGTATATCAAAGAAACTGAAAGTGATGGGCCTTCTAAGTCTTCTAAACCCAAGTCCTCAGGCGTGCTCACCCTGGTGGGGCTGACTCTTTGCCTCACTTTGTTCTGAGTTGGACCTAGTCCATTCTGTCACTGACACCCTTGGTACTGAGTATTAATACGGACAGATCTTTACCATCTCCTGACATTGAGTCCCCAGCACTGACTTCAGTACCAATGCCTCTGACACCAATTAGAATTAAACCCTTGCTATCCTAGTACTGAGAGAACAGGCTTACTCCTCCTCCCCCCCCCCCGACCACTCTTCCTCTCCAGAATCAAGCTGAGCCCCTTCTCTAGATGTTCATTCCCCTCTACTTCCTAGGGAGTCTCTGAATACAGCAACTCCCAGATCACTACCAGCAGAATTTAGGGGTCCCAGAGTTCCTAAATACCCCTGAGATGTCCTGATATCCCTTAGCAGATGTCTCCTCGGGCCTTAGCATCTTCTTAGCCCTGTCCCTTTAGCTTCCTGTCTTAGCCGTATTGGCATTTGGGGTCCCTGGTCTACACCCTCTAGAAGCTGCTCTCCCTCTCACATTGCCCACAAATGACTATTCCTTTCACCAGTTAGGTGCCGACTAGCCCACTAGAATGAGGGAGAGAACAACATTAGGAAACAGAGTCTCAAGAGGAAGCATCATAAGATAATGGTTCTCTCCTACAAATCTGTCTTCCTCTTTGCAGGATGAGGTGGTGATGTACACTCTAGTACAACTCCTGCAACTTGAATCCTTCCAGGAGTTACTGGATAGGATGCAGACACTTAATCAAGCTCAGTTTTGATACAAGTTAGTTTCCCCTACTCCTCACCCCACTGCTTCCCTTGGAAGGCTGTTGCAGAACTTCACTGTCTTTGATGGTTAAAAGCCTCTCCTTTCTCACCTGGGGTGTTTATCCCTCTGATGTACTTATAGAGAACAGTCATATCTCCCCCCAGCCGTAGTTTGGTTAGGCTAAACAAGCCAAGCTTCTTCAGTCTCCTCTCATAAGGTAGATTTTCCATTCCTTTGATCATCCTAGTAGCTCTTTTCTGTACCTGTTTGAATTAATCTTTCTGAAATACGGGAAACCAGAATTGCACAGTGTTTGAGATGAGGTCTCACCAGTGCCTTGTACAATGGTATTGTATATTTCTCTGTTGGAAATACCTCACTTGATGCATCCTAGTATTGCATTAGATTTTTTCCTGGCCACAGCACATTGGTGGCTTATAGTCATCCTGTGATCAGCCAGTACACCCAGGTCTCTCCTCCTCTGTCACTGCCAACTGATACATCCCTAGTTTAAAGCAGAAATTCTTGTTGTTGGTCCCTAAGTGCACGACCTTGCAGTTTGCACTATAAAATTTCATCCCATTTCTATTTTTCCAGTTTTCAAGGTCATCCAAATCTTCTTATATGATATGCTGGTCCTCCTCCATATTGGCAATACTTCCCAACTTTGTGTCAGTCACAAATTTTATTAGCACACTTCCACTTTTTATGCCAAGGTCATTAATGAAAAGATTAAAGAAGATTAGTCCCAAGACTGATCCCTGAGGATCTCCACTAATAACCTCCCGCCAGCCTGATAGCATGACCCGTTGTAGTCTTCCCTTTAACCAGTTCCTTACCCAGCTTTCAATTCTTGGACTAATCCACATCTTCTCCAATTCCCCACTAATAATTTCCTATGTGGAACAAAATGCCTTACTGTAATCCAGGTAGATTAGATCTACTGCATTTCCTTGTCTAGAAAATAGGTTATCTTCTACAATCAAACAAACAAACCAAAATCCATCAATCAGGCTAGTCTTGCACTATCAATCTTCTGTAAAACCATGTTGTATTTTATCCCAATTACTGTTTACCTTAGCTTTTTCTCTTTCAGAATTTGTTCCAAAACCTTGTATACAATGAGGCCAAACTAATGGGCCTGTAGTTTCCTGGCTCACTTTCTTTCTTTCTTAAAAATAGGTACTATATTAGCAATTTTCCAGTCATAGGGTATGACCCCTGAGTTTATGGATTCATAGCAAATCTTTGCTATTTTGGTCTTGCAATTTCATGTGCCAGTTCCTTTAATAATCTTGGATGGAGATTATCTGGGCCCTCCAATTTGGTTCCATTAAGCTGTTTGAATTTGACTTTCACCTCGATTGCGGTAATTTCCTCTTCCAGGTCCTCATTCTCATTAGCCACCCTGCCACTACCCCACAGATCCTCATTCCCACTCTTAAAAACTGGGGAAAAGTGTTCATTTAGGTGTAGGGCCACGCCTAGATTATCTTTAATCTTCACCTCTTCTGCAGTGTTTAGCCATCCCACTTCTTTCCTTATTTTCTTTTTATTTATATGGCGAAAGAACCTTTTACGGTTGGTTTTAATTTCCTTTGCAAAGTCCAACTCTGCTTGGTAGTTCTCACTTTAACCCTACACTTTCTGACATCCAAGAGGTCTCTTTCCTTGCTGATCCAGCCCATCTTCCATTTCTTGTAGGCTTTCTGCTTTCTCTTAATCACCTGTTTGAGATGTTTGTTTATCCAGCTTGGTTTGCAACCCTTCCCTACCAATGTTTTCCCCTTGCTTAGGATACAGGCTTCAGATAGCTTCTGCAACTTTGACAATGTAATTCCAAGCCTCCCCCACATTAAGATCCTTGAGTTCTTCAGTTCAGTCTATTTCCCTAACTTATTCCCTTAAAGTTTTAAAGTCTGCCGTTTTGAAATCAAGGACCTTAGTGGCAGATCTATATTTTTTTATTTTGTTTAAACTGAATTAGCTCATGATCACTCAAACCAAGGCTGTCCTCGACAACCAGTTTTTCTATGAGCTCCTCACTATTTAGCAATACTAAATCTAAAATGGCATCACCTCTTGTTGACTCTTTAGAAAAGAAATCTGCCAGCAATCACGTCCAGGAATATCTGGGCCCTACCATTATTAGTAGCACTTGTCCTCTAATCTATAGCTGGGAAATTAAAGTGTCCCATAATCACACAATTCCCACTAGTATTTATTTCATTAAAAATATTAAAGAAGTCTCTACCAATATCCAAATTGGATCTTAGGGGTCTGTAGCATACTCCAAACACCATCCCAATGGAGCCTCTGTTAGCTTTCTTCCTCAAAGTGATTTTGATCCTAACAGATTCTGTTTTATCCATTCCATCACTTCTAATATCTTTACAGTCTATCTCTTCATTATTATACAATGCTACTTCACCACCTTTGCCTTTATTTCTGTCTTTGCTGAACAGCACATACCCTCCAATCCCTGTATTCCAGTCATGACTGCTATTCCACTGTATTTCTGTTATCCCTGTGATATCTGATTTCACTTCCTGCGCCAGTAGTTCTAGTTCCTCCATTTTGTAACCCAGGCTCCTTGCACTGAAATATAGACATCTTAATACAGTTGTTACTTGGCTTCACCCAGATTCCTCATTTGGTTAGGTATAGTCATTCTACTGCCAGTATCACTGACCTGCCTGTTAGTGCCGATACCAATGACACTATTTCCCCTTGATGTCCATTCTCCTACCCTCTAGTATTCCTTTCTTTGTTCCTGTGTCCTTCTGCTCAATGTTAGAATTAGGAGTGGAGATCACATAAGCATCTCTCAATGGTCTCCCCTGAGTTCCTAGTTTAAATCTCTTTTAATCAGTTGTGCCAACCTCCATCCCAGAAGTCTGTCTCCCTCTTTACTCAGGTGGAGTCCATCTCATGAGAACAGTCCTCTGTCCATGAATGCCTCTCAGTGGTCAAACATCCCAAAGCCCTCCTTATCATACCATGGCCTGAGCCATCTGTTGATCATCATAGGTAGAATCCCACTGAAGATTACCTAAACCTCCTTTTCTTTAAGCATCTTCCCAAGCATGGCACAGTCTCTCTGGATGTGTTCCCAGAAGAATCTAGCAGTATCATTTGCTACCACATGAAAGTGGGTTCTTTCCTGCTCCCATTAGGATCCTCTTCAGCCTCAGGTCCACATGCCGTATCTTAGCTCCTGGCAGACAGCACACCCTTCTGTTCTCCAGCTCAGCTCAACCAGCTTTCCTCCTGTTCTTTCTGGATGCAAATTCTCTTGTCTTCTGTTCTAACTTACAACCTTCTCTGAGTTATCCTCTATCCTGCTGGGGCTCTAAACTCTGGCTATCTCCATTGACTCTTCCCCTTTTCTTGTAGAACTAGCTGCTCTTCTCTTCTTCCTTTCCCTCCCACCTTCTGTTACTGCCTGCTGTGCCCCTTCATTTTCCAGCTGAGCAAACCTGTTCTTCAGCTCTATTTATCCTTCACTAGCTGATCTTTTCTTCTACTTGTTTTTATAGTCACATGCTTTCACTGGCCACTTTCCTCATGTAGCAGTTCTCCAGTCCAGCTTGCATCTGCAAGTCTTGAGTTTCCCATTCAGCCTCCTTTCACCTTCCCTGAATCATCTGGCCAAATCCACCTCAAAACTCAGCCATAGCTTCTAGCTGAATCTACAAACCTCAGATCTTCTTTTTCATTAGATCTATCAGGCAGCACTTCATAAAAACCTTTCAGGTACCCGCTCCAGATAATGTACATCCTGCAGCTTCCACATCCAGTCATCTTCACTATCTTTTCCATTTCTGGGATCAATACCAGTGCTGCCTTTTAGCTTTAATAGCCTTCGCTCCTAAGCTCCTGTCAAGAAAAAACAAAAACAATAAACATGCTCCTTCCCACAAACTCCCCTGTTTTCAGCTCTGTTTCCTGGCTCCTGTGGTGCTGTCCAACTGACACCAAGGCCTGGTGTAGACTTATCCACTGCAGCACTCAATGCACCTCGTCCAGCATTGACAGTGACACTCACCCAGCTGTCAACACAGTTGGGCTTATTAGTCAACTGGACACAGCACACAAAGTCTTTAAGGTTAGCACAGAGAAAGGAAAGTTAAAGCATAGACCAAGTCCATTCTTGCCAGCCCAGAGCCCAGCCATGCTATGGTGAACCCCATTGCTCAAGTTCTGTCTCTCTCCAACTGACCTCCTCAGTCAGTTCCCAGGTGAGAGCCCTGACTCTTTCCTGCAGCCACCTGTGATCCCCCTCCTCACCCCTTACAAGACCTTTGTTCTTGAGCTGGGGTCTGTGCTCAGCTCCCCTGCTGAGAGGTGGGAAATCCATCTCTCCCTGGTCATTAGTTGCTAAGTGTCCATGACCCATTTTCTTCTCAGATTCTCTGCCAGTCCTTTCCCAATGACCCATTCAAATTCAGACAGCTAGTGCCATTCATACCTATGTGCTATAGCCTGCCCTGAGAGCAAACAGTCCTTTGCCACCCACTGGGTAACAGTGAAACATACGGGAAAAACTGAGGTACACATAGGGATCATAAAAATAGTGCTTAAAATTCCCATTTCATCACAGCTACCACTTACCTGACATCATCTTCCAAACAGCAGACACCATAGGCTATTGGGGATTATTACCAAATTCACTCCATATAGCTTCAGTGTTTGCTCCTCTCTCACTCCCTCTTCAAGGACCCATCTTATGAGAAACAACTGAGAGAAGAAGGTGGATTCCTTACTTTATCCAGGAGTAAGTAAGAAGGACCATAGGAGTGTAGAGGGAAGGGTTTCTATTCCTGTTTTGGTACGCATCCTGCTCTGGGCCTGAGACAACTAAACAAATTCACACACCCAGTCCAATTCAGAATGGTGACACTAGCCTCCAGCATCTCTGCCCTAGAAGCTTAGGATTGGCTTGCAGCTCTCAACACTTAGTCCTGGAGGCTTAGTTTCATGTAGTGAGGATTCTGGTGCACAGTAGGACATGGACATGACAGTACAGATCCATGAATATTCACAAAATGCCCACCAGTAGTGGTGGCCCGTCTGAGATGGCAAGGAATACACATCTACCTGTACTTGGATGACTGACTTCTGAGAGGAGGAATCCCCTCCAGAAACAGCCAGCACCCTCAACATCCCATGCTCCCAGCCCATCCATGGAATTTATAGAGGCCCTTCTAGATTCCAAGTTAGCAGAGTGGTACCTCTCTCTAGACAGGTTTCAGATCATCACGTGCATGACTTCCATTACAGCAAAAGCCTGTCTCAAACTTTTAGGTCACATGGCACTATGCTTATGTGACACCTCCTGCTAGATTCCACCTCCCCCCATCCAAGACTGGCTGATCTGTTTACAACCCACCAAATATCTTATGGACCCTCTCTTCGAAGTCCTGACTCCTCCTTGCACTGGTGGGCAAAACCGCACATGGTCCCCAGAGAGGTCCCATTCTGCACCTCTCCTCCACAACAGGTTAGTGAGGCCCATCTAAACCAGCTACAGATTCAAGGTATGCAGTCCTGGAAAGAGTCCTCATTGTCAGTGTGCTGAATTCCGAGTAATTAGAACAGCCCGCAGAGCCTTTCTTGTGCTCCTGCAGGGGACCACAATACAGATCCTTGCAGACCACAGCTCCACAATGTAATATATCAACAGCCAGGGGTGCCTGCTTATCCCCTCTGTGGCAGGAAGTGATCTAGCCTGCACTTGGTGACATTATCATATGATAACCCTATGGTCCTTCATCTATCAGGAACAAACAGCAATTGGGCAGGTCACCTGGACACACAGGTCTCAGCCAAATACAAGTGGTTGCCGAAGGATTCTGTTCTTGAGCCTGTATTCTGCAGATGGGGCTGTCCTGTCATAAACCTGTTTGTCAGCAACAAAAATAACAAGTGCCCTTCTGCCAGAGCAGGTACCTACCCACTATCCCTCCAGGATGCATTCATCCCTCATCCATGTGGGAGCTAAAGTCTGAGCCTCCTTTATGTCTTCTCCCCATCCCGCAGATTGCTCTTCCAGGATCAAGGACAATTTCTCCACCCTGACCCCACATCTCTACTCTTGGCAGTTTGGAAGTTGACTGTCTGAGTAAAACATACATGAACTGTTCCAGAGAGATCCCCGAGATTCTCGTTCAGGGCAGGAAGCCTTTTACTCCTCTCCAAGATCAGTCTGCAGATCCAAGTGGAAAAGAGTTCCCATATGGGATTCACAACAAGGTCTCGATCCATTGCAAGCTCCTCTTCCCAAGAGTCTAGATTATATCCTCCAACTCAGGGCCTCAGCGGTATCATGGTCTAATTAGCAGCTTGTTTCAGCATGCCACACACCTGTTCAAACCTACACCAGTGTTCTCTCACCCCTGTTTCAGAATTTCTAAAAGGACTAGTCCGTGCTAATCCCCTGAGTCAGGATCCTCCCCTGTCCTGGGACCTTAATGTTCTTACAGGCCTTACAGAACCCCCTGCTTTCCCAAGTGCTCTCTGCAATATCTCACTCTCAAACCACCTTCTGGTGTTGGTCACCTCAGCCAGAGCTCCAACCTATGTTGCCTTCTACAGGGATGAAGCAGTGCTGAGACCTTCACCCAAATTCCTTACCAATGGTGTGTCTGATTTTTCACTGAAACCAAATAATTCTCTGCCCCATTTTCTTCTTCAAACCTGGGAGAAACCAACGTCCACCCTTTAGTTGTCTAGAGTCGTTCTTTATTATTCAGACAGAGCAAAGCCCTTCAAGAAATCACTCTGTTTATTTGTGGTGCTGGGGCAGACTGCAGAAGGTCAGGCCATCTTTTCCTAGGGATTATCCAGGCAGATCACCCAGTATCATAATCTGTTATCCACTGCAGATATATTAGAGGGATAGCTCAGTGCTTTGACCATTGGCCTGCTAAACCCAGGGTTGTGAGACCCCTCCTTGAGGAGGCTATTTAGGGATCTGGGGCAAAAATCTGTCAGGGATGGTACTTGGTCCTGCTGTGAAGGCAGGGGACTGGACTCAATGACCTTTCAAGGTCTGTTCTAGATTCTATGATTCCTTCCTTCAGGCATCAGGGCCCACCCAACTAAAAGTCTGGCAACCTCATCAGCATTTGTAAGAAATACTTCAATATCCAAGAGCTATGGGGCTGCCACTTGAAGTTCCGTGCATACCTTTACCAAGCATAATGCCTTCGGTTTGGCAACTGGCTCAGAGGCCAGAATCAGAAGAACAGTTCTCCAATCCTTTATCTAGCTGTAGCTAGGAGTCCTCAGTCCCACCTGTTAATCTGGGAACTGCTAACTAGTGGGATCAAGATGGGCAAAGACTCTTTAAAAAAGAAACTGCTGACCTAACAGTAACTGTAGTTCTTCAAGATGTTTTGTCCATGTGGATCCCGAACCCCACCTTCCATCCCTGCTCCTTTACTATCTGGCTCTGCTGGGATTCTGAATTTGCAATGGAAGTGAGAAGCAGTCAGGACCACTCTGTCCTATCTACCCTTTGGTGGGGGGCATGAGGACATGCAGGACACAGGTGCGGTCCCCCAGATACTACTGGTTGAGAGACTCTGACCTTGCACACATGAGGTGCTCGCACACCAGGAGTGGGATCCAATGGACAAAGCTAATGCTGAGGAGGGGAGGATGTGTTCTGGGTATGACGGGGAGGAGGGGAAGGGAATTGCCAATTATGCTGGAAGGAGGGCAGTGTTAAAAATGCTGTGAGTAGAGATCACTGCCAGGAGTAGTGGGGGACATGTGTGAATGTTCTGCAGACACAAAATGGCCAGTACCCGGGCGTGTACTCATGGACCAGATGCATCTAGTGCGTTCTCATCAGACTGTTTTCCTAGGATTAGTGACAGGGGTTTCTGGGAGGAGGGACTGTGGAGTGATTGCCAGTCCCACAGAGGGCGTGAGTGTGTACTTACAGCATTGGGGACTGACTGGCTGCCCAATGTTGGGGAAGCTGCCTCTCCTGCCGGTTAGGGCTGTCTGGGGCAGCACACCACAGTACTGCTACATCTTGCCTTGGGGGTGAGGATCTGAATCACACCCCAGGTTTTCCCTAATTACTTTTTTTCCACTTTGCCTTTTTCAGCAGCTTCTTCTTGGGCCACTTTATGTTCCCTTTGGTGAGCTGTCCAGTTCCTTTGTCTCCAAGATGCCACCTCGTGCCTTCTCCCTGCTCTGCCTGTGGCATCCCTGCTCTCTGAGACGAGGGGCTTGGACTCTGCCCTGGCAGAATCAATGTGTGACATGACTAAAGGGAGAGTCGGAGTCCAAGGCCATGGAACAGGGCGGCTGACTCACATGAACGCAAACACACTGGAGCCCCCAGCCCAGGCTTCTCCACCTGGCTGAAGACACCAGTGAAGCGGGAGGCAGCATGGTGTGAGCCCCCAGGCTAGATGAATGCTCATATGGGCTGCCTACTTACTGTGCCAGCTGGGAACAAGTGTGCTTCCTGACTGTCCACTTAGGTGGGAGGGGCTGCCCCAGGATATGCCCCAGGGATCAGGGGGATCCTGCCACTGCAACTTCCCCGGGAGGAATAAGTCGGCGAATGGGTCAGCCTTGGTAATACCTACCTTCCTCACAATGTGAGATCCGCCCCAAACAAGACACAATAGTGACATCACTTCCCCGCAACAGACACTCAAGGCTTGTGCAAGCCAGCTGTGATCCCCCCAGCATGGCAGGGTGGGAAGGGGCACTTCTATTAGAGGAGTACAGGCGGGCAGGTGGATGTGGATTTCCCCTCTGGAGGAAGTGCAGGGTTCAGTGCCTGCAATCAGGTGCAAAGCTCCAGTTTGAAGCCTACCCTTGTAGTCCCACCAATGCCCCTAGAGCTCAAACATTTGTGTCTCACCCCTCCCAAAAAGCCTTCCAGAACCCTCTTGTCTGGGGACTCATCACCCTCAGACCAGACAGAACAAAGCAGTAGCAGTTTCTCCCTCAGCAGATTCATCATGCTCTTTGTGAACCATCCCTGGACAACTGAAACAGGGGAGGGATAGCTCAGTGGTTTGAGTATTGGTCTGCTAAACTCTGAGTTCAGTCCTCAAGGGGGCCATTTAGGGATCTGGGGCAAAATCAGTATTTGGTCCTGCTAGTGAAAGCAGGGGGCTGGACTCAGTGACTTTTTAGGGTCCCTTCCAATTCTATGAGATAGGTATATCTCCATGTGTTTTCTGTCCCCAGCCCTCTGATACATCCCTGCCCTCTGATGATGTGTCTCATCTATTATTGGGAGTGGACTACATCCACCCTGTTTGAATTGGCCCTGTCAACAATGGTCCTCTGCTTGTGAGGTAACTCTCTTCTCTTCATGTGTCATTATATAATGTCTGCATCTGTAATTTTCACTCCATGCATCTGAAGACTTGAGGTTTTTTACCCATGAAAGCTTATGCCCAAATAAATCTGTTAGTCTTTAAGGTGCCACCAGACCCCTTGGTCAATTTGTCTAGGTCACTCTGGACCCTATCCCTACGCTCCAGCGTGTCTACCTCTCCCCCCCAGCTTAGTGTCATCTGTGAACTTGGTGAGGGTGCAATCCATCCCATCATCCAGATCATTAATGAAGATGTTGAACAAAACTGGTACCAGGACTGACGCCTGGGGCACTCCGCTTGATACCGGCTGCAACATTGATCCATTGATTGCTACCCATTGAGCCTGACAACCTAGCCAGCTTTCTATCCACCTTATAGTCCATTCATCCAATCCATACTTCTTTAACTTGCTGGCAAGAATACTGTGGGAGACCATATCAAAAGCCTTGCTAAAGTCAAGGTATATCACATCCACCACTTTCTCCATATCCACAGAGCCAGTTATCTCATCATAGAAGGCAATCAGGTTGTCCAGGCATGACTTGCCCTTGGTGAATCCATGTTGACTGTTCCTGTTCACCACCTTCTCCTCCAAGTGCTTCAAAATGGATTTCTTGAAGACCTGCTCCATAATTTTTCTGGGGACAGAGGTGAGGCTGTAGTTCCCCAGATTCTCCTCCTTTTTTTTAGAGATAAGCACTATATTTGCCTTTTTCCAATTGTCCCAGACCTCCCCTGATCGCCATGAGTTTTCAAAGATAATGGCCATTGGCCCCTGCCCTCTGAACTGTCCCTGCCTAACCAATCCATCCCCTGCCCTCTGACAAGTCCCTGCCCAACCGATTCATCTCCTGCCCTCTGACCCATCTGTCCCCAACAGATTCATCCCCTGCCCAATGACCCGTCAGTACCCACTCCATTTATCCCCTGTCCTCTGACACAGCCAAGCCCACAAGATTCCTGACTGTTGCTTATACAGAGTTCCAGAATAATGAACTGTGCTGACTATTTGGAAGGTACAGCTGTGTCTTGGCTGGAATAACCACGATGAGACATATGTCCTGCAGATTGGCTGGGTCTTTGAACTGTGGCTGAGCCCAGTGTTATACACAGGCCACTGGGAATGATAAGCAATGGGAATGGCTTATCAATTGCAGGGATGCTGCAATTTCACACTGACCAGGGGAGCAACCATCTCAAGGAATGTCTGAGGATGTCACTATGGAACTCAGGCCATGTAAAACAATGGACACAGGAAAAGCTGGGGAGGTCACAGTCATCCATAGGCTTCAGGAAACTGGGTTCAGGGGATGGTAGGAAAGCCATAATTATAGCAAGGTTGCAGTAAACAGTTCACACAATTACCAGGGAGACAGGTTACAGTTACACAGAGGCCACAGAGGATGATAGGCTCAGTGGATTTCAGGGAGGCCACAATTACACACAGGCCACGGGAGAAAGGGGTTCAGGGAATGGTGGGTCACTTATGTATTCCCACTTGTGAGGTTTGGCTCCTCTGGCGCTGAAGTGTAGAATTGTCTTCCAAATCCATGTCTATTCGGGTGCACAAGCAGAGAAGGACTGGTACTCAGCACCTTGTTTTGCTAGAGCCGTCTCTAGTTTTTTCTGTGTATATTTGTAAATATAATGTTATTGTAGCATTATATGTATATATAGAATAGTCATCTACCACAGTTCTTTCCTTTCCATTGATCCCGGCTCCTTGGTTGGTCCTGTTTTTGGCCTTGAGCTCAGTAAGGGCTTCAAGAGGCATATCTCTTGTCCTTCAGTCATCCTGGAGACTGCTGCTCACATCCAGTGACTCATATGTATGTGAGGATCTCACTCAATTATTCAGTGTGTGGCCTACAGCCCAGACAAAAAGGGAAAGGTACCTCAGATTCCTGGCCCATCTGACCTCTGTGTTCCTGCATCCCATACCTCAACCAGCATCAGTGCCAAGGTTCTGTATGACAGTCCCCTCAACCTCACAAACAGTCCCCATAACTGTCCAGGGCTACTCACTTCAGCGCTTTGGCTATAAAACAGAATCCATTGTTAACCAAACCCTACTTGAATCTGTAGAATGCATACAAGGAACGTGGGCAGCTGCAGGAAGCTATTGAGCATTATAGGCATGAGGTACTCCTTAGAGAAGATTTCATTGATAGATATATTAACCTGGCTTCTGCACTGGTAGCTGCAGATTATATGGAAGAGGCAGTATAGGCCTATGTCTCTGCTCTTCCTGTATGTAACACTCTACTCCAAGAAAACGCTGTTCTATCTGATCATCAAATACACTGCTGCATCAGTACAGATAGAGAAGTTTTTGTCTTTAAAAAGGTTGTTTGAAGAATTAAGACTGGAGCCCTAGCCACAAACTTAGAGTTTCTGGTGGTCAGGTTTTTTACAATTAATATTCTAGGTACAGTTTTTAAAGGGCGTTACATTCTTTGTTTGAGTTATCTCTGCAAAAATCTTCGTCTGGGCATGTTATGCAACTGCTGGTATGTGCTTATTGCATAATTGGGATAATAAAGGAAATTTCCCAATTAGTGGCTTTGAAAAAGATTTGAGGGTCATAATAGTGGAATCCCCCTCCCTATAATCAACATAATCAAAACCTTCTATTCCAAATTTAGCTGCAGTGTTGATCACGGTGAGGACAGTTTTGAAGTCAAAACAGGAGTATGTCAGGTGTGTGTCATGTCTGCAATCCTCTTCAACATTGCCGTAGACTAGGTAATGTGGTGTACAACAGAAGACGTGCCAGGAGGCATTGGATGGACACCCTTCTCATCCCTTGAAGACCTGGACTTCACAAATGATCTCGCTATCCTATTACATACCCAATACCATATACAAGAAAAAAACAACCCAACTCAACACTTACAGCCAGCAAATTGGACTGAAAATCAACCACAATAAGACAGATATCATGACCCTTAATATTACCTCACCATCACCAGTATGGATAAAGGATCACCAGCATAGAAACATTCACATACTTGGACAGTATCATCAGCCAGGATGGTGGAACAAGCCAGGACAGAATCAATAAAGCCAGGAACACTTTCAGGAGCTTAAATACAGTCTGGAAATCATCAATATAGACCACCAAAACCAAACTCAAGATTTATCTGAGCTGTGTACTTTCAACACTACTTTATAGTGTAGAATGCTGGAGAATGACAGAGTATGACATGTCAAAACTGTCTTTATTCCATATAACCTGCTTCAGAAAAATCCTTCATATCTTTTGGCGCAGAACAATCTCAAACCAAGGTCTATTGACACAGTGCAGCCAAGAGGATCTGAGCAACATCTTTGCGAGGAGGCACTGGAGGTGGATTGTCCACGTGCTTCAGATGGAAACTGATTCCATCACCAGAGTAGCAATAAGATGGACACCTGAAGGAAGGTGAAAATGAGGCCGCCCGAAAACTACATAGCGAAGAGCCGTGGAAGCCGAGCTGAAAAACCTGGGACACAGCTGGGAAACCATTGAAAGACTTGCCAGAAACAGATAGGAGTGGAGGAGCTATGTCGCTGCCCTAAATGCCAGAGGCGTAATGGGTACTAACGAACTAACTAAGTAAGTAACTTATAATGATAGACTCAAAGAGTTCAATCTATTTAGCTTAACAAAGAGAAGGTCAAGCAGGGACTTGATTACAGTCTATAAATACCTACATGGAAAACAAATATTTAATAATAGGTTTTTCAGTCTAGCAGAGAAAGGTCTAACACGATCCAATGGCTGGAGTTGAAGCTAGACAAATTCAGGGTGGAAATAAGGTGTAAATGTTGACAGTGAGAGTAGTTAACCATTGGAACAATTTACCAAGGGTCATGATGGATTCTCCATCAATGACAATTTTTGAAGCAAGATTCAATGCTTTTCTAAAAAATCTGCCCTGGGAATTATTTTGGGGATGTTCTCTGGCCTGTGTTGTACAGGAGGTCAGACTGCGTGGTCACACAGACTTCTGGCCTTGGAATCTATGACTTCATCTGAAAATTGACCCTATTCCTAGACACCAACCATCGACCATTGGCATCTACTAAGGCTAAGATGACAGTCAAGCTTAAGCTGGCATTGATGGCATGGGCCACTCTCTTGGCTCCAACTACTGCCCTAGCACTGAGCACAATTTCTGCACTTGGCATTGATGGGAATCCTCCAGAGCTAAATGGTCCCTTTAAGAAAAAGAAAAAGAAACGTCCTTTTGGAGGACATTCATAAAAAGAAACAGAGGAAGCATCAGCATTCTGTGTCTTACTTGTGTACTCAGAACTGCTTTCAGACTCTCTTCTCAATGCCATTGACGCCATCACATCCCACTTTCCCAGGGCAGATCATTCGGGCTTGAACACATCTGGATACCTTGCCACTGAGTATTCTGAGGACTCAATCTCCCTGCCGGAGTGTGAGCATACTGGAGTGGATTCTGGTCACCTTTCCTCAGCACTTTGTGTCATCCAGCTTCCACTTATCATCTAGCCCTCCTCTTTTGTCCCAGGACTGACATAGAGAATCTTTGATGCTATTAGGGATGAGTCTTGAGCTTTCCCATATAGGTCTTAGGTCTCAAATCCTTCATTTCAACCACCAGCTTCATCTCATACAAGGAACTGTCCCACTATTGATGTGGTCTTACATACAAGACTTAAATGCTTCCAGGCAAATGTCATCTGCACTGATGCAACCTTTGGCTCTTCAAGCTCTTCTTTCTTCCCAGGCATTAGGAAGCATGCAAGCGCCAGCGCTCTTGGCACCACAGTTTCTCAGACAATGCTATCAGTGGCACTGGGTCATCCAGCATTGATCCCAGTGCCCCTTCCTAGCCCTCCTAAAGATCAGCCTGGCCAGGATGACTGGGAAGAGAACAGGCCCTTGAAGAACCGTACAAGTATCCCTTGAAGGACATCGTGGGAGCCACCTCCCCTGAAGACCAGATTGGAGCTTCTTCTTTGTTTCCAGCTGATGAACAGACAGTTTTAAGAGCTCCAGGGGATGATGGCACAGACTTTATAACTGCAGACAGAGGCATGACACTGGAAACTCCCAGTCCCTTCCTGGAGATCCTGCAATCACATCTGAAGGAGAAGCTATCTTTCAGTTCCAACCTCTTGAACCCAACCAGGGACATTTGGTTTTCTTCCTTTTTATCATCCTCTTGTCTCCTAATGTGCAAACAGGATGCAGGCAGTACCATCTGAAAGTTACCAGTTTTTAGCCGACATCCACCAGCCAACTGTATACTGGTGTCTGCAGCACAAGGAAGATCAGGGAGAACTAGAGTCTCAGGGTTTGCCCTTTTGGACAGGGCACATATTGGTCATATTTGGCAGGAGAGCAAATTCATCTGGCTCTTTTGGCCTAAGAGTAGCCAATTACATCACCATCATATCCCACTATGATTTTGTCCTTTGGGCTGCCATGATTCCTATCCTTCATTCCCTTCCAAAGGAGCAAAATAAAGCAATAAAGAACCTAGGAATGAAGAGTCACATCCTGGCCTTTCTTTTAAGAGCTGCCTGTGAGTCCTCTGACTGACATATCAGAACTATGGTCACTGGAGTGGTCTAATGAAGATATTCCTGGGTAAAATTCTCTGATCTTATGCTGGAAATACAGGGCAGGATTAAAGATCTTCCTTATGAGGGCAGCAGCTTCTTTCATGAAAATACCGATGGGGGCTTGGAGACAATTAAAAACACCATCCAGTTCTGCACCACGCATCCTCACCTTCCTCTGCCTTTTCCTCCCCTCTTCACAGACCCATCTCATGAGAGTCCTATTGGAAGAGATGGAGTCCCTTTTCAGGAGGAGACTCATAGAGGAGATCCTGCAGGAACACCAAAAGATGTGTTTTTACTCCTGCTATTCCCTGATCCCCAAGAAGAGCAACCTGGACCTCAGAAACCTCAACAGGAATATAAGAACATTTACGTTCAAGATGCTCACTCTTTGGTAAATTATCCCTTCCTTATTCCAAGGAGAATGGTATGTACCAGACCCTGGTGTCACTACTAGATGCTTTGCTCCGATGGTGGAGGCTAGTTGTATGCCTTTCCAGTAATTCCCTGATTCCCTGGGTGATTTCCAAGATCAAAAAAGACAAAGCCACGATCATCCTGGTAGTTCCATACTGGTTGAGATTTGAATCGACTCAGCAAGTTCATCCGCCTTTCAAGTTCAGGATGGGAACAGCCTCTATAATCCCATCATTAGGTTCCTGAGCCTGGTTTGTGGCTCTTGTCTTACAAGATGCCTACTTTGACATATCAATTCATCTGGTTTACAAACTGAGATTCCAAGTGGGAGGTTTCCACTACAGGTACAGAGTTCTTCTCTTTCAACAGCACCAAAGGATATTCAAAGAGTGCGTGGCAGTGGCTCACCTACGATGACAAGAGAGCCAGATATATCTGTACCTTGAAGATTGGATCATTCGAGGGAGATCACCACCGCAGGTGATCTGCTCTTCACTTAATACTACATCTTTTCACCATACTGAGTCTCAGGATCAACAAAGGGAAGGCATCACTGTTGCTAACCCAGAAAATAGGGGCTTAGGGGCAATGCTGCCATAGGGGCAGTGCTGGTTTCTACATCAGCAAGAGAGAGATTCAGGACCATGGTAGACCTCATCAACCAGCTGCAGACTTAGTCACAAATGTCTGTAAGGGTATACCTCAGATACCTGGGTTACATGGTATCCTACACTTATGTCACATAGAATGCCAGACCTCAACTCATGCTCCATGAAAGGGCAGTTGAAATCGTGTATCTATCCAGCCAGGGCCGGCTCCAGGGTTTTTGCCACCCCAAGCTGTGCCGGGGGGAGGGAGAAGAAAAAAAGGCATGATCGTGATCGGCAGCTGCACCTTCCCCTTAGCCTCCCCAATCACCTGCTTGCTGTGCTAGTGACTGGAGCCGGCCCTGTATCCAGCACACAACACATGGATATGAGAATGCAGGTCCCCTGAGAAGTCCTCTAATTGTTAGACTGGTGGAAGAACCCTCTCCAGGTTTGAAAAGGAGTACTCTTTTCTCCACCTCTACCTACCAAGATGACGATAATGGATACCTTCACACTTGGATGGGGAGCACACCTGTAGACCACCATCAGACCCAAGGCCCTCTGGACTCCCGAAGAGATTCACCTCCATGTAAATGTTCTAGAACTCAGAGCTATTCATCTAACATGCACAGCATTTCTTCCCATGCTATGCAGACTAACAGTCTGAGTAATGTATGCAGTGGCGTTGTAGCTATATTGTCCCAGGATATTGGAGGGACAGAGAGAGTGAGGTAATATCTATTACTGGACCAATTTCTGTTGCTGAGAGAGAGAAGCTTTTGAGCCGCAGAGAGCTATAATTAGCTTAAATAGCTAAACAAAAGGTCATTTCAGGCTCAAAAAAACTTGATAAGTCCATCAAAACTGACCTTTTCTCGTAAACAGTTACAGTTTTGACAAATCAGCATTTTCTGACCAAAAAAAGTTTCATCTAAAATTCTTGATGAGCTCTACTTAGAAGCCCTGCTTCCTACTATCCAGGACTCTTATTTACCCCTAAAGCATTCAGGACTATCCATCAGCTCTATCAGGGACATTTAATAGCAACTTCACCTCATCATCCCCTTGTCTAGAAGCATGCCATATTTTCCTATCCTACAGTTGCTAGGTTCCTCAGGAGTCTTATTCATGTGTTTTCCCCAGTCCAGGAACCCTCTCCTTCTTGGGATCTTTAAAGAATCTTAGGAGATTTAAGGGATCTCCTTTTGAGTTCTCTGTCCCATCTGTCTATGAAAACAGCCTTTTTAGAAGCTATAACATCAGCTTGAAGGGTAGGGGATGTGACATTCAGGCCTTTTTGGCTGGTCCAGCTTACACGTGATGGTGTTCCATCAAAACAAAGTGACTCTTAGGTCTCAACCTAAGTTTTTACCAAGGTTGTTTCAGATCTTCATCTGAGTCAGATGATTTCACGTGCCAGTTTTCTTTCCCAAATCTCATTCCAACCAGTAGGAAGCCAAAATGCACACCCTTTTACTTGTTACAGCTCATTTATATTACCCTGATAAAACAAGACCCTTTAGAAGCTCTCCCAGGCTGTTTGTAGCATTTGCTGTTAAGGTGATATGTCAGGCAATATCCACCTAGAGACTGCCCACATGGGTTTTTAATTGTATTAGCAACAATTAGTCCTGTGGCACCTTAAAGACTAACAGATATATTGGAGCGTAAGCTTTCGTGGGTGAATACCCACTTCGTCAGACACGTGTTCAGCCATGAAAGCTTATGCTCCAATACTTCTGTTAGTCTTTAAGGTGCCACAGGACTCATTGTTGCTTTTTACTGATCCAGACTAACAGGACTATCCCTCTGATACCTAATTGTATTAGATCATTCTATGAGTTAACAAGATTAGATCCACCTATGCAGGTTAGAGCCTGCTTCATCAGGGATTAAGCAGTTTCTGCAGCTTGTCTAAAAAGCATACTATTTTCAGAAATTTGCAGGGCAGCTGCATGGGGATCAGTTTCTGCTATCCCCCAGAACTGTTCCTTATTTGGGGGCTCAAGATCTGATGCCTGCTTTGGTAGAGCTGTCTTATAATCGTTATTTAAATAGGACTTAAGCACTTAACTCACTGCTTACTAGTCTCCAGAAGTAAAATCCATGTGGACAATCACACAAAGAGGAAAGAATAGTTACCTGCCCTGCAGTAACTCTGGGTTTTTTAAGCTGTTTGTCCACATGGATTGTACAACCCACCCTCCTGCCCCGCTACTACAGTCTCCGTATAGCACTTGGAGTATTTATGTTGGGCCCACTCCACCCTTTATGCTCTTTGGAGTGGACATGAGAGCATCTAGAGTACAAGCACAGATTTAACTGTCACTGGTGGCCAGAGATTCCAATCTTGTGCACATGGGGCTCATGATCACCAGAAGTAGAATCCAACAGTGAGCAACACATCCTGAAATACCACAGTTACTGTAATGGGCATGATGCAGGAATCACTGGGTGAGGTTCTCTGGCTGGTGCTATGCAAGAGGTCAGATTAGATTATCATAATGGTGCCTTCTAGCCTTAAAATCTATGAATCTTTCCTAGAGTTATCACAATTAGTTGAGTTACCATAATTAGTGACGCGCACTTTGTGGAAGGGATATTAAACCTCAGGCTTCAGGGTTTAAGCCAGTCTCTGATGATTAGAGATCAGGATGAGGTCTAATTTGCGGTGGGGGATTACCCCAAATCTGCCTACGGCTCTGAAGCAGTTGGTGCTGCCCACTGTCGGCAGCAGGGTACTGGCCTGGGTGGAGTTGGGTTTGATCTAGTCTGGCTGTTGCTATGTTTCTATGAATCACTGAACTTGCTGTGGTAGTTCTGGCTCCCCCTGTGCATCGGAATAGTTGTAGCCATTATCTTTGAAAACTCATGGCGATTGGGGGAGGTCCCAGATGACTGGAAAAAAGCTAATGTAGTGCCCATCTTTAAAAAAGGAAGGAGGATCCGGAGAACTACAGACCAGTCAGCCTCACCTCAGTCCCTGGAAAAATCATGGAGCAGGTCCTCAAGGAATCAATTCTGAAGCACTTAGAGGAGAGGAAAGTGATTCGGAAGTTGGCATGGATTCAGCAAGGGCAGGTCATGCCTGTCTAACCTAATTGCCTTCTATGATGAGATAACTGGCTGTGTGGATGAGAGGAAAGCAGTGGACATGTTATTCCTTGACTTTAGCAAAGCTTTTGATACAATCTCCCACAGTATTCTTGCCAGCAAGTTAAAGAAGTATGGATTGGATGAAGGGACTATAAGGTGAATAGAAAGCTGGCTAGATTGTCGGGCTCAATGGGTAGTGATCAATGGCTACATGTCTAGTTGGCAGCCAGCATCAAGTGGAGTGCCCCAAGGGTTGGTCTTGGAGCCAGTTTTGTTCAGTGTCTTAATTAATGATCTGGAGGATGGTGTGGACTGCACTCTCAGCAAGTTTGCAGATGACATTAAACTGGGAGGAGTGGTAGATATGCTGAAGGGTAGGGATAGGATTCAGATGTACCTAGACAAATTAGAGGATTGGGCCAAAAGAAATCTGATGAGGTTCAACAAGGACAAGTGCAGAGTCCTGCACTTAGGACGGAAGAATCCCATGCACTGCTACAGACTAGGGGCCAAATGGCTAGGCAGCAGTTCTGTAGAAAAAGACCTAGGGGTTACAGTGGATGAGAAGCTGCATATGAGTCAACAGTGTGCCCTTGTTGCCAAGAAGGCTAACAGCAATTTGGGCAGTATAAGTAGGGGCATTGCCAACAGATTGAAGGAAGTGATCATTCCCCTCTATTCAACATTGGTGAGGCCTCATCTGGAGTACTGTGTCCAGTTTTGGGCCCCACACTGCAAGAAGGATATGGAGAAATTGGAAAGAGTCCAGCGGAGGGCAACAAAAATGATTAGGAGGCTCGAGCACATGACTTATGAGGAGAGGCTGAGGGAACTGGGATTGTGTAGTCTGCAGAAGAGAAGAATGAGGGGGGATTTGATGCTGCTTTCAACTACCTGAATGAGGGTTCCAAAGAGGATGGATCTAGACTGTTCTTAGTGGTAGCAGATGAGAGAACAAGGAGTAATGGACTCAAGTTGCAGTGGGGGAGTTTAGGTTGTATGTTAGGAAAACTTTTTCACTAGAGAGTGGTGAAGCACTGGAACGGGTTACCTGGGAAGGTAGTGGAATCTCCTTCTGTGACATTGTGCAGTCTATATGGTTGTATAAACATATGATAATGAGTGATGTGATAAACTCAGGACAGACAGCTGCAAGGGAGGGGTAGGAATCAGTCCCAGAGGGTTAAAAGGCTCTCCTCCTTATCAATTGGGAGGCAACTACAGGTCAATCAGGTTCAACTGAGAAAGGGTTACCAAGGTAGCAATTAGAATCAGCTGAGGGGGAGCTACCTGAAGGTAATTAGTATCAGCTGATTCCAACTGAGGGCTGCCTGGGACCTTTTTAAACCCTTCCCTAGGAGGAAGGAGAGGGAAGAGCAGAGAGAGAGAAGGAGCCCTGCTGCCAGGAGTGTAGGAGCAGCAAGACAGTGAGCCTCACCAGGAGGAGAGGCAGTACTCTCTCCCACAAGGGAGTAAAAATACTCTAAATAGGACTGGTGGAGATACAGGGAGCAGAATTCCCTGTGTCCCTAGGGAGACTACAGTACCCAAGCCTGTGTCACCAGACCTAAAAGCAGCAGAGGCTGGGGAGACTGAGAAGGTACCCTGCCACAGTGAATGTAGTGTAACTGCAGCAAAGAGTCCAGTGGCACCTTATAGACTAACAGACGTATTGGAGTATGAGCTTTCGTGAGTGAATACCCACTTTGTCGGTTGCATGTAACTGGAATATGCTTCATGCAAAAAGTCTCTTGTAAGGTATCATTACAAAGCTTATAATCTACTGAGGGTGGTCATCCTATTTGTATAAATGTACTGCTCTTGTAGCTGAAACTAGAAATATGAAATATAACTCTGAGGGCCTATTGTAATTATGCAAAGTGTGGGCCATTAATGGTGGTTTGGAATCTTGGTGACTCCCATTAACCAGGACCATTGTCTGCAGATGGCTGTTTTACCTATAAGTCTTCCTGTATATGTGTGCGCTGGCAAGTGGGTATTGAAGTCTTTCAGTGACATGTGATCATGTAACCTGAACTGGAATCCATCTTTAATCTGGTGCTTTTCCAGTGTGGGTGGGGGGGAGGTGTAACCCAGAGGGACAAAGGGTTCCCACCTTATGCAAAAGATATTAAAAGGGGTGGAACAGAAGAAAGGGGAGAGAGGAAAGCCATCATGAAGAATCCCCTAGCTGCCACCTAATCTGGAACAACAGCTGTACCAGGGGAAAGAATTGTGCCCAGATCTGGAAGGTGTCTAGTCTGAGGAAAAAACTTACTGAAGCATCTCTGAGAGTGAGATTATCTGTATTCAGTTTGATTAGATATAGATTGTGCATTTTATTTTATTTTGCTTGGTGACTTAGTTTGTTCTGTCTGTTAGTACTTGGAACTACTTAAATCCTATTTTCTGTATTTAATAAAATCACTTTTTACTTATTAATTAACTCAGAGTATATATTAATAGCTGGGGGAGCAAACAACTGTGCATATCTCTCTATCAGTATAATAGAGGGAGAGCAATTTATGAGTTTACCCTGCATAAGCTTTATACAGGGTAAAACAGATTTATTTGGGTTTAGACCCCATTGGGGGTTGGGCATCTGAGTGCTAAAGACAAGCACACTTCTGTGAGCTGTTTTCAGGTAAGCCTGCAGCTTTGGGGCAAGTAATTCAGACCCTGGGTCTGTGCTGGAGCAGATGGGAGTGTCTGGCTCAGCAAAACAAGGTGCTGGAGTCCTAAGCTGGCAGGGAAAACAGGAGCAGAGGTAGTCTTGGCACGTCAGTTGGCAGCTCCCAGGGGGGTTTCTGTGATCCAACCTGTCACACCTTCCTTAGAGGTTTTTAAGGTCAGGCTTGACAAAACTCTGACTGGGGTGATTTAGTTGGGGATTGGTCCTGCTTTGAGCAGGGAGTTGGAATAGATGACCTCCTGAGGTCCCTTCCAACCCTGATATTCTATTATTCTAGCCCTGTGCATCCTGTTAATCCTGCTGCTCCTTGTTCTGTCTCAGTTCCTTCCCCGCCCCCCCCCCCCCCCCCCCCCCCCCCGATAGTATTTAACAGTGTCAGGTCAGCTGATTGATGAACTGCAGCTCTGGTTGGTCTTGTATTCACACTGGACTATCGCAGAAGTCTTGTATCTCTGAAGATCTGGGATCTTGAGATGTTCAGGGGACAATGGGGACTTGTGTGAGTGCTGTGGGAAGAGGCCTGATCTCCAGGTCACAATCAATGAAGAAAAAATACCTGGGGATAAGTCACTGAAGGTGTCCAAAGTCACTGGGAGTACATATGCCCTTCGTCCTTCATTGGCAAACACACTCTCTATAACAAATGTGCTCTTTACAGATACCACATTGGGCTGTGAACTGTGTACATCTCACATGATGATCCTAATATGCCAGCATAATGAGAGGGATATTGTGCTGCAGGGAGTGGTGTGAGTGACTCAACAGGGAGTGCTTTTCTCTCTGAGTCAGTGCTGACTGACACCCCAGTATTGTGCTAGGAGTCACCGTGCTGCAGGGAGTGGGTGATTTGATAGAGGAGTGCTGTCTGCTCTGAGTCAGTGCTAATCCCGAAGTACTGAGGAAGGGGTAGTCAATTATTTTTTGTCATAGTCCCCATTTCTTGGTCAAGGTACATTCACGGTCCAGACTCCACAGAAACATTTTTCACATCGCAATAACGATAATAAGTAACTAAAAAGATTTCTCTATTTGTTCAAAACATCTGGTTGTCCACTTTTGACCCGCAGTCCTCCTATTGACTACCCCTGTACTAAGGGATGCTGGGCTGCAGGGAATACTGGCATTTAAATGAGGGTAAAATCAAAGGGCTGATCACTTATGGCCATTAATGATCTAAGGTCTGGCTGCCTAAGAGCTGGAGCATAAGTTCTTTGCCTTGGACAATTTGAAACTAGGTAATTCAAATTCTGCTTCCATAAATCCCCGCAAGTGGTTTCCATCAGATATGAGATTTCTCTTCACTTCTCTCCTTAGATGCTATGTTGCACTTCTGTATACTCGTGTTCTCCCCCAGATGCAGCTGCTTTTAAGTGACAAGTGAAGAAGTCTCCACTTAACACACAGTCAACCAGTGGAACTGTTTGCCAAAAGCTATTGTGAAGGCCAAGACTATAACAGGGTTCAAAAAAGAAGTAGATAAGTTCATGGAGGATAGATCCATCAATGGCTATTAGCCAAGATGGGCAGGGATGGTGTCCCTAGCCTCTGTTTGCTGGAAACAGGGAATGGGTGATGGGATGGATCACTTGATGATACCTGTTCTGAGCTTATAGCAGCACAGTTGCATTGGTGTCAGTCGGGGGATGCTCTGAGGTGAGAGTGGGTGTCAGTCAGAGGGTTGTTCTGAGGTGAGAGTTGAGATCAATTGAGGGCTTGCAGTGAGGTCAGAGTTGGTGTAAATTGGGGGGTTGCTGAAAGGTGAAACTTAGTATCTATCAGGTGGGGATGTTCTCAGGTGATAGTTTTTTTACATCCATGTGTGGAATGAATTTTGTTGTGTGCACCAATATTGAGTTGATGTGTGACACATCACCTTCATATTGGTGCACATAACAAAATTCATATGGTGGGGGTGGGGCCAAGGGGTTCAAAATGTGGGAGGGGGCTCAGGGCTGAGGCAGAGGGTTAGGGTGTATAGCGGGGGTGAAGGCTCTGGCTGGGGGTGTAGGCTCTGGGGTGGGGCTGAGGATGAGAGGTTCAGGGTACAGGAGAGGGCTCAGGGCTGGAGTAGAGGGTTGGGTGCAGGAGGTGAGGGCTCCGGCTAGGTGTGAAGGCTCTGGGCTGGGGCAGATGAGGGATGTGGGCTGTGAGGTGGGTCTGGGGATGATGGGTTTAGGGTTTAGGGTGTAGGCTGCCCTGGGGCTGTGTTGGGGAGAGAGAACTCCCCCCAGCCCTTTCTTGATGCAGCAGATTGGGGCCAAGGAAGAGGCGCCTCCCCCAGCCGTGGCAGCTCTGGGGTGGGCTGGGCTGGGCTGAGCGAGGAGCACCTCTCTCCAGCAGCTTCGGTGGGCCTGGGCTGGGCCGAGAGAGGGGCTCCTCTCCCCAGCAGCTCTGGCTGGCCTGGCCCGGGCTGGGCTGAAGGAGGGGCTCCTCTCCTCCGGCCACAGCAAGTCTGGGGCAGGTCTGTGTTGGGGCCAGCAGGGAGGGGCACCTCTCCCTGCCGCAGCAGGTCCATGTTGGGGAAGAGGCATCTCTACCTGCTGCAGCCTTGAGCCCCTGCAAAGGGCTTAAAAGGCAGCTGCACGGCCATACAGCTTAAAAGAAATTTAGGAGTTGGTGTCAATTGGAAGGATGCTCTGAGGTGAGAGTTGGAGTCAGTTGCGGGGGGTTGCACTGAGGTGAGAGTTGGTAAAAAATCAGGGGGTAGCTCTGAGAGCTGGTATCAAACAGGTGGTTGCTCTGAGGTGACAGTTGGTATCAGGTGGAGGTGATTGTGCTGAGGTGAGAGTTGGTATCTGTTCAGGGGAGGTTGCACTGAGGTGAGAAGTGGCATGAATCTGGGGCATGCTCTGAGGTGACAGTTGGTATCAATGGGGATGGCTGAGCCGAGGTGAGAGTTTGTGTCAATCGTGGATGTTGCTCTGAGGTGAGAGGTGAGAGTTTGTGTCAATCGTGGAGATGTTGCTCTGAGGTGAGAGTTGGTATCTGTGGGGGGCGGGGTTTGAAGTGAGGTGAGAATTGTTCACTCTGAGGGTTCCCTGAGGTGAGAATCGGTATCAATGGGAGGTTCCTCTGAGGTGGGAGTTAGTGTCAATGGGCAGGGGTTGCTCTGAGGTGAGAGCTGGTATCAATTGAGAAGTTGCTGTGAGATAAGAGGTGGTATAAGAACATAAGAATTGCCATACTGGGTCAGATCAATGTCCAATATTCTGTCTTCTGACAGTGGCCAGTGCCAGATGCTTCAAAGGCAATGAACTGAACAGGGCAATTATCAAGTGATCTATCCCATCAACCATTCCCAGCATCTGGCAGTCAGATGCTTGGGGACACAGAGTATGGGATTGCACCCCAGACCATCTTGGCTAATAGCCATTGATAGGCTTATCCTCTATGACTTTATCTTCTTTTGTGAACCCAGTTATAGTTTTGGCCTTCACAACATCCCCTGGCAATGAGTTCTACAGGTTGAGTGTGCCTTGTGTGAAGAAATACTTCCTTTTGTTTGTTTTAAAGTTGCTGCCTATTAATTTCCTTGGGTGACTCCTATTCTTGTGGTTTGTGAAGGGGTCAATAACACTTCCTTGTTCACTTTCTCCACACCATTTGTGATTTTATAGACCTCTGTCATATTCCCCCTTATTCATCTCTTTTCCAAGCTGAACAATCCCAGTCTTTTTAATCTCTCCTCATATGGCAACCGTTCCATATCCTTAATCATTTTTGATGCCCTCTGCATCTTTCCATTTCTAATATATCTTTTCTGAGAAGAAGCAACCAGAATTGCATTCAGTATTCAAGTTGTGGGCATACCATGAGTTGATATAGCGGCATTATTTTTAATGTCTTATTATCTATCCTTTTCCTAATGGTTATTAACATTCTGTTAGGTTTTTTTGTCTGCCATTGAACACTCAGCAGATGTTTTCAGAGAATGACTCCAAGATCTCTTTCTTGAATGGTAACATCTAGTTTAATGCTCCATCATTTTGTGTGTATGGCTGGGATTATGTTTTCCAATGTGCATTACTTTGCATTGGTCAACATTAATTTTTTTCTGCCATTTTGTCACCCAGCCACCCAGTTTTGTGAGATTCTCTTTGTAACAATTTGCAGTTTGCTTTCTACTTAACTATCTTGAATAATTTTGTATCATTTGCAAAGTTTCCCACTTCACTGTTTACCAGTTTTTCCAGATCATTTATGAAGATGTTGAAGAGCACTGGTCCCACTACAGATTCCTGAGGGACATCACTACTTACCTTTCTCCATTCTGAAAACTGACCATTTATTCCTACCTTTTGTTTCCTGTCTTTTAGGCTCATAAGAGGACTTCCCTCTTATCCCATGACCCCTTACTTTGCTTAAGAGCCTTTGGGGAGGGTTTTCTGAAAGTCCAAGTACGCTATATCCACTGGTCCACATGCTTATTGCCACCTCAAAGAATTCTAATAGATTGATGACTCATGATTTCCCTTTATAAAAGCTGTGTTGACTCTCCTCCAACTAATGGTGTTTATCTATGTCTCTGATAACAGACCCAGGTCTGGTTCATGCCCCCAAAGCTGCAGACTTTACCAAAAACTGCTCAGCAAGTCACTTATCTCCAGCACCCAGACACCCAGCTCCCAATGGGATCCAAACCCAAAATATATCCGATTTACTCTGTACAAAGCTTATACAGAGTAAACTCATAAATTGTCCACCCTCTGTAACACTGAGAGATATGCACAGCTGTTTGCTCCCCCAGGTATTAATCACTTACTCTGGGTTAATTAATAAACCAAAGTGATTTTATTAAATATAAAAAGTAGGATTTAAGTGGTTTTAAGTAATAACAGACAGAACAAAGTAAGTTACCAAGCAAAATAAAACAAAACATGTAAGTCTAAGCCTAATCTATTTAAGAAACTGAATACAAGTAAATCTCACCCTCAGAGGTGTTCTATAAGCGTCTTTCACAGACTAGACTCAGTCTTAGTCTGGGCCTAATCCTTTCCCCAGTACAGTTCTTGTTAGTTCCAGCTCAGGTGGTAACTAGAGGATTTCTCATGATTGGCAGTCCCCTTTGTTCTGTTCCACCCGCTTTTATATCTTTGGCACAAAGGGGGAAATTTTTGTCTCTCTCTGGGTTCCTACCCTTCCTTCTAAATGGAAAAGCACCAGGTTTAAGATGGATTCCAGTATCATGTGACATGTTCACATGTCCTGTGAGACTTCTTTACTCACAGGCTGGCACCAGGGACACAGGAAGGCTTACAAGTAAAAAGAGCCATTTACAACCAGTTGTCCTAGTTAACGGGGGCTATCAAGATTCCAAGCCACCATTAATGGCCCACACTTTGTATAGTTACAGTAGGACTTCAGAGTAATACTTCATATTTCTAGCTTCAGATACAAGAATGATACATTCATACAAATAGGATGAACGCACTCCGTAGATTATAAGCTTTGTAATGATACCTTACAAGACACCTTTTGCATAAAGCATTTTCCAGTTACATTATATTTATACTCATAAGCATATTTCCATAAAACATATGGAGTGCAATGTCACAAAGAAATTATGGATGGCAGTGCAGTTCCTCACTGAAGGAGATTCGCAGGCGCCTGACATTCTGCGTGATATGAATAGAAGCAACTTTAGATTGCTTTTGACATTTACAGAGCAGGTGCGTAGAGAGAAGAGCATCACTTTTGGGCTCGGGAAACAAGTACTGTATGGTGGAATCGTATTGTCATGTAAGTGTGGGATGACAAGCAGTGGCTACAGAACATTTGGATGTGGAAAGCCACCTTCCTGGAACTGTGTGTGGAGCTCGCCCCAGACCTGCAGCACGAGGACATCAGAATGAGAGCTGCCCTCTTCGTAGAGAAGCACGTGGCAATCACTGTGTGGAAGCTGGTAACTCCGGACTGGTACCAGTCGGTCACAAATCAATTTGAAGTGGGGAATTCAACTGTTGGAGCTGCGTTAATGCAAGTGTTTAGGGTAATATATTGCATCCTGCTACGAAGGACCGTGACTCTGGGAAATGTGCGTGAAATAGAAATGGATTTGCAGAAATGGGTTTCCCTAACTGTGGAGGGGCGATAGATGGCACACATATTCCAATTTTGGCACCAGACCACCTTGCGATGGAGTACATCAATAGGAAGGGGTATTTCTCCATGGTGCTGCAGACACTTGTGAATCACCATGGGTGTTTCACTGACATCAATGTGGGGCGGTCTGGGAAGGTGCATAATGCACATATCTTCAGGAACACCAGCCTGTACAGAAAGCTACTAACGGGAACTTTCTTTCCTAACCAGAAGATTACAATGTGGGGTGTTAAATGCCCATAGTGATAATGGGGGACCTTGCCTACCCCTTAAAGCTGTGGCTCATGAAATCTTACGCAGGACTCCTGGACAGCAGTAAGGAGCGGTTCAACAGCAGGCTCAGTAAGTGACGGATGACAGTTGAATGTGCAGATTAAAGGTGCACTGGTGATGCCTTTATGGCAGGTTGGACCTCACTGAGGATAATATTCCTATGATCATAGCTGCATGCTGTACGTTGCATAATCTCCAAGAAGCTAAAGGTGAAAGGTTTGCGCAAGGGTGGAGTACGGAGGCAGACTGCTTGGCTGCTGATTTTGAGCAGCCAGATACCAGGTTTGTCAGAAGAGCCCAGACGGGAGCTAGAGGGGAGTCGCATCTTACGCAGGGGTTAGTTCCGAACTCAGCGCGTAAGGTGAAAATCGCCTATAGTCAAACGCTCATTGAATGCAATGGCAGGTGGAATCGCCCGCACTACAGGTAAAGTATTTAAATTGCTATTTTTCTTTTTTTGTTTTGTTTTGCTGAACGCGTATAGTTAAAATTGCGTAAGTTAAATGCGCCTATGGTGCGGCTCCATTGTATGTGAATCAGGGAGGCTTTGAGGCAGCACTTTGACAATGATCACCAGTAACATATATCTCTGTCTGAGTTGCTTTAATGTTACATTACATGTAGTTTTCCTAGGGGGCAATGGTGACATCTGGGGCCTTATATTCCTGTAATAAAGTGATTAAAATGCCTGTGCATGTATTGGCAATGCCTGCAATCTCACCTTGTAGAAAAAAAATAAAGATGATTTACCATTATAAAAGTTTGCTTTTATTGCACAAGAAGCCACACACACAAACACTCATATGCTTGGTGGGAAAGGAGGAATCAGGGAAGGGCAGACTTTCACAGCTGTGTGTAGGTCCAGCTATCGCTGTGAAAATTGTCCCAGCAGTTGGAGTGAAGGGGAAACCATGAAGTCCTGGAAGGTGGAAAGGAATATGCTGGCAGAGTTTGGGGTGGGGGGCATGGAAAAGAGTTCTGAATGTACTGCAGTGGGAGTTGAGCACTAATCTGCTCAGTCTGCATTATCAAGGACTTCAGCCTCTGTGTTTGCTCTTCCATTACTTTAATCATCCGCTCAGTAGCGTCCTTAACAAATGCGTGATTCTCTTTTCTGTCCTGTTGTTCAGCTTTTTTCTGCATTGGAGCACTGCAGGACCTCACAGAACATGCCTGCTTTGCTGTGTCTTGAGTGCATTCTTATCTGGTGGAGATGCTCAGCTGAGATGCATGGGGTGTTCCTGAAGGCCACATCTGGTGAAGCACAGGGGACAATGCACAGAAGCGGGATTGTTAAATTCACACACAGCACTGAAACATTTCTGTTAAATACTGTACATCTTTTGCAACATTGCCATCACTTTCTCACTGACCGTAGCCAGGCATGCATCTCTGCGAACACCCAAAGCATGATGAGTGTTGGCAGGGAGAGGGGGAGAATGGGGCGCTCCACATGGGGAAAACAGCACACACTCTTTGCAAGAAGAACAGGAGTACCTGTGGCATAGAGACTAACAAATTTATTTGAGTATAAGCTTTTGTGGGCTACAGCCCACTTCATCGGATGCATAGAATAGAACAGATAAGAAATGAGTATATATATATATACATACAGAGAAGATACCATACCAGCTCTAAGAGGCTAATTAATTAAGATGACCTGTTATCAGCAGGAAAAAAACTTTTGTAGTTATAATCAAGGTGGTCAATTACAGACAGTTGACAAGAGGTGTAAGGATAGTCTCCTCATAGAGACTGGGAATGGCTGAGTCATTATACTACTTGAATCTATTTCCTTATGATAACTATCCTTATACCTCTTGTCAACTATCTGTAATTGACCATCTTGATTATCACTACAAAAGTTTTTTTTCCTGCTGATAACAGGTCATCTTAATTAATTAGCCTCTTAGAGCTGGTATGGCATCTTCTCTGTATGTATATACTCTTCTTATATGTTCCATTCAATGCATCCGATGAAGTGGGCTGTAGCCTACGAAAGCTTATGCTCAAATAAATTTGTTAGTCTCTAAGGTGCCACAAGTACTTCTGTTCTTTTTTCGGATACAGACTAACACGGCTGCTACTCTGAAACCTGACTCTTTGCAAGGGTTGTAGTGCAACAGTCTAGGGAACAAATTCTAAAATTCTCCCACACTTTTCCACAGGCAGGTGTAATTCTAGCAGATATCTCACTGCTAAGGGTAAGCAGGGAAACAAGGGTACATCTACTCCATGCTTGTGGCTTCCACCCTGCTCACCTATGTGCCACTTTGGTCCTTGCACAAGTGATTGCCGAATGGCCCTGGAAAGTTTCCTACAATGGGGGAAGGAACAAAGCTGCTCTGCCACGGTACCTTCGGCAGAGGATTACTGAAGACCTCCAGGAAACTTTTCTCAAAATCTCTCTGGTGGATTCTCGTGAGATCTCAGTCTGCATCAGCATCTTGCTCCACCATACTGATTAGCTACACAGGGTAATGTCCAGTTCACAGAAACACAGCCAGCCTCCCATATTTCTTATATGAACCCACTTCCGCGCTACACAAGCCACAACCACTTACCAGGAGTCTCATCTCCTGCTTCTTGCTTGCCGGAGAGCAACTGCTGAGACTGGCTAGAAACCTCTGAAGTGGAGAACAGTTCCTGGCTGCCTGCCCCACCAGGCGACCCCACCGGGAGCTGCACATCCTCATCTAACTCCACCTCTTCATCAATAACTTCATTCTCTGGGTTAGGTCCTCTTTCCGCTGCCTCCATGCCCTCTGAAGTATCCATGGGGCTGTTGGCAATCGAGGTGGGGTCGCCACCAAGGATAGCATCCAGCTCCTTATAGAACCAGCAGGTCTTAGGTGAAGCACCTGAGTGATGGTTTGCCTCCCTCACCTTATGGTACACCTGCCTCAGCTCCTTCATCTTTGCTCTGCACTGCAGCATGTTCTGATCATAGCCCCTTTTGCACAAGCATCAAGAAATCTGCCTGTAGGTATCCTAATTCTTACAGCTCAAGTGCAGTTGGGACTGCATAGCCATCTCTCCCCATATATGGAGCAGATCCAATAGTTCTGCAGTGGTCCATGCATTTGCTGCAATAATCCACCATGGTCACCTGGGAAGATGCGATGAGAACTCTCCATGCTGAGCAAACAGGAAATGGAATTTCAAAAATTCCCAGGGCTTCTAAGGGGCGGATGGTTGTTTATCTGGCTGCAGGGCAGTGGAGTTCAAACTGCTGACCAGAGTGGTCAGGATGGGCATTGTGGGACACCTCCTGGAGGCCAGTTAAGGTGATGAAATGAAGGGTGGTGTCTACACTTGCACTTTGTTAACAAAATTGTAGAGGAAAATTTCTCATGAAGGTGGATGTATTTTATCACCAAAACCAGGCATTTTTTTCTGATAAACGTCGCCGTGCAGTGTACACGTTCACTGTTTGAGTCAACAAACAGCAGTTTTGATGACATAACTTAGTAGTATGGACAAGGCCTATGTGTCAGTGGCAGAATTGCGCTAAATTGAGAGTTGGTGTCAATCAGGGTGGGTATTCTGAGGTGATAGCTAGTGTAGATCGGAGTGGGGTTGCAATGAGATGAGAGTTGGTATGAATGAGAGTGTTGTGCTTAGGTGACAGGTGTTATCAATTGGGAGGAGCACTCTGAAGTAAGAATTGGTATCAGTGGCTAGGGTTACACTGAGATCAGAGCTGGTATCATTGGGGACGAGGTTGCTCTGAGGTAAGAGTTGGTATAAATTGGGGGGGCGGTTGCTCTGAATTGTAAATTGGTATCATTCAGGAGGTTGCTCTGGTAAGAGCTGATATTGATTGCAGGTTGTGCTGAGGAGAAAGTTGGTATCAATCAAGGGGCTTATATTGACATGAGAGATGGTATGGGGGGGCACTTTGCTGTGAGATTTTTTGTATCTGTGGGAGGTTGTGCTGAGGTGATAATTTTAATGATCCGGGGATTGCTCTGAGCTGAGAGTTGGTTTCAGTTGGGGTTAATCTGAGGTGAGAGTTGGTACCAATTGGAGTTGTGTGTTACTCTGGGTGTGATAGCTGATGTCAGCTGAGTGTGTGTTCTCTGAGGTGATAGTTGGTATTAATTATAGAGGTTGCTCAGTGATCAGAGTTCCTGTCAACTGTGGGGAGAACTGGTGTCAATCAAGGGGGTTGCAATGAGGTGAGAATTTGAATCACTGGGTGGTTGTGCTGGGAAGAGAGTTGGTATCAATCTGGTGTGTGTTTTCTGAGATGAGAGCTAACATCAATCAAAGGGTTGCTCTGAAATGAAAGTTGGTGTCAATCAGGAGCCTACTGTAAGGTGAGAGGTGGTGTAAATCAGAAGGGTTGCTCTGAGGTCAGAATTAGTATCAGTGTGGGGAGTTTCTCTTAAAATGAGAGTTAAATGTCAAATGTGGGGTTGCACTGAGCGGAGGTGGGATAAATGAGAGAGGTTTTTCTGAGTTGAGAGTTGTTATTAATCGGGAAGTTGCTCCAAGGTCAGAGTTGTTATAAATCCTGGGATTTCCCTCAGGTGACTGTTGCTATCAATCAGAGGGTAGCTCTGAGGTTAGAGTTGATATCGATTGGGGTGAAGGGGAATTGCATTGATATGTTAGTTTGAATCTGAGGTGAGAGGTGGTATCAGTCGGTGCACTTTGATGTGAATGTTGGTATAAGTTGGGGAGTTGTGCTGAGGTGAGAGTTCGAATGAATCAAGGGGATTGTGTTGAGGTGAGAACTGGTGTCAATCCAGGGTGCCCTCCGATTTGAGTGTTGGTATCAGGGGAGGATTGCACTGAGGTGAGGGTTGGTATTAATCGCAGAGTTGCTGTAGGGTATCAATAGTGGGGCTTGCACTGAAGTAAGAGTTGGTATCAGTTGGGGACTTTGAGGTGAGTGCTGGTGTCAGAGAGGGTTGAGGTGAGAGATTATTTCCAACATCTGGAATTGGGACACTGGGGAGGGCTCTGAGTTACTATATAGAATTCTTTCCCAAGTGTCTGGCTGGTGGGTTGCATCCACACACTCAGAGTCTAACTGATCCTCATATTTGAGAATGCCTTCCTTGTATCATAGGGCACTCTTAACTTGCTGTTTTGAAGTAGAGTAAATGATGGATTCTCTGTCACTTGAAGTCTTCAAATCAAGATTTGAGGACTTCCGGAGATTATGGTCCTATCACAGGAGTGGGTGGGTGAGGTTCTGGGACCTATGAAGTGAAGGAGGTCAGACTATATGATCATGATAGTCCTTTCTGGTCTTAAAGTCGATGAGTCTATGTCAATTGGGGTCTCTGAGATGAGAGATGGTTTTAGTCGAGGGGAGACCTCTGAGGTTAGAGGTGGTGTCAGTTGTGAATGGGATTCTGAAGTCTGAGATTGTGTCAGCTGGGTAGTCAAAGATCAAGCAGTTCTGGGACCCTGTTTTGGAGAACTCTGCTGGGGTTCCTCTGAGTTGGAGATTGTGTCTGTTGTGGAAGCAGTTGGCTCTGAGATGAGAGTTGGTGTAATGTAATTCCTGTGGGGGACTGTGAGATCAGAGATGATGTTAGCTGAGGGACTGCTAGTCAGGGAGCATTCTTAGGTAAGAGATTATGCCAGTTGGGGGTTCTCTGAGGTGATATGGTAGTAAGGGAGAATGGGGGGTGATTCCATGGAGCTCTGAAATATGAGATGATGTCTGTTGGGTGATGGGGTGTTGAAGTTAGAGAGAGAGTGTAAATTGGAGGGTGGACTCTGAGGTGAGAGATGATGTTTGTTGAGGGGGCAGTTTCTTTGGTGAGAACTGGAAAGATCCTGAGGTGAGAGATGGTGTCAGTCAAGGGGAGACACCTGAGATGAGGAGAGGTGACACTTGTTGTTGGGAGGGGGGTAAGATTACTCTGAGGTTGCAGACGTTGTCCATTTGGGGACTCATGAAATTAAAGATTTTTTCAGTTGACAGGGCTTAGGGTCAAGAGAAAGCTGTGGTTCTTTGTCCTCAGTGCTCTACTGGGGAGATCAGGTTTCATAACCAGTCCTGATCACACCGTGTGGGTAGCTAGTATGACCTCTTATCTCTTTTCTGTTTTCTTTGCAGCTACCTCATCGTCGAGTGACATTCTCTGCAGCTAATCAGGCACAGGACTTGCAGGACCCCTCACAACATAGTTACTATGACAGTGGGCTAGAAGAGTCAGAGACGCCCAGCAGCAAGTCATCATCAGGGCCCCGGATTGGGCCATTAGCTCTGCCTGAGGATCATTATGAGCGCACCACACCCGACGGTAGTATTGGGGAGATAGAGCACCCTGAAAACGGTAAGAGATCCTGCTGCATGCATGTCAGCCTCCTTCCTGCAGATTGTCTTGGTGCAGGCACTTCAAAAACTCGCAAATCTGCATCCCATGGAGGAGGGATAGGTGAGGGTGGTTAGTAGCCATATTGGGACAGACTTGGACAGCATGAGGCAGGGAGGCCAGAGAAAGTCACAGTTCTGATGGCAAGAGACCACTAAGGATGAGAAGGGGCTCAGCAAGATGGTCACTGGAGAGGAAGAAAGAAGAAAACAGGACATGGGAGGTAGGCGTAGAGGAGTCAAAGTGATGACTGGGGCTGACATGGCACAGGAAGGAGGGGAACCAGAAGGCTCTGATTTGAGTTGTCAGCAGAACATCCTGGAGGATAATTGAAGGGGAGATCTGGGCTACAGTTTGCAACTGAGCCCTTGAGCAAATCACAGCTCTTTGTGTCTTGGAACAAAGGCCAGAGGAGTGTCTGGGTTAGCATATACAATGGTGTTATATGTTAAAACTGGATTTGAAACTCTTGTTTAAACAGACCCAGAGGAGCAGCTGGGGAGAAACAAGATGGAGGGGAGAGGGCCTAGGGGATTCCTTGGTGTAGAGGTGGATATTGAAGCCATGAGAGCCTTCGTAGTGGCAGAGAGGAAGAATACAAAAGGACCATCCTTGGGATAGCAAGAGACATTGGAAGAGGAGGAGACATGGTGACATGATTGTGGCAAACCCATAACAGCCTAACTCTTTTTTATGGCCCCATCAAAAATGTCTCTTTGCAGCCATTGCAGATCATCTGCCTCTTCTCCACCTTAGCCATGGCTTGGGCACTGTTGTTGCCCCTGCCAGTGCCAGGGGTCTGTCTGTCTCCCCTCAACTAATCACTTCTGTCAGGCTAAGTTGCCTCCTCCTGCCAAGGCTCTGGCCGTGTGCCCAATACCTCTCCTCTTCTACCTTCTTCATTCTGGCATTGAGGAGTTTTCCTCTGAAATGAGGCCTCTCATTAAGTGGGCTGCAGAGGAACCTTTGGGGAAGAGCAGGGCATTAAAATTGTTGCTGTAAATTTTCCCTACTGTTGGGAGAGATGGAAATAAGCAGGGGTTCCCTCACTTGGGACAAGGTAGAAAAAGGGTGGCTGTGTCAGCACATTGCTGGGCACTTGCTGTGGCTGGAGCCTGCAGGGGGGCTCAGGCAGCCTAGGGGGTTGGAAAGCCACTGGACCTCTACACTGGGAATACCTGTGGTGAGATGGGGATTGCATGGTGGTAAAGGCTGGTGGGATGGGCCTCAAATCCCTTCTTATTAGTTTCTGAGACAGGGGCCTGAGAGGATATGGCTGGAGTGCACTATGTTCCAGATATTCTGGGCTGCTCAATGGACCTGGGGGAGCACAGTCAGACCAAGTTAGAGCAATCTCTAGCACTGAAGTGCCCCCTGAATCCAGGATGTGCTAAAATGGCATAAAGCTTCCCCTCTGATTGTGGGAATTTCATACAGACCACTTCCTCCCAAAAAGGAGAAACCTTCAGCTTGGAAAAAGGGGAGAAAGGAGAGACTGGGGCCTGTCTGATGGGGTTCTTGGGGTCTCTACCATATGCTGTGTGATAACCCTCAGGTGAGAGCTGGGTGAGTGGAAGGGACTGTTGAGAGACCTGTAAGGAGGATTCTGATATGACACCATGTCAGTTGGGTTAGCAATGGTTGCGTGTCATCAATAATGACAGTGATCACTAGAGGATGAAGGCTGTGTGCCTGTGAAAACAGAGGAAGGGATAGGAAAGGAAGAGAGACTAGAGCTGGACAGAGGAGGTGAAGGAAAGAGAGACAGAACAAGGGACAGATGAGGACACACAGAAGACTGAAACAAGTAGCAGAGCAGAGTTCCCACTGGCAGCATATGGCATCTGCTGGGGAAGATTTTGGTGAGGAAACTAAGGCTCAGAAAGAGGAGGTGACATGCTCAGGCTGCAGAGTCAGCAACAGAATCCTGGCCCTGTGCTTTAGACACACAGTACTTCCTCTGCCTAGTGAGAGCTGCAGCTGCCTTTAGCCTCTGGGGTTCTGACTATTCTGGACTCTTTTCCCCTTCTTAATGATTAATCCTGTTCAGGTCAGTTTCAGCTCCAGCAAAGCTGTCATCAGGCTGTTGGAGAGACCCCTTGACTAGCCAGCAGAGGGAGATAATTTAGGCCCCACTATGTTGTTGATCTCTGAGCTATTCAATTCTCAGCAGGGGAACAGAGTGCAAGGAGTGAGCTAGACCAGTGGTTTTCAAACTGCCGGTTGTGACCGAGTACTGGGTCATGGAATGTAAGGCACTGGGTTGCAGCCAGCTCCTAGATGGAGGGCCACAGGTCTCTGTGTGCTGCTCCTGCCCCAAGCACCGGCAAATGGGAGCAGGGGAGGCTTGTGCGCTAGGAGCCAGACCTGCTGCTGGCTGCTTCTGGGCGACAGTGCGGTCCACAGTGCCAGGAGAGGCAGGATGCCTCCGCTGTGCCGCCCAAGGTAAGGCCACGCTCCAATCGCCTGCCTCAGTCCTGAGCCCCCCCACAAACCCAGAGCCCTTTCCTGCACCCCAAACCCCTCATCCCTGGCCCCACCCCAGAGCCTGCACCCCCAGCCCAGAGACCTGATCCCTTCCTGCATCCCATCCTCTTGCCCCAGCCCTGAGCCCCCCTAAACCCGGAGCCCCCTCCTGCACCCCAAACCCCTCATCCCCACCCCCACCCCAGAACCTACACCCCCCAGCCCAGAGCCCTGAGCCCCTCCTGCACCCCAACCCCTTGCCCAAGCCCAGAACCCCCTCCCACACCCTGAACCCCTCATTCCTGGCTCCACCCCACAGTCCTCATCCCCACACCCCAACCCTCTGCCCCAGCCCTGAACCCCTCCCACACCCCAAACCCCTCATCCCCAGCTCCATTGGGATGTGGGCATCAACAATTTTCTTCAACTCGGTCACCAGAAAAAAAGGTTTGAAAACCACTGAGCTAGACCTTAGAGAGAGCAGGGGACACTTGTTCCGGTTAGTGCCCTGCATCTTTTTTCTGCAGTACCTGAACATGATTCCCCTGAATAATGAAAATATCAGTCTCTGCTTATAAACTTTTCCCCTCCCTCCTATAGTAAGGTGCCTTCACTAACATGCTCACTGCCATGGACAGCAGCTAGGCATGCACATACGCATGTGCACACCACACATACATGCTTACCAACCCACACATGCATGCACACACCATGTTCACATACACAACAGGGCTGAAGAGATACAAAACTCTATTTTGTGGCCACCATCACTTGGCCTGGGTCAAGCTCCCCTCACATGTTAGTCAGGCTCCCTTGTTTCCAGCCGCTGCTGGTACACACACAAACTAGATGCAGAAAGTGTGAGAGGCCAGGGCTCCACTGATTCTTCTGACATTAACTCTAGCCTGTCTCTGTGTTCTTCAGATTGTCTCACAAAGATAATTATATCAACAGAGAATATGAGGATAGGGTCAAAAATTCTCATCCTCCTAGGTGATACATTGGGTGACTATGGAACCAGGCCAGGGGATCTGTAGCTTGAAAGGTACCTACTTACACTGCTACCTTACTTCATGATAATTAGCTAGAGAATCATCTGGTGAGGCTAGCATATTAGGGTCTGATCCAATTTCATAGCTCAGAGTAGTAGTGTGACACAAATTAAGGGGTCCTATGAAGCAGATATCATCATGACTTTGAATCAACTCATTCAGTTTTTCCAGCTAGTCTTCTAACAGTGCCAACTAAACAAGGGCCATACAGGGAAATGTAGTTTTGTTTCTGAGATCTTGGAAGCATAGGCTATTCTTGCCCATAGAATGTGAAGTTAATGCTGGAGAAACACTATTATTAGATCCCACACATCCCACCATCTGTGGCAGGTGCAGGACTGCACCCTATTGTACATTTTATAGAGTTTTATCTAGTCTAGTAATAAATGTTCAAAATGATGGGTCTTCACCATTTTCCCCAGGAGACTGTTCAAAGCCTAAGAGATCTGATGGGCGGATGATCATCTTTTGATATCTCTTCTGCTGGAAGGCAAAGTGCATGGTAGCTGTGTCTTTTCTTCTGTAAGTCATCCCTTATTTGGTTACCACAGACACTTTTGGATCCTTCCTTATTGGACACCTCCCACTGTGCAAGTTGCAACGAAGTTCTGAGTTGCAAAGGCTGCATGAGCCTTTCCAAAAAGATTTAGTAGGTTGTTGAGGGAGATCTCTACAGTATCTTGGCATTGACATGTGCCATCTTCCCTGGTAACCCAATTGGTTGATACCTTTAGTACCTGACCAGAATGTCCCCTACTTCCTATCCAGCACTCTGCAGTGCTATCATCTGGTAGAGTGTGAAATACTGAGCTGAGGACCCCTGCATTACTCACCTGTAAGGCTGCCTTGCTCACTCTGAAGACATCTGTTTCCATTATACTGAAGATTTGCTCTGATAAGGAAAGGCTGGGAATTGCTTAAGAACACTTACTTCATGCCCAAAAAGCCACAATCTCATAATTGAGGAAGAGTGCTGAATTGGTTAAAAAACTACCCGGGGATTAGAGGAGAAGAAAAGGCAGCAGTAAAAAATTAAATATTTCAAACAAATGGAAAGGGGATGTTGATAGTAACGAATATAAATCAGAAGCTAGGAATTGAAGAAAATTGATAAGGGAATCAAATGGACACAAGGAGAAATCTATGGTTAGCAGAGTTAAGGATAATAAAAAGAAGCTTATTAGGAACAAAAAGAATCCTAACAATGGTATTGGTCCATTACTAGGTTGAAATGGTAAAATTATCAATAATAATGCAGAAAAGGCAGATGGTCAATATTTCTGTTCTGTATTTGGGAAGAAAACAGATGATGTAGTCAAATCATATGATAACTCTTCCCATTCCACTAGTGTCTCAGGAGGATGTTAAACAGCAACTACTAAAGTTAGACATTTTTAAATCAGCAGGTCCAGATAACTTTCATCCAAGGGTTTTAAAAGAGCTGGTTGATGAGCTTTCTGTAACATGAATGTTGATTTTAAATAAGCCTTGGAACATCAGGGAAATTTCTAAGGACTGAAAGAACGCTAACTGTTGTGCCAATATTTAAAAAGGCTAAATGGGATGTTCCGAGTAATTATATTATAGTTATAGGTCTGTCAGTCTGACATCCATCCCGGCAAAGATAATGGATAATGGAATGGTTGATATGGGACTAGATTAATAAAGAAATAAAGGATGGTAATATAATCATTGTCAATCAACATGGGTTTATGGAAAATGGATCTTGTCAAACTAACTGGATATCTTTTTTTTGATGAGATTACAAGCTTGGTTGATAAAGGTAATAGTGTTGATGTCATATACTTAGATTTCTGTAAGGCATTTGACTTAGTATGGCATGCCATTTTAATTAAAAACTAGAAAGATATAAAATTAACACGTGCACACATTAAATGTGTTAAAAGCTGGCTAACTGACTGTTCTCAAATGTGATGATAATTGGGGAATAGTCATTCAATGGGTGCATTTACAGTGGGCTCTCACAGGGATCAGTTCTTGGTCCTACACTATTTAACATTTTTATTAATGACCTGGAGGAAAACATAAAGTCATCATTAAGGCTACAATTTTGTCATGGATATCTTTAGTAAAAGTCAGGGACAGGTCATGGGCAATAAACAAAAAATCACGGAAGCCGTGACCTGTCACTGACTTTTACTAAAAGCATCACTGACAAAATGGGGAGGGAGGAGGGTCCAGCAGCCTGCCCCCGACCTGCAGCTTCTAGGAAGTGCAGGAACCCCATTTCCCAGTGGCTGGGAGATGGGGAGGGGGTCCTCTTGCCGCCCTGTGGGGCTGGAGCTGGGGGGGCTCCCCCTGATGCCTGCAGGTCTGGGAATTGTAGGGGGGTTGCCAGGATCCGCTAAGCAGGTCTGGGATCCCTCTGCTGCCAGCAGCAGCTGGGCAGCTTGGGGGTCCCCAATGGCAGCAATAGCCAGTCAGTTGCAGGGGATCCCACTGTGCACAGCTGCTGGGCAGCTGCAGAGGGTCCCCTGTGGCCCGCAGAGGCTGGGCTGCTGCAGTGGTCCCTTGCTGTTGGCTTCAGCAGATGTTACGGAGCACGCTCAGTTCGTGTGAGCATGCTCGGGACACTCTAAGTAGCAAATTCAGTCAGATAGCAGTTTTTCACACTACATGGAGGCTGGTCAGCTGCGGGGGGCCCCATATGTCATGGAGGTCGCTGGAATTCATGAATTCTGTGACTTCTGCAACCTCCATTACACAATCGCAGCCTTAGTCATCACTGGTAAAGTTTGCAGGTTACGAAAATTTAGGGAGAAGTAAATAATGAAGAAGAGAGGTCAATGATACAGAGTGATCTGGGTTGCTTGTTAAGCTGGGCACAAGCAAACAATATGCATTTTAATATGGCTATATGCAAGTGCAAACATCTAGCAACAAAGAATATAGGCCATTCTTACAGGATGAGGGACTCTACATTGGGAAGCGGTGTCTCTGAAAAAGATCGGAGGGGGGCACAAAAGGGGGATAATCAGCAGACCGTGAGCTCTCAATGCGACCCTGTGGCAAAAAGGGCTAATGCAATCCTTGGATCCAATAACAAGAGAATCTCAAGTAGGAAAGGAGAGGTTATTTTACCTCAGTATTTGACACATTGTTGAGACTGCTGCTGGAATACTGTGTCCAGTTCTGGTGTCCACAATTCAAGAAGGAAGTTGATAAATTGGAGAGGGTACAGAGAAGAATCTGGACAATGATTAAATTGGGACAGTTCTCTGGTCTGTGTTATGCAGAAGGTCAGACTAGATGATCCCAGTGGTCCCTTCTGGCCTTGGAATCTATGAATAAAGGATTGAAAAACATGCTTTATAGTAATAGACTCAAAGAGCTCAATCTATGTAGCTTAAGAAAGAGAAGGTTAAGGGGGACTTGATTACAGTCTATAAGTATCTACAAAGGGAACAAATATTTAATATCAGTCTCTTCAGTCTAACAGAGAAAGTATAACACAATCCAATGGCTGGAAGATGAAGCTAGACAAATTCAGACTGTCATACATTTTTAATGGTGAGAGTAATTAAGCACCGGAACAATTTATCAAGGGTCATGGTGGTCATGTTATCTTTTGGCCGTGGAATCTATGAATAAAACCAATGGTCACTAGGGTAAGTCAGAACTATAATAATATTACACACACAAAGAATATTATTAACATTATTAAGATTGTGAAGCCAAGCACTAAAAACTCAGGAAATGCCAAATTTAAGGTTGTCCCTATGCATTATATAGCGTTCATTACATCATCACTTGCTATTTTTTCCATAGGAAGTCTGCCTTATTTAATATGCAGGACTGAGTCAACTGTTTAACATTTATCATCTTCATTTGTTGTGAGGACTTCCTGCCTTATTTAATGCACACCATCCAAACCCTGCACTGAATATATAATTAACAATTGTCCAATGTGTTTTTCATAGCACAGTAGTATGTGTGCTTCACAAGCATTAATGAGTTTATCTTCACAACTTCTCTTTGAGATAGGGAAATATTATTATCCCAATTTTAGAGATTTAAATTGAATATTAGGAAAATTTTATAATGATAGTTAAGTACTGGAACAGGTTACCTAGAGAGGTTGCAAAATCCCCATCATTGAAGGTTTTTATGAATAGATTAGTCAAACACATGCTGGGGTTGGTCTAGGTGTACTTAATCATTCCACAGCATGGGGGGGGGAAGTACTGCAGTGCCATTCTCATGAACATTTGGCCTTCTTTTTAAGATTTCTTTTCACTCTTTCTTGTGCTCCTGTGGGATTTTTGACAAGAAGGGAGTGATATTAAATGTTAAATAGCCTCTCTAGGTCCTTTCCAACCTTACATCTCTATGATTATACTGACCTTCAAAATCATCCTTTTCTTGACTAGTGTAACTAAGAGAATCTACCCTCACCCTTCTTATCCCCTATTTTCTTTAATTTGAATGTTCCATATTTAAAAAGAAATAGAAAATGCTCAGTGGTTTGAGCATTGGCCTGCTAAACCCAGGATTGTGATTTCAATCCTTGAGGGGGCTATTTGGGGATTTAGTTGGGGATTGGTCCTGCTTTAAGCAGGGGATTGGACTAGATGATCTCCTGAGGTCCCTTCCAACCCTTATATTCTGTGATTACAGACCAGAGATATATCCCTGCAGGGGCCACTACCTTCCCTGCCTCTAAGCCATGATTGGCACTGTATCTAATGCAAAGGACACATCGCCTCTTGGCACCACTGTCCAAAGAGCGCTACTCATCCTTGCCAATTTACTCCTCCCTGGCATCAAAGATGCCTCTCTTCTGCCTTCAGAGACTGATTCCAAGGACAGTACAGAAGTCCTTTCCCAAAAGCTCTGCCTCAAGCAAGATGGGATTGGCACTGAGCTGGCCAGCCTCAACTGAGCCAGACCTCTGTTGCATTCCACATTGGCCATACTAGCCTTAGTGGGGGCCATTATGCCATTTGTTCCAGACCAGATAGCCCTCTAATGCATCCAGAAAGAGGAGGAGATCCTGCTATTCAACAACTTAATTGGCCAAACCTGATGGAGTTAACAGAAGGTCAGCAGCCACCTCATCTCCACCCAAGGGAGTCATCTTCATTGCTTGATGAGGCAGTAACACCAGTTCCTACCCCAGCGGTTGATGACTTGAAAGCCTTCCAGGATCTTCTGTATGACAATGCAGAGACCATGAACATCAAAACAACAGTCGAACAAGAGACATTCCACAAGTTGTTGGATATTCTCAACTTAACTACTGCAGCCAGGATTGCCCTTCGCATCAATGAAGGCATACTGGAGCCAGCCAAGGGACTCTGGCACACCCCAGCCACCCTTCCTTCCACTCTAAACAGTTGTAGAAAATATATCGGGTGCCACTAAAGGACTTTGAACATGTTTAAGCCCCCCCAAACCCAGAGTCTTAGTAGTGTCTGCAGTCCAGGAGAAATCCAGGTCTTCAAAAGGTGCTCCAAAGAACAAAGACCCAAATAAATTAGACAAGTTTGGGGGAAATGTGTCCTCCTTAGCGTCACTTCAGTTCAGGTAGAGGGGAGACTACTAGGTCTTATTTGTGAAATACAACTTCCTCACCTGGGAGATAGTCACTCCCTTCTTGTCAAAAATCCCACAGGAGCACAAGAAGGAGTGAAAAGAAATCTTAAAAAGAAGGCCAAATGTTCATGAGAATGGCACTGCAGGCACCCATGGATGCATCTGATACAGTTGAGAAGTTGGTGGCTGTCACTGTCACTATGAGATGAGCTTCTTGAATGCTAGCATCCAGAATATCTAAAGAGGTGCAAGCCGCCATCAGGACCTGCCCTTTGAGGGGATGGAACTCTTTAGTCAAAGAACCAGTGAGAGGCTCCAGCGCTGGAAAGACTCCCTTTGAGGCTTCATTTTGCACATCAGTACAAACATGCTACATGTTGTCTCTCTGACATGGTTAGTTACTGTTCCCTGAGGTGGGTTGTTACCACCCATTATCTTGTACATGCTGATTCAATCAGAACATTTTTATCCATGACCTTCCTGATCCACTGTCATCCTGACCTTATCTTTAGTAGGGGTCAGCATGTTCCTGTTATCTTTAGGGAATGTGTAGGCGTTGAGGTGTTCTAGTACACCTCTACCCCGATATAACGTGAACCGATATAACACGAATTCTGATATAACGCAGTAAAGCAGCGCTCCGGGGGGACGGGGCTGCGCACTCCGGCAGATCAAAGCAAGTTCAATATAATGCAGTTTCACCTATAACGCGGTAAGATTTTTTGGCTCCCGAGGACAGCGTTATATCAAATTAGAGGTGTACCACCGTTCTGGAATGTGTTTGTGTGAGTGCTCTGTGGCTAGCACCTTATAGGATGTGTGGTTTTGCAATATAAGCCCTGTTCTTGCCAGATTCTGTGAGCATGGCCTGCCTGAAACCAACAGCCTCTGACAACACAAGCAGTGTCTTCCAGGCCTCCACAGACCTTGCTGTCTCTGTACAGGTTAGTGACAGGCACATACTGACCCCCGAGTCCTGAGAGCATTCCCTGCAGTGCCCAGCCCTTAAGCACTGGATACTCATAGAAATTACCAGGTTTGCTGTCCTCAAAAGAACAGTGTACACACAGTTTGAATATTACAATCCACTGAGATATATTTATAGTGAGAACAATCACAAAGTTATTATCAAAAGCTAAGATTTAAGACATAGTGCATAAGCATAATGGAAACAAATATGATTACACATAAAACAGAGATTCATAGAGCCTAAACTTACCTTTAACTAGCTAAACCCTTTTCTGAAGTAGTTTGTCTCACCTAAAGCAATATCCCAGCATCTCCAACCAACCTGGCTGGGATCCCTCTTTCATGAATGCAAAACACACTGTCTTTTTTGCTTCCTCAGTGTGACTTCTTCTTATACCTCCCACCCCAAAATTCACTGTTTGCCCCTAGAATAAGGGTGACTCCCTGCTCCCCGAAGACCTATTTCCTGGTATGCTGACTTCATGTTGACTTCACATCCTCATGTGGACTTTATATGCACACAGAGCTTCCATTGGGTTGGCCTACAATGCTTAATTTATATGTGACCAAGGCAGACAGGAAAATATACATCCTTGGGCAGAAACCTGTTTGTCAACCCTGCTTTGATTCAGACTTTAAAACATATTTTCCAGTATATACACATAGGGTCAGTACATAGACGTCACAATAGTATGATCCTGGCTTTCATTTTAGATCTCACGTGACATTCTTTATAGATAAATACTATGAAAGCAGTGTGCTAGGTGTAGTGAGTTCATCCGTTTAGATGGGAGCTGCTGTTATAAAACACTGAACCCTTGCCAGGTGGCATTGAGGGGTTCTTAGAGGCACAAATACTCAATGGACCAGGGCATCAATATGAGAATGACTTAGCATAGTGGTTAGGGTATTCACATGGGACACAGATGTGAAAAACTTCTTCCTTGTTGTGTGGCCATTTTGTTAATCATCCTTTGCTTTTGTTAAAGTGCCCAAATTAGAAATGAAAAATTTTGAGCTTGTAAGAGACCCGAGGCATAGGCAGTCTAGCCTAGCAGTCACAGCTGGACTGAGGTCTGCCCACTAGGGATGGGAGTTCCTGGGCCAGAGTTATAGGAATCACAAGGCCAGGTTTCATAAACAAGAGTCGGGGCAGAGTCAGGCTGGGGTCAGAGACCAGAGATCAGAAGTAGTACCAGGTTAGAATCAAGAGGCAGGAATCAGGGTCATCAAAGTCAGACTGGAGTCAGAGACCAGAGCTCAGGAGACAAGGCAAAGTCCAGCATTGTAGCAGGCCACAGTCTATGTGGTTGCTTAGACAACTTCCTGGGCCAACACCTGGGATTAAGTAGGGGCACTTGGCCAATCAGAGGACTGCAAGGAACTGTTACTCTGGGTCTCGTGGATGGTACTTTCTGCGATGCCTATTCTCCACAGTGTTCCTGGCTGTGCCTCTGCAGGGCCTTCTGCTGGTATACTGGGAATATCAGCCACCCCAGGCTCTGCAGATCTAGGTTTTAGTCCCTGCATCCTTACAAAACTGAGGCAATTGAAATGTTTAATTTCAATCTCACTCAAAATGTTTTGATTTGCTGAAAATTTTGAAAATTTTTGTTTTCAGTTTGATCCAAAACAAACCTTTTTTTCTTTTAATTTTGTAGAATTGCCTGTGAATTGAAAAATCCACTCTTTTCCCAGCTCTATTTCTGGGGTTGGGCAGAGTGTAGGCACTGTCAATCTGGCTATGGGCCTCCAGGAACAAATTCCAGGTGCCGACCCCATACACTAATTGCCTAGGACCTGAAACTAGTGCTGGCTCTTCTTAGATTTCCCAAGAGCTAGTGCATACTCTCAGAGGACAACTGAAGCTGCCAGTCTACCAGCGTACTGCTTCCCTCTTTGGGGACTACATGAAGTATAAGCAAGTAACACCGAAACACTGCAAAGGAATTTCTAAATACATACACACTTAACACTTAGATAGCACAAGAGATATACAGATATCCTGTACCCAAATCCCTGTCTTAGTTTCTTCACTCCAAAAGGCCTTTGGGATATGGTCTGTGTGTTTTCAGGTTGTTCAGGATTCTTCTTCTTTTTCTCCTCTTGCTGAGCCTTGTTAGCTTCTGGTCCTGGTCTTCTCCCCTTTCTCTTGCTGGGTGGACGCTTTTCTTTTTTTTTTTTTAAATGAAGTTGTAATCCCCTTTGCCAGATGACCAAATGGCCCTGATCCATTGCTTGGCTACCAACCTGCTGGGAAAAATGGGTTCCTCTGGGTGTTAGGCAGCTTATTGTTCTGCTACAGCAAAGTTATTCAACTGTTGATGGTCCTTACAAACTGTCCCATTCAGTGGCAGATCCCCAGGTGCAAGTTTCCCTCCCCGCACACAAGGGGAATGATGCAAGGATACAGTAGAAGTCAAACATAAGCATATAAACATACAGAGAGTTTATAAAATCAAACTGGAACCCATGAGTTCACGATTCTGAGATTGTCACAACCATCCTTTCAACTCACAAGAGCACAATTGATAGAATTGTTCTATTCCTACCACCTAAAAGGGATCCCCAAGTGTGTAAACCCCACTTCTATACATTCATTTCCTTATATCCACTCCCAAGTAAAGTGCAACTTCAAAGACTTTAAGGTCAGAAGGGACCATTATGATTATCCAGTCTGACCTCTTGCACAACACAGGCCACAGAATCTCACCCACCCACTCCTACAACAAACCCCTAACCTACGTCTGAGTTATTGAAGTCCTCAAATCATGGTTTAAAGACCTCAAGGTGCAGAGACTCCTCCAGCAAGTGACCCATGCCTCATGCTGCAGAGGAAGGCGAAAAACCTCCAGGGCCTTTTCCAATCTGCCCTGGAGGAAGATTCCTTCCCGACCGCAAATATGGCAATCAGTTAAGTCATGTGCATGTGGGCAAGACTCCCCAGCCAGCACCCAGGAAAGAATTCTCTGTAGTAACTCAGATCCCACCCCATCCAACATCCCATCACAGACCACTGGGCATATTTATCTGCTAATAATCAAAGATCAATTGCCAAATTAATTGCCAAAATTAGGCTATCCCATCATACCATCCCCTCCATAAACTTATCAAGCTTTGTCTTGAAGCCAGATATGTCTTTTGCCCCCACTACTCCCCTTGGAAGACTGTTCCTGAACTTCACTCCTCTAATGGTTAGAAACCTTCTTCTAATTTCAAGTCTAAACTTCCTAGTGTCCAGTTTATAACCATTTGTTCTTGTGTCCACATTGGTACTAAGCTTAAATAATTCCTCTCCCTCCCTGATATTTATCCTTCTGATATATTTGTAAAGAGCAATCATGTCCCCCTGCAGCCTTCTTTTGGTTAGGCTAAACAAGCCAAGCTCTTTGAGTCTCCTTTCATAAGACAGGTTTTCCATTCCTTGGATCATCTTAACAGCCTTTCTCTGTACCTGTTCCAGTTTGAATTCATCCTTCTGAAACATGAGAGACCAGAACTGCACACAATATTCCAGATGAGGTCTTACCAGTGCCTTGTATAATGGTACTAACATCTCCTTATCTTCGCTGGAAATACCTCACCTGATGCATCCTAAAACCGCATTAGCTTTTTTAACGGCCATATCACATTGGCGGCTCATAGTCATCCTGTGATCAACCAATACTCTGAGGTCCTTCTCCTCCTCTGTTACCTCCAACTGATGTGTCCCAAATTTATAACCAAAATTCTTGTTATTAATCCCTAAATGCATGACCTTGCACTTTTCACTATTAAATTTCATCCTATTACTATTATTCCAGTTTACAAGGTCATCCAGATCTTCCGGTATGATATCCTGGTCCTTCTCTGTGTTAGCAATACCTCCCAGTGTTGTGTCATCCGCAAACTTTATTAGCACATTCCGACTTTTTGTGTCAAGGTCAGTAATAAAAAGATTAAATAAGATTGGTCCCAAAACTGATCCTTGAGGAACTCCACTAGTAACCTCCTTCCAGGCTGACGGTTCACCTTTCAGTACAACCCGTTGTAGTCTCCCCTTTAACCAGTTCCTTATCCACCTTTCAATTTTCATATTGATCCCCATCTTTTCCAATTTAACTAATAATTCCCCATGGGGAACCATATCAAATGCCTTACTGAAATCAAGGTAAATTAGATCCACTGCATTTCCCTTGTCTAATAAATCTGTTACCTTCTCAAAGAAGGAGATCAGGTTGGTTTGGCACGATCTACCTTTTGTAAAACCATGTTGTATTTTGTCCCAGTTACCGTTGACCTCAATGTCCTTAACTAATTCTCCTTCAAACATTTTTTCCAAGACCTTGCATACTACAGATGTCAAACTAACAGGCCTGTAGTTACTTGGATCACTTTTTTTTCCTTTCTTAAAAATAGGAGCTATGTTAGCAAGTCTCCAGTCGTACGGTACAACCCCTGAGTTTACTGATTCATTAAAAATACTTGCTAATAGACTTGCAATTTCATGTGCCAGTTCCTTTAATATTCTTGGATGACAATTATCTGGGCCCTCCGATTTCATCCTATTGAGCTGTTCAAGTTTGGCTTCTACCTCAGATGTGGTAATATCTACTTCTATATCCTCATTCCCATTTGTCATCCTACCATTATCCCTAAGCTCCTCATTAGCCTCATTGAAGACTGAGGCAAAGTATTTGTTTAGATATTGGGCCATGCCTAGATTTTCCTAAACCTCCATTCCATCCTCAGTGTTTAGCGGTCCCACTTCTTTCTTTGTTTTCTTCTTATTTATATGGCTATAGAACCTTTTACTATTGGTTTTAATTCCCTTTGCAAGGTCCAACTCTACATGGCTTTTGGCCTTTCTCACTTTATCCCTACATGTTCTGACCTCAATAAGGTAGCTTTCCTTGCAGATCACTCCCATCTTCCACTCCTTGTGGCTTTCTGCTTTTTCTTAATCACCTCTCTGAGATGCTTGCTCATCCAGCTTGGTCTTCAACTCCTGTCTATGAATTTTTCCCCCTTTCTTAGGATGCAGGCTGCTGATAGTTTCTGCAACCTTGACTTGAAGTAATTCTAGGCCTCCTCTGCCTTTAGATCCACAAGTTCTTCGGTCCAATCCACTTCCATAACTAATTTCCTTAATTCTTTAAAGTTACCCCTTTTAAAATCAAAACCCCTAGTCCCAGATCTGTTTTTGTTTATCCTTACATCTAGTTTGAACTAAATTAGCTCATGATCACTCGAACCAAGGCTGTCCCCTACAACCATTTCTTCTATGAGGTCCTCAATACTCACCAAAACCAAATCTAAAATGGCATCCCCTCTTGTTGGTTCTTCAACTACTTGGTGAAGAAATCCATCAGCTATCACATCCAGAAAAATCTGAGCCCTATTATTATTACTAGCACTTGTTCTCCAGTCTATATCTGGGAAGTTAAAGTCTCCCATGATCACACAATTCCCATTAGTGTTTACTTCATTAAAAACATTAAAGAGGTCTCTATCCATATCCAAATCAGATCCCAGCGGTCTGTAGCACACCCTAAGCACTATCTCAGGGGAGGCTCTAGTAGCTTTCTTTCCCAGGGTGATTTTTGCCCAGACAGACTCTGTCTTATCCATTCCATCACTTCTTATCTCTTTACAGTCTACCTCATCACTGATATACAATGCTACTCCATCACCTTTGCCTTTATTTCTGTCTTTCTTAAACAGCACATAGCCTTCAATACCCGTACTCCAGTCATGACTACTATTCCACCATTTTTCTGTTATCCCTATAATATCCGGTTTCATTTCCTGCACCAGTAGCTCTGATTCCTCCATTTTGTTACCTAGGCTCCTCGCATTAGTGTACAAACATCTTAATTTTTGCCGTTTGACTTCACTGACATTCTTTACCCAGTTTGGCACAGACATTCTACCACCAGTATCACCTATTAGACTGATATCTACACTACCCTTCCTCCTTACTTCCGATTCTCCAACCCATGGCTCCATCCTTTCTTACTTTGTTTTCTTCCCTCTCAGTGTTAAATTCCGGTGTGGAGATTACCTGGACATCTCCCAACCGTCTCCCAACTTTAGAATAACTCTCATCACCTTAGAATGGCATGAGGATTCATATCACTGTGAATGGTTCTTAGCGGGCCTGCATGGGGTGGTGTGTGGCAGTCAACATGAGTTAACTGGCCTGTGTGAGTGGTGCATGTCTGTGCATCAGGTCAGGTGGGTGTTAGTGGCCCTGATGAGGTGGTGCGTGGCTGTGTTATAGTGCATGGGTATTAGTAACCCCGCTCATGGCAGCATGTGGCTATGTGTTGTGGTTTGTGGGTGTTAGCAGTCCTGCTTGGGGTGGTATGTGGCTACATGTTGTTGATATGGAATTACTGGGCCTGCCCAAAGAGGGAGCAGTGGACACTGCCCCTCTCCCGACAGGAGTCGTGTTCCTGGTGGGGGGTGGGGAGCTGCAAGGAGCTGAGAGCCCAGGCTTTTAGCCCCCCAACACTACCCCTTATAAGTCAGTAGAAGTGCTCCGATGTGTATGTGAACCACTGCAGTAATTAACTGCAGTGGCTATCAGTCAACCTAACATAGGTCAATTTAAACTTGTAGTGTAGACGTGCCCTTAGATTTCACCATCCAGTTATCAAGTGTAAATGCCTCAAGTACTTTAACAGCCTTAACATGGAGTCCAATCAGGTACTCCCGTCTATCTTGCCACCCAGGTAAGCTTACCTTTGTGATAGATACTCCCTTACATCAAGGATCACTGCAATATTCAGGTTACTCCCAGTCACATACCCCAGGTTAATTGCATCTTTAGATCTCAAACCAAGATAAATCTTGTAGCTAATCTTATAATAAACTGTCTAAATATTTATTAACTAGTTGCCAAAGGAAATAAGAGAGTTATTTACAAGGTTAAAACAGGTAAACATATATACGTACAAATGAGTTCCAGTCTTAAGTTTCAGAAAGTAAAAGAAGCTACTATAATAAGCAAGCTTTATATGTCCTTTACAGCTAATCTAGTCCAAGCCCAGGGATCATTTGCTTATGCTTATCAGTCTTTGCCCCTGAGAGTCCAAGCAATATAAAAGCTTTGGACTACTTTGCTTAACTATCTTGAGTAATGTAGTATCATTACAAATTTTGCCACCTCACTGTTTACTGCTTTTATGAACTTATTGAAAAGCAATAGTCTCAGTACAGACACCAGTATTTACCTTGCTTCGTTCTGAAAACTGACCATGTATTCCTACCCTGTGTTTCCTGTCTTTTAACCAGTTACTGATCCATGAGAGGACCTTCCCTCTTATCCCATGACAGCTTAATTTGCTTATGAGCATTTGGAAAGGGACCTTGTCAAAAGCTCTCCGAAAGTCCAGCTACACTGTATCCATTAGATCATGCTTGTCCGTATGTTTGTTGACCCCATCAAGGAATGCTAACAGATCAGTGAGGCATGATTTCCCTATACAAAAGCTGTGTTGACTCTTCTGTGTCTGATAATTCTGTTCTTTACTGTAGTTTCAACCAATTTGCCTGCCACTGAAGTTAGGCTTACCAGCCTGTAATTGCCAGGATTGCCTCTGGAGCCTTTTTAAAAATTGGCATCACATTAGCTATCCTCTGATTCTGCCTAAAAGTGTGGGAACCCCGAGGCCCCACCCACTCTGTGGTCTTGCCCCCTCCCTCCTCTTCCTCCTAAGGAAGGGATCGGCAACCTTTCATAAGTGGGGTGCCAAATCTTCATTTATTCACTCTAATTTAAGGTTTCAAGTGCCAGTAATATATTTTAACGTTTTTAGAAGGTCTCTTTCTATAAGTCTATAATATATAACTACACTGTTGTTGTATGTAAAGTAAATAAGGCTTTTAAAATGTTTAAGAAGCTTCATTTAAAATTAAATTAAAATGCAGAGCCCCCCGGACTGGTGGCCAGGACCTGGGCAGTGTGAGTGCCACTGAAAATCAGCTCGTGCCATAGGTTACCTACCTCTGTCCTAAGGCCTCATCCCCAGCCAAGCTAGAAGCTGAAGCCAGGCCACGGAGCCCAGTCCCCTCCACCTGCCTGGGGTGGGGTGTGGGCCTGAGAAAAGTCCCTGGCCTGTGTCCCCTCCCCTGACCCCTCACTCTTACTCTTACTTACTCTTACTCAAGTGAGTTCCAGATTCCAGGGGAAGAGGAGGGGCAGAGGGCCAGGCCCATGGCAAAAGGTAGATGGGCCAGGCCTGTCTATATTCAAAAAGTGGGAGGGCCATGGCCCCTTGGCCCCCTCTATGCCAGCGCCCATGTCTCCAGTTATCTGGTACAGAAGCTGATTAAAATGATAGGTTACATACCACATTTAGTAGTTCTGCAATTTCATATTTGAGTTCCTTCAGTTGGGTGAATACTATCTGGTCCTGGTGACTTATTACTGTTTAATTTACCAATTTATTCCAAAACCTTCTCTATTGACACCTCAGTCTGGGACAGTTCCTCAGATTTGTCACCTACATAAGAACAGCCATGCTGAGTCAGACCAAAGGTCCATCTAGCCCAGTATCCTGTCTTCTGATAGTGGTCAATGGCAGGTGCCTCAGAGGAATGAACAGAACAGGCAATAATCAAGTGATCCATCTCCTGTCGACCCTTCCCTGCTTCTGGCAAACAAGGCTAGGGACACCATCTGTGCCCATCCTGTCCAATAGCCATTGATGAACATATTCTCCATGAACGTAACTGGGCTTTTTTTTAAACCTGTTATGGTCTTGGCCTGCACAACATCTATCAAAGAGTTCCACAAGTTGACTGTGTGTTGTATGAAGAAATACTTCCTATTGTTTGTTTTAAACCTGCTGCCTATTAATTTAATTTGGTGACCCCTAGTTCTTGTGTTATTAGAAGGAGTAAATAACACTTCCTTATTTACTTTCTCCACACCAGTCATGATTTTATAGATCTCTATCATATCCCCCTTAGTCGTCTCTTTTTTCCAAGCTGAAAAGTCCAGTCTTATTCATCTCTCCTCATACCCCTAATCATTTTTGTTTCCCTTTTCTGTATCTTTTCCAATTCCAATATATCTTTTTTGAGATGGGGCGACCTGATCTGCACGCAATATTCAAGATGTGGGTGTACCATGGACTTATATAGAGGAAATATGATATTTTCTGTCTTATTATCTATACCTTTCCTAATGATTCCCAACATTCTGTTGGCGATTCCTAAAAGGAGTGCCTTAGGTGTGGGAACCTCCCTCACATCCTTTGCAGTGAAGACCAATGCAAGGAATTCTTTTAGCTTCTCTGCAATGGCCTTATCTTCCTTGAGAACTCCTTTAGCACCTCAATCGTCCACTGGCCCCACTAATGGTTTGTCAGGCTTCCTGCTTCTGATGTCCTTAAAATATATTTTGCTGTTAATTTTTAAGTCTTTGGCTAATTGTTCTTCAAATTCTTTTTTGGCTGGCCTAATTACACTTTTACGCTTGACTTGCCAGACTTTATGTTCCTTTCTATTTTCCTCAGTAGGATTTAACTTCCAAATTTTAAAGGATGCCTTTTTGCCTCTAACCATTTCTTTAACTTCGTTGTTTAGCCATGGTGGCACTTCTTTGGTTTTCTTACTGTGATTTTTAATTTGGGAGTATACATTTAATTTGACCCCTTTATATGGTGCCAGCTCTGCAGTGACTTTAACCCTTTCATAAAATAGGACCGTGAAGTCAGGCTAAATTTTTCACTTGTTGAGGCAGGCTTCAAACCTCTGTCAGACCCAGGTCAGTCAGTATGTTGCATCGATTAGGAGTTTGTCTTCTACTTTGCCTGAGTTCCAACATGGCTCACCCTCCCAGTTGCCTGGGAAAAGTCATAAGACCTCCAAGCAGCCCACCAAAAGAAGATCTCTGGCATCGAAGTCTGCTAGGCATGGGGTTAAGAGGAGAATGCAGATGAAGTCCAAGCACTCTCTCTTATTCAGTACCGCAGAAAGCAGCAGCAATGACTCTGACATCGAGGCAGGTACTGTCAAGTCCAGACCCTGAGGGAGCACCTTCCACAAGAAATTTCTGGCAGCCTCAAATGCCTAAAGCGTGGTCAGTACCAATGATCTCTTGTCACTTTCAGTGCCAGTATCACCAATAGTGCAGGAGTTGGTACTCTTGGTACAACCGGACACAGAGGCTCCAACAACATCGCTGTAGTGCCCAGTACCATGTCAGCTCCATTTGCCTCAGATGGCTTGTCCTTTGGTACCACTGAGGGGGGAAGCCTGCAATGCTTGCTATGCTGGAATGTGCGACTTGGCCTCCGTCACTGGCACCATTAGCAGCAGCACCTCCATGGCTACTGGAAGGAGAGCCATCCTTCTATGAATCAGAGGTTTGGTCCTATATTTCCCAACCTTGGAGCCACTCTCTCTAGTTCCCATCGAAGCACTACTACCCTGCAAGGGACTCTTCTGCAGGAGTACCGTCAAGTGAGTGGCGAGGAGGTCACTTGGGGCCTACACCTGTCCAGTTGCCTTTTTGGAATCTGTGGGCTTTCCCCTCATTTTCTAGATTATACTTTAGGCATTTCTATTCAGTCGCCTTCGAGTGGCATTCAGTATCTGCCCACCAGGCACCTCCTGTTCTTGAACCTGTTCCTGAGCCCAGTACCAGGTGACAAAAGCTGGATGAGGAGGTCCCCACTGGACAAGTGATGGAAGAAGAGCAGCCTGAGCCTGTGCTGGTCTCCTCTTCATCCTCTCCTGATGACAGAGTCTCATCGGGGGTATTTCGCCTGCCCCAGATGACTATTAGGCCTATCAAGAATTGTTAAAGGAGCAGGGATTCTCAGACTTTTGTACTGGTAACCCTTTTCCCACAGCAAGCCTCTGAGTGTGACCCCTCCCCCATATGCATTAAAAACACTTTTTTATATATTTAACACCATTATAAATGCTGGAGGCAAAACAGGGCTTGGGGTGGAGGGTGGCAGCTCACGACCTCCCATTCAGTTTGAGAACCCCTGTTAAAGAGGGTGGCCTTAAGCCTGGGCATCCAGGTGGAGGAAGTGAAAGAAACCTTGCACCTCCTGATAGATATTTTGGCCTCAACAGATCGTTCCAGAGTGACCTTGCCTCTCAATGAGGCAAATATGGATCCCGTTAAGGCACTCTGTCAGACCCTTTCATCCCACTCCAGCCTTGTATTAAACTCCCAAAGTTACAGTTTCTCTCTGACTTTAGATGGGTAGTTGGTGCCACCACTCAAATTTAAAAAAAAAAAAAAAAACATAAAAACCCACCTTTTTTGAGAACCCAGAAAGGCACACTTGAGAATTCCTTCCTGTGTGGTACCTTCAAGCCCTTTCATCTCCCCTTCGGGGAAGAGCTGAGAAAGAAAAACAAAGAAAAACAGCCGTTTCCCCCAACTAATTAAACAACATATGCACAAACCTCTTAGGACACAAAAAAAAAAAAAATCCTGTTCTTTAAAAAGGTAAATTTTATTAAAAACAAAAATAAATAAAATACATCTGGAACTTAGGCTTTTTGCTAGATCTTAAAAGAAACAATTACAAAAATTAAGCATCAAGATAGCTCTCTTGAGGTTCAGCTTAAAGGTTACAAGCAGAACAAAAGCATCTGGAGATAGCAGAGAGAAGTCCACTAGCCATAAGAAGTAAACAGAAATAAACCTAATCACGTCTTTCTAAACATTCCTGATCTACTTACACAGCGGACTCAGCATCCAGATCCATGGCTTCTGCAGTGGCCATGCACAGACGCTCCTGGTTGCAGTCCTCAGGGCTTCCATAGGGGATCCAACAAACTTTACAAGATCTTTAAAAGGTCCTGACTCTCTTTTTGGAGCAAATAGAATCTAAACTCCATGGTTTGAAGGACTCCAGGGCAGTCTTAAAGTTTCTGGGTTTATATACCTCAACCCCATCCAGGAAGCGCTTCTACCTGCAGCAGATCCACCATTACAGAGAAAGAAGAGTAGGTGTTATATGCGTAGACTACTTCCTCCTTCTGCCTCTGTATCAATGCCTGTCCCATCTAGACACCTAAGGGGTGCTAAATAGGCATTCTGTGGGCGTTTGAGGAGGCCATACCAGTTCCCAGGATGCTAGACCCCATTTTTTGTTTGTTTGCAAACTGCCTTTCCCATTTTCACAGTGCTTGGTCCCTCATTACTACAGACTGTTGGGTGTTAAGCCACATGGAAGTGGGATATACCCTCCAGTTTAGTTCTACCACACTCCCCCTCCTCTTCCGTCTTCAGGGACTGCTGTCATGGCAAACTTTTAATTCAGGAGGTTTAGTCTCTCCTTCAGCTGTAGAGTAGGTTCCACAGAATCTCGGAGGAAAGAGTTTCTACTCTTAGGAACCTCTGTCTTAAAGTGTCCAGTTATGTCCGCTGGACACTGCAAGCTTATATGAGTTCATCAATTTGACAAAGAAATTGATATGCATCAGGCTTGTTATCCCAAGGGGAGCCTCTGACACACTTCAAACCAAACACACTGCTTCAGGTAGAATAAACAAACACATTTATTAACTATAAAGATAGATATTAAGTGATTATAAGTCAAAACATAACAAGTCAGTTTTTGTCAAATGAAATAAAAGTAAAATGCATTCTAAGCTGATCTTAACACGTGTAATGCCCTTACAAACTTAGATGCTTCTCATCACAGGCTGGCTGGTTGCTCTTCAGCCAGGCTCTCCCCTTTGATCAGCGCTTCAGTTGCTTGGTGCTGTGTCTGTAGATGTAGGTGAACGAGAGAGCGAGAGCATGGCAAACATCTCTCCCTTGTATCATGTCCCTCTTGGTTTTGCTGCCCTCCCCCTTCAGAGTCAAGTGAGCATTACCTCATCGCAGTCCCATACTGACCAAAGAATGGAGTACTGGACTACTGTCATGGATGGATATAAACTGTTCAGGAAGGACAGGCAGGGCAGAGAAGGTGGGGGAGTTGCATTGTTTGTAAGAGAGCAGTATGACTGCTGAGAGTATGAAACTGCAGAAAAACCTGAGTGTCTCTGGATTAAGTTTAGAAGTGTGAGCAACAAGGGCGATGTTGTGGTGGGAGTCTGCTATAGACCACCAGACCAGGAAGATGAGGTTTACAAGGCTTTCTTCCGGCAGCTAACAGAAGTTACTAGATCACAGGCCCTGTTCTCATGGGAGACTTCAATCACCCTGATACCTGCTGGGAGAGCAATACAGCGGTGCACAGACAATCCAGGAAGTTTTTTGGAAAGTGTAGGGAACAATTTCCTGCTGCAAGTGCCGGAGCAACCAACTAGGGGCAGAGCTCTTCTTGACCTCTCTGCTCCTGGAGAGTTTTTGCCTGGGCTTATTTTAAGCCATGAGGATACATTTTTAGCCTCATAACCATATACATGAAATTATAACCTGTAGCATCACTGTAACAACAGTGCTCAGTGTATCACGAGCCTTCCGAAGACACCCAACATGACAAACTTCGCATTGGATGCTACACAATCATTTTTACAAGGATGAACATGGGGGTGCTGGGTGTTCCCCCGAGGTACAGAGTGTTACAGCAATATATCAAGGTCACAAATGGTGTCTCAGGTTCTTATTTTCCAACAGATAGACCTGTTTCCGAACAAGGCCAATAGAAAATGTCATCAGTTTTGCTCGCTGCAAGGCCACAGTCTGGGCTGTATAATAGATGCTTTTTTTTGCTACCCTAGCTGTTTTATGCTTTTCCCCCAATCCCACTCCTTCAGAGAGTGCTACTGAAGATCAAGCAGGACCAAGCCCAAGTTATTAATAGCTCCAGTATGACTCGCCAGCACTGGTTCTCCTCTCTGCTGGACCTGTCAGAGGCAACTCCCATCTTTCTCCCATTACGCTCAGACTTGATTTCCCACGATCAAGATCAGTTGCTCCATGCAAACCCGCAGGTTCTTCATTTAGCTGCCTGGAAGCTCCATTGCTAAATCTCACATCGCAGTCTTTTTTGGAGCAATTTCGCCATGTCTTATTAAATAGTAGAAACCCCCCTACCAGAGCTGCTTACCTGCCAAAATGGAGGCATTTCTTTACCTACGCTTGTCAAACTGGAATCTCACTGATGCAATCCTCTATCCAACATATACTGGACTATCTATTGCACCTAAAAAAGGCAAGACTTATAAACTTGTTCTATCAAGGTCCACCTGGCAGCAATACAGCTTTCCATCTTTATGTGGATAACCATTCTAGATTCTCTAATGATATGACAATCAGATTTGTGAAGGGCCTTGAAAGATTGTACTTTCAAATCAGAGAACTTATTTCCTCCCTGGGACTTGAACTTAGTCTTGTCAAAACTTATGGGACCAACGTTTAAGCTTATAGCAGCATGCCCCTTATTGCACCTTTCTCTGATGGTGTCTTTCCTGATAGCCATCACTTCAATCAGAAGGGGGGCTGAATTGCATGCTCTGACATTTGAGCCACCCTATACAGTCTTTTTGAAGGAAAAAGGGTACGAACAATCTCATCCAAGTTTCCTCTCTAAAGTAGTTTCAGATTTTCATAGTCAATTTACTTACCTGTATTTTATCCAGAACCACACGCTAATAGAGAGGAGCAATGGCTACGCACATCGGATGTAAGAAGAACATTGGTGTTATACATAGATAGAAATGAATGGCTTCGAAAGTCAGCCCAACTGTTCGGGGCCATAGTAGACAGAATGAAAGATCTCCCAGTCTCTTCACAGAGAATTTAACCTTGGATAACTTTCTTTATCTGGTTTGTTATGATCTGGCAGGTATTCCCCTGTCAGACAAATTGACAGAACACTGTATGAGATCACAAGCAGCCTTGGACCTTTTGTAGAGCAGCAACCTGGTCCTCTCTTCACACCTTCACATCCCATTGTGCCATCACTCAGTACTCAAGAGATAATGCCAAGTTTGGATGAGATGATCTCCAGTCTGTGTATACATGAACTCCAATCCCCTCCTCTTACATTACTTCTTGTGAGTCACCAAGAATGAAATGCACATGTGCAATCATGTGAAGAAGAAAAAATTATTACTAACCTTTCATAACTGTTGTTCTTCAAGATGTGTTGCACATGTCATTCCATGATTCGTCCTCCTACCCCTCTGCATTGGCGTTATCTGGAAAGAAGGAACTAAGGGGGCTCAGGTTGGCTGGGCTCTTTATACCAGTGCCCGGTGGCACTATGGCTGCAGAAGGTGCTCAAGCCACCCCGACAGATACCACCAAGGGAAAGATTTCTGATATTGGTGTGCACATGCCCTTGTTAGTAACAGTTTTTTATTCCTTTCCCTTTTCTGCTTCAGGTTGCAAATTCAGCTGTTGGGAGGAATTCAGTTGTACATCTCCTTTTCATGGTGGTGGGGAGGGAAGAGCAATCTACAAAAGCTTTTGTCTTCTGATGTTCCATGGTGGTTCATCTCATGTTGATAGGCCTTCTTTTGCTGGGCAAGAGATAACACCTCCTGTTGGAAATTAGTATTTCGCACTTGTTAATGATTCTCTCCTGTCTGGTAATTTACAGTTACAGAACAAACACAAATATTACCTTATAACATGGGACACAGGTACTATAAGTGAAATTAATGCAGGCAGAAATTTACAAGCACTTCATAAAGTCTAAACATGAAGCACATTTTTACAATCTAATACCTATTTTAATAATACTAACACAGGTCAGCAAGACTAGTTACAGCTCTGTATTTAGTATCAGAGGGATAGCCGTGTTAGTGTGGATCTGTAAAAGCAGCAAAGAGTCCTGTGGCACCTTATAGACTAACACAGGTATTGGAGCATGAGCTTTCGTGGGTGAATACCCACTTCGTCAGATGCATGCACCCACGAAAGCTCATGCTGCAATACCTCTGTTAGTCTATAAGGTGCCACAGGACTCTTTGCTGCTTTTACAGATCCAGACTAACATGGTTACCCCTCTGATACTTGGTACCATGCAAGGCACTGCATTTAGCTGTATGGAGTGGAAATCCTTTTTAACGTACATTCGACAAAGTGGGTATTCACCCACGAAAGCATATGCTCCAATACATTTGTTAGTCTATAAGGTGGCACAGGACTCCACTCTTTGCAGCTTTGTATTTGTCAGTATTCAGCTGAGACCTAGGGCCTTGGCATGAGCTGGAACCTGGTCTGCCAGCATCACAACTGCCTGTTCCACAGAGTTCCTATGTGATAATGGGCAAGTCACTGAAACTAAACTTGCGCAGATGGTCACTTGTATGTTCCTCATTTCTGGGTGCCCAACCTGAGACCCTGTGGTCTGACTTTTAGAAGTGCTGAGCACTCACAGCTGCAACTCAGGTCAAAGACAGCTGTGCTTTGAACATATAAAATATTATATAATGCTATGTCCTCTGAAAAATTAAGCTCTCGGTGTCTCAAACTGGGCACCAAAATCTGTAAAATGGCTCCAAAGTCTGTGCCTCAGTTTCCTATCTGTAAAATGGTAATAATACCCCTGTTAGATGTTTGGCTGCATGTGTTCCCTCTGTATGCCATCCCAGCTCTGTGCAACTAGTTGGCCCAGCAGACCTCGAGTGAACCACCCAATGACCACAAGAACTGTTAAGGTACGAAGACATTAGACCAGTTTAATTGTTAACAAAGCACGGTACTAGTGTCCCGAAGACTCTACAGGACCACTAATACATTTATGCCTGTAACAATGGTCTAGCTCAGTGAACAGCGGGACTTTCTGTTCCTCCGTAGGCTGACCAGAGACATCAATACAAACAAGTTATGTATTGCCCCTCTGACGTGGTTAGTTACTGCCCCCTGATGTGGGCTGTTACCACCCATTACCTTATACATGTTGATTCGACCAAAACATCGCTATCCATCACACTGTCCTCCTGACCTTATCTTTATGAGGGGTCAGTGGGTTCTCATTATCTTTGAGGGGACATGTTTGTACCATACTTGATACCAGAGGTTGTTCTGGTACCACCCTTTTGGAATGTGTTTGTGTGAGTGTCCCATGCCTAGCTTTCCTTAGCAATACCAGCCCTGTTCTTGCCAGGCTCTGTGAGCGTGTACGCAGGCAGAGCCTGACTGCTGCTTACAGCCTGTTTCTTGCTGACTTTGCTTTGTATTAATAAAGCTTTGACCACAACTTTAGCCCAGGCCTCATACCAGGTCTCTGATACAAGGGCTTATGTCTCAGACTATCTTCCTACTACAACCTTCTCATCTCACAGGGGAGTTGTGAAAATAAATTCATTAATGTTTGTAAAGCACTCACATACTATAGTGATGAGTGCTATAGAGAATCCCATAACAAAATGAATAATTCTGTCTTCAGAAAAGGGTTTGAGTAGTGTGAAGTAAATAAGATATGAAGCCATCCATTGAACAATGAGGAGAAAACAAAATATCAAGCAGCTGTTTGCTGAGAGCACCGTCCATCCTATGCACTGAATGCGGCAGGTTCCTACAGAAAAAATAAAAGGAGATCATGTAATTAAAGGCTGTGTCATAACTGCATACACACGAGGGGGGCTGATATAGAGTTTCACGGGAATAGTGGATAAATATCCTCCCCATAAAATGACAAAAAGTGGGAGAATGAGTAGGAAGAGACCATAAGACATAAGCCCTTGTATCAGAAGCCTGGTATGAGGCCTGGGCTAAAGTAGCGGTCAAAACTTTGCTAATATAAAGCAAAATCAGGCTGTGAGATAGAGGCAAGCCCCGCTCATAGAATCTGTCAAGAACTGTGCTGATATTGCAAAAACACACATTCCTAAGAGGTGCTAAATACAGAACACTCACGCAAACACATTCCAGAAGGGTGGTACCTGGGACAGCAGACAGGGAGAATACACACGCAGCCAAACATCTTACCACAAATGGGAGGCTTGGGGTGGGACCTGGGCTGATGCCGCCTGCAACCATATTTCCTGGCATACTATGAGGCTGTAACAGCAAGGCAATCTGCTGTACCAGCTGTTGCTGTTGGTCTCTGTAACATGCTTGGATGCTCTGCAAGAACGAGGTCCACACACACTGTGAGTTATTTGGCTTTAATAAAGGTAAAGTGACACATTCGCAACGGGGACCCTGGGCGTTGCTGTCACTTTGGCGGGGAACTCAGCACCGAAGCTCAGCTCGGCCTGGGTCGGAGTCCAAAGGCGGGACCGGGAGTATACAGCTATATATATACAATACAAAAGCAACTCATACATATGCAAAAAGGGACTTCCCACAAGCTATGCCCACCCTTTGCTAAGGCCATACAAACTGGTTTCAACCAGTTAAAAGCAAGTTATAACTGGCATGCCGTGTCCTACAATGACCGGCCACTTAGCAAGCAGGGGCTTTTCACAAGGCCGCTGCGAAAGCGGAGATACCCTAGCTAGGCCGTGACACAGTCTTCCGCAGTCCCCTACAGTCTCTTTATTGTGCCGCTACTTCGCTAACAAGTTGTTATTGCTGTTGCTGGTGCAAGGTTTGCTGCTATTGTTGGGCAGCCAGCTGCTGGACCTGCTGGTCCCTGACCCAGTTTAGCAGTTTATCCCATTCTGACTTTAGATGTGCCCACATGCTCCACCACTTTGTAGCAGGGTTCACTTGGGGCCAGCATGCCTATTAAGCTTGCTGTGGCTCAGCTGTCTCTCAGAATCTTGGTATGGCCTTGCCAGGCAATCTGAAGGCTATCGGCTGAGTTACAGTCCACTGTCCCCTGGTGCTGCCCAGGTTCTCCTGGTTGAGCAGAGGAGGGGAGGAAGGAATAGAGGGACTCAGATCCAGGGCTGTCCCTACCCATACACAAAGTACACAGCTGCGTAGGGCACCAGGGAATTTGGGACACCACATTGCCTAGTGCCCTGTACAGCTACATGCTGCCCCCACCCTTTCCCCAAAGCCCCACACCAGCCCTGCACCCACTCCCCCGAGGAGTGCAGCAGGGCCAAGCCTGCACTCACTGGCGGCAGGAAGTGCAATGACCTGGCCCCAGCTGCGCCTCCAGTAGGGCCCCAGAATGCCTAGGGATGGCTCTGCTCAGATCCTCCCTTTCCACCAGGTCCCGGCCCAGGGGAAGGGGGTGAGGAGATACTCACTCCTCTGTAGCTGATATAACAGATCAGCCTCCCCAAGCCACTTCCCCCCAACCCCCTTTGCTCTTCAATTTGAGGCATGATTGTGACACTTAGTTTCCTTCCCTGCAGAGAGTTGCTCCCACGCTCTCAAAGTTTAAACAGTCAGTTGGGTCTTCCCAGCTGTTTCCAATGTCCACTTGCTCCCCCTTGTCAGGGAGAAGGGTGGGAGGAGAAAAAGTGGGTCAGGTCCTTGGCCTTCCAGTTGGGTCTTACCCACAGGCCAGACTGTTCCCCATAGATTCCTCTTTCCCAGAAGCTGCAGCCAGTGTCTCCCTCACTCTTCCCATGCTTGCCTGTCAGAGTCTTCTTTTAAGCAGGCCCTCTATTTGAAGCATGCGTGGCATCTGCTGAGTGGCACAGCATTCTTGGCCAAACACTGTTCCTTTACTCCTTTAATTTTAGTGAGGGGTCTGTAAATCCTTCTCAGCATGTATGTGTGTGTGCTAGGTATATGTGGCCTGTCCATGTGTTTGCTTGGCTGTGAGCATGCTAGTGAAGGCACTTCACTGTGGTGAGGAGGGAGAGAAGGAGCTGCTGGGATTATGAGTTGAGACAGGCATTAGCAGCATTCACGGGAGACTTGGTTAGGTGCTTCTGGTGGAGAATGCACCTCTCTTGCAAGTGGCACTACTCAGAGCAATTGCCCCCTGCCCTCACTGGGGTCTAGCAGGTGACGCAGATGGATGGGGATGTGGGGTCAGGTGCCTCCCAGATTTCTACTTGGCCTACTGCTGCACCTCCTCCCAGCACGCTCAGCCCCTGTCCCTGGCAGCTGGACCCAGGTGGGGAGCAGAGGGGATGGGGCAGGCTGCTGGCCCAGCCAGACTCTCTCAGGCAGCCGTGGTGCTGCTCAGAATCAGCAACCCAGAGTGGCTAGCTTCAACTGGCATGAGAACCAGCTCCCACCCATCCCCTGTCCGGGCTGCCAGGGAGAATGGCCAAATGTACCAGGAGAGAGGCACAGCAGCAGGACAGAGCACCCCCCGCACAGGTAACTCTGGTGGGGGGGCAGAGATAGTGTGGCCACCTGGGCTGGGTGCAGGGCAGGGGAGTCGCTGGACAAAGGAGACATGTGAGGTGGTCACATGTCCTCCCCTTTAGATTGTGCCCTCCCAATATCAGGAGGCATGAGTTTTCTATGTCTAGCTTACTCCTCGCAGTTGGCTTCCCTGCTGAGAATCTGAGGATCTCGGAGAGGAGCTAAGGGTCTGTCTGCACTGCAGTAGGAGGTGTTCTTACAGGTTGGGTAGGCGTGCCAGCACTAACTTTAATGTAGCTAGCATGCATAAAAATAGCAGCAAAGACATGTCCTTGACACAATACAGATCAGTGTGGGGCTGTGTCAACTCTGCCTTGCAACCTTGGGTGCCTTACAATGGCTTGATGAAATAGCTTCCATCAGGCCACTCACAAACAAGATCCAGCCTGCCAGCCACACCTTGGGTCTCAACATCCTTGATTATACTGCAGGGTGGCCCCAGCACAGGCCTATTCCCAGATTTTCCCATAGAAATGTATGTCCTGCACTGCCCAGCCCTCTCCTGGACAGTACAAATATATCATCTGTTATTCCTTTAAGGGAATAATATGACAGTTTATTACCTTAAATAGTTACCCAGACACTTCAACTTAAGCACACTGGATTAGAAAAACAGTAAAACAAGTTTATTAACTACAAAGAGAGAAATTATTAGTGTGTATAAGTAATGAGGCATAAAAGCGAGAAACGGTTACAAGGAAAATAAAGGCAAAATGCTTACTAATATCTACTTAAGAAACGTTCTTAGTTGCAAAGCACACTTTCTCAGCACATGCTCTAGCAAATTACTGACCAAACTTTCAGGGCAGGACCCCGTCCTCAGAGTCCAATGGCTGTGCCCTTTTGTCTTCTCAGCTATAGTTCAAGTCAGGGCCAGTTTTACACCTTACGTGTCCTTAGGCATTATACAGTAACTCCTCGCGTTAAGCTGTAATTATGTTCCTGAAAAATGTGACTTTAAACAAAACGATGTTAAGCAAATCTAATTTCCCCATAAGAATTAATGTAAATGGCGGGGTTAGGTTCCAGGAAATTTTTTTCGCCAAACAAGAGACATTATATACATATACAGTATAACTTTTAAACAATTTTAAACAGAAGTTTAATATTGTACACAGCAATGAATGATTGTGAAGCTTGGTTGAGGTGGTGGAGTAAGAGGGTGGAATATTTCCCAGGGAATGTCTTGCGGCTAAGTGATGAACTAGCACTTGGCTGAGCCCTCAAGGGTTAATACGCTGTTAATGTAGCCTCACACTTTAAAAGGCAGCATGGACAGAGGCAGGAGGGAGGAAAAACAATAGATGCAGGGCAGTAGCTGCAAACACTTCCTTGCAAAAACTGAACATCATGATGAGCCCATGCTATCCAATTGGAACGCACCACTCCCTCCTCCTTACAGCACATGCATGGCTGCACAGGTGCTGACTTTCCAAAGTACTGGGGGGTGCATACATGCATGAGTGAGAGAGAAAGACATGCATTGCCCCTTTAAGTATGCTGAACCCACATCAAGTATGTTGCCCTTTTAAGCAGATCAGCCAATTCAGACAGGAAGCAACAGCTTCCAGCAAGCTTCCTCCTTTCTGTCCCTGAGCCCTGTCCCCCATCTCCACTTTGTATGGCGCCGGGAGGGCAGGGGGACATCCTGATATCAGCACCTCTTTCCCTCCCCTCTTCCAGCAAGCAGGAAGCTCTCAGGAGCCACTCCAAGGCAGAGGGCAGGGCAGAAGACCACAGCAGTGGTGGAGGGGAAGAACAGCTGAGCTGCTGCTGGGCAGCTGCCAAGCCACATACCTTACAGGGAATTTAAGAGAGCTGATGGGGAGCTGCCACTGCCCCTCTTCCCCCCCCCCCCCCGACCTCCATTCTAATCCCCACAAGGAGGGGCTGCTCTTCCAGAGAATCCTGCAAGCAGTAGATAAACCAAGCAGCTGCTAAACAACATTATAAGAGAGCATTGCATAACTTTAAATTAGTTTGATCCCTAATAGATCAGCAATGTAACAATGAAACAATGTTAACCGAGACAATGTAAAGCGAGGAGTTACTGTATCTTCGGCACCCTCCCTGCTTACAGCTGACCTTCATGTATTCTGTAAAATATAAAATGAAAAGAAATATAAATGATAATTTAAATACAGTAGAACCTCAGAGATACGAACACCAGAGTTACGGACTTACCGGTCAACTGGACACTCTGTGGAACTGGAAGCCCTCAATGAGGCAGCAGTGGCTCAGTTATTCAGCCATAGAAAGGTTGGAACTGTAGCAGCAGAGAGGAGGGAGGTGTCAGGGTTCCAGACTTCTGACCCTAGGGAGCACCGGGTCTCAGGGCTTTAGACAGGAGGGATCGCTGGTGCTTGGGGCTTTGGCCCCACATCTCCACTCCCGGTTTCAACCCCAGCACTTCCCCCATAGCTAAAGCTCCAAGCTGGAGTCCCCACAAGGCTGAAACCAGGAGCAGAGCCATGGGGCTGAAGCCCCAACCCCAACACTTCCCTCAGGTCTAAAGTGCTGAGCTCCAGGGGTCCCATGGGACAGAAGCCCAGAGCCCCCTGCCCAGAGACCGAGAATCAGAAACCCCAACTCCCCACCCCACACCCATAGCCCTGACACCCCCCTCTCCATTCCCCTGCAGCTGCAGTCCCAATCCCCCATTTGGCTGAAGTCAGTAACCTCTTCAGAGTTATGGAACATTTCAGAGTTACGGGCAACCTCCATTCCCTTTTAAACTTTTAACATACTTTTAATTTTTAGGAACCCCTGGAATGCTGGCGCCCTTAGGCAAATGCCTACTGTGCCTAACTGGAAATCCAGCCCTGGTTCCAGTTCCCCTCTTGAAAAACATTTCCAGCTGAGAACCAGAGACAAAGACTTTGTGTGGAAGGATGTTCCCTGCTGTTTTTCTTCACCTGTTTGAGCTTCCTTTGTTTCCCTTCCTGCTTGACAACTCTGTTTACTGCTGAAATGCAAATTAAGGCAAGCATATATTCCATTGTGTAGAACAGACCTGTCTGCCAACTTCTGTTTAGGCAGGGCTGTGGGTTTGGGTTTGGAACATGTGTTCATAACATCATATTGGAAAATCTTATAACTTCACATACAATGTTGCCACACATATTTTATCAGGACAGTACTAAACAGCAAATTATGAGTTTTCAAATGATAGCATACAAGGCATATCTTGTACAAAGATTATTACAGTAGTGTGTAGGTTCTGAATAGAGGGGTGTATTCAGTCACAGCAGCAGTGCAGGCTAGGAACATGAGTACCTATCAAGGCTTCCAGTCATGCTGCAGCCCGCATCTTCACTGCTCTTTGTTCTCACACTACCTACCATTAAAGCTGCAGTCACACCTCTGACTGCAGTGTAGACATACCCTGGGTAGGACCTACAAAATCCCAGGCATTGTGTTTCCTTTGCTGCCTGGGCAAGTTGTCTGTTGAGTGCTGAATTTTGTAATCTTTTTTAATCCACAACCATTGGGATTCCAGCAGATAGTGTCCCATTTCACCCTTGCCCTACTATGCCCTTTTAGCAATGTCTCCCACTGTGCCCTCCCTCCTAACAAATGTCCCCTCTAGCCATAGCCCCTTCATGCATCTTCCATGGACTCCTGTGGTGAGTGCACAGCTAGAGGCCTCCCAAGATTCTGGTGGGAAGGGTTCCAAGGCTCCCTTTCCCACGGCTCCTGTGTAAAAAGAAACCCACAACAGAGTACAAAGCCCCTTTTCTCCCACAAGCCCCTTCCTTCTGCCTGAAGGAGTCCTTCCAGGGCTCCTCTATCTCCCTAGCTGAGTGAGCTCCCTACAGCTCCATGAATATAGGCCCCTCCAAACCTCCCAGAGGTGCTGGGAGCAGAGGTGTGCTGGGAGCTGAAGCTGTGATGAACATGGAAGGAGCCCCCATTCTCCCTTGTCGTGCCCCCTCGTTACCCCCCACTCTCAATAAACAAGGGAAGTTCACTTGCAAAAACATTTAAGGTAGAATTAAGTTCCCAGAAGATGAGTGTGTGAGGTGGTAATTTCTTAGCTCCCTCAGCTCTGGGTGGTAATTCCTTAGCTCTCTAAGCCTGGAGGTAATTCCTTAGCTCTCTAAGCCTGGGGGTATGCATTCGTTAGCTTCCTGAGCATGGGTTGGGGGAAAGTGGTAATTCATTAGCTTCCTAGGCATTGGAGCCTCTTAGAGGACTCTGTGGGGATTAGAGTTGTCCCTGCAGGATTGTGCTGTGGCTCAGGCTGGCAGAGTGGAGCTGGCTGGTGTGAGCTGGTGACCCTGTTCCCTGTATCTGTGCCTGGCATCCTGTTGATGTGGGGTAGGTGTCCCCTCTCCATTAGTACAGGGTCAAAGGAGGTCTCTATGTCTTTTCCCCACGCTTTTCTGCCCCCACCCCCCATTCCTTTGTTGTGCTGCCTAGTTCTGACTACCTGCCCTTTTGCCCCCTCTTCCGTTTCTAGCTGGCATGTGGATGTTTGCGCTCCATGCCCTCCTTGATTAGCTGCAGCCTGGCGGGGAGCCTTGCTGCAATTTTCATTAAATGATAAGGGGCAGAGCCCCAGAGTGGGGAGATAAGTGCACTGGAGTCTGCTACCATGCTCACCTGGGCTCCTTCTGATCAGTTTTGAGAAGCTCCAGAGCAGAGGAAGGGTTAACCTTTGGAGGGAACCTGGCTGGAGAGATGAGCTGCAGTAGGTGGCAGAGGGAGATGGGAGAAGCAAGTCCAGGGAACATGGCATCGGGATGCCCAAGCTTCACCTGGAAACATGCAGGGTGTGGGCAGAGATCCCAGGGACACAGCAGACCAGCCATCCCCCCATGCCTCTCAAGCATCCATGCTGAGATTCTTGAAGCCAAAGAGTGTCTGAGCAGCAGGCGCAGGCAAGGAGGAGATTATGCCTTTGCCTGTGTCACAGGCCCAGGTATAAGGCAAGGTTCCAGGGTCAGCTGCTCAGGTTCTTTTTGGAGCACACACCATGCTACCATAACCCTTTATGCACAACCATTAGGGGTTCAGTGCCTTGCAGCTATGGGATGCCCTGAGGCACATTGGGGGCAGCTTGCCTGGTGTGGGGAAGAGCTCTTGCATTGCTGCTATGGCCCCACAGACGCATGGGAACCTCAGATTTGTGCTAGTCCAAGGAGGATCTGCAAACACCAAGCTACTGGGAGATCGTGAGGGAGACAGGCAGGAGGCAGTGCTAGTGAAGCCAAAGGCCAGTGCTAGCACAAGAACAAATGGGGATAAACTGGCCTTGAACACGCTCAGGCTGGAAATGAGAAGAAGGCTTCCAACCATCAGAGGAGGAAGGTTGTGGAGCAGCCTCTCAGTAGGGGTTGTGAGGGCAAACACCCTAACTGATTGAAGATGGAGCATGATAAGTTTATAAATAAGATTACATGACAAGGCTGCCTGCAATAGCAGGAGATGGAACTTGGTGACCCAGCAGGTCCCTTCCGGTCCTGTATTCTATAGTGGGCAGAAGCTCTGGATGAGGCACATTTTGCATCTCACAGGATCACCCAGAAAGAGCAGCACAGCAGAGAGCCTGGTGCCAGAGTTATGCACCAACCAGCCTCTACTAGCTGGCTCTGTGGAGAATCTGGGAGCAGTGCCAGGGTCAGTACAGACAGGGCTCCTGGGAGGGGCTAATTGATGGCTCCATTTTATCTCTTGTTACTCAGCACACAGGCCTGGCACTCCCAACCCACTCCTAATGGAACAAGCCCAATTCCCAGCCTGACCCGACCCCTTCATCACATAGGCTCAAGCACTCCCAGTTCACCCACCTTGGCACAGGCTGTCCTGGGCTATCACTCGCTCTGTCAAGTCACAAAGCAGATGGCAGAGAGACAGAGGGCGTGTGTGAGGTGTTGGCACAGGCAACTTCCTTCTCTGGATCAGAGGAGCTGAAGTACTCAGCAATGGAAATAGCAGAATGAGCAGCTAGGCAGGTCAGATTCACCATTTGAATCCTGCAGGAATGTGGAGAATCCTGTTCATAGGGGCGACTGCACAAGAGAGTTGTCTGTGAAAAGGATCAAGAAGGGACGCATGCAAGAGACAGTAGTGTATGCATGTGACAAGTAAGTATTGCCTATAAGGGGGAGTCTGAGTTGAGGCCTTGTATGAGTGGCATGTGTGTGTTCCCATGCGTGTTTGCACAGACATTTAAGCCACGGCAAGGGAGGGCTAGACAGCTATTCTGCTGGGCAATCCCATCTCCACACTTCAGAGGGAGAAGAGCAGGAGCTGCTGTGCTATGGTGTATCACTCCTTTTCTGACACTTCCCCAGGTACCAGATGGGCTCACAGATTCACTTCCATAGATTCGTAGATTCCAAGGCCAGAGGGGCCCACTGTGATCATCTAGTCTGTCCCCCTGTATAACACAGGTCAGAGACCTGCCCTCAAATAATTCCTAGAGAGGATCTCTTAGAAAAACATCCAATCTTAATTAAAAAATTGTCAGTGATGGAGAATTGACTGTGACCCTTGTAAATTATTCCAGTGGTTAATTACCCTCACTGTTAAAAATTTACTCCTTATTTCCAGTCTGAATTTGTCTAGCTTCAGCTTCCAGCTACCGGATCGTGTAATTTTTCTCTGCTACACTGAAGAGCCCATTATTAAATATATGCTCCCTATATAGGTATTTACAGACTATAATCACATCCCCCCTTAACCTTCTCTTTGTTAAGCTAAATAGATTGAACTCCTTCAGTCTATCTCTATAAGGCACTATAAGGTGTTCTAATGTGTTAACCATTCTTGTGGCTCTGCTGTGAACTCTCTCCAATTTATCGACATTGTTCTTGAACTGTGAGCACCAGAACTGGACACAGTATTCCAGGATTGGTTGCAGCAATGGAAAATACAGAGGTAAAATAACCTCACTGCTCCTACTTGAGAGTCCCGTGTGTCCAAGAATCGCATTAGCCCTTTTGTCACAGTGTCACACTGGGGGCTCATGACCCACAAACATTTTTCAGAGCCACTGCTTCCCAGGATAGCTCCTCATTCTGTAACTATGGCCTACATTCTTTGTTCCTAGCTGCATACACTTATATTTAGCTGTATTAAAATGCATATTGTTTGCTTAACATAAGAACATACGAACAGCCATATTGGATGAGACCAATGGTTCACTTAGTCCAGTATCCTGTCTTCCTACAGTGGCCAATTTCAGGTACTTCAGAGGGAATGAACAGAATAGATGAGTGATCATCAAGTGGTCCATCCCCTGTCATCCACTCCCAGTTTCGCACAATCAGAGGCTAGGAACACCCAGATCATGGGGTTGCATCCGTAACCATCTTGGCTAATAACCGTTGTGCCCACCTTACCAAGTGATCCAGACTGCTCTGTAACAGTGACCCATCCTTTTCATTATTTACAACTCTCCCAATTTTTGTGCCATCTTCCAACTTTATCAGTGATGATTTTATGTTTTCTTCCAGGTCATTAATACAAATGTTAAATAGCTTAGGGCCAAGAACCGATCTCTGCAGGACCCCACTAGAGAAACACACCTGTTTGATGAGTTCCTGTTTACAATTACATTTTCAGACCTATCAGTTAGCCATCTATTTAATGTATGCCATGTTTAATTTATGTCTTTGTAGTTTTTTTTAATCCAAGTATCATGCCATATCAAGTCAAATGCCTTACAGAAGTCTAAGCATGTTACATCAACACTGTCACCTTTATCAACCAAATTTATAATCTCATCAAAAAAGATATCAAGTTAGTATAACAGGATCTATTTTCCATAAACTGATGTTAACTGGCATTAATAATACTACCCATCTTTCATTCTTTATTAATCAAATCCTGTATCAGCAGCACCATTATCTTGCCTGGGCTGGATATCAGAATGACAGACCTATAATTACTTGGGTCATCCCATTTATCCTTTCTAAATATTGGCACAACTTTAGCTTTCTTCTAGTGTTCTGAAACTTTGCTGGTGTTCCAGACTAAGTGAAAAACAACACTAACAGCCCATCAAACTTCTCAGTCAGATCTTTGAAAACTCTTGGATGCAAGTTATCTGGACCTACTGATTTAAGAATGTCTAATATTAGTAGCAGCTATTTAACAAAGAAAGAATGTTATCATCTTATGGAAAGCAGTCTCATCGTATATTTTTTTCTCAAATACAGAACAGAAATATTAATTGAACACTTTTGCCTTTTCTGAATTATTATTGATAATTCTACTATTTCGATCCAATTATGGACCAATACCACTGTCCAGTTTCTTTTTGTTCCTAATGTACTTTAAAAAGTCTTTCTTATTTTCCTTTACTCTGATAGCCATAGATTTATCCTTGTGTCCCTTTGGCTCCCTTATCAATTTTCTACAATTCTCAGCCTCTTATTTATATTCATTACTATTACTATTAACTTCCATTTGTTATATGTTATTATTTTTATTTTTTATAGTTGCCTTCACTTCTCTAAACGAGGTCAGTTTTTTAACCAATATGGCCTTCTTCCTCAATTGTGGCTTTTCGGGTGGGCGTCTAGTATCATGTTCTTAAACAATTCTCAATTACCATTCATATTTTTCTGGTTAAATTCTTCACATGGCTCATAATTGTTTTCAGCTTTATTACTTGGCCATAGCACCAAGAATAAATATTATGGTCTGGACCAGGGATCGGCAACTTTTGGCTCGCGGACACATCCCTCAGCCCGCGCTTCTTTCCGCAGCCCTCATTGGCCTGGAGCGGTGAACCGTGGCCAGTGGGAGCCACGATCGGCCGAACCTGTGGACACAGCAGGTAAACAAACCAGCCCAGCCCACCAGGGTGCTTACCCTGGCAGGCCACGTGCCAAAGGTTGCCAGTCCCTGGTCTGGACTTCATCCTTTTGCACATTGTAATGCAGAAAAGGCAAAAGTATTGAATTAATATTTCTGTTCTGTATTTGAGAAAAAAACATATGACTGCTTTCCATAAGATAATAACATTCTTTCCTTTCCACTAGTATCTTGGTCTGCAAAGCATGCTGTGTGTTTTTTTGCTGCGGTCTTTGGTCAATTCAAGGAGCTGCCTATTGCTAAGGCTGTTCATCAGTCTGGATATTGCAGAGCCATTGGATGATCAAGGAATATGTCTGTTCGGGTATTGCAAGGGTCCTTAGTCTGGGAAGCTGCTTGTCAAGATGTTGCAAGGTCTGTTATTTGGACAATGGTTAATCTGCAGAGTTGTCTATGTGGGTGTCACAGGAACCAATTGGAACCAGTTGTCTATCTGGACAGTGTAAGTTTCAGGATGTAATTTAAAATAAATTATTATTATAGGATAGGTACTGCAGGTAGCAAATCCTGTCTTAAACTAGCCCAAAACTTATAGGACCCCATTTTCAGGTGCTTATAACTTTGTCAAACTTTTAACTGTTAGGGCTTAAATATTCCCTGACCAGCATCTGCCTCAGGCTGAGTATTTTGAGAAAGTTTCAGCATGACCAGTTCTGTCATTTCAGAGAATGAAGTTAAGGGAAATATGTTGTTTTCCCCATGATAAAAAAATGCCTCCTGCCATTTAGTTGAGAAACTCTAGCACTTCTATGCTTTCGAGTAGGAACTTCTTGCAATCCCCTGCTTCACTTGCTATGCACTTACTACAGAAACCCCCTTGGGACTGCCACCTGATGTGCTGGGACTACCTCTGATCCCGTTTTCGCTGGCAGCTTGGGACTTCAGAACCCTGCCTTGTTGAGCCAGACACACTAGCCTGCTACAAACACAGACCCAGGTCTGAACCACATCCCACAAAAGCTGCAGGCTTAACTGAAAACAGCTTAAGTACTCTTGTTCTAGCACCCTGATACCCAGTTCCCAATGGGATCGAAACCCCAAATAAACCCTTTTTACTCTGTGTAAAGCTTATACAGGGTAAACTCATAAATTGTTCACCCTCTATAACACTGATAGAGAGATATGCATAGCTGTTTGCTCCCCCAGGAATTAATTACTTGATCTGAGTTAATTAATAAGTAAAAAGTGATTTTATTAAATATAAAAAGTAGGATTTAAGTGGTTCCAAGTAATAACAGACAGAACAAAGTAAGTTACCAAGCAAAATAAAATAAAAGACACAAGTCTAAGCTTAATACAGTAGGAAACTAAATGCAGGTAGATCTCATCCTCAGAGATGTTCCAATAAGCTTCTTTGACAGACTAGACTCCTTCCTTGTCTGGATCTAGCAATCACTCACACCCCTATAGTTACTGTCCTCTGTTCCAGTTTCTTTCAGGCATCTCTTTGGGGTGGAGAGGCTATCTTTTGAGCCAGCTGAAGACAAAATGGAGAGATTTCCAGGGCCTTTTATATTCTCTCTCTTGTGCAACATTACAGCCACAAGATGGGGTCTCTAGCCACCTGGGCAAGTCACATGTCTATGAATGATTCAGCTTTTTGCAGGTCGATGCCATTGTTTACATGTTAGTTTGAACATTCCCAGGAAAGCTCAGATGTGGATTGGCATCTCCCAAAGTCCATTGTTAGTTAAGTACTCCCAATTACTTGAATAACTCCTTCACGCTATGTTGACTAAATCTGTTTTATGTGCTTCCTACAGCCAAACACTTTAAATACAAGCATAGAGCCAACACTCATAACTTCAGATATAAAAATGATACATGCATACAAACAGGATGAATACATTCAGTAGATCATAACTTTTGCAAAGATATGTTACATGTCATATCTAGCATAAAACATTCCAGTTATGCCATGTTTACACTCATAAGCATATTTCTATAAATCATTATCGGGTGCAATGTCACACCATACCTTATAGCTTCTGCAACAAATGTGGTGGGACTCCTACAGACTACAGAGCATCGTCCATCCAGTGCACTGAATGAGGCAAGGGTTCTGTGAAAAAAAAAAGGTATGGGATTATGTAATTAAAGATAATATACACAAGGGAGCTGAATAAAGGTTGCATGGACAAGCCTAATTCTGACATTTCCTAACTTTTGAGTGCTTGACTTTGTAACCTTCATAATGTTCTTTAACATAATTTTTAAAATGTAATTATTATTATGTTTATTATGATGGTACATAAAGATCCTGATCAGGAATGGAAGCCCATTGTTTTAGGCTCAGTACAAACACAAAGGAAGAAATTTCTCCAGTACCAAAATCTTAAAATCTAATTTGTCTGTTGTAGAGGCTTGAATATGGTCTTGAATAACAATCCATCTGGGTGTTGCTGGGAACAAATGTGGAGTCTGGGAGCTGTCTGGGGTTTGAAGGGATTATTGTTTGTCAATAACAATAGTCTTGTGTCTGGGTGCTATGAAGGCCTTTGGCTGAGTCTGAGGAGTCACCTGTTTGAGTGCTGTGAGGATTGGTGCTGTTCTCTGGAGCTTGTCTATCTAGATACTGTAGGAGCCAATGTTTGGTCTGGGACAGCCTCCTGTCTTGGTGGTGGCATGTTTGTATGGGGTTTGGGAAAACAGTTGCCTTGGTTTTGTAGGAGTTATTCTGGTATGTTCTAGGGCCATTGTTTGGTTTCTGGACAGCAACTGAGGGAGCTGTCCATATGAGTATTCTAGGCGCCATATTTTGGTGCCAGGCGAGTCATCTTCTCCAGGTGTTGTAGGGATGAATGTTGGTTCTGGGGAGCTGTGTGTGTATGTTGTTGGGACCCGTGAGACATCTACCTTTTTGTCATGGTGGTCAGCACTAGTTCTGAGGATCCTTTCTGTGAAAGTGTTGTAGGGATGGTGTTAGGTTTTGGGAGCTGTCCATGTGGGTGTTGTAGGAGGTCAATATTGGGTCCAGGGAGCCATTTCTGTGTATGTTATATGGACAATGTTGGGTTCAGGGAGCCATCTGTATTAGTGTTTAGGAATAGGTATTGGGTCTTGTGTGCCAGCTGTCCCGTTTTGTAGATATCGTGTTGGGACCCAGGAGCCACCTTTTTTGAAGTCATAGGGTCAGTATTGGATCCCTGTAGCTGTCTACCTGGACTTTGTTGTGGTGATGTTGGAGTCCCGGAAGCCTCTGTCTGCATGTTGTTGTGATGATGCTGGGGTTCAGAAGCTGTCTGATGTTGGAGGGATGGGGTGGGGTCCCAGAAGCTGTCAGTCTGGTGTCATAGGGACTGATGTGGGGCCCAGAGAACTCTCTGTGTGTATGTATTTTCATCTCTTACTCTCCAGCAACTTGATATCTAGGATTTCTCTCCTCAGTGATCTGCTCCAATTCATTGCTTCCTCTTTTGGAAGTAGGCATCGTTCCAGCAGCCTTCCTCAAGGGATGGAAAGTGAAATTAGTGCTATGCTGTGCGGGAGGCAGAGCTCTCTGACCTGTGTCCATATGCAGTGATAGGAAAGCAGGGATCTTAACAAAGCTGGTATGGGTAACTCAGGGAAGCCGCATTGCTGGCCACTCCTTCCCTAAGCCAGGAACCTTTGTGCTCCCTTTGACAGTGTAAGGCAGGTGCTGCACCCAAGGCTGTCTGCTGGGTGCTGTCTGCTGCTCCCAAGGCTGTCTGGTGGGTTGGGAGAACAGGCTGCTCTCTGGATGGTCTAATATCGAGATCTGAGTGGACATGAGTGGGAACCCACACCATGGCCAATCCTTCAAAAAAGTCCTTTCAAAGGGCAGTTTGGGTGAGAGCTATTAATCTTCTGTGAAGCCAAGCCCCTGCTGAGCCCTGCTTCTGAGGAGGTCTGGCATGCTGAACTGAGAGGGTCAGGCTACTCAGCACTCTTGCCCTGGGAATTCAAAGAAGGGTACTTAGGAGTATTAGCATCTGTATGTGGCCCACTCACTACCTACACACAGCTGTCTCCAGAGAGAGGGGCAGTGGTGTTGCTCTCAGTACCCAGGAACAGTACCCTGAGGGATCCAAAACAGCGCAGTCACATCCATGTGAGATGCAATATGAGGGAAGGGTGCCCAGGGGGAATACTGAGATAAGAACACAGCAACCTGGGAGCACAGAGTCCCACGGAGCAGCACTGTGAGGGGGAAGTAGCACTGTAGTGGAGAGGAGCCCAGGGCAGCAGGGCTGTAGGGAAATGATGCTACGGAGGTCATTGACATAGGTCTACGGTGCAGAGGGGAGCAGGGCAGTAGGGAAGTGAGGCTGCGAAGGTTCATTGCCATAGGGTTGAGGTACCCACTGGAGCAGGGCGGTAGGGAAGTGATGCCATGAAGGTTGATTGCCATTGGAGTGTAGTGCCTAGTGGAACAGGGTGGTAGGGAAGTGATACCGCAACGGTTCATTGCAGTATGGGTGTGGGGCCCAGGGGATCAAGGCTGTAGGGAAGTGATACCACAACGATTCATTGCCATAGGAGTGTAGTGCCCAGTGGAACAAGGCAATAGGGAAGTGATGCCACGAAGGTTCATTGCCGTAGGCGTGTGGGGCCCAGTGGAGCAGGGCGGTAGGGAAGTGATACCGTGAAGGTTCAGTGCCATAGGGGAGCAGTGCCCATGGTAGCAGGGCTGTAGGGAACTGAGGCTGCAAAGGTTCATTACCATTGTGGTATGGTACCCACTGGAGCAGGGAGGTAGGGAAGTGATGTTGCAAAGGTTCATAGCCATAGGGATGCGATGTCCAGGGGAGCAGGGCAGTAGGGAAGTGATGCCACGAAGGTTCCTTGCCATAGGGGTGCCATGCCCACTGGAGCAGGATGGTACAGAAGTGATGTTGTGAAGTTTCATTGCCATGGGGGTGTCATGCCCAGGGGAGCAGAGAAGTAGGAAAGTGATGTCTCGAAAGTTCATTGCCATAGGGGTGCGGTGCCAGGGTAGCAGGACAGTAGGGAAGTGATACCGAGAAGGTTCATTGCCATACGGGTGCGATGCCGGGGGGCAGGGCATAAGGAAGTGATACTGAGAGGATTCATTGCCATAGAGGTGCAGTGCCAGGGGGGCAAGGCAGTAGGGAAGTGATACCGAGAAGGTTCATTGCCATAGGGGTGCGGTGCCGGGGGGCAGGGCATAGGGAAGTGATAACTGAGAAGGTTCATTGCCATAGGGGTGCGGTGCCAGGGGAGCAGGGCATAGGGAAGTGATAACTGAGAAGGTTCATTGCCAGAGGGGTGCAGTGCCAGGGGGGCAGGGCATAGGGAAGTGATAACTGAGAAGGTTCATTGCCATAGGGGTGCGGTGCCAGGGGGGCAGGGCATAGGGAAGTGATAACTGAGAAGGTTCATTGCCATAGGGGTGCAGTGCCGGGGGGCAGGGCATAGGGAAGTGATACTGAGAAGGTTCATTGCCATAGGGGTGCAGTGCCCAGGGGAGCAGGGAGGTAGGGAAGTGATGCAGCAAAGCTTCATTGCCATAGGGATGCAGTGCCCAAGGGAGCATGGTGAATAGGGAATTCATACTGTGTAGTTTCTTTGCCATAGCGGTGCTGTGCCCACAGGAGCCTTGCAGTATAGAAGTGATATTGCGAAGGTTCATTGCCGTACGGGTATGATGCCCAGGGCAGTAGGGAAGTGATGCTGCAAAGGTTTATTTCCGTAGCGGCAATGTGCCCAGGGGAGCAAGGCAGTAGGGAAGTGATTCCGCGAATACTCATTGCCATAGGGGTGCAGTGCCCAGAGGAGCAGGGTCCTGAGTGTTAATCGTTGTCAGAATAGCTCTTTCTGAGGGCTATTCTGACAAGGAGTATTTTTGAAGTGCAGTGCAGTGTTTGAGTGGCTGTTCTGGGAATCACTGCACCCTGCTCCACACTAAGGGGAGGCATTTTAGAAATGGTCCCAGCTGTGCTTCCTTACCACAAGTGCTGGAAAAAATGCTGGAGTGAGAGGCTGACAGAGCTTAATCTGTGCGCGTCAAAAAGAAGACATACAGGTTATGATTCCACTGTGTAAATGCTTGCATGGGGAGAAAATATTTCTAGCAGAGAAAGAGTACAAGAGCCAGTGGCTGGAAACTGAAGTAAGACTTTCACTTTAGAAATAAGGCATATCATCTTAGCTATGAAGGTGACTAACCCTGGGAACAAACTGCCAAGGGAACTAGTGGATTCTCTATCTCTTGATGTCTTCATATCCAGCTGGCTGCCTTTCTGGAAGATGCTTTAGTCACACACAAGTTACTGGGCCCAGTACAGAAATGAATGAGTGAAGTTCGATGGCCTAGGCTACACAGCAGGTCAGACTGGATGATATGATAGTCCCTCCTGCTCTTAAAATATGTGAATCTCACATCTCATTGTATTCCCCCAGTGCTCCCTATGCTGCTGTGCTTCCCTGCCCCTTCCCATCCTGCCATACTCCCCCATCTCCCTCTCTGCACTCTCTGAGCCTGCCACACTGCTGTTCCTCTTTGCTCTCCCACACTGTTCTGTGCTCTCCCACCGCAGTCCATTGTCCCTCCCACGCGTTTCACTGCTGCACCATGTTCTCCCATACTCCCACCTCATTCTCCCATCCCTCCTCACCCTACTGTTCTCTCCCATTCCTCTCTGCCATGCTCCCTGCTCCACTGCTCTATCCCATCCCTTCTGCACATGGACCCCACCTTGCCATGCTCCCCCGTGCACCCCTCCACAACACTGTCTTGACTCTCTCTCCCCACGGCACTACCCCGCTGTGCTTCACCACCCCTACCAACCCCACTTCTTGTCCCTCTCTCAGCCTGCCTCCCTCTGCCAGCTGCCTGCCTGTCACTACCTATCCCATGGACTTTCCTAGTGTCCCACTCATCTCTCCCTGCACCCTCCCATATTGTCTCAGCATCCTCTCCCCTCCGCCCTACCCCTTGATTTTCTTGGCCCTATGTGCTTCCCTCCCCCTTCTCGTTGTTTACTGTTCTCTTATGCTCCCCACTGCAGTCCCCCTCAGCTTGCCTGACCCCCGAGCTTACACAATGCTGAAAGCACCACTTATCCATTTCTCTGGCTGTTTATAGGCATTTCTAAGAAATTTTGCACAAACGCACATAGCCCTCGCTGAGCTCCAAATTTTGACTCCCCCCCATGCACAGACACACTCAGATGTACAGTCCCTGAAAATAGCATGGCCCATATCAAGGCTGACTCCCCTCCCTCCTAAGTGCAGTTGAGCTCCCCAGGCCTACATGGACAAATCAGGTGTTTTCATATGGACATGTTCAAGCCTTTTGTCATTAGCACCTGTCATCAGTGAGCCCTTGATTTTGCAGCTGAGCAAATGGACATCACTGTGATGTGTCCATTTATTTGTGCCCATCTGTGTGTGTGTGAGTATGCACTTCAATGTGCATCTGTGTGTAAGTGAGTGCCTCTGTGTGAGTGTTCACATCCAGGTATGTGAGAGCATGTGTATTCATGCATTTATGTATGTATGCATGTCTGTGTGAGTGTATGTGAGTGTGCGACTGTGCATGTCCCTTTGTGTGAATGTGCATGTTTGTGTGATTGTGCACATCTGTGAGTGTGTGACTGGGCATGTCCATGAGTGAGAGTGGCATGTCCATGTCTGATGTGTGAGTGCCTGTTTCTGTGCATGAAGGGCTTTGTACTCCACTAGTCAGGTGTCCCCTGCCCTTATCTAACTCCAGTGCCAAGCTCTGGGGTAGGGAGTTGCTTGGGGATGGAGGATATGGATAGGGCCCTAAAGAATTCATCGCCATGAAACATGAGTCACAGCTCATGAAATCTGGTCTCCCCCTGTGAAATCTGGCCTTGAGTGTGCTTTTACCCGATACTATACAGATTTCACAGAAGACAACCTTTCTCAAATTGGGGGTCCTCAAATTGGGGGCCTTTCTCAAAAAGGGAGTTGCACAGGGCAGTCATAAAGTTATTCTACGGGGGTCTTGGTATTGCCACCCTTCTGCACTGCCTTCAGAGCTGGGCGGACAGAGAATGGGAGCTGCTGACTGAGGGCCCAGCACTGCAGGCAGCAGCACTGAAGTAAGGGTGGCAGTACCATACCGCACCATCCTTCCTTCTGTGCTGCTGCTGGCAGTGGCTCTGCCTTCAAAGCTGGGCCCCCTGCCAGCAGCCACGGCTCTCCAGCTGCCCAGCTCTGAAGGCAGCACTGCCACCAGCAGCAGCACAGAAGTAAGGGTAGCAGTACCACAACCTCCCACCCTACAATAACGCCCCCCCAATTCCTTTTTGGGTCAATACCCCTACAATTACAAAACTCTGAAGTTTTAGATGTAAATAACTGAAATCATGAAATTTACAATTTTTAAAATGCTATGACTGTGTATGGCGGGCCTGGCACTGCGGCGCCCCTTCGTGGCAGGGGTAGGATGGGGTGTCAGTGCCTCACCACGCTCGAGTCCTTGTGCCTGCCTCTCTGCAGGCGGTCAGTTATGGCCTCTTGACCGTCTTCCCCACTTTCACCCTTGTCTGGTGGGGTAGCGCGGTCTAGCGGCCCGAGTCTCTACAACACCTCCTTACGAGTGGAGTAGCGTGGTCTAGCAGCCGGAGTCCATACAACCCCCCCTTACGAACGGGGTAACACAGCCTAGCGGACAGAGTCCGTATGATCCCCACTGGGAATGGGGTAGCATGGCCTAGCAGCTGCAGTCCATGCAACCCCCCTCACGAGTGGGGTAGCGCGGCCTAGCGGCTGGAGTCCATATACCCCCCCCTTACGAACAGGGTAACACAGCCTAGCAGCCAGATCTATACAACCCCTCTTACAGGTGGGGTAGTGCAGCCTAGTGGCCGGAGTCCATACAACCCCCCCTTACGAATGGGGTAGTGCGTCCTAGCGGCCAGAGTCCATACTACCCCCCCTCCCCACAAGTGGGGTAGCGCGGCCTAGCGGCTGGAGTCCATACAACCCCTCTTACAAGTGAGGTAGCGCAGCCTAGTGGCCAGAGTCTCTAGGATTCCTCACAGTTCAGGGGTGAGGTGGTAAGGGGACTCGGGCCTGCCCTCTCCACGAGCCCCGACCCAGGGCCCTGGTAATGGCAAGCTCCCCTTGCCACTCACTCGGCGGGTATCCGCCCGCAACACGCCGAGCGCCAGTACAGCTCTAACGCTGTTTGTCTCTAAAGTTCCCCTTGGTCACTTCCTACCACGAAAGCCAGGTCATCTGCTGCCGGGGTTCCTCCAGTCTGTTCCCCCCCTGGCATGTCCGCCATCAGGGTCTCAGGGAATGTCTCAGCTTGGCTGACTCCCAGATCCTGGCATGTGGGCTCCCCCTCCTCAGGAGCTAGCAATGTGGGTCCTTCTCCTCCGGTGGTCAGCCCAGACTGAGCTGATCTGCAGGCTTTTATACCTGTTCTCCAGTTGGAGCATGCCCAGCAGAACTTCCTGGGCATAGCTTCCTCTGCTAGGAAGGAAGGGTACCAGGATAGGGCCATTCTGGCCCGTCACATGCCCTCCCCCTTAAGACAGCTGCCTGAGCCGGCTGACCCTTGACCGTTTCCTCCCCATCCTCTTCCCTGACTTGGAAAAGAAGTCCGCGTTTCCATGAGCCTTTCCCGGCTGATGTAACACGTGGAAGAGGTAGGGTTGGAGGGGCAAGTACCACCACATGATTCGTGTATTAGTCTCCTTCATGCTATTCATCCATTTGAGGGGTGCATGGTCCATTACCAAGGAAAAGGGGTTCCCCAATAGGTAGTACCTCAGTGCCTCAACCGCCCATTTAACCGCCAGGGCCTCCCACTCTATGGTGGAGTACCGGGTTTCTCGGGGGAACAGCTTGTGGCTTAGGTACAAGACAGGGTGTTCTTATCCCCTCACCTCTTGCAATAGTACGGCCCCCCAGTCCTACTTCTGAGGCATCGGTCTGGAGGATAAAGGGCCTTGTGGAGTCGAGCTGTATCAGTATTGGCTCCCATGTCAATCGTTCCCGCAGGGCACAAAAGGCCTTCTCGCAGTTTTCCAACCACTGGACCTTCCACGGCTGGGAGCTTCTCATCAAGTCTGTCATGGGGGTGGAGAGCATGGCAAAGTTAGGCACGAACTGATGATAGTATCCGGCCAGTCCTAAGAACTGCTGTATTTGTCTTTTTGTTGTGGGTCAGATAGTTCTTCAAGGCTTCCACCTTGTCTACCAAAGGGCAGAGTTTCCCTCGACCTACGTATAGCCCAGGTAGGTCACTTCTCTTTGGCTCAAGTGACACTTGGCTGGGTTTGCGGTGAGACCTGCTTTGCCCAGCGCTCATAGCACCTTGGTGAGATGCTGGAGATGTCCTCCCTGTTGGCACTGTAAACGATGATGTTGTCGATGTAGGCTGCAGCGTATGCGCTGTGGGGGCTCAGCACTTGGTTCATGAGCCACTGGAAGGTACCCACAGCCCCATGTAACCCAAAAGGCATCATTGTAAATTGGTAGGGACCAAATAGTGTTGGGAATGCTGTCTTTTCTCTGTAGGCTCGTGTCAAAGGGATCTGCCAATATCCCTTGGTCAGGTCTAGGGTGGAGATGAATTCTGCCTTGCCCCGTCTCTCTAGCAGCTCATCCACCTGGGGCATGGGGTAGGCATCGAAAGGAGAGACCGCGTTCACTTTGCGGAAGTCAATACAGAATCTGACTGTTCCATCTGGCTTGGGAACTAGTACTATTGGGCTCTGCCATTTACTCCTTGACTCTTCGACCCCCCCAGGACCAACATCATGTCAAGCTCTCTCCATACCATCTCCCACATCTTCCTGGGGAGTGGGCAATGGTTCTCCTTCACTTTGTGGCCGGGGATGGTGGCAATATGATGGCTGGTTAACATGGTCTTCCCAGGCTGTGTCAACAGGACTGTGGGGAAAGCTGAAATCAGCTGTCATATCTGCTCCTGCTGATCGAGCTCCGGGCCTATGGCCGCTGCCACTGGTTCCTCTGGTTCTCCCGCCAATGGCCCCAACTCAGGTTCTGGAGAGTACAGGGCAATCATTAGGCCTTCCCGGTCTCTCCAGGCCTTGAGGAGGTTTACATGGTAGACCTGAGTGTCCTTCCTTTGCCCCGACATCTGCACTTCATAGTCGACAAGCCCTATTCTTCTGGTTACCTTGAAAGGGCCTTGTCACTTGGCTAACAGCTTAGACTCGGAGGAGGGTAGCAACAAGAGGACATGGTCTCTGGTCTCAAAACTTCTCATCTTGGCCTGTTTATTATATTGAGCCTCCTGGCTATGTTGGGCTTTCACCAGGTGCTCTCGTGCCAGGGCTCCCAACTCTTGGAGCCGTTCCCGCAGGTGGAGGATATATTGGGCGCATCCTTGGACACGGGTCTCTTGCTCTTCCCAGGTTTCTTTTAGAAGATCTAGAATTCCCTGGGGCTTCCTCCCATAGAGGAGTTTGAAAGGGGACAACCCTGTGGAAGCCTGTGGCACCTCTCACACGGCAAAGAGGAGTGCTGGGAGCAATTTATCCCAGTGCCGAGGATCGTCGTCTATGAACTTCCACAGCATGGCTTTCAGAGTGCCATTAAATCTCCCTACCAACCCATCCGTCTCAGGGTTGTAGACTGAGGTCTTAGCGCATGGATATTCAGGAGACAGCATAACTCTGCCATTAGTCTAGAAGTTACTTTAGTCCCTTGTTCTGTTAGTATCTCCTGCGGCAGGCTGATCTGAGCAAAGATCTGCAAGAGCTCGTTGGTGATGATCGGTGCTATGGCGGTCCATAGTGGTACACCACGTTGCATAGTCGACCATGACCAGGATGTATTTGTGGCCCGAGCTACTCTTCTCCAAGGGCCCCACCAAGTCCAAGCCTATCCGCTCAAAGGGTGTCCCAATCACTGGCAAGGGCACAAGGGAACCTTTTGTTTTGGGCCGGTCTTCTGGCATTTGGGGCAGGAGGCGCAGTAGTCCCTCACCTCCCTATGGGTGCCCAAGCAGAAGAACCTCTGGGCCACCCGTTGCAGTGTTTTCTCCCTCCCCAGATGCCCAGCCCATGGTACTGAGTGAACCAAGTGGAGTAAGTTCTGCTGGAACCACCGCGGGACCAATAGTTGGCACAGGTGTTCTTTTGTTTATGGTTCCTGGACCACCCGATAGAGTAGGTCATTATAGATCTCAAATTGGGGTCTTTGCTGCCAGCGTTGGGGCGGGTCTTCCTCCCCGGGGGGTCCCGTCGCCTGCTTCCAGGCCTAGCTGAGGGTGCTGTCCCCCCTTTGTTCTTCCAGGAAGTCAGCGTCTACATCCAGCCATCTATGGCCCTCCCCCATCGGGGCCTCAGTAGGGGTTTGACTCCCTTATTCTACCTCAGGATTCTCCGAAGGCCCCTCCAGGGGGTCGTCCAATGCTGGTTGGCCTCGTAATCCAGGCCTTCTGGCCCGCCCCCCACTTTTACCCCCAGGCCGAGTACCCTACTCTCGCAGGAGGTCAACGAAGCCTAGACAGTCATGTCCCAGGATGACTGGGCACGCCAACTTCGGGGCCACCTCAACTGGACACTGCCCTCCGTGTTGAGCAGCCTTGAGCTGCACCCAGACTGTGGGGTAGGGCTTCACATCCCTGTGGGTACACTGCAGGTGAATGAGAGCACCAGGCGGGGGGCGGTGGGCTCTACCAGCCCTGCCTGTATGACTGACTGGCTACATCCTGAGTCCATCAAGGCCTCGGTAGACTTCCCAACCACTCTTACTGGTATGACAATCTTCCCCGGCTCCCATGTACGGGCCCAATGACCAGCGGCCCAAACCTGCCCATAATTACAATCCGTGTATGGGCACTCCCTCCGGAAGTGCTCTATCTGTCCACAGTCGTAACACCAGTCCCGCTTCCTTTCTTCGGTTGGGGTATGGCAGGGGCTGCTCTTTCTTCCCGGCGTGTCGTCTTGGCTCTGTACAAGGTTCGCCCCTGGTGGGTCCCTGGTACTGCAGGTCGTGGGTGTCTCTGATGGTTGGGGAGCCTCCCCCTTCCACCTTATGGGCCCCTCAGGCCATGTTTAGGTCCTATCCACCTGAGTCCCCCCACTTTGGGGCTGGCCTTCTGTTTTCCCTCTGCTGCCAAGTAATCCTCCATTAGGGAAGTCGCCTCCGCGAGGGTTTTCGGGTGGTATCTCTGCACCCATTGCTTCCCCCTGGTGGGAAGGGCCTGCAGAAACTGCTCTAGGGCCACGTCCTTGGCTACTTGCACACTTGTCCATCGTTTTGGTTCCAGCCACCTCCAAGAGAGGTCACAGATTCGCTGGGCCACGGCTCATGGTCTGGCTCCCAACGCATGCCGTTCTCTGCGAAGTGGCTGGCGGTAAGTTTTGGGGCTGATGCCTACTTGGTCTAAGATGGCAGTCTTGACCTTAGAATAGTCCAGTGTATCCTGCGGATAGAGGTTACGATAAGCGGCTTGTGCCGGGCCCGTTAGGTAGGGGGCTAGAATAGTGGCCTAATGTGCAGGGGGGCATTGTACGACAGTTGCAGCCCGCTCAGAAGTCACCAGAAAGGCCTCAGGATCATTCCCCAGCCCCATCTTTCTTAGGCGCACTGATAGTCCTCCGAGCCCATCACTGGTGCCGCCCCTTACCGCGCCTAAGGGAGGACTTGGTGCCTGTCCTAGCAGTGTTGCCATCTGCTGGAATAGTTGCTCCTGGTTGGCCTGTTGTTGGGCCGTCAGCTCCCGAATCAGCTGTTGCTGTTGCTCTTGCTGCTGCACCGCTTGCAGTTGCTGTTGTGCTGTTAACTGCTGGAGCAACTGTGCTTGCTGCTGCCGCTGTTGCACCGTCTGCTGCTGTTGGTTCTCCAGCAGCCATTTCAGAAGTTTCTTAGGTTCCATCTTGGGAATCTGGGTCCTTGTTTCAGGCCCTGATTGATGCCTGCATTCTCCACCAGTTGTGGCAGGGCTGGCACCGTGGCACCCCTTCATAGCAGGGGTAGGATGGGGTGTCGGCGCCTCACCACTCTTGAGTCCTTGTGCCGGCCTCTTGACCGTTCTCCCCACTGTCACCCATGTCTGGCGGGGTAGCGCGGTCTAGTGGCCTGAATCTCTACAACCTCGCCCTTACGAGTGGGGTAGCGCGGCCAAGTGGCTGGAGTCCATACAAGCCCCCATTACGAACGGGGTAACATAACCTAGCGGCCAGAGTCCAAACAACCCCCGCTTGTGAACGAGGTAGCATGGCCTAGCAGCTGCAATCCATACAACCCCTCTTACAACTGGGATAGCATGGCTTAGCAGCCAGAGTCCATACAACCCCCCCTTACGAACGGGGTAGCGCAGCCCAGTGGCCAGAGTCCATACGACCTCTCTTACAAGTGGGGTAGTGCGGCCTAGCTGCCAGAGTCTCTAGGATTCCTCACAGTTCAGGGGTGAGGTAGTAGGAGGACTCAGGCCCACCCTCTCCACGAGCCCCGACCCAGGGCCCTGGTAGTGGCAAGCTCCCCTTGCCACTCACTCGGCAGGGATCCAGCCGCAACACACCGAGTGTCAGTACAGCTCTAACTCTGTTTGTCTCTAAAGTTCCCCTTGGTCACTTCCTACCATGAAAGCCAGGTCATCTGCTGTGGGGGATCTGCAGGCTTTTATACTTGTTCTCCAGTGGGACCATGCCCAGCAGAGCTTCTGGGGCATAACTTCCTCTGCTAGGAAGGAAGAGTTACCCCTGTGGTACCAGGGCAGAGCCATTCTTCCCCGTCACACTGTGAAATTGACCAAAATGGACTGTGAATTTGGTAGGATCCTGTATATGGAGGATGGCAGAAAGAAAGTGGAGTTGTGGAGTGAAGAAAAAATGGTGGGAAAGGAGAGAGATCCAGAGGCTGGGAGCTGGCATGGTCAGTGGTGGGGAAGGACTAGCAAAGACAGGGTACTAGTGAAGAATGGAGGTGGGTGGTACTGGCTTGAGTTTTGCAGAGGCTGAGAGAGTGGGCGGTGAAGGTCTGGGGGAACTGGAGCAGGTTAAGAGGAGCAGGTTAGAGGAAGACCTCATTGGGCAGTGTTGGCCAGATAGTCTGGTGGAGCCTGGGGTGGGGCCAGTGGCATCCAAGGCACTGGTAAAGGCAGCAGGTATCAGAGGAAGCCTGAGAGAAAGGTGCAAGACAGAGATGCAGGGGAGGGCTGATGCAGATTGGAGGGGCTGGCAGGATCCTATGGGGAGTGTGTAGACTGCGGGCTTTATAATGATGTGACCCTGTCGTCCTTTTTCTGCTCCTCATTAGAGTCCCCTGAGCGGAACAGGCTGTGAATGGGGCTCTGAACTGAGGTATGTCCGCACGGCTTCCACCAGGGTGTTGCAGCTAATGTGCCCCAGGAGATGGGCCATGGGAGGAGCCTCCCGGCCCATGGGAGGGACTCACTGGGGGTGACACAACCTATGCAGGATCTGGGGGAGGGAGAACCTGTGGGCATGATACAGCTGCTGCAGTAGCCAGGGGAGTAGGGGTACTATGGGAATGGCACAGCTGATGCCGGAGCAGTGGGTGGGAAGCACAGGGGATAAGGCAGTCACTGCAGGAGCTGGGGGTAACCAGTGGGGGTGACACAGCTATTTCAGGAGTTGGAGGTATGGAGTGTGGTGGCTGATAGGTTATTTTGGAAAAACAACATTTTCAAGAACATCAGTTGATCATTAACTCTGACTCCCAGCGCCAACCCCTTCTGTTTGACCTGCAGCATCTAGCCCCATAGTTTTCACCTCTGACTCAAGCATCCAGTCTGTGTGGCCAGTCTCCTGACTCACTGAGCTCAGATTTTGAGTCCTGGCTCTGCAGCGACCTGGCTTGGTGAATTTATGTATTTACTTGAAGGAAGTCTGCCTTGCATGTAACCAGTGCCAAGGGAGACTCAAGAGTCACTGAAACCAAGAGCCCAGAGCTGTGGGAAAGGGAGCAGGGCAATGGAAGGGAGCTATTGGAGAGGGGCATTGGGGCACAGTAGGACAAGAAAGCACTGGGAAGAAGGATTCTCAGTGGGAGTGACATGGGAACCCTCTGTGGGTAGCAGCAATGTCTGATGCTGTGTTACACTCCAGGCTCTGGGCTGGCGATGTGGCAGCTGGGTGGTCTTTCTCCTCCAAATTGTGGTATTGTATTCCTGTGTGTATGGGAGAGTAATGTGTGTGTGTGTGTGTGTGTGTGTGTGTAAGAGAGAGAGAGAGAGAGAGAGAGACTGTATTTCCGGGGTGGGGAAGCACTGTGCATGTGTTTGTACAGTACAGTGTGTCCTTGGGAGCCAGCGTACTGGGGGAGGCTGGGAGGGGGGAGGGGACACACTGTTATCAATGAGGTGTAGTATTTCGGGGGGGGGCGGTATAAGGTGTCTGTGGAGGAGATGGGGAGAGTATTGTGTATATGTGTGGACATTGTGTCTGAGTATTTGATGTGTATATCTGGCATTGTCATGTATTTACATGTTGGAAGAATTGTGTATGTGTGATGAATTTGTGTGTGGTGGCAGTATTGTGTGTGTGGTATATTGTGTCTCTCTGGAAGAGTATTGTGTGTCTGAAATGTAGCATATTGAGGGGAATCCTACATGTTTTGAGGTGTATTGTGTGTGGTGTTGAGTATGTGGAGTGTATTTATTGTATATTGTGTGGGGGTGTATTCTCAATAGTACAGTGTATGTAAGAGATGTATTATGTGTGTGTGTATAGTATGAGTGTGAGAGAGAAAGGAATGTTGTGTGCATAGGAGTATAGTGTGTGGGGTATTGTGTGTGCGGAGGAGTAGTGTATGTTGAATTGTGTGTGTGTGTGTGTGTGTGTGAGGGGGGGTGCGTGTGTGTAATGTTTATGGTATTGTATTTGGGGGTGTGTGGTATAGTGTGTTTGTCAGAGAGGGATGTAGTATGCATGGTATTTTGTATGTGGGGGTGTAGTGTACATGGTACTGTGTGTATGTGCATGTGTATGAGACAGGATATAGTGTGTCTGGCATAATGTGTGTGGGTGAGGGTGACAGAGAGGCAGAAGAAAGTAGTGTGTGTGGTATTATATGTAAGTGTGTATGTGAGTGAGAGAGGGGGGTGTTGCATGTAGTATAGTGTGTGGGGATGTGTGGTGCATTTGATATTGTGTGTATGGGACAGACGGATGTTGTGTGTGTGTGGTATAGTATGTGAGGGTGATAGGCAGAATGGAGTAGTACATGTTGTATTGTGTGTATGTGTGTGTGTGCAAGAGAGAGAGGGGTGTTCTATATGTGGTTTTGTGGGTGTGAGTGTGGGTGACCGAGAGGCAGAAGGGCGTAGTGGGTGTGGGGCACTGTGTGTATGTGTGGGGGTGGGGGTGTGAGAGGAGGGTTATGTGTGTGGTATTGATGTAGGTGAGAGTGACAGAGAGTCATAAAGAACTTGTGAGGGGGCATTGTGTGTATGTGAGAGAGAGAGGGAAGGTGTTGCATCTGTGGTATAGTGTATGTGGGTGAGGGTGACAAAGGCTTAAGAGAATAGTGTGTGTGGCATTGTGTGTGTGTGTGTGTGTGTGTGAGAGAGAGAGAGAGAGAGAGAGGTGTTATGTGCATGGTATAGTGGGTGTGTGAGGGTGACAGAGCAGCAGAAGGGAGTTTTGTGTGTGTGTGTGTGTGAGAGAGAGAGAGAGGGTGTTGAGTGTGGGGTGTTGAGAGGGTGTGGATGAGTGACAGTAACAGAGAGGCAGAAGGTTGTAGTGTGAATGCCATTATGTGTGTGTGTGTGTGAGAGAGAGAGAGTTGGTGTTCTCTGTGTGATATAGTGTGTGTGGGTGACAGAGGCAAAAGAGAATAATTTTGTGGTGTGTGCATGTGTGCTTGAGAGAGAGAGGGGAGTGTTGTGTGTGTGGTATAGTGTGTGTGTGTGAGGGTGACAGAGAGGCAGAAGGGAGTAATGTGTGTGACGTGTGTATGTGTGCTAGAGAGAGGAAGGTGTTCCATGTGTGGTATAGTGTATGGAGGTGACAGAGAGGCAGAAGGGAATAGTGTGGGGTAGGCAACCTATGGCACGTGTGCCGAAGGGGCACACAAGCTGATTTTCAGTGGCACTCACACTGCCCGGGTCCTGGCCACTGGTCCAGGGGGCTCTGCATTTTAATTTAATTTTAAATGAAGTTTCTTAAACATTTTTAAAACCTTATTTACTTTACATGCAACAATAGTTTAGTTATATATTATAGACTTATTGAAAGAGACCTTCTAAAAACGTTAAAATGTGTTACTGGCACGCAAAACCTTAAATTAGAGTGATTAAATGAAGAATCAGCACACCACTTCTGAAAGGCTGCCGACATTGTGTGTGCCATTGTGTGTATGTGTGTGTATGATAGAGAGAGAGAGGGATGTTGCATGCGTGGTATAGTGTGTGGGGGTGAGGGCGACAGGTAGAAGGGAGTAGTGTGTGTGGTATTGTGTGTATGTGGGGGGGGTGTTGCGTGTGTGGTATAGTGTGTGGGGGTGATGGTGGCAGAAAGGCAGAAGGGAGTAGTATGTGGCACTGGGTGTATGTGTGTGTTGCACTGTGTGTGTGTGTGAGAGAGAGAGAGAGGGGTGTTGCATGTGTGGTATAGTGTTTGTGGGAGAGAGTGACAGAGAGGCAGAAGGGAGTGGTGCGTGTGGTATTGTGTGATCCCTGCAGCACAAAAATAAGAGGCTGAAGCAGCCTCCCTTGGTCCCAGCACCTGGCTGGATCTCTCAAGGTGAGTCCTTTGGCTGGTGCTGTTGTGTGTGTACAGCAAGGAGGCCCTGGTATGTGTGTGTTCATCTGGGAGGGTGGTGAGTGGGGTAGGGGGATGTCTGTGACTGGTACTCCAATTACTTGGCTGTCCCAGGGGCAGAAGAGCAGCTGGTACTTTGTACAGCCTGCTTGTGCCTGGTGCAGAGCAATGACTGGTGCCCAACAATGCCTGGCTGTGCCTGGAATAGAGAGTGGCCGGTGCCTAGGGGTGGCTGGCTGTGCCTCTGAAGGGAGAGTGGCTGGTGGTCAGAGATGCCTAGTAGTGCCCAAGATGAGGGAGTGGCTAGTGCCCAGAGATGCCTAGCTGTGTCTGGGCCGAGGGAATGGCTTATGCCGAGATGCGTCGCTGTGCCTGGGACGGGGGAGTGTCTGATGCCCAAAGATTCCTAACTATGCCCAGCATGGGGGAGTACTTGTTCCCAGGGATGTCTGGCTGTGTCTGGGCGTAGGGATTGGAGGTGCCCCAGAAATGCCTGGCTATCCCCAAGGTTGGTGAGTGGCTGGTGCCCAGGGATGTTTAGCTGTGTCCAGGGTGTGGCTGTTAAGTGAGGATGCCTGGCTGTGCCCACGGGAGTGGCTGCTGCTCAGGATTGCCTGACTGTGTGTGGTCTGAAGCAGTGATTGGTGCCCAGGGACCCTGGCTTGTGGGGCAGTGGTGTCCAGGGGCACCTAGAACCTGGTTCCCAGGCATGTCTGGCTTTGCCTCATTTGGGGAAGTGGCTGATGCCCAGGAATCCCTGTGAACGGAGTGGGAGAGTGTTTGGTGCTCAGGGATGCCTGGCTGTGGCTATGGTGGAGGAGTGGTTGCTGCCCAGAGTGGGGCAGTGGGTGGCCTGAGAGATGTCTGTCTGTGTTGTGGGTGTGTGGGTACTCATGTATACCATGCTGTGCCCTGTGTGGGGGAGTGTCTGATGCCCAGGGGTTGCCTGGCTGTGTGTAGGGTGGAAGAATGGCTGATAACTGGGGGTGCCTTGCTCTGTTTGGAGTTAAGTGGTGCCAGGTGCCCAGAGATGCCTGGCTGTGCCCAGGGTGGGGGAGTGGCTGCTGCTCAGGGGTGCCTGGCTGTGCCCAGGGTGGGGGAGTGGCTGCTGCTCAGGGATGCCTGGCTGTGCTCAGGGTGGGGGAGTGGCTGGTGCTCAGGGGTGCCTGGCTGGTGCCTGGGTTGGAGGGAGTGGTCATTTCCTAGTTGCAGGTGTGTCTGATATCCAGGTAGGTCTGGCTGTGCCAAGGGTGAGGAGTGGCTGGTGTCCAGTGATTCCTGGCTGGTGCCTGCATCGGGGAAATGGCTAGTCCCCAGGGATGCCTGGCTGTGCTCGAGGAGGAGTGGCTGGTACTCAGCAACACCTGGCTCTGCTCGGGTAGGAGTAGCTGGTACCCAGCAATGCCTGGCTGTGTTCGGGGGGAAGTGGCTGGTACCCAGCAATGCCTAACTGCCTAGGGTAGGGTGGTATTTAGCATCCTAGTTTTTCTCTCCTTTGGTTTGTTATTTTCATCTCCCTCCCAGCATTCTACGATATCATCACTGTTGAGTAGGGGATTCCCTGTAGCAGCATGGAGGCGGGTGAATGCCAGATGTGCTGGGTCAATGGCTGTGTCTGCCTGGGTCTAACAGGCACACTTGCAACATGGCCTGTGCTGAGCCCGAAAGGGCCTTGACCCCAGGGCTGCTGTAGCAGTGAGTTTGAACATGGGAGCTGGAATCACGAGTCCCGAGTTTTAGGCCCAGCTCCGCCATGCCTTTTGGTGGCTATAGGCCAAACTGGGCCGTAGGTTTCCCCTGCCTCCCAGGAACGGGGCAATTTGTGACACTTGGCCCATGCCAGCCTCTGGGGGCTCGTGTACTGGAGTCCTTCTCTCTGGCCTGGGCCAGGGTGACAGAGATGAGACATGTTTACTGTGCACCTTCTAGAGTCCCTTTCGCCCCTGCCACCAGCTGAGAGCCCACAGCAGGAAGCCTGTCAGCAAAATGTCCCCCGGAGTGCCAGGTGCTTAGCCCTGGGGGGTCAGGCTTGTGCGGTGCCCTGGGATCCAGATTCAGCAGCATCTCCCATGCTGTGGGGCTTGTGCACGTGGGGTTAATGCCGCTCTTACTTCCCTTCTCTACAGATCTCCGGCCTCTGCCTGACGTTGCCATGACTGGGACCTGCACCCGAGAATGCACGGAGTTCGGCCACTCCGACACCTGCTGGATGCCTGGCCAGTCCTCCCCAAACCGCAGGCCCAAGACTGCCCTGAAGCTCTCCACTTTTGTGCCTTACCAAGAACGGGGGAGTCAAGAGCAAGTTGGGAACGGCAGCCCCAGACTTTCGGAAGAGCGCAGCACCAAAATGGCCAACCTCCGCCTGCTCCCTACATACAGTGCCTTCTCCAACAGTAGCCATGAGCCCTGCAAGGACTCCCCTATGGAGGAAATTCCTCTCACCCAGACCTCGGACTTCCAGCCAGCCACCACCCCCTCATCTCAAACCACTAAGAGGGAGATCTACCTGTGAGGCTGGGCCCAAGGGGTGAGGAGCAGACACTTCTGAGGCCAGTGTCCAGAGGAACATTTGAAACTTTAATGCTTTATCGCTCCTGCAGCCAGTTCTCCAGGTCGTTCCCAGTTTCCACCCCCCTCCGGGTGAGACGCCCAACTGGCCTCTGAAGACACAGGGCAGAGCAAGGGAGAGGAGGGCCTTTTTAACTCGTTGTCTTGGGGCAGGGTGGATATCTGAAACGTAAGGAATTTTCCAGCACTTGAGGGTGCATCTCTGAAGTGCTATGTCAGGGAGGGCTGGGCAGGCTCCAAGTGCAGAGGACACGGCTGGGGTGAAGGGCTTAGGTACCAAAGGTCCATGCAGAGCTGGTGGAGATCCTGGGGCACAGGACAGAGGGGTGTTTCCATGCACAGGGAGCAAGCTGCCTGTTGCTTTACTGTAGACTCCTGTAAATATGAATTTTAGGAATGACATTCAAATCCTGCCTGATTGAAACTTTTATTGTCCTTGAAACAAAAGACATTTCAACAAAACAAACCACAGGGAGCAAGTTCCAATGTTGAATGGTTTGGTGCATGGAAGAGCACAGGGGAGCACAGCTTCCAATCCACACTCCTGTTCCATTTTGTAAATAAAGATGTGACTGGTTCCTCAAACAATAGCTGGGAGTGGGAGGAGAGGGGCAGGGGCCTGTCAGTGGGGCTGGAGGCTTTCTGGTTTTACATCCTGGCCCACTTGCCAAATGCTGTCACTGTGCCCATTGGCTGCAGGGTGCCCAGGGACTGCTCAGTGCCAGAGGTAAGGGCCTATGCTGAGGGGTCCCTTTTGGCTGTGTACCAGTGGATGGCAAAGCTGAAAGAGCCAGGAGCAGGCCTGGGGAGCGCTGGTTTGATAACTATATCTCTGGCTGCAGACATCCTTGGATCTAGCTCTGCTGGAGAGAGGGGAGGCACAGGCCATTGGGCCTCACCCCATCCCCTTGTGCCTCACCCCATCCCCTTGCGCCTGCTGTAGTGCAGGGAACTCCCATGGGGCCATCTGTGCCATGAACTTGACCTTTGACCTGTCCGCCTGTAAGCCACCATTTGCCTTTGTGAGGAGGAGCTTTGTCTCAGGGTCACACCAGGGGCCACTGGCCCCTGCGAGCTGGAGTCCCACTGCCCTTAGGCCACAGAGCCACTCTCAAGGGCTCCAGCATTCTCTTCCAGTGTCAAAGGTCATCCAGTCTCCCTGGGGTGGCACCCTAATGCCGTGCCAGGTGCCAGCAGCATCTGAGCTCCCCTTCACAGGGTACCAAATCCAGGGAGACACTGTGCAGGGTAGAGAGGAAGGATGGGTGGCATCAGCTTGAGCAGGTGCCCGTAGGAATGGCCCTTGGCTTGGCCAGCCTGAGCAGGGTGTGGATCAAAGGGGTGGCCCTGGTGGGACACAGGAGCTCCTCCTGGCTCTGCTTGAACTCTCTTGATCTCTTGGAGGCCTTGGAGCTGTTCCGGAGACTTGGTTTCTGTCCCATTCTCAACTGTTCCAGCTCTGGCCTGACCCCCTGCTGCAGACACCTGGGCTGTCCCGCCTGAAGCAGGGTGAGGGTGACTCATGCCTCATTCTCTCTAGGCTACTTTCCTTTCTCTCATGCAGTAGGGGTGCTAGGAGAGGGGTCAGATGCACCATTATTCTTCCCTTCCTATCTCCTTAGCACTCTTCATCGCTCAGCTCTTCCTTGGGGAGTGAGGCCAATGGCAGCTTCAGGATAACATCTCCTTTCCTAACTTTGGTCCATGCTTGGCCTTTGAACATAGGGGGATGTGGTGGGGACATTGTGTGTCTGCTGACTGGGCAGCCTTTCCTCTCTGGTGCCTGTGGGTGGTTCTGCAGGACTTGTTCAGCACTGGGTGCTTCCTGCAGGGAGAGGGCATTGCAGCCCCATCCCATCAGGCCCAGAGGCCTGCAATTCCTGCACTGAGTCTTGGGGCATTCAGGACAATGGCACTTGCCCTGTCTTGCCTCCTGGTGTTCAGCGAGTCCCTTGCTGAGTAGCTCCTGACCCTTTGCTCTGGCAGTGGTGATGGGATATGGCCAGCCTCATAGTGTAGCTTCCTCAGGGCCATGTGGCCTGACAGGCACAAGCTGAACCAGGTCTGCCCAAGGAGCTCAAGGCCAAAAAGGCACAGAACTGAGAAGGCCTTCAGAAGGGCCGCAGAAAGCACGGCTCCTAGCTGCCCTATCCTGCCCGCTCCCCCAGTGCCCTGTTCTTGTGTCACCCTCTCCCGGGTGATGTGATGGAGGACTGTGCCACTGCAGTTCATACATCTAGAGGTGCCGCTTAGGGGAGTCAGGACCTTCCTTCCCACCTCTCCTGTCACCGTTCCCCTGGTTGGAGGGCACTGATCCAGTGGGTCTCTGTTGTGGACATGGCCTCCAGGTGGGTGTCCGTCCAGGCATACCTGTTCTGCTCTGCTGGCAGTGCTGTGGGGCCCGTGCTCCCCCTGGCCTGGCTGCCTGAGCACGTCACTTTCCTGAATATGTTTTTATTGTAGTTCTAGTTTCAGGGCCTAACTGGGCAGAATGTGCAATTTGGCCACCTAGGCCAGGATCCTTGATTCCTCTGCCAGCTCAGATGCTCATTCCCCGCACCCAGGCTCGGGTCTGGGGCAGCATCCCTCTGGGGCGGGCTCCCCAGAAGAGCTACATGACCTACGCAGATGAGGGTCACTACTTCCAAGAGGGAAAGAGTGGGCCCTGGCTCTCCCCATGGCCTGGTCTGCAGGATCGCCCCCTTACTTGCTGCTTGGGTCACTAAGGGAACCCTGAGGCTCACAGCCCTTTGGTTTGGTTCAGGAGCTGCCTGAGGCAGCACAGCAGCTCACTCAACCTGAATACATGGCCCTCTGTGCTTCTCAGTCCCTTTGGTTTGGGACTGAGGGGGGAACCTGCCTGAAGGGGTGGGCAGATGTGGTGCTGGGATCAGCCCAGTGGGGAGGGGTGCTGGGATCAGCCCACATGTGAGGGCTGAGGTGGTGCTGGCATCTGCCGAGGGTGAGTGTGTAGGTTGTGCTGGGGATCAGCCCCGGAAGAGAGGGTGGAGACAGGGAGGGTGGAGACGGTGCTGGGATTGGCCTGGGGGGAGGGGTTCTGGGATCAGCCCCCAGGATGAGCATGGAGATGGTGCTGGGATCAGCCCAGGGGTGAGTGTGTAGGTGGTGCTGGGGATCAGCCCCAGAGGGGAGGGTGGAGACAGGGAGAGTGGAGACAGTGCTGGGATTGGCCTGGGGGGAGGGGTTCTGGGGTCAGCCCCCAAGATGAGGGTGGAGATGGTGCTGGGATCAGCCCAGGGGTGAGGGTGGAGGTGGTGCTGGGGATTTGCCATGGGGAGAGGGTGCTGGTGCTGGCAGGGAGAAGCTCATTTGCACAAAGATAAGCCAGAAGGATAAAGCCTCTGCATATGGGGGAGAGAAGGCACCTCACAGGCTCCGCTCTAGACAAGCACAGTGAAGGGGGGTGGGGAGTTAGAGGTGCCCCTCAGGAGGGAGAGGCGTTCACTGTATTTAACACTGCACTAGGACAAGCCAGGGGGTAAAACCAAAGGTGGGAGCCAGGGAGCAGTCGGGCTGTGTGGGAAGGATCCAAGCGACCCCATTGTAGCTCTTCAGTGTTGGTTCTATTTATATGAGATTTCATTTCCTTGCTTGTGATGCCTTGTTTTTTGTACAGTTTTATGTACATGCAGGTGTAGCTTTTCTAAAGGAGAAATCCTATATCAGAGGAAAGTACCCAGCTATTTTTCAGATGGTGACCTATGTCTAAGGCAGCGCCTCTTGCTAAGGTTGTATTGCTCTCAATGTGTGATGCATTTCCCTGTGCAGGGAAGGCTTTGGGCCTTGGGTTTGGTTTTTCCCAGGCACTGTGAGCACAATTGATTCTCTTGTAATTCTTTCTGTTCGGAGCAGTGAGCATGACACCTTTGTGAGCCCCTTTCTGTTCTCTCCCCTTCTGTTTGTTTGCTGAGCTGTCAGATGACAAATTCCATTGTAATTAGCCCTTCCCAAAGCTTTACAATAAAAGTGTGAAAATCCGGATGCTCTACTGGCTGGATTCTTCCCCGTGAGTTGTGTCCGCGGGGTCCTTGGAGTCAGGGAGAAGACTGTGTGCGTGAGGGGCTTTGCACAGGCTTACTGCCTCCCTGCTTCCTCTCCTCAGCCCCACAGCACTTTCTCACTGTGGGGAAAAACCCATGGCCACCCACCGAGGCTGAGAGCTTGGCTCATCCATTCACCATTACCCCATTTCCAGAGCAGGGTGTTTCCAGGTGAGGCCTAAGAACGGATCAACCACACGGAGCAAATCAGCCAACCTTGCCAGGCCCTGGCTTGCAGTGCCCTGGTGCTAGCCCTAATTAGCTCAGCAGGCCTGATTCAGGTTCAGTGCCCGACTCTGGCTCAATGCCTGCATGCCTGTTCCCTTGGGATGCCAGGGCAGGGTCCCCAGTGAGACAGGCAGCCAAAGAGGCATGCCTACCTCCCCCTAATACTTACTATGTCCTGGCTCTGCAGAAGGCCCAACTGCTTCAGGCTCCTTCCTGAGAGCTTGTCTGTGCCAGCCTGTCCCCTGACAGCTGACACCTGACACCTGACCGCTTTCCAGAGCAGAAATTTTAACTGTTTATAGCCTTTTGATGCGTTGATTATCAGTCTGGCAAAGCAGCTATGTCACTTCTGCCTGGGGCTGGGAATATGCCACTCGCCTATAATTGTCCAGCCAATGTTTTCCAGGAAGGTGCTTAGCTAGATCCATTGATTTTTTTCCCTGCTTGTTTTTCCAGCAGAGCCCAGTTCGGCTAGAACAAGGGTTCTCAAACGGGGAGTCAGGACTCCTCAGGGGGTTGTGAGGTTATTACATGGGGGATCATGAGCTGTCAGCCTCCACCCCAAATCCCACTTTGCCTCCAGCATATGTAATGGTGTTAGATATATAAAGAAGTGTTTTTAATTTATAAGGGGGGTTGCACTCAGAGGCTTGCTATGTGAAAGGGATCACCAATACAAAAGTTTGAGAACCACTGGGCTAGAACAACACACTCTGACCCTGGAGTGTAATACACAGCCACACCTTAGCAACCAGGTCACAAACACTGGTCATCGCCTTATCACAGCTCAGGGCTGGTCTACACTAGAAGCGCTACAGGGCACAGCTGCACTGCTGTAGTGCGTCTGGTGAAGACGCTCCATGCCAACAGGCATAACTCCACCTCCAAGAGAAGCAATAGCTATGTCGTGGGAGAAACTCTCCTTTCAACAGTGCTGTGCTCTTCGGTGCTTAGGTCAGTGTAATGTACGTTGCTGGAGAAGGGGGTATTCACACCCCTGAGTGACGTCAGTTATACTGCAGGAAATGGTAGTGTACACTTGGCCTCCGTGTTGTGATATTGTTACACAGCATCACCACGTCAGTCACACACCCCAGCCACTCACCATGGAGCTCAGCTCTGGGAGTGGAGAGGGGGGTGCCATGAGGCTCAGTAATGAGAACCTCCACCCCCACTCAGCTACTCCTCAGGGCACAGTGCATTGAGAATGGGGATGTCTGTGGATTCAGTGCCAATGGAAGTGTGACGTATGCGCTTGGCAACCCTGTGCCATACTCATTGCTCACATCCATCCCTGCAGTGACTCCTACCCCGAGGCACACTGACACAGGCTGTCTCTCAGCCTCGATGGGTGCCCCAATATCAGGGCAAGAGCAGCAGCTGGTAGGGACGGGACAAGGGCAGCCTCTGTCAGGAAAGGGATAGACAATAAAACAGAAAATATCATAATGCCACTCTATAAATCTCTGGTACCCTCAAACCTTAAATACTGCGTGCAAATCTGGACACCACATCTCAAAAAAGATGTGCTAGAACTGAAAAAGGTACAGAAAAGGGCAACAGAAATTATTAGGGGTATTGAACAGCTTCTGCATGAGGAGAGAATAAAAAGGCTTGGACTTTTCAGCTTGGAAAAGTGGCAACTAAGGAGGAATATGACAGAGATCTATAAAAATCACAAATGGTGTGGAGAAAATGAACAAGAAAGTGTTATTGACTCCTGCACATAACACAAGAACCAGTGGTCATGCAATGAAATTAATAGGCAGCAGGTTTAAAACAAACAGAGGCAGTACTTCTTCACACAACGCACAGTCAACCTGTGGAACTCCTTGCCAGGGGATGTTGTGATAGCCAAAAGTATAACTGGGTTCAAAAAATAGTTAGATAAGTACATGGAATATAGGTCCACCAATGACTATTAGCCAGGGTGGTCAGGGATGCAGTCCCGTGCTCTGGGTGTCCCTAAACCTTTGACTGCCAGAAGCTGGGAGTGGACAACAGGATATGGATCACTGTTAATTGCCCTGTTCTGTTCATTCCCTCTGAAGTACATGGCATTGCCCACTGTTCGCAGACAGGATACTGGGCTAGATGAACCATTGGGGAGACTCCAGCGGGTCGTATTGAAGGGTGAACTGTCAGGCTGGAAGGAGGTCACTAGTGGAGTCCCTCAAGGATCGGTTTTGGGACCGATCTTATTTAAGCTTTTTATTACTGACCTTGGCACAAAGAGCGGGAATGTGCTAATAAAGTTTGCGGATGACACAAAGCTGGGGGGTATTGCTAACACGGAGAAGGACAGGGATACTATTCAGGAAGATCTGGACCACCTTGTAAACTGGAGTAATAGTAATAGGATGAAATACAATAGTGAAAAGTGCAAGGTCATGCACTTAGGGATTAATAATAAGAATTTTAGATATATGTTGGGGACGCATCAGTTGGAAGCGACAGAGGAGGAGAAGGACCTTGGGGTATTGGTTGATCACAGGATGACTATGAGCCACCAATGTGATATGGCTGTTAAAAAAGCAAATGCGATTTTAGGATGCATCAGGCGAGGTATTTCCAGCAAGGATAAGGAGGTGTTAGTACCGTTATATAAGGCGCTGGTGAGACCCCATCTGGAATATTGTGTGCAGTTCTGGTGTCCCATGTTCAAGAAGGATGAATTCAAACTGGAACAGGTCCAGAGACGGGCTACTAGGATGATCCAAGGAATGGAAAACCTGCCTTATGAAAGGAGACTCAAAGAGCTTGGCTTGTTTAGCCTGGCCAAAAGAAGGCTGCGGGGGGATATGCTTGCTCTATATAAATATATCAGGGGGGTTAACGTTAGGGAGGGAGAGGAATTATTTAAGTTTAGTACTAATGTAGGCACGAGGACGAATGGGTACAAACTGGATATAAGGAAGTTTAGACTTGAAATTAGACGAAGGTTTCTAACCATTAGGGGAGTGAAGTTCTGGAACAGCCTTCCAAGGGAAGTAGTGGGGGCAAAAGACTTTTCTGGCTTTAAGACTAAGCTTGATAAGTATATGGAGGGGATGTTATGATAGGATAGTTTAATTTGGGCAATTGATCTTGGATTATCACCAGATAAGTCTGCTCAATGGTCTGCGGGGAGATGTTGGATGAGATGGGAACAGAGTTACTGCAGAGAATTCCTTCTTGGGTGCTGGCTGGTAAGTCTTGCCCACATGCTCAGGGTTTAGCTGATCGCCATATTTGGGGTTGGGAAGGAATTTTCCTCCAGGGCGGATTGGCAAGGGCCCTGGAGGTTTTTCGCCTTCCCCTGCAGCGTGGGGCATGGTCGCTTGCTGGTGGATTCTCTGCAGCTTGAGGTCTTCAAACCAATTTTGAGGATTTCAATAACTCAGTCCTGGGTTAGGGGTTGTTGTAAAAGTGGATGGGTAGGGTTCTGTGGCCTGCCTTGTGCAGGAGGTCAGACTAGATGATCATATTGGTCCCTTCTGACCTATGAGTCTATGAGTCTATGAACCATTGGTCTCCACGAATATGGCCATTATTAGATTATTATGGTCTCTGTCACAGCCTAGGATTGGCCTGCTGGACAGGGATGCAACCCTGCCTTGGGCTTCAGTGACAGGCATCAAAGGGACATCCTAGAGATCAGCCTAATGGAGAAGGTGAGGGTTCAGAGACCCACCACCACCATGATCAGCGTCCCCAATAGACGCCATGGGGATCTCGCCCCCATATCAGTCTCACCAACAGATGCCACAAGAACCTTCTCCCACAGATCAGCCCCATCAATGGGTCAGGGATGGGTGGGGTCAGTGTCGGGCGGAGGGAATGGGTCTCGTGAGTGTTCTAGGGAATGGGAGGATGATGGGTTGGGTTGGCGTCTAGTCCAAGGGATGAGTCAGCTCAGTGTCTAGAGTATGGGATGGATCAGTCTGTGTCTCTGGGGGGGAGGGACAGTATCTGCAGTTAGGGGAAGGGTTGGTGTGTGTTGGACAGCCGTTCTCCCTCCCTGTCCCAGAAGTGGTGGGTCAGACTTTGCTCCAAGGCTCGTGCCCATCTTGCTTTGGGCACTTGGCCTTGCTCTCTCTGATCTGGCACTGCAGCTCCTGCCCCACAACACTTCAGCCATCACTCTCTGTCCAGCCCCCAGCTGGGGGCTCTGCACACATCCCTAGGGTGCTCTCCTGAGGCAGTTCTTCTCCACCCTGCAGCTGGGCTGGGGAGAGGTGGGGGTGGCACTCCTGCCCTTGTAGCCCCTGCCCCTCAGCAGCTTCCATTCCTGCGGCTTGGTCTGCCCCACACTCTTTGCTCCCTGTTCCCTAGGCTCAGGCCCCTCCCTCCTCCGCCCTCTACTGCCAGCTGCCACCATTTGCACAGCTTCATGGGTGTGATGTATGAAAATGATATCCTGAGGAAATGTGCATATATACTCATAATTTGCATAATAATATAACTTTCTTCTGGTCAGCACATCCTTCCCCAAGCTGTGGTGGAGCTGGCCTTGGCAGCTTGAGGTTAGGGGGAGATAGGTGGGGTGGTGGGGGTTGGGTCAGCAGGCTGGATAACAGGTTTTTTTGGGCAATGGGTGCTGGAGAGTAATGGGGGGGCTAGGCCTTCTGGGTGCTATATAGGGCTGATGCTGGGGTGACTAGGTGCCGTTGGGGTTGAGTGGCATGCTGGGACATCTGTGGGTGCTGGGGTAGGTAGGTTGGTGCTAGAGTCAGTTTGGGGACCTGGTAGGTTGGGGCAGGGGTCCTGCTGAAGGTCAGGGATCAGAGTTTGGCTGGGGGCGGGAGGTTTTTCAGGGGGCTACGGGTTGACTGGAAGGCAGAAGGGCTGGGATACTGAACCCTCACACCTTCTGTCCCCCGCCAGGCCATGCGTCTCTGTCTGCTCCTTCCCTTCCACAGCTCCAGGGCAGCAGCCCACGCAGATGGACTAGGCCCTGGCTGCCCAAAGCTGGGTCCCACAGCAACCACAGGGGAGCTGCAGCTCCTGCAGCATCTGAGGCTCTGGCTGAGCTGCAGGAAGGCGTGAATGTCCCTGAAGTGGCCTCCTCTCCCACCCCCCAGGGCAGGCACACTGTGCCATCTCACAGCCCACTGAAGTGTCCTCACATAGGCTGCAGCAAGGAGCCAGGTGTCCCCTTCAGCTCTCTGTCTAGGGCTCCAATGCTCCCCCTCCCCTGCTCACTGCCACCCCGCTGGCCGTGTCCCTCTCTCAGGAGCACAATAGGGAGTGGGAGGGGCTCAGCACTCTGTTGTCTGGGCCTGAGCAGCTTGGTCACCCCAGTGGTAGCCATGGAGGGACGAGGATGGCACCAGAGGGCTTCCAGTGAAATTCATGGGGAGACAGATGGCTCATGGCAGGACAAAGGGCCAGGGGAAGGAAGACAGGCAAGGCAAGGCAAGGCAAGTGACACCAGTGATGGGCGAAGGTCTGGGAGAGTGATGGGGAACAATAACCCTGAAACCCTCATCCCCAGCTCCAACCTAAACCCCTCACCCCCAAATAGAGCCCTCACCCCCGCACCCCACCCTCTGCCCTACCGTGGGCCACCTCCCACACTCCTTACCATGGGCTTACTAAGGTTAGTGTCTAGTGTTAGTTTTGTAAAATGGGTTAAGCTGGAATGTTTTGCAATATTATGATTGTATGAAAACTCTAGTCAAAAGATATAATTATGTTGGGTCACGGGCATCAACAATTTTCTTCAGCTGGGTCATGAGGAAAAAGAGTTTGAAAACCACTGGTGATAGGGAGCAGCCTATTACCATTGCCTGACACTTCCCATCATACACATGCATCCAATTATTTAGTTAAGAGCAGTTCTGCCTCCCTGGCTTGGAGCAGGAGGAGCCTGATATTTGAATGCAGATCACCCTGGGATCAGGGAGTTGCCTTTTGCTGGCAACCTTATTTTGGGCATTTCTGTACTCCTCAGTGCCTGACACAAAAATGGAGAGGCAAGCACACAGCAGTGGCCTAGTCATTGTGAAAGGCAGAATGGCTCAGTGGACGAGAGATGGGTTCTGTTCCTCGTTCTATCACAAGTGACCTAGAACAAATTCTGAGTTGCCCTATCTGCGCAATGCGGGGCTGGTATGGCCTGCCTCCTATAGCAGGAGCAGAGCCGGCTCCAGGGGTTTTGCAGCCCCAAGCAACCAAAGAAAATTTAAAAAAGCCGTGATCGTGATCTGCGGCAATTCAGCAGGAGGTCCTTCGCTCTAAGTGGGAGTGAGGGACCCTCCGGTGAATTGCTGCCGAATATCTGAAAGTGCTGCCCCGCTCTTGAGTTGCCGCCCCAAGCTCCTTCTTGATAAGCTGGTGCCTGGAGCCGGCGTTCTCCACTGGCAGTTGTTACAGGAAGTGTTAGAAGTATGCGCAGAACAACAAAAGCATTTGGAAAGAGGTTGATCCTCCTGAAATGTATCTTGAAAGGCAGGGGCGGCTCTAGGTAGTTTTCCGTCCCAAGCACGGCAGGCAGGCTGCCTTCAGCTTGCCTGCGGGAGGTCCCCAGTCCTGCGGATTTGGCAGCATGCCTGCAACCTGCCTGCCACCCTGATGGCGACGGCAGAGCACCCCCCGTGGCTTGCCACCTCAGGCACATGCTTGGCATGCTGGTGCCTGGAGCCGCCCCTGGCAGGAGTATGAATCCTTCCTCAGTAAGAAAGTCTGTGAAGATTAAAGACTTAATAACAGCACTCAGAGAAAGAAATGAGATTGGGACTCATGATCCCCTTGTTCCCAGCCCAGAGCACTCTCCCTTAGGCTAACAGGCATTTTCACAAGTAGGCGGGCTGGGCAGCACCTCACTTTGGCCTGGGAAAATGCACAGTACAGTTGTAACATTCAGAGAAGTATGGGGTTAGCATACAGCAAGGGGCAAGTTTCTATGGCTTATCTTGGCCCAGTGAAATGGATTTTTATAGAAACCTCCCCGACCCAAGTGAGACCCTTGCCAAATTTCAGGCCCTTGCTCCAAAGCCTGGAGGACTAGAACTGGTTAGTTTTAGGTTGGCAAAACAACCTCCTCGGGAAAGCTGCTGTCACTGAAACGTTCAAAAAGCAAATCATGCAGCAGCTGAGAGCGAGCGCGGGAGTTCCAGCATAGGCGGCTGCAGGCTGGCAGAGCTGTAGGCAGCTGAAAGCAGCGTCTGTACTACAGATTTCTGCCAGCATGGCTGTATCGGTCAGGGCGAGCTCTGACTGGCAGAAGTCCCTAGTGTAAATGCAGCTAGATAGCAAAGGCACTTTTACCAGGCCAGCTTATTTTGCTCGGGGGTGGGCTAAGCTATACCTGCACCAGCCCAACGGTGCTGGTACAGCTGTGCCCACACTAGGTACAGTGCTCTGGGCTAGCTCTCCTGGTGAAGAGCTCCTGGTGTCCCCTTGCCTGAGGAGTGGCCTGCCCTATCGGCATCACTATATGCTGAGTCTGAGTAGTGCCTCATGGGGGGCCAAGCCCCAGTGTCTGGCACCCTCTAGGGATGGAGAGATGCCTGTCAGATCAGTAAATGCTTTCCTGGGTGGCGCCCAGGCACCACGGTGATGGGTACTGTCCCAGCCTGCCCGCAAGGGATGGAGCCCAGGCCTGTTGCTGGGCATACTCGAGAAGTAGCAGGCAATAGTGCCTGATCTTGCCTTGGGGAAGCCACACGTCATTTCTGCAAGGCTGGCTTTGGTTTGTGGGAGGTCTCACCGTCTGTGATTATCCCCTGTCTATGCATATTGCTGGTACTTAACTGGATGACTGGGGCATGCCTGCTTCATGCCCTGGCAAGGGAACTGGCCTCACACCTGGCCCAAGGGACATGGGGTGGAGGGTGAGGGGGATTTCTTGGAGTAGGTGGGTAGGCCTTGTAATCATTCACAGGGTGGCTTAGACCAGGGGTCGGCAACCTTTCAGAAGTGATGCGCCAAGTCTTCATTTATTCACTCTAATCTAAGGTTTTGCGTGCCAGTAATACATTTTAACGTTTTTAGAAGGTCTCTTTCTATGTCTATAATAGGTAACTAAATTATTGTGGTATGTAAAGTAAATAAGTTTTTTTAAATGTTTAAGAAACTTCATTTAAAATTGAATTAAAATGCAGAGCCCCCAACACCCGTGGCCAAGAACCTGGGCAGTGTGAGTGCCACTGAAAATCAGCTCATGTGCTGCCTTCGGCACACATGCCATAGGTTGCCTACCCCTGGCTTGGACAGAAGCAGGGGGAAGCCCAGCCCAGCTTTTTCTCCTATCTCTCCGGTTGTCTGGCAGTGTTGATTAAAGGTATTAGGAGATTTAGAACATCCTACCCCCACCCCTTGAATTGAAGCCCCAGCAGAGTTTGCAATTCTGTCTATTCCCAGAGGCAGGTTAAGGCAGAGGAGTTGCAAACAGCAGCTAATCTGAGAAGCCACAATATTCCTTCTTCATTTGCAGGAAACTATGGTCTTCCAAAACAATGGCATCTACTCAGCTACCTCGACTGCCAGCCACTTCTGACCCCGGACCTCAGACCAGCCTGTACCCCACCTTGCTATTCAAGTCCTGACTAATTTTGTTCACCTCAAAGTTCTGTCAAGGCACCTTAGCCTTGAACACTCCACCCCCACCATTCCAGTCCTGGACCCCTCCACAGCTGCGTAAATGCATCTCAATTCTTACTGAACACTCCCGCACCTCCCACTGCCATTTTGACAGTATTAGGCACCCCCACCACAGCTCTGCTGATGCCCCGCAGTCTTGAGCTGCAGCCCCTGGAATGGTTGGTTTGCATTGTGTTTTAATCACACCAGCACCAAGGAAGTCACTCAGTTCAAAAGGGAGTGGCTACAGCTGCCACCACAGAACGGGAGAAGCTTTCTTATACAGTGTGACGAACTAGGAATGTTCTTAATGTTTGCTCTGAATACTGTGTTGGTGCCTCAGTGTCCCCATAGCAGCTCTTAAGTATCTGGCAGAGCAAAGGGACAGTGCACCTAAATGCCTGGCACTCTGTCTCCTAGCAACTGATGGCCTGGGCTCCTCCTCTGCAAAGGTGCCAGCTGAAAGTGTTGGAGACAAAGGGATCAGGTGACCTCCTGGCCCAGGAAAGGGGCTGAGCAGAGAGGAGGGGCTGGGAGGGGTGGTTAGTCTGGAGCTGGCTGGGGTCAAGGGTGGAGGGCAGTCCTGGGGGTCTGGCTCACTGCCCCCCAGAATGGACCCAGCCGAGGGGTCCGGTTCGCTGTATCTACAAGCTCTGTTTTAGACCCTGTTCCTGTCATCGAATAAACCTCTGTTTTACTGGCTGGCTGAGAGTCACGTCTGACTGCAAAGTGGGGGTGCAGAACCCGGTGGCTTCCCCAGGACCCCGCTGGGGTGGACTCGCTGTGGGAAGCGCACGGAGGGGCAAAGGATGCTGAATGCTCCAAGGAGAGACCCAGGAGGTGAAGCCGTGTGAGCTTCTTGCCCTGAACAAGTCTGCTCCAAGGGAGAGGAGGCTCCCCAAAGTCCTGACTGGCTTGGTGGGGAGCAGTTCCAGAGCATCGCCCGGGGACTCCGTGACAACTGGTGGCAGCGGTGGGACGTACTGCACCCTGTGAATGGTGCTGCTTGCAGTAAGTGACTGGGGAGCAGTAAAACAGAGGAGGGATGAATGAGGACCAGGCGTGCTGAAGGCTCAGAGAGGGACGGTTTCAGGGGGTGGTTAACCTCTAGGAGTGTGTGACCAGCGAGAAGGACTGTTGGAGTACCGGGGTCCCCCTGAGGATTGCAGCGAGCAGTCTCAGGGGCGGAGGAGCTTGCTGCTCGACCCTGGGAGAGAGAAGGATTTTGCAGTAGCAGGGTTCCCCTGGGGATTGCAGGAGCAGTCCCAGGGGCGGAGGAGTCTGCAGCTCGACCCTGGCAAAGAGGTGGTGATCACGAGAAGGGCTGGCACACCCGGGGTTCTTCCTGGAAACCATGGGGGAGCCAAGAGCACACAGGCCTGTGAGTCCAGAGCCACTTGGGAAGGGTGAGGTGATGGCCTATCACCATCTCCTTGAGAAGGACATTGTGATCCTGTGCACAAAGAGAGGGTTACGCATGGGGAAATTCACCAAGGCACAGTTAATCGTGCAGTTGAAGGAGAAGCACCGCTCTGAGGAGCAGATTCCTGGCCCTGATGGGGCTACAAGAGGATCTGAGAGCAGCTGGAGCATCAGCCAGGCATCCCCGGGAGTCTGGTCCCCAATCAGACGAGGGTCTTCACGATTGGGTTTCCCATCAGGAGATTGGAGACGGATGGGATGGGAGCAGAGCCCAAGAGAGCGAGAGGACCATGAGAGAAAGGAAGAGCCCGAGGAAAAGCTGCAGGAGAAGCAGCAGCAGCGTGGATTGGTGATGGTGGAGCAGAGAACCATAGGGGGCTGCCCAGGGGTCAGTGGGGAAACATGCCTGCGGGGGTGAGACCCTGGGACAGAGAGAACTGTGGTGGTGCAGCCCCAGATGCTGAGGGACTGTGGGACCTGGGTGAAGTTCCCTGGGGTGAAGCCCCTCGCCCTGCCTATGGCCCAGATCCCTGTGCAGACCCAGGAGGGGTCAGGCTGGCTGGTCGTTGGGGTTCTCCAGGATATCGGCTGGGAGGCCCTGTTGGGGGGTGACTGTCTCCCCGTGGGACAGGATCCAGGCCCCGCTCCTGTAACGGCTGAGGGTTTGAATTCAAATCCAGGGAACCAATTGGCTAGGATGGAAATGGTCAGTGAAAACGCAAATAACCTGGCTGGCAGGGGGGAGGGGCTGCTGGGCTCAGGATACCTGCCTACCTATAACCAGCCCCCTGGGACTGAGTGGGAGGGAGAGATGCTCCCCGCCCCCCTGCACACCGGAGAGGGGGCTCACACTGGCTCTGATGCTGTGACCAGAGCAGAGAGCTCGCTGCCTATCCCCACTGGGACAGCAAGGGCAGCGCTGAGCACGGGGGGAGCTGAGATCCCAGCTAAGGGGGGGACGGCAGAGGTGTTGTGTCTGGGCCACAAAGTGGGAAGCGGCTGCCCAAGCCCAGAGCTGGCCAAGGCCAAAATGGGGGCTCTTAAGTGCTGGGAGAAGACCCCGTCCTAGTTTGGACCCCAGAGATATTGGGGTAGCAAAAGGGTTCAAGCCGCATAAACCTTCCCACATGCGGCCTGCAAGTGCCATCAAGCACACCCGACCTAAGGGAGGGCATGAGACTGGACTGTCCTGGTGTAACTCACACCAAGAGATGGGAGAGATGCTGGGGCATCCATGGGAACCTTGGTGGGTTCGAACTTCCCCAGGGCACTGGCTGAAGTGACCTCACTCAGTTCGGTCTCGAAGGGGGGAGAGATGTGACGAACTAGGAATGTTCTTAATGTTTGCTCTGAATACTGTGTTGGTGCCTCAGTGTCCCCATAGCAGTTCTTAAGTATCTGGCAGAGCAAAGGGCCAGTGCACCTAAATGCCTGACACTCTGTCTCCTAGCAACTGATGGCCTGGGCCCCTCCTCTGCAAAGGTGCCAGCTGAAAGTGTTGGAGACAAAGGGACCAGGTGACCTCCTGGCCCGGGAAAGGGGCTGAGCAGAGAGGAGGGGCTGGGAGGGGTGGTTAGTCTGGAGCTGGCTGGGGTCAAGGGTGGAGGGCAGACCTGGGGGTCTGGCTCACTGCCCCCCAGAATGGACCCAGCCGAGGGGTCCGGTTCGCTGTATCTACAAGCTCTGTTTTAGACCCTGTTCCTGTCATCGAATAAACCTCTGTTTTACTGGCTGGCTGAGAGTCACGTCTGACTGCAAAGTGGGGGTGCAGAACCCGGTGGCTTCCCCAGGACCCCGCTGGGGTGGACTCACTGTGGGAAGCGCACGGAGGGGCAGAGGATGCTGAATGCTCCAAGGAGAGACCCAGGAGGTGAAGCCGTGTGAGCTTCTTGCCCTGAACAAGTCTGCTCCAAGGGAGAGGAGGCTCCCCAAAGTCCTGACTGGCTTGGTGGGGAGCAGTTCCAGAGCATCGGCCGGGGACTCCGTGACATACAGTATACAATTATCGTATCTATCTATCTAGTTAGCTATCCAGAGTGCCAATCACCCTATTATCTCAGCCTCAGTACTATAAAGCTCAGCCAGAGTGATTGGGATAAAAGACACAGAGACACCAACTATAATTTCAGGCCTTTCCAATAAAGCAATAGGAACATGTGCACTGTGTGAGATTTATTTGTGGCTTAGGTGTTAACCCCCCTCCCCACATTCTCAGCATGGACAGCTGGCTGCCATCATAAAGCCCCTTTGGCCCCACTGTATCTTTGGCTTGGGAAATAGGGTTGGCCTGAAAATAGCCAGATTTATCCCTGCACAAATTTTAAAGGCAAGGCTTTGAAGTGTCCCCTGTCTCCACAAGGACTTGTTGCTGCCCCTCCAAGTTTTCCATAGGGCATGTCTTATGGCTGTGAGCTGCTCAGGTGATCTGCACCAGGTCAGCCTGGCCTAGGTGTGAGCAGCCCTGGTGCAAAACTGAGCCGGGGTTATTGCACCTCGCTGGTACTGCTCTCCCTGTGTGTGCCCCACTCCCTGCTGCATCCATGTCCCGTGGCTCTTTGTGGGGTACTGAGCTGAGCTGCTCTGCCATTCTCTCGCAGTGAATTGTGGGAGAACTTGCCTGTCCTGGGCCCAGGAGAGAATTGGGAGGAGTTGGCAGACTGGCAGCCCTTGTTGTTGTTGTTATTAATAATTGCCATAGTGCCCAGCAGCCCCAGGCACTGGCCACAACCCTCGCATTGTGTAGGTGCTGTAAGAATGCAGAACAACAAGACAGTCCCTGCCCCTCAGAGCTGACAGACTCAGGTGGCTTGGCCTGCATTTCTACTGCAATGCAGGCGGGTGACCCACCCAAGGGAAAGCCTAAAGACCAGGATGAGCCAGCTACCATGAGTGTAAAGCCATAAGGCATGGGGTGATAGGGTTTTGTGTGTGGCTGGGAGGCAGGTTAGTTAGAACCCCACCAATTCCCAGGTTAACACTGCAGCCAAGACAAGTGCAGAAACACTTAGACAGCTTGGTGCTGGCTTAATTGGAGGAGGCAGGTTTTAATTAAGCCAAGTTATTAACAATGTGCAGCTGACCCTTTCAGTCCAGCCATGCTCCCATTGATTTCAACAGGAGCTATTTGCCATTGGCTTTGGGGAGCAGGGCCAGCTTTAAGCCAATTCACCCGATTCCCCAAAATCGGGCCCTGCGCCTAAGGGGCCCCTGCTCCTGGGGTCTTTGGCGGCATTTTGGCAGCAGGGGGCCCGCTCCAGGAGCCTTCAGTGGCATTTCGGCAGTGGGGGGTCCGCTCTGGGTTTTCCGTGGCACCGAAGGACCTGCCACTGCCGAGTATTCCAATCGGGCCCCACGGGTCATAAAGCCGGCCCTGTTGGGGATAGCAGGGCAGGACCTCAGCTGCATGGGAACGCTGCCCTCAATTGGCTGCTTGCAGCTTAGAAAGGGAGCCATTTCAGTGGCAGCTGCTTGTAGCCCTTCTGCTCAAACAGGAGAGGCCTGTTCTCCATGGTGTGCTGGTCCCTAGGTGTATTCCATCCTGGGGTGCCCATATGCCACGTGCTTGGATCCAGACATTTTTTCCAAGCAGCATTCATTGACCTGCACATGCGCAGCATCTCCCCTTGTGCTCCCTATTGAGAGTACAAGGGGCAGTGCAGGTCGACACCCCTCCAGTTCCCTCTGACCACTGCCTGGCCTGAGTTGGATCCCTGTCCCTCTTCCCTCTTCTAAGCTCTGGAAGGATTTTTGTACGTCCTTGGTGCCAATAGTTATTCTCTAGTTTAGAAATCTTAATTGTACGTAGCATAGTCTAGTATAGCGTAAGAAACCCCCTTCCCCCAGTCAGGGGAATCCCTCTTTATACAGGGTCCCAGGCTTCTAGAACAGTGTCTCCTGCCTTCACTCCTTTCCCAGCAGTAATCAGCATCAACGGTGCCACTACAGTCTGGGTGAGGTGCACATCTCTGCGAAGTACAGCATCTGTAAGTCCTTTCTGCCCAGAACCAGAAAGGCCTGAGCACTCAGGCTGAGGAAGCACCTGAGGGGAGGCTATGAGGCCCCAATCTGACCCTGGCCTAGGAGACCCCCTGTACGTTGGCCTCAGCCAACCAGCGGTGCCCCTCTGAGCACGACCCATGGAGCAGAGCCATCAGCACCGAAGCCCAAGGACTCAGGACACAGGGCTCCCATGAGAGTAAGAAACACTGTCATGGGCATGAAAGCAGATCCATGCAGTGAACTGCCCACAAGAAGTGTGTTCCCTCCCCAAGCAATGCCAGGTCAGGTGAGACGTCGCGTATGGATCTGTAAGGGAGTGGGACTCACCCGGTGGCACCTACTGCTGGTCTCTTCTGGGAATTAGCTCTCCAGCCTCTGGAGCCCCCTCTGCACGCTGGTGTCCTGCTGCCTCTTGGCCCCCGTGTCTCTCCCAGGACCTGGTGCCCATTTATTTGGGGTGCTGCCCCCTGGCAGTAACCCTTCAGTCTTAGGGTCTCCCCTCCCCAGGGAACCCCCACCCACTATCCCCACCTCACCTCAGTATATGGCTACTGCCAGTCATTGTCTATCCCCCGCGCCCTGGGGCAGACTGCAATATCAGCCTACTCATCACAGGCAAGGAGGGTTTGGACCTGCTGCCTTGGCCTACCCCTGGGCTGCCCTTGCAACCCCTAGTATCTATTTGCCTTCTGCTAGGCCGCAGCCTGGGGCTTTCCAGGCTGGAGCACCCCAGCTCCTCTGCCTTTCCCCAGCCCTGCTTCACTCAGGTACCCTGTGTCTAACTCCCTGCATCCAGGCCCATCTCCCTCTACAAACAGAGAGAGACTGTTGAGCTCTTGGCTCCCAGCCTTTTTATACAGGCCAGCTGTGACCTGATTGGGGTGTGGCCCAGCCCTCTCCAAGGCTGCTTTTACCATTGCAACCCTCCCAGGCAGAAGCGGGTGACCACCCTGCTACAGGATCCCATGGAACAAGCACTGAAGGGTACCCAGTTGGCAGGTAGGCTGAAGAAGAGGGATCCACCGATACTGACAATGATCAGGTACCAGGGCATACAGCTAGGCCAATCCCATCCACCAACACCTGTTCAGATGTACCATCAATACTGCCTCAGTAATACGGACACTGGCCAGCGCCAGTGGTTGAACTGGGTTCCTCTGGTGTCTCAGTGGGAATCCCACAGACTCCAAGTCATACAGAGACTTTTCTGACACCGGAAAATGTCTTCCTTCCCTATCCACAGTCTTTACTTTTGTTGGGCCCGATGGTTCTCAGGGAGGCTCCTACTCTAGAGGATGAACTGCTGCTACTGCCGCAGGAGAGACCCCTTCCCTATCAGTTGGACAGGGGCCTCCCGATACCAATGGTACCACCCTTTCTCATGGCACCGTCATCAGACTTGGAGGAGATAGTCCCACGCCCACAGATGTCTCGGACATGGTGCAGAAGCCCAGACAGACAGCCGCAGCCACCCTATCTGCCCAGCTATGACCACCCCTGCCTCCCCGGGATGCCTGGTATC